>NW_027203381.1:73474493-75874493 GCF_024711535.1 Dipodomys merriami
GTGGACCCTTATTTGTTGGGGAATATTTGGTTATTGACTCTATTTTTATTAGCCATGGGTCTGTTTAAATATCCTATTTCTTTATGACTCATTCTGAAGGTTATATTTTTCTCCAACTGTATCCATTTCTTATATCAGCATTTATTGGATTATCATTGTTCATACTAGTCTCTTAAGGTTCTTTTATTTCTATGGAATTAAGTGTACTATCCCTTTTTTCATTTTGAATTTTAATATTCTCTTCTTAGTTAATGTAGCTAAAGGTTTATCAATTACATCTTCTCACATGTAGGACTGAAGAGGTGGCTCAAGTGGTAGAGTACTAGCCAAAGTAAAAGTAAGGTAGAGAGGTCCTGAGTTCAACCTAAGTTACCATCAAACCAACCAACAAGGAACCAACCCTGAAAAGTATTAGAATATATATTAACTACTATATATTATATATGTGTATATAGGAATGACAACAATGTTGGTAGAGGTGGAGAAAGTGTAATACTTGTATACAACTCCAAAATGCAAAAATAGTGTAACTTGTATGGAAAAGAATATGGGAGGTTCCTAAGAAAATGAAAACTAGAGTTTATATAACCCGACGATCTACTTCTGGGGTATTCTACTATTAGAAGAATGAGTACCCCTATGTTCATTGCAGCACTATTCACAAAAGATGTGGAAACAACCTAAATGCCCAACAGATGAATGGATAAAAATGTGGTACATATGATATACAAGAATATTGCTAGCTTTATAAAAGAAAGAAATCTTATAATAACCAACAAAATGGATAAACCTGGAGAACAAGTGAAATAAGACTGCATGATATGAGACATGCTTTCACTGTATTTGATGTTGGTATAATTTGTGGAGGGGAAGGGAAAAAACAAATTGTTTAACTAGGGATACAGGTGGACCCATTGCAACAATGAGATGTACAAGACGTTATGTTGAAAAACGAACTTTACAACTTTGGTGAGGGTTTGGGGGAGGATTGGGTGGGAGGGAGGTGGGAGTATGGGAAGGGATGGGAAGGGGAAACAAAGAGGAGGCAACAATGCTTGATAAGAAATGTACTCGTTATCTTGCCCATGTAATTGTAACTCCTCTGTACGGTATTCTCACAATAAAAAATAAATAACTAAAATGTTTAAACTCATAGAAGCACAGAATACAATGATAGTTTCCAGAGGCTAGAAGAAGGGAAATTGGGGAATTGCCAATCAACTAATATAACATTTCAGTGATGAGAGAGGTTCTAATGCTGTACAACATATGTCTACAGATTATACCTTTAAGGGTTTCCATAGCTGGGGTAGGACTAGCAGAATAAAATGGAGAGCAAATTTTGCAAAGATGGTGTGGACTGGGACAACTATTTCAGTGAGTTAAGTAAGTAAGCTGTGGAGGAAGAGAGCAGAATCTTCTATTTTAAATTTAAACTGGTTTACTATCACCTCTATTTTCCAGAGGAAACTACTACCTTTTTTATTTTTACTTCTATAAATTAAGAGTTCCAGTTAGGCTTTCTTTCTTTCAATGATCAAGTACAGAACAAATCTAAACTCAACTAATAGTTTTCTTCTTTTTAACTAACAGACTTTATTAATTTATAGCTCTATCAGGTTTAGAAAAAATTGAGCAGATAGTGAAGAGTTTCCGTATCTCTCTCCCATGTTTTCTATATTAACATCTTGTAGTATGACATATTTGTTATAATTGAGGAACTGATATTGACATGTTATGACTAAAATGTTGAAGGAATAAGAAAATGCTGATATGGAAACTTAGACTGTAAGGTACCTTCCTCTATATCTCATTTGTTACATATGAAGAAGGTTTTTAAATACTTACCAAACAGATGCCAAAAGTTAATTTTTTTTGGGGGAGGGTCCAGTCGTGGGGCCTGAACTCTGGGCCTGGGTGCTGTCCCTCAGCACTTCAGCTCAAGGATAGCTAGCGCTCTACCACTTGAGCCACAGCACCACTGCCAGCTTTTTTCTTTTTTGCTTATGTGGTGCTGAGGAATCGAACCCAGGGCCTCATGCATGCAAGGCAAGTGCTCTACCACTGAGCCACCTTCCCAGTCCAATCAAAAGTTAAATTTAGTGCCAAAGTTAATTACTTTGTATTTTGTCATCATTTTTGGTATAAGTTTGTTTGCTAAGAATGGCAAAGAATTTCCTTATAAAACTGAGAGACACTATATGAATTACTTTTCTATTCTGTGATTTAGACATCATGTTTACTAGACTGTTTCTTGTATTATTAAGCCACAGGTTTAAGTTTATGTAACACAGAAATTTTATTTAACTTTCAAACTTGTAAGGAATGCCTGGATTATATGTATATTCATTCATTTGTTGATATAAAGAAATAAGTAATAATTCATTATTATTTCACTGATCTGGACCTACCTCAAGCAGAATAAAAAAAGATACATATCTCTTTAAGATTAGGAGTACAGTAAAACATACTTTTCCACTGTGAAATATACTGTTCTTAACAGGTTAAAGCACAGTGGATTTATCTAAACTTATTGCACTAATAGAGAGCTGACTATTCTTGGTAGCATCTACCTAAAAGAATAGTGCACAATACAGGAAATAACTTGTCATACCATATGTACTTTAAAAAAAAAAAAAAAAAAACAGGGCTAAGGAACCTTTTCTGCCAAAGGCCATTTGGATATTTAGATCACTCAAGAACCATACAGAATTACCAACTTAAAATGGGTTGGCTATATTTGGTCAAACATTAACTCACCCCTTAGGTGATGGCTGGAACTGAATCTCTGATGAGGTGTGTGATATTTGATGGCACTGGTTTTGTTACTAACAAGTACTTTTCGAAGTTTTTGTCAGTCAGTCTGGAGTGCAAATCACTCTTTGAGGTGGGAAGTTTTGGAAAGAATTGCTAGTAGCAATAACTTGTTCTAAAAACAGATGTGTACTCCAACGCATGCCTCTTCCTCATGGGAAATTCAGCATTGCTTATATAAGTAGAATTCAAATATGTTTCCACAACTCTGCCACCTCCCTTCACACTTCACAAATTATAAATTATTTTGCCATAACTCAGAGTCAAGATCCTTAGTAACTCCTTAAACTGGCAGCTGTTAAATTCTCAAAATTTATGCATACCATTACTTGTTGACATCACATTGTTGAATTGCAAAGACTGTGCACAGAGACTTCCTTGGTGTATGCAGTAGTATTAATTAAATCACCTGGATCAGGTTTTGTGTTTTTTTAACAAATGCAACTAACTCTTTTTGTGAGCCAACGATGGCTGGAGCTTCAACTGTAGTAAGGCCACATAATTTTATTTTTAATATTACCTCAGTTTTTTTCATTGATAAAATGAAGTCTTTCAAGTAAGTCCTCACATCTTGTAGTGTCATACATGACTACCAGTAACAGCAATTCCTCTTGTGTGTTCATATCCCGTGAGCCAAAACAGCCAGTTAGGCAGTATTTGTTATGTCCACCCTCTCATCACAATCCAGAGAGAAAAATCTGGAAAAAATCTTGCAGAATCTTTCATGTTTTGAGACTAGTGATTGGGTGGAGACGGTTCTCCAAGATAAATTAACACTCTGAAATAATTATAGTTTTCTGGTGCTAACAATTCTGCAGTAGCTACCATGCTCTCTTTCACAAACTCCCTGTGCATGAGGCTCCAGATTCTTGTTCACTATATAACTCATTTGAATAACATTGTCTGCCACCATGAGACCCAATGCAAGGAGCTAGTTGTGATTCCAAACTGTTGAAGAGCAATGATTTTATTCAGATGAATTTGGCCTCTAACTCATTGAAGTTAGCTTGTTTTGAGCTGTAATGATGTTGGCCTTTTTCATTACTACTACTACTGCTAGTACTGCCACTCTCCTACTAGTATTATTAATGTTATCGCCACAAAGTAGATACAAAGATTTCCCTCTGACTTCAACCAAAAAATGTATGCATTTCTCTTGGTAATGTGCATCTTTGACTTCAACCAAAAAAATGTATGCATTTCTCTTGGTAATGTGCATCTTTGTGTATCAAGTTTCTTTTCTTTGTAGACAGCATTTATAGGATGTCACATCACTATCATGTGTGAATGTGTTGCCAGAGATAAGATTATTTTGCCTTAATATTCTAATCTGCACCTCGGATTTGGAATACATCCAAATGTTCATATAAGTGACTCTTGAGTGTTAATCGGTACACTGTAATTTCATTAATTTTCATCTGAAATTCAGATTTGAGGGGGATTTTTGGAAGTGTAGAAAAAAGGTTGGATGCAGTTATATGTACTCTGTGTTGACAAAGAAGTAACATGATTGGAGGCAAAGTCATCAACCTCATGACAAATCATCTTACTACATCTTGTCTCTTCATGACCCTGGAGGGACATAGCTTTCTACCACAGTGCGTTAGCGCCTTGGCAATGTGTACACTCCCAACCTGCCCGGCACTGGTTGTCCTCTGAGGCACCACAATATATGCAAGAAGGCTGAGGGCAGCTGATGAGAAACATACACATCTGTCCCATCAGATATTCACATATGTCCTGACTTGTAATGGAGATTTTTGTCATTTAAAATTTCTGTTATTATCATGATTCACTTGATATAAATATATGCTCACTCACTCGCTATATTTTTTAAAAGCCCTCCTAGATTTACTGAATTTAGAGTCCTGTCTGCAATTGCTTGGCAAGGCCAGACTAAATGATTTTGTGGGCTGGACGTTCTCTACCTTGTTTAAAATAAAACTCCTTGTCCTGTATATTAATGACATTCTTTTTTAAAAACTTAAAAAACAATCTAAAACATTTCTTTTACACAGGAAAAAAGTAAAATTCATGGTAAGAGAAGGTTAAAATCTTCAAAGGACCTTGCCGGGCGCTGGTGGCTCACGCCTGTAATCCTAGCTACTCAGGAGGCTGAGATCTGAGGATCGCGGTTCAAAGCCAGCCCCGGCAGGAGAGACCGTGAGACTCCTATCTCCAATAAACCACCAGAAAACCGGAAGTGGCGCTGTAGCTCAAGTGGTAGAGCGCTCGCCTTGAGCTGAAGAGCTGAGGGACAGCGCCCAGGCCCAGAGTTCAAGCCCCACGACCAAAAAAAAAAAAAAAAAAATCTTCAAAGGAATAACAAGGGGAATCACATCATCTCTTCTGTAAAAGAAAAAGGATATTTTCAAGAGAATACAACATAAACTCTAGCAATTTGACAGGTTTAATTCTCTAGGTACTAGGAGAGAAAGGAAAAATTATGTGGCATGCCTTTAAAACAAGATGAGAAGACTGAAAACTTTTGAAATTCACTGTAGATCAGATATTTTCTGTCTTAATTGTTCTGAGTTCTTTAAGAATGGTATAAAAGCACTCATAGGCTCTGGTCTGGCATAGAACTTTGGAGAAATGCTGCAATTTATTTAAAATAAATTTAATATTTGCATTAAAGTTTATCTCAATGCTTTCCAGAAACTTATTTGTGAACACATTTTAGGTTAGCAGTTTCGGTTTGCCATCACAGAAATGACTACATTTTACTCTGAAGGACAGGTAAATTACAATCTGACAAATATTAGACAATACTGATTTATGAAATTCTCAATAGTTCCTGTTACACAGAAGACTTATAACCTTTATCTTGTATCACTATAAACTGTCAATATATTACATAGAAAAGTGAAAAGGAGCAATGAGAGAATGAACAAATAAAATGTCTTACCACTTGGCAATACTATCACTGGCTCTGTAATCCTTTGTTCATCTTCTGATGGGACATTTAGGGAGATGACTAACACCATCCCCAGGCTAGTTCCAACAAACAAACAAGGGGAAGTGGCAGAGTCATTTTTCCGTGCAAAGGATTCCATGAAGTACAATGCTGTAATTGCTTCCTTAGAATCTTTGTCAATACTGGAGATGCTAGAGCTTCTAGAACGATTATAAGAATTCTCCCGGTTTTCTATGAAAGTTTGAAAAGCAAAAGTTAAGTAAGTCAGATTTAATACATGCAAATACATGAAATAATACATGAAAACCAAAATTATGAGCAAAAAAGAAATTTATTCTTTGTTAGTTATATGAAAGGCAGTTTATTCAATTTACTAACCTATTTTAAAGGAGAATCTAAAATCCAGAAGTATGAACGATAAATTTAGGTAGAATTAAAGCTAGAAATTGAGTCTCCTGAATTTCAGGATACCATTTTTCCTTCTCTGTATTTTCTGACATATCAGTTAAAATCTCTGGAAAAAGTTTTAATCTAATTATAAGAGTTTCTGATAACAGTTGTAGTTGTGTTTCCTTCCTATCGCTAGGTTATTGAAAGCATTTCTTATGATTTTTGACAGTCCTCAAGTATATTGCAGCTATGGACATGAAAGGATTAATTAGATCATAAATATTCTGGGCAAAGTAAGTACATTGATATCTGGGATAATTACATCTATAAAAAAATGAAGTCATCCTATTGGTGGCATTTCCTCTCTTTCTGAGAGGACTTCAGCCAATTCAAGGAAACATGATAGCTTCAGATTCTCTTGCTTATCAACACTTGCAAATGTGTACCTTTCTAAGAATAAAGTTAACTATCTCAGTCAAATATTAATATGATTGTATGTTTAATTTCTTCAGAGTATAAATTCTTTATGCTTTTCCACTGATTTTGCTCTCCAAGTGTCCCACAATTACTTTTATAGTAAAATGCTGAATACAGGTTCCTTAGACTATATTTTTCAATATTCCTTTATTTTATCCCTTATATTACTAATAAAACTTTAAAATTAATTATTGTTGTTGTTGTTTGTTTTTGTTTTCATTTTTGGTCAGTTGTGGGGCTTGAACTCTAGGGCCTGGGTGCTGTCCTTCAGCTCTTCAGCTCAAGGCAAGTACTCTACCACTTGAGCCACAGCACCACTTTTGGTTTTCTGGAGATAAGAGTCTCACGGACTTTCCTGCCTGGGCTGGCTTTGAACTGCAATTCTCAGATCTCAGCCTCCTTAGTAGCTAGGATTACAGGCGTGAGCCACTGGTGCCTGGCAAATTAACTGTTTTTAAATAAAATGTAGAGATGTAGGGGAACTTGGAGCTAATCTATATATTTTACAGATTTGAAGACAGAGAGTGGGAGTTAAGTAATTTTCCCAGAATCCACAAAAACTAGAAGCAGAACTATCTACAATTTAAAATTTGCAACACTCATTCCAGAGATGGTTATTTCTTTTATAGCAAACCCATTTATACTGTTTCCATTACAACATTCTTAGCTAACATGTCTTCAAATCAAGTATCAATTGATAATTCTTGGACCAGATTTAGTCTAGCATAATACTAATGAAACAAAGATTAAATTTTATTTCTAAAAATTTTGAGAACAAAAATCATTAATGAAAAATTTGAAAGGATAGTGACAAATTATTTTTTAAGCAAAGAGTGACTGTAACCAAATCTCTTAGATATATATGTCTCTCCAAAAATTCTTAGTCAACAAAAGAGTAGCAGCAAGTTTATAGGATTTTATTTTCTATCCCCCTACATATTTCTGGCCCTGAGTTCATTTACTGAATAAGCAAGCAGTACCTTTTTCTTAAAAAATAAGATGAAGATTCTAAACTTTAGAACTTATTGTCATTTCTTTCTCCTTGGTCATATTCATTTGACAGTTAAAACATTAAAATTGAAAGATATTAAATATGTACACACTGAAGCACTAAAAGATACCACTACTGGAAAAATTATTACTGGAAAAATAGGAAATAGATTGAAACATATGTCTTCTTTTTAAATAGACTCCCATAAGTAGAGTCAGTCTAGTTTTAGAGATGAGAAAGGAGGAAAAGTTGGAGAATGGATTTGGAGTCATGGCCACAGCCTCAACAGGCTCTCAATATTCATTGTTTAGTAGCATTTTGGGTTCCAACGGCTCTCATCTATAATCCTGCCTACTTGGGATAAAGAAATTGAGAAGACTGAATTTCAAGGGCAGATCCAGCACGGAGTTTGTAAGGCTTTTATCTTAATTAAGAGCTGGACATCATGGTACATATCTATCTTCCCAGCTAATGAGGGGATGGATGAGAGGATTGGTCCAGTTCAGCTAAGGCAAAAGCAATACTGTATCTCAAGAATAACCAGAGTAAAAGGCTAGAGGCATAGCTCAGAAAGTAGTGTTAACTTCCTGGAAAGTATCAAATCTTGAGTTCAAAATTCTTGTGTCACAAAACAATAATAACAACAAAAATGACTTCTATCTCATCTCCCACTAGCTGCTACCATGGTAACTACAAAAACTGGTATGTTTAACCTACCTTCTGCTGTAACTGGTAAAGAAATTTCCATGCAAGCAGCTGATTGTGCCTTTCGAAATGGTGGCCTTCCAGGACCCCAGCGATTTACTTTTGAAACATCAGCACTGGAGAGACGTTTCCCTGAACTGCAACTCTGAGAAGTTGGACTTGTGCAATGTCCATTTACATGGTCTGTGTATCAAAAGGAGGATGGCAGAATAAATACCATAATTAAACCTTCATCTAAAGGAATCAAAGGCTTTAGGTTAACAAAGAATAATAACTCCTTCTATTCCCCAAATCGAATAGATATGATTAAGTCCTGGGTATATTAAGGTTTAGTCATAATTTCATATTTAGCCAACAATTTCAAGGTATTTATTAAGTATAAGATACAGTTTCAAAAACATTCCCTTTATGTATCCTATCATTTAATGGCAATATAAAATAGACTATAGCATTGGACTCTGTTGTCAATTTATGTAAGATTAGGAAGTTCTTTCATTAATTGAACTTTAAATGTAGGAAAGGAGCACCAAACTGCAGGTGAGAATGGGACTACAGGTACTTAAGGAAAGTTCCAGAAAGGCTACACATAGTTAAGGCATAGATTGTGGAGCCAAGCTATCATGAGCAAATTCTAGTTCTTTTCCTTACTAGTTGTTCAGATTTCTGAAATATTCATGCTTTAGTTTTCTCTTGTGTATGTATGGAATGTTATTACCTACTTCATGGTCTTTTCTGTGTAACAATACATGTACATACTAGAATAATCCTGGCTGCAAGTAGACAAAAATGAGTACAATTTTATTATCATCACACTTGATTATTAATACTTCTTTCTGTCTCTGTGGGCCTCAGGTAGATCCCTGAGACTGTGCAGGTATTCATGGTTATGAGACTCCAGCATAATCCAGTTAAGCACCAGTGTAGTTCTCCAAAACTACCTCAATCTCAGCAGCACAGGGTGGTAGGAAACACCATTTGCTGCAGGTTGGATAGCATCACAAGCACTTCATGCTGGTTGGTAAAAGTTAATGCTTGGAAGACACTCCTAGCCCAATACCTAAGAGTTCCTCTAGATAAAGCCTCTGGAATGGTTCTAGTGCCAAGGAAAGCTATGTTTCCACCATCTACTAGATTTTTCTTTCAGGTAGGAGCTCCTATGGTTGGTTGTCATTGGCTGTCCACAAGTCTACCTCAGCAATAGACAGCAAATAGCAGTGTTGTGCTGCTCTATGCAGACTGTGGGCTCAGGGTACTACACAGCTTGGCAGCATTGGTGGCCACAAATATGACAAGTAGCTGGCCTCAGGCTGGTAACTACAGACCAGGGCTCTGGCCTTATCCTGCCCACAGGGAGAGCTTATGAGGAAAGACTACTCTTCAAGCTATGAATATGGATTGCCCTTTAGGGATGAAACAGTGGTATCACACTAATAGCAGACTACTGGAAAATATGGACCTGGGGATACCCTATGCAACATGCATCCAGAGTTTTCATTAAACCATGGCTTCACCTAATAAAACGTGCCAGAAACAAACCAGATAGTAGTAAGTACGGGGAAGGCAGAACATTGAAAATAGCTAATTTTAGAAGAAACTCAACAAACTTAAAGAAAACACAGAGAAATGAATCAATACTCTAGCAAAGAAACTTAGCAAAGAAATGGAAGCAATTAAAAAAAACCAACAAAAATTATTGAGCTGAATGCAGTTAGCAAAATTAAAGTTTCTATAGGGGATATCAATAGAAGGATCAACCCAACTAATGACAGGCTATATGAAAATAAATAATTGGGGAACCAAACAGTAAAAGGAATGAAGAGAATATAGCGGAACTTTGGGACAACATTTCAAGAACAGACTGGGGTTCAAGAAGTTGAAAATGTCAAATGAGTAGAAAGCTTATTTGAAGAAGTAATAAAGAGAAGTTTCTAAAACTTAGAGATTAATACAAATATCCAGGTACAGGATTATTATTATTATTGTTATTAAAATTCACCTGTTAAATTTGACTCAAGACATCTGATAACCAGATCATCAGAGGTAAAAAGGAAAGACTGTCACAACTGAAAAAAACCACAACTAATATGTAAAGAAAACCCAATTCATTTGCCAGAAGACTTTTTAGTAGAAATCTTAAAGGCCAGGACAGAATGGCATTGGATTTCATCATACTGAAGGGAAAAAGCACCCCTGATAACTGAGAATACCATATAGCCAGCAAAGATGTTCTTAGAAACAAGAGAGTGATAAACATCCCCAGATTTAAAAATAGTTAGCAAGTCTATCTCTATCAAACCTGTTTTACAAAAAATGCTGAAGGAATTACTTCAACTTGAAATAGTATGTTCATAAGAAGCAAACAGAAAGGTATAAAACTCTCTGCTAAGATACAGACAAGTTCAGAATCCAATATAGTAATCATGTTTCATTAACCACTAATATATTTAGCATAAAGACTAAGAAAACAAAATAACTTAAAAATAATAGCTACTTTAATAAGTGGTATTAATAATATAAAATTATAAGGATGAGTCATCAAAACTTTAGGCAATAGAGGGTAAAGTAGAATTTTCTTGTATATTTTCTCTTATTCTTTTGTGTGTTTGTGTTCTTATATTTATAATTATGTTAAGTTAATGTAATTTCAGAAGATTTAATCAAAAGTTATTTTTAATCAAAAGATATTTTTGTAAGCTTCCATAGTAACCAAAAGGAAAAATAGTAGACAAATCAAAAGTAATAAGGAAGAAGTACAAGTGCTTCATTTATCTATGAAGAAAGATTGTTAGAGTGAGAAAGAAAGGAACTACAACAAAATAAGTGAACAGGTTACATAGTGACTATAGTAAGACCTTACCTATCAATAATTACCTTGAAAGTATATAGATTAAACTCTCCAACTAAAAGAACAAAAAGACAGCCACTATGAAAAAAGAGGAAGAGGATCAGTAGGAAGGAGATAATTAGAGATTATTATGGGTGATTAAAATGATCAAAATTTGTTATTCACATATATAAAAATGAAACCTATTATTTTATACATAAATATGTGCTAATAAAATACACTGAAAATTAAAAACAAGGCCTATGTTTTGTTTACAAGAAAATCATTTCACCTTTAAGAAGATATATAGACTCAAAGTGAGGGAGTGAAATAAAATATTCCATTCATATAGAATCCAAAGAGAAGTAGTAGCCATACTTATATAGTTTTTGAATATTTTTCGTTATGTTTAAGTAGTTGTTTTTTTTTTTTTTTTTTTGGTCAGTTGTGGGGCCTGAACATTGGACCTGGGCGCTGTCCCTCAGCTCTTCAGCTCAAGGCTAATGCTCTACCACTTGAGCCATAACACCACTTCTGGCATTTTTTCTGCTTATGTGGTGCTGAGGAATCGAACTCAGGGCCTCATGCACGCAAGGCAAGCACTCTACCACTGAGCCGCCTTCACAGCCCCTATTATGTTTAAGTAGTTGTACAAGGAGTTGCCATTCTCCAAAGCAGTTTATGAATACAGTGAGCCTTGATCAATGTTATCCCTTTCAACATTCTCACCCATCTATCCCAACCCACCCCTTCCCTCACTTTTCTCAATTGTTTTAGAATTAGTATTGAATTTTCTTGCCATTTAACAAAGTAGTTTATGTATACAATGCATCTTGATTTGTCTGACAAATAAAATTGCTTGTAGTCCTTGCTACTTAGGAAACTGAGGCAGAAAGACAGCTTAAGCTCATGCATTTAAGCCATCCTGGGCAAAACATAGTGAAATTCTGTCTCTCAAATAAAAAACAAACAACAAAAGTGCTAGGTGCTGATGGCTCATAGCTGTAATTCTAGCTATTTGGGATGCCTAGATTGGGAGGATTGTGGTTTAGGACCAGTAACTCATGCACAGAAGTTTGTAAGATCCCCATCTCAGCAGAAAAAAGGCTGGGTATAATAATAAGTGCCTATCAAACCAACTACAGTGCAAATGTAAATAGGAGGAGAATGGTGCAGACCACCCTAGGCAAAAAAGTGAGACTCTATTAAAAAAACAAAAAATCAGAACAAGTGGACTGACACTATAACTCAAACACTCAAATGGCAGAGCCTCGTACGTGTAATGTCCTGAGTTTAAACCCTACTACAGAGAGAGAGAGAGAGAGAGAGAGAGAGAGAGAGAGAGAGAGAGAGAGAGAGAGAGAGAGAGAGAGAGAGAGAGAGAGAGAGAGAGAGAGAGAGAGAGAGAGAGAGAGAGAGAGAATAATAGTCAATTTAGCAACAGGAAACAATAATTCTTAATATATATGCTCCTAATACTGGAATATCCACATATACAAAGAAAATAATAATAGAGTAAAATGGAGAGACAGACTCCAATACAACAATAGTTGGGACATTAATGGTCACTTTTAGAAATGAACAAAACACCACACAGGAAACAATGAGGGGGGATGGGGTTTGGAGGTGTGGCTCAGTTGATAGAGTACTATAGCCAATGAGTCAAAGCATCACATATCAAGTTTGAGTCCCAGTCTCACACCTAAGAAAAAGACAAAATAAAACAACAAATGAACAGCAGAGATAACTTGGTCCCTAGATTAAATGGACCTTAAAGACATCTACAGAACATTCTATCCAACATCTATGGATTGCAACTGATTTTTTTCATCAGCACAGGATAGACTACAATATAAGAACCAAAATAAGCCTCAAAATTTAGAATATATTGGAATCATAGCATGTAACAAAATTAGATTTGATAAGAAAAACTTTCAAAATTATACAAATAAACCACATGAAAATTAAACAGCTTATATTTGATCAACTAATAGATAAGGAAGAAACAAGAAAATAAAAATTTCTGAAAAAAAATGAAGATGGAGATACTCTTCACCAAAACCTGTTGGGGCCAGGCAGGTAATAAAAGCAGTACTAACAAGAAGCTATAGCAATGCCCACATCAAATAAGAAGAAAGATCTCAAATGAACTCTCACTGCATTTCTAGGTACTAGAAAAGCAAGAACAAACCAATTCCCAAATTAGTAGTAAAAAATAAAGACCATAAAAATAAATGATATGACTATTCAAATATAAGTGAAGGGATGAGAGAGAAAGTGGAAAAGGGTGACATTGATCAAGATATACTGTATTCATAAACTGCTTTGTTAAATGGCAACTCCTCTGTACAACTACTTAATGATAATTTTAAAAATAAAAAATATATAAAATGTTATCAAAACAAGAGGTTGGCTCTTTGAAGAAATAAGAAATAAAAAATTCCTTTATAAGATTCATTTTAGGAGTGGCACTGTGGCTCAAGAGGTACAGTGCTAGCCGTGAGCTAAAGAGCTGAGGGACAGTGCCCAGGCCCAGAGTTCAGGCCCTACATCTGACCAAAAAAAATCATCTTAGAAGAGGAAATGCTAATAAATAATATCAAAGCTAAAAAAATACATCACAATTAGACTCAAACACAAAATATCATTAGAGATTCCTATGTTAACAAATTTAGTCATATAGAGTGGGAAAATTCATAAACATATACATCTTACTGAATCATGAAGAAAGAGAAGACCTGAAAGACTAATGACAAGTAATGAGACTGTAACATCACTAAACATGTCCCACCAAAGAAAAGCTCAAGCCTAGATAGCTTTACTGTTGAATACTACTTAAAGAAGAATTATTTTCAATTTTCCTTAAATTCTTCAAAAAAAAAAAAGAATAAGAAGGAATTCTTCTATACATAGTCTATGATGCTAAGCACTATCAAACTATAATAACCTGATAAAGACACAACAACAAATAAAATCTACAGATCAACATCCTTGATGAACATATATAAAATAATCCTGGAAACAATACTAGCAAGATTAATCCAATAGCACATTAAAAATATTATTTACCATGATCAAGTAGAATTTATCCCAGTGATGCAAAGATGGTTTAACATATTACAATCAATAATGTAAGACATTAACAGAATGTACAAAAACCATGTAGTCCTCTCAACTGAAGAAGAAAAGGTATTTGATAACATTCTATGCCAATTCATAATATAAAAGCTGACCCAATTTGATACAGAAGGAACATATTTCCACATACACTAGAATGAGATAATAGCAAACCTCACAATACATACAGAACTTTCTAAGATGGAATAATCCAAGGATGCCTACTTTCACCACTTTTATTCAACATAGTTCTGAAGGTGCTAGCCAGAAAATCAGGCAAGAGAAACAAATGGCCATTCAAATTATGAAAGAAGTAAATTGTCATTGTCTTTAGATGGCATTATCTTATTTACAGAACCCCTTTCAAAATCTACCATGAAATTACCAGAAGTAGCACCTAGCAACTTTACAGGATACAAAGTCAGCCTACAAAAATCAGGAGCATTACTATATGTCAATAATAAAAAAATTATAAACAATATAAATCAATGAAACAATTCCATGTATAATTGCTACAAAGTAAGTATCTAGGATTATATTTAATCAAAGAAATAACTGATCTCTATAATACTGATGAAATAGATGGAAGATGAGACACACACACACAGGCACACAAATGGGAAGACATCCTATGTTCATGGCTAGAAGAACAAATATGGTTAAAATATGATCAAAATAAGCAATGTGATTTACAGATTAAATGCAATACTTACTAAAATATCAATGATATTCATCACAGAAGAAGAAAACAATTTATGTTTATGCTTGAATAACCAAATTCTTGTTGAGCACAAAGAAGGAAGTAGGAAGCATTCACTATCTGAATTCAAGGCATACTACAAATCTAGTAATGAAAACAGTATGGGATGAATATTGATATAAACACATATTCACCGAACAATGGAAACGAATAGAGTAAATATGTTAATTGATAGCCAATTGAGGTTTGACAAAGTTGTTAAGAACATGCATTGGAGAAAGGTCAGTCTTTTCAAGAAATGATGCTGGGAAAATTGGCATCTAAATGCAGAAGAATGAAACTAGACCTCCATTTCACCAGTTTAAAATAAAGATCACTCAAAACAGATTGATGATAAAATTGTAAGACTAAAACTATTAGAAGAAAACACAAGGAAAATCTCCCAGGATATTATAATGGCAGAATGTTTTGAACAAGATCACAAAGGCATAGGAAACAAAAAGATAAAAATAAATAAGAAATAACAAATGCAATTTTTATGTATCTAATGGAGTCCAATATGATTTTTTTTCTTTTTGCAGTACAGGGATTTGAGTTCAGGACCATGTGCTTACCAGGCATGCACTCTATCACTTGAACTATGCCTCAAACTCCTTTGAATTTAGCCATTTTTCAGAGCAGATCTTGCTCAGGTTGGCATCATATGACTATCTTCTTACCTTTGCCTCCTATGTAGCTAGGATTAGGTTTGTGAAGTATAACTGCCTGGTTGAGATGTATGTCTTGCTAACATTTTACCTGGGCCATCCTTGAACTGTAATCTATGTGGTCTCTGCCTCTTGACTATCTGCGACGCAGTCACAAAGGACTTCACCAAGGCCTAAATTATTTTGACATTTATGAAATATTTGTTTAAATAAACCATATGACACAGTTCCTGATAGATAGAAAGAGCTCCACATACTCAACTATATGTTGATTCTTCTGGCATAAATTCACTTCATAGCAGTTTCATTAACAATAATGTTGAACTAAATACCTATGTAACTACTGTTGGTAATTTACATTAAAAACCAATGATTATCTCCTTTAATTAAATTCAAACAGGAGTTAAATAGTCCTTCAGCATCTTCTGGTTCCAGGATCCCCACAGATAACAGAATCCTTGGCTGCTTAAGTCCTTACATATAACACTGTAGTAGTGTTTTCTATAATTTCTTCATATCTTCCTGAATAAATTATTTTTAGATCATTGTTATACCCTATAGTTCAGTACTGATATAAGTTAAAAGATAGTTTTGGTCTGCCACTAGTTGAACCCATACATGTAGACCTATTACTATTGAGGGGTGACTGCACATGTAACTAAAATTTAAATGCATAAATTACATGTGCTGTAAAAGCCACTTACGTTAGATAGAATGAAATGAGGTATGTCAATATTCAGCATACAGTTTAGGAACCATGTTTTGTAGCTTAGGTTTAAATATTAACTCTAGCATTTAGTACCAACTTAATTTCAGTTTTTTTCACCCCTCTGGGAGAAAAAAGATTGAAAATAGTGACACTGATCTTCAAGTATTTCAAAGAAAATAAAATCAAATTGTATAAAATGGTCTTTTAACATCTGGAAAAATAATGTGAAGATGATGCATTTTTTGTATTTGAGCCTTGAACTTATTGGGATTTAATGCTATGGCTTTCAGTTCATGTAAAGGAAATGGATGTAAAACAAAAAATACCATTCTAGAATTCTAGAATAAACAGACTAAAGTTCTATAAGAAAACTTTATGAATGCTTACTTAATAAAATTTATTTCAGAGTATGATTAAATGTATAAGCCATGGCCACTACAAAAAATAAACTGAAAATGAATAAAGTTTTCTACAATTAAAAATGGAAAGAGCTTCATTCCCCTATGCATCAGATCTTTTTATGTTTAATAATTAATTCTAAATAATACCAATGCACACAATAGGAAAAATAACTGCAATAAACTGTGCTCACTTACATAATTATAGTCACAAAAAACCTATATGCATGACAATCATCTTAAGTTTTTCCATAATAAAAAGAAAACATATAAAATATTCACTACAAACCTTGGTGTACAATGATTTATAAACATATTTTGGTAAAATGATTATTAACAAACAAAACATTGAATGCTGCCAACAGAACTGTATGGTGATTTTTAAGAAAGCCTTTTAGAAAACTATCAAATATTGCCAAGTAGGAAACTTGTGTTATTCATGGATTGGTTGGTAGAAATGTTCAGCCAAATGAATGTAAGAAAACTTAAAATTGCTGGCTTTTGCCTACCGTACCAAGATCAGCCTTAAGATCTGTTGGCAGACTTAACTTTCTTGATCCTTTAACTGAAACAACAGAAAAAGGAAAAAGGCAGTTGTTAATTATATAAAATTAAGGAGGAATGTGGGGGAAGAGTTGTTTTATAATGCACTTATTAGTCCTTTTTGTTGTTGTTGTTGTTTTGGTGTTTGTGGTAAGGATTGAACTAAGGGCTTTCTACTTCCTAGGCAAGTACTCTACCACTTGAACAATACCCAAGTCCTTTTGCTTTTAGTTTGTTGTTCAGTTTTTTGTTTTTCAGTTTGTTGTGCTTTTGCCAGGCCAGGCCTGACTGAGATCCTCTATCCTCTGCCTCCTGAGTAGCTTGGATTACAGATGTGCTATGACTGGCCCTAATTATTAATATCTTGATGAATATTATGCTTAGTGAGCATGTGTGGAAGCAAAAATAGTGTTCTTACAGTAATCATATAAATATTTACATAGTTTCAATCATATATGTTGTATGAAGTAATTTACTGAAAGCACCAAAAATTAATTCCAGAGCTATTTAACAGATAAAATAAACACTACAATAAATGAATAAGATCATATTGCAAATAACAAAGTGTTATGAAGTTGAAAGAAGAAAATTCTAGTGTATATGCTGTAATCAAGGAAATCTCCATGCCTATGGTAGATGAAATAATGACATCAATATTGGAATACTGATATGTGAATTAAGGAGGTAAAAAAGTCTTGACAATACAAAACATTGAAAATAAATTTAATTACATTATTATAAGTTCTCTAGTAAAGTCTATCTAAATCAAGGAAACTAGAATTCATTAAAAGACTTCTTTTTTGGGGGTGGGAGGGGAGTCTGGTCGTGGGGTCTGAACTCTGGGCCTGGGCACTGTCCCTCAGCTCTTCAGCTCAAGGCTAGCGCTCTACCACTTGAGCTACAGTGCCACTTCCAGCTTTTTCTTTTTGCTTATGTGGTGCTGAGGAATCGAATCCAGGGCCTCAGGCATGCAAGGCAAGCGCTCTACCACTGAGCCACCTTCCCAGCCCGACTTGTTTCTTTTTTATCTGCTAATGAAAATTGTACATTTAGCATTTCACAAAATATAAATTATTATATATGATATCAAGGAAAAAATTAAGGAAAATTACCTTATAAATATTTCATAGTACTTTATTAGGACTCATGCTATCAATTAGTTAATACATTCTAATGAGTGGTTTTATTTACAACCAGAAATGCTATTGGAAAATTAAAAATGCAAGATGATATAGCAAAATAAAATGTTCAATTTCAAATCAGAAAACAAGACCAAATGTGGTGATGCACACTGGCAATCTCAGTTACAAGGCAGAGATAAGGCAGTTCATTTTTCAAGGCAAGCACAGGGGAAAAGTCAGAGAGACATCCATCTCAATCAATAAGCTACAAGGTGGACATTCCTGTAATCTCGTCTTCACAGGCAGAAAGATCTCAGTCAAAGGCCAACCCTGAACAAAAATGTAAAACCTTATCTCAAAAATAATTAAATTTTGGGGCTGGGAAGGTGGCCCAGTGGTAGAGTGCTTGCCTTGCATGCATGAGGCCCTGGGTTCGATTCCTCAGCACCATATAAGCAAAAAGCCGGAAGTGGTGCTGTAGCTCAAGTGGTAGAGCGCTAGCCTTGAGCTGAAGAGCTGAGGGACAGCGCCCAGGCCCAGAGTTCAGGCCCCACAACCGGACCCAAAAAAAAAAAAAAAAAATTAAATTTTAAAAAGGGCAAGGGATGCCTCACAGTTACAGGGCCCCAAGATCATACCTCCCAATTCAGAAAACATGCCTCATAAGTTCTGAATTATTACTATCTAGGTATACAACTTTAGAAAAATTCCATCATTGATCTGTACTGTAATTTTCTTACCTATAAAACAGTATTGTTGATATTATCTAGGATGTTTCAACTTGAATATGCTTTTAATACATGCACTACCATGCTCAGCCTTGTTGTCTGATTTTAAACTGAAATTCTTTCTTTCATGTAATCCTGCATTTATTTTCAAATAGTATTTCTGGTTGTAAATGAAATTGCTCATTAGAAAGTATTGATAATCAATTTGAGTCCTAGAAAGTACTGGTAAAAGATTTCAAATGTATAATTGTGAAAATCTTTTCTTAAAGTTTAAATATAAAATTTAATATACTCCTCATGGGTCATGAAATACTATTTGGCTTTTGATATTACGCCAAGTATTTTTAACAACTGTTAAACTGTTACTCCAACTGTTTGTAACAGGTTGTAAATTGTATTTAGTTCCAAACTTATAGGCTGACTAAGTTTGCCATGCTAAACAACTTATTAAAGTATACATAAATATTACCACTGTAATAAAATGATAGTAACAAACTATTTTCCCTATGAAGACATTTTATGATATAATTTATATAGGTTAAGGTAAAATCAAATGAGATTTTAATAATTTGGGTTAATAATTACTAGCACTAAAAGATGTTATTTATTTCAATATATGGAAACCAAAATATATACAATAATCATACTATATATTAAGTGTTTAACAGGAACTTACCCATCTTAATATAAGAATTGTTTCTTAATTTACCTTAAAAGTTGCTATGTTTGGGCTGGGAAGGTGGCTCAGTGGTAGAGCGCTTGCCTTGCATGCCTGAGGCCCTGGGTTCGATTCCTTAGCACCACATAAGCAAAAGGAAAAAAAGCCGGAAGTGACACTGTGGTTCAAGTGATAGAGCACTAGCCTTGAGCTGAAGAGCTGAGGGATAGCACCCAGGCCCAGAGTTCAGGCCCCATGACCAGACCAAAAAAAAAAAAAAGTTGCTATGTTCTTTTTATATAGACTTTTTAATATGCCTTACATATTAACTACTTTCAATAGATAATAAAGATTCAGAAAGAAGAAAAACAGTCCTGGTCTTAGCATGCAAAACTCTAGATTCTGCAGAAAAATTGACTACAGTGGAAGCATCTTATTACTCACAACACTTTTGGATGAGAATATTATCTCTTATATTCCAATAGCTAACTCTGACTCTCAAATCTGCTCCAGTATCTACTCTAGCTTATCATCTACTTTTTTGATAGTACTTCATATTTAAAAATTAAGCCTACCCTAAGAGATCTCATCTTTCCTAGGGAGGAAAAAAGAGACTAGATGCGAGGATGAATGAGGGAACTTTCTTCATAAAAATGTCACACAGGCTGCTGCTATTTATGCATGCAATATTCTTCCTCCTTTTGTCCAGTTAGTAAACTTTTCTTCCTTACTGAAGTCAGCCCCAAAGTTAAGCTAACTTCTGTAGCACTTCTGCATATTTTCTTCATTAAATTTAATACACTTATTATATATGAGCTTTTTACACTCTATTTTCCATTAGAACCTCAAAACTTTTGAAGGTTTTCAATGATGGGTACTGGATTTTCAATATCTAGTCAAATGCTGGCACAGTAGTTAAAATCATTTGCTTAATGAATTTGAACAGTGAAATCAGAAAGCAGGGCAAAATATTAATCTAACGAAAGCTAAGTAGGACAAGTAGAAAAGGTCAAAAGCTATGTACATATGACCATATAAGATGATTTAAGTGAAATGAACTCCAAGACAGGGACACACATATATTTTTTTCTTGCTATTGTTTCTAATGTATTTATAATGTACCATGTGATTTTTTGTTTCTTTGTATGTTTCTCCCCCACGGTATAACTCCTGTTTTCACTGTATTTGATGTCGGGGCCCTGCATCATATATATATACTTCTGTAATTTGGGGAGGGGAAGGGAAAAAAACAAAATGCTTCAATAGGGATACAGGTTGACCCATTGTAACAATCAGATCTACTAGACACTATGTTGAAAACGAACTTTACAACTTTGGCAGGGAGTTGGGGGGTGTAGTTGTGGAGGTGGGAGGGAAGGAATGATAGGGCAAAAACAAAGGAGGAGGCAACAATGCTTGATAGGAAATGTACTCATTACCTTGCTCATGTAACTGTAACCCCTCTGTACAGTACTTTATAATAAAAAAATCTACAAAAAAAAAGAAGATGAAGAAAGCTTGTTCATGTGCTAGAAATAATAATGGAAATGTATCTGGAAAGCTTATTAATACTTAGTGCCTGAAGTGATAGTTTCTTTAGGTGTTTTAAAATCTGGCATGTAAAAACTGGTACATGGTTAGAGAGTAGACTGAGCTTGAATAAAGAAGTTTTCTCTTTCTTTCTTTCTTCTTTCTTTCTTTCTTTTTTTGTAATGAGCCTCAGGAAATGAAGCCCTCCAAACTTATGCATTTTTTTTTTTACTGTTTTCTAAGCAAAAATATACATACTATTCTTACTTCATGGTGGTAAAAGGGGAGAAATGGAAACAGAAACTTTCTTAAAATTCACCGGTTAAGTAATCTGCACAGAGAAAAGGATCTGAAGAATCCTTGCCCATAGGAAATTCAGAGGTCATAGACCAATATCCTAAGCAATGCATTATGTCTTCTATAATATTCTTCACATTCTGTCAGTTTGAATAATTTTATGATAGCAACCTTCAAAGGTTTATAAAATTAAAATTTTGAGTTGCTGAAAATTTCCTTGTTTTTAAGCTTAAGCTACTTTTTTCTGTTATTTACCAATTTGTCTGTTTTAACCTTGGGAGCAATGAAGACTAACCAGTTCCTAATCTTTTTTTTTTTTTTTTGTCGGCCGTGGGGCTTGAACTCTGGGCCTGGGCACTGTCCTTCAGCTCTTCAGCTCAAGGCGAGCGCTCTACCACTTGAGCTACAGCTCCACTTCCGGTTTTCTGGTGGTTTATTGGAGATAGGAGTCTCACAGTCTTTCCTGCCCGGGCTGGCTTTGAACTGTGATCCTCAGATCTCAGCCTCCTGAGTACCTAGAATTACAGGCGTGAGCCACCAGCGCCCGGTTCCAGTTCCTAATCTTATATGGCATATTTTATTTTGGCAATATTGAATTTAAACTCATGTTTTATGCTTGAAACTTGTGTTCCCAACACATGCCAGATGTTTTTGTCCTGCTCCTGAGGCTTAATCTAAGGGCCTATATTCTGACCCTGAACTTTTCTTGCTCAAGGCTAGTGCTCTAACAGTTGAGCCACAGCTCTACTTTTGGCTTGTTTTGCTGAGTATTTGGACATAAGTGTCATGGACTTTCCTGCTGGGGCTGTCTTTGAATCACAATTCTCAGATCTCAGCCTCCTAAGTAGCTAAAATTACAGGAGTAAACCACAGGCACCTGGCTACATACCAGATTTTAAAGCACCTGAAGAGACTTAGTGCCAATTCCAGGTCAGCAAAAATTTGTTTTTCTAAGAAATATTACAAGTGATCACATTTTGAGAAATGGGACTTTTACCTGGGACTCTTCCATAAGTATTTCCTGAGGTGCACCTCAGATTTTTCCATACAAAAAGAAGCCATATTGCTCTTAGTGATTATATTATAAGACTTTGCTATTTTTTTTAAAGTGTTATGGTAGATGTCTCACACCTGTAACCCTAGCTACTCAGGAGGCTGAGATTTCGAGGAGCATAGTTTGAGAGCAGTGTAGGCAGAAATGTTTGCTAGACACTACCTCCAAAATAGCCAGCAAAAAGCATGCCTGGGAGCATGATTCAAGCAGTAGAGTGCCTCCTATGAAGCCTGAGGATGTGACTTCAAACATCAGTCCGATAAAATAAATCAATAGAGTGATTATAATGAGATATTTTTCAAGTTGGTTAGTTCGTTTTGTAATTAATTGAAATTTTCTCCCATAATTTTTAACCTTCCATTTTCTAATGAGGAATAGAGGGAAGTAGTTAAAAGTATAGGTAGTGCCCCTATTAGAATATATAAAAGTATATAGTTCTGCTTTGTGCAATAAAACTTTCTAAGATTCTACTGCCTTTTTTAGTGATACTACACACTTGATTCATAATGCTTTGTTTTCCTTAAGTCACACTGAATATACTCACATAGAATAGTTTCTTTATCCTTTGAATATTGAAGATTTCAATATGTCATTGCTTATAAAACTAACTGAGAAAACAGTACATAAATAAGTATTATGGGTTCAGGGATTTTTTTCCCCAGAAAATATTAGTTCTGCAACAGTTTGACTTTTCCTCCTCCTCCTCCTCCTCCTCATTATTATTATTTTTTGGTGTGGGGGGGTGCTGGGGATTAAGTCATGTACATTAGGCAGGTACTGTACCTCTGAGTGACAACCTAGGCTCCAGTTTGGCTTCTTTTGGCCCTAGTCCCATCAGATTTTGGAAAATTTGTCAAGAACTTCTTGTTATTTAACATGCTGTGGCATACTTTAAAAAGAAAAGTAAAAACAAAACAAAAGAAAATCCATACAACTGTACACTAAGAATTTTTCTTTATGTAAGTTATATCTCAATAAATCTGATTTAAAAAGAAACAAGTTGCAAAGCACAGCATCTCCACAAGTGTTTCCCTAATTCCCACTTACCTAACCATGTCAACTTATAACTTGTCTAAAATCTCTTAAGAGGGATATGTGAGACCAGAGATAGCATAAATGAGTGAAAGGAATGACTTATAACAAAATGAGTATTAAGATATATGTAGAAATTCAGGTCTGGAAATCATAAAATGGTCAAGCTCCACAGCAGCACAATATTATAAATTTTACATAACTATCCATCTCTACTTCTAAATTCATGGTTCCCAATTTTAGGTTCAATTATTGTACAGATGCAGATTAATCAGTTAGTGGTTGTTGTAAAATCTTCTACCAAAAAGAGATCATATGCTCATTCTACATTTCTTTTTAAACACTACTACTCCTGTTTTAAACCATCTATGTTCATGCTACTGGTGTGTGTGTGTGTGTGTGTGTGTGTGTGTGTGTGTGTGTGTGTGTGTGTGTGTGTGTGTGTGTGTGTGTGTGTGTGTGTGTGTGTGTGTGTGTGTGTGTGTGTGTTTACTGGGATTTGAATTCTGGGCCTTGTACTTGTCACTCAGGTACTTTAACTCTTCTTCCAACTCTTTTCACTTTAGGTTATTTCAAGTATGGTCTTAATCTGAAACCACGGCCATCCTTGGACCTCAATTTAACTACCTATGCTGCCCAGTGAGTGTGATCACAGGAGAGTGTTAGCACTGCCTGATTTATTGGCTGAGATGGGGTCTTGCTAATTTTTGTCATGGCCATAAAGCTCTCAAATGTCTGTCTCTGGAATAGCTCCAATTAAACAGGTGTGAGACATTGTGTGCAGCACACTAGTAATTTTATAATAGCAACTACTATATATAACCAAACCATATATTTTGAACAGTAGTAAATATTTGAACAGCACTAAACATTTTGAACAGTATAGTGGATTATATCCCAATTACTTAGGATAGGAGAAACATGTTCTAGGCCAGATCTAGCAAAAAGATAGCAAGATGATAGCTCAAGAAACAAGTAAGGTTTGGTGTCTTATGCCTGTATTACCAATTACTCAGGAAAAAGAGATAAGACTGTAGTCTGAGAAGGTCCTAGGCAAAAATGAAATACTTTATAAAAAAATAACTAAAGCAAAAAGGACTGA
The DNA here is from genome assembly GCF_024711535.1 of Dipodomys merriami. Taxonomy (NCBI): domain Eukaryota; kingdom Metazoa; phylum Chordata; class Mammalia; order Rodentia; family Heteromyidae; genus Dipodomys; species Dipodomys merriami. Next base: position 73,499,308 of record NW_027203381.1, read on the forward strand.
GAGCATGGCTTAAGTGATAGATTGCCTGCCTAGCTAGAACAAGGCTTTGAGTTCAAATCTTGTACTGTCAAAAAAGAAAGTAACTGAGTTACGTACATTTTTTTCTGCCTTTAAAATTATTCCCTTTCCACTGAGTAATGTGATCTTCCTGACAGAAAAGTTAACACTTCTATGGTCTAGGTATCTTCTATAAACTAAATAGATCAAACATTAAAACAAAAGTTTTAATGGTCCTCAAGGTCTATATGCCTCCAATTTTGTTGCCACCCCCCTGTTTTAAAATCTTTTTTCTAGAAGCATCTAAGATATACCTAGGCAAAGAGTTATTGACATTAGAATTTTCCCCAGCATAAAAATGTTTAATGTTATGACTACCTTAAAATACCTCCTTTATTCCTATTTAGATAATATTAATGAATCAAGGGCTATTAACATCTTTGTTCAGTAATTATAAAACTTTATTCCTATTTAGTTTTATATTTATATTAATTTATAAACTACCAGAGAAAATTGGAGTTTTCAACCCATTTTTTAAAATCCTCAAAACCAGAGCCAGGTTTGGTGGCTCAAGCCTTTCATCCTAGCTACATGGGAGGCTGAGATAGAGAGGATTGTGATTATAGGCCAGCCTAGGGAAAAAAAAAGTTTATGAAATTCCATCTTAATGGGAAAAGCTGGGCACAGTGGTGTGTGCCTGTCATATCAGGTATGAAAAGTGTAAAATAAGAAAATCTGTCTAAATGTAGATTCAGGCAAAATTGAGACCCGTCTCAAAATCACCAGTACAAAAAAGGACTGAGGCACAGCCTAGAAGTATACACCTGCCTAGCATGTGTAAGGCCCAGAGTTCATGCCCCAGTACCATGAAATAAACAAACAAATGTTAACAACAACAATAAAAGATCAAATAATCAAGCATAAGGAAAGGGGAAAAGCATAGGTTTACAACCACATATAGCTAACTTGGAATTCTATCTGTATTTATTTAATGCTCTGAGCTTCACATTTCTCATCAGAAAAAGGTATATTCCAGGAGTATTGTATTAGGTAAGAAAAAATGAAATTATTGTTTGGAAAACTGTAACAATTACTTTAATCCTTCTTGATTGCTGACCTTACTTGATGTCTATAACATTAGTAATATGTTAAAGTTACAAATGTGGTTATAACCACATTTGAATGTCTAGTTTAAGGGGACTATACAATTTGTATGTGAGTCTATTTTGGTCCCCATGAACAGCAACAAATGTTGCTTGCATAAAATTGAGATTACAAAGCCTTCCAAAGGGAGTTTCCATGATTATCATGGTTATTGTTAATTACAGACAAATATTTCACAATGTTAGGAAGAAATATGGAGAATTTTATATAATCTCACTACTTTGGGGCTCTTAGCTTTTCTCTGAATTATTTGTTAATCCTCACTTATTTTCTTATAGGCTGGAAACTATTGACATTTATAGTAAATAAAATAGTATCAAAATTCTATTAAACTTTTTCAAAATCTTTCACAAAATCCTTTTTAAAGAAATTCCTACTTTACATATCAAAAACCAGTGACTGATTTTAATAATGGCTTCAGGAAACTTTTCTTCATTTACTACAAGAGACTTGCAGTCTTCGTCTTCTTCTTCTTCCCTCTCCCTCCCCTCCCCTCCCCTCCCCCTCCCCTCCCCTCCCCCTCCCCCTTCCCATCCCCCTCCTCCTCCTCCTCCTCCTCCCCCCCCTTCCTCCTCCTCTTCTTCTGATGCTGGTACTGGGGCTTGAACTCAAGGCCTCAGTTGTTTTTCTTAGCTCTTTAAGTCACAGTTAAGACTCTACAATTTGAGTCACAACTCTACTTCTGGCTTCTTGCTTTTTAAATTGGAAATAAAAGTTTCATGATTTTGCTTTCAGTGCTAGTTTCAAACCTTAATCATTAGAACTCAGCTTCCTGAGTAGCTAGGATTACAGATGTGAGCTACCAGCACCTAGCTCTGAGAATAGTCTTGAGACAAATTGTGAAGTCTAGAAAATTATGGAGAAATTAGTATTGTGTTTATTTATAGAAAAGATTTTCACCTTCACCTGGCAAGTGATGTACTTGATTCCTCTGTCTCACAGCTGGTATTTCATTCCTATAAAAGCCTGGTGCTGCCTCAGGAGTTCTGGTAGCAAGTCCTAAAGGAAAGAAATAGAAAACTATTGGCATGTAATTTTCCTTCCTTCCTTCCTTCCTTCCTTCCTTCCTTCCTTCCTTCCTTCCTTCCTTCCTTCCTTCCTTCCTTCCTTTCTTCCTTTCCTCTCTCTTTCTGTCTCTCTCTCTCTCTCTGTCTCTCTCTCTTTTGGATTTTGAGCTCAGGGTTCAACTACCCAGCATTTTACTAGATTGAAGTAAGGAACATTTATTCAGCTATCTTGCTTGGCTGGTGCTCTACCACCTCCAAAATAGCCAAACTAGCGTTTTGCTGGTTGTTAGAGATGGAGTCTTATATACTTTCTGTCCTGGTTGGCTTCGAATTCCAATTCTCTGGATCTCAGCCTCCTGAGAGGTTTGTAGGTATGTGTCACCAATGCTTGGCTTGTCATGTAATTTCTTAAGTGAACTAACAATTCACCTTAAAGGTGAATTTCATTACTGTATGAAACACTCTCTATTTTGTTCCTTTATAAAATAAAGTCAAGTGCTGCTACAATAGGACCATTTGAAGAAAAAAAAAACAAAGCTTCATGGAGGACTTAGTGGGATTTTAGGCACACAGAATTTTTGCGGAAGGACACTCCAGCTTTAGCATGAACCTCAAAAAGTTGGATATTCTTTTGTTACTCTTTTGTGAGATGAATTTCTATGGCATCTTAATAAATATATCTTAATATAGATAACATTTTCTGTCACCATGGCTTTCACTTATACTTGGTAAAATGTCTGTTGTAGATTATGAACAGTGAGAAGTATGATAGTTAGAAATTATGATAAAAAGAATTAAGATAGTAAGGTAGTAACTGGCCAGGCACCAGTGGATCACACCTGTAATCCTATCTACTCAGGAGGCTCAGATCTGAGGATTGAGATTTGAAGTCAGCCCCCAGCAGAAAAGTCTCCATGAGACTCTTATCTCCAATAAACTATTAAAAAAAAAAAGCCTGAATTGAAGCTGTGGCTCAAGTGGTAGAGTGCTCGCCTTGATCACAAAGGGGATCAGTTACAGCATACAGGCCCTGAGTTCAAGCCCCTGTACCGGCAGAAAAAGGGGAGGGTATTTTTCTTAGGAAATTAAAGTTTTATGCCAGATAAATGGAGTTAACATTCTGTAAGAGTTTAATGTTAGCATAAAAGTTTAATGTTAGCCTCTTGAAATGTGAATTTATACAAGGCAACAAATTGCACAACATAAGTACAGTGTTAAAAAAGTGTTAACAATTTGTATAGTTTTTAGGATATTGCCTGTGTCTACAGACAGACTGTAAGTTCCATTTATATAATAAAGTATATGCTTCTCACTAATTTATTCTCAGTGGATAACATAATGTCTGACTGTAGAAACTAGAAATTTGTTGAGTAGTTGAGTAAATGACTAAATAATATGAAAACATGATGATACCACTCTGGAAGCTGAGAACATTGACTTTGCAGTTGTAGCACTGGATTCTTTTTCAGCTCACACTATCTATTCTGTTGTTCATTATTTTCAAGAAATACTTAATAGTCTGAACCTTCAACTCTGTATTACTTACAGTTGGAGTATAAGAGAATTTGGGGTCCACATAAAAACCAGAGATATAAAATGAGGTATATATAAGATTCAGGTATATTTGAATATACCTACATCAATATTCTTACCCTTTTTGTTAAAAAAAAGTGTTATTGTAAAGGTGATATATACAGGGGCTACAATTAAGTCAGGTAATGAGTATATTTCTTTTTGAACAGTGTCACTCCTTCCTCAGTTTCTCCCAGTTTTCTGCTTCCCTCCCCCACCAAATTATACAGCTCATTTACAACTTAGTATCTAGTGAGAATTAACTGTTAAATTGGTTCACCTTTTGTCCCACCAATTTTGTGCTTAACAGATTTAACAAAGTATAAGATTCCTTCAATAGATATTATGAAGGAATAAAGTATTTTTAACTATTTCATAGGGCAATTTTATTATATTCTCTCTTCTCTCCCTTTCTATGTCTCTCTTGATTGAATCCAGGGTCTTTCACATGCTAGGTAAATGCCTTACAACTGGCTATATTTGCAGCAGGGCAATGCTTCTCCAGTTGCTTGGAGACTAAAAGCATTAACATCAGTTGGGACTTTGCTAGAAATGTTAACAAAAATCTTAAACACTAACCCAGATCTAATGATTAGAATCTCTGGCACCCCACAGTCTGTGTTTAAATACTCTTCACTTGATGCTAATGCAGGCTTTAGTTACAAATAACACAAGAGGAAAAATTGAAATGGAAGTAGAAAGGCAAGTAACATTATACAGAAGTAGTCAAAACTTTCTTGCTTTGAAGCAATCTACTTGATTACATGCCAAGTCCTTTGAGGGCTACAGGCATGATGGAGGAACTGACTCTGATCATGATATGCATGTATATCGTCATGTCATAAATGAAACTCCCTTCTACAGCTAATTAATGCTAAGAAAAAATGTGGGAAAATATTTAAGAATTGCTGGTCCAGAAAAATGTTCTGCATGTATAGTTTCTACATCCCACCAAATCATCTCTAGTTTCTGTATAATATTACTCAAATTTATTTGACACTAATTAAGCATGCCTAATATAGTTGCAAAGTTGTCTATTTAAAAGCATTATATTCATACTTCTGATCTTAATTTTATTTGGGGGCAAGAATTGCTTAGGATAAGTTGCTTAAAAGTTAAGTTTCAGAAAACCAAAACTACTAAGACATCTAAAATCATGAATATCGTATTACAAAAATTAAAATAAAGTAATAGTATGATACAGTGAACTACCAGAAGCTTATAAAATACCACGCATCTTTTACCTGAAGTGGGAGACTTGCAACGCTCAAGTTCCAGGGGGACTGGACTGTCATTCAGCTCAGTTAAACCTAAAAATACAATGACAAAATGAATGAGAGGCAAAGGGACAAGAAGAGATAAATCTTTCTAGTACTTACTAATTCCTTTTTCTTAATTTCTTCAAGTTTAAAAACTTTTTCATGCCTATACTATGTGACTTATTCCCAAAACTTGTTTAAATAAGTGATATAGGGAAAAACCGGAAGCAACAACTGACTGATAGAGGATAATTAAACAGGAGTGGTGGAAGGGTAAAATTTATTATTTTCACATGAACTATCTATTTTAACAATAGATACAATTTTAAAAATATGTTTATAAAAGACAAAATCTTAAAGAGAAAAAGGTTTTAGTTTAAAATTTTATAGTCCAATTTAAATTTAAATTTATATTATGTATTAATCAATCTGTCAAATAACATTCAACTGTTATAAAACACTATAGCCCTTTTATGTGTAACATTTTATAAATTTCATTCCTCTTGCTTTCTAGATAAATATATTGGTAAGTTCAACAGATTCATTTATCTGTAATTCTCATTATCGGAAACTCTTCATTCCAATGATACTTGTAAAGTATCCTTCTTCATAGTTTTCTATACTTGAAGTCTCATATACTTTTTCTTTTGTAAATAAATATTTAGTTGGCACTTAAATACATGTCTCCATTTCCAGAAAACATTAGGGGGCTGTTGTGAATGAACTAAAACTATCTTTGTTTAATCTTTTTTGCTAATAAATTTTCTTTAGGTACAAAAACAATCATAGAATTGTGGCACAGCAAAGATCCACTATGATATATTAGAAAAATCCCAATATATTATAGGTGAGAAATAAGCACAAAACCAAGCCAATGACAGTTTAAATAAAACCCAGGATTCATAGTAAATTCACATGTTACTAATTGGACTATGTCCTGAGAAATGTGCCATCAGTTGTTGTTACTGCATGAATAAAATGGAGTATGTTGGCCCAAATCTAGATGGAACAGCTTTACCCAAGTTGTATAGGCTATTGCTCCTCAGCTACACTTATACAGCATGTTTACTATATACCACAGGGAATTTTGACACAGTGGTAAATGTTTGGGTTTCTAAGTATATGTAAACAGAGAGAAGATCAGTAAAGGTATGGGATGTTAGGAATTTTTCAGCTCTATTATAACCTGTGGGATTATCACTGTATATGTGATATATTATTCATACAGCATGACTATTACATACTATATTATTTCATTCATAGAGCTCTGAGTGCCAACTTCAGATCATGTAACCTACTCTATTTCATTTAGTTTGAGAACTATCAATGCTCATCTCATATTTAAATTTTTACTTGTAATGATGACTTACAATTTTCACTGATATAATTATTCCTATTAATCTAGAAGTACACATTCATCAACTCAAAACTATTGCAAACATGTTCTTTACCCAAGAGATACAAATCAAACAGAAAAGTTTTATAACTAAATAAGCAACAAGTATTCATCTATAGAGTCACTCAAATATAGTGTACTCAGTACTAAGATTATAGGCATTAACCCCCGGGGCCCAGCTCATATTTTTTTAATTTGTGTACTATTTTCTGAATTTGTTTTCCCTTATTCTTTCTCATTTCTACTGATTCTTGCTCAACATAGCCATAATAATAGTAAAACAACTTCCATGTGTCAAGATACATGTGTCCTAACTTTAAATATTTTAAGTAATCATTACTCGGTCTTATATTTATTCAGAACAATCATTATTCCAAAATACACATTTTTCTGACTACAGAAATAATGCTTTGAAAAATAGGAAAATGTAAGATAAAAAATGTGTCATAGAATATTCCCCTTTCTTCTTTGATTATTTTCAACCTACAATGGAGTTGCATGCTCACACGTTTCTATTTATGTCTATCTTAAAAATAATTTCCCCATCTCCTTAGAATTCATCAATCATTATAACAAAATATAATACTGTTATGACAATATGCTTATACTGTGAAATATTTAGTCCTTTCATTCTTTAATATAATAAATAACTGAAAATCTTAGGCTTTTTGTGTTTTGAGTATTTTTTCTATAGCATTTTTCTATCTTGTGGGGTCTAACTGGGATACTATATTTTGTATTCTATCAGCAACTTATGGGTGATCTCAACACTAGTCACTATCAGTCTTTTTAAGTCTTAGTACTTCTAGTTATAGTAATTTACTATGATTTAAACTTAAATTTCCCTATAACTACTGATAGTTGCTTTTCATTTGTTTACTGTTTTTGTGATGTTCCTATTCAAGTATGACTATTTTTTTTAAACAATTAACTTCTTGTTATGCAGTTGAAGAAACTTTAACATATATTTCAGGCAAGAATCTTTTTTTTTTTTTTTTTTGGTGGTCCTGGGGCTTCAACTCTGGGTCTGGGCATTGTCCTTGAGCTCCTTTTGTTCAAGGCTACCACTTAAGCCACAGTGCCTCTTCAGGCTATTTCTGTGACTAGATGGATGTAACAGTCTCACAGACTTTCCAGGCTGGCTTTGAACTGTGATCCTCAGATCTCAGTCTCCTGAATCGCTGGGATTCCAGGCTTGAGCCACCGGTGCCCAGTCAGGCAAGAACCTTGTCTGATGTAGGTATTATGAATGTTTTCTTCCAGTCTGTGATTTATATTTTTCTGCATGATGTCTCTTTTTTTAGTGACACTAGGTTTTGAACTAAGGGCTTTATGTTTGCTAGGCAGGTGCTCTACTAGCTTTGGCCCATTATCCTCCTACCTATGCTTCTCAATAAACTGGCAGTACAGATGTTAACTACCATGCTCAACTTGCTTTTTAATTTTTAGGCTTGTTTTAGGTTTTATAAATCCTCCCAATATTATCTTTTATTATCATCCATATCAATGAAATTTTTGATTATAGAATGAGGTAGAGATTAAAGCCCATTTCTGTGCCTACATGCTTGCTTCTTGCTTGGTTCATACCTAATTAGTTACTTAAAATTTTCCTTTTTTGTCAAGCACAGGTGGCTCAACCTACAGTCTTAGCTATTCAGGAGGATGAGGTCTGAAGGATCAAGGTTCAAAGCCAGCTCAGACAAAAATTCTGTGAGACTCAGTCTCCAAAATTAACCATAAAAAAGCTGGGCTGAAAGTGTGGCTCAAATGGGGCAATGCCAAGTAAGCCAAGAAAGTGAGAAGTCCTGAGCTCAAGTTCTTCACCATAAAAATTTTTTGGTGTATTTTATTGGGTGCATTTGTCAAAAATTAAATCACCATATGACATGTATGTGTGAATGTACTTCTGGGCTGTCATTTCTTTTTGAAGTGTTATTCCCCCCTCCCTCATTTTCTCCCCTCTTGATTCCAAGTTGTAAAGTTAATTTCCAACACAGTGTCTAGTAAGTATTAGTGTTGAATTACTTCACCCTTTGTCCCATCATTTCTGTGATCCCTTTTCCCTTCCCCAAATCGGATAAACTTACATACAAGACAAAGGGTACAGAAATAAAAAAAATAAACAGTGACAAAAGAATTAAGCAAAGGAAAAAGAACGTAAACAGCTGTAAACAGTACAATAAAAAACCCTTTTGTTTCCATTTATTGGAGTTCATTTCAATAAGCATCATTTTATATGGTCATATGCACATAGCTATTGAGGCATTGTATTCTTCTCCTAATAATATCCTAGACATATTCTAGCTATAACAAATTAGGGAAACCATGCAGCTTGTGTGTCTTTGGGTCTGTTTACTTCACTTAATATATTTTTTCCACATCTCCATTTCCTTATGAATGGGGCAATGTCAGTCTTTCTGATGGAAGCATAGAATTCCACTGTGTATGTTTACCACATTTTCTTGACCAGTTACTCATCCACTGAGGGGTATTTGGTTGATTTCGTATCTTAGCTATGGTAAATAATGAACATGCAGTGAATATGGTTGCACTCGTGGCTTTAATGTGGGCTGCCCAGGAATGGAATACTGCTGGGTCATAGGGAAGCTGTATGTTTAGTCTTTTGAGGAAACGCCATACTGCTTTCCAGAGTACATGGGATAGTTCTGTATCAGGTTTATGAGTTTGCGTTTTGTGGTTTCCCCTCGCCCTTGGTTAAAATTCTATTCCTTTTAATTTCTGAGTAGCATATCATTATATAGACAGGCCACAGTTTGTTTATCCATTTACACGTTATGAGCTTGCATTGTTTTAGTTTTAGATAAAGTTGCTATGAATGTCTTCATAGGGTTGTACGTTTTCATTTGCATAGGATAAATTGAAATAATATAACTACATCATATAGTAAGAGTATATTTAGGAACCTATCAAAAGGTTACACTATTATTAAGTTTCTATTAGTAGTGGGGAAAAATTCTAATTTCTCTGTATATTCTTCCAATCCTTGGTAGATCAGTAGTTTTGACTTTAGCCACTGTAATTTTAATTGCCTTTCCTTAGTGGTGAATATTGTTGGGTATTTTTGTACATTTATTCATCTATCTTTTTTGTGAAATGAATATTAAAATATCTTGCTGTTTTTAAGTTCATCAGTTTTATTAGCAAGTTTTGATTTTAGTATGTTCTAGACACAGTTCTTTAACATATACATGATATACAGATATTTTTCTAGTCCAAGGCTTCAATCTTCATTCTTGTGTCTTTTGAAGGATAAGAAATTATGCTTATGAAGACTGACTTTTCTAGATGTTGTTTTTAGAACATGTTTTTGATATTGCAGAAAGCTTCACCTTACCCAAGGTTAAAATTTTTTCTTTGTTCTTTCTTTAGATTTATAGTTTTAGTTTTTAAGTTTATACTACATTGTGATTTGTGTTTGTCTTTAATTTGGGTCAAGTTTGTTTTTCTTCACTACGATATCCATTTATTTGAAGACTATTTGTAGAAAAAATTTCTTTCTCTAGTTAATTGCAGTCAGTTGCCCATATATATAGATCTATTTCTGGAGTTCATTTAGTTTTATTGAACTCTTTTTCTTTGGGAAAATAAACTGTGTTGGTGGGAACAGACACTTGTGTAATCCTTTTACATGGTTTTGAACCTGTTCCTGGGAGCTTACTCATATGTTACATATTGGTAAGAACTTCGTTTGTTGAGGGAACTGTATTGTTAGAATTCTTTATGAATTACAGCATTGGTTTTCTTTTATTTTCCTTTAAAAATATGTCTCCAATTTAACGACCTCATCTTCATAAAGGAGGCTTCCCCCCCACCCTTTTGCATTGCATCATTGTGATGGTAGGATTCATTTGTTTTCCTCCAATCATATAAGATATAATTTTTAAAAATTATTTAAATCTGTGTCTTAAAAACTGATTCCTGATTTGTTGGGATTTAAGTTTGTTTTTGGTCATTTTAAGCAGGAGTTAAATCTGGTTCTTCTGCCTCTTATTTGGAAGTGGCTTGAAACCTTTCGCTGGCTCCTTAGTTATTTTGTTCTTTACAAAAGTGTTTTGATTTTTAGATGTCCATTTATGTGTAACATACACATTGATCAGATTCATCATTCTCTCCTCCATCTATCCTATCCCAACCCATCTCAAGTTTCCTGGTTCAGTTTTCATACAAGTACACTGAGTATTATAACAATACTTGCCTATTATTCATCTTTTTATTCATCTGTCCCCCTTCATTTAATCCCAACCCCATTCAGTGAAGACATGTTTCAGCTTCCTAATATTTATTTTGTTGAATTGCCTGCTAATTGTCCAAAAGGGTAACACTATGGAATCTCCTATACATACACACTTTGTTCATGTATATGGACCTGTGTTTTCAAATATGTTGATATTTTAGGTCTAGTTTCTACATATTAGAGTAAACAGGTGCCCTTTTTCTCTGAGTCTGTCTTACTTTATTTAATATCATCATTTTTCTCCAGGTCCTTCTATTTCACTGCTAATGACACAATATTATTCTTCCTGATGGATGAAAACATTGTATATTTATATATACCACACAGATTCTTAATCCATTTGTCAGCTGTAGGGTATTTGGATTTATTCCATAACTTGATTATTGTAGATTATGTTTCAATGAGCATAGATGTGCTTATTGTATCCTAATTTGCAATCTTTTAGACAAATTCCCAAAAGTGGTATAGCTGGATCATATAGTAGTTATATTTTTATATTTTTGAGAACTCTTCATATTGCCTTCCATAGTGGTTGCACTAATTTACCTTTCCATCACCAGTGTATTATAGTTTCTTTTTCTCCCACATCCTTATCATTTGTTAGCCTCTTCTTACCTTGCAAAATTTCACTTAAATGTGTCCTTATTGCATAAACTTTTCCCTGATAATACTGAAAACATTCTGTCTCATTTTTATCTACCATAATATTGCTGCTTTTTCTCACTGTAATATTATATGTATTGATTTTATTTATCTTTATAATGACTGTAAGTGGAAGATAACCATCATAAATTGTTTCAACTTATCATTCTTCACTTAATGTCTAAAAAAGTTCAGCACAGTAGTTGTTAAAAATATTCTCTGAATAAATGGATTTTCACTATTTGTTGTTTACCATATTTTTGCTAACTTTTTGTCTTGAGGCCTTCTTTTTTATACATAGTTTTTCTGTTTTTGATTTTTTTTTACCATTTTTTAAAATGTAATTTGCCCCCTTTGCTAGTTCTCTTCTACTTTCCTTTTTTCCCATCAAAAATTTGTGTATTCATTCCCAAGACTGGAAAAATATCACAGATAGATGTGAAACACTTCAAAGAACCTACTATTGCATTAACTAGAAATTTACATAGAAGCATGTTCAATTCTCTGTCTTAAGTCTACTATTCAAATTTCTTTGACTCAAGTGTTACAAAATATGTTTATAAGTAGGCAATTTCTGTCATCACAATCAGAGCACTGAACATTGGGGTAATTGACTAAGTTTTATTAGATCTAGATCTTCCATATTGCAGATATGATGCTAAAAGTTATTTAATCTCTTTGCTTAGTTTCATGCTAGAATTAAAAATATGTGATATTAAAGTGATATTTTATAAGTATTAACCTAGAAAAGCTTCATACTCCAAGTCAGGTAGGGATTATGGTTTTTATTCTTATATATGAGAAGAAAAACCCCAAATGATTAAATGTCTAAGTAGTTAATAAGTTGAAAAAATAGAACTAGTTTTCAATCTTCTGACATAGACTGGCTGTTTTTTTTTCTCAAAGCATTTCACTGCTTCTACAAACAATGATCTGTAAAATATGGAAAATAAAGTGTCTTGGAAAGAGCTTAAGAAACTATTGGAATTAATGTGTTTTTCCTAAATGAAGACTTCATGTTCAAAATAAAATGTGACAAAAATTAAAGAGCAAAATTTATTTAACAGAATAAAAGTATAACAAAAACATTTTCAGAAATATGGAACTGGTGTTGTGGCTCAAGTGGCAGAGCGCTACCCTTGAGGTGAAACTTTGGGACAGTACCCAAACCCAGAGTTCAAGCCCCACAACTGACAATTTTTTTTTTCAGAGATAAAAGAACCTTTAGGGAACACTTTTTGTCTAATCTCATTTTAAACACACATATAATATAAAGTTTTCATATCGGTTCACTGTTTAATGTTATTTCATTGATAATGGGTAAAAATTGAGAGAGGAGGAAAAAGTGATTTCTGATTACCAAAATTAGTAAAATAAAATAAAATTAGTAAAATACAATGTTCTGGAAAATGTTCTATTTCTCTGTGTGTACTCACATTGCCAACACATACGTACAATGCAGAGGGGTTCTACATTAAGAAAGATAAACTGGGATTAAGAGGTACTCCAGATTATTTGTAGGAAAGGTTCTCTCTGTAAAATCTTTACATGGTTATAGAGCATAGGTATAAAAGAATAATACAGAGCAAAGATTAGCAAACTCTTTATGTAAAAACCAAGAAAGTAAGTATTTTTGGCCTTGTGAGTCAAGGTTTATTGTAACACTCAATTCTGTCATTATAATATAAAGGCAGTCATTGAAAATATGTACATGAATTTGTGCAGCTGTATTCCAATAAAACTATCATAGAAAATGAAATTATTATAAGATGATGCTAAGTGAAATGAACTCCAGGTTATGGAAACAAGAGGTTTTTCTTTGTTGTTGTTGTTTTTAATGTATTATGCATTTTTTTCTTTTTTCCCCCTATGGTTTATCCCTTGTTATCACTGTATTTGATTTTGGCACTTTGTGTATTATATATATGTTTATCTGAATTAGGGAAGAAAAAGGGAACAACAAAATGGGGAGACAAAGGACAAAGGGCAAACCAATGCAACAGCGATACTCACAAGACAACATATTGGCAATGAACTTTACCACTTGAGAGGATACATTGTGGGAGAGGGAAAGTGGGAGAAAAATGAGGTAGGGGGTAACAATGTTTGACAAGAAATGTACTCACTACCTTACGTATGTAACTGTAACCACTCTGTACATCACCTTGACAATAAAATTAAATTTTTTTAAAAAAGAAAATGAGATTACATGTAACATTTGAATGTTAAGAAATATCTTAGTAGCTAATAAATTTTAGGAGCAGAAGAAGTCAAGATGGACATTACTGTTCTCACATAGGCACTCAGAGCAGAGACTGGTGAAAAGTACCCCAAAAGAGAGGCACTGCTAGAGTATAAAGCTAGGGAATATAAGCAAAACTAAGTCAGCAGCTGGTCACTGCCAGAAAGAAGTGTTAAGGACTTCACAGAAACTGACTCTTAAGCTACAGACACAAACCAATAAACTCTTAGATTTTATAACTGGCCTTATTCTATTACTATCTATGCATTAAGTCTGAAGAAATACAGGTCACAAGAAATATATATATATATATATATATATATATGAGTATTTACGTATACAATGTACAAATACATATATATTTTACATAACTATAAAGCCATCTTATATAAAGGTCAGCAATCTGAATATTATATATTTGTTAACATAATATAAATATTTAAATGTCAAAAATATTTACCCATTTTAACACTAATATCATCTACTCCTGTAGTCTCACACACACACTTATTCCCCACACTTACTGCACCAGCTTTTAGAATTGTCTGTTCCACTTATCTTCAACTCTCTATTTGCTACCAAAGGAAATATTATTCACTATTTTTTTGTGGCTTAAATCTTTATTTCACAAAATCAATACCTCAAATCACTAACTATAGAAATATAGTTTGGATGTTCTGTTTTGATAAGAAGGTATTAAGGATTATAAATATTTTGTTGTCTCCAAGAAATATAAGCAAACGGTGTGGCACTTGTACATCAATCTATAAAATGGCCAAAAGTAGAAGATTCTCTGAATTTGAAAACATTCAAGTATTAATATATTGAACCAAGTTTATTATTTGCAAGGACATCACAGAGCTTCTTACTTAAAACAAAAGACAGTGACTCTTCATTATCTTGCCCATGTAATTGTAACTCCTCTGTAGGTATTTTCACCAAAAAAAAGACAGTGATTCTTGGACTAATCAGACCTAGTTAAGTATGGCTTAAAAGAAATATTAAAACAAAGAATATGTGTGAATGGGTACATGACAATAATGATTCAAAATATACATACAGTTTTTAAATTAAAATTATCAGGTTGCATTTTCATAACAAAACAAAAATGTGCATGCATGCTGAATGTGTTTTAAGGAAAACACATTATGGAGCACTGACATACAGACTTAACTCAAGCACTATGACTTAGAAAGCTATTAGCCTAACCTTTATAGAACTTACTCTGATAGGAAGTACGGATCCGTTTCGTTAAATCAGGATAAAAGTTAGACAGGCCACGCATGCAAAAGTTGTCTTTGGAACATGCCAGAACACCAGCATCAGCAGCAGGCATAAGAAAGAGAGAAAAATAATCTAAAGTGAAAGGAAGTGATATCATACCAGAATCTAGAACAGCCAAAATGAAGGAATAGCAGCAAGATCAGGTAACCAAATTAGAGGAGATATTAAAAATAAATCAACTAGAAAGTAAGAGGTGAGAGATGGATGATGAGAATGCAGTTGCCATTTTATTTAGTCAAATATATAAATTGATGGCATATTTTTCTTATGTATAGTTTACTTATTTATATTAATAATAGGCAAAATTAGTTTGTTAATATCAAAATAATTTTTATAATCCTTCAGAAATTAAAAAGAAAGGTGGGGGACATTAGTGTTCAATTTTCTTATAAAACATTGGGGACATTAGTGTTAATTTTTTTGTAGTATAAACTGCACTCAGGATAGTTAACTTGTATATTAAAAATAGAAATTGTATCCCTGTTTTAAAGTCATCAATATTCTAAGCTGTAGATCACACATTCTGTTTATACCTGTAATCCCAGCCACTTGGGAGATGAAAATTGGGAGGATCACTATTTGAGATCAACTTGGGCTAAAAAGTTAGAACATCATCTGAAAAAGTGAATTGGCATGGTGGTGCATTTCTGTATTCCCAGATATGAAGGAGATACATAGGTGGAAGGATCACAGTCTAAGGGTGGCTTCAGGCCAAAGTGAGGAATCCTGCATAAAATAACTAAATAACTAAAGCCAAAGGGCTGAGGACAGGTCTCAACTGATGAAGTGCTTACCTAACAACTGCAAGCTCTTAATTTCAAATCCCAGTAATGAAAAAAAATAAGTTGTGATTGTAATTGTTAAGGATTACCAACTTTGAATTGAATGTTTTATTTTTTGAAACATTCACTTTTTCACCCCAGTCTAGATATCTAGTTAGTAACTTAGATGCTATCAGAAGGTGTGCTACTTTTCTGACAAGAAGTACATTCAATACTGTAATCTCTCCCTATACTAGAAGCTCTGGACTTTCAAAATTCAATTTTATTTTGTCCTAGTTATGAGGGAATATTATTTATATATATATATGTGCAATTTCTCTTATTCTAATTTTCTTTCAAAAGCTAGTAGTAGTAGAGGCAGAACAACATCCAGCACTCCTAAAACATTGTTAAAAGTTGACATGCCTAATGAAATCCCAACAGGTTTCAAAGGAGAAACTTGTCTCCCTGAAAGGACTTTAAACTTGAAATTTAGACAGTATAACAAATTTCATTACTCCAAAATGAAAATTCATTTATTTTCATTCTAATGTTAAATTGGACACACTTATTATTTGGAAAATATCACATCAAATTTTAAGTTATTATTATAAAAATCTGTTCATGAGAATATTTAATAAAGGTTTTCAATACACAGTTTATTATTTTAAATATACCAAAGTACAATTTTAAAAAAATATTTAAGTAACACATTAGTCTATAGAAGCATTCCCATCTGTAACCCTTTGCCTATTTTTTTTATCAACTAGACTATCAGTGGAAAAAAAATGTAACATCCTATAGAAGCATTCCCATCTGTAACCCTTTGCCTATTTTTTTTAATCAACTAGACTATCAGTGGACAAAAATATAACATCTTGGTGGTGTTTATAAAGCCAACTATTTGTATAGACACTAAAATTATAGTAAAATTTTAGATAATCCAGCATATCAAAGTTTGGTATTATATATTAAGTAACTGAAAGCTTAATTTCTTTTATAGCTAAATAAAATTAATTGTCCTGCCAAAAAAGCAATCTTCATAGTATTTAAATATGTTAATAAATACTATTTATTGTGTTTATAAAAATACTTCTAAAAAAGTCACCGACTGTGAAGACAAGGTGACAGTACAATGTGAAGTTAAATATTAAAAGTAGCAAAAGACTTTACTCCTAACAGGGCATGATATATTAGAAGAAAGTTAACCTGTTTAACACAAGCATTGTAAGCAGCTTTTTCAACCAGAAAACCCTAATTTTACAAATGAACTTTAGTCACTTTCAATGCCCATTCAAAGATTTTCAGTTTCTGCCCAGTTCATCTTACTTACTTATAATTCATTTTACTTGTAATTTACTTACAACTCATTTACTTATTTACAATTCATTTTACTTATAGTAATATGTCATGCTGAGTTAATACTACCATGCATTCAGATAATATCACAGAAAACTCATAAATCTGAAAGTAAAAGAAATGAAAGATTTTGTTCATAACCCATTTTCTCCTACCTGCAATGAACTGCTTATTCTTTCGAGGAGACCTTGGTTGCCTCTGGTAGAGGTCACTTGATCTGTACAGGTCAATGGTCCCCATGCTTAACAGTACTGTCTTCTGTATAAAATCCACCACAACCAATCCATTGCAGTTTCCAAATGCAACTCTGAGAGAGAAAAATTCACAACTAAAATGTATCACAAGCTTGATTATTTTTTTACTGTCAAATATAACACAACTGCAAATACTGTCTAGGATTGGGGATGTTGGGCAGTGAATATTTTAAAGTAAAAAAAGAAGCCTTTGTCTTTTACATAAGATAGACTCATAGTGTAATAACTACTTACTGAAAAACTTGGGTTGAACTGAAATAACATGTCACTAACAGTTTTATCATTTAGGTACTGATTATGCAACCCAATCTTCAACTTGGTCTTTTTTTTTTTTTTACCAAAGAAAATGACACAAAGCCAGGTGCCGGTGGCTTACGCCTATCATCCTAGCTACTCAGGAGGTTGAGATCTGAGGATTGCAGTTCAAAGCCAGCCCAGGTAGGAAAGTCCATGAGACTCTTATCTCCAATTAACCACCAGAAAACCAGAAGTGGCACTGTGGCTCAAGTGGTAGAGCACTAATCTAGCAAAAGAGCTCAGGAAGAGTACCAAGGCCTTGAGTGCAAGACCACACCAACCAGAAAAAGATACAAAATGTTTTTGCTATGCAAAAGACACATAGGCCAAGAAATGTCACACTTTGATACAAATGCCTAAATACGTAATCAAGTACCTTTTCAAATAACTATAAATAAGGAAATCTTTCCCAGCAAGATACCCAGAGGCTATTGCGGGCTTGGCTTAGGAAGACAATGGTGACAAATAGTGTTATCAATATGATGATGGTTTTGAAGATAAGCACAACCCAGAAATTAAGGAAGCTTTCACCCTCAGATTTTCAGGTAAATGTGAGATTCCAGGTATTATATGACATCTGTGTCCCAACAGGTTCATGAAAGTATGATACTGGAGCTGAAGTTTCAACGGAGACCCAATAAAAACAAAGATGCCAAGAATATGAAATTCCTGCTATGGGAAGCTGAAGGGCAGAACACAAGGCCAGCCTGACAGGATGGCTATGTGGAAAGTAAATAGAAAATCAAAAAGGTTGCCCAAGCCTTTGAGAGTCCAACTTTCTCTGGTGTGGCAAGCTAGAGCCATGGAATTTACTATTTTCTTACTAGGTTTACGCCTTTTTTTTTTTTTTTTTTTTTTTTTGCTGGTCGTGGGGCCTGAACTCTGGGCCTGGTCACTGTCCCTCAGCTCTTCAGCTCAAGGCTAGCGCCCTACCACCTTCCTTCGTTCCTTCGTTCCTTCGTTCCTTCATTCCTTCCTTCCTTCCTTCCTTCCTTCCTTCCTTCCTTCCTTCCTTCCTTCCTTCCTCCCTCCCTTCCTTCCCTCCATCCATCTTTCCCTCTTTCCTTTCCTTCTTTCTTTCCTTCATTCCTTTTGACAGTCCTGGAGCTTGAACTCAGGACCTGAGCACTGTTTCTGAACCTATTTGTGCTTAGGGCGGGCATTCTACCACTTGAGCCACAGTGCCATTTCCAGTTTTTTCCGAGTAGTTTACTTTCCTGCCTGGGCTGGCTTGGAACCATGATCCTCAGATCTCAGTCTCCTGAGTAGCTAGGCTTACAGATGTGAGCCATTAGTGCCTGGGTAAGGATTGGAAAATTTGAGCAATCCTGGAGCAGTTAAGACTTTTGGAGCTCTTAGAAATGTACTGAATATATTTTGCATTGTGAGATTGATATGAAGCTTTGTGGTACATGGGGAAGAACACTATAGATTGGATCTAGAAAGCTCCTTTATAGGTCCCCAATTTGGTGCTATTGGGAGTTGGTGGAAACTTTAAGAAATAGGGTCTCATGGAAGGTTTTAGGTCACTGAGGGTGTGCCTATGAGGGAAACAGGATACCACTTCTTTCTTTTTTTCACTTCTTGGTCATTATGAGGTGAACTGCTTAGCTCCACTATGTATTTCTTGCTACACTTCATGCCCAATTGATAGGAACGAATAGCTATAAACTGAAACCTTTAAAATTATAGACCAAAAAAAATCTTTCTTCCCTTAGGTTACCTCAGGAATTTGGTAAGCACAAAAAATGAAAAGCCAACCAACTCACATATATGTCACAAATTGAATGAGTATTTCTGGAGTAGAAACAACTGATATTGTTTATTTGGTTATTCATACAGGTTTTCAGGACCAAACATGTGTAGTGTCTTCACTAATTGTTATCATCTCACATAATTAAAAAAATGAAAACTTCATTGTACAGAATGAACAACTCTAAGACTATGGTCCCAGGGGGCCTACTCTTCCAGCTGAAAGCAGAGCTTTGTGCCACCTACATGAGGCTGGTTTTGTAGGAATGCAGAATGCAAGAGGTGCAGGGTCATGAAGATACCCACCTATTTTTCAAAGGACATCCTGAGAGGCCAGGCAACATGTAGCAGTGTTAGAATGCCTATAGGGAACCCATGTTATAGATTCTCAGTTCCAGATAGATTGAAGTACATACAGTTCAGAACAGGCAAAAGAAAAACCAAGGCTCAATAGGAATGGCCACCATGCTTTTCTCTGTCCATAGGCTCAGCAGAAGCACAGCATATTGTCTAGCAATACTCCCATTAGGCAAAAGTGGCTTTTGGTCAAATATGGCCTCAAGATTATCTGAGGTAGTGAACGCATGCAGGACTCAAGGGAACATGACTATGTTGAAGCATCCTCAGGGCCCTCTACAAGTCATGATGAAGGAGCCTGACTTAATTTCCCTACAGAGTTCTTGAGAAAATGATAAGTGAAACTATGGAAATGATGCAGAAGATTCAGTGGAGACAGAGTGAAGTTCAAGATGCCAAGAGTTTAGAACATCTGAGGAGAGAAGCTGACTATAGCTGGGTACTGGTGGCTAATGTCTATTATCCTAACTAGTCAAGAGACTTGAAACCAGCCAAGGCAGAAAGTTCATGAAACCCTTCTCAACCCATAGCTGGGTCCACTGGCATGTGCTTATTATCTAAAGCTACACAAGAGGCTAAGATTGCTAGAATCAAGGTACCAGGCCCATCTATGCAGAAGAATCCATGAGACCCCCATCTTCATAGAAGGACACTAGACATGGTGACACACACCTGTGGTCCCAACAACAATAAAAATGTCAAAAGTAAGAGATCAGGTCTCAGGCATGCTTCTGAGCAGAAGTGAGAGTCTATCCTAAAAATAACCAGTATAAAATAGGGTTGGAAGCATGGCTCAGTGGTAGAGTGCCAGCTTAGCAAGCTTGAAATCCTAAGTTCAAACCCCCTTAAAGGCCCCTTTTCCCCCCCAAAAACCATAGAAATATTGTGGGTAGGTAACATCAGGTAGAATCTCAAGTTATAATGTTAATGTCTCAATTTGAAAAACACAGAAATGTAATAGAGCAAATTGGCACATATAAACACAATCCAATGTAACAAAATATGTAAGGATAATTAGGACTATATTCAACATGTTCAAGGAAATGAAAAACAAGAATAATAATTTTAGAAGGGAGTATCTTTTATAGGACTAAATGGAGGTAGAGAATAAAAAAATTAAAATTGAACTCCAGAGATGATGAATTGATCATCAGATTAGATAAATTTGAATAGTTAGTGAACTCTGAAGGACAGAAAACACAAAACCAAACATAAAAGTACAAGTACAAAAATATTCTAGCAACTTCCCAATCACATCAGAGTAGGATCACAATCAAAGTTTGACATACACACAAAAGAAATGATCATAGTAAAAGTTTAATATTTTATACTATGTTCAATTTAAAAAATCCAAGATGAACTTCTTCTGACTTTTAAGATAAACAGATATTTTAAATGAAATATCTAAAAATATACAAACACAAATCACAAAGAAGATTTAAAAACTTACATTCCATATGCTGAGCTTACAGAAAGACTGGTAATCTGTTGAGGAGGTTCACCATCTACCCATACCAATTGAATAACAAGATCGGCCTGATAGCCTGGAGGCATTCTCACAGGTCTTGTCTTAACACTAGAACAGGAGAAAAAAATTATTCTATATCACATACTTTGCAAATAAACTACCATCCTAGTTAAAGGTGTAAAGTAAAAACATACAATGTCTGTTTAAATTTAAATCCAAGTTTACAATAAATAGCTTTTTAAAAGTATGTTCAATGAAGTGATAGGGATGAAGTGATGCTAAAAATGTGTACTGTTTACATAAAATTTCAATTGAAGTGGACATCCAGGCTTTACTAAAATGAATAATCTATCCTTTAATGTCATCTACAATTAAAGCCTCCTTATTGATCTCATACCACTACTTTTCCCTGAATCCTTCTTTGGTGGTGTTTTTCTGCCAGTCCTGGAGCTTGAACTCAGGGGCTGGGTGCTATCCCTATGCTTCTTTTGCTCAAAGCTAGCACTCTACTGCTTGAGCCACAGTGCCACTTCTGGCTTTTTTGGCAGTTCAGATAAGAGTCCCACAGATTTTCCTGCCTGGCTGGCTTTGAACTACTATCCTCCTGAGTAACTAAGATTATAGGCGTGAGACACCGACACCTAGCTGGCTCTTGAATCCCTTTTTAACACAGCAATTAAAGTGATCTAGTGATCATGTTATTTCTTTTCAAAACTCTCCAATGGTTTCCCTTTTTCCCATTTGGAATAAAAAACAAGGTCTTTATAATGCTCTATAAATGGACCTCTGTTACCTATGTAACTTCATCTCCTAGCACTTTAACCTCTCCCTTACCTCTAGCAACAATGACTGATTAATTTTCCTAAACATGCTAGGTACTTTTAAGATTTTGTTCTAGATGTTCCTTCTACCTGGAACATTCTTTTACCACATATTCTTTTTTGATGGTCGTGGGTCTTGAACTCTGGGCCTGGGCTATGTCCCTAAGCTCTTCAGCTCAAGTCTAGTGGTCTACCATTTGAACTACAGCACCACTTTTTACCAGATATTTATTCTTTGGTTAATTCTCTCACTTCCCTCCAGTTTTTTTTAAATCATATTATGACTACTCAGTAGGTGAACAGAGACACAAAGGGGAAAAATTGAATAACTGAACAAACATGTATTATTGGTAATAGCTATAATATTGCTAAAACAAAGAACTGGCTAATTGAAATGTTTATTAATCAGCTAATGTAGATATAAAAGTATAAATTCAGGTAATGAAAATGATTTAAAGATGGATGCTAATATACAGTTTAGCAAAGCATTATATGTAACTGAAGAACCACTCATAACTGAATTCATAGAATAGTGTTACTTGGATTAATTTTTCTATATGTTGTCTAGGCACTAACCATTGAACATACTGATGATTTTCCCCTTGGTTCTTAATTATCCTTACGATTTTCATTATATTTGAAAACAATCCTTCTATTGTACTGCAACAATTGTTTTTATTTCATCTTCACTACCAGATTGATTTTCTGGTATTTGTCTAGTTTTTCTTCTTTATTTTCTCTCTCTCCCTTTTCTTTTTACATTTCACAGAAAAAAAATAATTAGAGGACCTATATCATAATGATGTCTTTGCTAAAAAGAAACAAATTTGATTATGATGCTAGATATATTGAGTAACACAGAAGTAACAGTAACTTGATTCCTAGAAATTTCCTACTGTTTGAATATACCAAACTGGTGGCCAAGTTTTTGCCTTGCCAAACTTCTCATTCTATCAAAACCAGGTTTCCTTTGGCTCTTTCTGGGAAAGAATACAATTATATAAATAAGTGAGCAAAGGATGAAAATTTCTTCAGAATCACATGATAATAATGCACATTATTTTAGAATTTGGTACTCAGTCTTACTTGAGGCATGGGATACTGTCCTTTGTTATTCCTTCACTAGCCACAGTATTAGTGCTCCCAGAAAGACTCCTTGAAGAAGGAAGTTGGGATGAGAGATCTGGAAACGGAGGACTTGTTTCTGGTTCAGGGGTTATAATATCTTCAACATCATACTGAAGTCGTACCTCTAATGACTTAAAAAATCAAGTTTTAATTTAATCTGGATTATAATAACCACATTAATATATTTTGTAATTATTCACAATTTTAGAATTAATAAATTCAATTTAAAATTATAGAATAGCTGAGAACTGAAGTAATGAATTATTTAATGGTAATCACAAAACCATAAATTTTAATTCTTTAGAATTACAAGAAAAATACCTATCACTAGATATAAAATTTTATTCTACAAGTATTTCTTAGGATAACTATAAATTACAATCTTATATGTAATATAATACAGGAGAAAACAACTGTGGTTATTTCAATGAAAGAAATTAAAACTAGATGTGTGAGTTTATGTGATTACATTATTTGTACAAAACCCTTTAGTTAAAAAAAAAAAACTTTTCATTTCATTTTTACTTGGCACTATTTCAGTAACATTTTTCCAAAAGAAATTACACATTGGCCACATGTGGAATCCCAGCCAGTAATTCCAGAGGAGGCACAAGGATTAGGTGATAAGGGCAGCTTGGGCTCAAAGGAAGACACTAAAAGAAGCAAAAACAAACAAGGAAGAATCTCCCCATTTGGGGTTTTGTTACTATGCTTTAATTTGTTTAATTTCCTTAGCTTTGCCAGAATTGCTTAATAATGATACTGTTGATAATTTATATTGGAATTAAAAATATGATCCCAAAATATTTCTTAAAACTAAAAATATTTAATAACTTATGATTGCATTAAATGTTTAATTAAAACTTTTATGAGTTGCATGTGGTGGTACATGTCTATAATCCCAGCTATTTGAGAAGTGAAGACTGGAAGGACCACAAATTAAGATTCACGCAGAGGGCAGGAACAGTATGTAAACCAAACAAACTGGGTGTTTATAATCCCAGCTATGTGCAAAGCAAAGGTAAGAAGATGTCAGTCTGACTCTAAGCCAAAATATAAAACTATATTTAAAAAATGACTAAAGCATACATGGCACTGAAATTGTGAGTCAAATGGTAAAGCACCTACCTGCATAGCAAAGCATGAGGCACTGAGTTCAAGCCAACAAAATCACATAAAAAAATAAGACTGATTTCATAATAAACATTTGTTTTAAAATATAAAAGGTAAATTTTTTACATTTACATTTTACATTTACATTTTTTACATTCTAAAAAAACCCCTCATTTTTCTGAGACTTAAAAAAAGTTCATAAAAATGCCAGTATGGGTTGGTAAATATAGAAGAATGACAAAAAAAATGTTATTTTAAAATTTACAAAACACTCTAATAGTGATAATACAGTAATCAACTATTGAGTGCTTACTAAGAAGCTTCTTTAATGTCTTTATATAATCATATGAGACTCAATGAAAAAGTTACTTTTATTATCAATTTTTCCATTTTATTCACAAAGGAAATTAATGATATAATGAAACATACCCAGTCTTTATCATTGACTAGCAGCCTTGTGAGAAGCTCAGAGTTTTACAGATATTCAGTGGCAAAGATAGAATTAAAATTTAGGTTTACCTGACTTCAGGTCTGGGCTTTCAGAATACTATAAAAAATATTAATCTTAGCTGTTACAGTAGAAGCCTATACAGACTTCTAGAAAAAATACACAGGGTAAAATAGAAAAAAATGGACATCTTATATGAATTTAATTTATCCTAAGAGAACCATTATTTTTGAATAATCAGAGCATTTCACTGGTTTAAATATTAAGATTAGGCAAGTTAGCACCATAATTATTTTTACCCTATAAAAATATTATTATAGGTAAAGTGCTAGCCTTGAGCTGAAGAGCTGAGGGACAGCACTCAGGCCCAGAGTTCAGGCCACATGACCGACCCCCAAAAAAATATTACTATAAAGAAAATCATTATAAATAACCTATTGTGGTTGACAAATGACTATGAAACTTAGTTGAAAAAAATACAAATTAAACTTTAAAATTACTGAACAAAGCCTGTACTAATAAATCAGAATTGTATTTATATGTTGTATATATGTGTATATATATCTATATATATGTGTGTGTATGTGTAGGTAGATAGGTATGCATGTGTATTTGGAATAATATATACAGGCATACATTTTACAATATTTTAAAACATCATTTGTATGTTATAATTATATATAATTTGGCTTATAAATAAAAGTATATAAATGATAGATTAAAATTTTAATAGCAGAAATGAGTAGAAGGAATTAATTTTGGCTAGGTTTATATAGCATCAAAGCAATACAAAGGTACAATGTAACATCAAGGCAATACAAAGGTATAATGTAACATCAAAGAGAAAAAAATTGGAAAAAATGTGGTATTTAATTTATGAGAAGATAACTTAAAAACACACAGTTCTTTTATTTATTTTTATTTTCTTTATTTTTTGGTCAGTTGTTGGGCTTGAACTAAGGGCCTGGGAGCTGTCCCTGAGCTCTTTTGCTCAAGGCTAGCACTTTTTACACTTTGAGCCACAGCGCCACTTCCAGTTTCTTGGTGGTTAATTGGAGATAAGATCTCATGTACTTTCCTGCCCAGGTTGGCTTTAAATCATGATCCTCAGATCTCAGCCACTTGAGTAGCTAGGATTAGAGGTATCAGCCACCAGCCCCTAGCTTGTTCTTATATTTTTGAGCTAAAAAAACATGCTAAGTTTTGATAAATACTGTTTTTGTCATTTTAAAACAATCATTCTGTGATATGTTGTATTAAGTAACAGCAATTTAAATAGTACTCTTAATGGCTAAAAATCATACAAATAGTTCCTCAAATCTACAATAGTTACTTTAAGAAATTTAAGTATGCAAGTTAAATTTTAAGAAACTTACCACTATTTCTGTTGTAATTTCATGTCTGCTGAATTTATAAATTATGACATATGCAGAGACTCCTGATACACAAAATATTCTGCTCTCTGGACACCAGTAAATCATCTGAATGGCAAATGGGTCTTCCTCTACAATTTCACATGTTTGTTTGCCTTCTCCTACCTTCTGTTTTTCAAATACTTTTGAAGTTTTTAGCTTGTACAGCATCTGCAGAGTCACTAGAAAATATTGAAAAAGTTATGTTCTAATTTAAAGTCTTAAATGTTGTTAAAACTTTTTTCAGTAGTTTTGTTAGATACAAAATTAAAGCCAAAAATAAGCAATACTTCATTTAATTAGTAATCATTTAATGTCTTATTTTCATTTCAGTATTACCAAAAGTAAACTACAGGGAAAAAAAACCCAAACATTTAAAGAACATATAGGCCAAATAATACTTGGCTTTCTCAAGTGATTCTGAGAGAAGTCCTATGAGATGGGTATTTTCATCCTTATATATTGATGAAAGCATCGTAACTTAGAAAATTTACAATGGCAATACAGAATATATTTTTCCTCCAAGGGGAGACCCCCCTCAATCTTTTCTCCCTGTTCTCCCTCTGATTACTAGATAATAGATTGGTACTATCTTCAGAGGGTTACTTTTCTCAAAAAAAGTTTTATATGATGATAGTCTGTAGTCTTAGTCTGTAATCTTAGCAATGTGACCCAGAGTACAGCCCAGTGTGGCCTACATATTGAGACCTTGTCTCAATAAACTTTTTAATATATTCCTTCAAATGAAAAATTATAATTTATCAGTTGGCAATATTATAAAGTTAATATCTGTTCATCTATTCCGAAAGATATCATCTGACTGGCTGTACATCAAGAAAGGGTTAGGAACAATCCCATAAGCCACTTGCTTTTTGAATTATTTTTGGTAATATTTATTTTGAGGAATGTTTTTCAACTTGAGACCATGATATAAAAAAATCTCTACTTAAAAAAAGCTTATTCTACAAATGATCTTTAAGAAATTTTTAAAAAAAATCAGAGGTTCCTGCCAAAAATGCAGTCTGACTTCATTAACAAAAATAGTTGAACCAAAATGAAGGTGATTCTATAACAAACTAGCCTGAATGTCTCAAAAAGTTAATGTTACAAAATAAAGACTTGAAATTACTCCAGAATTTAGAAAACTCAATATTTTATAAATAAATGCAACAAATGACCATACATATTCTTTTATTATAGGATATTAATGAGACAAATGACAAAATCTGAAATAAATTTGAAGGTTATATAATAGTTTTGTATGCCCTTCAATACTGAGTATAATATTTTATTTATTCCTTAAATTACCTGAAAGAATTCTTAATTCTCAAGAATTATAAATAACATTCAATATTATCAAATAATTTATTCTGACCTTGACAGGGCTTAGAAATAATTGGGAACGGAAAGTCAAAGCTAAAGGAATAATGAAACCTGCCCTAAAACAAAGCTGGAGAAATGGTAATTAAAGGAAATTCTGAAACAGTTAATCTGACATGGTACCGTATCTCTCATAGATAAGACTACTGACAGAGTGACTTAGTTATGGTGTTACTTTTATATTACTTCTGTAATATAGAAGTAGAAATACCTTAAATTGATTTAATGATAGAGGAAATAAATCAATGTTTTCTCAAATAAGTTTTTTATTGTGAAAATACTGTACAGAGGGGTTACAGTTATATGAGCAAGATAATGAGTACATTTCTTATTAAGCATTATTGCTTCCTCCTTTGTTTATCCCCTACCATCCCTTCCCTCCCATCTCCACAACTACACTCCGCAACTACACTCCCTCCCTCCTCCCGCTGCCTAAATTGTAAAGTTTGTTTTTCCACATTGCACCTTGTACATCTCATTGTTGCAATGGGTCAACCTGTATCCCTATTTAAACAATTTGTTTTTTCCCTTCCATGCCCCAAATTATACCAACACCAAATACAGTGAAAAACCAGGAGTTATACCTTGGGAAGGGACACACAAAGCAACAACAACAAAAATCACATGGTACCTTATAAATACATTAAAAACAATAGCAAGAAAGAAAAAAACCACTTGTATCCTTATCTTGGGGTTCATTTCACTTAACATCATCTTATCTGACCTTTTCTGCTTGTCTCAGACATATGCTAGTTATTACAAATAAGGGAAACCATGGGACCCATGTTTCTTTGGGCCTGGCTTACTTCACTTAATATAATTTTTTCCAAGTCTTTCCATTTCCTAACAAATGGGGCAATGTCATTCTTTCTGATGGAGGCATAGAATTCCATTGTGTATATATACCACATTTTCTTGATCCATTCATCTACTGAGGGGCATCTGGGTTGGTTCCATATCTTAGCTATGGTAAATAGTGCTGTCATAAACATAGTTATGCTGGTAGCTTTAGTATGGTCTTATTTGTGATCATTTGGGTAAATGCCCCAAAGTGGGATTGCTGGGTCATAGGGGAGCTCTATGTGGAGTCTTTTGAGGAACCTCCATTCTGCTTTCCAAAGTGGTTGAACAAGTTTACACTCCACCAACAATGTTGCAGTAGGGTTCTCTTCTGGCCACATCCCCTCCAGCATCTGTTGTTATTAGAGTTCTTGATTATAGCCATTCTAACTGGGGTGGTATCTCAATGTTGTTTTGATTTGCATTTCTTTTATGGTTAGTGAGATGGATCAAAGACCTTGGAGTCAAAGCAGACACTCTGAAAACATTACAGGATGGAATAGGAGAAGCTCCAGTTCTCCTTGGCACAGGCTGAAATTTTCTTAATAGAGAGCCAACAACAAATCAGAGAAAGGTTGGACAAATGGGATTGCATGAAGTTGCAGAGCTTTTGCATGACAAAGGACATAGCTAGCAAGATCAACAGAGAGCCCACGGATTGGGAGAAGATCTTCACTAGTCATACAACGGACAAGGGACTCATATCTAAAATATACTTGGAACTCAAAAATTAAATCCCCCAACAACAAATCATCAAATAAATAACTGCCCCATAAATAAGTGGGCCAAAGACTTAAAGAGAAACTTCTCTGAAGAAATAAGAATGGTCAATAGACACATGAAGAAATGCTCAACCTTTCTAGCCATAAAAGAAATCAATGTTTTTTTTATTTTTACTTTGTTTCCACATTTTTATTAGCATTAATTGGCTGTATAAGGAGGTTTCACTTTGACATGTGTACACAGGAATACAATATACCTTGATCAGATTCACCCTTTCCATTATTCTCCCTACACACTTCAAAAACTAATACCAAAAGCTTCATTGTTCAACTGAAACTAAGCCATAAACTTATGCTGAAAGTTTGGAAAGTTAACTACCCAAACAAAAAAGTAGTGGGTGTCCATAAGTAAATATTAACCAACATGGTTTATAGGGATATAGTTAAAACTTACCTGCAGAAGCATCCCAAAATTTTATTGATCCATCTGCATGACTAAACAAAAAATACATTAGTATTAATAAAAGCATACAAAATAAAAAGCATAGTCACTCAAAATATATGAAAACTTGAGTTACTACTTTCAAGATTTTCATTTAAAAATAACATTCTAATGAACAATTATCTATGTTAACTTATTTATTAGCTCAAAACAATGGTTTGTTTTTTAAGTGATACACTTAAATCCAAATATTAGAAAAATAATTCCTTATATCTTATTCCAAGATTTTATGTGTAATAGTAAAGAGTCAATATATAGCCTGGAGAATATGAGCAACATTCTAAATACAAAAATGTATGCATTTAGTGCCAAAGATAACTGAGATAAGTTTTTTTTCTTTTCTGTGCCAGTTCTGGGGCTTGAACTCAGGACTTGGGTTCTGACCCTGTGATGCTTTTGCTCAAGGCTAATGATCTACCACTTGAGCCACACATCACTTCTGGCTTATTTTGGTAGTTTAGTGGAGATAAGAGTCCCATTGACTTTCCTATCCAGGCTGACTTTGAACCACATTCCTTACATTTCAGCCTCCTCAATACCTCTGATTACAGGTGTGAACTA
The DNA here is from genome assembly GCF_024711535.1 of Dipodomys merriami. Lineage (NCBI taxonomy): Eukaryota > Metazoa > Chordata > Mammalia > Rodentia > Heteromyidae > Dipodomys > Dipodomys merriami. Next base: position 73,529,301 of record NW_027203381.1, read on the forward strand.
CCAGCACCCAGCTATGAGATGATTTTTATAGTATAAAAACATGAAGGAAATCTATAAACCTACCTAAAGTTGTTTCAAGATTTGTTAATAATCCATCAGTTCTATGAAACCTAATCTATAAAATATAACAGTAAAATACGTTGTACCGTATTTTATGAAGTCAGCATTATCATTACACCAAAACCCAGAAAAAAAGACATTTAGATAACAGTATCATTCATAAGCACAGATATCAATAAGGTAAAAAAAATATATTTATTGTTATTTCTTCTTGATGGATTGTTATCTTTGTTGGAATGAAGAGACATCTTTTTTTCTCTTTTAATTTTATTTTCTATGTCTTTTGATTGGAGAGTTAAGATATTAGCATTAATGTTGCTATTGAAAAGTATGTATTTCCTATTTTGGGGGGAGTGATAATTACATTTTTATGCCTGATTTGCTAAATTATCCACTCATGGAGTTTTACTCTTTCCTGTATATTCCTACTTTGTATGTAGAATTCCTTTCAATTATCTTCTGCATTGCTGGGTAGTGTTCATGAATTCCTTTAGTTTTTAACTTTAGAAACATTTTATTTCTCCCTCAGTTAAGAATACTTTTGCTGGATACACTAATCTTATTTTCTTTGAAGACTTGTAATATATCATCCCATGACCTCCTCCTTACATATAGAGGCTATGTTGAGAAATCTGTTATTTGGATGGATTCTGCCTTTATATGTGACTTACTACTTCTTGGCTTTCAATTTTTTCTTTGTTCTCTGTACTTAGTGTTTTAATTACAATATACTGTTTTTTTCCTTGATTTGTTTGTTCGATATTCTGAAAGCCTCTTGTAAAACCTTCCCTTAAGACTGGGGACATTTTCTGCTACTGTCTATGGCTTTATACCTTTTCTCTAAACACATCATTCATACATTTGGTCTCATAGTAGCCAGAGATCTTTCATGTTCTATTTCTGTTTTCTTAGTACATTTTCATTATGTTTAATCTAATCTCTCCACTTTATTTTCAGTCCCTGATACTCTATTTCCAACTTCTATTCTATTAGCTAGACTTTAAAATGAGTTTTTTTAATCTAGGTTATTCTGCTTTTTGTTACTAAGATTTATTTGTTTTTCTTTCATAATACATATATTTTTACACAATTCCTCCTGCATTATCTTCTCTTTCTTACATAGGTGTTTATTTGTATCATCTTTGAATTTCATGGACTATCCTTATCTTTATTTTTCTGAAATTCCTTGTTCGAAATTTTTTCCTTCTCACTATCCAATAAGTTGTTTATTGTGGAGTGTTAGTTCCCAAAGAAGACATGTTAGCTTGTTTTTTCTTTTATTTCTTCATGGAAATTTAAGAATCTGGAGCAATGTTTTTGGTGGAAGAGTTTAATTTTCTGTGTCCTTTTAGATGGCAAATTCTGATTTAACTGAGTTTATTTAGCTTAGTTATGATGTATTTTTTGTTCACTGGTGTGTACTGGTGTGGCTCAGTAAACATTCATGTTCCATGGTTAAGACATAGTAAAGCCCTCTATTCTATTCAGGTGTAGGTAACTTAGCTTCAAAAGCTATCATAGTTCATAAACTACAAATTTGAGATTTTGTCAATCCATAAAGATGACCAATCACCACTACTACTCTGGTACCTGTAGAGGAATACTGGAGCATACATGAACCTTTTTTAATCCAGGAAGATCTTAGTTAATAAAGTTAGTAATAGGAAGAACATAGGGAGGACTATCACTAACGAACAATATAAGGTGTATTGCTTTATAAGACAGCTAAGTTTGATGGAAGGGGTTAGCTAATGTTGTCTTAAGAAAGAGTATAGGAAGAAAACTGACAAAAACAGACAAAAAAGATAACATAGTAATATAATAGTAACAAAGAAGCATTTCGGCTGAGGAAATAGAAGTAAATATGGGAGAGAAGGATTTGGGGCAGGGAAATAGAGATTAAGTATATATGAGGGAGACAGTAGTCAAATAGAAGAATACAAATAGGGATGAGCAGTTGTAAGATAAAAATATGGGACTGAAATGTGGGTATTGTAGCTCACATACAATGACTGCAGAGAAAAGGAAGAAAGGAAGGAAAAGCAGAACTAAAAAGAAAATGGGAACTAAAAACAAAATTTACCAAAATCAGCAAAATGGGAACTAAAAACAAAATTTACCAAAATCAGCAAATATAAGCAAATATACCAAAATATAAGTAAATAAAAAGAAAAGCAAAATAAGAAAGCAACAAAACAAATTTACATAATCAAAACTCAGAATTTTCAGTTAATCTTCTGGGAGATTAATTTTTCCCCTCTAATTGGGTCTTTCAAACCATTAGATGGTAGTCTACTTGGAAACTTAGATCAGGAATGGTGTCTGTTATATGCTCATTTTCCAGTACAGGAGTGGCAGGGGAGAATTGGGAGATTTTAATACAATTTCCAGTGAGGGCTTCTTGATTCTGGGCCCTCAACTCCCCCTTTCCTCCCCCCACAACCCACCCAGTCACACACAGTTTTCACTAAATGTGTAAGCTGATGCTTCTTCACTCCAACTTGTTGTCTGAGGTTGTTGTTGCTCTAGTAGAAGTTTTTTTTCTGTGTTGGAAGGTGTTATGCTCTTCCCAACCCACTGCTTAGATTTTCACCACTTGGATTTCTTAGATGAAGCTCCAGCTGGTAGCACTATCCTCCAGGTTTGTATTTATGTGGGTCTACAACCTTCTGTTTCTCTTACTGTTTTACCTGTTAAGTGATATTACACTTATTGGTGGTACCATATAGTGGTTTCAGGGCAAACCGTATGTCATATGCACCCAGTGCACTGAATGGCAATTCCTGGACCTCTGGTATAGTCCATTCATTGGTGCTTCTGCACAAAAGCTTCCATTCCAGAGACCACGGATCCATATTGTCCAGTTACTGGAGTGTTCCTAGGATGCTGATGACATCAAAACTCTTTGCCACTTAGCAATCATTTACTCTTATCTTTCAAGTTTTATTATGAATTAAAATTATTATAAATTAAAAATGATTTATAGTTGGGTGAAGTAGCTCACACCTGTAATCCTAGCTTCTTAGAGGTGGAAATTTGCTTTAAAAAATCACAGTTCAAATCTCACTTGGGCAAAAGTTTAGTGAGACCCCATCTCAATCACTAACCTGATGTGGTAATTAATGCCTATAATTAATGCCTATAGTTGTAGGTACTCTACCTGAAAAATAAAGTAAAAAGGGCTGGTGGAGTGGCTCAAATGGTAGAGAAGTTGGCCAACAAGTTGAAGACCCTAAAAATTTGTCATTAAGCATATTTGTTTGGTTGTATACATAAGGTGCCTCTTCTCTTTTGTGACTTTCAATTTTTTTTTTGTTAGTGTTTAGTGTTCAGAAGTCTGACCACAGTGTATCTTGATGTGGATTTCTACAGGTTTGCTCAACTTCTGGACTCGTAGGTTTACATCTTTTGCTAAATTTGGTAAACTTTCGGCCATTATTTTCTTGAATGCTTTCTTAAGCCTGCTCTTTCCTGCCTTATTTGGTTTCCACTGACACGGGAAGTCATGAATCCCCATTACTAGACGGTAGTAGCAAGATGGTCCTTGTTTCAACTGACACCGAGTTTTAGCCAGCTTAAAAAAAAAATCTCAGCTCCCTATTCTTCCTTCATTAACACTAAATATGGTGAAAGACCTCATGACAGCCCAATAACAGGGAAAGTTTTAAATTGCCAAATTGGCCTTTGCCATAGTACATTGGGTTGGTAATATAGTTTTGCGTGTGTGTGTGTGCGTGCGTGTGTGTGTGTGTGTGTGTGTGTGTGTGTGTGTGTGTGTGTGTGTGTGTGTGTGTGTGTGTGTGTGTGTGTGTGTGTGTTGTTTAACTCAAATAGATTATTTTGTGAAAGTTCTGTCTTAGTAGTATGGCTCTTTCCTAATTCTTTGGGTAAAGAGAGTTAGCTTTTCTTTGTTTTGTGTCTGAGCCCATTCATAGTTTCAGGTTGCCAGCTTCTTCTGTTCTTCTGTTCTGTATCAAGCAGAAAGAAAACCTAAGGAACTCACCACCCACTGTTCTCTGGGACTTACAGCCCTAACAGTCTGATATCTCTTTCCTTTTCCCAGTCATCCTTCATCTGTCTTACACATAACATACAGGATTTTAGTTGTAATTCATGGAAAGACTAGAGAATAGTATATTTACTTATAGTACATCTTCCCATTAACTCCTTAACTGTCTTTTAGATTTCATGTTTACCTTTAGCTGTATCTTTTTATTCTTAGTAACTGAATATGAAGTAGATTACTATTTAAAGTACTGATATTTGTTAGCATAAATTTTGAAGTTTACTTTAACCACTTAGAAGGTATATTAGACTTTTTTATCACAGAGGCAAAATACTTGACAAACTATTGAACAAAAGGGTTATTTGTTCACAGTTTCAGAAGTTTCTATCTGTCACATCAAGGAGGCCATCGTAGAACACAGGGTAGCTCACAAATCATGGCCATAAGAACACGTGACAGAAGCTATCTACTTCATGTTGGATAGGAGAGAGAAAGAAAGGACTAGAACTACATATAATCTTTGAAAACATGCAACTAGAGAGCTTCTTCCTCCAGTTAGGCCTGACTACTTAAAGTCTCTACCATCTTCCAAAGTATTGCCACCACCTAGGAACAATTCAACACATAAATAAATAGAGGACATTTCATATTCAAATCAAAACAATAGAGATAAATCAATGAGACTCTTAAACCCAGCAGGAATCAAGAGTTGGCAAAGGCCTTCCTAAAGTTAATATTTTATGATTACTACAAGAAGTCTTTCCTCTCACAATTATGAGAATCTTGAGTCCTCTGTGACTATCTTTTGCAGATATAAGCCTCATCATTCTGTTTCTTTGATGTATTTTATCAAGGTTAAAATTTTTGGATACAAGTTATGTCTTGTATTTTTACTTTTAAGCTGTTAGTCACCATGGAAACACAATTACATAAAAGTATCAATACATCAATACTTAACTAGTATCATTTTTGTTAACAAACTGAAAACATCTCACTTACCCAGTAATAATAATTTCTGGATATGTTTGTGCTCCAAGGTTCCAAGCTCCTCCACTGATTGGCCACTCCTAAATAGATTTATCAATAAAGAATATATATGTACTGTATTTTTCTTGTTAGAATAATTCAGAATGAAAATATTTTAAAATGATAAAACACTAACTTAAAATTAAGTTGCTAATTAAAGTCAAGAATGAAAACACATAATTATCTTTAAAAAATCCTCCATTAAACAAATACCTCCCTAAATACAAAATTCTGTTCCTATTAAAAGTAGTTTTAACCATTTTCACCAAATCCACAAACAGTTCAAAGAAATGTTAACTGTATAAATTTAATGTGTCAGTTAACTGTATAAATTTAATGTGTCAGTGAAATAATCTATATGCCACCAAATTATTGTGATTGTATTTATCAAAGAAATAAGTAGTGGTTCTAGAGTTAGCCATATCAATAGCATAGAAATAAGAATAGATGGACTTTGGTAATTATAAACATTTGAACCTATTATGAAATATTTTAAAAAGAAATTTTATATTATTAATGATTTATTATTTTGTTCTAAACCACTTATTAATAAATGACCAAGCACAAAGCTTGAATTTCTTAACATATCACTCTTCATCTAAAATAATTAAATGTTACATTTTATGATTTTAATACATTAAAGTATACATGTTATAAACAAATGATCATGTCAGATAATATATCTAAGCATATAATTATATACAGAATTCGTAAGAAATATATATTCTTGCAGAATATTCTTGCAGACTGAAACTTTTATAACACTTAGGAAATTCTGAATTTCATAAGTTATATGTTTAATATGTTTAATATGACTTAACAGAAATTTAGTGCAAATCCTCTATATGGAAAGTCAAAAAAAAGGGGACAAGTATGACCATATATATTTATATATGAATATACCCTTACCTTATTACTGTATCCTTGTTTTTTATGTTTGACTCCTATAGAATAGAGTACTAGAATCAAATCTGGAGGGCAATCGGCAAAATATGCTGTGCATGTAACTGGTGATTCATGAATGTCCATGGGATATGGATTTTCAAAAATTGGAAAACTAATAGATGGAGACAGTATATTAGTGTCATTTTACAAAGATAAAAACATTAATTATCATAAAGTAAGACCTAGAATGTTTCTACAAATTATTCAAATTACAAATTTGTTTCTACAACTGTTACTATAAATTATAAACTTCATCTAATTATTTTTCAGTACCATAAAATAAGAGTAATTTGAATAGAATGTTCCTTTTAATTTTGTTAGCTATAGAACAAACATTGAATAGAATGTTATTTTTAATGTTGTTATCTAAAGACTTATCTTTTAATATTATCTATAGAATTAATAGATTCCATTAATAATGGAGGAAATGTCCTAAAATAAATTCATTTTCTTTACAGACTTCAGACTCATAGCGCTAATCACATATAACCATGTATATACATGTATATACAAAGCACTTAACTAATATATAGTATATTAACTTGAAAATATTACATCGGTCCAATTTACTAAAAATTATATCAAGTAGGTATTTTAATTAAATTCATATAACATGATTATAAATATTAAATATAGCTTTTGATATGTTTCTCAAAGGAAGACATTATATAGATAAATTTTTAAACTTTTTGCAGGAATAACTGATGTATGTACTGTGTAGGGTGTGAATGTATTGTTTATTATTTACAGATCATTTCTTACATAAACTTGAGATCATACTTGGAATGAAGGCTATAGGTAGATGCAGTTAACTTCTTATATTCTCAACTATAATTTTAAAAACTATGAATACAGCATCAAATAATTTAATTTAGTCATATTATATTGAGAAATTCTTATATACTAGGTACATAGGGAAATTAATATTTTATGACATATTTGTTCTAAGTCTGTGTGATCACTTTACATCTGATACAATGATATTTTATTGCAGAAAGGCTGCAATTGTTACAAATAATTTTCTCAGGATATTACTAGGAGCTTAATTAGGCATTCAAGTTCAATTATCAGAGAATATATTATATGGATGGTTTGGAACATCCTTGGCAACAGTTTTCTTTCTACCAAACTGAAACACTGCATAGGGTATGGTAACCCAAATAAAAATAGTTGTATGTGAAAAATTAAGTGGGAAAAAAGCAACTCATGTTTAGTAAGTGACAAATAGGTTAAACTGGATAGATCAGAAATTGTTTGTTATGGAATATAAGTTATTAACATTTCTGAGATCAAAGTTAGGAGTAAAATGAACTAATCCCTTTAAAGACCATATCTACATCTTAGAATGTGATAACAGCAAGATGTAACAATGATAGGCACTTGAGAAGGCAAATAGTGTAATGGAAATATTTGGAGAAAATCACGTTAGTCTATAGTCAAAACTAGCTTTACAACGTCGGTGCGGGGGGGGGGGGAAGGGGGAGGAAGGAGAAGGATTGGGATTGGGGGGAGGGGGGAGGCTGGGAAGGGATGTGAAGGGTAAACAAAGGAGGAGGCTGCAATGCTTGGTAAGAAATGTACGCATTATCCTGCCCATGTAATTGTAACTCCTCTGTACAGTATGTTCACAAATAAAATTAAATTAAATTAAAAAAAAAGAGGAATGGACATTAAAGATTTTTTTCCCATTTTAAATTATTTTTACGATAATTTTATACATTTAAGGGCTGTCATTTAACAAAGCGTTTATGAATATAATGTCATCCCCTTAAACATTCTCATCCATACCTCCCCTATCTACTGCTTCCCTCAGTCTTCTTAATTTTGTAGTATATGCATTGGATTGTTGTCTGCATTTTCCTTCTCTTATCATTTACCTCTACTCCACACTTTAGAGTAATCATTTCCTGGTGTTTTATTTTGATGAGCTTTGATTTGGCTTTCTAAGGAACTACACTATTTGAGATTTCCTTGGAATCTATTGTATTTCAGTTAATACAGTTGTATACACTTGCATACCACCCAATGTATTTACTCATGAGTTTGTAAACTAAATCCAGCATCTACATATAAGAGAAAATATAAATCTTTTGTGTCTCTGGTCCTGACTTATTCACTTAATATAATTTCTCCAAGTCTTTCCATTTCTTAATAAATGGTAGAATATCATCCTTTGTAATGGATGAGTAAAATTCCATTGCGTGTGTGTGTGTGTGTGTGTGTGTGTGTGTGTGTGTGTGTATCACAAATATATCACTTTGTCCATTGAGATGCCTCTGGGCTGATTCCATACCTTGGCTATCATGTTGCAATAATCATGATTGTGCTGGTGGCTTTATTGTATCCTCATTTGTAATCTTTTGGGTAAATGCCCAGGAATGTAATTGTTGAATCATAGGGAGTTCTATGTTTAAATTTTTTTGCTATGTTTAAATTTTTGAGGAACCTCCACATTGCTTTCCAGAGTGGTTGAACAAGTTCATATTCTTACCAACAATGTATTAAGGTTCCCTTTGGCCACATCTTTATTAGCATCTGTTATTGTTTGTTTTCTTGATATTGGCCATTCTAGCTCAATGAGCTAGAATCTCAATGTTGTTTTTATTTTCATTTCCTTTGTGGACAATATATCGAGCATTTCTTCATGTACCTACTGGCCGTTTTTACTTCTGAGATGATCTTCTTTAGCTCATTATCCCACTTATTAATTGTGGCGTTTTGAGGGTCTAATTTAAGTTCTCTGTATATTCGGGACTTAACCAAAGATGTGAGGAAACACTATAGTGAAAACTTAAAAACGTTAAAGAAAGAAATTGAAGAAGATTTAAGAAAATAGAGAGACCTTCCATGCTCCTGAATTGGAAGACTTAACATCATGAAAATGGCAATACTGCCCAAAGCAATATAGAAATCCAGTGAAATATCCATCAAAATCCCAATGAGATAGAGAAAACAATCCAAAAATTCATATGGGACAACAAAACATTCCAAATATCAAAAGCAATCCTAGTAAACAGAATACCAAACTTCAAATTCTATTGCAGAGTCATAATAATGAAAATACCTTAGTACTAGCACAAAATAGGCCTGAAGACCAATGGAATAGAAGACCCAGAAATAAACCCACAGAACTATAGTTATTTAATATTCAATAAGGGAGCCAAAAACATAGGCTGGAAGAAAGACATAAACAGTGCTGGTAAAACACATGAAGAAAACTGGAACTTAATCTCTCTATATATCACCTTGTATCAGCATCAATTCAAAATGGATTAAAGACCTCAATTTAAGACCTGAAACCATGAAACTTACAGGAAAGAGTAGGGGAGACATTAGGTCTCTGGGGCAGAGGTAGAAACTTTCTGAGTAAAGATCCAGAAGCACAGCAAATCACAGAAAGCCTTGAAAAATGGATGTGCATCAAACTAAAAAAAGTTTCTGGAAGGCAAAGAACAGCTAAAAAGACAGCCTACAGAATGGGAGAATATATTTGCCAGCTACACATCAGACAATGACCTAAAGATTCTGAAGAGAAGTAATTAAAAATCTACTGAAGTATTTAGATATAATATTACAAGCTCGTTGCTATGGAAGTAGAAAAGAATCCAAGAAACCAAGAAGAGTATAAAATTGTACATGATAAACCTTACTTCACATTAAGGAGTAAAAGGAAATAAATGAAGGGGAGAAGGATACTTGAAAAAGTCTTCATAATTACAACTTGTATAAATAAGTTCAATATGGCTGAGAGGTAACTGTAGGAAAAGAGAATATATCCAAGTTTTGTCATGCTAAATTTCAAATAATATTAATGAAAAGGGAATTTCATGTAAAAATTTAAAATATTAAGGTAAAGCAATAAGGTAAAATATTAGAGTAAAACTTGAAAGTAAAATGTCAAGTTATTTGAATAACCTAATTCAAAACATAAGAATAAATATATAATATAGTAAATTATGTTACACATGATTTAAGTGAAAGTGTAAATGTATGTGCTAAAGAAATTGGGCCTTGGTCATGGTTTCCCTTATCTGCAATAACTAGTATATTTCTGAGTCAAGCAGAAAAGGTCAGATAAATTGATGTTAGGGGAATGAACCCCAAGATAAGTATTCAAATGTTTTTTTGCTTTTTTTTCCTTTCATGCAATTGTTTCTAACATATTTTATAAGATGATTTTTTTGTTGCGTTGTATGTCCCTCCCCCATAGTATAACCCATGCTTTCACTGTATTTGATGTTGGTATAATTTGTGGAGGGGAAGGGAAAAAACAAATCATTTAAATAGGGATACAGGTGGACCCATTGCAACAATGAGATGTACAAGTCCTTATGTCGAAAAAGGAACTTTACAACTTTGGTGGGGGGTGAGGGGAGGATCAGGTGGGGGGAGAGGGGAGTATGGGAAGGGATGGGAAGGGGAAACAAAGAGGAGGCAACAATGCTTGATAAGAAATGTACTCTTTATCTTGCCCATGTAATTGTAACTCCTCTGTACGGTATTCTCACAATAAAATAAATAAATAAATAAATAAATAAATAAATAAATAAATAAATAAATAAATAAATAAATAAATGCGATTGGGCCTTGGAAGACATTAGACAATTAGATAAGAAGAACCAAAAAGCATGACACATAAACACCAATGAGCTCAGAAAGGAACATTTTAATAAAACTGTACTAAAAGTTCTTAGAGAATGAAGCATATGCTTATGTATTTAAATTTTAATCAAGTTTAATATAATAAAGGGAAACTAGATAGAATTTAGTTATGATAATAGTAAAAAGACCCCCTATCGACATTTTATAAACTATAAATTAGTATAAAATAAAGAAGAAACATGGGTCTTAAATCTATAAGTCATGTGGAAATTAGAAATCAGACTGTGATTTATTTAATAAAAATTTATTGAGGGCCTAACTCCATGCGAAGAAATTTTTTTGTGGAGCCTATAGTTTTATAAGAGGACAATAATTAACACTAAAAAGAAAAATCTGTGCAATAAAGTGAGAACCATGGGGGCTATGAGAGCTCATAATAGTATACTTAACCAAATTATATAGGTAATGAAGGATTTCTGTTTAATAAGGCACTGATAACTAGTTTGAGATTCCTAAGATGTTAATTGGGATAAAAAAGAAAAGGAAATTGTTCAGGCAGAGTAAAAAGAATATACAAAATTTTACTAAATACACAAAGGGTTCAAAGACAAGTATATCTAGAACATATAATGAAGGAAAACTAGTTTCATTTCTATCACTATTTATAATGAAAAATTTTAAGTAGGGGACAATGAATCAATTGCACTTTTAAAGTATTTTATATTTGTTTCAAATGCCTATGTCATAATGAAGAAGGAGGAGGAGGAGGAGGAGGAGGAGGAGGAGGAGGAGGAGGAGGAGGAGGAGGAGGAGGAGGAGGAAGAGGAAGAAGAGGAGGAAGAAGAGGAGGAAGAGGAGGAAGAGGAGGAAGAAGAAGAGGAAGAAGAAGAGGAAGAAGAAGAGGAAGAAGAAGAGGAAGAAGAAGAAGAAGAAGAAGAAGAAGAAGAAGAAGAAGAAGAAGAAGAAGAAGAAGAAGAAGAAGAAGAAGAAGAAGAAGAAGAAGAAGAAGAGGAGGAGGAGGAGGAGGAAGAAGAAGAGGAGGAAGAGGAGGAGGAAGAAGAGGAGGAAGAGGAGGAGGAAGAGGAAGAGGAGGAGGAAGAGGAGGAGGAAGAGGAGGAAGAATATGAAGAAAAGAAGAAGAAGAAGGAGAAGGAGAAGGAGAAGGAGAAGGAGAAGGAAGGAGAAGGAGAAGGAGAAGGAGAAGGAGAAGGAGAAGGAGAAGGAGAAGGAGAAGGAGAAGGAGAAGGAGAAGGAGAAGGAGAAGGAGAAGAAGAAGAAGAAGAAGAAGAAGAAGAAGAAGAAGAAGAAGAAGAAGAAGAAGAAGAAGAAGAAGAAGAAGAAGAAGAAGAAGAAGAAGAAGAAGAAGAAGAAGAAGAAGAGGGAAAGTAGTACATCAAAGAAGGCCTCAGTTAATTAAAATCTGGAGAAATTTAGTTCAAGCAGAAAAGCTCACTGTATTCCATTTCCAAAATAACTACAAAGAAAAACAGGATGCAGGTATGACTCAACTGGTAGAATGCCAACCTAACAAGCTAGAGGTCCTGATTTCAAACCACATAAAGAAGGCTTTAATCTCTGTCCCTAAGAAGTCTTCTATATTTATTTACAAAGTAGCTTAATAACATGTTTATCAGGTATCCTTTTCATTTAGACAGTTTTTCTTTCTTATGAACAGCTTATGACAATTACTTTTACTTCAGGAAATGGCAGAAATGTGATGCATTTTGTGTCCCCAGTCTCAAATGCTTCTGTCCAAATATCAGGTGCTACTTTTCACTTTTCTCAGTGTTATCAACATATTCCTAGTTTTGGTATCATCATTTAATCAAACTGTATTTCTGTAATTTTAGCAAAACAATTTCTACATAAAGAACACTTATTATCTAAAGAATACTAGTACCAATTAGATAAAATGTGGTCCTACATTTTAATTATAATAAATAGTTTAAAAATACTAGTGTCAATCTATATGTAAATAACTTACTTGCTTTGGGTGAGATCAACTACAATGAGATCTTTTTCCAGAAGTACTGCAACAGCATAAGGTTCTTGAAATTCTGCAAGTAAAAACAAGAAATCAGAAAGTTTTCATACTGTATATTTTATAAATATCACAAAAACAGCATTTTCTTTATTTCCTATAAAAATGTTATTTATATGACTTGAGAAAATTAGATTATAAACCAAAGTAACAACAGTTGCTTAATAAAATATATTTTGGGTCTCTCAAATTTATGTAAGGAATACTGGAGGAAAAAAGCAAAAGAAAAAAGTGGCATAATATAATGTTAAATGCATCTTAATAATAATGTATTGATGGTAACAGATTATTTGAATAGGATGGAGCTGTCACCTATTTTTTCATAAACCTGGTATTCAAGGTCTGATTTCATGCCTAAAAGGAGATGTACTTAGAAAGCAATAACTCTGCTCTGGAACATGATACTTACTGGCCTCCCTACAAAAGTAAGACCACTTATTCTTAAAACTTTACTTTTAGTACAAACTGTTTTAACATACTTTTGGCCTTCCTACACAAGTAAGACCACTTATTCTTAAAACTTTACTTTCAGTGCAAACTGTTTTAACATACTTTTAACAGATTGACTACTATATGCCTAAAATCTAATTAGCCCTCCCCTTTTCCTTCCTTGTCCCCTATTCTTCCTTCTAAATGTTGCAGAAATTGTTTTAAGAACAAAAAAATATATGGAGACTAAGACTGACACAGACTTTCTCGTGGAGTTTCCATTCTAGGGATACTTAAAAATCACAAGCAGAAGAAATTAAGAGCTCAGGAAATAATGGGAGCTATGAAAAGAATAATTACTAGTATGAACATGATTTCTGTTTGGAAAAGGGAGAGGCACGAATTCAGTTGAAGTCAAGAAAAAGACTGTTTTCATTTATAAAGAATAAGGGAAAAGTACAGTGAGTTACTCTCAAGGGAGAAATAAAAATAAGATAAACACCTTATGTATATAATATTTCATTAGCTTAGACACATTGTTATTTTTCTGGTTTATAAAGAAAACTCTTCCAAAGAAGAGACTGACACAGGTCACTAATTAGTCAATGATTAAATTCAAACTGTAATACAAACCATCTGACTCTAAATTCCATCACTTTTTCATTACATTAGCAGTTTGTACTGGGTAGTTTAAGTAGTATTGAACCAAATCAATAATTATCTGGTAAAAGTTTTGTTTAAAAGATTCAGGTTTTAGATGGGAAGCAGAAATACAAGAATAGACAACCTGCACAGCTTTCAGACCTGAGAAGCTCTGGAGCTACTCAACAACTTACATGGATATGAAAGAAAATACAACATACAAACAAACAAAAAGCTGAGAAAAGAATTGGTATAATGTTTGCTATTCAAATGTATTGCTTCATAATGTTTGCTATTCAAATTGTTTTCAAACTAAAATTTCCCTCCTTTCTGACCTTTAGCTTTTTAATATTGTTTTTAAAGATATAAGATATTTAGATTTATATAATTATTAACTATATTTGAATAAAATTATGATTAAAGATTTTGCTCATTTCACTGTAACAATAGTAAAATGAACTTAGTATTAAGAAAACATTTATGTTATCAATTAGTAAATCATTTCCCATCATTGATTTTTTCCATTTTATTAGCATACATTGGTTGTACAAAGGGGTTTCATTATGATTTTTTCCATAAACGCATGCAATGCTTTGATATTTTATTCTTCAGTGTGAAGAACAATGCATTTGATATGACTAGATGTTTTCTCTTTGTTATCTCTGTTTAGGAACATCTCTGGTTATGATCTAAACAATATAAAAATAAAATAGCTAGACACTGATATGTGTAAACTAAAAAAATTTATCATCAATCAAGATGCATTGTATTCATAAATTGATTTGTTGAATGGAAACTCCTTTGTACAAATACTTAAAGATAATAAAAATATAATTTGAAAAGAGAATTTTTAGAAAGTTACATCTATTTTATGGTTCCTTAACACAGAAAAAGTGGCAGCATACATTTCATCTTTATAGAAGTACCTCTGTGTTGTGATGACCAGTGAGCAAGATTTCCTTAGAAGTATTTTTCAATGTGTGTCTATTTACTAAACACTTGATATTATGCAAATTAGTTTTAGCTATTTTGACCTTTACCCATTGAAATAGCGCCATAATGACAATCTGAGTTGTTAGAAAGATTAGATGGAACAATTTATATGAAGATGTTTATATCCAATAGATGTAACTATATAGTAATATTGTTAGTATCTAGAAGGGCAGTAAGAAACTTTTCTGTTATGTACTGCTGTGTATTGTAGGCTTTCTCTTCTAAAGTTTTGATGTATTGTTTTAATAGTTCAAACACATATAAATAGTTAATAAGACTCATTTATATTTCACTGAATCAAGTTAAACTACTTCTTTTAACCTATGATGAATGAACACTTCAATCTTCCTTTACCCATTTTCTGTGAAACAAAGACTTATTAATTCACTTATAGAAGTGAACAGCCATGCTGACAATGTATTCATAGATTATTAAATACCATTAGAAATTGTCCTAACTTTTGCTGGTTTAGAAATTTATGTACCACAGACATATATTTGTATCTGTAACCATATATTTTCAGTTTCCATTGCTAGCAAATTTTCTTCTAAAAGGCACTTAAAAGGAGGAATTTTCCTTTCTTCAGCTTTTGTCCTTTATTTCTGTTCTTTATTTTTTCTTCATAGTCCCTTGACAGTCAGTCCTAATCCTTCTTTTTATATACTTTTACCATTCATTCTCATAACTACAGAGAAAACTTATATTCTGATAATTCAGAACAAATAACTGTAGAACATATTCTCTCTGTTTTCTAAAAACTCTATTCAATCTTACCTTTCTCTCCAAAAACTATTACTATACATGATACTACTATGTTAAAACATTTAGTTATCTATGAATTATCATATCACTCCCTATTCTAGTTGTACACCAAGTTCAGAGAGTTTTTCTCATTCTAATCCTTCAGAAACTGTCCTGTTTGGGTCCTTGAATGTTTTAAGTAAACATTACTTATAGCTGAAATCTGAAATTTCAGTATCTCTTAAAACCTATGTGGTACTTTTTGGGAAATTTTTACTAAAATTAGTGCTTTTTTCATCACAATATTTCTTTAGAATTTCTTCTTAGCTACCTATTTCTAGGCATATTCAAAATCCTTTCAAGGTTTTCTAAATATCACCCTAGGAAACTTTACAATTTAAAAAATCCTTACCTAACTTCTTTTTTAATGTCTGCCTAAATTTTATTTGTGAAACTTTGTATGGATATTTCAGCTATCAACTATTTAGTCTATACGATAGTATATTATTAATACTCCAAAGCACATACTTTAGTATTTGAGGTCTTACTTCAATTAAACTAGTCATAATTATTTACTGATCTAGTACAATTTTATGCAATTTCGCATCAGAGATCAGTTTCCTACTTGATCTGCATGCTCAACAAGTCCTTGGAACACTAACACTACAGAAACATTCAATAAATATATCTTGATTAATTAACAAAATAGGTAATCTGTCTGTTCTAACTGAAAAGGTTACTATATTGTTATTCATCTCATTTTAAATATGGAAATAAATAATTTAAAAGAAATAAATGCATCCCATATGAAATTTATAACAGACATATCTTCATAGTTGACAAAGGCTCATATAGCCTTCCAATAATCATATGAGAACAGTGTTATTATTCTTTTTCTATAAATAATAAGTAGAACTCATTAAGTATTACCCAAATATTCTATTCCCAAATTTAATGCCCTCCCTCTACATCCATGTTCCCTTTGAACACATAATGGATAACCTAGAATGTTGTTTTAATCATAAACTCATATCTTTGTTTTCATTTTTAGATTTCATTAAAAGTGTATCACCATTAGATTTTAACACACAGCTTCTATGAGTTTAGATTCGTTTTTATGTTTACAATAGGTCTTTATAATCAAGATGATAAAAAATACACATGCACTCTTCTCCCGAAGGACCTCTGTCTACTCTTAAAACAGAAATAAATCACTAACCATACATCAGCAATCCTAGAGTAATCAGCGGTACTGCAGTTGCATTTGAAGCAAAAGCAGATGTGAAACAGATACAGTACCACCAGAGTTACAGATCACTGATATCAGGTAAGTGCTTTAACTTTGATTGGCATTGGGATGGGATGGGTGGAGCTGGTCTAGGAGAGACTATTAGGAGACCTCAGTTTCCCCAAGTGATTTCACCCTGGACCCCTATCGGACCCTCCCAGCTCAGCTTCCACCATCCTTATCAAAGTTTAAAGCACTTACCTGATATTAGAACCTGAAACGCCAGCACTGCTGCACTACATCTGTCTTACTTCCAGTTTGTCAGGTACAACTGCAGAACCTGCTCCCGCACCTGTAGCTCACAGTGTTGTATGTACCACAGTGGATGTCTGCTGCCAAAACTGAAAACATTTAACCTTAATTTCATCAGAAACTTGTCATTTCAAAAATGATTTTCAACATTAATAGTTTTATTTTAATTACTTACCATTTGGATAGGGTGTTTCACATAAAGTTAGAAATTCAACAATAGGATGATCCATTTCAAGTACTGTAATTGCTTTTCCATGCATAATAGTTAAACTTGGTCTTCTGCAAGCTTTGTCATAGGACAGCCCACCAGAGAATATTATGAATGGTTCACTATATAGGAAAAAAATTAATGAGATGGAGAAGTCCTTTAAGACAATATGAAATCAAAGAACTAAGCCTTTAAAGAATAAGTTCAGTGAGATTATGTACACTGCAATTTGACAGAATGCCTTTCCAAGCCCTAAATTTCTCACCTAGCAACCTACTACTTTTAACAGTTTCTTTTTTCTGGATATGAATTCTAACCATTAGAATAACTAATAGATAAACCTAAAGGTATACGAGTAGGATTGGACAGAAGTGGAAGTGCTCCCTGGCTTTAAAAGGATAGTTAGTTGATTCTCCAACTCTATATCACTATCATTAGAATATTTGTTTATGTTAGAATATCAATTTAACTAGTTGGCTTGTGGGGCCCAACAGCCCTAAGAAAAATGTGAAGTCCATAAGAAAGAAAAATTAATGAAATGAAATGTGACAGAAGAAAGCTTAGAACAATAGGTGAGAATATGAAAATTCTAGATAATGAAGTTTCTGAAATAGAACAAGAAATATAGCAGAGGGAAGGGGGGAGAATACAGGCAAGAATTCATTGTATATATCACAGAACTGAGAAAAGTAAGAGAAGGGGGTTACCAGGGGGTGAAGATGTTGAAGGGATGATATAGATCAAGATGTATTGTACAAATAAACTCCTTTTTAAATGTTAAAAAATAAATACATAACCTAAAAATTAAGAAAAGTGAGAGAAGGAGTGGTTCAGAGGGGTGAGTGAGAATTTTGAAAGGGGCAACATTCATCATGATGCATTGTATTTATAAACTGCTTTGGTAAATGACAACTTCTCTGTACAACTCCTTAAAGAAAAATATTTTAAAAGAAGATATAGCAAGATGGATAAAGATGCAAATAAAGTTTAAGTTATAAATATTATTTTAAAAACAGAAGATAACACTTTATATTTCTGTTCATATTAAAAAATTAAAATATTTTAATATTTATTATTATTGTATAAAGCATTCATCATTTTTTTAACCAATAATATTAGGTAAGGCTAAAGAGATACTGATATATACTTAAAGTAAATGCTTAAAACTTACTATAATTTCTATGAACATTTTAGAAAGCTAGTTAGATATAAACATTAAATATATCTATGATACAAACAAAACTTTCTAATGTAAGCATATAACTAATATAAAATAGAAATACCCAATGTGCAGTTCAAACAATATTTATACAGAGCTTAAGGTAATCCTAGATGAAAGAACTTACACTACTGGTTCTAGCAAATAAACATTGCAGAAGTATAGAATATGGGGAGGGGTAGTTGTGGAGGTGGGAGGGAAGGGATGGTAGGGGAAAAACAAAGGAGGAGGCAACAGTGCTTGATAGGAAATGTACTCACTACCTTGCTCATATAACTGTAACCCCTCTGTACAGTATTTTTACAATAAAAATGTACAAAAGAAGTATAGAATATGATGGCTATACAAATACAAAATAAAATTCTCTTAAATACTAGACTTTCTATCTTCTATACCTTAAAGTTTAGTATTTTAAAATCAAGCCAATATTCCTTGATTTATCTTTCCAACTAAAAGTAATCTTTCCAATTTCAAAATGAAGATCTTTAAGTATAGAGATGTTATATAAAATTTTTATAAGCAACATTAATGAGAGCATAGCTTCTGTTTAGTGAAAACTGCTCCTTTAAATATGTATGGCCAAAAACTCAATTTTCTTTTCTTTGGTGGGGAGGAGGGGGAGGTAGTTCTTGGGTTTTAACTCATGGCTTCATATTTGCTAGGCAAGTGTTTTACCCCTTAGACACACCCTCTTCTCATTTTTGCTTTAGTTTGAAAAGGTCTTATATTTTAGCTCAGGATACCCTGAAACTGGTATCCTCCTAACATTTGCCTCCAGCACAGCTTAGAGTACAAGCATGTACCAAAACTCTATCCTTAATTGTTAAAAAGAATATATATGATACTAATATAATTACTCATAAGGATTTAAAAGCATCTAAAACTTATTATTTGCAATATTCATAACAATTATCTTTATAGATATGCATAGTAAACAACAAACAAGCCAGTTTTTAATGTAGAGAATTAATGTAGAGAATCCAGCCAGTACATATATTTACAATTATGCATAATTTTAACATACTAAATTAATAGTTATCTGCTTTCAATGTCTCTGTTCTCTCTATCTATATATATATACATATATATATATATATATATATATTCCATATTCCCCAAAGTAAAAGTACATACCTATTCCTGCAGGTCTTATATTCTACTTTGAGAATTGGTTTACAAGATTCAGATTTTCTTCCTTCTCTTTGACTTTTTCCTAAAGAAAGGAAAAGATTTAATGTAATCTGATTTAATTTGTACATGAGAATTTTGAAAATTAAAAAATGGTAAAATAATGATATAATTATGTTTGACAAAACAAACAAGTCTAGAGATCCTAATACTTTTAGGATGAACATGTAACAAATTTAGAGTTGTAACAACTGGTTACTATATAATCAATGACATTATTCATAAAATTATCCGCCTTTACTGCTTTATATTTCCAAATATAAATGTTACTTCTTATAAATTTATTTAGTTACTTTTGATTAAAAATAAAATAAGCAAGTTTGAAATGGAAATGTACATACTTATTAATATGTATAATGTAATGTGTTGTTATGACAAATTCCTACTAGGATCACAATTTTATATATATTGGAGGAAACTCCTCATATTACACAAAGATTTGTGATGTAAATCATATGAGGATGCTTCAAATAAATTCCATCTTGATTCAATTCATGTAAAGCTACTTCTGTCACACTAAATATAAATAATATGACACATGGCTTTAAAATAATTTTAATGATGTATTCTATTTGTTTTAATCATAAATTATAGAACTTTTTACAGAGGCAATGATTATGTTGTTTGGACTTAATATGGTTTTGAAAAAAGATAAAGAGAACTACATGAAAACAAAACTGCATATGATGCATTTATCTTTAAAATCATGCTTCTAGTTTAATTCTATATCTCACTAATGATATTGTCTCATGATATTCAAATTTTATGCTTATTTTATTAAGAACTTTTATTTATCTGGGTATTTTCCTAATTTACAGATACACATAAAGATGTTTACATGAATATATGCTTAAATTTTTATAATAAAGGATGGCACAACTAAATTCAATCACGTTGACAAGGCAGTTTTATTCAATTTATTTAAAAGAAATGGTATCAGTATACAACAAATCATTATCTGCCCCATGTAAATTCTAAAGTTGCCTTTTTTCTTTCTCTTTTATCAACAAAAATATTGATGCTAAATTGGTCATAAAATTCTCAGTGTAGAAAAATTATATATATAATATATAATATATCAAAGAGATGCAGATATGAGTAGATCATGCAATGTAATAAAGAAATATTTTTGGCTCAAGGACTCACTCTAAACAGTGATCTTAAGATTGACATTGGACTTTAGTGATTCTGATAATGAAGGGGAACTGAGGGAAATAAAAGACACAAACAGAAGATAGATCTCTTCTCACTTTATATGGATTTTATTTTCACCTACTGCTTCTCTAAATAACCAAGCCATTATTTTAACAAAATATTTTACACATATGGAAGCAAGTATTTTCCAATTAATAAATATCACTGTCACAAACTAATCACAGTAGAAATGAATAATTACATGGTTGATTGATGTTTTATTTCAAATTCCAATTACAACAATTTGTTTTTTATTATATTCATTGCATGTCAGTAATTAAAACATGCATGTGTCATATTATTTAAAAGAACATTTTGTTGCCATTCCTTTTTTTGAAAGGTATTATATTAAGGTATTACATATATAAAGAAATAACTAAACTCCAAAATATCTGAATCCACTAGATTATACAAAACAAACAAATTTTACAGTATGATATAACAGAAACAAATGACTGACATAAAATGTTGTAGAAGCTGACGTTAAAAACAAAGGTTTTATGGTTGGCAAATTTGTCTAGATAAAAAGATCTAGTGTAAGGGAACTGAAAAAATAATTCTTAGGTACAAAATAATCAATCAATACAATTTATTCTTTAAACAATGGAAGATTTTTGAGCTGGATAGTAAAACCATGTTTCAGAACATTAATATGACTTTTTTTTGGATGTGCTGGTATTGACCTCAGGGCCTGGTATTTGATAGGCAGGCATTCTTCCTCTAGAACCGAGTCTCCAGCTCTGTTTTGCATTGGTTATTTTTGAGGTAGCCCTGCAGGCCTAGGTTTCTATCCTTGTACTTATACTTCCCTGTATAACTGGAGATGACAAGTGCACGTTACTATGCCCTTTTCTTGTGCTTCCCCCAGGACTGGGGTAACAGGTATACACCACACGGCCAACCATTAGTTGCGATGGAGTCTCAAACTGTAATCTCCCAATCTCTGCCTTCCAAGTAGCTAATATTATAGGCTTCAGCCACTGTGTCAAGTTAATGTGGCTTAATTTAGCAAAACGCTTTTTGAAGAGTATAAGAATTCTAGAAACATAATTTTGAAACAGCACAGACAAAGATAAAAACTGAATAAAGAAAAAAGTCTCAAGCAAATATGGAATACCTTTGTCTGTAATAGAAGTTTATCAACCTCAACAGACCAGTAGAATTAGAATTCAATAGATATAATATATATATACATATATACTAGTTTTTTTAGCATTTTGAATTCTAACAACATATTTATATGTTTTATATCTATAACATATCATTATGTTATAGATATAAATATATCAAATGTTTAGAACTAGTCAAAATTGAATTTTAATAATATAAGCAAGTAAATACAAAATTTATCAAGTAATTATAGTATACTCTTACATACAAAAAAACCTGAGAATTTCAGTGGACAGGAGTGAGGGGAATAAGAACTAATTACCACAAAGGCAAGTAATCCTGAGTTGCATATCTACCTAAGTGTTCATAGTGGCAATCTAAATAAAGCATTTCTAAGAATGCATCCATATGTGATCTTCAAGTAAAAAGGTCAAGTGTTAATAATTTAATCCTTTATACTTGTAATATATGACTATGGTATAAAAATGCCATACAAACAAAACATGACATGTTATAGAAAATATTATTTTCTAAATAAAATGCTGTAACAAGTGTGCAAAAATGGAAAATATAATGTGTAACTTAGGTTTTGACTTCTATGCTTACAAATACTAAATGTTGTAAGGTAAACATAAATTTCAGTTAATTTCCAATGTTATCAGAAATAATTTGGTCACTTAAGTCATAGATATTCATACATTTGATTAAGTCAGATATTCATACATTTGATTTTTTACAATTCTAGTCACATATATAGATGCAAGAAAAATCTTTACTGAAGATTAAACACCTCTTTTTAATATGTAAGATAATAAATACTACCTATCATTAGTCTAAGTGCCAAGGGCTCATGCTTGTAATCTTAGCTATTCAGGAAGCTGAGATCAGAGGATCTCACAGCTCAAAGCCAGACCTAGTAGCAGTCTGTTAGACTCCACCTCTAATTAACAGCAAAATGTCCTAATGTAAGTATAGTTCAAGTAGTAGAGTATCCTTGTGAATAAGCAAGTTGAGCAAGTGCAAATTTCTGGTATCAGCAAAATGAATGAATGAATGAATAGGCACAATCCTTATATTTAGTGTAGGAGTATAAAAGTTAGTTCTGAACATCAGCTATTATATATAGCACCATTCGGTCTCTTCTTCAATTCTTGAAAATTGTCTAACTATACTATATCTTTTACCTCAAATATATCAAGCATTATCCATTATCCATTTTTTGTTGGTACAGCCTTTATGTAAGTATACCACACAAAATAGGGAAGTAGGGTGTTGACAGTAAGGGAAGCAAAGTTGAGGCATAATGTGGAGATCAGTAGCAACTACAAATAAACAATGTTCTAATTTCTTTTTTGAAAAACCAAACCTACTAATGCCATCACTCTTACTTTAAGTCAGTGCTGAGTCTCCAGTTTTTCCCTGAAAGATCTTACCATGTGGAATTGTGGTCTGGAAAGGGCGACTTGGGCTTTTCAGGTTCCACAAGGTCAAGCTACCATCTGAATGGCTGCACATGAACTGTCTGCCTTCATGATGCCAATCGATTGAATGAATAGCCTAATAAAATAACAAAAAGAGATAGGGGAAGTAAATATGTTGTATCATTAGATATAGTCCCAAGGAAAAATACTCTGACAAAAGTATTATACTGATAGCATGTTTTTTCTTAGCAGATCTTTGACCTCAATCTTCTAAAGACTTATAAAAGGCTAATGAAAAACAAGTTAAGCACATGCCCTAGTATAATTGTATTTTATAAACTTTTGATTTTAATTCTAGTCCCTTTCTGTATCATGACATGCTTACTTGTCAAATTATATAGAAGTAAAAGGAAAGCTAGGCACTTGGTAGCTCATGCCTGTAATCCTAGGTAATCAGGAGGCTGAGATCTGAGGACTGCAGTTCAAAGCCAGCATAGGCAGGAAAAGCTGTGAGACTTTTCTCTCCAACAAACTACTCAAAAAAAAAAAAAACAAACCCAAAAGTGGTGGTGTTGCTCAAGTGTTACAGCACTATTTTCTCAAAATGTTATATTCTCAGTGCTAGTATAGAATTTTGCATAAAGTAAGTTTTCATGGAATATATAATGAAGAGTAAGAAATTGTCATGCATATTTCTAAAGCTCAGGTATTCTTCCTAAATCAAGTCTGGGTAATGTATTAAGTACAAAATAAGTGCATGTTCATACAAAATCTTTTCTTTAATGAAAAATAAAAGGAAGATTAGTATAAGCGAATTTTAAGAGTATTTATTATTTGGAACTCTGTACACATAAATACATATATATAATGTAGATATATCCATCAACCTGTACATAATATAATGTAAAATGTTCTATATAATAAGCATTATTAAAGTTAATAACTGATGAAAATATATGAACTGTGCCTGAAAAAATAACGCTCGATTAAATGGAAAGTCAACAAGAAATTCTGAACTGAAATTTTCATTGCTATACAGAGACTTTTGGGCCAGTTTCCAGTAGGTGCAATTAGAAGGAAAACATTCATCATTATCTTCCCTGTTGTTTATTTTTTACCTATATGGAAATGAAAATGTCACTTCTTTTGCTTCCCCAGTGGCTCATTCCTGTGATCTTAGCTACTCAGGAGGCTGAAATCTGAGGATCTCAGTTCAAAGCTAGCCCGGGCAGGAAAGTCTGTGAGACTCCTATCTCCAATTAAACACCATAAAATTGCAGTGGTGTTGTAGCTCAAGTGGTAGAGCGCTAGCCTTGACTGAAGAGGTCAGGGACAGTACCCAGGCCCAGAATTCAAGCCCCACTACCGACAAACAATAACAACAAAACAAAAACTAACATTCAAGATATAATTCCTACTAAGAAAAATTAACCCAGAGTTGAAACTTGTGCAAATAGCAAAAGACAGTGTGAGACACTATTTTAGATAAAACACTTGTAATAAATATACAAAGCTTAGGAGTAATAAAGTGACACAAAGTCATAAAACAACTTTCAAGTATTTTTCAGTAGAAATCACTTACCTCATCATAATATACTCTCAATTCTGCTCTTTTAGATTTCAAATCCCAGAATACTACTGTACCATTTTCATAACCTATTAACAGCTGAAAAACATTAAAACAATTATATTCTTAATTCTGATATTAATTTTAATTAGGATCAAATAAAGAATAATGTTAATACAATAAAGAAAAAATTCCATATAACAAAAACTTCCATAAATATAACAAAACTTCCATACAATGTCAAATTTTCTATAATTTTAAAATAAACTTAATAGCCTAAAAAAATTCACCACAATGCTTGACAAGAAATGTATTCACTACTTTACCTATGTAACTGTAACCCCTTTGTACATCACCTTTGCAATAAAATAAAATTTTAAAAAATTCACCACAAAGTAATTTTTATGTATCAACTAAAAATGTTTTAAATGATAAATCAGCTTTCTTTAATGTAAATATTTACCAAAGAAATGAAGAAACTATTAATATATATGACACAATATAAAATATGTGAAAATTGAACAAGGAGAAAAATGAGATAGAAAATTAAAGTAAAATATAAAATAGTGGGTGCCACTGTTCAAGATGCATTGTGCATGTAAATTGACATGTTGAAACCTTGTGTACAACTGTTTAAAGATATTAAATAAATTTGGAAAAAAGATAAAACTGGATGCTTTATTAACTATTAATAAGCCACTTGATCCAATGTACTTAAAAATATGGCCAAAATGTGGCTTCAAATTTCTTTCTATCAAGCTCTATTTTATTTGGTTAGTTAGTATTTCAAATTGGTTTAGAAACTCTCAGAAGTTCACAAAGTTCTCCTAGTTCTTCACACCATTAACCAATGCCTGGCATCTTCTTTAAAATTAATACATAAGGTAAACTTAAAATAAATAGTTTTTTTAAAGTAGGAGAATTTGATAATAGGTAAAAATTTAAACATTATGTCACTAAAGAAATGTATAGTTATTTTCAAGTTATAACATATGCTTAATGTTTGATAAACCATACACAATTTATAAATTATTTGATACAAAAAATTGGGCTTTTTAATATGATGACCAAATAAGCGATTTGCTAAATCTAGAAATGTCAAAATTTAATACATATTATATAATGTTCCTTAAAATAAAAATTAATATTTTGTCATATGTACTGTTAGTAAGATATATTTAAGTTCAAATCAGTCTTTCATACCAGAGAAAATTATGAACAATAAAATGAACTTCAATTGATTGTGTAAGATTATGGAAGAGGTTTATAAGTCTAAAAAAACTGGAAAATTTTAATTAAACAAGAACATTAATGTTATTCCAGATTTGAGCCACAGAATATAATAAAATCTTATTTTCATAAGTTCATATCATATTTTTCAAAGTTAATATGGGAAAGATAAAAGTTACTTCATCTATAAAATATTTCTAGTATCCTAGCTACTCAAGAAGTTGAGATCAGAGGATAATGGGAAGTCAGCCTAGGCAGATAAATCTGTAAGATTCATCTTCAAGCCTGAAGTGGAGGTGTGGCTCAAGTGGTAGAGCATCAGCCTTGAATGAAAAAGCTAAGGGACAGTACCCAGGCCCTGAGTACTTAAGTATTGACATAAAATAAATTACACAAACATATAAAACATTACTAGTAATAATTCCAAGTAAACAATAAAATATGAAATATTTATCATCAATACATCAAAAGTTGTTGAGCTAAATCTGTAAGATCACAATCCTAGAAACATGACATTACAATCACAGGAAGATAAAAAAACATTCCTTGACATCCAGGAGACATCAAAAAAGGTTCTATAGCCATGAGAAATCAAGACAAAAACAAGATCCTTGTGCAATAACTGACCACTCAAAAACATTTACAATGTATAAGATACAATCATATATGTGTACATACGTGTGTAGATGTGGGTATGAGTATAATGTATGCATAATGTGTATATAATTGTATGTATATATAAATCTGTATAATTATGGACATACAATTGTGTATGCATATGTATTAAATATATGCATATTGTATCTATACATGTATATATACACACAAATTATATATATATTTATAGAGATGTACATATGTGTGAATTTTTTAAATGTCTCTCAGAGTAGATGTAAGCATCATAAAAGTAGGGCAACTTTATTATGATATCATTGTCTGGACCTATGTGTAAAGAAAACAGATCTTTGGTGGGCTAGAGACATGGTTCTGTGGTATGCAACTGCCTAGCAAGTTCAAGACCCTAAGTTCAAACAGTGGCAGCATCCAGAGAGAGAGAGAAACAGAGACAGAGAGAGACAAAGAGAGACAGAGACAGATACAGAGACAAAGACAGAAAGAAAGAATTTAAAATAGCTATTTTCTAAAATATCACTAAATTCCAAATAATCAGAATTGCAGATATAAAATTAGAGCTGTTGAAAACATAAACAACATATCTCTAAATAATTAATAGGTTAAAAAGTAAGAAAAAGAAATTAAACAAAAATGAAAGAACTAAATAAAAATGCCTCATGCTGAAATATATGGAACACAATGAATCTAAACTGGGAGAGACTTTTAGAAGTACATATACATTGCCCCATTTGTTAGGAAATGGAAAGACTTGGAAAAAATTATATTAAGTGAAGTAAGCCAGGCCCAAAGAAACATAGGTCCCATGGTTTCCCTTATTTGCAATATCTAGTATATGTATGAGTCAAGCGGAAAAGGTCAGATAATGTGATGTTAGGAAAATGAACCCTTAGATATGTATTTTAATGTTTTTTTCTTTCATGCATTTGTTTCTAACGCATTTATAAGATTTTTTCTTTGTTGCTTTGTATGTCCCTCCCCCACAGTATAATCCCTGCTTCCACTATATTTGATGTCCATATAACTTGTGGAGGAGATGGGGAAAAACAAGTCGTTTAAGGATACAGGTGGACCTGTTGCAACAATGAGAAGTACAAGTTGTCATGTCGAAAACAAGCTTTACAACGTTGGTGGGGGGGTAGGGGGGGTAGACTGGGGGGGAAGGCTGGGAAGGGATATGAAGGGTAAACAAAGGAGGAGGCTGCAATGCTTGATAAGAATGTATGCATTATCCTGCCCATGTAATTGTAACCCCTCTGTACAGTATGTTCACAAAAAAAATAAAATAAAATGAAAAAAAATAAAAATAAAAATGGATTTAAACATTTGATTGCTAAAAGCCAAGAAAAAAAGTAAACTTCAGAAGGAAGAAAAAAATCATGATAGTAAATCTAAGAGCAAATAATGCTTTTCATTTATTCAATTACATTTTTACATTTAAAAAAAGTAACTTTAAAACTTTTCCACATATTAATTTTCTTGCTAGCATTATACCTATTATTCTTACTTTCTGTTGCGAACTTACTTGAAATCTTCATTATCTTTTTAAAGAGTATAATTTCTAGAATTGAATTTTAGTATGAAACTTTAAAAATTCTTATTTGTATTCATTTGAATACTGATTTTCTCAGGCCTTTCAGATAGCTATCATATAATCCAAAATATGATACTATTTTACCTCCTCCTTTCTAATTTTTTTGTCAGTCATGGGTATTTTTTATGCAACTAATTATTTATATTTATGTAAATTACATTACTGAAACTTCCTATAGTGTCAAAAAAGTGGAACAGATGGGCATCTTTTTTTTCTTTGTAACTTTAATGGCAATGCCTCTAGTGTTTCCTCATTAAATGAGATCACAAATTCTGAAGGAGAGAAGTAGGGAGTGGTGGAGTATATGAACTGATTTATACTTTATGTATAACTTTGTAAAGAAACATGTTTAATTCTAAATAAATATTATAGTTGTATATTTGATAAATTATGATACAGTAAACATAACTCTAAAGCTACAATCAATGCTAATAAATAAGAGACACATTTTTCAAGAAAAGTAGAAGCCAAATGGTGCTGGGAGAATTGGATATCCATATACAGATTGAAATTAGATCCCTATCTGTAACCGTGTACCAATGTAAATTCAAAATTGATCAAAAACCTTAACATAAGACTGGAAACTTCAGCATTATACAGGAAAGAATATGAAAAAGCACTAGCACTTGTTGATATAGAAAACTCTCCACATAGAACTCTAGAAGCTCAGTAAATAAAAATGAGGATTGACAGGGCTGGGAAGGTGGCTCAATGGTAGAGCGCTTGCCTTGCATGCATGAGGACCTGAATTTGATTCCTCAGCACCACATAAGCAGAAAAAAACCAAAAAGCCAGAAGTGGTTCTGTGGCTCAAGTGGTAGAGCACTCGCCTTGAGCTGAAGAGCTGAGGGACAGTGCCCAGGCCCAGAGTTCAGGCCTCACGACCAGAAACCCCCTCCCAAAAAAATGAGGATTGACAAATGGGATTACATCAAGTTTAAATTAAAAGCCTTTGCTATAGCAAAGGATGTAGCCACTAGGCTGAAAAGACAAATCTCCATAATAGAAGAAAAATTTTCACCAGCTATCCATAATATATAGAGAACTTAAAACATTGTACCACCCCAAGAATCAATAAACCAATTAAATAAATGAGTGAAGGACCTAAACAGACACTTCTCAGAAAAAGAAGCACAAATGACCAATGAATACACAAGAAAAGGTTCAACATGTCTGGTCATAAAAGAAATGCGAAATAAAATAACTTTGAGATTCTATCTCATTCCAATCAGAATGGCCATCAAAAGAATATGACAACAATGCTAGTAAGCATATGTCTAAAATAAAATCTCATAAATTGTCAGTGGGAATATAAATTAGTGGAACCACTAGTAAAGTTTGCATTACAGAGATTTTTTCTCAAAAAATTTTTTGATCCACCCTAAAAACAAACAACTATCAACCAAGAATACTGTACCCAGCTAAACTCTCCTTCATAACTGAAGGCCAAATAAAAACCTTCCATAGCAAAGAAAAATTGAAACAATACATCTCCACCAAACCAGCCCTACAAAAGATTCTTAAAAATGTCCTACACATAGAAAACCAACAAGACCGCAACAAAGGCCAAGAAACTGCACCCAAACTGAGAATCCAAGAACCATAGGAAGAACCCAGTTTTTGCAGTCCCCAAGAAGGTGGATAACATGGCAGGAACTCCCAAATACCTCTCAGTCCTATCTCTTAATGTTAAGGGACTGAACTCTCCAATTAAGTGACATAGACTGTCTAGTTGGATTAAAAAACAAGACCCTTCTATCTGCTGCCTGCAGGAGTCACATCTTGCCCATAAAAACAAACACATTTTCAAAGTTAAAGGCTGGAACAAAATCTACCAGGCAAACGGCCCCCATAAACAGGCAGGAGTTGCAATCCTAATATCAGATAAAATAGACTTCAAATTAAAATTCGTGAGAAGAGATAAAGAAGGTCGCTACATACTAATTAAAGGATCTCTCCTTCAGGAGGATATTACAATTCTAAATATCTATTTGCCAAACAATGGAGCACCCAAATTTATCAAAGAAACACTACTTTCCCTCAAATCCCATATAGATCCAAAGACATTAATTGTTGGGGATTTTAACACACCACTCTCCCCACTAGATAGATCAACTCAGCAAAAACTCAACAGAGAAACCGCAGATCTAAACAACTGCATAGATCAACTAGACTTAACAGACATCTACCGAACATTTCACCCAGCAGCATCAGAATACACGTTTTTCTCAGCAGCACATGGAACGTTTTCTAAAATAGACCACATTTTAGGCCACAAAGAAAACTTGTCTAAACTCAGAAACATTGAAGTTATACCTTGCATTCTCTCTGACCACAAGGGAATAAAATTAGAACTCAACACCAAAAGCCACCAAAGAAAGTCCGGTATCACATGGAGACTGAACAACACACTGCTGAACCAAGAGTGGGTCATGGAAGAGATTAGAAAGGAAATTCAAATGTTCATGCTATTCAACAAAAATGAACACACAAATTACCAGCTCCTCTGGGACACAGCAAAGGCAGTACTCAGAGGCAAGTTTATAGCTCTGAGCTCCTACATCAACAAATTGGAGAGATCTGAAACTAGCAATTTAATGACACATCTAAACCTCCTTGAAAAAGAGCAGCAAGATAAACCCCAATCCAGTAGATGGAAAGAAATAATCAAAATTAAATCAGAATTAAATGAATTAGAATCCAAAAAACTATAGAAAGAATCAACAAAACAAAGAGTTGGTTCTTCGAAAAACTTAACAAAATTGACAGACCCTTAGCAAATCTTATCAGAAAAAGAAGAGAACACACCCAAATTAATAAACTCAGAGATGAGAATGGAAACATCACCACAGAAACAACTAAGATTCAGAACATTATAAGGGAATACTTCTCAAAACTTTATGCAAATAAGTTTGAGAACTTGACAGAAATGGACCTCTTCCTAGCAAATATTGACATGCCAAAACTAAACCAAGATGAGTTAAACTATCTTAACAGGCCCATATCAAGCACTGAAATAGAAACAGCAATAAGAGACCTCCCAGCTAAGAAAAGTCCAGGACCAGATGGTTTTACAGCAGAATTTTACAAGGCCTTCAAAGCAGAGCTCACACCAATACTCCTCCAACTCTTCAATGAAATTGAAAGAGAAAGCTCACTACCCAACACATTCTATGAAGCCATCATAACCCTCATCCCAAAACCAGGTAGGGACTCATCAAAGAAAGAGAACTATAGACCCATTTCTTTGATGAACATTGATGCAAAACTTCTCAACAAAATTTTGGCCAATCGACTTCAACAATTCATCCAAAAAATCATACACCACGATCAAACAGGATTCATTTCAGGGATGCAAAGCTGGTTCAATATACGCAAATCAATTAATATTATTCATCACATCAATAGGAGCAAGAATAAGAACCACATGGTTATCTCAATAGATGCAGAAAAAGCATTTGACAATATCCAACACCCCTTCATGATGAAGGTTCTGGAAAAATTAGGAATCCATGGAACATTCCTCAATACAATAAAGGCTGTATATGACAAACCTACAGCCAGCATTATACTCAATGGTGAAAAACTAAAGCCATTTCCTCTTAACTCAGGAACAAGACAAGGATGCCCACTCTCTCCACTTCTCTTCAATCTAGTATTAGAATGCCTAGCTACAGCAATAAGACAAGATGCAGACATAAAGGGGATCCAAATAGGGAAAGAAGAAATAAAACTCTCCCTCTTTGCAGATGACATGATCTTGTACTTAAAGAATCCCATAGACTCCACTCCCAAATTACTCAAGCTGATTCAAAACTTTGGCAAAGTAGCAGGTTATAAAATTAACCCCCAAAAATCAATGGCTTTTCTGTATGCCAACAATGAGAAAAGTGTGGCTGAAATTAGGAAAGCAACTCCATTTGTAATAGCCCCACAAAAAATAAAATACCTAGGAATTAACTTAACTAAAGAAGTGAAGGACCTCTATGATGAAAACTTTAAAATCTTGAAAAAGGAAATCAACACACAACTAAAAAAATGGCAAAACCTCCCTTGCTCCTGGTTTGGAAAGATTAACATCGTGAAAATGGCAATACTTCCCAAGGCTATCTACAAATTCAACGCAATACCTATCAAAATTCCAACCTCATTCTTCAAGGAAATAGAAGAGGCAATCCAAAAATTCATATGGAACAATAAAAGACCCCGAATAGCAAAAACGCTCCTCAATGGAAAGAACACTGCTGGAGGAATATCAATACCAAATTTCAAACTCTACTATAAAGCCATAGTAATCAAAACAGCTTGGTATTGGCATAAGAACAGACCTCAGGACCAATGGAATAGAATTGAAAACCCAGAAATGAACCTACAGACCTATAGCCATCTAATCTTCGATAAGGAAGCTAAAACAATAGAATGGAAGAAAGACAGCCTCTTCAGTAAATGGTGCTGGCAAAATTGGTTAACTACATGTAGAAAACTAAAGCTAGATCCTTATATATCACCCTGCACCAGAATCAACTCCAAATGGATCAAAGACCTTGAACTCAAAGCAGACACTCTGAAAACATTACAGGATGGAATAGGAGAAACCCTAGGTCTCCTTGGCTCAGGCCGAAATTTTTTGAATAGAGACCCAGAAACACAACAAATCAAAGAAAGGTTGGACAAATGGGATTGCATAAAGTTGCAGAGCTTCTGCAGGGCAAATGACATAGCTAGCAAGATCAATAGAAAGCCCATGGATTGGGAGAAGATCTTTACTAGCCATACAACAGACAAGGGTCTCATATCTAAAATATACTTGGAACTCAAAAAATTAAACCCCTCAACAACAAATCCTCAAAGAAACAACTGCCCAATAAATAAGTGGGCGAAAGACTTAACGAGAAACTTCTCTGAAGAAGAAAGAAGGATGGCCAATAGACACATGAAGAAATGTTCAACATCCCTAGCCATAAAAGAAATGCAAATCAAAACAACATTGAGATATCACCTCACCCCAGTTAGAACGGCAAAAATCAAGAACTCTAACAACAACAGATGCTGGAGGGGATGTGGACAGAAAGGAACCTTACTTCATTGTTGGTGGGAATGTAAACTTGTTCAACCACTTTGGAAAGCAGTATGGAGGTTCCTCAAAAGACTTCACATAGAACTCCCCTATGACCCAGCAATCCCACTTTTGGGCATTTATCCAAATGTTTACAAACAAGACCACACTAAAGCTACCAGCACAACAATGTTTATTGCAGCATTATTTACCATAGCTAAGATATGGAACCAACCCAGATGCCCCTCAGTAGATAAATGGATCAAGAAAATGTGGTATATATACACAATGGAATTCTATGCCTCCATCAGAAAGAATGACATTGCCCCATTTGTTAGGAAATGGAAAGGCTTGGAAAAAATTATATTAAGTGAAGTAAGCCAGGCCCAAAGAAACATAGGTCCCATGGTTTCCCTTATTTGCAATATCTAGTATATGCATGAGTCAAGCGGAAAAGGTCAGATAATGTGATGTCAGGAAAATGAACCCTTAGATATGTATTTTAATGTTTTTTTTCTTTCATGCATGTGTTTCTAACGCATTTATAAGATTTTTTCTTTGTTGCTTTGTATGTCCCTCCCCCACAGTATAACCCCTGCTTTCACTATATTTGATGTCAGTATAACTTGAGGAGGAGATGGGGAAAAACCAGTTGTTTAAGGATACAGGTGGACCTGTTGCAACAATGAGAAGTACAAGTTGTCATGTCCAAAACGAGCTTTACAATGTCGGTGCGGGGGGGGGGGTGGGAATGGGGGGGAAGGAGAAGGATTGGGATTGGGGGGGAGGGGGGAGGCTGGGAAGGGACGTGAAGGGTAAACAAAAGGAGGAGGCTGCAATGCTTGGTAAGAAATGTACACATTATCCTGCCCATGTAATTGTAACCCCTCTGTACAGTATGTTCACAAATAAAATAAAATTAAAAAAAATAAAAAAAATTAAAAAAAATTTTTTTGATCTAGAGAAGCCACTATTGGCATGTATCTGACAGAATATAATTCAGGATATAATAATGGATTTGCACATGTGTGTTTATTGCAGCACTATTCAAATGGCCAACTTACAGAAATGACATAGACACTGTACAATTGATTAGTGGATCAAGTAAATGTGGTATATATGTATAAACAACGGCATTATTATTTATTCTTCCTAACAGGAAGAATAAAGTTCTGTCATTTTTAGGGCTATAGATCTGGAAAAAATTCATATTATACAAAGTAAGGCAGGCATGAGACAAATTATGAAATTAAAAGAAGAAAAGAGAGACAAATATGAAGGGAAACAAAATTATGTAAAGTAGTATAAAAACCAACTAGTCTGTCTTAAAACTTTGTAAGAAAATACAGGACAACAAATGGAAAAAATAAAATAAAATATTTTAGTAAACTTAAAGGATAGGTTTTAGTCCTCTAAGGAAGTCAAGTATGTGTGCAGCAGTGAAAGATCTCTACCTACGCAACTTTTTTTTTTTTTGGCCAGTCCTGGGGCTTTAACTCAGGACCTGGGTGCTGTCCCTGGGCTGCTGATTCTTTCTTTTTTCTTTTCTCAAGGTTAGCACTCTACACTTAAGCCACAGGCCCACTTCTGTTTTTTTCTGTTTATGGGGTACTGAGGAATCAAACCCAGGATTTCATGCATACCAGGCAAGCATTCTACCACTAAGCCACATTCCTCCTACTAGTTCTCTTTTATTTGGGCACTTTAGCTATGTAGTACCTGTTGAAAATAGAATCCTTACACTATTTGACTTGTTTGTTTTTTTCATCTGTGGCACTTATATAGCAGGCTTTCTCCTAGCTGATCCCAGTTTCTTATATCTTCAAATGTCTGGAGGTAGGACAGTAGGCCAGCTCTCTAGGCCAGCACTCCCTGAATCAGCACATAACCTTGCTAGGAGTTCCTAAATACAGGACAATTGACCCCTAAAGCTGCAGACAACTATAGGTGTCTCTCAAAATGGCCACTGAACTGCAACCAAAGTTCAGGAAGAAGAGAGAACTTTCATAGTGCCAATATGCCACTCTCAGGACTGCTGTCTGGTTGAACTATAGTTCTAAGATGTACTGAGATCAATAGCAATTGTGTTCTCTTAGTCTTGTATTCTCTGTTCCTCTCTCATTTCTTTTCTTTGAGAAAAGAAATATAATTTGATTAAACTTTTGAAATAGTACACTATGAATAAAGTGAAATAAGCCATACTCAGAGGGACAAATACTTCATTTTTGTCAGTTGTAAAATCTATATAAAAAGAAAATGTAAAAGACATTTGGGGCTGGGAAGGTGGCTCAGTGGTAGAGCGCTTGCCTTGCATGCATGAGGCCCTGGGTTCGATTCCTCAGCACCACATAAGCAGGGAAAAAAAGCCGGAAGTGGCACTGTGGCTCAAGTGGTAGGGCGCTAGCCTTGAGCTGAAGAGCTGAGGGACAGTGCCCAGACCCAGAGTTCAGGCCCATGACTGGACCCAAAAAAAAAAAAAAAAAAGACATTAAAAAGTGGGGTGAGGGGTCTATCTGGAAGGAGCCATTGTGAGAAAAGAGACAATGAAGGGGATAAGATTGAATGTCTGTATGAAAAGGCTAGAATGAAACAAATTTAAAAATTGCAAAAAAAAAAAAAGATCAAAAAGAGGGAGTGGGAAGGGGGAAAAGAAAATAACAGAAGGGGTGAGTATGATGAAAGTAGAGTATATGCATATATGGAAATACCACAATGAAACCCCTCACATTTTATAGTACATGATAATAAAAATCAGGAGGAAAAAAATCTATTTTAAAAAGTAACACCATGATATATTTGCTATCGCTACAGATTCCTTCATAGCCTCTGTAGTCTTGTTGCCTGTTATAGATGTGCCAGATCTACCAATCTATAGCATTTTAAAATCATAGATATTATGAAGACTGACTTTCTGCCATCATCTTCTACTGTCAACAAAAGCCTAAATAGCATAGGCACTACCCAGATTCTCAAATGTTATTTTTCTTTCCTAAGCATTCTTTATTAGAACTAAATAAAGACAGTGTACATCGAAGCCTCCTGAGGAGCATAGTAGGCAACTTATCCCAGTATACAGAGGATATTCATTTTTAACATTCTTAGCTTCCTGTCCCTCTGACTCCTTCTTTAATACTATATTAAAAGGCCTTGATATCTCTATTGACTGTAAGGAGTCCTGGAGCTGAACTGGTTGGAATGCCGCCTTGACAGTACTCAGAAGGCTGAGAATTGAATCCTGGAAAGGTCAAATGGACAAGGCAAGACAAATGCATAAATTGGTACCCTTAATATGCTTAACTTAGAGCTGTTTGCACACTAAAAGCTTGAGTCCTTGGATGAATTCTGTGTTATGTTAAAATGTTTATCACTTCCCTCTACTCTCTAACAATAAGGGAGTCAATTAGCACTACGTATACAAACTATTTCTCATGTTGATGGATGTAACCAAAAGAAAGATTGATACCCTAATTTCTGCATCTACCTGTAGTCAACTCAGATGTACTGAACTAAACAAACTTGGGGTTCAGAAACCAGTGAGTGCTGGACCCTCTGGTGTCCCCTTTCCTATCCTTCCTCTCCTGCCCCCTCTCATTTCTTCAGCTCTGGTATCCTGTTGTGCTGTTTGCAGGTAGCAAAAACTGACAATTTATCTTAAGTCAAAGTTTCAAAGAGATAGTCTCAGTAAATTACTGGAGCCAGATCCAAAGCACTAAATCCCAAGTCACAGATGAGTGCCCTATGTAAGGAACTCTTCTCTATGAAGTACCCAAGTTTAAGCCATTACAAACACCCCCAACACATTCCCTTGGTAACTGACAGAATTAGACAAGTCCTTGATTCCTTTGATGAGTATTCTATTTCCTTTATATGTAGTTTATTCTTTATAGAGTGAAACTGATGTTTCCTTCCTTTCTTGAGTATTTTATTTCTTTCATATGTAATTTATTCTTCATATGTAGAGTAAAACATATGTTTCCTTTCTTTCTTAATTTTCTCCCTCCCTCCTTGCCTCCCTCCTTCCCTCCCTCCCTTCCTTCCATGGATCCTGTGGTTTGAATTCAGGCCCTGGGTGCTGTCCCTGAGCTTTGTGCTCAAGAATAGTGTCCTACCATTTGAGCCACGACTCTACTTCTGTGTTTTTTGGTAGTTAATTGGAGATAAAAATTTCATAGACTTTCCTGCCCAAGGCTGACTTCAAACTACAATCCTCAAATCTGAGCCTCCTGAATAGTTTGGATTACAGTGCCTGACAAAACATACATTTCTATGTTAGGTTATACTGAGATCTGATATCTGATTCTAGCTATTGGCATGAGGTAATGAGTTAAAAAATGTACCTATCAAAAATGCAAGATATCTATCTACAGTGAGATCAGTACAGAGTCTTTCAGAGAAGAGAACCTGTTTTTCCTCAAAAATAGTAAAATTACTAGTCTGGAAGGTTCAGGAAATTTAGGGGAATTCTCAGGATTTAGCTATATAAATTTCTCTAGCACAGCTGTAGTAGCTGAAGAGTATTTTTTAAAAATCATGTCTATTTAGAAAGTCAGAATGTAACCTTGTTTGAAAAGAGGGTCTTTTGTTCTAATTAGTTTAAAATATTGGATAAAATCAATCTTGATTTAGAGTGAATCCAAGGCTAAATTCAATTACTGCTTTCCTTATTAGAAAAGAAAGTAGAGAGGATAGAGAGTCACAGTAAAAGTGGTCATAGATGATGGCAAAGACTAGGGCTCTGTGGCCACAAGTCAAGGAATATCTGAGATGGAAGAAAGAAAAGTATTTTCCCAAAGGCCTCAAAAGAAGCAGGGTCCAATCAACATCTTGGTTTCAAAATTCTGCCTCCAGAGCTGTGGAAGCAGTTGCTTCTGTATCTGGTGATGATAGGCATGCTCTAGCTATTGGGTTGAGATGAGACCTTATAAACTTTTTGCTAACAATGGCCTGGGACTGGGGTTATCTTGATTTCTTCCTTTTAGGTAGCTAGGATTCCACCGGCCCCTGACCTTAAGAATTATTTTAATGGTATCTTAAAGGGTCCCTAGAGTCATTAATGGGCACTCTGCCCATTAGTTAATGGGCAAAATAAAGAACTCCCCCCAAATGCCAACACCCTAGTCCAGAAAACATTCAAGTGTGTTTCTAATGGGCTACAAAAATAGTTCAGTGGTACAGCATGTGCTTAATCCCCAGAACCAAAGACACACAAAATAGTCTCTATGTTATACAAAGATTTTTTCATATATAATTAAGGCTTGTATATTTATACGGAAGGAGGGTCCTACAATATCCAGATTGACCCAAGTTAAGCATGAATCCTTAAAAGTATAGAATGGGTTTTTTGTTTTTGCCAGTCCTGGGACTTGAACTCAGGGCCTGAGCACTGTCCCTGAGTTTCTTTTGCTCAAAGCTAGCCTGGGCACTGTCCCTGAGCTTCTTTTGCTCAAGGCTAGCACTCTACCACTTGAGCCACAGTGCTACTTTCGGCTTTTTCCGTTTATGTGGTACTGAGGAATAGAACCCAGGGCTTCATATATGCTAGGCAAGCACTCTTCCACTAAGCCACTCCCTGCCCAAGAGTACAGAATGTTTTTAAGATGTCACAAAGAGACTGCAAAGATGAATGAAAATGGGCTTTAGAAATGGGGAAAAGAAGCTTCAAGTCAAGAATATGTGGATCCTCTGAAACAAATCATATTCTTTTCTAGTTACCTGAAGGATGAAATCCCACCAATATCTTGCTTTTAGCCCAATGAAACCTGGGTTTGACTTCTGGCATACT
Organism: Dipodomys merriami; assembly: GCF_024711535.1. NCBI lineage: Eukaryota > Metazoa > Chordata > Mammalia > Rodentia > Heteromyidae > Dipodomys > Dipodomys merriami. The sequence goes on from NW_027203381.1 coordinate 73,568,528, forward strand.
ATTTAATGAATGAAAATGGTGGTGTTCTAATAAATCATTTAAAATAAATAGGAAACAGTGTCATGGACTGTACTTCTTGTCCTTGATCTAGACCAATCATGATTATTATCTTAACCAGAGTCCTGCTGATAAAAGACTGAGGCAAGAGCTGGGTGCCGGTGACTCATGCCTGTAATCCTAGCTACTCAAGAGGCTGAGATCTGAGGATTGGGATTCCAAGCCAGCTCGGGCAGGAAAGTCCATGAGACTCTTATCTCCAATTAACCACCAGAAAACTGGATGTGAAGCTATGGCTCAAGTGGTAGAGCTTGAACTGAAGAGCTGAGGGACAGCTCCTAAGCCCAGAGTTTAAGACCCATGACAGGCAAAAAAAAAAAAAAAAAAAAAAAAAAAGACTGAGGCAAGGCTTACATGCTAATCTTTCATAGAAAAGTACAAACTCAAGGTTGCAATTGAAGGGAAAGAGAAGTAAATCTAAGAAATAAAAAGCAAGAAAAATCAGTATTATGCTAACCATTAATTTATGGGAAGAAGCAACCACAGTCATTTATCAGGTATTTCATCAGTATATAGCATAGTTCTAACAGTTTATGTGGATAAAAACATGACTTGGAACATCCCAATGGGGTGAATATAGGAAGAATTTATTCCTTATCTCTCGTCTGACATCAGTTAAAGTTTTCTCTCCTCACTTTAGTCGCATTACTTGACCCCTTGGCAACTGTTAGAGAAACCAGATTGTGCACCTTATGTTGTGGCATACCTTCAAAACCCAGAATTAATGAGGAGCTGAGATAGCTAGTCAAATTCAGAAGATGTAGTGTGTGAAGTTAATTAACCCTGACATACCAGAGATGCTGGGCACAGCTAGTCAACTTCAGGAAGCTGTAGTGTATGAAGTCAATTAACACTGACATGCCTGAGATTTTAAAAAAGCTTAAAATTTAAGACTTTAAACTAAAACCTAAAAATGGAAACTACTGACCATTATTGGAATCATTCATTCATTCATTCATTCACTGCTCCTTCATCTAGTCAACAAATACTAATTTTAAGGTAACACTAAATGCTATGAACTAAATGTTAGATATAAAATAATAGAAAGATGCAACTTGTTTAGGAAGAATGAAAGCAAGAATAACAGTAGCATAATACTCACTTTCCCTTCATCTCTTGGGCTATCACTTAAATGTACAACTGGACCTGGATGAGTTTTAGTTGACCTGTAAATCAATACAAAATAGTAAGTAAAAACTAAGTAGTAAAATACCTTACTCAAAGACATTAAAATCATATTAGAATAAACTCCCTATATTCCAAACTTAAGCTCTTGTTCATTTGATTTCTGAGTTTTCTTTTTGAACTACAGTAGAATTGTTATTCAGATTTAGTTCATAACTGATTTGCAAGAATGCTACAGTAGGATAATTTCAGCATGTGTTATCCAAATTTGGATAGAAAATTCAAGCTTTATTTCAAATCTACACAATTTTTCATATTGCAATTTAACAATGCAGAATAAATGTAAAGACTTAGTTGGTTAAGAAAGCATCTATGAATCAGAATTGATGCACTGACTACTAGTTTCCTACCTCATTTTTAAACATTCTTCATGGCCAATTTAATCCATTCTCATGGTTTCAACAACCATGTAAATTCTGATCTCTCTTACTTCAGACTCATACATTCTATATCCTCCCGTATCAAATTAACAGAATGTCATAAATATCAATAACTAAACATTCCTAAAATACCCGAATTTATTATTTTACTCCAGTACTCAAACTCCTGGTTTCTTTCACTAATTTCCATCAATATAAACAGTTTCCCAAGCCAAATTCTTAAAGGTCATTATTAATTTTTCCTTATTTGGATTTTTTATGTACTAGTACTGAGACATAAGCTTTTTCAAATTAAAGCTGAAGTCCACCAGTTGAGGAATACCTCCACTTCTTTTTGGAGAGAAGAATCACACAAATTTTTCTGCCTGAACTGGCTTTGAACCAAAATTCTCAGACCTCAGCCTGCTTAGTAGATAGGATAACAGGCATGAGACATCAATGCCCGGCCTGGTTTTCTCTGTATTCACTACCTTATGTATATAACTTTAACCCCTCTGTACATTACCTTGACAATAAAATTTAAAAAAAATAAAATATTAATTGTAAAAAGGACTGCTCATGTGGTAGTCCTACATATGCATATAATGTACTTTGATCATAATCATTCCATCTATTATTGTTTTTTAATCCCCTTTCACCATCCACCTTTTAAAAACTATATTTTTAATGGGTCTCATTATGATCATCTTTCATCCAGACACTATGGGAGGGTGTTCCCAAAGTCTGTGACTTTCTCCTGTTCCTTGTTTTCATGTCCACAGAGTATGATCAGTATCAAGCCATAGGTTTTCTTTCAAGATGGCATTGCATAATTGGAAAACTTAACATTTCACATTAGTAAAAACTTAAATATTAGTGCAAAAATAAAGTGATAATGAGCCTCAAGCACATATCCAAAAATGCTGTACAGTTCACATGAAAGAGATTAATAAATCCCTTCTATTTGAACCCAAAACAGCATTTTAGTGAAGCAAGGGGGGGGGAAAGCTATGAAAAGGTATATGTACTGCTCAAGATTTTTATATTGAAAAAAATTCCAATCCCAAGCCTCTAATCCTACTCAGAAGGGTGAGATCTGAAGATCATTGTGAAAAGCCAGCCCAGGTAGGAATATATATGAGACTCTTATATCCATCTTAATCACCAAAAGACCAGAAGCAGAGGTGTGGCTCAAGCAATAGAGCACTAGCCATGAGTAAAAACAGCTTAGGAACACATCCAGGATTTGATTTCAAGCCTCAGAACCAGCACAAAATAAATAATAAATCCAATCCCACTAAAATGGATCATACTAAGGTTGATCATAAAACAGTGAAATGAGTTCCATGTATAACTTTTTTTATTGTGAAAATATTTTACAGAGGGGTTACAATTACATGGGCAAGATATCAATCATTGTAGCCTCCTCCTTTGTTTCCCCTTCCCATCCATTCCCATCCTCCCCTATCCCCCCCCAAGCCTCTTCTCCCCCTGCCCCCAACCAAAGTTGTAAAGTTCATTTTCGACATAACGACTTGTACATCTCATTGTTGCAATGGGTCTACCTGTATAACTTGTATAATTATCCAATTTTATTATCTGAGTTTATATAAATCCAAATTATTAGCAGTAAAATAAACACATATCTCCTTATCATATCTACTTTTAAAAATATTTATGGTTTTGTTTTAGCCTAATATCATCAAATTAATTACAAATTACCAACAGAGAAATTCAATACACATTACACAACTACATAAAATACTTAAGCTAGTAAAAGAATTTACAAGTTCAAACTTACAGTTCAATTGCCTTGTTCCACATGATAACATATCCAGAAAGAATGAAAGATTCAATATTTACAATATGAGTATTTCCTCTTTCTGTGCCAACATAGAGCCATTTACTCTGGAAAGGTAGATGACAGTAAGTAATTCTGAAAGAAAGAAAATTACAATGAAAATATCTAAATTTCCATCTGTTCAGTATATTTTCCTTACACTTATACTCAGATGTAGTGATAACTATATAAACAATAAGTTATTAATAAGAAGGTATGCCATTAAGGATGATAATCATTATGAAATAAGTATATATTGTATAACTCAAGTTAAACCTATTTATCTTCTCCAATCTTTATCAATTCTGTATAGTAAAATCTTTCTAAATCTTTGCTTGCAGTTTTTTTTTTTTAAATCTACCCTGTATTATTGTTATTTATCTCCAATTAACCACCAGAGCTGTGGCTCTAAGTAGCAGAGTACTAGCCTTGAGCACAAAATCCCAGGTCCTAAGTTCAAGCCCCACAACCAACAAAAAATGAAAAAGAAGTTTACAGTTAATCTCTTTTCAGAACTTGTTATTGTTATTTAATCATAATTATATTTCATAGAATCTACTTGAGGAGTTAAAAGAGCTGAACAAAATTCTGACATGATGTGGACAGAGTAATTTTTTAAAGAACATAAATAAATTTACAACATGACTGTACTTTGTAACACATAAGAATAAAATATATAAACATATAAATTAACCAAGTGCCAGTGGCTCATGCCTACAATCTGAGCTACTCAGAAGCTGAGATCCAGAGGATTGCTATTTGAAGCCAGCCTAGATAGAAGAGCCAATGAGGCTCCATCTCCAAAATAACTGGCAAATAGCTAGGCTAGATGCATGGCTCAAGAGTTAGAATGTTAGCCAAGCAATCAAGCCTAGTAAACACAAAGCCTTTGGTTTGAATTCCAGTAACAGAAAAAAAAACAAATTATAAAAAGGTTTTGTGGGGTTTTTTTGACAGTACTAGGATTTGAAACTGTCACGGCCAAACTCATAGCCCTTTTTATGCTTTATTTTTCAGATAGGGTCTTTAAGCTTTTGTCCTAGACCAACCTTGCACCACAGTCCTCCTACCAATACCTCCAATGTAGGTGTATTTACATTTATGTGTCTCACTAACACCTTGAATCTGCCCTCAAACTGTACCCCTCCAAATCTCTGTCTCCAAAGTAGAAAAATCTATTTAAGACTGAATGAATAGTGAACATTCAGCATGTCCAATTTATACTCTCTATCCAGTTCACTTATTATTTTCAATACATACTTCTCTGAATTAAATATTATCTCTTCAAAGTACCATGCTAAAAGCACCCTGCTATAACCAAACACCAAAATGCCTGTTATAACATAAGCAATTAAAGAGGCAGCTGATTAATATGTAATCTCTATGATGCTGGACAATTTTGATTAAAACATGAAATCAAAATTTGCTGTCCCTAGCGGGGTGCCGGTGGCTCACGACTGTAATCCTAGCTTTCAGGAGGCTGAGATCTGAGGATCATGGTTCAAAGCCAGCCCGGGCAGGAAAGTCCATGAGACTCTTATCTCCAATAAACCACTAGAAAAAAAAACTGGAAGTAATGCTGTGGTTCAAGCAGTAGAGTGCTCACCTTGAGCTGAAAAGCTGAGGGATAGCCTATGCCCAAGCCTAGAGTTCAAGCCCCACGACCGACAAAAAAAAAAGAGTTGCTGTCCCTAAGTGATATTAAATAATGTTTCACAGAAAATAACTTGATAGTCATATTTCTAAGCAAGGAAGGATCAATTTCCAATTCAATCTAAATTATTATTGATATGAAATTGAGAAATAATTTCATTTATTAGCAATTTGAATAATCTTTCTTTGAAAGACAGATCAGACATTTTTTATAATTACAGATAATAAAATATGATCAGTGGATAAGGAAGTTACAAAGAAGCAAATTTGGATAAACAAGAATTAAATTTTGAAGGACTAGAGTTCTTTAAAATTAAGTTACTCAAATTTGTAAGATATTCTTACCCATGTTCTTACATAAGTACTTTCAATAAATGATTTACAGACTCTTCCCAATTCTCAGAGGTTCTACAGTTTACATAAAACATCATCAGGGCTGGGAAGGTGGCTCAGTAGTAGAGCGCTTGCCTTGCATGCATGAAGCCCTGGGTTCGATTCCTCAGCGCCACATAAGCAAAAAGAAAATAGCCGGAAGTGGCGCTGTGGCTCAAGTGGTAGAGTGCTAGCCTTGAGCTGAAGAGCTGAGGGACAGCGCCCAGGCCCAGAGTTCAGGCCCAGACCGCCCCCCCCCCCAAAAAAAAATCATCAGATTCTGGGGTGTTGAGGCCCAGGAGGAAAAATTGTACATAATCAAGATTATTAGGACAAACACAAAACAACAAAAGAGCATTTTCACTTACTTATAGAAAACTTCCATTTGTATATGAACCTTTTAAGACTTGAAATTTAAAAATAATTAGACAAAATAGCTTCCTGTCAGTTCTACAATGAAAACTATAATAATTTCTGTAGAGACTGTTCAGAGAAGTTTATTTTCTTATAGAAATAATGTTTTCTAACTTCATTTAAATTTTGAGAATATTTCAATTTTCTCAGTGAGAGAACTAGATCACAGAGGCCAAGTGAGGAGCAGTAATAAAATATTCCTATAACTTTTGTTAAGGGTGATAAACATGGAGGCCTATGGGGAGCCACAAATCTCACACCACTTAGTAATAAAGAGTATCCATCCTTTGTCAGGGGTCATTGATTCCAATTGAGGAATCCTAACTTCAAACACATATATCAGTAGCAAGTAACATTTGCTCTCTTGCTAGTAAAATGTCAAAAATCACTGAAGAATTGTTTACATATGGCCTAGAATCTTATTAACAAAATACTCTAAAATGCCCAACCAGATTTAAATGTAAAATTTCAGAATTAAAAATTTAGTCAAAGAAAAAATATCCAAAATCGCATCTCAATTAATAAAAGATGTGAGCTAAAGGATGCAAAAACTGGGCAAAATCAAAAATATAGAAAAAAAGGCAAAACAGAAAAACAATACTTTCACTTATGGGGGTGGGTGGGAAGAGAACAAATTCTCATCAGAACAAAAGGAACTAAGATGCTATTCAAGTGCTTAAAGAAAAATATCTGTCAATTCACAATTCTATATGTGGCAAAAATATCTTTCAGATATAGAGTTAACCCTTCATATCTGATGGTATAGTGTTCAAAGGAGACTGCCAATTAGGAAACCCACAAATGCTCAGGAAACAGAGACTTCAGTATTGTACTGTTTATGAATTATTTATATTTCCCATATAAACACCCAACTTCAACAATACTACCTTTCAACAAATCTAAAATTTTTACTTTAACACTTAAATTGAGCATATTCACTTTTACTGTGCTTTTTAAGCACCATTTGCTTTTCAGGAGCCATATTTTTACAAACTCAAAGGCAAGAAAACACTCAGCAAATCATACAATGATTTTAACACAACCAAAAAGGCCAGAAGTGGCACTATGGCTCAAGTGGTAGAGCGCTAGTCTTGAGCTGAAGAGCTGAGGGACAGTGCCCAGGCCCACAGTTCATGCTCCATGACTGACAAAAAAATTGCATGGGAAGAAATTTAATATAAATAGGTAAAGGGATGTAAATAAAGGAAATACCTTTGTATTTCATTCAAACTGGTAAAATACAACTATAGATGGTTATAAATTGTTCATATATAATAAAATGTCTGCAGCAAGTACTTAAATGAGATACAAAGAAGCAAAAAAGGATAAAAAATACAAAGCTAAATAAAAAGATAAATCAAAAGATTTATCGAAAGATAAATAAAAATGGAATTCTAAAAGCTACATAATGAGGCTACAGAAGGGGCTCTAAATTTTGTAGTTGTACTGACCTAAGAAGATGGGTACATGTCACAAACATGTTAATAAAAATAAAACACAGGAAGTTGCTCTGAATGGTAACTCAAACCTGTAATCATAGCAATATAGGACACAGAGATCATGGAATCACTGTTTGTGGCCAGAAGAAATTCTTGGGACCCCATTCTCAACCAATGGCAGGAGGCAGTAATACTTGCCTGTTATCCCAGCTACAGGGGAAACAAATGACTGGCCACAGTGCAGCAGGAATGTGATTTCCAGAAACTGTGGGAAGCCTAAGTAGAAGGATCACAGCTTAGGCTGACCAGGGAATAAAGTGAGGCACTATTTCAAAAATAACCAACACAAAAAAGGAGCCCGAGTGGTAGAGCACCTGCCTACCAAGCACAAAATCCTATATTCTAATTCCAACACCACTACAAAATAACCCAAAAAAGCATGCAGGGTTTATTGCAAATCCATCCTCACCATAGAAAGCATTTCTTTTTGTCTTGTTTGCTCCTTTTTCTGTCTTTGGGAGGGGAAAGGGGGCCACAGAAATAGAGGGACAAAAGGTGAACTAATGCAGCAGTGGTATTCACTAGATACTATGTTGAAAATGGACTATACAACTTGTGGGTGGAGATGGGAGGGAAAAATTGGGATAGAGAAAGGCAAGAAGTGTCATTGTCCTGAGTTAAATAACTGTAACCCCTCTGTACATGACCTTTATAATAACGATTAACTTTTTTTTAAAGAATCCAAATAGTATGCAAAGTTTATTGCAAATCCATTCTCACTATAGAAAAACATCACAAAGAGTTTTTCTCAAGATATATGAAGTAGGAAGAAGCTAAATAAAGAATAGAATTTTAAGATAGTAAATTATACTTACAAATTGTATTGATGAATAAAAATATGCAGGTCGAAATTTTAAAAAGGCCAAGTATGGTGGCATACACCTTAATCTTATCTACTCAGGAGGCAAATTGAGGTAGGATCATGATATGATACCAGCTGGGCTAAAAAGTTAGTGAGATCTCATTTGAACCAATAAGCCAGGCATGGTGGTGGTTTGAGCTATTGGGAGGAAAATGAAGAAGGATTGCATTCTGAGACCATCCCTGAAGAAAAACAGGACACTCTATCTAAAAATTAACTAAAGATAAAAAGCTGGAAGAATGGCTTAAATGGCAGAGTACCTGCCTAACAAATGTGAAGATGTGATTTCAAGTTTCAGCAGCATACACACAAAATAAAGATTAGAATGAAGGTGAATGTTAATGTATGCAATTGTTTAAAAATAATTTATAAGTAGAGAATTCAAGAAAATAGAAAGAATGTTGTAGGATAATTTAAATCTATTACAAATTTATAAAATAACTTCAGTGAAAGGGATAATGGGAAAATATAGGGACATAAGTTATTTTGGATATGAGTACAGTCTAATACTGAAAACAAAAGGATTTCATATAAACACTAAACTCTAGTAATTTCTCATTAGTACATAAATCAACAATTCTGATTCTGAAATAAGAATGTGAAGGTTGAAAAATTAAGCAAATGGATGATGGAGTGGGCAAGTTTCTTTTGTTGGAATGAAAATTTACAGATAAGCAGAAAAGGTAAAAATGTAGATATGGTAATAAATCATATTCAGGAGGCATTGTGATGAACTCATATTCTGCTTATTATAAATACAAATAGTCATATCAGTAAATATTCACAGATATACATACATCTTTGATGTGGTAAATTAGTGGGTTTATAAGCAATTATAATGCACTTAACAATAAACACTTGGTTCTTAGTGTTTCTAATATAATGAAATGAAATTAAAGAACTTGCTGGTTCTAGGATTGGGAAAGGAAACACATAAGAAGAGCCTGGAATATGTCATCATATAAAAAAAATGAGAAGATGCTATTAAGAAAAAAAAGCCTATACTGGTGAATGTATGCTAAAGAGACAAATAACCATCTGAAATCAGAGCTCCCAATGAGCAAAATTAGAACAATGAACCTGATGAATGAGTCAGTTTAACTGGCCATGTGGGCGGTACCCAAATTAAACATTATTTCTACTAGGATAAGACTAGAATTTTAATCTGTAGACTCAATGGATTTGTCTTCCCTAATGTGAATGGACACATCCCAATCTTTGAAGACTTAAACAGAACCAAAGGTGAAAGAAGGTAGAATTCACCACTTCTGATTCCTATCTGCCTCAATGATGATACATCTCATTTCATCTTCCCAGCCTTCAGACCTAGATTTTATTTATTCATTCATTCATTTGATCAATCAATCAATATGAAATAATAAAATCTTGTTTTATATTTTTGGTCACACTCCAAATCTAATTTATTGCTCACTGCTCTAGAAAAACAGACCTATCAATATGCATACAAATGTCTTGATAATACCTAACTTATGATGGTTTGATTTGATTTGTAATTTTCCACTGTATATTAATCCCTTCAGACTTGGTGTTAATTACACCTAGCTTCTCTGGATCAGATCTCGCTTAGAAAATTTCTAGAATTTCCTTCTGTGTGTGTGTGTGTGTGTGTGTGTGTGTGTGTGTGTGTGAGAGAGAGAGAGAGAGAGAGAGAGGGAGAGAGAGAGAGAGAGAGAGAGAGAGAGAGAGAGAGAGAGTGCATGTGCACGCACATGTGCATGCCTTAGTGCACAAGAGAATGCGAATGGGGGAGCTATGTGTATATACCAATGCTCCTTGGCTTATGATTGAGTTACATCCCAACAAATCCATCATAAGTTGAAAATATCAATAAGTCAAAAATGTATTTAATTAGTGTTTACCCTCGTGATCATATGGCTGGCTGGAAGCTGTAGCTCGCTGCTGCTGCCCAGCATCACAAGAGAGTATCGCTAGCCTGGGAAAAGATCAAAATTAAAAATTTGAAGTGCAGTTTTCACTGAATGTGCATTGCTTTTGCACCATTGTAAAGCCAAAAAATTGTATGTTTATCATAAATTGGGAGCTGTATATATGTTCATATAAATATTTATATCTCCTATTAGTACTTTTTGCTGAAGGAACTTCATTAATATGATGAACAAAATTAACTAGAAATAGACTATACCTCAATACATAAAATAAGATTTTGTGATTCCATACTAATTAACTAATGAATGAATAAATAAAAGGGAAAAAGACAAATACTCATTGCAAAAATTCTAGTATGTCATGCACATAATCTGCTCTTAAAGAGGTGGTATACAAATCTCCACTCTAAACACAGATGTGTATAGTAACTTCCCTTCAAAATAAACTGAATGAGGAGATGAAAGAGTAATTTTATAATGGAATAAACTGAAAAACATTACCTCTTCCAGCAATATAATCAGTAGAAAAGATTAAAAATGCTAATAGTGGATACTCTTGCATTGATGTGTGGAAAATAACTTCTGGCTACTGGATTTTAAACTCAGAACCTTGTACTCTACAACTCAAGCCATGCTTGACATTTTACCTTTGTGATCATCCTAAAAATCTATAATCTCAGGTCAATTATGACAAAACCATCAAATTTCAGTGCTACGAATTGGTGCTTCATTTTTCACAAAGAAGTGCCAAGTCAGGGTAGAGGAGATTTCGCAAAAGCTAAATTTCAACCTTACCAAGAACTGCAGGCTACAACTAAAACAGAGATCTTAAAAGGAAGATTAAATACGATCTAATCTACCAAATATACCCAAACATTCTAGGATATAACCAAATATTACTGATCATACCAACACTGAAAGAACCTATTTTAGAATTTCCAGAGAAAAGATTTTTAAGGAACAACTAGAAAGTGCTTCACTGAGCTATTCTAAACCATCTTGAAACAAAGAAAAATATCTCAGTAAAAAAAGTAAATTATACAAACAAAAAAAATAACAAAAACACTCAAAAGATTATAGGATGGGATCACATCCCATGTGAAGTCAACAGAAAATACAACCAGTACACTTTTAAGATCCAAAGATATTACCCAATATATGAGCAGGGCGCTGACTGGCCATTCCTGTAATCAGAGCTACTCAGGAGACTGAGATCTTAGGATCCTGGTTCAAAGCCAGCCCAGGAAGGAAAGTTCGTGAGACTTCTATCTCCAACTAAGTACACCAGGGGCTGGGACGGTGGCTCAGTGGTAGAGTGCTTGCCTTGCATGCATGAGGCCCTGGGTTCGATTCCTTAGCACCACATAAGCAGAAAAAGCCGAGTGGGGCTGAGGCTCAAGTGGTAGAGCACTTTATAGCTGAAGAGCCGAGAGACAGTGCCCAGGTCCAGAGTTCAGGCCCCATGACTGACAAAAAAAAGAAACCAATTAAGTACCCCAAAATCCAGAAATGCAGCTGTGACTCAAGTGGTAGAGCCTTAGTTTTAAACACAAATGCTCAAGAGAAAACACCCAGGCCCTAAATTAAATCCCTATGACCAGCACCAGAAAGAAAGAGAAAAATATATTACTCAATCTAAACAAAAAAACAGAAACTGTATTTGAAAAGGTAAATTAATTACAGTGTCTTAGGGAGCCAGAGAATAATAACATATAATAAGATCCTAAAAGAAACGAAAACATGTTAGACTGAACCAGTCCTAAGAGAAACAGTGGTGATGGTGATCATTTCTGGAAAATGATCCCAAATTTCTTTAAAAGCCATGAAGAAAGGTAAGTAAACCACAAATAGGACAAGCTTCTCCATCCCCACATACACAAAAAATCCAAGATACATCTGAAAATGGAAAATGAAGAAAAAAATCTTGCAAGAATGTGGTAAAAAAATGATTGCTTGCTAAGATGGAACATTTGAAAGACAATGATATTCTTAACTGAAATCATGGTAGCCAAAATTTAGTAATATACATCTTTCAAATGCTGACAAAGGAGGCTATCAACTCAGTATTCTTTATTTCTTTTTGGCAGTACTGGCATTTGAACTCACAATCTCAAACTTGTTTCTTGGGTGCCCTTGACTATAGCCACATGTGTAGTCTCTCAAATCAACATTCTGTACTCAGTAAAAATAAGATACTTACAAGACAATATGTTGGAAGTGAACTGTACAACTTGTGTGGGAGGAGAGTGGAGCAGGGTAAGTAGGAGAAAAAGGAGGGGGGTAACAAGTTCAACAAGAAATGTACTCAGTACCATATGTAGGTAACTATACATCATCTTGACAATAAAATGTACTCTGCACATCATCTTGACAATAAAATTAAATTAAAAAAAATAAAAACGTACGTTAGAAATGTCCTTGTTGGACCCAGGATGACCCACTACAACAATGATACTCACAAGACACTATATTGGAAATGAACTTTACAACTTCAGGGGGGAGAGGAAGGAGGGAGCGGTGAAGGAGGGAAGAGAGTAGGAAAAAAACAAGGAGGGGGTAACAATGTTTGACAAGAAATGTACTCACTACCTTACTCATATAATTGTAACCCCTATACACAGCATCTTTGCAATAAAATAATTTTTTAAAATGTCCTTGTTAATTAAGGAAAGCCCAAAAACATGTGACGAATGGAACTACCCAATAAAATGGCTATATGTGGATCATACCTATAAAATCTGAGGATCACCATTCAAAGCAAACCCCTACAGAAAAGTTCTTGAGATTCTTATTTCCAATTAGCCATCAAAAATATCTGGAAATTGATCATTGGTTCAGGGGGAAGAGTACCAATCTTTAATGAAAAAGATAAGGGATAGAACCCTGACAACAGGTTCTAGCCCCAGTGCACACAAATGCACGCGCATATGCGCGTATGCACATGCGCGCGCGCGCGCGCACACACACACACACACACACACACACACAGAGGATAACTGGAAGAATTATTTTAAAGAGAAATGAAATGATAAAAGTAGTAAGTCTGGAGAATCAAGAAATAAGCAAAGTAACAAATTGAATTTAAATTAGTAAATATACTATTCTAGTAAGCTTTTAAATTTGTTTGAGAGTTAAGACAAATACCATGTGCTTTTTAAGGTTATGAAGGTATGGTTTGAAGAATAGTTACATAAGAAAAATTATGCTACAATATAAAGAAGGGTAAAGGTAAGGCTTCAAGTAAAACTGATAAAATATCAACAATTTTAATGACTCAAAAACTAGAAAATGGACATTTCTTCATTTTGATCAAGAGCATCTACAAAAATGTATTATCTACCATCACCTTCAATAAGTTAATGCTTTTACCCTAAAATTAGAGCAAAACAAAGAGGTTGATTTCTTGCCACTGTTAGGTAACATGATCTAGCCAATGTATTAAGGTATGACAGGAAATAACACACAGACTAGAAAAAAATTCCTATTTTTAGATGAAATGCTTGTTTACATACAAATTCCAAGAATCCTATAAAAAATTAAATTGCAAGGCCTAGTACAAAATAAAAGTTCAGGGCCTCTAGCTGAATACTGATTTCTCATGTCTATAATTCTACTTACTTATAGGCTGAGATCTGAGGATTATGGTTGGAAGCCAGTGGGGGCAGGGAAAGTCCATTAGCCTCTTATCTCCAATTTATCACCCAAAAGCCAGAAATGGATCTATGGCTCAAGAAGAAGAATACCTTAAGCACAAAAGCTCAAGAACAGCATCAGGCCCTGAGTTCAAGGCTCGGGAACACAACAAAAAAATTTTTTTCAGGGTCTCTTTTTCAAACATCAGGAAAATATGTTGTAAAAGGTGAAACAGGTCTGAGAAGGTAGCTTAGTGATAGAGTGCTTGCCTAGCATGCATGAAATCCTAGGTTCAATTCCTCACTACATAAACAGAAAAGGTCAGAAGTGGCTGTGGCTCAAGTGGTAGAGTGCTGGTCTTGAGCAGAAGAAGCTCAGAGATAGTGCCTAGGCCCTGAGTTCAAGCCCCAGGACAAAAAAAAAAGGCAAAACATAAAACTTTTCTTCTTTTGTATTTTCTCTAATGACTTTGCATGTTTCTCTAAATAAAGAAAATTTATTAGTTTAAATTTTCAAAATGAATTTTTGCCATTCATTATATATTATTCACTTTAAATTCAAATAAAATAATATCAGACACAGTGTGCCCCAGGCATAGTAGTGAATACTTGTAATCTCAAATACTTGAAAGGAAGAGACTAAGAGGATAGCAGCTGGAAGCCAAATTGGCAACAAGTTAGTAAGACCTCATCTCAATTACCAAGCCTAGCTTGGTAGTTCATGCCAGACATTCCAGCTGTGTAGGAAGTATAAATAGAAGGATCTCAGTCCAGGATCGTCTGGGAGAAAATGTGAGACCCTATTTGAAAAGTAACTAAAGCCAAAAGGGCTGTGGACATGTAGCAAGCATACATCCACAGTTCAAATTCCAATACTGACAAAAGGTAAAAATAAAAATAACAAGAAAATATGTAACTTATCTGTAAAATCACCATAACACACAATTTATAGTTACAACTCATATATGCATTTGTTAATAATTCTTACCTGAAAACTATAAGCACTTTCCAAAGCTAAAGCATGCTTTTCTTTCATTTTCTGATATACACAGGCTAACTTTACCCTCTACATTTGGCTTCTTAATGAAGAGGGAAGTTCTGAGTAGAAAAGGAACTATGGGTTACTCTTCATGTACTATTATAGGCAAAATGGTGATAATACTGTTAGTTAATAGAGAAAAATAACATGAATAAGATAGGGTAAGATGGAGTTCCTTGGCCATTTCTAGCTCTTAGAATGCCACTGACTTCTATAGTTGACTTCTATAGTTGAAGAAAGTTGTAGATCCTATTTAAAATACAAACTTTCAGTGTGTATACACACACACACACACACACACACACACACACATAAACACACACACATATATGCTGGGGACATGTAAATCACATGGGTCTCTAGACATTCACACACTGAGCCCAAAGAAGGATATGCATAGGAGCTGATCACAAAGACTCATTAGCTCTGTGCATATGATCATATAAAATAATATTTTATGAAATGAACTCCAAGAAAAGGAAACAAGATATTTTTAGTTGCTGTTGCTGTTTTTGTTTTCTTTTCCTCTTGTCTTGTTTGTTAGTTTGTCTTTAGGAGGATTAAAGGGGGCCACAGAAAAGGGTGTACAAATACAACAGTGGAACTTCCTAGATACTATGTGGAAAATGAACTGTGGGTGGGGACAGGAGGGAAAAATGAGAGAGAGAGACAGAAACCAAGACAGAGACAGAGACCCAGAGACAGAGACAGAGAGAGGGAGAGAGAGAAAGAGACAGAAACAGAGAGAGACAGAGATAGATAGAAACAGAGACAGAGACAGAGAGACAGAGTGACAGAGGGAAGGGGAGACATGGTTCAAAAAAATTGTACTCATTACCTGATTCATATAACTGTAATCCCTCTGTATATCACCTCTGCAACAAGTTTTTTTTGAGTGAGTATGAGAATGGAGAAGAAAAAACTGACAGAAGATATGCATACTATATCACAATTCCACAATGCTCTACTGTCACCTAAAGTAGCTAGTGAGGGCAAAGCATAGAATCAAGCACTAACCATTCTGAATACAAACCTCTAACTACATAGTACAAAGAGCTGGTCCTGACTAAAACGGTTTAGTGAATTTAGCGAAGTTGCAGGCTACAAAATGAACATTCTTGAAAGTGGAGGTACATCTCAAGTGGTAGAATTCCAGGCTTGAGTGAAAAAGCCAAGCAAGAGCATAAAGCTTGTAGTTCAATCTCCAATACTGGCACAAAATCAACATATAAAACTAGTGGCTCATGCCTGTCATACTTGCTACTTGATCAAGGTTCAAAGCCTGCCTAGGCAGAAAAAAAAATCTATGAAACACTTTGTTTTTGTTTTTGTTTTTAGAACAAATTGGTCACTAATTTTTGTATTATTTTTTATTGTGAAAATACTGTACAGACTATGAAACACTTTTATCTGATTAACCACTAAAAAACCAGAAGTAGAGCTGTAACTCAAATGTCTGAATGCCATCCTTGAGCAGAAAAAGCTAAGGTACAGCTTCCAGGACCTGAGTTCAGCTTTGGTAGTTTATAGAAATATAAAAATTATACAACTACAATTTATATGGAAAAGCAAAAGAACTAAAGCAACCTAGTTTTGGGTGGGGGCAGGGCTTGAACACTGGGCCTGGGCGCTATCCCTCCTCAGCTCTTCAGCTTAAGGTGAGTGCTCTACCACTTAAGCTGTGCCACTTCTGGTTTTGTGAGTGGTTTATTGGAGATAAGAGTCTCACGGTCCTGCCAGGGCTGGCTTTGAACTGCGATCCTCAGATCTCAGCCTTCCTAATAGCTAGGATTACAGGCATGAGCCACAGACCCCCGGGCTGCAACCTAGTTTTAAGAGAAAAAAAAGTGGGAAGAATTACTAAACTCAATTTAAAAATATACTTTGTTGTTACAGTAATCAAAATATGTTACTGGCACTGGAATAGAAACAGCAAAGGAAAAAATAATAGGGTACTATTGAAGAGATCCATATAATACAAAATTGCAGAAGCAAATACATGGAGGAAACACAGACTTCAACAAACAGTACCACTTGAGCCACAGCGCCACTTCCTTTTGTGATGTTCTTGCATCACAAAAGTATGTTTTATAAGAATTCATTGATCATTTAAAAAAGTTGTAATGATTTAAAAAAGGTTTATTTAAAAAAGGTTAATGATTTTTAAAGGGAAAATGTATATGCTTATCTCAATAAATGCATAATGACTATGATAAAATTCAACATTCAGTAATGATTTATATATATATATATATATATATGTATATATATTATATCATCTCATCTGGTCTCTCTAAGGTGGACAGTGCCTAGTTCATTCACTCTTTCTGTAGATATTATCTGTTAAACTGGCTTGTACATTTTATTCCTTAGCAGCTCTATCATTGTCAGTTTTCTCATTCTGTGACTCCCGTAAGTCTGTATCTGGTACCTCCATCAGTTTTTGGTCACTAGCTTGTCACCTCCAGCTAGAACCTTTTACAACTTTTAATAGCTGTTCTTTAAGGTCTGTATTGGCTTCATATTGCTTGATAGAGACTCCTTTCTATATTTTTAAAGACTTCTTTTGGTGGTTCACCAGTTATCTTTCTCTTTTTAAATAATACTGTACAGAAAGGGATTACAATTACATGAGCAAGGTAATGAGTACATTTTTTATCAAGCATTGTTGCCTCCTTCTTTGTTTTTCCCCTACCATCCCTTCCTTCCCACCTCCACAACTACACTCCTTCCTACCTTCCCTCCACCTAAATTGTAAAGTTTGTTTTTCAACATAGTGTCTTGTACATCTCATTGTTACAATGGGTCAACCTGTATCCCTATTTAAAATTTTTGTTTTTCTCTTCCCCTCCCCAAATTATACCAACATCAAATACAGTGAAAACAGGGGTTATACCATGGGGGAGGAATATACAAAGCAACAAAAAAAAATCACATGGTACCTTATAAATGCATTAGAAACAATAGCAAGAAAGAAAAAACCACTTGTGTCCCTATCTTGGGGTTCATTTCGCTTAACTTCATCTTATCTGGCCATATGTACATAGCTATTGACCTTTTCTACTTGTCCCAGACATATACTAGTTATTGCAAATAAGGGAAACCATGGGACCTATGATTCTTGGGCCTGGCTTACTTCACTTAATATGTGGGCTAAAGACTTAAAGAGAAACTTCTCTGAAGAGGAAATAAGAATGGCCAATAGACACATAAAGAAATGCTCAACCTCTCTAGCCATAAAAGAAATGCAAATCAAAACAACATTGAGATACCACCTCACCCCAGTTTGAATGGCTATAATCAAGAACTCTAATAACAACAGATGCTGTTGGGGATGTGGATAGAAGGGAACCCTATTACATTGTTGGGGTATAAATTTGTTCAGCCACTTTGGAAAGCAGTATGGAGGTTCCTCAAAAGACTCCACATAGAGCTCCCCTATAACTCAGCAATCCCATTTTTGAGCATTTACCCAAATGATCACAAACAAGAACATACTAACGCTACCAGCACAACTATGCTTATTGCAGCATTATTTACCATAGCTAAGATTTGAAACCAACCCAGATGCCCCTCAGTAGATAAATGGATCACGAAAATGTGATATATATATATATATATATACATATACATGTATATATATGTATATATATATATATATATGAATTCTATACCTCCATCAGAAAGAATGACATCGCCCCATTTGTTAGGAAATGGAAAGACTTGGAAAAAATTTCATCAGTTATCTTTCTATGTAACTCATCACCTATGACTGAATGTCCTAGAAAGGATGTATTATGTCCCTTAATGGTTTTTTCATGTATCTACTTTCCTATTTTGTTGCAGCTGTTCTTGACAGATTTTAATTTTTCTTGAATAGCTATCTTCCTTGGTGCCTCCACTGCATTCCTTATCTTTCAATTTGGGCAGTTTCTGTTGTTTTCAGCATTTTTGGTGATTGTGTGTGACTTCTGGAGCATTCAGGAAGTATGTTCTCAGAATCCCGTATTCACATAGATTGTTTGTTCACCTGCATTTGATGGCTAAGCAATGTAGACTAGAGTGAGGCCTTGGATATTTACCCACACTGTGTCCAGGTTTAGTAAGTTCTTACAGTTTCTCCACTTGGGGATGAGTATAACAGATTGTGCCTGTATTTCTAAGATCACACATCAAGCCTGCCATTAGTAGCCCTTTGCCATTTAAATTCACTAGATTCACCCTGGTAGGTAGAAGTATAACTCATCCAATGGTGTGGTGCACTATTTTTGTTGTTGAGTCATCATAGCTTCTTTAGTTTTCAAATTATCCCTGGCAGCCAAAAGTCCAGTGGTTTGGCCCTGGGGATTTACAGTGAGATATACAATTTTTATGCCTTTTGAGAGCCTGGCAAACTTAATCTCTTAGGAGGAATTAGCCCTAGCAAGTAGGACCCCAGTGAGTTGGCCAGCTACTTTTGGGAAGCTAACAGTTTTATCCCTCATCTTGGTACTCTCAGTGGCCTCATCTAGCTCAGTGTCCTCTGCTGAATTAGTTGCAGCAGCCTGATTTTCAACAGCTAATTAGGGATCCTTTGGCAATCTGGAGTCTAATGGTTCCCCCCTTTTCTTTTTGGAGGTTTGAGGCTTGTGTGTACAATATTGATAGGAGAGGAAACCTTGCACCATTTAAGCTTCTTGGCTACACCCCTAGCAGCCAGGTGTTAGTGGCTAGATTCTCTGCTCTTTTGATCAGGTCAAACTTTAACTTCTTAGTGATCTTTGGGGAGGACTTTCCTAACAATATCATCTGCTGATAAACTAGCCTTTGTGACAGTGTTTCAAACAACTTTGCTTCAGCACTTTGAGAGCTCAGTTTTGGTGGGTTTTTTTGTTTGTTTTTGTTTTTGTTTTGGTCGATAGAGTATTTAAAAGTTTAAAACCTTGTCTACCCAGTATTTGAGTATGCACAGTAGTCGTCATTGAGGAAGTACTGCACTGTTTTCCTGTAGAATTAAACTTAACTTTGAATTCAGCATAGTTGCCCCCAATGGGCAATTCTTTACCACTTATGGTAAAGAGTAGCCTGGAACAGTTTAGTATCCTCTGCTTTTGACTTATACCTAGCAGCAGGAGGTTCAGTAGCTTTTTGGGGACTCAAGTCAAATTGTACAATCTTTCTAACCTTAGATGGTACTTTGCCATTGCCTGGTTTAGTCTCTCCAACTGCTGACCATTTCCTGGCGGTTAGGCTCTGCCATCAATTAATTGGCCACTGATACTCTTGATACACAAGGCAGGCCTGTTATAATTTAACTTCATCAACAACAGATTTGGCCTTGGCAAACTGGAGTTGGGCTGATAATCCTCCTTTGTGACAGAGATGGGAGCTCCAGTTGATGATGGTCGTGGGATTCTTTCCTCCACAGTACTTAAGTACTCAAGGCCCTGCACCAGTTGACTTCCTGAATGTCAATAGAAGTTGCCTCTGCAGATGACTGGCTGGTGATGGCTTGGTCTTCTGTTCTCTGACCTTTGGGCTCCTTTGCCCTGCCCCTCTCCCATAGGGGCCCAGGGTCTTCTTCTTCTGGTCTTACTTTTAAAGTTGACCTCTCACTTCAAAAACAGTTAAAAATTAGCAGCTTCCAAATCCTAGAATTGAGCTGTGGTGTGTGCTGTGGCTCTCACTTTTCAGTCTGTTGAAAACTGCTTCTTTGTCCCTAAAACAACTTTTAATTTTACTTGTCAGGTAGTCCAAAAAGAGAGTCCAGATATCCAAACAAGAGAAGTAACCTTCATGAGTAGGTTTTCATCAAGCTCCTCTACCCTGCTCTTCACCATGCATTCATTGTTATTCTGCAGGAGGTAGGTCTGCTGGAACATACACAGCAAATACTTTTCAAATTCCAGAGGCATGAAATTCTTGAGTATAAGTTCACTGAAGCAGGGCATGGCCAGTACTCCAAGTTAAATGCACTCCTACCCAACACATGGTTCTAGCTGCTACTATTCACTGATGTCATCTTTCTGGCCCAAATGTCACAGCCAAAGTGTGGAAAATGGAAAATGGTGATGAGGTGGGACAAGGTGATGTGAGCAGACAGAGGAATCCAACTGAACAGATGGGCCAGACACCTTCCTCAAGGAGAGGAAACAGACATACTCATACTTTGCAGCAAGGATAGAGAACAAGCTGATTCTAAACTTTGGCTGAGCTAGGACTTTGCAACAGTTTACCTAGCAAGTCATCTCAAAAACCATTAAAGTGTACACCATTACATAGTCATTCCTAATGCTGGAGAGAAAATACAAGCAGAATATCCAGGCTCCTGCTTGCTGGGCAAAATTAAGAAGCTCCTGTCTAACATTTTCTTTTACTGGTGCCCTACAATCCTGAAAAAAGTTCTGTCATCAAACTTTTCAATAACTTGAGGGAGACTTCTTCCCATGCCCTGACTCTTAGATTCTTTCTCTCACACAAACAGAAGATGTGGCCATTACTGAGGACCAGGAGTCAGAAGTAATAAGTAAGATGATTCCCTGGAATCTGCCACAAAGCTTAGCACATGCTGTCTGGGTGGAGGCTCAGGTGAACTGGCTCTTGGCTTCGTAAGTCCTGCTCCTATGGTTCAGGTTATGGTCCCAGCAGGCTGGGCTTGTGACTTTCCTACCCTATCTGGACAGTAAGGACCTCTGAAAAAAATACAGACCTCAGTCTTCCTCATTGGGGTCCCACTGGGCCCTCCTTAAGGAAATTCAAAAGCAGGAAATAGGATTTAGAGGCCAGAGAAAAGAGTGATGGACCCAGGGCCCCATGCAGCCAGAACCCCAATAGGGTGACTGCAGGCCCAAGGAGGGGTCTCTGGGCTTTCTGAGGGAGACAAAGGTGGCTGGGTGCAGAGGCTCAAGGAGCAGAAGCCAAAGGGGCCTCAGTGCTGCAGGAAGGTGGCAGCCTAAGGAGACCAGCCCACAGGCCAGCGATGTCTTCTCCACCTCAATCTCTGCTCCTGCTGCCTCAGCATCTGCCTGTTCAGATCACTTAGGCCACTTGGTCAGGCATCTACACCTGTAACATGCTTTTAAGCAACAGAATATGACAAGAGTCATGGGATGTCATGTCTACAACTAAGTTCAAGGATGATTATGACCTCCATCTTTTGTGAAGACTCTGTCTTATTGGTTTTGAAGAAGCAAACTTCTCTGTTGTTATCTGTCCTAAGTCAAACATTGAGCATGGCTGCTGGCCAATGGTAAACAATAAGCTTAGACTTTCCTTTGAACAACTTTTGAGAAAACTAAGGGAAACCATCATGCTTCAGATAAAACCACAGCACTGCATCCAGATAGGTCAAACTGTAGTTCATAAGAGACTGAAACAAAAACTTCAGCAAATGGGGCGGGGAAGGTGGCTCAGTGGTAGAGTGCTTGCCTTGCATGTATGAGGCCCTGGGTTTGATTCCTCAGCACCCCATAAGCAAAAAAGAAAAAAGCTGGAAATGGTGCTGTGGCTCAAGTGGTAGAGCGCTAGCCTTGAGCTGAAGAGCTGAGGGACAGTGCCCAGGCCCAGAGTTCAGGCCCCATGACTGGACCCAAAACAAAAACAAAAAAAACTTCAGCAAAGCCTTGCTTAGTCCATCAGACTATAAAATGATAAATGTGCTCTTTGAAGCTACTAGGCTTATAGTAATATGGTTACTATACAAAACAATAGATATTAATTCTAGGTCAGTTCAATAAGGGTAAAGTTCAATAAAGTAGTAAAGATAATAAATATAAAGAAAGAAAATTAGTGTTAATTGAAGATAACATGAATGTGTACATAGAAAAGCTGTAACATACTTAGTCGAATTTAAGTAATGTCATGGATGCAAAATCAGCACATAATTATAGGCCAGGCATGGTGAAGTCAAAGGAAGGAAAATTAAGACCTACAGGTTAGCCTAGAACTACACAGTAAGTACAAGAACAGCAAGACAACATCTTGAAAAATAAGAATAAAATTAATTATATTTCCATATTCTAAAAAACTACATCTAGAAAATATCCCTAAAATAATATTTACTCTCGCATTAAAAATATCAAGTATTGAAGATAGCCTAACAAAAATGTGGTAAATCTCTATAAACAAATCTGGTATGTAGAAAAATCTCAAGTAAAAAGAGACAGACAATAAATTCAGAGATTACACCTGTAATCCTTGCTACTCAGGGGGCTGAGAACTGAAGATTATGGTTCAAAGCCAACTGTGGCAAGAAAGTTCATGAGACTCTTATCTCCAATTAACCCCCAGAAAATCAGAGGTGGAGCTGTGGCACAAAGTGGTAGAGCACTAGGCTTGAGTGATAACGCTCAGAGAAAACATCCAGTCCCTAAGTTCAAGCCCCATGACCAATAATAAATAAATAAATAAAATTCAAGGACAAAGAGCCAAAATGTATCTTTGAAAAGAATAGAAATAACTTATATGATTTGTTTGTATTAATAAAGAGTTAAGAGTATAGGGAACAGAAAAGAAATATTCTTTCACTATATATAACTTTGTATCTTTTGAATGTCAAACCAAGTGAAGATATTAATTATGAAAGAAATCATAAAACCAGGCATAATGTTGCAACCTATAATCCCAACTATTCAAGAAGTACAGGCAGAAGGATCACAAGTTCTAGGTCAGCAAGAACAAAGCTGGCAAGATCAAAAGTTAGAGGTATGGTCCAAGTGGTAAACTACTTGCCTAGCAATCTCAAGGCCCTGGACTCAATTTCTCACACTGAAAAAAAGAAAAAGAAAAAGAACAATGAAAGATTTTAAATCTGGTTATGAATTGTATCCACAAAAGCCAACTGTTAGGCAATACTTTACTAGAGATCTTATAAATTAATAGGTACTTTAAAACCATTCCTTCCCTTCAATCTAACTAATATTTCTTAGGAATATTCTGATGATTTTAACCCTAAATAAGGTAAGAAATAAACATAAATAAGAAAAAATAAGATAAGTACAGGTAATTCAAAGGCATGCATATCAGAGTCAACAATAAATTTTATCCAAAAACCATATAAATCAAACTCTATGTTTTCTCCAACATTATACTAATTTAGATTAGTATGGGCTATCAATATATCTCACATGTGAATGACCTTATTCATCATTCAGATCACCCATCACAGAAATCAAGTTTCTCTTCCCTATTTGGGATTAAAATGTGTTTGATGAATATCCAAGGATTATTTGCCAGAAGCAAACAGAAGATCTAAACTAAACAATCAAAGTCTGGCTTCCACCTTCAAAGATTTTAAGACCAAAGACTAAAAAGTGAGAAATAAGCTGCAATTTATAACATAAGCTTCAAAAACTGAATTACAAAAGAAAAAAAAACAATTACATAGTATAAGCCCAAAATCATATAAAAATTATACATGATTATTATAGGCAGAAACTTTTTGAAAAGAGTCCCAGGGGCACAGCGTAAGAGACTTAACAAATGGGATTACATTAAAATAAAAAGTTTCTGCACAGCAAAGAACATAGTTACTAAACTAGAAAGACATCCAACAGACTAGAAGAACATCTTTACCAGCAATATATCCAACAAAGGCCTAATATCCAAAATATATAAGGAGCAAAAGAAATTAAATCCTGGCAAAGCTAATAAACCAATCACTACAGAGGAAAAGGAGCTAAAGAGAGATTTCTTAGAAGAAGAGGTAAGAATGGAAAGGAAATATATGAGGAAAATTCTCGACATCCCTGGCCATAAAGGAAATGCAAATCCAACAACTTCAAGACTTCGTCTCACCCCAGTTAGACTGGCCAACACCATGAATTGGAACAATGTTGGCAGGAATGTGTGTGTGGGGGGGGGTGGGAAGGAACCCTATTGCAGTGTTAGTGGGAATGTAAACTAATACAGGCACTCTGGACAGGGTCTGGAGCTTTCTCAAAAAACTAAACATAGATCTTCCATATGACCCAGCTATTCCATCCTAGGCATCTACTCTGAACATCACAAGCCAAGATACCTTAAGATACTTGTGTACCCATGTTCATTGCTGCACTATTCAAAATAGTCAAATTACGGAAACAATACAATAGGTGATGCCCTACAATAGGTGAGTGGATAAAAATAATGTGGTACCTATATACAATATAGAAAGTTACACAACCATTAGGAAGAATAATATGTCATTTGCAGGGAAATGGACGGGCTTAGAATAAATCATGTTGAATGATGTAAGCCAAGCTCAGAGAAGGAAATGGCACATGTTTTCTCTCATATGTGCAAGCTAGATCTAAAATACATGATGCTAGGCATTCACCCATAGTGAGTCTAAAGGAGGATATTCTTAGGGAAAAAACACAAAAGTGCAATACCTCTGTGTTTCTGATCATATAAAATAATATTTTTTGAAATGAACTCCACAAAATGGAAATAATGGGCTTTTTTCTTTTCTGTCTTGTTTACTGTCTTTTGGATAGTGGGACACAGACAAGGAAAAACAAAGGGTAAACAAATGCAGCAGTGGTACTCAGTAGATATTATGTTGAAAATGAACTACACAACTTATGGGCAGGGATGGGAGGGGAACCTGAGAGAGTGAAGGGATGACAATGTCTAAAAAGAAATGTGCTCTACCTGATTTATGAAGCAGTGACACCTCTGTACATCACCTTTTATAGTAACATTTAATTGAAAAATTACACATGATTAAATAGCTAAAACCTCTACCTTATGAGATACTTGGAAATGCTTTTCACATATAGAACTTGGGGTTTCATTAAAACTAGGAGGCTAAAGGAATCCTCCTAACCCTCATCTGGTAACATGACCAAGTATCATTTTTTACACTGTTCATCTTGGATTGTTGATTGTTGCTCAATAGTTGACAATATTTGTACTTGACATTTAAAAAACTAGTTTTGTTCAGTAAATTTTTAACTGTTAAAAAAGTAACAACTATGAATATGACTTAGTGGCTTTATACCTTGCTACTAAGGGTAAAGCCCCGAGTTCAAATTCTAGCATTGCAAAATCAAACAAACAGCAAAAAAGAGTGCTCAAGCAAAAACTAGTACAGGAGGTAACTGTCATAGTCAAAAAGGTATATATTCATTGGAGCTAGTTACTCATTGCTATTGTCCTAACTACTTAGGAGGCTGAAATCTGAGGATCTTGGCTCAAAGCCAGTAGAGATAGAAAAGTCCATGAAACTCTTATCTCCAATTTACCACCTAAAAGCCTGAAATGTACTAGAGTATTAGTGTTGAGCTCAAGTACTGGAGTACTGGAGTATTGTTGGGCAAAAAAATCAAGCAATAATGTTAGGCTCTGAGTTCAAGCCCCAGTACCAGCATAAAAAAATGTATATATTACTTCACTTCTAAATTTTGGTTCCATAGTCCAAGGGAAAGAAAATAATATTGTTCAAATGCCAGTTTTATTTAGAAGAACAAAAAGTTCAGGTGTTCTCCATTAGTAGATAAATGAATTTATACCAATGAATCAATTTATACCAATGAATTTATATCAATCTATTATTAAAAGCAACTTTAAATTTTGAATTCTGTCAAGCACTGGTGGCTCATGCCTATAATACTAACTACTCAGAAGGCTGAGATCTGACAATCACAGTTCAAACCCAATAAGGGCAGGAAAGTCCATGAGATTCTTATTTCCAATTAACCACTAGAAAACCAGAAACAGTGCTGTGGCTCAAAGTGATAGATTATTAGCCTTGTGTAAAAAAAGTTCAGGGACAGTGCCCAGGCCCTGAGTTTAAGCCCCACTACCAACAAAAAAATGAGTTTTTTCTACTTATTGAGATTATAATAGAAAAAAAATCTTCCAAGTAATGTGAAACTCGCTCAAGAGATAATTTTATTGTAGATTAACTATTTTTTAACTCATATGTTCTTACCGTTCTCGGTTAAATTTAAGGGAATGAAGAATAGCTGGCCTTTTTTGTCTAAGGTTCCACAAATGAAGTGTATCATCTGAACTGGCACTGACCAAAGCACCCTGTAACAAAAAGAAGACAAAGTATGTGTTGTATAGATCTTGAGATATATGGACATCTGCAGAAACTGAATAAAAGATGATCATTATTCTAAGAAAACAAACAGTTTTTTCAAGTCACTGAGTTCAATCTTCAAAGTGCTTGAATTTGGCATAGTGCAAACATTTAAAGCATTGTCACACAAGTTAACATAAAGAGCTTAACATAAAGAGCTCTATAGGAATCCAGGATCCACTATAAACATGAGTTGGGTTTTGTAATGTTCTATTACTTGGAGATAAGCTGGCCCTAAGCAACCTTCAACTACATGGAAAATCTATACCTGTTTTGAGCTTGATAAATATATACTTGGTTTCAAGAAAACTTCTCATAACCATAGTTCTATAAAAAGATATAGGATAGTTAATTGCCATAACAGATATGGATAATAAATTCAAATGTGTTATAAAACCAACAAATGAATATGGAAATAAAAAGATAAATGTACAAATAGATAAAATATTTGTAAATAACAGGTGAGAAAACTATTTCATTTAAAAGCAAATTATGAAATGATCATACCTATCTATGCAAATATTCCAAAAAAATCGCTCCAAATAGTTCTGAAAAGAATACTCAACTTTTAATACTGTGTATTTACGTGTGTGTGTGTGTGTTAAATAGTCAAAAAGTCCTTACCTCATTGATCAAGAATTGGAGCTGCAAAACAGCTGCACCACTTTCATGTTGACAATAACAATCAACACCAGGTCTCCCAAGTCTAAGATAATAAAAGTCAAGGAGTCTAACATTTTAGTCAACACAATATTAAAGAGCAAAGAAGGTAACTTATTTAGCAATTAATGTTTTGCATTCTTATTATTTTTATTTCTTAAACACAAGAGTTGGAAAAACTTAGTTTATGTAAATTATTTTGCACACCAGACTGAAAAAGGAATATTGTAAAAACTTGAAGGGGAGTAGTTTCTTCCTTATAAAATAAAACAAGAATTGGGAATCCAGAGATTTCATTTACTTTAAGACTTAGCTGATTAAACACTTCTTTTTCTACAATAAGTTCAAAATAATTAAAGATTTTAATGTAACAAATGAGAGAAAACAACTTGTAATGTTTTTAAGTAAATTTCTTCATAATCTTAGTATATAAAAAAATCCTTTCTAAGTATAACTTAAAATTCATAGGTCATAAAGAAATTGATTAACTATATAAAATACAAAATCTTTATATGAAAAACTATAAATAAGACTAAAAGACAAAGAAATATCAGGAAATAATTAGTAATATGTTACAGATTCATTATTTTTATTATGCAAATATAATAAAGTTAACATATAAATCCAGAGCTAGAAAAGGAAGAAATAAAAGATGGAGAGAATGAGAAAACATTATGAATCACAATTTGCACATTCCCTATCTAAATTAAAAATATAGGCAAAATTTATCAAACAATAATTTTCAGATATTGCATATAGAGTTGAAGATTGTTGGGAATTCCTAAAAGACCAAAACCATGCAAGTGAGCCTTTTGACTCACTCAGCTTACTACCTAGAAAGAGCTTAGCAAGTTGAAACCTAGGGAGATAAAGAACCCAAGAGGAAGCTAGCAGATCTGGACAGACCTAGGAAGTGAAAGAAGAGTTCTCAAGACAAGAAAGAATATGGGCTGGGAAGGTGGCTCAGTGGTAGAGTGCTTGCCTTGCATGCCTGAGGCCCTGGGTTTGATTCCTCAGCACCACATAAGCAAAAAGAAAAAAACCAGAAATGGTGCTGTGGCTCAAGTGGTAGAGCGCTAGCCTTGAGCTGAAGAGCTAAGGGACAGCGCCCAGGCCCAGAGTTCAGGCCCCACGACCGGACCCCCCCCCAAAAAAAAAAAGAATAGAAAAGAAAAGGCAATATAAAAAAGAGCTCTAGAGAGCTGTAGAAGGAATAGCCTTGAATTTTTGGCAATTTACTGACAGGCAAGAGGTTTTGAAGAAACGGAACCAGCAACAAGTATAGAGTCTCTGACTGCAAGGGCAACAAGACCAGGGCTACTGGCCAGCCATGAATCCATACACAAGATCCACCCTAAGCTGGGCACTTGTGGTTCATGCCTGTAATCCTAGCTACTAAGAAGGCTTAGATTTGAGGATCGTAGTTTGAAACCAGCCCTGGCTGTAAAGTCACCATGAAACTCTTATCTCAACCACTCAAAGACTGGAAGTGGGGCTGCAGCTTGAAGTGCTAGAGAGCTAGCCTTGAACAAAAAAGCTCAGGGACAGTGTCCAGACCTGAATTCAAGCCCCACAACTGACAAAAAAGAGAGAAAAGATTGCCACCCCTGAAGGATACGCCCCCAAACTCCAATATGATCTCCCTGCAATATTATAAAAGAATTAAAAAAAGTGAGGATGAAATACTGCTAAAGTTCCTTACACATGCCTTGCATGTGTACCTCAGAGTGCATGGGTACCTCAGAGTGCCCATGTACAATGGCCAGAATCTCTTCAGAGAAATACATCTAACTCATTTCATAAAGCTAGTATTACCCAGATAACAAAATTAAATACAAGAAAACTTCAAAAACTAACTTTAAACAGAATTCATACTTAAATATAAAATGTAAAACTATAAATTTTTTGTAACAAGAGAAAATCATTAACATTCCAGGGATTGGTGAAGAATGCTAACAAGTAATATCAAAAACATTATCTATAAAAGAACTGATAAACTAGACTCAGTGAAAGATACTACCAGCAAATTAAAGAATAGGATAAAAATGTAAACATATCTAACAAAGTAGATGCAACATCAAAAAACTCAAACAACCCAAATATAAAATAGGCACAAGACAAAAACATCTATTTCGGGGCTGGGAAGGTGGCTCAGTGGTAGAGTACTTGCCTTGCAAGCCTGAGGCCCTGGGTTCGATTCCTCAGCCCCACATAAGCAAAAAGAAAAAAGCCGGAAGTGGCGCTGTGGCTCAAGTGGTAGAGTGCTACCCTTGAGCTGAAGAGCTGAGGGACAGCGCCCAGGCCCAGAGCTCAGGCCCCACAACCGGACCCAAAAAATAAATAAATAAATAAAAAACATCTGTTTCAATGAGAGATCATACAGATAGCAAACAAAGATGTTCAGCATCATTAGTCAAGAAGAAAATGGGAATTATCACAATTGCTAATATGAAATTATCAAAACAGCTTAAACAAACAATGAAATGTAACAGAATGGTACAGAATCATTCTAGAACCTCTCACACACAGCTGCCAGGAATGTAAAATGGTACAAACTTATAGAACATAATTTGGCATAGATTTATAAATCTGTACATGCTTTGATGATTCCTTCAGTACTTCACCATGGAGATTAAACTTAACATATTTTTAAAGGAGACAAATCATATTCATACCATGGCACTAATATCAGACAAAATGCGCTTAAATTAAAAAGTTGTGAGAGCTGGGCATGGTAGCACACCCCAGTAATTTCAGCTACTTAGAAGGTGAATGTCAGGAAAATTATGATCCAAGGTCAGTCTGGACAAAAAGTTAGGCAGACCTCATCTTAGTAAGTAAGCTGGGTGTGGTGGTTCATGTCTGTAATACTAGTTATGCAGGGGGCAGAGGTAAAAGGATTGCAGTTATAACTAGTATATGTTTAAGACAAGCAGAAATGGTCAGATAAGTTGATGTTAGGTGAAATGAACCCCAAGATAAGAACTCAAATGTTTTTTCTTTCTTGCTATTGTTTCTAACATATTTATAAGATATTTCTTTGTTGCTTTGTATGTTCCTCCTCCACAGTATAACCCCTGTTTTCACTGTATTTGATATTGGTATAATTTGTGGAGGGGAAGGTAAAAAATAAATTGTTTAAATAGGGATACAGGTGGACCCATTGCAACAATGTGATGTACAAGACTTTATGTCGAAAAATGAACTTTACAACTTTGGCGTGGGTGGGGGGAGAAAGAACAAGGGGAAGGTGGGATGGGATAGGATGGGATGGGATGGGATGGGATAGGAAGGGGAAACAAAGGAGGAGGCAACAATGCTTGATAAGAAATGTACTCATTACCTTGCTAATGTAATTGTAACCCCTTGTAGGGTATTTTCACAATAGAAAAAAGACTAACCTTACACAAAAATAAAACCCTTCTTTAAAAGACTACAGTTAAAAGAGCTGAGGGCATGGCTCAAGTGGTAGACTGCCTAGCTTAATCTAGCAAGCACAATACCCTGAGTTCAAACTCAGTACTGTAAAATAAAAGTTAGAGTGAGGTATAACAGACAAAGAAGGATATTTTAATATTAATAGAAATTTAGTACAGCAAGAATATATGAACATATGAAGCAATAAACCTGACAAAGTGAAGGTGTGTCTCAAGTGGTAGGGCAGCATCCTTGAACAAAAAAGCAAAAAAAAAATCACTTCAGATTTTCATACCTTGTTCTCAATATTGGATAGAAGAACATAAGTATATGGAACATAAGTAAAAAAAAGAAGAGACTTAACAAATTAGATCTAATGAACATATACAGATTACTCAACGTGGGCTGGGAAGGTGGCTCAGTGGTAGAGTGCTTGCCTTGCATGCCTGAGGCCCTGGGTTTGATTCCTCAGCACCACATAAGCAAAAAGAAAAAAAAGCTGGAAGTGGCATTGTGGCTCAAGTGGTAGAGCGCTAGCCTTGAGCTGAAGAGCTGAGGGAAGCGCCCAAGCCAAGAGTTCAGGCTCCACGAACAGACCCCCCAAAAAACAAAACAAAACAGACTACTCAACCAATAACCATAGGATACACATATTTTTCAACTGTATATGAACACATTTTTCAGGACAGATTTTAAGACAGGATAATAATTAAGTTTCAGTAGACCACAAGATAAGAGATCATACAAAAAAATCTTCTCCAGACATAATGTAGTGAAATTAGAAGTCAGCAAGAGAAGTTAAAGTAGGAAATTCATAAATACTTTAAAAATTAATAAACTTTAGCAACTAATGGACAGAAGAAATCTGAAAATAAATTAGAAAAATTGTAAAGATGAATGAAAATGGAGATACAACATACCATAACTCATGGGAACAGCAAAAATAGTGCTAAGACAGAAACATATAGATATAAATATAGATATAAATGTATAGCTATAAATACTTTTTAAGATGTACAAAAATAATAACCTAAGTTTATAACTTAAGGAAGTAGGAAACTAACAAAGTTAACAAAGAAAAAATAATAATACAGATTAGAGATAACAGAGAAAAATCATTAAAATCAAATATTGATTCTTTAGGAAGATAAAAAATGACAAACTTTAACAAGATGGACAAAAGAAGACTAAATTACTAAAAAAAAAAAAAAGTGAAAATAAGTCACTGCTACAAATTGATAAAGGAATTTGAGGATGAGGGAATAATACCTAATTCATTCTTGAGACCAACATTTGTCTGATTCCAAAGCCAAAGACAGTACAAGATATATAACCTGTGGGGATTTGCTCCTGGCATGTAGGGATGATTCAACCTATGAAAATCAGTCAATGTAATACACCACTTAATAAAATGGCGGGGGGAGGGAAGCCCAATCATCTTACTTAAAGCAGTAAAAAAAAAAGCATTTTTGCCAACATACTTCCATATGTAAAAAAAATAACAATAAACCAATAAGAAACTATCTCAATTTAGTAAGGATTACAGATGAAAACTCACACCAGACATCAAACTCAATTGCTATAAAAACAAAAAGCTTTTCCTTTAAGATCAAGATTATCAAAGGCTTACAACTTTCTCATTTGTATTTAACATAGTAGATGAAGTTCTTCATTGCCCAGAGCTAAGAAAGGAGAGGAATTGGAGTTATCATTTAGTTGTTATGAGGTTTCCATTTGTGTTTTGGAGGTAGTATGGTTTGAACTCAAAGCCTTATGTTAGTCAGGTGCTCTACCTCTTGAATCATACCATCAGCCCATTTTTGCTTTAGTTATTTTTGCTTTAGTTATTTCTCAGATAGCATCTTGTACTTTTTTCCTGGAACTGTAGCCTTTTACTCCTATTTATACATCTCATATAGCTGGAATTACAGGTATAACACCAAACCCAGCTTGTTTGGTTGAGACTAGAGTCTTACTAATATTTTTGTTGTTCTTTGTCTGGGTTCAAACCATGATCCTCCTAATTTCCAATTACAAAGTAGAAGGATCACAGGCATGTGGCACCATACATAGTCCAGCAGTTTAGCTTTTTTCCTTTTAAAAAATGTTTTATTGTTATTATAAGTCAGGTAAGAGTACATTTCTTTTTTAAATTAACTTATTTTAAAGTTACAAACACATTTTAATCTTCACAATGATAGTCATCATTATCTAAATCTACATTGCTTATGAAGTCTATGATCTTCAAGAATAAAATTATTTTTTTTACAAATCGGGTGATATGTACATTTCTTTCCTTTTGCTTAGTATCAGCTGTTCCCTCTCTCTCATTCCCTCCTTCCCATCGCTGCCCTTGAGTTGTTTAGTTTACTTTCATCAATGTCCAGTGCAGCTGATGACCCCCTCTGTTGCATTTTTTCATCCACTTTCCACTTATTTCACCTTCCCCCAGATGTGCCTGTGTTTACACCATAATGAGGTAAAGAATACAGAATCATCTGAAAATGATAGGACAATTTAAGAAGAGGTCCTTTGTTCCTTATCTTTGGGGTTCTTCTCAGTATGCCTATTGTTTTATGTACAAATGAAGGGGTGAATGGGTGTTTCAATTTGGTATTTTTCTCCTGAGACTATACTCTTTTGGTCTCATGTGTATGGGTGACTTGAGTCCTGTTTTACTTTGTCATATCTCATTGCATTTTAATTTTAACATCTGCATATCAGGGAGAACATGTGTCATTTGTCTCTCTGATCTTGGTTTACCTTGCTCAACATGATCTGTTCTAGTTCCATCAGATTCGTGCGAATGCCATTATTTTATCCTTTCTAATTGCTGTGTAAAATTTCAATATATATAGATTTATATCACAATTTTGTGATCCATTCACTTGTAGTGGGGCATCTGTGTTGTTTCCATATCTTGGCTATTGTGAACAGTACAGCAATGGACATGGAAATGCAGGTATCCTTGTTGTATCCTGGTTCCTGTTGCTCAGGAAAGATGCCTATGAGTGGAATGGCTGGGTCAAAGGGTATGTCTATGTTTAGTTTTCTGAGGAACCTCCAGATTGCTTTCCAGAGTGGTTGTATTAGTTTACATTCCCACCAGAAGTGCAGTAGGGTTCCTCTTTCTCCACATCCCCACTAGCATTTGTCCTTGTCTGAATTTAGGATATAGGACATTCTGACTGGGGTAAGGTGGTATCTCAGGGATGATGAACATTTCCTCATGTGTTTCTTTGTCATTTGAACCCCTTCTTCTGAGAAGTCTCTCCTTAGCTCCCTTGCCCACTTAATGATTGGTTTGTTAGATCTGGGAGGGATTCATTTCTTGAGCTCCCTCTATATAGTGGATATTAGGCCTTTGTCTGATATATTGCTGGTAAATATCTTTTTGTAGTTGGTTGGCTGTCTTTCTAGTTTGGTAGCTGTGTCTTTAGCTGTGCAGAAATTTTATTTAAAGGTATCCATTTGTCAAGTCTCTCTCCAGTTTGTTGTGACCCTGGGACTCTGTTCAGGAAGTTTCTGCCTGTGCCTGTAAGGGCTAGTGTTTCTCCTACTTTGTCCTGGAGTAGTTTCAGAGTTTCAGGTTTGATGTTGAGGTTTTTAATCCATTTTGAATTGATGTTAGTACACGGTGATAGTTTTCTGCATGTGGCTGCCCATTTTTCCCAGCACCAATAGTTGAAGAGGCTATGTTTTTTCTACTGTATGTCTTTGATTCCTTAGTCAAATATCAGCTGTAGTTTTATTTCTGGGTCTTCTAATGTACTCCATTGGTCTTTGGGTCTATTTTTGTGTTAATAACAAGCTGTTTTTGTTATTATGGCTGTATAGTAGAGCTTGAAATCTGTTATTGTGATACCCTCTGCAGTGTTTTAGCTTTGTAAGATGAACTATATACAAAGAAGGATGGTGGTATTATGACTATAACTATGAATTACATTCTTCTTCTTCTTTATTTTTTTTTGTAAGTTGTGGAGCTTGAACTTAGGGCCTGGGCACTGTCCCTGAGCCTCTTTGTGCTCAAGGCTAGTACTCTACCAGTTGAGCCACAGCACAACTTCTGGTTTTTGAGTGGTTTATTGAAAATAAGAGTCACACCAGGACTTTTCTGCCCAGACTGGCTTCAAACTGTGATCCTCAGATCTCAACCTTCTGACTAGCTAGAATCACAGGCATGAGCCACCAGTCCCCACGTGAACTACATTTTTTTAAAAATCAAAACTTCCAGGATTACTCCCCAGTTGTACTCTTGGACATTTATGAAAACTGTATCATTCCATTTATGTGGCATTCTTGAGGTAGCAAAGCTATGAAAATGAAGAAATTAGTGGTTGTTAAAAGTTCAGATATGGGATAGAGAAGTTAAGAGTAACAGAATATCACTATAAATAGGCAAAATGAGGAATCCCTCTGATGACAGAAAAAGTCCTATATCTTGACTGTGTCAGTATTAACATTCGGGCTGTAATATTATACTGTAGTTTCGTAAAAGTTACAACTGGAGGAAATTGGATGATAATAGAGTACATGGGATTTCTCGGTATTATTTCATACACACACCTATAAATCCACAATTATCTCAGAATAAAAGGTTTAATTTGAAAAGCTGGAATAACATTAAATCAGCCAAGAGTACATTTATGGAACTAGTGTCAAATATTAGGAAAAAAAGGAAAGTTCTCAATATTGCTTCAATCTTTAAGAAACTGAAAAAAATAAAAATAAGTAAAAAATACCAGAGCAGAAATTAATGAAATAAAACAAAGGAAACCAAAAACCTAAAAGTTGATAATTTGTGAAAATCAGTAGAACTGATCAACTTCTAGCTAGATTCAGAAAAAGGAAAAACACATCCAGACACTGGTGGCAAGTGGCTATGATCCTACCTACAAGAAAAGCTGGGATCTAAGGATCACAGTTTGAAATCAGACTGCTAAGGGACAGAACCCAGACTCTACATTCAAGCCCTAATGCCAGCACAAAAACAAAACAAAAATACACAGACTACCAATAATAAGAATTAAACAAGGGACACCAATACTGATATTAAAGATATTAAAAATATGCCAATAATCAAAATATCAGGATACAAAATTAACCCACAAAAATCAGTACCCTTTCTATATACTAATAATGTACAAGCAGCAAGGGAAATCAAGAAAACAATCCAATTTGCAATCACCTCAAAAAAAAGTAATAAAGTATCTGTGAATAAACCTAACTAAGGAAGCGAAAGAGTTTTATAGAAGGAAAGAAATCACAAAGGATAACAGGAAATGGAAAGACCTTCCATGTTCATGGATAGGAAGAATATTATGAAAATGGTCATATTGCAAAAAGTGATCTACAAATTCAATACAATCCTATCAAAATCCCAATGATATTCTTTACTAAGATAGAGAGAACATCCAATTATGGAACAACAAAAGGCCTAGAACTGCCCAACAATTTTAGGCAACAAAAGCAATGCTGGTGGTATCACAATCTACCCCTCACGCTCTGCTACAGATCTATAATAACAAAAACACCTTAGTATTAGCACAAAAATAAACCTGAAGATGAATGGAGAAAACTAGAAGACCTGAAAATAAAACTTTATTCTTAAAGTTATCTGATATTTGATAAAGAAGCCAATGATATACAGTGGAAAAAAGGCAGCCTCTTCAATAATTGATGTTGGGAAAACTGGGCAACCATATGTAGAACACAAAAAGTGGATCCCTCGGGGCTGGGAAGGTGGATCAGTGGTAGAATGCTTCCCTTGCATGCATGAGGCCCAGGGTTCAATTCCTCAGCACCACATACGCAAAAAGCAAAAAGCCGGAAGTGGCACTGTGGCTCAAGTGGTAGAGCGCTAGCCTTGAGCTGAAGAGCTGAGGGACAGTGCCCAGGCCCAGAGTTCAGGCCCCACAACCGGAACCCCCCCCCAAAAAAAAAGTGGATCCCAGTTTGTCACCGTGAATTAATATCAACTCAAAATGGATCAAAGACCTCAATGTCAGACCTGAAACTGAATTACTGCAAGAGGGAGTAGGAGAAACACTAGAACTCATAGGTATAGGCAGAAACTTTTTGAAAAGCGTTCCAGGGCACAGCAGATAGGAGAAAGACTTGACAAGTGGGATTAAATCAAACTAAAAAGTTTCTGTACAGCAAAGGACATGGTTCCTAAACTAGAAAAAGTCAACAGACTGGAAGAGGGTCTTGACCAGCAATACATCCAACAAAGGCCTAATATCCAAAATACAAAAGGAGCTCAAGTAACTAACCCCTCCCAAAGCTAAATGGGCAAAGGAGCTAAGGAGAGACATCTCAGAAGAAGAGGTAAGAATGTCAAAGAAACAATGAGGAAATGCTCATCATCCTTGGCCATAAAGGAAATGTGAATCAAAT
Organism: Dipodomys merriami; assembly: GCF_024711535.1. Classification (NCBI taxonomy): domain Eukaryota; kingdom Metazoa; phylum Chordata; class Mammalia; order Rodentia; family Heteromyidae; genus Dipodomys; species Dipodomys merriami. Next base: position 73,605,869 of record NW_027203381.1, read on the forward strand.
CAACGCTGATATTCTATCTCACCCCTGTTAGATTGGCCAACATCGTGAATTTGAACAACAAATGTTGGCAAGGATGTGGAGGGGAAGAAACTTTATTTCACTGTTGGTGGAACATAAACTAGTACAACCACTTTGTACAGTAACAGCAGTCTGGAGGTTCTTCAAAAAAATTAAAGATAGATCTTCCCTATGACCCAGCCACTCCTGGACATCTACCCAGAACATCAGGAGCCAGGATACCATAGACACTTACAAATCGATGTTCATTGCTGTACTATTCACAATAACTACATTGTGGAAACAGTCCTGATGCACTACAACAGATGAGTGGATCCAAAAAATGTGGTGCCTATACATATTAGGAAGAATATTACGTCATTTGCAGGGATATGGACGGATGTAGAACAATCATGTTAAGTGAGGTAAGCTAATTTCAAATATACAAATAGTGTATGTTTTTCTCTCATATGCAGACACTAGATCTAAAACATATGGAGACATGATACATCTACAGTCCCACAGTGAGACCAAAGAAGATATTCTTAGGAGAGGAACAAAAAGGCATCTCTGTGCCTTTGATTATGTAAAATAATATTTTTGAAATAGAAACAAGAGGTCTTTTTCTTTCTTGTGGCTATTTTTTCCTGTTTGTTCCTTTATTTGTCTTTGGGTAAGTGGGGGACACAGAAATGAACAAATGGTGAACAATGGTGCTCATAGACACAACAATCTAAAAAATGAACTATACAACTTGTGGGTGAGGATGGCAGAGAAAAATTGGGAGAGAGTGAAGGAAAGAAATGTGTTCTTTATTTAACTTATGTAACTATAACCCTTCTGTACACCTGTATAATAACAATTTTAAAATATGCCAATAAATTTGGCAGCATAGATTTTTACAATTTTATTCATTTCTAAAGGTGTAATAACCTTTATTTGATCAAAAATGTTTTACTTACCTAAAATGTTAAAGGAACTTTACTTATGTAGAGAATAATGAGCCAATAATTAAGGATACATTCGTATAGCACCTGTTCTTGTCCCAATAGCTAAGATTTTCTGAACTGGATCAAAGGCCATTGCTGTGGGCTGATAAGGAAAACCATGCCGAACTGTCTGAAAGAGAACAAATAATACAAAGAAAGTCATCAAGGAACAAATAATGAAAATGAAAATAATATATCATTACAGCATGACCAGAATGATTATAATTATTTTTAAAAGAAAAAACTATTCTCAAATGTTGACAAGGATAAGGAATAGCCTAAACCATCACATACTGATGATGAAAGTATAAAATATGACATTTTACAGCTATTTTAGAAAAATGTCTTTTGGCTTCGTATAAAATAAAATACCCAATGACTTAGTAATTCCTCTCTCTATGCATCTAGGAAAATTAAAATGATGCCTCCAGAAATGATTTACTAGCAGGTTTAAATTGGAAACAATACAGGTGTCTGTCATAAGAACTTCTTTAAATCCTGTGGTATACAGAATAAAATACCACTCAGCAATTGAAAGATAAAAACTACTGATAGATTTTAAATACAGCATCATGGGTGATTCTCAAAAACATTATACTAAATGAAAGAAGGAATAAGCAAAAAAAAGTTTATACTGTATGAAGAATATAAATTTGTATTAAACTTTGAATAAGCAAAACTAATCAATAGTGAAAACTCAGAATTTTAGTTATCTTCAGGAGGACTGACTAGGAAATAGTATGAAATAGCTTTGCTGAGTGAAAGTAGTGTTCTACATTTTGGTAAAGGTTTGTATTATTAAAAAATTATCAAAGAGAATAATAAGGCTTGGGGGTTTTTTGTATGTAAGTTGTACTCCAAAAAGCTTAAAAATTATTAAAAATACTAAACTCTAATCATTGATACATTCTGAAATGCTAAAGTATACATCTTCAACCTGACAGTGCACCCCAAAGTAATATTCATAGATGGAGGAGAGAACAGATAGATACTTAATAAAGTGAAGACAGCTAAAACTATTAGCAAATCTAGGAGGCAAGACCATACACCTTAGTGTTCAAATTTAGGTTCTTTCAATTTTTGTGTTGTTAAAAGCTTTCATAATTATATAATGGAAAACAAAAAAAGAAAAGAAAGATATAAAACTTTCATAACCTCATTAAAGAGAAATGATTGACATATGAAAAGGTAAATCTAATGTTAGAAATTAATTTCAAAATGGGACATGCTATAACTTTGAAAAGAGGATTCAGAGAGATCAGAAAAAAAGACATAATATATCAAGTTTATCCAAGAATTTAGGATACCACAAACTATTTTTAAGTTAAGTATTTTATTATATAATACCGCATCTGGAAGTATTGAAAGACAGAAAGACAAATCAGAGCATGTAGTCAATCTAAAACTTTTATTCCCCTAGAAAAGTTGGAACAATTTATGTAATTTTACATAATTTTTCTTTAAAAAAATCTATGAGCATGTACATATATACATATTACATAATATACATATAAACTGTTATTTCTACTCAACAATATATCTTGGTGTAAACACCACCAATAGCTCACGTCTGTAATCCTAGCTACTCGGGTGTCTGGAACCTGAGGATCAGTTATTATGCCAACTGGGGCAGGAAAGTGCATGGGATACTTTCATCCAATTAACAAGCAAAAAGCTAGAAATCAAGCTGTGCTGAAGTGGTAGAGTGCTAGCCTTAAGCAAAAAAGCTAAAGGTCAGCTAAGATTTTCTGAAGTGGGACTTGAAAATCTCAGTATTGCTACACACACAAAGAAACAGTTAATTGTATTTAAATCTAGCCAAAGGTCACCTAACTTGTTTTTTTGTTTTGTTTTGTTTTGTTTTTTTGGTTGGTCGTGGGGCTTGAACTCTGGGCTTGGGAGCTATCCCTCAGCTCTTCAGCTCAAGGAGAGCACTCTACCGTTTGAGCTACAGTGCCACTTCTGGTTTTCTAGTAGTTTATTGGAGATAAGAGTCTCACGGACTTTCCTGGCCCGACTTGGCTTTGAACCATGATCCTCAGATCTCAGCCTCCTGAGTAGCTAAGATTACAGGCATGAGCCACTGGCGCCCAGATCTAACTTGTTTTTTAATACAAATATTTCTTGATTTTTCTTAACCAACCACTGTTGATACTATTAACCAATTACTGTTGTATATGCTCCAAAGAATTCTTAGTTAGATTGGTGTTGGGAAAGGTTGTCTCATGAATGCAGTCCTTTAATACCCATCTGGCAAGATCTATTTCTTAATATCAAACCATGAGAGGGTTTGGTGTAGCCAAATGTTCTGTGACAGCTATCCAGAAAGACTGTTGATCATTGAGGGACTGACAGACATTATTAAAGCTGATTGTCTTTGTAGTTCTTGATATCAAAATGACATGGGATGAAGTGTCTGGACTTCTGTTCAAAATCAGTAGCATAGAATTGATCTTTGTCCCCTGATGAAATTGGTAACCAAAGCATAATGTTCTTCTCTCCTAGGATCTATTAAATAATGCATGGTATTCTGTCTAATATTTGGTAAAAATGTATACCCCCCAATTGCTAATTTTGATCCTTGCCTAGGGTAAGTTACCTCTTGATTCTCATAAAATTTTTCCTCATTTAAACTAAAAAATACAAATCTATCAAAAGGAAGAGATTCATAATATTTCTCAGAGCAATATGAATTATAAAATATTAGAATATAGCTCCTCTTCAAAATAATGGAAAAGATGAAAACATTTTATATCTCATTTTCTGAGGACAGTATTAATCCTGATAACAAAATCAGGCAAGGCCATCATTAGAAAAAACTAAATACTGGTAACTCTTAGTTATATACAAAAATCCTTAGCAAAATTCTATCAAATACATTCTAGCAATATATAAAAATATATGTATTAGGATATGTATGAGTCAAGCAGAAAAGATCAGATTAGGTGATGTTAGGAAAATGAACCCTAAGATATGTATTTAAGTGTTTTTTTTTCTTTCATACATTTGTTTCTAACGCATTTATATGATTATTTCTTTGTTGCTTTGTATGTCCCCCCCCACAGTATAACCCCTGCTTTCACTGTATTTGATGTCGGTATAATTTGTGGAGGGGAAGGGGAAAAACAACTCGTTTAAATAAGGATACAGGTGGACCCATTGCAACAATGAGAAGTACAAGTTGTCATGTCGAAAACGAACTTTACAACTTGGGGGGGGAGGGTTGGGTAGGGGGAGAGGGAGGATGGGAAGGGATGGGAAGGGTAAACAAAGGAGGAGGCTACAATGCTTGATAAGAAATGTACTCATTATCTTGCCCATGTAATTGTAACCCCTCTGTACACTTTTTTCACAATAAAAAAATAAACTTATGTTATTTCTTTGTGTTAAATATATATATATATATATATATATATATATATATATATATATATATATATATATATATATATGTATGTATTAGGATCTGGTGAGATTTACCTCAAGAATTCAAGGTTGGTTTAACATTGAAAAATTGATGAGGAGTCTGGAGGAAGATAGCAGAGGAGAAGATGGAGGCTAAACAAGCTCTTGCATAGAAAGCAGTTTTAGTGTTCCAGTGAAAAGTCCTAGACTAGAGAGTCAAACTAAGTGCCCCATCATAGTACAGAGAGTTTGGCCAGAGAGGAAAAATCCAGGCACCTTGGTTAAGGAGACAGATCTAAGCACTTTGTGGTGTCTGCGGTGGCAGCAGCGGCGGCTGCTGCAGAGGCTTCCATATTAACAGAGAGAGCCCAGAATAAAGGTGCCAGAGGTGGTGCACAAGTGGATTCTACTCACTGCCAGCAAGAACTGACAAGGCGCAGAAATCTTCATCCTGCTGATCACAGACAGTCTAAGACTGAGGATGGCCAGAAACCAAGGGACAGGTGTGAATACACCCTAAGACATCCTCACTCCTCTTGGAACATCAGTGAGAAGGTAGCCTCTCCCCCACCACTGGAGAAGAACTCCATCTTTGATACTGACAAAAACCCGGTCAGAGCAGCTGGCATGCAACTCAGACCTTGGGAGAAGACAATAGGAGCCATTCAACAGATCACAGGAACCTGACTTGCAGGGCTCAGCTCCACCCAGGGGAAAGTTGCCCTTCCCAGGCAGAGAAAGCTCCACCCATCAAGGAGTGACTTTCTTCACTGGGTAAAAAGAGCCAGAGGCTGCCCCTCCCCACTGCAGCATAGGCCCCAGACCCAGCAGCAGGAGGGGTAAAAGAAAAAGAATTGAAACTCAGTAAATCCTGAAAATGGTTTCAGACTGGGCTCTGTGAGTGTCTTAGGAGCTAGCCCCTCAGAGAAAATCTAATGATTGCTCACAGGCTTCAACCCTACCCAAAACATAGATTCATCTCAGCAACTCCAAGCTAGAGGAAACAGCCATCTCCTTCTATTGTGTTACTCAAAGCAGATCTCCCTACCACTGAATTAGCCTGCAAGAAGGATCATAAAGTCCTGGGTAAGGCAGAGCTTCTTTCAGCCTCCTCAAGCAAACTGACTTAAGAAACCAATCAAGGCACAGGAATATCAAAGACCACAAGCAAACCAGAGACTCCACCAAGAGGCTGTTTACAGACATGGGAGCTACAAGATCCTCCACCCCAAGAGAATCAAAGAACTCTTTTTTCTAGCTATGTTGTAATTTTTTCCTATTTTCTCATAAGTTTTATGTGTATGTGTGTGGGGGGGTGTTTGTTTTAAACTCTTTTTACTTTCTTCTCTTTTGGTCTTTTTATTTATTTTTTTGTCAGTTGTGGGGCTTGAACTCTGGACCTGGACGGTGTCCCTCAGCTCTTCAGCTCAAGGCTAGCACTCTACCACTTGAGCCACAGCGTCACTTCCAGTTTTCTGAGTGGTTTATTGGAGATAAGAGTTTCACAGACTTTCCTGCCTGGGCTGGCTTTGAACCATGATCCTCAGATCTCAGCCTCCTGAGAAGCTAGGATTATAGGCATGAGCCACCAGCTCCCAGCTTGGTCTTTGTGTGTGTGTGTGTGTGTGTGTGTGTGTGTGAGAGAGAGAGACTTAATTGCTGTTCTGCTCATTCCCAGATATATACCTGTCGTTGATTATTAGGCCTTATCCTTCATTGTGTGCATGCATAATTCAAAAATTGATGACTCAATTTGCAAATCCTTAGCCTTAACTCCTTTAATAGTAGTATTATTTCTTTATACTTATATAACTGTTTAATTTTTAATTTTTATTTTTTTAATTTTTAATTTTTCTATTTTATCTCTCTCCTGCTCTCTTTCTTTTCCTCTATCAGTATTATTTCCTTACACTTATATAATTTTAAGTGTTTTATTTCTTAAATTTAACTTTTTTTTCATTTTTTATTGTTTATATCTTTCCTACTTTCCTTCTATTGGTTTCCTCTCTGAAATTAGGTCTTGGTTAAATTCACTCTTTCCTTTTACCTCTCCATATTCCTCTAATCTTATTTTCTCCTCACAATTCTCCCTAAACATATTAATTTCTGCTGACTCCCTCTTTGACATTCTTAGTCCATTAACCCATAGTTGATTGTTGAACTAGATTGTATCTGTACTCATTTTGACTATGTCAATCAATCTATGCAACTACAGGGTTCTGGTTGATGCTTAAACATTAAAATAATGTTCTAGAGCAAAATTGGTTTTCCTTTCATACCAAATGGGCAGAATAAGCCAGAGAAACACAAGAAAAATGGCAAGTCCAGGTATCTCAACTCCCACTCATGATAATCAGGTGACAGGACAGTTAATGAATAATCCAGAGGAGAATTCCCAAAAAGCCCTACAAACAGTACTGGTAAACATGCTGAATGAAAATATTAAATGCCTGCAAATGACTCAGTGTGAGCTTGATAGGGAGTGCGATGAGGCTAACCAAAGGTTAATACAGGAACTTCGTTAACATAATGAGGCTAGTCAAAAATTAATACAAGAATCTCGTGAGCATGAGGAAGCTAATCAAAGATTAATACAGGAATTGCGTGAGCAGGCTGAAAATAGACAAAGATTCATACAGGAATTTCATGAGCATGAGAAAGCTAATCAAAGAGTAATACAGGAATTGTGTGAGCAGGATGAGAATAGACAAAGACCAATGGAGGCATTCATGGAATCCATAAACAGCTTAAGGAATCTAGGGAGGTCACAAAGGGAATGCTGAATGGAGCCCATCAGAAGGAAAGGGAGTCCAATGAAACCATAACCAATCAACTAAGGGATTTTAGAATGAACACTGAAAACCAAATTAAGAAAGTAAAGAAGTTAATACAAGATCTAAAACAAAGTTCCAACAAAAATTTGAAGCCATGAAAGCCAACCAATTAGAAGGAAAGGAAATAAATACAAAGTAGAAAGTCTTGACAATAGGTTAGACCATGCAGAAGACTGAATCTCTGGGGATGAAGACAGCCTAGATATTATAGATAAAGAACATACAACTATCTAAGACAAATCCAAGAAATATGATAGATCTATTCAACATGTAGAAGACACCATCCGAAGGCCTAATCTGAAGAAAATGGGTATAGAGGAGCACCTAGAGACAGAAGTTAATGGTCTAGGAAATTTATTTAATGGGCTCCTCACAGAGAACTTCCCAAACATGCAAAAATATAGGCCTATTCAGATACAAGAAGCTTTTAGAACCCCAAATAGACCAGACCAGAACAGGACATCCCACTGTCACATTATAATCCACACAGGATCAATTCAGACCAAGGACAGGATCCTTATAGCTGATAAGGAGAAAAGACCATCACCTATAAACGGAAAGCAATTAGAATAACTTCAGATTTCTCAGCAGAGACAATCAAAGCAAGAAGAGCCTGGAATGATGTATGCCATGCCTTAAAGACAAACAACTATCAACCAAGAATATTGTACACAGCTAAACTCCCCTTCATAACAGGTCAAATAAAAAGCTTCTATAGTAAAGAAAACCTGAAACAATATATTTCCACCAAACCAGCCCTATAAAAGATACTTAAAGATGTCCTACACATAGAAAACCAACAAGAGCACAATAAAGGCCAAGAAACAGCCCTCAAACTGAGAATCCAAGAAGCATATGAAGAACCCAGTTTCACAGTCCCCAAGTAGATGGATAACATGGCAGGAACTACCAAACACCTCTCAATCCTAACTCTCAATATTAATGGACTTAACTCTACAATTAAATGACATAGACTGTCTAGTTGGATCAAAAAGGAGGATCCCTCTATCTTATGCCTTCAAGAGACACATATTGCCCACAAAACAAACATATTCTGAAAGTGAAAGGCTGGAATAAAATCTATCAAGCAAACGACCCCATAAATAGGCAAGAGTTGCAATCCTATTATCAGATAAAATAGACTTCAAATTAAAATTCTCGAGAAGAGATGAAGAAGGTCACTACATACTAATTAAGGGATTTCTCCGTCAGGAGGGTATTACAATTCTAAATATCTATTCACCAAACAAAAGAGTACCCAAATTTATCTAATAAACACTACTCTCCCTCAAATCTCACATAGATCCAAAGACATTAATTGTTGGGGACTTTAACACATCACTACCCCCACTGAATAGATCAACCCGGCAAAAACTCAACAGAGAAACTTCAGATCTAAACAACTGCATAGACCAACTAGACTTAACAGATCTCTATGGAATAATTCACCCAGCAACATCAGCAGGACATGGAACATTCTCCAAAATAGACCACATTTTAGGTCACAAAGCAAACTTGTCCAAATTCAGAAACATTGAAATTATGCCTTGTATTCTATCAGACCCCAAAGGAATATAATTAGAACTCAACACCAAGAGCCACCAAAGAAAGTCCTGTAACACATGGAGGCTGAACAACAAACTGTTCAACAACCAGTGGGTCATGGAACAGATTAGAAAGGAAATTCAAATGTTCATTATATTCAACAAAAATGAACACACAAATTACCAGCTCCTCTGGACTGCAAAGGCAGTACTCAGAGACAAGTTTATAGCTCTAAGTTCCTACATCAACAAATCGGAGAGAACTGAAACCAACAATTTATTTATTTATTTATTTATTTATTTATTTATTTATTTATTTATTTATTTATTTATTTGGGTCTGGTCGTGGGGCCTGAACTCTGTGCCTGGGCGCTGTCCCTCAGCTCTTCAGCTCAAGGCTAATGCTCTACCACTTGAGCCACAGCGCCACTTCCGGCTTTTTTCTTTTTGCTTATATGGTGCTAAGGAAATGAACCCAGGGCCTCATGCATGCAAGGCAAGCACTCTACCACTGAGCCACCTTCCTGCCCCTGAAACCAACAATTTAATGAGACATCTGAAACTCCTTGAAAAAAGCAGCAAGCTAACCCATAATCCAGTAGACAGAAACAAATATTAAAATTAAATCAGAATTAAATGAATTAGAATAAAAAAATAAAAAGAATCAACAAAACAAAGTATTGGTTCTTTGAAAAAATTAACAAAACTGACAAACCCTTAGCAAATCTTATCAGAAAAAGAAGAGAACACACCCAAATAAATGCATTCAGAGATGAGAATGGAAACATCACCACAGAAATAACCAAGTTTCAGAACATTATAAGGGAATACTTCTCAAACCTTTATGCTAATCATTTTGAGAATCTGGATGAAATGGATGATTTGCTAGAAAATATCAACATGCTGAAACTAAACCAAGATGAGTTAAACCTACTTAACAGACCTATATCAAGCATCAACATAGAAACAGCAATAAGAGACCTCCCATCCAAGAAAAGTCCAGGACCAGATGGATTTACAGCAGAATTCTACAAGGCCTTCAAAGCAGAACTAACACCAATACTCCTCCAATTCTTCAGTGAAATTGAAAGTTTGCTACCAAACTCTTTCTATGACTCCATCATAACCCTCATCCCCAAACAAGGCAGGGACTCATCAAAGAAAGAGAATTATAGTCCCATTTCTTTGATGAACACCAACGCAAAAATTCTCAACAAAATTTTGGGCCAATTGACTTCAACAAGTCATGAAAAATATCATACACCACAATCAAACAGGATTCATTTCAGGGATGCAAAGCTGGTTCAATATACACAAATCAATTAATATAATTCATCACACCAACAAGAGAAAGGATAAGAACCACATGGTTATCTCAATAGATGCAGCAAAAGCACATGACAAGATTCAACATCCCTTTTCAATGAAGGCTCCGGAAAAACTAGGAATTCCTGGAACATTCCTCAATATAATAAAGGCTGTGTATGACAAAACTACAGCCAGCATTATACTTAATGGCAAAAAACTAAAGCCATTCCTCTAAACTCAGGAACAAGACAAGGATGTCCACTCTCTCCACTTCTCTTCAACTTAGTATTAGAATGCCTAGCTACAGCAATAAGACAAGATGCAAACATAAAGGGGATCCAAATAGGGAAGAAAGAAGTAAAACTCACCCTCTTTGCAGATGACATAATCTTGTATTTAAAGAATCCCAAAGACTCTACTCCCAAATTACTCCAGCTGATTTGAAACTTTGGCAAAGTAGCAGGATATAAAATTAACCCTCAAAAATCAATGGCTTTTTTTTTTGGTTGGTTGTGGGGCTTGAACTCTGGGGCTTGGACACTGTCCCTGAGCTCTTTAGCTCAAGGCAAGTGCTCTATTGCTTGAACTCTGGGGCTTGGATACTGTCCCTGAGCTCTTTAGCTCAAGGCAAGTGCTCTATTGCTTGAGCCACACAATGAGATGTACAAGTCGTTATGTCAAAAACAAACTATACAACTTTGGTGGGAGGATAGGAAGGGATGGGAAGGGAAAACAAAGGAGGAGGCTACATTGCTTGATAAGAAATGTACTCATTATCTTGCCCATATAATTGTAACCCCTCTGTACAGTATTTTCACAATAAATAAATAAATAAAATAAATTAAAAAAAAAAGAAAAGAAAAGAAATCAATGGCTTTTCTGTATGCCAACAATGAGAAGACTGCAGATGAAATCAGGAAAGCAATTACTTTTGTAATAGCCCCACAAAAAATAAAATATGTAGGGGTTAACTAAAGAAGTGAAGAAGCTCTACAATGAAAACTTTAAAAACCTGAAAAAGGAAATTAAAGCAGAATTTAGGAAGTGGAAAAAACCTCCCATGCTCCTGGATTGGGAAGATTAACATCATGAAAATGGCAATATTTCCAAAGGCTATCTACAAATTCAATGTGATACCTATCAATATCCCAACCTCATTCTTCAATGAAATAGAAGTAACCTCAAAATTCATATGGAGGGCTGGGAAGGTGGCTCAGTCGTAGAGCACTTGCCTTGCATGCCTGAGGCCCTGGGTTCGATTCCTCAGCACCACATAAGCAAAAAGAAAAAAGCCGGAAGTGGCGCTGTGGCTCAAGTGGTAGAGCGCTAGCCTTGAGCTGAAGAGCTGAGGGAAAACGCCCAGGCCCAGAGTTCAGGCCCCATGACCGGACCCCCCCAAAAAAATTCATATGGAATAAAGAAGACCCTGAATAGCAAAAGCAATCCTTAGCAGAAAGAACAGTGCTGGAGGAATATCAATACCAAAAATTTCAAACTCTACTACAAAGTCATGGCAATCAAAACAGCTTGGTACTGGCACAAGAACAGACCTGAGGACCAATGGAATAGAACTGCAGATCCAGAAATGAACCCACAGACCTATAGACACCTAATCTTCCACAAGGGAGCTAAAAAAATATATAGAATGGAAGAAAGACAGCCTCTCCAGTAAATGGTGCTGGCAAAATTGGTTAAACACCTATAGAAAACTAAAGCTAGATCCTTTTTTTTTTTTTGTCGGTCATGGGGCTTGAACTCTGGGCCTCTGGCTGTCCCTCAGCTCTTCAGCTCAAGGCCAGCACTCTAACACTTGAGCTACAGCGACACTTCCGGTTTTCTAGTGGTTTATTGGAGATAGGAGTCACATGGTCTGGCTTTGAACTGCGATCCTCAGATCTCAGCCTCCTGCGTAGCTAGGATTACAGGCGTGAGCCACGGGCACCTGGCAAGCTAGATTCTTATATACCACCCTGCACCAGAATCAACTCCAAATGGATCAAAGACCTTGAAGTCAAAGCAGACACCCTGAAAACATTACAGGAAAGAATAGGAGAAACTGTAGTTCTCCTTGGCACAGGCTGAAATTTTCTTTTCTTTTCTTTTCTTTTTTTTTTTGGGGGGGGTCCACCTGGAGCCTGAACTCTGGGCCTGGGCATTGTCTCTCTGCTTTTCAGCTCAAGGCTAGCACTCTACCACTTGAGCCACACAGCGCCACTTCTGGCTTTTTTTTCTGCTTATGTGGTGTTGAGGAATCGAACCCAGGGCCTCAAGCATGTAAGGCGAGCGCTCTACCACTGAGCCACCTTCCCAGACCCTGAAATTTTCTTAATAGAGACCCAGAAACACAACAATTCAAGGAAAGGTTGGACAAATGGGATTGTATGAAACTACAGAGTTTCTGCATGGCAAAGGACATAGCTAGCAAGATCAATAGAAAGCCACGGGTTGGGAGAAGATCTTCACTAGCCAAACAATGGAAAAGGGTCTCATATCTAAAATATACTTAGAACTCAAAAAACTAAGTCCCCCAACAACAAATAAAGAAACAACTTCCCAGTAAATAAGAGGGCTAAAGACTTAAAGAGAAACTTCTGTGAAGAGGAAATAAGAATGGCCAATAGACACATGAAGAAATGCTCAACTACCCTAGCCATAAAATAAATGCAAATCAAAACAACATTGATATACCACCTCACCCCAGTTAGAATGGCTATAACCAAGAAATCTAATAACAACATGCTGGAGGCGATGTGGCCAAAAGGGAACCCTACTACATTGTTGGTGGGAATGTAAACTTGTTCAACCACTTTGGAAAGCAGTATGTGGGTTCCTCAAAAAACTCTACATAGAGCTCCCCTATGACCGAGCAATCCCACTTTTGGGCATTTACCCAAATGATCACAAGCAAGACCATACTAACACTACCAACACAACCATGTTTATTGCAGTATTATTTACCATAGCTAAGATATGGAACCAACCCAGATGCCCCTCAGTAGATGAATGGATCAAGAAGTGATATATATATATATATATATATATATATATATATATATATATATACACACACACACACACACACATATATCTATATATATGTGTAGGTATATACATACACAAATATATGTATATATACACATGGAATTCTATGCCTCCATCAGAAAGAATGATATCACCGCATTATTAGGAAATGGAAAGACTTGGAAAAAATTATATTAAGTGAAGTAAGCCAGGCCCAAAGAAACATAGGTTCCATGGTTTCCCCTATTTGCAATAACTAGTATATGTCTAGGACAAGCAGAAAAGGTCAAAAGCTATGTACATATGACATATAAGATGATGTTAAGCAAAATGAACCCCAAGATAGGGACACAAGTGTTTTTGTCTTTCTTGCTATGGTTTTTTAAATGTATTTATAATGTACTATGTGATTTTTTTATTTCTTCGATATGTTCCTCCCCCACGGTATAACCCCTGTTTTCACTGTATTTGATGTCCATGCCCTGCATCTTGTATATACATTTTTCTAATTTGGGGAGGGAAAGGGAAAAAACAAAATGCTTAATTGGGATACAGGTTGACCCATTGTAACAATGAGATGTACAAGACACTATGTTGGAAGTGAACTTTACAACTTCAGGTGTATGGAGGGAGATACAAGGTTGGGGGGGAGGGTGGAGTTGGGGAGGTGGGGACTGAAGGAATGGTAGGGGAAAAATAAAGGAGGAGTAACAATGCTCTATAGGAAATGTACTCACAACCTTACTCATGTAACTGTAATCCCTCTTTACAATAAAAATATGTATTAAAAACAGAAAAAGAAAAACTGATGAATTAGTTTAAATTAATTTAATGTATCAATATATCAATAAAGGATAAAATCACTTGACCAGCTGAACAGATGCAAAAAGGCATTTCAGAAAATTCAATACCCTTTTTTTCCAGCTAAAAAGTACATCTGCAAGCAAAGGTACAAAAGTACAAATAGAATTGTAAGAAATTTCCTCAATCTGATAAACATAAATCCACAGATAACATTGTAACAACTATTCAAAAGGCTCAGAAAATTGACAATTCTCACAATTTTTATTCAACTTTATACTGAAGTTTGTATTTAGTGTAGTTAGAAAAGAAAAAAAGGATACATCCATACTTGAAAAGGATAAATTATTATTATTGTATAAAAGTCAATTGTGATATGCGTCAAGGCTATTAGTGCTCTTAATGACCAATTATAGTATAGATTTTCAGTGCTGCTTATTTGTAATGAATAGTTTTGTTCCCCCCTCAAAATTGATATTACACATTATGTTTAACATTTAAGTTTCAAACAAGTCTATTAACTCTTGTCTATTAAATGCCTGACAATTGCTAGAAACTATAGAAAATAATTTTAAATCATTCACACAATTCATTGACAAAAGATATTATTTATTCGTGGGAACACAAGATATTTTATATATTTTCATAATTAAGCACTCCATCAGAGCCAAGAAAAATAATACTATTTTTCTCAGATTTACAAAAAATTTGAATTGCCACTCATTCAAATATTTTATAAAGACAAATTACTTGATCACTCATGAGAAAAAAATCAGGATTAGAAACTCGGGGCTTTCTATTAGGCTATATTGAATGTTTTTATGATGATTTCAAATAAAAATGGAGTTGCTCAAAATATGAGAAAAATAAGAACAAGCCAAATCCCAAATTAGTAGACAGACATAATAAATTAGAAAATAAAACAATGGAAAGAATAAAACAAAAAGCTGGTTCTTTGAAAAGACCAGGAATTGGGTGTGGGGATACAGACTTGTATTTCAACTATTCTGGAGGTTAATGCATCATTATCCACAATAACCAAGTTACAGAACCTCAGCCTAGGTACTCATTAAATGCATTAAGAAAATATGGTCTACTTATGCATTATGGAGTATAATTCAGCCATAAAGAGTGAAGTTATGCCATTTTCTGGATAAAGGATGAAACTAGAGAACATCATGTTATTGTATATTTTCCCAGAAATGATGACTCTAGATTTTCTTTTAAAAATGGAAGGCTGTTTGGGGAAAGAGGGCATCAGTGGTCTAAGAGAGAGGACAAAAGAACGTTATGAGTGATATGGATAAAAAATATCGGAACCAACCAGGTGCTGGTGGCTGATGCCTGTAATCCTAGTTATTCAGGAGGTTGAGATATAAGGATCAGAGTTTGAAGCCAGCCAGAGCAGAAAAGTCCATGAAACTCTTACCTCCAATAAACTATTCAGAAAAAGCCAGAAATGGTGTTGAGGCTCAAGTGGTAGAACATTAGCATTGAGTACAAATAGGCCTGGACAAGCATCCAGGCCCTGAGTTCAAGCCAAGGATTGGAAAAATAAATATATTAATTAATTTAATTAAATATATATAGAGTAACCACACCTATTATTTTATACACTAATAATAATAAAAGAAAAGCAAGGTGGTAGCTATTCAAGAGGCTAAGATCTGAGGATGATAGTTCAAGCTGGCCCAGGCAGGAAAATCCCTGAGACTATTATCTCCAATTAACCACCAGAAAACCAGAAGTGGCGCTTGTGGATCAAAGTGGCAGAGTGCTAGCCTTCACCAAAAAAAAAAAAAAACTCAGGGACAACACCCAGGCCCTTACTTTAAGCCCCATGACCAATAAATAAATAAATAAACCAGTGAATAAATAAATAATCACGAGGATAATTTAATATCATATTTATTTCCATTATTAAATAAGCAAAATTAAAATTTAGAACATGATTATATCAATAGCTTCTAAAAAGCATAAGATTCAGCTTCAGCAGTCAATGCAAATAAATATTTTGTGTAAAATAATATTAGAAGAAAATTACTTGAAGATGATAAATATTAACAATGACAAAAATAAGAACAAATATACTAAAAACTATCAATCAACAAAAAGCTGCAGAAAAAACTACCATCTCTATTAAAGTTAGGAATAAGAAATGCATCTTAGTAATCCAACTTTGTTTTATAGATTCATTCTAATCCAGTAAGACAAGAAAACAAAATAATTCACATAAATACAAGAAAGTAAGAAAAGAAAAAAAAAGAAAGTAAGAAATAAAATTCTCTGGAGAGAATGAAGGCAGCGGTGACATTGACCAAAAAGAAATGTACTCTTTACCTGACTTATATAACTGCAAACCTTCTGAACATCACCTTTATAATAACAGTAAAAATTTAAATCTCTAAAACCAAAGGTTTTTATTCAGCGTTATTGAATAATATATTTTCTAGTACTGGCTAGTAGTGTCTGGAGAAACAAAATATTTTTGTTACATTGAAACAATATCAATTCATAATCATCACAAACAGCAGAATACTATTCATATATTTCTAGGTTTCTGTATTACTATGAAAGTTACAACTCAACTGTAGGTATTCTATTAGGAAAACAGAGCTGATGTCATTAGTTTCTATTGTAGCTATGACAACAAAATCCCATCAGAATTTGTACTCAAGAAGGAATCATTTGTTTATATGCCTCAAAAACTTTTTATTATTGTTCTGTGATGAAAGCTACTAAAAACATCTAATTTCTAAGCATCTTTTGTAAAATAATGGAAACAGTTATTTATAAACAATGACAAGTAAGTTTCTAATGACGTTAATATTTTTTTTTTGGTCCGTCGTGGGCCTGAACTCTGGGCCTGAGCACTGTCCCTCTGCTATTCAGCTCAGGCTAGTGCTCTACCACTTGAGCCACAGCATGACTTCTGGCTTTTTCTGCTTATGTGGTGCTGAGAAATTGAACCCAGTGCCTCATGCATGCAAGGCAAGTACTCTGCCACTGAGCCATCTTCCCAGCCCAATATTTTTTTTTAATAGTACAGTCATCTACCAGTCTTTCAAATCTCAGATCAAGGCCTCATCTCTTCCTGAAATAACTGCTAAATCTAAGCTAACATTAGAGTTTAGCTGTGATTTCAAAACTAATAAAGAATTGGATGCTGGTGGTTCACCCCTGCAATCCTAGCTACTTAGGATACTGAAGCTGTTGGGCTATTGGTTTAAGGCAGCCTCACAGAAAAAAAAATATCCAAGAGACCTATTTCCAAGGAAAACTGGATGCAGTGACATGTTCCTGTTATCCCATTTACTGGGAAAACTAACATAGGTGGGTCAAGATAAGGTGTGTGCCCATACCTGAACAATAACTAGCAAAAATCAGGGGTAGAATATCACTTCTGGGCATCTACTCAGAACATCACCAGCCAGGATACCATAAAGACACTTTTACATCCTTGTTCAATTATACAGATCTCTAAGCATTCACACATAGTAAGACCAAAGGAGGATACCCTTGGGAAGTGAAGAGAAAGGTAAAATTCCTATGTGCATCTAATCATACATAATAATATTTATCAAAATGAACTCCAGGAAATGAAAACAAAAGGTTTTTTGTTTTTTGTTTTGTTTCCTTTCTTTTTGGTCTGTTTGTTCTTTTATATGTCTTTGGGATTGTAAGGTGAGGCACAAAAATGGAGGGACAAAAGGTAAACAAAGGTAGCAATGGTACTCACTGGATACTATGTTGAAAATGAACTATACAACCTGTGAGTGGGGAGAGCCAGGAAAGTGGTGACATTGTCCAAAAAAAATTATCCTTTACCTGACTTATATAACTTAACCCCTCTGTACATCACCTTTATAATAACAATAGATTAAAAAATTCAGGTCTAGATGTTTGGCTCAGCTAAGAAGCTGAGGCTTGCAGTTGAAACCACAGTACCATCAATGACTATGATACTTTTGTCTCCCCAAATAAATCTAAGCCTTTTTCTGGCAGTTGCTAAGCAAGCATTTTTTTTTTTTTACCACTTATACCATATCTCTAGCCCTTTTTACTTTAATTATTTTTCAGATAAAGTCCAAATTTTTGCTTTGACCAGCATTGGACAGAAATGATTCTATACCTATTTTCTGTCTGGCTAGGGTTACAGGCTTGTGCCATCATACAAGATAGGATCTTGGTAACTTGTTTTTTGCTGAGGATAGCCTTCAAAAAATGAGACATAAATGCAAATTAACCTACCTTCTTTAAACTCTCATTATCTTTCATACAATCACCTATATCATATAGGCATATGTTAATACATATCTTCAAAGATATACACCTAAACTCTATATTAAACAACTCCAATTCTTGCTACTGAAAAGTATATGTACATAAAAATATCTTTAACAGAATTAATACAGCAACATGACCTAACCATGGGTATACCCTTAAGGGATATCCAGTTCTATCAACTTTGTTATTCAATAAAACACAGAAATGATGATAAATACAATATCTGCTCTGGCCAGATAATTTTGTCCTGTGGCCACTGTTTAATTTTTTCCATCTTAGGTGATATTAATAGAGTGTGTGTGTGTGTGTGTGTGTGTGTGTGTGTGTGTGTGTGTGTGATCTCTACTTCTGGTTCTGGTGTGTGTGTGTGTGTGTGTGTGTGTGTGTGTGTGTGTGTGTGTGTGTGTGTGTGTGTGTGTGTGTGTGTGTGTGTGTGTGTGTGTAATCTCTACTTCTGGTTCTGTTAGCAACTTTGGTGTCCTCAATATTGTTGCTTCAATTTATCACACATCTTGACTACATCATTCCTCTCTTCCAACTTAATAAATCATCTCTAGTTAATATCAATCTTAAATGAACAAAGCCTCATTGTTACACATTTCCAGACTTTTTCAAGAGCTGAAACTTTGCATTGCTCTATTCACTAAGAATATCTTTCTTCCTATCCCAGTACTTCTACTTAAACAAAAAACTCAAAACCATTGCTACTATGGTGACTGTCTTTAACTAAATCTTGTATTTTCTTCTTGACACATAGCCTCTTCAGACTACTTAATAGCTCAACACATTTCAACTTAATTTAAACCATGCTTGGAGAGAACTTTCTTATTTTAAACTATCAAATCTCTTTGAACTTAAAGATCTTTCACATTGCTACACAAAATTAAAGTTATTCCTAGAAAAAATATTTTGACTCTGGAGTAACAAAAACCATTTTTAAAAGAAAATAAAAATGTGAAACAAATTAGAAACAGAATAATTTAGAAAAAAAATTGTGCTAGGAGTAAAGAGACCAAGTTCAAGTCATAGCTCTGTCATTGAATAACTTGGTTATTACTTAACCTCTCAGTTTCTTAATCTTCAAAATAAAAGTATAAACTATTCATTTTAAAGTCATTTCCAATTCCATTTATACTACTAGTACAAATAGTTATACAGGAAACCATGGTAAACTTTCAGATGTATGATAGTATAGGTATTTCTATATTTTTTTTAAATTTTTATTTATTTTTTATTGTGAAAATACTGTACAGAGGGGTTACAATTACATGGGCAAGGGTATTTCTATATTTTTACTTTTCTAAAAAGAAAAAAAGAGGCTTATATAAATGTCCATTCCTTGACTCAAAAGGAGTAATTTTGTGCCATGCCATGGTGTTATACTACTAAAAATGATTTGCTGTTGATTTAGCTATACATTTGCATTTGAAACAGTCTATTGAGATATCTGATACTATTATTTGTACACATAGCCTTTAAGCAATTGATAGCAACCTCCTTTCCTTAGATGGTACATTCTTAAATCTCAGTAATAGTGGAGACAGGATATTTTGAACTTCCATTACAAATACAGCAAGGTCTACTCAAAGAAATACTTTAAAAAATTTATATTCTACCAAAGAAGCTTATTTGTTACTAGTTGCAAGGGACAAGAAAGCACTCTTTCTCTTATTATATTAGGAAAAAAGACAACTCTGTACCTAGTCATTGCCAAGAGAGATGTCACTACCACATGTTATTATCTACAAGGCACAATAAAAATATTCTGTATTTAATTTTCATTTATTTTGATAACCCTATAAGATAGTTCTGTAATTACAAATAAAGAAGCTGGGGTTTAGAGAGTTTAGTTAAAATTAAAGAAAAAGCCAGAAGTGGTACTGTAGCTCAAGAGGTAGAGTGCTAGCCTTAAGCAAAAGAAGTGGCTAGGCCCTGAGTTCAAGCCCCAGGACTGTCAAAAAATGCAGCAGCATTTGTAAGAATCTACAACCTTTCTAATTAAACTATGTTTGTTGTTACTTAGAAAAAAAAGTTTAGTTAATATCACTAAGCCAGTGAACATAAATACAATTTGATAATTTTGAATTAAGAGCTATGTAGTTTTTCAGTAATCTATCTCAAAATGAGAAAACTTTCTCATTTGCTGCAGCCAATGTAAGACTAGGAACTGAAATGGTTTTGAAAAGAGTTATACTGTTGGAGATTCACTCTGAGGTAAAATCAAGATCAAACATCAAGCTAAAACAACCAATGGATAATAGCCAAACAGTTCTACTTCTAAATTCACTGATGAGTTGTGCCTCATGCTTCACTAAAAAAAGTAGTAAGACTATTTTAAAAAGGAGACTCAGCAGTTATTTCTGATCTTTGATAGATTTTTCTGAAAAAAAAAAAAAAAAAGACATTTCAGATCAGAGAAATACTACTAAGCTCCTGCTTCCCAGGGTCATTCTGAAATAAGTTCTAGTCATGTAGAAAGAAACTGTGGCCCACAGTACCCATTACAGTTCTTAAGACTTTAAAACATAAAGTACTTGTAAAACTATAAAGCATTAGTTTAGGGGCTGGGAAGGTGGCTCAGTGGTAGAGCGTTTGCCTTGCATGCATGAGGCCCTGGGTTCAATTCCTCAGCACCACATAAGCAAAAAGAAAAAAGCCGGAAGTAGCGCTGTGGCTCAAGTGGTAGAGCACTAGCCTTGAGCTGAAGAGCTGAGGGACAGCGCCCAGGCCCAGAGTTCAGGCCCCACAACCAGACCCCCCCCAAAAAAAAAAGCATTAGTTTATTAATTTTCCTAGAATATATCAAAACAATTCGTATGTAATATTTGCAAATATAGGACAGAAAAGAGTGGATGATCCAAGGCACAATAAAAATAGACATAAGAGGAAGGAAGGAAAATACTTCTAGCTCCTTCCAACCTTCCAATTGAAAATGGGAATATCAACTTTAGCCTTTCTGTCTCAACTAAGTAGGGACAAAAGCCTGAAAATAACATACTAATCACAGTTCAAGAGCACAACTTCACTAAAAATCTGATGTTTATTTATTTTTTTTTTATTTTTGATGGTTGTGGGGGCTGAACTCTGGGCCTGGGCGCTATCCCTCAGTTCTTCAGTTCTTCAGCTAGCACCCTACCACTTGAGCCACAGCGCCACTTCCTGCCTTTTTCTGCTTAGGTGGTGCTGAGGAATCAAACTTTGGTTGTGAGGCCTGAATCCAGGGCCTGAACGCTATCCCTGAGCTCTTATGCTTAAGGCTAGCACTCTACCACAACACTACTTCCAGTTTTCTGGTAGCTCTGCACCAGCTGGTTTCTAACAGTGATCCTCAGATTTCAGCCTCAAAAAAAAAAAAAAAAAAAAAAAAAAATTCAGCCTCTTAAGTAGCTAGGATTACAGTCAGGAGCCACCAGTGCCTGGCTCAAAATCTCAATTCTAAACCAAGGATGATGGAATGTTTGCCACACCCATACCTTCTCCCCACACCAGTAATGCTCTTCACAATGAATAACAGAGGAAAACAAATGCACGTCTCAGACTTTATTGAGCAAAGACTCAAGAAACTCAAAGACAAAAAAAAAGAAGAGAACAATAAGGGTGCCAAGAGAAATTTTAGCTTATGATATCTACTGCTCCAACAAGCAACATAACTTCTCACTAAAAGCTATTTACTTCAGTTCCATTGAACAAGTGCATCATTTCATCATTCAATAAGAATAAATAAAAGGCCAGGCGCTGGTGGCTGACACCTATAATCCTAGCTACTCAGGAGGCTAAGATATGAGGATCATGGTTCAAAGCCAGCCTGGGCAGGAAAGTCTGTAAGATTCTTATCTCCAATAAACTACCAGAAAACCGGAAGTGGCACTGTGGCTCAAGCAGTAGAGCACTCGCCTTGAGCTGAAGAGCTGAGGGACAGCGCCCAGGCCCAGAGTTCAAGCCCCACAACTGACAAAAAAAAAAAAAAGAATAATAAAAATTATAAGACACAGTAAATATTTACATAAATAAATATGTATTTTTCTTTTTTGAATGCACAGTTAATATCAGATCCTATCTTAGATATGATAGAGACTTTAGAATTGTCAGTGTAGGAGTTACCAACAACTATGATTAAAAACACCCTAGAGCTGGGAATGTGGCTTAGTGGTAGAGTGCTGGCCTCACATGCATGAAGCCCTGGGTTCGATTTCTCACTAAAGAGAAAAAGAGAAAAAGCCAGAAGTGGCCCTGTGGCTCTAAGGGTAGAGTGCTAGCCTTGAGCAAAAGAAGCTCAGGGACAGTGCCCAGGCCCTGAGTTCAAGACCTAGAACTGGAAAAAAAAAAAAAAAAACCACCCTAAAGTTCTAATGGAAAAAGTGGGCCAGCACGCAAAATTAGATGAGAAATTTAAGCAGAAAAATAGAATCACCAAGAACCTAAAGAAATGCAATAAATCAAATGTACTGTAACAGAAATGAATAATTCCTTTATAGGCTTATATAAGATCAGACCAGCTAGGAAAAGAATGAGTAAGCTGTAAGAAATTTCAACTGAAGCTTCCCAAACTGAAATTTAAAAAGGAGAAATAACGAACAAGAACAGATATTTAAGAATTAACCAAGGGCTTGGTGCCAATGACTTATACCTGTGATCCTAGCTAATCAGGCTGATACCTGATTGAAACCAAACCAGGCAGGTGAAACCTTGGAGACTTCTATTAGCTGGCAAAAAAAGCTGGACCTGGAGGTCTGGATCAAGTATATAGCACCATTCATGAGTAGAAAAGCCAAGTAAGAGTACAAGTCCCTGAGTACAAGGCCTAGTAATGGCAAACACAATAAAGAACTAATTGTCAATCGATTGCAAAAGGTGTAACATGTATGCAATACGAATAACAGAAAATCTAAAGAGAGAAAGAACATCTTTGAATCAATAATAACTGAAACACAAAAATTCTTCAAAAAGAAGGAATATGATATACATCAAAAATGCAAAGAAAGGAAGAATGTAGGAAAAGGAAAAATTGAAGAAAAATATAACTTATTTTTCCCATTCTTGGTTAATCTAATTGCAATAAGTGGCATAAAATAGTAATAGCAATAATATTTGTAGTTATAACTTGCAATGAATGACAAAATATTATAAAAGATAGGAGGGAGGAATTGAAAATACCTTTTTATTAAAAAAAAAAAAAACTTGGGCTGGGATGTAGCTCAGTGGCAAAGCGCTTGCCTAGCAAGTGCAACGTCCTGGGTTCGATCCCCAGTACCAAAAAAGAAAAGACAAAAAAAAAATACAGTTAATAAAAAAAAAACAAAACAAAACTTGTACTACCCATGAACTGTGGCAATGCTATTTAAAAGTGAACTTGGAGCCAGGCACTGGTGGCTCACACCTCTAATCCTAGCCACCAATGGCTAACACCTCTAATCCTACCTACTCGGGAGACTGAGATTTGAGGATCTGGGTTCAAAGCCAGCTTGGGCAAGAAAGTCTGTGAGACTCTTATCTCCAATTAACCACTAGAAAACTGGAAGTGGCGCTGTGGCTCAAGCGGTAGAGCACTTGTCTTGAGCTGAGGGACAGCACCCAGGCCCAGAGTTCAACCCCCAGAACTGACAAAAAAAAAAAAAAAAAAAGTTACTTGGATTAGCTATAAATGTGTATTGAAACTCAAGGGCAACTTTAAAAAAGTATTTTAAAAGACTTATTGAGCTGGGCATCAGTGGCTCACACCTGTAATCTTAGCTACTCAGGAGGCTGAGATATGAAGATTATGAATCAAAACCAGCCCCAGCAGAAATGTCCACCATGAGACTCTTCCAGTTAACCAACAAAATGCCAGAAGTGGAGCTCAAGGGGTAGACCACTAGCCGTGAGTAAAAAAGCTGAGAGATATACCCAGGCCCTGACTTCAAGTTCCAGTACAAGAAAAAAAAAGGGGGGGGGTAATTTATAAACTAAGAGAGGAGAGAGATTTGAATCATATAAAATGTTTAATTAAAACCAGACAAGGACTAAATGTAATTCACCTGTAATCTCAGAAATCAGGGGGCTAAGGCAGGAAGATCACAGATTCAAAGCCTACCTGGGAAATTTTACCACAAGAAATCATTCTAAATGTTAAAACTGAAGAAGAATATTAGTTGCTTTAAACAATTAAGGAAGTATAGCTGGGCACTGGTGGCTCACACCTGTAATCCCAGCTACAAAAGAGGCTGAACAGCTATGATAAACAAGAAGCTAAACACAAATTAGAGGAATTAATGATCACTAAATAATCATTTCAAAGAATTCTAAAGGGAGGAATACAATCTGAAGAAAACAATCAAAATCAAACACACCAGAAAAAAATCACTAGAAGATCAAATTAGTAAACACAGGAAGGAGGAAAAAAACCAAAACACAAGAAACCAAGAAAATGATAGGAAACATGATACATCTCTCTATAATAATCCTAAACATTAATGGATTCAATTTTTCAGTCAAAAAAAGAATAGCAGATTGGATCAAAATAACAAGACCTAGCCAATGAGTGCATTTTGTTTTGAATTTTTGAATTGATTAAAGTTTCCACTAAGTATGGTATGTCTTAATATATTAACTGTATATCACATTTATTGAATAGATAAAAGATATTAATCTCTGATCTTAGATAAAAGAATTCAGATAAACATAAAATAATATACCTTTAAATATACAGAATGGTCAAGAATGTCATAAAGGCCATTAAACTAACATAATAGAAAACAGCCCTATTGCAAAAGAAGGAGAAAGAGGAGGAGGAGGAGGAGGAGGAGGAGGAGGAGAAGGAGGAGGAAGAAGAAGCAGAAACAGCAGCCACCACTGCCTCTGCTTCTGCCACACAGTTCCAGTCCCAACCATCGGGTCTTTCTTTCCTCTACTACCCTGCAAAAACAAAACAAAACAAAACAAAAACAGATAACCCAAAATGCAAAAGTTCAAATATGAAAGACAGAAATCAAAAGAAGCAGAAAAATGTTAAGAAAAATAGAAATAAAAATTATTTAAAATCTACCTTTTTTTTCTGTCAGACCTGGGGCTTGAACTCAGGGCCTGGGTCCTATCCCTGAGCTTTTATGCTCAAGGCTAGTATTATATAACTTAACCCATATCTCCACTTCCTGCTTTTTGTGATTAATTGGACATATGAGTTTCATGGACATTCCTGCCTGGGCTAGCTTTGAACTAAGGTCCTCAGATCTCAGCTTCCTAAACAGTCAGGATTGCAGGTGTGCACTACTGGTGCCCCATTAATCTTTTTTAAATCATATGTAGACAGCTGAATTCACAATGAAGGGACAGAATATTTTGAAGAAATAGTCAAAATGCCATATTTAAAATTAGTAGATTTTTTTCGCCTGACTAGACTTAGTATTAGTAGATTTTTCAGCCTGACTAAACTTGGTATAGGATGAAAACCCATTGAACAATTAACAGGCAGTATAGCACAAAGAACATGGGGAAAATGAAAAAAATTAAAAGGAATTATAAAAAAAGGAATAACAACTGTTCCTTGGAGATAACTTGGACAGAGAGAATAAAGAGAACAAAAACAGGTTAAAAATTTTTGTACTATGAAATTATAAGAAGAAAAATAATTGATGGTGTCACTAAAATGAATCTGATCATCAAACTCTAACCATGCATTTAAAAGAAAGGCATTCACTAGATTAAACATTAGTAAAAACCTTGGTCAATAGTGTGATATTAAATTAATTTTGCAATTAATGCTCAATTTTAATCCTGGTTCTTCCAGATCAACCTGAGTACTTGGATTCTTTTCCAGTACCATAGCTCCCTCACCATCTCTCTTTTACTCATGCAGGATTTGAAGTTTTCATCATGAATATTAATCTCCACCTATATTTGATTTCACTAAAACGAATTGCCTTCTGTGACTATGTCCAGTGTATTTCTTCCCTGAATGTCCACTAGACTCAATAAGTTTGTGAATATGACTCACTCAACTCTCCCCCTACTGAATATAATAATTATCTCAAAATATAGAATTGTTAGAAAAATAGAAATGAGACTTCAACTTCAAATAGAAATGAGACTTCAAACAATTTAAAATGTTTGCAGCAATTTAGGCCAAATAATATGTCTTCTGACTGGTGTTCTGCTTTTGTGCCAGTAGTGGGGCTTGAACTCAGGTACTAACTTTATCATTTTCTCTCAAGGCTAACACTCTACTACTTGAGCCACAGCTCCATTTCCAGCTTTTTGCTAGTTAATTGGTGGTTAAGAGTCTCAGGGACTTACTGTACAGGTTGGCTTCAAACAGCAATCCTCAAATCGAAGCCTCCTGAAAGCTAAGATTATAGGCATGAGCCACTGGCACCCAGCAGGTTAACTGGTTTAGATAATGGACAGGATTCAGATGAAAAATCAGAATTCTGTAGGCAGATTATCCCACTCAGGTTAATATACAGAACAGTTTTTTGTAGGAATTTTTAAATTTCATTTTATTTCTGTTCAATGTTCAGTGCTTAGAATGCCATATTCTTTATATTTACATTTTGTCATAAACTTTTTAAGTCTATAGCTTTTTTTGGAATAAGATACATGATCAAAAAAAAAAGATACATGATCAATATGGAAAAAAGTTCAAATTTACTAAAATTAGAGTAAATATATAGCCTTTTTTCTATAAGAACAGATATTAGAGTATTAGCTATGATTAAGCATGATTTAAAGATAACTTTTTGATGATTATACCAAGACTAAAATTAATTGTATTTCAATCTTTTCAAGAAGAACTTGGTGAATAAAATAGGAAATGTGACTGAAAGTGTTATTTTAGCATGTTAATAGTCTCAGCAAGAGTATTAGACTTGTTAAGAGTGAAATTGTGGCCCAAGTAGTATTTTAAATATTTTCCAAGTTCTTTCGCTTTAAAATAAAGGAATTTTAGCCAAGAAAATATACACTTAAATTAATGGGATCTAAAGACAAGGAAATAGAAAACAAATTAGAAAATGATTAAAAATAGTCGAAATAAAGGAAAGACACAAAGAACAAAAATCTTAATACATTTTTAAAATAAGAGGAAGCATCATAAAATTATAAAAATTAAAATAGAATATGACAAAAAGTATTGCATTAGTCACAAAAACATAAAGTTTATATGGTACTGCTTGTGACAAAATTTCATTCTTGAAAATAGGATGGTCAAATCAAAATGTGTCTAGTCCAAGATCCTTATCTTTCACCTGAAGAAAAATAACTCAAATGGATTAAAGATCTTAATTTAAAACCTGGAACCTTAAAACTTCTGAAAGAAATCATTGGGGTAACACTTTAAGATAAGGCATAGATAACAACTTCTTGCTCATGTAACTGTTACCCCTCTGTACAGCATTTTTACAATAAAAACGTACAAAAAATCAACAGTTAAAAAATAAACTTCAATAGCTTAGAAATAAATAGCAAGAACTGACAAATGGAATCACATCAAATGGTAAAGGCACTGTACAGCAAGAAAATAACCAAGTAAGTAACAGCCTATAGAATAGGAGAAAATCTTTCCTAGCAATTCTTCCAACAGATAATTAATAGCCAAAATATGTTAAAACAAACAAACAACTAAACACTAGAGAAGCAGGTGGGGGGTGGCTTGTGCTTGAAATCCTAGTTACTCAGGAGGCAGAAATTGGGAGTGTTATAGTTCAAGGCTAGAACCCCTTCTCAACAGAAAAGGATGAGTGTGGTAGCATGTATTTGTCACCCCAACTATGGTGGAAATGTTAAACAGGAAGGTTACTGTCCAGGCTGATCTGGGCAAAAATTGAGACCTTATCTTAAAAATAATCAGAGGAAAAAGGTCTGGAGGTATAGTTTAATCTGAAGAGGTCTGCCCAGTAAATGCAAATCCAGAAGTTCAAACTCCAATAGACATTTCTCAAAAGAACTGTAAATCGTAGGCAATCATGAGAAAAATGCTAACACCTTTAGATATCAGGGAAATGAAAACAAAAACTACAATAAGATTCCATCTCACTCTAGTCAGAATGGTTATTACAACTATCATCAAGAATATAAAAAATGTTGGAGATAATGTGGTGGAAAAGAATGTAACTTAGGGGGCTGGGAAGGTGGCTCAGTGGTAAAGCACTTGCCTTGCGTGCTTGAGGCCCTGGGTTCAATTCCTCAGCACCACATAAGAAAAAAGCCAGAAGTGGCGCTGTGGCTCAAGTGGTAGAGTGCTAGCCTTGAGCTGAAGAGCTGAGGGACAGCGCCCATGCCCAGAGTTCAGACCCCACGACCGGACCCAAAAAAAAAAAAAAAAAAAAAGAATGTAACTTAGTTCAGTCACTATGGCAATCAGTATAAGTTGCTCTAAAACCTAAATATATCTATATCTATATATCTATATCCTGGTATATACATAAAATAATCAATATTAATGTGCATTAGATACCTGTATACCTATGTTTATCAAGAAACTATTCATAATTACCCAATCAGCCTAGAAACATATCATCAAATGAATGGGAAAAGAAAATGTAGTATATATACACAATAAAATATTGTTTATCCTTAAAGAAAAATGAAGTTATGTCATTTGCATGAATATGGAATGGATCAGATCATCATGTTAAACAAAATAAGCTACACTCAGAAAGTGAATTATTAAATAGTTTTTTCTTACATAAGGAATCTAAAAAGAGTGATGACATGAAAGTTGAAGGGTGGTTATTAGAAAAGACTAAGGAAACCAAAGAAATGGGGTAGGAGAGGGAAAGGAAGGATAATGAGGGATACAGACATCATCAAATTATATTACATGCATGTATAAACCTTTAAAAATGAAATGCATTATTCCATTCAGTTAAAATGCACTAATAAGATTGATGCACATCACAATGGCTCACACCTATAATGCAGCTACTCAAGAGATTGGGTTGACTGCAATTCAAGGCAATCCAGAGTTTGTAAGACCTTATCTCAACCAATAAACTGGCTATTGTAGCATGTACCTGTTACTGCAACTATGTGAGAAGCATAAGTTGCGAGATCAAAGTACAGGCATGTCCAGGGCAAAAAAGGGAAAAAAATGTGATCCTACATGAAAAACAACTGAAGCAAAAAGGGCTGCTGTTGGGGATGGAACCACTTGCCTAGTGTGAGGCCCTGAGTTCAAACCCCAGTGTTGCCAAAAGTATGTGGGGTTAGGGTAAGGGTACAGATCTACATAGATACAGATAAATGTATTTTATATACCTGTATGTCTTATATAGATATATATCACATACATATGCCATTACTGAGAAATAATGAAGGTGAAACTTAGTTTCTGGATAGGGACAAGGGTAAAGAGGAATAGTCAGAATTCTGGAGGATAAAATCATAGAAAAGGCCTGCTTGTCAATGCTAATTTTTTTTAACATATTTGCATTTTTTGGTGTCAAGGTGACATACAGAGGGGTTACAATTACATAAGTAAGGTAATAGTTCATTTCTTGTCAAACTTGTTACCCCCTCCTTCATTTTTCTCTCACTTTCCCTCCCTACCCAATCCCTCCCCCCAAGTTGTACAGGTTATTTCCAACATATTGTCTTGTGCATATCACTGTTGCATTAGTTCCCCCCTTGTTCTTTTGTCTTCTGTTGTTCCTTTTCCCTTCCCTAATTCTGATAAACATATATATATATATATATATATATATATATATATATATATATATAATACCATGATACAGTGACAACAGGGAATATACCATAGCAGGAAGAACATACAAAAGAAACAAGAAACCACATAGTACATTAAAAACAACAACAACAAAGAAAAGCCTCTTGTGTCCATGAACGTTAATTTTTTAAAGTGCCTAGGACTGAGTTTTAAAATAGATCTTTAAGCTGTACATTATAAGTGGTATTACCAAATTCATCTATGTAGCTATTACAAAGCACAAGATACTGAATTTTACCTCAAATATAACTTAGGCAAGATTGAACCATACAGAACTTAGGTAAGATGGATCTGAAAACAACAAAAATTCTTCCTGAATGTTCTGAATTATGTAAGCATTTGATAAACACAGTATACAGATTGTTTATATATGGAACTCAATAAATCAAATTATGTCCCTCATCACTGTTTTCATCAACCACATATCTTTCCAAGTCAGTCAAGTATATCCAACTTATGGCCCATCCATTGTCTTTTTTAAAAATTATATTAAGTAATTGTACAAAGGGGTTTCAGTTCCATGA
This sequence comes from Dipodomys merriami, assembly GCF_024711535.1. Taxonomy (NCBI): domain Eukaryota; kingdom Metazoa; phylum Chordata; class Mammalia; order Rodentia; family Heteromyidae; genus Dipodomys; species Dipodomys merriami. The sequence continues at coordinate 73,636,277 of NW_027203381.1, forward strand.
GTCAGGTCATAAGTACAATGCATCTTCATAAACATCCTCCATCACTCTCCTTACTACTTACTACGTCTTGGATATAACTATAACTTAGGAAAAATCTAAGTATCAAATAAAAAGACTTTACCCAATTCATTTTCATCTTTAAGTACTATAGAATATTTGCCAAATATTCTACTCTTTCACATAAGAGATATGTGAAATTTTATCTAATCCTAATAATTTACCTCAAATTTAACATAGGTTGTAATCCAAATAGATCATTTTACTTAATTCACTTCAACATACATGTTTTATATTTTTCTATTATCTAACATTTTCAGCAAAGCCTTCCCAAGTAGCATCACAAAACAGAATTGCTCAGGATGGTTTTTAAAAATTCTTTTTCCTACTCCTCAAAAGATGTTTCCATATCTAGAAAACAACTTTCAAATGTCAACTGAACAACCCACACACTTTACATATAGCCCTCCAGTGCAGAAGGAATCAGTTTTGTTTTCATTAACTTCCACAAAAAAGCAAGTTAACTAAATTTGTCAAATAAATTGTTTGCCTTCACATAGACTAAAGATAAGTGAAAATGCAATGTAGACTTTGTTTGGATCCCAATCTTAACTCCAAAAGTAAAATATATAGAACAACTGAGAAAAGTTAAACACTAACTACATATTAAATTATACAAAGAAATTTTGATTTTTTAAATCTAACAATGATATTTAAGATTATACTGAAAAATCAAGGGGCCTTATCTGGTTTTTGAAGTTTTTACAGACAGAGTAACACATGAGATTTGCAAAATGAAATGACAAAGTAGTATGAAATGACAAAGTAGTAAAGATAAGTGTAAATATAAGCAAATTTTCCCAAATTAATCATTGTTGAAGCTAGATGTTAGATATACTAGTCTCTATTCTATATATTTTTTCCAAAATATAACTAAAAAGAAAAAAATAGGTGAAGGTGATAAACATCATTGTGACACACTGAATCACTGCATCCCTAAAAAACCTTTATATAGCAAAGGAAAATTAAAGATATAGAAGAAAAAAGGTTGCTAATCAGCCAACTTTGCAATGTAAGATTAACCTAGATTATCTGAGTGGACCTTGTGGAATCATAAGTAACCTTAACCATGCAAGAGAGAAGCAAGAAGTCAGGGTCAGAATGATGACATGAGAAAATTCAACTGCCATTGAGGGTTCTAAAGATGGAAAGTAGCCACCACATGAGGAATTCCGTAACTGGATGACAAAATATCCCCAAGAGCCTCCAGAAAAGAATATAGCCCTGCCAACAGTCTGATTTTAGCCCAGTGACAACCATTTCAGATTTCTTACCTCCAGATCTATAAGATAATAAATTTGTTTTGTTCTAAGCCACTAAATTTTTAGTAATTGCTGAAACAGAATTAGAAAATTACTAACATTATTCTAGTACATTTTTATCCTAAAGGAGAGAAAGCACAGCTTTTACTGATAATTCAGATAAAATATGTATACCTGTCGAAGTAAAAAAGAAACTCCAAATCAGATATCCTTACTAATATAAAAGGTAAAGCTTCTATCCTTCTCTTTCCAATAGTCTCAATTGCTCTTTTCTAGTTTATCTGCATTACCACCCCTATAAATTTATAAAAAAATATCAGAATATACCTTCTCTGCTACTTTCTCAGCACTCTCATATGCGATCAAATTCTTATACATTTCCTTCTTAAGTATTGACTATGTCAAATGGAGTACTCTATTATGGTGTGAACTTAATTTTACCCAGCATCTTCTTGAAAGTTTTTTTCCCTAATCAAATTCCTCTTGGTCTAATTTAGTTGTCTTTGACAACTCTGTGTGTGTGTGTGTGTGTGTGTACCACCTTTTACCTTTCTGTGTGTGTGTGTGTGTGTGTGTGTGTGTGTGTGTGTGTGTGTACCACCTTTTACCTTTCTGTTGCATGTTAAGATATGCCAAATTCCTCTTGGTCTAATTTAGTTGTCTTTGACAAGTGTGTGTGTGTGTGTGTGTGTGTGTGTGTGTGTGTGTGTGTGTGTGTGTGTGTGTACCACCTTTGACCTTTCTGTTGCATGTTAAGATATGCCAAATTCCTCTTGGTCTAATTTAGTTGTCTTTGACAAGTGTGTGTGTGTGTGTGTGTGTGTGTGTGTGTGTACCACCTTTGACCTTTCTGTTGCATGTTAAGATATGCCTGAAATTCTTTCTTTGATATTTGTTTAAAGAAAATTTCAGGTCATCTACCTCTATACTTGTTTTCCTCCTCTCATTCTGCTCAATTACTGTGTGCCTCCTTTGCTAGGTTTATATTCTCCAAATGTCTGCATACTGTAAACATTTCATCCAGACTCAGTCTGACTTCTGAACTTACTGTACTTCTAATGATTTACAAACTTTTTCAGCTTGTAGATTTAGAGACAGTTTTGGTTCAATTTATAGCAAGTCAGACCGAACATGAAGCAATACAATCAACTTTCTTAACAGTAAGCTAATTTTTTATTGCACTTATCTGGGAAAACATTAGGTTTCTTTTTTCTTTATTTCTTTTTCTTTTTTGTTTGTTTGCCAGCCCCTGGCACTGTCCCTGAGCTTCTTTTGCTCAAGGTTAGCGCTTTACCACTTAAGCCACAGTGCCACCTTCAACTTTTTCTGTGGTACTGAGGAGAACCAGGGCTTCATGCATGTTAGGCAAGCACTCTACCACTAAGGTTTGGGGCTGGGGTTTCCAGCCTCAAACATTAGGTTTCTAATGTCATCAAAACTTGTAATAGCAGAAAAACAGAAAGTATACAGACATATTCTTTAATTACCAATTCTTACTTTCTACCACCATTGCAAAATGTTTTACTTATAATAAAATGCATATATTATAATTAGAATTTAATTTTTATGGTGTTATTAATTCAATATCAGTGACAATTATAAACACTTAACTGAAAACAAACATTAAATACTATGTTTTTAATTTCAAATGATGTTGATCTAGCCAATCATTAAATATTGTTATATTCAAAATTATCTTAGATATCACCAATTTCAATTGGTAGTTCAAAATCTTCAACAGAATTGAAATCATGCTCTCCCTTCTAATATCTCATGTAAGTACAGAAAATACCATTGGTAATTTCTGCTGATAAAACAACCAAAATAATCATATCTCCACCCTCATTGTAGTTGAGGGGGCTGAAAGTGGTTTACATCCTAATTACTGTTAAAGTTGTTTTTATAAAGAAAATATCTTAACAATAGGCAGGTCAAAATACCTTTTTTTTCCCCCAAATTCCTTCAGTTACTACAAATCTTTCATTTAACTAATCCTTTCCTCAGCTATCACAAAGACCTACTGTGTACTTTTTGGAGATCTTCTATTATTAACAACTATCTTCTCTAAATCCTTTAAATATAACCTCTATTTTTGATCTTCTAAAATTTAAGTAATGATTTTCTATACATCCTTATAAATTTTACCATTTCCTAGAAAATTAGAAATTATTCACCTATATATTTCTGAATAATTCATTTTCAATAATTCATTATTCATTTTTAATGAAATGCTATAACAGAACATACTTTGAAAGATATCCCTTTATATATTAAACATGAATTAAGAGCCAGGTACTGGTGGCTCATGCCTATAATCCTAGCTACTCAGGAATCTGACATCTGAGGATTACAGTTTGAAGCCAGCCAGGGCAAGAAATCTAATGCTCTTATCTACAATTAACTACCAAAAAGCCAGAAGCAGAGATATGTCTGAAGTTGTAGAGTGTTATCCATGAGCAAAAGAGCTCAGGGACAGACCAGGTCCTGAGTTCAAGCCCTAGCCCCCAAATAAAAAAAGCAGAAAAATTTACAATAAAATAAAATTAATAAAAATATACAAACTTAAAAAAGGCAGAAAAAACAATTAAGAAAAGTTATCCTTTTTAAAAATAAAAAGTCACTATAAATAAAAGCATTTATGAAGACCATTATTTTGATAGTTAAGTAGGAACAAAAGAAATCCTATATTAAATGAATCTAGTCCAATAGCACCAAAGGACCTTTTGTGAGAAAAACTGATTGATCTCTATAGTAACTTTAAAAATATTTAAACATACTTCCTACATTTTGCAATCTCTTACTGCAGCATGCCCTTATGATCTCATGATAAGCAAGTTGAGAGCTTGGAGTATGGAAAAAGTTGGCTTTTTTTTCTTTTAAATTTTTTAAATTACTTTTTGTTTTCTTCAAAAACATGTAAGTTCTAAGTGACTTTAAATAAATTATTTTTTAATAATTCATGGAAGATAAGTCCACACAGAAGTCATAGAACTACAATCAGAGAACTAATACTCAATTAACAACAAAATTCCAGGCCAATCATCAAGTGATTTGTAGGTGATAAATATATATATATATATATATATATATATGTTTAAAACATATATCATTATTGATATATGTTTAAGACATATATCACTATTAATAGCTTGATATATTAATATATATTAATAGCATGATCCTTTAATCTCTTTTTAATTAATCAACCAACCAGGTTATATCACTTTATTTAAACAGTACTTCAACATATCAATAGTATTTATTTGAATCTCCTGTGGACCCTTGCTTAAAAATAAAAGTACCGGGGCTGGGAAGGTGGCTCAGTGGTAGAGTGCTTGCCTTGCATGCTCGAGGCCCTGGGTTCCATTCCTCAGCACCACATAAGCAAAAAGAAAAAAGCCGGAAGTGGTGCTGTGGCTCAAGTGGTTGAGCGCTAGCCTTGAGCTAAAGAGCTGAGGGACAGCGCCCAGGCCCAGAGTTCAGGCCCCACGACCAGACCCAAAAAAATAAATAAATAAAAGTACCTAGGCCCTGTCCCTAGATATTGCTTCTCTGAGACTACAATAAGGCTAGAAATCACTTTCAGACTACTAGAGATGAGAATAAATGGCCTACTAAGTAGTGAACACCTAATAATAAAACAATAAAACCAAAACAACATATTTATTTTTCATAGAGTTCATAGTATAATGGTAGTGATGGATTAAAAAAATCACAAGAGGGGCTAAATTCACAATAGAGTATATACCAGTACAATAGGAAAATAAAGAAGGAAAAATAAATGACTCTGATGGATAAGGAAATAACTAGAGCTAGTCCAACAAAGTGATTGAACTATCACCTTTTTATTAAACTAGGTAAAGGCCACTATGAGTCCTTCAACTATATTAAGGTGAAAGAGTTGATATAGTCAGAAACAATAGAACCAAAAACAGACATTGAATTATGTGGCAATATGATGTTTTCAGGGAACACAAAATGTCTAGGGAACCAAGGAAATAAAAACAGGAAGGTAAACAAGTACCCCTTCTGAAAAGAATTATATACCTATCAAGCCAAGCAGTTTGAAATTATATAGAGCACTGGTTCAAAATTGTTTCATTAAATTTGTGTTCAGGAAAGCTGATTCAAGTGTCACAAAAATATCTGAATAACACAAAGTTCAAGTCCACCTATATTAGACTTAAAAGATTTTTTTTCAGAAAAGCAAAATGAAGTGTAATAAGGAAAACAGTAAGTGATTGCAAGAGAACAAGCAAGAAAATGTTATATAAATAGCAAGTACTAGAGATGATAAAAAAATAGCATAAAATTCAAAAATATTAGGATTTGATGACTCATCAAATAATGGGGGGAGGGAGTCAAAACAACAACCTAGATTTATACTTTGACCATGCTGAAAAGATGAAAGTACGTAGCTGACAACTTCATACTATACAGAATAGAATGTTCTTTGTACGTTAAATCAATGAGTGTGTGTGTGTATATTTGGTGGTGGTGGTACTGGGTATCAAACCCAGGGCCTTGCATATGAAGTGCATGCACTCTATCACTTAAGCTACCCTACTATCTCTTCCTATTTAAATAACATTCCTAATTTAAAATATTCTTTAACCCATTTCTATATATTTTACTGTAGACCAGTTAACCTACAACATAGTTATATAATCACTTTTTACAATTCATTAGATCTTATTCAGAGAGATAACATAGCATTTCCCTATTTGAGTATTATTTAAGTACCATTAGTAGATCGCAAGCATGCTATCTATTCTAATAATTTACTTGAAAATTTTTACCAAATATCCTTTCTGTATCTGTAGTATGGTAATAAATATTTCCGGCTATCCTAATAAAAAACATAAATATTTCCGCTCTCTATTCTGAAAAGGGTTAATGGCAGAGCAAACAATAGGTGAAGGCACTACACAAATTAGAAAGGGTGATAAAATGTATATTTGTATTATTAAGGTTTAAAAACTATCATGTTTGTTGAGTATAACCTTTATATTTGCTCTTATAATAATATTTGGTAAAAATTTTCAATAAATGGGTTAAAGAAAATTTTATTTTTTTAAAAAAAGTTTTTTTAAAGAAAATTTTAAATCAAGAATATAAATGGCTTACTCAAGACAATATGGCTGGCAAATGGCCGGTGTTCTTCTTACTATGCCACATTTGAAGCAACTGAATTCCCCAATAAAGATTTCCTTCTGAATACATATGCACATGACTATATATTCCATTTTTTGTCTATACTCATACATTTTCCTGAAGCTTGTTATCCTACTAAAATTCTCATATATTACTATCACATCCATGAATTGATGTATTTGGATTTTTTTTCAGACTATAAAAACAGCCATATACCACAGATTAAAGAATCAAAGCATTATTCTTCTATATAACGCTTCAAATATGGCCTCTGGGAGTCTTTTACAAATTTGTCTCATGAATACTATTAACCCATTCCCTAATATGACAGAACATCTATTATTTCATATTGAGGGAAAATCACTATTGCATACAAGTTGTAGACTTGGTTAAATCTATTTATTTAATTTTAAATATGGCTTTTAAGTAAAATGAGAACTATAGACTTCATGTTTTTATAAGGACCGCTAGGAATAGAGGCTAAGACAATTAAAAGGCATCTAAATGCTTGGCACTTAATTTATGCTATTTCCAAAGTTTACTGTTTTTTCTTATTATTCAAATACAATTGTAAAATAAACGATACTCATTTGTATCACAAATGATTTAAAGCTTTTTTTCTTACATAAACCATATCAAAAGCACATTCCAAGGTAACCTCAAAAGTGGACTATAGGGGCTGGAATGTGGCTTAGTGGTAGAGTGCTTGCTTCGCATGCATGAAGTCCTGAGTTCGATTCCTCAATACCACATAAACAGAAAAAGCCAGAAGTGGCGCTGTGGCTCAAGTGGTAGAGTGCTAGCCTTGAGCAAAAAGAAGCTCAGTGCCCAGGCCCTGAGTTCAAGCCCCAGGACTGGCAAAAAAAAAAAAAAAAGGGAGGGGACAATAAAGATTATTAATCATTGTATGCCATAAAGTGACAACTATATATTAATAAAATCCTATGCTTTAAATGTTCATCTTTCCTCCCTGTCAGAACTCTTTCTTTGGTTTATTCATTAGAAGTGTATTAATAACGTACATTACCTAAAATGTTTTCTGGCTAAATCAAAGTACTGAACTACCTTTGAATGCTTGGAAGTATTACAAGTTCCATATTACATGCCATATTAAACCTATGGCATATATTTAGGAAGCGTCTAAGAATCTGAAGATGTTCTTATATTTAGAATTTTAAAGCAACTCCACTGGACCCCTCAAAAAAGATATATTTTCCTAACTAGTATCTGCTTAATTCAAGCAAGGTGTTAATGATCGTATTTATTTTATGCTGGTCAGTGAAACCGAGTAACAGTTTCTTTAAATGACAGCACCAGAAACCAATTGATTATTTACAACAGACACATTTTGCGAGCCTTTAAAATTACCTTGCAAATTCTACTTTACCTTTGTGCTTATCTCCAACTAAACTATCATTCCTTTCTAAGCTGGTGCTACAGTCGATGTCTGAAGCTACATTAATGTTGTCATCTCAACAATTTCCAGTCATGTGCCTCTGTGTGTGTGTGTGTGTGTGTGTGTGTGTGTGTGTGTGTGTGTGCGTGTGTGTGTGCTTTCTTCTTCAGAACAGGACAATCGGCTGTAAGTCAATTCAAAACATACCTTGCAAATCTGGAAGTACTCTGAAGTGAGGGATTCCTGAATTTCCTCTCTGAGAACCCCTGCAGTCCCTCCTGGGTGCATGGAACCACTTCCAGCCCCGCCACCACTGTTACCGCCACCGCTGCTACCGCTGCCAGGGGAGGAGGCAGTTAAGCCATCCAAAACTTTTCGGAAATTAAACTTCTTCATTTTCAACACTGTTGAGAAATTCAAAGGAGAGGAAAACCAGGTGGATTACATGGACCGACACCAAATAGAAAGTCTTTACATTTTCATTAGTCAAGGCAGTAGTAGCCAGTCCCCCATTTTATGAACATTGAAGATAACTGAGTGAAGAAGTCAGACTAGGTTTGGTCGAATTTTAATTCTAAATATAATCTCTTTATTAAAGAGCAATGAAATAAACCGCAACTCCAAGAGCAACAGTATTGCCTCTTCACACATCGGATTTTTAAGAGCTTTATCCCCAGCTGTAGCTGCGCTTTATCAGCACTGGGGTAAAAATAAAAGGCAGTGTCATCATCGTCATTAGCATTATATCATCATTATTATACAATCAAACCAGAGTCCAAAAGACGAGGACCCTCTGTGACTCCCTTCAAGGAGGGCTTTCTTTCTAAAGGCTCAGCTCAGAATATTGAATTTTCAGAAAAACGACGTTGCAGAGGAACCAGTATTTTCTCTGCCGTCATCTGCCGCGCTCTGCTCCCCATCATCTTCCTAGGCTCCCTTTTTTTCCCTCTTATTTTCCTCAATAGTAAATTGGCGGGGGTCCAGGGGGGTGGGGGTGGGCTTGCTATTTCCTATCCCCCAAGGCCTGGACCTGAAAACATAACAGATAATTAAATAAGCATCTGCGGGTGACCCACAGCAACAGCCGACGGGAGGGGCGAGCGGCGACGTCCCCACCCCCGCCAGTCTCCCCGAGTCTCCCGCCACCCCCCCCTTTTCCCTGTCTCGTCACCCATCCCCTTCCCGCCTCCCCCCGCCGCGCGCCCCACGCCCGGTCCTCTGCCCGCAGCCGCCGCCACCGCGCTCGCCCGCCCGCCCGCCCGCCGTCCGCTCTCCCCGCAGCACCGCGGAGGCTCTCGAGGGACGCGAGGCGGCGGTGGTGGCGGCGGCGGCGGCGGCGACGGCTGCGGCCCGCGTCCCGCCTCAGCCTGCTGGGCGCGCGGAGCCCCGCGGCTCCCGCCGTCCCTTCCCGGGGCCGAGTACCCAGGCACGGGGCTCCCGCCTCAGGGCGGGCGGCCACACCGACACCCCCGCACGGACCGCCGCGCGCCCGGCTGCCACACACCCCAACACCCTCGCGGGCACTCGCGCGAACGCTGACGTGCGCACACACACACGCGCGCCCACACTCACACGCACAGGTGTGAGCGAGCTGCGCCTGGACGGCGGCGACTCTCCCGGACCACTAGCACACCCCGGACTTAGGCACCTTCCTCAGACGCCACCAGCCACCGGCCAGCCCGAGAAAGCCGAGGACGCGGAAGGCGGCGGGCTCGCAGACGTCGGTCAGGCCAGGCTCCGGCCGCTTCTCCAGTCCCTCTGGTCTCGGCGCCTGGCGCTCTCCGTGGTCCTAACCGAGCGGGGCGGGCTCCACCTCAGGCTCCGCCCCTCGCCGTGGGAGGCAGGCCCCGCCCCAAGCTGGCCAGCACCTGCCCCCTCCCGTCCTGGCCGCTCGAGGTGGAGAAGAGGCGGGGCTCGGTGACGTAAGAGGGCGGGAGCAGCCTCTCCGCCAATCCTAGGCTCCTTAGGGCCGAGTGCTGTGGTTTCCAGGCGCGGAAGGAATTTGGAGATAGGCCGAAAGAAAAGCCAATGAAAGGGGGAGGGGACAATTTAGAAAAGTAGGTTGGGTATATGATTGACAGTGATATTGGCCAGTATACCCAGGCAGGATGCTTTGGGGGTCTGTAATTGCCGCTACCTGTTGAAGGACATAAGTGTGGGTCAACAGAATGCCAACATGCGTGTGCACTAGTGTGCCTGGAGCCTGAGGACTGTAGGAAGGGTTACCTGTAGGAAGGGTGTCTTGTGCAAGTGTTTTACAGTTTTTCACCTCTGTGAATTTCTTCCCGCTCTCCAGGTGCATCTATTGGGCTCCCTTTTCTGTCCACCTACCAGCAGTCAACTGGTATTGGTAATTAACCCCTACTAAACAGTTATCTTTGCCATAGCTTATTGAATTTCAATAGAATTCTGCAATATAAAGCCTTCCAGCTTCTAAGAATAGAATACTCACCTTGTCCACTATGTGAACTTACTCCTTGCTTTCCATCTTTACATACACAGAGATGCGTAATTTTTTAAAGAAGCAGTTTTCTCAGTAAGCTGTGTCAAGAACACATTTTAAGCTTTATCTGTGAGTCACGATGATCGTTTTGGAAAATGTACTATTGCATGTAGGGAAATAAAACACTGCATCAAAAGGAGAAGACGTGCTTTTAGAACCTTGAATTGCTATAATTGAACTAGGGAAATTTTGGACCTAGATTTGTTCGTTTGTTAAAAGGAAAGACAGCTCAGGAACTGCGACTGTTGTATATAAGAACAGAATTCATCAGTAACCAATCTAAATGCTTATTGTCTTATATATTATTACAGACCGATCATGAACCCGGCCCTTCTTCCTTCTGAGTCACCCTCAACTTCTCCTCTGCCCCCCCCTCCCGCAACACAGTTAAAGGAGACTGGAGAATTGAAGAGACTATAAATTGCCCAAGCGTGTAGCAAAGAAATAGTGGAGATGGAATAGAGTTCAGTTTTTCACACCTCCAGCTCAATGCTCACACTCTCATTCTGAATTTTTTCTGTACTTAATGTCTGTTTTATTCATTTCTCTGACATCCTATACTTTCCTTGAATGTAGACATGGACTCATATATTTCTCCTAGCTTGTTTATAACCCGATGTAGTATTTCACTTGTAATAAGCTCTTAAAGAGTTTTGGATAGTTGAGTCATTAAATAGTTACTAAATATAGATTTATGAGATGGTACCCAATTACATCATGTGAGGAAGGGGTTAAAAAATACCATGTTTTGTGTATCCATGTCTGATGTCAACTAGATCTTAGTAGAGTTCCACATTCTATATTGGATTCCTAACAACTTGTACCCAGCTAGAGATGACTCTAGTAATGAGTAGTTTCAACCACTCTGCCATAAACAGAAAGAATCCCTCACAAAGAGGGATTACCTGGGTAGAAATTTTAAGTAGTCCATGACTTCTTTCCAAAGAAAAACAGTCTAAGCATAATCCTTGGAGCAAAATCATCTAACCATTAAAGAAATATATTAGAAGGATCCTTTAAGGATGTTTATTGAAAATATTACAATTCATTTTAAGGAGTTGTGATCTTATTTAAGACAATAAAGGAATCGATAAAAGTAATTTTTCTATCCCTCTACCCCAAAACAATCCAAGAATGGCAGAAAGTGTGAATATATGTTGCACTTCACAAAGACAATTGACTTCATTTGGAGAAAAGTAAGATTTTTTTTAAAAAAAAATTTTCAGCTAAGACAGATTTAAAAAATTATCAGCACCAACATGCCAAATTCAGTGTACTAGGAATTTTTATAAATATCCCTTTTAACTTGATCTTTATTATAATTGTATGACATAAATATTGACCCCATTTTACAGATGAGGAAATTTGAAGCTCAGGAATATTGAAACTGTAGGAAGTATATGCGTGTTGTATTGCAGAACTACCATAACAAAATGTAGTTTAAACTAGAATGACATTTTTCTCTTTCTTTTTCTTTTTTTTTAAATTAATTAATTTTTTTGTGAGAATACCATACAGAGGAGTTACAATTATATGGGCAAGATAACAGTACATTTCTTATCAAGCATTGTTGCCTCCTCTTTGTCCATTATTAATCTTATGATATCTTTTTGATTGCCTTCAGCTCAAGGCTAGTGCTCTACCCCATGACTTCCGGCTTTTTCTGCTTATGTGGTGCTGAGGAATTGAACCCAGGGCCTTATGCATGCAAGGCAAGCACTTTACCACTGAGCCACCTTCCCAGCCCTAGAATGACATTTTTCTTACAATTTGTTTTTGTATTTTTTTCTTTTTTTATTGTGAAAATACTGTACAGAGGGTTTTCTTACATTTTTGAAGACTATTAATTCAATATCAAGACATCAACATGTTTAGCCAGTTACCAGCAGTTCACATTTGTAAAATTCTAGTTACTTGAGGAAGCTGAGATCTCAGGAATCATGGTTCAAAGCCAGCAAGGGCAGAAATCTGCTAGTCTCATTCCTAAAAATAACCAGCAAAAATGCAGATCTGGAGATGTAGCTCAAGAATCATAGTGCTTGTAAGACCCTGAGTTCCAACCCAGCTCTGCCTCCCCCTCAAAAAATTTTAACAGATTTAGGGTATTTTTTGAGGCCTTTCTCAATGGCTTGCAGAAGATTACCTTCTCTCTCTGACCTCTCTTGGTCTTTGGCCATATACCCAGTTTCTCTGTGTCCCAATTTCCTTCTCATTAAATAGAAGTCTGACTGTATTAAGGCCCATATTAATGGCCTTGTTTTAACCAAATTATCTTTTTAAAAATCCTATCCCTGAATATAATTGTTTCTCAGGTGAAGGTCAGGGGTTCAAAATATGAATTTGGAGGAATATAATTAAACCCATAACAATGTTATCATCAAATCCAACATTTTAGCAGCTTATTTATTATGAGTTAAGGCTATATAAAAATGTTTACATTTAGTTTATCATTTAATCTTCACAACAACCCATTTATGGTAGCTTTTTATAACTCCTTTTTATGGATGATAAAATTGAAGCAAAGAAAGGTTAAGTAATAAGCCCAATAGCATATGTCTAGTGGGTTATTAAAAAGAGAATTTGGACCCATATCAATTTTATCCCAAATCTCTTTCCTCGTGGTGGTTTTCTTTTGAGAAGACAAAAGATTTTTCCATTATATAGATGTTCAATATTAGAAAAGTTATGACCAGGGGCTGGGAAGGTGGCTCAGTGGTAGAGCGCTTGCCTTGCATGCATGAGGCCCTGGGTTCAATTCCTCAGCACCACATAAGCAAAAAGAAAAAAGCCGGAAGTGGTGCTGTGGCTCAAGTGGTAGAGCACTGGCCTTGAGCTGAAGAGCTGAGAGACAGTGCCAAGACCCAGAGTTCAGGCCCCACGACTGGACCCCCCCCCCAAAAAAAGAAAAGTTATGACCAAACTGAAGTATCAGAGTAAAATAAAACCAAAGTAAAGCAGAAAATAGCTGATGAGTTTGCTAACTAGAACTTAAAAGACATCTGAGAGTTGAAGACAATGAGAACAAAAAATAAATAAATAAAGGACTTTGGGGAGAGCAAGCTAATCAGAGGTTCTTATCTCACAGGAAATATCAGTATAACTTGAATTATATTAACAGAGACACAGGGGAGTATCCTACTAAAATAGAAGTAAATCAGTTATTCAATAACTAATTAAGACATCGGAAGGCAATGCTAATCTACTCAGAGAGACTGGACTGTCAGTAAATATCAGAACAGCTGGAGAGAATGTGGGTGGGGCAAGAATGATGATGAAAGATTTCCCATAAAGCAAGACTACCAACTGTTTCCATTAATGAATGGGAACATCTCCAATCCGCTTGCTGAGAGATACTGAGTTCGAGATGTGGCAACATATCACCAATCTTATTCCTTAATCAAGGTATGGCATCATCCTTCCATTTGCTGGCCTAGAGATTAGAATTTTATTAAGAGAGGAGAGTTGGAAAACCAAGCCCCACCTATATCCTTTATACAAAAGCTTTAAAGATTATTAATTAGTTTTCCTTTCTAAATCTTCATCTCATATTTTTCTGACTCCATTATACATCCATCAGAGGGGTACTCATGGGTCAGTTCTTTATCATATGGCAGGAAATAGCAGCCAGCATTAAAAACCTTCATTCAGCATAGTCCAAGTCCACAAAAGGAACCACAGAGCAAATTAATTAAATAATGTCATAGCTCTCATGGGTTTCAGATAAGCAGGTAAGGATCATTCGGACAGAACCAAACATACAAAGTATGGCTCAGCATGCAATCAATAGGAGAATTGCAAACAGAGTCATGACCCTCATGCCTTCTAGGACAAAACTCAAATATTTGTTATTAAACATACAATTAAAATCAGTTCCTTGTGTGTATTCTAATAAAAGTTTCCGTATACTCGTCCATTGCATTGTAATGTGGTAAGAGGTGGGATTTGGTGTTGGAAGAGATCTAAACTTAAACTGTGGCAGTAACAAGCAGCATTGGCCTCTAAGCCTCAATTTTTCTTTGCATATAAAAACAAATATAGGCAATCACACACACAAAAAGATACAAGATTAAGCATTAAAAATACTTTGTACAGCTGTGTACTGATGGCCCACACTTGTAATCCTAGCTCCTCAGGAGATTGAGAACTGGAGGATGGCAGTGCAGGGATAGCCCAGGCAGAAAAGTCTCACTAGACTTCATCTCCAAAATAAGCAGCAAAAGGCAGAAAAGGGGAGTGGCCCAAGTGGTAGAGTGCCAGTTAAGAAAGTACAAGGCCCTGAGTATAAATGCCTCTACTGCCAGAAAAAAAAATTGTAAGATACAATTATCACTGTTATTATTTTACTTTGCTTGAAGGAGTTTGTAGGAATTGGCTTTGAGCTTCCATTTATTTTCTCTTTTCTATTAATATGTTTCTTGCATCATGGATTAACTGTGGCTAAAATTAAAGAAGAAAAACAGGCCTTGGACTTATTAACTTATAAGTTCTTTCGAATCCCAAATTCTGTCTCTGATTTGTTTAGTCAAAGTTCACTATACTCTCTTTCTAACCACTACAAAGCCTCATTGAAAAGGTAATTTAAATGGTACACACAGAGGCATTCATCAAAGAAGATGCCTATGATAAGTGAAAAGAAGAAAATTTCTCAAAATTATCCTTCTACCAAGTAGAGAGTATCCAGTATTTGCTGGACATTTTAATATAATTGAAACATTCTGTTGTGAACATTCCCCATTACATTAAATATTCTTCAGACACATCAATTTGAATGTCAATGTATTCATTCAATCATATGGATATTTCACTAATTAATTCTTACCATATTCTTGGCTATTTTATTTCTAACCAAAGTTTAACTTATCATAAATTAAGCTTACTATTACATCTAAAATATATAGAATACTTTTAAATTTTTTTTATTTTTATTATAAATGCGATGTACAGAAGGTTACAGTCACACAAGTCAGGTAAAGAGTACATTTCTTTTTAGACAATGTCACCTCTTCCCTTGCTCTCTCCCAGTTTTTTACTCCCTTCCCACCCACAAGTTGTATAGTTCACGTTCAACAGAGTTATGGAATATTCTTATACAAAATATTTGACAAAGTTTCAGTTTTAAGCATTATTACTAAATCAGGACAATGTATTCTCATACTTAATTCTAAATTTTATTTTTAAAAGTTTCACATTTTTGTATCCTGATTGAAAGCTTAAGTCTGGAGAGCAGATAGTAGAATTCATTTTTGTGAAATGAAATCTCATACCACCTACATGTTTAGATTTAGATGTTGAATAACGTCTAAATAAAGTGATAAATAAGTATGCATAATCAATTAAACAGAACATTAACATGTGACATAATAAAGCATGACTGCTTATTGTTTCAATTTAGTGGAAACAAATATAAAAGTTTTCCATACTTTTAAGTTAGAAATAGTAACCCAGGGGCTGGGAAGGTGGCTCAGTGGTAGAGCGCTTGCCTTGCATGCCTGAGGCCCTGGGTTCAATTCCTCAGCACCACATGAGCAAAAAGAAAAAAGCCAGAAGTGGCAGTGTGGCTCAAGTGGTAGAGCACTAGCCTTGAGCTGAAGAGCTGAGGGACAGCTCCCAGGCCCAGAGTTCAGGCCCCATGACCGGACCCCCCCCCAAAAAAGAAATAATAACTCATATGTTCAACTTCTTTATCTAAAAACATGACAGCATAAACTTCTATTGTTGTTGTTGTTGTTGTTGTTGTTGTTATTATTATTGCCAGTCATGGAGCTTGAACTCAGGGCCTGGGTATTTTTCCTGAGCAATTTTGCTCAAGGCTATCACTACCATTTTGAACCATAGGATCACTTTCAATTTTCTGGTGGTTCATTAGAGATGAGAATCTCACAGACTTTCCTACCTGGGCTGGCTTTGAACCATGATCCTCAAATCTCAGCCTCCTAAGTAGGTAGGATTACCGGTATGAGCCACTGGCACCTGGCCTCCATTCAATTTTGTTAGAAAATTAAAAAGATAATATTGCTGTATGTGATTTGAGATGGAAATGAATAAAAATAGGAACAGGGACAGGTTAAAAGGTTGAAAAAAAAGATACCTACATCTATAGATGGAGAATTTCATAGGAAAACAAAAAAGTAAAGGAATATGAGAAACTTTTAAAATCTGCTTGAATTTTTGCAGTTATAGACAAAGTAAGTGGATTTGGAAATTTAGACTGAAGTTATAAGTAAGATTCAGACAATAGATCATAGGGTTTTTGTATGTGTGTTTGTTTGTTTTTTGCCTTTTTGCTAGTTCTGGAGCTTGAGCATTTTTGCTTAAGGCTTGCTCCCTACTGCTTAAGCCACAGCTCCACTTCTGCTTTTTTGGTACTTAATGAGATAAGAGTCTCACTGACCTTCCTGCGCTACTGGCTTTGAGCCATGATCCTCAGATCTCAGCCTCCATAGTAGCTAAGATAACTGGCATGAGCCACCAGCACCTGTAGATGATCCATTCTTTAACCTTGAATTAAATGATAGAAACTACAAAGGACATTTTTGCTTTGGTTTAGAATACAGAGGCAGGTGAAAACAATCCTTTTTAGGCTCAGCCTTTGATAATTTCTGAAGCTTTAATATACTATGACTCATGAAGATTGCACCAGTTTAAGTATGGATAAATTATCTTTTTAATGATGGTAATAACAAATTTAGTAATACTATTATCAAATTAAGTTTTCATGATGTTAATAAAAGGTTAGAATGTTAAAAAATTCTAAATATATGTATTAATTTGTATATCGGCTAAAATAGACAAGGAGAGCTTTAGAATATAAGCTAGGACACCAGCAACAAGACTTTTGCCATAAACAAAAATGACTCTGTGCCTGCCCAACTGCAAACTGTAAGGCAAGAAAACCCTTTGAATGGGTCCTCTCCAGACATACAGTATAAACTTTCTGTTCTAATCAGCTCCTCTTATATTTTGGGCTTACTGAACATTGTTCTCTTAACCTTTGCCAAGCTGAAGAACTTTATAAATATTTTTTTTCATTAACAGCCAGAGTGATTTATGGGTTTCTCTCTCTCTAGCTCTCCTCAGTTAGAAAAACATTTTATTTTTCAGCTTCATTTCTTCCTCCCATTATTCCCATATCTCTACTGTCTTGAACTATAGTCTTCCTCTAATGCAAGTTTGCATAAATATTCAAATGTGTTGATGTCTAGTGACCTTTGATGATGCAAATCAAACATCTTGAATTTTCTGCAATCATTCCTATTTAAAATATTCTATGCCATTTTCCCCAAAATCATCAAAACATCCAATACTACAATAAATGCCATTATTTTTCCTTAATGTTTTTAAATTTAAGTGGCAAAATCTATAGGGGATAGGGGTATATGATAGAATAGTGTGTGTGTGTGTGTGTGTGTGTGTGTGTGTGTGTGTGTGTGTGTGTGTGTGTGTGTGTGTGTGTGTGTGTGTGTGTACCCATGCACGCTGCTCCTGGGGCTTGAACTTGGAGCCTGGGCACTGTCTGTAAGTTTTTTTCCTCAAAGCTGGCACTGTACCACTTGAGCCTCAGCTGCACTTCCAGCTTTTTGGTGATTTATTGGAGATAAGAGTTTCACAGACTTTCCTCCTGGGACTAGCTTTAAACCATGATCCTCAGATCTCAGCCTCCTGTGTAGCTAGGATTAATAATTTTTAGAAACAGAACTCTGATTCAAACAAACCCATGTTTGTCACATACTTATTCAGTGTTTGATACTTGGCAAGTTACTTCTGTGTAATTTAATTTTCTTGTTTATTTTCAGAATATAAAAATCACCAACCTTATTGCATTGCAAAGATTAATGAGATAATCCTTGCTGGCTGTCATATACAAACCATTCATAAATATAGGAACTGTAAGAAAAAAATTGTTACCACCCAATATTAAATAACTTAGGAGGCGTATTTCCTGCTCTCCTAGGTGTGTGTTCCAGATCAATCCTCTAGTGTCTCAAAAACCTTACCCTATCTTGTTAATTTTTTCACTATCTATACCTTTGCATTTTTCCTTTCTGATTTTTCCCTTAGCTATATCATTCATCTTAAAACAAATGATATATTTGTACTCTCATATCTCTTTTCAGCTTCTATTAGATCTCTCTTCTCCCCTTTATAATGTCTCCATGTTTTTTAAATTTTCTCAATTCTTCTAATTCACACTAATTTTTTTCCATTCTCATCATTATATAATGCAAATGCTCTTACTAAGGTTACTAGTATCCAATGGGTTTAAATCCAGTGGACCTGGAGGCCTGGCTTAAGTGAGTGGTAGAAAAAAACAATGAGATGGCAAGTCTTTGAGCTCAAGTCCCAGTACTGGGATGGGGGTGGGGAGGAGAGAGAACAAAGAGAGAAAGAGAGAGACAGAGAGAGAATGAGGGAGGGAGAGAGAGGGAGAAACAGACAGATACTGATCAATCAATGCATAGATAAATGAAACACCCAGGTACTTTTCAATTTCTTTTTTTTCAGTTTCTTTCATATCAGATTTTTCAAAGGTGTTCAACAAGTTGACAATATCTATTTTTCAAGGAATTCTTGCTCTTGGCTTTTCTGCTTCACCCTGCTGGTTGTCTTACTCATCTGAACAGCCTTTATCTGGATTCTCCTCTCTACAACTCTACAAATGAAGTTAAGACTATGTGGGACTTTTATTTATGGATATTTTTGGCCTTAAATTCAACCATAGCTTACAAAGTCAGGATATAGAGAATTTATTGTATATAGAGAATTTAAGCAGGTTCCTAGTGATTTTAAATTGTCATACTGATAAGCAAAGATAGACATAGATGCAATTTTAAACAACTGGAAAAATGTAATTATATGGAAGAAGGTAGGAACGAAGTAGGACATTAGGACTGTTAGAAGGCTGCTTCAGGAGTTTGTTCTAGATCCTCTTTCTTTACATTTTACATTCTAATTCCTAAATCTTATAATCTATCTAGTCCTATGGCTTTAAATAACATCCAAAGGTTAATGACCTACAAACTGATAACTCTTTTAACTCTGATCTCTGAGCTCGGATCTATATAATAAATGTTCTTCTTAATATCTCTATTTGGAGGTTTCTCAAAAATCTCAAAAACTCTGCCATGGAGTATGAACAACTCATATTCCTCATTTTGGTGATTGGTATTTCAATCAACAAGATTGCTCCTTATTAACAACACAGCAATTATTCTTGATCCCTTTCCCTTTCCCTCAATTGGTGACATTCAACCTATGACCAACTCTCATTTGTTCAATTGTATATCCCATACTTCTCTTTAAATGCTATTGACCATTGGAGGAAAAGAATACATTCCCTCTGAATCTCATAGAGTAATCTATTAAAATTAGGAAAGATTGAAGATTGAAGCTAAAAAGGTAGTTGATACATTATGTAATATTTAGATCAAATGATGGCTTTGAAAATGATAATCTACCCAGCCTTCTAACAGCCTTAATGTCCTACTTTGTTCCTACCTTCTTCCATATAATTGCATTTTTCCAGCTGTATAAAATTGCATCTATGTCCATCTTTGCTTATCAGTATGACAATTTAAAATCACTAAGAACCTGCTCAACTTCTCTATATTCAACATTATAAGCATTTGTCCTGACTTTATAAGCTATGGTTGATTTTAAGGAGAAAAATATCCATAAAAAGTTCTACATAGTCATAAGTGAGCTTTAGATAATTTTCACCCTATCATAGAAATAGTAAAGCTAAAAAAAAGAGAAATAGTGAAGCTATAATGAAGGAATGATTTTTTTTCCTTTTGCTTTATTGAGTGAGAAGGAAGAACTGGAAGAGTCAGCAGCATTGTACAAGTCTTCATTTTGGTCCAATAAGAATAATTAGAAATTTTCTCAGTATATCATTTTATAAATCATTTTTATTTCTTCTTTAAAAATATCCTGGGGTGAGATGAAAATTCACTGCTTTAGAATGTGGTTTTGAGTATCAGATAGAAATAAATAGAAGCCAAGTATTCTTGTCACTTTGGCATTTAGATTTTTTTAATTCAATAAAAAGCAAGCCTGCCTCCTGAGTGTAAGGAGAGCTTCTAGCAGTAAGAGTCAATCAATCAAGAAGGGCATTTGTGGGTAGGAATTGTGAAAAATTGCCAGCCTGACCTTGAAAAAAGAGAAGTATTTGACACTAGAAGCAATGACACTAATTTCCCACTAATTTTCTCTTCTACATATTTAACTTTAAATTTCTGCCCCCTATCACCTGCTTTCATACCCTTATATCCACTATTAACATCATAATGTATATTAAAGAACCCTTACAACTGGTTAGGAAACTTCTTCTAGCAGACTAATATCATTTTGACTCAGTGATGCTGTGTGTAATGTGATCTAATAAAACCATGTCATATGCATTGAAAAGCAGTCAGTATAGAAGAGTAGCTCACACCACCCAAAGTCACAGCAACTAGAAACACAATATTAGCAAGAGCATCCTGATTTGCATAGCTTGATAGAATCTGTGTCCTTGCATGGGTGTTTTAGAATCTATATATGTGCATTGAGGTAGGCAGATAAAATAAATGATAGGATCTCAAGGTTGGGAAAGATACCAAGAGTACCTATTCCAGTGCATTGTTTAATGTTTAGATGATATCAACATCTGTTCTAAGTGGTTATACAACACACACCTGAATACTACTTCTAGGTCTTATCCTCTGTAAAAGAGAAAACCTCCTAAAATGGGCTAAGTAATTGATCAATAATATTTAATATGTGCTAATAAATACAAAGAATCATTAAATAAATGACAGGCCATATAAAAACAATGAAAAGAATGTAAATAGCTTGACTGATCAGAGGAAGACATAGGAAGGAGAAAGTTTTGGATGAAGGATAGATCAGAAAACAGTTTTGGACCTGTTAAAATGAATCTCCTGTCAGGGAACAGTTGGATATTGAAGTCAAACATTCAAAGCAGAGAGCTAAGGTATACGTATTAAAAATACATACATTGGTGAGTCACTAGTATTTAGATGGTATTTAAATGCATGATATTTGATTAGAACACCCAAGGAGTAAGTAGAGATAGAAAAGAGTAAAAAGACTAAGCCCTAAGGCATTCCAATATAAAGTGAGTAATAGCCAGAAAGAGAATGAAAAAGAGCAGTCAATGAGGTAGTTGCAAAACCAATCGAGTGTGCACTGCATGTCAAGTGAAGGGAGATAGTGCTCAACTATGTCAAATGCTGCTGAAAGTCTAATAAGACAAGGGCTTGGGGTTATGGGTTATACTGACAGGCATGATTATGGTGCAGAGGCAAGGGTAAAACCTGATTTGCAGCATGTTCTCAAAAGAACAGAAAGAAGACTGCAGATATAGCGTATAACTATATTTCTCCTAGGATTTTGTATAAAGGAAAGAGAAACTGCATGTGAACTGCAAGGAAAGGGTTGTTTTATTGTTTTGTCTTTTGAGAAAGAAAATAAAAACCAGCATGTTTGTTTACTACTGAGGAAAATCCATTAGAAAGGGAGCAATCAATGGTGCATAAACAATATGGAGAATACTTGGAGGGCATCTTGGAGGGAAAACATAACTTGGGGTCTGGCTTTATCTAACAGTACTTAAGAGTTTTTCTTCAAGAACAGGAAGGGAGTCAGAGTATACAAACATAAATGTATTAGGGAAGAGAGAAAAAGGTGGTGTTGCTTTTGGAAATTCTTGGATTACTTCTATTTTTTGTTTTAGAAAAAGAGAGAAAGATGATCAGTTAATAGTGAAGATGAGGGAAAAAGTTTGGATGTTGAAGAAGGGGGAAAAACCAATTAAGTCTAACAGAGTAGGAACATAATTGCTAGGTAGAATTAAGGGCCCATTCAAGGTTAATGATCATGAATATAAAGTGAGACCAGTCAGCAGGGTTCTGAGCTTTGCTCCAGTCATGTCAACTACACAATTAGAGTCATAGAATTGGCATAATATTTGTATTCAATGAGTATTGAAGATAAGTAATATATTGAGTGAGGAGAGGCTGAGGGCATAGAAAAGGACATTAGTATGATGATTGAATCAAGAATCCCAGCTAAAAACAAAGGGGATGAAAGCATGAGTAATTAGATGATATATCCAATAGATAGATATTTTATTGCTCCTGGTGAATCCAAAGGATTGTTGGAATTGAGGTAGTGAGATAAATGAACTGAAAAGATTTGAGGAAGTAGTCGTCAGATTGGACAGCTTGAAACTGGGAGTGTACAGGGTTCCATTAATATCACAGTATGTATAAGGTGTGATCTATTGTGTCCCTGAGGGAAAAGTGGAAGACAAGGTCACTGGAAGAGAGAAAAGAGGGAAATAAATGGAAATATCATAGATTAAATACCATCTATGTATATAGAGAAACCCACAAGTCAAGACAACTGTATTATTGGAGTGTGACGGAAATGAGGAGGAGTGATCTTCTGGGGGTCAGCACAGGACTGAAAAAAGAAGGAGTAGTGGGTGGATTAAGACATCTGATGGCATAAAAAATCAAATCTTGGAAAGGAGATGGATTGGAGGTGGTTTTGCATATTTTTTCCAAAACATTTGTTTTTGTCTCCAGCTTATCTTGATATATGTGTTTCAACACATATTTATTTTTTGTTTAGATTGAGTTATAGAATAAAAGAAGTTAAAGACAAAGTTCTGAGTAGGGTGCCAGTGGCTCATGCTTGCAATCCTAGCTACTTAGGAGGCTGAGATCTGAGGATCACAGTTCAAGGCCAGCCCAGGGAAGGAAAGTCTGTGAGACTCTTATTTCTGATAAACTACTTAAAAAAAAAAAAAAAAAAAAGCTGCAAGTGGAGCTGTGACTCAAGTGGTAGAGTGCTAACCTTGAGCAAAAGAAGTTCAGGAACAGCACCAAGGCCCCTATTGTTTATTATTGTTTATTAAGCTATAGCTTAATAATTTCAGTGGTATGTCCATACACGCCTGACCTTACTGAAAATTTGGTTGGTTTTTTTTTTTTTGTGGTTTTTTTTTTTTTTTTTTTTTTTTTTTTTGGTGGGTCGTGGGTCTTGAGCTCTGGACCTGGGCCCTGTCCCTCAGCTCTTCAGCTCAAGGCTAGCACTCTACCACTTGAGCCACAGTGCCACTTCCGATTTTCTGGTGGTTATTTGGAGATAAGAGTCTTACGCACTTTCTTGCCTGGGCTGGCTTTGAACAGCGATCCTCAGATCTCGGCCTCCTGAGTAGCTAGGATTACAGGTGTGAGCCAATGGCGCCAGTCTGAATTTATTTCATTTTAATAAATGCAATGTCTCTCATACTAAGTTATATAATTGCTGATAGTCCCTATACTCTTAGAATTCTGTAAGCTCTTCTCAAAGCTTCTCAGTAATAAGAATTATTCTAATCTTTCATTTAATGTTAATATTAGTCTTTTTTTTTTTTTTTTTTTTTTTTGTCGGTCGTGGGGCTTGAACTCTGGGCCTGGGCGCTGTCCCTCAGCTCTTCAGCTCAAGGCGAGCGCTCTACCACTTGAGCTACAGCGCCACTTCCGGTTTTCTGGTGGTTTATTGGAGATAGGAGTCTCACGGTCTTTTCCTGCCCGGGCTGGCTTTGAACCGTGATCCTCAGATCTCAGCCTCCTGAGTAGCTAGGATTACAGGCGTGAGCCACCAGCGCCCGGCTAATATTAGTCTTTAAAAATCAATGCAACCATATTCAATATAATTTTGAAAACCTTGTATAACTGATAACTGCTACATTATTTCTGTTGCTGGGGTCTGTATTTATTCTTGCATTGGTGCCAAGCAATATTAGCTTGTCAAAAAAATTAAAGACAGAGGCTGTCTTAATACTTAAATGATGTATATACACCAAAAGCAGGCCAAATGACATCACTCCATAAGTGATGATTCTGCAGTGTTTCAAATAAAGAAAAGACGTGGGTGACCTGAATCATCACATGGCATGTGGTGGAATTGGAAGACCAAATTAATGGAAGCCAGGATCACATCCACACTGTTAAACAATGGTTTTCTTTCATCCTCACAATATTAACTGTAAGTAATGTGAAATTAATAGGATACATTTAAAATATGGGGTAATTTACACACAGTTTGTCAACCTTCTTTTTTTTTTATTACATTACTCAAGTCAAAGAAATTCCAGACTTTTTCATTATCCTTATATTTGTAGTCTAACAACTCTGATTTTTGAAATATGAGAGAAAAATATCCTATATGTGCGAACCCTTAAAACTGCATACTGACAACTAGAAATAACTATGCATTTTTCTACATCCTCTGAACTCAGTCTTCTATTAGTAATAAGAGGCCTCCAATCCTTTATCCCAACCAAATCTGAAGTGCTTAATATAACCAAAGTTTATATCAACCTCATACTATGTCTGATGTAGTATAGCAGAGGAGCTCTGTTCAATATAGTGCCTCAGATAGTCACGCTAATAGATTTTCTAATCACAGAAAAGTAGCAAATTGCATACTGACTTTTAAGATTTCCACCTAGAAAGGCAACATAGCACAGCCCAAACACATTTTATTGGCTAGCAAAAATCACATGGCCATATTTAACTTCAAGAAGGACACTGGAGAGTAGTCATACCACATAGTTGGTAAGATGAAAAGGATTTTGATCGATAATACCATTTATTGTCCATATGTCTGAAATCTCACGGTTTATCACATTGTCCAGTTTAGAATTCATATTTTCATGTCAGTTAGGCTTTGTTTTTTGGGGGGGAAAACACAAAAACAAACTCTAGCTAATTTAAACAATAAAAGGAATTCATTAAAAGAACACTGAAAAACCGCATTTAGAAAGATCAACCATCAGAGTAGTTCTGGATATCTCTATATAAATAATCCAGACTTAAGTGAATGGCCTAATTAAGGTGTCCCCATCAAGGTAAACAAAATCCACACAACTTCAGTAATTCTGATGCTTATGCAGGGAGAATTGATTGGCTCTTGAGTTACACGTATATGTCTAACTAAGGAACATAGTCCAGTAGATATTCCCACTTACATGGGTGAAAAGGTAACTTCCAAAAGAAAAATCAATGTTGTTATATAACAAAGGAAAGAGGGACAATGTGTAGCCAAAATGAAATCTTGTTTCTCTTTCGAGTATTTGAACTTCATTAGACCATCTCTTGGCATCTCTTTCATTCTTGATTTCCTAGAAGTCTATTGTTCTCATTATCAAACACTAGAATGAGAAAAAAAGATCCTGCTGCCCACAAAGATCTTGCTTTAGGACATGTTCCATAGCTAAAGTCTTTCAACATTTTAGCCATTGTTTTATGCAGTCATGATCTCCAAAGAGGCTTAACACTAAGCAGTTATTGCTAAAATCAATTCAATTTATGAGATTATATGGCTATAATTTGCCAGAGCAAGACCTTGTAGGAAAGAAACAAAGAATCATGAGGACATTTTTTTTAAGTTGCTTGTCTTACTGGATGCCAGTGGCTCATGCCTGTAATCCTAACTACTCAGGAAACTGAGATCTGGTGATCATAGTTCAAAGTCAGCCCTGGCAAGAAAGTCTATGAGACTCCTATCTCAAATTAACCATGCAAAAAAGCCAGAAGTGGAGCTGTGGCTCAACTGGTAGAACACTAGCCTTGAACAAAAACAGCTCAGGGACAACATTCAGGCCCTGAGTTCAAACCCCAGGACCAACACAAAAAGTCTGTAGTTTGGAAACTTCTTGGAAAATGATGACTTAGCTAGGGGTTGGAAATATGGCTTTAGAAAGAAGTCATGGACATCCTTAAATATGAGTACTGTGATTTGAGAAAGAAACACATTTATCCAATGAAGAGTATGATCACAAAATGCTTTTTCTCATTTCACACTTGCAGCATCTGACCTTTGAAATTTGGCTACTATTGAGTGCTTCATAAGTACCACCTGTTTTTCCTACTTTGGAGAGTCAGTTATAAATAAAATGAGTTATTAATATTTGGCAATGCAGCTTTAAACATTGAATAGAAAGTTTTGCTGACTACTCTGCTGAGTCCTTGAAGACAGATGGACCAAGCATGTGTTCATCATTTGAAAAGGCAGCAATTTTCAAGGGAGAGACAAAATCTCATTTGGTCCACCCCACTATCCCTCCAAACCCCAGCCACAAACACACCGTTTCTGCAGGCTGAGTTCTTGAAATTGCAGAGAGGCCCCTGCACACATAAGGAAGAGATAACAGCATGTATTTGGGGTTACTTTGAGTTGTATTTTTATTTATTTAATCTCTTAAAAAAGAGATTATTTATTTTTTTTGTCGGCCGTGGGGCTTGAACTCTGGGCCTGGGCGCTGTCCCTCAGCTCTTCAGCTCAAGGCGAGCGCTCTACCACTTGAGCTACAGCGCCACTTCCTGTCACTTGTATTATTAAGTTCTTTATAATAAAAAAAAATCTCTAAGTGCAATATTTCACTGGGCACAAATTACTCAATCCATACCCTGTATTTACTGTTAGACCAGGAGTGACTATCACTTGGTAGAATGGTCCAAATGCAGAAACAAAATACAAAAAAAAAAATTTTTAAGGACTTCCCGGCTATCTTGTTCATAAATTGCCATTTCAATTCTTTAAATGAATTCCTACTGTACTGAGAGCTGACAGAGATTCCAAACTCCCATCAAACTTCTAGACAAGAGCTTAGAGGTTAGTCGAAAAACTGACAAATAATCTAAATTTCAAAACATTCAAGATGAAACTAAGGAAACATTGATATAACTATATTCATACCTTAAGCTGAGAGCTAGTCAATTTTCTTTTTTAGGAAGGAATGTCAGATAGTCAACCTTATAGTTTAAGTGTTCATTTTAAGAACAATCTTAGAAACTATATAGAATATCACTACAGTATAACAGATTGAGCTACCTATTTGCTAGAGGTTACTCTGCAGGGAAAGCTACGACTATAAAGGGTTTCAAGAAACTGGGTTAAAACCTAAACCTAATCTTATCAGTATTGTGACTAAAGACTAAAATGCTCCAAGGATTCCACAATGAAGCCTTGGAATATTTTCCACAATGGTATCATAATGAAATCAAAGGATTATGATATGGACTACACATCCAGTTTAATCTGGAGTTTACCTGCCACTCCAGCTCATGCTAATATGCTCTAGCTACCTGGGCCTCCTTTAGTTTTTTTCCCCAATATCCTAAACTTCTTACTTTGGGTTCTTGGCAGATTACTGGTACCTTTCACTCTTCCTCTATTTAAGTGGCTAACTCCTACGTTTTAAACCCCAAATTAGCCTAATTTAATCTTCTCTAACTTACTAAGTAAGTTAAACCGCTTTAATGCACTTTTATTTTTCACCTGCCCTGGGGCTTGAACTCTGGGCCTAGGCACTGTCCCTGAGGTTCTTTGTGCTCAAGACTAACGCTTTACCAATTGAGCCACAGAGCCACTTCTGGCTTTTTCTGAGTAGTTTATTGGACATAAGAATCTCATGGCATTTACTGCCAGGGTTGGCTTTGAACCATGATCCTCAGAGCTCAGCCTCCTGAGTGGCTAGGATTACAGGAGTAAGCCACCAGCACCCAGCTAATACCCAGATATTACACATTTTTACTTGTACTGTTCCTCTGTAGGAACAACAACAGGGTGATAACTGATTATTGGTGTGATCAACTGCTTGATATCTGTCACATTTCCTGGACTGCAGATTTCAAGATGTCAGTCTTGTGGTCATCTTCTTTATATATTTTGTATCTCAAAACCATACTCCATGCCTGATATATATTAGATGCTCAACAAATACTAGTGAATCTCAGTACTGCAGTTTAGGACTCTCAATTTTAATTCAGTATTAATTCCTCCTATCCCAAATCAAAAGATAATAGGGTGAACTATAATGCCACAGCTAATGAACAATAATTTATAATAATGACACAGGAAAAACATTCTAAACATTCAGAAAGATTGCTTCTAAAAGTTTATTTGCACATATATTTTGAAGTGCAGAATATGTTCTTTAGTTGTATTTGAAGTTTTAGGTGAATTTTGAACAGTCAAAAACCATGCTTCAGTCAGGTATAGTATGGCTCAGTCTTAGTTACTTCGAAGATAGAGATCAGTTATTCCTGGGGAAAATAAAAGTTTCACAATCTTGACCAATGACTGCCTTTGGTAGCATACACCTGTCATATCAGCTATGAGAGAAGCACACTGGCTTGGTGTTGTTAAGGGGAAGTACAGTGCTGGGCATGGTAGTACATGCATGTCATCTGAGCAATGCAGGGAAGCACACAGTTTACTATGGCCCAGGTATATAAAGTGAGGCCATGTTACAAAAATAAACAGCACACAAAGTGGCTGTAGGTATAGCTCAAGTGGTAGCATGCCTGTCTAGCAAGTGTGAGGTGGCATATTTATTCAGTACTGTTTTGACTGCATATAACCCCATTTATAAGGTTATTTCTATATAAAAAGGTATTCTTAATTCTGTGTAAAGATTTCAAGTCTCTTATCCTGTGTCAGCAGTTTTTCCCTTGACACTGCCCCTTCCAACGGATAAGGCAGAGGAACCAACAGAAGAAGTGTGCCAAGGAAGTCAGCTATTAGGATTAATTCACACTGCAGTTCTCATGTGACCTGCAAAAGAAGGGCCAATAGCAGAGGTATCCCCTATAGTAAGAGTGATGTATAGTGGATGTCTGTAATGCAGAGAACATACTCCAGAATTACTAGTTATTTGTAAATCACATGTTCATAGGTCAACTGGTTAAGACATTAAACCTACTGTAATAATTAGATTCCTGTTGAAGCCAGAGAAAAGTTATTTGTATAATTTATGTAAAGCCAGATGATATATACCTACTGTCCAGACAACACCTTGGTAGTAGTTGGAATTCTTGTGTGTGTCTGCCTGGGAAGTCACATAAAGCCTCTTTTTCTTAGATGCTGACAGCTAAAGACTAACAATTTCTTTACTTTCTCCCTCTACCTTTTAAATATTCCCTATTAGTCAACTGGGTGCTTCTGTCATTGCAGCTTTCCCTCTCAATGTAACTTCCAAGATTCAAGTTTAGACTTCTTCATCACATTTTTAGATTGACTTAAGATGAGATGCTGGGAGTGCAGATATCTTAATCTCCAACAACATTTCTATAAATCATTTTAAATTTGTATTTAAAATGTATCTCCTCTGTGGAATTGTTTTGCAAATAATTCTACCTAGTATGTGTGCATTTTTATCCCTCACTCTTCAATTCAAAGCTACAGTTAATGTGGGGAGTCTTTTGATTTGTATCCTCTTCCCATGTTTCTTCCTCCTCCTCCGCCTCCTTCTTCTCCTATTTCTTCCTTCTTCTTCCTCTTTTTTTTTTTTTTTTGCCAGTCATGGGTCTTGAACTCTGGACCTGGGCGCTGTCCCTCAGCTCTTCAACTCAAGGCGAGCGCTCTACCTCTTGAGCCACAATGCCACTTCTCCTCTTTTGTTTTTGTGCTGGTACCAAGGCTTGAACTCAGAGTCTTGTTATCTCATTCAGCTTTTTCTATCACAGTTGCCCCTCTATTACTTCAACCATAACTCCAGTCCAGTTTTTTCACTGGTTAATTGAAGATAGAGTTTTTTTTTCTGTCCAGCCTGGCTTTGAACTGTGATCCTCCAGGACTCAGTCTCCTGAGTAGGTAGGATTACAAATGTGAGCCATCAACACTTAGCTCATTTATTTTTTATCTTATTTTCCAGTCATTACCATAAATCTAGACAAGAGAAGAGGCTAGAGGTTGTTAGGTAGGACTGAAATGGGAACTAGGGGACTTCTCTTAAAGTGATTGTGCAGTGAACCCAGTTTTGCCCTGTGCTTATTTAAGAATGGCTTCAGAATGGGTTTAGCTCTTCTAATTAATTTTTTGATTTACCTCTTTTGATAATATCTACCATAAGAAGCAGCAGCAAACTTATGATGATAATAAAATGGCAACTAGCATTGGTCTTAATCTCAGGTAGAAAAAAAGGGAATATAGAAATACAGTGAAATGCAGAGTATTCATCTGAAAGAGGCAGCTGCTGCCTGATTCGAGTGGATTATTGCCATGTAGAAATGTGGGCATGGTGTTATCAGTGTTTCAATTTTTTTCAAAGAAGCCAGAAATCTAGACTTTTAAGTGAGCTCTCCTGGTTTATTTTTAAACTTGTGCTTTTGGTGACTTTACAAGACATTATGGCATGCATTTTTTCAGCAGACATTGATATCCGTTCTATCTTCACTGACTCACTTGGTGGGAACAAGAAGTCCACATGCTAATGCAAATAGAGAAGGGGGAATAGGTACAGGAGATGGAGTAGGGGAGACATTCTGCACTCTCCAAAGATAATAAGTTTTGATGCCCTATTTGTTACCCCAGTATGTACTTTCCATCAGACTGAATTCTTTATATGTAAGAAACATGCCTGATAGTAAGAAATGTACCATTTTAAAAGGGGAAAAAAGCAGCGGAGAAGAAGGAATATTGGGATGTAGAGCTATAATATATCTAGTAAAAGCTAATTTTTTTTTAAAGAACTGATGCTGGTTATTAGCAAAAAATACAGAGAAATTACATTGTATGACAAATCACAGATTTCAAGATACTGCTTACCTGCAATGCAGTTGAGAAAGTTACCAAAGGCTTTAATTATGTGGTGGTTGGTGTTTCTTTTTTCTTTAACAATGGATGAAAAGTATGTGAATATTCATCATAAATTGTTATACATTGGAACTATTTTGTAAGTACATTTTGAAAGAACAAACGTTGGGCCTCTGTCAGACTTGTGAATGTTGGTTTTTCTGACAAGTAATTGCATTTTCTTTACAAGGCCAAAAAAGACAAAAGAGTTTTAGGCATTTATTCCTGCACTAAAAATCTCTCAGTCTCTGACAGAAAAGGACAGAAGTCTGTGAGCTGGAAAGTATATCTTACATTGGCAGGAACATCTAGGGGCTATCAAAATGTGCCAGCTAATAGCACTGTCATGATTCCAGCAATCAGACCCTAGATTTCTGTTTGCTCCCTCAGTCTAGCCAAGGAATATTGGGATATAGCAGTGTTTATAGAATGACATTGCTCAAGAAGTCTGATGTGATATCTAGAAGGAAATAGTTAAGAGGGATTAGTAATTTCTGAGTAAGACTAGATACCATACTAAGTATATGAATTACTATCATCATCTTGACAATTAACATTCATATGACATTTAACAGTATGCAAAACTATTTCAGACATTATCTTATCTCTGTCTCCTTCCTTGGAAGGAACAAAAAGAAAGCATTCTTATAGTCTCTGTGCAGTTGAGGAAACTGAAGACCAAAGTGGCTTTCCCAAGGTCAAAGAGTATTAAGATCAGATTGGTAATAACAAAAATATGATTATTGAGTAAAATATAGAGATAGATATGATATAATATATAGATATATAGATCATATATATAGATCACACTTGCTTTATCCATTCGTTTATTCAATGGCATCTGGGCTGTCTCCATAACTTGACTATGGTGAATAGTGTGGCAATGAACAGCATATGCAAGTGTCTTTATTGTATCCTGAATTATAATCTTTTGGATAAATGCTCAAGGCTGATAGTGCTGGATCATAGAGTAGTTCAGAATACTAATCTCAAACCTAGGTTTTCTGATTGTAAACATGTGCTTTTTTTTTATTGTCCCTGGGTCAGCTCAATGGTTCAGCCAGACCAACTTCTAATACTGAATCAGCCTTTGAGGAGGGAGTTCCAAAATTCATGTCAAACAAAAAAATAAGATTAGCCAAATATCTGTAATTGCCATAAATATGTCCCCATGGATATTCGACATGGTGTTATCAAAACTAAACACTGTTCTTTAGCTTTTTCATTCTAAGCTGGTGCTCTACCACTTGAACCAAGGCTGTACCTAGCTTTTTGGTGGTTAATTGGAGATAAGAGTCTTATAAACTTTCCCTCCAAGGCCAGCTTTGAACCATGATCCTCAGATCTCACCTCCTGAGTAGCTAGGCTTACAGGTGTGAGCTATTAGCACTTGGCTCCCAATCCTGTTCTTAATCACAATAATTTTTTTAAAACTCATGTGAGAATAATATCTTTCTCAGTCTCATTTGATATGATGTCTATGTCCTTATAACTGTGCTCTTGCCCATAAGACACTTCTTAAATACACAGGACTTTTTAAAAAGTTATTTGGCAACAGTATTTCTTAATGAAATGTTTGTAATCATTGTTTCCATTTTAATAATTCTACCATTACTCCTAATACCCAAATGCATAGTAGGTCTTATACTGCACCAACCAGTAAGAGAAAAGTAAGCCTTGGAATTTGGTGGGGGTTTTTTTTGTTCATTTTTGTTTCTTTTCTTTTTATGCTGGCACTAGGGCTTGAACTCAGGATGCTTGGCTTTTTCACTGCTGGCCCTTTACCACTAAAACCACAACTCTAGCCTAGATCCATGGTCTTTTCTACTTGGGCTGGTTTTGAACTATGATTCTCAGATCTCAGCCTCCTGAATAGTTAGGATTACAACATGAACCACCAGTGCTCAAGTCTCTGGTGTGAATTTTAAATATGTTTTAATATGTTTTCTACTCTTCTTTGCCTGTTGTTTAAAAAAATAACTACCAAAGTTGAATAAAATAGAGGTTCCTTTTTCTCATATTATGGGTATCCATGAGATAAAAATGAATATGCATTGGTATCAGTTCAACTGTTCAATCATGCCAAAGAAGTAAAACCTTCCAGTTTTCCTGCTCTTTCATGCAGAATGTTGGATTATCCTTGGATTTATTGCCTCATTGTGGCAAAATAACTATTAAAGCTCTGGACTCAAAGTAAAAAAGAAGAGGAAAGAGAAGAAAAAAGGGAGAAAACAGTGCCACAGCAATGCCCCTTTTTATCAGAAAAACAGAACAAAGTTTCCCTACAAACTCCATCTTAGGTGTCATTGCATAGAACTGGATCACATGACTACACCAAGCTACAAAAAGATTACAGAAAGAAAGGTGTCATGACTGACTGATCAAATTCATTGATCCTGGAAATTCATTGATCTGGAAATAAGTCAGGCTTTTGTAGGAAAGAAGAAGCAAGGAAATGACTTGGGGAAGACAACTACCTGTATTTTGACTTAAATATCCATCTGAATATCCATCCATACTGCATTCCTTCAAAAACAGGTGAACTTAATAAACTGTTATAAATAACGAACTATGGAATGATAATCCATTATAAATACCATTTTGTCTCTGTCTTCTGTTCACAGCACAACTGATGTTAGTGAGAACTCAATAGTATAACTTCTAGTTGTGTGAGATTGATGAAATATGAAAACTTTAGGCTCTCTATTCACATAGAGAATATTCTAGTATGTGATATCTCTCTCTAATATTTTCTCTCTCTCTCCTCTTCTTCCTTGCTTATTTTTTGTTCCCTTCTGAGAATTGATTCATTTAGTTATTTCTAAGATAATTGAATTAGCCACTCTTAAGTCAGATTCCCAGTCAACTTGCTAAGACGTAAAAATTTCTGTTTTTCATAATTTCCACTCCATCCAATAAAGGGATTAATTCCTTTCCCTATGTATTCTTTTATGTTTAGCCATTGGAAATTCAAATTTGAATTCTCTAATGCTTCACTATAAAGTTTATTAACTCAACAATAGTAGATTTTTTGTGTATGTGTTGGTGCTTTGTGTACAGACACTATAAAAAGAACTGAAAATAAACTAATGAATAGAATGACATGCCTATCCTTATTAAGATTACTCAAGAGTGGAGAAAACATATTTTTAGTAAAAAAAAAAAAAGTTTCCCAAAGAAACTTAGGACCAAGCTTAGATCTAATGTTGCTGAAGAGTAATGCTAGCTACTACAACAACCAAACAATACTTTCTCCATAGTCCATTAATGATCTATTTCTTGATGAGGTTAAAGTCAAATGAAAGTTCCTGGAATCTTTATCTTCTCAGGGCTCAGTCCTACTTGAAGCCTTATGAATCCTTCCCATTCATTTAGGAGATGGAGAAATGGTTTTGTTTTGTTTTGTTTTTTTTTGGGGGGGGAGTCTGGTCTTGGGGCCTGAACTCTGGGCCTGGGCACTGTCCCTCAGTTCTTCAGCTCAAGGATGAAGCTCTACGACTTGAGCCACAGCGCCACTTCTGGCTTTTTTCTTTTTTGCTTATGTGGTGCTGAGGAATCGAACCCAGGGCCTCATACATGCAGGGCAAGAACTCTACCACTGAGCCACCTTCCCAGCCCGGAGAAATGGTTTTATTTGTGGCTAAAATATAGCAAGGTTTGTAGAGGCCATGCTGGAAAGTGGCACAACTCCACTTCCACTCACATGTGATTTGGTTACATGGTCACACCTATCTGCAAGGGAGGCTAGGGAATGCTGTCTGGCCATGTGCTAAGAATGAAAGGGAAAAGACAAATGTACTGATGAGCATGGATAGTATGCGCTCAAACCTGAAAGGTGATTTGGAAAATAACCTTCAAATTTGAGGAATGAAGGACACTAAGGAAAGTTACAGGCAAAGAGAATGTAAAGCAAAACATATCAGAACATGTAAGAGAAGTGAGAATGGATGGCATCTGGGAGTTGAAAGTCTGGTGGGGTTGTAAAAAGAATCAAATTGGCAAGACAAATGACAAAATGACAAGCAGATTGCAAACATCTGCATATGCTAAGGAATAGATTTCCATTTTTAAGGAATATTTACTTTCTATTGAGAAAAGGAGGATTTAGCCAGGGAAATGAAATAATCAAATTTAGATACTTACAAAAACAGTAATCACTATAGTATGGAAGAGAAATTGGAAGAAATATAGGAGAACAAGACTGGGAGTTAGTAAAGCCATTTTAATAATCCAGGCAATAGGCCCTGAATGAAGGTAATGTCACAATAAGGCAAAGGGGAGGGAGGACAAATAAGCATTGATTTAGGAGAAACTTAAGATTTTAGGAGATACTTATGACTTTTATAAGGTGTGGGTTGCACGTAATATCAGTCTGTAGTGCTTCCGATGGTTTGTATCTTAGTTAGGCATAGTTACATGCTCACTTAGGTAAATGAGAGCAAACACACCTCATCCATTCTACCACCCATGTTCCTTCTTGGAGTGTGAGGTTCAGGTGTTCCCAATCTAGAGGGCAAGGTATCGCAGCGACATATTTCATCTGGAATTATAAATGCACTTTAGTACTTGGACTCTTTGTCCAGGGCCATTTGCCAGAAGCCATTACGTAAGTCAATAACTGAGATGAATTAGGAAATTCCCAGATGATTCTGGGCATCTAATACCACATTTTCCCTATTTCAAAGACTTCCAAAACATTACAGAATTGCTCAGATTAAAACAAGTTTCTCTGCCTCCTCACAAATGCGATTATATCTTGGTTTGAAGTGGCTGTTTAATTTTCTCACTGGCTCAAAAAACCAGAAGCATCTGTGATGCAACAAGAAGCAAGAGAGGCCAGCAGCCTCACTGGGCAAAGGCCTTGCCATCATATTTTGGACATATTTGTTTGGCAGAATCCCAGATTGTGTTAAAGGACCTACCACCTGAAGACATTTGGGTGTTGTAATATCAGACCATAACTATACTGTTTGCCAAGACTCACACAGCTATCCACCTGTCTGGCTCTGACCACTTTAGGAACAGAGAGAAAATTCAGAAGGCCCTGATTGGATGCCATTGTAGAAAACAGGCTGTGCCCACAAGATCATCATTAAAATTGCCAGCTGGATTTAGAAACATCCCTTTTCTCCTACTCCTAATCAGGGATGTTGAGTCATGGCATATAATGTGGTTCTGGTTTTCCACTCCTCTCTTTAACTACTACCTTCCTACTTCCTCACAAATCTCCCTTGCATCCTGTGCAACACTTCTTTTCTAGTGTGACACAATGACCTTCAACCTGTCTGTACCTGGCATCTGGTTCCCCTGCAGGAGGGAAGTATGAATTTCTTCCAAGTACTAAGCTTCTATTCCAGCTTAGAGCGTCCATGCCTGGCTCCCCACCTGCCTTCCATGGAGAGCCTTTATCTTACAATGGCGGTCTGACTTCACCTCTACCCACCACATTTGTACTCTGCGACTAGAGTGATCCACTGGCTCCCATCTGTCACTCCAGATGTCACACTACATGTTTTTCAGTCCTGTGAAAATGGGACCAAGGACTAATCTTTTTAAATTTAGGATTCATTTCAGAAATTTGTAGCAGCAGAAATTCACTCATACCAACTCCTGTTTCTGAATAAGCCTTTTACTGAGCATGTACCTTGGTTTGTAGAAGTAGAAATCCATGTTGAGTTTCAAAAATCTATTCTGAAATGAGTTCATCCCCGAACAGCACTCAGGCCCAGAGTGCCCCATGACCAACAAAACAACAACAACAACACCAAAAAAAAAAGTTCTTAAATTACCCTTAGTAATTTTAGTGTTTTAGAGGCTTTCTAATGTCCATTTTTCTTTCCGGAAATTTTTTTGTGGCTTTCAAGTTTCTTATGATATTTAAGTGGTGAGACAAGAAGTCTTTTGCAAAAGGAAATTCCCAATTGACTCTGCATCTGATATTCCATTTTCCACAGGGACTTCTAAAAATCAGAGAATAGCAGATACTTCACAATTAACTCAGCCTGCTGAGTGTCCTTCTCTTCTCATCTAGGGTGTCTCTCTCCACCTCAAAAATTATTTCCATTTTCTTAATTTTTAAAAATTTGTTTGAGTTGTTACATAATAGTCACACATTGATTATGTTACACTCAGTATGTACAGATATTGATAGTGGTATTCAGGTTTGGGCTTTATTCATCTTAGACAGGTACTTGACAACTTGAGCCATGTCTTTAGCCTTTTGTTTTTGTTTGCTCTGGTTCTTTTTGAGAATAGCATCTCAGTTTTTGCCCAGGCAGACCTAGACCATGAGCATCCTATTTACACTTCCTACCATAGCTGGGCTGACAGCTATATACCACTAGGCCCAGTTTTTTCTGTTAAGATGGGTATCTCTGAACTTTTTGCCTGTGCTGGCCTTGAACTATGATGTTCCTGATCTCAGCTTTCTGAGTGGCTAGGACTACAGGCATGAGAAACTGTATCTGACTCCAGGGTATTTTGTTGTTGTTGTTTACTTGGAGGGCTTTTTGTTATTGTTGTTGTTTACAGGTTCACACTTTCTTATTTCTAGATGTTTATCCACAAGGAAGTACTATAAGATACAAAGCCTGACCGATTCCTTTCAGGATATAGCTCAAAGCCCAGCAAGGTAACAAACCAGTATGATTGATGCCCTTATATAAATAATGTTATGTGTAGAGATAAGGATGTCTTGTGATTCTGAAGTCAGAGATCAGAATAATGTCTCTGTAAGACAATGAATCTTTTTTGTATATAATTTTTTGTATATAATTTTTATTGTAAAGGGTTACAGTTACAAGAGTAAGGTCATGAGTACATTTCCTATTGAGCATTGTTACCCCCTCCTTAAGACACAGAATCTTAAAAGGTTATTGGCAACCTTCAGGAAACTAGGAGAAAGGTATGAAACAGATTCTTTCTGTCAGTCTTCAGAAGTAACCAACCCTGGAAACATCTTGATTTTGAGCTTCTGGTCTCCAGAGTTATATGACAATTTCTGGTGCTCTAGCCACCCAGTTTGTGATACTTTATTATAGCAACCTCAGCAAACTCATACACACACTTCATATATCTGGAGAAATATGAAATCTAGAGAAACTGGCAGGAAACTCAGTCAATGGTATAATTAGGAGACCGGAAATGAATAGATGAGACAGTGAGGTTAGAGAGGGAATAACAACAACACTGACCTAATATCAAATCAAGTAATTGGATACAATTATTGCAAGACCCTAGAAGAAGGCACAGTCTGGACTGGGAAAAAAGGAGCCCATCTAAGTTCAGAGAACTCAGGGACAGGTCAGATGCACTGTCATTGTACAGCACAACCTTGTGACAAATGACTTCTTCGTACAAGTGCTTGGTCAATTTGTTTATTGATTCTATGTGGTTACCTTGCCTACAAATAAAGGCCACTAAAAGGTTTCTGTGTACTCATTGTTTTAAATATTTGGTTACTCAAGGAAGGTAGTCGGCTGCCCGTCTGTTCACTCTGCTGAAGCAGCAACAGGAGAACATCTGGTGGAGGAAGAGTGGGAAAAATAACTTGTCTTTCTTCCCTGTGGTTCTGCTCTCTTCTATCCATTCAGGATTTTTTTTTACAATGCAAACTGCAATATATTTATTACAGGAAAAATGTACAAGGTCATCTAGGCAGCACTAGAATTTGGGGAATATTATATCCATTTTTCTTGTTGGCAGAGTCCCAGGGAGGCACAGGGCATTAATTACATGGCAAGAGTCAGTGAGTGTGTTCATGTATATGTACTTTAGTCTTTCACCTACTTATCAAGTCACCATGAGTCAATTATGCGGACACCACCTTCAATTATGAGGACATCATTTTTTCCTTATAAATATTACACTCCTTACATTGGTTTCAACATTTAGCTATAGAGAAAACAAAGCAAAAAATAAAGGGGGAAAAAACAACCCAGACAATTGAGTAGTTTGCACATAAATGCCATCCTTTAGCCCCTATCAATATACTGATAAGTCCCCACAGAGTTAAATGTAAATGAATTTTCAGTTCTGCAATCTTCATTTCCCTGTCAAGATTGAGCAGGTGATTATACAATAATGCCAAATAAGCAAGACTTCACTGACAATTTGTACAGGGTAGGAAAATGTGTCAGTGTTGTTCAGATAAAATCTAGTAGTGTCATTTGTATATATTTGAACTCTTCAGATCTTTCAATTCTTTTGTGAGTCAAGAAAAGCCAGATTCTGTATGTCAGATGGAGAAGACAGCTCTGATTTCTTGTATGCTGCAGATGGAACTCAGGACCAGTGTAGGATAAGTAGGCACTCATACCACCATCCTTGGTCTTCAAGCCCAGGAAAAACTCATAAAGCCATATTCTAACCATCATATCTCTGTGGCTCCTGTTCTCATTCTTACTCTGTGTGTGTGTGTGTGTGTGTGTGTGTGTGTGTGTGTGTGTGTGTGTGTGTGTGTGTGTGTGTGTTGTTTAAATAATTAGAGTAAGTGCTTCTTGATTCTAGTCTCCAAGGGGACAGCTGTTTGTTACAAATACTATATACCCCCAAGCTTCAAGGCTTAATCAGCAGAATTGGAAAACTTCCCAACTTTTAAATTAGAAGTCCATAAACAAATAAATCCCTTAATTATTTATTCTCCTCAGCTTGGAAAAAATTGCAAGGTATTTGTATTTCGAACTTTACTGTGTTCCCTGACACTGTGCAGATTTTCATAAAAAAATATCCTTTTGAATTTCCAATGACAAAGACTAGTTAGCACTAATAAACTTAATTATAGACATTTTATTTGTTCTTCTCTACCTTTTCTATCTCAGTGTTTATTTTTAAATTTTATGCATAGAAAATTTCTTATGTTTTCCTTTCTAATCTCATTTCTCTAATCAATCAGGTATCCTTCCTTGGTAATCTTTTCAGAGATGCTCTCTCTTAAATGAATGAATGAATAAGTAAATAAATAAATAAATAATAGTATATTCCTTCAACATTTCATCCAAAGAAGGAGACCTTCTAGATAGGAACAGCCAACTGTCCACATTACTCTGTCTCCTTCAGGTTCAGCTTTCCATCAACTCCACCATTTTGAATCCTCAAACAACTACGGGTAAAATTTCAACCCAAATGTGAACCAAGTCCCTTTCCTTGGTTTCTTCTGGTTTAGCTTAGGCAGAATATAACTTTGTACACAAGAAGAGAAAGTAAAATAAAATGATACACAGCATAAAAACAAAAGTTTATAAAACAGATTCTTGTGTCAGGTTGGCTTATTCTATCTACACCTGCTATTTGAAGAAGTGCATATTGCCTCACAGCCCTTTCTTAAACTTTCCCAAGAGTTCCTTTATATGCTCTGTAGTCCCATCTTCAACCTTTCATTATTCTTAATTCTAGTCTGAATTTCTTTCTTCACCTAGGTGCTATAGTTAGTATATAGTTTGAGTATGTTCCCCAAGGTCTGATATGTTTGAAATTAAGAGTACTGAATCTCCTCGAGGCATTCACACAGTGAGACCAAAGGAGAATGTTCTTAGTCTTGGATCACATAGGCACAATGGCTATGTGCATATGATCCTATAAAATAATATTTTCTGAAATGAACTTCAGAAAATGGAAACAAGAAGCTTTTTCTCTGTTGCTGTTTTTCTTTTTCTTTTCTTGTTGTGTTGTTTGTTTATCTGTCATTGAGAGGATAAGGAGAGGCACAGAAATGGTGGGACAAAGGGTGAACAAATGCAGCAATGATACTAGACACTATGTTGAAAATATAACTCATGGGTGGGTACAGGAGGGAAAAACTGAAACAAGAGAAGGAATGACATCATTAAAAAAGAAATGTATTTTTTATCTTACTTGTATAACCATAACCCCTCTGTATATCACCTTTACAATAAAAATAAATATTTTTTTAAAAAGAGGACCAAATCTCAATCTGACTGAGATGTGTCAAGGTGGGACCTACAGAAAATGATTAGGAGATGATATCATTAAGGTGATGTCCCCATAGTTGAATCATGGTGGCTGTAGAAGTAGGAGAAATACAAGAATACATGCACATGAACACACTCACTGTCTTTTGCTATGTTACAAATGCCCTGTGCCAGAAGTGCGCTGTGGCTCAAATGATAGAGCACTAGGCTTGAGCTGAACAGCTGAGGGACAGAGCCCAGGCCCAGAGTTCAAGCCCCATGACTTACAAAAACAAAAATAAAAACAAAAAATGCCCTGTGCCTCTCTGGGACTCTGCTAAAAGAAAGCCATTATAGGATGTGGCTCCTTAACCTGGACTTCTAAAACTGTTAGCCAAAATAAATATATTTTCTTTATGAAGTTACCAGTCATAGATATTCAGTTTTAGTAATAACAAGAAATACATGACCTAATGAACCAGATAGCTGGTTTATTTAAGAATAGTACCTTTTATATGAGATCTAATTCCTTACATGCGAAGATGTGGCTAACGATATAACCATAGTTACATGGACATTATGTAAATTTTCAGTTTAAAACAACAATAGGAGACTTGTTCCTGGGCAGTCATCATTGTTACTATCTGAGGTAATAAAGAGAATCTTGACTTTGGAGTAAAAAATCCAAATTTGAATGTTTGAAATGTATCACTTACCAGATGTTTCACTCAGAGTGTGGATAAAACTTCACTGAATTAATATATTTATGTATTAATGTACATACACAATACATTATGTACAGTTGCATTGGATTATGGGTTGTATGCAAGTACACATAAATGTATTCATGTATGTACACTTGAACTTCTTCACATATGAAAGAAAACATGCAACCTTTTCTTTATGGGCTTTCACTTAGCATAATCTTTTCTAGCTCCTTCGATTTCTTCCCAAATGATGTCATATCATTCTTTCTAATGGATGAGTAAAATTCCATTGTGTATATATACCACATTTTCCTTATCAATTTGACCATTGAGGTACATCTGGGCTGATTCCGTACCTTGGCTATGAATAGTGCTGCTGTGAACATAGTTGTACTGGTGGCTTTACTGTATCCTTGTTTGTAATCTTTGAGATAAATGCCCTGGAAAGGAATTGCTGGATTATAGGATATGTTTAGTTTTTTGAGGAACTTCCATACTGCTTTGCAAAGTGGATGAAGAATTGTGACTTAAAAGAGAACTCAGTATAATACCTTAAAGGTAAAGTCAGAGTTCAACAAAATAAACACCAGGAAACAGGTACTTGAAAGGAGTAGGGTAGGGTAGACAAATGCAGGGAAGAGGGGAGAGAATGCAGTGAAAGATTCAACGTTTAGCCTACAAAATTAAGAACAGTGAGGGAAAGATTGGGTTAGAAGGGATGAGTGAGAATGTTGAAAGGGGTGACATTGATCAAGATGCATTGTATTTATAAACTGCCTTGTTAAATGGCAACTCCTTTGTACAACTACTTAAAGATAATATTTTATTAAAATAACTTCACTGAAGCCAGCATCCTCACCATCATTTTCTACAGAAGAATGACTTATCACTCTTTTATAATAATATTTTTTTTCTTGAGACAGAATCTCACTATAAAGTTTAGGCTGGTCTCACTGTCACAATCCACCTTCCTTAGACTCTTATGTTTTCCAGAGGTGGAGAGTATTGAAGTTTAAACTCAGGGAGTTGGCTACAAAGGAAAGTACTCAACGCTGAACCATGCCTTTAGCCTTCTTACACTGGTTATGTTTGAAATGAAATTTCACCCCTTTCCTGGACATATACTTGGAATTTTATTTTTACTTCTTGAAAATATCAGGCTTGTGGGATGGGATCTCACAAACTTTTCTACCAAAAGTGGTGTAGAAGCTCAAACTCATGATCTCAACCTCTCACCTAAATAAGATGACAGGCATGTATCACCAGGCCTTAAGCTATTATTTTTATTTATAGAACTACTTTTTTATTGTGAAAATACCGTACAGAGGGCTTACAATTACATAAGCCAGGTAATGAGTACATTTCTTATCAAACATTGTTGCCTCCTCCTTTGTTTCCCCTTGCCATCCCTTCCCATCTCCCCCTCCCCATCCC
The DNA here is from genome assembly GCF_024711535.1 of Dipodomys merriami. Classification (NCBI taxonomy): domain Eukaryota; kingdom Metazoa; phylum Chordata; class Mammalia; order Rodentia; family Heteromyidae; genus Dipodomys; species Dipodomys merriami. The sequence goes on from NW_027203381.1 coordinate 73,679,332, forward strand.
ACCCCCCTACCTATTGACATTATTGATTTCTGTGGGAGCTTAAATGAAGCATTTTAGAGGAATACAGAACATAAACAGTCCAGTTGTAAGTACCAATGGGATGAGGGAAGGGTGAACGAAGAGAGTGAAAGAGATAAAATTATTAAGGAGGTATCCCCATAATTGAATCCTGGTAGCTTTATTAATAGATTAAAAGACCAGAGGAAATTCATGTGCACATATTTGCTGTGTGTCAGTTTATGGTCAAATATTTCATTTACATGTGTGAAAATGGACAATAAAGCTCACTGTCTGGAGGAAGGAGAATGACAAGAGGAGGTGATTATGATTGAGATCTATAAATGGACATGATAAAGCAAATTCCCCTTGCACAACATATGGACATTAATAAAAAAGAAAGATCAAGAAACAAGAAAATACACATACAAATAAAGCATAGTTTTATCATGCAATCACTGAAAGAAACAACAGTTAAACAACCAAAATAGTAACAGTAATGACAAAAATAATTAAAAACAATTTAAAACCTTAAAGAAGTCTCTCAAAAACATCAAATGACAAAATTTAACCCAACACAGAGCTAAAGCTTTTTTCCGTGTTCTTCTGCTAGTTTTTATATAGTTTTCACCTGCCTGAGTTCTATCTCCAAACCACCCTTAAAACTCTACATAAATCTCTCCTCCAAACCAATCCACTCTGGTTCTTACATCCCATTACTCTTGCCTTTTGACCTATTATTTTATCCTCCTATGTCCCTCTTCTCTACTCCTGTAGAGCAAGCTCTCCTCTCTTGGTTCCTCCCATATTGATTCTGAATAAAAAGACTTATAAACTCAACTGAAAACCACATAATTCTTCCTATAAAGCAACAGAAAAATTCTGATTGTTTGTGAGTTTTGTATGTGTATCACAATAAAAATTATGTTTATTACCATTATATCTTGAAAACTCATTTTCAAGTCTCGTCCACAGCACTGTTCATGAGTAAACAGTTGTGTGGCTTTTCCATCAATCCACCATCCATCCACTTTCATTATGTACTGTGACCATTGTTCTTTTGGTTCCTCCAAACTATATGGGGACTAGAACTAGTTCATTCAGCTCATTTATTTGCATATGCTTATCAACTGTATCGAGAAGTGAATCACAAGCACATGACACACTTCTGAGCTCTCTCCCTCTCAAATTCATGAAGACATCACAAATGATTTTCCAAATTATTTTCCCTACTGAGTCCAAATCACATTCTCAACTGTAGATCACTTGTTCTCAAATGTTGGGGTATATTAGAATCACCTAGAGGACTTACTAAATAATAAACATTTTCTCAGAGTTTTTGATGTAGGACATCTGGAGCACAAAGCAAGAAACTGTATTTTTGTCCTCCTAAAAATTTTATTTCATGATACCATCCAACATGTTTTGGGTTTTTTTTTTTTTGATGTTATGTTTTGTTTTGTTTTGGTTGGTCGTGGGGCTTGAACTTTAGGCTTGGGAGCTGTCCCTGCACTCTTCAGCTCAAGGCTAGTGCTCTATCACTTGAGCCACAGTACAACTTCTGGTTTTCTGGTGGTTAATTGGAGATAAGAGTCTAATGGACTTTCCTGCCTGGACAGGCTTTGAACCACGATCCTCAGATCTGAGCCTCCTGAGTAGCTAAGATTACGAGCATAAGCCACTGGTGCTCAGCGTGTTTTATTATTTTTAAATTTATTTTTATGGTTATTGTAGAGTTGATATACAGAGGAGTTACAGTTACATGAATCCAGTAGTGAGTACAATTATTTTTGAACCATGTCTCCCCTTCCCTCACTCTCTCCCAGTTTTTTCCTCCTGACCTTACCCACAAGATGTACAGTTCATTTTCTACATAGTGTCTAGTGAGTACCACTGATGTATTTTTTTTTGTCAGTCGTGGGACTGAACTCTGGGCCTGGGCGCTGTCCCTCAGCTCTTCAGCTCAAGACTAGTACTCTACCACTAGAGCCATAGCACCACTTCTGGCTTTTTCTGCTTACGTGTTACTGAGAAATCAAACCCAGGGCCTCATACATGCAAGGCAAGCGCTCTACCACTGAGCCACCCAGCCCCCACTGATGTATTTGTACACCCTGTATTTCACCTTTTCTTTGCCCATTCTCACCCTCCCAAATACAAACAAACATGATAAACAAAAAAGAAAACAAATAACAACAATGGCAACTAAAATATCTCTTGTTTCATTTTCTTGAAGTTCCTTTCATAAAATATTATTTTATATGATCATATGCACATAGCTATTGAGCCTTTGTGATCCGTTCATATGCATATCCTCTTTTGGCCTCAGTGTATCTAGAGATCTATATAATCTATCATGTCCCAGTGTGTGTGTGTGTGTGTATGTGTGTGTGTGTGTGTGTGTGTGATGTATTTTTGTATGTGTGATGTATTTTTAATCATTCAGTGCATTCACTTATAGATTTATAGGCACATTATAGTTACCACAAATGAGGAAAACCATGCAACCTATGTTTTTGGTTTTTTTTTTCCTCTGGCTTACTTCACTAACGGGAATCCAGATAGGGAAAGAAGTAAAGCTATCACTCTTTGCAGCTGACATGAATCCTATAGATTCCTCACCCAAGCTACTTGAGTTGATCCGAAACTTTGGCAAAGAGCAGGGTATAAAATCAACCCACAAAAATCAGAAGCTTGCCTGTATGCCAACAATGAGAAGAGTGAGACTAAAATCCCAAAAGCAACTCCATTTGTCATAGTCTTAAAAGAAATTCCTCGGAATTAACACATGTTTTAAACACTAGCATAATGCCCTAATGAGATAAAGCAAAGACAAAAAAGTTAATCTTACTAGAAGCAAGATATACATACCATCCTTTCATTTTCAAATGTGACTGCACTTTAACTTCCATAATTTAACAAAATATGCATGAGATAATCTGCTGACTGATCTGACTAGACAAACAGCAACTTAAATCTGCCATGACTGTCCTAAATTTTATGAGATATACTTTTTTACATGCATTACTTAGATTAGTGGTGATCATGAGCTGGAGAATACTGTATCTTCTCCAAGTTGTATTTGTACTTTGGGAACCATCAGTAGCCTTTCTACTCTTGCCACCTTCAGATGTCAGCCCATGCATCTCCCTGTGCTTATGAACTAATTTAGTGATCTATTAGGTATTAGTATTTCTTCTGATAGCCTTATGGAATAGACCAGCAAAAGTAACCTCAAGAATTTGTGTATGGAGTCTGCACCAACCCAGTAAGAATTCAGGACTATCAGAGCCCCACAGTGGTAACTAGCTTCCTCCTCACAACATGCTGAAGGCTTTTAGCAGACTTAATTGGTTGACCTCTTGATGGACAGGCCCTTCACAGACAATATCCATAGTTAGTGGCCACCATGATACACATAAATCCAGTATATGATGTAATCTTGAGTAGCCTTGTATCTCAGGCAGCTGCTCTATCTGTCTGGGTGGAGTGGGGAGCCACAGGGAGCACAGAGGGCTGGTGGTATTGCCAGCAGTAGACACTTCCCCCACCACCACCACACACACACCAGATGTTGCTTCTTCCTTATCTCTTGGATATACTTATATACAACCATCTTTGCTCACCTGAGGGCTGTCACTAGACAGGGAAGGGTACTGCAATAATTTGCATGTTTAACACATGACCCTTGCTACTGATGTTGCTAGTTGACGTTTCACATTGAGAAACACTGTTCTGTCAACTATTAACAAAACACAGTGTAGATGATACATTGGATAGACCCTATCTGATAAGTCTTTTTAAAACATCCAACCACAATGTAGAAGGCTGATAGTCATCCACAGCAGATAAGAAGCCTTAGTTATAAAGACTGAAGTCAGAAAACTTCTGATTTCCCTTTCCAAAATGTTTCTACTTCGTATTGAAAATCCTACATCCCAAACCCTTTGTTTTAGACTTAATTCCAACCTTTTGAATTGTGGTTTTGGACTTACTGCTGTCAAGTCAATTTCTAATCCCAAATTTGATCAAAGGAAAGTGAAAGGGCTCCTTTATACCTTACAAGATAAGTTAAACAGGCTGGAAGGTGAGAAGGAAGGTAAGAACTGGTACAAATAGATGTCAAAATCATTAAGAAAGGTTCTGCTAGATTTTGCCTACTTTTATGCTACCGAACATTGAATGTGAGCAACAAACTAAATAGTTACTTAGGAAGAAAGTGTGTCCTTTAGTTACTAAATTCAGCACTGAATTAGATTTTTATTTCCTTATAGGAAGTTGGGTGGAAAAGTTTGAAATTGTTTCCAATTGTACAGAAAAGAGCATGTTATTCAGTATTGTTTTTAGTAAGATATTGCTTCAGTTGTATTTCATATTCACAAAGAATGTGACATGTGTTCTCACAATGCTTCTGATTGGTCCAGTGTCATGGTTTTCCAAAATGTATTTAGCTATAAAAATCCTTTCCTAAACAAAATCTTACAATAGAACATTGAATCAGTCACAGTGCTAGCATGGCAACTTCAAAAACCAGATGAAAAACTCAAAAGAAGAATGAGCGAAGAACTTTCAATGATAGGGCCTTTCATAAGGTCTGAATGGAGCAAAGGGAAGCTAGCAGGGGAAGGTAAAAAAAATTCCTCAAGGTTGGGACTGGCATTGTTACCCCAGGACATGAATGAACAAGAGAGTGGGCAGAATGGTTACCTCAGCTTGGCAAAAAAAAAAAAAAAATCATAGGAAGTTCTAATAAATTAGGGCCACCAGATAAGAAAGATGGCTTTGATTGAAGAAAGCAACCATTGCCAAACCACAGCCACAAAGAAAGGAGTCAAGAGAAATTAACATCTCAGTTTCTTTCTACTTTGGTCACTCCCTCTCTTACTGCTTTTCTTCTTGGCTATGGCCTTTAGAATGCTAGAGGGAGTCAAATGATATGATATGGAATTTCATGCTGAAAACAAAGAGCAAGATGGAGAAAGGCAGAGAAAAGACTGAAACAAAGACAACAAAAGAATATGTAGCACCAAACCAAATATAAATTTCACAGAACAGTATTCCTCCAGTTGAATTGGAGTGAAAGGGTTCTGGGCTTGTCAGCTTGCCTCTGTCTGCACTCATTTAGACCACAGTGATCTCTGGGGCATCTTTGTTGATTTCTAGTGCTGATGTTATAAATACCTTGGTCACAATAAAGCATCTTTGCTAATTTATAATACTCTGGTCTAATCTTTATGTTGTAAATACTTCAGTCACAATCAAGGCATCTTTGTTGACTTCTAGTGCTCTGGTCTAATCTTTATGTTGCAAAGACCTTGGTCACAATCGACAGTAGATCTGTGTACTTTACAAGTCATTCTTATCCCTTTTTCTTTCGTTGGTTTTCCTGTGTCAGTACTTGGACTGACTTGAACTCGGTATCTTAGGCTTGCTAGATTTTCTTGCTCACAGTTGATGCTCTATCACTTGAGTCACACTTCTGGTTTGACATTTTCTAGTTAATTGGAGATACAGTCTCAGAGACTTTTCTGCCCAGATTGGCTTTGAACCATGATTCTCCAGGTCTCAATCTCCTGAGCAGCTAGGATTAAAAGTGTGAACCATCAACACCCAACTTGAAAATCATTTGCTAAAAACACAATATGAATGTTTGGACAATAGTCTAGACTTAGTAGCACAACATGAAAGGCACCAGACCAGCTGTGGAAGCACCAGGATTTCAGCTTCTGGAAAGAAGAGTCTAATAGCACACAATCACACTAAGAGAAACCCCAAGTCTAGAAATCTGATAACTAAGTAAAATGTCCATGTGATAAGCAGACCAACTGAAGATCTTAGGATTCGTAAGCTTAAAAAACTTCCCTTGAGTAGTCTCATGTGTTGTTCAATGGAACTCTCCCAAAGGAATTCACAGTGAAATTCCATTGTCTCTTTCAGATTTGAAGAAGACATTGATACCTTGAGGCATTGCAATATGTACTTACTGACCAGGATACATTGATCGATGAGAAGAGAGATAGAGGGAGGCATGAAGCTACAAGGTAGTTAGGAAGAGGGCTAGGAAGGCAAGAAGAAACTCATCACTAAGAAAATGAGAAGTCTAATGCTGTAACTGGCAGCTGACAAGCAATACCCTCTAAATGTGCACTCAATTCTGAATCACAGCTTGGCCTCCTCCGCAGGGGCTGCTGCAGGTCCATCAGTCATTGGGCAGAGCTGCTGAGCACACCCGCTGCTGCTATGCAGAAAGGTCTGACTGGGGAAGTCAAAACTGAAATGGGGATGGGCAAGGATGGCAAGGCCAGAACACACAGGAGCCAGACTGTCAGATATTCTGTCACCAGAGCTGCTCCTGAAATCCCTCGGTTCACTGGAGAGAAGGGATGTTTGGGATGGGGAAGGGGCAGGGAGAAGAGTATGGGGAAAAGGAGATGCTGTTTTTAAGCTCCGTAGCTGAGTAGCTGAAGTGGCCTTCACGAGGAGCAAAAATAAGCTGAACAGAAGAAAAAGGCCCAGCTGTTCTTTGCTTTATTCTTAGGAATTCTCCAGATCTCACATTTTCTCATGTGTTGGTGCAGCTGCACAGCCGGAGGGGCCCAGGTTTCCTCTGTCCAGATGTAAGTAGTGAGCAAGGTGGAATAAACTTATTATACCTAACCCCACATACCCACCCTAGCACCCACTCTATGCCTACCTCATTGCATGCCTCTCCTTTAAGTTGGCAAGCTTTATAACAATAATATAAAGCCTTTGGCACACATGAGAGAAAATGCAAATCATGTTCCATATATTATCATGTTTAATTCTCACAGCAACAGTAAGAGGTAGGTACTATTATTACTACAAGTCTATTCAGCTTGGGGAAATCAGGAAGTAGAGAGATCAAGAAATTCAGTAATGAACAGCAGTCTGGTGACTAAGCCCTAGGAGGGGCCTTTAGTATCTCTGCACTTAAATACAATCCTACCTTGTCTAGATAGATAGATAGATAGATAGATAGATAGATAGATAGATAGATAGATAGATAGATAGATAGATAGATAGACACTCTCTCTCTCTCTTTCTCTCTCTCTCTCTTTCTCTCTCTCTCTTTTTCTCTCTGTATCCCTAGACTTCTCGACCTTTTTGTATATGCCAGTATTGAGGCTTGAACTCAGGGCCTTGTGTTCTTGGTTGTCTCTTTTGTTTAAAGCTGGCACTCTACCACTTGAGCCTCACCTCCACTTCTGGCTTTTTGCTGGAGAGAAGTGTCTCACGGATTTCAGCCTCCTGAGTAGCTAGGATTATAGGCATGAGCCACCAGCACTGTGGCTGGAGTTGTCACTTACTTTTCAACTTTCATTTATATTCTGTGAGAAAGGAAGGCCAGATTTCCCTTGACTGGCTTGTTTCTTTTGCTAATAAAGGCCAATCCAAGGCCATTCTGCAGGGAAGCTAAGCCTAGTCTGTGATAAGGAAGCACTCAGATCTCTCCCACAGAAGAGCAGAACTCCTTAGCTCAGAATCCTATTTTCACATCTTTTTTTTGTGTGTGAAAATACCGTACAGAGGAGTTACAATTACATGGGCAAAGCCGGGCACTGGTGGCTCACGCCTGTAATCCTAGCTACTCAGGAGGCTGAGATCTGAGGATCGCAGTTCAAAGCCAGCCTGGGCAGGAGAGACCGTTGAGACTCCTATCTCCAATAAACCACCAGAAAACCGGAAGTGGCGCTGTAGCTCAAGTGGTGGAGCACTCGCCTTGAGCTGAAGAACTGAGGGACAGCGCCCAGGCCCAGAGTTCAAGCCCCACGACCGACAAAAAAAAAAAAAAAAAATTACATGGGCAAGATAACGAGTTCATTTCTTATCAAGCATTGTTGCCTCCTCCTCCCTCCTCGTTTCCCCTTCCTATCCTTTCCCATACTCCCCCCACCTCCCCCTACCCGATCCTCCCCCCTGCCACCAAAGTTGAAAAGTTCGTTTTTCGACATAACCACCTGTACATCTCATTGTTGTAATGGGTCCACCAGTATCCCTAGTTAAAGGATTTGTTTTTGCCCTTCCCCTCCACAAATTATACCAACATCAAATACAGTGAAAGCAGGGGTTATACCGTGGGGGAGGGACATACAAAGCAACATAGAAAGCATCTTATAAATATGTTAGAAACAATTGCATGAAAGAAAAAAAAACATTTGAATACATAACTTGGGGGTCATTCCCCTAACATCAACTTATCTAACCTTTTCTGCTTGACTCGGACATATACTAGTTATTGCAAATAAGGGAAACCATGGAACCTATGTTTCTTTGGGCCTGGCTTACTTCACTTAATGTAATTTTTTCCAAGTCTTTCCATTTTCACATCTTATACAGAGTGCAGAACTCTGCCTAGACATGTTGTTCCACTGAATTCAAAAAGCCTCCCACACCTGGCATTTCCTTTTATAAGGTAGAAGAAGTTGGGCCATTAGCCTAAATCCATAGCAGTGGTTGTGAAAAAGCAGTGGTCATGGCAAAACTGACTCAGAAGGAAGAGGAAAATGAATCACACTTCAAAATTATTTCACCAAGTATTTTCAGAGAATTAAGAATGATTTAAATGCTCACTTATAGGAATTTAATTTTGCAATTCAGAAAACTACTGACATTTTCCTTATTTAAAAAGATATCCATAGGCTTAGATAAAGGCTTTCCGTCATTTATTCATAACACTGAAAACAGCTGAAGATGGAAAAGATAAGAAGCTATTTAGAGTGTTTTTAAAAAAAATTTAGACAATATTTATGTCTCAAGGACACACAGTATTATGGGGCTAGATTGTAAGTTGTTTGCTTTCAGTGTCTATGATGGAGCCTGGTACTTCAACTGCAATTCTATGCCTTCTTTCTTTTCCTAAGTAAGACCCGATCCATTTTCTCTGGTACATTTACCATATGCATATGTACATATGTACTCACTCAGATTTAAGTGAAAATGTTATTTTAAGAAAATTCAAAGTTTAATGAATCATAGAAGCAGCTACTTTTACCACTTGGTTTTCTTTTCTCCACTTTATGATACAGACTTTGTCCTCTAAAGAATAAAAGGAGATGGGAAATTATATGTATTTGGGAGTATATTGGTGACTAGTCATTTTTTTTTCTTTCAGGCTTCCTCGTAGCTATAGGATTCATTTTGGCCCTTTGTATTAGGACACATTTGTTTGGAGAGAAGAGAAATGTATTTAAAATGGCTCAGGTGTGGTCTGGGAATGTGGCTTAGTGGTAGAGTGCTTGCCTAGCATGCATCAAGCCCTGGGTTCAATCCCTCAGTACCATATACCAGAAAAAGCCAGAAGTGGTGTTGTGGCTCAAGTGGTAGAGCGCTAGCCTTGAGCAAAAAGAAGCTCAGGGAGAGTGCCTAGACCCTGAGTTCAAGTCCCAGGACTGGCAAAAAAAAAAGGCTTAGGTAAAGGAGAATTTGGGGACTCAGGATAGGAATATCAATCTACAGATCAAGAGGTCTCAGAAGAAACAGCAACAGCTGAAGAGTCCAGCAGTACCCATGCTTAATTTTGACCTTAGGTTTTATGCAGCTAGAGGAGGAGAAGAATGAGGAGAAGGCTCTAAGAGGTCAGCCCAGTGTGCACATTCATTCCCTTTAAGTGAGAGGATCACCCTTGTGGTCACTGTGGCCACCAAAGTGGGGCAGAATTGTTTACTACCAGCAGAGCCATCAAGGCCATATTGCTATAGATGTTGAATTAGAATAATTGTCTTAATGGACTACAGACTTTTTAGTGTATATGTGTGTCTTTGGGGTTGGATGGAGGTTGAGGAGGCTATAATGACTATCAATTTGTAATATATTCATTTGGGGAAATCTAAGATGGATAAAAAGTATTTGCTTTTCTTAATAAGCTTTGTTTTTTATTGTGAAAATACCATACAGAGGGGTTACAGTTACATGAGCAAGGTAATGAGTACATTTCTTATCCAGCATTGTTGCCTCCTCCTTTGTTTCCCCTACCATCCCTGCCCTTCTTCCCTCCCCCCCGCCCCCTCCCCCCATGCCAAAGTTAAAAAGTTTGGGTTTTTTTTTTGTTTGTTTGTTTTTTCTTTTATTGAGGTGGACCCATTGCAACAATGAGATGTACAAGACGTTATGTCGAAAATCGAACTTTACAACTTCGGCGCTGGGGGGAGGGAGGGAGGGGGAGGTCGTGGGAGGATGGGGGGAGGATGGGAAAGGATGGGAAGGGGAAATAAAGGAGGAGGCAGCAATGCTTGATAAGAAATGTACTCATTACCTTGCTCATGTAATTGTAACCCCTCTGTACAGTATTTTCACAAATAAAAATATTTTATCCACAGTTTTTGACAGTTCCATATTGTCTGCATTTTGATGGAGGCATTTCTAGGATATTTTTTTCAAGTTTAGGAAAACACATACATACACATACACACACACACACACACACACACACACACACACACTGTGTTGAAATATCTGTTCTTATATTTCTAAACTGTACCCCAAACCTGTATTTGGTCATATATATGATATAAATGATACATATGCATAGATACACACATATATGATATATATAAATTAATAAAATATATGATATAAGCATATACATAAATGAGTAGCATAAAACTTCATCTATGTCCTAAGAGTTTACTGATGCATTAATATGCTCGGGATGCCATAATAAAATGTCATAGAAACTAAATAGCTTAAAAAACAGGAATTATTTTTTCCTAGTTATGGAAGCTTCAAGTCCAAGTCCCAGAAGACAACAGGGTTGGTTTTTCCATTACCTTTATCCTTGATTGTCATGTTCCTCATTTCTTCACAGAATTCTCTGTGAACTTGTCTATTTTAATGTTCTCTTCTAATAAGGAAACTAGTCTCATCCTAAATCTTCCTTGTTTTAACTTAATTATCTCTCCAAATATTCTATCCACCATCTTTGAATACAGTCACTTTCTGAGGTACTTGGGATTAGGACTTCAATATATACATTTTAGTGGGTATATAAATCAGACAAGTCTATTATTTAGAAGTAGAAATGGAAGATGTTTTTATCTCTCACATGGACTACAGACTCCTGATTTCTCCAGCTTAGTATACCATGAACAATCTACCAGAAAGCTGCCAGATTATTTTCCAACTGAAAAATATAATTTGTCATTTCCTGCTTAAAGGAAACTTATAGTTCACACTTCAAAGTTTAAATGATTCACAAGAAAACCCAGCTTCTCACATCAGCTCCAGTTAATTTTCCCAGACTCCACTCCAGCCGTCTTCCATCCTCCATACCCAATGCTCCAAATACCCTGGGTCTCCTCTGGTGGCATACTGAAAAAAGTTTTTTCTTCTTTTCTTTTCTTTCTTTTCTTTCAGACAATTCTTCTATGTATCCCAAGCTGGCTTCAAACTTACAGCCCTTCTGCTTCAGCATCTTGAGTACCAGAGTTGCAGGTATGTGACACCACATTCAGTGCAATTTCTATATTCTGCACTTTATGTTCTTATTTAGTCTACATTTAAACAAATTTAATGGTACTTTAAGACAAAGATTATTTCACATTATTTCATTTAACAATTTATTACTTATATGCATATTTCAATAGCATGGCAGTTAAATAGGATTTTGGACTACCAAGAAACCTATTACTTTTGATTAGTTTCACAAATATATGTTCAGCATCTATCATATGTTGGACACTCTAGACATTTATTACATAAAGATGAAAAGTGATGTCTCTGATTTTCCAAAACTCAATCTATCATGGAAAGAAGACAGACATGTAAACAAATTAATATAATTCAACCAGTCTGGGGGTAGAAATAAGCATACAGTCATCTAGGAAAGTAAGATAGATTAATTTTACCTGAAATGGTCAAGGAAAACTCTAGTGATGAAAGCTAATATTAGAATTTGGAATTTGTTAAGAGAAAGAAGGGAATTTTAGCCACCAACTAGAAAGGAAAAAGAAAAACAAAGGAAAAAGATACAGATGGACACCCGACAGGCCTTAAGGGAACATTGAATCACTATACTTTTTCTCTCTCTGAAGATCTGAAGCTAAGGGCTGAGAAGCCTTTTCTTTTGAGCTGTCAAAAACACAAGCATCTAATTATTTCTTCTTCTTTAGACAGTAACTCTTGAGTCCAGACTCCAGGGTGCTTTTGTACCTGTCTAAAAGAAACCACCTTCAAATTCCAAAGTAGCTTTCCTCTGAATGCAAAACCTAAAGTGATCTAATAGTGCTTTCATGCATCTGTGTTTGTGTGGGGGGGGGGATGGGAGGGAGGGAAATAGACCTTTCAGATAAGGTCTCACATGTAGCCCAGGCTGGCCTTGAGCTCCCAAGTGCTGGTATCACATCTTTGTCTAGAGAATTGAAAAATAACTCTAGAAACATACCTTCTTACATTTGATCATTTTCTTTCAGAACAGCAATTCTCATTCCAGTGCCTTGCCAGCACCTCAGACCAATCAAATCAGAATGTCTCAGAGTAGGGCCCAGGCAGCAATATTTTCCGAAGCTCCCTACATGATCCCAATGTGAAACCAAGATTGAAAATCACTGAATCCAATATGTGTTTTTCCCCTCCATGTCGATGTTGAACTATAATAATTCTCAGGCTTTTCTGATAGGATTAAGGGTCTTTCTTGGTTCAAAAATAGAATGGAGAGATACTGATTGTATTCCCTCCCAATATGAACACAATTTTTGTATCTTCTTGTTTGCATCTTCCTGTTTTTAATCTCAGTTCTGGCTTCTTGATATCCCTCTCTCACAAGTATGTTCCTTTCTCCCAGGCTCCTGGCCTCAGGTTAGGATACAAGTGTTCAACAAATAGGTTTAAAAGAAAGTCCAAGTTTTGGTTCATTGTTTCTATAACTAAAGGATCCCCTTCCCTTAAGACTGCAGATTCTTGTATTTTGACCCAGCTAGAGGTTATTCTTTGGAGCAAAATCTCCATAGTTCCTTGTTTGTGTTTGGCCTGAGACTTAAATCAGGCTCAGTGCATCACTTTCTATTGTCTGTCCAGTCCCTTCCATGTGTGGTTGAGGTGGGGAGTATTGGGAGAGATGAGAGATTTTAACCCTAAAAGAGAAGAGAACTTCAAGTTGAGCGAAGTTGCTGGGCAATCAACCCTCACTTTGAGTCATGAGGCTTCATTTATCTCCTGTTTTCCTCCCCTCTGTATGAAGAGAGAGACTGTAGGAAGACTGTTGGGGGAGAGCAACTGGGTGAAGGAGAGAAGAATGTAGCAATCAGCTAGCCCACCAGAAAGACAGCAGCAGAGCAGGGGGGTGGAGGAGGGAAGCCGAGAGCCAGCTACCACAGTGCTGGTGACAGGAAAGTGAACCTCAGATCAGGAGAAAGTCCTGGTGCTGTGGTCCATTGAGTCAGAAAGAACTGAATTCTCATCATATTAACCAGAAAATGCCTGTGGATGAAGCAGCCCCCACAAGTACTACCTCTAGCCAGGCTGCTCATTTTCAGCACCAAAGTGACATCATGTAAATTCACAGGCAGATGCCAAACCTGATGAAAACTTCTGATTCACTCAGTCTCTTGGGTATACACAGCTGACTGGATGGCCTCTAAAGCCGCTTCTAGCTCTTCAGTTCTAAAGGTCTATGAGTCTAAGCAAGTGACTATGATGAATCTACCATGTCCCACGAAGTGCATTGTAGGGGTGTAAAGGGGGGGATCATTTCCAAGGAACTTTGTGTCTAGGTACCCATGTACTTTATATTAAAAAATTGGACAATTTATTATGCCAAAGAAAGGAAATGCAAGAGGCAATTTCCAGTAGAGAAACAGCTGCTTCTGTGTACCTGTTTTCCTCCCGAGCAGAATTCCAAACAGTATAAAAATACAGGTCCAATGTCTGTAATCAGTTCTTACTTGGGAGATAAAATTTTTATTCAGTGATATCTTATGCTTTCCTTTTTCTGGTCACCCATAGGCAATATTCCCTTAAGACCATTGTATAGAAAGCCACACCACCTCCCTTTGCTAGGAGCAATCTGTCCAGCCTTCTGTGGCTTTCTAAGCTTATTTGTTCAAAGGCATCATGGGGATTTTGGTCTTGATTTCTGATCCCTCCAGGTAGTAAACATTGTGCCAGTCCCTTCTGGACTGAGAACTGGAGTCGACAGAGAATTCAGCGGAAATAGGGGTTCTGTGAAGAGGGAAGCAGACCATGTGTTCTGCCTACTAACATAACAGGTCTCTGTTCTCATGCTGGGGTAGCAGCTGTAGCTGCCTACCTTATCCCCACCAGACCCTTGCCTCGTTCTCTTTTTAAATCATTTATTCTGGCTATTCTTCCTGCCAATAACAACTCATAATGAGTTATTATTATTACTCATGGTGCAGTACAAAGTGAAATTACAAGGACAAGGATAAATAGAAATTACCACTTACATGATTCTTTGACTTCGTGTGAAAAATCTAGGGAATGACTTAAAATATTTGCCGTCTACTCATGAGTTGAAGGATTTGGGGATGTAATCACTTGGTTTTCAAAACAAGCTTTTCCTACTCTTTGATTTTCTTAGCGTATTAAAATTCTCTGTTAGTAGGAGCACAACTACTGAAGCAGGGTTTTCTTGGCTCAAAGTTTTAAAGAGACAAAGAATGAGAAAAATAACTTGGTATCATGGAATTAATTTTTTAAAATAATTTAAAAGGGCATTTTCAAGTCTACAATAACTTGGTATAATTTTATAAACTGTCATGGACATTATCTGCAATGATATATGAGAGTTTGTCAGGAAGATTCATTCATTATACAAACTCTGAAAAAAAATTCTTGGTTTAATTCTATGTCTTCAAATTACCCACAGTTGTAAGAACAAATATTATGGCTTAAAAGGGGGAATACTTCACCCAGCAGTGGCTTATGCTTGTAATTCTAGCTAGACAACTATGGTTGAAGACCACTCTAGCAAAACGTATGTAAGACTCCATGCAGCGAATAACTGGGTATAATGATATGCACCTGTAGTCCCAGCAACACAAGAGAGTGACATTTCAAAGACTGTGATTGCCCTTCAGTCTGGGCAAAATGTTTGTAAGACTCCATCAAAATAGAAAAGTTTGATTGCGGCAACTCACAGCTATCATCCTAGCTTCTTGGAAACATAAATAGAAGGACTATAGTCCAGGGTGGCCCAAGCAAAAGGTGAGATCTATCTTAAAACAACCAGGGCTATGAGGCTGGAAGCATGACTCAAGTAGTAGAGTACCTGCCTAGCAAGCACAAAGGTCTCAGTTTAAACCCCAGAACCACCCACCCTCCAAAAATAAGGAGGAAGAATTTTTGCAGTCCTTGATGATGAAGCTTATCCCTCAAATTGGAAATCATAGTTAAATATTAGAATCCAAAGGAGTAGGACATGGTAGCACACACTTTTAACTCTAGTACTTGGAAGGCTGAAAGAGGAAGATCAGGAATTCAAGGTCAGCCTAGACTTTGTCTCAAAAAATTAAAACAAACACAAAGATGTTTCTGATTTTGTTCCAAAAAAGAGACAGAGAGACAGTGACAGAGATGGAGAATAAAAGAAAGAATAAAGAGGAGAGGAGAGAGAGGGAAGTAATTTGTGCTATGGGGGATCAATAGGCAGTTGAGCCAGGTCCTAAAAACAGGATACAATCTTACTCTTGGAGTTTGAAAAGCCAAGAGTCTAGAATTTGAGAGAAGATGGGAAAGACATCTATGAATTTCCATCCATGATGCCCTCAGATGAAAGCATACTTAAAATCTGAAACTTATGTAAGTGCTGCTCACTTTAATACACTTTGTAGAACCAAAAATATATGTTAAATTTGAATGATTAGATAATTGCAAAGGTCTTCACGTTCTTATATTTTCCCATGATGCTAAATTATAGAGCTATTTTGATTATCTTTTATATTTTTCCATCTTGTATAATATAATTTCTTAATTATATCTCCATGCCTTACTTGGTCTACTCTGAAGTGATTACATTTACTAGGATTTCTGAAAAAAGAAAACTGTCATATAAAATGTATCACATGTAAGATTGAATTTTTCTTCTAAGTTTACAAGGAAAGTTAATTTCACAGAATGATGATGAGTAAATAGTGATCATACAGGACAGGAAAAGATATTGAAGACTGGAAATGGTTTTTGCACAAGTAACAAAAGTAGCAGGTTAAAAGAGATAAAAGCTCTCTCTAAGGAATGAGGAACTTCTTGATGTAGGTCTAAAACAGATTTATTTACATCAATTTGTAAGTATATAGAAGGAAAAAATAACTTGGTAACTCCCAGGCACCAGTATAGAATCTCTGGAGTAAAAAAAAAAAGAAAGAAAGAAAAAAGAAAAAATAGTTATTAAGCCTGGAGACCTTGCTGTCCAGCTGTGGGATACCAGAAATATCCACAGCTGTCAGCACCTCAGACTCAACCTCAGTGGGAGAGGGCTTGCCCATCCAAAGTCAGTCCCTTTCTAGAGCAGCCCATACCCCAGTGTGGCCAGACAATGCAGTCCACATTGTCATTTCTGCAGGAAGATGGGCAACTCTGACTAATACTGCTCACTCCAGAGTGCCCTGCTGGGTTTGCCACATCTTAGTCAGATCTGCATCACTGTTTGACTTCTACCAATCCTGCTTCCCTGCCTTTGCCTTTCACAACTTTTGATCTCTAATCTGGGCACCACAAATCACCTCAGCATCTGCTTCCAAAGAATAACACCATCTTCAGCAGTGTGAAGTGCTGCAGTTTAAGTAAAACATCTCTTCCCTATCTCAGACATATCACTAAAATGAAGGTAAAGTAATTGTATCTTTCAACACCTTACATCAGAATGAGAAAAGAGACTCCATGGAAGAAGAAATAACAGTTGCTTTGAATGAAAGGAGGAAGAAACAAAAGCCCCTGTAGGGTGATATAGCAATGAGACACAGGATGATTTCTTTGGTGGTACCTCCAGAAGACTCAGCACTTGGGAGCACGGGAACCTCTGAAGACAGGTGCAGGAGCAAAGCTAATGGGGGACTCGATTAAAATCTATATACCAAATGGTTACAGTCCCAGATTTCTTTCATCCTTGCTTTATCTTAAAATTTTATTTGCTGGGAAAATGGACAAGGGAGGCTGAATTTTGAAATAATGAGATCACTAGATAGCTGAGAGGGTAAGACTTGGAGCTGGAAATAGTGCAGCAGGGATAAAGAAAAGCCTACAGGTTCATAAGGAAGAATATCCCTTCCCCCTCTAGCCTGCTTCCTCCTATAAGCTATGTAATATATTTACTGTAATAGTTCAGTTTGTAAGTGAAAAAAAATCTCATACACTATCTAAGAGCAGTACCCTGGAATTAATGTGTGTGAGAGAGCTTATAAGAAAACAATTTTGATGGTACAACTTTCTATTCATTTTGTACAAACCTCTGCTTCCAATCCTAAAACTATCTCAGAGATATATTCCTGTAATATCTAATCCATACCCTGTATCATCGATGACTATGTTTTTTGCTTCTACTGATACATGGAGTGAAGTAAACTACCATATTGAGAAAGGAAAAAATAATAGAAACAAAGGCATCTTCTTGGAAGAAATCCATTGTGAAGAACCTATGGGAATACCCAATAGAACCTTTCAATAACAACCCAAAAATATGGCTGGGAGAGCAGGAAGGAGAGAACCAAAGCAATTGTATGGGGACACAGGGATTTTTTGGAAGACAATGCATGAATGAGAATGAAGATGTATCATCAGAAAAATGACCGCTGTTCTTCAAGTGAAGCTCAGGTCTTATAGCAATACTAGGGCTGGCAGCATCGCCATGACTATTATTATTTAGATCCTCAGAATGTGCCCATCACTGATGCCTGAGGCACATGTACAGAAACAAACACATGTTTCAATATTTACTCCCTAAGGCCTGGATCCATGATGGTACAGTTGCCGATCCTCCCACGGCCATCAGGCAAATGCTTGACTGAACAGATGGCCTTGCCAGGAGTTTTTCACTTGGGTAGGAGGGTGGAGGCTCGCACAGCCAGAATTCTTAATTCAATATGTCTGCCCAAGTATTATTCTCTGAATAGTCAACCTTGGAAGTGTTGTGTGAGGTGGGGAGGGCAGCTATGGTATTTTACAGCATTAAACACACACACACACACACACACACACACACACACACACACACACACACACAAACACACACACACACACACACAAACACAGAATCAGAGACCAAAAATCTAGTAGCATATTGTTTCTTGCCCTTAAATTGCCATGTAGATACATACATTTCTTCACCTTCTTTAGGTTTCCTCATCTGCAAAATGGTAATGTTTCTCTTGCCTAACTTCTTATGTTTGTAAAAAGGATCAGGCAAATTTAATATGCATCCAACATTTTGTAAGCTATAAAGTGTTACATAGCCATCTCATGATACTCTAATAGCTAGGTCAGTTACTTACATTTCAGTTTCTCCAAGCGAGTAAAAAAAATTATTTGTATTAATTTTAAGGATATTCTTTAAAAAAATTTACTGTTGTTTTGTTTCTAAGCATTGTTGTAATATTTGAAGTCTGATACTAGGATACTTTCAGCCTTGCTTTTTTTTCTTTTTCATGGTTGTTTTATTTATTTGGGATCTTCTATGCTTCCTATAAATTTTAGGGTTGATCTTCTTATCTCTGTAAAGAAAACCATTGGGATTTTGGTGGAGATTGTATTCAAACTGTAGATGGTTTTTGGAAGCATGGCCATTTTCATGTTATTAAATCTGCCAATCCATGAACATGGGAGGTCTTTCTATCTTCTGTTGTTTCCATCTATCTTTTTTTTTTATGGTTTTCATTATGGAGGTCTCTCACCCCTTGCTTGATTTTATTCTAGGTCTTTTTTTCTGAATATTTTTATTTTTTGTTAATGGCACAGTTCTTGACTTCCTCTCAGCCAGCTCATTGTTGGTGTACAGAAATTCTATTGCATTTTTATATTGATTTTGTATCCTACTAGGTTGCCCAATACAGTAATCAGATCTAGGAGATTTGGGGTCAAATCCTTAGGGTTCTTTACATTACAATATCATATTACCTGCAAGTAGAGGTAATTTGACTTCTTTCTTCCCTATTTGGATCTATGTGATTTCTGTCCCTTACCTTATTGCTCAGACTATGAATTCCAGTACTGTATTGAGTAAGAATAAAGAAAGTATGCAGTATCTTGTTCCTAACATTAGAGTAAATGATTTCAGATTTTCCCCATTTGGTAAGATGTTGGCTATAGGTTTGTCAAACAGCCTTTAGTACATTGGAATTCTGTCCTTTGATTCCTAGTTTTTTCAGAGTTTTTTTAGATTTTATTTTATTGTAAAGATGCTATATAGAGGGGTTACAGTTACATGAGTAAGGTAATGAGTACATTTCTTGTTGAGCATTGTTACCCCTTCCCTTGTTGTTCTCCCACTATCCCTTCCCTCCCTGACCTTCCTTACTCCTCCCCTCACTGCAAAGTTGTGAAGTGCATTTCGAATATAGTGTCTTGTGAGTATCATTGTTGTAATGGGTCATCCTGTGTCCTTGTTTCACAGTTTTGTTATTCCCCTTTGAGCCATGTCACTCCTTCCTTCACTCTCTCCCAATTTTTCCCTCCTATTCCCACCACTTAAATGTTTTTATGATTTTTTAATCATAAAAGGCTATTGAATTTTGTCATAGTTTTTGTTTGTATAAAATTGACATAACCATGTTTTTTGGACTTTGGTTCTGGTCATGTACTGTATTAAATTTATTTATTTACATACAATGAACCAAGCTTGCATGTCTAGAATTAAACCACCTTGATCAGGGAGAATGATCTTGTTGAATTTGGTTAGTAAGTATTTTATTGAGATTTTTTTTTTGTTTACATTCATCAAAGAGGTTGGCTTATAATCCACTCCTCTCTCTTTGCCTATGCTCGTGTACAGTTTTTAATGAGCATAATACTGACTTCATAAGGTGAATTTGGTAGCATCAGTTCCCTTTCTATCCCATGGGAATGTTTTTGTTTTAATTTTTTGTGTGAAATACAAATGTCATGAAATTAAAATGTTTTTTAAAAATTCTAAAGAACAAACACAGTTCAATCACACATCCGCAGCTAGGCATGTGGAACTTAATTCTGCCAGTAAATTCCTCTCATGGGCCAATACACTCATATATATTAGGTTGGGTTGGATGGTGCTCCCAGAGATGAAGTAAATTAAACATAGAGTTGCTCAAGCTGCACACAATTTGTCTCTGGGCTGTCTTTTGTATTGGGGGTGAAGAAATTGGCAGAGTGGTTTCAGTCACCCACCTGGAACAAGGCATCTGGAACTTTACTCTGCCACTGGAATCCTTTCATGGGCCAATACACACTAGGTTGGGATAGGAAATAAGCTTAGCAATGAAGTAGATTATACAAAAGTTTTAGCAGTGCATTTTCTCCTGGGCTGCACCTTTGAGATAGGTGCCACTCAGTTTCACTTACACTCTGGGAACTAGATGTGTGGATTTTTTGTCTTTGTCTGCTTAGGTGGTCTCTTGTTTTGGAACAATGTGTCCTCACTCTGGATTGGGCTGGGTGTTTCAGTGCATATAGAAACTCTCTGCCACACTTTGGACAGAGGGATACAGACATGAATCTTTGCCTGCCTCTTCCAGCCAGGCTTGCTGGTCTCGATATAATTACTTTATTCAGCAGGTATCTCATGCAGCTGGTGCTTGCCAAAAGGGAGGAAGACAAATTGAGAAGAATACCAATGAAGGAATTTCCAGCACCAGGACAGTCAAAAAAGAAAGCAGGTCCTATCCTACCACCATGGAATGATTCTTATGTCTCTCTCAACAAACAAGGATTTTTTTCTTACTTCTCTTAGAGATTTAAGATTTAGTTTGTTTACATGTAGAAAACTTAAGCTAGATCCTTATATATCACCCTGCACCAGAATCAACTCCAAATGGATCAAAGACCTTGAACTCAAAGCAGACACTCTGAAAACATTACAGGATGGAATAGGAGAAACCCTAGGTCTCCTTGGCTCAGGCCGAAATTTTCTGAATAGAGACCCGGAAACACAACAAATCAAAGAAAGGTTGGACACATGGGATTGCATAAAGTTGCAGAGCTTCTGCAGGGCAAATGACATAGCTAGCAAGATCAATAGAAAGCCCACGGATTGGGAGAAGATCTTTACTAGCCATACAACAGACAAGGGTCTCATATCTAAAATATACTTGGAACTCAAAAAATTAAACCCCCCAACAACAAATCCTCAAAGAAACAACTGCCCAATAAATAAGTGGGTGAAAGACTTAAAGAGAAACTTCTCTGAAGAAGAAAGAAGGATGGCCAATAGACACATGAAGAAATGTTCAACATCCCTAGCCATAAAAGAAATGCAAATCAAAACAACATTGAAATATCACCTCACTCCAGTTAGAATGGCAAAAATCAAGAACTCTAACAACAACAGATGCTGGAGGGGATGTGGACAGAAAGGAACCTTACTTCATTGTTGGTGGGAATGTAAACTTGTTCAACCACTTTGGAAAGCAGTATGGAGGTTCCTCAAAAGACTTCACATAGAACTCCCCTATGACCCAGCAATCCTACTTTTGGGCATTTACCCAAATGTTTACAAACAAGACCACACTAAAGCTACCAGCACAACTATGTTTATTGCAGCATTATTTACTATAGCTAAGATATGGAACCAACCCAGATGCCCCTCAGTAAATGAATGGATCAAGAAAATGTGGTATATATACACAATGGAATTCTGTGCCTCCATCAGAAAGAATGACATTGCACCATTTGTTAGGAAATGGAAAAACTTGGAAAAAATTATATTAAGTGAAGTAAGCCAGGCCCAAAGAAACATAGGTCCCATGGTTTCCCTTATTTGTAATATCTAGTATATGTATGAGTCAAGCGGAAAAGGTCAGATAATGTGATGTCAGGAAAATGAACCCTTAGATGTGTATTTTAATGTTTTTTTCTTTCATGCATGTGTTTCTAACGCATTTATAAGATTATCTCTTTGTTGCTTTGTATGTCCCTCCCCCACAGTATAACCCCTGCTTTCACTATATTTGATGTCAGTATAACTTGTGGAGGAGATGGGGGAAAAACCAGTTGTTTAAGGATACAGGTGGACCTGTTGCAACAATGAGAAGTACAAGTTGTCATGTCCAAAACGAGATTTACAACGTCGGTGCAGGGGGGGGGAGGGGAAGGGGGGAGAAGGAGAAGGATTGGGATTGGGGGGGAGGGGGGAGGCTGGGAAGGGATGTGAAGGGTAAACAAAGGAGGAGGCTGCAATGCTTGGTAAGAAATGTACGCATTATCCTGCCCATGTAATTGTAACTCCTCTGTACAGTATGTTCACAAATAAAATTAAATTAAATTAAAAAAAAAAGATTTAGTTTGTTTTCATTAGCCACTTGCTGACTTTTTTTTGTCGGTCATGGGACCCTCAACTCTTCAGCTCAAGGCTAGTGTTCTACCACTTGAGCTACAGCACCACGTCCGGCTTTATCTGGTTATGTGGTGCTGAGGAATAGAATACCTGGGCCTCATGCATACAAGGCAAGCACTCTACCACTGAGCCACCTTCCTAGCCCCAGCTGACTCTGTTTTTGTTAGCATCCTTTTTGCTAACTTGCTTACTGGGCTGCATGATTTTCTTTAAGCCTATGGTTGGTCCATGGAGACACAGGAAAGGTGGTTCTCAGCAATCTGTCATTCTTTTCCAGTCTGAACATACTTTCAAAACCATGTGATTTTTCTGTTGCTTTGTATGTTCCTCCCCCACGGTATAACCCCTGTTTTCACTGTATTTGATTCCTGTGCCCTGCATCTTGTATATACACTTCTCTCATTCAGGGAGGGGAAGGGAAAAACAAAATGCTTAAACAAGGATACAGATTGACCCATTGTAACAATGAGATGTACAAAACACTAGGTTGAAAATGAACTTTACAACCTGGGTGGTGAGGAGGGTGTAGGTGTGGAGGTGGGAGGGAAAGGATGGTAGGGGGGAAACAAAGGAGGAGGCAACAATGTTCAATAGGAAATGTACTCATTACCTTGCTCATGTAACTGTAACCCCTCTGTACAACACTTTTACAATAAAAACATATAGAAAAAAGGCTATAGGAGTACATTTATGTTACAATCTATACTCAGAGTTCTATAATAATTATGTAATATATAAAATTCAAAATTTGAAAATAGTACCATAGATGACACAATTTGATAAGTCTGGGCTCCAGTCATCAGCTATCTGTGTAGCTTTGAAAGAGCTCTCCTTCCATCTATAAAGATAGAGAACTGGAACCAGAAGTGTCTAGAATTTCTCTGACCTGAAACAGGCATGGGACTTCTTTTTTTACTTCTGAGAGTTTGTTTCCCAGCATATTGAAAAACAAACATGGTACTTATGCTAATGCTTTATTTATGGATGTAAAATGAATCATCCTGATGTTTCTAAACATTGGTATGGTATAGATGAATCAACTGACTTTTTCATTTATAAGTTATTGTGTAGACACTTCAGTAATAGGTAAGATCCACCACAAACCATGCTAGCTATCAGTAATATTTGGGATTAAAATGTTTGACTATTGCCAGGCTTTAGAAGCTCATACCTATAACTCAGGAAGCTGAGATCTGGAGGATCATAGTTCAAAATCATCCTGGGCAGAACACTCTGAGAGACTCCATTTCCAAAATTATCATCCAAAAGCAGGTTTGGAGGCATGGCTCAAGTAATAGAAATCCACCAGAGCAAACAAGTCAAACATACATAAGACCCTTGAGTAGTTTAAACTCTAGTAGCAGCGTGCTCATCTGCACTCATGAGCAAACACATCACATATATACACACACACACACTCATGCACGCATGCACACATGCACCCTTAATAATTCTGGCTCTGCTTTATTGTGTAGCTTCACTGATCTGAGCAGGTCTGGCTTCAGCCACTCAAACGATAGAATTGTGGTCTAAGGTCCAACTATAGGCAAAAGACCATATTGGAAAACTAAATTAAAAGCAAAAAGAGTTGAGGGCATGGATCAAATGGCAAAGCACAAGCTTAGTAAATGTAGACCCAAGTAGCACTCAAAAAGAAAAAAAGAAGCAATTTTTAGTTTTACCTTCTGTAAACCACTGGGATTTTCTGAGAACAAGAAAAATTCATATACATAAACACTACCGAAATATATAAAAGATAAGATTTAGTGATTTGCATATAATAAGGAATAAACAGAGAATTTATATCTAGTTAAAACGTTTTATTTGAAAACTATAATCTAATGTTTTCTTAATTGAGTGCATTTCCCAAAGTAGTAATTGAATAGATAAGTGACAAGAAAATAAGAAATATTTTCAAAACAAACTGCAGGTGGTGATTTATAAAAAGCTTCACTGAAGATGGAGCTTACTTTCCTTCTTTGTATTCTTTTATCTTTTTTCATCTTTCTCCATGAAGCCGTGTCTTTCTGACAAAGCTCACATATTGTGTAGAACTTGACTATTCTGTGATGGAGAGGCTGGGGAAGATGTAGCTGTCACCAGAAGGGATAGCTCATTTCTTTTTATTTCTTGCTTTCTGCCTCTATTTCTTCCTTTTCCTCTTCTTCCTCCTCTTTCTCAAACCTTCTTCAATTCGACTTTTTTTTGTTGGAGCTTATATGGCTTCTAGTTTCTCTTTAAAATTTTCAAGATTATAAAAATGATGAAAACACCAGACACCAGTGGCTCACACATGTAATCCTAGCTACACAGGAGGCAGGATTTGAAGAATCATGGCTCTAAGCCAACCCAGACAAAAAAAGTCTTAAGACTCTATTAACAAAATAACTATCAAAAAGCTGGTCTGAAGGTAAGGTAGAACACCAGCTGATCAAACAAGCTGAGTAAGCTCAGGGTCCCAAGTTCAAACCCTAGTACTGGCAAAAACAAAAACAAATAGCCAGTAACAAATCATTTAGGAAATGAAGAATTTTTAGATCCAAAGATTTGACTATGTATAGATTTTTGGTGATGGTGGTGGTGGTGGTTGTGGAACTTGAACTCCAGGCCTGGGTGCTGTCCCTGAGCTTGTTCACTCAAGGCTAGCACTCTACTCCTTTGAGCCACAGCACCATTTCCAGTTTTCTAGTGGTTAATTGGAGATAAGAGTCTGATGGACTTTCCTGCCTGGAATGGCTTTGAACCCTGATCCTCAGGCTCCTGAGTAGCTAGGATTATGGGTATAAGCCACCAGCACCCAGCTTCAGATTTTATATCAACTTTTTTGGTGCTGGTACTGGGACCTGAACTCAGGGCCTTGTTTGGCTTTCTCACTCAAGGCTCAAGGCACTCTACTCCAGCTTTTTGCTGGTTAACTAGAGGGAATATTCTCTTAGACTTGTCTACCTGGGCTGGCTTCAAACCAGGATCCTTTTAGCTACCTGAATAGCTAAAGTGACAGGTTTGAGCCACCAGCACCCACCTATATTTTATATCATTTTAATCATACCATGTCTCTTGGGGTCTGTTTTCTTATACTTCAGATTTGTATACTTTGAATTTTCTTATATTGTTGAAAACAGTTTTATATCTTAACTCCATGGCAGGATAATACTCCATAGTGTAAACATACCAAAATTTATTTTTTTTCCTTTTTATTGTTACTGAATATGTGTTAGTTTTCTGTTTGAGGCTATTATATATTGTGCTTCTCTCTATATTCAAGTGCATGCTATTTTTTTTTCTGTGTAAGTGTGAAAGCAGGGACTAGAAGGAGGTGGTGGGTTTAGGGGCCCCTGGAATGATGGTAATATTTGGCCTCTCCATACTACATGCATATCCACACCAGGGAAGGCAATAGCTGAGTCATGTGGTAACATATTTGGCTTTATTCTGTCAAGTACTTTGGGAGTCCTAATCATTTCATACTCTAGGGATTCTTTTCTCTCTCCAATAGTTACACTTACCTACATTCTTTTGCCAGAGGCTTGTTTTTAACCTCTTTCTTGAAGTCAAATAGTCCAAGCCTATTGGAGCCTTCTTCTGAGAACTGAAACTGAAAATGTTACATAAAATATCCACTGTGTTCTTGTTTGCCCTTCTCATAAACATGACAGAAAATTATCAGTGATGTTTTCAGGGAGCTTCAAACATTTTTCAAATCATTTCTGGATTATAACCAGATGTTTTTTTCCCCATTCACCTTGTGGATTTGCTTTTTTTAACTATCTGAAAGAAACTCCAAAGTCCATAGGTGACAATCCTTTCAGTAATGGACTGATAGGACAGAAACAAGGGAAGAGAGACAATAAGAATTTTTCTAGAGTCAGACACAAAGGATTACATTACTTCAACTTTGCAAACCATCAGAAACAGGAAGCACTATTAATCTTTAGTCTGATAATCCAATAATTAATCATTTGATGGTCTCAGGAGGGATTTCAGCAAAAACTAGGCCAAAGGACCAGCAGGGCTTGATTGCTTATTAGCCTTGAAACCCAGCTGGGGTTACTGGAATTATAGAACTGAACATGGTTTCAGCAGCACTGCACTTTTGCTCTCAAATACAATTTTAAAACAATTCTTATATGTAAATATTTCCACAGGCTTCCCATTCAGCTTATTTCAACTCAAAGTTGCAAGTTTTCATCACCTTAAAACACTTTTCAACACATATTTTGTGGAGTTCCTGTTGTCTTATTTCTCTAAAAAGGTTAGATCCAATTCAAGAGTCATTTACCAAACGTGCATGATAATACAATGCCTGATTGATGTATTGGCACCTACAATTGATTTAATGCAGGATAAACCATAGTTTGTATGTCTTTTTAGAAAAAAATACAAAAGAAATAAGTATGTAAACATAGCTTGTGCCTGAACTAAGAAGGAAACAAAAAAGAATAAGGTATATGAGACTAGTGAAAAGAGAAAGTAAGAATTTTTTCTACATAGAGGATTAGGCTGTTGGGAAAATGATATTTGAGGCATAAATGATGAGAAAGAACAAGCTGTATAAAAAGCAAAAGGAAGTTTAGGAAAAAGTTTAGCTTATGCAAAGGGGCCAGTGATTGTCAAACAGTGAATCAACCTATTATTAAGGAGTTGTATAAAGAGGTTACAATTCTGTTAGTCAGGTTATGAGTACGATGCATCTGCTCAATGTCACCCCTTCCATTGTTCTTCCCCATTTCCCCTTTTCCATCTCCACCTTCAAGTTACATACCTAGTTCAAATTTTTCATAGTGTTTATCAAATATAATGGCTGCATTTGTTCACTCTTCCTCCATCCTCTTTTGTACCCCTCTCATTGCTCTCACTTTAATTTTAAAAATGTCATTTTTAACTGACAAGTAAAATTGAACGTATTGATGATATTCAATTTCTTGGTTTTAAAAATAGGTATACAAAGTTATCGGAATATGTTTACCTCACATACTTACCATTTTTGTGGTGATAGCACTTAAAATAGAATTTCTTCACAAGTTTCAAGGGGTAGAGGTGTAGGGAGAGAGAGAAAGAGAGCAAAGAGAGAGAGAGGATAGAGACAGAGACAGAGACAGAAGAGTTTCTTAAGACTGTGTCAGAAGAAAGTCCTAAAGGCCTAGAGGTAGATGCCCAGGGGAAGATTATCTAGGCCTAAGATTAAATTGGTGAGAGGCTCTGTTACCAGACAAACAAGAGCTGAAACAGGGACAGAAAGTCCAAAGGAGAAAATGGCAGCATTCCATTAGAGGAAGTCAGCCTAAGTCATACTAAAAAAATTGCTAAGTGTGAAGAACAGAAAGATCTGTTTGCCTTGCTGTGTACCTCTGAACAAACAGAAGCTCTGTAGAACATTCCAAGGAAGAGGACTAGGTACTAATTCATAAAAGCAAATTATGAACTGGCTTGCAGAATTCATAAATAGTGCAGATTTCTGACTGCCTGTCCAACCTCAAATTTGGCCAGGCCTCACTCTGCACTGTACATTTAGATCTAGAACATTCCACAAACATTAGAATATAAAAGAGATGTCATATGATGATTGAAATTATGGATACTTTCTAAGGAATTCCCAATGTTTTTGCAGGATGTTTTGGTGGACTGGATTTTCAGTTGAACATTTGGGGATAGAGCAAGAGTTTTATGGTGAGTTTTGTATCCTGAACTTTACCCTCACACAAGGATGACTGCACAACCTTGAGTCCATTTATGGTCATTATTTGTTTGACCACTCTGTGGTTCTTTTTCCCCTTGGTGTCCATAGCACTAAGCACTACTCCTAATATGGAGATGACACTTGATCCATTCTAGGATACACAAATGAAAAGACTCTCAGCTCAGAGGTTGATTCAGACATGCTATAAAGATACAGGTCATTTTCTAATTGGGAACAACTGGGCAAAGGTCATAGTTCCAATTCAAATAATGAAACCAGAAAAATTATTTCTGGAGTGGAGATAATTGGGATGAAAATATGGAAGATTCAGAAATTCACTGGCCCCAGATTTCCAGCTAAAACTCAACATATCAGAAACTATCCCCCTGCAAGTGATACACCTTCCTAAGCTCTCCACTATCATTAGTGACACATGTAACTTCACTTTTTCCTAAATACAATGTGTACATAAGAGTATTTCCACTGGATTTTCCCCCTTCATCCTCTCCATTTGCCCTCTTTCCTCTAGCTAGCCCTCTTGCTCCAACAGGAACTATTTCATATTTTCTTAATACATTTTTAAGTGTACCTTAATTGCTCAAAGGGATCCATCATGGTATTTCACACAGCATCTAGTCAGGCCAACCCCTTTTCTCTTTCTCTATCCCTACTTGTTCATCTTTTTTAACAGCTTTCTTTTGCCATCTTCATCCATAGATTCAATGTATTTTAGTATCGTTCATCCTCTACTATTCTCTTTTCTTCCCTTCCACTTCAAGTCACCTCAAATAGTCTTATAATCACAGTCTATCATATGTGTGTGTGTGTGTGTGTGTGTGTGTGTGTGTGGTGTGTGTGTGTGTGTTATGGTCTTACATAGACACATTTGTATATATGATCCTGTATTTACATTTGTGTATTTTTCTTTGTCATTCTTTTGTTCAATTGTTTATGATTTTTCTTTTTCATGAATGGATTTCAATATCTCCTTATTAACTCATTACTATCATTCAATTAATATCAAATTCAAGCCAGACATGGTGATATATGCCTATAATTCTCAATTTTTGGAGGCTAAGACAGGGGATCAAGAGTTCCAGGCTAGCCTAAGCTACAAGGAATGACCTCGTCTCAACAAAACAAAACAAAAATTCAAAATTCACTTGATACTTTTCTGGATTAATCCCAGGCAATACTGATACAACTTTGGCTTTCATTTCCAGCAACCATCAGATAGATGGATATATAGCTATATATATTATACATAAACTAGATTGATATTAATATTTTTCTTTTCAGTCATGGGGACTGAACTTGGGGCCTGAGCACTGACCCTGAGCTTTATTGCTCAAAGCTAGCACTCTACTGCTTTGATCCACAGTACCACTTCCAGTTTTCTGGTGGTTAGTTGGAGATAAGAGTCTCACCGACTTTCCTTCCTGGGCTGGCTTTGAACAGCAATCCTAAGATCTCAAACTTCTGAGTAGCTACAATTACAGGCATGAGCCACTAGCTCTTGGCTAATATTAATGCAAAGAAAAGAGAGAGTGGGGAAGGAAAAAAAGAAAGAAAGAAAGAAAGGAAAGGAAGAAAGAAAGAAAGAAAGAAAGAAAGGAAAAAAAGAAAGAAAGAAAGGAAGGAAGGAAGGAAGGGAGGGAGGGAGGGAGGAAGGGAGGGAGGGAGGGAGGGAGGGAAGGAAGGAAAGAAAGAAGGAAAGAAGGGGAGGGAGGGAGGGAGGAGGGAAAGAAAGAAAAGAAAAAGAAAAAGAAAGAAAGAAAAAGAGAAAGAGAGAGGGAGGAATGGAAGGAAGGAAGTAAGTTAGGAAAGAAGGAAGGAAGGAAGGAAGGAGGGGGGGAGGGAGGGAAGATAGGAGGGAGGAAGGGACGGAAGAATTTTCCTTTGAAATATTGGCAATTCTAATTATTTTCTTCCTAAATAGATTACTGGACTCATTTGTCCATATATTTGTCATTCATTCACTGATAAGCTAGTTATGAATAGATACTTTAGTTTGAACCTTAAAATGAGACCTGAAGATCCCAAGATGAATAAGACATCATCAGTACTCTATGGAAGCTCCCAGTCCAGCCAGCAAAGGAGAAAGAGAAGAAGCTAGATAGTTGCAATTATATGAGTCACCTGGAACTGTGTCTACTTATCATAGAAATTGCCATTCTCTAAACAAACAGTTGCACAAGGCAATATAAGCTACCTTTCCTTAGAATGATTGGCCCATCAGCAAACAACTGACTCATGAGTAGTCTGCATTTTTATAGAAGCAATGACTCTCCTGATCAATGAAACAAGGTAATATTTTCTGCTCTTATGATTTTATTCCGTTTCCAGGAAGACGACTGCAGTTAGATTGAATAGCTCACCGGTGAGAAAACTTGTCTGCAAATAAATCCAAAAGAGTCTTTGGGACCTGAACAAGATTTGCTTTCTATTGTTGTCGAAGAAAAGGACTCTGAAGAAAAATGCTCAAACTGAATTGTTCTAAACTGTATGCCCAGGGAACTTCTAAATAACCTCCTGTTTGGGATGGTCTAGATCTGTTTAACTCTGGGAACCTAGAAATTATTTTCTTTCCAGAGTGCTAACTTTTCTTCTTCTGGATGTTTTGCATTGGTTTTCAGTCATCAGATTTCCTGTGACACTCCACTCTGTTTTTTGCTTCTGTGTTTTCAGTAAAACTTTATTCCTCTTAGTTTCCTATAGGACCAGATGCTTTTGTAGTGCTACCATTTATGGTTTTCTGATACAGCAGGTTCAGGAGCACATGTATTTGGGTGCAAGGGGAATATAAAACACTGAGAGTGATTTTGATAAATGAGAAACTTGGAAAACAGGTTGAAATTCAATGAAGCAAATGTGAGGTAGTTGACTTGTAGGCAGAAGCACAAAAATATAAATGCACCCTGCATATCTCTGCAACTAATACATTGATCTAAAAAAGGCAGAAAAGGAGAATGGATTGCATTCCACTTGTTTCTATTAAAACTTAAGAGACTAACATACATTGGTTATAAGAGAGACAAAGACAATTTTAGTCATTAGTTGGCAGGCAGAGAGAGAAAGAGAAAAAATAAAAGTGGCTTAGAATAATGAACTCTGTTTTTGGTAGTACACAAGCAAGACTTTCTTTCCTATCAGAAGGATGCAATACTGAAATGGGTTCCTAAGGGACATTGTAGCATCTGTAGTCAGTCAATAAGATTTATTGCTGTCCTTGGGGAATCATCATAAAGAAAACAGAAAACTCCCTGAGCTGGAGGATTTAGTTCTTTGCTTGCTTAAAGAAAGGTCGCTGAGCAACCTTTCAACATCCTCTGACTCGTGACAAAAAAAAAATCATGATTCAGGAAAACAGAGCATCTATAAATGTGAATTGTTTACAGCTGTGTACATTGTCCCCATGCTGTAAGCTGGGTTTCTACAAAACAAGTGACATCTCTATTTTATGTAGGCCTTTTCCCTATTTTAAATTTGCCATTTCAAAGCTTGTTGATCTCTATAATTAGTTGTGGCTTGAGACAATGTTTCCTATTTTGTACCTGCATCATCCTAATTTGCCATTAGGACAGCTCATACCTTCTATTACCAAATTCAGAATGAAGATAAAGGACAAAAACAACTTAATCAACATAGTCTGTCTTACAGTTTCTATGATATACCCTTGTGACCCAGAATCAAAATTTCTTTTCCTTCCCTGTCTCACCCAAATTATGTTCTAATTGCAACCATAAGATAGCCTGAATTCTAGAAATGTGAACCCTATACTTGCATTCCTTGACACAGAGGCCACAGGTAAAAAGATTTTGAGGAATACTGAAGGCATGACATCAAAAGAAACAATAAGAGACTTACCTAACAAGGCAAGATTGAATACACTAAAAGCAATACTCTCA
This sequence comes from Dipodomys merriami, assembly GCF_024711535.1. Taxonomy (NCBI): domain Eukaryota; kingdom Metazoa; phylum Chordata; class Mammalia; order Rodentia; family Heteromyidae; genus Dipodomys; species Dipodomys merriami. Next base: position 73,711,403 of record NW_027203381.1, read on the forward strand.
TTTCAAATTCTAGGTGTGTGCTACCCAATATAAATATCATGTAAGCTTCTTACAGTAGTTCATCTTAAAAAGTTAAAAACAGATAAGCAAACTTTGTTTTAGAAATATACTTTATGGCAACAGTACTTGATAAGAAATGTACTCATTACCTTGTTCATGTAACTGTAACCCCTCTGTACAGTATTTTCACAATAAAAAACATTAAAAATGAAATATACTTTATTAAACCAAACACATATCTAGCAGTGTCATTTCGGCCTGCAATCAATATAAAAACATTAATGAGACACTTAAGATTTTTGAAATCTTATTTGCGCTTTAAACCTACAGAATATCTCAGTTTGGACTATGCTGATTTCAAGATCTTAATAGCCACATGAAGAAGCTGTTACCTGGCTACTGTATTGAATGGAAAAGTTCCAGATCATTTATCTGATTTCAATTTCAAGGAAAGGAAAGAGAAAAGCAGGAAGAGTAGGCCATCTCTGTAGCATTTACTCCAGCACCTCTCTAGTATTCTTCCAAGTTACCACCTAGGAAAATAATACTTTGAGAAGAGAGAGAACATTGGATAGAGCATTGTTAACTCTTTAAACTGATCAAATTTGAATCTGATCACCCTACATAAAATTGAAATGCTAGCTAGGTCAGTGGCTCATGGCTGCAATCCTAGCTACTCAGGAGGCTGAGATATAAAGACCAAGTTTCAAAGCCGGCCCAGGCAGGAAAATCTGTAACACTCTAATCTCCAAGCACACTCTAATCTCTCTCTCTCTCTCTCTCTCTCTCTCTCTCTCTCTCTCTCTCTCTCTCTCTCTCTCTCTCTCTCTCTCTCTCTCTCTCTCTCTCTCTCTCTCTCACACACACACACACACACACACACACACACAGAGTGGAGCTGTAGCTCAAGTGAGCTAACCTTGAGTATAAGAGCTCAGGTTCTGAGGTTCTGAGTTCAAGCCCCAGGACAGGCACCAAAAAAGAAAGAAGGAAGGCAGGGATGGAGGTATGGAAGGAAGGAAGGAAGGAAGGAAGGAAGGAAGGAAGGAAGGAAGGAAGGAAGGAAGGAAGGGAGAGAGAAAGGGAAAGAAAAAATGTTATTTATAGTATAGCAGGTTTATATTGGATTACAAAATCCTTGGCATAGATTGCCTCATTTATCATTGATCCTCTCCACTTAGTCACCATAATTATTAACAAAGTTCAACACACAGTAGGTGCTGAATTAACAAAAGAATGGGTGGTCAATGTCATCTGTTTGTAATACACTGTGCAGTTTTTCTTTTCCTGGTAAGACAATGCAAGATGTTTCTATGTTCATTACATACAAGCTATTCATCCTAGCCTGGGGAGCTTGAAAAGAGGCTGACATATCTTCTGTTACTGTTACCAAACTAGAATCTGGGGCCAAAACACTAACGTCTTAGAAAAGAATGACAGATTCTAGGAGCAGGTTTTGACAACTGTCTACTTCCTAATTCTCCTTAAATATTTGTCAGGGCCATGACTGTTGCAGGTTTAAATCAAATTTGGTTTATCAGTTCTTGAGACTCTTCCTTTTTCCTTCTGAAATCTTTGTAGTGATGACAAATAATGAGTCCAACTAAATAAATAACAAACCTGCTCATTGTGTGCACCCACAGTAAAACAAAGTTATTGCCATGACATGGCTCTGTTTGTGAGATTTTTATGCAATAAAACATAATCTCCTTTGTAATAATAGTCACCAATATTCTTAATCCTTTGATACCCCTGGAGGAATGGAAATACACAATGGTGACGTACCTGTATCAGAATAGAAAATGAAAATAAAGAAGGCCATTTGCTGGTTGTTTAGCAAATCACCAGATCCACATCTGTGCAAAGACTTCATACAAGAGTGTAATAATCCTTGATATTCTTTTGAACTAAAGGTCATGTCCTTTTTTAAAAGCAACTCTAGTAGGGAAGTCCTATTTGCATAGGAAATCCACAATCAAAAGTTTACAAAAACATATTATTGGCATCCTAGTAACTTGCTCAGCTTGAACATATGCTATCAGATCCTTTTTTAGAATCATTAAAAAAAAGCAGTGCTAGAGCTTTGGGTGCAGCTTAAAGTGCAAACCTAGGACAGCTAGCAGCAAGGCCCCTACATTGAATTGAAAATGTAGTGGAAATTTTCAGTGGTTTTGAAATAAATCCATCACATTCTTTGATTTCTAAGTTTTCTTTCAGGGACCAAAGATTGAAGGCTATTAAATCATGAGCCATATTTTACAGATTATTTGGGCTGGAGGCATTAGAATGTCTTCATTTGCTTTGGCTGCAGTGTCCAGTATAAGGGAGACAATCTCCAAGGACTAAAGCTGGCCTGGGCTGGTGGTGTTTTATTGTCAGGCAGGTGCTACACAAATGCAATCTGAGTTTCCATCTGTGAATCCTATCCTATATTAACCTAATACCAAAGCAAGCCAATGTATCTAAGGTAAATAACAAAGTATTGGGGATCAGAATAGATTTAAATCTAGTACCATCATTTTCCATATGACATCAAGAAAATCGTTCAATTTTTCTGAGCCTTGGATCTTTCCATCTGAAAAAATAAAAGGGAGAAAATTCTAGGTAAAGGGATCCTTATGAAGAGACCTGAGGGTAAAAGTGACAAAAGACCCTGGGCTGTACAATGAAAGAAGAGAACTAAATGAATGATATGGAGAGTTAGATAAGGAAGGCCAGAATACATACATAGATTTAACGTGGGGCAGCAGACAACCAGAGTTGACATGAGAAAAGGTAATGAAGAAGATTTTAAGGGTGGTAAGCCACCCTTTGGGTTGGTAGCCAGATGCATCAAAGCCAAGTACCAGCAATCAGGAAAAATGCTCAGCAGTCAGCTGCAATATTTCTGTGTAAGGTGAATAGGTCTAAAGTAGCATTGTGGTAGAAGGAACAGGGGGAGAAAATTTAATATAGCTTGGTCTCTATTACTCATATCTTTCTATTGGTCATCTATTTATTTATCTATCATCTATCTTTGTTTTTCTACCATCTATCTACATTGGATATATTGTGTGTGAATAATGACTGAAAAATTTAAGTCTAGATAATGACAAATACAATGTAGAGAAGGTTGGTGGGAGGGGAGAACTGGAAGATTTATTTCAAGATGTTAGGTTGGAGGGAGACATCCATGGGGAAAACATCAATTGGGTTTTTGATTATGTGAATCTAGTGATATGGAGATACCAAGAATTGGGGATTAAGTATGATGATGATCATTAAAGCCATTGGAACAGATGAGATTTCCCAGTAAATAGAGAAAAGGAAGAGTATGACTCAAGATTTGGGATGGAATGCTGGGGAATTAAATGTGATAATGTATGCAATGTACTTAGCACAGTGGCTTATAAATAATAAATGACGAATACATGATAGCCCCTCACACTTCTCCCAATAAATGATACTTTTTATTTTAGTTTAAAGATGCTGTACAGAGGGGTTACAGTTATGAGTAAGGCAATGCGTACATTTCTTGTTGAGCATTGTTTCCCCCTCCTTTCTTGTTCTCCCACCATTCCTTCCCTCCCCCAACCTCCCCCACTTCGCCCCCCCCCACACCTGAAGTTGTAAAATTCATTTCCAATATACTGTCTTGTGGGTATCATTGTTGCAATTGGTCATCCTGTGTCTTTGTTTCAGTGTTTTGTTACTTTTTAAGAAGAGGGGCTGAGGATTGATCTGGCATGTGTAACACTCTGGGTTTGATTCCCAATACTAACAAAAAAAGAAAAAGAAAAAAAAGAAAGAAAAATGGGGGGAGGGAGACAGAGAATAATGAAGGTAGGAAGACAAAAAGAAAAAGAAAGAAAGAAAGAAAGAAAGAAAGAAAGAAAGAAAGAAAGAAAGAAAGAAAGAAAGAAAGAAAGAAAGAAAGAAAGAAAGAAAGAAAGAAAAAGAAAAGAAAAAAAAAGAAAAGAAAAAAAAAAAGAAGGATTGGAGGTGTGGCTACTTGGTAGAGTGTCAGCCAGTGAGCAAAGCATCAGGTACCGTGTTAGAGTTCCATCCTGGTCTTACAACAGAAAAAGAATAAAATAAATAAAAATGTAAGATGGAGAAGAAATTTCCAAAGGAAATAGAGGTATGTGTGATGAGCTCCAACACCTCCTCTTTCTGATGGGAGAGTGTGGTTCCCATGGTAAGGGAGTTAGTCCTCAGCCTGAGAGGCCCTAAGAGCCCCCTAAGGATTATCTTCTCCTAGACTCTTTAATAACTATCAAATAAAACTGAATGTCAACAGCTTTGTTAGTGGGTTGAATTCTCAAGAGCCACATTAATTGATCATTCAGGCATTAGCTTGGAGCGATGTGAAATATGACCCATACATCTGTTTATTTTTTTAACTAGAGTGCCTAAGAGTCTATACTATTCCTCTTCTAGCCACATAAGATCAATCTTGGGAGCACAAAGTGTGGGTTAAACTATTCTGACTTGAATAGAGTCTATTGCAGTTAGTACCAAATAGAGCAAGGCCCTTTGCTTTGTGGGTTTCCCTCAACTTCGTGGTCACCTGACCTCAGATCTATACACCTGGACAAGTAGCCCTCAGAGGAGGCCTCTTAAATGTTGTAGGACCTATGGAAATCCATATGGGTAGATACTACAACAAAATTAGTCATCTATTTAACTGGTATTGAGCACCAATTTGGACCCAAGGCAACATCACCCACATTTAAACAAAGAAGGTTACAGAAAGCAGTGGGTCAATGAATAGAAAGGAGAATGGAGTGAAAATAATTAGGAAGGGCTAAAAAGATCCTGACAGTTAATAAAAATGTCACAAAGCATTTAACTCTTCATCTGTCTTCATAAGCTCTTTCCAGTTTATAGTACAAAAGACAATTAGATGTGTAGGCTACTCAATCCTAATTACTGAATTCAGGAAAGAATTAATAGTGCCACAAGAAAAGAAGAGCTTTTTCCCCACTTTTTCCTACCTCAATCCAACATGTATCTCTGTTAAGGCTGGAGGAGAAAAGGAGGAGGGAAAATGTGATTACTGCCAGAACAAGCTCAACAGACAGAAACAGAAAAGAATTTTACTGGCAGAAATTAGAAATTGTTCTTTCTCACTCCACCAACACATAAGTAATAAACGCAGAACTACCTTCTGCTGCCTTTATAAGTTATGTTACAAAATGATGCCTCAAGGGATAGAAGTGGAATCTGCCACATAATGCAATTGTACTACTCCACCCAGAACACCTTGAGACTATTGCTACAAATTAATGTTCGTTCACAATATCTTTGATATAGTATGAATGGAACAGAGTAGTTAATAAAGGCAAAACTTCTTGGCCACAGAGCTTTGCAAAAATTCCAGAACAAATTGGAAAATGTATGATGCAATCTTTAGTATTAATAAAAAAAATTTAATTGCCACATGTACACAAGTGAAAGTAGCTTTGTGCATAAGACACTGCTTCAGAGGGAGGCATGCATGCATAATGAAATATTAACATGGGTTTCTGCATCTGTTTGGGCTGGGGCCTCCTTCGACAATAAATGCCAACCACTCCCACATTCCAAAGTAAGAATATTAGGTCCTCAAAGCAGGGCTTGCAGTTTTGTTGATCCTTTATCCCTTGCCTATAATAAGGTTGAAGATTTATACTTATGAGTAAAGAAGACTTTTAGGAAGATAAGTTTCTTTGCATAAAAACCTCAGAATTTTCTGAAAAGAAAAATAAATTCACTGAATGAAAAAAAAAATAAAGATAAGACAGAGGTCTTGTCTTGTTTTGTCTTCCAGTGCTGGGGATCTCATGCATGCTGGGCAAGTGCTTTACCATTGATGTATCATCAGCTCCTGGGAGTATTTGCAGAGATTTAAAAAAAATTTTTTTTAGTGAGTTGCTCATCTATCATGGTATTTTCCTTCCCCATGGTGTCCACTTTGTTTCCAATATGGAAGCTCCAATTGTACTTCCAGTGAGAGGGGTATGAAGGAGAGCACCAAAGAATTCTGTATGAGTCTCTGGGTCAAACATGAGAAATCCTAAAGAGTTTGAGGCTGCTTGAAGTAGACTAGGGGAACTCAAAGGCCAGCACTGCTGCTGGAAGAAAACCGAATCCCCACTGACATTAGGGCCAAGACACTTATTTTAATGGATTAGTAGCAGGAGTCACAGGAGATGGCTGCTGGCCTGAACTTGGTTAAGACAATGCTCAGAAGGATAACCCTTCCACAAAAAGAGGCTCAGAAGTCTCAAAGAATGTAAAAGTTGGGGCCAAAGAAGATACTACAATTGAGTCACCCATCAAATGATTCATTGAGGAGCCCCTAAGACACCACAAAGAGTTCATTGGTATCTCTGCCTCACCAGAGAAAATGAAGACCACTACCGTCAGTGCTAGTCAAACTTGTCAGTTCTAGTCAGCTGTCAGCTTACCTTTCCTGTCTCCTCCATTTAAATATGAAAAGCCAGAGAGAGCCTAGTGAGAGAAGCAAAAGGAAAGGAAACAGCCCACATGCTTCCACCCACATCCACCTGCACAGCAAGCTTTCAGCTGAAGCAAATCCAAGTTGGAGGAAAGGAAAAGATGGAACTCTGAATGGAGTTCAGAATTTTTTTTAACTTACATTGGGCTAGATATATTTATTAGTGAATGAAGACTATTTTAGGAAGTCACCTAACCAGGAGACAGATTTTTTTTTTTTTTTTTTGGTCCGGTTGTGGGCCCTGAACTCTGGGCCTGGGCGCTGTCCCTCAGCTCTTCAGCTCAAGGCTAGTGCCCTACCACCTGAGCCACAGCGCCACTTCCGGCTTTTTTCTTTTTGCTTATGTGGTGCTGAGGAACTGAACCCAGGGCCTCAGGCATGCAAGGCAAGCGCTCTACCACTGAGCCACCTTCCCAGCCCCAGGAGACAGATTTTTGTGATCTAATTGTGACTGTGAAGTCTGCCAACGATTTCACATAAGAGCACAAGAAGCAGCACTGGTCCAGAGAACAGACAGTGTTCAAAGTTGTTGGTACAAAGTTGTTTCCTGATTGCTCCCTACTTTTTACATCTGTCCATCATCATGTTGAATGAAACCATGTTAGTCTGTCTTTCCAAATCTCTGGCCATAGGAACTTAGACCAAGGAAAGGTAACTCACCAAAGTCACCTGAACAATAGCCCAGCCAAACCAAATCCATTAATATACTTTAGGGGTGAGGGAAGTGAAGACCATTAGTTCCTTTGGTATGGGAATCTGAAGACAAACAAATAAACAAGAGGTTAGCCATTGGAATTGAACCTAAAGTATCATTAGTCCAACAGATATATATTAAGGACACTGTTTTACCTTATAATGAAGAACAGATACATAAAATTCCTATCTTTAAAAAGCTAAAAGTCTAAGCCTGGGGTCTGTGGCTTGTACCTATAATCCTAGCTACTCAGGAGGCTGACATCTAAGGATCAAGGTTTGAAGCCCACCTGGGAAGACAAGTCAATGAGACTCTTATTTCCGATTAACCACCAAAAAGTTGGAAGTGGAATTGTGACTCAAGTGGTAGAGCATTAGCCTTTATCAAAAAGAGCTCAAGGACAGTACTCAGGCCCTGAGTTCAGGCCCCAAGACCAGCACACCCACACACAGACACAGACACACACAGACACACAGACACACACATATACACACACAAAAGGTAATGTTTTAGTTTGGAATAAGATAAAACAATTAAACAAATAATCACAGATGATTTATAATCAATAATTATATAATCAGAGATGATTATTTCTATAAAAAATAAACCTATTTAGATAAGGAACAGTAAAAAGAAGAGATTTACTTTTTTAATATATGGTTGTTTGGAAAGGGCTATCTGAAAGGTGAAATGTAAACAGCCCAGAAGAATTATATGGTTCCAAATTTGTTAAGTTTGGGAACTATTGTTCCAAAGACAGAGAAGCAAAGGCAGAAACTCTGAGGAAGGAAATGGCTCAGCACATTCCAGAACTGACAGACAGCCAGGGCAACTAGAGCAGAGTGAGCAAAGGGAAAGATGAGATCAGAGTGGGAGACAGGTGCCAGATCCTGAAGAGATTGGGAAGCCATGGTCAGTGCAACCCAACCTAAGAGACAGGATTGAGGCCATAGTGGATTCAATAAAATACACCTGTAGGAAAAGAAAGAGCCCTACCTTAATAGTAACTATGAAGCCACCTGGTATAATTTTATAGCAGTCATACCAGCTTAAAATCATTTCCACCAATAGCAGATTAGGTAGTTGATGGTAGTCTCATCAGCTATCACGGAGAAAAAAATTTTCTATCACTTAATGATGTGGTTGCCATTGTAACTTAACAGTATAATGCATTTCACACATGCTTGGGGTGCTGCTGAAATAATCCAACTGTGTGCCTTTCGTTCAAAAGTATGGTACATCCAATTACATATGCAAAATGATATTTGACAGTGATAATATATAAATAGGTGATTGGATTTTGCATCACTAGACTTCTGTTGTTATTTTAGCTGTATTCCAACTATTAGAAAAAAGTTTAACAAGATGCAGATGGTACATGTTTGCAATCCCAGTCCCTGGGAAGACATAAATAGGAAGGTCTTTATCCAAGGCAAGCCCTAGGCAAAAAAAAAAAGCAAACTCTATGTGAAGATTACTAAAAAGCAGTTCCAAATGAACCTTTTCAGAACTTGGGAAATTAATCAAGGACTTTGTAAAAGGCATTTATTGAAGAAAAATGATCAAATCTTCATAAAATTTGTAAAGTTTATGGTGTTTTCAACTTACCTATTCTCAGTACCTTTGAAAATTAATAGTTTTGCAAATGAAAAGGGGCAGCCTAGCAATCCCTGTTTAAAAAAAGGAAGGGGCTGGGAAGGTGGCTCAATGGTAGAGTGCTTGCCTTGCATGCATGAGGCCCTGGGTTCAATTCCTCAGCACCACATAAGCAGAAAAAGCCAGAATTGGTGCTGTGGCACAAGTGGTAGAGCGCTAGCCTTGAGCTGAAGAGCTGAGGGACAGCGTCCAGACCCAGAGTTCAGGCCCACAACTGACAAAAAAAAAAAAAAGGAAGCATTTATTTGGAGCATCACTGTTGATGATTATTGTCATTATTTGGCCTCTCTGGTAGCACCCTGAAAACCCCATTCATAGAGCTTTATTTGATATGGCTTGGAACTCCCTGAGTGTGAACAGCCTATTCCCCTCATGATTTATCAGAAATAATTAGTGGCAACTGTTTAATATAGCAGCTGCCTAAAGGAGAGATAATTGTTGTAATAAACAAAAAAATAAAACTAAAAAAAACAATAAGGGGCTTTGGACAGTTCAAACATTCCTAAACAGGGCCACAAACATATGCAAGTTGATATGAATGCCAGGAAAGACTTGAGATGGTCTTCATCCTTGCATCCTAACTGAAAATGATGCTCTCTATCAACAAAAAGTGAAGGGTAAGGCAAAGTTGAAAATTGCTGGAGAGTCTAAGGTGTATGTCTTAATAGGCATACAAACCCCATAAGCAATGGCTTATGTAAAGGTTTAAGGCATTTAATGAAATCACTGTGCACTTATTAAGTAGCACTAAGATAACCACACTATGACTAAACAATGAAGAATGAAGAATTTACAAAAATTTTCAAAAAAGTTATTAAACAAAGAAACAGCAACAACAAGAGAAGAGAAAGCCAACACAAATCTTAAGTAATAAGAAGAAAATAGAATTAAGTAAGTGAACCAAGTGTCAGAGATCTGGGGGACATTACCAAGCTTATCAAAATATACATAATAGGAATAGCAGAAAAACAGAGAGAAGGAGCACAAGAAATACTGAAAAAAAATAATAGCTGGAAATTTCTGAAATCTAATGTGAAACAGTCAACATATCAAGAAACTCAACAAAGACAATGTCATATCAGTTTAAAAAAGAGTTACAACAAAATGCATTTCTATTGTCTTTTAATCTGAGTAACTTTTCTGCTACTCTTTACCTTTTCATTTGAATTTGAAATTCTCTCAGTTTTTAATTATCTCAGAGAGAAAAATTTGTCCTGTGTTTTTTGAAGGATAGTTTTACTGGATATAGAATTTTTGATTGACTATTACTTCATTTTAGTACCTTGAAAACATCATCCTATTAACATCTGGCTTGTATACATTCTGATAATAAATCAGCTTTATTGATATTACTTTGTCTTGCTGATTTCAGCATAATCTTTGTTTAGTTTCTTGGATTTGTTGACTGTTTCACATTAAATTTCAGAAATTTTCAGATATTATTATTAACAAAAAGAGAGTGTGTATACTATAGAAAAAATAGGATCAAAGATAAAAATTGTTAATAGAAAAAATTGTTAATAGACAATTCCACAATAATAGTTGGAGACCATAATATCCCAGTTATACAGATCAACAGAAATAAATGTGTTAAGCTGGGCGCTGGTGGCTCATGCCTATAATCCTAGCTACTCAGGAGGCTGAGATCTGAGGATCACGGTTCAAAGCCAGCCAGGGCAGGAAAGTCTGTGAGACTCATCTCCAATAAACCACTAGAAAAAAATGGAAATGGTGCTGTGGCGCAAGAGGTATAGCTGAAGAGCCTTGAGCTGAAGAGCTGAGGGATAGCACCCAGGCCCAGAGATCAAGCCCCACAACCAATAAAACAAAACAAAACAAAACAAAAAAACAACTTCAATCCTTTTAAAATAGATTAACAGCACTTGAAATATGTTTTCTATCTATAACAGAATGAAATTAGAAATCAGTACATGGAAGAAATTTGGGGAATTCACAAATGCATAGAAATTAAAAACAACATTCTGATAAGCAGTGAATCAAAGAAGAAATGTTAATGAAAATTAGAAAATACTTTGAGATAAATAAAAGAGAAAATGCATACCAAAGCTTAGGAAATTTTATGAGCTATAACAAAACTAGTGATTAGAGTGAAATCTACCTGTAAATTATATATCTTAAGAAACATAAAAAAATCACTAATAACTTTTCATCTTGAGAAAACAGAAAAATAGGGCCGAGAAAGTGGCTCAGTGGTAAGGTGCTTGCCTTGCATGCCTGAGGCTCTGGGTTCGATTCCTCAGCACCACATATGCAAAAAGAGAAAAGCCGTAAGTGGCACTGTGGCTCAAATGGTAGAGCGCTAGCCTTGAGCTGAAGAGCTGAGGGACAGTGCCCAGGCCCAGAGTTCAGGCCCCATGACCAGACCCCCCCCCCAAAACCCAGAGAAAACAGAAAAATAAAAGTAAAGCAGAGAGAAAAAAATAATAAGTACTGAGGCAGAAATAAAAATAAAAACAAGTTAAATGTTGAAAAGATTTTGGTGGCTCATGATTGTAATTGTAACTACTCAGGAGGCTGAGATCTGAGGATCACCATTTAAAGCAAGCTTGGGCAGGAAAAGTTCATAAGACTCTTAGCTCCAATTAATCACACATAACACACACACACACACACACACACACACACACACATACACACACACACACAAGCTAGAATTAGAGCTATGGCTCAAGGAGTAGAACACTAGCCTTGAGCAAAAAAAGCTCAAAGACAGTGTTCAGGCCCTGAGTTCAAGCTCCAAGATCAGGGTACACTTATTTAAATATCAATTAAAAATGAAAGAGGAGGCATTAATACTCAACTTAGAGCTAGAAATGATTATCAGGGAATACTTTAGAATATGATACAAATTCCACCTTGTATAAATGATGTAATGTAGATGAAAATGGAAAATTTCCTGGGGACACACAAATTACAAATCATAACTTATAAGAAATAGAAAAATATGAAAGGCCTATAATGAGTAAAGCCATTGAATTAGCTACTTAAAAACTCCCCCCCCAAAAAAGCTTAGCATAAATCCTTTACAAACTCTTCTAAAAATAGAGGTATATATACTTCCCAGTTGATTTTATGAAGTCAAAATGAGAAAACTACAAGCTAATAATATCCTTTACATATGCAGATATAAAACCACTGAACAAATACTAAGAAGCTTAATTATATAGTTGGGTTCAGTCTAGGAACACACAGGTGTTTCACATATATAATAAGGGACAAAACCACATGAGTCAGGAAGCACAGTGGTTATGAACAGAACCCCTGGGATTACCTACATAGGTTTGTACACTAGTTCTACCACCAGCCATGCAGTCTGGGTAAGTCACAGGCTTCTCCATGTTAATTTTCTTCTAGACTGTTTTCAAAGAATAAGTTCATGTGACATATAGGGAGCATTTGATGAAATAGAAGTTGCTAGTCAAATACTCTCTGTTATTATTTTACTATTTTTTGATTATTAAACTTGCTAGGGCTCGTGAAAATTATGACTAATCTAACTCCAAAATGTCACAACTGACATGTTCAATTTACTACATTAAGTGTTACAGAAATGTCATGGAGAATTAATAGATGCTTCCAGTGAATAAAATAAACTCATCAACATGAGAAAGAAAAGTTTGACACACTCAAAATCAGTTTCTTGATCTCTCCTATTTAAATCTGTTCTCCTGCAATATTCTTCTTCTCAGAAAATGACACCAGGCATTCAACTTAAATCCACTTTGATTTCTATTTCTTCTCAACATCACTCGTTAATACGCAAGTGAATTCTTCAAAATGTACCCTAATACAACCACTTGCTCTCTCCCTTCTACTCCAGGCCATCATCATCAGCTCTACATTACAATAGTAGCCTCCCAACTGGCTGCCTTAGTTACTCTAGCAGTCTTTACACAAGAAGGACATTTATAAACAATAAATTGGATCATGGCTCTTTTTACCATGCCCTAAAGAACCCTACTTAATCTGGATGCTTCTCTGACCTTGCCATCTGAGAATGTCTGCCCCCATCCCCAGCACATGAGCCACAATTGGATTTCTGTGTTGATCCTAACACAACAAACATGTTCCTGCCTTAGGCTCCTTGTACTTGCTGTTTCTTCTGCCCAGGGACACTCTTACCCCATGTGGCTTCCTCTCAATTCTCCATCCAGGTCTGCTGGAATTAAACTTCTTCATAGAGGTTTTCTATGCCTGTCCTATCAAAATTAGCATCCTGCTATTCACTATCTTCTTTCTGTGCTTTATTTTTCTTCACAGCATTTCCTGCGACTTGACATTACACATTTATCATGTTTATTGCCTGTCTCTTCCCATTAAAGTTCGAACTCCATGATTTTGTCTATTTTGTTCATTGCTGCATCCTTGGTGCCTACAACCATATCCAGCACATGGTAAAAGGAATATTAACTATTGATTGAACAGTACTAAAGAGGGGCTGAAATTTTACATTGCAGAAGTGGGAGGGTAGCAGAATGAGAGGAGAATGAAGGTTAAGGGAAGGTTAAAACTGTTACCCTTGAACCAACCCAACCATAAATATCCTGGGTCATTTCTGTCCACTTCATTATTGTTATAAATAAAGTTTTATTGGCATACAACCATAGTTTATTTGTTTGCCCATTTCCTATGATCCCTTTCACTCTGTAACAGCAGATTTGATTAACTGAATAAGAGACCGTACATGGCTTAGAAAAATAAAAATATTTTCCATCTGGGTCTTTAAAGAAATTTTGCTGACCCCTAGTGAAAATAGCTGAATGAAGGAGCCCAATTTGTAGCTTCAATACCTCATATATTACTGTATTAAGCTATTTCACATGTAAAAATGACATATGATCTGAACTGTCATTACAAAAAGGTAATAGCAGCTTATTATTGGTGAAAGAGCAGCATTGTTTTCCTCAATAATGGCTTTGTCAGTTTTTCCCAGAAGTTCTATTTTATACTGTACCTTCTTGTTTATTTCTTGACTAGCATCTTCCATTTACCATGAAACTACCTGTATGGATACTGGAGGAGTTAAATGTGGACCTTCTCTCAGATATACAATTGATAGTTTTCCCCACACATCATTTCCTATCTTTTTTTTTTTTTTTTTTTTTTCGGTCGTGGGGCTTGAACTCTGGGCCTGGGCACTGTCCCTCAGCTCTTCAGCTCAAGGCGAGCGCTCTACCACTTGAGCTACAGCGCCACTTCCGGTTTTCTGGTGGTTTATTGGAGATAGGAGTCTCACGGTCTCTCCTGCCCGGGCTGGCTTTGAACCACGATCCTCAGATCTCAGCTTCCTGAGTAGCTAGGATTACAGGCGTGAGCCACCAGCCCCCGGCTATCATTTCCTATCTTGATGCTATTGCTTTAATGAAAATGGAGAGATTTAGCTTCCTTAAGCTAATGAACTTGCCTATTTGAATGAACTATCAATATAACAAAGCAAAGACAGTAAAAAAAAAAAAAAAAACCATCTTCCAAGTTTTCAGATCAAGTGTCCCATCCTCCATGGGAGTTTCTACAATCTGCTAGATAGAATTAATCTATCCTTTTTCTGTCTTACAGTACCCGTGGTTTGTACCTCTGTTGCATCTGTCGTGCTGGCTTTGAGGTTGTCTGTAAATAGATTCAGCCCCTTCTCTATAATTTGAGCTCCATTATGGTATAACCTTTTTCTTGTCAGCTTCTAAATGCTCCGTGTCCAGAGCACAATGCCTAATAGCCAATGAGTGCTGAATAAATGTTTGTTGAAATATGAAAAGGGACAGCTATTAGCACCACCACATCTTTTATTTCTTTTCTATTTTAGAGGTTGTCAGATCTGCTTTAAGCACCTCTTACTCTAGGCATTGTGTTCACTCCCTGCTATGATTTGAACATGACCCCCAAATGTGCTGGAAACAGTAATTCTCAAGCTCCTAATTAGTGGTATTTGGAAGGAGGGAACTTTTTCCCCAAAGAATTAAATGAGGTCATGATTGGGGTGAATAATGGCATTCTTGGCTAAGAAGGGGAACTGAGTCCTGTTATAGTCATGTGCTAGCATATGGCAGAGGGTATCATGGGAAAAGGCAAGAGGCTCTCTCCAGATGCTGAGAATGCACTGGCACCCTGAACTCAGAGCTGAATAAACTTCTGTTCTTTATAAACTACCCAGAAAGGATGGACTATTACACTTCACTTTCTCCTCACAATTGATTTGCTCATTTAGGGGTCAACATAAAGTGTATATATCTGAAAATGTAGCTTTGACAGTGAGAATTTTAAGATAGGACTTTTCTTCAATCTCTAAAATTTCTCATTTCTGTGAGAAATGAGAATTTCTCCACTTGACACTGTTTCCCCTTACTCTTTCTTCATCCCTAAATTACATTCGCCTTTATACACCTCACCAAGCAGTGAAGCAGAAAAGGGAGGGAAAAAAAACACTTTAATTTCCCTATATTTCCTACCTCCTTCTTTTACATTTCATGAATTCGAAATTCCTACCTAGACAGGAACTGACTGGCTAGAAATATAGCAACTTCCTCAGCCTGAGTTTTAATCCTTCTCCTAGAGAAAGAGGTTCTAGAGCTCTACGCTCTTCAAAACAGGGCCTTAGGTAAAAGACAGAACAAGCAAAGTCATAAAAGCCTAATCATCTTAAGAATGGGAACCAACAAAACAAACAGAGACTCCTCTAATACTGTTCATAAGTCATGGATCCACTCTACTTTTGTCAGCATGAGGCTCATGGCAAGTGTCAAAGAATGTGTCACTTACTAGCTCCAGCCCAGTGCCTCTGGTCTTTTTGTCTTTGGTGAGTACTGCTGTTTCCAGGGCTGGCTCTTACTGTTCTAGCTCCTTAGGCACCTACCAGCTGCAGTCGCCAGACTGAAAGGGAAGAAGAATTGATTTCAGTTTCCAACTTGAGAATGTCCGTACTGCTTCGACCTTGGACAAGGCTATTTCACTTTCTTGCCAATCTTAGGTCCATAGCCAGAGTTGGCTCTCTGCATTGTTTTGATGCATTTCTCCAGGATTTTTTTTTTATTTCTTCTCTGTGGCCTCTCATCTTGCCTGGCCTTGTGCCCTGACCCTCTCCAAATCCAGCAGTCCTCCTAGCCAACCAGGATAATGATGAGCACTAAGAGAGAACTGTGGCACTGGCTGTTGGCAAGAAGTCAGATACCAGGAAGGACCAGTAGCTGTGAGAACTGGGCTGCCTGGTCCATCTTTCCTGGACTGAGAATCGCTTTGACCCTTGTAAATAAATAGAGACTGGTCAATCTTTGGCAGGACTTGTGCCTACTTTTGTCCTCTGACTTTATCTATAGCATGAAAATAATACTGTGAAGGTACAAATATTCAGAGAGAGAGAGAGATTTTCTCAATGTCTGTAGAGGTAGCTGCTCCTTGAAAGAAAGCAGTGATTGCTTTCAGCTGGTTCCATTAAAGAGTTGAGAGAGTAGCTCAGGAGAACTCAAATTTGATCAGACTTTCCAACAATAAGATCCAAAGTAAATTAGGTATCTCTATAGTCAAGCAATTACACGCTTCCCAATGAGTATATCTTATTGCCAGAAGTCACGCTTGTCTAGGAAATACTGATTGTTGTGTGGTATTGCTATTTTAGAACCACCCATTCATCCCAAGGCCCCTTCTTCTCCCACAGGCCACATCCAAGCCAAAAGTGGTTATATGACTCTGAGTCAAAGTTTAGCCTTATTGCTAGGAAGTAAAATGAGCATCCTTATTTTCTTGTGCAGGCTGAAAGTCAGAAATGGAAAGATTGGCATTTATTTAGGTATCCATTTGCTATGTTTTGACTGTAGTTTGCCCTTCAAGGATTCAAATGCTGGAAGCTTTGACCCCAGTCTGTCAGTACTGGGATGGAAGAGCCTTTAAAAGGTGGAGCCAAGTAGAAGGTAATTAGGTCAGGAATACACAAGTCTCAGAGAGAATTAATGCTGGTCTCACAAAGTAGATTAGTTCCTGTAAGAATGGGTTGTTATAAAGAAGAAGTCTGCTTGTCTCAGACATATACTAGTTATTGCAAATAAGGGAAACCATGGGACCTATGTTTCTTTGGGCCTGGCTTACTTCACTTAATATAATTTTCCCCAAGTCTTTCCATTTCCTAACAAATGGGGCAATGTCATTCTTTCTGATGGAGGCTAGAATTCCATTGTGTATATATACCACATTTTCTTGATCCATTAATCTGCTGAGGGGCATCTGGTTTGCAGAAATGGTCAGATAAGTTGATGTTAGACGAAATGAAGCTCAAGATAAGGATTCAAATGGTTTTTCTTTCTTGCAATTGTTTCTAACATATTTATAAGATGATTTCTTTGTTGCTTTGTATGTCCCTCTCCCACAGTATAACCCTTGTTTCCACTGTATTTGATGTTGGTATACTTTGTAGAGGGAAAGGGAAAAAACAAATTGTTTAAATAGGGATACAGGTAGACCCATTGCAACAATGGGGGGGGTAGTAAGGGGAAACAAAGGAGGAGGCAACAATGCTTGATAACAAATGTACTCATTACCTTGCCCATGTAATTATAACCCCTCTGTATGGTATTTTCACAATAAAAAAAAAAGAAAGAAAGAAATGTACTCATAGCAAGGCGCTGGTGGCTCACATCTGTAATCCTAGCTATTCAGGAGGCTGAGACCTGAAGATCACTGTTCAAAGCCAGCCTGGGCAGGAAAGTCCATGAAACTCTTATCTCCAATAAACCACTAGAAAACTGGAAGTGGTTCTGTGGCTCAAGCAGTAGAGCACTCGCCTTGAGCTGAAGAGCTCAGGGACAGTGCCCAGGCCCAGAGTTCAAGCCCCATGACCGACAAAAAAAAAAAAAGAAAGAAAAAGAAAATGTACTCATTACCTTGCCCATGTAATTGTAACCCCTCTGTATGGTATTTTCACAATAAGAAAGAAAGAAAATAAAGAAAGAAGGAAAGAAGAAGAAAGAAAGAAAGAAAGAAAGAAAGAAAAGAAAGAGAAAGAAAGATAGAAAGAAAGAAAGAAAGAAGAAAGAAGAAAGAAAGGAAGGAAGGAAGGAAAGAAGGAAGGAAGGAAGGAAGGAAGGAAGGAAGGAAGGAAGGAAGGAAGGAAGGGAAGGAAGGAAGGAAGGAAGGAAGGAAGTAAAGGGAAGGAAGGAAAGAAAAGAGGGAGGGAGGGAAGGAGGAGGGAGGGAGGGAAGGAGGGAAGGAAGGAAGGAAAGAAAGAAAGAAAGAAAGAAAGAAAGAAAGAAAGAAAGAAAGAAAGAAAGAAAGAAAGAAAGGAAGGAAGGAAGGAAGGAAGGAAGGAAGGAAGGAAGGAAGGAAGAAGTCTGGACTCTGCCTAGTCTTTCTCGATTCCTTTCTCATAATATGAACTCTCCCTCTCCCACTATGATACCATGTTGTGATTTAGCCAAAAGGCCCTCACCACCAGCACCATGCTCTTAGACATCTGGAATTCCAGAAAGCTCTTGTGTTACTTGTTTTCTTCACCTTTCTGGATCACAATCTCTTTCCTCTGAAAACTAAATAGGCTAAATCCTTCCTTATGTTTTCTTCCAGGTTCTGCTAAAATAATTCATGCCTAGCTACATCAAGTGTATCACAAGTCTGAAGGCAAGAGGAAAAGGATTGACTCTCAGGCTTTCTGACTTCTCTTCACAACATGAATGGAAACTTTTTTTAATTTAATTTTACTGGGCTGGGAAGGGGGCTCAATGATAGAGCGCTTGCCTTGCATGCATGAGGCCCTGGGTTCAATTCCTCAGCACCACATAAGCAGAAAAAGCTGGAAGTGGCACTGTAGTTCAAGTGGTAGAGCGCTAGTCTTGAGCTGAAGAGCTGAGGGACAGCGCCCAGGCCCAGAGTTCAGGCCCCACACCAACAAAAACATTAATTTTATTGTCAAGGTGATGTACAGAGGGGTTATAGTTTAAGATAATGAGTACATTTCTTGTCAAACATTGTTGCCCCTCCCTCATTTTTCTTCCACTTTCATTCCCCTCCAGTTACCCCCACCCCCAGTTGTAAAGTTCATTTCCAACATATTGTCTTGTGAGTATCACTGTTGCATTGGTTTAGCCTTTGTCCTTTGTCTTACCATTTTGTTGTTCCCCCTCCCTTCCCCAATTCAAATAAACATATATACAAGACACAGGGTAAAAAAATCAAATACAGTAACGAGGATAAACCAAAGGGGAAAAAAACTGAAAGAAAAACGAAATAACTTCATACAGTGCATTAAAAACAACATCAACAAAGTTAAACCTCTTGTTTCCATATCTTGGAGTTCATTTTGCTTAGCATCATCTTATATGGTCATATGTGCATAGCTATTGAGCTATTGTGATTCTTTTCTAGGACTATCCTTGACATATACTAATTACTGCAAATGAAGGATACCATGGGGTTTATATTTCTTTTTATCTGGCTTACTTCACTTAATATGATTTTTTCCAAGTCTTTCATTTCCTTACAAATGGGGTGCTGTCATCATTTTTGATGGAAGCATAGAATTCTATTGTGTATATATACCACATTTTAATAAATCTATTCATCTACTAAGGAGCAGTAGATAAATAGTTGGTTCTGTATCTTAGTTATATGGTAAATAATACTGCAATGAACATGGTTGTGCTTATATTGTTTGTGATCATTTGGGTAAATGCCTAGAAGTGAGATTGCTAGGTCATAGGGGAGCTCTATGTTTAGTCTTTTGAGGAACTTTCATACTGCTTTCCAGAATGGTTGAACAAGTTTACACTCCTGCCAACAGTGTAGAAGCATGAATGAAAACTTTCCCTAAGACCCTGTCATAGAGTCTAAAACAGGGTGGAAAGGGGAGGAGGGGGTTTTACCATAAACTGTGCTCGAGTCATCCTGGGCATTGATTTTTCCAAAGAACTAGTGAAATCTAGAGAGATGAGACAGAATCCCTTCTTTCTTTCTTTCTTTCTTCCTTTCTTTCTTTCTTTCTTCCTTTCTTTCTTTCTTTCTTTCTTCCTTCCTTTCTTTCTTTCTTTCTTTCTTTCTTTCTTTCTTTCTTTCTTTCTTTCTTTCTTTCTTTCTTTCTTTCTTTTTCTCTCTCTCTCTCTTTCTTTCTTCCTTCCTTCCTTTCTTTCTTTCTTTCTTTGCTTTTCTTTTCTTTCTTTTTCTTTTTTTTTTTTTTTTGGTCCGGTTGTGGGGCCTGAACTCTGGGCCTGAGCATTGTCCCTCAGCTCTTCAGCTCAAGGCTAGTGCTCTACCACTTGAGCCACAGCGCCACTTCCGGCTTTTTTCTTTTTGCTTATGTGGTGCTGAGGAATCGAACCCAGTGCCTCAGGCATGCAAGGCAAGCGCTCTACCACTGAGCCAACTTCCCAGCCCTCTTTCTTTTTTCTTTTTTTTGTCAGTCATGGGACTTGAACTCTGGGCCTGGGCGCTGTCCCTCAGCTCTTCAGCTCAAGGCTAGCACTCTACTACTTGAGCCACAGTGCCTCTTCCAGATTTCTAGTGGTTTATTGGAGATAAGAGTTTCACAGACTTTCCTGCCCAGGCTGGCTTTGAACCGCGATCCTCAGATCTCAGCCTCCTGAGTAGCTAGGATTACAGGCGTGAGCCACCAACACAGGCTAAGAACTTTCTTCTGTACTGTTAGAGAGATGCAAATGAATTAAGTAAGATCCTTTTCTAAATGAAGCTTATGATATTTAATAGAAGCAAAGATCTAGCAATGTAAAAACCCCAGGTTTCTAGCTGAAGAGGCATTCTGATTTTCTTTTCACTTGCTCAGGAAGAAAAATAAGTAGAAATTTTGAGGGGAAAAATATTTGATGTCTGACACATTTAGGTTCAGATCTGGGAATGTTCATCTCTCTCTTAGTGTCCTTGACTTTAAAATGGCACAATAGTAGTCTTTCAAAGGGTTAGGAAGATAATGCCTGAAAAATGTTACCTTATTCTACAAGGACTTTTTGAGAGATACTATGTTCTAACCATCTTGGAAAATAACTCGGGAAACAATTCTGAGTTTAAACGTTGCTTCTAGCCTCCTCCTGAATGGATTTTGCAGTTTGGCCTTAACATAAAGTAGATATTACACACATGAATTTATAAACTGAAACAGTAATAAATGTTTCTTATCATTGGAGTTCTCTCAAGAGCAGAACAGAAGTATGACAGACTTAATTTTCTAATACCCCAGAATACCTAGGGTGGAGGAAGCAGTAATGGACAAGGAGTGGCACTGCTTTTGATAAAGGCTTGACTAGTTCAAGAAGGAATTGGGCAATAAATGTTGTCTATTGAAGGAACCCCACATTGAAAAGGTAAAATCAAGTGCTAGGACTCCTCCCCACACATACCCTCCCAAACCCATACTCACACACATTAGACTAGAGTTGTCTCAAATAAATGTGGCCATGGCTGGAGGGTTAAGGTAAGTCCTATAGGTACAACAAATCATTGCACTCCTTGCTGCTGAATGACAAGCTCTTAAAGAAAGATTCACTCTGCGTGCCTCCACATATGTCTGGACTTGAAGAGAAACCACTAGAGAGGTGACAATACAACCTAACCTAGACTTCCCCTGAAAAAAAAATCACTGGAACAGGCATGTGGAGGACAGGTCAGTGTTAACCAGGTCAACAGGTAACGACAGGAGCTGCCCAGGCTCAGAAAAATCATGTGTGCAGCATCCAGGAAAAGAGAGAGCAGGAAGCTGACTTTTGGGAGAAGATTACATGGTAGGGAGTGGAAGAGAACAGATGTAGTTAAGGAAATGGGGTTTCCAAAGGAGAATCTAGAAGATAGTTTGAGGACATTTTCCATATTTCTTCTCTATCTCCTTAAGAAACTTTAGTCAAGACCTACATTTTTTCATATATAATTTTCTGTTTGAGGCATTCTTCAGTCTGTCATAATGTGACTAATTTAAACTTAAAATAAAATGTCATGAGCCTACCTCATTCAGGTTTACCCAGAGATATTGTTACCCAGGATTTTTGAGGAATGTGAATTATAGGCATTAGACAATGAACCACTTACTTTTCTAGATCTAAAGGCTGTGATGAGGAAAGGAGAATGGGAGAGAAGAATTTCTTTTCTGTGTTACAGGGAAGGGAGATTTTGAAAGGGAGATTTTTTGAAAGATTGCATTGGAATGTCAGTGCCATTTGCCACACTGAAACTAGGGACTTGGACGAGATGCTTTAGAATCTCGAAGTTTAGCAAAGAAATCTAGAGGCTATCTTAGGGAGACTGAAGAGTAGAGGCTATGGTGAGGCCACATGGAAGGAAAGGAGCCTGAATTGGGGTAAAATCTCCACTCCTCTTTTTCCTCTTCGTTAATATTTTGTTCATTAACTTCCCCTTCTACCAGGAAACAGACTTCATCTCCTATCTTCAAGTTGCTGGTGACACAATGAATAGCAAGTCTTTGTTCAAAGAAGAGCTATTATACCAAAATAATTGTAATTAGTGTGATAGTGCAGAAAGAGAAGCTCTGTTTCTTCTGCAGAATTCAGGGCCTTATTTGCATTTGAAAAACATTCTCATTAAAGTAATATGTTAGATTAAAAGATATTTGCCAGGAAAACATTTCAGAAGAATGATATCAATCTTTTGCATGAGAATGTACACGCATACAAAGATACACATTCAAGGCTGAAATTGAAAGCACATGCAAGCTTTTTTTCTATTAAAACCCATTCTTGATCAGTAGATGTTCCTAAATGTAAAGATGGAAAGAGTTGTGGATGTTTAAAAGGAAAAGAATTGAGAGTTGAAAGAACAGACATTAGAGAAAGCTATAGGGCATGGTTAAGAGAAATGTAGAATTAACGCTATTTAAAAATAATTGCATTAGAACCTTTCTAATGAGAATTAGTGCATTGCATTGACTTGGGTGATTATACTAGTAACTCTTTTTAGGAACTGTAATTGGGTGTTACAATAAGATGCACACAGGAGTCATTCCTGGTTGTTAGAATTGCAATTGGCATGCTCAAGTTCAACAATGAAGTTCAATTTGTCAATTGGAACAGACAGCTTCTCTGCCTATAAAATAACTCCCAAATGATTGCTTTGTTTTTATGTTCCTCCTCCACAACTTGGTTCAATATCTATAGAAAATAAAACTACTCAGATTGAAAAATATTTTAATAATCATCTTGTCATTATTCTGCACTTTATAGGTAAGAAAACCAATAGGTTAACATCCCCTAGAACTCTTCAGCTGGTGGAACGTAGGCAAGGTGAAAGAACTTATCCCAAAGGTCTCACGCTGTGTTATTTGCTCTTCAGAAATGTTCCCATCTTCTAATTTTCCCTCCTGAGAGCCTTTACTAGCTCATTATGGTTACCCTGTGACATGGTGATCAATATTCCACACACAAAATATATTTGTACAAGTGCAAACGTACATGCCCTGGTTTGCTTCTTAAACACATTTTGTAGGCCTCATTTGTACATTGGGTGCATTGGGTATTTCTCACTTTAAGAAGGCTGGTCCAAATGTCTTCTCACTCCAAGAAAGCTTAAAATAGGAAGAAGAAACTCAATAGCAACTCATTTACTTTTTAAAGGAAAGTTTAAAAGAATACAAACACATAACAGAAAATTCCATAATCCAAGACTAGTGTTGTAACTAGATCACTAGTTTACCATGTACAAGGCCCTCAGTTCCATCCTCAATACCATCTTCTTACCTACATTGTAATGGGTATTTGTACTTTCTCATAGATATTCTCCTATCACCTACTTCCTCCAGCAAGATCCTACCACCTCCTACCTTTTACCACCATCCATTTATTAGATCATCACATTTGTGAGCTAATTGTCCTGGAAATGACTTCACAAACATATCCAGAGATATGCTTTATAATATCATAGGTACTTCGCAATCCAGTGAAGTTGACAATTAAGATTAACCATCAATAACACTAGTGACTAATCTCTTTTTGATTTAAAAAATTTTTATTATAAAGATTCTGTACAGAGGAGTTACAGTTACATGAGTAAGGTAATGAGTACATTTCCTATGGAGCATCGTTACACCCTCCTTTGTTTTTTGTTTTTTTATTTTTTTTATTTTTTGTGAACATAATGTACAGAGGGGTTACAATTAAATGGGCAAGATAATGAGTACATTTCTTATCAAGCATTACAGCCTCCTCCTTTGTTTACCCTTCACATCCCTTCCCAGCCTCCTCCCGCCCCCCCAACCCTCCCCCCCATAGCCCCCCTCTCCCCTCACCAAAGTTGCAAAGTTCGTTTTCGACATGACAACTTGTACAACTTGTACTTCTCATTGTTGCAATGGTATAATTTGTGGAGGAGATGGGGAAAAACAAGTCATTTAAGGATACAGGTGCACCCTCCTTTGTTTTTCCCCTACTATCCCTTCCCTCCTTCCCTCCCCAACTCCTCCCCACCCCACCCCCAACCAAGTAGTAAAGTTCATTTTCAACATAGTGACTTGTACATCTCATTGTTATAATGGGTCAACCTGTATCCTTGTTTCAGCATTTTGGTATTTCCCTTCCTTTCCCCAAATTAGAAAAATGTATATACAAGATGCAGGGCACCAGAATCAAATACAGTGAACATGGAGAAAGAACATACAAAAGAAACAAAAAAAAAATCAAATAGTACATTAAAAACAGCAACAACAAATATAAAACCTGTATGCCCCTATCTTGGGGTTCATTTCACTTAGCATCATCTTATAGGTCATATGGTACTACTGTTTTATTATCTTTTAGTAGTTGTACAAAGATGTTCCCATTCTACAAAAAAGTATATGAATACAAAGTGTCTGACAACATTGTCACCCATCCCTTCTAACCCATCCTTTCTCTCACTTTTTTTCTTTAATTGAGATTAGGTGATTACATAAATTTCACATACTTCACAGTATTGTGGAATAGTGATACCTAGTTAAAGTCACAAACACATTTTAATCTTCACAAAACAAATTGTCATTATCATGGTCTATACAGGTTTTGAATTCTATAAGCTTTGACAATGTAAGTTATTTTTTCTACATCAGGTGATGTTTCCTTTTGCTTAGTGTAGGCTGTTCCCACTTATTCTCTTCCTCTTCCTGGCTTCCCTCTGTTGTATGTATATATCTACCATATACATGGAGTCATTTAGCAATGATATGACAAAATGGGTGGCTGTCCTTTATTTCTTGAGTCCTGTTACTTTGCCATATCTTCTTGTATTTTGACTTTAGCATCCACATATCAGGGAGACTATGTGCCATTTGTGTCTTTGTTCTTGGCTTACTTCACTCAAAATAATCTGCTCTAGTTTCATCCATTTCCCTGCAAATGCCATTATTTTGTCCTTTCTAATGGCAGCATAATATTCCATTGTATATAGATACCACAATTTTTGGATCCACTTATCAGTAGTGGGGATCTGGGTTGTTTCCTAATCTTGGCTATTGTGAACAGGGCTGAAATAAACATGGAGGTACATGTGTTTTTGTATACTGGTTCCTGTTGCACAGGGTAGATGCCTAGGAGTGGTATGGCTGGGTCATAGGAGAGGTCCATATTTAGCTTTCTGAGGTACCTCCAAACTGTGCTCCAAAGTGATTTTAATAGTATACATTTCCACCAGCAATGCAGTAGGGTTCCTCTTTCTCTGCATCCCCTCCAGCATTTGTTGTTGGCTGGCTTTAGGATGTGGGCTATTCTGACTGGGGTAAGGTGGTATCTCAGTATTGTTTTTATTTGCACTTCCTTTACAGCCAGGGATGATGAACATTTCCTCATGTGTTTCTTTGCCATTTTTATCTCTTCTTCTGAGAAGTCTTTCTTTAGTCTAGTGACTAATCTTTTAGCTAGAGAGCGAGAGGTAATCATGTTTGATTAGAACCAGCCTAAAATCTATCCACAGGTAGCAGCCTGAAGGAAGTCATAAAAATTCAAGAGCCTATTCCATTTTATTGTTTTTCCTTTTAACCTTTCTTTTTTTTTAAAGTTTTTTATTGTAAAAATACTGTACAGAGGGGTTACAGTTACATGAGCAAGATAATGAGTACATTTCTTATCAAGCATTGTTAAGAATTGTGTGACACAGAAGGGATGGGAAGGGGAAACAAAGGAAGAGGCTACAATGCTTGATAAGAAATGTACTCGTTATCATGCCCATGTAATTGTAACCCCTCTGTACAGTATTTTCACACACAAAAAAGAATTGTGTGACACAGAGCTTAAATCTTTGGGATCTATATCTATTTAATAAATGATAACCTTCATAGCAATAAAAACAAACTTGTGACTATTTAACTTGTGGGTATAAGCAAAGAAAATGAATTATTCAACAATTTTGGTATCTGTATTTTCATGGCAAGTAAAATAATTTCCTACGTTATCACTCAGCAGCAACAGGTGATGATGTAAATTAGTTTGCTCAAATATTTTTTTGCTTGGGTGCTGGTGGTTATTGTTAACCCAGGCCCACAGGAGAGCAATAGTTTTAGTCTAGATTTCCTGGTAGTAATACATCTATAGATCCTCAGGACTGCTGGCTAATATGATCTAAGTTGGGTAATACCAACCATTTTTTTTTACTGTTATGGTACCTGGTACCATTTTTTAAATGAACTCTTCAATCATCATCTGTAAAGAAAATATTCTAGAGTAACTTCATTAAAAACAGCTCTGATAAAGCACAGTCATTGCAACCTATCATAAAAGAGGTACAAGGTATTTTATATTTGCATAGGTATGATACAGTACTGTCCTATATAATACTAGAGAATACAATCAAAATGGTATTATTTGTGACTGTAC
The DNA here is from genome assembly GCF_024711535.1 of Dipodomys merriami. Classification (NCBI taxonomy): domain Eukaryota; kingdom Metazoa; phylum Chordata; class Mammalia; order Rodentia; family Heteromyidae; genus Dipodomys; species Dipodomys merriami. Next base: position 73,738,023 of record NW_027203381.1, read on the forward strand.
TCTGTTGTACTAGCAACTCTACTATTTTCATGAGTCTGACCCAGGCAGAGAACCATGGAAGAGACCACCATGGTTTCCCTAAGAGATATGGGACAGAGAAGACCCACTTGGAAGACACAGAAGCTAGATAAAGGGCTCTTGGCACCGGTGTCCTAGGCTTAATTTGGAGCTTCGTGATCACAAAAAAAGAGTCTTTTCTCTTAGTAACAGTTCTAAGACTCAGGATCCTCAGTGGATTCGTTCTCTGTCTTTAGGAACTGCTTCAGAAATCTCGTCCAGGGATTAAATAATTTTTCTCCTTAGGTTTTCCATTTGCCCTTTCCCTTTATTATGCAAAACCATTCAGCATTCACCCACTTTGGTTTCTATCTAGATGTTATTGCCATCACCTAAGCTGATGTGGCAAACAAAGGGCACTTTAACTAATAAGACCTCCTCCCAAATAATACTTTTCTTACATGAAGATAGAGAAGACAAAATGACAATAGCTCCATATGAGCTCAAGTGGTGGGACTATGCATGATTATTTTTTCTTTTTCTATTTTCAGTCTTCCAATATTTTATTTGATTCTAATACATATTAATGAGTGCAACCATTTCCTGAGTACTGACTGGGCCAGGCACTCTGCTGAGTATATTACATATTTTATTTCTCTTAATCCTCTTGTTAAAAAAAAATCTGAATTTACATATAAGGAAACAAAAGAACTTACATGTGAGTCCAAGTTTATCCGACATTAAAGCCAGGACTCTTAGAAACTATGTGTGTGTGTGTGTGTGTGTGTGTGTGTGTGTGTGTGTGTGTGTGTGTGTGTGTGTGTGTGTGTGTGTGTGTGTGTGTGTGTGTGTGTGTGTGTGTGTGTGTGTGTGTGTGGTATACAGGTCCTGAGGCTTAAACTCAGGGTCTGGAGCACTGTCCCTAAGCACACTACCACTTGAGCCAGAGCTCCACTCCTAGCTTTTTTTTAATGTAAGTTAATTTGAAGTAAGAATCTCAGAAAATTTCGTACCAGGGCTGGCTCTAAACACAATCCTCAGATCTCGGCCTCCTTTGCAGGAGGCTAGAATTATAGGTATGAGCCACCAGTGCCTGGTTACAATTCTTGATTTCCTATCCTTCACACCATTCTAATAATCTTATTCTAGTTGGTCAATACCCTCAACGATTATGGTAAGTACCACAGAAACCAGTACTCTTATGTGGTCTGGCCACAGCCCACTGCAGCACAACCAGGGCTGTCTGGAAACTTCATTTCCTATTTCATCATATAGTAAGAGATTGGATTGACTTCTGTTCGGTAGATACATCATGATGGTGGCAAATATCCAACTTGTAGATAATTAAAGTCCCTATTCCTTTCATTTTGAATAAACTCTATCCAGTAATCACCTCTATCCTGAATTTATATGACTGGTTTTCTTTTTAGCTAAATATAGAATCTTGCAATTATTTCTGATATATTCTCTCTTATTAAGTTAGACAAGACACTCCAGTCTGTCTAGACAAGTTTGCATTTTGATTTTACTTTGTAGCTGTACCTTCCAGCTTTGTGTCACCTGTAAGTTTAGTGAAAAAAAGAAAAAAATGCCATTGTAACTTATTGATGCACTGGAAAAGTAAAGCAAACTTTCTGACATTATTGAAAGTGTAGGCTTGAGTACATGATGCGGAATGACTTCTAAATTAGCTATGGCAATTTATAGACAGCCTTTTTCAATTCTCTCCAACCCACTACATGACATGTAATACAAAGCACACAAAGGAGAGAACAAATCTATTTAATGCCAGTAGTGAACAAGGGAGAAAATCAAAATATTCGGTACCTACTTCACTGCTCTTTGTCTCTAGGATGAGGCAGTTTGGTGGTTTGGCCCAGGTATTATCCCTTGAGGATGGACGAAGCTGATGATGTGTTTAGAGCTCCTCCTAAACCATGACTCAGCTCAATATTCTGTTAAGGTAGATCAGAGACAAATAATACTCAGGCATTATCTGAACAGAATGGATGTCCAATCCAGTGGTCCTACTGTGTATGAGAGCCAGTCCTTAGGCAATTCTGTCTCACTGCCAGCCCATCCCTTCCTCTTTCTCATCCCTTCACCCCCATGGTAAAGCAAGAAAAAGAATTCTTCTCATTGATGAATTCCTTCTATTTAGACCTAGTCAGAGGAAGAGAGACCTAACTATTATGATCTTAACATTAGGAAAGCAAAGCCTTACTCATAATACTATGAAACGGAAATGATTTGATGGCAAGGACCTGCTGGCCGGTATAATGCTTTCTGTGGTACAGTGGCAATGAAAACACTCCCTGTGAACCTGAATATAGTCAGATGACTTTTGCAGCTCTCTTTGCCAAGGGAGATATTCAGAACAATGACAAAAATACCTTCCATGAGCTGCTATGTGCTCTCCTTGCACCCCATAGCCCCAAGTAACAAAATCTCAAATGGAACTTTAATAAATGTCGCACACTGTCATCAGAGGGGTAGCCAGGAAGCAAGAAAGGAGAGGACCTATAAGACCTGCCCATAAAATCAGGCTTCAATCTCAGCATTGGCTTCTCCATTTACCAGTCATGTGGTCTTGGGTAAACGACTTGCTTCTCTGTGCCTAAGAGATGAATAAATAGAGTTGATATGGTAAGACCTAATTGAAATGAGTTGTATAAACTAATTAGTATAACTCCTGCCCACCCACACACATAGATATGTGTTTGTACAGACAGACAGACAGACAGACAGACAGACAGACAGACAGACAGACAGACAGACAGACAGACAGACAGATAGATAGATAGATAGATAGATAGATAGATAGATAGATAGATAGATAGATAGATAGATAGATAGATATACATATAGTTCTTTATGAATTACTCTATGTGTTCTGCTTTCTTTTTTGTTTTTTTATGTTTTTATTAGAAAAATACTGTACAGAGGGGTTACATGAGTAAGGTAATGAGTATATTTCCTATTGAGCATTGTTACCTCCTCCCTTGTTTTTCCCCTACCATCCCTTCCCTCTCCATCTTCCCAACTCTTCCCTCCCCGCTCCCCAAGTTGTAAAGTTCATTTCCTAACAAATTGGGCAGTGTCATTCTTTCTGATGGAAGCATAGAATTCCATTGTATGAATATACCACATTTTCTTGATCCATTTATCTATTGAGGGGCATCCATATCTTAGCTATGATGAAAAATGCTGCAATAAACATAGTCATACTGGTAGCTTTAGTATAGCCTTGTTTGTAATCCTTTGGGTAAATGCCTAAAAGTGGGATTGCTGGGTCATAGGGGAGCTCAATGTGGAGTCTTTTGAGGAACCTCCATACTGCTTTCCAAAGTGGTTGAACAAATTTACACCCCCACCAACAATGCAGTAAGGTTTCCTTCTGGCCACATCTACTCTAGCAACTGTTATTAGATTTCTTGATTATAGCCATTCTAACTGGGGTGAGGTGGTATCTCCATGTTGTTTTGATTTGCATTTCTTTTATGGCTAGAGAAGTTGAGCATTTCTTCATGTGTCTATTGGCCAACCTTCTTTCCTCTTCAGAGAAGTTTCTCTTTAAGTCTTTAGCCCACTTATTTATTGGGCGGTTGTTTCTTTGAGGATTTGTTGTTGGGGTATTTAGTTTTTTGAGTTCCAGGTATATTTTAGATTTGAGACCCTTGTCTGTTGTATGGCTAGTGAAGATCTTCTCCCAGTCTGTGGGCTTTCTATTGATCTTGCTAGCTATGTCCTCTGCCATGCAGAAACTCTGCTGTTTTCATGCAATCCCATTTGTCCAACCTTTCTTTGATTTGTTGTGCTTCTGGGTCTTTATTAAGAAAATTTCAGCCTGTGCCAAAGAGACCTAGGGTTTCTCCTATTGCATCCTGTAATGTTTTCAGGGTGTCTACTTTGACTTCAAAGTCTTTGATCCATTTGGAGTTGATTCTTGTGCAGGGTGATATATAAGGATCTAGCTTTAATTTTCTACAGGTGTTTAACCAATTTTTCCATCATCATTTGCTGAAGAAGCTGTCTTTCTTCCATTCTACTTTTTTAGCTCCCTCATCGAAGATTAGGTGCTATAGGTCTGTGGTTCATTTCTGTGTCTTCAGTCCTATTCCATTGGTCCTCAAGTCTGTTCTGTGTCAGTACCAAGCTGTTTTGATTACTATGGCTTTGTAGTAGAGTTTGAAATTTGGTATTGATATTCTTCCAGCACTCTTCTTTCTGCTAAGGATTGTTTTTGCTATTCGGGGTCTTTTATTGTTCCATATGAATTTTTGGGTTGCTTCTTCTACTTCACTGAAGAATGAGGTTGAAATATCGAGAGGTATCGCATTGAATTTGTAGATAGCCTTTGTAAATATTGCCATTTTCATGATGTTAATCCTCCCAATCCAGCAGCATGGGAGGTTTTTCCACTTCCTAAGTTCTACCTTAATTTCTTTTTTCAGGTTTTTAAAGTTTCCATCATAGGGGTCCTTCCCTTCTTTAGTTAACTCCTAGGTATTTTATTTCTTGTGGGGCTATTGCAAAAGTAGTTGCTTTCCTGATTTCAGTCACACTCTTCTGATTGTTGGCATACAGAAAAGTCATTGATTTTTGAGGGTTAATTTTATACCCTGTTACTTTGCCAAGGTTTTGAATCAGATGGAGTAATTTGGGGGTAGAGTCATCTTTCTTTTTTTCCTAATAATTATATTGTCTGTTTTGATCTAAAACAGCGAAGACACGTGGTAACAGATGTCACTAGGTTCTTAGAATCCTAGTATGTTAGAGATCAAATCTAGCCCTTCTTACAGAGAATGGAAATGAAGTCCAGGAAGGAAAATGGAGTTTCTCATGGCACATGGTGAGTGGCTGGGGATCCTGACTCCCAACCCATGGCCTACTTATAGCTGCAAATTTCAATGCTGGTACATTTTGTATGGATGAATGTGCTAACTGTCCTATGGAATAATTTAAAAGATGTGTATAAGCCAGGTGCCTATGGCTCATGCCTGTAATTATAGCTACTCAGGAGGTTGACATCTGAGGATTGTGGTTCGAAGACAGCCTGGGAAGGAAATTCCATGAGACTCCTATCTCCAATAAACTACTCAAAAAAGTCAGAAGTGGCACTGTGATCGAGTGCTTGCCTTGAGCAAAAGAAGCTCAGGGATAGCATCCATTCCCAGAGTTCAAGCCCTACATCTACTAAACTGGATTCAAATACCAATTCCATCATGTACTGCTTGCATAACCTTTAGCAAGTCATTTAACCCTTTTGAGCATTAATTTCATCTGGGAAATGGGGATATCCAAACCCATTTCAATGGTTTGTGTGATGCATAGGTCTTAAAGTATGGGAACCCAAGGCCTAGTATAAAGAGAGGCTCATCCGTGTACTGGTACCTTTTCTTGACATCTTCTCATTTTGCTTCCCTGATTTTCAGAATGGCCAGTACTAGGGACACAGGATCCATGCTGGAGAGGAAAGGCAGTTGTCCTTTTTCTTTGTGGTGACTGTGATAGGGCCATGGCGCTTAGAGCTGTCCTTAAGGCCACTTGGGGATATAAGGCTGTTTTCTAGAGCATAACAACAGAGGTGTGCCAAGACCTTTGGGTTACTTACCACGGGGAAACTGTCTCTCCATTGTTCCGTGGCAGACCTCGGTTTCACTGGCCTTAGAGAGGCCTGTACCAGGCTTATATATTCTAATCCTCGAAGTCTATTATCACCTTAAAGCAGCTTTTGCTTTTGGCACTTGGATTGTCAACTGCCACAACCTCATCTTAAGCTTCCTTATGCATTAGGTACCTTATAAATATTTATTAGGTGCCTTGTAAATATTTATGAAAGGGAAGAAGGAAGGAAGAAAGGAAAGAAGGAAGGAAGGAAGGAAGGAAGGAAGGAAGGAAGGAAGGAAGGAAGGAAGACAGTGCTGCAAATAATAATTGGCCTTTGAAAACTAGAAAACAACATTTTGTTCTGAGAGTTAATCTATACCATCAATCCATAATGGATCAAATCAAAATATGCAAAGTCATCTTAAAGTAACAGTATAGACTTTTAGCCCAATATGACTTTTTATATTAGTGGGGCTCTGACTTGACTAGTGACCAGTGTCCTTTGAGATCCCCTAAAACATTCAGATTCCAGATGCCTTCCCAAACCCAGTGAAGTGAAAATTTCCACACAGCTAAACAAGTTTGTATTTACGTTTTACAAGTGCCTGGGTACTCACTCTGCCCTGCAGACTAGCTTTGGAAACTCCAGTACCATTGCAGACATATTGAATTAAGGAAGAGCAATGTGATCTGAAGATTGGCTACTGAGGGACTCTTGGCATGCTCTGGCTGCTATGAGCAGAGTTCTAGAATGGGGTTCCCCCAAAGAGCAGGATGTCTGAGACACCTAAACCACATGGGGGGGTAGGATTCTTGAGGAGGCCCGGATGAAGGCCTGATGTTATTAAATATTTGAATCTTCGCACTCCCCCGTCAAAGCTTCCTCCTCACTGAGCAACCTTCTGATGCTCTTTCTTTCGGTGGAGCAGGCCTATAGGGAGAAAAGGGGTAGAGGCAGCCAACATTTCCTACTGTAAATTAATAAACTGGCATGCTGGTTATATATCATTCTCCTGTGGGTTAGCATGAGTCAGCATCCCCAAGTCTGATCAACTCCCAGTCTCTGCCAAGATCAAGTTCCTGATGCTGCAAAGCTGAGGTCTTGACCCTAGAAGCACACTGTGGAACACTTCCACACAATGTATGCTTTTTATTGAGTGTATAGATTGAGGGGAGGGGAGGCTCTAATAAGTGAAGTTCTTAAAAAGGTTTGTTTGTTTGTTTCCTATCTGGCACAGTGGCACATACCTACAATCTCAGCCCTTGGGAGATGGAGGCAGAAAGATTGGCTATGTAGGGAGGTATAGCCTCATCCCTGCTCAAGTATTTTTTCTGTTCTCATAGAGATTCTTGTGTATTGGCTCATTTGACATATATGACAATCCTAGAAGGTAGGTTGTGCAGCTATTATTCTTATATCAGAGACAATGAATCTAAACACAGTCACTTACATAAAAGCTAAAATGAATGACACAGTTGAGGCCAGACCCCAAGTCTTGTGATTGCCATACATATTCCTCTTCTCTCTTTTAATACCCTAATGAAACCCCTAAAGGAGGATTGGAGACATCCGAATGGGACCAAGTAGGAAGGAGTTTGTATGTGTCAGGGAGGGACTGAGTTAAGGACACAAATGCTGAAAGACAATTTAACAGAAAAGCAGAAATCAGAGCAGTGCTGGTAATAAGAATGTATATTTCATTCTTTGTTAACCAAGAGAACTGGGGACCAGGGACCAGTCCAATTTAATGGAACAGATGGTTAACTGAGCACCTACTATGTGCAAGGGCTCATGTGCTAAGTGCTATCAAGAAGAGCAGAGCCTTATTTTTCTTTTATTTATTTATTTATTTTTTGGTCTGGTCGTGGAGCCTGAACTCTGGGCCTGGGCGCTGTCCCTGAGCTCTTCAGCTCAAGGCTAGCGCTCTACTACTTGAGCCACAGTGCCACTTTCGGCTTTTTTCTTTTTGCTTATGTGGTGCTGAGGAATCGAACCCAGGGCCTCATATATGCAAGGCAAGGGCTCTACCACTGAGCCACCTTCCCAGCCCCAAGAGAAGAGCTTTAAAAAGAGCTCTGCTCTTTTTGTTTGTGTTTGTCATGTTGAGGTTCAAACTCAGGGCTTTGTGTTTGTTAGGCAAAGTGCTCTACCACTTGAGCCATGCCTCTAGCTCAGCCCTCTTTTGGCTTGTAGATAGGATCTCACTTTTTTCCCATTCCAGTCTTGGACTTCAATCTTCCTTCTAGCATGTATTACAGACATGCACGGGGGAGGGGGGGGGTAGGGGCATGCTCACCTCATTTGTTAAGATGCAATCTTATTAATGTTTTTCTCAGGCTAGCCCTGAACCTCTGTCTTCTTGATCTCTGCATCTGGACTAGCAGGAATGTGCCAGAATCACAGATGTGATTCTTTTTCTTTTTTTTTTTTTGTTAGTTGCAGGGGCTGAACTCTGAGCCTGGGCACTATACCTCAGCTCTTCACCTCAAGGCTAGCACCCTACCACTTGAGCCACAGCACCACTTCCAGCTTTTTTCTGCTTATGTGGTACTGAGGAATCAAACCCAGGGCCTCATGCATGCGAGGCTAGCACTCTACCCCTGAGCCAACTTCCCGGCCCATGATTCCTTTTTAAATGTGCATTTTGTTCCAGTGAGGAGTGACTCTGAAATAATAAAAGAGCGCCATTTACAACCATAAGCATTTAAGGGAAAGTGGGGAAGGGGAGAGGCTGATGGTGATTAGTACTCTGACAGCTAAGACCATTTGGAGATTCAGGCTTTCTGATGTCAGCAGGAAGAGAGAGATATTTGTGCAAAATCCTTGGAGAAGTAAGAAAACTGTAGCTCCACATTTCTCCTTCACTGTATTTTATCTTGGTGCCTCAGGTGCCCAGTGACTTCACTGGTGACAGTTCCCAAGATAAGTTATAAATTTGTTTAAATGCTTTATACAATTGCTTGAAAACAACATCTAGATCCCCAATGTCTGGGAGTAGTGGAAAGCATAGTGCCCTGAGCTCTTCTTCCTGTGCAGACACAGGCTTCAGCATGATCCACAGTTGGGCCTCGGGACCCAGCCAAACCTCCTTAACTAGCTCACACCCCACCCCATGTCTCGCTTTAGGCTTCATGCTTTGCTAACTGGTTGATTCGGTTTTCTCTCCATACATCTGTACCTTCTGGTGTGAGCACTCTGGGGTGCAAAAGGGAGAGAGAGAATGCGAGAGAGAGCTAGCTGCCAGTTTCCCACCCGATGGGTTCATGTCTGGCTGGATGAGCCTCCCACCTCCCAGGCTGATTCATCAAGCTCAGTCTATTCAAACAGATGGAACTTCTATTTAGGTATTTTAATAGCATGTATTTAAGATACCCTATTGAGAATCTGATCTGACAGAGGCTTGATGAAGTGTTGATGTGTTCAACAGCCAGGCAAATGACTTCATCCCCCAAAGGCAGTTATTTGAATCAGCTCAACAAGTACTTAACTGAAGGCCTACTAAGTGTTAGCTCGAGCTCAGGGTGGGGTTAGGAGAGCCAGAAAAGAACAGAATGCTTGCCACACAAGCCCTCAGAAGTTTCTACTGTCTCTGGGGAGGAACATGACTTGGATGAATGTCTTTACAATTTTAGAAATATCTTTGACAGCCTATCAGGCTCGACAGGGTTGAACAAATAAAGTAGCTGCATAAGGTAATGGCCACAACACATCCTTCTTTATGGTTTGTTTGGTTTTCATGTCTTTCCCCTTGTTTTTTTCCCCCTTAATATATCTATCTATCTATCTATCTATCTATATATATCTATATATCTATATATATTATGGTAAAGATACTGTACAGAGGGGTTACAGCAAGGTAATGAGTCCATTTCCTATCAAGCATTGTTACACCCTCCCTTTTCCCCCTACCATCCCTTTCCTTCCCACCTCCCCAACTCCTCTATCCCTTCTCCCCTCCCACCCCTGAAAAGTTGTAAAGTTCATTTTCAACATACTTTCCCTTGTTTTTTGTCTTTTCCCTTGCTTTCGGTCTTTTTTTTTTCCTGTGTGTTTTGGCCCTTGCTTTTATGAAACAGGGTCTCACTATGTAGCCCAAGCTGGTATGGGACTCACTATCTGGTCTAGGTTGACCTCAAATTCAAAGTCTCTCAGTCTCTGCCTCCTGAGTGCTGGTATTAAGGTGTGTACCACTATGCTCAAATCCCATCTTTTACATCGAGCAATTCAAGAAAATAAATGGCCTTCTAATGTCTCCTGGGATGAGAAAACTGACATATAAGATCTAACACTTACTGTGCTTCAACTGAATGTTCTAGATGCTTATCCGTGGGCCACGTTCCTTCTTGAAACTACGCTACTGCTCTGTTCACTGCCCTACCTATGTTTATTCAATTCTGATTTTTCCCCCCTAGTACTGGAGTTTGAATTCAGGGACACAGTACTTGCTTGGCTTGCTTGCTCATGGATGGTGCTCTACCATACAAGTCATGCTTCCAGCTAATTAATTGAAGATGGAGTCTTCTACTTCCTGTCCAGGCTGGCTTCAGGCTGTGATCCTCTAGGTCTCAGCTTTCAGAATAGCTTAAAATCAGATTTGGCTTTTACTAAAACTTTTAACTCCTAATCTTCAGGCAATAATACTTTCTTTCCTTAAAGCTTTCACTGTTAATCCCATGACCTTTGGTCTTTGGTTTAGTAACTAACAGCAATACTATTTTGTATTGTTCTGGACGCTTTCAGATTTAAGAACTGGTTATTCAACAATACTATAAGGGCTCTAAGGGATAGCACAATTTATATTTGTTCAGTTCATCATTATGCATGGCATCTTCTTTGCACCATTGCACAGTTTCTGGAAAAAATGAATATAAACAAGCAAAGATTCTTGCTTTTATGGAAGTCATATACACAACAAGTAAGTAAGTCTTAATAAATGGATTTCTTAGGAGCTGGATAGGAAAGTAGGAAGTAGAAATAGAAATGGAGTAAAGAGTAGTTGGAGGGATTGCTCAGTTGGTAGAGGTCCAATCAATACTGAGTCCGAGTCCCAGTCTTGAACCTAAACTAAAAAAGAAAAACAAAAAGAAAAAAGAAAAATGAGGAAGTAAGTTGGTACCATCAAGATGTTTTTGTAAGCAGGTATGAAGAAGCCAGCACAGGTGGCTTCAGCAATGAAGGCAATTTATTGAACAGTCTAACTGAAAAAGTCCAGAAGTAGGGTAGCAGTGGCTTATGGTTCTATCAGGACTTTAGCCTCATTTCTTTGTGATTCTTTTGATACAGTCTCTCTGTCTATTGGCTTTACCCTCAGGCTAGAAGCAAAGAAAAAAAAAAGATTGTAGAAGTAATTCTAGGCTTCACATTTATACAGAAAATTAAAAAAAAAACTTTTTTTCTGATGTTTTATCTTAAACAGGCAAAATCTTCCTTCCTTATATCCCCAAGAACGTTCTTTGTCATCTCAGTGTACAAATGAGTCACAACCTTTTTCTCAACCAATTTTGTGGTCTCAAAACACTACAATCTATAGCTCAGGCTAGGTTCCTTATGCAGGCACTGGGAAGAGGATGAGATATGGGATCAGTCACAATGCTCTTACACTCCAGTAACTGCCAAATCTCAGCTGCCTCATACGGTAGGAATTTGCTTCCTGTTCTTACTACATGCCAGGGTAGGTTAGCAAGGTGGGAGGGGGGGACCACTGTAGTCACTCTGGGATCCAGGTAAGATGGAACTTTCCTCTTGATGCAGGGCTTAGACTCAATGGAGGGGAAAAAAAACTGGTAAATCATACATTGGCTTATAAAGCCTTCTGCCTGGAAATGGCATCATGATTTCAATTCACATTTTATTAGTTCAAACAAGTTATATGGCCATCCCTAACTTCCACAAGCTAGGAAATGAATCTAGGAAGTGAACTAGAATATCAGGACCAAGGGTAGACATGACTATAGTTACCTTTTATATATTTTATATATTTACATATTATAATCACTTATATATTCATATTATTTTGTATTTATATTATAGATAGTATATATTTTTATATATTTACATATACAAATATATTACATATATGTTTTATTAGGAAAGGGACAATGGATGCTGTATAGACACCACAAAATGTTTGGCATACAACTGCTATGAATGCACACTGACCTTGGACATTCAAGAAATGAAAACTGTAAGATCACGAACACACTGGCAGGGTTTAAGGAGGACACAAACAATCACTATAGGAACGTCTCAAGGAACTGTGTCACAGAAAAGGCCCAGATAAGCACAGAGAGCAAGTACAGAGCTGGGTGAGTTAATACCTAGCACATGTATTAGGGTAATGTGGTGCATAAAAAGCCAATCACAACGATATAAGGTGATGGTAGGTACATTGCAAGACATGCTGGGAGTCAAGTTGGCCTCAAATGGGCAGCAAGGCCAATGCTACAATACAACCTGGAACACAAGTGTCCTTCTTACACTAGCATAATTCCTTGGAAAGTAGCTTACAACAGTAATGAAGCTTGAGGCACCTGGTACAGGCACTGAAATGAGATGTACACAATGGAAAATGGAGGACAGTCAATTTGAAAGAGATATTGAAACAAAGCTGAAGCTCTGTTCTCATGAGCCCATAGGTATTAGAGAAAGGAAGTCTCCATGGGAGAAGACAGTGTAAGTTTACCTTAGAGCCATGTTTCTACCCAGGGGAGGCCACACAACATCAAAAATAGCTCTAGCTGAGCAGTCAGGAATGGTCAGGTGTGAATCTCCGCAGTGACTATATGTAGCGTGCATGATATGGGCAAATCATTATCCATGTCTTTCACCTTGGTTTCACCACTGAAGAAAAGACCTGACCAAGGCTTCTCTGTCGTCCTAAGAAGACCTTTTGTGCACGTGTGCTAAGCTTAGGACTCTAACTCAGAGCGTAGGCACTGTTCTGAACATTTCACTCAAGGTCCTCATTTTACCACTTGAGCCACAGTTCTACTTCTGATGTTTTTGGTGCTTATTTGGAGATAAGAGTCTCACAGACTTCCTTGCCCAGAAACTTCAAAGTACTCCCCTCAGATCTCAGCTTCCTGAGTAGCCAGGCACCTGGCATTGATAAGACTTTTAATTGAAAAAGATAGACACCCAGCTCAAATGGGCCTAAAGACGAAACAAAATGTATTGGTTCATGTATTAGAGTTCAAGGGTAAAAATAAATAGCTGTGGGTGTGGCAGGATTCAGCTGCTCAGTGGCATGGGTGCAAGTATGCTTCCTCCATCTTGTCTCTACTTTTCTCTCTATTGGTTTTCTTTCCAGGCTGTTTCTTTCCAGACTGTTCTCAAATAGTGATAAAGATTGCCTGCCAGTCACTACCAGACACGCACTACCACTCTAGTAGCCTTTGGAGGAAAGAGAAAGAATATTTTTCCCATTTCAATAGAAATCCTGAGCTGAGCACTAGTGGCTCATGCCAATAACCCTAGCTATTCAGGAGGCTGAGCTCTGAGGACCTTGGTTCAGAGCCAGCCTGAGCAAACACATTAGAGCTCTTGTCCCCAGTTAACCAGCAAAAAGCCTGAAATGGACATTTGGCTCTAGTGGTACAGCAGCAGCCTAAATGAGAAAGCCAAATGAGAGCTTGAGGCACTGAATTTAAGCCTAGTACTGACACAAAATGAGAATGAAATCCTGAGGTAACGCTCATTGCCTGACTTGAATCACCAAGCCAGTCACCATGACAGATATCACTGTGAGCTGAGTGACATGAACAGAGTGAGGAAGGCAATGCCAACAAGTGGACAGTATGAAGAAGACACCCAGGGCCACCGCAGGAAGCCGGTGGAAGAGGCTGATTCTAGAAACCACAACTGTGAAAAAGAGGATGCAGGGCACAGGAGGGAAAAGAGCCAAGGGAAGATTCAAGACAAACAGAAAGTGTCACTTAGGGAAGGTGCTGTGTGTGTGTGTGTGTGTGTGTGTGTGTGTGTGTGTGTGTGTGTGTGTGTGTGTGTGTGTGTGTGTGTGTGTGTGTGTGTGTGTGTGTGTGTGTGTGTGTGTGTGTGTGTGTGTGTGTGTGTGTGCGAGTAAGAGGGGACTGGAGGGGAGTATAAGAAGACAGGATGAGAGACCTGAGAGTCAGGAGAGGACAGGACAGGACAGTCAGGGCATGTTGAACATTCTCAAACTGTCTTTCTCCATGTACTCTTTGAGTAACAGTCATTTCAGAAGAAAAAGGCAGCCAGCCAGCATTGCTACATATTATTTTCCTTTCATTCTGTGCATGATGAGTGATTTTGCTCCTGCTGGTGGGGAAGAGTGTGCTGGTGAGGGAGGTGGAAAGGCTGGGTCAGTGGGAAGGAGCCAGACCGCCAATGTGATGGTGCAGACATGGAGATACATAGCCGTGAACGCTGCAAGCATTTTGGAGCTTACTGAGACTCTGTGGAAAGGAGCGGGGAAGAAATGATCCCTGAAGTTACTAGAAGTTACAGCCTGTCAAGAGAGATGTGAAATGTAACTGATGTACAACCACACAGTAGGCCTTCTCCACCCCCACATGAAACATAAAGGCCCGCCCAGTCCTGCCTCCTTCTGCCCTCCTACGTACGCATTAAGACTTGCACACAGGCACCTAACAGCAGGGAAGGATTCTCTTGGAACGTTGTCAGAACCATTCCTCAGACCTCCCAGGTAGGTCACTGCCCTGAAATGAAAAGGTGCCAGCCTCCCATTTTTGAAGCTAGTGGAATAGGGCTGATTAAAGCTGACTTCATACTGAGCAAATACTGCAAGAGGCAATTTAGTTCCAGATCCATCCTCTGGATGCTAACAATTGTGATCACCCCTTCTGCTGACATTGGTACAGTTCCCAGCACATTCAAACAGGAGGTCCTCGCTTCTTTACTCACCAGAGGAAGGTACTAGGTACCTCATGCCCTGGACTTGAAGGCCTGACTGTGGAAAACAGAGATCACAGGTCCAGATGAGGGCACTGGAGGGCTAGGATGCCTCCTGATTGTGATGTAGAGTTGGACTCTAAGACTCAATTTAGAGAAGCTAATTCCTTCAGGAAAGAAAAATCCAGAACTTCTGAATTCTGACTTCACACACACACACACACACACACACACACACACACACACACACACACACACACACACACACACACACACACACACACACACACACACTCGGGCACACGCCTATTAGTCACTGTCATTATTTTCAGGAAAATGTCTTTAGTCACAAGCCAGAGAGTTCCAGAATTCTCTTGAGATTCTTGCATCCAAAACAGATAACTTGATGACTAGCTCTTGGCTATATCCCCACTAATGCACACTGTGTAACAGGAAAAGGTGTTAGTTTAAAAAGAAATAATACATCAATACAGAATTACAGCCATTCCTAGGTATATAGTCCCTCACACTGAAAACAGGTTCTCGAATACTATATACAAATGTATATAGCTGTATTCACAATAGCCAAAAGAGGGAAACATGTTGGATAAATAAAGTTGTGGCAGAGGCATACAATGGAATATTATTGCCATATAAAGAATGAACTATTGGCACATGTGATTTCAGTGTATAAGCTTTAAAATATGCTAAGTTGAAAGAAGCTAGCCATAAAAAGCCACAGACTATAGTATAAAACACAAACTTTTATATGCAATATTCAGAAAAGATACACCTAGAGATGATTGATGGGTGCCAAGAGCTAGGGGGGGCAGAGGCTTTTATTTTGGGGGTGACAACAGCATTGTAGAGGTGAAGAATCTGCTACATGTCAATTGTGCTGTCCACTTTAAACTGTTAGTTTTATCATGTGAATTTCACAATTAAATGTAAAAAGGTGGAGGATACTAACTCAGCTGACATACACAATTATCACCTTTCCAGCTGGGAACGTAGCTCAGGGACAGAGCACTTGCCTTGAACATTCCAGGTCCTGGATTTGATGCATAATACTGCACCATATATACACATCTCCTTTACCTTTCTTTCCTTCTAGCTGATGATGAAGGAGGATCAGCCATTGGGAGGCAATAATAATACAGCAATAATAATAATAATTTGTCAAGTCAGACTGAGCATAATGATAAAAGGAACTTGAGTCTTTGATATCATGAAAGCAGCCACACAGCCACTGATTTCATAAGAAAATAAAACACTCTGTTGACTTAAAAATAAAAGTAATAGCACCATCTTTGTTCTTTATACATTTCCCCCTAAAAGAAGGACCATAAGGTAGATGAAGTAAACAAATGCCTAGGCAAGCCTTGGGTCCTCAATGAATTTGCTAAATGCGTTTTGTTTGGGTGGCTTTGCGGTTGCTGGGAAAATATCCTTTGCTATACATTGCCAACACTCACTGTCCACCTGTAATCATTTTAAACAGGGAGTTCTGGGCAGAATATACAAAAATAATTTGAGAAATTAGTAATATAAATAATGACAGATGGAAAATAGCTAATAAAACCCTTTTTAAAAAAAGGTTTCAAAATGCAGGTTTTCTCTCATAAGATCTCATTCATAAACATATAAGTAAACATATACAGGTTCATATGCACAGGTACACAAAAGTATTAACTGAAATATGTTAGATGCAGGCAAGAATTCCAATGGTGTTAACTCCTTTGAACAACTAATTTGCAGTCTAACAAAATGAATACAAGAAGCTGGGGGTGGAGGGAGAAGAATGAAGAGAGGAAGTGGAAGGGGAATGCAGTCATAATGTTCAATGCATAACCTGTAAAATTAGGAAAACTGAAGGGATGGGTGGGGTTGGGAGGAATGAGGGCGGATGAAAGGAGGTGATATCAATCAAAATGTATTGTACACATAAACAGACACATTGAAAGGTATACGCTCCATAAAACTACATAAAGATAATAAAACATGATTTAAAAATAAAGGCTTCAATAAAGGGATGAGAAGGGATTAAATCTAATAGAGGGAATGAATTTGATCAAAGTATATTATATGTGTGTATGGAGATATCCCAATGAAACCCTTTTGTACAATTAATATATGAGAATAATCACATACAAAATTAAAAAGAACAGTCTTTTATTGAAAGGTCTTACTTTCCTAATGGCCTGAAGAAGCTGCCACATAATTGTTTTACTCATTCAACCAATATATATTATTGGATATTTACTCTGTGTTAAGGCTTAAATCAGGGCTAAGAACCAGACAACTATAGTGCAAAAAAGATAGAAAGCATCTTGCTGTCATGAAGCTTACATTCTATCAGGGTTAGGGTAAAAATAAACAGAAAACTTCAGGGCATCAGTGGCTCATACCTATAATTCTACCTATTTAAGAATTGCTCTGAAGATTACAGTTTGAAGTCAGACTGAACACACAAATCCATGAGACTCTTAACTCGCAATTAACCAGCAAAAAGCCAGAAGTAGAGAGAGCTGTGGCTCAAGTGGTAGTGCTAGACTTAAGCAAAAAAGCCAAGCAAGAGTACAAGTTCAAGTCCCAGTAGAGACACAAAATACAGAAGTTAAAATAAACAAACAAAACACAACAGCAGTTGAATATATATATATATATGTATTAATATAATATATAAAACTAATACATTGGACTTCCTAATGATCTAAGATTTAGGCCTGGCTCTCAGCTCCTTCACCTCTGGCATGGCTTCTCAGGGACTGGGATTCCTCTACTCCCTGGAGGTCAACAGCTTGTTCAATGCCATACTATTGGTCTCAATAGTCAAAACTTCTCAGTCCTTTGCCCCCATTGCTACTAGTGTCCTTCCCTGCTATTCTACCTCAAGAAAAAAGCAAATGGAAAAAAAAAATCCCATCCAACCACCTCCTACCCTGCTTGAAGAAGAATAACATAAACCAGGAGCAAAATCCATTGTGGTTCTGATTCCCAAAAGCAAGGAGCCTATTCACAAACTCAAGTGTACCTTCCTTGCAGAGGGTGGGGGAGGGGAAGAGGACAGATATAATAATTAGGCCAAAAAACATGTGAATGAAAGAATGTAAACTATCACAAAGTACAATGCAGAAAGTTGTGGTATAGCTCTTACACCTGAAGAAAATACCCTTGTATTCAAACTACAAATGTGAGCTATTTCAAATGTTACAATAGCCACATTAAGAGATAAAACTATTTCAACAGCACATTTTCTTTAACTCAATATACCATTTTATCTTTTCAAAAGACTTAATATTAAAGGTTAAGATATCTTACATTCTTTATTCCCATTCTTTGAGTCTTCAAAAATAAGCATATATTAGTTGCAGCACATCTCAATTTGAACTAATTATATTTCAAGCACTCAAAAGCCATGTGTAGCAGTCACTATTTAATTGGACAGAACAGCCTCCAATGCTTACTAAATTCTCTCCATAAACATTAAAACCAATGGCTCCCAGAACTGAAGCTTCTAGATGTCTAGCTGTGTCCTAGAAGCTACATTCCAGCACCCCCTATTGATAAGTCTTGGAGTCCTAGCCATACTATGAATCACAGTGAGCATAATTAGCTGATTAAGAACATCATTAACTAATCTGCAATTCAGGCAGGTAAAGTGGTCTGCCTTGGTGGGGAAAAGGTTCATCTGTCCATCCATTCACATACCATTGACTGAGTCTACTATGCACCACAATTAATTCAGCATGCCAGTATCTTTCCCTCCAGGGACTTAGAGTCTTTTTACAGGAGGGATTGATGAGATGCTAATAAGTTCATTTCCAACAGTAATTTTGCAATAAAAATGGGAAACTATGATAGTGAATGAAAGATTAGGTAAGGAGGAAGAGTCGGTATATAGGTTTAGAATGAAGTGACAGAGGCAAAAATGCACAGAGAACACTAAGCGAAGACCTAAGGCAGGAAGCAGGTTGGCCTATTTGACAAAGGCAGATAATGTCAGTGTGGTTAGAGAAGTTAACAGAGAAAACAGGCACCACGCCATGTCGGAGCTGTTGAAAAGGTAAGAAGCTTGTGCTATTCAGAGGAAAAAAAAAAATCAATGGAGCGAGATCATCTGACTTACACATTAAAAAAAATGCTTCTGTATGGGGAATGGTTAAAATCTGTGGGGAGATAAGAATAGAAGTGGGGAGATGAGTTGGGGAGCTGCGGCAGTAACAGCTGATGTAGCTGAGAATAGGGTGGTACTGGTACAAATAATGAGGTTAGATTTATAACATCCTTTCAATTCCCTGGCAAGTTCTGTCAACTCTACCTTCAAAATCAGACATTTGATTATATTTTGAGAGGACCTGTTGATCAATGAGATGTGGAGTAAAAAGGGGAAGATGGCCAACTTACAACTTTTGGCTCGACCTTATAGGTGAAATGGTGGTGGCCACCTATTGAATCTCAAACAGGAGTAAAATTCTTTTCTGTGTCCAGTCCCCAGTGAGGGGAGCAGCCACCCACCTAGAAACGAGATTCACCCAAGGCACTCCTCTGTCCTCATCCCATAAACTCTTTTGCTTCAAAATGTTTCTGATCTGTCCCCACTATTCCTTCCCCACATATGTGGGCAGATCTTTAGATCAAACTCCCTACCAGTACTGTGAAGCTGGTCCTCATCGTCTTTAGGTTTAAACTCAAACCTAGGAATAATATGACAAATTAATCCTCTGCTAAAAATTACTGAACGATCTTCCTCAAGAGTTATTTGGCAGTATCTATTGATCCTTAAGTGGGATATATGGTTCCCATGTATGTGGACCCCAGAAATTCACATGCTAGAAGACACCTACCTATGTAGTGGTATTGAGGGGGTAGGTGGCTAGACCACTGGGGTACCACTCTCAGAGGGGATCAATGTTTCTCACTCAGATTGAGTTCTTAAAAGAGTAGGCCAAGCATGTTTACCCCATGCCTCTGTACAGAACCAGGTCTTTCCAGTTCTTTGCCATGCTGTAGTATGGGCAAGTAGGCCCTCACTTGAGGTCAGATGAGGCTGCCTGATCTTGAACTTTCAGCCTCAAACACTGTATAGTAAGTAAACCTCTATTCTTTGTACAGTATCACCTCCTGTTAAAGCATCACAATAGTCTAATACATCCTTTTGCCTATTTCTTTTGTAATTCTTAGAGACAAAAAAAAGAATGAAAATATAGGGGTATAGCAACCCATCAATACGGAAAATGTTATATAAAGCTCAAAGTTTTAGATAGTCCTTATTTTTACAAAAGCAAATGACAATATGTCATTTATATAGATTCCATCTATGTATTGAGGTGGTGTATACAAGCCTCAAGATGTTTGGGATGAAACACATTAAAGTACCAACAATTAAAGAAGAGTGTGTGGGGTGGGGGTGAGGGTAAGAGGAGTTAAGAAAATACAGTAAAATGGGTAAATTTGCCTGGGCACCCCCAGTAGCTCACACTTATAATCCTAGCTACTCAGGAGGCTGAGATTTGAGGATCAAGGCTCGAAGCCAATCTGGGCAGAAAGTTTGTGAAAATAATTAATCTCTAATTAATTATCTCAAATTATCTCTAATAATGCTTGAAGTAGAGCTGTGGCTAAACTTGTCCAGTACTACTCCGTAGCCAAAAAGCTCAGGGACAGCATCCAGGCATTGAGTTCAAGCTTCAGTACCAACACAAAGAAAATAGAGGGGGGGGGTAGGAATTTGATCAAAATCATGTATGAAACTATTACAATGAAAATCATTTGTATAATTAATTTACACTAACAGCAAAATATTGTTTTTGCTGTCTTTTGACGAGTTCAGTGAAAAAAAATGGAATTAACTCTAAATAAAAATACTGTATGCAGTAGGATAAATAAGCCCAGAAATCTAAGTATACTATGGGAATTACAGTTAATAATATATACTGAAAATGTTAGGAAAATAATCCAACTGCTTTGCCACATAGGTAACAATGCAAAATGACAGATATGAGTTGATTTCATGTCACAATGTATATGTATACCAAAACATGATGCACACCTTAAATGTGTAATAAAAATTGCATGCAAATTGGTGAAAAAACTCAATGGTTATTTCAGAGTAATGAAATGGAAGTGGATTGGGGGTTCTTGCTATATATATATAATATATATATATTATATATATATGTGTGTGTATGTATATACACACATGCATACATATACATAGTTCATATACATGTGTATACATATTGAGTGACTGTAAAACTGCTATATGTATGACACTATAAAACTGGACAACTACCTTGTATGTCCTAACAGTTATCAACCTGGTACTAACCCTCTTCCAGACTCATTTTGTGGAATTTTTATGTTAGGTAGGTGATAATGGACTCCTGTAGGATGGGAATCTTGGGTTGACTGTTGAAACTGGGTCATGCTTTAGGCCTGCCTGCTTTGCACTGGCACAGGGAAAGCTGCCTCTTTCTCTGGCACTCAGAAAGACATAAACCTCTTTCTTAAGAGAAACCAGTATGCTTCTCTTGCCCTGAAGGGCAGGCCAGAATTAGTTCACTCCTTTAGCTTTCAAAAAGATTTTATACCTTTCTCCTTCTCCCAATCCATTTTGGCTTTCAGTTTTTAAGAGTATCTGTACTTGTTCCGTTTGCTTCTTTTATAGCAGAATAAGTGAACAAAATATGACAGTAAGTTTATTATAGTGCCAGCTTCTTTCTAATAATCATTTGAGACTTTTTAATAATAAGAAGTGAGAATTTAGATAGTAAAAAGTGATTATAATCCTTCTGCTCTTAAAATATTATCCATGTACAGTGAAAGCAGGGGTTATAATTTGTGGAGGGGAAGGGAAAAAACAAATCGTTTAAATAGGGATACAGGTGGACCCATTGCACAGAGACGTACAAGTCATATGTCGAAAACGAACTTTACAAATTTGGTGGGGGGGGGAGGGTTGGGTAGGGGGGCAGGGGAGAGGATAGGATGGGAAGGGAAAACAAAGGAGGAGGCTACAATGCTTGATAAGAAATGTACTCATTATCTTGCCTATGTAATTGTAACCCCTCTGTATAATATTTTCACAATAAGAAAAAAAATATTATCCATGTGAAGTACCTTTAATGAAAGCAAACTGCTAAGCAAATAGAATATGGAATATCAATTTCTAAATTGTAAATATTTTCTTGTGTGTGTGTGTGTGTGTGTGTGTGTGTGTTGCTCCCCAGCACCTGCAGCTTGGCAGTGCTCTGCCATAGAACTACAACCTCATTCTTCAAATCTGGCTTTCGGTGTTGCTTAGTACCTTCTTTTTAACCCTGGGAATAAGAAACCAAGAAAGTACACATGTACTTCTATGTGGTCTTGGCTGGAAATCTAGTCATAGAGCCAATGAGTTTTGTGGCCACTCAGTGTCCAGTACAAGAGTCATGATATATTCAACTATACCTCCCCTCAGTCATTCACAGTACTTTGCAAAATGGAAAAAGAAACCTGAATTGCAGTAATTTATGCTGCAGTTTACTACCTCTTTAATTCTAAACCTGCCACCTACACTAGTACAATTAGAATATTCTTCTCCTAGCTTGAATTGCTATAGCACATTAGATGGCTTTTTCTGTGTTCCTTTCAGAATGTGTGTGTGTTTGAGAGAGAGAGAGAGAGAGAGCACATGTGCATGTGTATGATGAGGAGGGGATTGTTATTTGGCTTCATATTAAAATATATTATCTACCACTTCTCTATTAAATAGGACTGGAAATAATCTTTGGTGATCTTAACACACTGTTCATAATTGACAGCTGAACTGACAGGGAAATGTTTTTTAAGATGCCTGCCTCCCATGTAATGGTGTCTAGATATCTAGTGCTGGGGCTAACAGTTTCCTGATGCAAATTGAGTATTCTCTTTTAAACGTAATAGTCTAGATGTTCTGAAAAAAAAAAAAAAAGGCTCTGAAATAAGCAGAGGCTTCAACTTCAAGGGTGGAATTGAAAGTAGTCTCATCAGATACAAGCCTAGGTCATCTGCGGCCACAGTGGATCATTCAACACAGTAGTGCAGTAGGAAAAAAATAGTCCCTTTAACGCTATAGTTATAAAGTTGAAAAACCATATTTAAAATATTGAAAAACACTATTTCTCAGGTATAAGAGATATATACAGGAAGTTCATTCTTGAGGCAATTCATTGCCAGAAAGTTTAGATTACACACAATTGCACCTATTCAATGAAAAACTATGACTAGTAAGAGAAAAAAATCTTTGACTTTCATTAATGGAAAGAGTATACATTTTAATTATGCTCCAAGATGTTACAGACCTGGAAATTAAGAAATTTCAATCAGTATAAAATAGATTTATTGTCAATATGCAGTCATTAATATAACCCATGGAGATGAAACATCACTGTGTACAAGGCTCAGATGCTCTAAAATGTTATCTTACCTCCATGTATGTTCTAACAAATGATAAAATATGTAAAATTACAATGCAAAGAAAAATACAAGAAAAATTGTTGCAGATATTTATATGAAAATCCTTTATTTCAAAGCTCTGTCCATTAGGAATAATACCATACTACAGATCAGAACCCAAGTAAACTACTTTTTTTTTTTTTTGAGGTTACAATGCTCAACAACATACTGGATGAACTAAAACATATGGCAAGAATCAAAATACAAAGCCTTCAATGATGTTAAAGAAGAAAATGTTAAAAAAGAAACGAGAGTGGAACGATTCATTGTTCTAGGTTGATTTCTGCTGGAATGGTCTCCATTTATAGCACTCACAAGAGGTCTATAGAAGGATAAAAATGGGACCAATTTCAGCTTTACTGAAAGGATTTTCAAATCAGAACAAACCCAAGCTGTTATAAGACACTGTTGCTAGTGATTTCTACTCTTTAGCCCTTGGCCCTTTTTTGGTGCTTTTTTCCTAATTTCAAAATAACAGAATTGACCTATCTCATCAGTTGTAAAGACACTAATTCTGGTTCAGACATCATAAGATTCGGACATGTCTATCCTGTGTATACAAGTCACTTCCCCTTACACATTGAGTCTAACCTTAATTTGGGGGAAAAGATTAAGTATTAGGAATTACTTTCCTTAATAAGAGGTCTGCCTATTGGCAAGATGCTTTGGTTGGTAGCAATGTAAGAAATTGTTGACAGGTTTGGTCAGAACAGATAAAAAAGATGGCACTACTGAATTACTGTAACTCATTGTGGTAGGTTTCTGTAGTTAGGAAGAAATGACCTATGGATGTGCCCAAGTATTTCAGAGGGAGAAAAATGTATCTTAAAAAGTTAAAATAAAAACATTAGAAAAGGAAACACAAGAAAATACAGCAAAATAATAATACTGTAGTGATGGCAGGAAAGAGAATTCTTACAGCCAACTACCTTGGTAAGAAGTATCTAGCATGAAAAAAATCACTTTCCCGTTTTCTTTTGTGCTACATTAACAAGTATTCTTCACATGAAGAGGAAGAGGAAACCACTTACACTTTTCTTCAAGGGTGGGGGTGTCTTTTGGAAATGAGCATTACAGACAGGAAGGAAAGGTAGGGAAAGCTCACTCAAAGAGGTCCTCAAACATGCGCTGTCCCATTGCTATGTATGCTTCTTTCTCTTCTGGTGTCATCTGGGTCACAAGCTCTGGCCGCTGGCTCACTTCACTATAGGAGAAAGGACGGCCAGCCACTGTGACAGTTGGGTCATCTGTTACTTCCTCAAACTCATCATCCTCGTCTTCATCTTCTTCCCGACGGGCAGTCACAGCAGCAGGTCGGGGTGGAGAGTCATCATCTGACTCGCTGGTCTCGCTCTCTGAGTCACTGCCATTGGCGGCAGTCACAGGAGCCGCTGTCCCCACTGAGCCAGCTGTCACGGAGGTAGTCTTCTTCTCATGAATGAGGAGTGCTCGCATGACTTCCTCGTTGTCATCAGGCCCAGCCCGGCCATCCTCTCGCTCCTGGAACGTGTCCATATTTATGCCACCTGAGGGTTAAAACCCAGAAAGTCAAGATCCTTACACAGAAAGAACATTCCTTTATGGCTAATCAAATATATACTTGAACAAATATTATATAGATGATAATATAATAAAAAAACACAGACTCCATTGCTTCCATTTCTGGAGCTGCTGTCCCATCAAATATTAAAAATATTTCTTATAAACTGAACCTAATTGCAGCCCATGGGTTTTGCAGGTAAAATAGTATGGATTTGAGTCTTGGTTCTTCTCCAGTTGAGCTGTCTATCTTGAGGAAGTTACTTACTCTCTAAATGTCAGTAACTTTTCTGTAAAATGGGGTGATAAAAGGATGTACCTCCTAAGGCTCTGAATAAGAACAGATGAAATAATGTCTATGAGGGGCCAGGCATAGCAGATAGCAAAGCATGGCTTCTGATCTTGTTTAGTAAAAGCCAAAGGCCTTTCAATGGCCTATAAGGTCCAATGTAATTTGCAGCCTCTCCTGGCCACCTGTCTCTCACAGCTATTTCTCCTTCTCCTTACTCTGCTCTAGCTGCAGTGGCCTCCATGGTATTCTTTGTATGTACCAGACACTTCTACCTCAGAACATTCGAACTCACCCCTCAGCCTAAAATCTCTCCTCTAGGTTTCCATACCATATACTCCCTTCTATCTTCTATAACTTGATTCAAATGCCACCTTATCAACACCTTGTTTTCCCCACCATACTCATTTTCAGTTATTTAGTGAATAACTTATGTATACTGTTTGTCATCTCCGTTCCAAGGACAGAGGATTAACCAGATATTTGCCTTCTTCATTCACTGATATCCATGGTACCTAGATGATATCTACCTCTGCTAAGTATTGATAAATGGGTCAAAAATGGTAGTTTTATTTTCCTGAGGCAAACTAAGCACACTTTGAAGTCTTTATGGAAAGGTAGCTAATTTCAGGAGTAAATATCCTTCCACATCTCTTATTTTATGTACATATCTTAATGAATATACTTCAGGTCAAACTTGTTTTTTCAAGCATTTTGCACTTTAATAACACCATATATAAGCATATATAAAAGGTTTAAAAGTGGTACATGGTATCAAATTCCCTTAAATCAAATACCTAATACTTCTTAGTTGTGTGATTTTGGTCAAATCATATTATCTCTCTCTCTCTTTTCTTTGATTTTCTCATGTTCAAGAATGAGT
The DNA here is from genome assembly GCF_024711535.1 of Dipodomys merriami. NCBI lineage: Eukaryota > Metazoa > Chordata > Mammalia > Rodentia > Heteromyidae > Dipodomys > Dipodomys merriami. Next base: position 73,763,709 of record NW_027203381.1, read on the forward strand.
CAGCCAAGCACTGGTGGCTTATGCCTGTAATCCTAGCTACTTAGAGGGCTGAGATCTGAGGATCGAGGTTCAAACCCAGCCGGGGCAGCAAAGTCCATGAGACTCTTATCTCCAATTAACCACCAGAAAAACCAGAAGTGGCACTATGGCTCAAGTGGTAGAGTGCTAGCCCTGAGTTGAAGAGCTCAGGGAAAGCACCCAGGCCCAGAGTTCAAGCCCCAAAACCAACCAAAATAATAATAACAATTATTCACTTAATTATTGTGGCAACAAAGTAAACATGAAGTGCTTAGTACGGGTCTGGCACCTGGGAAAGTGTTATCTTCTATTACTGTCAAGAGAAGACTCTGGGCCAACTCTGGACGTGGATGAGGTAAAAAGCCTCTCCGTTAACACACAAGAAGTATTAGCTGGAATGCTAGACATTTAACTCCTAAATGAGAGACTGGGCATGTAAGAGAGAAAAGGAGGTCAGAGAGAAAACATGCTTATGATGACGTGGATGCCAAAGAGAGAATTAAAATCAAATGTAACCACTTGAAAAATGTTTAAAGCTCTAGGGAGTACTTCCTCCCTAGAGTTCTGACTTCCACAGCAGTAATGCAGTGGAAGCAACAACAAATAACCACAAAAGGGTAAGGAATGCTGTGAGTCTAACCATGGATGCTACTAAGCAATTCTGGAGCTCATTGGCTGAGCTATAGCAAAAAACAGATGAGCCAAAGGTTACAAAAGTGGGAAGAAAGGTAGCAGATTTTTATAGAGGCAACTGCAAGGAAATGTAATACAGAAAGATCATCTAAAATGGATTGAAGGCCAGACCAAGTCAGATATGGGGCAGGACAGGATACTACTCCCTATCCATGCTTCCAGAACCAAAGCAACAAATGAAAAAGGAAAAACCAAACAGATAATGGAAATAAGACATCATTCATGATTTAGCTATATAAAAACAAGATGTGCTGCTTTGTCATTAGGTTTCAAGTAAAATATGCTAGGATTCAATATGGTCTGGAAAAAAAACAAAACAAAAACCAAGGGTATAGGTAGTTTTTCATAACGAACACAGAACCAAAAGGAATTAAAACTTTCAGTACAGTGATGACATGACTGAAGTTCTATCAAAATCCAAAAAGATATCAAAATAATTTGAAGTTTGAGAATAAGAAAGTATAGAACAAGTAAGGTTTGCTTTATGCATTCATTAGATAGAGCCAAATCTAAATTTGTCTAGTACTAGACAAATTCTATCCCATTTTGCAGAGAGAATTTGAGTAGACTAGATGACTTACATAAGCCCATACAAGTTCTATTCTACTATTTTAAGTAACTGTAAATATCAAGTATTAAACTTAAGATTTTAACTATAAAATATTGGTTAACAACAGTTTTACGACATTTAATTTTGTTTCTAAGTTCAAAGGAATGAAGATTTGGCAAGAAGCCAAGCCAGGAAAAACAAATCTATTAAACAGACAGCCTAACTACTATATAATCTAAAACAACTTGAATCAAAATAACTAAACATAGCAAGCTAATTAGTGAGGAGAAGGGAGACTAAGGAACAGTTGTCAGAGAATTTTTCTTTCTGATAAAATATCACAGAAAGGGCTAAAGATGTGGCTCAAGTAGTAGGCCCTGAATTTAAGCCCAAGCAACTCAAGAAAAAAAAAAAAAAGAGAATCACACCAAAATTACATGCTTTTGGCATTACATACATATTCAAAACACATAACATTCTAAAAAAGGCAAACAGAGATAGAGAGATTTTTCAGTTATTGATGAATTCCTAGCATTCAGACACTAGTATGGATATAAACCTAGGAACTGGACTGGAGAAATATAATAGAGGTATAGATAGATATTCCCTGTTACCTCTGCTTTCCTGTTTCTGAATAGTTTTTATCCAGTCTTAGGCTCCTATTTTCTATATTACCACCTCAATCTTGAATCCAGTAACTTACAGTAGGGCTTCCAAGTAAAATCTCAGTTCTCAAACTTGTAAAGATAATGCCATTGTCAACCATTTCTGGCTCACAGAATTTAATTTATCAATCTTCTTGGACTGTAAGAATCCCAATCCTTTTTTGTATATATTTTGTATATATTTCAGATAGCACAAGTCCTTGTATATATTTTGTATATATTTCAGGTAGCACAAGTCCTTAATATTTACAAGGAAATAATATTAACAATTTTGGACTAGTATGTCTCTACTTCTAGCTATTCAGAAGGCCTAAGATCCAGGAGCATCAGAGGTAAGGCCAAGCAGACAAAAAGTTTCCGGAGGGGCTGGGAAGGTGGCTCAGTGGTAGAGTGCTTGCCTGAGACCCTGGGTTCAATTCCTCAGCACCACATAAGCAGGAAAAAAAAAAGCCGGAAGTGGCGCTGTGGCTCAAGTGGTAGAGTGCTGGCCTTGAGCTGAGGGACAACACCCAGGCCCAGGCCCAGAGTTCAGGCCCCACGACCAGACTCTCCCCACCCCCCCAAAAAAAAGTTTCTGGAGACACCCATCTCACCCAATAAAAAAAATTTGGTGGAACACACTTGTCATCCCAGGTATGTGGGGAAGTGTCAATAGGATTGCAGTCCAGGCTAGCCCAGGGCAGAAAAAAAAAAGAATGGGGCTTAGGGAGTGTCTCACGTGGTACAGTACCTGCCTGGCAAGTGCAAGGATCTGAGTTCAAGCCCCAGTACTGCAAGAATAAAAAAGTGTGTGGGGAGGAAGGTTAGGTATGTCCTTATAGCTCCCAATTCAGTAAAATAAAGAAATGAACTTTGGAGATGAATTTGGCTACCTTGGGCAGAATGAGATTTTCCCATGACAATAAGATAAAGACATTATAATTTTTCAAATTTAAAAATAGATTTAAAAAGCTATTTGACTAAGGTGAAGGGCAATACAAGTATATAGGTATCCTGATTATAATTCCTACTACTGATTTTCTTCCTTCCTGATACAGTGCAACTATTTGTAAGGTGAGTACAATAAGTTATCAATAAAATTAAGAACTGTCCACTAAACCTAGTTCATTTTCCACTGAACCCAAGATGCATCCATCTTACAGATATCTACTCTTACCTTCCTTCATGTCCTCAGAACCATAGGCTCCTTGAACAGTGCTCTCTCTCAACCAAATAGGCCTCTCTTTGGCAGATTTTCCTTCCAGTGAGGTTCGATGAACGTCTTCTTGGTCGTCCATGTTAATGACAACATTCTGCGTGTATAAGTCCTCATAGGAGGGGCCCTTGCTGGTCCATGCTTCCCGGTGGTGCCCCCCTGCCAGGCCAGCAGCTCCCGCAGTAGTTGCTGCTCGATCCTTGCTATTTAAAAAGATTAAAGAACAAGAAGAAGAAAAAGTCAAGTCTTAGTGTTGGGAAAAAGGGCGGCTAGTGATTACTGAAGTATTCAGAGTAAATGCTATCTAGCAACCACATAATCATATCTAGAAATCTACAATTCTAGGGGAAAGCTGCATGGATCAGAGCATTGTGTTTGTTTGTAAGGTCCTCAAATACTAGATCATTTGATGTATACAAATGAGTGAAGTTTTACACATTGAGATATTTCAATAAATCTACTTGGGGGAGGGGAAAATGACATGGTGACATGATCCACTTAAAAACACCAACCAAGATGTGTTTCCCTTTGAGAGCACACACACACTCTGCTAGAGTGTGCCCCTGCCTTTCTGCTTGTCTGTTTGCCTACTTGCTTAGTTACTCACTTACTCAATAAAGCTGTCAAGTTTTCTTACTATAAAAATTTTTTAAAGATAAATAAAAACACTAATCTAGCACAAAGAAAAACAAAACATCTACCAATAACATCTTTCATAAGAAATTTGTTTTTTCAAAAATGAAGACAAAATAAAGCGTTGTATTAAGAAATACTTAGTTCAACTCAGAATAATTCAAAGTGGAAGTTAGAAAAGTATTTCACACAGCAGGACCTAACTTGAAATTAACATTATCCTGCCACTTGCTACTGAGTAAGGCACATCCAAATCTCTGTACAGATCCAGCCTGTTTTCAACCAAAATTTGATTGACAAATTTTGATTGAAACTTGTCAATCTTATCTGTCCCAACCATTGTTTCTGTTCCACAGGGATTGTGACCTGTTTCTCAGTCTATTTTGTTTTGTTCCCCAAGACCTTCTTTGCTGTTAGCATGTTACTTAGCTTTCTCTAGTCATTTAGTTTCTCCATCTCTAGAATTGAACCAAGAGTCTCATCTTTCAGATGTTTTGTTTCCCTGGATTCTTTTAGCTATTAAAAATGCCTTTGGATATACCTGACTCTGCCTGAGCTCATGCCTTATCTTTCTCTGCCTGCAAATGACACTTTTCACCGCAACTTCTACACAGAATTCCCCTGCTCTGTGTGTTTTATACCATAAGCTACTGCTGTGATTCCTAAAGTACATGATCAACGCATACGTTTTGCTATGTCCTTTTCAGTGTCCACTTGACCTACGTTTCTCCTTCTCTCTCATTTCTGTCAATCTTTCCTGTGGATCCTAGACTATCTCCTGTGTGGAATCTGCCTCACTGTCACAGCAAATACTTCACTTATCTTGTCACCTCAAAAACCACTTATCGTCCTTCATTTTAGTCCCTTATTTTTTCTGCATATACCATTGCTCCTCTTATCTACCTGGACTTTCTACCTCATGTGTAGTAGGTTTCTCTGATGTCTATCTTTGTCCATCTATCTGAATGACCTATTAGGCCACTCCCTCAGACACTGTGTTTCTGACCATCCTCTGGAAGTAACCATTTCGCCTGCCTAGGCTCTGTTATCTACAGGACCACTGCTACTTGTGCAATCAAACATCTCTTTCCAGTTGTTCAACCCATGTTGATGCAGTCATCTAATCCATGCCTTCAGCTACTGTCTTTGTGTTCTTTCCCTTGTTCTCACTATACAGCTACTTCAGAGCCACCCTTTCCCACACCCTTTTCTTCCTGGCACCCAGTCTATCTTTCCATGTCTCAACCACTTCTTTTGCCTGCTTCCTTCTTGTTTGTCTCCTTGCTCCCACTCGCTACCACTTACTTGTTCTCCCACTCTGAGTCTTTCTAAATATAGCCAATCCATCTATTTGTCTTGCTGTATTTTGAGGTCTCCTGCTACAGCTGCATGTAATTGGTTTTCTCTACTTCTATTTCTGCATTCATCTGATGTTACTTTTTGTACCATGTACTGTTTGTCTTGATTTTAACCATCCCTAGTTGTTCTATTGTCTTTTGGGGTTTTGTTTTTTTTTCATTTTGATGTATTATTTTACATGATTAGAGGCATTGTGCCGTTGGGCTCCTAAGAGTATCCTTCTTTGGTATCACTATCTGTTGTCTTTTGAAAGGCTGGGTGGTGGCCTTCACTGTAATCTGACTCTTACTTTTGTGTATACTGGCTTTTTGAAAATTTTGTTTCCCCCCTCACCAACATTTCCTTTTCTTTCTCTTCTCTCCTAATTTTTTTTTTTTTGTGCTTACTCTCTACATTCCCACTATCCTCCCTCACCCATTTATTTCCCTCCTTTCTATGTCTCTTCTATCCTCAGCCAGCTTCCTTATCCTATAACGCTGAGCCTGCTCCTAGACTTCTCTGTCCCAAATTGTCTCCCTCCAACTTAGTTAACTCTGCTTAGGAAAGACAAGAAAGGCATGGTTCTAAAGCTCTCACCTGGCAAACTACATTATGTCTTTTCTTCATCCAGCCTCCTGAATGACTCACTCACTCAATTCTGACGCTAGTTTCTCTTTATCCATAATCCTAAACATGGTTTTCATTATACTCTCTTTAACGTTAACTGAGGACTATCTCATAAATGCATAAAAAGTACTTGTAATAGAGAAAACAAGAAAATTAGAAAGAATAGGACAACTACAATGAATACTAGTCTTTTTTTGGAGGGGGAGGGGGCGGTCCGGTCATGGGGCCTGAACTCTGGGCCTGGGCGCTGTCCCTCAGCTCTTCAGCTCAAGGCTAGTGCTCTACCACTTGAGCCACAGCACCACTTCCAGCTTTTTTCTTTTTGCTTATGTGGTGTTGAGGAATCGAACCCAGGGCCTCAGGCATGCAAGGCAAGCACTCTACCACTGAGCTACCTTCCCAGCCCGAATACCAGTCTTTTGTTTTCAGTTTTCTGGTATAGAAATTCAAGGTCGATTTTAATTCAGTTTGAGACAATAGAATTTTTAATTTAAATTTTTATTTTTTTGAATGATGTTAAGGTTTTGAACTCAGGGCTTCAGGCCTCACACTTACTACGTAAGTAAGTGCTCTACTACTTCAGCTGCTCTTCCAGCCCTTTTTGCTTTAGTTATTTTTTTCAAACACTGTTTCCCATTTTTCTCCAGGACTGGTCTGGACTTTGATCCTCACATCTCTATCTCCGTGTAGCTGCAATTACAAATATATTCCAACACACCCAGATATTTATGCTGAGATTGGGTCCTACTCACTTTTTGCCTGGGGCTGGCCTCAAACTGTAATCCTCCCAATCACTGTCTCCCAAGTAGATGCGATTCAGGGATTACGAGCAAAAACCACTGCTCTCAGCCCAAAACAGCAGAAATGTAATCCCATTTGAAATATGTCTTAAACTTTTTTCAAGAACATATTTTTTTTAAGTTACTTTTTTTTATTGTGAAAATACTGTCAAGGACATATTTTTAACCATAGTTAACTCTACAAATTTTATTTTACCTTTACTACAGACACAAACCGTAAATTACCTGCCAAGGTGATGTGCCACTAAAAAAAAAATCTGGATAAGAGACAACTACATTCATTTCTTCTGTATATTTACATTTCTTCTATGGAGAAAATGTGCATATTTTTATCGAATTTGACAAGGATAATCATGGTTGAGTGTTTTTCAAATTGTTTTTTAGAACTTTCAAAAGATAAGACTTATAAGAGCATTGTATCACATCAAAATAGATTACTTGGGAGGAGGTGGGGTACTAGAAATAAACCAAAGGCCTTGTACATGCTAAGCATGTGCTCTATCACTGAGAAATAAACCCAGTCTTTCTAAACTACATTTTAAAAGATTTTTAACATAAGTATAAAAGATGATGGAAAAGAGAAGATTAAAGCAAACAAGGAATTCCTTGAGAAAGACAGAAAAACTTTGAAGAATCACCAATGGGTTGACCTGTTGAAAGGCTAAAACTGCCCATCAACTTCTGGATTAGGCTTGCTGATTACTGCCCCTGAAGTATCTGACCTAGGACATTAACATTTAACTGATGGCAGTCATTAAATCCCATATTAAAACAAACATTCAAACAAAAAAATGTTGTCTCTGAGCTCTTGGACACTTGATGCTTCCTTTCTTATACTTGGGGGAAGATGGGTTATTATGTCCCTAAGGCAGGAGGAGCTATTATAGAACTTAGAGAGCTCCTACAGAACAGAAAGGCCAAATCAATTCCACTCCAGAGTATTATATCTAGGTAGTGGATATAACAGATGCTTGGTGGGACCATCTGAGTCAAAATAACATCTTCTAATTTAGTTCCAATGGTTATTCCCAACTACTTTGTTATGGCTGGCAGCTCTAGGAACTCCATTCTGTCTTTCTTGTGTGTCTCCATTTCCTGTTACCCTTCTTCCTTGATGATCAGACTATGAAGTTTTCTTTTTCTTGATCAGTTCATTTCCCCTGCTTTCTGACCTGTCACTTCTAGAGTCACAATCATTCCTGACAAGGTGACTTGATCACAGCATACTGCTGCTGGGCTTCTGGTGTTGCTGTACCACTGCAACTAGCCTGAGTCATGACGTCAGGGTTACTCAAAGATGCTGAAATAGGAGGCAGACTGTGATAAAATGCTACTATAGTGGGAAGCATTTTGGCAAACAGGATGAATGACTAAAAGTAGAAAAAAAAAGTCTGAAACTATTGTTACTGTGTAGAAGGCAGAATATATATATATATACATATACATATATAACTATACATGTTTTCATAAAAGCAATTTTTCTTATAGGTTTCCTTCTAGGTTAGAGCAGCAGTATAACTTAGGTGGGCTGAAAAAAAAAAGCAAACTTGATAAAAGTGACAGTAACAAAAACTTAAGGCTACCTATGTTGTAGATGATAGCTCCTGCCAACAGCGGCTCTTCTCATCATTGCTTACTGACTTTATTCAAATACCAGGGACTAGTTGCTCTAAAGAACTCTGAGACCTTCTTTAGTCCAAGAAGGTAAAACTTTTTCTTTGCCAGATGCTGGTTTAAAAGTAAGCATATAATAATAAAGAGTGCTTGCTTGCCTAGAAAGTACAAAGCCTGCATTTCAAACCCCAGTAAGGACCCAAATAAATCAGTGACTGACAGACAAATTAAAGGGGCACTCTGGGAAAGCCTTCTTCAGTCTTAAAATAAAAAGATATAGTCCATTTTTCTGCATTTGGATTATTTATCTGCAGGTAATAACCTGGAAACACATGAACACATTAAACTAGTTCCCCATACCATTCCAAAAAGACAACCAAGAGACTGAGCTCAACAGAGATAAAGATGGAACAAACATAGCTCCTTCAGAATGCTATTAATATACTGAATTATACTGCTTCAGAGCATCTCATCAAAGACAATTTTTTTATTGTTCAATCTACTTCTAGTTGGATTTTCTATTATCATAGACAAAGACATTCTAATTAATACATGGAGTTAATCAGAAAATATAATAACATATAGATACAAAGATTTCTATGTGTCTAGATTATTTTTATGAAAGAAATTCAATTTGCACAAGACTCACTATTCTAAAACATTTCCACTACAGGAAATAACATACTAAGAGCTGCTCTAAAAAACTATATGCCTTGACTGTCCAGCTCTATAGTAGTTGGTGACTATAAATTCACAATGGGAAAGAGGAGAGAAAAAAGGGTAGAATACAACCACATTTTATGGCATGGCAGAACTAAAACTGCCTCTGTAATTCAAATCAAGTACCCTGATTTGGGGAAAAAAAAAAAAAAAAGGAAGCCAGTGTTAAAAGTACAAACCCTCAAGAAACTTGCACTTAAAAAACTAAGGCCAGAAGCTGAATGAGCACTGGTGGCTCAAGCCTGTAATCCTAGCTACTCAGGAGGCTGAGATATGAGGACTGTGATTCAAAGCTAGCCTGGGGAAGCAAAGTCTGTGAGACTCTTTTTTTTTTTTTTTTACTTTATTTATTTATTTATTTATGTCAGTCATGGGACCTGTACTCTGGGACTAGGAGCGTCCCTCAGCTCTTCAGCTCAAGGCTAGCGCTCTACCACTTGAGCCACAGTGCCACTTCCAGTTTTTTCTGCTTATGTAGTGCTGAGGAATCAAACCCAGGGCCTCATGCATGCAAGGCAAGAACTGTACCACTGAGCCACCTTCCCAGCCCTTGTGAGACTCTTATCTCCAATTAATTAACAGAAAACTCGAAGTGGAGCTATGGCTTAAAGTGGTAGAGCGCTAGCCTTGAGCAGAAGAGTTCAGGGACAGGGCCCAGGCCACGAGTTCAAGCCCCACAACTGACAAAAAAAAAAAACAAAAAAAAAAAAACTAAGACAAAATGTGTAAATGTTTTGAAGTGGGAAACCAAATGCTGCAAGTCAAAAAAAAAGGTGGATTGGCCAATAGTTGGCTGAGTTGCTTCAGGCTCAAGCAGAATAAGTTGCAGAAGTTAACCTAACTGAATATTTTGCCAAAGATTCACAATGTTCTCTATTCAGTACAAATACATTTCATTACAAGCACAAGTTACTAAGATAAACAAACACAACAGAGCTCAGATTCTATGTGGCATACTCTTTAGTACGCTAGGAAGTTACTTACCCAATCTTGATCCTCAAAGTTAAAACAAGGGAAATTATTAAAAAGCTCTTGGTAAGAGCACAGGGCCACCACTTACCTCTGTTTCAGGGCTGGGATTTCTGTGGGTTCTGGCTCAAGTATTTCATAGGCCAAGTTCACATCCTCTGTCTCCCGAAGCAATGCATAAATGGGCTCAATTTGTTCATTAAACCTTGCCAAAAGTGTGCGCGCATCTTTTTTGGGCATTGCTGATTCATCCTCTTCTACCTCTGTATGGCAAAAAGTACAGTGGAAAGTTCCTACAGAAAAAACAAAGTCTCAGGTTAGGGAGGTGAAATCTTCCAGACAAGCTATTAGCAAAGAGCTAATCTCAACATACTATTAAAATATTCAAATATGTTTAAAAACTTGAAAGAATCTCACAGTGGACACCCATGTTTCCACCATTTAGATTCTGCGATGATCATTTTGTTAACTTTACCATCTGTCTACCCATTTCTTCTTAATAGTTCTCTTTTTTATGCATTTCAAAAGTTTTTTCTTTTGGGGGGGGAGGGGGAAGGGATGCCAGTCCTGGGGCTTGAATTCAGGGCCTAGGTGCTCTCCCTGAGATTCTTTTTCTCAAAGCTAGCACTCTACCACTTGAGCCACAGCACCACTTCTGGCATTTTCTGAGTAGTTTACTGGAATAAATCTCACAGACTTTCCTGCCCAGGCTGGCTTTGACCTGTGCTCCTCAGTTCTCAGCCTCCTGAGTAGCTAGGATTAGAGGAATGAGCCACCAGTGTCCCGTATCATTCCTACCAGTTTTTAATCCTAATATTTCTAAGATATTTACATTTATTTTAGCCTACAGTTCAAACCTTTATAGCTTATCATTGTACTTGTATCCCTTGCCAAACAGTTTCCTTTTAACATGCTACCCAATTGGTTTTCTATTACAGGAAGAACCAAATAAATACCTAAAATTAAGAGATTCCAGTCATCCTGTATGTCACTACAGGGCTCTTTATGCTTACTAACCATTTGTATCTATTAAATATAATCAATTTATTATATATTTTTAATATCCCTAACACCCAACTTAGAACTACAATAATTCCTTAGAAACCTCTAGATTTTTCACATCTACTATCATTTCGCTAAGCTAGATCATCATTACAGCCTAAAAGGGCTTCCTAAACATAATCCTTGAGTCTATGTTTTCCTTCTACAATTCCAAGTTTCCTAAACCACTACTTCATCATCTCCTTTTCCTTTTCTACAGTCTATTTGATAACTGAATTTCTAATGCTCACAGCATGAAATTTGAATTTCTCATCCTAACATTCAAGACCTTGAGGAATTTGACCCTAAGACACCATAATCCAGCCAGAGTCCTTTCTTTACATACCAAAGCAAGACAAACATCTGAGATTAGTAACTATTTATATAGTGCTGTTTCTAAAACAATTCCACATATACTTTTTGATCCTTATACCAATCTTGTAAAGTGATGTCAAACTGAGGCTCTCAAGAATTTATTCCAAGTCACACAGCTAAAGAATAGAAAAATAACAGCAGTTAACATATCTGAGTGTTTATAAAGTGCCAGGTATTGCCAGCCTTTGAGACTGGTATAGTTGTTCATTCAAGTATGTAAAATATAGAAGATCCAATGAGCTCAGTAATTTGCTCAAGATGATATAACTACTAGCTAAGAGGATAGGATGGGAATCAAATCAGTTCAAACTACTGTGCTGTAGCTCATATTCTTAAATATCACCTAACAGTCTGTATCAGCAGCCACTTGATTTCCAGTTTGGTTTTTTTATTCACAATACCAAGGCTATGCATCTTCCCTTTCTGATTAAATTTACTTGAGGGATTAAAAGAGATAATATGCATACTTGGTACATGGCACTTAGTAAGAACTCAAACATTCAACTTTGAAAGACCTCATGTGTGACTGATACATAATCCATCTTAACCTCTTTTTCTCAGGTACAGAATAAACAAACCAGGCATTTCTGTTTCAATGTAACACCTGATCCTATTGATATATTCCTGGTGGTTTCTTTACTGATCCCACACCCACCCAATAATAAGCAAATTCTTTATTCATATTCCTTGTCTAAAACGTTTTTCTTCCCATCTTCCAGTTGTCTAAAAATACCTAATTTTCTACATCTACCACAAACAAGTAAGAGAGGGAAAGAGAAAAAGGAGGGAGAGGGAAAGATGGAGGAAGAGGGAGGTAGAGGGATTGGGGGGGGGGTCTGGAGGGGAGACAGAGACAGAGACAGACAGAGCACCATGCTCAGGAGGGAGGTGGCCCAGCACTCCTAGGCAGGCATGGCATTTGTCAAACAGAATCTCACAGCTCATTATCATCAGGTAGGGTTCTCTGTAACCATGATGGAAATGACACAGAACCAAACCACTATACTCATGATGACAGGCAAATGCAAGTACTCTATAAACTACAGAAAAAAAAAGATCCCAGCAACCCAAGTAACTGCTGTTTCTTTACCAATTACAACTTGGGCCTTGCCTTACTCATCTCACCTTACAGGTAAGAGACGTAAAAAATACCCAGTCACAGAATTACTTTTATTTTTTGACAGTGCCTAGTCCAAGATAATTATCCCCTAATCCTCTCAAAAATTACCCAACAAAAGTCCAAGTACTCTAAGTCTGTCCAGTACCACCTCACCAAGAGACTCTATAAATGGATCCTTTTGTTAGAGAGAACATTCACAAATTTAACTTTATTATAGGCATATATAGCATGTCTTTGACTAAAGGGTGTAAACATACAGATTCTGGCTGAGTCAACTGGACAAGAATACCATTTATCAGAATAAAGAGAAGAACAAGTTCCTTTTTCTTCGTAAGTAGAAGTTACCATGTTGTTTTATATATCTGAATCCATGTTGTCTCCACTAGCTATGAAAATACTAGAAATTTAGATATAAGAATCCATAAAATATAGCTAGTAACTGAAGGCAACATAGGCCAGAGTATCCAAAGAGATTAAGGAGAGTGAGGAGATAGTCAAGTTATATGTCCAATTAAGGAAAAATAAATCCTTGAGAAACAGAAATGGTACAACCACAGGTATACCAAGAAAGTATTTGAAGGTAATAGTAAGGAATTAATTTTTCAGGGCCAACCAGAACTAAAAAACTAGAATTGATATTTAGTTACAAAGAACAAATAGTAACTTACTAGAGAGATTTTAGAATTATCCTCTACTTATTCCCATGCTGTTTCCTTCTTCAATAGAAACATAAAGAATATAATTCATGTAGGAGTTAAAAACTAACCATATTAAATAAGATCAAACACAAAGGCGCCATGCCTATGTGCCTCTGATCATATAAAATAATATTTATCAAAATGAAGTCCAGGAAATGAAAATAAGAGGGTTTCCTTGGTTTTGGTTTGTTTTCTTTGGTCTTATTTGTTCATTTATCTGTCTTTGGGAGGGGAAGGGGCACAGAAATGGAGAAATATTGGGTAAAAGAAATGCAACAGTACTCATGAGATCCTATATTGAAAATGACCTATACAACTTGTTGGTAGGCATGAGAGGAAAAAACTGGGAGAAAGGAAAGAAAGGCATGTATGACATTGTCCAAAAAAGAATGCATTCATTACCTGACTTATGAACTGTAATCCCTCTATATATCACCTTTATAACAACAATTTAAAAAGTATAAAAAGATTAATTATAGCTCTCTGTATCTGTTGAATTTTGAAAACATTATCAATATGGGACTTGGTAAAGTCTGTGCTTATGGAGAACTGTCAAGGAGAACTAAATCATACTTAGAAGACAATTATTCAGTTTAGTAGCTTACAAGTTATCTAGTTTAGTAGGTTTATGTTCTTTTTTTAAAAGGACTTCCATTTTTCATGTGTCAAAGTACCTAATAGACAAACATAAAAGCAAAAGAAGTCAACAGAGCTAAGGGGCAATCCTCTAACCCTCCCATTACAGGTTTACAAACCATCACAACCAGCTTCCTCTGTGTCTCCCAATGCGCACCCTGTGCTCTGTACAGAGACTTCAGTGCTGTTCTTTCTGCCCAGAATGCTTTCCTTCCAAATGGCTACTCTCCTGATGTGCTTCAGTTCTTTCCTCAAAAGTCACTTCACCACAGCATCCCTACCCAATATTATCTAAAATTTCAACCGTGTCCTATCTACTTCAACAGTCCTATCCCTTCTTTTACTTTCCTTTTCCTTGACGTTGTCAAGGAAACTTATTAATTTGACTATATCTAGTTCATTAGTTTCCTTATCTTTAAAAATGTTAATACTGTAGTTGGGCAGCAGCGGCTCCTGTCTGCAGTCCTTGCTATTCAAGGAAGCTGGGATCTGAAGATCACAGCCCAAAGCCAGTCATGGCAGAAAAATCAGATAGTTTATTCAATTAACTATCAAAAAAGCTGGAAGTGGAGCTTTGTCTCAAGAGGTAAAGTGCTAGTCTTGAGCAAAAAAAAGCTCAGGAACAGTGCCTAGGCCCTGAGTTCAAGCCCCAAGACTGGCACCAAAAACAAAGGTTATACTTGAATAAAAACAGTTTTCCCAATTACCCCACTACTATTTTGAAAACTATGTATTTCAGACTTCAGCTTTTAATAAATGAACATGTTTATCAGTGTAGTAATTCTAATAAAATATTAATGTTTTATTTTTTGTCGGGGGGGGAGGGAAGGACAGACAAAGGGGAAGACAAAAGGAAGAGAATACATCATTACTTGAGAATCTTGGGATGACAATCCATTAACTCGAACATATTTATAGATTCAAGCAAAAAAGAACATATGGCCATAAGGACCCTGAATTCTAGCACAATCCAGATTTACTGAGTGACTTACAGAAGGCTTTCTTTCCTATAACATATCAACTGTATGTACAATGGTCAGCTGGCCACCTTCTTGTGTCACTGAATACAAACTGGGGTTTGGGGCCTGGCTTAAATAGTGACACTAGCCACTGGTAAGACCAGAAGTAGTACTGAAGCTAGGTCCCAGAGCCCCAATCCCTATATGATAATATGCAAGGGCCATGTGAAAACTACACACACAGTGGGTATGTTACAAGAAAAACACCTTAAATGTACAAGGAACCCAGATATTTTATAATGGCCATCAGCATGACTATTCTTGATGCTCAGCAGGGCCACATCTTTACTACACTGAAAATTAAAACATACTTCAGAGGGAGATGTTATTTTATTATACTAGGCAGTAAGCAAAACCTCATCTTTTGCTCTAGAGAGAAACGATATCTTCCAAGGCTGCTCCTTATATAAACATCCTTGAAAAGGAGTCCAGAAAATAGGCAGTTAAGTCAGTACCTTTGTACAGGATTTGTGTAACATAAGACCCAGGGAGAACTGCAATTACCACATCTGGCAATTGTTCCCAGAGAAAAACCTAGGCTGGCATCTCTGAATCCTATGTTTATTACAAAAACACAAACTATAAATGAGAAGCAGCTTGTCAAAAGCCAAATGTAAAAATGTGACACTTTATGGAAGATGATTTCAGACGAATTTAACATACTACAATCATTTAAGAACACCATTTAGAATTATAAATCCGCTTTCCCAAAATCAGTAGGGGTGGTGGGCTAGAACAAGGCCATGGAACTCAGTACATGATATGTTCTAAGCATAGTGATGATGGTGGGCATACCCATGACAAATATCCTGTCATCAAGAAGCTTTAAGTTTAATAGAGAAGGTACCTGCAGCTCAACATGATCAGGAAGAGCGTAAAACTAAAGTACACAAATATTTTAAGAGTTCAAAAACAGTATCTTTAGTGAAGGGTACAATGCAAGGCTATAGATGAAACATACCTTCTTGAGGTAGAATTTAGAGAATAAGACTATTATAGAGATCAAGGCAGGGAAAGGGAGAAACAGATCATTCTAGGTCATAAGAGAAGTAGATTGAAAAATGATGCTAAATTGTAATTTCAGTCTGGTAGGAATACAGTATCAAACAGGAAGGCAATCCTAGAATTTACAAGAAGCATTTGAACCCTGAAAGCTAAGCTTCATTTCCACTTTTACTTTAATAAGAGAAAGCCACTTAAGGATTTTAAGAAGATGAGGTCATGAAACCTAGTATTTACACATGTTCATTTGCTTTAGTGGCATTAACATTCAGGCCCAAACCCAGAAATAGTGATTCAATAGGTCCTGATGATACTTAGGAATGTGAACTTCAAGATGCCATAAGCAATTATGATGTACACTTTTGGTAGAATAGTTGTTAGGTAATCAGTGATACCAATTAGTTATTCTTGGAATTAACCTCTCAATACTAAGTTGTAAGACAGGACTTACTACTCAAGACCTAGTGAAGAACTTAGATGGAATTTCAATTCTCTGCAATCTTTTCTACATATAGGATCAAGGCAAAAATAAGAATAGAGAACATGCAGGCTAGATCCACCAATGTGAGAACAGAGAGAAAATAAAGGCTACAAAGATTCTGAAGGTAAAGCTGAGTTCAAAACTACCTTATTTGTTTGATCATCTAGATTCACAAACTACAAAAGAAACTATTTTGCAAATATTCCCTTGTATTCATCAGAGGTGAGTCTGTGCAATACTAGTATCTAAATTTGAAATGCAAAGGAATGGAGATTTAGAGATATTAAGGTTATCAATCATAATTTGAAAAACAAAATGAAACAAAAAAAATACCAAACTTGAATTCAAACAAAATTTGTCTTACTTAAAAGATTAAGACTCCTTGAATTCTGAATTAACAACTCTGGCTCAATCTATCATCCTTGCTAGTTAGTTTAGAAAACTTTTCATATGTATCTATATAAATCCTCCCTCTTTTAAAAAGAGAACAGATAAAGTATTTGTAACAAAGAATTTATTAACAAACATTAAGTGCCTATCATGTTTCCCTTTTACTGAGATGAGTCTTACTAGATTTTCCAGAAAGATCAAAATATATCCAGTTGCAGAAAACAGCCATTGAAAATTGGGAGAAAAAATTTACAAATTTGATGTTTTGGAACTATTTTAGAGTCATCTGTAAGTAGATGACTAAGGACTCTTCTAATGAAGGTAAAACATCACTATAAAGGAGGAGAAAAGAAATGGAGACCAATTGTGAGGAGGAAGAAAAGGAAAAAAAAAAAAAAGGAAGAATCCTACACCATTTTAAGTTTAACTTTTCTTCAAACAAGAAAAGTAAAAACCAAAATAAAACCAGTGGTGGAGAAAGATAAAATTTGGAACCAAAGAAAGCAGAACAAAAAACAGGATCAGCAAAATTCAGAAAACTTGGGAAAAACTTTAAGAGGTACCTAGGCGGGCCAAGGCTTTCAACTTAACTAAGCTTCTGACATGTTAAATTACATATTAAAAAATATGTTATTTTGATTATGTAAGTATTCAGTGAAGAAAACCACAAAATAAAGTGTATCCTCTTTTATTTGACAAGAAAGTGCTCTGGAAATTTGTTATGGAGAAAAAGGACAGAGATGTAAAATGAGATTATGGGTAAAAGACATTATGAGCCAAGTCTCCAAACAAATATTTAAAAAGAATATTTTTCTCTTTTCATTCCAGTCTATCCGATAAATAGACTACCAGCTAATGCCCATAATTTGTTGTCAAAGATTTGCCAAAGGTATTAGTTGTAACTGGAATATAATTCAGTTATTTTCCTCCTGCTGGTCCCCACAAAAAGCAATCAAAAGAAGTCAAACTGCTTTGACAGAGCTCAGTGCTGCAGTACTGAAGTGCTAGTCAGGTTGCAGCCCATGACCTCAAGGCTGGCCAAGGCATGGGGAGGATCAAATTGCTGCTGCAAAACCCTCACCCCAAAACGTCCTAAAAGGTTTCTAACTCCCTGCGCTTCCCTAACAACAGCCTCCCGGAGCTGCCTCTTTGAGGTTCTCCCTCCTTGCATCCTAGGGCCCAGTCAAAACAAATAAGCAAATAAATGAAATATCAAGTATTGATAAAAAAAAATTGTAGGAAAAAAAGCAGAGGAAGATAAAGAAACAGGAGGATGAAAGAAAAGGGGTAGTGTTCCATTAAGCAGGACATTCCAGGGAGGTGTCTCACACATCTATGAGCGGAGACTTCAAAAAAGTAAAAAAAGAAGCTAGCCATGTAGATATTTGGGCAAGGAGAAAGCGCATGCACAAAGGCAATTCAAGTGAAAACATGCTCGATGCTGGCAGGGTACACTGCCTATTTCTTAGCTGTGGACATGGGAGAAAGGGGTAGAAAGTCTCCCAGACTTGAAGGCAAGGTAGGGTAGGAGGAATAGATTAAATCCTTTATAAACTCAAAATCCTACTTTTCAGAATGAGTGGAGAAAGTTTTGGAATTCTGAAGATAAACAAGGTGATATGGCCTGATGTGGTTTTTAAAAGAATCACTGGCTACTAGTTAATTTTTTAAAGCTTTGAAATCTTTGTTTGAAATCCTTTGTTAGAAGTTTTATAACTGAAAATGTTTAGAGGGATATATATTAAAATGTTAAATCAATGCTGGTTTCAAAAAGTCACCTTTTATTCCAATTTTCAAAGTTTATTTTCATCAAGCAAATGCCTTCTGTTTAATTAGACAAGGGGAAATATGTGGAAAAAAGAATTGCTTTTTCTATCAAATATATGAGAGCTATATAGTTATATATTTCACATAATTATTTTACTTGTAATAAAAAGTTTGAAAAATTATCTTTTAATAAAATAATTCAAGGCAGAACATACAACACTGCAAAAACATTTGAACATGTAGAAAGTCAGAGATAAAGTGGTTGTTTTTAGAAATGTCACAAGATCTCATATGTGTATTAATGATGTATATAATCCAACTTTATACCCCAAATTCAATTTATCAATAAAATTGGCTTCTGTCTTCTTTCAAATGGACTTTCCTAGATTTGGTCTAACCACACATTATTCCTAGATTCTGGAACTCATTATAAAGAAGAAAAATGTACTATGCCTGGGGGCAAGGGAAAATAATGACAAATTGAAATATAGTACATGGATGCTAGCAACAAATTTCTAAATTAGGCTTAAATCAAATCAAATCCCAGCATGCAGTGGGCAGGCAAAAAGTCTGTGGCATTGATATGAATATCTGAAAGAAAATACTATTTGCCAGAATCAAAACTAAAAAGCAACTCTTCACAATAAACGCTTAATGTCAGCATTTTAAAAATCCACAAAAGTTTAAAAGGACACAGCTCTCAAATTCTCAAGATCAAAAGCAATCAAGCCTCAAGTAAAAGTTAGGGAGATAAAGGAGCAGATGAGGAAAGATCCTTGTTCCTTACTATCTTTCTATAACTTGTTTTTACATATTCTTTTAACTTATTCTAATAATTACCTCTACCACCCTCCCAAATCCATACCTCTGAGATTTCTAGTATACCTGTCTAATTAAGCAATCCTAGATTCCGAAGACTGGGAACTCAGCAATTAAGCACATACATGCTATATTGCTTTTGTCTGTCCTTGCTTCTTAGCATTTCAGAAACTGAAAACTCTGCTTACATCTCCTGCTTTAAGTATTAAGAGTAGCTTGCTTTATATACCAAGGAAAACTAAACAAATATAGGCCCTTACTAGTTTCAATACCAAGATTACATGAACAAGTAGCTCAAAACTCATCAATAGCAGACGTCTATTCACAATGACTTTTAAGTTATTATTGACTTGGTTGAGCTATTTAACGACTTCTTTATGTGAATCCTAAAACCTATTGTCTCTAAGTCTTTTCAAATGAGCCACACAAAGCAAGAGAACCCTCTTGAAGGTGTTGTAGTCTTTCTAACATCACTCTAAAAGCTACAGCCAATCTATATACCTCTAGATTCATGTGATTACTTTCTAAGATCCTCCAAACTCACATCCACACATATATCATTTGATAAGTTAACTACATAATCTATAAATTATTATAAGATTTTATTAAATACTTATTTAAAAAAAAACTTCAACTATCCCTTTCCTCGAAGTTTACTTACAATAGGATCTGACAGAGATGCTGCCAAACTATTTTCATCAAACCACAATTTTAATTCGCCCACAATAAAACTACATGGTACATATGCATATATAGAAGTTGTAAAACTACATTCTTTTGGCAACATTCCTACTACTAAGAAACAGTAATAAAATATTATATATGTTACATGTTATATATATATATATATATATAATATATATATAAAGGATCCAAAGGATCTTATCTATAACAAAAAATAGATTTATCAAAGTGTTTGAAAGTGTGGGCAGGAAAACAGGGGAATGGAATCTAATCTATTACGATCAGATCTATATATTTTTAAGCTGCGCACTAGTATCTACTCTGGAGGCTAACACTGAAGAGGATCAGTTTCAGGCAAGCCTAGAAAATACAAAGCCCTGAATTAAGACTCTACTGCTCCCACATATTTTTTTTTTTTCAGTCATGGTTCTTGAACTCTGGGCTTGTGCACTGTCCCTGAGCTCTTCAGCTCAAGTCAAGCGCTCTCTACCACTTGAGCCACAGCGCCACTTCCAGTTTTCTGGTGGTTAATTTGGAGATAAGAGCCTCACCAATGTTCCTATCCAAACTAGCTTTGAACCCTGATCCTTAGATCTCAGCCTTCTGAGTAGCTACGATTACAGGCTCACGTGAGCCACTGGCGCCTGGCAGCTCCCAGATATTTTGAACATTAAAAAGAAACAGGAGTTTGGTATGCTAAGGAAACAAGAGATGACAAATATTCTAAGCTATCATTACAACTACAGCTAATATGAAAAGTCTGGTGTTTTGTGGGTGTTTTTCTTCTCTTTAAATTCTCCCTGACATTATGATTGCATAATTTTAAGATTAAAAGTGGAAAACACAAGGCTATTTTCATGTCATCTAAGCTTAGCATCTAAAAAGAGAACAAGATATGTTGCTGAACTTACAAGTGCCATTAACTATATCACCCATGACTGAGACTGCTAAAATAGAAATATGAAGTCTATTTAAATAGTTAGAAAGCCTACTAAACCTAAAACATGCATTTATGATGTGAGGGATTTCATATCATGTTATCTTTGTTTTGACTGTATGAATCCCCCATATTTAAGAAACTAAACCTATAACAGTTTGTTTTGCCTGATTATTAGGGTTCTAAAACCAGGGATTGGTGGTAAAGGTCAGAGTATTTATTCCTTCCATTTTAATAAAATAAAGGAGCTATACTTATCAAGAGTTACACATTTTGTCAAAGAAAGGGATACCAAAGATTGCTAAGGGGAATGGCAAATATGGAGAGAATCTATACTCTTTTAAGGAGAACAAAATAGCAGGAAAAAGCTATTTAATAAAGTAAGATCATTGGCCTGTATTTGTGAATTAATGCTGATAAAAACAATAACTGAACTCAACCTTGAGCCCAGAATTTCTAGGTGCTCCTCAGGAGGTTAACTAAGCATCACTTCTCTTTGTCCACTGACAGAGAGCAGCCCTACACTTGAGTTAAGAACTTTAGATCCGAGTAACAGTATGAAGTCTAGGTTTCAAATCTAACTTCTAAATGTTCCCTAGTGGTTAAGATAAATCTGAACTGTTAGAGAGAAATGGAGATAGAAGGTCATCTTTTATCCCCATCACCTGACCAAAAAAAAAAAAAAGGCCAGAAATAGTATCAATCCCCAATAAGCAACTAGGAAATAGGATGGGTTTGTAGAAGACCAAGAGTAGAATGAAAACTGCTATCTGTTCAGACAGTGCCTAAGTAACAAAAAAAGTTCCCTCTTCCCCTGAAACATACAGAAAATATTTCTCATTTTCTTCATTATGAAAAGAGATGAAAACTGAGTGGAACAGAACAGAAGTGAAGAGAAAAAGAAAAAGATTTCTAAGGAGAACATAAAGACGGGGGGTGGGGGTATAGAAGAGGGCATGGCGGTAGATTATTAAGGCATTCATAGTCCCCCCCCCCAAAAAAAAACTTACCAGAATTGACGAGCAAACAAAGGCCAGTATCAACTAATCAGCAATGTTGTCCTTAAAGAAATATCCAATGACAGCCAAACTATAATTTATAGTGAAAGGTAAATACAACCTCAGAACAAGGTTTCCTAATGATTATTCTCACTCATAGTAACTTACAGACCTCACTATGGGAGAGGTGGTGCCAGGTGACTATTAGTGTAGGCTGATCAGGGAACCCACTCTAAGTATAATAAGTTTGAAAGATTTTTTTTTGCTCTTCCATTCTCACTCTTTCCCCTTCATCCAACTATAGTCCCCATAGAGAAAATCTAGTTTTTGTCTAGACTGGCCACAAAACAGTTGTCTCAGATTTAGCTGTTTTTCATAAAAGGTTTTCATGCCCTTTACCCTGTCTCAACTCACTGACTAAAACAACTCTGGCTACATTTGGATATTAGGCCAGCTTTTCCACAGGTTATCTGTTGATTACAACTAGTTCATTCAGACACTAACCATAGGTAAAATCCAAAGAGCAACATGAATATCTCCTAAATACTAATATCATAATAGAATCTCCTTTTAAAAGGTCACATGAAATTAAATAAGATTCAAACAATGAATAAATAAAGCAGAAGCATATTACTTCAGATTATCATCTACAACGGACTGAGTAACATCTACCACAGCAGTCAAGCATACTAAGGACCACTATGGAACCAAAACCCAAATAAAAAACAATTAGTACAGTAAATGGCAGAAAATTTTAAGACTTCTAGTTTATTTTTGAAAGAGCTCCAGATGTATTAACATTATATACTGAAGTAATCCTTATAACCAAGATGATTAAAATTTTTTTAGAAGCAAGATCTCTCTTAGTTGTCTTACCAACATAAGGAATTAGGTTCAGGTAAATATTAACAGAGATTTCTATTTCATCCACAATAACTGCTCCACAATAAATAAGAAAAGTCACAGGCTCTAGTTCTAAATTGATACTGGGTTATTTCCCCTCTAAATTTCTTTATAAAGACTTCTAAATGTACCATAACTCAAAATAAGAAAATTAAGCATATATACAAAAACCTAAGTTTTTTTTTAAATGTTTCATCTGTGAAAAATGTTTCATTTTCTCATGTAAAATTTTAAGCTAAATGTAACCCATACTCTTAAGTTCTACCTTATGACAGAGGAAAAGTGGGTAAATGCAGTCAAAATAGTCAGTTCAGTGTACATATGTGAAAATTGAACCAAACAAATTGAAGGAATGAGTATGGTCAGGAGAGACGGGAAGAATGTTGAAAGGGGAGACGCTGGTTAACATAACACTGTTCTTATAAACTGACATGTGGAATTGAAATCCTGATACAACTACTTAAATTTTAAAAACAAAATAAAACAAAGAAGCCAAAACAAAAGCATAATGTAATTTAACAGCTGTGAGTCTAAAGATTCATACTTCTAGAAAATAAGACAGAAATGATCTACTGAATAGTAAAACTTGTCTCTTTACTAGATTAAAAATAGTAAGGCAACCCCTCTGTACAGTGTGTTCACAAAAAATAAAAATAAAAAAATAAATAAAAAAAATAAAAATAGTAAGGCAAAATAACTATATAACCCATACTTTAAAGTTTGTCATGTCAGATATACTCTATTTTTGGAAAATACATGTTTTTTCAATTATGTCAATGAAAGTCTTTCTTTGCCTCACTTAAGACAAAGTGTATATATTGTTGACAGTTCTCTTCCATTCATGAATGGTTGAGAGACACTAAATGCCCATTTGTTAACTTGTAAAGAACTCCCCTTCTTTTATCAGGCTAACTTATAAGCTTTAGATCTTGGTTCCAACTTAACTTCTATAGGCCTTTCCCAAATCCACAGTACTCATGCTCTCTCTTTTACTTTTTTGTAGTACTAAGATTTGAACTCAGGCACCCTATCATTTGAGCCACACTTCCAGTCTTTTTTGCTTTAGTTTATTTTCCAGATAAGGTTTTTACACTTTGCCTAGGCTCACTTCAGATTGTGATCCTCCTACATCTGCCCAGGTGGAATCAGAGATGTGTACTACCATGTTCATCTTGATTTTTGAGGCAGGATCTCCCTAACATTTTGCTTGTACTGGTCTCAATAGTGATCGTCTTACCTTTATTACCCTCAAAGCCAGAAATATAGGAATACAATACCATGCATAGCCTGAGGTAGGCAGTCTTGATAACATTTTATACTTCCACTAAGCATTTAAATACAGTATAATTATCTAGCAGTGATTAGCGTGAGTAGATGCTCAAAGATTTGCTGAAAGAACAAGTCAAAAGTAAAGTTGTCAAGCTGGGTGTGGGTGGCTCATACCTGTAATCCTAGCTACTCAGGAGGCTGAGAGCTGAGGATCATGGTTCAGAGCCAGCCAGGGCAGGAAACTCTGTAACACTCTTATCTCCAATAAACCACCAGAAAACTGGAAGTGGCACTGTGGTTCAAGTGGTAGAGTGCTAGTCTTGAACTGGAGAACTGAGGGACAGCACTGAGACCCAGAGTTTAAGCCCCACGGCCAACAACAACAACAACAACAACAACAACAACAACAAAAGTAAAGTTGTCAGTATAACCTCAAAGTGGTAGACAAGCCAATCATTCAGATCAGGCTGCAGCAGAAATATGAAATATGGGTAAAGGTGGTAAGCAGAGGCTGGACAGGGAGGATGAAAAATTCCTCAGAGATGAGTATATTCCCTGTGTGGGGACAGACTATGCAAAAACTTCTGAAAGTAGATGACAGCCAGACTGACTGCTGTATGCTTATTCACCATTACTAAACCATTCATGTTCATAATGTACATGACTGCCTTAAAATTTAGGTGTGTCAATTTAAGAAAACAGGTACAAAATTATTTCACTTGATGTACAAACTATTTAAGGCTCACCTGTCATAGGATCAAAGAGCTGATTAGCTTCTAAGTCTGTAAAAGTACTACTACAGACAGGACATTTAAAGGAAGCCCGGTTGGTGGAATCTCTCTCATCAGTTTCAATCCTCCTTCTCATGTGGTCCAATTTGTACTTAACAACATTAACAAGAGTACGATAATTGATAAAGTAGTAGTTATGGCGAGTGGTTTTGCCATCTGCAGCAGTCTCTACCCTCATTCTGCATTTGATGAACTTGTCTCCCTTTAAGTTATTCAAAACAGATCGAAGTTGCTTCCGATCAAACTTGAGCAGCTCCAGCATATCTTCCTCTTTCACGCAGGGATTCCTGATCAAGATGTCCAAGGCCAACACATGTTCAATGCCATAAAACCCCCGGATCACATACTTGGCTAACCTCTTCAATGCTGCCGGAACTTCAGTGAGAACATCTGGATCTGCCATCTTTTGTAGCAAGCTTCAACTATACTGAATTAGAGAGAGACAGAAAGATCATAAATTCGAGTACTTGGTAATTATTTTAAATCTAGAATAGTCAGCCTATTATTGATAGTGTAGTTATCACTGTACTTGAAAGTACCACAAAGGTAGTCAAATGTTGCTTTAAAGGACTTTTATAAAATTTTTTTCACCTAAAAAGCTTGACATATTTCTTAAATGTAACCTTCATGATCAACAGAGTTCTTGATTCTAAAAAACTATTATTCACAATGACATATTATATCAAGACCACTTTATTTCAGAAATAGAAACACAAAAATTCTGTGAGATGTTCACCATTTCTATGAATGCTGGGAAGCCCCTCAGTTAACATACCCTTGAAGTACTGTATTTTTACTTAAGTCAAAATTTTGTACCAAGATTTCAGGATGTTTTATATAGTCAGGCATTCACAACAAAATCATGACAAAAACTTTTGGATATCTGACCCCCAAAATATCCTTACTTTACAAGAAATTAACACTTAGATCCAGACTGCTTTTGTATCTAATTTCCATGTTCTGGTCCAGAAAGTTATCCTCTCAAAGTTCAAATTAGCAGGTGATTGTTAAGACTTACATGTGACTGTTAAAACTATGGGCTCTGGAATTAGACAGCCTATGCTTTAGTAGCTCTGTGAGCCTAATCAAATCCATCAAACTAATTCAAGTCATATTTTACTCTCTAAGAAAGAGAATGTGGGTGTTGATAAGAATTTAAGTAAAGTGCTTACAAAAATCTTGTTAACAAGGGCAGCTTCCCCATCAATTTAATGTTGCCAATTTTAAATAACCAGGCTATCACAAAGACTAGATAGGAAAATGTCTGATATTCTACTGAGCTATTTAAAATGAGGAATCATATTCAGTTATTAATACTAGTTTCAACTAAAGCTTTTGTTCGAAATCAACCCTATAAAATTTTTTTTAGCAGTACTAGGGACTGAACTCAACAATTCCTGCTTGCTAGGCAGGCACTCTGCCATGTAAGACATGCCTCCAGTCCCCTTTTGCATCAGTTAGTTTTGAAGTAGGATTTTATTTTACACCAAGACTGGCCAGGGCTTTGATCTTCCTACTTGTGCTTCCCTGGGTCACTGTATTGATTGAGATGGACTGTTGCAAATTTTTATGCTGGGAGTGGCTTTGAACTGTGACATCTGATCTGTCTCCCAAATAGCTAGTATTATAGGCTTGAACCACCTAGCTCCTAGCAGACTTTATGATCCTTATGGTTTTATATTCTAAATAGCCAATGTACATACCTATATGGAGGGGAGGTGGATAAGCTCCATTTATAATAAAGGAAAACTAAAAGGAAAGCCAGTTATAATAAAAAATATACTGTTAAAATGCTTTTGATACTGTAAATACTCATGAATACCCATCTCTCTGTGCATATCTATGTCTATATAGCTATATATGGAAAAAAATAGCACCTAAATTTGAACTATTGGTCCTAGAGCTTTCCTGTCACCTCAGGGCTTAATGATGCCTTAGGTTTATACCAAAATAACATCACAGCATAGTACCAGACACATTTTACTCTCATTTCCAGTTTGATTGATACACTGTTCTTAAATCTAGTTTCAGGTTTTTTGTTATTGCTTTACATGTCCAAAATGGCAGGTTATAACACATGGTTTTAGAAACATCCAAAAGACCAAAGTAGGACAAATAATTTCAACATAACCTATTTTTCTAGTATTTCCTACTATTTCTATTTTCTTCTATGGGTCCCTGCCCCATAACTTTCCATGCACCAGACTAATAGTTCTCAACTAGAATCACCTGGGCAGCATCTTTAGAATTTAGAGTCCCATTTGCAGAAGGGTTGCTTCCACTGATGGGCCAGATTAGACATGGCACTGATTTTAAAAGCTTGGAACAATCTGGACCCCTGGCTTTATATATCATGTCACTGCATATCCTGCATGGAGGTCTCTGTACCACCTATTACTCAAAACTATTTCTTTTGCTTGAAACATCTTTGGGAAACCCTGAAGATTACAGCAAGGAATGGCATGAGAGCTCTGCAATCCAACAGTATGGAGATTTGAATTCCAGTTTTATTTCTTAGCCTGTTTCAGAAAACTCTTAGCCTCAGATTCTTAACCAACAAGTGCCTTCCTCATACAGTTGAAGTATGAATTAAATGAGATAATTAACATAAAATGTTCTACTTCCAAGGTTGGCATTCATAGTAAAATCTCCTTATAAAAGAGATCTTGCCACACAGAATGAGCAAAGGAGGATACTCTTAGGGAAGGAACACAAAGGCACATTATTTCTGTGCCTCTGGTCATATGAAGGGGTGACAATGCTCCCGAAAAATTGTGCTCATTATCTGACTAATCAAACAGTAACCCTTCTGTATATCACCTTTATAATAACAATAAAAATATATTTAATTTTTTAAAAAGAATTAGGAAGAAAAAAAAAGTGATCTTGTAAATTGGGCATAGTGGTACATTCCTGTAATGCCAGCAGGAAGATGAGTTCCAGACCAGTTTGGGCTACACAATGAGACCATGTCTCAAAAAAAAAAAAAAATCTATTCTTCATAGAAACATGAGGACTGGACTCAGATGAAGGGAGAGGTACTACAGAAGTATTATAAGAGAAAAAGAAAAAAAAAAGGAAGAGGACAAGATGAATGAAACATCACAGAAACAAAAATAATATATTGAGCCGGGCACCAGTGGCTCACACCTGTAATCCTAGCTACTGAGGAGGCTGATATCTGAGGATCATGGTTCAAAGCCAGTGTGCAGGAAAGTTCATGAGACTCTTATCTCCAATAAATCACCAGAAAACCAGAAGTGGCTCTGTGGCTCAAGCAGTAGAGCCCTTGCCTTGAGGTGAAGAACTTAGGGACAGCACTCAGGCCCAAAGCTCAAGCCCCACGACCGACAAAATAATAATAATAATAATAACAATAAACCAATATATTGGACACCAGGAAAAATCTTAAACACCTATTTTGAACCATTGATACCAGGTAAAGTACTGCCAAGACAAATAGGTAAGACCTCAAAAGGAGGAATTCCTTTCTAGAAGTTTGTCCTTGAGAAAATATCATGCCTTACTCCTTTAATGCCCACCAGGAGTGATCAGATGAAACTAGAGTTCAAGAATGTCAAACTGGGCTACCTTGTTCAAAATCTCTGTATTTTGAAATCCACCTTACTCACCACTGCAGTCTCTCCACCACTACTCCTCTTCCCAACACACACTAAATCACCCTACTTGGTATCTGAATTTCTTGTTATTTAGTTCGGAGGTCTAAAACCACAGCCTATACACACTCATCCTGAGTGTTTTGAACATTTTCTGAGTTGTCACATTTAAAAATCAAGATATTTCACATACATTTCAACTTAGAACTTCTCTTGAAAACGAAATATCTGTGGGAAAAAAAAAGTGAGCCCGTGTTCTCACATAAAAATAAAAACCTGAAGCTGAATACCAGTGGATGGATTCTTTTAGACAAGGAAGGAGCTCTTCTGATCTCTGGAGGCTTCCGTGTGTGTTTAAGGGGATTTCCTTTTTAACTTACTAGGGCAGTCATTCCAGCCTCATCTATGATCCTTCCAAGTCAACACACACACACACACACACACACACACACACACACACACACACACACACACACACACACACACACACACACACACACACACACACACACACAAAATCATATCACAGAAACATTTAAGGACCACTGTGCTCCAGGCACAGGGCTAGACAAAGCTGGAAATACTTGCATTTAACCTTGTTAAGTCTCATATACAGCCACACTCATACTTGTATGAGCAACACGTGCTCCCTGAGCCCCCAAAGCTAAATACAAATAGCCATCCCTCTAAGTCTGGTGACATTTCCACAGAGGCCATTCTCCCTAAGTTGCACAGAATTATCTCCTTTCACAGGTCCCCATAGCTCCTTCCTATTCTGTACTTTCTCTATAAGTATGCCTAAGACCAGAAAATCAATTTCATCACGGAATTTCCAGTATCTAGCACAGCTAGAAAAGTACTTCACAAAACAATTTCCTAGGCACGTGTTCTTCCAACACGCCCATCCTCCCGGCTTGCCCACCTTCCACTTCACCTACACTTGCTTTCACGATAGAAAAAGACAGCTGTTAAGCCAACTTAGTGTCCAGCGTTAAGCAGAGATGTGACTGGGTCGAATTTTTAACTTCTTTCATTAAGCCTCTGATAGCAGGGTGGGGAATGAAAGGAGAAAGGAGGTGCTCCCGCTTGGATTACTTTATATAGACAGTGGTTTCCGTTCTCGAACTCGGGTGCGGGACAGCTCTCTGCGGTTTCTCCGGAGCTGTATTCTGGGGGCACACTCCCCGCCATCACACATAATGCGGCACCCAGGAACGCGGGCCCCCCGCACCCAGCTGCCCGCCACGCGCGGCTGCGCTCGGGAGGGTTCGGTCCTCCCGCCTCGGCACCCCGCCATCCCGCTCTCCCTCAGACGCTCCCAGGTGGGTCCCGGGCCACACTCGGCGCAGCCTTGCCTGTCCTACCGGAGGTCGCACATGGGCCGCGCCGAGGTCAACGGTTCTTTGGAAGACCAAGAAGAGGACCACGGCCAAAACCTGGCCGGAGAGAAGGGGGAAGAGTTCAGGGAAGAGAGCGGACCGGGACAAACATGAAATACGATGCCGGGCCCGGAAACTGGAAACAAGGTACAGGGAATAAAGGTTTACCGAAGCGAGTCCACGTTCACTCCCACTACGGCTGCCCCTGGGCACCCCCAACTACCGGCTTACAAGAGCCCACGCCACCTGTGCGACAAAGAAAACGCCAAATGCCTGCGACTAGTCGAGAAAACCGCCCTCTCCCTTTAACTAGAACGGCCAATCAGAACCGCGGGTCCATCAATCAACTTAGTCACGACCTCAATAGCCAATGAAATAAAGGTGCTGCCCCCTATGCCCCGTTCTGATTGGCCTAGAATCCCGGAAGAGGTCTTAACCCCCGGGGAGACAGTGGCAAGATGGCGTCCCTGGATCGGGTGAAGGTACTGGTGTTGGGAGACTCAGGTGAGCGGCTTAACCCACCTCTGGGGCTCCTGACACTCTAGAGTTTTTCAGTACTCCTAATTCCGTGTTGCCTTACCTCCATCTTCCTGTCTCTTCAGTCCGTGGCTGAAGTTTCTCCGAGGGTCTTAAAACTACATTTCCCAGAGGCCTTTGCTCCTTTGGACCGGGCGGCAGCAGGATCGCGCGAGCGGGGACGCGCCGTCCGGGCTCTTCCCCGCCATCGCGTGTTCCCACGTTAACTTTCGGGCCAAAGGTGTATTGTTAATTCCTTCATTAAAAAGAAGAAGAAGAAGAAGAGTGCAGGTTTTGAGTGTAGTATTGGGCACTCAGAAGGTAGTAGGACCGTGTCTCAGATCTTGTTCATTTCGTCAGCTGTGCACTAACAATGACAGACAAGATTGACAATGACGCTGTCAAGTTTCCTAATCGCAGAACTGGCTTGAACCCAGAGTCCACGGGCTTAAAGTACTAAGCTGTACGAAGCTTTACTCTTATGTATCCTCGATTTCCTGGCTCTGGCATAATCTGTTGAAAACTTTGTACGTGCCAGGTTTGGGGAATGGTGAAATTCAGATAAAGACTCGGTGCAATTTAACCTAGTGTTAGAACCTTTTTTTTTGACACTTTGGACATTTTTAGAACAACAGTTGAAATCTGAATGCCCTCTTTCCTTTCTCTTTTCCCTTCTCTTTTCCACCATAAACTCTAGTCCAACTCTACTTAAGAACTTGAGTAAATGCTAACCGTGCATTTTGTAAGTGTGCTTTTCTGGAGCTGACCTTTTCAGTGGGCTGTAAACAGACATTGTGCTAATGATGATATTTACAGGAAGAGAAAATGGACACACACACACACACACACACACAGAGCTTGAAAACTAGCGCTACAGTAAATACGTAATTGTGGTTGAAGAGTGAAGTCAGTAATATTAAGTTGCCAGATTAACGGCATTACAAAATATTTACAGACAACATTATTTAATAGTCTTCTGAGAAAATTACCTTTTGGAGCCCAGAACTGGTGGCTCATGCCTGTAATCCTAGTTACTAGCTCAGGAGGCTGAGAGGATCCATCGTGAAGATGGATGGGGGTTTGAAGCCAGCTCAGGCAAAACTTCATGATAGAGGGTCATATGGTTATATACACAAACTGATCTCCGTGGTGAACTCCTTTGATTAACTGACAGTTCAACAAAATGAGTACTAGGAAACTGAACTATGCTTTGTCTGAGGGGAGGGGAGTAAGAAAGGGGGAAAGACAAATGGAGATGTGAATAGTGGCAAATACAGTCATTACAGTCAGTGTACATATGTGAAAATGGAACTAGGTAATTTGAGGGGATGGGTGTGGTTGGGAGAGATGAAGATGATAATAATGATGAAAGGGATGACACTGATCAAAATGCCTCATAGTCATAATTTGGCATATTGAACTGAAACCCTTTTCTAACAGTTTTTAAATATTTAAAAAATTAAAAAAAGGAGCTGAATAAGGGCGGCTCACATCTGTAATCCTGACTTCTCAGAAGTCTGATATCTGAGGATTGCTGTTTGAAGCCAGCACCAGCAGGAAAAGTCTGTGAGACTCTTACATCTAATAAACTATTCAGAAAAATCTGTAAGTGGCACTTTGGCTCAAGTGGTAGATCACTAGCCTTGAGCACAAAGAGGCTCAGGGACAGCACCCTAACCCTAAGTTCAAGCCCCAGGACCAGCAAAAAGAAAAGGGAAAAGGGAAAAAAGTTCATGAGACCCCATCTCAACTATTAGCTGGATTTGGTGGTGTATGCTTATACCAACTATATGGTAAGTAAAGATTGAGAGGATTCCAGCTGGGACAAAAAAAAAGTTGAGAAGACTGCATCTTAACAGAAAAAAAAAAAAGTGGTGGTATGTGTCTGTCTTTCCAACTATGGTGGGAAGCCTATATAGGAGGATTGGTCTAGGCTGGCTCAAGCAAAAAGTAACAGAACCTATCTCAAAATTAACCCAAGCAAATGGGACTTGAGTGCCTATCTAACAAGTTCAAAATCCTGTACTGCAGCTGTGCACTGGTGGCTCTCAACTGTAATCCTGGCTACTCAGGAGACTGAGATTTGAGGGTCACAGTTTGAAGCCAGCCTAGGCAGGAAAGTCCATGAGACTCTTATCTCCAATTAACCACCAAAAAGCTAGAAATGGAGCTGTGGCTCAAGTGATAGAGTGCTAGTCTTGAGCAAAAAGCACAGACACAGGTGAACAGGCTCTGAGTTCAAGTTTCAGGACCAGAAAAAAAATACTGCAAAAATAAGTTTCAGATTTTGTAAATCTGTTAACACAATCTCAATGTATGTCACCTTCATTTCTTTTTTTCTTTTTTTCTTGGCAATACTTGAGATTGAACTCTGGGCCTACATGTAGGCAAGCACTGTAACCACCTCCAGCCCCTTTTTCCATTGGGTTTAAGGTAGGGTCTCACATATGCCCAGACCAGTCTGAGCTGCAATCTTCCTACTTGTGCTTCTCTGGATTACTAGAGTGCACCTATGTTCCCAGTCATGGTGATTCTCCCATAGCTGGGATAGCAAGCACACACCACCACACACAGACATTAGTTAAGATGGAATCTTTCAAATTTCTTTTGCTTGTGCTAGCATGGAACCACTATCCCCTATTTCCACCTCCCAAGTAGCTAGGATTACAGGCTTGAGCTACTGCAACTGGCTTGTCTACTGTCTTTTTACTATCATGTAACTTGAAGTAATACTGAAGTCAATTTAATAAAATTATTTAGTTTAACAGATGGAGGAAATAATGGTGTCCCAAAAGGACTCAGCAAGAGGATCGCTGAGTCACCAAGATAGCAATTCTTCAGGAAGTAAAGTATATGTACTATCTCTTCTATAATTCCATTTTTATGATGGAAGAGGAGGGAACAGCACTAGAGTTTTGAATTCAAAGTCTGTGCTTACTCAGCAAGAAAGAACTCCACTACCTCTTGGGGGGTTTTGCCCAGGACTGGCCTTAGATGTCAATCCTTCTTTGTGTATGAGCACTACACATTCTGGTTTTTTTTTCCCCCTGCAGTGGTACACAAGCCTGAACTCAGGACTTCACACTTTTGCCCTGTTTTCTTGCTCAAGCTAGCACCACTTGAGCCAGGCTTCCAGTCTAACTTTTTTGCTGGCTAATTGAAGATAGAGTCTCAGATTGGCTTTAAACTTTGATCCTCCAAGCCTCTGTCTTATGAGTAGTAGGATTACAGGGGAGCCACCGAAACCTAGCTATAAATTCTGTTTTCTATTATATAACAATTCCTTCATGTTATATACTGTTGAAAGCAATTTGCTTTTCAACATATACTACACAAGATGGTAGGGTTATAGGTATAGAGTCAGTGCATTTACATAACAGGGAGAATCAGCTGCTTCATTAAAAGTGGCTAAATAGGCAGTTAGTAAGTTTTTTTCCCCTCATTAAGGTCTAGTTGTGAAACAAGACAGCTGTAGAACAGAACACAGTCCATAAGGAAAGGGATTGATATTGTCACACATTCACTGTTAGGCTATATGTGCAAAGTCAGTCGTTGTTTTACCAATTTCCTTTAACAGTGTTTCTATCTGACAGATTAAAATACACTTTGCCTTTATAATCAGACTTCAACACTTCTTTCTGAATAAAGGCTTGTTTCCCATGTGAAATTTTGAGTTTCACAAATATAGAAAGGAATGACTTGAGATTTAGAGGCTTCTTTTTTATTCTAGAGTAGTTTGAATACTTATTAAAGGATCCTGAAAGTCTCTGTAACTTACACGGACTGTTTTCTCTTTGTTCTTTCAGAGATTAGGGGTGAGCTTTAACAAATTACCAACAGCTATATTTGGATCTGACATTTATTTGATTATACTGGATTTTTTTTTCCCTTGAAGCAAATCAAGGTCATTCTTCTGATCTAATTTAGTTCTAAAGTGAAAAGAAAGCCTCCCAAATTCTTAAAGAAACAAATAGCCACTATTCCTGAGCACTTCAGTTCTTCTTGCTGTTTGGCAAATACATGTAAAACAGTTAATTCATGGAGAGTTGTACCATATCACTGCATAGAGATGTTTAACCTGGCATATTAAGGCAAAACTGGGGCTGAAGCCTTGTGTCCGGCTGATAACAAGTATGTGCCTGCAGCCTAAAATATATGCACACACAGAAGTCACCAATCTATCCCATAGATAACAGATGTAATGCAGAAAATACAATGACAAAACTTAAGTTTGAAAAAAAAAAGTTTTGAGTGCTCAGTTTTTTTTCTGGTCTGGGGCTTGAACTCAGGACCTGGACGCTATCTCTGAGCCATTTGTGCTCTAGGCCAGCACTCTACCACTTGAGCCACAGCACTACTTTTTCTGAGTAGTTTACTGAAGATAAACGTCTCATTGACTTTTCTATCCAGGCTGGCTTTGAACCATGATCCTTACATCTCAGCCTCCTCAGTAGCTAGGATTACAGGCATTAGCTACCAGCCACCAGCTAGAAATCTTTAAATGTCTATATGTAAAAAAGCCAGAAGAATAAAAAGGAAACCTGGGAAGATGTTTGATTTCAATACATGAGGTGGTTTATGTCTTTAATATATGAGGTCATATAAGACTGGGTATGTAGCTCAGAGGTAGAGTATTGCCAAGCATATGCAAGACCTTAGGTTAGATCACCAACACTGGAGGAAAAAAAGTCATATAAATATACTACTTAACCCAGTAGCTGAATGGGCTGAGGAAATTAACAAGAGAATTTGTAGGAGAGGAAAGAATATTGATTTGTTTACAACAATGATTTAATATCTCTACCAGGAAAGTAAGGGTAAAGCAAGATACCACTTTGGGTTTTTTTCTTCTCAAATCATTGAAAATGAAAAACCAATTGTTGAGAGGAAATAAGGTCTGTGGGCTCTTGTGTTTGGCTGGTAGCAGTGTAACCAGATGGAAACCCTTTGTCAATATGTCTCAAGAAACTTAAAATGCTTTTTTTTCTTTTACATATTGATTTTACTTATGGAAAGATAGACTAAGAAAATAATTTTAATTTTGAACAAAAGGGTAAAGAATAAGATTTTGGTGTCTTAATATTTCCAAAATACTTGAAATCTGATAATAGGAGAACAGTAACTTGTTATATTCACTCTGAAATACTGAGGAGATATCAAAAGTTTTTATGGCTGGGAATGTGGCTTAGTGGTAGAGTGTTTACCTTGCATGCATGAAGCCCTGGATTCGATTCCTCCTCAGTACTACATAAGCAGAAAAAGCTGGAAGTGGCCCTGTGGCTCAAGTGGGAGAGTGCTAGCCTTGAGCAAAAGAAGCTCAGGGACATGCCAAGGCACTTAGTTCAAGCCCTAGGACTGGCAAAAAAAAGAGGTTTTTATGAAGCTTCTATAATATTATGCAAATTTACTTTGCCAAGTACTAGAGTTAAAGAGATGAGTATAACTTGGCCTCAATCCTTAAGGATCTTTTTATCTTTGGGGGAGGGGGTTGGTTGTGGGGCTTGAACTCTGGGCCTGGGCGCTGTCCCTCAGCTCTTCAGCTCAAGGCCAGCACTCTACCATTAGAGCCACAGCACCACTTTCTGGCTTTTTCTGCTTATGTGGCTCTGAGGAATTGAACCCAGGGCCTCATACATGCAAGGCAAGCACTCTACCATTGAGCCACCTTCCCAACCCCTCATTAAGGATCTTAAACAGAGTAAATCAAACCCATGAACAAGCAAGTAATAATGTGCTTAAAGTGCTCTGTAAGAAAATGTGCAGGACACAGTGGAGGCCTGGTGGATGCTATTCTTAGTTCTATCTGTGTGGCGTCAGAAAATGTAACTAGAATGGTGCTCAGTCTTGAATAATTCACCAGACCAATGGGAAAGGCCAGATAGAGGGAGAGGATGGATAAGATATTCCAGATAGAACAAGCTGTATAAGCAAAGGCTTGTATTATTTGTATTGTCTACCATATAAGTTTTTTAATATATCATCAATGATTGTCTCCTTACAGAAAAACCCTACTTATGGTCGTCCAGTGATTTTTTTTTAGTACTCTAGTAGGTTTATACATAATAATACACACAATTAGCAATTCATAAAATTCCCAATTAGGCTTGTCATTATGGAATCCCAAAATAATCTCAAAAGGATAAGAAGAGACTCCACACATAGTTATGGGGATGGGAGGATTTCCCATTCCCTTTCCTTTTCATCTAGAGCTCCAAGTGCTGCCTGTTCGCATTGGTAACTAGATTTGCCTGAGCCCAAGAGATTTTAAAGGAGATATAGTACTGCCTCAGAGTAAAGGGCCAGGGCATACAAAAGAGAATAGAATTGTTTTAGGCCAAGTGGATAGCTGCTTTTTTACTGTATATGAGCCAGGAGCAGTAGCTCAAGTCTGTAATACCAGTTATGTGGATAGCAAAAATAAGATTGTAGTTCCAGTCTAGCCTAGGCAAAATGTTAGCAAGACTGCATCTCAAATATCAAGCTAGATATGGTGCTTTGCATCTATAATCCTTGCTATGTGGAAGGCAAAGGTAAAAGAGTTTTAGATTGAGGATGGCCCAGGCAAAAACAAGACCGTATTTGAAAAATAACTAAAGTAAAAATTTCCAGTCACATGGCTTGAGTGCTAGAGTACCTTCCTAGCAAGCATGATACCCTGAGTTCAAACCCTACTCCCACCAATTAAGTGAATAAATAAATAAAATCACTGAATGGGAGAACTGCAATGTCTGACTAAGGAATCATGAGATGGTGAGTTCTCTCACTGAGTGTTCAAGTACAACCTAATGATGTTACAGAAGGGACCTCAGCATGATCTGTTAAGATTCTGTAATTCTAAAGTAGACTGAATAGATCAAGTCATCCAAAAGGAGGGGATTCATTCATGTGAAATTACCCAAGCCCAGTCGTTCTCAAAATTAGGCCCCAGTCCAGTAGCCTCCCATTAGAAGTACAGAATCTTGAACCTCATAACAGACTTGCCTAAAAGAGAACTCCGCATTCTAAAGTCAGAACTCAAGATTCTGTCTTGCTTTAGCAAGACCTCAAGTCTCATGCTAAATTTAAGAGCATCACTACACTTGATCATCTTCACTTTATTTAACAAAGTGGATATTACTGATATGGTATAAGACAGTATCTCTGTCTCTCTCTTTCGTATAAGACAGTATCTCTGTCTCTCTCTTACTTGTCAGTACTGGTCTTGTGCTTGCTGGGCTTTCTTGCTCAGCTCACACTCTACCAATGCCTTCAGTCTGGCTTTTTGCTGGTTATTTTGGAGATGAAATCTCAAGAACCTTACAGGTGTAAGCCACTTGTGCCTGGCTAACAACAACATTTTAAATATCTCTGTTCCTGAATATTCTCAGTCTTACACTTATCATAATGGATTCTAACATGTTTTTTCTATAACTAAAGTTCTTTTATTTTCTACAGGTGTGGGGAAATCTTCACTAGTTCACCTTCTGTGTCAAAATCAAGTACTAGGAAATCCCTCATGGACTGTGGGATGCTCAGTGGATGTCAGAGTATGTGCCTCTTCTATTGCAATTTTTTATCATACTAAGGATAAGTCAAACTACCTGATCAAATTACAGCATTATAGTCACAATTAACTAATTATACTAACTGGGAGTCCATGGTCAAATTACTATATTGTAGTCAAGATTAAGTAATAATGATGACTGGGACTTATTAAGCCCCTCCTATGTTCTGGGTACATATTTTACATATCTTTGTTGATTTAATCTTTTTTGAACTGTGATATATAAGTGCAGAAACTAAGTCAGAAAGAAAAATAAAGTAACATGATCAAGATCACTTAGCTCCTAAAAGCTAAGCCAGTACTTGGACAGTTTAATGGATTCCACAGACTGTATATTGGAGTTCAGTTGACCTGTTTAAATAATTCTGTCTAAACCTGTGACACAAAGACTGCCAGCTTTTGACTAGAAATATGTTCCTAAGCCAGGCTTCTGGAGTCTCATGTCTAGGTCATCTGTCCCATGTCACATTTTGGAATCAAGTGCAGTTTCTACCGGATTGAGCATCTTCCCAAGTGTTACTGGTATTTGCAAATCCTAGCTATTTCTGGGCAAGTCTGTCATCTCTTGGCACACCTTTGATCTTCCAAGTAAGAAGAAATAGAGAAGGAATGGAAGGTGGCTTGATTGACAGTTATTTTCTTTCTAGTTTTTGAAGCTGTTATTGCATAGGTTCTGACTTATATTGCTGTTGATTAAAAATCTTCTGCCTGATTATTTACTGTGATATATTTTTTTCCTCTCCAGCTGCTTTTAAAACATTTTTTGTTTTGTTTTGTTTTAACCTAGGACATCTTACAGTTATGCTAACCTGCATTTA
Organism: Dipodomys merriami; assembly: GCF_024711535.1. Taxonomy (NCBI): domain Eukaryota; kingdom Metazoa; phylum Chordata; class Mammalia; order Rodentia; family Heteromyidae; genus Dipodomys; species Dipodomys merriami. Next base: position 73,802,334 of record NW_027203381.1, read on the forward strand.
GATACAGCATAGTTTTCATTCACCATCATATTCAGAAGTTGTGGTACTTCTCATGTCTCCATTTTTCAAAATGTTTAGCAATGATCTATCTCCCTCATTCCTTTCTTCTCTTCCTTTGGTCTTTCTTTTATGTCTGCCTTTCATATCTTTCAATTGTACTCCGGTACATTCTATTCCTTACTTTTCCCTGCTGTGTTCTAGACAATATACTCAAGTCTGCTAGTTAACTAAGATTCTTGACTAAGAGTAGAATGTGATTTTTAATATATCCACTCAGTTTTTCATTTCAAGTCACATTTTAATTCCTAGATATTCTATTGGTTATTTTCCAAATGTCAAAAAATTTCAAAATTTGGGCTGGGAAGGTGGCTCAGTGGTAGAGTGCTTGCCTTGCATGCATGAGGCCCTGGGTTCGATTCCTCAGCACCACATAAGCAAAAAGAAAAAAGCCGGAAGTGGCGCTGTGGCTCAAGTGGTAGAGCAGCACTAGCCTTGAGCTGAAGAGCTGAGGGACAGTGCCCAAGCCCAGAGTTCAGGCCCCACGACCGGACCCCCCAAAAAAAAATCTCAAAATTTCAAAATTTCCTCCTCTTTTATTGTGGATGCTCCTTTTTTATTTAAATTCTTTTTAACGTACTTATTTTACAGTTTCTTTTGGATTGCACTATTCTTTATGGGGGTAAAGGCAGAAATTCTACTTGTCATATTTATTGTTCCACCTTAGGGAACTGTATCTTGTATGGTTTGTAAGTCCCTTCAAAATTTGTTTCTTCTCCCAGTGGAAGGCCTGTGTGCTGTGTTGTGAAAGTATCCCTGTACCTTTTAGTTCTGTTGTTCAAGGACTCTAGCAAAGTCAAGGGTCCTTGTAATTTCTTAGCTCAGTTTCCATGCCATCTAAATAATTTAAATTTCCCCAGCATCTTAATTGTAGCACAAGCTTGTGGTTTCTTTCTCTTGTGCATTTTTTATCTGCTCTCTACCACCCTACCTGAAGTCTCTGACAGAAGGGTTTTCTGCTACCCTAGTAGGTGTAATTTTGACCACGTGCGCGCGCGCGCGTGCGTGCGTGCGTGCGTGCGTGCGTGCGTGCGTGCGTGCGTGTGTTCCTGTAACTTGAATTCAAGGACACTGTCCTTGAGTTTTGTGCTCAAAGCCAGTGCTCTGCCACTTTGAGTCATTGAGTCACAATGCCATTTCAGGCTTTTTGGTGGTTAATCAGAGATATGAGTTTCATGAACTCGCCTGCACTGGCTGGCTTTGAATCACGATCCTCAGACCTCAACCTCCTAAGTAGATAGAGTTATAGGCATGAGCTACTGTTCCTGGCTTGTCTTTTTTTTAAACCTGTTCCAGGGCTTGAACTCAAGCCCTCTCAGCTTTCTTGTACATAGCTGGTACTCTACCATTTGAACCACACTTGAGTTCAGCTTTTTGCCTGTTATTTTTGGAGGAGTAATGAGGAATTTTTTTAAGGAATTTTTTTTTAATCAAGGTTGACTTCAAACTACAATCCTCCAGATTTCATCCTCCTGAGTAGCTGTGTCTTTCGCTGACTAGGAAGCTCATCAAAGGTCCAGATTTCAAGATGGGTACTGGAGATCAAACATTGTGCATGATGAGCAAGGATTGTACCACTAAACTACATCCCCAGCCAAGCTGTAGGAATTCTATAGGTACATTTTATTAGCTTTAAGAAGTTCCCTTCAAGGACTAAAGGTATAGCTCAGTGGTAGAGCCCCTGCCTAGCAATCTTAGGCTGAGTTCAAACCCCAGAACTGTTCCCAAACTAAAAAAACAAAACAAAACAAAACAAAACACTTTCCTTCTTTTGAATAAGAGCTTGTGTAAGTGAGAGCTTTTATTACTATGTTTCATAACAGTCATAATTTTTCTGTTTTATTCTGTTATTGTGGTAGTTAAATAAATGTTAGTTAAATAAATCCAGGTTGATGCATTGTTATTTTTGTATATCACTAGACTGAGTTTGCTAATATTTTTTTCATGAGAATGGTTGATGCGTTACTTTCTCTTTTTCTAATCTCCTTGTGGGGTAATGCTATGGGGTTTGCTCTAGCCTTGTACAATGAGTTGGCAAGTAGTATGTATTCTCTTGAAGAGTTTATATGAGATTGGTATTATTCCTTAAATATTTCAATTACAGGAGCAACTAGACCTATGGTTTTCTGGTAGAAAGTTTTTAAGTGACATTGAAAATAAATGAAAATTATTTCATCTTACATCAGTTTTGGTGATTTATGTTTATAAAAAGTTGTCTATTTCAAGTAAATTATCAGAAATTGTTTTCTGTCATATTGCCTTATTTAATAAGAATTGAACAATTAAATTATTACTACAAATGTTATACAGATTTCTTTTGTATTCTTCATTTCTGGCATGGGTAATTTGTGGGGATTTTTTTGTGATTTAAGGATCAAACCCAGATCTTTTTTTAAAATATATAGTTTGTATTGTAAAGATACTGTACAGAGGGGTTACAGTTACATGAGTAAGGTAATGAGTACATTTCCTATCAAGCATTGTTACCCCCTCCTTTGTTTTTCCCCTACCATCCCTTCCCTCTCAAACTCCTCCCTCCCCACCACAAGTTGTAAAATTCATTTTCAATATAGTGTTTTGTACATCTCATTGTTACAATGGTTCAACCTGTATCCTTATTTCAGCATTTTATTTCCCTTCCTCTCTCCAAATTAGAAAAATGTATATATAAGATGCAGGGCACTGAATCAAATACAGTGACAACCGGGGCTTATACTATGGGGGAAGAACATACAAAAGAAACAAAAAAAATCACATAGTACATTAAAAACAACAGTGACAAAAAAAACCTCTTGTGTCCCTACCTTGGGGTTCATTTTACTTCGCATCATCTTAGATGGTCATGTATACATAGCTTTTGACCTTTTCTGCTTGTCCGGTAACATTATCCTAGACTAGACTAGTTATTGCAAATAAGGAAAACCATGGGACCTATGTTTCATTGGGTCTGGCTTACTTCACTTAATATAATTTTTTCCAAATCTTTCCATTTCCTAACAAATGGGGCGGTGTCATTTTTCCTGAGGGAAGCATAGAATTCTATTGTATATATACCACTCATCTACTGAGGGGCATCTGGGTTGGTTCCATATCTTAGCTATGATTAATAATGCTGCAATAAGCATAGTTGTGTTGGTAGCTTTAGCCTTGTTTTTGATTATTTGGGTAAATGCCCAAAAGTGGTATTGCTGGGTCATAGGGGAGCTCTATGTGGAGTCTTTTGAGGAACCTCCATACTGTTTTCCAAAGTGGTTGAACAAATTTACATCTCCACCAGCAGAAGGGTTCCCGTCTGGCCACATCCCCTCCAGCATCTGTTGTTATTAGATTTCTTGATTATAGCCATTCTGACTGGGGTGAGGTGGAATCTCAATGTTGTTTTGTTTTCCATTTCTTTTATGGCTAGAGAAGTTGAGCATTTCTTCATGTGTCTATTGGCCATTCTTATTTCCTCTTCAGAGAAGTTTCTTTAAGTCTTTAGCCCACTTATTGATTGGGTGGTTGTTTCTTTGAGGATTTGTTGTGGGAGAAGTTAATTTTTTGAGTTCTAATTATATTTTAGAAATGAGACCCTTGTCTGTTATATGGCTAGTGAAGCTCTTCTCCCAATCCATGGGCTTTCAATTGATCTTGCTAGCCATGTCCTTTACCATGCAGAAACTGCAGTTTCTTGATTTGTTGTTTCTGGATCTTTATTAAGAAAATTTCAGCCTGTGCCAAGGAGCCCTAGAGTTTCTCCTACTCCTTCTGTAATGTTTTCAGAGTGTCTGCTTTGATTTTGAGGTCTTTGATCCATTTGGAGTTGATTCTGGTACAGGGTGATATATAAGGATCTAGCTTTCATTTTCTACAGGTGAATAACCAATTTTGCCAGCACCATTTACTGAAGAGGCTGTCTTTCTTCCATTCTACTTTTTTAGCTCCCTTAGTGAAGATTAGGTGGCTATAGGTCTGTGTTCATTTCTGTGTCTTCAGTCTTATTCCATTGGTCCTCAAGTCTGTTCTTGTGCCAGTACCATGCTATTTTTGATTACTATGGCTTTGTAGTAGTTTGAAATTTGGTATTGATATTCCTCCAGCACCCTTCTTTCTGCTAAAGATTGTTTTTGCTATTCAGAGTCTTTTATTCCATATGAATTTATGGATTGCTTCTTCTATTTCATTGAAGAATGAGGTTGGGATATTGATAGGTATTGCATTGAATTTAGATAGCCTTTGGAAGTATTACCATTTTCATGATGTTAATCCTCCCAATCCAGGATTGTGGGAGGTTTTTTCCACGTCCTTATTTCTGCTTTAATTTCCTTTTTCAGGTTTTTAAAGTTTTCATTATAGAGGTCCTTCACTTCTTTAGTTAACTCCTAAGTACTTTATTTTTTGTAGGGCTATTACAAAAGGATTGCTTTCCTGATTTCAGCCGTGCTCTTGTTATTGGCATACAGAAAAGCCATTGATTTTTGAGGGTTAATTTTATACTTTGCTACTTTGCCAAAGTTTCAGATCAGCTCAAGTAACTTGGAAGTAGAGTCCATGGGGTTCTTTAAATACAAGACCATATCATCTGCAAAAAGGGAGAGTTTTACTTCAGCTTTCCCTATTTGGCTCCCCCTTATGTTTGTATCTATCTTATTGCTCTAACTAGGCATTCTAATACTAACTACTAACTTGAAGAGAAGTGGAGAAAGTGGACATCTTTGTCTCATTCCTGAATTTAGAGGAAATAGCTTTAGCTTTTCATTATTAAGTATAAGGCTGGTATAAAACCCAAGTCTTTATACATGCTAGATACATGGTCACTAAACTACATCCAAGCCCTTGGCTTTCTTGATCAGTCTTGTCAGAGGTTTATCAAAGACCAGTTTCTGGCTTTGTTGACTCTGCACATTATATGTTTATTTTGAATTTTCACTCATTTCTCCTCTTTCAAATATCCTCTCTTTGGGTTTAGTTTGTTACCTTTTTTTTTTTTTTAACATCTTGAAATGAGTAGTTGCTTCATTGATTTGTTTCAAGGCTTACTTTCAGAGAGCTGAGGTCCTAAGCTTTCTATCTAATTACAGTATTAGTTGTTCCCTGAAATTTTGTTCATTGTCATTCAGTTCAAAACGCTGTCTAATTTCCATTGTGATTTCTTCAGTAACTCATTTGTCATTTGCTCCTTTGTTTCTAAACATTTGACAATGTTATTATCTTTTAATCACTGATTTCCAGCTTAGTTTCACTGTGCTTAGGGAGTAGACATTATATGATCTCCTCCTTCAATATTAGTTGAGAGCCTGTGGCCAGTGGCTCACACCTATTATTCTATCTACTCAGGAGGTAGAGAATGGGAGGATAACATGCTCAAGCCATATGGGTGCGGTAACACGTTTGTCATCCTGCTGTGTTAGTATTTATAAACAGGAGAGGAAAATCAAGGGTCTTATCTGAAAAATTACCAGAGCCCAAAAAACTGGAAGTATGGCTCACATGGTAGACATCATACCTAGTAAGTTCTCAGGCCTGAGTTCAAACAGCAGTACTAATATCCTGTTTTATAGCCAGTTTAGGGAAATATTTTATGTCCATTTAAAAAATGCTCAAAATGTATCAATTAGGTCAACCTTGTTAAATATTTTGTTCAATTCTTCTCTTTCTGTACTGAGGTAGAGATAGAGAAAAAGGTTTGTTTTGTTCTCTGTTGTATGCTGATGTCTACCTGTGTCATTAGTTACTATAGAATGAATGTTATCTTTTACTATAGGTATAAATTTGTCTTTTTTCATTTTCTGTTTTTCATTTATGCATTTTGAAGTTATATTGTTAGGTATATGCTAATTTAAAATTGTTTAAATTTCTTGAAGGATTTAGTATTTTATCATTGAAATCTATACCTCTATATACCCCAGTAGTACCTTCTACCTTGATGCTTATTTTCTCTGATACTGAAATCGTTAAACTAACCTAGTTTTAATTTGTGTTTATATGGTGTCTTATTTCCATCCTTTTCACTTTTATATTTCCTTGCCCTTGTGTCTCTTTGAAGTAGAATATATAGGAAAATATTTTGATGGCAAGGCCAATAGTTTCAGTTTTTAAATTTTGTCCTTGGACCATGTTCCCGGATATTCGGATTCAGAATTATGCATGTTACCCAAGAATCTACATTTAAGAAGCATGTTGAATGATGTTATTAAAAGCAAGTCATACTTGGAGGAATGTTTGGTGAGATAAGGAATCAGTTTTCCAGGTAGATATAGAAGTGATCAGTGACAGATCCTAAAGCAGAGATACAAGACTAAGGTCACATGCTCATGGGAAGCTACTATATTAGGGATGAAATGGGAGTATAGCTATGGTCCAGAACCTCTAAAGAACAGAAGTTTCTTTTTTATAAGGTTAGAAAAGCAATGTGCTGGAAGTTCATTTAGGAAGTAAGCAAGGCATTCCCTATTTCTTCACACCAAAACAATTGGAGAATTGAAGACTGAATAGCATCTTCTGGATATAAGAAAACATGTCTTCATGGTAAGGGCAGATATTAGTTAATACAGTGAGGAGGAGGAGAAGATGTAGTATAACTTTGTAACCATGTAGTAAGCTTCCAAGAGAAAATAGAAATATTTGGAGGAAGGAAACAGCTGAGGGTTGAATGATAGTAGAATAAGCAGTAAACAGTTTGGGGACAAGAATATGAGATCACTTAAGGATTCATCATGTATGATAAATGGAGTTAACATATATGGAAGATGTCTTGAGTATAACTGGTAGCAAACTTTCCCTAAAAGAATCAGCAGTCAGTGGTGCTGTGGCTCAGGTGGTAGAGCACTAGCCTTGAGCTGAAAAGCTCAGGGACAGCGCCCAGGCCCAGAGTTCAAGCCCCATGACTGACCAAAAAAAAAAAAAAAAAAAAGAATCAGCAGTCTCCTGTATTCAGGAATGAAAACTTGATTGTTTCTGCAGTTAATGCTTTTGTGTTGTAAGTCTCAGAGAAAAGGCCATTGTAAAATGAGTTCATTCTCAAGAGACTGACCAAGTTTTAGAATTAAAGCAATAATTCCCTATATAGATAGCAAAGTTTCAGTTCTCTTGCAGTTAGCTTATGCTATATAACTATATATAACTCTTACACTATATGATATATAATATACATTACAATATATATGACATAATATGTAAGTATATAATCACATATACACACTATAGTGTGTTGTGTGTGTGATTATACATTTTTTTGACTCAGTACATAGTTCTAGGAGCTCTGGATAACATAAAATTGCTCAAGAGGAAACTCAAATAAAAGCTACAGTAGACAAAGACAATGTCATGTAATAAAGTGACTGCATTTCCTGGAGTGAGATGGTACTGTTTGACTTCATTTAAGCCAGTTTGACCAGGATTGCATTGTAGAAGAATGCTTTGATTATTGTTAATTGTTTATATCTGTCTTCCATCTTTCAGACTACTTTTCTTGAGTGATAACCAAAAAAAGGTGTTTTTAAACTGTTATTTTGTCAGGCACTGGTGGCTTATACCTATAATCCTAGCTAGTCAGGAGGCTGAGATTTTAGGATTGTGGTTCAAAGCCAACCCTGGGCAAGGAAGTCCGTGAGACTCAAATGGAACCTTGGCTCAAAGTGGTACAGCATTGGCTGTGAGTGCAAAAGCTCAGGGATAGCACCCAGGCTCTTGAGTTCAAGCCTCAGGACTGGTATGCACACACACACACACACACACACACACAATTAAGGGAAGTTGTCATAGATACGTAAATTATTTTGAGTATTGTTATAATAAAATGAAGTTCTCCACTCTAGAAAAAATGATTTGAGCTTATAAGGCTTTACTTAACTACCTTGGAAGAACACTGTCTTCTGTAACAGCTTCTGTATTACAATTACAGCTTCTGTGTTACTGCAACCCGTGAGAAGGGATCTTCAGGATTAGCATAGACCAAGAATACCCACTCCTCAGAACTCTTAGCTTATTTTAGATCTGTTAAGAACCAACTAAAAATACAGATTATAAAGGTGCTAGTGTAATTGTTCAACTTTAAGTACTAAAGCTAATGAGTTTAAAGCATTTCCTCAGAATTACTGGAATTTTGGATTCAGTATTCTCTGCAGAGGAATTTATAACTGAATTGAAGGTAATAGGAAGAATTATTTTGTGGTAGTCTTCATCCATTCCCATCTTATATCAAGTCTAATGAACTATATAAATGCATTGCTACTCATAATTATGAAAAGACTTTCAGAACTTAATCTTCGCACAGATTATAAATAAGGAAATTGATTTGTCATTTCCAGCTTACTTTAATCAGTTTAACTCTAATTTACATGTTTTACACAATCAATATTTATTGATTTCCTCTTTGGACAGCATAACAATGTGAGAGCACTAGAGAAAAATAAAAAGGCCCAGTTTTTGTCTTCATTGAAAATGTAAGGTGTCTTTAATAGGTGGGACAAGGTTCCTTATAAACTTTAAATGATAATAATAGTGATAACCAACATTTTTATTGCTTTTGGGAGGGGGGGGCTGGGCACCCATCTATGTACTCGTTCATTTAATAGTTCTATAACAACCTATTGGTGACCCTATTTGGTGCATGAAGCAGTTGAGGCACAGAGATGTTATATGGCTTGTTCAAGGTCAGGTTGCTAGGAAGTGATAAAGTCTGGATTCAAACCTGACCATTACTGTGCACTGCCTCTTAACTCCTGAACAGTATAAAGAAATATTCTGACAAGTGCCAGTTGCTTATGACTGTAATTGTAACTACTTGAAGACTGTAGTTTGAGACCAGCCTAGGCAAAAACTTTGCAAGACCCTATCTTAGTCAATAGCTGGGATGAGGGACATGTCTGTCTTCACAACTGCACAAGAGACTAAGATCCAGAGGATCTTGGTTCCAGGTTTTAGACAGGGAAAAAATGTTCATGGGTCTCCCTTTCAACAGAAAAGAAGCTGGGTGTGGTGGCACATAACTGTTGTCTTAGCTACAGTGGGAAACATATATAAAAGGATTGTATTTCAGTCCCACCAGAGCAAAAAGTGAATAACTGGAACCAAAGGAACTAGAGACATACGTCTCTAGATAAGCAGTAGAATGCTTATCTAGAAAACTCAAAGCCCTGAATTCAAAGGTATCAACAAAGGAGAGACAAAGAGATAGAGAGAGGAAGAGAGAGAAAAAGGGTTGAGAAAGAAATTAGTATTCTGATACTGTATAATACAGTAACTAATAGCCTATGTGACAATTGAAATTGAAAGCAACTAAAGTGAAAATTTTAATTCCTTGTTTGAATGAGCCACATTTCAATGGCTCAGTGGTCACCAGTTGCTTGTTGTTATTGTATTGGGAACTTCCATCATGGTAGAAAGTTCTATAGAACAGCACTGGTAGGTAGGTGTTATGATAGTTTATTAATGAAAGTGAGACATATGTGGAAAATGTAAGATTCTTCTAGTTGTTACTGGGTAGCCTGGGTAACTGGCTAGATGAACTTATTCCCCATAAAGAAGGTTACAAACTAGGTACTGGCGTCTCATGCCTGAAATCCTAGCTACTCAGGAGGCTGAGGTCACAATTTCCTAGCTCAATTATATGGCAGGCAGGAGCTGTGTGTGTGTGTGTGTGTGTGTGTGTGTGTGTGTGTGTGTGTGTGTGTGTGTGTGTGTGTGTGTGTGTGTGTGTGTGTGTGTGTGTGTGTGTGTGTGTGTGTGTGTGTGTGTGGTTTTGTTTTGTTTTATGGTGCTTGGTCACAATTTCCTAGCTCAATTATATGGCAGGCAGGAGCCGTGTGTGTGTGTGTGTGTGTGTGTGTGTGTGTGTGTGTGTGTGTGTGTGTGTGTGTGTGTGTGTGTGTGTGTGTGTGTGTGTGTGTGTGTGTGTGTGTGTGGTTTTGTTTTGTGGTGCTTGGGATTGATTCCAGGACCTTGCACATATTAGACAAATGCTGTGTCACTGAGCTATACCTCTGTACAGATCTTTTTAAAAATACAGATTTTGAACCTCTTCCCAGAAGCTTGGGGGATAGCCCAGGAATCCATTAAAAAATAAAAGTTGCTGTTGTTCTAATTTAGTTCATTCTCAGAACTCTCCTTAAGAAGAACTGGAATTTGGCCTAAGGGTATAGTTCAGTGGTAGAACACTTAACCAAACATGGGTGAGGCTCTAGTTGCAAACTCCAGTGCTGCACAAAAACAAAAACAAATTACAAAATCACTGGAATTTGATAAACTAATAAACTGAATCTAACCAGACTTTGGAGGATGATATATCCTTAATTTATTAATTTATTTAACAAACATGCCCAAGCATTTAATGTGTACTAGGTATTATGCTAGCTTCTAGGAATACAAAGATGACTAATATAAATGAACCCTGTTCTCAGGCTCAGAATCTATTAGACAAGGTATGGAGAGATAAATAAGATGTGTGGTCAGTGTAATCATATCAATGAACAGGATGTTTTGTAAACAAATAGGAGGACCTTCCTGCCCTGGTTGGGTGATGGAAAGAAGAAAGGATCAAGAAAGCTTCAAGGTTGTGGCTGAGCTTTATTGTAAGAGATAACTTGCTCCTTCTAGCATTGAGTATTCCTTGCACTCATTGCATTGCTTAAGAATCTTGGTAAATGCAGCAGTGGTACTCACTAAGCTATATGTTGAAAATTAACTATACAACTTGTGGGTAGGAATGGGAGAAAGAAAGGGAAGGGGTGACATTTTCCAAAAAGAAATGTACTCATTACCTGATTATGTAACTGTAACCCCTCTATATATCACCTTTATAATAACAATAAAAAACTCTTTTCAAAAGAATCTTGTTAAACTATATTATACATTTATCTTCTTTTTTAAACAAACCTTTTTATTTTAATGATTTGGTGTGGCCACAAGTTATCAGTTACTTAGACCATATAGCAAAGTAGGGATATTTTCTAGGCAGTGTACAGTATTAATTTCAATTATCCAATATGTTCTCTAATTGCTGTGACTTTTGTTATTCTTATTTTTCTATCTCACTGTCTTTGTTGTGAGCCTGATCCTTATGTTCTTAATAGGTCTCTTTGAAAGTGAGGCTCAAAGAATTAAGAAATTAACCTGAGCTTCCTAATTCCAGAATAGTTCCATTCTGTAAAATCAGCAATCATTAAGCAAAGAGTTGTGGCAGAATCATTTGGTGAACTGCATGCTTATGACTACCCCCAAAGAACCTGATTCAATAGGACTAGCCTGTATAATTCTTTAAAAAAAAAAAAAAGATAAGTCTTAAAATTTTTATGTATACATTTTATGCATGTGAGGTGAAAATGTCATAGTGAAACTCCTTGTGTATAACTGATATATGCTAATAAAATATACACAGACACATGTTCAAACACATATAGAAGCCATGATGTATAGCCCTGAACCATCATACTTCAAACTGTTACTATCTCTCAAAATTGTTTCTGAATAAATAGTTGAATAGTTAAATAGGCAATAAAAGCCTATTTTATAACCAGGCAAAAGAGAAAGATTTTGAATTGTACTATGCCTAGTGAAAAATATCAGAAGGTTTTACGTGGAAGAGTGAGATGATCTTGGATTTTGAAATGATCACTGTAAGCTGAGTGCCAGTGGTTCACACTTGAAATTCTAGCTAATTTGGGAGGCTGAGATTGGGAGAATCGCTGTTTGGGGCCAGCCTGGGCACATACATGAGACCCCCTTCTCAACTAATAGGCTGGTCACTGTGGCACATGCCTGACATCCTAGCTGTTACAGGAAGCTGAAATCTGGCAGATAAGGATTCCAAGATGGATGGATGGATGGATGGATGGATAGGTAGATAGATAGATAGATAGATAGATAGATAGATAGATAGATAGATGGATAGATGGATAGATGGATAGATGGATAGATGGATAGATGGATAGATAGATAGATAGATAGATAGATAGATAGATAGATAGATAGATAGATAGATAGATAGATAGATAGATAATCTTTGAATCCCTCCACCATAGTAGCTTAAACACTACCATGAATCCCTAATTCATGTGTAATGTAAATGATCCCTCTAACTGCTATGTGGAAAACAAAATGGAGATGCCTCTGTAAGGGTACTAGTAAAGGTACCATACATTAATTTAAGCGAAGAGATTATAGGAGTTTTGATGTGGATGATAATAGTGGAGGTGGTAAGAAATGTTTTGAAGGTCAGAGCAACAAATTTTCTGACAAATCAAATGTACAGTATGAAAGTTGTCAAGGATCACTCTTAAAGATGGTAGCTCAAATAACTGAGAGGACAGAATTGCCATTTACTGGGAGAGAGAAACCTGTGAGAGAAATAAGCTTGGGAAGAATATCAGGATATTACTTTTGGATATGTTAAATAGGAAATGCCTATTAGACATCCTAATTATAGTCCGGTGGATATGGGAGTCCAAGTTTCCAGGGTAGAGATAAGCTTGAAATTTATCACCATAAAGATGACACTTAAAATTCTAAGAGCAGATGAAATTGTCAGGAAGCAAGTACTGATAGAGAAGATACAACAATAAAGAATTAAACCCTGGGATATTTGAATAATCAGAAGCCAGAGAGATAAAGAGAAAGGACTAGCCAATGAGATAGAAAGAAACCCAAGTGTAGTATCTAGAAGCTAAGGGAAAGAAAGTATTGCAAGGCACAAAGTAGTGACTGGTTGTGTCAAATGGTGGCGTAAAATGAAAACAGCTACTTCACCATTGGAGTTAGCAAGGTGTAGGTAAATGGTGATCCTGGTGAGGAGGAATAGCTCAATGGCATAATTGGGACAAAGGTTTCATAGAAATGGGTTCAAAAGAGAATGTGAAGGAAAAGAATGAGAGCTGTAAATAGGCAACTTTTTTCTTTCCTTTTTTTTTTTTTTTTTTTTTTTTTTTGCCAATCCTGGGTCTTGAACTAGGTACCTGGGCTCTGTCCCTGAGCCTTTCTGTGCTCGAGGCTAATGCTCTACCACTTGAGCCAGAGCACCACTTCTGGTTTTTTCTGTTTATGTGGTGCAGAGGAATTGAACCCAGGGCTTCATGCATGCTAGCCAGGCATGCTACCACTGAACCACATTCCCAGCCTAGGCAACTTTTTGAAAGCTTTCCCATGAAAAGGAATAGAAAGTGGTATGGAAGCTAGATGAGTATTGTAGCCTATTTGTATGCTAGTGAGAATTACCCAGCAGAGAAGAAAATTGTGGTGCTAGACATGTTCAGTTTAAAAAATATTAGATCAGCTGGGCAGCAGTAGCTCATGCCTACTCAGGAGGCTGAGATCTGAGGATTGCAGTTCCAAGGCAGCCCAGGCAGGAAAGTCCAGGAGACTTCTATCTCCAATTAACTACCAAAATGTCGGAGAATGATGCTGTGGCTCAAAGTGGTAGAGCATTAGTCTTTAGCACAAAAGCTCAGGGTCAATGCCAGGCCCTGAGTTCTAGCCCCAGGATTGACACACACAAAGAAATATTAGGTCAGTTTTAGGAGCATTTTACCACATTTGGGATATTATTAAGAGAGGAACATTTCTGTGTCACCATCTTTAAAGAAAGAATGGTGTATATTTCAGAGTTACTACCAAATATAGCAATCAGGCTCTTTTCAGCTCCACAATCAGTGAGCAGCTTTGTTCCCATGAAGCATTTATTGCCAGTTTTAGTAATAGTTTAGTGGTTTTCTTTCATAATCTAGATGGTTTATCAAACAGTACATGAAGACCTCATAATCCTAGGTTAATGAAGGACTGTGTCATGAGTCAGTCTAAGTCTATAGTCAGAAAGGACCAAACACAGAATCAAATGAGCCTGATTAGAGATCGTGGAGACTAGCTTTGAGAGAAAGATAGGGCAGCATTGCCACCATGGACAACTGGACAGCTAGAGATTGGTCCAAAGGAAGCAAGTCTCTTATTTTGTTCTTACCCAGTGGTTGAAATAGATGGAACAGATCACCTAGGTCCATCTCAGATCGTCCTTCACTGTTCTGACAAAAGTCATGAGGACAACATTGTTAAGATCCAAAAGAATGTCTGGACTCTGTCTTCACTTTAGGAACTTCCTGTGGGGTGAATGGAGAATTTGAATATATGAGTACAGGTGGCAGAAGTTTAGCTGTTGAGAACCAGGTGGCAATTCTGGTAACTTAAAAAATTCCAAAATTCCATGTAGTATTTAAAATGTTGCAACCTTTATTTTTTTAAACCATTATAGCTCTCAATTTTTTCCTAGACCAAATGTACCTTGAATGTTTCAACCTTATGTAGTTTGTTCGTATTTGTATGTTTATATATGTAATAAAAACTCAAGTATCCACCAAAAAAAAAGAGGGAAGGGCTACATTTTTTCTTATGAGTGTTCTATCATGTTTTACAGTCTATTAGGGTTCCTGTTTCTCAATAGTCTAATGACACAGCGAATGTTATATATTCACTCTATATTTTATATATACACAAAGCATTTAATATCTAAGTTGTATTGTAATTGCCATTATGTTATTTTTAATTATCATATTAAAACATTGGATTTAGGGCTGGGAATGTGGCTCAGTGGTAGAGCGCTTGCCTTGCATGCATGAGGCCCTGGGTTCGATTCCTCAGCACCACATAAGCAAAAAGAAAAAAAAGCCGGAAGTACCGCTGTGGCTCAAGTGGTAGAGCGCTAACCTTGAGCTGAAGAGCTGAGGGACAGCACCCAGGCCCAGAGTTCAGGCCCCATGACCGGACCCAAAAATAAATAAATAAATAAATAAAACATTGGATTTACACTAATATATATGTACTTGCATTTTTTCTTTCATTAGTGTACATTACTAATACAGAACAATGGGTTTCATGTTACATTTGCTCATTTACTGATTGGACTACTGGCTCTCTGAAGTGTTTCTTCTTTAGTTCTTTTTTAATGTATTCTGGACATCAATCCTTTGTCTAATGAACTTGTGCAGATGATTTATTTCCCTCCTTTTGGAGGCTGCCTCTTTACTCTGATAATTATGAAAATTATGCTTTGTGTGGATACATCATAATGATAAATACTTATGATTATAGTCATTGGTAGGCTCCTTTTAATTATCAAAACTGGAAACAATCAGCAAGCTAACATGAGAGAGTGATGGGATGAATTGTATTATCTCAAAAAAGGAGGACGATGCCGCTATAAACAAATCTGAAGTGTCAGCATGAATTGATGTGTGTGTGTGTGTGTGTGTGTGTGTGTATTTGGCAGTTTATATTGTGAAGCAAATAAAAGAACTTAAAAAAAGAGGGAAGGGGAAGAATTGATGAGACTACATCATTTACTAAGAACATGGGATGGGATTTCATACATGGAAGAATTTAGCCCTAAGGGATATGGACAGCCTTGAGGTAAGAGGTAGAAGGAAATCAGATTATATGAGCACACAAGCAGGGAGGTAGAGATGTGGAAAGCAGATTGCAGGGGTTCTTTTCTTATTCATTCTGTCCTAGGAAACAGTTGTTAGCTGTTACTGAGTTTGAAAGAAATTTAAAGACATGAAACAATTATCAGGGAAAAGGAAAGAACTACCAAGTTGATAGAAAGGTGGTTCCAATGGGACACTACACTTAAATTTTAAATGAATTTCGTTTGTCTCTGTTTTTCTGAACTCCACAATCAAGTAGCCGGATAGTAGACATAGAACAGAGGAAGAAGTTGCTGTGATTTAGGATTGGAATTTTGTTAGGTAAATGTAATGTGAAAGAGGCACAAGAACATAAGTATGGATCCTGGAACTTGTTCTTAGTTACAAACTGAAGCTTTGGAAATAGCAGGAGCTATAAAAGATGTTAGCATCAGTTAGCGATAGTCTTCTAAGATAGAAGATTTCTAGAGTTGGAGTATTTCTATGAAAGGAGATGACGATCAGAGAGACAAGAAAGAAGTTGATATGAAATTCCCACTGCTTTAAACTGAATGAGGGTGCTTACCAATTGGTTTAGTGAATCTAATAATGATTTTAATTGATCTGTTAGGTTCATGACTACAAAGAAGGAACCCCAGAAGAGAAGACTTTCTACATAGAACTGTGGGATGTTGGAGGCTCTGTGGGTAGTGCCAGCAGTGTGAAAAGCACAAGAGCAGTATTCTACAATTCTGTAAATGGTAAAACATTTTAAATTTCTTCCATGTTTTAACAGTATAGGAGTACAAACCATCTAATATGAAATGCTATAATATGCCAGCCTCATCTCAAATTTGAGAAAGATCTAATATACTCACGACTCTTGATTTTAATCTGCATGTCCCATTCAGTTTATGCTTATATATTCCAGCCAAGTAATTCAGAACAGTAAACATCTACTTAGTCTTTATTATTGTTTCAAACTAATAAATCATCTTTTAGGTACTTGACAAAAAACAAAGAACTTCCAGAGCACTGTCTGTCTCCTCTATTATCATTTAAAAAATGCATAATAGTCTATGTTGGTTTTGCTGGTAAGACTGAGATAAAATTCCTGATTCCTAATGATAAATATAGCCCTGTTTTTTAAAAAAATATTGGTGTTATCTTTGAGTAGTTGTACAAAGGAGTTGCTATTCACCAAAGCAGTTTATGAATACCATGCATCTTAATCAGTGTTGTCCCTTTTAACATTCTTACTCTTCCCCCCAACCTACCCCTTCCCTCACTTTTCTTAATTTTTAGGTTACGTATTTAATTTTTTTGCTGTTAACAAAGCCATTTATGTATACAGTGCATCTTAATCTGCGTCATTACTTCAACATTTTCATTCCCCTTCTGCATTCTCCTCACTTCCCCCTTTCATTCTTCTACCCTTCTCCTTTTGGCCCCAAGTACTAAAGAATTGCAAGTACTAAAGAATTGTACTATTTGTACTCTCCATTGAGTCTGTTACACTTCAGTTAATTTATTTGTAATCCTTTGCTTTACCACCTGGTGTGTTTACTTATAGATATATAGGCACATTCTAGCTACCACAAATGAGGGAAACAATGCAACCTCTTTATTTGGGTCTGACTTACTTCACTTAATTACCAATTTTTTTTTAACCCACAAGATTTCTGTGTTCATTTTTTGTTTTGTTTTGTTTTTGTCGGCCGTGGGGCTTGAACTCTGGGCCTGAGAGCTGTCCCTCAGCTCTTCAGCTCAAGGCTAGCATTCTGCCACTTGAGCTACAGCGCCACTTCCAGTTTTCTGGTGGTTTATTAGAGATAAGAGTCTCACGGACTTTTCCTGCCCAGGCTGGCTTTGAACCACGATACTCAGATCTCAGCCTCCTGAGTAGCTAGGATTACAGGCGTGAGCCATTGGTGCCTGGCAAGATTTCTATGTTCTTTTACTATAGCTCTAGAGTATTTCTTCTAGTAGAAGCTCTCAAGATTCCTTATGTAGGACTCTAAGAAAGAGAACAGAACATAAGGATCTTTTCATTCAAAAGCTCAGTCTTTATCTTAGCAGTAATTTCTCTTAGCATTGTACCTTCTTTGCAGGCATAATCTCCTCAGTAAACTCATATTTTGAAGTATCTTTGCTTTTCTCCATTAAAATAGACTATATTCTTATCAGCTGTCATTCTCTTTTCATCTAGGTCTCACCTTGGCTCTTCAAGTACTATCCTACAAAATAAGAACTCTCAGACTAAAAGAAAAAGAATTAGAAAGAGGATGCTCAAATGCTCTTAAAACCTCTAAAGCCTTTCAGATAGATAAAATAAACTTTCTTGTCCATCAGCGTAGATCTTTTGTAATCCTTTCACTTTCCCAACCAACAGTCCCACCTACAATTTTGTAGCATTAATACCTGAAAATAAAGGAGAGTGAAATTATCTACTGTTTCTTTTACCCTAAAATGAGGTTTTACTTTGCTTCCCCCAGTCTTCTACCATCAAAATATCTGAGTACAAGCAATAGAAGTATACCTCGAGTACAACAACAGTGCTCTGGGTTTCATCCTCAGTCAAAGCACAAACAAACAAACAAACAAACAAACAAAAACCTCTTAATCTACATTCTGGCTACCCTGATTACCATGTGACTTAGAACAAGTTATTCAGCCTCTCTGAATCTCATGTCCTCTGTATAGGTAACAATAATTCTGACCGCATAGCACTCCTCTGAAAATTAAATTAGATACCACAAGTTAAGCACAATACTATCCCATAAGTACTAAATAAATATTAGCTATATTCCTTAGTTGCAGTCCTTTATTCATATATATGAATATATTATAGGCATATATATTTATATATTTATATATATATATATATATATATATATATAATTCATATGTGTGTGCTTTTGATGTGCCTGTAAGAACCCTTCACTGAGAAAGTTTTAGAGTGAGTACAGTTAGATATGAGGGCAAATATCAGGTCTCTATTCCAGATACCAAGAGAGACAAAGTTAATCTATAATCAACTATATCTTATATAAATATATCAGTTATACCCATGTCTGTAAAAACTAGAGATACTGATTCTACCTCTTCTGCCTTCTTCTTCAAATTGATGTATCCCATATGTGAAGATGGATGAATCATAGATTCCAGGTCCTCTTCTCTAGTAGACTCAGGGTAATATAGGAAGGTGTTGGGAGTTTGATAACCTATCTAGGCCACAAATGATATTCTAAATCCCACTATATATAATTGTAATAATCTGCTTTGCCTTTCTGACAAGAATGGGGAATATCCAGCCTCCTAGCTATATAGGGCCTGTAAAAGTATTTGGTACCTGACAGGACAGACACCTAAGCTTCTTAGTGGCTGCTCACAGCTATCTGCTTATATTTATAATTTCGTATGGCCCATGAGTATTGTTATAAATATCCAATGGCCATTGGCAGAAAAAATATTCCCTACCTTTTAGATTCTAGGATCTTTTTTTAATACATTTTTATTGTAAAAATACTGTACAGAGAGAGGGGTTGCAGTTACATGAGCAAGATAATGAGATTCTAGGATCTTAACTCATCTGTTTAATTGTATTTGATACATTTTGTTATGCTTCTTAATCTCTCAAAGTGTCCATATTTTGGATTCATACTTTTTGGTGATCTCTTTCATTTATCCTTAAATGGCGTATATCCTTTGTATGTTCAACTAAATCTTTTATATGTAACAGGCTTATGTGGTTAACCATGTAGTTCAGAGAACTAAAAAGTGAAACTCTTAAATCAATGAGGTCTAAGTAATCCATGGGACAATTTTTTTTTTTTTTTTTGTCGGTCATAGGGCCTGAACTCTGGGCCTGGGGACTGTCCCTCAGCTCTTCAGCTCAAGGCTACCGCTCTACCGCTTGAGTCATAGTGCCACTTCCAGCATTTTCTGGTTATGTGGTGCTGAGGAATAGAACCCAGGGCCTCAAGCATGCAAGGCAAGCACTCTACCACTGACACACCTTCCCAGCCCCCTGGGACAATGTTTGTCTGTTAAAGAATAGCAGTTATACAAATTTAATGAAGATTATTTTAATAAATCTGTGTTAACATTGTTTGGGGTGTATATAAGAATATATCCATATATATATATTATTTATTTATTTTTTTTTTGTTGGTCGTGGGGCCTGAACTCAGTCTGGGCACTGTCCCTTAGCTCTTCAGTTCAAGGCTAGAGCTCTACCACTTGAGCCACAGTGCCACTTCCAGCTTTTTCTGCTTATGTGGTACTGAGGAATCAAACCCAGGGCTTCATGCATGCAAGGCAAGCACTCTACCACTGAGCTACCTTCCCAGCCCAGCAATATATTTTTATACTGTTATCTGTAGCAGTACTTATACAGAAACAATGCAACTTGTCGAATGAATATAATTTCTTATACTTAAGCACTGTTTTCATTTTGTTGTTTGTTTGTATATTTGTTTTGTTTGTGGTACTAGGAACTGAACCAAGAGTCTCCTGCATGCTAGGCCACTGCTATGCTATTTGAGCCACACTGACAGCCCCCCCCCCTTTTTTTTTGTCAGATAGTCTCCCTACCTGATGATCTCTTGTCTCTATTTCTCCAGTAGCTAGGTTTGCAGGACTGTGTCACTACAGATAGATGAAGTAGCTCAGCAAGTAGGACCAAACATAAGAGGAAGCACTAGGGAAGTTTGAGTGACAAATAGGAAAAGACATTCCAAATATTTAATCACATTTTAAAGGCCCTTATAAAATGTTTTAAAGCTTAAATAATTGACAAACTTTTGTAGTTAATTATTTGTCACTGCTTATTGAGGAAATTTTAAATTCTGTTTTGTTGTTCACATTGGAATACTAGATTCATGCTTATGCTTACTAAGATCAAGATTCTCTTTGCCAGTTGTGAAATGAAGAGACGTTGTTACAATACTGACATTATTATCTCTTTTAGGTATTATTTTAGTACATGACTTAACAAATAAAAAGTCATCTCAGAACTTGAGTCGTTGGTCAGTGGAGGCTCTCAATAGGGACATGGTGCCAACTGGAGTCTTGGTGACAAATGGGTAAGCTCAGAATTACTTTACAGTTAGTTTGAAATGCTGAAGCCGTTAAGGAACGTACTTCACAAAATAACACTTTGTAAGATATTTGATTTGCAACTATTTTCTCCCAGTTTGTAGATTATCCTTTTATTCTCAGATAATGTCTTTCATAAAACAATAGTTTTTCTCTGGATGTTTTGGAATATCATGTCTAAGGATTCTTTACCAAATAATACCATATCATATGGATTTTATTCCATATTTCTTCTATAAAGTTTTATAGCCTTGGGTTTATATTTAGCTCTGTGATCTTCTTTTAATTAGCTTTATATGAAATAGGAAGTTTTAGTCTTAGTTCAACTTTAACATTTGAATGTCCAATTGTTACAACACCATTCATTGAAAAGATTACCTACCCTTTCTCCATTGAATTACATTTGTTCCTTTACCAAAAGTCAATTAATTGGCTATATTGTATGGATCTACTTGTGGACTCTAATTCTGTTCCACTGATGTATGTGTCTACTTCACCAACCGGCAATCTTGATTATAGTCACATGGTAGTAAATCTTCAAATTAACCATCATATTCCTTACAATTTATTTTTTGTAATTTTTTAGATATTCTAGTTCATTTGTCTCTCCACATAAATTTAGGAATCCTTTGGTTTATATTGTCAAAATTTTTACTTAGATTTTGGTTGCATTTGCATTAAACCTATAGCTCAGATTGGAGAGAATTGACATTTTTATTCTGTTGCAAATTCCAGTTCAGGAATAAAATATCTCTCCATTTTTTTAGATCTCCTCAATTCCTTTTACCAGCCTTATGTGCTTTTCAGCACATGAATCCTGTGCATGTTTTGTTAGATTTATGATACAGTGATACAGTGCTTAATTTTTGGTGGCTGTTTTTGAGACAAGCTTTCACTGTATAGCCCAGGCTAACCTCCAACGTGTGATCCTCCTGCCTTGGTCTCCCAGTACTGGGATTGAAGGTAGGGACCACCATATCCAGCTCAAGTTTAATAGTTTTGAATTCAGAGTTCAAGGTAGCTTGAACATATAGATATGAGATACGGATATGAAATCTTTGAGAGGAGGAGGGGAAAGAAGAAAGAGGGGAAGAGGGGAAGAAAGGAAGGGTGGGAAGGGAAGGGGGAAGGGATTCACAGATCTATTTGTTATAGATTTATCTATTGTTAAGTTTAAAAAATTAAGGGATAGTAGGGGAAAAAAGAATCAATGAAGCCAGGCACCAGTGGCTCATACCTGTAAATCTAGCTACTTAGGAAGCTGAGATCTGAGGATCATGGTTCAAAGCCAGCCCGGGCAGGAAAGTCCATGAGACTCATCTCCAATAAACCACCAGAAAACTGGAAGTGGTACTGTGGCTCAAGTGGTAGAGAGCTCACCTTGAGCTGAAGAGCTAAGGGCACTGAAGAGCTAAGGAACAGTGCCCAGGCACAGAGTTCAAGCCCCATGACCAACAACAACAAAAGAATCAATGAAAGGCTCAATCAGAATAAAAATAATCACCTATAAAGATAGGAATAATACTACTTGTATGTATCTTTTATATCAGCTTAAATTTGGAACCATATAAATGTTTTAAGTAAGTTTTTGATACATGTTTTTAACTTCTTACCACAGAAAAATTGTTCTTAAAAATAATGAACAGAAAATAAACTATCATGTATTTATGAACTCTCAGTCTGTGGCCAGTCTTGTTTCATCCATATCTCTACCCCATTCTCCACCTTCCCACACACCCATTATTTTGAAACAAATATTAGATGTGTGCCTTAAACAATGAGTACTTTTTTATATAACTAACTTGGTTATCATACTTAAATTTTTAACATTCTTTTTTAAATTTTAGTTTGTTGTAAAGATGCTGTACATATAGGGGTTACAGTTACATGAGTAAGGTATGAGTACATTAATAATCAAATAGTACTTTCATTTCCCCACTTATCTAAAAGAAATATGATTGATTTTTTCAAAATAGTATCTAACTCATTGTATTTTGTTTCTGAAATTTCTTTTAGTCTTTGATTCTCTTTTGTAAAAACAGTTTATTGTAAAATAAAAATGATAGGTTTGTTTCTGTAGTTTCCTTTTTCTGGATTTTGCTAATTGTAACCCTGTAGAGTCTTCTAAACTTGTTTCCTGAATCTTAAATCTTGTCTCAGTGTCAGTTAAATGTAATGTCTGAAAGATTCAGGGCTTTTTATCTTGTTTTTATTTGCCCAAAGTAGCCTTATACTATAAAGTGACTGTTTATAGATGTTTATAGCTTTGTGATTTTGAGGAGTTATTGGCCTTATTCTTGTTAAAATTCCCCCCATTAGATTTTCATGTCATTTTTTTAGAAAAAAGATTTCAAAATCAAATTTTAAACTGAGTGTAAGATTTTATGAAAGAAAATGATAATGAAAGGCACAGTTAATGTGATACAGATGTCTTTTAAAATTAGTTTTTAATTGACAAATCCTAATTGTCTACTTTTTTTCTTTTCTTTTCTTTTCTTTTTTTTTTTTTTTTTTGTTGGTCGTGGGGCTTGAACTCCGGGCATGAGCGCTGTCCCTTAGCTCTTCAGCTCAAGACTAGCACTCTACCACTTGAGCTACAGCGCCACTTCCAGTTTTTTCTGGTGGTTTATTGGAGATAAGAGTTTCATGGACTTTCCTGCCCAGCCTAGCTTTGAACCACGATCCTCAGATCTTAGCCTCCTGAGTAGCTAGGATTACAGGAGTGAGCCACTGGCTCCCGGCTTCTAATTGTCTACTTTTGTATCACAGTGAATGTAATGAAAGCTATAAGCAATCAGAGAGCAAATGTTTATACCGTACACTTGTTAATATGCAAGAAAGTATACAAAACTTTGTGACACCAATGTATATGTAGCAAAGATAGAATATGATACAATAAATATAAAATTTTTATGAGACAGAATTAGTGAATGTAAGAAAAAGCCCTAAACACATATTCTGAAAACATTCTATAAATCAAATTTTAGTTGGAACATGTCTCCTAAATCCAGTTGATGTCAGAAAAATGTTGGTTTAAATGTTGGTCTTGAACTTGAGTTGTTACTAGTTTTGGTGCAATAAATGTAATTACAATATCCCAATGACATAGACCAAAATAGTTGCGTTCTAAGACTGTAAGATAGTTTTGGCTCTGGAAGATTATTTTGAAGGACACAACAATTGAGTAGTGTACTCTCCACCCCAATTTAGAAAGAGAAGTAGTAGCAAAGGTAGAAGAAAAGCTGTGCTGAACTTGGTTGTATTGAGTAGATTCTATAATATTGATTTACTGTCATAAAATGTTCAAAGGCAGATTTTGCTGACTGTGTTAAATTGAGCTTTCAACATGTCAGGAACTCAAATCTGCTTTCCTTCTAATATGTGAATAGAATTTAAATTCATTCAGCAGCAGCAGGCTTTATGTTCCTTACAATGATAAGAAATATTATTTATACTGCTACTGTATCCTTCAGATAGAAATTGAAAGGAATTTTTTCTAAGACTTTCCATTAAAAAATTTTATTAAGTGAAGTAAGCCAGGCCCAAAGAAACATAGGTCCCATGGTTTTCCTTATTTGCAATAACTAGTATAAGTCTAGGACAAATAGAAAGGTCAAAAGCTATGTACATATGACCATATAAGATGATGTTAAGTGAAATGAACCCCAAGATAGGGACACAACTGTTTTTTTTTCTTGCTTGCTATTGGTTTTAATGTATTTAAAATGTACTATGTGATTTTTCTGTTTCTTTGGTATGTTCTTCCCCCACAGTATAATCCCTGTTTGCACTGTATTTGATGTCGTTGCCCTGCATCTTGTATATACATTTTACTAAGGAGGGGAAGGGAAATAACAAAATGCTGAAATAAGGATACAGGTTGACCCATTGTAACAATGAGATATACAAGACACTATGTTGAAAACGAACTTTACAACTTAGAGGGGAGGAACTTTACAACTTGGGGGGGACGGAGAGGTTGGGAAGGTGGGGAAGGGAGGGATG
The DNA here is from genome assembly GCF_024711535.1 of Dipodomys merriami. Taxonomy (NCBI): domain Eukaryota; kingdom Metazoa; phylum Chordata; class Mammalia; order Rodentia; family Heteromyidae; genus Dipodomys; species Dipodomys merriami. The sequence continues at coordinate 73,826,861 of NW_027203381.1, forward strand.
GTAGGAGATAAACAAAGGAGGAGGTAACAATGCTCAATAGGAAATGTACTCATTACCTTACTCATGTTACTGTAACCCCTCTGTACAGTATTTTTACAATAAAATAAACATTAAAAAAAGAAATTGAAAGGAATTGTAATAGCCAATGACCATGACTGATTTAATTACTACTGTCTGTCTACCATGGCTCTCATGTCAGGATAAAAATTATTTTATGCTAAATATTTTTCTTTTTCTATTCATTTTACTGTTCGGCTATTGTCCTTCCATTTCTAGTTTTTTAATCTATTTTTCTCTAGGCTGTAGTATCACCTACATTCAACTTATTCAGCCTTAAGCTTCCTTATTTCATTTCCCCCCTTATCTGATCCTTTTGTATATATAGACAGAAATGTGTGTGATGGATATAGATATTATTCTTGCTCCAGAAACTTGATATATTCCTCTCTTGCACAAGGTTTGTGTTCAGGCTTCTTGATTTTCTGTAGCTAACCTATGAGTCTATTCTATGCTTCTACACTGAAAAAACCCAAAGGGTCAGCAGTAAAAGACGTATGATCCAGTATACGTGAACATTCAGTTGTTCATTATCTTTAATAAAGATATTCAGGAACAAATCTTTTAGTTAAATGAATAGTTGGAACTCAGATGATGGTGGATTGGTAAATGAACAAATATAAGGAGAAATGAATTGGGAAAAAGGAGGCTTATAGGGGATGGTAAGCAGGAATCAGTTAATTACCTACATTTAAATTCACATATCTGCATTGGAAAGGTAAACTCTATTCACCCCTTATTCTTTATCACAGTGACTACGATCGGGAGCAGTTTGCTGATAACCAAATCCCACTGTTGGTAATAGGAACAAAACTGGATCAGATTCATGAGACCAAACGCCATGAAGTTTTAACTAGGACTGCTTTCTTGGCTGAGGATTTCAATGCAGAAGAGATTAATTTGGTATGTATTTTCACTAATACATGTTTACTTTATTATTAAGCAATGGAAAAACAATAGACTTACATTTAAGTCATCATTCTAGTGAAAGAGGCCTTCCTACTCACATGCAGGCTATTCAGAGAGAGTCAAGGTTAGAATCAACATATCTGTATTCTCAGATGGACACAGTCACTTTGTTCTGCTTGAATGTTCAGACTTTTTTTCTATGAATAATGTAGGCATAGATGCTTTCTTGAAGATTTTTTAAAAATATACAAAAAATCAAAATCATTAAAATGACCAAGCTAACACTATGCCTTGATTATTTTTGCCTTAGCAAAACCTCTTAAATACTTTTTTAAAAATGTACCTTAATAGGCAGCAAATCATATAAGAAAATTTCAAAGTTCATCATAAGGAGTAGTTTATAAAACATACACATGGGCTGGGAAGGTGGCTCAGTGGTAGAGCGCTTGCCTTGCATGCATGAGGCCCTGGGTTCAATTCCTCAGCACCACATAAGCAAAAAGAAAAAAGCCGGAAGTGGTGCTGTGGCTCAAGTGGTAGAGCGCTAGCCTTGAGCTGAAGAGCTGAGGGACAGGGCCTAGGACTGGACCCCCCCCCCCAAAAAAAATAAATAAATAAAACATACACGTGTACAGAGGATTGAGTCCTTCCTGAGATAGCTTGTTTAGTTAGAATTGAAGGATAAAAAAGCTAAGAAATGGTACTCACATAGATAGCCTTACCCAGAGAAAGTTCCTGACCAGCATCTATAGTTATTGTTATATAGCATCATTCACAAGTGGGATTTCTAAACATATTCATTGTTTTACATTCCAGATATGCAGTGATGGTGGTTTAATATTACAGTGGGCAGCATTTATTGAGCACTTAGATGTCAAACACGGTTCTAGTGCTATATATACATTTCGCACATGAATCATCTCCACATCAATCCTTTTTGAAGTAGATACTACTTTTATCCCCATTAGAAAAATGAAGACAAGAAGTAGAGACAGGTAACTTTTAGGTCAAATATGTCACTCTGTCTCTAGAGTTTAGGCTGTATAATTAAGACTATTTCTCATATAATTTTCCTTCAACTAAGATGAAAAGTTTAACTTTTTTAAAGAGCTCTTATAAGTTACCTAGACCAACAAATGTAACTGTATATATTAACGACAGTATCTGTGAAAATTAACTGCCCCCCTCACCCCAGCTGAAACTGTTTGTTCTAAGGTCTGGCAAAAGATCCAAGACTCTAATTTTGTTTTGTTTTGTTTTTGTTACTTTTTTAATGCAGTGCTATCAGCACACACTTTACTAGTTAAGTATATGTACAACTCCAACAGAAATTTTAATAATCAGGTGAATCTGATGTTCTGGCTCTGAACCAACATTGATTAATAGAGCTTGGTTCACCCACTTCTAGCCCATAACTAAGTCAGCTTCTGCTTGCCATTCCATTGCTTTTGTACATTGTATTGTTCAGCAAAAGCTGCCTTTTTTCCCTCAGCTGTCACTGTGGAAGATTCAATGTAAATAATACTCCTGATAGTTAGCATTGGACCGTGGTATTCAAAAGGATTTTTGTATATAAATATATATATTACCCATGCTGCAGAAATAATAAGGTGCCTTTGTCTGAACACTATTTCCAAAGGGACATCTATCACTGATTGTATTTAATCTATCTCAGTAGAAACTTACAAGGTATTTCTGAATGTAATTGTATCTATGTGTTTCTATGACAACCAGCTAGGTGTATGTTATTCCTACTTTCCTTGTAGAGGCCTTTATTTGGTAACAAGCTGTAAAGGTATGCAACATGGGACTTCAGCACAGTCTCCAAAGAGTTCACATACAATGTGATTTTGGCTTTTTATCAGTGTACAGCTTGAAGATCACAGCAGAAATAGTGATAGAAGAGTGTCATGAGATGCAAGGAAGAAAATTCCAGGAGGAAAATAAGATATAAAGGGCTTCAAAGAGAGTGAAATAAAAAAGATTCTGTAATACATAGAAAAGTCAAATTGAAAACTAATAATACTAGTTCTAAGTGGAGCTGTGACACAAATGAATTCATTTAAAACTATGGAAAAGTGTCTGGCATGGGTGGCTCACACCTGTAATCCTAGCTACTCAGGAGACTGAGATCTGAGGAACTCAGTTTGAAGTCTGCCTTGGCAGGCTTGTTCTAATCTCCAGTTAACCACCTAAAGCAGAAAGTGGAGCTGTGGCTCAAGTAGTAGAGCACTAGCCTTGAGCAAAAAAAAGCTTAGGGACAATGACCAGACCCTAAGTTTAAACCCCTTGGAAAAGTAAGTATATAGCAAATGTATACATAAAAAAAATTGATTTAAAGGTATCTTCTCAGTAAATCCAAATTATTTAAATTAAAAATAGAAGAGCTGGGATGAAGGCTAGTGACAAAGCACTTGCCTAGCAAGTGTAACATTCTGGGTTCAATCCCCACTACTAAAAAGGAAAAGACAGTTAAAAATAGCTAGAAGATGGCTTATTTTTTAAAATCCTGTTAGACTTACTGTGTCTAGTATGAATTTTTCTGTTATGTTTTTGTTTCAAAAAGATCATTAATGATCCCTTCTCAAGCTCTAACAGCTATTTAGAACTATTAATTTTTCGGCTTTTTCCTCAATCATGACCAGTGGCAAATGGCTTTTACAACTCCAAAATTTTCACTCTAAAAACATAGGGTTTCAGAGTCCTTGAATTGTAGAGCCCTGAAATTAAGATATTGAGGCCAGAAGCACTTATTTGATGTTTGATATCATTTTTGTGTTTTAGTTTAGAATCACCATTTCACATTCTGATGACTATGTAATCAGTGCCCACTTTTTTTAATGTATTTTTTTATTGTGAAAATACTGTACAGAGGGGTTACAATTACATGGGCAAGATAATGAGTACATTTCTTATCAAGCATTGTAGCCTCCTCCTTTGTTTCCCCTTCCCATCCCTTAGCATCCTCCTCCACCCCCGTCCCCCCACCAAAGTTGTAAAGTTCATTTTTCGACATAACAACTTGTACATCTCATTGTTGCAATGGGTCCTCCTGTATCCCTGTTTTAACTATTTGTTTTTTCCCTTCCCCTCCACATATACCAACATCATATATAGTGAAAGCAGGAGTTTTACCATGGGGAGCAACAAAGACATAATCTTATAAATATGTTAGAAACAATCCAGTGCCCACTTTTTAAAATGTATCTAATGCCAATCTAAAGTTTGTTCTGTAGAAATATGTCCAGGTGTTATTCTAAATACAACAGTGTGTACAATAATGTTTTGGTGTACTCAATCCATCTGTGGAATTATCTTTATTGTATTAGTGCTTTTTGATTCTGATAGCATTCTCTTAGAGTAGAAAAAGGAACTAATATTCCAAGACCTGATTTGTACCAGACATGCACTATTTAACTTTCACAAAAATCCTATAGGATAAGAATTATTATCATGCATTTCACAAATGAGTAAGCCCAGGCTTAAAGGCTTAGTAACTTAAGCAGTGTTACATAATGTAGGAATATTGGCACCGATTTTCAAATAGAGTTTTCTGGGTCTGATTTCCCTAGTACTTTGTGGTCTTTGAAAACTTTGTTATGTAGTCTCTTTGGGATGTGAAGTGGACAGGGCTGAAGAATATATTACAGTCTCTGGCCAGAATTTAAAATGTGATCCAAGAAATATTGTGTATGGATAAAACAGGTAGCATTTAAGGTAAGCATCAAAGTCTACTCTGTCTGGCAAGGTCACTAGTGACCAGCAAAGACAGTGCAATACTGCAATTCCAGGAGGACAGTAAGGTATTTAAAAGGTCTTTACAAAGTATTGTAGTGGTTTCACATTCCAGATTATTCTGTCATCTGAACCCTATTTTTTTTTCTATTTAAAGACTCCTACTGAACAGTAGCAATATGTATATTGTTTATTACCATTAAAAACAGAATGTCTTTGTGACCTATGAAGAGAAGGTTTTGGCAAATGTTTTTCCTTTGCTCCTTTTATCTTTATTTTCCTGCTTCCTACTGTATGTACTGTATTAAGTAGTAGTACTATATTAAATAAATGAACTGTATTAAGTAGTTATATTAACTAGTTGGATTATATGTACTATATTAAGTAGTTGAACACTTAAGTTGTTAGTTATTACCTAAAAAAATGAAGTGTTTGCTGTTTGTAATGACTATTTCTGGTTTTGGGGTAAATGATTAGCACCTTATTTTTGTTGTAAAAGATCAACAAGAGCTAGGAATGTGGCTTAGTGGTAGACTGCTTGCCTGGCATACATGAAGCCCTGGATTCGATTCCTCAGTTCCACATAAACAGAAAAAGCTGGAAGTGGTGCTGTGGCCCAAGTGGTAGAATGCTAGCCTTGAGCAAAGTTCGCGGCAGTGCCCAGGCCCTGAGTTCAAGCCCCAGGACTGGCAAAAAAAAAAAAAAGAAAATTCAACGAATTTAGTCTTCATGGAATATTTGATGATAAATACATTGATTCAGCATACTCTAAAAGTGCTTAAATGACAGTAAAGCACCTTATCTTTCTTTGCTATCTTCCTATTTACTCTATACATTGTAATTTGAACATTATTCAGGTGTTTTATAAGAATATTGAAAATGTTTAGTGTAAGAATAATAGTAACTACTATAAAATTTATTATACTTAAAATGCTTTTGCTTCTGAGCATTCATTTGTGGAATTTATGTTTTTCAGGATTGCACAAATCCACGGTACTTAGCCGCAGGTTCTTCCAATGCTGTCAAGCTCAGTAGGTTTTTTGATAAGGTAATGCCTTCAATTAAGTTATCGTTAAGCTTTATTAAATGAGAATATAAACTCTTTATAGAATACTGTGTCCTTTTATCCCTTTGCCCAAAACTTTACAGGCTGAATAATACCTGTTTTCATCTCTTATCTGTTGGGATCTGTTGTTGCTCAAGGCTTATTGACGTATTTATTCCATCACCAGTGTTCTCTAAGCAAAGGGTAAAAGCTCCAAGATTTAAGTGAGGCTCTGAAAAAGACACATAGTTCCCCTTAAAACAATTCATGTTTACCCATTTCCCATTTTCTTTATGTACTTACTCATGTCTTTCCCCCCTCACCTGCCAAAGGCACTGAATGAAAAAGGATCTGCCTAGCTAAAGCCTTGAGTTCTCTCTGCTTCTTCCACAATTGATATCTTCCATATCTAAACATTTGAGCATTTCTTCATGTATTTCCCATTTATTTGTACTTCTTTTGAGAACTTCTTGTTCATTTCATCTGTCCATTATTTTTTTTTTTTTTTTTTTTTTTTTTTTTTTTTTTTTTTTGTCAGTCGTGGGGCTTGAACTCTGGGCCTGGGCACTGTCCCTCAGCTCTTCAGCTCAAAGCGAGCGCTCTACCACTTGAGCTACAGCGCCACTTCCGGTTTTCTGGTGGTTTATTGGAGATAGGAGTCTCACGGTCTCTCCTGCCCGGGCTGGCTTTGAACCGCGATCCTCAGATCTCAGCCTCCTGAGTAGCTAGGATTACAGGCGTGAGCCACCAGCGCCCGGCTCATCTGTCCATTATTAATTGGTTTATTCATTCTTTGGTGTTTAATTTGTGTGTGTGTGTGTGTGTGCGCGCGCGCACGTGTGTGTGTGTGTGTGTGCACGTGTGTGTGTGTGTGTGTGTGTGTGTGTGTGTGTGTGTGTGTGTGTGTCAGTACTAAAGCTTTAACTCAGGGCCAACATACTCTCCTTTAGCTTTTTTTGCTCAAGCCTGGTGCTCTGCCACTTGAGCTACACCTTCACTTCAGTGTTTGCTGGTTAATTGGAAATAAGAATCTCTTGGGTTTTCCTGAACCATGATCCTCATAACTCAATTTCCTGAGTAGCCAGGATTACAAGTATGGGCTAGCTCTTGAGTTCATAATATAGTCTAGATATTAATATTTTGTTGAATGAATATATGGCAAAGATTTTCTCCCATTCTGTAGGTTGTCTCTTCATTTTGATGTGCAGAAGCTTTTTAATGTAATACAACCCATTTATTAATTCCTGCTCTTGTTTCCTGGGCATTTGAGATCTTATTGACAAAGTCATTGCTATGCCTATATCTTACGTATTTTCCTTGTTTCCTATAGTAGTTTCAAAATTTCAGGTCTTACATTTAAGGTTATTTAAGCTAACTATGGGTGGCTTACTCTATAATCCTAGCTCAAGAAAATAATGGTTCAAGACTAGCTAGGGCTCATACTCCACACCCTTTTCATCGAGTAACTGGGCAGGGTGAGATGCGTATGTTGTCTCAGGTCTGAGATCATGTGGATTTCTGCTCCAGTCCAGCCCAGGCAGAAAAGTGCATGCAACTCCATCTCAACACAAAGAAGCCAGGTGTAGAATGAGCTATAATGAGAAGCCTAAGATAGGTGTATCATGGTCCAGGTACACACTTGACAGGAAATGAGACCCTATCTCTCAAAAATCACCCACACAAAAAAGGACTAGAGATGTGGCTCAATAGTAGAACACCTAGCTAGCAAGCTTGAGACCCTGAGTTCAAACCCCAGTACTGCGCAAGAGTGTGTGTGTGTGGGGGGGGGGGTGGGTAGGGGTGTGTGTGTAAAGATCTTTGGTCCATTTTGAATGTATTTTATAGGTAGGGTAAGTGATAGGGATATATTTCCAGTCTTCTGTGGCTACCCAGTTCCAGTTTTCCCAGTACCTTCTGTTGTTGAAGAGGCTGCTTATTAGAGACATGTTATTGTCTCTGTTGTCAAAAATCAGATGGCTGTACTGAGTCTTTCATTCCATAGGTCTGTGTCTGGTTTTGTGCCAATACCATGCTGTTTTAAGGGCAGAGAAGTTCTTTGTTTGTTTTTGGCCATGTTAGGGTTTTAATTCAGGGCCTCACACTTGTTAGGTAGAGGGGGCAAGGTCTCTACTACTTGAGCCATGCCCTCTTAGCCCGTTTTGGTTTAATAATTTTTCAGATTGGGTCTCACATTTTTGGTTTTGCTTTGTTTGTGGTACTGGAGTTTGAACTCAGGCCTCACACGGAAGGTACTCTACTATATTTACTAATGACGTGTCTCCAGCCCTTTTTTTTGTGCTGCCTTTTGTTTTTTTAAACTTGTCCTCGGGCTTTAATTCGGGGCCTGAGCGCTGTCTCTGAGCTTTAGTGCTCAAGGCTAGTGCTCTACCACTTTGAGCCACAGCTCCACTTCTGGCTTTTTTTTACTGGTTGATTGGATGTAAGAGTCTTGCAGCCTTTCTTGCCCAGTCAGCTTCGAATTGTTCTCCTCAGATCTCAGCCCCCTAAATAGCCCAGCAACCAGTGCCCTGCTATGTACTGCATATTCTATGTACTGCATATTTTTGAGGTAGAGCCTCACATCCTTCCTAGGCAAATACTTGCTCTTTGACAAACCTGTTTTAAGCTTTTTGCCATAAACAGGGACCACCATATCCAGCTGCTTCTGTTAAGACAGAGTCACATAGACTTTTTCAGCACAGGCTGGCCATTTTCAGGCTCCCAAATAGCTAGGAGTTTAAGTAGAGCCCATGGTGTCTTGCTAGATTTCTTATTTTTGCTTAAAGCCAGCCTCAGACTGCCATTTTCTTATCTATGGCTTTCTGTATAATTGGGATGATGGGTGTATGGCACCACACCCAGCTCACTGAAATAGGACTCATTCAATTTTTTCCTGTCTGGCCTCAAACCATAATCCTCCCAAATATCTACCTGCTAGTAGCTGGGATTGCAGATGTGAACTACTGTGCCCAGCTCACCATGCTGTTTTTGTTACTTTTGCTTTGAAGTATAATTTGGAATTAGGTATTGTGATACCTCCAGGATGCTTCTTTTTGCTTAGAATTACTTTGGCTATTTGGTTCTTTTTTATTTTCATATAAATTTTAAGATTGATTTTTCTATTTCTGTGAAGGATAGCGCTGGTATTTTGATGGGAACTGTGTTGAATCTGTATATTGCTTTCAGTAGTGTGGTCATTTCACAATAGTAGTTCTGATGATCAATATGAGAAGTCTTTCCATTTTCTAAAGTGTCCTTCAGTGTTTTTAATTATCTTTGTAGAAATCTTTCACCTCATTTGTTGACTTTATTCCTAGTTTATTGTTTTTACTTTTTGCTTTTGTTTGGCTTTTAAAGCTGTTGTCAATGAGATTATTTTCTAGTTAGTCACTTTTTCCAGGTAGTGTGCTAAGCCCTTACAAAAATCTTTATTTGTTACTCACAGGTCATAGAGAAGAGGTACTTTTTAAGAGATGGCAATCAGGTTGGTATCTGTCTTTTCTTGAAAATGGGTTCTTAAATTTAGAGGGATAGTTTCTAAGTTTACCTCCAGAAATGGTCTTAAAAAGTTGGTGGAAAGCCCTCTATAGGCTCAAGGAACTTACTTTCTTCTATCCTGTTAAAAACAAAAGAAAAAAAAATCAGTGAAGAACTAAGATACAAGATAAATTTATAGATAAAGTTGTATAAAATAACAAAATTAACCATTTGTTAGAGACTCAAACATTTATTTACAGATTCTGTCACAATACAAATAGTTTACATAAAAGTCCAGTTTGTGATTTTAGGAAATTCACTTCATCCTGGCCAGTTAGATGACAGTGTCTCCAATTTGTTGACAAAGGTTCTCCATTTGGGTAGGATTTTTTTTATTAATTAATACTCTGTGGTTTTCTGAGTAAAACTTTAGAAGGCTGGTTCTATGGTAAACAGGCTGGAATACAGGGACAGAAAACAGGAAAAAAAATTACAGCGTTTGAACTCTCCCTACTCAAAACTTAATGTGATCTTGTGTTTTACCTACAGATGCCAGGTTTTCCTGATCGAAAACGATTTTTGGGAGGAACGTTTAAGAGCCTTCATTATGACTGATGTACCTTCATAATGACTGAAGTACCCTCATCCCTTGGAAGAAAGAGCATGCAGTGGCAGTTGTCACAGCTTTCCTTTTGCTGTGTCAATTATTTACATCTCGGCCTTTTGATGGAAGCATCTTTAAAATGCTACCCTTTAGCCTTATCCTTTAATGGAAAAATGAAAGGACAGCACAACAGGGGGAGATCCCTGTCCTTTGTGCTCCCCACCTTTCTTCTGCCCCTGTTTATAGATCATGTGACAGCCTGGTGAAAATAAGAGGTGTTTTCACAAGGATGCAGTAAATGAGCAGTGACAAGGTACTGCAGAGAAAATTTACTCTGGCTTGGAACTGAAGGGCTTTCTTTACGAGTCTGTAATTTTCCCACACTCATTGCTGAAGGCTAAATTAAGTACTTCAAAGATGTATCTCTGTTATTTTACCTTCTTGAGGGGAAAGGTTAGGTAACCAGTCCCAAGTTGTCCACCTCAAATAATCTCCCTCATTTTCAAAGAAGCCAAATGGTGTTATTTAATTGTCTCTACCCTCATTACACAACAGGGATGCCTAAAAATAGCAACCCTCTCCTTTACTTTCTAAATGGCTTGGTGGCTGAGAGGGGCAGACTAATAGCTGGAGTTAAATATAAATAGAGATTAATAATACATAGAGAACAGCAGGACCAGAAAAGAAGAATTCTGTGATAAACTGACAGCTTCTTCATCCTTTAGGTTGCAGCTGTCAGCAGGCTCATAATGTTTTCTGTTTGGATATGGTAGGAAGAAATCTAAAACCTGCACAAGGGCAGTAAGAGATTGGATGTTTACTCTTTGATGTTTACGTTTTTCAAGGAAATTCAACTCCTGACTTGTCCCTTAGTTATACTCAGAAAACTAAGAATATGATTTTTATATCAAAAAAACAATGTATTTATGGGGGAAAAGTGAAAATAAGAAACATTTATATGAATTATGAACTAGGATTCTTAGTTTTCATCGTCACTATAAAGCTCTCTGCATGTGTGTGTGTGTGTGTGTGTGTGTGTGTGAGATCACCTGTGTTCTTTCCCACTTTGCTGCAGTCCTCTGCTCTCCTGATTTTACTTCGTATTAAAAAGTAATTCTTTTCATTCTTGTTTTAAAATGAGGTGAAAAAGAACTAAATTCATTTTCTCTTCCACGTTAATTAAATTTTAGAAGTACTCTGGAAGCCAAGGTATGCTGAGAAAGGATATTAAAATGTTAGTGAGTGCTTTTGGAGCGGCAGTCTGGGGAATTTACAAAAGCCTTTTGAAGGCACTTTTCATCAGCTGAACTTTTCTACTGTTCTTCTTCCCTCACTCACTGCAGCAGCTAGCACTGGTTGTTTTTGCTCATTTTTATTCTTTTTTAGATAAAATGGAGTCATGCAAATCATGTTCTGTGTGTGAAATGTGGCAAAGGTGTGTTGTGGCAGAGGCTATAGAGTTGGGAAATAGAAACCAAATGCTACACAAGGGCCTAAATCATCCAAAACTCTTCAGAGTTTCCTTGTTAAAAATAAGTCAATGTTAAACAGCTTAACCATAACCCACAACGGAAATGTCGTGGAAGTACACTTGTTTAGCATGTGTGAGACACTAGAATTGATCCTCAGTACTATAAAAATAAAAATTGAAATTGAAAATTAAAAACTAAATCTTTCCCTCTCTTCTTTTCAAATTAAAAAAAAAAAATCCATCCAAATTTCTTTATTTTCTTCCTTACTAAGAAACAAAAATGAGCTAAGGATTTAGCTCAGTGGCAGAGTATTTGCCCTTGGTTCCATCCCTATCACCAAAATAAATAAATCCATCACTGATGGCTCCAGGGACAGCATTTTTTAAAAAAAATAACAATATTCCTAGTTCCATTTCTTCTTGTTACCAACCCAATTCCTGGAATTATAGTTTTCTAAGAAAAATAAAGTTAATTATCTAATGTAAATTTCTTGCAAGAATTTGTAGCAACAAAATAAGGCTATTTACCAAAATGAACTTCAACAGCCAGACTTTTTTTAAAGAATGCTTTTAAAGCATAATTTTTAAGAAGTAGTCATAAAAATTGCCTATAGAAAATATGTGAGTATAAACGCACAAATGGTTTTTAATGTATTTAGTTAACTCTTAATTTTTACCTTCTATATTGGATAAGTTGCTAGTAATAAAGGTTTTGTTAGTCATTTGTTTGTTTGTTCTCCCTGTGCAAGTAGAGAATTCTAAACCAATTTACTCACTCATTGTAGAGGCAACCAGGTGTCAAAACATATAGGCATTCATCCGTCCCTCAGGTGAGCAAGACCCTTATTTGGAATACAGTTAAGGATTTGGGCTACTGTCTCTTTCTAAATGACAATGGGGTTTAGGACATGCTATGGCAAAATACGCATTTGAGAAAACAGCAGGAGCATAGAAAGTCACTCATAGCTGCCCTTTACCACCCCCCCTTCCTCAACACAGGCCTTAAAACCTAACTGTGTAAGTGGGTGTTAGTGGCTTCTATGTGTAATCATAGATTCTCAGGAGACTGAGATCTGAGAATTGCAGTTTGAAGCCAGCCAGGACAGAAGAGTACAAGATACATCATCATCAATTAACCAGCAAAAAGCCTGGCTAGAAGTGTCACTCTAGTTCAAGCCCCAGTACCAACAAAATAACCTAGTTGAATTCTCACAAAATAGATCCCTAAATCTGTATGTAGAGATACGCTCCTTCAAAGACAAAAGATACCAAGAAGAATGTGAACATCAGGCCTTAATTAATTAAGTTCATTAGCTCTGTCCTTCTGCCATCCCAATAGTATTTCTGCACAACAGATATACATAGGTTTCAATGTATGTAAAAATTACAACAGCTTCTCCAATTTCTTTTTTTTTTTTTTTTTTTGGGTCCGGTTGTGGGGCCTGAACTCTGGGCCTGGGCGCTGTCCCTCAGCTCTTCAGCTCAAGGCTAGAGCTCTACCACTTGAGTCACAGCTCCACTTCCGGCTTTTTTCATTTTGCTTATGTGGTGCTGAGGAATCGAACCCAGGGCCTCAGGCATGCAAGGCAAGCGCTCTACCACTGAGCCATCTTCCCAGCCCAACTTCTCCAATTTCTTGGAGAACTTTATTCAACTTACATTGAATAAATGGGTTTTTATATAAATGGTTTTATCTTGTTAATCTATCTTTTGTAATAGATGCCTTTGCCATGAATAAGGAGAAAAATCTTCCTATATTCTCTAGAAAAAGCTATTCCAAAGAAGGGTTGATTTAGATTTTGCACAAGTTCTTAGCATTCCCTGTATGAGGCATTCATGATATAGTCCAAGTGCCCATGCTGATGGTTTTCTCCATTTTGAAACTGAGCTTCCTGGCACTGATGTGCTGAGCCTTGGACTGAGAAGAACAGCTCCTAAATACTGCCCTTATCTGTGCTGTTGAGTCATCTTTTCAATGGTGTGTGTTACAGTACCCAACACAGTGGCTTTGTGTGTGGATTTACTAGATGGTGGCTTAACTGAATTTTTTTAAATCACGGGTAATATCCTATTTTAAGTTTAGGGGGTCTAACAGGTCTGTATTGATTTAGTATGTTAAAATTCAAAGAGTGGAGGACAGTGTTTGGAGAAAAACAAGCAAGAGAAAAAAATTAAGAATATATTTCTCTGTAGTCACAGGACTGAACTAAATCATGTGGTGAGAGGGAAAAGTTCCAAGAATTCTAGCGCTGGGCCTCACATTTTCACAGTATGTTTGCCAGTACACAATGTGTGAAGACAGTTTGCCAACGCTGCTCCATAGGGCAGGAAAAAGGATGTGACTTCCAGTTACAATTAATGTACATCTCCATTTAAAGACTTAAATCAATTGCTTTACAACTCATCAATGCATAAAAATCTGAAATACAAGTTTTAAATGCAGATTCCAGAATTTCATCTCTGCCCCCTCCTTCCTATCTTGGTTCTGTATATATGCAATACATCCAGGATTTTATCTTTTGACAGGCAAAGTGATTCCGGGGATCTGCTCTTTCACAAAAACTAAGAAATTAGAGAATACATAGATTGTAGACACTGTACTTTCACTCATTTATTCATTTTGAGCCAGTATTAGGGCTTGAATTCAGGGCCTGGAGTTCTCAATCAGCTTTTTCCACTCAGGGCTGTCATTCTACTATTTGAGCCACACCTCCACTAATAGCTTTTGCTGGTTTGTTAGAAATAAGGATCTCTGGGATTTATTTGTCTGCCCAGGCTTCAAACTGCAATTCTGAGATCCTAGCCTCCTGAGTAAGCTAGGATCATGGGCACCCATTAGGAAACAAAATTCTTTAAAGAATTTACAAGAATCGGGCTGGGAAGGTGGCTCAGTGGTAGAGTGTTTGCCTTGCATGCCTGAGGCCCTGGGTTCGATTCCTCAGCACCACATAAGCAAAAAAAAAAAAAGAATTTACAAGAACCCTCAAGATATTTAAGAAGTTAAGACAAGTTATAGTTAATGTGTCATATTACTTGAAGTGAAATGCTTTAGGAAACCTGAGCTCATCCCTAGTAGGGGTCTGCAGAAAAACTGTTTGGTGCTGGTCCCTGTCTTTAAGCAGTTCTAGAAACACCTGGGTCAGAATATACTTAATTTTTTTCAGTGATTCCATGGGGACTGACACTCTGTCCTCTTCCTTCCAGGCCTGAGTAAGAATTGTGTGCCTCATCCAGCAGTCACTTAACTCCTACAGTTGCTTTCCCAAATCTTTTGAGATAACTCTGCCTCTTTTAAGTGCAGCAAGTGATTAGCCAATATTTACTTCTGCTGGTTCTGCAAACTTTAAACAGTCCATGTTTAATGAAAAAAACAAGTAATTGCATAAGAATTTGCTGGACTTTCTCTCTAGTTTATAAGTGAAGTGATTCTTCTTGAGTGAACTGTGGACCAAGGATTCACAGTGAAGTGGTGAGATCAAGAACATCCAGAGAGAAGCCAGAAGAAGAAACAGAAAGATTTGGGTTTCATACTCTCTGGCCTGGGTTTCCGGAAGGCTTGCAGCAGAAAGAAAAATGGCAGAGTTGAAGGTAAGCCCCATTTGGCTGGGGCTTTAACAAAGATCAGAGACTAGGTATGACTAGATATAGGTTAAGAGTAGAGTATTCTTATCATATTAGAAGCCCTGATTCCACTCCTACCACCAAAAGGAGGATGGAGAAGAGATTTTTTTAAAAATAAAAAGCTGGGGGTGGGAGAGAGGGGAGAGATGGGAGGGAGGAAAAAAGTCTGGCAAGTTTGTTGTGGTTTCTTCAACTTCTGAGAACTCAAGGCTATCAGAACTGAAGAAGACTTGGAGCAGGGTCAGGTCCAAGCCACTGTGTTCAGAGGCTTCACGGCAGCGTCTCTGACTATGGTTGAGGCTGGGAGACAAGGAAAAGAAAGATATTAGCCATCTCCTGCCTTTGTTCATTTCAAATATTGTTTTGGGGATCGGTGGACATTCTAAGGACTTCCCTCCATCAACCACACACATGCATGCTCAGACACACATACACACACTTTTCTCACTACATCTTTCTGCTGCTTTCTGGCATGGTTCTAGAGATGCAACTTCCTGGACTGCTGCCGTCCAGCCGATTAGATATGCTGTTTTGAGATTCAGAATCAGCCTTAGTCAGTACAAGTCCTCGAACCTCCTCTGGGAAATAGTTCTTTTATTCAAGACACAATTCAAAAGTATGAGTGTTTGGTGCTAAGCATTTTAATTCTGAATTAACTCATACTGTAATCTTCCCAGGAAAGCTAAGATATAGATATTCTTATTTCTATTTAACCAGTGAGGAAAGTAAAGTTCAAAGAGACAACAGAATCTCCCAAGCTCATGGCTGATCGGTGATGGACACCATGCTAGAACTTGGGTTTGTCTGAATCTACAGCTCAGCTGGGGAAATAAAAAGGAGTCTTGATTGTTCTTAGTAGACTAGTGCCTTCAAGCAAGCAGTGTGTCCCAGTGTCTAAACCAATGTCTAGCTGAAGGTGTGACTCCAGGGCCATAGGGATCATGAGGCTCTGAGTTCAAACCACAGAATCCCCAGAAAAGAAAAAACTAAGACCATCATTCATCAAATGATATGTGCTAGCATATGATGCAGCAGATTAATAAAACTATGAACAAAGTCCACATTAGGGAGAATCAAGAGAAACTTCCAGAAGGGGGTTATTCTTGAGAGTGAAGCCAGCATTGGCAAAGTGAAAAAGGATGAGGGAGGCCAGAGAAAGCAAAATGTGCAGAAAGATCCCTTCATGTTCTGGGATTCCAGTGTTTCAACAAAATTGGAATTGCCATACAGACAGCCAAAGGTCATATCCAGGAAGTAGTTGGATGTATGGATCTAGGGCAGTGGGCAGGGTTCATCATACCTAAGGAGGTAATGGAAATTTTGAAGTGTAGAGAATACTTAAAAAGTTCATTTTCTGATGAAAATCCTATAAGGAAGTTCAGCAGGGGTTGGGAACATCTATACCATTTATAAATAAATCATATCTAAAATCCTGCTGTAATTTTAAGCAACTTCGTATTCAAAGCAACACCACACTAATATAAATTGCATACTGGTCTTTGTTCTCAATTTCAAAGACATTTCCAGCCTGCTGTCTAATCTCCAGAAGCAGAGGTTAGCTCTAGAGGTCAGGGATCTAAACACAGAAAGCCAGACTACTGCATCATATCCATCCTAATCAATAAGCATTACATAACTTTAAAAAATGCTTCTCATCTTTTTTCCCCTTACTTTAATGGCTATGTCAACATAAAACCTCAAATGAAATCACATTTACATAAAAGCACAACTAGGGAAAGAATTTAGACGATAATAAATTTAAAATGGACTGCCCTTTGTTCCTGAATAAGCTATTCCACTTCCCAAACTTTGATTCCCTCATGTATAAAATGAAAAGCTGTGCGTATATGCGACTCGGAACCCTACCAATAGATATTTGATACACCAGCTTTGAGTCTAAAGTGATACTGATAATTAGCCAAAGAGGGGACCCACTGCCCTACATAGTTTCTTATTATTGCTATAACAAGTTACCAAAAATATACTGGCTTAAAACAACACAGACTTATTCTGTTATAGTTCTGGAAGCTAGAAGTATGAAATTAGTTTTACTGAGCTAAAACCCAAGTGTTAGCATGGCTGGTTCCTTGAAGCACCAGCTTCAAGGAGATGCCTACATTTCTTGGCTTGTGGCTTTTTCCTCTGTCTTCAAAGCAAATAACTCAAATCTGCTGTTGTCTTCACCCTTTTCTATTTTTCAAACAAATCTCTTTTTAGGTCCATCTTAACAGGATAGTAATGCTTACAATTAATGTACAGCCAAATCCAGAATTTTCCCCAATTTCCTTTAGTTAATCACACCTACAAGTGTAACAGACTTTTCTGGTATATTAGCCAACACTCCCAAGTTAAGATGCAGTTCTCTTTTCCTTTCAAGGTTAACTAGAAATGGTGGACTCTCTGCCTGAGGAAATAAAAGCTCGAAGTAGCTCCATTTCTACCCTGACTTGTATCTCTTTCATTAAAAGTAAAAAAAGGAAGTGGGGTACACCATCTGCTCCTCCCATCAGGTGTTACCTAGATTCTGACTCGAGAGAAAGCACCTCTTAAACCTACTCTGACAAGTTAATCATATCCTAGGGACCAAGTGAGAATTAAAAAAACTGTATGCGAGCAAGCTGCCAAAAATGCTGATGGAACTGAAGTCATGTGGACCTCAGTCATTATTTTTTTTTCATTTGGAAAGTATGCATGTAGTTCTCTTAGAAAGAAAATCACATGTTTGTGTAGGGTCAAATTATTCAAAAATCTGAACTGAAGTAAGCATACTCTTAATTTTTTTTATTTTATTTCATTTCATTGTTGGATTAGGCATATCTTCACATAACCATTGAGCCAGCTGGAGTTGAAAGCTTGGATTTGCACCCTTGAATAAAGCAGAGTTTAGGTTCTGTCCTTGGGCTCAAAGCCTTGAGAATGCAGCTGCAAAATACAGCTTCTTCAATTCACTTGCCTTCAGCAGTGAGGGACATGGCATTTTAAGGCTCTAAAAAAAAACCTGCTCTGTAAATCTGCTCTCAGAGGATTTGGAAAACCAACCAAATCAACAGTGACTCAGTAATTTCTACCCTCATCAGCCCCTCTCCCTCCCTCCACACACATACCAGCCAATGCACTGAACTAAGATGGAGAAATGGATTAAGAATTCACACCTTTTTCCAGCCTCAGTCTCAGTGGCTCCCTTCCAAACCACCAGCTGTTCTTTCTGCTTTTCTTTTTTTAAGAGCACAGCCTGAATCAAATATCTCAGAATCACAGACACTAAGTCTCTTTTTCCTTGTTCTAAACACCTTTGTGTCCTCTATTCTGAGGCCAGCAACTGCAAAGAATGGGGAAGGTTAATGAGCAAATCCACCCATACGTTCCAGGAAGCTCAGCTGGAGTAGATAGCTCTCAGACTTTCCTTTTTCCTTATAGATAGGAACAGCAGCTGAGGCACAAAAGGAAGCACTGTAATACTCAGTGGCTTCAGACATAAGCTTGTCTAAAATTCTATTTCTCAGAAGCAAAGATAATTTGAGCTCATTACCCATTCCCAGCAGCTCAGATGCAATCCTGCTGATGGTGAGCATGAAGTTCATTTTGAGAGAAGAAAATTATATTCTGTGGAGAATGAAGATACTGGACAGTCTCTGCCATTCCCCAAAAAATGGCATTGCAGACTTCATGCTACTGCTATGAACCAGTGTGATTATATTGCTGGATGGATATGTGTATGTCTGTGCAATGAAAGATTTCCAAACGGACCAAAAAAAAAAAAAAATCATGGGGACTGATAGAGAGCATGCTTAGCATGCATACAGCTCCTGAGTTCAATCCCGAGCACCCCCACCAACAGAGCCAAAAAAGAAAAAGGATCTAAAGGCAAATAATAATTTCACCTCACTGCTTTCTAGGTCATAACATTTTATATTTCCTATTTCTTCCAAATATAGACACTGTTGGCCTGATCATTGCTCACACATCCAGGTGTGTCATAGCTAGCTCATCCTTCCCCAAGCTGTCAAAAACTTCACCCACAGCCACCCTGTTTATACCCCTGAAGAATCGTACTCAGCTGGAGGCATTTCATTCACCCAGCAAGGAGGTACTGTCCTTAGCCTGGACTAAAATCAATCCATGTTTAAGTTAGAGTAGAAGAGGTTCTAACTCCACTTACCACAGCAAACATGGACTCAGAGAACTGACTCCAAATGAACTAAGTCAGTCAATAAATATCTACTAGTTTCCATGAGCCAAGGCTTAGGGTACACAGAGGTGATTAAGACTGGCATAGTCCCAGCCTTCATGAGATTTACGCAAGAATAAAGAATGAAGACAGTGAGAGACCTATGACAAAAGTCAGGTGTGTTCAGTATTGCAAAAGTCTCAAAAGGCCTGGGTGATGGCCCGGGTGATAGAACACTTACCTAGCAATGATGAGGTCTGGAGTTAAATCTCTAGTAATACGCTGCCCTCCCTCCTCCATCCCTCCCCCCCACACACACACAAGCATAATAGTAAGTCTCAGGTTATGGTTGGTATGTAGTTAACAGAGCCAAGATGTCACAGAATCTCCTGGCTCTTCATCAGATTGCCCAAAGGACCATAAACACTGCTTCAGGCAGGCATCTTGAACATTAAATTGTAGAGAAACAAAAGCTGTTTCAAGCAGCAGGAGAATGGAATTGCAGTGTGCCCAAAGGTTGGAGAAGTAGACCCATCAAGAACCACCATGGACATCACACTTGGTGAAACACACAGGCCATGTGTCAGCTGACTAGATGCTTGTTTCCCAAGAAGCAGAATGGGCGTCAATCAAACTAGCAATCACTTGGTTCCATTTCATTCAGCTCTCTATGGGCCAGTAATCTTCTAAATTACTGAGCTCTGCTTTGGGGATCAATATTTATTGACTTGTACCAACCACCAATAAAGCATTCTTCACCATGAAAAAAACTAGTGAATTTCACAGGAGCCTCATAATTCACCTTGTTGAGAAACTCTTTTCACTTCTTTTTCTGGGTACAAAGCTAAGAAACAGCAATCACAGTAGCATTGCATGGGCTTCTGCCTGCAAGAAGGCAAGTCAGGAGAGAGCTTTCTGGCAAGGATTTTGTTGTCAGTTTAGTTCTACATACTTCTAAGTTTGTGTGTGTGTGTGTGTGTGTGTGTGTGTGTGTGTGTGTGTGTGTGTGTGTGTGTGTGTGTGTGTGTGTGTGTGTTACTAGGGCTTGAACTGAACATTTCATGTTTACTCAAATGATGCTCTACCACTTGAGCCATGCTTCCAGCTCTGCTTTTTGAAGGGAAACATAGGCACTTCTGTCCAGTCTGGCCCCAGATCACAATACTCTGGATATCGGCCTCTGAGTAGCTAGGATTACAGATGTGAGCCACCAGTGTCTGGTTTCAAGTTTCTTTTTACTTATAGAAGAGAAATGAAGTCTCAAGTTCAGAGAAATTGCAATCTAGGCCTAGCAAGATCCTGCTAATTTGGGTTGGAGGTGATGCTTATGCCATTTCCTTTCTCAAAATTCTCAGATGGAACCAGAATTAAAGAGGTTTTAGTTGGAAGGGCATCATTAGAAACAAGGCAAGCCGGTGCCAGTGCCTCATGCCTGTAATCTTAGCTTCTCAGGAGGCTGAGATCTGAGGATCGCGTTCAAAGCCAGGAACATCAGTGAGATTCTAATCTCCAATTAACCACCAGAATAAAGGAAGTGGTACTGTAGTTCAAGTGGTAGAGCACTTGCCTTGAGCTGAAGAGCTGAGGACTAGTTCCCAGGCCCAGAGTTCAAGCCCCAAGACTGACAAAAACAAACATTAAAAAATTAAAAAGCCTACCTGTTGCAACAATGAGAAGTACAAAATGTCATGTCAAAACCAGCTTTACAATGTCGGTGTGGGGGGGGGGAGGGGGGTATAATTGGGTGGGGGGAGGGGGGTAAAATTGGGTGGGGGGAGGGGGGAGGCGGGGAAGGAAGTGAAGGGTAAACAAAGGAGGAGGCTGCAATGCTTGGTAAGAAATGTATGCATTATCCTGCCCATGTAATTGTAGCCCCTCTGTACAGTATGTTCCCAAATAAAATAAAATACAATTAAAAAAAAAATTAAAAAGCCTATATGGGGCTGGGAATGTGGCTTAGTGGTAGAGTGCTTGCCTACCATGCATGAAGCCCTGGATTCAACTCCGTAGTACACATAAACAGAAAAGCAGAAAGTGGCACTGTGTGGCTCAAATGGTAGAGTACTAGCCTTGAGCAAAAGAAGCTTAGGGACAATGCCCAGGCCCTGAGTTCAAGCCCCTGGACTGGCAACACACACACACACACACACACACACACACACACACACACACACACACACACACACACACACACACACACACACACACACACACACACACACACACACACGTCTATAACATCAGCCAGGTACATACAGGTAAGAGAAGAGAATTACACGCAATGCCCAGAATTTTTTCTGATTAACTATTATGTCTTTAATATTCATGCAGACTATAGTGACATGCCAAGACACACCCAAGATACTACATATGGAAGATCCATATAGAAATTCTAACCATTGTGGACTGTTAATGTTGTAGTGTTCACTCTAAATCCATTAATGGTATCATTTTGTGTCTTTTTCATGTATAGTACATTTCTGGATTTGGAAATGAGTGTACTTCAGAAGACCCTCGCTGTCCAGGTTCCTTACCAGAAGGGCAGGTATGAATGAATGGAATAACTCAGACTATTAACTATCACATCCAACAAGGCAGTTTCAACTAATCAGCTCAACTAACTAAGTTTTCACAAGTCACTAAGACAACTGGGACATAGGGCAACAAAATTGAAAGTTTAAAAATGACAAGGAATGTATTCACTACCTTAAGCAGGTAATTGTAACTCCTCTGTACATTAGCGTGACAATAAAATTAAATTTTAAAAAATGGGTTGGTATTGAACTTTACAACTTGTGGATGGGGATGAGAGAGAAAAACTGGGAGAGAACTGTCCAGAAAGAAATTTACTCTTTACATGACTTACATAATTGTAACTCCTCTGTACATCACCTTTATAATAACAATTTTTTTAAAAAAATTAAGTGAATTGACATTTACCATTGAGAGCAAAGCTCCAAACCCAAATTAATAAGATTAACTATAGGACTTCCAGGACAAATGCCAAAGTCCAGGGTTAGGGACACTCACTGGTAATTCCCTGAATAGCATCTAATATAATAATGATGAGAAAATAAGTTATTTTACAAATGGATGCACAAAGATATTCATACTAGTATTGGTTATAGTTGCAAAACTATAGCAAAAAAAACATTTTTTCCAAAATTTTTCAAGAGTGTTTCATGACATGAAAAATGCTTATGAGATTATATGTCCTTTAAAAGAAAAAAAGTCCCAATTTTTGTAGGATGGCACATATCCTAAGATACCCATTTTTAGCATAAGAATCAAATATTATTATCATTGGCTTACTTCTGGTTGGTGAAATCATGGAGGTAAGAGTCTCATAAACTTTTTCTGCCTGGGCAGTCTTTGAACCGCCATCCTCAGATCTTAGCCTCCGGAGTAGCTAGGATTATAGCCTGACCCACATACTTTTATAAGAAGTATGTGTTCCTTTTATAGCCAGAAGGAAATCACATAAAAAGTCACTACAAGAAGTATGTGTGGGTTGGATAGAGTCATGTGCAATGGCCTAGAACATCCCATGCAGAGCAGGATTTCCTACTGAGTTAGTTGGAGGGAGAGTAAGAGGCTTTCTGAATTCATGTGATAATGTTTATGAATTCATGTGATAATGTTTATTATCTCCTTTGTTCTAGAATAACCCTCAAGTCTGCCCCTACAATCTGTATGCTGAACAGCTCTCAGGATCTGCTTTCACCTGTCCACGGAGCACCAATAAGAGAAGGTACAGGGGTTAGATTAATTACACCCTTTAGCTTGTAGGAACTATGGCCAGAACATTGTGCTGTGTCCTACACCTGAGACCTAGCCTCCCAGGGCTGCCCAAGGTCCTTCTTCTCCAGTGCATCTGGGTCATGGGTCACAGCCAGGCATACTAGGTCTTGTCCCCAGCTAGAATCAAAGGACCAGTGGGAGAGGGAAAGGGAACAGCTATACACAGTCTGGAAAACCCAAGCCCGGCTCCATTTACAGATTCTTTCTAAGGGTTCAGAAAGAAATGTTTCTCATGCTCCAGCCTTCTTCCAAAGATTTCCCAGTTGCGTTTTGTTTGCTTTATTTTATTTCTTTATCGTTGATATATTATTAATATTAATATGCATTAATATTAATATATCATTTATATATAAAATGATTAAATTAAAATGAGAAGATTCACAGCAATATCTTCCTCTGCTGATTAGAAGCTGTTAGACTTTGCCAGAAAAACCATGCAAGTATTCAGGCACAAAGAACAAAGAAAGGTTTATTTCCAGAGAAGGGACTGGCAAGGAAGTTTCAACCTGTGTCGAGTAGCCCTAGCATATCCTCTATCCCTTCCTGTAATACTTTCAGGGTCTCTTCTTTTACCTTGACATCTGATTCATTTGGAGTTGATTTTGGTGCAGGATCTAACTTCAATTTTCTACATGTGTGTAGCCAATTCTGCCAGCACCATTTGTTGAAGAGACTGTCTTTCTTCCATCT
This sequence comes from Dipodomys merriami, assembly GCF_024711535.1. Taxonomy (NCBI): domain Eukaryota; kingdom Metazoa; phylum Chordata; class Mammalia; order Rodentia; family Heteromyidae; genus Dipodomys; species Dipodomys merriami. The sequence goes on from NW_027203381.1 coordinate 73,850,439, forward strand.
GATAATTTTGGCTCCCTTATTGAAGATTAGGTAGCCATAGGTCATGTCTGGGTCCTCAATTCTATTCCATTGCTCCTCTTACTCCATGATCCAGCAATCCCACTCCTGAGCATTTATTCAAATCATCTCAAACTAGGCCACACCAAAGCTACCAGCATAACTATGTTCATTGCAGTATTATTTACCATAGCTAAGTTATGGAACCAACACAGATGCCCCTCAATAGATGAACAGATCAAGAAAATGTGGTATATTTACACAATGAAATTTTATGCTTCTATCAGAAAGAATGACATCGCCCTTTCATAAGGAAATGGAAAGACTTGGGAAAAAAATCTTATTAAGTGAAGGAAGCCAGACCCAAAGAAACATAGGCTCTATGGTTTCCCTCATTTGAAATGATTAGTATAAGCCTAATCCTGACAGGGAATCATAATAGCTCAAGAGTTATGAACATATGACCATACAAAATGATGCTAATTGAAATAAACTCCAAGACATGGAGTTTTAGTTGTCAACTTTGATGTTGCCAATATAGTATATCTAGTTCCTTCTCCTTATTTTATTTCATTTTTCTTTTTTTCATTGGTTTATTTCTGGCAATCTCTGTCTTTGATTCTGGTACCCTCCATCTTGTATATACATTTATCTTATTGGGGGATGGGAAGGAAAATAAGAAAATGCTGAAAGAAGTACAAAAGATAACTCATTGCAACAATGATACTCACTGGACACTATGTTGGAAATGAACTTTGCAACTTCGTGGTGCGGGGAGTGGGGAGAAGGAGGGGGAGGGAGGGGATAGTGAGAGAACAACAATGGGGTGGGTAACAATGTTCAACAAGAAACGTACCTTACTCATAGAAATGCAACCACTCTGTACAGCATCTTTACAATAATTTTTTAAAAAGGGACTGGCAAGACTCTTTCTCACAAGAGAAGAAGTGCTAGCTATTGTGTCTGATTACCTTTTATAACTTACAAGGTTTAGGAGGCACAGACCCTGGTGTGAACATGTGGGCCAGGGAGCTCATCATGGCAGGCTAGTATTTATGGCTGCTGCCCAAGTGGTAGATAAGGGGTCTTGACCTGAAGGCCACTCTAAGGGAATCTTGTTGCCTTATATGGTTGTAAATGCCCCAGCGGGGTGCCATCTCCAGGTAAAGTAGGGTAGAGGCCAATTATTTACTGCCTTTACCAAATGGGTCTAGTGTTGCCTAGGAAAGGAGCATGCTAAGCTATGGGAGAGGAGGCTATTGGGCTAATAGAAGCCTTACATAGCCTAAGCAGGAAGTCAGTGAGACTCTTACCTCCAATTAACCACCAAAGAGCCAAATGTGGAGCTGTCACATGCAGAGTAAAGTGCTAGTCTTAAGCACAAAAGCTGGAGGACAGCACCAGGCCCTGAGTTCAAGCCTCGGGCCTGGCAAAAAAATTAATTAATTAATTAATTAAAATTTAAAAATTAATAGCACACTACATGGTGTGCTTAATTAATACATGTGCTCAAGTAGTATTACTTACTATTAAAATCACCATCATTTGGGCATACTGCCATCAAAACTGAGTTCCTGCTTCCACCCCATGGTAAGCTATGGCAGATGGTATATTATCATCATTATCGATATTGTTTTTCTCTTGATAAGTATGTGCAGTGGAGAATTAGGAGAAAAGAAACTAAAAAAAATCATGGGTCAAACTTGGTGGTAAATGCTTATAATCCCAGCCCTTGAGAGGGTAAGACAGGAGGATTAAGAATTTGAGGCCAGTTGAGTTTGGCTACCTAAGGTAATTCCTCCCTCCCTCCCCCTCACTCTCTCTCCCTTTCTCTCTCTGTCTCTGTCTGTCTGTCTGTCTGTCTGTCTGTCTCTCCTTCCCTCCTTCCCACCCTCCCCCCCAAGTAGACCCAGGTAAGCTCCAGACAATCCTCTCCATTCTTATTTATGACAACGTGGCTACAGTGACTATGTTCTTGACTTTATGGTCTATGCTCTAACTGGCCACCTGGTCTCCAGATTTTACTGCCTGCCTCCATTATTCAGCAATATCTTCAGCCAGCAGGAGCTGAGCTCTGTTCCAGGAGGCTGAAAAGGAGCTGTTGGCATTTCATTAAGAAGCTGGCAACCTTTCCTGAATCAGAATTAGATCTCTGTCCAGGACAATGTAGTGCTGCCTGAGGAGTTTTATAAACTCAGCTAAAAAATAAGGGATTCTAGGCATGGCCTACCTATCCATTTAGAGTGCTCTAAAGGTATCCATAAGAATTTTTCTGAAAATATTCATACCCAGTAGGAAGTTAGGTCCAGCCCCAAATATAGATGAGCCAGCCTGAAACTCTCAGTCACTATTCTTTGAAATCAGAGTGCAAGGAGCTGCAAAATTATTAGCAACTTTTGTCTGTGTCTCAGGGATTCATTTCTATTAGATCAGTTAGACAGATGATCCCTTGGGTCTTGAGAATATGAGACACAGGACAGAGAATGGAGAAAGTATAGACTGTGATAAAAGCACAGATGATTAAGGGAGGACAAACAGTTTAAAAAGCTTCTAATAAGTGAGCATTTGCCTTGTGCTTGGCATTTTAGATACATGAACTCTTTTGGTACTCCCAGCAATCGCAGAAGACAAAGCTAAAGAACATTACTAGGTGCTGGTGGCTCATGCCTATAATCCTAGCTACTCAGGAGACTGCAGTATGAGTATGGAGATTTGGGCAGGCAATTCTGTGAGACTTATCTCCAATTAAGTACCTGTTAGAATAAATTAGACTTTGCCAGAAAGCTACGCAGACATCAGGTACAAAGAGCAAAGAACAAAAAGGACTGGCAAGGCAAGATCCCCTTCTTACAAGAGAGGAGTGAGAAGTGCCAGCTGTTGTCTGAGGTGACCTATATAACCTACTGAGGTGAGGAGGGGCTAGAAGGCAGAGACCCCAGTGTGAACGTGTAACCAGGGGCTTCATCATGGCAGACTAGGATTTATGGCTGCTATTCAAGTAGTAGATAAGGGGTCCTGCAGCTGCCCAGACCTGAAGGTCACTGTAAGGGACTCTTGCTGACTTATATGGTGGCAGCTGCCCCAGAGAAGTGCCATCCCAAGGTAAAGGGGGTTAGAGGGTGATTATTTACTGCCTTTACTATATGGTCCTAGTGTTGCCTAGGAAAGGAGCATGCCAAGCCGTGGAAGGAGGAAGTACCATGTGAAGCTATAGGAAGGGAGCTCATTGGGCTAACCCAAATTAGGAAGTAGAGCTCTGGCTCAAGTGGTAGAACAGCAGCACTAGCCTTGAGCACAAAAACCCGGGGACACAGCCCAGGCCCAGAATTTAAGCCCCAGGACCCACACAAAAACAAAAACAAAAACAAAAAAAACAGAAATATCCAGAAAACTTAGTAACTTGCCCAGAATCGCACAGCTGGTGCTAAGATACACACAAATGCTTTCAACCTCACCACATACTAGTGGACATAGAGCAGGCTGATTAAGTCCAGAGTCTGAGGTCACAGTTTCAAGAGCTGGAGGAATCCTAGGAGAGGAGAACAGACTTGTCCTGTTTATCTCTCAGAAGGCCTGGATGTTGCCCTACGCCAACATTCCCTCTCCTGGCCATGGTCAGACTGTCCTTGAACCAAAGGGTCAAAGGCTATAAAAGTAGAACTGGTCTTCCATTGCCAGAAGTAGGGTTTTTTTTGTCCTATGTCCTTTAAGAGGAAGGACTCTGGAACCACTTGAGTGCCTCTGACTGAGTTTTAGTGTCCCTTTTACCCACTGGAGGACTCTCTTCCTGGAATTCGCTTCAGGATTTCTTCACCAGACTCTTGCTTTCTTTCCTGAACTATGAGATCTCCTCTTGGCTGAGAGGTCTTTGGCTCAGGCCTTGAAATATACAGACAGTAGAATTTAGAAGAGAAAGGAAAGAAAACCAAAAAGAAAGACATCAATACATTATAATAAAACATGGGCACATACTTTTATAAGTTTGGGGTACAGAAGTGTTGATTTGCAGAGCTTCTTACAAATAATGTCAAAAGACAATTGACCAACTGAAAAAGTGATTCATGTACAAGTAATTCATGGGGGAAAATTACACAAGGCTAATATAAGGAAATGAGCATATTCTCAAACTTATTCCTAGTAAAGGAAATACAAAATAAAATTAAGAGTTATGGGCTAGGAATGTTGCTTAGTGGTAGAATGCTTGCCTAGCAAGCATGAAGCCCTGAGTTCAATTCCTCAGTACCACATATACGGAAAAATCTGAAAGTGACACTTGTGGCTCAAGTGATAGAGCATTAGCCTTGAGCAAAGAAAGCTCAGGGACAGTGCTCAGGTCCTGAGTTCAAGCCCCAGGCCTGGCAAAAGAATGAAGAGTTATTTTTCAACTATCAAGTTACAATGAACATTTCAGATTGAGGAAGATGGGGAGATCAGCCACTCTGGTACACTATTGGTATGAGAAGAAAATGGCACAATTTGGCAATTCTGCTGACATACACATTAGAAGTATCTGAGAGAATATACAAGTTGTTAAGCTCTCATGCCTCTAAGGAATGTCTGAAGAAACTGGAGAAGGATCTGTTTACCTTTCAACACTTTTTGAATTACTTGGATTAATTTTATCATTGAACTGCATCATGTTGTAATTCTAAAATACAAAAGTGATTCATCAAAAAAAAGTGATTCATCTTTCAAAAATAACAGTGATACAAACCATATTCTTGCGATCTATGTAGGACGCATTGTTCTGACCTTAGAGACAAGGATTAGCAAGGATTGGGATGTGAATAATGTTTATGGATTTCTCTGAACAGATATTTTTCAAGGTATATCCTCATCCCTTCTAAGCGTTGAGAGAGGTAATACTTTATTTTTTGTATCTTGGGAATAAGTAAAAAATGCTAAGTGTCATGGAAAGGAGAGAAGAAGGCAGATCAACAGCTGTTATCAATGCTTCTCACAGTAAAGCCCATAGATTATTGCCTTGATTGTCATCCTGATGGTGCCTCCTGAACCAGTCTTTGTGCCACTCAAGCATTATCCCAGGTAACATGTGTTCTTGTTCTTCCCTAGCTGGCTATATCGGATTCTACCTTCAGTTACTCACAAACCCTTTGAGTCCATTGATCAAGGTCACCTCACTAGCAACTGGGATGAAGTTGAACCTGATCCTAACCAGGTAACCTAGACTTGTGAATTAGAGAATACTATATATCTAAAGTCTGAAATAAAAATGTTTAAATCGGCGCCAGACTTTTTGGAAAATTAGACTACTTTTCAAAAAATTGATGCAAATATGTCTATTTGGGGCTCAAGTTTACCTGGAGAATTCAAAGTTGATTAATTTGATTGATTGAATGAGTGTGTGTGTGTGTGTGTGTGTGTGTGTGTGTGTGTGTGTGTGTGTGTGTGTGTGTGTGAAATCTTGTATTGTTTCTAGCTAGTAGACAAGCACAATAGTGTTTCAAACTTAATAGGAGTGTCCAGGTAAATCGATAGACTAGAACTTATATAGGCTGAACAAAATCAGAATACCTGTATGCACATAAGCTTTTTGTTTTGTTGTTATTAACCTAAACATAACCAAAGAATGTAGAAAACACTTTCAATACCTGCTAGCTCTAATGACAGGCCTCTGAAATCTAGTATGGAAAAGAGTGAAAGTCTATTTGTTTGAGAAGTCTGTGGTAACAGATTGGTGCTACATTAGCTTCATACACAGTTCTATTCTTTAACCAGAAGTTTCCTCCTTTTGATCTAGTGATGTGTGGGCTTTTCCTCTGGGTATCTTTATTTTTTATATACTCTGTGAGAGAGACCCAGTACTATAATGAAGCTCTCTGCTAAAATCTCTGAGAAAAACACCTTGGCTCGCATCCCTGGCCCCTTTACTTATCAGCTGCATCACTGAGACATAATGTTTCACTTACAAAATATGGTAACATCTCTGGCCATGCAGTCCACTTATGAACATTACATGAGGGAGCAGACATGAACATACTTTACACAGTGCCTGGCACCCAGCAGGTAAAGAATCATGATTCTAGCCGGGCGCTGGTGGCTCACGCCTGTAATCCTAGCTACTCAGGAGGCTGAGATCTGAGGATCGTGGTTCAAAGCCAGCCCGGGCAGGAGAGACCATGAGACTCCTATCTCCAATAAACCACCAGAAAACCGGAAGTGGTGTTGTAGCTCAAGTGGTAGAGCGCTTGCCTTGAGCTGAAGAGCTGAGGGACAGCGCCCAGGCCCAGAGTTCAAGCCCCACGACCAACAAAAAAAAAAAAAAAAAAGAATCATGATTCTGATATAACCGTCTTGATATATGCATGTAAAGGCAGTAGTGATACTTACAAATCTCAAAGTTTAATCACACAGTGGTGGCTCTCATCTGTACTCTTGGCTACTCAGGAGGCTGAGATCTCAGGATCAAGGTTAAAATCCAGCTCAGGCAGAAAAATCCATGAGACTCTTATCTCCAGTTAACTAGCCAACTCACCAAATAAAACCTGAAGTAGATGTGTGGCGCAAGTGGTAAAGCACCAGCTTTGAATAAAAAAAGGCCAACAAGCGCAGAGAACTGGAAGGCCTAAGTTCGATCCCCATTACAGGCAAAAAAAATCTCAGAAATTTATATACAGGTAATTTTAGTTTTTTATTTGACATTACTTTTCCTTCTATTCCTCTCTCTCTTTAGCCCAAGGAATTGTATTGCTTCTCCTATGCTTACCAACATATTTTGTCTATGTCTGCAAAATTTTCATACATCTCCTTCCCTTAAATGCTTAGACTTCTTGTAAAACAAAAGCTAGAATAACTGGCAGTGCCAGAATAACTGGCAGTCACCTTTGGCTTCCTGCCTAGTTCTATCTCTTCCTTTAATTACAGAAATCTCGGAGGACTAAGTACAGCTTGAATGCTACACGCCCATTTCCAACAGGGACAAAGCACACCGAGTGAAAAAAATGAATTAGCGTCACAGCCATTTCGAAACCTAGAGTGATCCTTTAACTTATGTGAAGTTCAATGTGCTGCAGAAGTTGTCTCCTGCCCCTACCTGCCTATATATTGCATTGTACCATATTGACCAAAAGGTGGCCCCGGCTCCCATCAAACCCCTCCCCCAGACTCAGTCCCCACACAAAAGCACGTGAAGCCACCTCCTGTCCTCTTCCTCTTCAGCAGGCCAGTGCCTTTGTGAGGGACAAAACTTTTTGTAACAAGTTGCACGACAAATTCAGCCACCCTGACTTCACCTTGTCCTCTAGTGTCACACTCCTACCTTGCTCACGTTCTAGGGGTGAGCCCTACAACTGGCAGAACACTCTACATTCATTATTGACCCCCTCATTCATCTGATTAAGGGCTACATGGCCTCAGCTCATTCTCAGAGAACCTAAGTCTGAAGTGGGTTATGTAAATGCAATGAAAGCATGAACAGAGAGAGTAGGCTGTGTGAATTAATTAATGTGGAGTGAATTGAGGGTGGGTCATAAGGGAGTAACTGCCCCCCACCCCCAGCCAAAGCCTAGGGAGATCCAAATGTGCACATACCCATTTTCACAGGTCACCAGGGAAGCAACTTCACTGGGGGAACAAAGGACAAAAATGGGGTTTTGTTGTTGTTGTTGATGATGATGATTGTGTTTTTGAGCCAGGACTGGCTTTTAAACTCAGGACCTGATCCATATCCCTTAGCTTTTATGCTCAAGGAGAGCACTCTGCCACTTGAGCCATGCCTCCACTTTCAGTTTTTTGCTGATTAGTTGGAGATAAGAGTCTCATAGATTTTTCAGCCCAGGCTGGTTTCAAAACATGATGCTCAGATCTCAGACTCCTGAGTAGCTAGGAGGACAGGTGTGCATTTGCACTAACCTGAATGGTAAGTATGGCTTCCTTTCAAAGGTGATCTTACAGTGCAGACAATGTCTCCCAAGTAACCTCAGGGAGCTACCCACAGAAAAACAGAAAAAGAGGCTGTATGCCATGATGATGATGATGTTTAGTCTCTCTTCTCGTGTCTATTCATTATTGGTTATCTGATAATATTCCTTGAAAGAAAGTTTGAAACAGTTCCATCATTTTTAAAAAACAGTTTTTAAGTTGTTATTATAAAGATGAGGTACAGAAGGGTTGCAATTTCATAAGTCAGGTAAAGAGTACATTTTTGTGTATGTGGAGAGTGTCACCCCTTCCCTTGCTCTCTTCCAGTTTTTCCCTCCCATCCCCACTCCCAAGTTGTATAATTCACTTTCAACATAATGTCTACTGAGTAAAATCCATTTCTTTTGAAAAACATTTTCTTAGTCTAAGGGAACTTCAAAAAGAACCCTGTGATTTGGGGAGAACTGTGAAAAAAATTGGACAGTTCTGCATTCTAAAGTTTCTTCAGCTTGGCAGGTCAAAGACTTACATCTCAAATTGGCATCTAGAATTACATCTCACATTCTCTTATTTCTCTCTTAAAGTTGCAATAGCCATACTGCTATATTTTTTTATTTATTTATTTTTTGTTGGTTGTGGGGCTTGAACTCTGGGCCTAGGCACTGTCCCTCAGTTCTTCAGTTCAAGGCTAGTGCTCTACCACTTGAGCTACAGCACCACTTCCAATTTTCTGGTGGTTATTTGGAGATAAGAGTTTCACAGACTTTCCTGCCCAGGCTGGCTTTGAACCGTGATCCTCAGATCTCAGCCTCCTGAGTAGCTAGGATTACAGGCATGAGCCACCAGTGCCTGGTGGTTTGTTTTTATTTTTAAAGACTGCCTAATTACAGAACTCTATCTTTTACTGGAAAAGAGGGGAGAAATGGTTTTCTGTACTTCTGTAGGATTCCTGGGCAGCTAAAAGTCAAGTTAACATTCACTACAGACTGGTTTGGAGGCTGAATAGTGTATTTAGAGCACTTTAAGTCTTCTTGGTTGTTCCTAGATGGCACACAGAATCTTCAATTATGTTTCTAATATTTCCCTCAAGCAAAGCCAGATCTCATATTAAACATAGGAACAAAATGGTTATAAAATCAGAAGATAAAATAAAATTAAGCAAATTATCTCTGAAAATCCCTCTGATCACCTCTAAAGTATAGGACATAGGGTTTTGTGTGTGCTATCCAATATGATAATTCTTATGTATACTAAATGTGAGAGTCACTGAGCTAGACTAAATGAAGGATTACAGGAAAGTCAGGAGACAGAAGTTTCAATCGTGTCTCCTTTAAAATAGAAATCCAATCCCTAGTGGCAATGGGGTATGTTAGGGTTCCAGTGGCTCTGCCTGTTCATGTGGTTTACAGCTGTCCCCTCAGCCTTCATGGGTTTGTTAGTATAGGCAACAGTGGGATCATCTTCTATATTTATCTGGAGTGGGGATTAGGCTTAAACCTAACCTTTAGGGAAAATAAATGATGTAGTTCTACTGGGAGTGTGATATATAATCTGATCAGAAACATATTTTTACTACCTATCATTATTTCTATTTCCTTGGCTATTATTGATGAATTTTATTTATCACAAACACATTCTTTTTGAAGGGCTATATCCAGGCGCAGGTGGCACACCCACAAAAGCTGTAGAACTACAACTCTAAAGACCAAGAGATCTCTGAAATAAAAGTGTTAATTGAGCCATTACAGATGCTAACCAGAAAAAGAAAGGATAGGTCCTGGATCAGGTTCCTGAAAAACCTCAAGAAACAAACCTGGGGAGAAGTTGGTAAATGTCTGCTAAGCCAGAGCCAGGAGCATTTTAAATAAACTTTGGAGAGGGAAAGCACTGTATCCTAATCACTGGCTACAGATCAGGTGTGAGAGGATGACACTGAGCAAGAGAGCTTTGGGATAGGAGGGCAGTTCAGAAGGAGAACCACAGTTACTGTGAGATCATTTGAGATTATTTGCCCCGCCCCAAATATGCAAACAGGGTATAGGGGCCCCTGTGGTCACTGTGATGGGATTTAGGTGAAGGTTTCAATAAAAAATAATTTTTTTGTTGATTTCCCCTACCCTTAGATGTTAACTCTTAACTCCTGGGTCTTACCAACTATGCTCTTTGTCATTAATTGGGACACTTCAGATTGTTTTCTTTTATTAAAGCTATTCCAACAGAAACTTTCTGCTTTCTTCCCTCCTCCTCCTTCCTTCCTTCCTTCCTTCCTTCCTTCCTTCCTTCCTTCCTTCCTTCCTTCCTTCCTTCCTTCCCTCCTTCCTCCTCCTCCTCCTCTTCCTCCTCCTTCTTCTTCCTCTTCTTCCTCTTTCTCTGTATCTCTCTCTTTCTGTGATCATATCTCACTATGTAGCCCATATTTCTGCCTCTACCTCCTGAGTTCTGGGATCACAGTTAGGGACCACCAGTTCCATCCATCCTTCTCTGATTAATATAATGTATACTTAATAAAAAGTCAAATGATGGAGAAATTAATAAAGTAGAATATGGAAACCTCCCATCCTATGTGGGGATTATGGGAATCACAACTGTATATGTTAATTCAAAATAGGCATATTTTGAAGAAGAATGTTACCAGCACTTAGGGTAAAAGTCCCAGCTCCAAGAGTGCTAACAAAGTAGTCCAGGCTACTTCTCCTAACATCAGTTAAAGAAAGTAGTGTTGAAGGCAGAGAAGGAAAAAAAATCTACTTGAATGCTGAAAGAATAAAGGTATCTTGTGACCCCCCAAGTCCATCTTTGGAGAACTGACAGGAGCTTCTAGATTATAGATGGAAGTTAGGTAAGAAGCATGCTTACTTAAGTAGTTTTGATCAGACTGTGGCCTTGTTGATCATTGTGTCAAGATTTTTTTCAGGGAAGGACTTGTCAAGATTAAAAAAAAGTCTTTTCTACCTGATGCGTGTTGGCAGGGGATGGTGTTAGATTCGATTCTTGTCACAAGATGTTTATTGATCGGTTCTTTTGTTCCCAGAATCCAAGGTGGCTGAAGGAAAGAAGGGAAGAAATTCAGGAAGGAGAAGTTAAAGAGGCAAAAATAGAAACTATTTTTAAGGGGGACAAAATGGAGTCATTCAGGCCTTGACCAATGTGCCCTTCTTCAAAAAGTTCCTGGCACTGAGTTAAAAAAAAAAGTTTGTGTTAGTAGGGAGTCATCAACATACCATATCAAAATTTTCTGCTTGGTTTTTCATAGGCCCTCAATCCATTTGTTACCCCTTTACCCCTTTCCATATTTTTCATTTCTATATTTTCCATTCTCACAGTACATTTATCCTGGAATATGTCACTGTTCTCTTGTTTTGATTTCCTTACACAATTTCAAAATGACAGTGACAGTGATTTTCTTCTCCGGTATCTCTACTGCTCATTTGTGAGTCTGTGGTCATATACACTGTGAGAACTGTGTCTCAGAACTCCAAAGTGCCTCCCAAACATCCTCCTCCTAATGACCTCTGACCTGTGTCACCTGCCATCTGCTACCCAGGCCTTACAATACACACCCTGGCTGATCTTACAAAAGTCTATCCTTTTGTCTCTTCATTTACTTCCTCTTGACAAGTTAATATCTCTTTCCAATTTTATCCTTCATTAATTAACCATATCATTATGCATTCATCACTCCCTGCACATAGTGTAACCTCTTCCAAATACGTACTCCAGGCTCTCACTGAGAAAATCTGATAAAACTATATTTAGGTATTTGCCTGACAGTTCTTCCCAGCTAAAGCCTATATGGTAAGTAAGTATTCACCAGTCAAAGTCCAAATTCAGTACTTCAACAGCTTCACCAACTACCAACCTTATACATTTCTGGGAATTTGAAGACCTGTGAATCAACTAATAGCACTTGCTTTCAAAATGTGTCCATTTTGAAATGGACACATCTTTCACAGGCTTATAGACAGCTGTCTTCCTTCTGTTCATTGTTTGTAGTCTAACTTCTTTTTATCTGGACACTGGTCATATTCAATTAGGGCCCATCCTAAGGACCTCATTTTTACTTAATCATTAGTCACATCCTGAATGCAGGGCTTCAGACTTCAACATAAGAAAATGCAGGGTGGGACACAGCCAACCCTAATACTCTCCTTTGCTTCTTCTTCCTCTTTGTTCAAAGAACAGCTAGTGATCCCTATGATGGTCAGATTCTCTTTGCCTTTGAGAGAGAGGGATAGATGATGAGAAATACCCAAATCCCCACCTGTCATCTAAACAGTAAGTTTTATAAATCTTTACCCTGGTTTCAGAACCCTCACTGGACCTGGCAGGTTAATATGTCTCAACTCCACAGATTCTTACTGTACCACCATGGTCTATCCTGTGTTTCCTCCTGACAACGTCCTTTCATACATCCAGAATGCATTCCTTAGTCTCATTTAAAAAAAAATTTCTTGCCCTCCTTCTACATGGAATTAGGTGCCAAAATCATAGAATAGTGATTCTTAAAGCATACCTACGAGTTATCACAAAGGTAGATTCCTCAGCCTGGCTATCTGGAGACTCACTCAGCTAAATCTGAAGCAAAACTCAAGAGTCTTTCCAGCTGATTGCCATGTAGGTTGGACCAAATTTTAAGAAATACTGGCTGGGAGCTGGTGGTTCACGCCTGTAATCCTAGCTACTCAAGAGGCTGAGATCTGAGGATCACGGTTCAAAGCCAGCCCAGGCAGGAAAGACCGTGAGACTCCTATCTCCAATAAACCACTAGTAAACTGGAAGTGGTGCTATAACTCAAGTGGTAGAGCGCTCTCCTTATGCTGAAGAGCTGAGGGACAGCACCCAGGCCCAGAGTTCAAGCCCCATGACCGACAAAAAAAATAAAATAAAATAAAAAATAAAAAAAGAAATACTGCTACAGTTCGCGTCTACTATTTCTTGTTCTTTCTTCCTTTTCTTGACTCTATCTAGTACAGATTCCATTTTCCTGAACAATTTATAATAGCCTCCTAAGTAACCCATATGCCTTCCTGAACCCTTTCTCACAGCCTACCCCCTGATTCATACCAAATTATCATCTCAAAATTCTTAAGCCAGGTGTGGTGATAAGTGTCTCTCATACCAGAACTGGGAAGCCTAAGCCAGGGGAGATTGTAATTTCAAGGTCATCCTGAACTGTATTATAGCAAGACTTCCCTCCGCCCCAGATAAAAATAATCTTTAAATCACATCTGTACACTCAAGCACAGGATCCCAAAATAGGAGAACAAGAGCCCTGATTTATTGTCATGGGCTTTCATACCACTTCCCTACGCGCCCCCTTACCTGCTAGTCACAATACCACCATCACCATTCCAGGACAGCACCATAAACTTTCCTTTTTACTGTTTTGTACTTTTTCATCTGTCTGGAATTTTCTCTTCTTTAACCACAAATAACTGCCCAGCAAAATCCTTCCCCCCATTCCATTATTTAAAGAATCACTTAAAATACTATTTTCCTTATTGAACTCAGTGTTCCTCAGGACACTAGAATAGGATCTAGTCTCCATCATCTCCATCTGATCTGTAGCACCCAGCAAACATCTTCTTCCAAATAGTAAAAATGCAAGCATTTGTTGAATTTACTCCCTGAAACACGGATCTTGGATCTTGTCCTCTTATAAATAGACTAGATTGCATTTCCCTGAATGCATTCAGGGTGTTTGCCAGCATCACAGTGCACATTACTCTGTGAAGCCCTCTGGACAGCTTGCTGGATCCTTTGAATAGTACACTGTTCATCTCTATCAACTTCCATTTCACTCCTTGGAAAGGTATTGGAGCTGTCTGCAAACTGGATTATTTCATTGCTTGAATCTATTTTCCATGTACAAGAATGTCAACTAGGCCCTGAGCCAGGACTTGCTCCTGAGGGAATATTCCTGTTTACATTTCTGTTCCAAAGTCATTTCCACTATCTGTGTCCTTATTTTCGTATTGGGAAGTCTACACACCTCCTGGGGATTCTATAATGGGCTCCCTAAAGGCAAAGATGGTGTTATATTTACCTCCAGCACCTAGTACAAAATCTGGAACACAGCTAGACATTAAGTGAATATTACATGACAAGTTTTTCTTCCTTCCCTCTTTTTTTCCTTCCTTCCTTCCTTCCTTCCTTCCTTCCTTCCTTCCCTCTTTCCTTTGTTCCTTCCTTTCCTCCTTCCTTCCTTCCTTCCTTTACTCCTTCCTTCCTTCCTTCCTTCCTTCCTTCCTTCCTTCCTTCCTTCCTTCCTTCCTTCCTTCCTTCCTTCCTTCCTTCCTCCTTCATTATTTTTAGTGACACTTGGATTTGAACTCAGGGCCTTGCACTTGCTAAGCAGGCTCATCACCATGGAGACCCACTTCCATGACTTCATCTAATCTTAATTATTTTTCCCCAAGGTTCTAATCCAGCTGTCATTGACATATGAACTTGGGAGTTTGTTTTCCAATACATAAACTGTTTTTTTTAAACTCAGGGCCTGTGCTCTGTCCCTGAGCTCTTTTGCTCAAGGCTAGTGCTCTACCACTTTGAGCTACAGCTCCACTTGCAGTTTGTAAGTGGTTAATTGTAGATAAGGATCTCTTGGCCTTTCCTGTCTGGGCTATCTTCAAACCATGACCTCATATCTCAGCCTCCTGAGTAGCTAGGCTTACAGGCATAAGCCATCAGTGCCTGGCTCAATACATGAACTTTTTTTGTAAATAAGTTTTTTATTGTGAGAATACTGTACAGAGGGGTTGCAGTTACATGAGCAAGGTAATGAGTACATTTCTTATCCAGCATTGTTGGCTCCTTCTTTGTTTTCCCCCTACCATCCTTTCCCTCCCACCTCCACAACTACACTCCACCCCCCACACCTAAATTGTAAAGTTCGTTTTTCAACATAACGTCTTGTACATCTCATTGTTGCAATAGGTCAACCTGCCCTATTTAAACAATTTGTTTTTTTCCCTTCCCCTCCCCAAATTATACCAACATCAAATACAGTGAAAACAGGGGTTATACTGCGGGGGAAGGACATACAAAGCAACAAAAAAATACATGAACTTTTAAGATACACTTTTGCTATAGTTTGGATGAAGGTCTCCCAAAGATCTGTGTGTTTAAGAATTGTTCCTATCAGGCTCCAGTGGCTCATGCCTGTAATCCTAGCTAAGAGGCTGATATCTGAGGATCTTGGTTTGAAGCCAGCCTGGGCTGAAAAGTCCTCTTGAGACTCTTATATCCAATTAACCACTCAAAAACCAGAAGGGGAGATATGGCTGGAAGTAGAAAGCCCTAGCCTTGAGCAAAAGAGCTCAGGGACAGGGCCCAGGCCTGAGTTTAAGCCCCATAACTGACACAAAAAAAAAAGAGTTGTTCCTTAGGGTGGCACTATCAGGAAGTGGTAGAACCTTTAGAATGTAGGACTATTGAGAGGTCTCCAAGGGTATATTCTGAAAGGGAGACTGTAGGGTTCCAGTCTCCTCTTCTCTTTTACCTGCTGGATCATGAGGTGAATAGTTTGCTAGCCACTTGCTTCTGTCATGATGTGCCAACCCTCCAGTGATCCAAAGCAATGGGGCTCTTAAGTCTTAGACTGCAACCTCCACAACACTGAGCCAATTTTTTTCTATATAAATAATTTGTTTCAAATATTTCACTAAAAGAATATAAAGTACACTAGCATAACATTTAAACCACATCACTGGGCAATGAATATAAAGCCCTTAGATTTACATTCAAGGAAAAGGCTAATGGAAATCTACATTTTATCCATGATGGCTTATCTTTCTTATAGTTTCAAGAACATGTTTAGGAAATCTAAATCAATTTTTATGACTTGGATTCTCTTTATTGGTGCTCTTGTCTGTTACTTCGAAGAACTCCAGTGAATCAATCAAAACCCTGATTAGTTTTCTCCACATAAATTATGCTGCCTATTTTTCTCATACTGCTAGATTTGCTGAATAATTTAGTGAGTCATTGTTTTATTTTTTCACCACTTCATTCCCTTCCTGGACTGAAAGTCATCATTACCAATTCCCCTGCATCTCTCCCAGGTATAGCTGCTAAATAATTCCTTGTTAACATTGTAATCACTATTTCACTTACTAATTACTTCATTATTCTTGGGTGATGATACTGATGTCTAATGACAAGTCTACCTTTAGCTGGCCAATGGTTGTTAAGAGCAGTCATCTAGCCTCTTTTAATTTATGGCAATTTTCAATGGAATCTCAGTAAATTAAAGAATCTTAGAGATATTGAAAAAGATATACAAATCATAAGCTCCCAAATCTTCTAACTTTGGAAATATGAAAGCTACTTCTTTCATATTTCCTTTTCATCTCTGAACATGAATTTTGAATCTTGATCATTAAATGTTACTATGAATTCTCTATCTTCCTCCTTTGGTCATGCTAAAGAATTTTTAATTCTAAGTTTGGACATTCAAAGATGCTTTTTGAATTATTTTTTTATCACTTCATTCCTAGTAAGTAAAACTTTATTTGGCAGTAGATTTTATAGAATACAACTGCAAAATATGTGAAACAATGATAAGGAGAAATATACAAATCTACAGTTCTATTTGGAGATTTCTCTTCTCTCTCAATGGCTGACAGAATGTTACAATGGATCCAGAACATATAGGAAGAACCTTTAGGTTCTGATTTATTTTTTAGAAATAGTCTTTAGACTTTCAGAAACATATGTCAATTTCCTAGCTGTTAGCTGCCATTCTGACTTCCAAATACTCTTGCTTTCTGTTTCTTGTTCTTAGAAATATAAGTAACATTCTCAGGGCCTTGTGTTTATTTTTCCATTTACTCATTCAATAAATGTTTATTAATTCCTACTGTAGTCAAAATATTACCTTGAGCACTACAACTGATGTCATTGTTTTTGAAATATTTAGTGACTAAATTTCATATAGGAGGTGCTACCTAGCAATAGTATTAAGTATGAATAACATAAACTATTAAAGAACTGTAGAAAGCTGGATGCCAGTGGCTCATGCCTGTAATATTAGCTATTCAGGAGGCTGAGATCTAAGGATATCATGGTTCAAAGCCAGACCAGACAAGAAAGACCTCAAGACTCCTATCTCCAGTTAACCACCAGAAAGCTGGAAGTGACATTGCAGCTCAAAGTGGTAGAGCACTAGCCTTGAGCAAAAAATCTTAAGGATAGCTCCCAGGCCTTGAATTCAAGCCCCACAACCAGCAAAAAAAAAGCTGTAGGATTATGTTATACTGATTGAACTGCCATAACAAAATACTACAGACCAGGTGACTTAAATGGCAGAACTTATTTTCTCATAGTTCTGAAGAATCCAAGTCCCAAATCAAGATGCCGGTAGTGCTTGTGTCTAGAAGGACTCTCTTTGGCTTTTAGTGGCAACTTCTCACTGTGTCCTCTCATGGCCTGAGTGCGTGTGGAAAGAGTGAGACCTCTTAACCTTCTTCTGTGACCACAATTCTATTGGTTTAGAGCCACACATTTATTATTTCCTTTAACCTTCATTACCTCCTACCAGTTCTATCTCCAGAACAGTTACATTGGAGGTTAGATCTTCATAGGAATCTTGGAGGACACAATTTAGTCCATCCCAAGAACTATATCAATTAACAAGCATCCTTTATCTCTGTCAGAAGTCCTCCTATCCTCTATGGTTACTAATGAAGAACAAATACCAGTGAAGATTGTAAGAAAAACAGTCCAGACAAAGAAAAGGAGCTGCCCAAAGTCACCACACAAATAAGAACAAAAGGCACTAGCAGAAACTAGTAGTTCAGCCTGGGACAGCCCAATGCACTGCTCTTTTAGTATGACCTTCTAGCAGAGTTACTGCTGCACAGTGCATAGATAATTAGGCCGAGCATCTGGCCTTAGCAGGAGATGTTTTTACCTTGTGATCCATGAGCACCATGAGCAATTTCTTCCTGCTCACCTTATCCTATCCTATCTCCTCAAATCTATCTCTTCACATTTACATCAGGATTCCTGATCAAATTGGCTTCCTTGTATAGGTACTAAGTTCACCACAACTACCTTTGGGTCATTATTCTTTATGATCCAGGTCCTGTAGAGTCTGAATATAGACCCTACAAACTACTGCCATCAGACCCAACAGACAAATTATTCCTCTCCCTGTACCAGCTGTCATTCAAAGGGAATTGTGCATTGGAGGTTTTCATCATCTGGAATGTGGGCCCTGCTGAGGGCAGACTTTCTCCACCATCACAGATTGCCCTTTCATCTGGCACTTCCAGCTCTCTCTCTCTCTCTTTCTCTCTCTCTCTCTCTCTCTCTCTCTCTCTCTCTCTCTCTCTCTCTCTCTCTCTCTCCCCCTCCCTCCCTCCCTCCCTCCCTCCCTCCCTCCCTCCCTCCCTCCCTCCCTCTCTCTCTCTCTCTCTCTCTCTCTCTCTCTCTCTCTCTCTCTCTCTCTCTCTCTCTCTCTCTCTCTCTCTCTCTTTCAGCCTGAGAGATGCATGCTACAGAAGACTTTGAAAACTAACCATCAGGCCTCTCTTACCCAGCAGCTCCTCTGGTTCATCTTTCCCACTCACAGAACAATCTTTTCTCCTCTTCTCTCCGGGTGGAACTTTATCTCTATCCCAAATAGGTATTTGAACTTAGGAAGTTCATGGATATTCATGGGTAGCAATTCATTTGATACTGGATATGCCTTTTTTCTCTCTTTTTTAGTCTTTCTTCTCTTTTATCTTTCATTTTTCATCCCTGATAGTTGTTAACTTTGTAAGCCTATATAATTTATACATCCCTGCAATTTGGTAATTGACATTGCCCCTGGCCTATCTGGCCTGAGGTACCACAATTTAGCAGATTGATTGACTGGTTTGTGACTTTGTTGGTTGACTGAGCAGATTCATCTAAATGATGATGCTTGGTTCACAAATGCACTAATTACAGAATCTCTGAGATGAATGTTCTGGTTCTGAAACTAGCTGCACAGTAAGAGAGTGTTTAGAATCCTGATGCCTGGCCCTCCCATCACAGATTCTGAATTAACTTGGTCTTGGTTTCCAAGGCTGTCCAGGTTATTCTCATGGGTAACCAAGGTTAAGAATCTCTGGTTGGAGCTAAAAGGTTGCCAAGGTAACCACCACTGTGCTTCTTCCATTGGGAAATCTAAAATGATGACTCTTTCTTCAGGCAATTTTCCTGAATATATGAACTCTGCATTGCTGCTATAGAGGACAGCAGCAGGTACTGTCTAGTAGTAAAATCCTACCATTGCTTAAAACTCCACAGTGCCTAGGCTAGGGAATTGGCACCATAGTAGAGCATATGCTGACCATGACATATCTCCAGTATACACATAGTGCTACAATGGTTCCTTCCTGAGGTCAGGAGAGTATCATCTTTCTTTCTTTCTTTCTTTCTTTCTTTCTTTCTTTCTTTCTTTCTTTCTTTCTTTCTTTCTTCCTTCCTTCCTTCCTTCCTTCCTTCCTTCCTTCCTTCCTTCCTTCCTTTCTTTCTTTCTTTCTTTCTTTCTTTCTTTCTTTCTTTCTTTCTTTCTTCCTTTCTTTTTTGTCAGTCATGGGGCTTGAACTCTGGGTCTGGGTGCTGTCCCTCAGCTCTTCAGCTCAAGGCTAGCGCTCTACCACTTGAGCCATAGCACCACTTCCAGCTTTTTCTGTTTATATGGTGCTGAGGAATCAAACCCAGGACATTATGCATGCAAGGCAAGCACTGTACCACTGAGCCACCTTCCCAGACCCAGAAGAGTATCTTTCTAGGCCTGTATGTCTCCGTGACAGGAGATTTGAGCCCCAAGGGACAACTGAGCACATATGAGGGTGTTTGGGGTTTTAACAACTTAGAGGAATGCTACTGGCATATAGTGGGTAGAGGTGAGGGTGGCGCTAAACATATTACAAGGCACAGGACAGCCCTCACAACAAAGCATTATCCAGCATTAAATGTATAGTAGTGTTGAATGCTAGTGGCTCACGCCTGTAATCCTAGCCATTCAGAAGGCTAAGATCTGAGAATCAAGGTTTGAAGCCAGATACACAAATAGACAAATCTGAAAGACTCTTATCTTCAGTTAGCAAAAGCTGGAAGTGAAGTTGTGGCTCAAATGGTGGAGAGCCAGCCTTGAGCAAAAAAAATCAAGTGAGAGGGAGGATCCCTGAGTTCAAGCCCAGGCTGAGCAAAAACAAACACCCTTTTGTAGACCCTTCCTCTCAGGTTTTCCTTCTCCCTCACAGTCCCTAGTGTGTCCTTTCCAAAGTGTGATTACATTAATCTTTCCTTTTGCCTTCTTTGTGAGCAGTCTTAGAATGAGATGTCTTTTGCTTTGTTTTTAAGAAATGCTATCTGACTGCATGTCAGAGATGCAGAACAGTCCCAGCACATTTGCTGCTTCCTGTCCCATCTGCCTGCCCTTCTGAAATAGCAGAATGAGTTGAGCCCAGAACCTGGGGTGGGGATGGAGGGGGGAAGGCAGGGGTCAGTGTAGGAAGACGAGGAGAAGGCCCAGCCTGCCTTTACTAGGCACTGTGGCCAATGGAGCCAGCCCTAGGGTGTAGGTCACCCCATGAGATATGACTTGGAACTGCTGGGCATATCAGCCACTAGCTTGACTGGGTCAAGCCCACTGCCAGGGTGATTGGTAAGTGTTGGGCTGACACTGGGAACAGGGCTTGAACCTGCTAGTTTCTTTCCCTACTTCCTTAGATCAATTCATCATTGAATTAAAGATTATTGTGATTTAAACCAGGCAGCCTGGAGACAGATGCAGGGTTTGGTGAAACAAAGCGTGATCCTGGTCCTGCATTTACCAAATCCAGTCTCAGCTGGGTGCTTTTCCTCTCTCTTAAAGAAATCATTCAAATCATCAGGGGCTGGAAATCACAGTAGAATCTTCCCCTGCAGTGTCAGTAGCCCACACAGAAAGGCTGGCGTGCAGGAAAGGGAGCCAGTTATAAATAGCATGAAAAGCAGCATCAGTCAAAACTCACTGATGTGCCAGAGTAAAATGTGAAAAGAATCAAATAGCTGCTGAAAGAGGAAGCAATAATGTCTCTTCATTTTTATAATTGAAAGTGCTTAGGAACAAAGGCAATGTATACCTGTGTAGATTAAAATACACACATACACACATGCACACACAACACATGCACATGCACACCAACAGAGCCCCTTTAAGGAAATGATAGATAATCATTAACTCTACAATAACAAAATCACAGTAGTCAAGAGTCTCACAGAGAGAGCAACTGTCCTTTTCTTCTCCCAGGTAATTGATGCTATTTCTTTAGAAAGCCAATGGTTTCCCCCGGGGGAAGTAATTTTCCTGGATGTTTACTTTTTTTTTCCAGCTTAGATGGAAACCATTTGAGACTCCAAAAGCATCTCAGAAAAAAGTGGACTTTGTGAGGGTAAGTCAATATTCTCTGCACCTCTCCTGCCCACCTTCCCCTCTGCTGCGGTGAGTGATCTAACCTGCTGCAGGCTGAATGCCAAACAGAAGCAGCGTTATGGGCAGGCGGTAGCGGCAAAGCCACCTGCCTACATCATGGGGACTGGCCAAGGGATGGATGGCCTATGTATAGGCACCATATGGCTCTCGACACAAAGGGCACCACAAGCTATGTAACCACACACACACACACACACACAAAAGCCAGTGGAAAATGATCGTTTTTCTGACCTAAACCCTTTTTTATTTTTCTTTCTAAAACAGGTCTCTCAATCTTTTTTTTTTCTCCTTTCTGATAGTCTGGTGACACCTGTGTTTTTACATGTGTAAAAGAAGTGACATTAAATTACAGAGAAATTAACTATGCTGAAAGACAATGATAAAAATATTCTTTCCTAAAAAAGAGATTGTGTTTGGTTTGTAACCGTATATATTCTTCCTTACTAATGTGCTAAATTGTAAGATCTCTGGGGGGGAAAAAAACCTAGTAACTATGGTATAGTCATAAATGGTATTTTATGGTATAGACATAAATGGTATTTTGAGATACCTGTAACAACCATACTGTGGTTAGAACGATCATGGGTGTTTGTACTGCTGCTGTAGTTTTCTGCTTTCATTCAGAATAATTGAAGGAAATGATAAATTTTACTCCAAGATTACTAAAATAAGTATAAAAAGGTCTTCCTCCCCCCCAAGTTTCATGAGCCCCCTGAAATGGATACCAGATGGCAACTCTGATTTGTACCATGCTTACTGGCAGCTCTACCTGGTAGTTACAGGTAGTTACTGCTGGGAGTACTGGGCATGTGTGAGTTAAGGGAAAGGCCACTATCAGAATAGAAGGTGAGGTTCAAAGAGGCCAGTCTGCATGTATGGTGTGGGGAGGGGGAGGTGTTTGTGTGTGTGTGTATTTTGGCTCATGGCTTACTCAGACAGTCTAGTTGTCCAGGCACAGGCCAAATTATGAACATCATTTTGAAGTCATTATGTTTATTAAGTGCTCCAAACTGTGCAAATTTTACAAGAGCCAATCTTGTACACTGAATTAAAATACAAAATATAAAATGCAAATTTCTCCCTCCTGTGAGAATTTCCATAGTTCACTTCCTAAGAAGCAAACCGAGCACTGTTTTGACCAGGCCCCACAGCATAGGCCTCTTGCCTTGCGGATCCTCTGGTCACCTATCAGACAGAACCACCGTCAGTTACAATGTGTTCCTCCACCCTGCTCTAGCCAGGTGGGGCTAGCCTCCGCTGCAGAGGGCTGCACACAGGGTAGGGGTATTTGAGGGGGCACTAACTGGCTCTCGATACTGCATCCTCCTTGACTCTATCACAGAACATCTCCTCCATCTTGATCCTAAGCCCCCAAATGATAAAATGTCGCTTTTGAGTTCATTAAAAAGAATGACTTCATACTGTGTGAATTCATCTGACATAGCCATTAAGACACCTAGATTTGGGCTACAGCTGGCAACTAGGGTGAGCCACACTTACCAAGCATAAGTCAGTGATCCAGGCTACTCTGAGATAGCCTCGATCCCAAATGCTCCACTGGTCTCCCAGGTAAAAATTTGCCTCCTGATCCCCAAGTGCCAGAGAAAGGACCCATCTTCGTTTGTCTTCTAGGTCTTACTGGTATTCACTCTCTCCTCCCTTTCCCAGGGCCTGCATACCTTGTGTGGAGCTGGAGATATTAGATCTAACAATGGGCTTGCTGTCCACATTTTTCTATGCAACATCTCCATGGAGAACAAGTAAGTAGCTCAGAGCCTGAGACAAGACATCTCCACTTCTAGGGCTGGTAGCCAGAGCATAAAGGCCAGTTCTCACTCCCACAAAGTAACAGATATACCAACATTGTTTTTAATATTATTTTATCTCTCAGAGTATTTATTGCTAGTGACAACAAACAAGCATTTCATTTTAACTGACTCTAGTGGCGTAAGTGCCACTTAACTATGTAAACAGAAAAGGGAGTATGGGGTCCTTAAATGGAGTAGTTCAAGAGGTTTTAGATTGGTTTGGGTCACAATATGCTTAATATCTAAGGTTCCCAGGGTTATTGTTGAATTTAAAGTCATGCTGCATGTTAGTGGCAGGTCAAGCTGACAATGTGGCTTCAGATAATAGCTCTGTGTAAGCTTAATGTCTCTGGGCAGACAAGTTTATATACTGGCTTTACTTCAATTAATTTTTTTTTCTTTGGAAAGAAGACTTAGCATAGCAGCTTTGCACACAACCTCTGGGACCACATTGTTGTACTCAAAGCTGAACTCTAATCTTGCTAGCTAAATGAACTGGGTCAAGGTCAAGATCACATGAATCAAAGGTCAGGATCACAGCTCTATGACAATGCACTGGACACCTTCCTTTGGGTCCAGCTTCATGTCAGGCCACTGCCCCTCTCTCTACTCAAGCCACTCTGTCCTTCATTCATTTCTCTCAACTTGCCACAGGCCTTCTTACCTCAGAGCATGTGAGGACCCTATGCCTGGAATATTCTCTCCTCTTGCCTAGATAAGACCTTCAGATCTCTTGTTAAGCATCCAATCTTCAAGGAAGTCATTGTTACCTCCCACACTAGCACACTTTCCTATTCTTTCAATCTCCTGGCCTTCATTGTGTCATTATAGATTGTGATAATAGTCTTCTGTTATTGTATTTGTTTGCTCTCTGGCTGTCTATGATACTCTAAGCTCTACATAGAGCTTCTGTTCACCATTTTATATCCTGCACCTTGTACACAGTTGGCACTAATTTGGAGAATGAATCAATAGGTATAGATAATATTAAAACTGAAAAGTCACAGGAAGTATTTTGTATGTTTCAGATGCTTTTACAATTCAGATGGGGACTTCCTGATTGGTAAGTTCTAATGATTTAAAACTCTGTCATTGTTAATCTTGGAATCCAAGATGCATTCTAACTTTCTATGCATTGTTTATGTTTATTCTCCAACCTGGTTTATTTAATTTAGTGCAATCTATTGACTGAGGTCTAGAGGCCACTGATTATCTGGAAAAGATTCCTAGCACACTTCCAAGTCCCTACTCTATTTCCTGGTCTTCCATTTTTTCCCCATCTCTTCCGAGCCTTTCTGATGGGGAAAATAAAGAGTGACACCAACATGTAACTAATTTATTAGAAGTACTCCATTCGCCTTCAGATTCACCCAAGAGAAACCCATTTGTCCTTGATAATAGCATTTACAAATTTTCATGAGACCATCTAAAATGTAAGATCTGTCAGACACTATTTGAATCTTTCTATTCCATTTAGTGGTTTTACTATTGCTATTTTGACATAAACCTTAGACATTCAAATGCCAACCTCCTGCTAAAATTGTCAGAATTGAGTACTTTTCCATTCTATTTCTGTGGCTGCATTTGGGGCAGCGTGGTCAGTTCACAAAGATGTGCATATACACGTACATTGCTAACATGACAACTAAAAACAGGAGAATCATTTTGAAGCATTTAAAAATCGTTCTATGTCATCTTAGTAGCTCACTGAAATGGTCAGAACATACATTTCCCCCCATGAGATAAACTAATGTTCTTTTTCATTTGAAATAAAAAGCAAGTATGGCCCTAAGCCTGCATGAAATGGTTCTCACATGAAAAGGGCTGCTCACCACTGCCCTGTCTTTTTTTGTCAGTTCCCCAGAAAGGGAAGCTTCTCATTTACACCGAGTTTGGCAAGATCCTTGTGGAGCCCAATGAGATCTGCGTCATTCAGGTTGGTAATGTGCCCCCTCTCTTCCCTGCCTCTCCCTAATTTGGGAGCAATCAGATGTTTCAGCTACTGCTATTTCCAACTCTGAAATGCCTCTCTGTCATGTCTGGGCAGCAAGGAGGAGTACGAGTTATACAGAAGGCTATATGTGCTGAAGGGGAAGCAGGCTGCATTCAACTTCGTTTTAATACAGCACACAATCACAAAGAAAAGAGTGTTGATCAGTACATTCTCCTAAATGTTTGCATTCTCCTCCCCCATTCTGCATAAGACTGGGTTGACGGTAGGAAGTAGAAAAGGGTTTTGGTTTTCATTTGGGGGCAGAAGGTTGTCTTTTCTTTTATGATTAGGTGAATGGGGGCTGTTGTTATCTCTGGACCCAGAAAGAACTTAGACCACTAATAGCTTGAGTCACATATGTGATTAAACTTCTAATGTTTTCTTTTTCATAAATCTTTGACCTGGTTGCCTCTCAATCATGCTTCAAGAAACTACAGCTTTACTTTTGCATTTGGGACTGACTGTGGCTCTGGGGCAGCTTAGAACTGCAAGTATGATTTAAGATGGTATACCTGTATCTCCATCCATTCCAGAGGGGAATGCGCTTCAGCATAGATGTCTTCGAGGAGACCAGGGGCTACATCCTGGAGGTCTATGGTGTCCACTTTGAATTACCTGACCTGGGACCTATTGGTAAATCTTCCACTCCAAGCCTCTAGGCCTCACTTAAGATCTAGAACATGGATCATTGCATGAAAGCTAAACACACTTCTCCCTCACTATCTTGCTCAAATTTCAACTTCCCTCTTCAGTCAGCTTCTCCAGATCTAGTATCTTCCTGTAGAATATGGCCCAAATCGAAACATCATGAACTTCTCTCTAGAATATAAATTATACTATTGGTGATGTAAAACAATATAGAGTAGGTTTCTGGTTATACCACAACACTGCAGAGAATGTAAAGGCTTGGATGACTGTGGGATAGTGTCATCAGGAATAGCTTCCAAGAAGAGATGAGACTTGACTAATCTCCAAAGAAGTAAAGAGAAAAGGGGAAAGCTTAAGCCAAAGTATACAAGAATAACTGTTTTCTTACATGAATGGGTTGTGTGCAGACAGTAAAGTAGGAGAATTGGGTAGGGCTCTAATCCAATGGAAAGGGGGAGTGACTGGATGACACATAGACTAAGTACCTCACCTGCCCACTGCACACACTACAAAACCCCCACACTTAACAATAAAGAAGGTGATCTAGAAGAACTAGAAAACACAGTCCTAAGAGGCAGACTCAAGCTTCCAAAGGTGAATCAAGGTCTCCTACTCTCCTGGCAGCAGAGGCAGGAGACACAGGAAGGAAGTGAAGGTGTGAGTGAGAGCAGTTGTTCTCAGATCTCCCTTGGAGCGCAAGGAGAGCTGGGAAACTTGCCCTTGGTTTCATCTCTGGCCCTATCTCTTAGTTCTTCCTTCCTTGTCAACAGCTTTTTAGAGCAAAACAGGGACAGACCAGCATGTGCCTTCTGGTCACTCCCCTGGGGGATCCAAATATGCAGAGGAAGGTGGGAGGCGGCAGAGAGGCAGCTGGAGGCCTGGTGGGCCGTCTGTCATCCTGCTCACCACCCACTCTTCCAACTTCGCTCTGGCTTCCTGCTGCTCTGCAGGCAGCAGAGCCTCTAGGTTCCATGGAACAAGCACCCTCTGGAAAATATATATAATTTACCAAGCAGCTGGGGTTTTTTTGTAACCCCAGGAACTGGAAATGATAAAACACTTTCCAGGTCTCTCATCTCAGAGTTAAATTATGTTTTTTGCACTTGGGCCTTTTGTATTTGGTCTTTCAATTTATTTTCTTTCTCTAGAGAGAATACTCTCATTCCTAAGCAGGGCTAAATAGGCAAGTCCTAAATACTTTTCTCCCTGTGGGGCAGAGAGGTTTATTTTTTATTTATTTATTATTTTAGCTGAGCAAATAGTTTTTCAGGCTGCTCCGTACTGGGGCTTAAACTTAGGGCTTAAATTTAGGACCTTGTGTTTTCACTTGGCTTTTTTTCTGCTTCACCATTTAAACCACACCTCTACTTTGGGCTTATTGCTGTTGAATTGAGAGTAAGAGTCTCCTGGACTTTTCTGCCCAGGCTGGCTTTGAATCATAATCCTCAGATCTCAGCTTCCTGAGTAGTTAAGAATACAGGAATGAACCAGCAGCTCTAGGTTTGATAATGATCATATATATATATATATATATATATATATATATATATATATATATATTTCCAATCTAAATTCCTTTGGTCATCCTAGAAAGGTATCTCACTGTGAATCCAGTGAATCTTTGCCCAATAAAGGCCATTTTGTAGCTTTTGACACCGAAGGAGGCCTTTCTTTTTGTAGGCATTTTTCCTGTGTTATTTCAGAAAGGTCTAAATGGGATTGGGGTTACTGTGTTCTAGGAGCTAATGGTTTGGCCAATCCTCGTGATTTCTTGATACCTGTTGCCTGGTATGAAGATCGTCAAGTACCAGGTGGTTACACTGTGATTAATAAATACCAAGGCAAGCTGTTTGCTGCCAAACAGGTAAGATGAGAGGGTTGGTAGCAAGGGGGAGGAATGAATAGTTTATGAGCACTTGGTGAAGGCCAGTGTTGGGTACTTTACATGCACCTTGTAATACCACTAAGGTACTACAGTTAGGATATTATTTGCCTTATTCAAGGTCATGAAAGCAAGCCAGGTTTTGCTAAATTATGTACCCACTTCCTATTAAGTGGTAGGATCAGAATTCAAACCCCTCTCTGTCTGCTCCCAAGTTATGTTCTTCTCAGTCATCTAGCAATGAAAACCCTAGCAATAAGTAGATCTCTATAGTCATTTAATAAATATACAGGCAGAATAATTGATTGAGGAAGGGAAAATGAGTTAAGGAAATCAACCAAGACTGATTCCTCAATGATCACCCTATTTTAAACACAAGTAATGGTTGATACAAAATAGATAGAACTCTGTCAATTAGTTTTGCTTGTTTTATATTTCTAGCCTCCTCAAATCAGGACATAAAGATCCAGATAATAAAAGGATAACAAAACATATATTACTATGGATTATTACTTACTATGTTAATATGTTATGGTAAGCTAAAAAAGAACCCGTTATCATTATTTGTTCATTTGATTTTGTTCATTCTACTTTTTCACAGCTTACATTTGTCCTACCTAGAGGTCATTCCAACCAACAGAGGTCAACCAGTTTGGCACTTAAATTAGTCCCTGAAGCAGACACATTATCACCCTCATATTCTCAGGGTGAGGGTTCTCCACAGTAGTTCAGGGACCATTTGTGTCAGAACCCCTCAGTAAAGCTTGTGTCAGATCCTTAGGAATATTCCAGCCCAGCAAGAGGATAACCTCCAGGGATAAGAGGTGGAAACCTGAATTCATTCTAAGCACGATCCCATTTCCCAGATCATTTTGACCTACACTTGAGATACATGTAAGCCACTAATCTAGAAGTAGTAGCAGGTCCTCCTGAATGGTTTTTCTACTTTCCTGGGTCCATGTTATTCTCTATGTGTGGCCTTTGTCCACTTCCTCTTCTCTGTCAAAATATGAGCCTATGAGGCTGGTCTCCCTGGGCACTTTTACCTAAGCTCCTTAGTCTACTGGACTTTGTTGAGTTTGCTCCACAGAAAATTGGGAGCAGGAGGAAAACATGTAGAATATGTCTTCCCTGCTTCCTCCCTTTCCAAGACTGTGTTTCTGGCAAGGCCTGGCTCCTGGTGGGCAGTCCAAGAGGTGCCAACCACAAAAGCTGGTATGTTCTATAACATCACATTGGTAGCTCAAAATGATCATAATAAAGAGGCTATGTGCAGTGGCTTACTCCTGGAATCCAGCTACTTTGGAGGTGGTGATCTAGAGGATTATAGTTTAAGACCAGCCTGGGTAAAATGTTGATGAGACACTCCCTCACCCCAAACTCAATTAGTGGGTTGGGCAGGGTAGAATAAGCCTGCTATCTCAGCTACTCAGAAACTAGAAATAGGAGAATCATGATCCAGGTTGACCTACATAAAAATGTGAGAACTTATTTGAAAAATAACTAAAAACAAATATGGTCATGGTGAAAATATTTACATGTTGGAAATAGGCAACACTATAAATCAGAACTTTTTTGTTCCAGAAAGCTGGTTGTTCAATATCTACCCGCATTACATACAACTGAGAAAGCCTTTCTTTGTGGTTCTGGCTCTTGCTAGAGTCCTGTAACAATATTTCCCTCCTTTATTATCCTCTCTCTGTCTCTTTCTCTGTCTGTCTCTGTCTGTCTGTCTCTCTCTGTCTCTCTGTCTCTGTCTCTGTCTCTCTCTCTCTCTCTTTCTCTCTCTCTCACTAAGGACCTGGGCACTGTCCCTGAGGTATTTGTGTGTATGTGTGTGTGTGTGTGTGTGTGTGTGTGTATGTGTGTGTGTGTGTGCTCAAAGTTAGCACTCTACCACTTGAGCCACAGCTCCACTTCTGGAAATTAATTGGAGATAAGAGTCTTAAGAACTTTCCTGAATGGGCTGGCTTCAAATGACATCCTCAGGTCTCAGCCTCCTGAGTAGCTAGGATTGCAGGCATGAGCGGCCACACCTGCCTCCCTCCCTGATTCTTAGTGCTCAGAAAGGCTATGTGATCTCACTGCTGGGAATGAGGATGTTTTTTCAACACCTCTAAATCATTCCACTTAGCCCTAACTATACCTTGGTTAAGAGTCTGTTTACTAAAGACTTGAGAACCTTGAGTTGTATCTTCTTTTTCAGATAGATCCTGGCAGTAGTGAGGATCACCTTTCAATAGTAGAACACAAAGCCTTCCCACCCAACCCCCTCCCACTCCAAGGACCATGAAACACCTTAGGATCACTCTGAAATAGCACATTCCTGGGACTGGAACTCGTAGAAGTCTACTCATCAGGCACTTTTAAGCTACAACAACCTAGGGAATTGTCATAGCAAATGCCTGCTGCCCCAGAAAAGAATAATCCTGATTGTTTGAGAATTGGTGGCACCCACAGGTTCCCGCAGCTATGTGAAAAGTTGTTGAAAGCACTGCTTAATGAATGTGCTATGCTTCTGCAGCACATGTATCAAAGGCAGCTACAGCTTATGGAAAAATAGATCTGAGGCTAAAACCTGGGAGAAGCAACCTCATAATGATTCAGGTGGCTCACGCCTGTCATCCTAACTACATCTGAGAATTGTGAGGCTGACATCTGAGAATTGTGATTCTCAGCCATTCCAGGCAGGAAAAAGTCTATGAAATTCTTATGTCCTATTAACCTCCAAAAAGATAGGAATTAAGGTATTGCTCAAGTGGAAGAGTGCTAGCCTTGAGCAAAAAGCTCAGAGATGGACTGGGAATGTGGCTTAGTGGTAGCATGCATGAAGACCTGGATTTGATTCTTCAGTACCCACATACACAGAAAAAGCCAGAAGCCTTGGTCAAAAGAAGCTCAGGGACAGCACCCCAAAGCCCTGAATTTCAAGTCCTAGGACTAGCACAAGTAAAAAGAAAAAGGAAAAAAAAGAGCTATACTTTTCTGGTCAGATATGATGGTACAATGCCAGCATCCAGGAAGTAGAGGTAGGAGGATCATATATGTTCAGCCTGAGCTACATAGTGAATTCTTTTTTATTTTTTTTTTATTTTTGTCAGTCATGGGGCTTGAACTCTGGGCCTGGGCGCTGTCCCTCAGCTCTTCAGCTCAAGTCTAACACTCTACCACTAGAGCCACAGCGCCACTTCCTGCTTTTTCTGTTTATGTGGTGCTGAGGAATTGAACCCAGGGCCTCATGCATGCAAGACAAGCACTCTACCACTGAGCTACCTTCCCATCCCTACATGGGATACATTTATTTTTTAGAAAAGAGTTATACTCTCCTAAACAAGGCTATAATGAAGTTTACATTAATATCAAATTAAAAGAGAGTTATACTAGTACATATTGTAGGATGACAGCTATGAAAACATTACATACCAGGATCATCTTCTTTTCCTACCTTTTGTGATTAGGATGTCTCCCCGTTCAATGTTGTGGCCTGGCATGGGAACTACACGCCCTACAAGTACAACCTGGACAATTTCATGGTCATCAACGCAGTGGCCTTTGACCATGCGGTAAGATCCCCAGGATGAGGCACACTTTGGTGGAAGGGATCCACAGTTGACTGTATCATTCACAGATCTGACACTTCCAAAATCACCCTTGGAAGGCCTAGATATAGGTATTTGTCCCTTGGCAAAGGAATAAATAACAGCTGATGAGGAAGCAAGGTCAGATACTCAACATGCATTCATGAAATCAGCTTAGTTCTGTAAGAATAACCATAATAACTCCCATAGATGGGTAAACTCTCTCTCTCTCTCTCTCTTTCTCTCTGTCTCTCTGTCTCTCTGTCTGTCTGTCTCTCTCTCTCTCTCTCTCTCTCTCACACACACACACACACACACACACACACACACACACACACACACACACACACACACACACACACACACACACACACACACACACACACACACACACACACACACACACACACACACACACACTAGCTAACTGCTAGTATTCATGGCCAGAGCCAGGAGAAAAGATCATTTATGGAAATGGAAAAGTCTCTATCTTTCTCCCAATGCTCAGAAGTTGACACTTGCTGTGGCCACCTATCTAAGTTCCTCTGCTTGGCTGGGGTTGGCAGTGATGGAGGAAAAAGCCCTCTTCTAAAGTTCCCAGTGATGTTTAGTGTTTGAACATGAACCAAAGAAACCCTAGTGTACAGACTTGCTCATATTTTTCAGTCAATTACAGGGCCACAAACAGGTCCCTGGTCTACAATGCTGGCCCCCAGTGCCCCACATTCTTGATAAAGGGCTAGTTCTGAGATCCTGGGGGATCTTTACTTTTGCAGCTTAGTTCATAATAGATTAACTTAACCCACAAGCTGGGAGATAATTAGGGTAAGAGCCAGAGAATCAGAGGCAGAAGGATTACTTGGAGCCAATTCAGCTTATCTCTAGGGGGGACAAAACTACCTTTCTGAACAACCACAACTCTTAATAAAACCAAAGGGGAAAAGAAAATCAAGACACCAAGCCCAAAACAACACGAGAAAGTATCATGAGACACTGATAAAGGTTTATTTCAGCCCTACTACCTTTCCCTTCTTTCAATAGTTTCAGACCATTTCCCATAACAGATAGAGAAATATTAAATCTCCCAGCAATAAGGACTGATATTTTTTCTCATCTGAATTTATACAGGTGCAGTCTTCTCTGTACTGATGCTATAGTTTTCTTCCCCAAACACAGATCTGATCAGTCCACTACTACATTAAGAAGCCCTCAAAAGGTTCCTTGTGGTTTAGGATTAAGTCTGAGCTCTGAAGCGTGGTATTTGATGCTCTTTACCATCTGGTCCAGGCTCATTTTACAACACCACATCTTGCCCCTCTTCCTTCTGTCAATATAGATGCTAGGTTTTAACCTTCTCTCCTAACAAAATCTCAGTGAATTTTGATGTCTTTCCCATGTTCCATGATAAAACGCCTTTTTCTTTCTTCTCTTTCTCTCATCTCTTTTTTGCTTTCTTCCATTCTCCTTTCTTCTGTTCATTCTTTAAGACTTAGCTTACCTAACATCTCCTCTTTGAATCCTTCCTTGGTTCTTTCAGGTAGGAATAATCACTTTCTTCTCTTCTTCATTAAGTCTAAAAGATGAGGGAAGAAAAGATCCAATCATCTTTAAGTGCCCACATAATTAGCATGGCATCCGAAGGCAACATTGTATTTGATGTCAGTTAAATCAATCTTTCCACTGAAGGAATCTAAAGTTCTTTTAAAAGTATAATATTGTTTCTTAACCTACACAACCCCTCCATACTACACACCAAAACTAGTGATGTAAATGATATAGTTCAGATCCATTCTCCAAAGAGAAGTAGGTCTACATCTTCACCTAGTTCTAGATGCTGTTTTATTTCTGTTTTACCTGATTTGGGGAGGGGAGAAGGGAGGATTCTTTCTACCAGGAATTCCTGCTGTGCTGTTCTGAGGTTAGAAAGCAGGCGCCTTGGCTCTCAGAGCCCTGGGATAGTTGGGTGCCTGTAGTATGGGTTTGGCGACGTGATGAAGCAACTCAGAACCAACCCTCTTAGCTGGTGTGAATTTATTTTGCCTCACACACACAAGGAGACAGTCAGATGAATACTTACCCCACCTTCCTTAGAAGGCGGCTGACCTGTCATTTGATCAGAATTCAGACCATCACTTGAAAAAACCTCCATGTGAGGGTGACACGTGTGCCATGATCCACCTACCTCCCTTGCACTTACACTGAGTCTCTCTTGTGCATTCACAGGACCCCTCCATTTTCACGGTGCTGACTGCCAAGTCTATGCGTCCTGGAGTGGCCATTGCTGACTTTGTCATCTTCCCACCTCGATGGGGGGTGGCCGATAAAACCTTCAGGCCTCCTTATTACCATAGTAAGTCCCTCTTTCACCAGGGCACATTGGAAACAGTGGCATACAGTAAGCACTGTGCATTGGAAATAAGTTCTGTTTTTTTCTAAATATACAGCCTGCATTCTGAACCCTGAAAGTATTATTTCTACTGCCCTCACTTTAAGCTACTTTAAAACCAAAATGTCTGCAGGGATGGTACTGGGGCATTGAATCTAAACCTATATCTCCATTCCTCTGTCCCTAAAGAAAGGCAGAAAGGCTGGTAAGTATGAAGCAAGGAGTTTCTGTACATTTCAGGTCTTTCTTTTGATGGTTGTTAGTGCATGGTTTGGGGAAAGCTCATTCTCTGAGTATAGTTCAATAGCCAACAAAAGGTATTTTCTCCCATTACTTTGAAAGGACAAAGCAGATTTAAGTATGTATTAGAGGACAGACTATTCTAGAAGGAAGTTCTACAGAGCATTTGTTGACTACAATAGGACCTAAAAATGTACTCCTTTTATTTAATTAATAATATGGTGACGTGGCTTATGGTTATTGGCCAGTTTTATGTCCTGGTACAAGTTCTTTAAAAATCTCACCTATTGATGGCCACCATTGGCTCATGTCTATAATCCTAGCTACTCAGAAAGTGGATCACAGTTACAAGCCAGCCCGAACAGGAAATGTCCATGAGACTCTTATGTCCAATTAACCACCAAAAAGCTGGAAGTAGATCTGTGGTTCAAGTGATAGAGTACTACCCTTGAGTACAAAAGCTCAGGAACAAAGAGGCCCTGAGTTCAAGCCCTGGGACCTGCACTTCCCCTGCAAAAAAAAAAAAAAAAGTCTTGCTTTACCAATACTCAAAAATTCCTACTATTTTGATGTGACTTTAAAAGAGAAGTGAGAAGTTATTTCTGTAGACATATTGCCTGCAGTCTTTTGAATGCACCTTAGTCAAGGAGTCTCAGCTTTAATCAGAAAGGCGAGGTTTACCCTCCCACTATCCTTTGAAATAAGGAAAGTGATGTAGAAATGTTATCACCAATCTCATTGCTACCCGAATTCATATTCAGATCAAAGCCAAATTCCATCTTGCTCTCTTCTTCAAATTAAGCCATGAAGGTGACCATGAGGACGCATTCTGCAGTGGGGAATGTGACAGCAAACTTAAGTCATGAGCACAACTGTTTTTAAAATGTACACTTTATGCTTCCATTTGCTTCTCTTTCCCTATTTCTGCTACATGTTGTGATCTGGATGTCACCTTCTCTGCAGGGGCTCCAAATCTATGTCCCTTTATAGGGGCCCTAAAGCAGCACTTAGTATTTGGGGAAGGGTAGATGTCACTGCTTAGCTGATTATACAAGAAGGACAGAACATTGTGCTATTTTACTTCTTATTTCTCCCTCTGTAGTCTGTGACTTGAACTCTCCATTCTCTCACAGGCAGACTTTGAGTAGCTTTAAGGGGACTTTTTTTCCCTGCCAGTCCTGGGGCTTGGATTCAGGGACTGGGCACTGTCCCTAAGCTTCGTTCGCTCAAAGCTAGCACTCTACCACTTGAGCCACAGCACCACTTCTAGCTTTTTCTGTTTATGTGAAACTGAGAAATTGAACCCAGGGCTTCATGCATGCTAGGCAAGCACCCTACCACAAAGCCACATTCCCAGCTCCATAAGGGGGCCTTTTCTTATCTTTCTATATCCCAGTACTTACCACAATATCTAATTGTATACATTGGATGGATGAATGGATGGGTAGATGGATGGAGTGGATAGAGATGGAAAGTCAATGAAATTCACTCAGGTTTTATATTTCTTTTATTCTGCTGCAGAGGTGTTATTATTTTAATAAGAAGCTTTATTTTATAGATTTACTTATAGCTTTATAGGATTGAAAGTATGGAAGTATGGTGATTTTTGTTCAATTGTGATGCTAGAAAGCAAACTAGGACTCATAAGTTTAACCTATATGAAAGTAGAAAAAGCTTTCTAACACCCAGAGCTGTTAAGTAATATGATGGGTTATTTTGCAGAGCATAACACTTCCATTCATAGAACCCATGCAGGGCTGGGAATGTGGCTTAGTGGTAGAGTGCTTGCCTATCATAGCCCATGCAGGCAGAGCCCAGGAGTAACTGCCAGGAATGATAAACTCTTTGTGTGAGAAATGGAGGCATGGCTCAAGTGGTAGAGTGCCAGCCTAACAAGCACGAGGCCCTGAGATCAAACCCCAATACTACAAATACTACCCAAAAAATTAAAGAAAGAAAAGAGAGGGCTGGGAAGGTGGCTCAGTGGTAGAGCGCTTGCCTTGCATGCATGAGGCCCTGGGTTCGATTCCTCAGCACCACATAAGCAAAAAAAAAAAAAAGAAAGAAAGAAAGAAAAAACCGGAAGTGGAGCTGTGGCTCAAGTGGTAGAGCGCTAGCCTTGAGCTGAAGAGCTGAGGGACAGCGTCCAGGCCCAGAGTTCAGGCCCCACGACTGGACCAAAAAGAAAAAAAAAGAAAAAAGAAAATCTTTGTATGGAATAGAGGTGATATTGTTTCCATTTAGAATTCTAGAACAGAAGAATACGATTTTATCAGCTATAGAAGCTGGTATTTGTTATGATAAATAGCTTTTAAGGTCTGTATTTTGCAGAGACCAAGATTCTGTCACATAGATTATGCTTTGATAATGGACTTTGAATCCAGAGTTCTTTCTATTACATCTATTACATCAATATCAATCTTTCTATTACATCTTTCTATTACCTCTCTCTCTCACACCCACACACAATAATAATAATAATAATAATAATAATAATAATAATAATATTGCTTCAACCTTCCCAGGGAACTGCATGAGTGAATTCATGGGACTCATCAAAGGTCATTATGAGGCCAAGCCAGGTGGATTCCTGCCAGGGGGTGGCAGCCTGCACAGTGCCATGACCCCTCATGGCCCTGATGCTGACTGCTTTGAGAAGGCCAGTAAGGCCAAGCTGGAGCCTGAGAGGATTGCTGATGGCACCATGGTAAGCAAGCTGCCAGGCTCTGGGAGCTGGATTCCCCACCTTGTCAAGAGAAAAATCATCTATTTTTTATTTCTCCAAAGAAACAGAGGTGGAGTAAAGAGAGGAGGGTTGTGTGTCTGTATGTACATAGTTATATGTATGTCTATACATGGCTTTGTGCAAATGCTACATCCCCGCTGTGGTAGTATAGGAAGCCTTCTGTACTTGGAGTCAGATCTGAGTTTAAATTCTAGCTCTTAGCGCTTGTGTCACTTAACTTCTCCATGCATCATTTTCCCCATCTTCAGAATGGGTATGCGATCTATCACAGCAGATGACTATGAGTTGATCTATTGCACAGTTGTTCAATACAGTTCAAATGCAAGGTTATTATCATGCTGGGTGAGGGGTCTTCCTGTATTCATTGCAGCCCTGTGTGTGCTCGGTCTCGGAGTCAAGCAGTCATGGAGGCCCACAACAGCAGGGGAGGCAGGATGCCACGCTCACCCAGTTTTTCAAGCACTGAAGGGTCAGGCTTGTGAGCTGCAGTCTTCAGATGTTTCCTCCTTTTCCTTTGTTCTATTTTGGCCTGGGATGGAATGGATGGGATTTAAAACCTGCTTTGTATTCCTCTCATGTCAGGCTGTAAACACTGAGGTTGAACACAATTGCAGTTGGCTGCAGCACTTGATCTTATTTTATTTTTATATTCTTAGAGTTAATGGACCATAGGAGGTAATTTTTATTCTAAACCACCTGCAAATTTGCTTTGCATTTTTTAAACAAATGCCTTCAATGCTACCTGGTTCAAAATCTCTACCACAGGCCTTCCTGACTCCATGTAGCTTGTAGACATCCTAGGTGGTGGGTGTTAGCTGTCCATCTATCCAATTTAGTTTAGTTCAGTTTAGTTTTGTAGCCAAAGCTGGTAGCAGAGCTCTGGAGGCAGAAGGACACAAAATCTTCTCACATGCTTGGCTTCAGCATTGTTTCTCTTGCCAGGACCTCTGAGGGATTTTGCCAGGACCTCTGAGGGATTTCTATGGGACACAGTTTGACAATCTCAGTTAAGCAAGCACATTGACTCTGACAGATCCCAGAAGTGCT
Source organism: Dipodomys merriami (assembly GCF_024711535.1). NCBI lineage: Eukaryota > Metazoa > Chordata > Mammalia > Rodentia > Heteromyidae > Dipodomys > Dipodomys merriami. Next base: position 73,888,101 of record NW_027203381.1, read on the forward strand.
TGGGCTACACCAGAGTGACTCCTTAAGAACCTTCAGTGCCCTAAATTGTCTCTGGGTAATTGTATGACTAGGGAACAGTGCTCTACAACTGTGAGGCACAGGACAGGGACATTTCCTTCAGTAGTCAAACTTTGGGTAATGTCCAGGTCCTGGAAGTTTTGTTGTTGTTAGTGGTGGTGGTGGTACTGAGGATTTTGAACTCAGGACCTCATGCTTGTTAAATGTAATACCACTTGAGATATGCCTCCAGGCCTTTTTTCCTTTAGTTATTTTTTTCAGGGTTTTACTATGTACCTCAGGCTGGCTTCAAACTCATGATTCTCCTGCATCAGCCTCCTAAGTACTGAAATACGGCTTTAAAAAACAGTGCTGCAGCCATTCCTGTTTTCTTTAAGCAACTTCCCCTGCTACTCCTTTCCTTTTCCTGATTTCTTAGTCAAAGTCTTGAAAATGCAAGTTCAAATCTCAGTTTCCTCTTCTGTGAAATGAAGGGTTTGCCCATTGTCACAAGGATATGGTCAGGCTAATCAACAGCCCCTGAGAAGAATACTCCAGCATTCCAGCATTCTCTCACCCTTGGAACTAGCAAATATAGTTCCACAGTGCTCTGAGAAACAGTGTGAGGCCCAAGTGTCTAATTCCATCCCACAAAATGGAACTCAAGGTCCTGGTTAGTTCAAAGTCTTGCCTAAGATCTCATCAGCTTACAGGTAGTAAGGTTTGAGTTGGGATCCAAGGACTGGGTTTCCTTTTCTCACAATGCCAGTAACATGATCTATTAGTCCAAGATTTTGCCTGCCTGTATCTTCTTATGACATCTAAGCACATGTGTTTTACTGTCTACCTCATCCCTTTCTTCACATGTCCCCCATTTCCTGCAGGCATTTATGTTTGAATCTTCCCTAAGTCTGGCTGTCACCAAATGGGGACTCAAAGCTTCCAATTGTTTGGATGAGAATTACTACAAGTGCTGGGAACCTCTCAAGAGCCATTTCACCCCCAAGTCCAAGAAGCCGGCAGGACCTTAATTGAGACTGGAGCCTTTTGACCATAACCAAGAATGAATTTGTATGGTTTCCTAGAGAATCTTCTGTATGCTCTCTGATGTTGTGGAGGGGAAGGTTTGGATAAAGTGTAAACTCACATTTCATAGTCAAGAAACTTAGAATATTTGTGAAAATATGGTTGAAAAGTTCCATGACCATCCATTTAATTATTCAATAAACACCTGGTAATGTTCTGTGGAAGTGGTAAATAGCCATAATCACATCTTAATGAGCCTGACCTATAAGTGGCCAAGACTGGTGGGTAAGCCCCTTCCCACATCATGAGTTGGGGCTGACACCCAGGATCAAACTCTTAGGAGCTAAATCAAAGAATGGAGAACTCAAGGGGTTCAGAAAACTTCCAAAAATCTGTCAGCTTAAAACAGATGGGCAAGACAGTAGGCATTTAATCATGGTATCATGTAGGAGCCAGTATGACCAGGACCAACCATCCCTGGCCACTACAGGTCTGTCGAGAAGAAAGAATAATTCACTCACTGGGTAACCTACTCACCCGGTTTGTCTAAAACTACTCCAGTTTGTGCAACTAAGGTCCCTCATCTTAGGAAGCCCCTCAGTGTTGCTCAAGCTGATCATCTTACTATTTGCTCATTTCTCTGTCTGGTAACATGTTCAGCCTGTATTACCTCTCCAGAGCAAGACGTTGGTGACACATGGCTAAGAAGGAAGCTGCACTTTCCTTTGAGAACTCTCAATCTGGGGAAGTCAGGGCCAAAGGGAATCAACACTCTAGCATGAGGCCACAACAAAAATGAGAGGGTCCTACATGGAAATGTGTAATTCACAGCTGCCTTACTGTGGTCAGCTTCCCCTGTACAACACTGGGTCCCCCAAGACTTTGGGTGAGAGTTGATTGGCTTCTTTTGGACTGAGAAGATGTGCAAATCAGAGCACAAATATGATGCAGAATGATGCTGGTTGCTGCTTCAGTTCTGTAGTTGTAGTACATTTCCTCAGTGTTGCCATGCAACAATTCTGATATGCTGCTATCAAGTTTCCCTTCAATACAATGTAGTGAAAGTCAGATATATGTCAAGACCTGGAGATTAGGACTGCCAGATAAACCACAAGATGCTAATTGACCTTGAATTTAAGACAAACCATAATTAATGCAATTTTTGAAATTCTTATATTAAAATTTATTCAGGAACTTTGAATTTAGCTTGGAATCATGTATATCTACTTGCTAACCTGACAACTCCCTAGAGATGCAGAGCTAAAGGACATAGACATGGCCCTTGCCATTACAGAGGTTACATTCTAGAGAGAAACAGACAAAGTAAACCACCACCAAAACATTCTGAGAAGACAATGAGCAGGAGTTGAGCTAGAACAACAGGTGGGATGGAGTATGGCAGGGGAGATCTTCCTGTAGAAAGAAAAATCTTCAATTAAGACTTCATTTAGCCAGATCTAAAAGACAGGAAGGAACAAATGGGAGCGTAGAGCTGGGGTTGGGTGGGATGGGGAGGAGGAATACCTCAACTAAATGCTTTGTGGATCTGAGGAACTGAAAGAAGAATGGGTACGGAAAGTCCATGAGGAGGCCATTGCATGAGTCCTGAACTAAGGTATCAACAGAGATAGAAGTAGATAATTTCCAGAATATTTGAGAATGCACCCAAAAGGACTTGGTGGACTGGGTGCACTGCATGAGGGAGAGGGGTGGAGGGCAGGGCTGGAATGCCCGATAGTTTTCTACAGAGGTATTTCATAGTTACATATATTTTTTTTCAGGTATCTTTGAGGGTTACAGTTACCTTTGTTATGCTTTCCTCATGTTCCTTATACAAGGTCTTTACTAAGAATTAAATATTGTTAACTAACAAAGCAGTTAATACCTTTAAGTAAGCTTTAAAACTGATCACTGTAGCAGAATCCACCATGGTCCTCCACATCCAAGTAGCAGTCACTGCCCAAGACTGTCCTCAGCTACGGGCGTCTGCCACTCTGCCTTCCAGTGAACCACAATTCAACTAAAGTGCTGAGGAATGTCTGCCCTGACTGTAGTCCTTAGCCCAATGACCAATTGGAATTTGTGGGCCAATATAGCAGCCTCTTGCCCTGTACCTGAGGTTTGTGTTATTCCCTGGCTCCCTGCAACTCTCAAAAGGCTTAAACTCTATGAGCCCATGGTGGCAACTTCTTATGAGTGGCCCTGTTACTTGCTCTCTTTTTCTCCCACTTCGGCATTGTTACGGTGCTTCCTGGATCCCTATAATGCCAAACTAAGAGAACCACTAAAATATTTTATTCACAAATGCATGCACACTCAGCTCTGGTTTATTTCCCTTCACTAGATCCTCGGTTGGGTGGCGAAGTCCGCCAAGGACCGTGCAAATCCTGGATTTTTATGGATTTAGCACCTCAGTTGTCAGACTTTATCTTCCCACCCTTGGAAGCAAATCCCCATCCTGAGAAATACTTCACCTAGGCCTGGACTGTGCGTGCTAATTAAAAGAAAGATTTCATTTCCTTTTGTGTGTCTCACCAGCAAGGAAAATTTATACCATTTCCTTCATTTCCTGTTCACTGAGATGCTCACCAAGACACATATACCATCTCTTTGTCTACAATAAAAAACCTTAAAGGAGAACAACAACAACAAAAACACTCTAATTAGGTTTTCTCCAATGATGGGGGGAAGGGCAGCCTCCCTTGGTATCTTTGTTTATTTTGCAGTGAACTAAGCTATCTTAACAGCAGCCTGTCTTCGTTTTCTTCTTGAGAGACTTCTCACAACCATTCTACTATCAATGGCTTGGAACCACTGGTTCTCAAGAGGTTCCCCCAGCCCAGCCCAGCCCAAGACATCCAGCAAAGGCCAGAGATATTTCTGGTTATCACAACTGGAGAGGGCACTGAACTCATTAAACATCCTGTAATACACAGGACAGGCTCCCCGACAAAGGTATCCGGTGTGGAATGTCAACAGACATTCCACCAGCTAACAATCAGTGCCCAGGGTACACCTCAGACCAACTAAACCAGTAACACAGGAGACACAACCCAAGGATGAGAATGTTCTTTGAAACAACTCGGGTGAAGACCACTGACTTACAAAGTTAAAATTAGTAGTGAAAATACCCTCTGTTTCCAACCTCAGACCCCAGTCTTACCCAAGGTGTCCAGGATCATCAGAGAAGAAGAGATTTTTTTTTTAATCCCTAAAGCTCCAAGTTCCCCAGTAAACATGAAGCAGAATAGGACAATATGAGGTAAGGAGTAACCAACCCAGAAGGAAAAGCAGGTTACAGGGTAATGGTGGAGCCCCTAGAAGGTACCTGCTTTGGAACATTATTGGCAAATACAGGCTAAATGTAAGGTATAAGTTAAATCACTTAATTATTGTGTTAAGATTTCCTAGAGTGGTGAGTTTTCATTACTGGGTTTGAAGGAAATTTTGTCCTCCCGGAAAGATACTTTGTTAATAATATGAAAAAAAAAAAAAACCTAGATTTTGTCATCTTTAGCTTCAAGAGAAAGAAGCTATACCAAAGTTGAATTTAAAATCTCAGCAATGTATATTAATAGACCAACTGAAGTAGAAATTAAGACAAAATCTAAAGAGCTTTTGATAAAAAGTAGTTTCTATGTAACAAAAGTTTTGCCTAATCATGGAGGCCTGTGGGACTCTCATTAGCCAAATCTAGGTTTTTAAACTGGAGTTATATCAGAAGCTTTGACATAACCCATTACACTATTAACAGTGAAAACTTGGGTGGGGAAGTAGAATCAATCCTAACCCTAGAAAAGAAGCTTAACAAATGGGAATGTTTCACTCATTCATGAGCATTAAGTGCTTTCATTTTAGATAATATAATGAAGTTAAAACTAAAGGACAGATATATTTTATGGCACCACTTCTCACTAAAAAGTTACTTAACAGAGTGCATTCAATTCTAAGTGTCTGAAAATCTAACACTAGCTTAACAACTAAGACTTTATCTCATTAAAGAAGTCTGAGGTGGTCAGTTCATTATGGGGAAAATGATGGCACAACATTGTTCTGGACCCAATTTATTTCTGATTTTCTGTCATTCTACTCTTGCTATGTTTATCTCACCATCTTTATTTCAGGACCTCACATCTAAAGGAGAGAAAGCAAAAGGCATGGGGAAATTTTATTTTTCTAATTAGTAAAGAAAATCCTCCCTCACAGACTTCTCCTTAGGTCCTAGACAGACAGGGTCAAATGTGTATCTGGCACCAATGCCTGGCTCCTGATTCATTCCTTGGGATTGAGGTCATGCCACCTCCTTGTCAGGAAGGGTCTCCATGGGAAGTAGGTCTTGTGGGCAATAGCTAGTGCTGGCCATGAGCACTTTCTGGTGGCACTTCAGCAAGAATAAATAATACAGTCTGTGTTGGGTTTGAACACATCCCCAGGAAGTGCCAAATCTGCCAGTACTTCACACACAAAATGTGTCAATCATCTGCTTGATTTTTCCCATGGCTTCTCTGTCTCTGTCTCTCTCTGTCTCTGTCTCTGTCTCTGTCTCTGTCTCTGTCTCTCTCTGTCTCTCTGTCTCTCTGTCTCTCTGTCTCTCTGTCTCTCTGTCTCTCTCTCTCTCTCTCTCTCTCTCTCTGGTCAGAAAATTGGCTGTTAATTGTCTAGTACCTGTCTGTCACTTCTAATCACAAGTAGGTGACAATGACAATAAGAGCAGGCAGTAGTTCCTAATCAAAACCTAGAATTATAATCTTCTACTTATCAGGATGGCCTGAACCCTGGTCAGTCAAGTCTCCCATGTAGATATTTCTTATAGAATTAAGCTGTGAGATAGATCTTTTAACAACTCTTTCAGCTCTAATATTCTGTGCAAGGTCAGCCCTGCTTTCTAGGTGACACCTTGAAGGCCCTCCACAATGGAGTAGGTGTCCTTTCTCAGCACCTGACTCCACACCCACCCACCTTTACACCTTTCAAAGTCCTCTAGGGTCAATCTGCCTAGCTTTCTGTCTTACCTTAGCTCCTATTAGCTTTGTGGGCAAATTATTAACCCTTTCAAGTATCATCTGCATAAGAGTGGTAGGATGGACTTACAATGAAGTTTTGAGGTATTTGGAGAGCTGTGTAAAACCCTTAGTTTCACTTTATGTCTTGAGGATAAGTCAAAGCTTCATAAGTACTGGCCACTATGATACTCTCTCTCTCTCTCTCTCTCTCTCTCTCTCTCTCTCTCTCTCTCTCTCTCTCTCTCTCTCTCTCTCTCTCTCTCTCTCTCTCTCTCTCTCTCTGCCAGTCTGAGCTCCTGTGAGAATAAGCCCTATCTTCTTAATATCCTTAGCAATGACAGGGCTCAGTGTTGGACCAAGGCACAAGAAGGATGAAACCCACTATCCTACAAAAATTCAATAGAACACAGGTACCTCAGCCCCCATGTCTCCAAAAAAGTAACTCTCCAGCATCTGCAGACCAACAGCAGCTCATCTTGAGCCAAATTTCATGAAGGCCCAATCACTTCTAGGCCACCATTCTATACAGTGTAGTTTTAAAGGAAAAGTTGCCTTACTAGTAGCATGATTATTGATTCCACCAAAGTCTACCCTAAAAAATAATAACTTTATGTTTACATCATCTTTTATAAACTATGAGTAAAATGCCTACTTTTAATTGTATGGCACACACAATTCAAGGTTTTTTTAAGTGCCTAACTATGCTGTTTCAAAAGAAATCCTCTACTGCTTTCTTGTCCTTCCCTCCATAATTTCATGCCAGACTGCAGCCCCTGAGTCCCTCCTGTATTGATTTCTTGAGCAGCTTAAGCCAGTTTCTTTCTCTTCCAGCTCCAATATTTTTCTAGAACTAATTATAAGAAATGAAGTAAAGAATTGACTCAGAACTAAAGTGATACTCCTTGTGATTATGAGAAAAAGTGAGCTTAAACTCGTGTCAAGCTTGTCCCAGAAATCTTAGACATCCTATGAGCCATCTGTCTCCGGGGAAATTTGCAGGTCAGATGTCAAATGTTCAGCTTTCTTTAATCCTTTGAGCCTGAAGCTTGGCTATGAGATAGATATTAATTCATATTGCACTTTCTTGGTAATTCCAATGTAGAATCTCCATGGCAATGATGGGGCCTGGTGTTTCTCCAGGCCACAGTGAGTATCAGCAAAATAAGGAGTCTCTATCTCAGCCAAAAAATTGGCAGTAAGCAAAGCAATCAGACAGGAAATAGTGGGAAGGATTATAGTCAGAATGACAGGTACAAGGCAGCACTCTACCAAGGAAATTGAAACATAGAAGTAGAAAGGGACAGTAGAGGCTTTGAAAATCTGGAATGTTTTTTAATATACCTATATATGTATATTTAGCCTCTTTAAAGTGCTGCCCATATTTTGCATGATTGAAAAATATGGACAACAAATCTGATTGTAAAGCTTCCTATATACATTTCTAGTTTCTTTAACTACCTTATTAAATATCCTGAAGAATATTAAGATGAGTAACAAGTATTCTGTATCTACTCTTTAAGTTATGGAGAGACTGCTAGATGCCCCAAGGAATTACAAAGCATAAAAAGGAAAATAAATCAAGGACTGGACCTAGTGAGATTTCAATCTTTTTATTCAGACAGGATCTATGCTAAAAACATAAAAAGACTTAAACCATCCTGACTGTTAGGGAAGCAATACTGTTCCAGACAGAAGGAAGATATGTCATCCAAGGATAAAGAATTATTAACACGCCTGCATATGCACACAGAACTAATAGAGATAACATATTTAGGCTTTCATACGGCTTTTGACAAGTTCACATCCAGTGAGTCATCTTGAAATTGGCAGGGGCTGCTTTATTCTACATTGAGGGCTGTCTCAAAAGCTGAAAACCATGTCTCAAAATCAACAGCCTGATTCCTGGTTCTTCCCTGCCTCCCTTGCCTGTGATCCACACCCACACCCACACCAGCATGATCTTCCAGGAATGCAAACCCAGTACCATTAGTCCTGCTCAGTGCCTTGCGTGGTTGTCTCAGCCATCATGCTGACAAAGGCCTTATGATCTGGTCCCTCATCACATGCTTGTCTTTTTTTTTTTTTTTTTCCTTTCTTGGATACCCTGCAGTACCATGATGGGCTTCAGTGCCAGACCCAGCAGCACCAGACAGATGGCAGCATTTGGAACTCAGATGGGGTGGCAACTGGTGTCCTCATCAGACTACTTTTTGGTGTGATTTCAGACTTTGCTCTTGACTAATAAAAGAAATCTTTTGAAATTAATTAGGCTCTCAAACATACTGCTCAATAATTTTTGGTGTTAAAAATGCTTCAAAATCACCTACGAGGCCAAAATTCCTCTGGGTACTATCTCTTTTTAACATTAGGCATCAAGAAAACACTGAATGTTTCTCCTGTTCCTGAGAGGCACTAAAGTAGCTCCTGATGAAAGAAAATTGGTATGATCAAGAATTAACATCTTTAATTTATACTGTTTAAGCCTTAAAGTCATGGAGGAAAAAAAATATATTACATCAGACAAAAAGGCAGTAAGTGAATTTAGACACGCAAACAAGTACAAATAGATAAAATTAAACCTCAAGAATAAGTGAAATGCAGACTTAAAATATTCCTTGTTAATCAGGTTTAAAAGATATCAACACTCACACAAACTGTATACCATTATTCTATAGCTCATCAAACAATCCTGTGTTATTAGTATGTCTATTGTGAGGATAAGAAAACTGAGGCACAATTAAATACTTCCCAGGTTACCTCCTCAGTGACACAACAGGGACACCAAGACAAGAAGCCTGATTTCAGAGGCTGTGCCAAACCGCTATGTACTGTTGCATGTGAGCGATAACATATTGAGATGGAGAAATGGCCTTTGACTTACTATCTAGGAATATAAAATTGTAAAAACCTGGGCTGGGAAGGTGGCTCAGTGGTAGAGCGCTTGCATTGCATGCATGAGGCCCTGGGTTCGATTCCTCAGCACCACATAAGCAAAAAGAAAAAAGCCGGAAGTGGTGCTATGGCTCAAGTGGTAGAGCGCTAGCCTTCAGCTGAAGAGCTGAGGGACAGCACCCAGGCCCAGAGTTCAGGCCCCATGACCGGACCCCCCCCCCAAAAAAAATTGTAAAAATGTAAAAACCTTTCAAACAGAAAACGTATGTGTACTTACTACTTCCAGAAATTCTACTCAGAGAAATTTACTCTATGAAAAAAGCTAGAGACAAACACAAAAATTTGTATGGAACTCTGAAGCTGAGCTGTGAAACCTGGAAAAGGTTTGAGAGGTTGGAACATCACCTTGACAGCACTTGGAATGCTGAGAGCTGGCCATGGAAAGGTTAAAATAGTTCTGCAGAGGCTTAGAGACCCAAAGAAAAGTAGGTTTCATGGTTTCTCTCATTTGTAATAACTAGAATATGTCTATGATATTCTTAACAGGGGAGCACAATAGCCCAATTGCTAAGTGAATAGGACCATACATAATAAAAGCGTATTACCCTGACCTCCAAGAATTGGAAACGAGAATCTTATTATGTCCTGTATGCAGTTACTTATATTTTTTTGTTTTAGTTTTCTGTACCCTTTGTCTTGTATATAAGTTTATCTGATCTGTGGATGGGAAAGGGAATTACAGAAACAGCAGGACAAAGGATGAACTAATGCAACAAATGATCCTCACTTGACACTAGGTTGGAAATGAACTTTCAACTCAGGGTGGAGGGGAGTATGGAGAGGTAAGGAGAGAAAATGAGGGAGAGGGTAACAGTGTTGAAAAAGAAATGTATTCATTACCTTACTTATGTAAATATAACCTCCTGTTCATCACCTTTACAATCTATCTATCTATCTATCTATCTATCTATCTATCTATCTATCTATCTATCTATCTATCTAAAACACAATTAAATCTTGTCTAAAAAACTAATAATAAATCTTGCATTTGGTCTGGGATGCAGCTCAGCATCTCAAGTGTAGAATGTCTGTCTGGTTTAAACAAAGCCCAGAGTTTGATCCTCAGTAGTACAAAATAAAATAAAAAGAATGGGCCAGGCATGATGCCTTAAGCCTGCAATTCCAGCTACTTGGTAGTTGGAGATCAGACTATCTTGGTTCTAGGCCAGCCCAGACATAAAAATTGGCATAATTCCATTTCAACCAATAGCTGGTTATGGTAGCACCCATTATCCCAGCTACTGGGTACAGTGGTACATGCATGTCATCCTGTGGCACATGAAAGTACAAGTAGGAAAACTACAGCTCGCCAGCCTGGGCATTGAGTCAGACTCTATCTAGAAATGCAAAAAGATACAGGAGGTATGGCTCAAGTGGTAACAAGCATAACACTGGAGTTTAATATCCAGCCAGCACTGCCAAATAAATAAAAGCCTTTAAAAGGGGTAAAGGGGAGGGCAAAGATACTGTTAGGGAATATAAAGTGGTGTACATCAGGAAAAAGGAATCAAATGGAAACTGGGAATAAGAATCATGTGCTTCACCCAGGTCTCACTGGCACAGTTGACAGGTACAGATCCAAACTGGCTTACAGGTCTGTTTTGCAGAAACTCATGAATTTTCAGTCCAGCATTCTGTTTATCACACACAGCTACTTCATGTACCTCCAGGCTGGTCCCCTTGGAATTGCTGTTCCTCATAACTTTTATTATTTCTGCCTCAAAGATTCTGTTCACTGATAGGTTAGGCTTCCCATTACTTTGGTGCCCAAACCTGACACTGAAAGTGTGAGGTCATCTCTATAAAGGTTTAGAAGTCATTTGTAGGGGGTCCAATGGTCTTCTGCAAAGAAAAGGACAAGTTGTGCCACTTAATACCCTCTCCTGAGAAAGAGGCACAGTTCATTATAGGTCTCCGTGGGTTCTGAAGGAAACACATGCCCTACTTGGGAACACTGATGACTTACAGGGAGATCTGCAAAGCTGCTGGTTTTGGAGCCCCGAGAAGGCTCTATAAGATTCAGGCTTCCAGCAAGTGGCCACTACTTGGGTCAGACAATCCAATCAAGCTAATGTTCTAGGTATCTGTGGTAGATTTGGGTACTCCTTAGTCTCTTGTGGGACCGTGGCAATCAAACAGCTGCTCTATAGACTCCTAAGGTCACAAAGCAAAGCAGCAGCTTACACAGTAGAGAATAATTGATCATTTCCAAAAGTACCTAGTCATCTATCATGAGAACAGGTAACTGCTCATGGTGATCTGCATTACATCAGGACTGTCATGAGGTCTGGTCAACATTGAAGCGCTAAAGCACAAGAAAATACAGGTAGGCCTATTAAAGGCACAAGACTGACCATGTGATAAATGTGACAAGCTAACCACCGTATAGTGCTCTGTCCTGGTAGCAGGACTTGAGTCTAAGCAGCAAGGGGAAGTAGGATTCCTTTACCACCCTAGTGATTAACTGGTGAAATGTATGTTCTACAAATTTAGGTTGTGATGAATTCACAATGTGAGACATGAGAATACGTTCACCAGAGCAACACCATTATCTGAAGCTGGGAACATCCCATCATTTGAGGCTTCTCATACCCGGGGAACAAGACTCCAACCATAATGTAGACACTGGCCACAGTGACAAGGAGCTAAGAGGGTCCACAGGAGCCTCTGGGTGCTTCCAGATTCTGGGCAACTATAAACAGGCAGTAACTGCTTCAACAAAGGCCAGATGACATTTGTGGAACTAACATTTTGGTCTTACCAAAAGACCTTGGTGACTCCCACCAGGAAAGAACCCATTACACCTGACAAGGGAGATCTAGAAAGTGTGGATGAGGCATGTAAGTATTTCCACCTCCAGGCCAGGTACAGCAGTATGACTGCAGCTTGTTTTACTAGCCCTCTCAAACTGAGTACTTCATAAACCCATCGCCCTGAGGAACATGTTACAGTGGGGCTTATTGCCTGGCAAACACACACACATACAGTCTTGTGCCTGCCTCTCATCCTTTTGGCTCAACTTTTTTTTTTTTTTTTGGCCAATCTGGGACTTGAACTCAGGGGCCTAGGTACTGTCCCTGGGCTTCTTTGTGCTCAAGGCTAGACTCTACCACTTCTAGCCTACAGCGCCACTTCCAGCTTTTTCTGAGTAGCTTTTGGAGATGCATCTCACAGACTTTCTTGCCCCAGCTGGCTTCAAACCATAATTCTCAGATCTCAGCTTCCTAAGTAGCTAAGATTACAAGCATGAGCCATTGACAACTGGCTTTGACTCAACTTTTAACCCCAGTTATCACTGTCAGTTGCTTGCAGGTATGACCCTCAAAAAAACAAAAACAGCTCAGCTTCACAGTCCATCAGTTTCTGCCCTTGTTTCTCCTTCCTCCAAGTGTGAGGACTTTAAGGACCAAGCCAGCATGGAGCCACACCCACACTGGGATGCACAGGAATTGCATAGCGTAATTCTAGACCTATGGAGACAGCTTATTTTTTTTTCCTGTCTGGAGTAGAAACTCTGTGTATATTTCACAGGGCTTCCCATCCCTGAGGCCACATGAAGCCCCACACTCGATGGGCTTTATCTCCTTTTCCCTTTCCTGTTACTTCAGATCACAAACTAAACTACCCCTATCCAAGCCTTTCAATCTCTGCTCTTTGTGTTACCAAGGTATGATTGAATAAGAGAATACTGGGACAGATTATTTAGGATAAACCTAGTATGTGTACACATCAACCCTAGAGAGCACTAGTATGTGACTGAGCTGTCTTTGGGATTGAAATTGTCACAGTTTCAAGGTTTAACTACAAAGCACGGAGTGGCTAGTAGTTTTATTTGGTGACACTGTTTATCTTCATGGCCTTATGTGGTAGGCATTTACTTTCTCCCTGCTCTGCAGTAGAGATGAGGTCTAATGCCAACTGCTAAATGCAAGCTAGCCTTCTAGTCCAGATCTGACCTCCAAGGCCAATGCTTGACCATTATACTTTTGTTCCTCAGCAGGACTCTCTCCCTTCCCTCCCCCCCATATTATTACTCTCAGCCTCCAAGTTAGGCAAACCACACATCTTATCTAAAAAAGGATCATTTTCCTGTCAGCTTTTTGAACTTCGGGGACAAAATCAAACACCATCATCCCTAAGCCTCTCAAACATAACTGATTCCTTGTCATTAAACCCCAAGCTCTCAGAAAGGAGGGGTTTGCTGGGTGCTGGTGATTCACATCTGGGATCCTAGCTACTAAGGAGGCTGAGATCCAGTTCCAAGCCAGCTCACCAAAAGGCTTGCATGAAAGAGCTAAGAAGGGCACTCAGGAACAAGTTAAAGCCCCAGTACCGGCACACACAAAGCTCCCCAATACCAGCCACAGTAATACATTTATTTCAATGCTGAATTGAGGAATAAGAAAGACAAAGCATTTCATGATTAATAGAAGATTTATTTAACAGGAATACAAACTGGTATCCTTGCCAGGCCTAATAGGAGAGGTTAAATGTTCGGTCCAATTTTCCCTCCTGGATAAGTTTTTCCTTTCTATCCTATATAGACACATAAAAAAAAAGATACATGAATAACAATGCATTCTTGTTCAACCCATGATATAACTTTGAAAATCAGAATAAAATACTCCAAACTCAGTCGTGATCCCATCATATATGAAAAAGTAGTCATCAGAAGAACTAAAGGAACAGTAAGAAAATGCCTTCAAAAGTACCTTATCCATATTTTAGTAATTGGAAATAAATTACCCCATAAAACAGAACAAATAGCAAACACTTTCTGGAAAAGATGGATCTAACAAAAGAGTGGACTGGCCATCTTAAAGACAAATGTAGCACTTCAGGTTAAACAACACATGCCTGGGGGCTCTGGCCAAGGGCCTAGCTCAGGAAGTGATCTCCTCAGAGCTAAGCTTGACATTCCATGATACAGTACACCTCAGCAGTCTGGCTGCAGACTCCCTGGCTGCTCTCCCTTCTCTGTCAATAGGGCATCCATATGCTTTAACACTTATTTATAAAATGTGACTAGCACAATAGAATTCATATATATAAGGAACATCCTACTTGACCCAATAAACATCTCTTTTTAAAACAAATGAACAGAAAAAAATTAAGTAAAAACTTTACTAAGATAATCTGAAGGTTAACCACAATAAAAAAATAGTTTCTGTGGCATCTTGAAATAACAAAAAAGTTAAAAAATTATTTCAGTATTGTTTTACTTAATATCACAGTATAATTTCCATATATTTGAAAAACACACCAGGAAAACAGGAAAACTTTCCTGAGCTAAGTTCAAGTCTTAGAAATTTAAACTGGGTGTTTTATTACTTTTACTCTAGAGCAACCATTAAGTTAAACTTGAAAGACCCAGAGGCTACCACAATGTTTAGTCAAAGAAAGGGAAGGAAGAGTTCAGGGCTAAGGTGGGAGGGGCATTGGTGGCAAACACCAAGACAAACAGCTACAGGTGGCTAAAAGGGACCCTACCACAGAAAGGCTAAACATGGTGTCCCAGTACTTACCCTATCGTATTTTAAAACATAGTACCAGAAGACAAGGGGCCCAATTCCAACCAAAGCTCCTAACAGTGAGTTCTTGAGAGTGGGTCTGAAATTGGGATAGATATTTGCTGATCTTGCATAGGTCCAGCGAATCAAGGCAGGATCTTCCTAAAATTAATGGGAACAAAGAGTGATAGAACTTATGGGACACATCCAGAAACAAAGTCATCAGGACTTTTGTGAAGGAGCACAGAGACACCCTGTTCTCGACACGAATATTTCTAAATAGTTTCAGGGGAAAAAAAATCTCTCATTGCTACTATTTAAAAAAATAATTCTAATGACTTTTCAAATCCTTCAGAATTTAAAAGACTTACCACCCTTCAACTTTCTATTTATGTATGGTGTTATCCTAATCTTTTAAACTAGCAGAGAAACCACCTTTCCTACTTAATCTACTCCCTACCCTCTACCCCCCTACCACCCCACGTCACATCACATTACAGGCGTTTAAACTCAAGGGACTTATGTTTGCTAGCCAGGCTTTACCATTTGAGCCCTATCTCCAGCCTCTTTGTTTTTATTATTTTTGGAATGGGAGCTCACGTTTTTGTACAAGCTATCCTGAACTGCAATTGTCCCACTTACACCTAGCACATAGCTGGGGTGACAAAGATGAAATGGGGTCTCGCTAACTTTTTCCCACGGCTGATCTTGAACCCTTATCCTCCTACTATCCACCCTCCTCAGTAGCTGGAATTAACAGGTATGAGAATCCTTTATTATTTGTTTCTATTTCTCTAACCCTTGAAAGCAAAACAGATTTCACATGTTCTACAAAGCTTTGTATTTCATTCCATGACCTTTTCTAGTGCTATCTCAACACTGGTCTTTCCATAGCTGCAGGAAGATGAAAGCGGAAATATGCTAACTCTGAGCTATTACTTTTTATTTTGTTTTGGTGCTAGACAAGCATGCCCTCTTATCATTGAGCTATAACTCTAGTCCTGAAATATTAATTTCTAAAGCTGACTTGGCAGGTATTTCAAAAGCAAAGTTAGTACATTTTATGAAATGTACTAAAAGTTTTGTAGAAAGATCAGTCATTAAAGAAAACAATCACCCTGTCTGGTGGTTAAGGGAAAAAAAAAAAGTCATTGTTCACTTTACCATGTTTATGCCAGAATAACTTCCTAAGAGAAGCAAATTTACCTCAAACACATAGTTGAATTTTCAAATGATTTATAAAGTTATTCTCTCCAAATAACTGGCAGATCAAAACAAACAACAAAAAAAAACAAGCCAATAAAATCAGCTTTAAGATTTAAAATATAACATGCACATTCAAGGTCCCTACCAACATTAAAAAGCCAGGACTAAATTAACTTAGCTGTGTCTTCCACAGTTATATTCAAACCAAATCATAGTAATTTTATCCTGAGATAATCAGCTGGAGCTCAAAAGAATCCTTAAGGTAGAAAAACTCCCTTTCCTTTTGTTTGAGTTAAAACTCCTCAAGGGTGTAAGCATTCACTATTAGATTCAAGTATTCAAAAATACCTTCTGCTGCTCTAGAAACTATTAGTATCATCACACCACATACACATTACCACCTCTCTATATCTTAGAATCTGCCAGGTATCTCTTGTAAGACACTTCCTTTCATAAAAATGCCAATAACTCCTTGACCGTGTTTCAGTAACTGTACTGCTAATGAGAAAAATTAAGATGTTCCAAATGAACACCGTAGAAACGGGTTTTCTTCTGATACCACTCAATGTCCAATGCTTTATCAGTCATATTTAACATGCATTCTCACCTGTGTGGTTTTCCTAAGTCACCAACCATTCTTTCATCTCCCTTGCTCTTTACCTCCTATCTCTCAAGTCTCTTACTATTGTATCTTGCTAGCAGTTCTGATCTATACCTGTTCCATTAATGAAGTCATCCAGTCACATGATTTTTAAATATGTCTATAGACTAATAATTAGCTATCCTCAAGCCCTAGATCTCTAACCTGAATTCCAGATATCTAACCACCTGTTAACACTGGTATTTGTTTAACGGACATTTCCAACATCACTTATCACAAAATGACTTCCCAATATTCCATTCTACCTCCATACTTGCTCCTCTCATGTTCTTCTCTGTATTAGTAAAAGGTAACCTTCATCTAATTAGGTCACAAACTGTAACTCTCCACTCACATATCATTTTTATCTACCAGCAAACCTGGCTGAGTCTACTTTAAGTATCCAGTACTGACCACTTCACACCATCTCCATTATCACCGCCATGGCAGCAGCTGTTGAGTAAAGGAGTCAATTTCTGTAAAAACTCTTCTGTCTCATTTTACTCTGCTCTTCTTGTTCTCCCATATCTAATTCTCAAGTAAACAACTAAAGAGATCTCACTGAAAAATAAATATGGATTATGTGACTCTCTTCTAATAAAGGTCCTCACAATGATCTTCAAAGCCTGGTGTGTGATCTTCTCCCACTCTGTTCTCATTATTGTTACTTTGGCCACCATAATTTCTGCTGGTTTGGTCTGGTTTGACCTGTTGTTGGTGTTTGAGAGATCTGGCTACATAATACAGTTTAGGCTTTAACTTGTAATCTTCCTGCCTCAGCCTCCTCAGTGCTGGGATTACACGTGTGTGACATCATATCCAGCTCTTCAATACTTTCTGAATTAGTTAAGAACACTCCTTCCTAAGGGCCTTGGTACTTCCTGTTTCCTGTAGCTAACTACTTTCCTACATGATGAGCCTTGCTCGTTCACCTCACTCCTTTCAGATCTTCATTGAAATTTACATTCCAAAGAGTTGCTTACCCTATTAAATTTAAACACACACACACTCCTGGTCCTCTCCCTTCCTTTAAAAAACAAAACAAAGCCACTTACCACTATCTAATATGGCCATTTATCTAGTTTAACTTGCTTATTAATTGTCTTCTTCACTGGAAATAAGTTCCACAAAGACAGGGATTTTACCCTACTTTTCTCTCCATTGTTACCTCAGCATCTAAAATAGGCCCATAATATTATGCCCTTGACAATTATTTGCCAACCAAATCCATGATTCTTTTTTTTTTTCTGTCTGTTGTGGGGCTTGAACTCTGGGCCTGGGCACTGTCCCTTAGCTCTTCAGCTCAAGGCCAGCGTTCTACCACTTGAGCCACAACGCCACTTCCAGCTTGTTCTGCTATGAGGTGCTGAGGAATCGAACGCAGGGCCCCATGCATGCAAGGCAAGCACTCTACCACTGAGCCACCTTCCCAGGCCCCAAATCCATGCATGCAAGGCAAGCACTCTACCACTGAGCCACCTTCCCAGGCCCCAAATCCATGATTCTTAACTATTAGACAAAATGATGTACATGTATTAATAAATGGTGATACAGTCACTTAATTTACAGAACGAAAAAGTAGTATTCCCTTTATTTTACAGATAAGTAAACAGAAATTCCTGAGTCACAGAGTTGGAAAATAGGATTGGTATTTCAAAGAAAACTTGAGTTTAATAGGCCTGCTCTTATTTTTATTAATCTTACTAGCACAGCAAAAGCAGTAATGTGCATTGTGTACAACAGATGTGTCTTTCTATACCTATCAAAGTAAACAAGGTTATGAACGGAGGTAATACAATTAGGTAAAAGCAAATTCTGTGGATTACACAAATCTTAAGTCAAATTAAGCTCCATGATTTGCTAGTGGTTATCAAATCCTTATGAACCATATGTCCTTCCCTTATTTTTTTCTTAGCTACAAAATAGAAATAGTAATAGAACTTGAATTTTCTAAACACTTGTGACATTTAAATTCAGACTCCGTTAAGACATGGTGGTGCATGCTTGCAATCCCAGAACTTGTTAGGTGGAAGCAGGAGGATGAGGCCAGCTCAGACTACACAGCAACCCTGGTTTGGTTTGGTTTTGAAATCAAACACAAAGGTTAGCGGTTCCTGGCACAATGTAATCTTCCTTCGATTCTTAACGATTTCCAAAAACTCCTAGAGAACATCACCCCAACTTTTGTGATGTCTTTAAAAAGAGAGAAACAGAGCGTCAGAGAGATTTACACAGATGGTGCACAGAAAACTTATTAAGCCCAGTTGCTAAATAGGAACTATCAGTTTTACCATCCACATATTAACTGCTGGAGACATTACCTAGAGGATCGCCTTTAACCTGTCACGGATTTAGAGGGTCCAAGTAATTTGCCCTGGGTCACAGTTGGCCAGTCTATCGTCCTTTTCCGTTCCACCTAGTCCCATCAGGAGAGAGCAGCAGCCCTGTTGAGTTGTGAACTGCAACCTCTCAAACAGCTTTTGAATGCGCACATGCGGACGTGTGTGGGAGCTGGGAGCTTGAGCCTTTTGCAGGCCAGGCTTCGCGAGACCTTCGGGTGTCTCATTGAAGACGGGAAGTACCATACGATAACCACTTTTCCGATGAGAAAAAGAATGGGGCTGAGCATTGCAGGACAGCTCCATCGGCTCCGAACTCACAGCCTGGCCTCTTGACCACTGGGCGTAGTGGTCAAGGTCAAGCGCTCGTGAGCGGCCTGCCCTGGGCCTGCGAGATGACTGGGGTAAGGGAGGGGAGCTGGGGTGGTCCCCCAGTTCCCGCGGCCCGCTGGGTGCCGGAGGGGACCCCCGAGTGCGCCCGGGCCGCCCGGCCTGACGAGACCCCCAGACCCCGGCCTAGAGTCCCCGGCCCGCCGGCCCAGAGTCCCCGCCCGCCGGCCCAGAGTCCCCGCCCCGCCGGCCCCACTCACTATGTGCACGCGGCGGTTGGGGTCGTTGTACTGAAGCAGATACTGCTGTTTAAGCCGGGCTCGTAGGGCCAGCCGCTCGGCCTGCGCCCTCCGAGTTTCCGCCGAGATGTCGTACTCGGCTGGGTCCAAAGTAGGCGGCAGAGTCGCCAGGGGAGCCGGCTTATACTTGGGGGACTCCATCTTGGCGCCCGGCACACAACTGCGCCTGCGTGGCTCTAAGTCCCACCCTCTTCAGTCTGACCTTCAACCTCAGGAAGTGCGCCTGCGCGTTAGTGAGAGGCGGTGAGACCAGGGGAGAGGGGGGCAGGGTAAGGAGGTGGAGACTCCACTTTTCTCCCGACGCTGCCAGGCCTGCTCATCTGCGCCTGCGCATGTTTTCCCTTGGCCTACTGGCTACCTCTCCTGGGCCCTGCCCTTGCATGTCTCCCAGCACCTGCTTCCAAAAACTTACTTTGGGAAGCTGGGTGACATAGGGAAATGGGTTGGCACTGGCATCCGAAGTCCTAATTTTTTTGTGTGGGCCTACTCAAACTGTGACCTTGGACAAGTCATTTAATATTTTCTGTTCATCCTGGAGATAATGGCCCATATGGTGCACACCTAGCAAAGTTGTGTGACTTAAATAAATTTATAAGTATATATACTTTTGCAGAACCTAAGTCCTCAGAATTTCTTTAAAAGTGTTGAATGACATCCTGAAAAAGCAATATTTTAATTAAAATGCTAAAACTTCTTATCTAAAATCCGTAGCCCTCATGAAGTGCTAAAATGAAAGATGTATTTACAGATATTAAAACACACACACACACACACACACACACACACACACACACAAAAGGCACTGGGTCTCACTATAAGAGATGATTTTGTGACATTCAAGTTCAAATCTACTCAGGTAAACATGGTGCATACCTGCAATACTAGCAGTTGGGATGTGGAAGCCGGAGGACCAAGAGTTCAAGAGCAAACCAGACCCATAACTCCTAGCTACTCAGGAGGCTGATCTGAGGATCGTGTTTCAAAGCCAGCCTGCACAGGAAAGTCCATGAGACTCTTATCTCCAATAAAGTACTTAGAAAAAGCTAGAAGTGGTTCTGTGATACAGTGCTAGCCTTGAGCACTTAGACTCTGGGACAGTGCCCAGGCCCCAAGTTCAAGCCCCTGGACAGGCAAATTTATTTATTTATTTATTTATTTAAAATTCAAGACCAACTTGGACTACATAAAAACTCTCAAAAAAAAAAACAAACCCACAAAGTAAATGAGCACTCATCCCTACTGTCCTTCCCCTTCCCCTCCCTACCACCAAGAGGGAAAAACAAACAAAATTAACATCAAGTATGTATGGCATGGTCTGTGGGAACCAATAAACTACTCCTCAGGAAGGGAAAATGTGAACAGTACATCCATAATTCAGGTAGGAGAGCTTCTGCCTGGCCGAACTGTCTGGGGACATGTAGGTATATGGGAAAATGGTGGCCAGGCAAGAGAAGGGACCTGGAAAGTTCTGGCAACTTGAAAGGATGAGAAGCAGCACTGCTGTCAAATTTATTCAACATTTTAATAGTGTTTTCAAATATTTATGAAGCACCCACCGTGGGAAGCATACTGTGAGCTAGTCAGTCAATCTTCTGTGCTCAGCGGGGCGAATACAGAAGAAATGGAGGCTGGGTGTTTGTCTCCCAGAAACTGACGATCAATCAGTACAGATAGAAGCAGCAGAGCAGGATAATAGATGTAAAAGTCATTTAGTGTCCAAATGAATATAGAGCAAAATGAACTCATAAGAATGCAAGCTGAGGAAATCTTATTTTTAAAAAACAATTTAACACAAATCACTCTGTTTTAAAGATACATGTGTAAAAAAGACAGTTCTGGTTTGTTCTGTGGCATTTTGAACTATTAAGAATACAAAGCACACCTAGCTAAAGGCTAACATCTGAGAATTGTAGTTCTAAGCCAGCCAGGGCAGAAAAATCCATGAGACTTTTGTCTCCAATTAAACACCAAAAAAGCTAGAAGTGGAGCTGTGTCTCAAGTAGTAGAGCACTAGCCTTTAATACAAAAGCTCAGGGATAGCACCCAGGTCCTGAATTGAAGCCATAGAACTGGCAGGGGGAAAAAAAGGAACACTATAAAAAGAAGAAGCAGTGTGTAAAGTTCTAAAGAATACATAGATTTTAAAATATGTATTTTTGGCAGTACTGAGGTTTGAACTCAGGGCCTTGTACTTGCTATATTTTTTGAGACATGGCCCAGCCCAGCCCTAAAGATGTCAAAACCTTTGTTTTAGGCACTGCTTTCGAAAGAAAGTTAAAAAGCAAAAAAAAAAAGGGGGGGGGAATACATAAGTACAAGCCAGCTGACAAAGACGCAGACCAGACAGACAGACGTTATTGAATTGAAATCTTTGAATGAGTTAAAGTGATGATTCCTATACTTTTCTGGTTATCATAAGGCTCATTCGAATAATTATGTTTCAAATACAGAGTTTTTATACTTTTCATTTCTGTTCTGTTTTGGAAATTCAAATTGGTATGGTAGGAGAACCTAGGAACCAGAATGTTTTCATGTCGTTGGGAGTTCTTAAAATATTGTGTGCTTGGCAAACAGAGAAAAGTACAATACATCTTCTCTGTTCCAAGTAAGTTGTACCAGAAACAATTCTCACAGAGTGAATCTATCCAAGATGGAGACCTGTATTCCAAAGACTCAGTAGATGCAGAAGCTGTAAGAAGAATGAATTGGAAAAAGATGGCATTATCTTACTGGTTATCAGAAAAACCAATGTCAGAAGAATAGGTGAACAAAAAGCATATACAGTCACCATCATGATGTATAGAAAAACATCATGAGGTATTTCAGGAAGTTAATACAATATTTTTAAATCATTTTTTGGATTTGGTAATGTATGCATGTATATAAAGTGATGTCTATTAGTTTAGTTCCTGTGACATTCTAAACTTTCTTGCTAATGTTTCTTTTCCTACTACATTTTCTAATTGGTTGTTTCTGGTATGTAGGCAAATTACTTGGGTTTTTTAATCTTGTTTGAGCATATACTAGTCCCATTAGCTTTCCTGTACCTTCTTTTGAATTATTCTGTGTAATCAGTCACATCTTGTGCAAATAGCAGGCTTGCCTTTTCCCTTCTAAGTCTTATGCTTATTTCTTTTCTTTCCTAATACTAATTAGCTAGGCACAGTGTTGTGTAATAATAGACATAGAGATCTTTTGTCTTGTTCTCAGCTTCATAAGGAAATCTTCAGTTTATTTTGTTGTTAGATATGATGTTTGATGTGGGGTTTGACCAAGCCTTTGGTTAGATTAAGAAAATTCCAACCGGGCACCCGTGGCTCACGCCTGTAATCCTAGCTACTCAGGAGGCTGAGATCTGGGGATCATGGTTCAAAGCCAGCCGGGGCAGGAAAGTCCATGAAACTCTTATCTCCAATAAACCACTATAAAACTGAAGTGGCACTGTGGCTCAAGAGGTAGAGCACTCACTTGAGCTGAAGTGCACAGGGACAGCGCCCAAGCCGAGTTCAAGCCCCATGACCAACCGAAAAAAAGAAAAAGAAAATTCCCTTATATTCCTTGCCTGCATGGCTTTTTAAATTATGAATAGATATATAGTTAATCTATTGACATTTCTCTATTGTTGATTTATTACCAACTGGTTTCTCTTTATTAGTCTGTTAAAAAGAGACATTGGGCTGGGAAGGTGGCTTAGTGGTAGAGCGCTTGCCTTGCATGCTTGAGGCCCTGGGTTCGATTCCTCAGCACCACATAAGCAAAAAGCAAAAATCCGGAAGTGGTGCTGTGGCTAAAGTGGTAGAGCGCTAGCCTTGAGCTGAAGAGCTGAGGGATAGCACCCAGACCCAGAGTTCAGGCCCACGACTGGACCCCCCCCCCAAAAAAAAGACAGAGACGCATACTGGGTTGCTATGAGGTAAAAATGCTTTACATTCTGGAATTAACTGTACTTCATGGCCATAAAGTATGTTTTGAATATACTGATCAATTAACTTGGTTAGCATTTTACTTATACTTTTGCTATTTATGATCATAGGTGAATTAACAGTTTTCTTTTCCTTATTTTGTTCTTGTCTCAGAGTATATCAATGTGAGTGAATCTAATATTCAGGTCCAAAAATACTGTTACAAGAAAAGGGCTATCAGCCAGATGACAGTGGCTCATGGCTGTAATCCTAGCTACTCAGTTGGTTGAGATCTGAGGGTCATTCAAGAAAGTCCTTGAGACTCATGTTTCTAATTAACCACTCCCCCCCCCCCCCCCCCGCCACACACACACACACACATACAAAGGTGGTGACTCACACCTATAATTCTAGCTACTCAGGAGGCTAAGATCTGAGGATAGTGATTCAAAGCCAGCTTGGGCAAAAAAAATCCATGAAACTCTTTCCTCCAATTAACCACCATAAAACAGAACTGGCGCTGTGGCTTGAGTGGTAGAGTGCTTGCCTTGAGCTGAAGAGCTGAGGAACAGCACGCAAGCCCAGAGTTCAAGCCCCATGACTCACCAAAAAAAAAAAAAAAAAAGGCTGAAAGTAGAGCTGTGCTCAAATGGTAGAGTTCTAACACTGAGTGAAAAAACTAAAACAGTGCTCAGGCCCTGAGTTTAAGCTGCAGAACCTTTACAGAAAAAAGGGTGGGAGGGGTAGATTCCTTCAAGACTTGATAACTTTAAATTGTCTTGAAAAACTTCTTTGTTGTTCCATAATTTTTCTGGGAGAAGTTTAGCTCCCAATTTAGTTTCTATATTGGTCATTGGCTTTTTCAGGTTTTCTATTTCTTCTTGATTCAATTTCAACAACCTATTTTTCAAACACTTTATTCTAAACTTTTTACCATAAAATTTCTGGTTTCATCCTATGAATCATCCAATCTCCATTGTTTTTACAATTGTATTCCCCTTGTTACTTGTAATATAATCTATTTATTTATTCCCTTTTTCCCTCCTTTCATCAGTCCTGCTAGGAGATTGTCTACTTTTTCTATGAAAATATGAAACCTATATAAAAGACTGGTTTTGTTTTTGTTTTTGTTGAAATCTGGACCTGGGAGTTATCTCTTAGCTTTTTCCACTTGAGCCACAGCTCCACTTCCAGATTGTTGGTGGTGGTGATAGTAGCTAATTGGAGATAATAGTTTCAGGAACTTACTTGCCCAGGCTGGCTTCAAACTGCAATCCTCAGATCTCAGCCTCCTCAGTAGTTAGGATTATAGGCATGAGCCACTGGTACCAGGATGTTTTGGTTATTTTTGAGATAGTATTTCACTTGTAGGTCCTAGTCAGATAAAACAGTGATCTTCCTCTTTGTGTTTCTCACCTAGCTAGGATGACAGGCACATACTCCTTCCAGCTTTAATTGAGATGAAGGTCTCATGAAATGTTTGCTTGAGCTGGCCCTGAACTGGATCTCCCTGATCTCTGTTTCCCAAGTAGCTAATAGCTATCATTACAGTAGTGAGCCACCATACCCAACTTGGAATGTGTTTAATTTTATAAGAAGATCTTGATGTCTTTCAATTAAATTTTGTATAGGGTATAGGTTTTTGCCTATCATTTGTTTAAAAAAACTATTGCTGCACTGTATATTTTCTTTGCCCCTTTGCTATTTATGTAGATCTCTTTCTAAGCCCTCTGTTTCATTGATTTATCAGTCTATTCTTTTATTAGTTCCATACTGTTCAAGCTGCCATAGCTATACAGTAAGTTTTAAAATCTAGTAATGTCAGTCATCTAACTTTATTCTTCTCTTTCAACATTATTTTGGCTGTTGTGGAGAGTCCTTTACTTTTGCCCTGTTTTTTTAAGACTCTCCAAACGAACATTAAAATCATATTGTCAACATCTAAGAGCCAAGTTGCTGATCTGGGCACTGGTTGCTCATACCTGTAACCATAACTACTCAGGAAGCTGAGATCTGAGGACCACAGTTCACAACCAGTCCAGGCAGGGAAGTCCATGAAACTTTTATCTCCAATTAACCACCCAAAGAGTTGGAAGTGGAGCTGTGGCTCAAGTGGTAGAGTGCTAACCTTCAGTAGATAAAGATCAGGGACAGCACCTAGGCCCTGAGTTCAAGCCCCAGGACCAGCACAAAAACAAACAAACCAAGTTGCTAGGATTTTTATTGGAATTTCATTTATTTTGCTGTGTTTATAATTTTGATAATAACTTCTTCTTTTATACTCATTTTCTCTTCTTGAGATTAACAAAGTTTTTGTAGTTTCTTAAGATGATAACATAGTTTTTATAGCTTCTTAAGTCAAATGTCTGTCGTATTCATTTCTATGGCTTATAATGCATACTCATACCTCTGAATATCTCATTTCATGACATCTCCACAAGTTTTTATTATTATTCTCATCATTATGTAGTTTCTAATGTTTCATCATTTTTATAATTTTTTTCTTAATTGGTATATAACTTAAAAATGCATTTTCAAGCTGGGAGCTGGTGGTTCACACTTGTAATCCTAGCTACCCAGGAGGCTGAGATCTGAGGATAGCAATTCAAAGCCAGCCCAGGCAGAAAAGTCCATAAGACTCTTATCTCCAAATTAACCAGAAGTTCATTCTGGTTAGAATTAGAAATGGAGTTGGCTCAAGTGATAGGATGCGAGCCTTGAGCAAAAAAAAAAAAAAAAAAAAAAAAAAAAAAAAAAAGAGCTTCAGGACAGCTCAAAAGTCCTGAGTTCAAGCCCTGCAACCTACACACACACACACACACACACACACACACACACACACACACACACACACACACACACACACACACACACACACACACACACAAAATGAATTTTTACCTTTCCTAATGCTCTTTCTTTTAACTATAGTTTACTTAATTCTTTTTTTTTGTTGTTGCTGTTTTTTAGCCCTGCCTTAGTAGGCAGATACTCTACAACTTGAGCCATGCCTTGAGCCTTAATTTCTAAATATTTAATTGCATCATTGTTGAAGAACTTTGTATACTATTGATCCTTTGAAATTTGCAAAGACTCTTTGGACTCTCATTATGTAGTCAGTTTTTTGTTTGTGTTTGGTTTGACTTTTGGGGGAGGTGTTTAGTTTTGAGACAAGGTCTAACTCTGCACTCTATGTTTAAAAAATGCACCAATGCACATATTCTGGTCAACCTTATTATAAAGTGAGTACCCCCTTGTAATCATAGATAATCAATTTTATAATAGTTCCATGTGAATTTAAAAAGCTACATAGCAAGATATTTTTAAAGATAATCTGTACTCACTGAGTTCAAGGTTAGATCCAACTTAGTAATTGTGTGTTTTGCTTCTCTTATCCTTAGTCATTTTTGTCTATTTGATCTATTTCTAACAGAGTCATATTATAATCTCTCAATGCAATTATGGTTTGTTAATTTTTTTGAGCAAGTTTAGAGACCCAGGGTGAGTTGAAGGTGATATGGAAATATTTTAATGTGCGTGCTTCTATGAATTGTTTTGATCATAAAGACAAGGTAACTCATACATAATGGCTCACTTGCTTCAACCATTTAGTGTGCTGTACACAAACCAACAGAGGAGAAAAGATTTCTGCCTAAAATACACAGTAGGCTTAGAAACACATCTGTCATGTAGACATATCCAAAAGCTTATGAATATTGCATTTTGCATTTCTCCTTCCCAGAGACAGTCTTTTTCATCCTGGTGTTAGCATATATCTGTTCTTATTACTAAAGTCACTTACATAAGCACATACTTGTACTTGAAAGGAAAAGTAAGTTTTCTACAAAATGTAAGGCGACATTGTCTTGCAAGTTCTCTCTCTATCATGCCATGGGGTTTGTCCTTTCAGCATTTAACCTAAGTCCTGCTTTCTTTTCTGAGATAAACAGTTGTTCTGTAGAGCCGAAGCCTCCTGGATGGTTTTCTCACCTATATCTTCTCAGATGGTGCTCTTACTTCTTTCCTATATATCAACCAGAACTGCCTTTATAAATAAACATGCCCCCATCACTCCTAATTAAACCCTTCCATGATTTAAAACAGCAGTGTGGTCCGTTTAGCACATGTTCCACACTGTCTGTGCGCCAGCCCAACGACCTCTCTCAACTCCTTTCTCCCACTGGGCCTTTAAACATTGCACTCTACTGTCCTCTATTCATCCTTTCCAAGGCCATTCTATAGTCCATGAGGTCATATCTCTTTCTGGATTCTCATAGTACTTTCTAGTACTCCTTTGTAACACTAATTATACTTTTTTTTTAACTCTTTAGCTAATCCTTGACTTCTTGGCCAGTATAAGCTCTTTGAAGACGTAGGTCACATCAGCCTTGGTTCAACCTGAATCCCAACACTCGGGGTGTCTCATACATCTCCTCACAGTGACTGATGAGTGAGTACTTGCTTTTCCTCACTTCAAAGTGAGATTAACCAAATGTGTCTACTCGTGTCTCTCTGCCTCTGCTCTCTCTGCCACACCCCTCCAAATTATACTTCATATCCAACACTGCCCCCAACCCACAATGGTTCTAAATTCAAGTCCAAAGCACTGTTCAGAAATGTCCTTTTTTTTACTGAAGATTTTGTATGGATACAGAAATGCCCTTTTACTCTCTTTTCTTTGCCCCTAAATGCTGATCTCTGCAGCAGTAGAAGCTGTCTCATTCCTCTATGTCTCCTCCAGCCAAGCAGCCTCCTCCCCACCTGCCTCCCAAGGCCTACAGAGTCCACGCTCAGCAGAATAAAGTCAAGAGCAAACCATGACACAGAGGGTCCTCAGTTTATAAGGCCATTGATTTCTGTTTAACTGTCAGTAGTGTCTTTTGTCATCTTTGGTGCTGACTGATAATCTTCTCTGCTCCTATAATGTTTAGTAACCGCTATCTGTGACTAGTTGAAGTCTTAGTTCCATCAAAGGCCACATCCACTGGAAACCCTTTCCAGAAATTCCCCAAGTACAGGTGAGTTTTATTTCCTAACTAAATATCCTTCTCCTTTTATCCTTCTTGATAGTACAGGTAATTTTCTCCCCCCCTTCTTTCTCCTCTTTTCACAAGTTCTGTTGCTTGCTGGATAGGCCTCTAGAAAGCAGGCACATGACACACCCTAATTCTGGTTGAATTATACTATTTTTTTTCTTCAGTGTTGTCTGAAATCTCTTCTGAAAAGCTACTGAATTTCATCTGTCTAAGTAAGTCAGTTGGAAGAGACCACTACTCTGGACAAGATGAGGCAGTACATACAAAGCACTTAATGGAGGACCATCATAGTAGAACCATTTAGATGCCCTCCTGCATTCTGGAGAATGGAGGAGATCAGCTTGTTGCAAAAGATAGGGTATTTTACATCTAAATCATGCCCTCTCTTCAAAATCCAGCTCTGAACAACCCTATTTCTTGCAAGACCTAGACTTATTTTTTCCATTCTGAATATTCTAACTATATAAAACCCAACTATAGTTTTAAAGCATACTTTTGTGGGGTTTTTTTTCCCCCCACAGATGTTAAAAACAGTTGCATGGAAGAAGGGCGCAGGTGGCTCACGCCTCTAATTGTAGCTACTCAGGAGGCTGACATCTGAGGATTGCAGTTCAAAGCCAGCCGGAGCAGGAAAGTCCATGAGACTTTTATCTCCAATTAACCACCAGAAAACCAGAAGTGGCACTGTGGCTCAAGTAGTAGAGTGCTCGCCTTGAGCTGAAGAGCTCAGGGACAGCACCCAGGCCCAGAGTTCAAGCCCCACAACTGACAAATTTTAAAAAAAATCATGAAAAAACAATTGCATGGGGTATCCTCCCAAGAGCTATCACAAGGCAGCTTCTATATTTTTTTAAATTGTGGGAATTTTCAAATGCACAAAGGTAGAGGCAATGGTGAATACAATGAGCCCATAGTCCCCAGCTGTTACAATTTTAGATATTTTGGCAGTTCTAGAGTTCCATCTCTCTGCATATATACTACAGTTTTCTTTGTGCCAGATTATCTGAAAGCAATCCTTGACTGTTGCATTTTACTTATTAGATACCTTGGAATGGACTTCTAACAGTTCAATGCATTTTCCTCCATAACTGCAATGCTATTATCACAGGTAACAAAAGTACCAATCCTCTGAGAGGCATTTTAAAAATAGTACTCTACACTTTCAATCACTGTGGTGAGCATTTGGGGAAGATGCTTTTGACAAAAGGGGCACTTTTGTTTTTGCAAATAACATCACAGAGCCCTAAGGCACTGCCTCCCACATATCTGAATTGGATTTTCTTACTCCTTCTCCCGTCCAAATGTGTTCCCTACTTCAGTTGAAGGCATTAACATCCACCCAGACTTAAGCCTTTCATCAATCCACTGCTCCGATTACTTACCATTGAGTTCTCCCGGAACCAGAGCCTGAGGCAAGGATTCCACTCTGACCAGTTAGAAAGTGAAACTGGACACCAAGGGAGTTGCACCAGGGGGTGGGGCTGGCCAGTGAAAGAAAACAATGAAGAGTACAAGTTGTCCAGCGCTAGAGGACACTGGAGCTCTGTCCCTCAGAGAAACTGGAACACACCTCATGACCTCCCAGCCAATATGCAATGGATCTGGGTTTACATGCCCCTCAAGGTTTCACCCATCATTGTTGAGGCTCAGTCTCCCTTCTGGCTTGTGCTAGATCTGAGCTGAGCTTCCTGCCAAGTCAGAGCACGGGGTTCCCAGGTATTCTGTGTGGATGTGGCATATGAGGAAGCATGAGTGGGGCCCTGACATCAACCACTGAGTTTCCTCTCACCCCACACAGAGGCCAGGGATAACTTTCTCAAGTGCAAGTATAACTGTGACATTCCCCAGTCTATAAAAAGGGTTTGTGTGCCAGGTGGTGGTAGATCACTCCTGTAATCCTGAGATCTCAGATTTTGAAGCCAGCTTGGACAGGGAAACCTGTGAGACACCCATTTCCAAAATAACCATCCAAAAGCTGGGCTGGAGCCATGGTTCAAGAAGTGGAGCACCAGCTGACTAAGCAAAACCAACCAAGGTTGAGGTCCTGAGTTTAAACCGCAGTACCGCAAAAGGGGTCAGGGTAATCCATGGATGTTGCTCAAGGGTAGCCTTACTTCTTTCTCTTGCTGGACTTCTATGGAGTGTGAGACCAAAGTGCTAGTCCTGGGCACCTCGGCCTAACTTCTCTAAGTGGCCAATATTTGACCTGGACTTGCAGTCATGACTCCTGTAGCTACATAGCTTTTGTCCTTGGTTTTTCATTACAACCCTGTGGATGGTTTATTGACAGGGACAAACCCCTGGCCGCTGGTGCCTTTCTATCCCTTTTACCCATTCTGTGGAGTCCCTGCAGCTGCTCAGGGCCTCACCACGTGCTGTGCTGTTTCTGCCACTGCACCCAAGCTCCTCCCGGCAACACTTTGTTCTTCTCTGTGCCACCACATTCTGCAGGCCTCTAGGAGTGATTTACAAGCTTATGTAACTTCACAAATGAGTCAGCAGGAGCCTCAGGAAGGCAGCATGGTGGAGTGGGAAGAACAGGGCGCTCGGTGCCAGAGAGAACAAGTTCATCTGCTCCTGCCACTTCCTGACTGTGTCTAGACAAGTCATCTCTCCTCTCCTGGCCCATGTCTTCCTCTTTCAAATGAGAAGAAGAGCACTGTGCCTACCTGGGAGGTTATTATAAAGATTAAAGAAGTCGAAGACTCCAAGAGTATGCTTTGTCAGGCTGCCCTCCTGATGCACAACTCCACCAGAGTGTCCTGGAACCACTGACCTCTGGCAAGCAGAACACACTGATTTATGTCAGGCTGAGTTTACCATCTGTGTGCTATCTGTGCTCTCTCTTTTTAAAAAAAATTTTTAGATAAAAGTCCACATCAGTTCTTTGTCAAGGAAAAAATGTTTCCTCTCCACTCTGAGCAAAGCAGCCATTTGTGCTGGTGAAATTCACCCCTACCAACAAGGGCTAAGCAGATGAGCTGGGTAGGGCTGGGCTGTGACCAGACAGTGCCAGTCTGTGCTGGTAGCCAGAGACGGCTGTGCTGCCATTCAGAGGTGACTTTGTGAAAACACAGCAAGACAGACAACTAAACAAACCAAATGCATAGAAGGGGGAAGGTGGGATCTGAACCCCCTCTCTGCCCTCATGGCCGTGAGGGAGGGAGGTACAGAATGTCTTTTGCTAAAACAAAGCAGTGGCTGATGAATGAGCATGCCACTGTACTCACCAGGGCTGAGGATGATTCTGGAACATTTTTTTCCCCCAAGGATTTGAATCAAATGCCTGCAAGTTTAAAAAAAAATTTCAATCTCCTCTCTCCCCCCACCACCCCTACCCCCCCTTCCTCACTCCCTTCAGTCAGCAAAAAGCAGTGTTCCAAATATTCTTCCCTGCTGGTCACCTCGACATTAGGGCAGGATTACAAGTGTAGTGCAGGCTTAAAGCAGTATGGGGTCTGCAGAGAAGATAGTCAGATGTGAGGGTTGATGGATGGGCATGACCACAGAGCAGAGAGACCTCGAGACAGACACAGAACTCAGAAACTATAGGATGGTAGTAGTGGAAGGGATCTTTGAGGTCGTTGCCTTGTTCTGCTGCTTTTTAGATGCTAAACAAAAGCAGTCTAACAGGGCTGGGGCGTAGCTGGACAGCAAAGTGATTGCTAGAATTCAAGAAGCCCGGGTCTCATTCCCAGCAAAGGTTGGTCCATGACGTGGGAAGCCAATAGAATACATGAAAGCAGGATATTTCTTTTAAATAAAATCCTAGACAAACTCTTCCCCTGTAAAATAAGGAAAAGGGAAGTCATTGGAGGGGGAAGGGAAGGCAGGAGGGGTTCTGGAGCCCCAGCCTCTGAGCCTGTATTTAATTTGTCCTGGATATCCTGGGGCCACGCTGACCATTCTGAAAATCTCTGTGTAGGGATGACTAAGCTAAGGTCACACATCAGAACTGGCACGAGAGTCCAAATCTCTCTGTTCTTGGTCTCTGTGTGTCTGTCTCTGACTGTTTTTCTGTCTCTCTCGCTGAGCCTACCCTCACACTAGACAAGGTCCTACTTTGTATCCCAGGATACGATTGAACTCAAAAGCCTCCTGACTCAGCCTCCTCAATGCTGAGATTGCAGGCAACACCACCATACATAGTTTCCATTATCCAAACCCCTTGATTTTAAGTTCCCCAAACTACTTTTTCCTCTCTTTCTTAAAAAAAAAGGTTTAAAGCTGCCCCATTAAATAGCTTGTTGAAGGAAACAAGCAAGCTAGCAGCATACAAATGTAAAACACTGGTTTGGGAAAGGCTCTTACTCTTTTTTTTTTTTTTTTTTTTTTTTGCCTGCTGGACTCAAGTGCAGATTTTTACATTTATTTTCAAGGTTCTTAAGCATGGCAGTTAGGGAATCCCAAGAGATTTATTAAGATAATGGTCTTTTATTTATTTTTTGGGAGGGGTCCGGTTGTGGGGCCTGAACTCTGGGCCTGGGTGCTGTCCCTCAGCTCTTCAGCTGGTGGGCTAGCGCTCTACCACTTGAGCCACAGCGCCACTTCTGGCTCTTTTTTTATTTTTCTTGCTTATGTGGTGCTGAGGAATTGAACCCAGAGCCTCATGCATGCAAGGCAAGCGCTCTACCACTGAGCCACCTTCCCAGCCCAAGATAATGGTCTTTTAAACCAGGTTAAGTCAAACCATTTGTACCTCTTAGAAAGCAGCCATGTAAAACAATAAATACAATAGTAGTATCTTTTAAAAATATTTTAATACATTGGCATTATAAAAAATATGAAATTGGCAGCAGACAGAAAGAACAAGCTAAATCTCCCAAATGGAGGAGCATAAGGGATTTCAGACTTGTGCTCTACTTCCCAGCAACACCTTCCTGGGCTTGGATGGTCCCTAATGTCACTGAGTATAGGGCATAAGCAGGAAATCTCAGCATTTGGAGGCTGGGCAGGAAGATCATGACTTCAGGCCAGCCTGGAATGCAGAGCCTTAAAGAGGCTGTCTCATAAAACCAACACAAAAACTGAAAACAAAACCAAAACAAAACATTAGTCATATCCAGCTGCTAGTGGCTCACACCTGTCATCCTAGCAACTCAGCGGGGCTGAGATCTGGGATCACAGCTCAAAGCCAGCCTGGGCAAGAAAGTCCATGAGACTCTTATCTCCAGTTAACCACCAGAAAACTGAAAGTGGTGCTGTGGCTCAAAGTGGTAGAGCATTAGCCCTGAGTGAAAATGCTCAGGGACATCACCCAGGCAAAATCATTAGTCATTAAAAGTCAATATTCAAGAAACAGGGAGCAGAGACATGCAATTACTTTCTCTCTCTTAAATATTCAAAGGAGGACCCAGTCCCTAAAGCTGACAACCTAGTCTTAGAGTAAAGGTAGGAGAAACAAAAGATGTTCCATAGACAAGTCTATGGATTAAATGGGAGAGGGAGGAGAGTAGAATTCGCACCTCAGATGACTGAACTCTGGTTAGTGTCCATCCCATACATTTATTTATGTGACTCCCTTGTAAAAACAAGGTCAGTGGCATACATATGAAGAAAGGCCTGGAAGGACATACACTAAAATGCTAAGTGTTGTTTCTAGGTTATTGATTATGAATGTCCTGAATTAATTCCTTCTCTCCTTGCCTTTCTCCTTGTCTTCATTTCTTAAGTGTTGTGTCTTTCTCGTGTATGACTTGTGTTTCTCTCTCCAGACAGAAGTCCAGTAACTGCGGGCATTTTTCTCTGCTTTATTCCCTGCTGAGATCTCAGTGCCTAGAACCATGCCTCACATTTAATGGACACTTAACGAATACTTGCTGGATGAATGAACAGGTAATTAAACAGTGAGAAAACCATTTTAATTGCAGGCAATATAGACCGTGCCTTACAGTATTGGCTGTCAATCTTTGGGGACAATTTTTTACATTGTACTATCACAGTCCAGAAATCATTGTGTGTACATGCATGATAGCTCCAGCAAGGACTTCACAAAACAATACTTACTATTGTTCGTGATGCACCTTGATATTCTCAATTCTCTTCTACTACATTTGTCGACCCACAAAATTTATTTCAAGACTTGCTGGTAGGTTGTGATCTGCAAATGGGAAGGAACATGGATGGCTTGTCAAAGTATAAGAATAATCATGACATAAATCAAGAACCTAAACTTAGCAAGGACCAGCTGAAGTTAATCCATGAGTCCCTGTGTTCCCCCACTTCTCCCCAGAAAGGCAGGCTGTCTTAGAATCTGACTAGAATCCGTTAGGCAGCTCTGCCCCTGTACGTAAAGAACAGGCTGGAGTAGGGAGGGTTTTCTAGCACATCCTACAAGTGTGAACTTAATGTTACTTGAAATTTTATTCAAATCCAAGGGTGAATATGAGACAAAGAATGATGGGCCAACGATTAAACATGCCTGTTCTGCCATCAGCTAGCAGTATGACTCTCTTCAATTACTTGTACCTCAGTTTCCTCATCTGTCAAATTGGGAGTTGGCCATGATGTTAATAACCACCCCTAATGTTTTTACACTGACCCTCACGCCCCTCGAAGAATGGGTTATCCGCTCATTGAAAAAAAGGGGGCTCCAAAATGGTAGATAATCCCCCCAAATCAGCAAGTGGCAGAATTGGGTTTGAACTCTGTTCTCTCTCATGCTTATCCTGTGTTCTCAACAAAAACACATACTGTTTCCTGACAGATGTGCCTTCCATTTGGCCTCTCTTTGAGCTAAGAAGGTAAAGTATATAGGAAAGTAAAAATCTAGAGTTTATAGTAAAGTCTCTGGTGCCAAAATGGCACCAAAAAGGTACACACCTGGCAAAAATGTAATACCCCAGGTAACTTGTTTAAAAGATTCAATTTAATCCTTACAACCTTCAAAATTATTTCCCCCCCCCCCTCATTGTATCAACTTACATGCAAGATTTACCAAGACTTTTAAGCTAAGAGGTACTTTGTGTGTCCATGGGAGTGCAAACTCACTGAGAGTGGTAGGACTTTCTCACACATAACTACCAATCTAACTGCAAGAAGTGGCCAGGTTTAAACCCAGACCTGTCTGACTCAAATTCTTTCTAAACATAACCACTATGCCTCTAACTCCTGGTTTACCACACAGCTGCAAGCATTGTGTGCTTCAGTTCCAATCCCCATTAGAAGCTCAAGCTACATAATTAGTTTCAGAGTTACCATGTCTTGGCTGAATCTATAATTAGGCAAGTGTTGTAAGACATAGTTAGACATATTCCCTAACTCCCTAAAATACGTCACACTCACCCAGCGGACTAGACTTGCAGGAAAACACAGGGCTGGAAAAGATTTTTACCACACTTTCTCATTCCTCTCCCTGGTCACCATCAACAAGTTCTAAACACGAAAACTTTGTGGTTCTTTTTTACCCTTTTTAAACAATAATCACACTCTTATCATAAAGTTTCCTCGTAGTGCATCTGAGAAACAAAACCTGTTTTTGATTTGATAGCACACAGTGATATTAATACATTGTAGTCTCTGTGCTGGAAATGGTCGAAGGTGAGAGATGGATACAAGAAGCATGTTTCAGTAGAGGTCAGATGCAGGTCTGTCAGGACGTTGGTCTATTTAGTGTTTCTGGATACAACGAGACAGGTCCAGGGAATGGTTTTGAGCAGGCAGGCAAATATACACACTGCTGCCATCTTCCTCTTTGAGGTGTGAGACCCAGCCCGTTGGGTTCTGTGGCTTCTCTTGACCTCAGGGCTGCTCCTCTGGCTCTTCACCACTCTTCTGTATTTACTGAGGCTTCTCCTGGGCTCAGCCTCTGCCAGGAACTGTGAGGTTACAGAAGGACAGAGTATGAATTTCTGCACTGTTATAGGCATTCTTCATAAAATACCAGACTCCAGTGTGACCTCAAGGCCCCCCACAGCCAAGCTGGTGACTTAGCTATTATCACCTTCCTTCTTTGTCACTTCCTGAGAGCCTGGAAAGACTTTCTTGTTACTGTGTCCTAAAGAGTGTGATTCTTCCTTATTTCCTCCTGCACGGGGGCTCACTATACTATCAACTATTCTCAGCCCTCCAGCCTTGAGTGGCACAGCACGGTCTCAATGTACAGCTCGTTGGGTCAGCTAGAGGAGACGCACAGGTAGCTCAGCATTGTGGACCAGTCTCCTCACCTTCTTCATGGAATATGGCTCCCTCTGTCCCATCGTGCATCAAATCTACTCTGTTTTCATCTTTTCTTCTTTTTTTTTTCAGTTCCAGGGCTTGAACTCAAGGTCTCAAACTTACTAAGCTGGGGCTCTACCACTTAAGCTATGCTTCTAGCACTGCTTTTTGTTCAATATTTTGTTCAATATAGAGCTTCTCAGATTTTTCTGCATTACACTGAGATCCTGCAGATCTCAGTGGATTACAGATGTGAGCCCCTGGTGCCTGGCTCCAAACTGTGTTTTTGATTGGGAGTCATCATTCCAAAAAGAAATCTTATTCCTATGAGAGGTCAGTCCCTATTTCTCCCTTCCCTCCAGCCTCCATTAACCTATTCTTTATTTCTACGGAATATAAATGAAATACCATGGAGGGCATTTTGTTACTAGTTTCTTCCAATTAGCACAGAGTTTTCATCTGTGTTGTTATATACCAGTATTTCATTCATTTGTATGACTAATTCTCCATTGTATAAATAATAAACCATTTGGTTAGCCAAATATCACTGGGCTAATTTCCACTCTCCAGTTAAGATGATGAAAATGGTACCATGAATATTCACACCCAAGTGTTGGGTGGCTGTATATTTTCATTTCTCCCAGGTATATATCTAGGAGTGGAATGCCAAGTTGGCAGAGATATTAAGGAAGTATTTCATCCATCTTTGTCTCTCTGTTTCCCAGGGCTTCTCCATATTCATTAAACAAAAGGGCATTTTGTTAAAGCAACAGCAGCATTTTTTAAGCCTGAAAGACAGTCACCAGCAGAAACACCCCCATTTCAAACCATATGCAGCAACGTTGAGTGACTGTCAGTCTGGGGACAAATCACTGCAGTCACTGCACATTCATGGCAGCCTGTAGCCCCCAGAAGGGAAGGAGGTATGCAGAACCAGGCTTTTCTGCCTGCAAACTAGTCTGCCATAACTTCTTATGAATCTTGGACTATGACCCCTGGGAGTAAGCCTAGGCCATGGGCATTTACAGCGCCAAACGAGCAATTCTTACTTGCCAGCCCTGCTTTTCTGCCCATTTATAACAGAAGCCTGCCCCCTGCTGGCCATGAGCAGCTGGGATCCATCACACTAGGGAACAGCAGGTTTCTCCTTAAAAGCATCTGCCCTTCCAGGAGCATTATTTCAACTGCTACTTTCCACCCCTCCCGCCCCACCCCCCCAGTTGTAGAAACACCAGAAATGAAATAATTGGCAGAGCATTCTTCTCTTGCTTTGCATTTTTATTGTTTGTAGGGGTTTATTTCTCCCTTCTGTTTCACAGAAGTAGAACTGAACGAGTTTCAGTTATTTATGATCTACTTTCATTGTGATAACCATTATTTGCACATAGGAGTGCCTGACCAGGATCTGCTGCTGCTTCAGGACTCAAGAGTCACAAAAAATACTTTTCTGTGGTACATGTGAATAAGAGCCAATCAAGACAGGAGACAGAATAACTTTTAGGCTGTCTGACTGCTAGGAATTTTTCAGAGGTCAGCAGACTAAATGTGAATAGAGGTAGCCTGTGGGTTTGATTTCCTCCAGATCCTGCCCTTCCTCCCAGAGATAAAAGCAAGGTAAAATTTGAGGAGAAAGTGTCTCTCTCCCTCACAATGCAAGGGCTTTGCATGTTGTCATTCTTTTTCTTTGCACAGAGCAGGAACCGAGGAGAAATGAATTTAGGGAAGGAAAGAGGTCATTTATTTTGAAAAGTGGCTCCAGTTGATCAGATCTGGGCAGAGGACCAGTTTAGTGCTAGCGTCAATTTGAAGCAAGAAGACTAAAGGTTAGATGCTTTCAGACCTTTCTGCTTCACTGTGTATCCGGCACATATAGCCAGCCTCCTGAGTGCCCTGTGTTAGCATGGGTCTCTGAGGACTGCCTTCTCGGGGCCTTTAGCGTTTAGCAATCAGTCAAGAAATCCAAGTGGCATGAGGCAGAAGGTTTTTGAGAAGGCAAGAACTTGAAAAATGGTGGAGTTACATAATCCAGTTCCACTTTGGATCCAGATGACGAAATTCTGCAGAGCTGCCAGCAGGGGGCACTCGGGATATGTGTGAGAACTCCAGAGGTGCGGGTTGCCAGGATTCAAACTAAAGGACAAACAGAACAATGGGCCTTTGTGGTTTTTTCCTCAGTCTGGAGAGAGGAGACAGGATGGCTGGATTCCTATCCTGGGGGATCCAGCTTGCTTCTCCTAGACTGCCTTCTTAATAGGCTTTCTGGAATCTCTAGAACTACATTGCATATATATATATATACATATATATGTATGTATATATATATACACACACATATATACATATATATACTTTTTATTGTAAAAATAGTGTATTGTTTTTTGTGTTGCAGTGTCTCCCCTCAGATGCTGCCAGTGTCTTTTGTGGGAACCTTTTTGTCTTTTTGGTTTTAACCCTCTCTCTCTGCTTCATTGTTATTATTATTCCTCTGAACCATCTTTGACCTTGTAGTAAATGTCAGTGAGAAATGCATGGAGATAAATCAACCCATAGGCTGAGCTCTGAACGGCTTCACACTTTGACACAAAATAACCCTTGAATACAATCTAAAATATGCTATAATGCAATATGTGATTGTCACATCCTCCCTTGCCACCCTACAGCCCTTCTGCTGTCACTGGCCCCCAAAGCCCTCTCCCTACCTGACCAGCACGTCTTCCAGGCTTTTTAGACCCACACCAGAACAGTGTAACTCCTGTGATGCAGTTCTTTTGCTTTTGGCATTTTACATGAGACAATCTACTCATTTCCAGAACATAATGGAACTCTGAGGATCACTGACTGAGGTAATCCAGGTAAGAAAAGCAAAGGCTTAGCCTCACATAGCTGTTCTCCAACACCCGGGCCCTCTAACTGGTTCCAGTTCATGCTGGCCAGAGTACCTGTCTTTATTGGTGGAGATTTTTCTCTTGAGGATCTTCCTTATTGTCTTTCTGTCCAAATTAGCTTTTGCTTTATCATATGTTCTATTTATATATAAAGAGAAAAAGCTAGAAATCTGAATGAAGTTTAAATTATCTTCCTGGGCTTTGAGAGCATAAGGAATCAAGAAATGTGACTTTGCATATATGTGAAGGAGCCAGAACATTCCAGGGCAATTAACAGGCACCTCAAGCTGATGACAGAAAGCTACTTTGCCTGGAGCCTCCAGAAGTCTCTAGGCAGCAATACCCAGTAAGAACCTTTCTCAGCCCCAGACACTGCTACTATGATTGTGTGACAGGGGCTCCTAAGTCCTACATTTCATGATCCCTACCTCCAAATCCATTCTGCTCTATTTATGTTTCCGTGTGTGGGTGTGGGTGTGGGTGTGGGTGTGTGAGTGTGCATGGGTCCTGCGGCTTAAACTCTGGGCTTAGATGCTATCCCTGGGCTTTTGTGCTCATGTTTGCACTCTACAGCTCCACTTTAGGCTTAAAAAAATTTTTTTTTGGTGGTGGTTATTGGTAATAAGAGTCTCATGAATTTTCCTGCCTTGCTACAAACTGCGATCCTCAAATCTCAGCTTCTTGAGTAGCTAAGATTACAAGTGTGAACCACCAGTGCCAGCCAATGTTTCAGTGATTTTTTTTTCAGATCCTACTCCTGTGTGTCCCCAGAGGAAGAGACTAACATTGTATCCGATAGCCCATGATCCTCTTCGATGTGAGCATTTGCACTTTCCCCAAGAACCGAGGAAGGAAGATGAGGTGTGATGTGATCACACTTGTCCCTCTTCTAAATACCTAGTGGCTGCTATCTATCATGTCCCAGTTCCAGAACCTTGCTGGACCAAACTGAAGACAAAGACAGGGGGATGGGGCAACATCTGACACGGAGAGGTAATTCAACGTGTAACAATCTTTCCCACTTGCTTGCCCTTGCCAGGCCCTGACCACCACAGAGGAAGGCAGAATAAGACACAGGTCCTGCCCTGTGGGGCCTGACCCTCTGTGCCTCCTACTAGGACTGAAAATGAGAGTGCAACACAAAGCCCCAGCCCAGTGCGCCCAGCTTCTAGGGGCCGGTGTCCTCCCTCAGCCTACCTCTTCAGAGCAATCCACGGTTGCTGTGATTTCCAGAACAACAGCAACAGATAAAGGTTATATGGCTTTCTAAATTAAGCTTTGCCTTGCTTTGGAAACTAACAAAGCATTCCTGCACAGACACTCATCCAAAGTGAATCCTTTTATGTTTGTACAGCTGTTCAAAACATAGGTGAATTTAAAATTTCATTCTTAGGTAGGGAAGAGAGGTCAGTCCCTGAAGAAGAGCTGGGGGGACACCGAGGGAAAGGATGTGATCAAATAGATCTAAAATTCTTAGGTCTGGCTAAATACAGGGTAAGGGAGATCATTATGGTTAAGTTTCATGGTTTACCCTCCAGTGGAATCCTTGGGGAGGGGATGGCTGTATCTGCCTCTAATCAGTGTGAGGCAGAGGGAATAAACATAAACTGTAAAGGGGGTATTTAAAGGTCAATGTCTGGACTATGTGGTTAATGGACCACAGAGTGGAAGGTACTTTCTTCCTTCCCTCTGTTGGCATTTGCTATAGGAATAGACTGCCCCCCCCCCGCTCCCTTAGAGATGGAAGCAAGATGTGGGTAAGCACAATTTCCAGGCTCTCCTGGAGATTAGAACTCCTCACAGCACGGAAGGCCCTCACAGACACTGGAGAGAAATAGACAGATGAGAAGATGTGTCCACCTCGCCCACGTCCTACCCACGTGCCGAGGACCGCCTCCATGCCACATCTGTATCTTTGGGTCCATAAACTTGTATCTCCACGTGTGTCAGGCAAAACGGTGAGACATCTTGGCAAACAAGTCTTCCAAAGGCTCTTGGCTCATAAAAATTCTGCCTGAAATGTTTGGATTGGCTACCAGGACTCATGTTTTCCTTAACTTATCTCTGGGTTTCTTCTGTAAGGGTGCCAGTCATGGGGTGGTGATAGAACTCGAAATCCAGTTCCTTTGGAGACCATTTTTTTTTTTTTGCCAGTTCTGGGGCTTGAACTCAGGGTCTGGGCACTGTTCCTGAGCTGCTTTTGCTTACAGCTAACACTCTACCACTTGGGCCACAGAGCCAATTTCCGGCTGTTTCTTATGTGGTGTTGAGGAATTGAACTCAGGGCCTCATGTATGTGAGGCAAGCACTCTACCACTGAGCCACTTTCCCAGCCCTCTTTGGAGACCATTTTTACAACGGTTGGATGGTTATAAGGAACAGAGATGGAGCTGACGTGGAGAGGGATGAGGAGGTGGATGATGCCAGGTAGAGCTAGAGAATACTTGCCAAGAGATTGAAGAAACGGAGGGCCTCCTCACAGAGCTGACAGCCGCATGGGTGCTCAGGGGGCTATTTCCCTTCAGCTCAGGGCCCAGACTAGAGGCCATTCTCTGGTCTTGCTACTGTCACAAGCTTAGCTGTTTATCAGTGGGCCATTTTGACCCCAATTTCATTGTCTGTAAGTGAAAAATATTAGACTAGACATCTCTAAGGTTTTTTATAAACCCTATAATTGATCATTTTGTATCATTTTATGGTTTCGTTTTAAATATTTATGATGCTTTATGTCTTATTAAAACCCTTTCCCAACCACTCTAAGAGTTGAGCAGCACAGATATTATACCTCCCATTTTAGAGATTCATGAACTGAGGGTCAGCATCAGGGAGATGATAATGTGTTATCACAACTGGCAAGTGGATTCCTAAGACTCCAGCCCAAGCCTTCCAACTGGAACTTTGTTCTTCAGCTTCTTGGTGGCTGGGGACTTATTATGCCTTTTAAATCAGGTATTATAGATCTTCTTTCCAGAAAAAAAAATAACTTGCAGTTTTAGATACCTCTGGGTTAACTTGGATCCCAGGGTAAAATTGTCCTCTGCCACCCATGTGGACATTTGCAAGTGGCCAGATTGTAAACTCGTTGGAGGTTCCAGTCATGCCTTTTCTCTTCTTATCCAGCTACTCACAGAGCCAGAGGCCTACCCAGGGCTGTTGCCTTCACAAGAAGAAGGAAAGCCACACAGGAATGTGGAATGGGCCAATGTTAGTGTGACTTATCCCACACCGAGTACTGTCCTTGTCCACATCCTGCCTTCCATGCTAGTCCCAGCTCCAAGAACCAGCACAGCGTCTCATGGTAGCAGCAGCGGTGGCAGTATCCTCCTCTTCAACATGATTTTGCCAGCATTAACACAGCCAGAGACAGAAGACCAAGGTTCCAAATTCTCTGCCCCTTCCATAGTAGGCCTCTGGCCACTCCTGTTTCATCCCCCTGGACTTCTACACTCAGCAGCTATGATAAGACCTCAGTCCTTTCCTGAGGGCATGTAGGGAAGAACACTCTCAATCAAGAGGCAAGGACAATTGACCCATGAAATAGAGGTGGCTGGGGCTGGGAAGATGGTTCAGTGGTAGAGCGCTTGCCTTGCATGCCTGAGGCTCTGAGTTCAATTCCTCAGCACCACATAAGCAAAAAGAAAAAAAAAAGCTGGAGTGGCGCTGTGGCTCAAGTGGTAGAGCTCTAGCCTTGAGCTGAAGAGCTGAGGGACAGTGCCCAGGCCCAGAGTTCAGGCCCCACGACCGGACCCAAAAAAGAAATAAGAGGTGGCTGAACTTCAAGTAACTTGTCCATTACTGCCTGCATTTTCTTCATTATTCTATTCCCCATGTCCTTCCTTTCTCAGATGGGGTGGAGAAGGTAAAGGATTCCAAAACTATAAGAAGCAGGGCCCATCCCAATAAAATGAGACCATCCCACACCCAAGGGAAGGACTCAGTGGAGCTCCACTAGCCAGATTGGATGTTGCCACTCAGGGAAGAATCTGACCACAGCCAAAGGAGGTGTCTGTCAGCTGTTGTAGTCACCAATGACTTCACTGTGAGGCAAGTCCCAGGAGAACAGAACAGTGAAGTCTGCAGGGACCCAGGAGATTATATGTATTGGGCCAACACCCTCGCTGATGGGCAAGGGAACAGCATGGTTGTGATGTGTCCATGGCCTCCCAGAAAGTCTGGAACCCAGAAGTCCTGACCCAACACCACACAAGTTCCTGTCTTATTTGGACCTTAGATGACTAAGGTTTCCAACCAGGAACCAATCTGAGCAATCAGGAAGGAAGTTTGAATTTCCCACACTGTACTTGGTTAAATCACTCTGATGAAAGTCCTTTTGGTTATCAAAGCCTCCTCCCTCTAGCCAGAAACACAGCCTGATTTCTTAATGAGTCATGGTGGATCTACAACAATCAGGTAGTCCTGAACCACTAGCCCTCCCCCTCCCCAGGGAGGGTGGGGGTGTTATATCAGGTGGAACAGGAAGTGGGGCATCTTGCACAGATACTTCGTGAATGTTCCACATGCAAATAGCAAAGATTTCAGTTCTACTTCCCCTTAAAGAGCTCCCTACTTTCAAGGGCATCCAATACACTTGCAGTCACCCTGTGAACCAAATCAATTCAAAGAAATAAACATTTATTAAGCTACTATTAGAAAGGCAATGTAGTAGGTGCTGTACTCTGTCCAAAGACAAGTCTGACTGCCTTTTTTTTTTTTTGTCGGTCCTGGGGCTTGAACTCTGGGCTTGGGCGCTGTCCCTGTGCTCTTCAGCTCAAGTGGAGCGCTCTACCGCTTGAGCCACAGTGCCACTTCCTGACTGCCTGCCTTCTAAGCAGTCCCTGCTAATAGGGGAAAGCCAGGCAAAACTGCATTCAGAATGACTATTACAGAACAGCAATACCAGAAGTTCCATGATACAAGAAATGACTGGAAAAGTCATGAGTATGCCTGGTGAAACAGAAGCAAATATGTAGGTGAATGGTCCAGGGAGGGAAGTTGTGGAAGAGGAAGAATTTGATGAGAACCTGGAAAGATACGAAGGTCTTACAGAGCAGAAAGGAGGAAAGAGAGTTTCAGATTTGTGTGTG
Source organism: Dipodomys merriami (assembly GCF_024711535.1). Classification (NCBI taxonomy): domain Eukaryota; kingdom Metazoa; phylum Chordata; class Mammalia; order Rodentia; family Heteromyidae; genus Dipodomys; species Dipodomys merriami. Next base: position 73,932,467 of record NW_027203381.1, read on the forward strand.
TGTATGGGGGCGGGTTGTGGGGCCTGGGTGCTGTCCCTCAGCTCTTCAGTTCAAGGCGAGCGCTCTACCACTTGAGCCACAGTGCCACTTCTGGTTTTCTGGTGGTTAGTCGGAGATAAGAGTCTCATAGACTTTCCTGCCTGGGCTGGCTTTGAACCGCCATCCTCAGAACTCAGCCTCCTGAGTAGCTAGGATTACAGGCATGAACCACTGGTGCCAGGCCAGAAATTGTTTGTTTGTCTGTTTGTTTTTTAAGACACAAAAAGAACAATTCAAGCTGTTTGAAAGCATCAAGCTATGCGCAATAATAATCACACAGATGTGCTTGCCCTGTCAAGAACTGTTCCTAACACCCAACGTTGATTCATTCTCCGGATTCCCACACAACTTAAACTATTGCTCAATTGTACAGTTGAGGAAACTGAGGCATAGGGAGGTTTAAGCAACTTAGCTGAGGGCAGAGCTCACAGTGATTGATCCAGGATATTCGGATCTCTCTCTCTCTCTCTCTCTCTCTCTCCCTCCCTCCCTCCTTCCCTGCCTCCCTCCCTCCCTCTTTCTATCTGTCCATTCCTGTTTTCTGAGACAGGGTCTTGATATGAATTCCAGGCTGGTCTTGAACTTACAATCCTTTTGCCTCTCCCTCAGGAGTGCTAAGATTATAGACTTGCCCTATCATACCTACCCTGTCTTATGGTACTGAGGACCAAAGTCAGGGCCCTGTACATGGCTGGGCAAAAGCTTTTCCCCTGAGCTGTGTCCCAGCCTCATTTCTTTCATTTTGACTACAGAAGTTGATCTGTTAGAAAGCCTTGTTTATGGCAAATTGTGGAGAATCTTAAACATGCTAACAATAAACTTGGACTTGAATATGTGGGCACTAGGGAACCAGGGAAGTAGATTTTGATTAAATTCAGATACATACAGAAAGCAAATCCAGAAATTACATTCACATGGATGAAAGCTCAATGTGTGTGGAGATCCCTTGCCTCTTGCTTTTTAATCAAGTGACCTGTCAGATTTTAAACTACAAAGGCCCTCAGCCTTCTTGTCTACCCAGGCAGGTGCTCCAAAGCTAGAGTCAGACTTGGAGAATACTAGAGGTGGGGGTAAGGGGTAAACCTAGGGGTGACTGGGCAAAGAATGCAGGGAAGGAAGATGTAGGTGAGTGAGTGGAAGACTAGCAAATGACTTGGGAACTTGGTTGGACAATTCAGTAATAAGTAAGATTAAATCAAATCTGGAAGAAAAAAAAATATGTCAGCTATCTCCTTAGTTGTTCTATAATTGCGGATAATTTCTTCATTAGTTCCTCTCTTCTATACTAGAAATCTTTATCCATGCATTCAATGCTTTTCTTTCTCTTTAAGGTTCAATGCTGTTAATACATTCCATCATGGATCGTAAAACTGAACCATTTCCCATGTTCGTCCACTATAGACCCACAACGCTAACAAATTTGGGCAGATAAAGGAACAGCGTATATGAAAGGGTCATGATTGAAATAAGAGCTTTAAAAAAAAAAAAAACCATTTCCAGGAATTGTATATGCAAAGGAGCCTGCTCTTTCCGTTGGAAGGAAAAGATCAAATCATTAACATCCTGAACAAAGATTAGGGAATTAAAAGAAGAGGGCTCTGGGACTATAGAATCACAGGGCTCAGCATCCTCCTGGTCAGATGGACTTTAGGGAATATCAGGTTCGTGTGAGTCTTGTTTGGCCTCTGAGTCACAAAGCAAGGATTGTGGGACCGATCTTGGTCTGGGCTGCAAACAAAATTATGTACTTACCCTTGTCCATTGTGGCATTCAGTATAAACACGGCCTAGATTTATAGCCACACCTTCAGGACCCCACTTTTGGAAATGGGTTCCAAATCTGAGTTCCCAGCAGCTGGTTTGTGTCCACCCAAAGGAAAGTAGCCCAGAACTCGGGTGGGGGCGGGGTCAGGAATGCGGCTGCTGCCATTCCAAGCTCCTTCTCAAGCGCATAGTTTTGTTTGACTAATGAGTCAATTCCTTCGTGTTAAGATGAAGGCAGAAAAACAATGTTAGAAACCAGTGTTGCTGAATAGACATCGCCTCTTCAAGTACATGCTTGGCACTGAGAAACTGAGGTCCTTGGTGTTTCTGCCTCTGCCGCCTTCCCAGCTGCTGTTTGTCTTGTGTTGATGCCTGACTTTGAGGTGTTTTGTTGTTGTTATTGTTTGTTTGTTTTAATAGGGATGTTTGTGAAGAGTTTGGAAAGAGCTCATATCCCTAGACTCGAGTTTTAGAAACAAAACCAATGCTTCTAAGCTCACATGAACCACAACTCTTTCCCCTTTTTAAACCAGATCTGGGCTTCTTAGGCCCCCAAAATAACCCTGATGTGTTCATCGGCTTCCTTCACTGGGACAAAATACCTGTGGGCATCAACTTACAAAAAGAAAGGTTTCTTCTGCTTCAAAGATTTCAGTTACTTCGGGCCTATGGCAGCACAGCACATCATGGTAGGGGTACATGGCAGAAAAAGACCTATTCACTTCATGGCGGCCTGAAAACAAGAGAGAGAGGAAGGAAAGAAAGAAAGAGGGGGTCCTCATCTCTCTTTCAAGCCCTGCCTCAAATAACTTTCTTACGCTAGATACCACCTCTTAATAACTCTATCACTTTCCAGTTTCACCATAGGCTGGCAACCAAACCTTCAACAGATGGCCTTCAGTGGATATTCAACATCCAAACAATGGCACTCAAGTATTCATGTGGCCCCAGGTCCTAAGGTGAATCATCTCGTATTCACCTCTTAAACTCTGATTTACTCTCCCACCTGGAACTCAACTTCTCTATCTACACTACATTCTCAACTTCCTTCACTCAGTCTTGTCCCGTTTTTCTGCTAACTGCCTCTTTTCTATTACAGCAGGCCATGAAATGATTGTGTCATAGGACAGGGCACATTCGCTTTATTGAACCCTCAAAGGATTCTTGCTCATTCATTCAGTGCTTCTGAACAGCAGTGGGTTCCACTCCACTCCCTAGGGGAATGTAGTGAACACTTGAAGGGACACTTTCAATCATCACCGTTACTGAAAAGCGGCACTGGTGACATTTACTGAGAGGGAACTGAGGATGCTCACTGCCCAGTCATGGCACTACACAGGCAGCACAATCAAGCAACCGTGTGCATTCTGGATCCTTCAAAAATCACACTGGACATGTGAGTGAAAACTTATTTATAATTATCTGAGGGTTGGGGATTCAATCGTATTTCATTTAGACATGCACTTGCGAAGTTCTACTATTCACTAAATTTTCTAGTTAACACCCTCAAAGCATTTTTTAAAACAAGAGAAGGCTGCACTTTGTTTGGATCAGTCCTTTACCAACAGTAGTCTCCATGTCAGAACAGAGCTTTACCTACAGCAGCAGCATTCTATGTGGTGTGTGTGTGTGTGTGTGTGTGTGTGTGTGTGTGTGTGTGTGTGTGTGTGTGTGTGTGTGTGTGTGTGTGTGTATGCATGTGTGTGTGTCCTGGGACTTGAACTCAGGATCTGGGCAGTGTCCCTGAGCTTTTTGTATTCAAGGGTCTATTTCTCTACCACTTGAGCCACAGCTCCACTTTGAGCTTTTTTGGTGGTTAATTGGAGATAAAAACTCTAATGGACTTTCTTGACCAGGCTAGCTTTGAACTGTGATCCTTATATCTCAGCCTCCTGAGTAGCTATGATATAGGCATAAGTCACTGGCATCTGGCAGCAGCAGCATTCTCAATACTTGAATTGCCAGCACGCCTGTCTCTGCATACGTCTTGATACATTCACCCTGTTCTCAAAGCCATGACTTTATCATCTCTTCCAGTTAGTCATCCTTAAGCATCCACACATTCCAATGCATATTATTTTATTACAACCTATTCCACTTTACCAGTACTTTTTAATTTCGATAATTTTTGTACAAAAAATTGAATTTTTGAAAACATTCTAGTTTTGTGGCTTGGACATCATATTGCATTTTAGAAACTATGTAATTAGGAGCATGCATTATTTGTGGGCTTATTTTCGTAGTAGCAAAAGGATTCTAACAAAATTTGTATTTAAAAATAGACTATTGGATCTGGTCATTGATGGCTCACACTTAAAATGATCCTAGCAGCAGAGGAGGCTTGAAATCTGAGGATCTCAATTCAAAACCAGCCTCGGCAGACAAATCCTCGAGACTCAAAAAGCCAAACAAGAGGGTAAGGCCCTGAATTCAAGCCCTAGTACTAGCACAAAAAATTTTTTTTTCAATAATAGGCAAGTGAGTCTGATAGAACTGAAAATCAAGGACCTCAATAGATACTTTGATACTATATCTTGAAGGCAGCAAGAGAGCCAAGATAACGCTGGGGTGTCCAGGGTCGAGTGAGGAGTTTCCTCTCAGAACTGCCACTCTGCAAGCTCACCATTTGCCTTCCTCAGGATCTTAGAAGTTTGCAGGACCCACAGTCAATTGAAGCAACACTACTCATCTTCTGGCCAGCTTATCCATTTGCATAGGGAGACCTTTCTTCCCAGAGACGGAGAAGCCTATTGAGTGCAGCTGTGGAGATGCAGCCTGCCACTGTGCAGCTGTGCCGGGGACACTCAGGGCTCTGGGGAGTACAGCACTCTTCTGCCACAGCAGAGCGTCTTTCTCCAATGACCACAAGGGCAGAGAGGGCAAACTCTCCCTGCACAGTGTTAAATGGGCACTGCCAAGTTATAGTTCCTTGAGCTTTCATTTTCTGTAGACAAAACTTACCACCTCCCTGCTGTCCCACACTACCACCACCACCTGCCTGCGCCCACCCTCTGCTAGCCAATGTACAATATGATTGATTAAATATCTTCTACTAAATGATATTATTCATATTCTAAACCTGCTTTTATCTGATAATACTCAAATCATCTATCTTGATTGCAGTTTTGTGAGATCCGCCCACTTCAGTCTCCCAAGCAACTCCAACCAATGACTAATCAGGTTCATTGTGTGTGAATTTTTCAAATTCAACTCAGAAGGTGACCTTGTGTCTCTGGTCTCCATATCCTGGGAGATGTCAGAAAGAGGGCTGAGACAATGTCACATCCTTCCCTGCTTTGTACCCTCTATGGCTGGGATGTAAAACAGCCCTATAAAACTGCTCTTGGTTGGATCATGCCTTTAATCCTAGCTATGCAGGAGGCCAAGGAATATGGTTTGAAGCCAGCTCGGGCAGGAAAATCTGTGAGACTCTTACTGCCAATGAAGCTCTCAGGAAAAGCTGGAAGTGGCACTGTAGCTCAAGTGGTAGAGCACGAGCCTTAATCAAGAAAAGCTCAAGGACAGTGCCCAGGCCTTGAGTTCAAGCCCCAGGACCAGCTAAAGGAAAAACTAAACTGAACAAAAACTGCTCTTGGGTTCAATCCCAAGTGTCACATACATGGTTCCGCCCCTAGATCATTGGCTTCAAGAATGCTACCACAGATAGACCATTGCCATGATCCCAAACTCATCATTGAGTAGGATGCATGCAGTAGTCTGCAAGCATGCAAGATAGATTTGGGTAGCACTGAACTGGCTTTGGAAAGAAATTACACTGAAACTATTGATTGAAGCTTGTAGCTAAATTTAATTGAGCTGGCTATTAAGACAAAACAAATATCCCAAATCCCCTATCACATGGCTCAAACTTTCCAATATACAATCCAAAAGTTATCAGCGTATAAAGAACTGGAGGGAGTTCAACCTTGCCTAGGAAAGACAAGCATAAGATGCAATGCTGAGATGACACGCATGCAGAAATTAAGTGATGAAGATTTTAAAGCAGTATTTATGAAAACACTTCAAGATGTAAAGGTAGACACTTAAAAAAATACCGTAAAGGTGATGAACGGGGGATTACAATTACTTAAGTAAGATAATGAGTACATTTCTTTCTAAACACTGTAACCCACTCCCTCATTTTCTCTTCCTTACCACTCCTCACCCTCCTCCCTCCCCAGATTGTAAAGTTCATTTCCAACACAGTGTCGAGTTAGTATCATTGTTGCATTAGTTCATCCTTTATCCTGCTCTTTCTGTGATTCCCTTTCTCTTCCATGGATCAAATAAGCTTATATACAAGACAGGGTACAGAAAACTAAAACAAAAAGAATAAAGGACATAATAAGAACCTATTTCCAATAAGGTAGACACTGGTGAAGTATGAATAGCCAAAACGTCTCAGTAAAAAAATGAAAGATACAGACAAGGAAAATGGATATTTTAGGGTTAAAAAAACAAGCTGGAAGCCAGGACCTGGTGGCTCACACCTGTTATCCTAGCTACTCAGAAAGCTGAGAGCTGAGGATCGCAGTTGAAAGCCAGCCTGGGCAGGAAAATCCGTGAGACTCTTATCTCCAATAAACCACTAGAAAACTGGAAGTGGTGCTGTGGCTCAAGCGGTAGAGAGCTCGCCTTGAGCTGAAGAGCTGAGGGACAGCGCTCAAGCCCAGAGTTCAAGCCCCATGACCAACCAAAAAAAAAAACCCCAAAACAAAACAAACGAACAAAAAAGCTGAAAAAGCATCAATAACAGCTTTCTAAATGGGTGACCCTCTGAGTAGAGTTGACAGAGAAAAGTGTGAGTGAACCTGGTGATAGATCAGTAGGATTTACACAAATGAATTACAGAGAGGAGGAAGATTTTTTTTTAATGAAATAGCTTCAGGGACCTTTGAGATGATAGAGACAGTCAAGCATCAATGCCATCAGAGACCCAGACAAGGATAGAATATAGGACAGAAAATGCATTTGGAAAAGTAATGGCCATATTTCTAAATTTGGTGAAAGACATTTACCTACAAACTCAAGAAGCTTAGTGAATCACAATATAAGAAATCCAAACAAGTCTATGTCCAAACATATGGTAAACAAACTTATAAACCAATGAAAAAGGAAAACAGTTGAAGGCAACTAGAGGAAAATGACATATTTATAGACAAGCAACTTTCAGATGCCTGGAATTCTTAGCAAACTAAAAAGAAAACAGCATTTTGTAAAGTGCCAGAAGGACAAAACATAGGATGTATAAAATTTTACATACAGAAAAATGCCCTTTAGAAAGGAAGAGAGACTAAAAGCATTTTCAGATAAAGGAAAAGTACCATAAATAAGTAAGTATTGGTGGAAATCTTTAAGATAGAAGTGATAACAGAAGGAAAATTAGGGATGAAGAAAGTAACAAAATTATATTTACTATAAGCAACTGTTCTTGCTTTTGAGTTATTTAAAGTGTGTTTGACTATTGAAAGCCAAAATTGAGAAAATATCTACAAGTGAGCAAAAAATGAAAATTGAACATGTCAAATTTTGTGGCTATGATAAAAACATTGCTACAGCATTAAATGCTTAGATTGGCTAAGAATGAAGTTCTCAAATTAATAATCTAAACTTTGGCCTATAGAAAGTGAACAATAAGGGGCTGGGAAGGTGGCTCAGTGGTAGAGCGCTTGCCTTGCATGCATGAGGCCCTGGGTTCAATTCCTCAGCACCACATAAGCAAAAAGAAAAAAGCTGGAAGTGGCGCTGTGGCTCAAGTGGTAGAGCGCTAGCCTTGAGCTGAAGAGCTGAGGGACAGTGCCCAGGCCCAGAGTTCAGACCCAACAACCAGACCTCTCCCCCCCCCCGAAAAAAAGTGAACAATAATGGAAAATAAATCCAAAAGTAGTATTTAGAAGAGAAAAATAGAATAAAATCAATGAAATTGGAAACCAAAACACTGATAGAAAAAAACCATTAAATCAAAAGCTCAGTAAAACTGATAAATCATTAATCAGAGATGTAAAATGTGAAGGAGTGGGGGCAGAGAAAGGAAAAGAAAGAAAAGGGGTAGAGGGATATAAGGCGAGAGGGAGAGACAAGAGGAGGGAGAAAGAGAGAGACCACCAATACCATAGTTGAGAGTGGCATATAACTATAGACCTTGCAGGCATTAAGAGAATAATTAAAAAAAAAATACTATCAACAAGTCTATACACAAAAATTCAACAACTTAGATGAAATGGACTAATTTCTCAAAAGCCACAAACTAATCACAGTGAAACCAACTGCTCAATATTATTTAAGAGATAAAATTCATAGTTTAAAAATCTTCCAAAAGAAAGCCCAAGTGATTTCATTCATGAATTTGCCTAATGATTAAAGGAGAAATCACATCCTTCCTAAGCCATCTCTTCTAGAAAATAGAAGAGGGAATACTTCCCAACTGATTTAGGAGACCAGCATTACCAAAGACAGAACTAGAAAAGAAAACTTGAGACCAGTATGCTTCAGCAACAGAAAATTTAAAATCCCAACAAGATGTTTGCAAATTAAATCCAGCAGTATGTAAAAAGAGTAATATAGCACATATAGAACATTTGCAAAACAAAACATATTTTTTAAAAGACTCGTATCCAGAATATATAAACAACTCTCAGGACTTGACAAAGATAAATTGGACAAAAGCTTTGGGCAGACATTTTACCTACGAAGATATACTAACAACCCACAAGCAAATGAGAAAATGTTCTTCAAGAAAGGCAAAAAGGGATGACAGTTTACCCTGTAGGCTGACAGGATTAAACACACAGCTCTTGCTCAGTGGCGAGTGACAGGACCTTCATGCACTGTAATCTGGGATGGAAGACAGAACAGTCTGGATTAGTAATTTTAATAAAAGTTTAAACACACGCTTACTACTCCTAGATATGTACACAAGAAAAAAATGAAAACAAGTCCACACAAAACTCATACACAAATATTCATCAACATTTCTCATAGTAATAAATGCAAAGTTTATTATCTTGTTACCATATAGGTTACCTCACACCTGCCCTTATTGTTTTGTTTTTTAAGATACTATTACTTAAGCCAGGTGCCTGTGCCTCATATCTGTAGCCACTCCAGAGGCTGAGATGTGAGGATTACGGTTCAAAGCCAGCCTAGGAAGGAAAGTCCGTGAGACTCTTATCTCCAATAAGCCACTAGAAAACCAGAAGTGGTGCTGTGGATCAAGTGGTAGAATGCTAGCCTTGAGGTGAAGTGCTGAGGGACAGCACCCAGGCCCAGAGTTCAAGCCCCATGATCCACCAAAAAAAAATCCTATTACTTAAAACAACAAAATAGTAGTATATGTAAATGCAACCTGCATGGTAAAAGTAGTACACACTAGCTGGCGGAGTGAGTGCAGGTGAACTGATCTAATGAGCCTTACTTTATTTAGGAGTAGTAAATCCCAAGTTGTTCATTTAGTGTGCAAGGTAATACATAAAAAATGAGAGGAGTCATCTCTACAGTAACCATGGAAAGGACTGTATAAGAATGTCCAATTAGGGGCTGGGAAGGTGGCTCAGTGGTAGAGTGCTTGCCTTGCATGCATGAGGCCATGGGTTCGATTCCTCAGCACCACATAAGCAAAAAGCCGGAAGTGGCGCTGTGGCTCAAGTGTAGAGCACTAGCCTTGAGCTGAAGAGCTGAGGGACAGTGCCCAGGCCCAGAGTTCAGGCCCCATGACCGGACCCAAAAAAAAAAAAAAAAAAAAAAAAGAATGTCCAATTAAAAAACAGAGAACCAGGTGCTGGTGGTTCATGCCTAAAATTCTAGGTACTCAGAAGGCTGAGATCTGAGGATCACATTTCAAAGCCAGCCGGGGCAGGAGAGTCTGTGAGACTCTTTTATTTATTTATTTATTTTATTTCATTGTAAAGATGCTTTACGGAGGGGTTACAGTTACATGAGTAAGGCAATGAGTACATTTCCTATCAAGCATTGTTACCCCTTCCCTTGTTGTTCTCCAACTATTCCTTCCTTCCTTCCTTCCCCTTTCCTCCCCTTCCCCCCCCCACAAGTTGTAAAGTTCATTTCTAATATACTGTCTTGTGGGTATCATTGTTGCAATGGGTCATCCTGTGGTCCTTGTTTCAGAGTTTTGTTATTCCCCTTCCCCTTCCCAAGTTAGACAAATGTATATACAAGATGCAGGGTACCAAAATCAAGTACAGTGACATCAAGGGATATGCCATAGGGGGAAGAACATACAAAGTAAACAACAAAAAACCACATAGTACGTTAAAAACAACAACAAAAAGCCAGGCACCGGTGGCTCATGCCTGTAATCCTAGCTACTCAGGAGGCTGAGATCTGAGGATCACAGTTCAAAGCCAGCCGGGGCAGGAAAGTCTGTGAGACTCTTATCTCCAAAAAACCACTATAAAACCGGAAGTGGTGCTGTGGCTCAAGCGTAGAGCGCTAGCCTTGAGATGAAGAGCTCAGGAACATCATCAAAGCCCAGCGTTCAATCCCCACGCAAAACAAATAAACAAACAAATAACAACAACAAAGAAAAACCTCTTGTGTTCATATCTTGAGGTTCATTTTGCTTAGCATCATCTTATATGGTCATATGTACATAGCTTTTGAGCTTTTCTGCTCATCTGATAAAATTATCCTAGATGTATACTAATTATTGCAAATGAGGGAAAATGTGGGACCTATGTTTTGTTGGGTCTGGCTTACTTCACTTAATATGATTTTTTCCAAGTCTTTCCATTTCCTAACAAATGGGGTGGTATCATTCTTTCTGATGGAAGCATAGAATTCCATTGTATGTATGTATGTATTTATGTATGTATGTATGTATGTATGTATGTATGTATGTATGTATGTATGTATGTATATATGTGTGTATATATATATATACATATATATATATATATATATCACATTTTCTTGATCCATTCATCTACTGAGGGGCATCTGTGTTGGTTCCTTATCTTAGCTATGGTACATAGCTTCTGCGATAAACATAGTTGTGCTGGTAGCTTTAGTATGGCCTTGTTTTTGATCATTTGGGTAAATGTCCACAAGTGGGATTGCTGGGTCATAGGGAGGCTCTGTGTGAGACTCTTATCTCCAATTAAGCACAGAAAAAGCCGGAAGTGGCGCTCAAGTGGTAGAGTACTAGCCTTGAACAAAAGGAGCTCTGGGACAGTGCCCAGGCCCAGAGTTCAAGCACTAGGACCAGAAAAAAAGAAAAAAAGCAAAGAGAATGGTGGATTAACAACACACAAAAAGTCCAGAAATGTGAAGTTAAAAAAAAAAACCATGCAGAGAAATAGCAAAATGTTACCCTTAAGCTGTCTTTAATAATCTTGAATAAAATGGCCTGCTGTACAGTTAAAGATAAAGTGTGTCGAATTGAATTACAAAGAAATAACAAAACCCAAGATTCAACGCTATACATTTTAAACAGACATTAGAGAAAGGTTGAAAATGAAAGATGGATTTCTCCACACAAATAGTGATGAAAGTAAATCTGGTATGGTTATATTAAGATTTATACAAAGTAGACATGGAAGAAACAATTATTGCTAGGAACTGAGGGAGACATTGCATAATGATAAAAAAAGATATTTCAAATACCATTTCCATTATCCTTTCTTAAGTTAAGAGATATAATTATCTAATAATAGAATTTCAACCTTCAAGTGAGATGATGACTCCAAAATGCTTTGTCATTCAAATTCAAAAACCTGATGAAAGCAATCTTTATGAAATGATTGCCCATTCATGCATGGTATTAGACTTTGAAGACTGACACCTTTGGAAATGTTAGGACTGTTCCATTAACAATTACACTTGCTGATCTCTCAAAGTTTTATTTATGCCATCGAACTAGCAATGTGTAGAAAATACTCATTATATCTGCCCTGTTTAATATTCTGCTTTCTCCTGAAATTTTGAGTAATGAATTCTCATAGAATACAGAAGTTAGTTATCTCTGCCGCAGCAGATCAGTTTCATCAGCTTTATGAAATAGTTCTGTGGGAGGCCCTACAAAGCCATTCTGTCTTGATAAGCATTCAGTCCTTACCTTGTCTTTTAAATGATAACTTTACTGTAGCTTTATGGATAGGCCTTTCTTTTCCGGATACACATCTAGCTTCTAATATATCCTTACATAGGAAATAATGAAAGGAAAGCTGCAGAACTTTCTACAATTGTCAGACTCTGGTTCCACTCCCACTCCCCCAACTTTGAATGCCATCTTTCAGAAACCACAAATGGTCCCATGAGGTGTTCTTGTTCATAAATACCCTTTTGTTTCTCTCAGTGAGCAGGAGCCTGAGGCTGAGACCTCTGAACACTAAACCAAGGGCTATTCACAACAAACCCTGAAGAAACAGAAGTATCTACTCTTACACTTCATTCAAACCAGAACTGAGAACAAAATGAAGGGCCTGCCATTTCTAAGTCTTGATAGCTCACATACTGGCCAGCAAATATTGATTTAACAGGATATAAGACAAGCCCCCGTCCCCCCAGGACTGAGTGGACCTGAAGATCATGAGGAAGCATTCTGGTGGCCAATACAGGCTATCAAGAGCTGAAGTTAGACTGGAGCAGACAGGACCAGAAGAAGAATTATACACCTGGTCTTAGCCCAGCCTCCATCCCCTGTCAATGGTCTCCACTAGCCAAACACACTGGAAACCAGAAAGCATGTTGGGCAAGCCTCTGTGGGCATAGATTAAGATGGAGAAAATCACAGAGGAGGTCTGGAGAAGCAGGGGTCACTATCCAACCTCTATGACTGTCTAGAACAGAGACTCCCATCTGAGTCTGAATTCCAGCTCTGCCATCAGCAGGAGCCATTCGGCTCCTAGTTTTCTAGACTGTTTCAATGAGGGGGTATTATCCACCTCACAGGGATCTGACATGTATTACCTGGAACTCAGCACATGCATTGCATGAACCACAAATTACCTTCCCTCTCCCATCAAATTTACTCTCTGCTTGCCTCTTTAAAACCAAGCCAAGCTATTTCTTTTTCAAGGTTAGGATACATTAGAAAAACCTTCTTATTCCCACAGATCCTGGGGGAAGTGTCAGTATATTCCCATTGCAGACACATTATAGTAATAATTTCCTTAAGTCAGAATATTTATTTGAGCATAAAAACATTTATTTTTGTCTTATTCTTCAGAATGACTATGCATACTGCGGGGACTAATTTGGCCTTAAGCAAATACTTCAGTATAAATTACCACCTACTTACTAGCAGCAGCCGTTCATCTCCTCGGACAGCTAGACATTGACATCAGCTGTACCCTATCTGTTTCTGACCAATAATGAGATACTCAACATGTAGAATGTTTCCCCCCAGATCACCATTTGGGAGAAGCTAAGATTTGCTATAAACCACTTGTTCATTCCAAGAATTACAGCATTTTTTTAACTGTGAAATCACTTGCGAAATTTGCAATGTCATATGCAAGTTCTGATGGAAAGCCTTTAATGTATTTCAATAATGATCTAATGTGTTTCTCCATCATACCCCAGGCTGAAATATTTTCTGCTTATTCCCTTTTCTCAAAGTAATTCCAACATAATGATGGTTGTGCTGATGCCTAGGCCCCCAGAAGAGTTTGGACCATGTCCAGGCTGCAGGATTTCCCAGAGGAATGTTCAGATGACAAAAGGAAAAAATGAGTCATCATATTGAGGAAGATGAACAAAATGATTATACTTCAATGTGCATCCACTTTCCACTTTACTAAACAACTCTGCCATTACATTGATTGAGGCAGGAAGAAATAGCAAGTCCTTCCATCAATAGATGAGTAAAACAACTCAGCTTTCTGATAATTTGTGTTCAAATAAGGATAGAGATTTGACAATTGTCCTAAAGTGTTTGTTCCAGGGCTGAAAAAGCAAACTTATAATCTGACCACCTAGAAGCACGGACTGCTTATGGATAGTAAAAAAAAAAAAATTAAAGACAATCAGGACTTTAATACTAAAAAAGAAACACACTGAAGGATTTCTTTCTTTGCCTGAAAGGGAAACATTTGTCTGTTTTCTGGGGGTATGAGACCAGCCAGAATTTTCTACATGCTTTAGAAAGGAGATGTGGATTGAAGATGGGTATGCCAATTAAGCACTAAAAGCATGTCTGTACAGGACAGGCATAGACCATGAAATCTTATTTGATTGGTCAAAGTAACTCTTCCTGTTCATTAGTTGGTCAAGAGAGTCTTCCAGTCCAGTAAGCGTCTTCTTGAGGCAGATCACTGACGGTTCCTATTTTTTTATTGGCTTCGGTGGGTTACGGTAACTACGTACGGCATCCCCTTTTGATATCTGCATGTCAAAGTTCTATCTGATTTGGCAGGTATGGCATAAAGCCTCAGAATTGGACAAATGGTGCCTGGAAACGGGGCCAGGATCATGATTTAAGAAGCAATATCTGACACACGATGATCTAAGGAGAGAGATTTAATTTTACACCCCTTTGATACAAAGCCTAAGTACCAGATGATTCCCTGACACCCAAGAAAGACTGAGGAAAATACCCTTTATAGTCTTATTGTGGAAAATGCTCCTCTTCTTCCAATGGTAGTTCTCAAAGCAGGGAACTGTTTCTTATGAAGGTGGAGAAAATAGAAAGAAACTGCTCATGGAATATAAAGCCAACATAACTACATACTCTTTCTTTGTTCATTTTCCTTCCTTGGGAGGAGTCAGTACTGAATTACTTGGTTTGCGTTTTTAAAAATAGCATTATATCCATTGATTCAACCTCTTTACATTTAGAGCTACTTTTATTCTCTTATCCTCTCTGATCAATAATCCCATTTTTCCATGATCATAACTTTTTCCCATCTTATTTTGGTTAGTTAAGGTCTGATTTGTTTCCTCTATGGCTCAGCCATTTACTTCTCTAAGCTCACCATCTGTGTAAGAATGCAGTGTTCTCAGTCCAGCATTGCCTCTATTTGGTGCACATATTCTTCCCTTCCCCATAGTAGGTAGTTTCTTGTGTACTTTCTTCTGTCCTCCAATGGTTTGTTGTCTGTAGGCACGAAGAACTTATACGATGCTTTGTTTTCCTCCCACCAGTCCAGGTCTTGCTCCTGATATAGGCTCTGTAAATACTGGTTTGGTTCTGTTGGCAAAGCAGATATGCTTCCGCTGATTTTCAAAAGAAATTTTTAAAAAATTCTCTTTAGTTCATGTAAATGAAATTCATAGTGTTCAGCATCCAATCCTCAGTCATGAAAATGCAGAGTGATGCACATTGCTGTTCAGGCTTCATTGTTCTTTTTCAAAATCACTTTGGCTATTCTAACTTGTTTACCTTTCTATATAAATTTTAGAATCAGCTTGGGAACATCTACCTCAAACCCCATACCCCTCAAACATAAAAAGAAAGAAAGAAAACCTGTCTATATTCAGCTAATCTTTAACTTGCAGTATTTACTTTGGCTAGCCTGTGGTTAAACTTCAGTGTGCGTGAGAATTATAAGCATGCATGTGCCTGGACCTGATTCTGAATATATGCACTCAGTGGTTCTGCATGGGGCTGAGGCATCTCATTTTTAATATTATTCAGAGGGTGAGCTAATGTCAGTGGTCAGATACTGTGATTTGAGAAATGTGGTTCTCACTTCCATGGCACCTAGGAAATACCCCCACAGGCTTTGAAGAATCTTACATAAGTTACATCCACAAACTTGATCACAAGAATATGATACTGGTCATAGGCAGTTCTAAAAGCTTATAAAATACAACCACAAAATATTCAGTAAGGCCATTCAGTATGGTTAAGCCAGTTCTAGGACCCAAAATAGAACCAAAATAGATCTTTAATTGTCCCAGTGTAGGTTATGAAAAAAATGATGTAGATTTCCAGGTTTATGAAATAGCTCTGTATTTATTGTATGGATCAATTCCAGGTACTTTGTCTTATACTGAGAACAGAAATCTTTAACTATTCTTAAGCTCTCCAAACAAATTAGATTGGTGAAATTTATAGGAACAAGAGAGAGAGAGAGAGAAAGAGAGAGAGAGAGAGTGTGTGTGTGTTAATCAAATGAATAGTCCTTTAGAGAAAAATCAGAATAATGGCTGGAAATATTACTTTGATTTCCATTGAAATATGGATTAACCAGCCTGTTCAGGGACTTAAGCATTCTTTTTGTTTTAGTTTTAGTTTTTGTCAGTCATTGGGCTTGAACTCTGGGCCTGGGTGCTGTCCCTAAGCTATTCAGCTCAAGACAAGTGCTCTACCACTTGAGCCACAGAGCCACTTCTAGTTTTCTGGTGGTTAATTGGCTATCAGAGATTCACAGAGTAACCCCTCTCCTATAGTATCTTTACAATAAAAAATATATATTAAAAAAAAGAGTCTCACAAGACTTTCCTTCCCTGGGCTGGCTTTGAACTGCAATCTTCAGATTTGTCTCCTGAATAGCTAAGCTAAGTTTACAGGCATGAGCCATCTGCACCCAGAAACTTAAACATTCTTTTTTTATTAAATTTTCTAGGTAATGGGAGATGAAAGGTTAACTGGAAAATCTTTGCAGTACAAAAATCTTTCTTTCTAAAATGAATGAGTCTCCATTCCATCTTAATTTATTACTAAGCACTCATTGCTTTGCTTGTTTCCTAAGGGTGGAAAATAACAATTTAGAAAAGATGAAAGTGAATTAATTAAAAGACTTCTCACAGGCTCCTAGACCAAGAGGCTCACAAACAGTGTTGGCAACCAAGTGGGAAGAGATGAATGAATTATTATGGATTGATTCTGGGGAAGTGATCTTTTCAGCTGTTGATTGTTTTCTTAATAGGCTAAGTCTTCTTAGAAGGAAGAATGGGAGAGAACTGTTTAGGTGAAGATCAACCTATAGACTTCACAATCTTCTTTGCAGCCCCAGAACTAGCAGCCTGAAACAGAGGCTTGGCATGTGACAATGCTGGCTCCTAGCGAGAGAAATCAGTGGAAGGGGCCACCCAGCCAGCCACCAATTGTATCCTTTTGTGTGTGTGTGTGTGTATGCTGGTCCTAGGGCTTGAATACAGGACCTGTGTATTGTCCCTAGGCTTTTGTGCTCAAGGCTAGCTCTCGACCACCACTTGAGTCACAGCTACAATTTTGGCTTTTTTGGGGGGGGGGTTGGGTTAATTGAAGATAAGAGTCTCACAGACTTTCCTGCCTGGGCTGACTTCAAACCATGATCCTCTAATTTCAACCTCCAGAGTTGCTAGGATTACAAGCATGAGTCACTGGCACTCAGCAATTTTATCAATTATTTAAGATGGAAAGACATTGAAGTTCCCATTCCATCATTCTGAAGGTCAACAATCACACACATGATTGCCAGAGTGGGTGTAGGGGTGGGTCAAACCTCTACTGCCAGTTGGTGTCTTGTTCTCTTTACTTCATTATGACATTGTTGTCTTGTATTTTTTCCTTTTGACAGCACAGTGCTGTAGCATTTTCCATAGATGTCATAGCTGTATCACATTAGAAAAACATTTATGTGCAGAATATTTTATGTTACACGTGGCAGAAGTGGCTAAAATATCTATTAGAATGTGAGAGGAAATTATCTGTCAATCAGAAGCAACTGGAAAAATAGCTATTTAAGCAAGCGAGCCCTTTAGAGTTTTATGAGAACTCAGACACACAATTTTCTTCTGCATTAAAAAAAATCCACTCAGAACACTAATTTTAGCTCTCTCAGAGTTTTGGTATTCAGGAGGCAGCATGACCTAACAACATACATGGAGAAAGGGGAGTAAGAGCTGTTATTCTTGTTCTTTGAGTTCATCTTCCTCAATATCTACCTGTGGTTTGCTGCAGAATCTAACAGAGAATTTTATATCTATCTGTCTGTCTATCTACTTATCTATCTATGTAGCTAGCTAGCTGTCTATCTCTCTATCTCTATCTACTATGTCTGTCTATCTATCTATCTATCTATCTATCTATCTATCTATCTATCTATCTATCTATCTACTTTTTCAGAAATGAGCCCTAAATTCAAGAGCTTTTTGTAATTGGAGTCCAGGACTAAGAAGAAGTGGCTAGATCTGCATAAAAATAAAATTTGAAAACTTGATGACAGGATTCTCCTATTGTTGTATTTAAAAATATTGTCTTCATCAAATTCAATTAATCAACGATCCAGGTTTCAGAAGAAAATATCTTTCTAGCATTTTGGTGAGATGAGAAAATAGGGTCTGAACCTGTGTCATACTGGGGATTGATTAAAAAAATAAAAAAGGAAATGGGTAGGGTTGAGATGGGAAAAGATGAGGGTGCTGAGGGGGTAACATTGACCAATGTGCATTGTACATAGAACCCGACTTGTGGAATTGAAACCCCTCTGCACAACTACTTAATACAAATAAATGTTTACCCCTCTGTGCAACTACTTAATACAAATACATGTTTTTTAAAGGGACATGGAAATGGATAATTGAAGCAAATGAATATAAGGAAGTATATCATATATTAAGGGTTAAGGGAAATCAAAAGTGATGCAAATGGGTCCTGGTTCCTTCGTGGGAATCACTAGGTCTGCAGAGCAGGAGGGGGAGGTATCCAGAACCTCTCTATAGGAAAACAACATCCCGCAGGGGATATCAGGAGAGAGTCAGTCTATAACCCATCCAGGAGACAATGGGAAGATGAAATGCCCAAATCTCATCCATCTGTTCCCTCTCCAACCCCTGCCAGCCTTTCCCACAGGCCAAGTCCACCTGGAGGCAGAGGACAAGGAAGTCCTCACACTTCCATCTCCAGGGGCACTATGTAGGGTGGAGATGGGTGCAGAGTGGATTCAGGGGGGTGAATGGCAAAACTCTAGCACAATAGACAAATCTTGCCCACAATGCAACCCCAGAGGCATCTCAATAGCTTCACTTGTTTGGCAACTTAAACTTATGATATGTCATAAACATTGACAAACCTGTTCATTGCCTGGTACCTGAACACTGTGGTTCTGTCTGGAAGAGGTTTCCACATTAAGAACCTTGTCTCTCCTTGTCTGAAAACAGAAAACTTGCTCTTCCATTCCTCTTTTGTAGTTAGCTTGCTAGCATGTGAACCAGAGCCCACCAATGAGCTCTAGCATCTAGCCATTTGCATGAGATCACCTTATGCCACTGCAGATGGTGAAGGAGATAGCTAACTTTCAAGGTTAGTAGAGGTCACAGTATAAGTGCTGTGACTGTGGAGGGTGTTATCCATGGCAGAAATGGCGGTGATGCTGGTGGCAGTTGTAAAGTCAAGTCAGATGCCCATAGCACCTACGTCTCAGTGCTTGGAGCAGTTGTAATTTTCCTCAGCAGGCTGCTCAAAAGGGTTGGATCTTTCCTGGCATCTTATCCTCAGGTCTGAGTTCTCTGGCCTTCTCAACAAGTTTTTGAGTTACACAAATTCTTGTAAAACTTATTTTCTGCTTAATCATCTGGAGTCAGATTTTTGAGCTTGAAACTGTGGACCCCGAAAATGTATGTCTATGTTTGCATCTGTTTTTTTTTTCCTGTCCTCATAGATTTATGCAAAACAGACACTTCATAGAACATGGTTGTGTTAGGGAGAGGATTAGGACCATCCTCAACAACATAACTTTGGAATGAAGAAATGCTCGTATGCACATATCTGCATTTTAAAAAAAACCCACAGTGGATTAAAATTAAGACCTTAAGGAACCTGGGTGTGACTTGTTCAGTGGAGTACCTAAGCAGCCTGGTAGAAATCTTTTATCAAGCCTGCTAGCTCTATCACTTCTCATATGTGCTACGAACAGCTTTATTGAAGAACTAGAAATCTCAGAGGATTGAGTTATTTGAGCTCTAGCTATGATACAACCTTGAGCAAGACCTTGAATTTCTCTCAGTTCCCTCTTCATAAATGAAGAGCCTATATGCATAGGATCTTTGGTGTTCTTTCAAAGTCTAAAACCCTATGATTACATCTCTTAAAATCTTTTTTTTGTCAGTTGTGGGGCCTGAACTCTGGGCCTGGGTGCTGTCCCTCAGCTCTTTAGCTCAAGGCTAGCGCTCTACCATGGAGTCACAGCACCACTTCCAGTTTTTTCTGCTTATGTGGTGCTGAGGAGTCAAACCCAGGACCTCAAGCATGCAAGGCAAGCACTCTACCACTGAGCCACCTTCCCAGCCCACATCCCTGAAAATCTTAACAAGATAGTTGGCACATCCCTTAAAATCTTAACAAGATAGTTGGCTTTTTCTGGACCACTGAATTTGTAAATCAGTTCAGACACAGAGCTCTTATTTCTGTGAGAAGTTTGATCCTTGCCAGGATAAACCATGCTCCATTATCTTTACTTAGCTTATCAACTGGACTTTACTAAATATAATGTCCCATTCAGTGTTCTTAAGCAAAACAACCCATGGCCTGGATACTAATTGATGCTTTTCATAGACAAAAACAAGGCATCACAGATTTTTGGTGGGGCAGGGGGAGATGGGAGGTACTAGTATTTGAACTACAAGTCTTACACTTGCTAGGGAGGTACTATATCACTAGAGCCACAGCTTCAGCCCTTTCTGGCATTTAACTATTTTTCATGTAGGGTCTCACATTTTTACCCAGGGCCTCCTGTGAATCACCATCTTCCACCAATATAACTGGGACCACAGGTACATGCCACTATGCCTAGCTTGTTTGCCCAACTGGTCTCAAACTGATGCTCCTGATTTCCACCTCCAAAGAAGCTGAGATTATAGGTGTGAGCCTCCATACCCCCCCCAAAAAAAAGATAAATTGAAAAAAAACAGCTGCTGGACTTCTACTACAATTATATGGGAAATTAAAATGCTGTTGACATTGCTGAGTTTGGGGTGTTGTTCACTAGTAAATCATATGCCTAGCATGTACAAGGCCCTGGTTTAGATCCTCATCATCACAGAAAACAAAAAACACATTTTGATATTGCACTCTTTCCCAAACATGTAGCAAAGATGGATAAACTACATATATATGATTGTGAAGGAATTCAAGGGGAAAAAAAAAAACAAAAAAAACCCCACCCAGATTGTGTCCATGTTGAAAGAAAGCATCAGAATGTATGAGAATGAGCTGGGCCAAGCCATAGATGGATCTCCAGGTCTACAACCAGGTGGTGGATGGGCAACTGGGATGTCACTTGATGCATGGGACCCGAATTCACACCACCATCTTTACTTAGAAGCTGCTGGAGCTATGGCTTTAGGGAATTTGTAGGACCAAGGAGCTGAGAGGTCACAGATACAGACCTGAAACCAGATAAGACAGAAACCACAGCTTCATTTGAGAGTGGGCCTCAGACATCTTTGACATCATAGCAGCCAAGAACCTGAAACTTCCCATAGGGCTCCTAGCCTTAGAAAAATAGAAGAGATAAAAGTGCACACTGAAAAACAGCAGCAGCAGCAACAAAAACAAACCCACCTTAATTGAAAATAAGCTTGTAATGCTAAGTGATGGAATCTAATCCTAGAAAATAGTCAGTCAAATATGAAATCAGAACATGAATTCACCTAAGGAAATTCATGAGGTATGATGAATGAGTTAAAATAAGAAAGTTCAGGAGATAAAAGAAGAGCAGAATATATAAAAGAATACACACACACACACACACACACACACACACACACACACACATATGAGCTAGCTATTGTATGTCTGAATGCTGGGGGAGCTGGGTGGGGAAGACAAGTACAAATGAAGCAAGAACACAGGAATGTGCAAAACAGCTAAACAGAGCTCCTGGAAATAAGAGCCCTTGGAGTTCTAGACTCCAGAAAGGAAGAATTGGTGAGTAGGAGGACCAATGCTCAAATACACATTCTAAGTGCAGGTAGCTCATGCCTGTAATCCTAGTTACTAAAAAGATTGAGATCAGAAGATTGCTGCTCGGAGACAGCCTGGGCAAACAAATCTGAGAGATTGTTTATCTCCAATTAAGCAGCAAAACACTAGAGGGGAGGCATGGATCAAGTAGAATAATAGCCATGAGTGAGTGAAAAAGCTGAGAGTATGGCCAGGAGTTCAAGCCTCAGTACCAACACACACACACACACACACACACACACACACAAATGGAAAAGAGAGATCACATGCATGTACTATATATCCCAGAAAAAAAAGAAAGAGAAACAAGACAAGATGTTTGATGTGAAACTTGATTGCAGCTGAAAACCACTTTGACACATTTGAGATTGAGAACTGTATTAGAGTTTTAATAGCTACTTGTATGCCTTCCCAATACCAATTCATTGAGTTTAACCAAACCTATGATGCCCATGGTTTCCTAAGTGAAGTTCTGTAATAACTAATTGAAATCTGGGAGAAACTTGATGGCATGTCAACCCTCAGATCAGTTCCATTTGACATGAGTCAGAAGAAAAGGCATCTTGGCTCATAAAACTGCTGCCCTTACATTAACAGTCTAAACTGCTGCCCTTACATTAATAGTCTCTCTTAAATCCCAGCAGACAGAAAATGAAGTCACTTTGGACTAAAGCCTAAGAACACACTGACTTCAGAGCCCAGCATCTTCCGTTGGGGAGGAGTCCCCAACAGTCACCCTTTACAAGAAGTGGAATTGAATCTCTCCTGGTCAACAATGAAACTGCGCCTGTGCAAACAGACAAAGCAGGGCTGGTGTCAGGGACAGGAATGGGTTGAGGGGGGGCCGAGGAGTTGTCTCTGTGCATCTGTTTCATTTCACTGTTTTCCCGTAGTTTGTATTTCTTGACAGGATTTCTAAATGCAGTATCATAGTCCATAATTTCATCACCTCTAAGAAAAAGAGGGGAAAACAGGCTTTTAGTGGTGACCTAATTACTGATAAAAAAAATAAATCTAATTGCTTCAAAGACAATCTTCTCTGAATATAAATCACAATGTACCAAATATGCTGGGTATCCAGGGTGTGGTTTACAGTTTATGCTAAAGCAACGTATCTTAAGATGGATCCACTTTATGCTGAAAACAAATAACTAGGGGAAATTGGGAAACTGAAAGTCCAGTTTCTAAGATTTTTTTTTTAGCAGCCCTGACCCCAGGAGACTTATAATCAGTTTTTAATAAAAGCTGATTCAAGAGCCCTTATTCATGATGCTCATGAAAGTGTTCATAATCATGGCCTGTATTTTTTATTTAATATATAAACCTCCTGCATTCAATTTATAAAAATTGGATAACGCTGCCTGGCTCATTAACTCATGTACATGAGTTCAGACTAACAGGGTGTAAGGAACAGAAAGAGAAGCCTTCAGGAGGTCTGGGAGAGGAGCCCAGAGGGGAAACAGAGGCTGCGCTCAGAGCCTGGGGAACAGCATGCCATTCTCACTACACCCTCCTCTCCCATAGCCCAGAGATGACAGCGCTTGAAGAGTTGTGACTGCAAGCAAGAGTGTTCCCTCAGTTGTCTCTCTTTTTAATAATAAATTAAAAATTACATGGCCTTCCAGCCTCCATTTTTAACTCAGGGTAAGCTGGAGTTGGGAAATGAGGGGAAATGCCTCTAGCCAATGTGTTTGGGTGTTTCCATGACTACAGGAATAGCAGAATCAGGATCTTGTGAGCCTGGCCTCATCACCAAGACTAATAATACTAGGAGGATGGCTCTGGATTTGGGGGTGGGGAGGATGGGATAAGTAATAAGCCTGTAAATCACCAGATAAGAGGCCCTGTTTCCTAAATCAGTTCATGGACTTAGACCCCCATGGAGGAGGACCTATCGGGGATCACATACCAGTAGCAGTAATAGAGTCCACAAAACATTTCCCTTGACTTTTTCCTCATTTCTATACCATAGACTCTCCCACATATCCAACCACAGATAAATTCAAGAGAAATGTGGCCTACAACTATAATTCCCAAGCAGTCAGGAGAAGGCCCAGTAGAAGATACTAACTAAAATCACCGGAGAACCAGATCCCAAGGGAAAGGTTAGCACACAACTACATACAACATTGTGGACTTGGATCTATTTCGGTCCACTGCCCTAGGGGCAGGAGAGAGAGAGAGGGAGAGAGAGACAGATAGATAGACAGACAGACAGAGACAGACACAGACTGGCACAGAGAGAGAGACAGAGACAGAGAGAGAAAGAGAGAGACAGAGAGAGAGAACTTCAAGACTTCTGAGAAGAGAAACTTCTGCTGAGCTGCTCTCTGAAGACAAGCCTTAGCCCCAGAGTGTATAAGCAGCTCCCAGAAGGCATTGGGAAGACTTTGCTGTCTGCCAGCCTTCATTCTCTTCCTGGGTTACCATGTGGTATTTCAAAAAGGAAGAGAGAGAACACTATTTTCCAAACTGGTCATGTAAGAGGTGCTTATAAACTGCCTTTTTTGTTGTTATGATTGCCAGGGAATGTTTATTGACTCTGTAACTTGGTTCTACAAATTAACTGGGAACAGGATAAAGGCCAGGCATCCCAGCCATTTCCATTTTCTACTTTGTCCTGAGGCATCATTCTCTCCTGCATTCACTTTGCAGCCATCTTGGAATCCAGGAAGGACTGGGCCAACTGCCCAGCATCAGTGAGTCTTGCTGTAACAATCTTGGGACAATGGACTCTCAGACCACCTAATGCCACCTCTGACCACCTCTGAACATGCTTGTGACTTGGGGCTGTTTTAACTACACATATCTTTCTCACCTCCTGCCCCCAATTATCCCTATTTAACCTAGGATAAATCCCTGAAGATGGCTAAAAATATACTAAAGTGCCTTCGTCATGTGGTGCCACATAATAAATCTTCTCTGCTCCCTACTACATTTCCCTGTCATATAGAAGTGAATGGACATCTATGAGGTTTGGCAGAGAGACCTACAAAGGTGACTGAGTGGGAGAGAAGTAGCAAATAAGGAGAAATAAAGACAGAGAAGAGAAAGTTGGAGTATGGACAATTGAAAGGATGCAGGAAGAGCAAAAAGGATCAAAATAGCAATGTTGTTGAAAAACCCCACTTTATGCCCAAACCTAC
This sequence comes from Dipodomys merriami, assembly GCF_024711535.1. Taxonomy (NCBI): domain Eukaryota; kingdom Metazoa; phylum Chordata; class Mammalia; order Rodentia; family Heteromyidae; genus Dipodomys; species Dipodomys merriami. The sequence continues at coordinate 73,957,264 of NW_027203381.1, forward strand.
AGAAAGAGAATGGAACCCAAATCTTTGTGCATGCTAAACCTTACTCTCCACCAGTGAGCTACACACCTAGCTGTGGTCAAACTTCTTACAAAGATCTGTATAAATAGGTGATCTCCTTTGTCTTCTGTAGATGGAGGCCTGAACAGCAGGGGCTGAAGTATCTTGCCTAAGCACACACAGAGCAAGACTCAAGTTCCCCAGCCTCTCATTTGCCCTCTTACCTCCAGAAACCAAATGCCTTCATTCTTAAAAACCTTCCTCACTGGATTCTAAGACACAGTCTTGCTGTGGCTACTCTGAAAACTTCTTCATGAGAAAAGTCTGTACTGTTGTTTTTCCAGAATTGTATTGAATCATCAGAATAATCAGTTTCAGCATGTGAGACATGAAAGCAAGTCTGGAGATAACTGAGTTCAACTTCCTCATTTTCTAAATTAGAAAACTGAATGTATGCAGTCCAGAGCAGCTTAAAGGTTTACCCCAAATCATGCATGGCCATGCAGGGAAAGAAAGAGAACTCCAGGGTGATGTCTCGGTTTCTAGACAGCTATCTCCCGAGTGTCTTCCCATATACCCCTTTGTTTCTCTTTTTCTTGTTCAATGCCCCATCCAAAGTATTTAGCATTCCCAGTGCATTCCAAATTGGTGAGCAATAGCAAACAACTCAATGTGGTCCGCAGTGCTGATTTCTGGTGCTCTCTTAAAGGGCATTTTTTTTAGCTTTCAATCTGTTAACCATAAGGAATATTGAATTTAGCAAAGTACATCGAAGTTTTCTATGCAACATGTGAAGAACAGCTGAAACCAATTAAATGCTAATCAATGTTTTCTGATGCAGGGTGGAAAAAATGTTTCAGAGGGCTCTCCACCCTGAGATGTTCTTGGCGATGAGTCTCTTACTGTGGGCCCCTCTCTCCTCTCTTAGTCATGTGTGCTCAGGAGGAAGAGACCTGGCCAACTCCTGAGAGGTCCCAGAACCCATTTTCTCTTGAAATAAAAGGATGTCTTAGAAAAAGAGAAATACTCATTGGCTCTTCCTTTCTTTATCATTTTATTGACAATGAACACACTTTTAAATTAGAGCTGTGTGTGTGTGTGTGTGTGTGTGTGTGTGTGTGTGTGTGTGTTTAATAACCCAATAGTGGCTAGGCACAGTAGCTCATCCCTGTAATCGCAAATACTCAGGAGATAGAGATAGAAGGATTGCTGTATTAGGCCAGCTCAGGCCACTCCCACCCTGGAAAAAAATTGAGGCGACCCACTCTCAAAGAACAAGCAGAGTATGCTGGTACATGTCTATAATTCCAGGCATATAAGAGATGTTGGTAAGAGGATCATGATCCCAAGCCAAATGTTATCTAACTTGACCCAAAAGGATCTTTATAGAAAGTAAAAAAAAAGGATCTTTACAGAAGTGAGTACATTAAAGATCATGAGATAAATGAAGAGATTTTCTGGGATTACCCATGTGACCCTAAATACAACCCCCAGTGTCCTTAGAAGAAAGTGAGAGAGATTTGATATACGACAGAAGACAACATGAGGCAGAAATTAGATTGATGTTGCCACAAGCAAAGGAATGTTAGCAGTTGCCAGAGGCTGGAAGAGGTGAGATGTGGCTACTCCTCACTCTCTAGAAGCTTCTAGAAGGTGCACAACCTGGAGTGAGTGAGTATGGCCTTGCTGACACCTCAATCTCATTCCAGTGACACTAATATCAGACTTCTGGGTTCCAGACAGTGGGAGAACTGATTTGGTTGTTTTAGACACTCAGTTTGCAGTCATTTGTTACAAGCAGCCACAGGAAGATAATACACTCCCCTCAGATCATAGCTGAATCTTTAGAGTGCCCCCTTTCTTATACACTTGACTTTACATGCCTGTAATCTGACTCTTTGTGGCTAGTAAGAGACACTGATTTGAGCTACCATAAACACAGGAGAGTTTTGTGGAGCCTGAGGACAGAGATGCAGCTGGACCTCAAGGACAAAGGATCCATGCAGCTTGGGAATCTCCCACAGTCTCCCTGCTTTCTGTGCCTCTCTACTTTCTGGCTTATTGCTACTCCCTGGCTTTCTTTGTTCTTCAACCCACATAGCCTTCTACCAACAGCTCCCAGCTGTGAATTGTGTTTCCTTGGCTGATAAGTGAAGAGGATGGATAATATGCTCTTACAGCTCCCTCTGGCTCTAAAATCTGTCGGAATTCTATTAAGGAGACTTGGGTGGTGCATGCTGGGAAGGCTCCTGAGGAGTGGAAAGCACACTGTGCTAAGGGTGGAAGCAAGGGAGAAGCAGGAGCACTGCAGGGAAGAGGTCTGGGTCATACGCTTAGTGCTAGGATAGATCTCTGAGGAGCTGTTGACAGCTGGCATTGAGAGGGTCCCATCTGACTCTAGGCTGGGCCTGCAGGCTGACATTACCCACACACACTATGACAGCTGACAGAACCTCAAGCTTGTCGCTGCCTATCTCTAGTTAGCCTCAGTGATTCCTCAGGACTGCATTCCTTCCTGTTCCAGTAAGAAGAAACCTTTTTTTGGTTTGTAATGAAAATGAGCTGTTTTGTCCCATTCTACATATCTACTCACTCAAAGCACCTTTCTGAGGTCGGTTCAGTCCAACCCTCAAACCACAGTGTGACTAATAGAGGCTTGTGCAGAATCAAAAAAAAAAAATTCATTTCTACTGCATGCCAGCACACCAAAGCTCCACACTCTAAGCCTTCTTACTGCCCTTTTCCCGGAGTTGGAGTCAGCAGGAAGCCCAGAGCCCTTCTGAGCAAGGCCAAATTAGGCTTTAGTGGTGGGAACATGTGTGTCTCTAGATCTGGCCTCCTAAAAGAGATCAGCCATGTGCGTCCACGGATTCCTCCATGCACATTCTGCAAGACCCTTTTTACTCCAGCCAGGCTGTGGCTTCTTGCTCCCCTCTGAGCCTCAAAGTGTCCTTTGGATTCCTTCTCCTACCCATGGCCTTCACCTGGAAAGTTTCTATCTACTTACTGTATACTGCCCTGATCATTTCTCTTAGAGTGTCCCTACATATACCCACATTACCCATTAGCTGTCATTAACCTTAGCACTCTGGCTGGCAATCAGCCATGCGCTTGTTTGTCTCTGCCTACCAACTAGAACGTTCAAATTGTATCTTTTCAATCTGTATAGCCTGTGCTTGGCAGAGAGGCTAAAATGTGGCAGCACTAGCATAAATGCTGAATGGTGAGAGGGCCACATGCCCCATCTCCACACCAGCATGTAATCTGCTAACAGAGATCACCGGTCCCTTCCAAGCTTCCTCCTTTTAAGTGACAGTCTTTTTCACAAGGCATCATGGGAAATGAGATTCTTAGTCCTTTAGACAGTGGAGAAGCCACTTCTTAGATGAGCTGATCTTGTGGCCCACAACAACCTAACCAAGGTTTGTCCAAGCATGACAATGTTATAAGAGATATAGGAAGAAATACAAGAAGGAACAGCCCTGCCTGTATCTCAGGTTTTACCCTGGGAGGACGCCAAAGCTTCCTCAGAGCATGGTTTTAGAATGGCATATGTTCACTTCCTTTATGCTCACTTGGCTTTATTTCTCATACTCATACAGATAAAGTGAATTCATCTTGAGACTCCAACTTATGTGCAGAATTCAATGACTAAATCCATCCTGAGAAACATTACTCATGAGCTTGACTGGAACTATTGTGTGGTTAGCTCAGCTCATGTTTTCCAAGATGAAACAAAAGGCTTGATATGTGGGGCCTTAAAAGTTATCTCTTCTATGCTGCCTACTTCCTCAGAAAATAAGTCTGTCCCAGGCCTTTTCTGCCTGAGGCATGCAGAGAAGTAGCTAGCTGATGCTCCCCACAAATACACCGGAGGCCCTTCTGCAGCCACTACCCCTTCCTTAGCCTTCATGGAATGGTCCATTCCGTGACTCCTAACTTGGAATAGTGTTATTGACTCCTCCTCTCAAATCAGGGTCTGTTCGTGAAAGCAGAGGCTTAGAGCCATTCCAACTCAGAGGTCTGGAGCCATTCCAAGTGGCTCTTTGAATGGTACACTTATCACAACCTAGAAGTGTCCCAGGCTCCAGCCCAGAGCTGCTGAATCAGAGAAGGAATTTTAATAAGATCCCCAGGTATCTCGTAAACTTATTAAATTTTAAAATGAGCCAGAACAATGATTCTCAACCTGAGGTTCACCTTAAAACCCTCTAGAGTGCTTAAAAACAGTCAGTAATGCCCGATTCCACCATAACCCCAATTAAGTCAGAACCCAGGGAGTTGGGAGCCAGACATTGCTATCTGGTTGGAACTCTCCAGATGGTTCTTTCATGTAGACAGAACTGAGAACCTTGGCCTGATGATCTTTGAAGCTTTGCTATTCAAAGTGTGGAAGATGGACAGTTCTAATAGCACCACTGGCACATTTTCCACAACTGTAGAGTGAATGCTAGAATCCACATTTAACAAGATCCCAAGTGAATGCTATTCATGTTCAAGCATAAGGAATACTCCTGCTCAAAGTTCCCTTCCTGCTCAGCAAGTCCCAGTTCTCTTCAAAGTACAACACACAGCTTTTGCAGAGTACCCTACATGGTGGAACCTATTCAAAATCTTGTTTAAACAGCGCCCTTCTGTTCCCAAATACAGCATATTGCATGACTATATTTAGTAGTGCTGCTCACAGGTAAGCCATTATATTTTAAGCAACTCACAGCCTGCCTGCTTCCAAGAACAAGGCTTTCTAAACAAAGTAATAAGTGGAAAAGCACTCCCCCCCACCCCCTCCCCTGACCCCAGAGGCAGGGGTGTGGTTAGCAGTGAGAAACTTGGCCAAGATTTGCTTGGGAACATGGGGGTCTCTAACAGAGGCACACCCATTTGCACCAAAGGGAGACAAGATGGCAGTTACAGAACAAAGAAAGATGGGGAGAAAGCTAGTGAAACCACTTGAGATGGAGTGAAAGGTTGCAGAGAGCTGCCATCCCACTTGCTGGATTCTCAGTGACCACGCAGTCCAGCCCTTGTCCATCAGACTGAGTTGTGAGTCAATTCCATCTTTTCATCTCAACAGAGTGAGTCAGGAAAAGGGGAAGAAACATTTGGTTCTATCTGTCTAACACACACACACACACACACACACACACACACACACACAAACCAGGCCCTGGTGGTTCTTGCCTATAACCCTACCTACTTGGAAGACTGAAATCTGAGTATTGAAGCCATTAGAAAAGTCTATGAGGTGCTTCCCTCCATTTAACCAGCAAAAAGCCAGAAGGGAAATAGTATTTATGGAAATGAACTCCAAAAAATGGAAACAAGAGTTGTTGTTTTTTTTATCTTCATTGCTGTTTTTGCTTTCTTTTCTTTTTGTCTTGTTTGTTCATTTATCTGTCTTTAGGAGGGTAAGGGGGACACAGAAATGGTGGGACAAAGGGTAAACCAATGTAACAGTGGTACTCACTGGAAACTACATTGCAATGAACTATATAACTTGTGGGTGGGGATGGGAGGGAGCAAGGGAAGAGGTGAAGTCCTTCCAAAAGAAATGTACTCTAGCCAGGCACTGGTGGCTCACACCTGTATTCTAGCTACTCAAGGGTCTAGATCTGGTTTGAAGCCTGGGCAGGAAAGTCCATGAGACTCTTATTTCCAAGTGACCACCGAAAAACTGGAAGTGGAGCTATGGCTGAAAATGGTAGAGCACTAGCTTTGAGAGAGAGAAAAAAGCTCAGGGACAGTGCACAGACCTTGAATTCAAGCCCACAACTGACTAAATTTTTTTTTAAATGAAATGATATACCATTTATCTGTCTTATGTAACAGTAACCCTTCTCCACATCCTTTTTTAAAAATAAAATTTTATTGAGATTAAGTGAAATTTCACAGTATTATGAGATAGTGCTTCTTAGTTAAATTCATAAACACATTTTAATCTTTACAAAGCAAATTGTTATTATCATGGTCTATGATTGCGGATTCTATGAGCTTTGACAATACAACTAGTTCTTCCACATCTTTCCTTTTGCTTAATGTAAGCTGTTCCCTCTTTCCCTCTCATTTCCTCCCTGTCATTGCTGCCCTTGAGTTGCTTAGTTCAATTCTATCAATGTCCATGCACATCACCTTCATACAAACAATAAAATAATGCATGAAAAAGTAAAGAAAGCCAGAAGAGGAGCTGCGGCTCAGATAGACAGATAGGTAGACAGACAGACAGACAGACAGACAGACAGACAGACAGACAGACAGACAGACAGACAGACAGACAGACAGACAGATAGATAGATAGATAGATAGATAGATAGATAGATAGATAGATAGATAGATAGATAGATAGATAGATAGATTTATTTTTATGTGTGCCCACACTGGGCTTGAACTCAAGGCTAGGTCCCTATTCCTTAACTTTCTTAATCAAAATAGCTGCTCTACCATTTGAGCCACACCTGGATTTCTGGCTTTTATTTGCTGGTTATTTGGGCATAAGAGTCTCATGGACTTTCCTGTCCCATCTGGTTTGGAACTGTGATTCTCAGATATCAGACTCCTACATAAGTGATAGACACCCATGCCTGGCTCAAGAATTTCATTCTAGAATCTCATTTAAAGAATTGCTATGTCATTTTAGATAAAAAAACGCTGAGGCTTGAAGAGGCTTGAAGCTGTTTGCTGATGGACAGCAGCCTAGAAGCAGACTGACTAACACTTAAACACAGTTTTCTCTAATTTCTGTTAAACATATTGAAGATGACAGCTGAACTGTCCTCACCCTCACCCCCAGTATTTCTATACTAAAATCCTAAGCCCATACCTCCGAATGTTACTTTATGTGTAGGAAAGGTCCTTATAGAGGGTAAACAAGTTGAAAGAAGATATTTAGGGTGAGTGCTAATCAAATATGGCCTTTGTTCTTACACAATGGGGAAATTTGCAGTTGAGACAGGTATAAAGGGAAAACAGGAAAAACAGCTAACAACGGGCCAAGGACATAGCCCTGGAATATATCCTCCCTCCAAAGAAATGGGCCCTGGGAGAAAATGAGGAAGAAAGGAAATGTACTAAATTTTCAAAAAGAAATGTACTTAATACATGACTTATGTAACTGTAACCCCTCTGTACATCAACTTCCCAATAAAAACAAAAATAAAGAAGAAAGTAGCCCTGTGGACACCTTCCTTTCAGTACGTTGCTATTTTTTAAGTTACCTAGTTTGTGATACTTGTTTATGGAAGTCTTAAGAAAGCTAGTAAGTGACTCAATGATAAGGGTTCATCAACAAGAAAAAAAATCCATACCACTTAATTGTTCAGGAAGAAATAAGGTAAGAAACTGGTTGATGTTTGAGGATGATCCAGGGAAAGGCTGAGGACTGAGATGAGTACTGCAGAAAGTAGCTCCCATTCCCAGAGGAGTGAACAGAAGAGGCCAGATTTGTGAGGATCTAGTTCCAAAAACAGTCCTTGCTAGGCAGGGCCCCAGCCTAAGACTGGGCTCCAATGGGATACAGTAAGGTTGACTCAGAAGTGTGAGAAACATGGAACTCAGAGCCTGCCATTCTCCCCTTTATGTATTCCTACCATTAGTGTAGCAGGGAGCCAGCTGGCCAAAAAGAAATGTGGCTTGCTCATGTCTGTTGTCTGTCTCTCTGTCTCTCTGTCTCTCTGTCTATCTCTGTCTTATCTCTGTCTTGTCTCTGTCTCTCTGTCTCTCTGTCTCTCTGTCTCTCTGTCTCTCTGTCTACCTGTCTCTCTCTCTCTCTCTCTCTCTCTCTCTCTCTCTCTCTCTCTCTCTCTCTCTCTCTCTCTCTCTCTCTCTCTCTCTCTCTCTTTCTCTCTTATAAAAGAGTCAATTATCTTCCTGTTAGGTGATCTCCAGTCTCACTGGCATTAGCCCTGTGAGCTGATCCCTGAAGCAAACATCTTTAGGGAGTCCTCCCTTATTCCCTTATTGCTTCAGATAAAACTATTTAGAGAAAACAGAGCATGCCCAGAGCACTTCCTGTCTGCCATCTTTATGACACAAGCAGAGCATATCACAATTGTTCCTGCCCACCAGTTTAACCTTTTGAATACATGTTCCATAACCTTGAACTAAGCATAATAAAAAATATGTCCACCAACTTTCTTTCTTGAACTATGACCTTAAACTGAGCATGCTTAAGAATTCACTTCTCACCCGGTGCTGGTGGCTCACACCTGTAATCCTAGCTACTCAGGAGGCTGAGATCTGAGGATCGTGGTTCAAAGCCAGCCCGGGCAGGAGAGACCGTGAGATTCCTATCTCCAATACACCACCAGAAAACTGGAAGTGGCGCTGTAGCTCAAGTGGTAGAGCACTTGCCTTGAGCTGAAGAGCTGAGGGACAGCGCCCAGGCCCAGAGTTCAAGCCCCACGACCGACAAAAAGAAAAAAAAGAATTCACTTCTCAGGCTGGAAATGTGGCTTCATGGTGGAGTGCTAGCTTAGCATGCATGAAGTCCTGGGTTCGATATCTTAAACAGAAAAGGCCAGAAGTGGCGCTGTGGCTCAAGTGGTAGAGCACTAGCCTTGAGCAAAAAAAAAGAAGCTCAGGGATAGTGCACAGGCCCTGAGTTCAAGTCCCAGGAATGGGGGGGGGGGGAGGGAAGTATTCGCTTCTTAACTGGGCATGCTCAGAAATATGCCTGCCTCTAATTCATACATTTTCTTGCATGACTAAGTATAGATACCAAGAATAAAATCCTCATAATCTTTGTGTTTGAGGGGGACATTGCTTTAGTAATAGCTCTGTATTCTCCTTACCTGCTGCAGAAAATAAATCTCTACTCTTGTGTCTTGGCTATGCTTATAAACCCATTGCATTCAGTTACAGCCCTAGAATTTGGCAAAGCTTACTTGCACCATCTGGTATACCTATACTTTTAAAAATGTCCTAAAAAAAGAGCCAAGTGCCAGTGGTTCACACCTGTAATGCTAGCTATTTAGGAGGCTGAGATCTGAGGACTGTGGTTTAAAGCCAGCTTGGGCAGGAAAGTCTGTGAGACTCTTCTTTTTTTTGTCTTTCCTGTCGATTATGGGGCCAGAACTCTGGGCCTGGGCGCTGTCCCTCAGCTCTTCAGCTCAAGGCTAGCGCTCTACCACTTAAGCCACAGCGCCACTTCTGGCTTTTTCTGTTTCTGTGGTGCTGAGGGCCTAATGCATGCAAAACAAGCACTCTACCACTGAGCCATCTTCCCTGTGAGACTCTTACCTCCAATTATCCACCAGAAAACAGGAAGTGGTGCTGTGGTTAAAAGTGATAGAGCACTAATCTTGCTGAAGAGCTCAAGGACAGTGCCCAGGCCCAGAGTTCAAGCCCCGAGGACCAAAAAAAAAAAGTCCAAAGTCCCAAAAGCTAGAAGTGGTGACACATGCCTATAATCTCATCTATGACAGGACTGAAGTTGGAAGCTAATCCCGGGCAAAAGCATGACACCCCATCTGAATAATAAATGAAAGCAAAAATGGCTCAAATGATAGAGCTCCTGTCTATCAAAAAAGTTCAAACCCTAGTACCAAAAATAATAAAGATGCCCTAAAATACCACCTTCATCACATTTCTTTTCTCAAAAACCTTTAGTAGCTCCCCATTTCTTTCAACTTCAGTCAGGCTCTTATTCTCTTTTTATAATGTTTTATTGTTATTATAAAAGTGATGTACAGAGGGATTACAGTTACATAAATAAGGTAAAGAGCACCTTTCTTTTTGAACAAATGTCACCCCTTCCCTCACTTTCTCCCAGTTTTTCCTCTCATCCCAACCCGCAAGTTGTATAGTTCATTTTCAACATAGTGTCCAAGTGTGTATCACTGCTACATTTGTTCACCTTTGTCCCTCCAATTCTGTGCTTCCCCTTATACTCCCAAAGACATATAAACAAATATAAACAAATAAACAGAACAAAAAGAAAAGAAAAGGAAAACTTAAAAGAAGAAAAAACCTCTTGTTTCCATTTTCTGGAGTTCATTACAATAAATATTATCTTGAATCATCAGATGTGCATAGGCATTGTGCCTTTCTGTTCTCCTAAGAGTATCTTCCTTTGGTCTCAATGTGTGTGAATGTCTAGAGACCTGCATAATTTATTATGTCCCAGTGTATTTTAAATCTAGCTTCTACATATGAGAGAAAACATGTAATTTGTCTCTCTGAGCTTAGTTTACTTCACTTACCATGATGGTTCTAGGTCTGTTCATTTCCCTGCAAATAACATATAATATTCTTTCTAATGGATGTGTAAAATTACAGTGTGTATAGGTAGCACATTTTTTAATCCATTTATCTATTGTAAGGTATCTGGGCTGTTCCACAATTTGGCTATTGTGAATAGTGCAGCAATGAATATGGATGTGCAAATGTCTTTATGGCATACTGGCTTGTGATGTTCTGGATAGATGCCGAGGAGCGGTATGGCTGGATTGTACAGAAGATCTATATTTAGTTTTTTGAGGAACCTCCAGACTGCTGTACATTCCCACCAACAGTGCAATGGAGTTCCTATTCTCCTACCTCCCTACCAACATTTATTGTTTGAGTTCACAAAAATTCAATTGATACCATATCCATTCAACTCAATTCACAATTGCAGGCCCTTATTCTTGGTGAGCCATGATTTCACTAGTCCCTATTTAATACCTTTCTTATTGTGTTGATCCACTCACTCTCCTTAAGATCATCTCCTCAATCTCAGAAGCTGAGATCATTCTACCCCAAGAAAGTCTATAAGAGGGAACTTCTCAACTTCTCTCCCTCTTCTGCTAGGCTTATGGTCCTAGCTTTCCTCCTTCCTGACCATCCCAAAGGAAGAGATTGTTAGTCCTCCTGTCTACACTAACCCTTCTCCTAAGTATGTGACTCAAACTTGATCCCTTTTATCTCTTCCCATACCCTTTTCTTTCTTTCTTTTTTTTTTTTTTTTGTTGGTCATGGGGCTTGAATTCTAGACCTGGACGCTCTCCTTCAGCTCTTCAGCTCAAGGCGAGCTCTCTACCACTTGAGCCACAGTTCCACTTCTGGTTTTCTGGTGGTTAATTGGAGATAAGAGTCTCAGGAACTTTGCTGCCCAGGGTGGTTTTGAACTGCAATCCTCAGATCTCAGCTTCCTAAGTGTAAGGTCAGCTCCTGGATGGCGAGCAGACTCCACCCTCCTTGCAGCAAAGTCTCCACCCAGTACCTGCGTTACCTAGGCAACTGGCACACCTGGAAGAGGTCACATCTGCATCCGCTGAGGTCACATCTGAATTTGATGTGGCCACACCTTTCTCCGCCCATACCCTAGATAAGGCCTAGCCCAGGCCCAGACACTCTTTCTCAGCTCTTTCTTTCCCAGCTCTTTTCCAGCTCTCTTAGCTCTTTTTCCCAACTCTCTCTTTTTCCCAGCTCTCTCTCTTTTCCCAGCTCTCTTTCCCAGCTCTCTTTCCCAGGCTCTTTGCCAGCCGCATGGAGTGCCAACCTGGCCTGGTCTCAGCAGGTCTACTGAATAAACCTACCCCTTACCTGAATACCATGTGCGTGATGCTGTTCTTACTCCGCCACCTCTTTTTAAAAACCTAACACTAAGTAGCTAAGATTACAGGCGTGTGCGACTGGTGCCTGGCTTCTCTATATTTCTAATCTCACATGCTGAGGGCCTTCTTTATTTCCACTTATGAGCATCTGCACATCTTCTTCCAGCCCAACTCCCCCTTCACCTTCTTATCCACATATGTCTTCATTTGGCCTTTTGTTTGTTTGTTTAGTCATTCTGCCACTCGGTTTTCTATCCCAGTCATCCCAATGCTTTCCTTGAGGCCCACAATGACCAACCAAGTGACTAAGTTGACTGAGCACTCTCTTGACCTTGATAGATCTCCTGGTAGACTTTATGAAACTGTTTTTATTATTTCCCACTTGGTTTTAAAAGTTACACATTTATTATTCATTGTGGGACATTTGGGGAAATACCCCAAACAATAAAATAGACTTTAAAAAAGTCATAATGAGGGCCATGTATAAGAGTCTTTGGAGCAGAAAACTAAAACAGGAGAATGGAAGTTGAAAACTGCTCAGAAGACACAAAAATGCTGACACTGAAATCTCAGCCACTGGCAATCCTTAGAGAAACTTCTGGAGAACACAGCGTTCTGAATTCCTAATGCTGATCCCTGTAACCACCAAGACATTTGAATTTCATCACGCAAACGTGAAGCTCTATTTTAAAAATAGCAGGCTTTTCCCCATGAAACAAAGAAAACTTTGTACTGTACTAACCTTTTCTGGATAGTACCATGTTGAGATATATAATTATACATAATATACTATATATAATCATATATATAACCATATAATTAATACATTATATATTATATAATATCATATAATATAGTGTAGATATATACTATATAATAGTATATATAATATATAATATATACATAGTATATATAATATATAGTATATATAATATATGTAATATATATAATATGTGTAATATATAATATATACATACACACTATATATATGTAGCATAAATAATAATGGAACTATATTAATTACCTACCTTTCATGTGCTAGGTCCTTGGCCGAGACTTAATATATGTAACTGACTGTAAACTCACATAATCATACTGCTCATCTCTGTTTCATAAATAGGTAAACCAAGTCCCAGAAAAAAAAGTTAAGGGATTTATAACTTCAGCTCATCTTCAGCATAACAAGGCCTGGATTTGAACCTAAAGCCTATGTTTTCCTGCTACACCAAGCTGCAAATTCAGGGAAAGCACTTTGGCTTCCATTCTGCATCATCCCAGAGACTTGGGGAAACACCATTGAACTGCTCTGTGATGACATTGCACAGCCTGGGATGACTCTTGCCACAGAATGTAGATAGCAAAGAAGTTAGTTGGCTCTTAGTATATAGGTTTCAAAAGGATTTTAGCATTAGTTTGCTAAAGTTATTATGACAAAATTGCATCGAATGAATGGCTTAAACTGCAGCAATTTACTTTTTTACAATTTTGGAAGTTAGAAGTCCAAGACAAGAGGCAGATTTGCTTTCCTCTTAGGTCTGTCTCCTAGGCTTGCAGATAGATGGCCAACTCTTCTTTTTGTATCTGCACATAGCTGTTCTCTGTGAACAAGGATTCTTGGTGTCTGTGGATCCAAATTTCCCCTTTTAAATAGTGTATAAATTCAACAGGATTAGGACACCTTACAGTTTTCTTTGGCTCCATTACCTCTTTAAAGGTATCATCTTGAAATACAGTCACATTGTAAGGCACTGGGAGTGCACTGGGAACAACACAATTCAGACCATTGCAATCTTTGCAAGAAAGATCCAAAACTCTTGGAGATCCAGAAATCTTAGCTTTCAGTTATCAAAAGCTAATATCCCAAATGACTCAAGGCATATAATCTTAACTATTATCTTCGTATCTTATTATTAAATTATAAATCTCATATTTTCCAAGTCAATCAGATTTTTTTTTAGATTTGTGAATTCCCAATGATCTCTAAGACACCATGTTTGATTACAGACCTGGACACAGAAACAAATGATGAATTTAAGCCATTTACACAAAAACCCCTCGGCAACACTGATTCTTTAATTGTTGACTCCTAATTTCTGCTTCACTCTGACCTCTCCATTGCTATCAGGTTAGCTGCATTTTTTTCTGATTGTACTATACAACCAGAATCATCTGCCATTTACCAATTCTATGCAGCCTAGAAATTAATTATTGAGGTATTTGAATATGTAAATATAAATGAATAGGTTTTCAAAGGGTGGGCAAATACAGCAGTGGTACTCAGTAGACATTATGTTGAAAATGAACTATACAACTTGTGAGTGGGAATGGGAGGGAAAAACGGAGAGAGCAAGGGAAGGGGTGACATTTGTCCAAAAAGAAATGTGCTCTTTACCTGACTTATGAAATAGTAACCCCTCTGTACATCATCTTTGTAATAATAATTATTATTATAGTAATAGTAATAAATGCTTAATTAAAAATGAATAGGTTTTATTTGAAGTCTTAAGGCCTCAATTATAAGTGAACTTTTTGGTGTGTGGCATGTGTGAAAACTGTTTTGGAGACTTGGAGATGCTGCAGGCTACTTCCAAACCCTCATTATCTAAGTTTAGGTTGTTGAGGATGCTCCATCCTAACCAAGTTTCAGGTGGATTAGAAGTTTCTATCAAGTAGCATCTCAGCAAGGGTAAATCTCCTACCTTTCCAAAGAGAAAACCTTGATATTAGCAAGGAAAACATTGAGATGTATGTAAATCTCCTAATCGAAGAACAACACAGTGGCATTTGTTGGTCCTCCATATCTGCGGGTGACAAATCTTTGGGTTCCACCATTGTGTATTCAATTAAAACTGGATCACAGATGTAGTTGGGCCTATGATCGATGTGTCAATTCTGAACTTGTACAGACTTTTTCATCTCTACTCTTTCAGCAAGTGACATGATTTTTTACCTTGTATCAGGTATTACAAGTAATCTAGAGATGAGTTAAAGCATAAGAGAGGAAAATGTGTAAGTTGCATGCAATTAATATACCATGTTATAGAAGGGACTGGAGCATCCACAATGTTAGCATCCATGAATGTATTGGAACAGATCCCTTGTATACATTGAGGAACAATCACAGAGTGGGATAATGTAACCCATTGTGTTATATCTGCTGACCCCACCCTTGCTAATATCCTCACCAATTTCTACCATTTCTTTTTTTTATTGTGAAAATACTGTACAGAGGGGTTACAATTACATGGGCAAGATAATGAGTACATTTCTTATCAAGCATTGTAGCCTCCTCCTTTGTTTTCCCTTCCCATCCTTTCCCATCCTCCCCCGCCCCCCCAACCCAATCCTCCCCGCTCCCAATTTCTACCATTTCTACATGGATCTAGACCTGAGCTCGCCCTAGCTGTGAGTAGATTTGTAACACCAAAATGCAGTTAAACAACTCAGCTCTATGGAGTTTCAAAATAACCTTTGCAAGAAAAAAATAATAAATAAATGGATCTTGAGATTCAAAATCTTGGGCTTTTTAGATATCGAAAGCTAATAGTCAATAAGTTTTCAGGGTCTAAACTTACCCCATACCAAATATTATGAAATTCTGAATCCTTTGTTTCTAGAAATCCTTTGTTTCATAGAAAAATGTCGCTTCCAAGTTCTTGTTAATTCATGCTGTTTCTGTGCGATCACTGGTGAGACAATAAGAAACTACGTTTTAAAAGCAAACGTGGCACACATTAATGTACACACAGTAATGTGGTTGTACACATAGCAACTGGGGAGAATTCCAGGAGGGTTTGGAATTCTAGGATTGCTGGGGAGGAAAAGAGAGATTTCCACATGCTTATTGGAGAAAAACTTCAGACTGGTCACCCAAAGCTGAGTCAGGGAGGGAGGTGAATAGAAACACTCAGAAATACAATCTCTGGGATTGTTGAGACTCCATTTCTGGGAAGGATTGAATGGTCTGGCCCCAGGGGATGAGTGGACAGGGAGACTAGAGGCTGCCTCAGAGTCCTGTGAACCCAGAAAAGTGAGCCAGGAACACCTCATGTGGACAACACAAGACCAGAGGCTGAGGGACACAGAGCAGCTAGCAAGATACAGGCCTTTGGTAGCTGGCAGCTGTGGTCTTCACCACAGCGTCTGTGGGCTTCATTCAAAAACATAACCATGAACTAAATGCTTCAAGAGCCTTCATTTCCACTTATCCCTGTGACAGGGAAAGAAAATTTGAGCACATTTTTAATAACAAAAGATGGCAATGCCTCAGGTCCTATAACCAGATAGTTTCAAATAACCCTTATCATTTTCACTGCTGGAAGCTCTCAGGAGACCAGTTCTTACAGAATAGGTATTCTTGTGCCAGTTAGCACAATCTCGGAACAGTCCAAGGTGCTCAATTAAAAGGTCACATGCCAGATAAAGGAAGGTTATCCTTTCCTAAACAAAGGCCATGGTGTTGGAACAAAACCCTTCCTTCTAATCAATCATATGGTTACCTCAGCCAACAACACATCAAGGGCAGTCTCTGTGGGTGCTGAGTCAGCTGCCAGGAGAACAGAGTGCAGTATGTTCCCACTCACCAACTGTTTATCCTGAGGGTCCTCTCACCTCAAAGTCCTGGATTACAAAATGTTCATCCAATACTCTTCTACTCATCTTGACAGAACCACAGAATGCAGCCTCGTGAGCTATACCCAATCTATACCTTGATACTGTACTCAGGCCAGGGTTGAATAGCATCTTCCAGGGAACGCTTCAGCATGTTTCATTACTTGTGTCTGATCTGGGGTTTTCGAGGCTCCAATTTGCAAAAGATCCTCTCAATTTCTCCACCCTTATCAAGAGAAAGCCTTGCTTTAGACCATCCTTAGTGCATCTGCCTGTGGTTCTATCTGACAAGAAGGACAGAGCATTAGTCTTTCTCCTGATATCACCTCATAGGAGAGAAAATAGCCCCAGCTTATTAAGGGGATCCAAATGATCCAAGGGGTTCCTTATGATCCTATCACACAGATATTTTTAAAGCTTTTTATTTTTTTTTTAAAGATTATTTGTGATTTTTCTACTTTATATAGGATGGAATGTGTTCCAAAACTCTCTTTCACAGTGTTAGGTACTACTTTCTGTTATATATCTCAGTGACACTCTTTCAAGTTTCCTTGATTCTGTCTAGTAGAACTATTCTCATTTCAGTTGCCAAGTCCCGTAGTAATGACTTCCCTCTATATTAGTAGGCTACTTGGGAAAAGAAATCTTCTCATTCCATCTGCTCTTTGTTCTCCTACTTGTACATTACATCCATATGGTATTTATTCTTCTAAAACAATGGACCAGTCCAATTTATCACCATTCTCTCTATGGGACTCTCTCAATGGGTCAGACTCTATGACTCTTAGTCTTGATCTCCCCATCCTTAGAAAGCTCTGGTCGAAAAGTTGGTTGACAGTCGGGATCATCCCCAGAACTTTCTCTGCAAACTCTGTTTAGTCTAATACTTGCCTTTCCTCAAGGAGGAAGGGAAAAGGTGAACAAGGGATCAGCTCTTCCCCACAAGGCCACTGAGTCCCAAATGAGATTGTCAGTTAGGCAACCCTTCTCACATGCTGTGCTAATTCATTGCTGGAAGAACTAATCACCATCTGTTTGGGCACCTGTGGGTGCTTGGGCCCGCTCTCTCTGTTCTTTGCCTCACATGTCTTATTTTTGCCTTTTTCCTTTGTATATCTGGCTCTATGTTATAACTCACAGCTTAGTTCATCGATGCATTAAGTCCAGTGAACCCCATCTGCAAACCACTGAATCTAGGAGTAGTCTTGACATGTACTCTACATTAGATAGCTTGTTTCCTCACTTTAGAAAAATAAACCCACCTGACTTACATAACTGTGGCCCCTTGGTATGTCACCTTTATAATAACAATACAAAAAATTTTAAAAAGAAAAGAAAAAGAAACTATAAGTCTCTACTCTGCAGAAACGTTACTTAACCCCTGCCACACATTCATTCCTGCTACCCACTTATTAGAGTTGTCTAAGTCAGTAAGTTTCTTTAGCAGCCAGGAGTGATTAAGAATTAGGGAATTAGGGGAGAGGGGCTGGGAAGGTGGCTCAGTGGTAGAGCTCTTGCCTTGCATGCCTGAGGCCCTGGGTTCGATTCCTCAGCACCACATAAGCAAAAAGAAAAAAGCCAGAAGTGGCGCTGTGGCTCAAGTGGTAGAGCGCTAGCCTTGAGCTGAAGAGCTGAGGGACAGTGCCCAGGCCCAGAGTTCAAGCCCCACAACAGGACCCCCTCCCCAAAAAAAAAGAATTAGGGGAGGGTGGAGAGGGCACACGAGGGAGCAGAACTAGCTGGAGGCTTTCCCTGCGTGGTCAGGCAGCAGGTTGGAGGCATCTTTCTATATACCAAGAAACACCAGTAAAAATAAGCTGTTTGGGCCACATTTCCATATTCTTAATGAGCCAAACTCTTCTACTGCATGACCTATGTGTGTAGGTGAGTTCCTTTGAGCAACTGCATCTATTCTCATCTTTGATAGGTTTCACAGATGAATTTAAAATAATGCACAAGGATCTGAAAGAAACCTTGTCATGGCTCTAACGTGCCTGATTTTCTCCCAAGGAGTAAGGTCAGGCCTGGAGAAAATCTTCATCTGGGAGGTTTTAAGGATACATGTTAGTGATTATGCTGAGAAGAGAGTGCTTGTAAAAACCAGGCAAGGGCAGGTATTTTCATTTCAATGGAGACAAAGAGCACAAACTGCTCTCTACAAAACCCAGGGCCAGTTAGCATCATTTTATGTGATCATATGTACGTAGCTAATGAGCTGTTGTGAACCTCTGTTAGGACCATCCTAGACATTTCCTCATTATTACAAATGAGGAAAAACATGGAGCCTATGTTTCTTTGGGTCGGGCTTACTTCATTTAATAAGATTTTTTTCTAGGTCTTTCCATTTCCATTTCCTTACCAATGATCACCGAAATGATAACCATGAAGTGGTTATTTTGGTGGTTGTTTTGGGTTTTCCACCTTTTTTGTATTATTTGCAGTTATTTCTTTTCCCCCTCCTCTGGCTTATTCCCTGTTGTCTCTGTTTCTTTTTTCGGTACCCTTTGTCTTATATATGAGTTTATCTGATTTGAGGAAGGAAAGGGGAATCACAGAAATGGTGGAACAAAGAATGAACCACTTCGACAGCTATACTGACTCCACACTACGTTGGAAATGAACTCTACAAGTTGGGTAGAGGGGAGTCACAGGAGGGAGGGAAAGCAGGAGAAAACAAGGGAGGGTAACTGTTCAAAAGGAGATGTACCTCCATACTACTTTCCACAGTGGTTGAACAAGTTTACCCTCCCACCAACAATGCAGCAAGGTTCCCTTCTGTCCACATCCCCTCCAGCATCTGTTGTTATTAGAGTTCTTGATTATAGCCATTCTAACTGGGGTGAGACGGTATCTCAATGTTGTTTTGATTTGCATTTCTTTTATGGCTAGGTAGGTTGAGCATTTCATGTGTCTATTGGCCATCCTTCTTTCCTCTTCAGAGAAGTTTCTCTTTAAGTCTTTAGCCCACTTATTTATTGGGCAGTTGTTTCTTTGAGAATTTGTTATTGGGGGATTTAATTTTTTGAGTTCCAGGTATATTTTAGATATGACACCCTTGTCCATTGTATGGGTAGTGAAGATCTTCTCCCAATCTGTGGGCTTTTTATTGGTCTTGCTAACTATGTCCTTTGCCATGCAGAAGCTCTGCAATTTCATACAATCCCATTTGTCCAACCTTTCTTTGATTTGTTATGTTTCTGTGTCTCTATTAAGAAAATTTCAGCCTGTGTCAAGGAGACCTAGGGTTTCTCCTATTCCATCCTGTGATGTTTTCAGGGTGTCTGCTTTGACTCCAAGGTCTTTGATTCATTTGGAGTTGATTCTGGTGCAGGGTGATATATAAGGATCTAGCTTTAGTTTTCTACAAGTAGTTAACCAATTTTGCCAGCACCATTTACTGAAGAGGCTGTCTTTCTTCCATTCTATTTTTTTAGCTCCCTTATCAAAGATTAGATGGCTATAGGTCTGTGGGTTCATTTCTGGATTTTCAATTCTATTCCATTGGTCCTGAGGTCTGTTATTGTGCCAGTACCAAGCTGTTTTGATTATTATGGCTTTGTAGTAGAGTTTGAAATTTGGTATTGATATTCCTCCATCACTGTTCTTTCTGTTAAGGATCGTTTTTGCTATTCGGGGTCTTTTATTGTTGTATATGAATTTTTGGATTGCCTCTCCTATTTCCTTGAAGAATGAGGTTGGAATATTGATTGGTATTGCGTTGAATTTGTAGATAGCCTTGGGAAGTATTGCCATTTTCAAGACGTTATGTCAAAAAGTGAACTTTACAACTTTGGCCAGGAGGGTGGGGAAAGGGGGAAGCGGGGTTGGGAGGGGGGAAGGGGGGAAAGATGGGAAGGGATGGGAAGGGGAAACAAAGGAGGAGGCAACAATGCTTGATAAAAAATGTACTCATTACCTTGCCCATGTAATTATAACCCCTCTGTATGGTATTTTCACAATAAAATAAAAAAGAGATGTGCTCATTATCTTACTTATGTAACTGTAACCCCTCTGCAAATCACCTTTACAGTTAAAATAATTTTTTTAAAAAAGAAAGAAATGCAAAAACAAAAAACAGGGCCTGGCGAATGCAGTAGCATCCTGCTTCCAAGCATAGGAGTGAAGGAGAAGAGAAAAAGAAGGCTTTAGGAAGGAGGGAGCCTAAAATGAGGGAAAAGAGGGAATCAAAGCGACCAGAGAATGAGACAAAGGCTCTTCTGCTGTGGGCCTCTAGTTAAGGAAAACTCTCTCTCTAGGGGCCTTCCCAGGGGAGCTCACCTCTGCTCATAACAGCTGCTGTCAGTTACACCTCAGGTGCCACAAGGCCCCCTTTATCAGGCCTAGACCAGCCTCACTCTTGAAAGGAACCTACAAGAAGTTAGCCCAGGGGCTGGGAACGTGGCTCAGTGGTAGAGCACATGAGGCCCTGGGTTTGATTCCTCAGCACCACATAAGCAAAAGAAAAAAAAGCCGGAAGTGGCACTGTGGCTTAAGTGGTAGAGTGCTAGCTTTGAGCTGAAGGACAGTGCCCAGGCCCAGAGTTCAGGACCCACGACCGGAGCCAAAAAGAAAAGAAGAAGGAAGAAGAAGGAGGAGGAGGAGGAGGAGGAGGAGGAGGAGGAGGAGGAGGAGGAGGAGGAGGAGGAGGAGGAGGAGGAGGAGGAGGAGGAGGAGGAGGAGGAAGAAGAAGAGGAAGAAGAGGAGGAAGAAGAAGAAGAAGAAGAAGAAGAAGAAGAAGAAGAAGAAGAAGAAGAAGAAGAAGAAGAAGAAGAAGAAGAAGAAGAAGAAGAAGAAGAGGAAGAAGAGGAAGAAGAAGAAGAAGAAGAAGAGAGAGGAAGAGGAAGAGGAAGAAGAAGAGGAAGAAGAAGAAGAAGAAGTAGTTAGCCCAAATAAGTAGCTTTTATAATCTCTACATACTTTTTAAAATTGTTGTTAGTACTAGAGATGGACTTTGGAGCCTTACAATTGACAGCAAGTACATTATCACTTGAGCCATACCTCCAGTCCTTTTTAGGTTGTTTTATATTTTCTAGACAGGATCTCATACTTTTGTTCAGGTAAGCCTCCAGCTCTGATTCCCCCTACCTCTATCCCTCACATGGCTGGGATTACAGTTGTGTGCCACAGTCTCCACATATATTCTAAAAGTCATTGTTTCTTCTTCCACCTGGGCCTATAGGAGGAAATATTCAAGGTCCCATGCTCAGGGACAGTCCTCACTGTGTCCCAGGCTGGGAAAGAGACAGTTGTGTTTTTATTGCCCAGTGCCCCTTCTATGGAGTCACTTTTTCATCCTTTCCATGTGGATTATGAAGCATTGCTAAGAGTGTACAGCCTAAAAACAGTATCATGACCAAACCTAGCCAAACACAAGGCTTCTCCATGGCAATAAGATTTGTCCAAGGGGTAGACACATGACATAAGCAGGACCACTGAATATTGATTCTTGCTGAGGTTTCAGAGCCAAGATAATATAATTTGAGATTTGAACAAGTGAGTTGTGTGTGTGTGTGTGTGTGTGTGTGCATGAGAGAGAGTGTGAGACAGACAGATAGACAGACAGAGAAACAGAGAGCCCTGCACTGGTTTCCTGTAGGCTGCCACAACCCTGATATGGTAAAACTACAGAAATCCATTTTCTCACAATGCTGGAAGCCAGAAGCCTAAAATCAAGGTGGCAAAATATCAGCACTCTCTCTGGAGCCACCTGGGAGAATTTATTCTTTGCCTGTTCTAGCTTTTGGTGGCTGTGGACATGGCCTAGTATTCCTTGGCTTGTGGCTGCATCACTCCATCCTCCACCTTCATCTCCATTATCACCCTCTCTGTGTGTCTTTTCTCTTCTGTATATGGCTGCCTTTAGAGCCCAGCTTGATAATCTAGCATGAATGCTTCCTTTAGATCTTTAATGGAATCACATCTTTGGCACATACGGTAATATTCACTCTTTTGCCAAATATGGTGGAATATACAGGTTCCAGGAAATGAGTATATCTCCACAGGGACCTTTTTCTCTTTTCCAAGTCCCACTGGAATCCATAAGAGTTCATTTAGCTCCTGAAACTCCTCCTTCCACTCAGGAGCCAGCACAATCTCCTCACGAATCAGTTAGTTCCCTCTTGGCTTTGGCAGCATAGAAGTTCCCTCTAAAGCTTCGGAGTGGTTGAGTGGTATGTATTAAAGGAGTCCTGAACAATACTGCAATAATGACTGCAGTGGGCTAGTCAATGCAGGAAGGCACCTTGTGCTGTGGACAAAATGTCTGCTCTTCCAGCAATTTTTGAGAAAACTTTCCTTTTCCAATTCTACTATTTCAGAACCCTGACAAATATTATTTTAAAGGATACATTTATACTATATTATTATTTTAGCATTATTACAAT
Source organism: Dipodomys merriami (assembly GCF_024711535.1). NCBI lineage: Eukaryota > Metazoa > Chordata > Mammalia > Rodentia > Heteromyidae > Dipodomys > Dipodomys merriami. Next base: position 73,979,786 of record NW_027203381.1, read on the forward strand.
CCATATACTTATACTATCTTATTATTTTAAACATTATATAACATTTGGGACCTGATGATCAGTCTGGATTTTTTTTCAATCATGTCACAATGAAACAAAACAGCAAAACAAACAAGCAAAAAGCCCTTAGAGGCTTAAGCATAAGCAGACAACAACCTTTGAACAGGCTAGAGCTAGATCAGGTACAATTAAGACCTGAGGTTCTGATATTCTTCCTGGACTCCATCTCCCAGCTATGTCTCTTCCAGATGGTCTCTTCTCAAGCCAGAGGAGAAGCTTTAGGCTCAGGCACTCAGCATTCCAGCCAATAGTCAGGGGTTAGCTTCTCTGACAGGTAGAACAAAAGTCTTCATGTTGAATTTCATTAGGCCTATTGATCTGACTTCAAATGTCTTCCTTAAATTAATCGGTGGCCAAGAGGATGAACTGCGTGGGTTGGTTTATTCTGAGTCTTTATAGTGAAGCAGAACCCATGACTGAAGAGTGGAAGTGGATGGTACTCTACAAGGAAATGTCTACAAGGAACTTGAAGTACAGTGAAATTAGGTTGCATGTGAAAGGAGTTGACAAGTCTCAAATATTGGGACATTTAGAAATTCCACAAAATCCTTTTATTTACCTAACTGAATAGACCTGTCAAACTCACAATCAGTAGGTAGATTTTCATAAAATATAGGTTTATGAATGCAATATGAAAATATATACTACCAAGTCATAGAATTTTCCAAAGTTAACTTAGAGAAGATAGTGTGGCTCTAGGTCTTTAGGCAGGGCAAAATAGACAAACATTCAATTCATTACTCAGGATATAGCAATAAATACATGGATATTTAATAAATATTTTACTTCCCCAACATGCTGTTGAAAGCACCTTATCACGGGTACTCTCAAATGAGTATTCAAAATGTCACAATGATGTTATTTACAAACCATAAAAAATATGTTACTCAGCTCCCAAGGTGTCCTTTTGTCCTAAGTGTGAGATTTTCTTTTCTCTAGCAGTGGTCTCCAAACTTTATAGTCACACCAAAAACAATGGACTAATATGGTCATTATATACCATCCATAGATCAATCTCAAGAGTGAATTCATTTTAGCTTGTCTCATATTGTTATTCCTATACTGCTTCCACTATTCATGATTAAAAGAATATGACATTTATCCCAAAGATTTGAGCTTTGCTATTAAAAAATCTTAAGGGCAGGTCATGGTGGTATATGCCTTATAATCCCAGTTATTTGAGAAGTATTGCACGATAATTGTGGATCAAGTTAGCCTGATCACAAATTCAATACTCTATCTGAAGTGACTGATGGCATGATTTAAGTTATAGAGCTCATGCCTGGCAAGTCCTAAGTTAAAAACTCCTCCATTAAATACACACACACACACATACACACACACACACACACACACACACACACACACACACACACACACACACACACACACACACACACACACACACACAAAGAAGAGACTTAAAAGAGGTCAACTCTCTCTCTTTATGGTCCAGATACTTGATTCTAAAGGTCTGCTAATTCTAAGGAATGTGTGTGTGTGTGTGTGTGTGTGTGTGTGTGTGTGTGTGTGTGTGTGTGTGTGTGTGTGTGTGCATGTGCCAGTCCTGGGGCTTGAACTCAAGGCCTGAGTGCTATCCCTGAGCTGCTCTTGCTCAAGGTTAGAGCTCTATCACTCGAGCTCTACTCACAGCTTTTTGGAGATTAATTGGAGAGAAGACTCCTACTGGCTTTCCTGCTTAGGCTGGCTTCAAACTTCAACCTTCAGATTTCAGCCTTCTATGTAACTAGGATTACAGGCAAGAGCCACCCACATCTAGCTTGATTTTAAGTAATTTTAACCAACATCTCAAGGCATTCTATGACAATATAATTAATAATAATGGATATGGATCCATGTTTATTATTTTTTTGTTTTTGCTTTTGTTTTTGTCAGTCATGGGGCTTGAACTCTGGGCCTGGGCATTGTCCCTGAGTACTTCAGCTCAAGGCAAGTGCTCTACCACTTGAACCTCAGTACCACTTCTGGTTTTCTGAGTGGTTTACTGGAGATAAAGAGTCTCATAGGCTTTTCAGCCCTAGCTGGCTTTGATCCTTGATCCTCAGATCTCAGCCTCCTGAGATTATATTATAGGTGTGAGCCACTGGCACCCAGCAAATCTGTTTTTATTGATTATTTTTATTCTGGCGTGTGTGTGTGTGTGTGTGTGTGTGTGTGTGTGTGTGTGTGTGTGTGTGTGTTGCTAAGAGTTGTAGGAATTGAACCTACAGCTTCCGCAAACACATGGAAACTTAGATGGAAACTCTGCCTCCGAATCTGTAATTTAAAATAGATTTAATGCGATTTTCAAATTTTTGTATTGACTTGTCATCAGATCTGATTGCCAGGGCTGGGATGTAGCTCAGTGGCAAAGCACTTGCCTAGCAAGTGCAACGTCCTGGGTTCGATCCCCAGTACCAAAAAAGAAAACAAAAAAAAAAAAAAAAATTGATTTTCCCTCTCAGATCTGATTGCCATTGTTTTGATTGTATTAATGTGCTAGACAGCAAACAAGTATTTTTCAGAAGTGGGAAAAAGATGTCAGCGCTACCCTCTCTTTACTAATAAGAAAAAGCTCTGTCCTCAATTTGTGGTTATTTTGCTGCCATGGTTTTAATCAAATTCAGCAAGAACTAGATAGTATCATATGTAAACCCAGTTAAGTGGGAACACTGCAGACACCAGAGTTTGTTAAAGGGAACTATCTGCTGTCAGTTCCATGGTGTAGAAGGATACCCGCTCTCTCGTTATGGTGTTGGGCACGTAGTATTTAACTTCAGCCTATCTGACGTACCAACCAAATATGGGCAATAGAGTCAGTCTCCATGTTGGCAAAGATTATTTCTATTTTTAGAAACTAAGTAAAAATAGAAGTTCTAGTATTCTTTCCCATGCCTTCTGAAGACTCCATAACCCTCTGTGAAGAGCACTGATTTCACACTGTAAACTGTTGACTCGCTATGGTTAGGGGACCTTGTTTGGCTACTCTGGACTTCTGCTCTCTGATCTTTTCCATAGTCCCAAGGGTGAGTCCATATTGACTCCACCCAGCCAATCCTTCCATCTTAGTGATCAGTTTGGAGATGTCAATAAACTCAATCCTGGCTGCAAAAAAGTACAGCTTAGGACTTTTGTAGCAGCTCCAGAGAAAGAATACCTCCCTCACCCACATGAGAACCACCCTCTTGTCAGCTCCACTCTCAATAAATAGGCATACAAGCTCCTAGGAGCCATCCTGTAGAACCTAGGAATAGGAAGAGATGCTGGACATAGAAGGGAAAGATGGCAAGAAACTGCCCTTTGGTTACCTTATTTGAACTTCCACATGAAGGCTTAATAACATCTAGTCTTATTACTACTGACTTCTCAGTTACACGGATCAAAAAATTCCATTCACTTACACAACCATGCATTTAACATGGCTGCTCTGCCACTTGAACCTAAAACATCCCTCACAGATACAGCTGTCCACTCCCCTCAGGTTGTACATACTTATTTTTGCTTATTTTGGGTTTGTTTCCTTTCATTTGTTGAATCGAGATCAACTATCACTAAATATATAAAAGTTTGTAATAAAATGTCAAATTATAAAGCTGTATAATAACCTTGAGAAAGTATCTGAATTTTTCTGACCTTCAGTGTTCTAATTTGCAAATGGAAGTAAAAAAATATATTTCACATTCTGACAATTAAATAGGTATGGCAAATAGTACTTACCAGCTGCAATTAGGACTTGAAGCCGATCGATGAAATAATAAAAGCTACCATTTATAGAGGCCATGAATCTATCTGCCAGGACCTTCTTATAATGTATCTATTTAAATTTCACAACTCCCTGCAAAGGCATTATCCCTTCCCTTTGTCAGATGCAGGTTCTAAGACCTGAAATAACTTGAGGAAGGTTGGCAGCTAGTTAATAGCAGCAAGAAGATGGAAAATCAGATTGGTTTGTCCTCAAACCTTCTACTTTTTTTTTTTTTTTTTTGGTGGGTTGTGGGGCTTGAACTCTGGGCCTGGGCACTGTCCCTCAGCTCTTCAGCTCAAGGCAAGCACTCCACCACTTGAGCCACAGTGCTACTTCTGGTTTTCTGTTGGTTAATTGGAGTCTCACAAACTTTCCTTTCCTGGGCTGGCTTTGAACCATGATCCTCAGATCTCAGCCTCCTGAGTAGCTAGGATTACAGGCATGAGCCACCAGCACCTGGCTCTCAAACTTTCTACTTTTTACTATGCCAAGTCGTTGTCAAAAAAGTTGCTATACATGCCGTGACACTCATCTTCATTTCTGAAAACAAAACCTTCAATAACACAAACTTCAGTAATCAGACAAACAAAGGGAGGAAGGTCTGCTTTTGGGGAGAGGGGAAAGAGGGTGCAATGCCCTGCAAATGATACAAAATGGTGTGAGGCATTAGAGGCCAGAAGGAGGACTTTATATATCATGGCTCTCTCCTTCAATCCTGGCACAGTGCTTGGCACAAAGTAGTTAGGGAAGTGACCTCTAGTAGGGGGACATCTATTTCCTTACCTGTCCTGTTATCACAACAGGACCACAGGACTGAGCTATCCTGACTGGCACCTGTAGTTCTCCTCCATTGAAGTTTAGGGAGCACCCCTGTGCCCAAAGTATGTGTTGACACAAGAACTCTATATGGACTGAGCCATGTTCCATTCTGGGGTGCAGTACTAGTAGGCCCATTGCCCCTGCAGTTCTAAAGCTGTAGCCATCATTCCAGTTTTCACCAGGAGTGAAGCTGATGTTTGTGACTCCTGAGGCCATCCCAACCGATTCTGATTTTGCTTGGGGGACTGTGTGTTATTTTGAAGCCCCCTAAAACCTTCACCGTGGGCACTCAATGAACCTTAGTAAAGGGTGACAATGGAGAGACTAGCCTGGACTGGGCAGAGGGAGTGTGATGAAGTAGATGAAGAGAGTGGAGAGAAAGGCTGCCCTGCGTAAGGAAGGCAGGCATCTGGGAGTCAGGGGACAGAGTGTGGACAGTCTGACTTGGGAAAGTGCACATGTGAATGAGAGTGAAGAGGAGATCTCCAGAGCAAAACCTGGCTCTGGAAGGGAGATGGATTTGTCAGGCAACTACGGAAAGTGGTTGGACGCTCATCTCCCTAGAGCTGGTGGAAAGTAGACAGCCTTGGGCATGTTAAATGCAAGATGTCAAGTAGATTCATTTTCCGTATCAACAACAAGGTAGGTGCGGCCACGACTTAAGGAGTCAGCGCTGTCCAAGAGGTGATACACCTTTGGAGAAGAAGTTGATGACGGAAGCAGGAAATCCACGAGTGAACCCCAAGTGCCCACAGGCTAGTCTCTGGTCCCAGCCCCCACTCCTCTGCGCCCGGGCTGCAGTGCCAACCTACCTGGTCCTGGGACTGACGGGCGGGGGAGAGGGGGAACGCCACACCCGGGGCCCTCTGTCTTTCAGTGCTGGGGGCTGCTTAGGCTGTGGGCCATGGGGGGGGGGGTACACCTAGTTTTCCAGGTTCCGATGCCAGATGCCAGCCTGGGCTGCGGACCCCGCGGGACCGCCCACCTGGCCGCGGCCGCCGCAGTCCGGGCCCCAGCTGCCCGCAGGCCCGCCGCCCTTCCCGGGGGTGGGGTTTCCACGGTTTCTCGGGTTCCCCTTTGTTGCTGCGCCCCCAGGACGCCCCCCTCTAGCCTTCGCCGGGCGTCTTGCAGGCACGAAAGGGGGTGTTTGTCCGGGGGAGGGGGCGTCGATCGGGAAGAGGAGACTTGAGCAGCTTCGGGGTGCACCGGGGCTCCCCAGAGCGAAGAACCGGGTGCGGGGTGGGGGGGGGCGAGGGAGGGAGGGAAGGGAGGGGAGCCCGGAGCCGCGGGGGCCGCTGCTGCAGAAGGGGGAGGAGAAGGGGGAGGAGCTGGGGGGCAGGCGGTCCGGGAAGGAGGGGTCTTAAGGGGCGGCGAGCCCAGGTCGGATTTCCTCCGAGGCTGGCGATCGGCGGGGCTCCCCACCTTCTCCGAGAGCTCTCGCCGCGGCCCCCCTCGTCCCGTGCGCCCTCCGGATTCCGGGACGCCACCATGGTGAGCGCGGGGCGCGCGGGGGACGCGGGGGGCGCGGGGGGCCCGGGGCTCGGGGGTGTCTGGGCAGAGGGGAGCGAAGCTGGTGGGACCCGAAGAAGTTCTCCCCGGGCCGGTGCGGGGCCGGCCTTCAGTCTCGCTCCCTTCTCTTCCGCAGATGTGGAAACGCTGGCTGGCGCTCGCGCTGGTGGCGGTGGCCTGGGTGCAGGCGGAGGTAGGTGAAGGGCTGGGGAGGTCGGAGCGAGGGCCCGGGGTGGGGTGGGATGGGGGGTGCCGGAGGGTCGGGGGTGGGGGGAGAGCGGTGGGATCGGGGCCCCGCACGCGGGGCTGCGGGGCGTGCGTCCTGGGGATGCGCTCTGGGGCGGGGCGGGAAGTCTGCACACTCGGCGTGAAGTGGGGCTTTGGGGGGCTCCCGGCAGGAAGGCTACTTTAGCAAAGTTAAGTCTCAAAACCTGGAGTTGTTGCGGGGGGGGGGGGAGGAAAGCCGCACCCGAGTTCAAAAAGGCGCCTTGATTTGTTCCCCTCACTTCCGAGGAAATCCAGTGGAGTCGGGGACTTTTCCTCTCCAAGTCTCTCCCGGGGAGGGGAGGAGCTGAGAAATTCTTTTGCAGCCAGATTAATTCTTGCTCTCTCACACACACTATCTCTCCCCCTCCCCCCCGCCCAGTTATGATTCCCTGAAGTTTATTTTCATCTTTATAACGTGCCCTAGGATTTTCTGTTATTATCTGAGTCATATAACAGCCTGTTTCAAAAGTCTAATTTTTCTTTTAAATTTACATTGTGCAAAGCGTGACAAATCTGCAGCGCTGCCCTTTTGGAGGCTTCGTGATTACATTTAAAGCATTTCAGCCCTTTTTTCCCTCTTTTTTTTTTGGTTTGGTGTTTTTCTTTTTTTGGTAATGTTTTCTTTTCAACTCCAGTGACCTTCCTGAGACACTACAAACAAACCAACAAACCCATTGCTCACAAAGCCCCTCCATTAACTCAAAGGTTTATGGACAGAAAATAAACAATTCTAAATTCCCTGGGCTCTGCTCTCCAGAAAAGTGAGGTCAGAAACTAAACATTTGATAATTATGGCAGGAAATGTGGAAGGAATTAAAAAAGCATGAGGGAGAAGAAATGGAATGCACATTACAAAAGAAATAGCTCTCTGGTGGGTGGTTTATGGTCCCTTCCAGAGTTTTTCCTTACATTATAGTTCAGTCCCACCCGTAGCCTCCACAACTGGACTCTGCCCCAGAATTCATAAATGGTACAAGTCTATATGATTTAGAAAAAAAGAAGACATACTGTTCTGAATTCCCTTCTTAACTCCCTGCATTGGTTGAGTGAAATAAAAATATAGCTCATAATGATAGGATAATCCCTCTGTGTTAATAAAAAGTCCTTTCTTTGTATGTGTGCCCATTCTGGAGCTTGAACTGGGGGCCTCATGCTCATGCTTAGCTTTTTTGCTCCAGGTTGGTGGTGCTCTTCCACTTGAGCTACACCTCCATTTCTTAAACACCCCATTTTAATGATAGAGCAATTGAGTCAGAAAATTTACATAACCTATAAGATGCTTCAGCAGTTTATGATGGGGACAGGATTTGAACCCAAGTCTGATAGCCGACCCTAGGATTTTAATCACACTTCCACACAAACACCCAACCATGAAGGCTTCACATTTATTAGGTGTTTTGTATTAACAGACACGGGCCATGTGTATTACCTGCACTATTTCTTTAAAAGTTCCCCACTCTCATAAGGTCACTTTGGTTATTCCCATTTTAAAGATAAAGGGACAGACGTAAGAAAACTATATAACTTTGTCCAATGGCATACAGCTGATTAATTTCTTCAGGAGAATATGAAACCATCAATTCGTATCTTTGGAGCCCACCTTAAACTCCAGCCTGCTTCTCATCTGTTTTGTACATCAGAGTTGAAATTGGAGGACATAACCCTCTTCATGTCAGATGGAACCCTGGTTAAGGAGCCCTCCTCTATCCCCTGCTGTGGCCCTCAAAAACAGCTGCAGTTCAGTGATAGATGAGGTGAATCCCTGGTTAGTGGTATGGCATGCTTGAGAATTGCCAGCTAGTGTGTGAAATGACTCTCTGAACTGGAAGGAAATTTGAGGGGGAGGGGATGAGGCTGTTCACCACCAGGCTGTGTGGCCCAAAGCCTGGGATATATTCTAGGCAAGCTGCATCACATACTTGCCTTCCATTGCCCCACCCTGCAGGGTAAAGCTTAGCCCAGGTAGGAAGTTCTTCCTGCAGCAATTTGCTGCTAGAGGTGGAAGAGCATCCTGCACTTTCACAATTCCTAAGCAGAATCCACAGGGAAAGGGGCAAAGTGGAGAAGTGCTGAGACATGAAAACCAAGAAAGCTGCTGCAGAAAAAAAAAGCTGTGGAATCAGGGCATGCGTACACTGTGTGTGTGTGTGTGTGTGTGTGTGTGTGTGTGTGTGTGTGTGTGTGTGTGTGTGTGTGTGTGTGTGTGTGTGTGTGTGTGTGTGTGTGTGTGTGTATTTAAATTAATCCAGCCTTTGTTGCCTGGCCCTGTGGGTAACATTTGGCAACTTCTTAATGCAGGTGTTAATGACACACCTTTCATTATAAATGAAAAGGTAAATTAACTGGCTTTGTAGGAGACTTGAGATTTGGATATATTTAATGATGGTGGAAGTAGAATTGTTTTTCTTGTTAACTCTAAAGACATTCAACAAACACTCAGATATGGTTTTTAGAGTTGATTAGCATGCATAGTGCTAAAATTAGTGTAAATATTGTTGAGCTTTTAAACAAATTTAGATGATTTTATTTTATTTATTTATTTATTTTTGGGTCTGGTCGTGGTGCCTGAACTCTTGGCCTGGGCACTGTCCCTCAGCTCTGCAGCTCAAGGCTAGCACTCTACCACTTGAGCCACAGCGCCACTTCCGGCTTTTTTCTTTTTGCTTATGTGGTGCTGAGGAATTGAACCCAGGGCCTCAGGCATGCAAGGCAAGCACTCTACCACTGAGCCGCTTTCCCTGCCCCTTTAGATGATTTTAAAGTGTGCTTGGTGCTTTTTGCTTCAGTGTGAACACAAAGATTAGGTATACATTTTTCAAAAATAGTGTAATCATTTTACAAATCATGTTGTTATTTGAAGAAGCCAAAGCCTGTGGAATAAAGGACCAGAATGGGAGAATTAACATGGTGGCCATCATCTTTAGAAGTGCCAAGTCCTTGTAAATCTCATTTGGTTACATTTGAGAAACTATTAACAGATCATATTAGGGAATGTATTACATTGTTTTCAGGTTTTCCAAGCCTTTGTGTGGCTCTCAAAGTTGCTTGTGTGTGTGTGTGAGTGTGTGTGTGTGTGTGAGTGTGTGCGTGTGTGCACGCGTGTGTGCATGTGCGCATGGTTGTAAGCATGCATGAGCCTGGGCTGGTCCTGGGCTTGAACTCAGGGCTGAGCACTGACCTTGAGCTTTTTTGTTTTCCTCTCAAGACTAGCACTCTACCACTTGAACCCCAGCTCCACTTCTGGCTTTTTGGTGATTAATTGCAGATAAGAGTCTTATGGACTTTCCTGCCCTACTTGGCTTTGAATCATAATCCTCAGATCTCAGCCTCCTGAATTGCTACAATTATAGGCTCAGCGTTGCTTTTCAGTTGTTTCCTTCCTCCCTTTCTCCTTCCCTGCCTCGTTCCTTCATTCCCTCCCTCTCTCTTCTTAGGGATCCATCCTCACTATGCATATTCATTCATCCAGCCTTCATTGGTATTCTACCCTATTACTTACTTAAGCACACACCCATGCACTCCTTAGAGTTCTACTTGCAAGAGGATGTTGAGTGACTAGATGTCTATGTATTAGCAACCAAACATGGGACGGGCAGCAACAGAGTAGGGCTTCTACCAAACATGGATACTTGTTTCTTCTCTCTCTCTCTCCCTCACCCTCTCCTCTCATCCCTTCCCCATTGAGAGCCACAACAGCCCTTTGAAAAACTGGTGGAGGTCTGTGTTGAGAATTTAATTTTTCCTTCTGGAGTCTTGGTCAGTGGAGCTCTGGTCACTTTAACATGGCAGACTGGAAGGGATGCCATGGTTCAAATGCCTGCTTCCGGAGAACAGCCTTGCCAAGTGCCCAAATGCTGATTTGCCCTTGCTGGTTGTCTCTGCTCTGATTCCCAGCATTCCCAAGTCGATGTACAAGGAGCAGACTTACAAATCAGATCACTCATTTTCGTAAGGGACCCAGACTTGACCTATGAACTCTTGAGTATATCACCTAAGTCCTAAGGTACTAAGGTCCTAAAAGAGAGTAAGGAGAAGCAGCAACAATTCTACAGATGGAACAGTTCTTTGTGGTAAGGATGCCATATTGGCAAATTATCCAGGCTTTGTCCCTCAGAGCCATGCTATTTACTCCATTTTACACCCTATTAACCATGTGTAGTTAACCACTAGGGTTTCATTCGCCGATTTGGGAGCTCCTTTACATTCTTGAGAATTTTTCTGAGTAGGCTCAGGTAGTCTAGAGTGTAACTATATCCAAGGACTGCTGCTGCTGAGAGCTGCAGTTGTGTAGTAGCTACTAAAATGATCTCTTGTTTATCCTTTGGCAAATAAACTACTTACGGTGATGGTAAATCCCACTGGTAGAAATTGGGGAGTTAAAACATAGCAAAGACCCTGGTGAATAGCCCAAACAGATGCATAAGCACTTGGCACAGCAAAGCCACTGAGAATCTCCAGATAGTAGACACACCATAGCAAATCTTCTGGATTTGGGTGACAGAAAGCAGGAATCAGAGTAAATGTTCTAAAGAAGAAAATAAAGTCAATCAGGCAGAATATCACACGCTTCCACAAGTACAAAAAGTAAAGGATGAGCTGTAAATACCAGTGGCCATGCAGAAGAATCGAAAGGCCATGTTTTCTTTTTCCTACTCTTCCCCAAATAACTGGAGATTCAGTAGAACATTTCCAGTGGATGTACATTTTATTAGCTTAATAATGCCAGATAGAAGCTGGACGTGGTGGTGAAGTGCCTGTAGTCTCAACTATTTGGGGAACTGAGGTGGAAGAATCATTTGAACATATGTCTGGACAATATAATGAGACCAAGTCTCAAAATAATGCTAGATACTACAGGACTAAAAAAAAAAAACCTTAAGTTTTAAATGAATTGATTTTGTAAGCCTTATGATTAATGTGTCTGGAGGTCTGATGTATACCTTTCTCCTAAGTGCTTAACTCTTGAATCCTGTGTCTTGCAAATGCTGTTTCTCCAAAAGTGAACATTAATGACATAGGACTTCCCATCAGTCAGTTATGCAGCATTGTCTGTTGCAGATCAAGTGGCCTGCAGTCTAGTGGTAGGCCAGGTATTTTAAACTAGTGGCAGCCACAGTATGTGTTATAATGATATGGTGAACAGATGTTTTTACAGTGATCATTGTTACATTGATATAGAAACTTCTCTTGGTTTTGAAAATCCTTTTACATTAATAAAGCACACAAGTCTTTAGTGTATATGTTGATAAACTTATATCTGAATATTCCCAGATCATCACCACCCAGCCAAGACAGAGAGGAAGTTAGTGCAGAAACAAATATTATTGTCTCAGTGAAAGAAGACCTACAATGAAACCTTGAATGATAGGACCATGGTCTTGTACATTTCATGCTTCCTTGCCCAGTGGTGATATTCTTTCATGAACTCTGCCTATTGGTGTTTGGCCTTACTAACATTTGGCAAGCTTTGAACCCATACTTTGGCAATGTGAGCTTTTAATAATGAAAAGGAAAATTAACCCTTTCCATGAAACTTGCAATTAGGATATTAAGTATGTTAACTTGTAGTTAATAGTGCTTATCTCTGCCTTCTTGGGCAATAATGGCCTACAGCAAACACGACTTAATATAGTCTTTATTGATATGAATCCATTGTAGTCAACTTTTGGTCAGCTTTAGGAGCTCTTCCAAGACTGAATGGGATTCTAGGATTTTTATATTTATAGTATAGTTTACACTGAGAAACTAAGGAAAGAAAGTCAAAACATTGAAGCTGACCATTTTCCCCTGGGCATTAATACATTTGAGGAGAGTCTACAAAAGATGCTCTTTATGTTATTCCTGCCAGCTAAAAACTTAAACCTGACCAAATAACCAATAGGAGAAGGGTTGAGTATATCACAGTACAGACATATGTACCTCTCCAAGTTGAATTTCTAAAACATTGTCTGTGGGTGGTAGAATTGGGAATCATTTTATCTTTGCTTAGTCTATATTCTCTATAGTCTGTACTCTTTTCTGTGTTCCTTAAACATTTTATTTAAGACAGGGTCTTTTTTTTCTTTTTTCTTTTTTGATAAGTCCTGGGGCTTGAACTCAGGGCCTGGGTACTATCCCTGAGCTTCTTTTGCTCAAGGCTAGTGCTCTACCACTTCAGCCACAACTCCACTTCTGGCTTTTTACTACTTAGTTGGAGATAAGAGACTCATGGGCTTTCTTGCCCCACTGGCTTTAAACTGTGATCCTCATATCTCAGCCTCCTGATTAGCTAGGTTTATAGGAATGAATCTCTGGTGCCCAGCAGGACAGGATCTTTGTATGTTGCTCAAACTAAACTCAGTCCTCCTGCTTTTGCCTTCTGACAGCTGATGCTAAAGTGTGTTCCATTATGCCTGGTATTGCTCCAAACTTTTTGTGCTTTATTTTCTTATTCATCAGAAAACAACATGTTCATATTAATCTTTTCTTTAGATAAGATGGTAAATACCTCTTGAAAACAGGAAGAGTAACAGAAATCCTCATGGTAGCAGAGCCTTGGAGGGAATGTACTAAATGTAGGATGTCCAGGGATCGTTTTGGGAGAAGTAGGAGGGCCCAAGCTTCTCTAACTCACAACTACTTATTTGCCCTCCTTCCAGAGAAATGATCCAATTAATCAAAGAAATTTGTGGTGTAGTGAGTATGGTGGCACACACCTGGGGTCTGAGGCAAGCGGATCATGAGTTTGAGACTAACCTGGGCTACGTAGCAAGAGTCTGTCTCAATAAACTAAAGGCTGAAGATGTATCTTAGCAGTAGAGTATTTTTTTACCATGTGTAAGAGCCTTGCATTGAAAACAAAACCAAAAAAGTATTCAATAAGCTTATTAGAAACTGTATGCAATAAAAATGAGAACCTCCCAACATTGAGATGAGCAGCTTATGAAGGTGGCCTAACCGTGACATGTGTAACACCACTATTTCTCCCTTACTTAGGACACAGACACTGCTAATCAATCATAGAATTCTTTCCTAGGGAGCTAGGGAGAAGGTTGGAAAAAATCTTAACAATGTTCTGTGTAGCTATTAGCAATCATTAGAATCCGTATGTGAGATGAAAACAGTTTGCCATTCTTGCTGGAATAATCAATCCAAGTTGACAAACACAGACAAATGTTTAGCCCAAATTAGGATAATTAGAAGGAAGAGTTCAGCATGGTGAATCTAACAAAGGCAGCCTGTGGATAATAGGTGAGTCGGCTGAGGTACCAAATGACTACAAATGTCAGGGAGATTGCATTTACCAGTTTCTGGCCCACGCTTCTAGTTTCTTTTGGCTAACTCTGAACTTCTTGAAATAAGCCAATCCCTCTAATGTTGGCCATCAACAAAAATATGATAATGAGAATTTTCTTGGCTGTTCGGATGAAGTAAACAGTTGCTCTTGTTAAAACTCGTAAGAGCTGCTGCTGTCATAGATAACAACTTCAACATTAGCAGAGTCTGGAAATAACTTGCTAATAGAATGCTCTTTGGGTAGTTGGAATACAAAATAGAGCCTGTAAATTTGCATTTTCTGCTGTGGCTGAAAGAGTTCCATGTAATCTCTTCACAGACTTTTTATATCCTCATTTGGAGGCCATCACCGTTAAACTATTCCTAGGATTAAGTCCTGGATTTATGACCCCTAGTTAGTCCTTGAATAATCCCAGACACTATTTGTAACTAAGCACCACTGTTGCCATTTGATATATGGCAAAGGCTGTACCATATTGCAGGGCAAGGTGTGTGTGTGTGTGTGTGTGTGTGTGTGTGTGTGTGTGTGTGTGTGTGTGTGTGTGTGTGTGTGTGTGTGTGTGTGTGTGTGTGTGTATTATGAGATACTGGCTTGAGTTGATGTTGGAAATGTATCTCTCTACCTTTTGTTGATTTCTAGATTTAAATCCTGTGTCTGGGACAAAATGTCTTTTCCTCTGCCTATCATTTGTCTTTCAGTGATAGTTAATAAAGGTAATTTATTTGTTTCTAGAAGTGCTACAGTAAGGGACTAATAATGGGCACCATCCTAGAGACCTCTGGTTTTTGTTTTCAGAGTTGAGGACTGAACTCAGGACCTTGCACTTGCCAGGCAAGTGCTTTTCCACTGCGCTAAATCCTCCACTTGAGGTAACTGTTCTGAAGGCTTCCTCCACCATTGCTCGTGTGTGGCTCAAGAGGATCGTTAGGCCCTCAAAGAGCCCATTCTGCAGCTTTTCCTCACCTCTAGCCACTGCGTCACACAATACTGAAATGCAGTGGTGGGATGGGGAGGGGGAGGGGGGAGGAGAGGGGTGCGGGGAGGCTCTGCCTACTCAGGATTTCAGAGGCTCCACTTGGATGGCAGGAATGGACCATTTTCAACCAATCCACCTTGTTCCTGTGGCCAGTATGTCCAATAGGTGGCAGCTGTTTTGAGCAGAACTTCATTTGGACTTGTGTCTTCTTGGATGCAGTGGTTGTCTTTCATTATCATGACACTCAAAGCTTCCCCTGAGTTCCTTCCTTCATTGTCTCCTCCTCTTCTCATGAACGGATGTGAGCAAGACTGATTTTTTGGCTTTTGTTTTTACTTCTCTGATGCTGGGGCTTAGCACGTGCTTGGAGAGTACTCTGCTACTGAGTTATACGCAGCTCAGGTCTGTCTTTGAATGGATCCTGGTTTTTGTTGTTGTTTCTTTGTGTGTTTGTTGTTGTTTTTAGATAGAGTCCTACGAGATATCCTACATCTCAGTCCCCACTGGGTTCAACTCCAGCTGCTTCTCTGACACATGTTGGAGAGTGATTCTTAGAGCATTTGCTGCTAATGCTCAGTGACTCTGGAGATGTTTAAGCAATTCCTCTATCCTTCAAATGTATTCACAGCTGCTCCACATTAAAGAATTAATTGGCCAAGTTGCCAGATAGTTTTAAATTCCAACTTAAGCTAGGTGCTGGTGGCTCATGCCTGTAATCCTAGTTGCTCAGGAAGCTGAGATCTGAAGGTCACAGTTTGAAATCAGTCCAGGAAGACACATCAGAGACTCTTATCTCCATCTAAACAGCAAAAAGCCAGAGCTGGGCAATGTATATCCAGTGGTAGAGTTCCACTGTTTAGTTACAAAGGCTCAGAGAGTGGGCAAGGCCCCGAGTTCAAGCTCCAGCCCTCCGGCCTAGCTGTTGGAAATGGTTGTATAGATTGTTGCTACACCACTGAGGGGCATGTGAGGCCTTCTCTGTGCAAACAAAGCTGCATGCATGCCCTGCCATAGGGCTTTTCTGCCACCTAGAGGAAAGGCACTTTTTTTCCTAACTGACCTGCAGAGCTTTCCAAACTTGATTACTCAAGTCATACTGCCTGCCTATTCTGTATCTTACTTTTATCTTGTGCTGTTTTGTTTTGAGAGGGTGTGTGTGTGTGTGTGTGTGTGTGTGTGTGTGTGTGTGTGTGTGTGTGTGTGTGTGTGTGTGTGTGTGTGTGTGTGTGTGTGTGTGTGTGTGTGTGTGTGTGTATACCAGTACTGGGGCTTGAACTCAGGGCCTGGGTACTGGTTGAAACACAGCTCTACATCTAGCTTTTTTGTTGTTGTTGTTGATTATGGGGCTTGAACTCTGGGCCTGGGTGCTGTCTCTCAGCTCTTCAGCTCAAGGCAAGCGCTCTACCACTTGAGCCACAGTGCCACTTCTGGTTTTCTGGTGGTTTATTAGAGATAAGAGTCTAATGGACTTTTCCTGCCCTGGGCTGGCTTTGAACCGTGATCCTCAGATCTCAGCTTCTTGAGTAGCTAGGATTACAGGCATAAACCACTGGCACGCAACTACATCTCGCTGTTTTAGTGATTAATTGAGGATCAAAGTCTCCTGCCCATTACTGCCTGAAGATGGCTTCGAACCACAATCCTCAGATCCCAACAGGCACTCAATTATATCTATACATTTTATCAGTTGATTTCATGCTGTCTTGGGGCCTTGTCAGAAGCCAGTTCCTTGTTCCTGTGGCTCTCCCTCCTGAATAAACGGAAACAAATGGAAAGTTTCAAATCATGTTCTTTTGCCTCCACAGTGTGTTCCTTTGGGCTGTTGCCCATCTCAGGCCAGTTGGGAAAGTGTGATTTCCCCAGGAACTAAGCAAAGCATTGCCAGCCCTTGTCTGATTGGGATTAGCAGAACTTCTCTGGGAGCACAGCTAAATTTCAGCCCCTGGGAAGAAATGCCTTAGACTGAGTGAGCCCCTAGCCTGGAGCCTGTCAGAACCTGTGTCATTTGTTTGCATTAGCTGAACAAAAAGCGACAGGCTTTCCGGCCTGGTTCCCCTCCTCCCCTCTCACCCCTCCGCTGGGAGAGGCCGGTAAAAGTCTAGACAGTGTCTGCTTGGCACTGAGCCTTTCCAGCACAGCCCACATAGTTCTGCAGCTCTGGCTGACTTTTGGTTGCCTCTCCTCACTCATTTCTCCAACTTTCTTAGCCTTAAAACTATCTAGGGGCTGGCATGAGCTGCACACGTAGGAGACAGGTGAGTGAACTGATGAGTCTGCCAGGGTTCCGCGGCCCTTTGAGAGACACAGAGTTGAGAAAGCACAGAGGTGCTGTCTGATGCCACGGCTGAGATTTGCATCCCTGAGAGGAGCTGGCCTCAAATGAGCCTACATGATTGGCCAGAGAAGGACTGGGGTGAATAACCCAGGGCAGATGCACAGGTGTGGATGAACATTACATCATGTGGACTTGGGCAAGTACCTGACTCTTCATTTCATAGTAAGGTATGGGGGTGGGAGAGCCCTGAAACACAGCTCTGAAAGTCAACTCATGAAATGCTGCTCTTCTGTGTGGATACTGGGGCTTGAACTCCGGGCCTTGCCGACTCCCTGAGCATTTTTTGTCCAAAGCTGGTGCTCTACCACTGGTGCCACAGCTCCATTTCTGGCTTTTTGCTGTGTAGTTGGAGATGAGAGTGTCCTAAATTGGTATGCCTGGGCTGGTTTTGAATTGTGTACACACACACACACACACACACACACACACACACACACACACACACACTGTTGAAACAACCAAATGTAATGACACTGATAGCCACCCTGACCACAGACTGTATACAGAGACATACTGGAGTCCCCTTTCCTGCGGGGGTCTCTGTAGAAGGCCTGTAACGTTCTGTAGCATCTTGGTGGCCAGCCCAGTTCACAAAAGCTACATTGGCACAGAGGCAAATGTACACATACCGTTGATTCACGTGTGCTAAGGGCACGGACTCCACTTCTCCAAGGCCCCCGCCACTTTGACTCCTCACTAATGCTGTAAGTATGGTCCTACAATTAATTAGGAGCAGCTTGAGGATGAGGTCACTGTCAGATGAAGAGTACTCACCTGGCTTCACTTTTTAGTCCCAGAGATCTTGGGAGTGTGTCCATTTGTGCTTGGCTGCCTTCTCTGGTCTTTCATTTTTTTCCCCCCTTTCTTACTCTGTGTGGCCTTGGCCTTGCCCACAGCAGATTTCCTGGTTAGGTGTTTATTTTAAGGCAAAGCTTTCACTTTATATGTTAATTGGTGTCGGCATCATGTTCAACAGAAGAGTCATTTTCTGCAGAGCTGGATAATGATCAAAGAAAACCCCAGCACGAGAAACACCCACTTCAGTGTGGGTCCATTTTGGTTTTCTTAATTTCCTTTTTAGAGGATAGGCCCAGAAGGAGAGTGGGATGGGGGAAGCATTTTGAGGAGAGGCCAGAACATTCAAGTCTTTGCTAAAGGTTGAATATAATAACTTCAATACTTGCTGCAGACGTGTTTTCTTTTCTTTTTTTCCCTCCATTTTCCTTCCTTCCATTTTTCCTCTCCCCACCTCCTTTTCTTTCTTGTGCCATTACTGGGGCTTAAACTCAGGACCTTGCTCTTATGCTTGGCATCTTCCACTCGAGGCTAGTGCTCTATCACTTGAGCCACATCTCCACTTCTGGCTTTTGCTTATTAATTAGAGATAAGGGTCTGATGAATTTTTTTTGCCCAGGCAGGCTTCAGACCATGATCCTCACATGTCAGTAATTCTACCTGAAGAGGTAAGATTACAGGCCTAAACTACCAGCTCCCTAGCCCAGACTTATTACTTAATGACATTCCCTAGCTACTTGTGGGATATGTTGTTTAAAGTGAGCAGCTTACTCACTGAGGTACAATTGGAAAAGAGTCTTCCTGCTTATTTCTATAAAAGGACATGTATAGTTGAATAAGATACTGGTAAAGTTGGGGAAGGGATTGCATTTTTCTAATACCAAAAGTCTGGAAACCATGGTCGTGATAAGAAATCCTTTAAAAGTAACCAATGCTTGGGGATCTTTAACTGCCCTCCCCACTCCATCCCCCAAGTTGGTCATTTTACAGCTTAGTAATTGCATTTTCCCTCCTGTTCTCCTGATCAAACAGGCAGCTCTGTTGTTCTGCTGAATTGTAGTGCAGATTAGAGAGAATCCGGTTCCTCCCCAGTGGTTATGGTTCAGTTTTTTAATTGAGTTATTTTCCCAGGTAATGCTATCATTTTTCCTAGTGTGAATGGCGCTATCATTTAGTGACTGTAATTACTCGTGTTACAGTGGCCTGGGATATAAAAGACCTTCTCATTCTCTGGTGATTTGCTCTTGAGCTATAGGAAAAGCCTTTTTTTTCTGATTAAGCTGGGGGAGGGGAGACAGAGAGAGACAGAGAGAGACACAGAGAGAGAGAGAGAGAGAGAGAGAGAGAGAGACTCTTAGGTTACTAAGTGCTATTATAGGCCCCAAACAGCCAGTCTATTGGTTCAGATGTGACAATCACCACATTCAGAAAATCACAACATTCTCTTTAATGGAGAGACAGAAGATTTCTAAGCATGAAATGTCCCAAAATGGTTCTTGTCTAGAAACAGAGAAGGGGCTGGGAAGGTGGCTCAGTGGTAGAGCGCTTGCCTTGCATGCATGAGGCCCTGTGTTCGATTCCTCAGTACCACATAAGCAAAAAAGAAAAAAGCCAGAAGTGGCGCTGTGGCTCAACCGGTAGAGTGCTAGCCTTGAGCTGAAGAGCTGAGGGACAGTGCCCAGGCCCAGAGTTCAGTCCCCACGACCGGACCCAAAAAAAAAAAAAAAAAAAGAAATAGAGAAGGCAAACTGGAAGCAGGAAAATAGTGCTATGAAGGATTGGGAAAAGAAGAAGGGGGTGGTGATGCAGGAAGGAAATGCTCTCTGTTACTATTAATTGCAGTGGATTAAGCCAATAAAGATGAAGTGAAAAAGGGTAGAGTTTCTGATCTTTGAATTGCCTCAGGAGGAAATACTGTGAGAAAATTACACTCTGCTGATAGGTGTGATCAGAAAGATCTGTTTCTGGAAAAGTAAATGTATAATCCCATCATGCAAACTCACCACAGAAATGATCATGTAAAAGCTGTAAATTAAAATGGCACAGGTATAAAGCATGTAGCAAAGGAGATCGTGTGCATAAAGTACCTTGAACAAGGTAAGCACTTGCTTAATGGTTGTTACTCTTGTTGCTATTGCTTACATTCTAAGGGACAATAGAACTTCAGGGGGAGACATAAAGAACCTCAATCTATGTTGTATGTTGAGTGATGTTAAGGTTCGTGTTAGCTAAAATGTTTTTGAGCTGCAGGACTTTTCAGAACCTTGCAATATTCATATCTGTGCTATTTATGAGTCTCTGGGAAGAAAGTATTGAAATAAACAATGTTTTCCAAACATTTTACCATAGAACATTTAAAATAAAATATCAAGCTGGGAGCCAGTGGCTCATGCCTGTAATCCTAGCTACTCAGAAGGCTGAGATCTGAGGACCACAGTTCAAAGCCAGCCCAGGCAGGAAAGTCCGTGAGACTCTTATCTCCAATAAACCACTAGAAAACCGGAAGTGGCTCAAGCTGAAGAGCTTGAGGGACAGCGCTCAGGCCCAGAGTTCAAGCCCCACGACCGATTAAAAAAAAAATCAAGACAGGCACTGGTGGCGTACATCTGTGATCCTAGCTACTCAGATCTGAAAATCTCAGTTTGAAGCCAGCCCTGGCATAAAAGTCCATGAGACATGTATCTCCAATTAACCATTAAAACCACAAGTAGAGGTATGACTCAAGTGGTAGAGAGCCAGCCTTGAGTGAAAAAGCTAAGGGAGAGAGGGAAGGCCTAAGTTGAAGTTCTAGTACTGGTGCACAGAGCGCATACACACATGCATGCACACAGACACGCATGCGCACACACAGAGTCACATTCAAGGCTAATGTTCCTTGGCCAGTCTGGACAAACCTCTGCATTCACAGTGTATTGACATCTCACACCAGGCCTTAGTGGCCTTGCTAAGCTCCCTTCCTAAGTGAATTTCATTTCATTTGGAAAATGTGAGAGTTATCTGGAGCCCAGGAGAATCTGAAGGAACTCCATTGTGGGCCTTCAGCATAGTTCTTCCCATATTCACCATTGAGGATTTAGGGGCATCAAATAAAGTTCCCAGGAATTTTTTTCATTCATATTTTACTTTCCCTACCATCAGTGCCTCAGTAAGCCTGTGAGATCTGCTGTCAGAATCTATCTCCTCTGTTGACCACTCTGTCGACATTGCTACCACCACAGTCCCAGTCACCATGATGATGGACTATTGAACCAGCTTCAAGCCTCTCCATCTCTCCTTTCCCCCTCTTACCTTCCTGTCGTGTTTCCATACATGGTAGCCTTGGTAAAATGCATTGTCTTTGTAAAATGCATATCTGTTCATGTTGCTTTCTATGTAACACTTTCTAATGTCTTTTGTTATGTTCAGAATAAAACATCAGCCTGGTGTGGTGGTACATGCACTTAGGAGTTTGAGGCAGTTTGATCATGAGTTCCAGGCCAGCCTAAGCTACATAGAGAGGCCTGGTTTCAAAAAATCAAACAAGAAGAAACAAAAGAAAAAGGAACACAAACAAGACCACACTAAAGCTACCAGCATGACTATGTTTATTGCAGCATTATTTACCATAGCTAAGATATGGAACCAACCCAGATGCCCCTCAGTAGATGAATGGATCAAGAAAATGTGGTATATATACACAATGGAATTCTATGCCTCCATCAGAAAGCATGACATTGCCACATTTGTTAGGAAATGGAAAGACTTGGAAAAAATTATATTAAGTGAAGTAAGCCAGGCCCAAAGAAACATAGGTCCCATGGTTTCCCTTATTTGCAATAACTAGTATATGTCTGAGTCAAGCAGAAAAGGTCAGATAAGTTGATGTTAGAGAAATGAACCCTAAGCTATGTATTCAAATGGTTTTTTTTCTTTCATGCGATTGTTTCTAACACATTTATAAGATGTATTCAAATGTTTTTTTTCCTTTCATGTGATTGTTTCTAACACATTTATAAGATTATTCTTTGTTGCTTTGTATGTCCCTCCCCCACGGTGTCACCCCTGCTTTCACTGTATTTGACGTTGGTATAATTTGTGGAGGGGAAGGGAAAAAACGTTTAAATAGGGATACAAGTGTACGTATTGCAACAATGAGATGTACAAGTCGTTATGTCGAAAACGAACTTTACAACTTTGGTGGGGGGAATAGGAGGATTGTGTGGGGGGGGTGGGGGGGGCGGATGGGAAGGGATGGGAAGGGGAAACAAAGGAGGAGGCTACAATGCTTGATAAGAAATGTACTCATTATCTTGCCCATGTAATTGTAACCCCTCTGTACAGTATTTTCACAATAAAAAAAGAAAAAAGAAAAAGGAAAAGTCTACAAGGCCCTGCACTCCAGTCCTTGCCTATTTCTCCCAGCTTCTCTCTTCTCTGTTTCCCTCTCAGACTCTGGGCCATAGCCAGGCTGGCCTTATTTCTGTCTCAGACATATAGAAATCCCATCCTGCTTTTGAACTTTGCTCTTTTCTTCCCTGCTTTAACTACTCATGGTTTAGGTTTCAGCTGAGACGCATGCTCTAACCACTCCATCCAACAATGCTCTCTCTTCCACATTTCTGTCATTTATATTGTGTTCTCCTCCAGATGTATTCTTTACTGTGCAATATGAACTTGTTTTGTTTGTCTGATCACCATTTTCTTTCTAGAATATATTTTCCAGGATAAGACCTAGTCTTCCTCATTCAACGACGGGTCCCCAGTTCCTAGAACCATGCTTAGTATATTGTTGCTACTTAGTAAATATCTGTTGGATGAACCCACTGAGTGAATGGGCAGATGTCTCCTGTGTCATCTGAGAAAGTCCACAATGTCATGTCCTTGGTCTTTGTGTGTTAGTCATTATTGGCTCTGTGCCAATCTTGGCAAGTGTAATATACATCAAAAATGGCTGACAGCATATCCCCATCAATGCTTTGCATAGTGTTGGACATGGTAGGGATGCTGAGCTTGTTTAATCAGATACCTGGATTCTAATTCTCTCAGGTCCAGATGAAGCTGAATTAAGCAGGGCCTAGCTGAATAGTAAATATTTCTATTCTTTTCCTTCCATGCTCAGCAATTCTGAAATAGCTGGGCACCATTCCCAGAGGAAGTTAATATCCTGAGGAATATATATGTATTAAATTCTGCTGGTGGTGATTCTTTCACCAAAAGCCCCAAGTCACTTTGTTTTCTGACCTGGCTGTTTTCTGAGACTTTTACTTTTAGGGATCCTTCCTATTCTAGCTCTTTCTCCTGTGTCATTTGAACAGCAATTGTGATATCGCTAAGTGTGAGTAAAACCCAAGAAGAAAAAGGCATTCCCTGTGGCTAGATTTGCACATTCAGATCTCAGAAAAGTCATTTTTCCACACATGCATGGCATAGTGGTTTTTCTTGGTGGAGTCTCAGGAAACAGACTACGCCCCCCCTCCCTACCCCTACCCCCACCCCCACCTGCCCACCTGGGCTTTCCAAACTCTTACACTTGACTCACAGACCAAACTCAGACTTGTTATAGCATGTTACCCCCATTTTTCATTGGGACTATAGGGTATGGGGTAATCAAAAGCAGTTAACTACATGGCAATTCTCCAATGTTTTAGTCACTTAAAAATGAAGGTAGCCGTTTTTAGAACTATCGTGTTAACATAGTACTGGGGAAGGTTTTGTTGTTGTTGTTTGTTTTGTTCTGTTTTGTTTTTTTGCACCACAAATAATAATTTTTCTATAGCAAGTAGGATTTTGCTGGTTTCTCTGTTATCCTTTTGAATAGAAAAGAAAGTCTTTGGACATCATTGGTTTGGTGTAAGGGTCTCATGAGATTTCAGTCTCAGCAAAAATAGGGGGTGGGTTTTTTTTTGCAGCATTAGAACAGAAGAGCTGACAGCCTCTCATTGGTGGGTCTCCTGCCAACTAAGATCTGATTGGTCAGTACAGAAAAGTTTTCCAGTTCCTTCTTTCCAGCTGTGACTTCCCATCTGCTCCAAAGGAAGAATGCAGGAAAGGAATGTATCAAGGGGAATAGAATGTGCATGTTTTCATTGAATGTAATCTTGAGACACTAAAAAAGCTCAAAATATGTGTGTATCATGGCCCCAGATGCAGGTCTGCCCACATGTTCAGATTTCTGTTGAGCTTAATTGTATAGACTACTTCTAATCCAGATTACAGAAAGTCTTGCGCTTTCTACCCAAACTCTTTTCTGACTCAGGAAGCCAAGTGCTGAGAATTCACTGTTCAGAGCTGTGCTATTCAGTCTGGATCCTTCCTCCAGCCACAGGTTAATACAGCTAGTCCAGGTATAGTGTGTAATACATACTAGACTCCAAAGTGAGGATAGAAAAAAATGTGTCAGCTCTGAATAATACTGGATGGCATGAAATGGTAAAATTTTGGTAAACCAGTGTGCCAAAATAATTTTATCTTTCCTTTGACTTTTTAAAAATGTGGCTTCTAGTATTCTGTTTTCATTGGCTAGAGTTGCTCTAGACAGTTGTCACTTAACCATACATTGTCTGGTCACACATAGTGTTGCATTATCTCAGGCTATGGCATTCCTTGAAATTGCATGTATTGATGCCCTGAACCATAAGCTGAACTTTATTCTTCCCTGAATCCCCAGCATGTGGCCTTTTATGTAATCTTGGTGTTCAATTGCCCAGTTTTGCTTACTCTCTTAAAAATGGGTTTTAGCCATTCCTCTGGGGACAATGAATGAAAAAGAGATGCAGATTTATTTGTATTTGGAGTGTTAGCTGTTACACACACACACACACACACACACACACACACACACACACACACACACACACACACCACATGCAAACACACGCATGCATGCACAAGAACTGAACTTATTGCTTTATTGGTTCTAACGTATTTTAGAAAGTTCTAAATTTTTCCTAGAATGACAGCCATTTCTTGAAACTAGACTATTAAAATCCATCTGGGAGGGGATGCTGGAATGTCTGTATACACAGGCCCAGCAGAGAGAGCAATGGTGTACAAATTGATACATACAGATCAGAACAAATGCCTTTCTGTTACTCCATGAATAATGAGGAATTTTCATATTCAGAAGAGATTAGCACCCCACTGTCTAGGACCCAAATGGATATAGGTACAGGTAAATTAGCATGTTATCCCAGTGACTTCTAACCTTAAACCAGGGTGAAGAAAAGAAGTAACTGTCTGGAAATGCAATTAGGTCGCTAAGACTTTCTGAGTCTGAAAATACCCAAAAGTTTCACCCTGGGTGGCCCCCTTCCCCTTTAAACATCCTACAGTTTTGTAGCGAAGCTTGTGGTTGAACCACATGCTCCTAATGCC
The DNA here is from genome assembly GCF_024711535.1 of Dipodomys merriami. Lineage (NCBI taxonomy): Eukaryota > Metazoa > Chordata > Mammalia > Rodentia > Heteromyidae > Dipodomys > Dipodomys merriami. Next base: position 74,004,921 of record NW_027203381.1, read on the forward strand.
TAGGCTAGCTCTGTTATGCCTAAAATACAGTCATTTCTGCTGGCCTCCTGGGAGAGTCTGACCTTTCTCTGCATTCCCTGACCACATGATTCGCCCCCCCCATCCACTGTTTTTGTTCCCTTGTTAAGGAATGTGCAAGAATGCTCCCCTTGAAATGTACCCTCTTTGGGGACATTTATTAGATTTATTAGGTCTCACTGATGAGAATGACCTCATTTCACTGGTCACTTTATCACCATAAAGTGATTCACAGTAACTCAACCTCCCTTAGGTGGCATTGTGGGAAGTGAATGATTCTTCTCACTAAGACTTAGAAGCAAAGGTGTGCCCATCTGCCTAGACTCTCCAGCCTCAGGACCCTTGAAAATCTCCCTGTGACTATTGAGACAAGTACATTAAGGCTACAAGAAGCAATCCGAGTCAGTCTGGTGTTTGGGTTTCTCATTGTTTCTAGTTTGGGGGGTGGTTCCTTTGGATTTGGTGGTACCCAACCATATATGTCCAATTGAAATTCAGTCCCAAATTCTGTGGCTGAGTTACGGAAGACTTGCAGACATCAGGTTGAAACTTCTGCTCTATAAAATAACAATTTTCCCCCAATAGGAGCTTCACAAAGTGATTGATGGCATAGTTTGTGTCTGTTGTGTGGGTATATCTGTTTGAAAGGTTCTCTTTTACTTTCATATGTACCGTGTGGGTAAGATAGATGGGTGTAGTTGAGACTGCTATTCACAAACTTCCGTTTATCCTGTGGTGGGTGCACATGCTCGCAAAGAGGCTGGTTCCAGAGTGATAGACATGAAGCTTGCAGTCTCCCCTCCTGATCCTCAGGCCCATTTCCACAACCATCTCCCCTTCCTCACCCCACGCCAGGAACAGAGACTGCATAGAGAATGACCTCATCTAGGCAAACTTAACGTCCAAGAACTCCAAATTCCTTTCCTTGCTGTTTAAAGGAGCCCTTGATTTGCATTTGGGATTGTTTCAGGTACAGATCTGGGGAGATGTTGGTGGGGCGGGGTGGGGGGTGGGGATAGGAACAAGGAGGAACTAGATGGAGAGGTTGCAGATGCCCCAGGATGAGAAACTCTCACCACCGGTCCCTGGCAAATCCTTGGAAGACTGTACCTGGGACTCCCAGGCTTCTCCCTCTTTTCTCCTGGCCAGCAGTTGCCATGGCAACACAGTGCCTGAGAACTTCTAATTACATCTGTCTGCTTCTCCTAGAACCCTACTGAGCCACACATATGGAGACTTCATTTAGCCTGGAATTTCTTGCTGGGTTTTAACCCCTTCTGTACCCTTGGGCTAGAGAATAATTGCCAGGATGTTAGAAACCTGGCAGCTGCCTTGCAGCCATCCTGCTTTTCAACGATGCTCAGGGCTTTGTCTCTGTTTTAGAAGTGTATATTAGGCTACTGTCCTCCACTGTGTCTTCTGGATCTATTTTGTTCCAGGCATCCCTGACCTCCCCTGCCATCTCCCTATCCTGCCATTCTGTTCTTAGTTGGACATTACAGTTCTTTGGATGTATCCAGGCAGAGGGAAATCTCCTCTCCTTGAGCACAGCTGAGGCTTTACCCTTTCCTCACAGCTCATTCCTGAGCATACTCCAGCACAGAGTAGGTCCAGGAGCCAAAGGAGTGTGCTCGGAGCCCCTGAACATTCTGAGAGTGGAGGAACAGGGCAAGGCAAGATGCTGCTTCTGCTGCTTTGCTCCTTCTGTTGCTGCTTCTTCTTCTTCTTCCTCTTCTTCTTCTTCTTCTTCTTCTTCTTCTTCTTCTTCTTCTTCTTCTTCTTCTTCTTCTTCTTCTTCTTCCTCTTCCTCCTCCTCCTCCTCCTCCTCCTCTTCCTCCTCCTCCTCCTCTTCCTCCATGTTCGTCTTCAGAAACTGATCAAGCTACCTCCCTCCATCTCTAAGGACAGTGGAGGGGCTAGACTCCTGAGAAAACTTCATACAAAACATCTGCCTCATTATCATGTTTCCTCTGGCTGCTTCTCATCTCTGCTTCTCCTGTGTTTTTAGGAGACCAAGTTGTCTGGCTGTTGTTTGGCTGTGTGACACCATATCCTGAAGTCCCACCCAGTTTTTACCTTGTGCTCCGAGGGACCTCACATCCCCACACCCCATATTACCTCATCTTCTACTTCCTGTCCTCCCAGCAGATTCTCATTCTCTCAGTATGTCTTAGCCAGACATATATCAGTCACAGGCCAAGGAAACATTTCTTCAACACACACACACACACACACACACACACACACACACACACACACACACTAATGTCTTTCTGTGTGTCTAAGATGATCTTAAATTAGAGCAATTCCAGGCAGAATGTTTGTGGTCTGGTGGTGAAAAGTGAGGTCTTCAAGTTCTTTCTGTAGCAAGATCCATGCCAGGAGGAAACCTCCCCAGGAGAGGAGCTCAAACAGGTACTACCTACAAATCCCAGGACAGGATGGCTAAATCTACCTTGTATGCTTTCAATAGAATTTGATTAAAAGACACAGGTCAAAAGAACTCTATCAAATAACTTTGGTCCGCTAGAAGATTATAGATTAGTTGGAAAGACAGAATGCGCCCAATTGATTCGATTTTTAAAATAAATACTCAAAATGAGGAATGAAAGCTTATATCAGGAAGGAAGAATTCATACCAATCACAAATTAAAATTCTCCTGGATGGAGTTGTGTAACCTGAGCCAAGCCTTGAAGGACGGGAGAAATTTGGGCAAGCCAGATAATAAATCAGCTCCCTCAGATGGTGACAGTATTTTTGTAGCTGGTCTTGTGGGACCTTTTCTGCCCATCTGAAGGTTAAAGAACCCTCTAACAATTCCTTATAGTGCTGACATTTTCAAAGGGTAATGAGTTCTCATTTCAAAATAGAGAACCTCAGGAGCCCAGTATGCCCTTTACTTTATTTCAGTCTGCTTGGACTTAAATCTGTGTGACTGCCCTGCTCTGCTCACGGGGGCATCCCCCACAGTTCTCCTCTGGCCAGAGGCCTCCCAACGGAGGCTAATGATCCATCCATCCATCCTAAGGCCACATAAACAATGAATCACCTGGGAGACAGGAAAAGACTCAGAGCCATGTGCTAAAGACCTTGTTCAGTGCACCCAAGTAGATTCTGGTACACAAGCAACTAGCTAGGTGACAGGTTGTGCCTACAAACCACCTTGGAAAACAATGGTTTCACTTTGGGCCAGGCAGAGCTGTGTACAAGTCTTGGCAGTGGAAAGAAGCAGCAGATGGGGTGTCAACAAGCACCCTGACAATGCCTGAATTTACTAACACCCAGAGCAGAGGGGTGGACCAAACAAGATGCTTCCCAGCTGGGTCTATCTCTCATCCACTTTTCACCAAATCAAGACAGCTGATCCTGCATTCCACTCCGAATTCTGAAGAATGAATGCTAATTGGTTCCGGGCAGAAGGAAAGCTTGGGGAAGTGCAAGGTTGATTCGCTGGGAATGGAGTGCTGAGACCATGCAGGAACGTTGGTCCAGATGTGGCAGGCACTGTGAGGGACACTTGTAAAATTGGCTGTCTGAAAACTTACCCACAACCACCTTGGAGCCTTCTCCCCTCTGAGTCTATGGCATTGGAGATTTAGATGTGAGATGAAAAAAGAAGAGAGATCTCCCCTTGATCAACCATTTTCTTTAAACTACATGTGGAAATAATTAGAGCATGAATACAGAGTAAATGTGAGCTCTGGCAGCCCCAAGACATACTTCAGTGAAAGATTGTTGGCAGGAATAGAAACTCATGAATCTCCTGTGAATTTCCTTTAGCTGGTCTCTCTTTTTTGTCCCTCTTTTTCATGCAAGGCAAACACAAGTTTAAAAGAAAAAAACTTTATTAATACCATTGTAGGGGACTAGAGGGTTCCAGCCAGCTCACCAATGATGAAATCAGGACACTTGAAATCAGGTCCCATTACTGCATTACAAAAGGAAATAAAAAGACATTTCTTAAGCTAATGAGGACTAGTTTTAATTCCCCCTGCAAGACCCCCAAGACACCATTAAGAGTCTGTACATTGCTGGGTGCCGGTGGCTCAAGCCTGTAATCCTAGCTACTCGGGACATGATCCAGCCAGCCCAGACAGGAAAGTTTGTGAGATTCTTATCTCCAATTAACCACCAGAAAACCAGAAGTGGCACTGTGGCTCAAGTGGTACAGCACTAGCCTTGAGCTGAAGAGCTTAGTGACAGTGCCCAGGCCCAGAGTTCAGGCCCCACAACCGACAACACACAAAAAAGTCTGTATATTAAAAATTTTTTTAATTAAACATAAAGTCTGTACATAGCTAAGTGTTGGTGGCTCAAGCCTGTCATCTGATCTACTCAAGAAGCTGATCCCTGGTGGACTGCAGTTCAAAGCCAGACAGGACAGAAACATCTTCAAGATTTCATCTCCAGTTAACCGGTAGAATGCTTATCTGGAGTCATGGCTCAAGTAGTAGAGTGCTAGCTGTGTACTGGTTCCAGTACACAGACACATGCGTGCACACACACACAAGTGCACATGTGCACACACGCACACAAGTCTGTACATAATCAGTCTCTTAATAATGAGCATTCTTGGGATACTAAAATATTCAAAGCCACCTCAAATTTTGAGCTTTCTGGTTAGTAGAATTCAAGCCATGGAAGGGACTTGGGCATTATCTACAATTCCTATGTTTCATGGATAGGCAGGTGGAGGCTCAGAAATGTCAAGCCTCTAGTATAAAGTCACACATCACTAGAAGAAGAGACATATCCAGTCCTTTCACAGGACCTCACTGTCTCTGCCTGTTCTGCCCTCTGGAATATTGGCTTAGATTTAGAGGTGTCCCTCTCTCCCTCCCTCCTCCCTTCCCCCCATCCTCCCTTCTGCTCTTTCCCTCCCTTCCTTCCTCTCTCCCTCCCTCCTTGCCCTCCCTCCCTCCCTCCCTCCCTTCCTTCCTTCCTTCCTTCCTTCCTTCCTTCCTTCCTTCCTTCCTTCCTTCCTTCCTTCCTTCCTTCCTTCCTTCCTTATCCCAGTGTCTCCCAAATCATTTCTCATGCTGTGACACTCATCCTTCATTCCTTGGAGCCCTTTACACTAACACTGCTCTTCCTCCCTGTTTTCTGAATGGTTTACCTTTGCTTCCTTGGCCACTCTTCCTTTAGCATACTCCTACAGTTGTACAGGCTAGTAAGTGCACAAGCTCATGAGAGCCTGAAATCCAATCTGTACTTTGCTATCGGGCTCTGCACAGTGGCCTGGTGCTGCATGAGCCCAGAAGGGGAAGGCCCTTTTCTGATTTTCACAGAGACTCCTTGTGGGCTGCTGGCAGCCTGTTGTCTTGCTGTCTGTGTGCTCTGACAACTCATCCTTTCCTTTTCCCCCCAGCTGCTCTCAGCCTTCCACCACACCCTTTCCTGAGCTCATGTGTTCCTCCACCCCCATTCTCACTCCTACACAGATGACATCCAGATGTGCATCCTTAGCCCTTGTTTCCCACTGTCAGTGGGCTGTCTTACCATCCTCTTGGACTTGGGTCCATACCTGACTCATCACCATCATCTTTCTTGCCCTAGTCCCACCCCCCTTCCAGAGGAGACTCATGGTGGCAGTGATGCGCATGAAATCCATCTCCTCAGAGCTAAATATATATATCATGCTGGTCCTGGGGCTTAAACTCGGGGCCTGGACGCTGTCCCTGAGCTATTTTGCTCAAGGCTAGCACTCTATTACTTGAGCCACCGTTCCACTTCCAGCTTTTTGATGGTTAATTGGAGCTAAGAGTCTCATGACTTTTCTGCCCTGACTGGCTACGCACTGCAATCCTCAGATCTCAGCTTCTGGAGTTGCTGGGATTACAGGTGTGAACCATTGGTGCCTAGCTATCGCCAAATATCTTGACAGTTCCAAGACCTTCCTCCCTCCACCCAGTATGTTGCCAGACCTTATTGCACTTTAGAAACCTCTGGAAGTCTTCCTTCCATGCACACACTTGGCCCCAGCTGTGCTCCCAGTCTCTCCTCAACTCACTTCAGCTGTTCTTCACCTCCCACAGGAATTCCATCCTGAGCCGCCAGCCTACAGGGTGAGGTGAGGCTCCCATTTCTCCCATGCAGCTGTAGCTCTGGGAGCCACCCCCACTCCTGCTTTTCCAGGCTGCACAGGGCTGCATGCCAGCTTCTTGGCCCCACGTGGCTTAGAGATCCTGGAGGGCAGAGGCCATATTCTCAGCACCTTCTGGGTTTATATCACGGCACTCTGCACTCCGCCATACTGGTCAGTGATGAGCATTTCTTATTTTCTTGTTGTGTTTATTCTGGTCATTGTGTAGGCTGGTCTTGAACTTCTAGATTCAAGTAATTCTCTCACCTCAGCCTCCCATCTACTGGGACTACAGGCACACTAATGTGCCTATCTGTTAGAATTCTTGGTTAGTTGATAAAAGCATTCACTAAATATGATACATAATCTCTATAGTATCTGTTTTGTATATGTATATATTTGGTGGCAGGATTGAATGTTGCACTTGGCTTCTCACATCTGCTAGACAAGTACTATACTGTTTTTGCTTTAGTTTGTTTTTTTCAGACAGGTTCTCATTCTTTTGCCTGTGTCAGCCTCATACTGCGATCCTCCTACCTCCACTTCCCAAAGAGCTAGGATTAAAGGCATGTGCCACCATGCTGTGTTCTTCAAATATGCTTTTTAATGAGTTTAAATTATCTACCTTGGCCTAAATGGAAGAAAAAGAATGGTCTACAATTGCCTTTAAAGTGGACAAGTCTTAGACTAATGCTAGAGACCTACTGGGCTAATTCAGGATGGATGGATTCTGTATTAAAGAGTTCCATCTGCATCTTCTGAAGCAACTGAAGAGTGAAATTGGGAAATTACAGGGCCTTCCAAAGACACTGTTTAGGAGACTGACAGGATTTGGGGAACCCCCAGGGACACACAGGTACTAGAACCAGGTGCATCTTGTTTCGGTGGGAGCTGAATGGACCCCGTCAGATCCAGGAGAGTGCCCCCACTGTCACGGAGACACCCAGCTCCTTAGCCCTTTTACTTGCAAGGCCTCTTCTGCCCACCCCCTTTTGCATTTATAGTTCAGTATTTCTTACAAAAGGCCCCAAACTTATTGAGGCTTCACAAAACCCAGACCTGGCCATGTGCATTAGCTAGAGGATATGGGCCATGTTACATTAGGCTGGAGATAGGCAATGCCTACTGCCAGGGCGTCAAACCCACCGGTAAAATCATCACCCCTCCTTTGTCAGCATGAATAGAGAACCCACCCATCCCCTCCTTTTCAGATCAGAGAATCTGGGACTAAACAAGGTCATGTGATACTCAGGCTCCATTTCAAGAGCCTGTCTGTCTGTCTCTGTCTCTGTCTGTCTTTCTGTCTCTGTCTGTCTCTCTATCTCTCTCTGTCCCTCTCTGTCTCTGTCTCTGTCTGTGTGTCTGTCTGTCTTTCTCTCTTTCTGTCTCTGTCTCTCCATCTCTCTCTCTGTCTCTCTGTCTCTGTCTCTCTGTCTCTGTCTCTGTCTCTCTCTGTCTCTCTGTCTCTGTCTCTCTGTCTCTGTCTCTGTCTCTGTCTGTCTCTCTGTCTCTCTGTCTCTGTCTCTGTCTCTGTCTCTGTCTCTCTCTCTCTCTCTCTCTCTCTCTCTCTCTCTCTCTCTCTCTCTCTCTCTCTCTCTCTCTCTCTCTCTCTCTCTCTCTCTCTCTCTCTCTCTCTCTCTCTCGGTCACTCTAGAAGAGCTGCCCAGCCCAGGCATCCTCCCAACTCTGCTCTCCTGGGTCTGTAAATTCCTAGCTTCATGGTTTTCTGGGTATCTGAGGGCCCTTGATGTTCCTATGAAGTTTCCAAGACTAATTCTGGCAAACGAAGGAGAGCTTTGCTCACGTCAACAAAGACACTCTGTCACAGAATAGTGGCAAGTGGAGCCAAAATTCCACCTTGGCATCCTCAGAGGTGGGGGCTGGGTGGGAGCAAAGAGAGAGGAGGAGAGAGAAAGGAATATGAACCCTAGGAAAGAGGGGAAATGTAGGGTACAGAGCTGACCCAGTTCATTTTAGAAATGAGCTGACAGTTTTACGGCTTTGCTTATAAGCTTCTTCCCCTGCCAAAGCATACAAATCTTCCACAAATGGTTCTGCTTTCAGGAGCCTTTTTTTTTACATTCAAAGTGTATTTTCTGCTTCAACTTAATACTGTTCATCCAGGACACTCAGATACATGATCACCTCTGCTGGTGGTTTTGCAAATAACCTGCGTTTCCATGTTGCTCGCAAAGGATCTTTTTTCACTTGCAAAAAAAATTTCCGATTTCTAAGAACTTGAATTCAAGATGATATCTCCTGGCTTTGAATGTAAAGACGCAGAGCCATTGAGTGGAAAGAAGAAGGAATTGACGTTGGAGACCCAGAGCCTGGGTCCAGCTCTGCCACTAAGAAATCTTGCACTGTTCCTCTGGGCTTGGGCAGTTCTGAGATCTGGAGGGGCCTTCGAGGTAACCCTGCCTGCTCAAGTGAAAAGATTTTGGAGTTTTGGTTTTTTTTTTGAAAGTCAAAACCTTAGGAAAAATGACATATCCATCAAAATTGCTAAGCTAATATATAGCCTGTATGCGTGCAATAGCTAATACTCCCTCTGAGCAAGTTTTTACCTCATAAAACTTAGAAATGTTCTTGGTCAGTCTTTTTCCAAGAGGAGTTTACAGTGTGAAAATTAACCACCAGACCAAATCTGCAGAGCCTGGTTTGCAACACACACCATGAAAGCAACAAGGAAGTGTCAGGAATGAAAGGATAAAGCAAGAACTTTGGATGTTTTTCCATGTGGAAGCAGCTATTTTGTTGGTTTTGTTTTCTAAGAGTGGTGTTGTTTGCTTGCTCTTTCTCTCTCTCTTTCTTTCTTTCTTTCTTTTTGCAGTACTGGGGTTTGAATTCAGAGTCTCACGCTCAGCTTGCTTGCTTGGCTGGTACTCCACCACTTGAGCCATGCCTCCAGCCCTGCTTTTTGCTGGTTATCTTGGAAACAATCTCATAGACTCTTCCACCCTCTTCTTCATCTCGTTTTTCTCTCTCCCTCCTGTGTTGCCCCCTCTCCCCCACCCCCAGCCACACCTCTTAGTCTTCCTTCTTCCCAGACCATCACCCTCCTTACTCTGTAGCTCTGGCAGTACATAAGTATGTCCATGCTTTGCTTGTCTTATCTTGTTATTATTTCCCACTCAGAAAATCCATTGTTCAACAATAAGACCACCTACCTGCCACCCGAAGAAATTTTCTAGAACCCTGGGAAATACTCCCAGAGAAGATGGCACAAAGATGCCACCTCTGGAGACAATTTCCTGCATTGTTGATTTTGATTTCTGCAGTTAACTGCCTGTGAATGGGAGTGTAGGGGAGGGCTTCAAGGGCAGCAGAGGTGACATTCCTTCCCAGGTTGGCAGATCCTCACTACTGTGCTGGTGGGATGGTGGGGTGTCTGCCCTGCTTTCCCACCTCCTGTGCCATTCCTCACTGGGAGGAGAGAGCTGGGCACAGAAAGCCACTGCAGCCAAGACTGCATGCTGCATTGCGGCTCTGGGCTGTGTGAGACAAAGAGAGAGATTGCCACCTATTGACAGATGTGCCACCTGCAAAGAGAAGGTTGTATAACCAGTGGCCCCGCCCTCTCTGCTCTGCACATCGGTCACTGGGGGTCACTAGGCCTGTTGCTTTCTCCATGCCATCACTCATGTCCCCATCATTACTATTTCACCTAAGAATGGGGTATAACCGCCCAAGGTGGCAATGAGAACATCTAATGGAGGAACTGAAAATAAATGGCTCACTGCAGTGTCACAACCGTTCTCTAAGGATCAATATTTCCATTTCCCACACAAGGAACCTGAGGTTTATAGCAAGTGCCTTGTCCATGACCCCAGCAAGTAAGAAACAGAAATAGGATGTGGGGAATTTAGATCTAAATGTCTAATGCACTCAGCACTTTGTCCTGTGACACTTGCTTATTAGTCAATTCATATCCTTATTACAATTCTTAAGACATCTGGATAGGAAAACAAATCATTGCAAATTTAGTACAGTCCTTGCTCTGCCTCTTTCAAATTCTCTAGCCTCAACAGTTCAGCTCTGTTAAGTTGAGGTGATAATAACATTGAACTTAAGGAGGTGCTGTAGAGCTTAAATCATATACTTAACAGGGTATACAGGATGCATGGAATTTAAGAATGGGAATTTAGTTTTCTGTGGCCTGAAGATGTTTGAATCTGAGTGCTTCTCATTTTGTAGCTATGGGACCTGGGGGCCAGTTACTTGACCTTTTGATCTTTGATTTTTTTTTTCATCTACAAAAGGGACCTCCTAATAATATACATGACCTTGCAGGATTGTTCACAGAATAAGATGAAACCATATGTCTGTAAATTTTCATCTCACTATTTAAATACTAGTTGTTAAAAAAAATACTAGTTGTTAATGATTTAAGTTAACTCTGGCCTTCTCCAAATAGATTTCTTGAGAACTCGTTCTGAAGAATCATGACGGCTGAATTCATAGAAGAACTGTTGGGGTTTTTTAATTTTAATTATTTTTATTTAGTTATTTTATAATTTTGTATTGTGATTAAGTGATTACATAAATTTCACAAATTTCACAGTATTGTGAGATAGTGATACTTAAAGTCACAAACACATTCTAACCTTAATGAGGCAAATTGTCCTTATCGTGGTCTATAAAGTTTGTGAATTCTATGAGCTTTGACAATACGACTATTCTTCCACATGGGATGATATATACATTTCTTTCCTTTTAGTGTCAGCTGTTCCCTCTATCCCTCTCATTCCTTCCCTCCCATCACTGCCCTTGAGTTGCTTAGTTTGTTTTCATCAATGTCCAGTGCAGCTGATGGGCCCCTCTGTTGTATGTTTTCCTTTGTTTCTCTTTGATTCTGAGCCCTCCTCCTAGCTTCTCTCAGATGTGCGCATTATTTTTATTTTTAAGGCGTGTGCACTAAAAAAACAACATGAGGGGAAAGGAGTTTCTGTGTATGTCACAGGCTTCTGCAGGCAGCCCTATTCAGAATTCCTTTACACTTTACAGGCAGCTTGCTTTCCAGTTTCGGTGGACCTCCAAGTACACAGTCCATTTTCTCTCTGCAGTGCAGGGTGGGTATTTGATCCTATTGTACTTTAAGCTCAAAGAAATAAAAGGAGTAGATAGGAACTCACGGCTAGCTGGGGAGGGTTGTGGGGTTTTGCTTGTGGAGCTGCCTGTTAGTGTATACACCCTGTGGGCAGACATAGCCGAGCACGTTTTTTGTGTGCATTTGTGAGGTCTGCAGCTCCTATAACACACCCACAGGGTTATAGTGTCTAGTAGAAGGGAAGAGAGAAGGTTATACTATCCCAAAATTTTTTACACTGCTCAATCATCCTTTATCTACCTTTCTACATTCCCAGGCAAAGTTCCCACATGAGGTCCCTGCCTGGAGACGGCTTGATTTTTATCTGAGCTCCCCATTCAGGAAACAACAGCTCTCCAGTCCCCCGGCCTTCTGGGAATTATTTCCTCTTTTCTTCCCTGCCTGCCAGCTTTATTGAATTCTCCTTAGCAACATCCAAAAACGAATCAGTTTAGCAACAGCTTGAGAGCCAATGAAATGGAAGCGTGCAAATAACTTCTAGACCAATGAAAGACCTCCATGCCCAGAAAGCTGGTTTATGGGAGAAAAGAATAACCTGGAGTTTGCAAAGCATCCTCCAGGTGGCAGCAAACCAGCTGTATTGGATGGCTCTCCAGCCTCTTAATTTCTTCCCTTTCTCTCTTCCCTTTCTTCCCTTCTTTCTTCCCTCCTACTTCTTCCTTCCTTCCTTCCTTTCTGTCTTTCTCCTCTCTCTTTCCTCCCTCCTTCCCCCACTTCCCTCCCTCCCTTCCCTCCCTCCCTCCCTCCCTCCCTCCCTCCCTCCCTCCCTCCCTTCCTTCCTTCCTTCCTTCCTTCCTATTCTTGGACATTTAACCAGGCATAAGAATTTTACTGTTACAGCCTTGTGGATGTGAGTTTTTTGCTTCACATGGTAGGAGCGACCTGGGGGCATGGCTTTGCCATCTTTGTTGGTTTAACATGGCTAATGCCAACCAAGAGGGTTTAGGCCTAGAGTTTGGTGACTCTCTTAGCATCCAATGAAGAAGAAGGGCTTGGAGAAATCTCAATTCTCCTTCATTATTGTACCACCCGTAGGGCTGTGAATGAGTAGGAATGAAGGAATGTGTGACCAACAGATTAGTGCCTGTGAGTACTCATATTTTCAGGTGGCATAGATGGAGGCCATTCCCATCCCTGTTAGTTCTGCTGCACATGTTGGAACAGGTGTCCTGCCTGGCAGGTGGCTTGAGGGTCATTCTTTGAATAGCTTGACCCTTCTAATGGACAGAGAATGGATACTCAATAATAGCTTGTCCATGTTTCTATGACTCTGTCATCCTTCGGTTGCTCTTTGATATTGCTTTGAATACTTCATCGTTCATCTTTTGGTTCATGTTTCTTGACAGTGTTTCAGTTTCTACCTGGCTTGTTCTTCTCTTCCTTAAGGAATCATTTAAGACATGGAATTTTCAGAAAGTCTCATTTGATTGTTACCTTCCTCCTCCTCTTCTTCCAGCTTACTGGGGCTTCTGATTTTTTAAGTGTCTCTTTGTTTAGGAATCATGGAGCTCTGTGTGTGTGTGTGTGTGTGTGTGTGTGTGTGTGTGTGTGTGTGTGTGTGTGTGTGTGTGTGTGTGTGTGTGTGCATGCACACATGCTCATGCTCATGCAGTAATACTAGGGCTTAAACTCAAAGCCAAAGCTCTTCTCCCTTAACTTTCTGGCTCAAGGCTGCCACTCTAACATTTGAGTCACAGCTCCACTTTTGGTGGATAATTAGAGAGAGGGATGTCACAGATGTTTCTGCCTGGTCTGGTTTTGAAGCATGATCCTCAGATCTCAGCCTCTGGAATAACTAGGATTACAGGTGTGAGCCACCAGTGCCCCTCTTATGGAGCTTGTTGAGGACAAGGATTGGTCCCTTGTATCTCCAGCTCTCAACATAGGCATATACTAGGTAGGTGATACTTTTTAAAAGAAAGGAAGTATACATGAAAGACATGATTGCTCTTGGAGAAGCAGTCTTGGGGACTCACAGGCCCCTGAACCTGGGTCAGAGCAGTGCTAGCAGTTCCAGGAAAACACTTGGCTAATGAAAATCCTTCAACCCCATGACCCGTGGCTCCAGACCCAAGTTCAGGCCTGAAAGATCATCACTGCCCTCGGCTCATCATGTGGTACGTTTATCTCACTGACATGGCCTCCTTCATGATCTGTGTTTCAGGAAGAGCTGAGGAGCAAGTCCAAGATTTGTGCCAATGTGTTTTGTGGAGCTGGTCGAGAATGTGCAGTCACCGAGAAGGGAGAGCCCACCTGCCTCTGCATCGAGGTAGGTCCTGGGGTCAGGGACTAGAGGACGGTGGCCAAGGACAGCACCAGCGGTATCATCATCATTATATAAGCACTCCTCATCTGTCCTGGGGTTAAAAGTCACATCTTGATTGCTTTTTCTTTCCCTCCCCCTTACCCCCCCCTTCTCTCTGTACTGAGGCTTGAACTCAGGCCCTTCCTGTTCTTAGCTTTTTCACTCAAAGTTAGCACCCTACCACTTGAGCTATACCTCCACTTCCAGTTTTTGCTGGTTAATTAGAGATAGGAGTCTCATGGAATTTCCTGTCCAGGTTGGCTTCCAACTGTAATCCTCAGATGTCAGCCTCCTGAATACGATTGTAGGTGTGAGCCACTGGCACCTAGCTTCAGATGCTTGATTTTTGAATGCAGGAATATTGTTCTCTTTTTATAAAAAAAAAATGATTATCTAGGGATATAGCTCAGTGATAAGTCCATGCTAAGCCCCTGCTTAGCATGCCATAGGCCCTGGGTTTGATCTCCTTTCCAAGGTCAGAAGAGAAAATAAGCTGTATAAGAAGTCTCTTTAATTTTATTTTTTTAACAAACAAAAAAATTAACCAGTATATGGGTGCTGGGGAGGTAGCTCAGTGCTGGAATGCTACCCTAACATGCTGGCTTTGATCTCCAGCAAAACAAAATAAATAGTATAGACATTTGTATAAACAGAAAATAATCATCTTCCCCCCTTATCCCTCGGTCCCATTAGTCTGTCAGCCGCTTGATCTATATAGTTCCAAGGCTTTTTCCTATGTTAATATAAATACAAAGTGTCTCTCTGTTTCTCATAGAAATGAGATTATAGTATTTACAGCTATAGAGAGATACAATTTGTATTGTGTTCTCATCAGCATATCAGAAAACCCATAAAGTTTTAACTCATTTTTTAAACTGCATAATACTTAGTAATACAGAAGAACTAGATTTATTCAACCACTTTTTCAGAGATAGACATGAAAATGGTTCTTTGGGTGTTTACCACCCCCAGCAGCCACATGCTAGTGTAAATATCTGCTGTCTTAGCTCTAAAGATTGATGACCATGAGGGCCTGTTAGGTCAAAGGTTATGCTTTTTTAAAAAATGGTGAATGGAATGTAGGTTTTGCAGTTTGGCTTTTAAATGATATTTCAAAAGCAAAGTGAGCCTTTGAGAAATAGGGCTTTAATACATGTTTACCCCCTGACATAAATACCCTGGGCATGTGGCCTCTTCCTGCCCTCCCCATTTGTTTAGCCAACAGAAAATGGAGAAACCCAGTTCTTTTGGCAAATAAACACTCAGCTTAGTTCCCAGATTCAGGACTCACATCCATTGCCCCAGAAGCAGGAATATGCCAACCAGGAAACCTAAAAACCTGATTCTCCTGGGAATCTGTATACTTGAGAGGTCCTCTTTCCTGGCCACTCTGTGGTAGCATAAATCTGACTCTGAATCTGGAAACCTGGTATCTGTTCTTAACTCAGCTACACACTTGTGATTCTTGAGCTATTTCCTAAGAGATGCTACAAAAGTCGAGCCCGCTTTTGGTTTTTCTCAGCACCAAGTAAGCACTTCTCAGTAAATAATGACTAAAGGAATACATGAAGGTCTCTTTCTGGCCTGTAGTATCTTCATCTATCCATTGGAGGGGTTGGGCTATTTCCAGGTCCACTGTTTGGTTTCTTTTTATTACCTGTACTCTTTCCTGTTTGTTCTCGTTCTGGGTGTAAGTTCAACTTGCTTTTTCCCCTCCTTTCTTCCCCCTTTAAAAAACCACAGAAGTCTAAAGAATTTGAGTTTGTAATCTTGGCAGTTTTAATAGCAAAGCTGAACCTGATTGCCAAATGAACTTTATTCCACATTTTTTTCCATAATGATTTCTTGTAGTCCAGTCCCATGCTTCACAGCAGCAGTTGTGAAATTAGAAGGAAAGCAAAATGCTTCCCAACTCTACACAAAGTGAGAGATCCTTATAGGCCCCAAGAGATCTGGAGAGAGAGAGAGAGAGAGAGAGAGAGAGAGTGTGTGTGTGTGTGTGTGTGTGTGTGTGTGTGTGTGTGTGTGTGTGTGTGTGTGTGTATGTGTGTGTGCACACACGTGCACAGGCAAACACAGGTATACAATGGCACCTATGTGGGCACAAACATCCTCCCCTGGCTGTGTTTCAGCAATGCAAACCTCACAAGAGGCCTGTGTGTGGCAGTAATGGCAAGACCTACCTCAACCATTGTGAGCTGCACCGAGATGCCTGCCTCACCGGATCCAAAATCCAGGTTGATTATGACGGACACTGCAAAGGTAAGGTGTGCTGAGACCACCCTGTTCCAGCCCTGTGGAGACACCACTATACCTGGCTCTTCACTTTGAATTACATATTTTCTTCTTTTGTCTTGCAGAGAAGAAATCTGTGAGTCCATCTGCCAGCCCAGGTGAGGGCCTATTTGGCTTTTTGTTTGTTTGTTTGTTTTCATTTTTCTTCAGTGTGCATGTAGCATATAGCGCGGAAATCTTGTCTTGTATAATCCCTGCCAAACTCACAAAATCTGTGAGATCTCTGTGTGACCTAGAACTTGCCCCTTCTCAGCACAGCTGAGAAAAACTACAAAAGTGCATTTCATTTTTGCTGCTCACTAAAGCATCTGGTTGGATCTTCATGTCACGGACACGAAAGACATGGACAGCACCAGAGGCCTTCCTTCAGCCCCTGCAGAAATGCTCATATTATAGGCCCTCAGCTTCGGAAGACACAGCTCTTTTGTTGTTGATCCACTACTAGGTCTTTAACTCAGGGCCTAGGTGTTATCTTTTCACTTTTTCTCTCAAGACTGGCATTCTACCACTTGAGCCATAGCTCCACTTGAGGCTTTTTGCTGGTTCACTGGAATTAAGACTCGTACAGACTTTCCTGTTCAGGCTGGCTTTGAATCATGATCCTCAGCTAGGATTACATGTATGAGCCACCGGTGCCCGACACCAACACAGTTCTTTTTGAAAGTGGGTAATTGGAAATGCTAGCAAAGTAGAGCCTGTGGATTTTGTATTAGTATGAATTTAAATTTCATCATCATTGGTTACAGACCCCTTTCACATATACTTGCTGTGGATCTTCACAGTCAGCTTGTGGATCTCACTATAATCACCGTATAGAGGAAGAACTAGATGCTGAGAGCTGAGTCAACCTAAGTCAGACAGTTTGGGAGGGTAGAGGGGAAGAGAATACTCATATATGCATTCCCCTGGCTCCATGCCCTTTTTATATCCCCATATTTAGTCATCTTTCAGAAGTTTCCTCTTACCAGGGCTTTCTCTGCTTCTCCACCCAAACCTCAGCCCCACCTGTGGTGTCTGCATGGCTTGCAGCTGCTAACATGAGCTCTCATGTTGACCACTCCTCAGCTTTGTTTTCTGTGCTTTCGATCGAGGCAGTGCTGGTGGCATGAAACTTGTCAGGGAAGCAAGTTTTAATCTAAAAAAAAAAAAAAAGTTTTGGGAAGTCCAGTGGCATTCAGAATTGTAAAACAAGCTATGCACTGGTGGCTCCATCCTATAATCCTAGCTATTCAGGAAGCTGAGGTCTGAAAAGCACATACACACACTCAAATAAAAAAGTTATAACGCAATTATGTATGTTTGTTCATCTCAATTCATCTTGGAGCCAGTGATTGCTAAACTTTTTCTCTCTGCTTCCCAAAGTTAATGAAGATACCTTTAATTTCCTGCTCCATTCTTTCCCTCTTAAGCAACAAAAGCTCTGTTTCCACCTCCTATCTTTCTAAATGATTTAGAGAGATAAGCTTGACTATCACACTTGTGCTCCTGGGTATGATGATCTTGTCTGTCCGCCCTACCCCCCACCCATCTGCTGCCGGGTTCTGGGAAGGTTGGACGAGATGATACATGCATACCTGCAGAGATGTGGCTCTAACTCCCAGGCAGGAGTTCTGGTGACAGGGGTACTTCCTCTCACCACCCAGCTGATATCCCACACACCCTCTTCCCTGCAGTTGTTTGCTATCAGGCCAACCGTGATGAGCTCCGACGTCGCATCATCCAGTGGTTGGAAGCAGAGATCATTCCAGATGGCTGGTTCTCCAAAGGCAGCAACTACAGTGAGATCCTGGACAAGTACTTTAAGGTAATCAAGAGCTGGATTCCCACCACTGAGTCCCAGAGAAAGGGAGCTCCCTTGTGCAATGCCCAGCCCCCGAGGCTCTCCACTGGGCATCATTTCACAAAGTTGTGAAATTCAATGCATTGTTACAGCTTGATCAGTCGGGGTCCAGCTGTCAACCTCTGGAATCCAGCACCCCTGCTGCTCACTCTGAGCAGCTAAAGCACAGAGGTCTTCCTTAGCAAGACAGTCAATGAGAAAGAGCCAGGCTCTCTCCCTTGAGAGACACTGTGTGACAGCTGTGGGGTGGTCCAAAGTCTCTGATCTGACCCAATATTTCAGCCTCTTTCCTGCCCAGTATGAAGTCACTCTGAGTCACTACTTTGACCACACATGGACTGACATTTCATTGGTCCAGAGGTTGTTCATGAACCCAGACAGCACTGTCACCCACTACATTTAGTTGAAGAGACACAGTTCAACGAGGGCAGAAGAGTTGCTGCTTTAAAGGAGAACGTGAGAGAGGGGACAATATTTGGCAGCAATGTGGACTAGGTCATGCAGCTCCTTCAGAGAGCTCGAGTTGTTAGAAACAGCTAAGGGTCCTCTTCCAATTGACTGACAAGAACACACACACACACACACACACACACACACACACACACACACACACACGTCTCACAGATACACATTCAGTCTCACACAGTTCCTTCCACAGGGCAGTGCCAAAGCCTCCTGCACTTCAGACACACATCTCTTAAGTTGATGGCTAAGATGGTGAGACTTATTCCCAGGGCCTGCTGTCCCAGAGCCCAACCAGTCAGGAGTTGGGGACAGCTCCAGGCACCCAAGGGACTTCCTGGCAATTCTGCAGCTACCTAATATGCTCCATGCTAATGTGTTCTGGTATTTAACTGGCATTTAACTTTCTTTTTTTTTTTTTTGGGGGGGGGGGGAGGTCCGGTCGTGGGGCCTGAACTCTGGGCTTGGGCGCTGTCCCTCAGCTCTTCAGCTCAAGGCTAGCGCTCTACCACTTGAGCCACAGCGCCACTTCCGGCTTTTTTTTTTTTTGCTTATGTGGTGCTGAGGAATCGAACCCAGGGCCTCTTGCATGCAAGGCAAGCGCTCTACCACTGAGCCACCTTCCCAGCCCTGGCATTTAACTTTCTAACTGCCATTATAGACCCCAGAGATGGAGAAATCCTGGGCTGTGTTAAAATAGGTGTTTGATTACTTAAGGCTTCTCAGGTGTTAATTGGTTTTAGCTAGAAGTTTCTCTTTCTTCTGACAGAGATTTAATCTGTCTGGATTCCCTGTGTCTCTTTGCTTTGTTTGTTTATTTTGTTTTATTTTTGGTGGTACTAAAATTTGAACTCAGGTCTAATACTTGCTAGGAAGGTAGTTTACCAATTGAACCACACTCCAACCCTTTTATGTTTTAGTAGTTAATTCTCTCATACTTTCTGCCATACTTTTTGCTTGGGAGTGGCCTCAGACCACAATCCTCTTCTCCATACCTCCTACGTAGCTGGGATTATAGATATGTACCACCATATCCAGCTTATTGATTGAGATGAGGTTTTGTTAGCCCTGTTTCTTGACTGTGAACCTCACTCCTTTTAATCTCTGCCTTCTGAGTAGCTGGGATTAAAGGCATGCACCACTGTGCCTAGCCCCATATTCCCAGTTTTTGAGATCTCACTGAATGAGAAAGCCCGGTCCTTCTTACCCTGCTTTGTGTCTTAAACCTCTCTGACATGATAGATTCCTCCTGGCAGGGGTGGTCCCTCTTCTACAGAAAAACACAAAACTTTGTTGAGCATGAGAGCTGGACAGGAGCAAAAATGTAACTAAAGAAAATGGTTTTTCCAAAGCCAAATAAATAGTATTTGCAAGGCCTGCTGTAAGCAGTGACTCTGCGATTATAGCATGGAGCCGGGGGACCAGGACACTCCTTCCAAGTGGCCTCTTGGGACCTTGCAACCATCTGCAGCAGCCTTTTGGTGGCACCTGCCTGGGGCATTTCTATCACCTGCTATTAGATTGATTCCCAAGGTCCTGAGCCAACCTGCCCCTCAGCACATCTCCTCACCACTGTGTGGACTCCCAGCACAAAACCACACAGCCTCCTGGGAAAGTAACTTTCCTCTAAGGCATTCTCCAAGCCAAGAAAGCTTGCTCATGAGAACAAACAGCAAGTCTCTCTTCCTAGACTCTGGTAGTACTTCCAGACATCAGGGTTTCAGAAAGAGAGAGAGAGAAGAAGGAGGAAGGAAGGGAGGGAGGAGAGAAGGAGAGAGAGAGAAAGAGAGAGAGAGAGAGAGAGAGAGAGAGAGAGAGAGAGAGAGAGAGAGAGAGAGAGAATTTCTAGACCATTGAATTGTTCCAGGGCAGGACTGAAATGTGTTAAGAACAAGACAAGTGCAGAAGGTCAGGCTAAAAGGGGCCGAGATGGACCTGGGGATTCTACAGAATTTCCTGACACATCTTTTCATGCCCTTTCTAGAACTTTGATAATGGTGACTCTCGCCTGGACTCCAGTGAATTTCTGAAATTTGTGGAGCAGAATGAAACTGCCATCAATATCACCACCTATTCTGACCAAGATAGCAACAAGCTTCTCAGGTGAGGGCTGGGTTCTGCAGGGGTCCCCTGGGGAAAGAGCCCATGGGGAGGGGGGGAGGATCGGAACCCCTTCCCATTTGCTAAAGAGCCACCAGTGCCCATACAAAGTACAAAGAAAAGTAAGAATTCAGTCCTGGTCTAGTCTGTGACTGTTATAAACCAATACATTGGACAACACCGATATCTGATCAAAAAAGTTGCTATGTTCAGCCCGAACACATAAAATATAAATCTTAAATGATGAAGGTCTCAACCCAGCAGAGTTGTTTCTAAGAGTGAAGTGGTTAATTTTCTGAAAAAAATTGCATTCATGTGGTACTCATTATAGGTCTAAAATCACTTTAGTTCTGATTTTGAAGATAATCAGTGCTGTTTCTTATAGATCTCTCTATTTGTATGAATATCCTTCTCCTTTCCTGGTATTATCCAAGAATAAATATGGTTTAAAAAATGTACTACTGGGGGATGGGAAGGTGGCTCAGTGGTAGAGTGCTTGCCTTGCATGCATGAAGCCCTGCGTTCAATTTTTTAACCCCACAGAAACAGAAAACACCGGAAGTGGCGCTGTGGCTCAAGTGGTAGAGTGCTAGCCAGGAGCTGAAGAGCTGAGGGACAGCGCCCCCGCCCAGAGTTCAGTCCTCACCACTACCAAAAAACAGAAAGTACTACTAAGAAATGTCCATGTGGTTTCAGTACACATCAATAAGAATTAAAAATAGGAAAGGCACTTCTTGTTTAAAAGAAGTACAGAAGCACTGCTCTGGAAGGGGTTTTCTTGACAATTGTCCATGACCTTAAAAAGCATAGAATCTGCCAATCCTTCCTATTTTGATAACCTGAAATTAGATAATGCTCTGTAGCTTCAATACAGTATTTGGCCTTCCTGCTACCCCAGAAAATGAGAAAGTTTCCGCCCTGTCTTTTCATGACAGAGAATGGGCTCTGGCAGCAGAAAATGATTGAGCCGGGACTGAAATCCCAGCCGACGGATGGTAAAGGAACTGAGGTTCTAAAAAACTTTCTGAAATGTCTCTTTCCAGAGTGTTGATAATTATGTTTGGGTATTCTTTCAGATCGCTTTTTTGGGTTTTTTTTTTTCCTACGTCACCTATCATGTCTCTTCTATGTTGAGTTTTCTGGTTCGATTGACTTGAGAGTCATACCATGTAGAAAATCAATTGCTAGCGGAAGATATGAAGGGAGTAAAAACATCTGTCAATCACGGTGGACAAGCCCATTCATCAAACTGTAGACATCTAACGGGGAACGTTTGAACAGTTTGAGTAATCTGACATCCAGTTTAATAAAGTGAAGTCAGATGTTTACAGGAGACAGGATAAAGACTGGCTGTGACCAGCCAGTATAGAGGACAGGTTTTTCAATGAAGCCTTCCTCTTCTTTCCCACCTTCCTCCCCCCCCCCCCCCCCGCCCACTGCCCAGAAGTCCCCAGGTATACATGAAGCTGATGTCGGCTTGCTTTCCTGGAGGGAAGCCGAGGGCTTGCTGACACCTCTCTCCTGCGCTTTTCTTTCAGAGGACTCTGTGTCGATGCTCTCATTGAACTGTCTGATGAAAATGCTGACTGGAAACTCAGCTTCCAAGAATTCCTCAAGTGCCTCAACCCATCTTTCAACCCTCCTGAGAAGAGTAAGCCTGACCTAGTACTTGAGAGTTGCTAGGAATAGTGGTATTTGGAGGCCAAGATAGAGAGGATTGTGAAACTCTCTAGAACTAGCAAAAAAAAAAAAAAAAAACTTCCACAATTCTATGATAACCTCACCCCATTATTTCCATGGTGAGGTCTCTTTTTTTTTCATGTTGCTGGAGATATTTGCTCAGACGTGGTACCCCTGAGGAACAGACAGATCTTATGTGGGGAAAATGGGCAGGTGTGCAGACTATAGCAAAAACACCCTATTCTGTTTCACGCTCACTACCAAACTGCTGTCCCTATTTTCGGTCCAACAGAGTGTGCCCTGGAGGATGAAACGTATGCAGATGGAGCTGAGACTGAGGTGGATTGTAACCGCTGTGTCTGTGCATGTGGAAACTGGGTCTGCACAGCCATGACCTGTGACGGTGAGCCGGGCCTCAGGCAGAAAGAGGGAGCTGTGTTGGAAATAGAATGAGAGAAGATGGCATGGGAATGATGAGGAAGGGGGATAGTAGCTGGGAACAACCCTTTAAAAAAAGAAAGAAAGTTGAGATCATTGAGAGATGGCATGGTAGTCAGATCCTGATGTCAGAGAGATCTTGAGCTAAAAGGTATGTTGGAATCACTTGGGTTCTTTCGGGGCCTAGGCTACAGTGATGCCAGCAATCAATGGAGAATCATCTCAAAGCCAGGTTCAAGCATGCCAGCAACCATTCAGATTGGAGTCAAGATAGAGAAGGATGTTGAAGCCAGGTCTGGCATGGAAAGTCACATTAGTTGAGGTTGGAATCGGACCTCAAAATTATGCCAGATGAGGTAAACTAAAGTAAGATGTTAACTAAGGCAAGAAAAAGTAGTCTGGTATTTGGAATTATGTTCAGAAAGATCGGTAAAACAATGATTAGGAAGTAGAGGTCAATGCCCTGGAAGAGGTTCTAACAAGGAGCTCAAGAGCAGCACCAACAGTATAAATGGAAACCAGTACTATTTGAGGAATCAAACCCAACCATACGACCAGGTTTCAGTATGGAAGAGTGAGCAGGAGGCTCCCTTAACTCTATGACTAGGTAGAAAAGCAGGAAAATGATGTTTGTAGAAGTTACTAGAAGCCATGACCAAGCTGAGCTGCTGGGTGCTAGTAGCTCATTCTGGAGGCTGAGATCTAAGGATCACAGTTCAAAGCCAACCCATACAGGAAAGTCTATGTGACTCTAATCTCTAATTAACCACCAAAAAGCCAGAAGTGGAGCTATGACTCAAGTGGTAGAGCATTAGTCTTTAGCAAAAAAAAAAAAAAAAAAAAACAAGCTCAGTGATAGCACCCAAACCCTGAGTTCAAACTCCAGGACTGGCGCAGATGCACAAAAAAGACAAAGCTGAGATAACCAGACCACATACATTATAGCAACAGAAACCAGTGGCCCAACTAACCTTCACTAGGAACCTTCTTTATGTCCTTTTTAAACTCCTTTCCATATACCTAACTGCTCCGGCTCTGGCTTTATATAGGTAGCCTTCCATCTCTAAAATGCAGGGTCAGTGTGCAGCTGATTTATAGAACTAGAACAGGTGATCGTCTGGGTAATAAATTGCATTGCATATATCAAACAATCCCATAAGACATTACCCATTTCCACAGTCACACAGCTCTGGCCAGCTGGTCCTTCCTCCCAGGCAAGCTCAAGTTCCACATTCAGAGCTCTATAGATTGGGACTAAAGAGAAATGCAGAGAGTGGCAGCCCACAGGCCTCAGCACATCTTGGTGCATTGGGCATCAATGTAAGAGGAGATTGTAGAGTCTGTATTCTGAGGTGTTTTTCAGGCTCTTGTTTTAAAGCTAACATTCTGGCCTTAGATCACAAATTACCAAGGGACAGCAGGACCTGGAGATAGTACAAGCAGAAGACAAAGGGTGAAGGGAAACTGCCCTAAGGCGTAGGTTGTTGCCAGGGTCCAGTATGTCCTAATGGTTAGCTTGTATCTGATAAGCAAGATTCCTGGGCACCATCCCAAACATACTGAATTGGAATGTGTGAAAAGAACAGCCTGAGAACCTGTATAGTTCTTGTCGATAGCACTGTGAACGTTTGGGAAACATTGCAAAATGCAGTAGTTATCGACCCTAACTGCATAGAATCACTTAGAGAAGATTTTAACAAGAACAAAACACAACAAAACTGGCATCCAGCCCCCCCACTTTATATGAATAAAGTCAGAATATCTGAAGGAAAAAGCTAGGCAAATTTAGATTTTTATTTGTTCATTTACTTACTTTTTTGGCTGTGCCAGAGACTGAATGCTGGCACTTGCTAACCAAGTGCTCTCCCACTGAGATATATCATTAATCAGCAATTACATATTTAAATATTCTCTGGGACATTTGTGGGGGGAGGGAGAAAGAGTGTGAATGATTGAAAATCCTAACCCTTGAGTAATTTCCTGAACCAGGGATCCAGGTTCTCAGCATAGCTTTGTCTGCAGGACCAGCCTGTAACATGAGTATGCTGAGCCCACCTAAGTATTTACCTGGAGAATAAGCCCCATCACACATCGCAGCATACAAGTGAAGGAGACAGTAGGAACTAATGCCAGAGAATGATTGGGTAGATCTCTGGTTGACAGTGTATTACCTTGGAAGTTACAGTGGCATGGGACCCTTCATGCCTTCACACAGAAAGGGAAGTGATTCACCTCTCCTTCCACAAGTTAAATGAGAGGGGAATTAATAACCTGTGAGGCTGACTGTGGTAGATCCTTTACCCACTACCACTCTGAGTTTTTATTTTTTCTTGCAGGAAAAAATCAGAAGGGAGCCCAGACTCAGGCAGAGGAAGGGATGACCAGATACGTCCAGGAACTCCAAAAGCACCAGGTAAGTGGAATCCACTGGGCTGATTCAGGTGTTCCTTAGACACCAGGCCCTTACACCACTCAGACATTGCCTAGTGCTCCAGGAGACACACTTTGATCAACACAATAGATCTTTTCTGACAGCACCAGACCTCTACTCTCAGCCCACAACACACATACTTCCTTGGTGGAGTCTTCAAACAGCCCAGCAGGCCCCAGCGTTTGTAGGTTACAATTTGATGGGTGGGCTGCCTAAGTTCAAATCAGCCACTGTTAGCATTTCCCACTGTGACCAGTGCCTAGATCCAAAGACTATGCACTCCATAAAAGGAGAATCTACAACTTACTCATCCTTATAATCTCACACCCAGTCCAGGGCCAGGTATATACTCAGTACTCCATGAGAATGACATAAGTGGAATGGGACCACAGTCAAAAAAATGTAAGTTAAACACCCATGCTAGAGAATAGTCTCTGGTTGACTTGGGAGACTCAAGAAGATAATAAATAAGAATTCTGCACAGATTCTATGTAATTAAGTTGAAGACCTTCTTGAGGAAAGGTTTTTTAGGAGAAGGTGGCCCATTAACACATTGTAGAAAAATCAGATCCTGAGCCTGTCTGTCTACTGACTTATTGTGGAATTGTAGACAGGACAGTCTACCTTACCTTGTTTGTAGACAGGTCTAGGAAGAATCCTGCTGTACCAGTTTTTGAAGTCTGTAATGTAGAAGAACTGCTAAACTACTGAGATGAAATATTTGACACAGTTAAAAGAACTATTGATATTAATAATAGTTGCTTATGTTATTGACTGGTCTGTGTGCGTATTTTGTCCTTATCACTGATTGAATAGAAATCTCATGTTGGAGGTTTAAGTAGATGCAGAAGCTTCTAATCTTTTCTGTTTCCCAGTTCTACCAGCCTCGCATGTTCAAATGAGTTCAACCTCATAGAAGGAAAACTAAAAACAACATCCTAGAGTTCTTTTTATTGGGGTGGAGAAGTTAGTGATTGGATCACTCTCCACAGTTCCAGATGGTGGGGAGTGATTCCAATAACTCATATTTTTAACTTTACCCCACTTGTGGGGGTTTACTCAGGAGGCGGGACTCAATAAAGTGAGTTTATTGGGATACAGGACCAGGAAAGAAGCATCAAGGAGTGTGCATTCAGTTGCTACCAGAGGCATGGAGGACTTAGTTCTGTTGGGAAACTCTTGAGAACAGAGTAGAGTCCCTGTGCCCAAGGTAGGAGGGAGCCACAGGGATCTCTACAAAACTTCCCAGCAATTATGTTCTACCACCAGGAAATGACCATGCCATTTCTGTCCACCGGCGTGTGTGGGTACTGGCAGAATGGGCTCCTAAAGGTAGGCCTTAGGCAGAGAGCTGGTGCTGGCAGTAAGAAGTCATGCCAGTGTTCACCAAAGCACAGTGACTGTGGATGGAACACCATGTCTGATACATCTACCCACTGTTGTCACAGTGTCCTGTTTCATTTGTTTTCAACTTGAAAAATGATTCATATGTCATAAAATTCACTCTTTTAAAGTGCGTGATTCAGTAGCTTTAATATTTTCCTAAGATTATAAACCACCCCCACTATCTAATTCTAGAACATTTTTAGCATTCCAGCAAGAATCTCCATGCCAATTAGAAGTCACTCCCCATTCTTCTTATCTCTAATGGACCTCCTGGCACAATAGCCCTGCCTATTCTGGAAATATCATATAAATGAAATCATACTTCACTATCTTACTTATTGCACTTAGCATAATGTTTTCAAGGTTTCTGCTACCAGAAGGAATTAGTATTTCATTCTTCTTTATGGCTGCATAACATTTCATGCATGCGACATTTCGGGTATCCATTTCGTAGATATATCTGTTGTTTTAGTTTTTTGGCTTTGATGAAAATGCTGACAGGAACATTATGCTAAAAGGTTTTATATGGATATTTATTTGCAATTCTCCTACCTACCTCAGAGTGGAAGTGCTGGGTCCTATGTTAAACTTTTGAGGAGCCACCGGACTGTTTTCCAGAATGGTGCTCCATGACAGTCATATTTATTTTATCTTATTACTTTATTTTTGAGGCTTGAACTCAGGGCCTTGTACTCTCTCTCTCTCTTGGCATTCTACCACTTGAGCCACACCTCTACATCTGGCTTTTTGCTGTTTAATTGGAGTTAAGAGTCACAGAGTTTTCTGCCTAGACTAGCTTTGAACTTTGATCCTCAGATCCCAAGCTCTTGATTATAGCCAGGATTATAGACATAAGCCATCAGCACCCAGTTGTAATTGCTACCTTTTTTTTTTAATCTTAGCTGTTTAGTGGAATCTCATTGGGCTTTTATTTGCATGTTATTTGTGTGACTAATGATGCTGAGCAGCTTCTTATGTACTTTTTGTCCATTTGTAAGTCTTCTTTGGAATAGTGTGCCAAACACTGTCATAAGAACCAGCACTGTATCACCCTCCAAGACAGTGAGATTTAGAAGAACCTCTGCAACATGTTGCTCTTTTTCCTTTTCTGTTCTTTCTTTGTAGTACTGAGTTTGAATTTTAGCCCTTATTGTTTGAATTTAGCCCTTGCACTTCTAGGCAGGCAATCTACCGCTGTTTGCTTTGAAGTATTTTTCAAATGAGGTCTCACATTTATGCCTGGATCAACTTGGACTGACATCCAGCTCTAGCTTTTTATTGGTTCATGAAAAGTCTTGTACGATTATTGTCCAGATTGTCCTTGAACCAATCTCTCAAGTTGCCAGGACTACTGAAGTGAATCTTACTGCCTGGCCTTGGAACTTGTTGCCCTGTAATACTTAGCTAGGACTTGGAGTCAGAACATCTTTTAACATTTTCCTTTGGTGCTTTTTCCTTAGACTCACAATGAGGATAATAATTTCTGTTCCGCTAGTTTTCAAAGAGTTTAGATGGGGTCAGCTGGTAATTCAGTAAACAGCTCCAACCTGACCTTGTCATAAACAAGACATGTCCTTGAGTCATTCAGCATCTTAGGGGGAGCCTGGCAAGCAAACCGAACTAAAAATTCAGTATGAGGCATGTATCAGTCAGTGCTATGTACATTTCCATGATGGTTGTTTTCTCTTGCATCTCAAAGGAAACAGCAGAAAAGACCAAGAGGATGAGCACCAAAGAGACCTAAGAAGAGATGTATAGGTGCAGCGTCTGGAGCCCGGCGCCATCTTTTGCACAGCGCCAAGTCCAGTACTCACCTGTGTCTGCCACATTCGCTACATCACCAGTATTTGCTTCCATAGCAATGAATTTTTATCTTGTTTTATTTGTTTTGCAATAAAGGAAATGGGAGTGGCTGGTTAGGAAGGGAAGGGCCTTGTTTCTAAGAGTGCTTTAAGAGAAACTAAGCAGTGCCCTGGAGCTGGAGGTAAGTAAGGAAACTGCATGGATGGGGAGAGGAGCAGACCCAAATCTGAAGGCTAGCAGCTGTGATCAGGCCGCAGGAAGAGCATGCCATGTCCTAAAGGACTGGGCAGCTGTCCTACAGAAGGGTGGAAAGCTCAGTGGCCAGGAACACATGTTGCTTTGGAACCTGCCATCACTGCTGTTCCCATGACAGACCTCCAGCATCTCTGCTTCTCCCATCCTCCCAACTCCAGCCTCTAGATACACAGCCCTCCTGCTGGTTACCATATCTCTCAGACTTGGATGGAGTTTTGGGGGGACCTGTGCCCCAATGATGCAAATATGTACTCCCCCTGAGCCATTAAGAGACCTAACCAAAATGTTTAAATACTCTTTACCAAAGGTGCTATTTCTCTGTAAAACACTTTTTTTTTTTGGTTTGGCAAGCTGACTTCATTCTTCAAGTATCACTCTATTGTTGTTTTTTTGTAATATTTTATTTTCTTGTCTAGCTATTAAGCATTTGTAATTATTTTTCAGTAGTCCTTATCATTTCAGAGGTGGAAGGCATTCGGTGTCTTCAGTGGTGTAAGCACCCACATAATCCAGCTGCCTCCCCCTGTCCCCCCGCCTCACATACTAGATTAGATGTAGCCCAGAGTTGGCACATCTACCTGGCTTCCAGCAGGTCAGTTGTGTGCCAAGAGGGACAGGGAGGGGGTGTTTCAGACAGAAGCCAGGGGAAGAAGAAACGTCATGTAAGGCTTTCAAGATTCAGAAGTTTGGTTATTTGTTGTTTTGTTTTTGTTTTCATTTATTCTGAGAATATCAGGCCAGTCAGCATGCCAAAGTATGGAGGCTTAGGATATCCTGGCTTGCTAACATGCTTATGGATCTACCACTAACTAGCCCAGTGACTTTAACCCTGTCTCCTCCTGTTTCTGGGACTCAGTTTCCTCAGTAAGCTAGTAAGAATGCATTCATCTTCCTATGTGATAAATGATAACTATTGTAACTCAAGTCATTGGTCCATAGGGTGATAGGTTCTTGTGATTTTTTTTCTGCATCTTCTCAGGATAAATGAAACCTTACTGGTATAACAAGAAGAATCAGCCAGTCAAAGGCAAGGTGACCAAGTTTGACCTCAGTGTGAATGACCCTTGCAGGTTGTGTGGGAATGTGAGGCCTTCCTGGGAAGAGTAGGAAGAAACTCCCCCACCTCCCCACAATTTGTCTTCAAACTGCACCTGTCAGCACAAGCGCTGGCTGGGGTCAGAAAGAGCGTTCTCTGTAGAGATGAAAACAGAAGGACATTTCAGATAATAGGAATGAGAAGTGGAAATTGAATCCAAAGGGAGAAACTGATTTGGGGGTCAGCCCTGTGTCTTTTGCCCTCTTAATTTTGAAGCCCGCTCATTACCATGTTTCATATGCAATTGGCATGACAAAAATCAAAAATTTTGAAGATCTGAGAATCGAACACTTACCAAAAAAATCAGATTAAAGAACCTCAGAGGGAAATTATTTAGATTATACTTCACAAGCAACTGTGAGACAATGTGTGCCGAAATGGAATTCCTTCTAAATAGTTTTCCTTGTTCCTATTTGAAAAGAGAACCTTCCACTTCGAATGTGGAGCTTTTATGAACATCCCATTTAGACACTGAACTCCACTTTGCAGTCTGAATACTGCTCCCTGTCCATGTGCCTTGGAGAACTCACAGAAGCATGCCTTAATCAAAAGAAATTTTGCCAGTTCTTGGACCTGATGGGAGAAGGCAGGAATACTAGCCCGTTGAAAGCAAAAAGCCATGGTATCTCTTAACATTTTTTAGAACAGCCATTACCCCACCTTTCCACCTTAAATTGTGAAGAGCAAAACTCCATTTCCTCTTACGTTCTGCTGCTTCTGTGTAAATAGAGCAGCTGTCATCTGCACCGTAGGGACACATGATCTGAGGACCATTCTTGGAAAGCTGCTAAATAGCCTAGTTTGAAGAATCTTGCATAGAGCTTTGCATGAAGCCAACAGACAGGATTAAAGCAGGGTGATTTCCTTCAGCCCTCTAAGAACATGTAAGGCTTAGACTGCAAGCTTCCTGGGCTGTATGTATGTGGTTTTATAAACACTGCAGTATCTGTGAAGATCCAGTGTCCATGGAAACCTTTCCACAAGCCATGACTAGATTCTGTCACTGTGTTTGGAAAGCAGGGCTCCTCCACCTGCTAATCGGCCCTTGTGAACCAGTCTGAATGTCTTTCCTTTACACCTATGATTTAAATAAGCAAATTTCAGGAAACAATTTGAACAGGTTTCTATTGCCTGTGTGTTTGTGAACATGTATTTGTATTTAGTATGCTTCCACATTGCATTTAACTTGTTTTTGTAATTCCTGATTTTTTGTTACTATTGATAAATAAAGAAAATAAAATAATAGTTTCATTGTTTTCTTCCCCCTCTCCATGAAAACTAAATAAAGTTGTGAACAATACATTTAACCATTTACAAAATAAAGTTGAGTTTGAGTTTCAGAAGCCTTAAAATGGGCTAAAGTGTTTTTCCTAAAGAAATCTTGTAGCCAGGTGCTGGTGGCTCATGCCTATAATCCTAACTACTGAGATCTGAGGATCACAGTTTAAAGCAATCCCAAGTAGAAACATGTGAGACTTATCTACAATTAACTACAAAAAAAAAAAGCTGAAAGTGGAGTTGTGGCTCAAGTAGAACACTAAAGTTACACAAAAAATATCTAGGACAGTGTGCAGGCCCTGAGTTTCAAGCCCAGGAACAGCATTAAAAAAAAAAAAAAAAAAAAAACTCGGAAATAAGAGGGAAAGTTTACTTGGATAGGTAGACCAAGTTTCTTTTAAAGTATCATATGGTGGGTCTGGGTAGGGGGAGATGAAAAATCTGCGAGTGTCTTGGTCCAGGCAGGCCACAAAAACAAAATAGCGTAGACTGGGTTATTTATAAACAACTTACTGTTCACAGTTTGGAGGCCAGGAAGTCTAAAACTGTGGTACAAGAAGATTTGGTGTCTTACAAGGGCCTGTTCTCTGCTTCAAAGAGGCATCTTCTTGCTATATCCTCAAATGGCAAAAGTGATGGTGGACAAGCTCCATTGGACCTCTTTAATGAGGGCACTAATCTCATTCATGATGGTGGGGCTCTTACATCCTAATCATCATCCAAAGGCCTCATCTCTTAAGACTATTGGTTGTACTGGGTATTAGATTTCAAACTACAAGTTGTAAGAAAAGGTGAAGCCAAAATGACTACCAAAGACATAGAATTACGAAACTGGACTGGCACCCAATGATGCTGGCTACAGGTAAACCTATCTGAGAAACCAAATAAACTTGGAAAAGTGGGGGAACAGGAACTCTTTGCCAGAAATATATTGGGTAAGCCAGGCTCCAGTCTTTTACTTATAACCTTAACTATGTAGTAGGCTGATCAGTACAGGCAGAAAAGTCCAAGAGATTCCATCTCTACCGAAGGAAATACAGTAGAATAATCAGTGGAAAATGGCTACAGGCATGTCACAGCTGGTAGAGCACAGCAGTCTAGAAAGTATAAAGTCTTTGAGTTCAAATCCTAGTAAATAAATTAAAAAAATGAATTGGATAACTTTACTGACTTTTTCTTGATATATATATATCTGTGGAATAAACATTTCCAAGCAGACTGAATATTGGGCAGTGTTCTGCCTTCATACAACTACTTAAAGATAGTAAAAATACAACTGTTTAAAAGATCGTGTTCTGCTCTATCTTGAACATATAAATAGTACTTGCTTTCTAACTTTGTTTTCACAAAGATGACACTTCACTTCAACTAATTCTATCTTCCAATGTAGATGATAAATAAAGCTTGAACTTTTTTTTTTGGTGCTAGTCCTGGAGCTTGAACTCAGGATACTTTCTCTGAACTTTGCTCAAGGGTAGTGCTCTACCTCTCGAACCACAACTCCACTTCCAGCTTTGGGTGGTCAGAGATAAGAGTCTCACATAAGAGTCTCCCTGGCTGGACTGGCTTCAAAACAAGTTCCTCAGACCTCGGCCTCCTGAATAGCTAGGATTACAGGCCTGAGCCACTTGCACCTGGTAACTTGAACTTTTTAATTTCAGTCTTACATAGAAGTCTTGATTTATCTTGGTTGGATTTGGGCAATTATTACATTTTAGAAGGCAATCTCCTTATTGTCACTGATTACTCAACTCATCACAGTGTGACTCTTTTAATATTTCAACCTCAGAAGGGAATTTTAGAGCCAGTTTGATGGAAACCTTGTCCATAACCACTTTTAAATCCTACTGGCTTCTGCCAGCCTTCCACCAATCTTTGGAAACATCTTTCCTATTGTCACAGTGTGTATGTGTTTAGGAAATTAAAATCTTAAAGAAGCTGAAGTTTTTCCTAAAGAAATCTTAGGACTAAGCTGGGAGGGAAAGGTTACTTGGTTGGTAAAATGAATCAATTTCTTTAAAGTGATTATAGATGATGGGTTAGCATAGCCTGAATGAAGCATATTATTAAAGGTATGTATCATAGCAAGATTTTATATCATGAAGTACATAATAAGTATATATTCCTTTGAGGAGCTTTTGCATAAAAGCACCTGTGTGATCAGTCCTTGGATTATTTCTGAAATAAGGACAGACAAAAAGAATATGAAAATAGATAAGTTCAAATAGATATTCCAGAGCCCTGGAATGAAGCCCTCTGTTTGGACCTACCAATCCTCATCTGTGAACAATGTATGTTCTTTATTTATTTCCTTCTTAGAAAGTTAAGTGGTATTTCAAGCTCTTTACCAAGTGCCAGTGGTTCATTCCTATAATCCTAGCCAGTGAAGAGGCTGAGATCGTAGGATCACAGTTTGAGGTAGTCCAGGTAGAAAAGTCCATGAGACTCTTATCTCCAATTAACCACCAAAAAGCTAGAAGTAGAGTTGTGGTTCAAGTGGTAGAGTACTAGCCTTGAGCACAATAGCTCAAGTACCCAGGTCTTGAGTTCAAGCCCTAGGACCAGTATAAAAACAAAGAAAGTGAAGCTCTTCCACACAACCCTCAGCTTTGCTCATTGTGTACTTGGATCTTGATAAAATCTACCTAGCAACAATTGAATGCACCAAAGTGTCATGAAGATCCCAAAGGAGTTTTGAGAATGCCTGGCACAGGTGCACATGGACAAACACCTATTATTCACCCCAGTATTTTTCAAAAGGATCTTTATCTCATTCTGAGCAAAAGCCAAAGTGGCTCCTTCATGATCTTACCCTGCCCCATGTGTGCTGCTGTGTGCTCCTTCTTCACATTGGCCATGCCAGATTAACACCCGTGCAGGGTTTCTCAACGATATAGACATTACCTATGTGATTCCTTCAGTTCCAAGTCTTTCTCAACCTCAGTGAGGCCTGACTATTGATTACAATATACATTATTGAACCAACTTTTGGGAGTCCTCTGTGCCAGGCACTGGGGAAGGAACTAGGATTACCGATTTAACTAAATTCAGTCCCTTTTCTCAGGGAAACAGATCAGCAGCCCATGTGATGTCATGTGATTATACTGTAACAAAGCTAAGAGATACCACACATTGTTATAAAAACAAGATCAATACTAAGAGTCATAAAGGAGTTTTCTGAAATAAAATCTGAGGCTGGACACAGGCTCACACCTGTAATCCCAGTACACAAATGCAGAGGCAGGAAGATCTCACTTTTGAGGCCAGCCTGGGCTCTATGGTAAGATCCTCTCTCAAAGACTAAAATCTGAACAAATAGAATTTACCCAAAGTCAATTCAGGAATTGCATATGTAAAGATTCAGGGTAGGGGGACCTGTAGTTCAGACCTGCGTCTGAATCCTACTTTGCTAGTTACTATTATATCCTATTGGACAAATTAGATTCCCTTCTGTAATTACGTTTCCTCATTTGTAAAATGCAGATGGCCATTGCATTTCATAGGGTTGCTGTGAAAAGCAAATGAAATAAAAAATTTAAAAATGTATAATGCCTGACATTATAAAATGCGAAGTACTAACCTTTATTTTGGTGGTGGTGGCTATGCTTTCCTACAGAATGAAGACAGCAATAATACCTCTTAACACTGCTGTGTCATTACATGATATAAACATAGAAAGATCTTGTCTGTATTGACTGCTGAAGAACAAGCCGTATTGGCCTTGTTTCATAGATGAATGATATTTGTACAGATTGTATCCTGAGGATAATAGGAGCTAATATAAGTTTAATGGCAGGAAAAAGGCAGAATCAGATTCAGTTACAAAGAGCTTTATATCAATTACAACACAGGTAGGAAGGGACAAGTTCTCAGATATGTTAGGAGACTATTTCAGGAATCAGGAGAGAACTTGAAGTGATTTGATCATGGGCTTGGAGTTAAGAGAAGGCTAAGGAGGTGGTACTGACAAGAGCTGCTCTTGACTAGCTATGGAACAAATGCAAAGTTCTAGGTTGGACAACCTGATAGATAGCAATGCCATTTTCTGAGATTGGAAAGAGAATGAGAGAAGCCACTTGGCTGGCTTGGGAAGGAAGTGGAAGATGGTGATTTCAGTTTTACATAGGATGAGCATGAGATAATCAAATGAAGGTATCTTGTGAGCAATTAGGAACATTCCTAAAGAGATCTGTGGGGAGAGGCCTAAACTGGAGACTAGACAGGAGGAAATGGTATTCCTGTCTAGGGACAAGATGGCCTAGAAAGGATATAACAAATTAGAAAATGTATTGTTGACCCACATGGGCCTAACAAAAAGACACCTATCCCTCTCTCTTTAAGACAGGGTCTCAGTATACATCATGACTGCCATTGAACTCACAGCCTTTCTGCCTCAGCCTTCAGAGTGCTGGGAAGGAAATCCTTTTGAGAAACTCTGGATGTTGGTTTTCCCCTGCATCCTTATCAACAAAAAGCACACACAGAAAAACAGCACAACTGGTGAGATTTGAATATGAGAACATTGTGTGTGAAGACTGATAAGAAATGGCACAAGGTCCTTTTAAGAAGTCAAAATCGATGAGGAACCAGCATCCACATGAGAAATAGAGACACAAATCACAACTGTGCCCAAAAAAAGTCAAACAGGCTAGGAGAAAGGAAGAGGAAATGTACCCTGATGGTTATTCCTGGAATACATAAGGTGATAAGAACCTGGGCAATAGTATAGGCTTGTAAAAAGAACATATTGCCGGGGAGCTGGGGGGGGGGGGCGGAGGAAGAGAGAGAGAGAGAGGAGAGAGAGGGAAGGAGGGAGGGAGGGAAGGAGGGAGGAGGGAAGGAAGGAAAGAAAGAAAGAAAGAAAGAAAGAAAGAAAGAAAGAAAGAAAGAAAGAAAGAAAGAAAGAAGAAAGAAAGAGGAAAAGAAAGAGAGAGAGAAAGAAAGAGAGAGAGAAAGAAAGAAAGAAAGGAAAAGAGAGAGAGAGAGAAAGAAGAGAGGGAGAGAGGGGACGGAGGGAGAGGAGAGGAAAGGAGGGAATAAAGAGAGAAAGGAGGGAGGGAAGAAAGGAAGGAAGAGAGAGAAAGGAAGGTATGAATGAAATAATAAAAAATATTTAAGCCAAGCAATTTATATGAAATTGTCAAGAGAATGAAATACATTTGAAAAGAAACTTGCCCGCAAAAGATGAATCTCAACTACCTGATAGGAACTAGTATAACTCAAAACAAAATCTGTTTGCTTCAAAATTATTTCATCATAGTCAAAACTGGTAGCCACTGGACACTGGTGGCTCATACCTGTAATCCTATAATCCTGTAATCCTCCGTAATTAGGAGGCTGAGTTCTGTGAATCATGGTTCAAAGCCAGCCTGGGCAAAAAAGTTCATGAGACTTTCATTTCCAATAAAGTACCAAAAAAGACTGAGAAGTGGAGCTGTGGCTCAAGTGGTAGAGCACTAGCCTAGAGCAGGGACAGAGAGAGAGAGAGAGAGAGAGAGAGAGAGAGAGAGAGAGAGAGAGAGAGAGAGAGAGAGAGAGAGAGAGAGAGAGAGAGAGAGAGAGAGAGAGAGAGAGAGAAAGAAAGAAAGAAAGAAAGAAAGAGGGCTTGGAAGGTGTCTCAGTGGTAGAGCGCTTTCCTTGCATGCCTGAAGCCCTGCGTTCGATTCCTCAGCACCACATAAGCAAAAAGAAAAAAGCCAGAAGTGGCGCTGTGGCTCAAGTGGTAGAGCACTAGCCTTGAACTGAAGAGCTGAGGGACAGCGCCCAGGCCCAAAGTTCAGGCCCCACGACTAGACCCCCCCGAAAAAAGAGGGGGGTTGGGGGAGGTAGGGAGGAAGGAAGGAAGGAAGGAAGAAAGGAAGGAAGGGAAGGAGGGAGGGAGGGAGGGAGGAAGAGAAAAGAAAGAGAAAGAAAGAAAGAGAAAGAGAAAGAAAGAAAGAAAGAAAGAAAGAAAGAAAGAAAGAAAGAAAGAAAGAAAGAAAGAAAGAAAGAAAGAAAGAAAGAAAGGAAGAAAGGAAGGAAGGAAGGAAGGAAAAAGGAAGGAAGAAAGAGAGAGAAAGAAATAAAAAGAGAGAAAGAGAGAGGAAAGAAAGAAAGAAGAAAGGAAGGAAGGAAGGAAGAGAGAGAGAGAAAGAAAGAAAGAAAAAGAGAGAGAGAAAGAGAAAGAGAAAGAAAGAGAGGAAAGAAAGATTTTCTTTTTTTTTTTGGTCGTGGGGCTTGAACTCTGGGTCTGACCACTGTCCCTCAGCTCTTCAGCTCAAGGCTAATGCTCTACCACTTGAGCTACAGGGCCACTTCCAGTTTTTTCTGGTCGTTTATTGGAGATAAGAGTTTCACAGACTTTCCTGCCTGGGCTGGCTTTGAACCATGATCCTCAGATCTCAGCCTCCTGAGTAGCTAGGATTACAGGCATGAGACACCAGTGCCCAGCTTAGAAAGGAAGAAAGAGAGAAAGAAAGAAAGAAAGAAAAAGAAAGAAAGAAAGAGAGAGAAAGAAAGAAAGAGAAAGAAAGAAAAAAAGAAAGAAAAAGAAAGAAAAGAGGAAAGAAAGAGAAAGAGAAAAGAAGGAAGGAAGGAAGGAAGGAAAAATTTGGTAGCCAATTATTTTTATTATGTTTATATATTCTTTGCCTTTCATAAATGCCAGTCATTTTATTTCATATTTCAATATCTTCCTACATGACCTAAGTCAGGACTTGTCTGTGACACTATACTGAGAGACCACACTTCCTAGTTTCAAATCCTGGCTCTGTTCCTATCTCTTGTTTTTCTAGAAGTTACTTAGTCTCTTCGTTTCCTTTTTTAAATGGCACAATAATAGTACTTACCTCATTATCCTTTTCTCTCTCTTTTTTGAGAATTAAATGAGCTAATGTCTATTTAAAATAATTTGTGGCACATAGAAAGTGCTATGTAAGAGCTGCGGGTGTAGCTGAGATTGTACAGCACCTGTCCAGCAAGCACAAAGCACTGAGTTCAAACCCCAGGGCCATATAAAGTGCTATATATCAAGTACCATTATATCCCTCCATTTATAATCCCACAATGACCTGTGAAAAAGATGGAGCACAAAAGTAGATGGACAAAGGGTGAATGAATGCAGCTATAGTACTCACTGGACACTGTTGAAAATAAACTATACAACTTG
Organism: Dipodomys merriami; assembly: GCF_024711535.1. Lineage (NCBI taxonomy): Eukaryota > Metazoa > Chordata > Mammalia > Rodentia > Heteromyidae > Dipodomys > Dipodomys merriami. The sequence continues at coordinate 74,042,648 of NW_027203381.1, forward strand.
TGGGTGAGAATGATAGGAAAAAACTGGGAGAGAATGAGGTAAGGGATGACATTGTCCAAAAAGAAATGAACTCTTGCTTGGAAGCTGGTGGCTCATACCTGTAATCCTAGCTACTCAGGAGGCTATATTTGAGCATCACGGTTCAAAGACAGCCAGGCAAAGAAAGTCTGTGAGACTCAGATCTCTAATTAAACACTAGAAAACCAGAAATGGTGCTGTGGCTCAAAGTAGTATAGTGCTAGCCTTGAGCAAAGGAATTCAGGGACAACAGCCAGGTGCTGAGTTCAAGTCCCATGCCAACAGGAAATTTACTCTTTACCTGACATATAACTGTAACCCCTCTGTACATCAACTTTATAATAATAAATTTTTTAAAAAGAATGTAGACATCAGTCTGGCACTGGTGGCTCACACCTATAATCCTAGCTACTCAAGAGGCTGAGATCTAAGGATCGTGGCTCAAAGCCAGCCTGGGCAGGAAAGTCCATAAAGACTCTTACCTCCAATTCATCACCAAAAATGCCATTAGAGCTGCGGCTCAAGTAGTAGAGTGGTTGACTTGAGCACAAAAGCTCAGGGGCAGCATTCAGGCCTAGATTTCACGCCCCAGGACCAGCATCAAAAGAAGAGGGAGGAGGAGGAGGAGGAGGAGGAGGAGGAGGAGGAGGAGGAGGAGGAGGAGGAGGAGGAGGAAGAGGGGGAGGAGGAGGACATCAGATCTATGACATAAGATCTGTAGAAATGTACACTCTCCCTGTTGTGCCTTTTTTTCTGTGGCACCCTGGGGGAAGGGATGCCCTTAACTTGCTAAATCCAGCCACAAGAAGAGATATTGCTACCCCAGACACCCAAAGAAAAAAGGAAGCTAGCTTCATCCCTTTGTGCTGCTATATTAAAACATCATCATCTAGGTGGCTAATACACAACTAAAAGGGACCAAGGGGCTGAAAGATCTCATGTGCAGCAAGAGCTCCCTTTCTGCTTCATAGATGGCCCCTTCTGGTTGTGTCTTTACATGGCTGGAGGAACTTCTTTTGAGCTTCTTTTATGTTTGTACTAATCTCTTTCATAGGGTTATGTGATAAAGTCCTAATTATCTCCCTAAGGCCCTACCTTCTAGTACTGTCACTTGGGGTGTAAGGATAGCAGAGGAGAATCTATTAACAAAAAGCATAGAGATAAGAAAGATTATAAGGTGACAGATAATAAGAAAGACTATAGAGTCAAATAACCAAATCAAAAGAGCTCAAAGACTAGTCTCACCTCCTTTGAATTTCTAAGCTTCTATATAGCCTTTGTCCAGTAATGCCCAGAAATCTTTATGCATAATAATTTTAGTAAGATGCTTCTTTCTCAGGCTCTCCTGTGAATCACCAAATTGCTCATGTGTAGCACCATTTTACACACACACACACACACACACACACACACACACACACACACGCACATGCACACACACACACACACACACACACACACACACACACACACACACACACACACACACACACACACACCAGGCTTTGAGAAATTATAAACTTCCTTTGTTCTGAATTCCCCAACCTGTCATCCATCACTGAAACATAATCAATGAAATAGACACCAAGAAATCTCATCAGGCTTCTAAACTTTCATTCGCACTTAAGAGTTTTGAGTTTTACTCAGAATTTGACACGTGAAAAGTATGAGATCAAATAAAATCCATTCAATAAAACAAAAATAGAAATAAAAGCAAAAGACTTTATCATACGGATCTGAAAGGGGCATATCACAGGAGCTCCTCTCATTTTGGTTAACAGGTAACACAATAGACCAGCTAGCTCGCTTGCTTGCTGGCTTTCTTTCTTTCTCTCTCTCTCTTTCTTTCCTTCCTTCCTTCCTTCTTCCTTCCTTCCTTCCTTCCCTCCCTCCTTCCCTCCTTTCCTTCCTTTCTTCCTTCCTTGCTTCCTTCCCCCCTCTCTCTTTCTTTTCTTTCTTCTTTCTTCCTTCCTTTCTTTTGCTATATTTATGATGTGTAGGACAAAAAGTCGTCATCCACAGGAGAAAGCAGGCTTCCATTGCATGAAGGTCCTTGAGCAGATGTCATTAAAATCTCTTAATAGTAGTCGTAGGATCCAGGATATTTTCTCTCTGAGGGAAAAAGGGAGAAGGGAAAAAGCAAGAAAACATAGAAGGTGAAAGTTTTGTGTTAGAGGCAACCCTGCACTCAACCCCAATGACTTTGTTAAAGCCACACAATGAAGAATAGTGGGGAACAATGAATTCTCTGTTCCTCCAAGAGTGGCAGCCTGCTAAGGGGACTCCAAGAACTCTTTAAAAGTATTTCATTCTCTTAGGGGGAACTAGATCATTACAATTAGCTATTTGTAAGCAGAGATTTTAATGTATTCACTCATGAATGTGTTCATTCATTCAAGAAGTATTGTTTGGAGTGCAATTTGAGAAGAAACAAGACAAAAGAGAAGGGAGGGGAATGCAGTAGTATTTCCTACCAACTTTCAGAGAGAAAAGAAAACAGCAATAGAGGCTCAGGGTGTTAGAGTCACCCAGAGAGGAACTAATATCAAGTCAGCCAACGAAGACCAAAGTCCTTGTTAGCTTGTGGGATGAAAGGAACCCAATGGGATGAAAGGAAGGAGGATGTTCCTCAAGTTCTTCAAGGAAAAAAATCAAGGAGGCATGCTTCCCCTTCTCCTCTGTTTTTTTGCTGGTACAGGGGCTTGAACTCAGAGCCTGGGTGCTACTCTTTCTCTTTTCACTCAAAGTTGGCATTCTACCATTTGATCTACAGCTCCACTTCTGGCTTTTATATTTTTGGAGGTTAATTAGAGATAAGAGTCTCATGAAGGAGGAAGTGGCGCTGTAGCTCGAGTGGTAGAACGCTCGCCTTGAGTTGAAGAGCTGAGGGACAGCGCCCAGGCCCAGAGTTCAAGCCCCACGACCGACAAAAAAAAAAAAAAAAAAAGAGTTTCATCAACGATTCCTTCCCAGGCTGGCTTTGAACCATGATCTTTAGATCTCAGCCTCTGACTAGCTAGGATTACAGGCATGAGCTACCAGTGTTTGACTTGAAGTTGAGCATTTTCATTTGGAGGTTCTAAATTAAGCTGTACCTCTAGGACTGTGATAATAAGATTAGTTAAAAACGAATACCTATTTCGGGGCCTGCTGTTTATTAGGAACCAGGAAAGACAGACAGAGAACTTTGCCCTTGCAAGTAAGATTCAGTCTTGCAATAAGATGAATAATAATAAATTTGAGCAATAGCCCAAATGCTTTGAACAGCCTTATAAGGAAACAACACAATCTGACCCCCTGTTACCCTTCTGATCTTAACTCCTGCACTCTTCACAAACCCCTCCATTCCAACCTCTGGCCTTCTTGCTATTCTTCAAACCCACAGACCTTGACCACTTCTAGGCTTGGCTCCCTTCCTTCTTCAAGTCTTTGTTAAAGTTTAACCTCCTAATGAGGCTTTCTATGTACATTTATTTAAAATTCCAAATTTTTCTCTCTTCTACTCCCCCTTCTTTCCAACTTACCGTCTTTGCTTTATTTTTTCTTTATAGGACTATTCCCCAATCTGATATCCTACATAAATGTTTTACTTTATATTCAAATATAATTACATACAAACAAGGATGCAAAGGTTTTTAGCCCAATTTGTATGTACATGTGTGCGCCAGTCCTGGGGCTTGAACTCAGGGCCCGGATGCTGTATCTGATTTTTTCTGTTCAGGGCTACTGCTCTACCACTTGAGCAACAGCTCCACTTCTGGTTTTTTTCCCCCTTTTGGTGTTTAAGAGTCTCAAAGACTTTCCTGTCATGGCTAACAGTTTCCAATGGTGATCCTCAGATCTCAGCCTCCTGAGTAGCTGGGATTATAGACATGAGCCACCAATTAGTTTTCACAAACTGAATACAAACACATAACCAGCACTCAGGACAAGAAACAGAATACTTCCATATACCCTTCCTATACCCTAAAAGTAACCACTGGCTTGATACCTCACTGCATGGATTAATTTCTTCCTACTTTTGTATTTTATTTATATAGGCTCATCTGGTGATATACTATATATTTTAATGCTTTATTTACAGCCTGTTTGTCCCTACTGTTAGAGTGTAAGCTTCACATGGGTCTGTGTTTGTTTTGTTCACTGCTGCATTACAAGTGCCTAAAAGAACATCTGGAACAGCATTGGAACCTAATAAATATGTGATGCCTGAATGAATGAAATATTGAACAAATAAAAATGAGAATAAGAAGATGAGAAAAAAGAAAGTAGAACGAGAGAGTTTAAGGGCTTCAAGCCTTGAAGGATGAGCAGGAATCCACGAAGCAGAAAAAGAAAAGATATTTGAGGAGAGACAGAGTCTGTTCAAAGGTGTGTCCGTGAAGAAAACACACACACACACACACACACACACACAAAGTCGAGAAGCCACAGAAATCAGCAAGCTCTGGGCAATGAGCAAAGGCCATGTACTGAAAAACAGTAGCTACAAAGCTGGAAAAACATGCAGATCCCAGACCTCAAAGGCTTCATATAAATAAATACATGAAAAGAGGTGAGGGAAAGTAAAATACAAAGGTCTTTAAGGTATTTCTAGGACCCTTTTCTAGGGTGCTGAAAATTAAGGGGATAAAAAAAAGGATTTCTTTGAAGTCAACTCATTAATAATGTATCTTGGAGGCCTCAGAAGAGAGTCAGAGGCCCACTATGTTCAAAGACTTCTAACTGCTCCTGAATATGTGGGAAAGCCTTAAAAGTCTGGGAAATAAGTAAGGCCCTCTTTTCTTTCCTTTGAAGGAAAGGCCAGCTCCAGTGGGAATTTTAAATGTGTGAGTCTTTCTGGTTAATCTTGTTTTACTGAACAGAGGGAAGGGGCCAAGAGTTCTCTCTTCCTTCCACACCTGCTGGACAGGGCCACGAGAGGCTGGTGCCCTATGCCCAAAGGCAGGGATAGGAAAGAAATGCCTTGAGTGTCTTCACTACCCCTAAGTCCACGGTCTGAATCAGTGGTTCTCACAATCACCTAGAGGCCTGGTTATAGCACAGATTGCTAGGTCTACTACAAAGTTTTGTATTTGAGAGGTCATGGGTGAGACCTGAAAGCATGTACCTCCAACAAACCCTCAGGTGGTACCAATATTACTGGTTTGGCAATGGTGTATGGAGACCCTTACACACTGCCAGCCTCCTAAACCAGGAGAGGATTCTTTAACATCTTCTTTCTCTTCTTCCAGAAGGGTCTGGATGTTCCATCTCTATCAAGCTTCTACTCCACCCCCCTCCCACCATGAAGGCCAGGCTGGCTTATATCCTCCTGCCTCAGCCCCACAGATGCTATGATTACAGGTGAGCACCATCATACCTTGCTAACTATTTCGCCATCACTTAAGTAAAGAATTCCCAGGTAAAATACAGGACACCTTGTTAAATCTGAATTTCTGAGGAATAACAATTGTTTAGCACATGACATTACTTATCAGTTATCTGAAATTTAAATCTATTAAATCTTAATAGCTACCTTCTTAGTAGCTTCTTCACTTCCTTATGTAGAAGGGAGACCATAAGAGCAATTACCACCAGGCACCAGTAGCTCAAGCCCTTAATCCTAGTTACTCAGGAGTCTGAGATCTGAGGACTTAAGTTTGAAGATAGTCCAGGCAGAAAAGTCTGTGAGACTTCTTTCTACCTTGAATTAACTGGACAAAAACTGGAAATAAAGGTGCGGATCAAGTGATAGAAAGCCATCCTTGAGGGAAAAAAGCCAAGCAAGAGTACAAGATAAGAGCTTGGAATGTGGCTTAGTGATAGAGTGCTCATCTAGCATGCATGAAGCCCTGGATTCAATTCCTCAGTACCACATAAATAGAAAAGGCTGGAAGTAGTTCTGTGGCTCAAATGGTAGAGTGGTAGTCCTGCGTAAAAGAAGCTCAGAGACAGTGCCTAGGCCCTGAGTTCAGGCTCCAGGACTGGCAAAAAAAAAAAAAAAGAGTGCAATCATAGGTACTACTGACCAGGAGATGAAGACAGGTTTTCACTTGATCAGTTAATTGTTCAGTGGCCTCAATCAGACATAACTAAAGTCCTCTCTTTCCCTAATCCCATCCCTGGTGTAGGACCCATCAAGTCTGTTCTATTTCAGAGGAAAGGGGGGACTGAATGGCATAGACTTTCTTCCTTGGTGTGTAAAATATGTAGCTAAGTCCACTATTTTTGCTTCCTGTAGTTGTTCAATAAATTGGTTCCTCATTTAAAAAAAAAAAAAGAGTGCAAGAAAAAAGCTGGGCACCAGTGGCTCACATCTGTAATCCTAACTACTTGAGAGGCTGAGATCTGAGGATCACACTTTGTCCATGAAATTCTGGTCTCCAATTCACTACCAAAAAAACCAGAAGTAGAGCTATGGCTCAAGTGGTAGAACGCTAGCCTTGAACACAAAAGCTAAAGAACATTGCCCAGTCCCTGGTCTCAAGCCCCAGGACTGGCACCAAAATCATCATCATCATTATCATCATCATCATCATCATCATCATCATCATCATCATCATCATCATCATCATCATCATCAACATCGTAACAATTACCTTTCAGGGTTTAGGTAAAGATTTAAAATGACATTTGTAAAACATGAGGCATGTGATGAGTGGCAGATAGATGGCTAGCATGACTTCTCAGTCTGTCATAACACAAAGCTGATGTCCCTAGCAAAGGAACAGAAGCCTCATCAAAGATGGCAGCCACATCTATCAGAGTAAGAGCAGTCAATTCTGATGCATGGTCTTTTTTTCAAACCCAGGAAGACTCTACCTCATCCTCTTCTCTTGCCCCAGGCTACAAACTTATGACTGTGTGCTTCTTTAAATCCCCCAAGTACCCAGAAGTGGCATACAGTGAACATTAATGAACAATCCTTCTTTATGATGAAAGGCAGACTGCTCTTTCTCTCTCTCTCTCCTTCCCCCCCTTCCCTCCCCTCCTCCCTCCTCCTTCCTCTTCTCTCCTTTCCTCTTCCTCCCGCCTTCCCTCCCCCCTCCTCCCTCTCAGGTTTGCACTTACTTGGGAACTTACGGACAACTCTGAAAGGTCGGTGATTCTCATCTGCCTCTGCTATGCGGCACACATATATCTCATTTAACTTGACAGGGTATTTGAGGACCGAGAACACCCTGAACAAGCCATTCATCTTCTCTTCCAGGACCTCCACAGTACTATGGTTGCTCAGGTCCCTCTCTTTCCGATCCATCCAGGTCACATTGGGTGTGAAGTACCAGCCCTTGGAGATGCATGTAGCCACATCCTCGTCATCCATCTGGTCAAACTGCACTTTGGGCATCTCAAAGTCTGATTGGGGGGAAATAACAAAACAATTAGTTACTTTTAAAAAAAAATGTATCCCCAGGAGGCTCAAGTTAGGAAGAATTTTCCCCTCTGATTTTCCATTAGCCCTTATGGAGGTAACACGTTTTGAGATCGCCTAGCTAACATTGTGGCCCTAGTACAGTATATGAATGGGATACACACATGCTTTTATAGTCCAGGTCTTACTACCGTTGCTGTCCTTACCTTGTCCTTCATCTCAGACTCTCCACTGATCTCAGATACCCTGCTGAGAATCATGGAAGATATGGAAGGATTCTCACCAGCACCTTGCCATCTCTTCCAGTTCTTATCCTGGAATAATTCCACCATGCAGGCAGAGCCCCCATGCCCCTCGGGGTCTCATGCAATTCTGTGAAGGGGAAAGATCCCTAGGGTACTGCAGAGATGCAATGATCCTGTCTAACCTACATATGAACATATTAACAAGTGAAAAAAATAAAAGAAACAAATTTCAGGAAAGCTAAATGAGTTGCTCTAATTTTTCCAGAATTCGATCTTGGGTCTCCTGATTCCCAGTGCAGGGCTGTTCTCACTAACACAAATGTTAGGCTGGCTCACGCCTGTAATCCTAGCTACTGAAGAAGCTGAGATCCAGAGAGATGCCAGTCTGGACATGAGAATCTATGAGATCCCATGTCCAAAATAGCCAACAAAAAGTGGGTTGGAAGCATGGCTCAAGTGGTAGAGTGTCAACCAAGCAAGCAAGCTAAGCAAACAGGAGGCCTTCAGTTCAAACCTCAGAACTGAAAATAAACAAAAGAATGAAAATGAAATAGCACATATCAGATTCCAGAGTCTTCATGTAAGATTATTAAAATATATAAAATTTTGGTATTTGTGGAGTCTGGGATTAGTGCTGCTGCTTTGTCTTTCTGTTTTAATGAATAAATATTTTGTTGTTGCTTGTTTGTATGCCAGTCCTGGGGCTTTAACTCAAGGACTGGGTGCTGTCCCTTAGCTTTTTCACTCAAGGCTGGCACTCTACCACTTGAGCCACACAGTTCTACTTCTGCCTTTTTGATGGTTAATTGGAGATAAGAGTTTCATAGACTTTTCTGCCTGGGCTGGCTTTGAACTGCAGTCCTCAGATCTCAGCCTCCTGAGTACCCAGGATTATAGGCATGAGCCACAGGTGCCTAACAAACAAAAAATAATACGTATGCACACTGTACAGACACAACAACTTTTGTTCAGATATTTTCAGATCAGATAAACCAACATCCCAAACCCCTAACTGTTGCAAGCTTCTCCACATGAGCAGAGACAAAGTTCAAACTGAAGTTCATCTGGTAAATTCCTTTACCTTCTACTATTAGCTTAATTGTACTCTCTCCTCTTCCATCTGGCGTGATGGCTGAGCATTTGTAGATTGCTTCATCTAGGAAATCCACATTTCTTAGCAGAAGAGACAGAGTACCCTCCGAAATTTCATCTCTGTCCACCGACACTCGTCCCTCATACAGGGAGTTTTGATCTTCTAGCTGCTCTGTGTTGTCACGAAAGTAATAAACCAACTTTGTGAAAACTTCGAAGAAGTCATAGTACCTGAAAAAGCGGTAATAATCATCATCATTGTCTACCAAGTATTCCTCTCTGATGTCTTCTCTTTCCCAAGAAAACTCCAGATTTTCTGTGCCCTCCACAAAGGAGAAATGGCAAGAGAGGGTCACGTCGGTGAATGGGGCGGCCCGCAATTCTTCAACTGACGCTAAAAATGTCAAAGAAAAAATGAAATTAGCAAAGACCGAAGACTATTGCATATGGGGAGTTTAATAACGAATCAAAGAAATTTCTCTACCTATCTTAAACAATAATGGATATAATCCAGAGAACTAGACATTTACAAAACCACTGGAAATCTGGAGGAATGAGCCTAAAACAGGGCTTAGAAGGATCAGACTTGAAATGCATGTTTGGCTCAGAATCAGCCAGGCCTGCAAATTTGCTGTGCCTTTATTTGGAAGCTGGAGAATCAGGACAGTGTCATTGCAGGTGTTAGCCTCAAAGCCAAATTGCACCTGTCAGATTTACATTGGCAAAAGAAAAATGCTTCATGTACTGTAACCTTTCTCCCACTTCAATCTGTTGCCAGTGAATCCTTGCGCAAGTGTATCTGACTAGCAGAGCAAGGGTCGCCCCCAAACTCGACGGAAAAGGAATTTTGGCCCTGTTGCTTCTCACTCTGCACTTTTGGTTATCCAGGCAGGCAGATACAGATGTCCAGTACATGAATTTATTCTAGCTGACCCAAATACCTGCTAGTCCCAGGCACCATTACAGCCAGCAGAATCTGAGAGCTGAGAGGAATAGAATATAACCTTCACTATGTACAACTTCTAGAATTATAGCATGAATAGAATCCTTGGAAGTTAGAACTGGGGAAAATTTAGACATCACCTGGTTCAATGTTTTCAAACTATTTTCCCCAGAACCCATCCCAGAGGTTGCCACTGGCGACCAGGAGACCAGTGGTAGGACTTCCATTTCCTTCCTACTTCACTCAGAACAACCATTTTCCACTTTGCAATAAGGCTATTGAATCAGAATCATTGCCAAATGTCATTACTACCAAAAGATATGACTGATTCCCAGGAAGCAAAATCTCGTAAGGTCACAAATTAAGATATCAATAGCACCACAGAAAAAAGCTCTTTGGCAATTTTAAAATGGCCTCTAGGGTCAGTTACCAAACGTTTTTGGGTTTTTTTCCCCCCCCTGGTGGTCCAGGAGTTTAAACTTTAAGCTCTCATACTTGCTGGGTAGTTGTCCCACTGTTGAGTCATAACTCCACCCTCTTGTAGGGCTGGTTATTTTTTGAGATAGGGTCTTGCTATCTGCACTGTATGTGGAGTCAAATCCTACTTTGCTTCCCACTATAGCTGGGACGACAAGTGTGAACTACTATACCCAGATATTGCTCAGAAAGGCTCTCTCAGCCTGCCTCAAACTGTAATTCCCCCAATTTCAGTCTCCCAAGTAGCATAATAGGTGTGAGCCAACAGGCACTCAGCTCCAAACTCCTGAACCTCTAAGACTAAATACCTAACTTAATTGAGAACAAATAATGAATGAAAGGAGGGGGTCCCAATAAACATATTCTAAGAGTTTTTCTGGTCTTAATTCTTAATTTACTTCATCTGCATGCCACATCGAGATAGGTCCTATTACCATCCCCATATCATTTTTTTTTTTAAAGCCAGGAGGTGAAGGAAATTGTGTGTAGTAGATGATAATGAAAACCCAGGCATCTGGCTCCAAAGCACCTCACCTGCAACCTGCTCTTTCATCTCCTAATTGTGGCACTCTAAGCAAATTGAAGACTGATGAAATGAATGACTACATATATTTTTTTTAATTTTTTTTTTTGTCGGTCGTGGGGCTTGAACTCTGGGCCTGGGCGCTGTCCCTCAGCTTTTCAGCTCAAGGCCAGCGCTCTACCACTTGAGCTACAGCGCCACTTCCGGAAATGAATGACTACAAAGAAGAGCAGATGGAAGGATGGAGGGAGAGAGAAACAACTTCCCTAACCTTTAGAAAGATGGATTTGCAAGTTCAAAAACAAAACAAGCAAGCATTTTAGCCCAACACCAGTGGCTCATGCCTATAACCCTAGCTACTCAGGGAGGCTGAGATCTGAGACAGCTGGTTCAAAGCCAGTCCAGGCAGGAAAGTTCATGAGACTTTCTGGTGGTGGTGCTATGGCTCAAAGTGGTAGAACATTAATTAGCGTTGAGCAAAAAATGCTCAGGGACAGTTCCCAGGCCCAGAGTTCAAGCCCCACAACTGACCAAAACAAAAACAAAAACAAAAAAACAAGCATTTTATTTCTCAAATTGTCAGTTTTTTACTGTTTATAATATAAAAGCAGTGGATTTTTAAATATATATGTAATCTCGGTCATAAGAATTCTAAATCAGTGGTAGAGAGCTTGCCTTGCATGCATGAGGCCCTGGGTTCGATTCCTCAGCACCACATAAGCAAAAAGAAAAAAGCCGGAAGTGGCGCTGTGGCTCAAGTGGTAGAGCGCTAGCCTTGAGCTGAAGAGCTAGGGGACAGCGCCCAGGCCCAAAGTTTAGGCCCCATGACTGGACTTCCCCAAAAAATGAAAAAAAAAGAATTATAAATCCCCCCCAAAAGAATTATGAATCCAAGTTCTAGTTCTAAGTAACCCCTTCCTAATTATTTGGTATCAGGCACTACTGAGTCACAGTTTCCTTGTCTGTAATTATTATAATAATAACACCTGCCTGAGGGTGGTGATGATCTTGGGGACTATTTTCATGAGAGAGCTCTGTCATTTTCCAGAGGGACAGAAGGAGGAGCAGATGGATGGACAATTTAGTGAGCTTCTCCCACCCAAGTCTCTCTCACAAGAATACATGGTTTATTCCTGAGGGACTTTTGATTCTAGCTTCTCAGTTTCTCCCCCAAGAGGCTTTGCTACAGCTGTACCCTTTCTGTGCCCAGGGGAGAGAGACACAGACTCAAAACCTAAAGTCACTGGCCAATGAACCATGAAACATGGTGTACTGAGGATGTAGCTGATAATGAACAAGCCAGCTTCTAACTGATGTGTGTGCACAAGTTCTTACTGGCATCTAAGAACACCTTGGTCTTTTTCTATCTGTGTTATTTCTAGGCCGCTGCATCTTTTGCTTTACAAGGTCCAAGAGTCTGAGGCAAAAGCTCAGCAAAAAAGTTAACAATGTAGGAAAGATTTTGAAAAGGATACAAAGATACTACCAGTGTCTCACATATCTGCTAGAGTACCTTGCATGTAGCTTATAGGGCTATAAAATGTCTTACTGCACCCATACTCACTCCTTCCATGTATTTTTTAGGTATTTCCTCACAATGTGTGATTATGAACTCTTTTTGCATTTATTGCTCCAACCACCCATACACACACACACACACACACACACACACACACACACACACACACACACACACACACACACGTGCACCAAGCATAAAGAGAAAAGAGTCAGCACATCTAGTCCTTGGGCAGACCTTGCACTCAATCGTCCCTGAGTCTGAGGATGCCCCCAATGTCTGAAGGACCCTGAGTAGGGGCACATGCTTGGCAATTCATGCATGTTGGGTCATTGTGTGGAGTAGTTACATGAAGGGTTTGCATGCATAGTCATTTTGTGTATAAAGAATGATATAAACTCTTTTACATCTTAAAACGGTCAAATATTCTGAATTCTACATTGTAAATTGGCATTTTTCAGAGTCACTTGGACTCAGAAGGGGGAATATATATTTTTTTTCTTTTGAGTTGAGTGGTTTAGACTATAGATGTGAATAGGGCTAGTCATGCAGATGGCCTCATATAAATAAGCCAAATTGGGGAGGAAGGCTTTTGTCATTAACAAGAGAAGGAATGATAATGTTCTACAATATGTGTCTAATATATTCTCCCATCTGCTCTCACCATTTCCAGTAAAGCAAACACAGCAACGATTTATTATTTTCATTTAACAAATGAAAAGCATGTGCCTTGAGCAGATTAGGTCATTTGCTTGTTTGCTTGCTTGCTTTTTTCTTGCTTGTTGTTTTTTCCTCATGAGTCTCCAAACTGTTTCAGAAATACAAAGTTTTTGAAAAATGACTCACCTGCACCATGAAGAAGTAGAAGTAGGTTGGCAAACATAAAAAGGGAAGACATTCTGTGAGGGAAAAAAAGAAAGAAAAGCATAAAGGAAACAGTCTGGGTCAGCATGACCAGACTCACCTGCTGCTGGAGGAGAAAGGCTGTGGCAGACATCACTTCTAAACTGCAGGCCCAGTTGAGCTGTCCTGAGCAGAAAGAGGCTTCCAGTACCTCAGTATTCCATGTGGAAAGGCCATCTGAGTCACATTCACTCAGGCTGGCCCTGTGCAGTTTGGTTTGATTTGTTACGTGAACTTAGAACTCAATTTCTATCACACCCATACCAGTCTCTCTAGATGAGTCACAGTGGGATGCAGATCATCAAGATCAGCCATCAAAATATTTGAAGGACCAACAACAGAATTCCCAGTCATCCTGGCTGACCTCTCTGAATGGTGCTGGGGCACATTGGAGAAGATAAAACTTGGAGATACATGGGTGAACTCAGGAAGTTGTGAAGTGATGTTTCCAAGTGGGAAAAAAATAAGGAAGAGATAGTATTAATCCATCCTGCCCAGGCAAGGCTGCCTTTTATTGGGAATGATATTTAATGGGCCTCTGGAAGGGATGGGAAAGGGCTCAGGGAACAATCATCCCCCTCAAGGAGATCAAGCACAAATGTACATCTGTATGCACATCAAGCCACTGATGCTCACAGGTTGAATCCAGCCTCTATTTTCTCTATTCTCACCTCTCCTTTCTCCCCCATACTCTAAATTCCATCAGTATGCCCCAATGTCGTGTTGCTGGTCAAACTTTCTCTGCCTAGCATCTCACTACTCTCCTTTGATCCCTACTCCATTCACATCTCTCCTCCAGCGACCCTTTCAAAGTCCTCTCCAATCCCAAATCCAGTTAATCTTCCTTCTTCTTCATCTTGGACATACTTTTCTTTACATGTTCCTTTGTCCCTTACTATTTCAAAGAAAGCAAAATAAGATAATCATTCCCTTACCTTGTTTTCTTGTCTCCTCTTCTTCCTGTTATTTAATGAAGAGGGGAAAAAATCTACCACAATTCTCTAGGTCTACCTGTGATACATCATAAGAATACCAGCTAAATGTCAAATGCTCACAAAGGCCAAATTTAATCTTCAAAATAAGTCTAGGAAGTAGCTACTATTATGACTTCCACTTTGTTAATGAGCCAACCAAGCAGAGTAAGTAGAATTCTTCAGAGCTAAATAGCACCAAAACTTTTGCCTACCATTTAGTTTAGCTGAACCCTGTCCATTCCACCAAAGTTCTGTCCTAGCTGGATTCTGCCAATCACCCACACATTTCTAGATAACCCCATCTCCCTGTGTATCCACCAAGAGAACAGAAGATTCATGGGTAAAATGAGGCAATGGTTTATGGAATATTACAGTTCATTTCTTCCTTAGAGGCCTGTTAGACCCCAGAAAGTATGTGCATGTAGGTTGAATATTAACAAACACAGATGTATCTGAAGAGCTGGAGGATAAAGGACCAGCTTTTTACTGTCAGTGAACAAAGAAAGCATTTCTAGGGTCAGTAGGACAAATGAAAAAATAAATTGTTAAGTCTACATACTCTAATTAAGGGTATGACTACTGATTGACATCATCTATTCATTTAGGAAATATCTCTCCATGACAGGTGTAGTAAACTATTTAAAGATATAGCTGCAAATAAATTAATTAAAATGTTACTATATTTTTTAGGAAAACTCAATTTACATATACATTTCAATGTTCAGTGTAATTTGTCTCCTGACCCTATTTTGTGAGCATTTCTTCATCATTAAATATTATTATAATCTGGCCTACTTTGTCTTAGAGTTATTTATATACATATCACCCCTACTAGGCTTTAAGTTTCCTAAGGGTAGGGCTTTATCTTCCCCCTCATTCATGTATCTAGCATAGTGTTCCATATATTGTAGGTCCAATAAGTATTTATTGAATTAACTAAATTAAATCCAGTCTTCTGTAAGATCCCCACAAATGTTTACTGTATATAAACAGAAAAAAGAGGAAATAACACAACAAAAACAAAAATCAAGAAAGGAATTCAGAGAGTACTAAAGATGAGTACAATTATACTAACACAGAAAATTCCAGCCATGTATCTAGGTTGTTTCTAGGGCTTATGACCTGAATTTTCACTCTGGTTTGCAGGTGAACAATAAGAAGTCTATGAACTAGCTGGACATAGTGATACTACATAAAAGGAATGGGCAACATCATGGCAGACACTTCCAGCACATTGCCCATCACTTGACTCCAATTCACAATCATGGCTAACCATTTCCCCCAGATACAAAGCACATTCATGGAAAGAACTTACCTGCTTCACAGCTGATCTCTCTGATCAGCCAGGTGACAAGCAAGTGAGGTGGAGTCAGCATGTCTTCCAAGGAACAGTTGTGTGGCAGTCCTCAGGGAGAAACTGTGATTACTAAGCTGTTGCCACAAATGCCCAACAAAGCTCTGGATGACAATATTTCTACAGCCATATTTGTTAGTTAAAAAAAAGTTTATAAGGTATTATAGTGGAAAACTGTAACTACAACAACACTGTAATGTCCAATGTTGTAGAATCATTGTGCACCCATTCTTTTTTAAATCACACTTTTGAAGTTAATTAGCATGAGGGAAATATTCACTATGCAATTCTTGGTGGGAAATTAAATCATGAAACTTAATATACCTATGATTTCAGCTTTGTGGGGGAAAAATGTGTGCTTATAGAAAAGGAAGGAAATACACCAAAATGTTAATAGTGAAGAGGCAACTGAAAAGTTACTTTTACTGGTCCATGAATAAACTAAAAACTGGATACCAGCCCTCAGCCCACTCAAAGGCACTTTCCTTGAGCACAAAAGCTCAGGGAGGGACAGTGTCTAGGCTCAGAGTTCAAACCCCATGACTGACCAAAAAAAAAGAAAGAAAAAAAAAGAAGTGCCCAGAACTCGCTACTAGGACCTACTGTGGCCAAGGGCCCTCCAGCGATTACAAGCCAAAGAGCACCACAGCAGACTGTTCTGTGGCAAGCACTTGGCTCTTGGTCACTATACCATGGGAAGGACACTAATTTTTTTTACATTAAGGCCACCTGGGCCTTGGAGGGCTGCTGAGTCCCCATCAGAGTCAAATTTGGCCCCAAATTTAAAACTCCACTTCTGTCTCTGTCTCTGTCTCTGTCTCTGTCTCTGTCTCTGTCTCTGTCTCTGTCTCTGTCTCTGTCTCTGTCTGTCTCTGTCTGTCTCTGTCTGTCTCTCTGTCTCTCTGTCTCTGTCTCTGTCTCTGTCTCTGTCTCTCTCTCTGTCTCTGTCTCTCTCTCTGTCTCTGTCTCTGTCTCTGTCTCTGTCTCTCTCTCTCTCTCTCTCTCTCTCTCTCTCTCTCTCTCTCTCTCTCTCTCTCTCTCTCTCTCTCTCTCTCTCTCTCTCTCTCTCTCTCTCTCTCTCCCCTCCTTCCCCCTTAAACTCTGCTGCTTGCTTTTTCAAAATTAGCACATGGTACCTGTCCCTAACCAGGTAGCAGGAGGGTTCTGAGGGATAGGAAGTAAGGTAGATGGGAGTTCAGGTGGGTCTGGGAGGAGAGAGAAAGGGGCCAGCTGTATGTCGGGAACTCCAGGAATAGGAGAAGGGCCCAGGTGTGGGTGGAGCTGAGGACCAAAGGTGAGCATAATACTAACAGAATTTCTTTGTCCTGTTCTGTTGGGGATTGCTTTATTGTGCCAACTGTCCTGTTTGGGATTTATGCTGCAAATTGTCCTGTCTGGGGTTTTATGTAGGAGTATCCTTCTGATACCAACAGTCTTGGCTTTCAGATAAGGTCAGGGATGAAGTTTTCCAGAACCAGGAGGGGGCCCCTAGGGAGGGGGGGGTCAAGGGACCTTGGGAACAACATGGAGTTATGAGAACAAAGCATATTCCCATTCATTTCTATAAGTGCCACTTTCTGCAGATTCTCCCAGGCCTTAGTGTTCTAGCAGTGACTGGATCTGGAGCTTCCTTTAAGATAAACTCTCAGGTGATATCACCTAGTCTCTATCTCTGTCTTTTTCTCTTTCTCTCTCCTCAAACCTATTGTCTCAAAGTTGCAAAGAGATTATAAGATGTATCTATACTCCATTTGCTTTTCTTTTTTCTGCAGGTCCTGGGGCTTGAACTCAGAGTCTGGGTAGTATTCCTGAGCCTCTTTGTGCCATACCACTTCTGGCATTTTCTAAGTAGTTTATTGGGAATAAGAGTCTCACATATGTTTCCTGCTTGGGCTGGCTTCCAACTGTGATTCTTAGATCTCTGCCTTCTGACTAGCCAGGATTATAGGCATGAGCCACTGGCACCCAGCTTCTAATTGCTGAATAATATTCTATTGTGTGCATATACCACATTTTACTTATCCTGATATTTGGGTTGATTCTGTATGGGGGGTTGTTGTTGTTGTTATTATTGTTTTGGTGATAGTACTGGAGCTTGAGCTCAGGGCCTGGGCACTGTCCTTTAGTTTTGTTTCATTATATTGTTTTCCTCAAACCTGGTGTTTTGCCACTTGAGCCACACTTATACACCTCAAGCTGGCTTTGAACTTGAGTGATCCTCAGATCTCAGCCTCCTGAGTAGCTGGGATTACAGATGTGAGCCACCAGCACCTGTCTTCCATTTGTTTGCTACATGAAAAGTGCTGCTCTGAACATTCATGTACAAGTTTTTGTGTTGACAAGTTTTAATTTTTCTCTTGGGTACAGACCTAGAAGTGGGACTGTTGGGTCATACAGTAACTTGTATTTAAAACCTTTTCAGGCTGGACAGTGGTGGCAGTTCACACCTGTAATCCTAGCTTACTCAAGAGGCTGAGTTCTGAGGGTCGTGCTTCAAAGTCAGCCCAGGAAAGAAAGTCCATGAGACTCTAATCTCCAATTAACTACCACAAAAACTGGAAGTGAAGCTGTGGGTCAAGAAGTAGAGTGCCATATGGGAGAAAAAAAGTTGTATTATAACTATATGACTTGGCAGATTAATCATTTTACTCCTAGCTTGGTTTTATTGTATGTAGTTTCTACACAAAAACAAAACAAAACAGAAAACCTTTCAGATCCAGACAGTTTTCCAAAGTGATTTAAACCACCCTCAGTTCCATTACTTTACACCTTCATTAGCACTTATTATCTGGTTTAGTTTAGGCCTTCTAACTGGGTGTGAGGCAGCATCTCATTGTGGTTTTTGAGGTTTTGATTTGCATTTTCCTTATGGCTAATGATGCTGAACATCTTTTTCTGTGCTTGTGCATCATCCTCAGTGGTTTGACGCCTACTCTCTGTTCATGCATAGCAAGACAGTAGTTGCATTTGAACACAATCATGAACACTGGAGTTGGTATTTAGCTGTATTGTAACAAAGTAACTTTACCCATAGCTTGGTTTTATTGTGTGTAAAATGGAATAACTTATAGAATAATGTGAAGATTAAATAAAATAATGACTACAAAGCCCTTTGGGTAGTAATTGGCACATGTTACGTATTATTTTTAGTAGTACTAATATTTTGCAATGTTGTATATATATGAGTTATACTTATATTGTGTTGTTTATATATATACATATATGTACATACATATGTATATATATACTATATATTATATTGTATATATATGTAATCCTTATATTTTCCAATGTTTTATATACACACAGTAGGTGTCTGTGAATTAGTGTGTTTGTGAATGAATATGCTGGGAACTACATATCATTTTAGCTCATTGATACTTGTAGTTATGACTATCTAGGAAAAGTCAAACAACCTAATTATGAAACAGGTTGAGCAAGTAGATAGAATTGAGAAGTTATACCATCACTCAAACTCCAAAAACCAGATGTTGCTAACACCTAGAAGAAATGAGGAGATTCAATGAGATAGGTTGCTTTGTAGCTCTAATAAATATTACATCCACATCTACAAATATCGTATCATTATTGGAGCCTTCAAAATAAAGGGACCCAAACGTTAAAGAAGAAATGTGGTTTGAGGAAAAGATACTCAGGAAACCATCTTAATCTATGAATTCTACAGAACAAACTGATGCCCAGCAAGGAACTGTTGATAACCAAACTGGTAATCCTTCACTGACTGTCTGAAGACATACCTCTAGGCCTCCATAAATACAAAGATTAATCCATCATGAAAGTTTCAGAGACCTCAGCTCATTCTGCATTCAATACTGCCTTAACCAGTTGGTTTGTTAAGACTTGGAGTACAGTGATTGGCAAATGGCAGAACTTGAAAAAACCCTAAGGCAGTATGCTGGTCCTGGGACACATTGAACTCAGGGCCTGGGTGCTGTCCCTGAGCTTCTTTGCTCAAGGCAAATGCCCTGTCACCTGAGCCATAGCTCTACTTCCAGCTTTTTCAGTAGTCTATTGGAGGTAAGAGTGTCATAGACTTTCCTGCTCAGACTGGCTTCAAACTATGATCCTCAGATCTCAGCCTCCTGAGTAGGTAGGCTCTGTAGAGAGCTGCGAGAGGCCGCACCTGGAAGATGGCGCCAGCTTCCGCCCTCCGCCTTCCCGCAAGTGCTCTCTGTGTTAAACAACTCCTTATATGGCTAAGGCAAAGAATCTGGCTTGCTTCTGCGCACCTGAACCTATTGGTGGTTCCCACATGGCATATCAGGGTTGGCTACCCAGCGGGTATTTAAGGCTGTGGGGAATTCTCCCCAGGGTTGGGGTCAGAAGATTACTCAAAGGTCCTGAATAAACTGCAGAGAGAAGAGTTCGGTGTCGCGTCTTCCTTGCTGGTCGAGGCGGTAGCGACACGTGGCGGCCCGTACGGGAACTCAGCCATAACCCCAACGAGGACTCAGAACTCTCTGCGGTCAGGGTGGTGCACCGGTAAGTTCCCAGGTAAAAGGGGAATCCGCGACAAAAGTGGGGGTAAGTTCCCAGGTAAAAGGGGAATCTGCGACAAGAGCGGGGAGTAAGTTCCCAGGTAAAAGGGGAATCCGCGACAAGAGGGGGGGGGATTTTTGCTCTTCTCGGTAGATAAAGAGAGAGTGAGAACCCGGGGCTAGTCCATAGAGTAGCCAAAAGTGAAAGTAAAAGTTTGTTTACCAGCTTTAAATGTTTAAAACATGGGCGCTTCTTCTTCGCACCCAATTTTTTTGGCTCTCAATGAGCTACTGCACTCAAAAAAGTTAAAAATAAAAAAGAGTACTTTAGAGGGATTTTTGAATGAATGTGACATCGTTGCCCCGTGGTTCGCTGTCTCCGGAAGCCTCACGGTGGCCTCTTGGGAGAAACTAGGGAGGGACCTAGATTTTGCCTCTGAACAGGGAACGCTTAAGAGCGGAGTGAGACCAATATGGAAACTGATAAGAGGCTGTCTCGAGGACCAGCGTTGCAGTGAGGCAGTAGAGAATGGTCAGGCCGCCCTAGAAATGCTGCAGGAAGAAAGATCGGAAAGGGCAGACAGAGAAAAGGAGGAGAGCAGGGGGGGGTTATACCCTGATTTTGCCGAACTAGAGACCTCTGAGTCTACAGACTCAGAGGAACTACAATCACTCATAGAACAAATAGAAAAAAACAAAGATAAGAAAGAGGAGGAAAGGGAAGGAGAGTGAGGACCCAGATAAAGACGAATGCATGCCTTCCATGTGCCGCGCCACACCTTCGGCCCCTCTGCTTTATGCGGAGGACCCTGGAAGTGGCAGCCCCGGCTGTTCTTTCAGCCCAGGCGTGTGGAAAGCGGTCAGAACCGAGTTACATCTAGCCTGTCCAATATTTCAGGATCCACAGGGACAGCGGTATCATGAACCCTTAGATTTTAAGGTTATAAAATCTTTAGCTGAGTCTGTGCGGACATACGGAATCACGGCCTCCTTTACTGTAGCCCAGGTGGAGGCCCTAAACAGACATTGCATGACACCCGGCGATTGGAGTGGGCTCGCACAAGCTTGTTTGAGCCCAGGTCAGTATTTAGATTGGAAGGCCTTTTTGATTGAATTTGCTAGTGAAGAGGCTGCGGCCAATCAGGCTGGGGGAAACCCAGCTTGGGACAGAGATATGCTGCTTGGACAGGGGAGATTCGCCAATCAGCAGATAGGCTACCCAGTTCAAGTTTATGAACAAATCAATAAAATTGGCATACAGGCATGGAAGGCCTTACCAAATAAAGGCAAGGTGAGTGGCAATCTCACCAAAATCCTGCAGGGCTGTATGGAGCCGTTTTCGGACTTTGTTGCCCGTATGGTCGAGGCCGCTGGCAGAATTTTTGGTGACCCAGACGCAGCCATGCCATTAATTAAACAGCTTGTTTACGAGCAGTGCACTGAGGAATGCAGAGCCGCCATAACCCCATATAAGAATAGGGGACTAGAAGCATGGATGAAAGTTTGCAGAGAGCTGGGCGGACCACTAACTAATGCTGGATTAGCTGCTGCTGTGGTGCAATTAACCCAGAAGAAAGGGGGAGGCTCAGATGCGTGCTTTAGATGCGGCAAGATGGGACACATAAAGCGTAATTGCCCTGAAAGAGGAAGTGTGATAGAAACAGGAAAGGGACAACAGCCTAAGCAGCCTGGGCTGTGCCCTAGATGTAAAAGGGGGAAGCACTGGGCAGTTGAATGCCGATCTGTGAAAGACATCAACGGTCGAACCTTAACGCAGGCCCATTCAAAAAATGGGCAGCAGGGCCCCCGCCCTCAGGGCCCGCAAATATATGGAGCAGTCGAGAACCAGGACAGGAGCTACTACCCAGAACAGTGGCCGACCCTCCGGCACCCCAAGGACCGCGGAGAGCCACTGCGGGTTCAGCAGGACTGGACATCCGTGCCACCACCAGACTCGTATTAACTCCCCGAATGGGGGTCCAGTTAGTTGACACAGACTTCCAAGGACCCCTTGAGCCTGGCACGGTGGGATTGTTGATAGGGAGGTCATCCACAGTTCTGCGGGGCCTTAAGGTGCATCCTGGTGTGATTGACCCAGACTGTACTGGAATTGTAAAGATTATGGTTGAATCTCCTAAAGGAATTTTAGCCATCTCCCCAGGAGATAGAATTGCTCAGCTTTTGATTTTACCCAGTTTACATGACCATTTTGCGGCTCAGCCCAAACTAAGAGGAAAAGGGGGTTTTGGATCCACGGGAACAGACTTAACATTCCTGTCTCTTGATTTGGACCAAAGACCAGTTCTTGAACTCAATGTTGATAATAAGAAAATTTTGGGCCTTTTGGATACTGGGGCAGACAGGAGCATTATTGCCAGAAAAGATTGGCCATCAGGATGGCCTGTACAAGCGTCCTCCCAAACCTTACAAGGTCTGGGATATGCTAAGGCCCCTGACATGAGTGTGAGACAGCTGCACTGGAGTGATGAAGAAGGACATTCCGGTATAATACAGCCTTATGTGTTAGAGCTCCCGGTTTCCTTATGGGGCAGAGACCTTATGAAAGAAATGGGATTTAAATTAAGTAATGACTATTCCCCTGCATCACAGGACATGATGGTGCGTATGGGTTATCACCCTAGTTTTGGACTAGGTAAATTTCTACGAGGGAACAAGGAGCCTATTAAAGTGTACCAGAGAAACCACAGGCAGGGCTTGGGTTTTTCCTAGGGGCCACTGGGGGAGGGATCCCCATATCCTGGAAAACGGAGGAGCCGGTGTGGGTGCCTCAGTGGCCACTTTCCTCTGAAAAATTAACTGCCGCCAGGACATTAGTACAGGAACAGTTAACCCAAGGACACATTAAACCATCGGTATCCCCGTAGAATACACCCATTTTTGTTATTAAAAAGAAGTCTGGAAAATGGCGTTTGTTACACGATTTACGAGCCATCAATAACCAGATGCAAATTATGGGCCCCGTACAACGAGGCCTACCTTTGCTTTCTTCCCTGCCGGCCTTTTGGCCCATTATTGTGATTGATATAAAGGATTGTTTTTTTTCCATTCCCCTACATGATCAAGACAGTGTGAGGTTTGCTTTTACTATTCCCTCCTGCAATCATGAGGAGCCAGATAAAAGATATGAGTGGGTAGTTTTGCCTCAGGGGATGGCCAATAGTCCTACTATGTGCCAACTTTATGTGGATGAAACTCTTGCCCCTCTTAGACAGAAATATCCCAAATTAAGATGCATTCATTATATGGATGATATTTTACTAACAGCAAAGAGTAAACATATGCTGGAAAAGGCATATGTGGATTTGATTGAGATGCTAAAGTACAGAGGACTGTTTATAGCTCCTGAAAAGGTACAGCAGGACCAGGTTATAGATTACTTAGGAGCGAAAATATGTAAAAATTGCGTTACTCCACAAAAGGTAGAGTTGAGAAAAGATAATCTAAAAACCTTAAATAATTTTCAAAAATTGTTAGGAGATATTAATTGGGTTAGAAGCTATTTAAAGCTACCAAATTATGAGTTGAGACCCCTTTATGCTATATTACAAGGAGACTCTGCTTTGGATTCTCCTAGACAGTTAACCAAAGAGGCAAGAGAGACTTTACATAAGATAGAAGAGAGATTACAAAATGCCTGCTTACAGAGAATACAGGAAGACAAGAGTATT
Organism: Dipodomys merriami; assembly: GCF_024711535.1. Taxonomy (NCBI): domain Eukaryota; kingdom Metazoa; phylum Chordata; class Mammalia; order Rodentia; family Heteromyidae; genus Dipodomys; species Dipodomys merriami. The sequence goes on from NW_027203381.1 coordinate 74,066,238, forward strand.
ACCCTGTGTATACTCCCTACCTTGTCTCAACCTACTGGGTTGTTGTGGCAAGAAGGCCCGTTGTTTTAGATTCACCCGAAAATATCACCGGCCAAGTCCATTGAATATTACCCTACTGCTGTGGCTGGTGTTGCACTCTCTGGAATTCAACAATGCTTACAGTATTTTGGAATTGCCCCGTCTACCATTATAGTTCCTTACACCAGCCATCAAGTTCAAACTTTGTGTGCTACTATAGATGATTGGGCTATTTTACAATGTAGCTTTACTGGACAAATAGACAACCACTTTCCAAAACATCCCCTTTTGGGGTTTTTCAAGGAACACCCAATTATCTTTCCTAAGGTAACGACTTCTCAACCTATTGTAAGTGCCCCTAATGTATTTACTGATGGCTCAAAAACGGGATGTGGTGTATACATGGTTGAGGCACAACGACCGGTACAACACCAGTTTCAGCCCGGTGCTCCTCAGATGGTAGAGTTAAAAATTGTTATAAAAGTTTTTGAAGCATGCCCGTTTTCTTTTAATTTAATATCTGATTCTGCTTATGTTATTAATGCTCTCAAGGTTTTAGAGGTTGCCGGACCTATTAAGAGTTCCAGTCCAGTTGGTCCATTGTTTCAACAATTACAACAGTTGATTTGGCAGAGAAAATCATGCTTTTATCCCTTGCATATTCGGGCTCATACGGGCCTGCCAGGACCCCTGGGCAAAGGAAATGATGTAGTGGATCAATGGACCAGACAAGAATGGGTATTTATTAGTTCTGTCTTAGACAGAGCCAAAACCTTTCATAAAACATTTCATGTTAATGCAAAAGCACTACAACAAAAATTTCAAATTTCTCGAGCCGATGCGAGACAGGTGATATTAGACTGTCCTCGATGTATAATTTATCAGCATCCGCCTAGTGTTGGGGTTAATCCCCGGGGTTTGCTCCCACTAAAAGTTTGGCAGATGGATGTGACTCACATCTCTGAGTTTGGACACCAAAAATATGTACATGTGTCTGTGGACACCTGTTCAGGTGTTATACATGCCACGCCCTCGGCTGGAGAAAAGGCACGCAATGTTATTGCCCATTGTTTGGAGGCCTGGGCAGCCTGGGGAAAACCTTATCAACTTAAGACTGACAATGGACCTGTGTACACAGGACAACAGTTTGCCTCCTTTTGTCATCAAATGGAGGTGCAACTTATACATGGTTTGCCCTACAATCCCCAAGGCCAAGGCATTGTGGAACGTGCTCACCGCACGATAAAAGAGTGCCTACAAAAACAAAAGGAGGGAATTGGCCATGGCCGTACCCCAAAGGAAAGACTTTCTCTTGCTTTATTTACTATTAATTTTTTAAATTTGGATGCTCAGAGTCAATCCGCAGCAGATAGACATAATGAACCTTATGGCCCAGCAAAAGGGATGGTAAAATGGAAGGATGTCTTGACAGGGCTCTGCCGTGGGCGTGGGCCCGATCCCATACTGACATGGGCACGAGGCTCTGTTTGTGTTTTTCCTCAGGACCAACAAGATCGGGTGTGGGTGCCTGAACGCCTCACTAGAAAAGCCCAGTGTGAAGAGGCACGAGATGCGGGGGGTGATGGTCCTCCTGCTCATCCTTGCGATGGTGCAACCGGGAAGACCAGTACCAAGATGGGGAACCCTGTCTGTGTTCCCGAGACCGATTCCCGTACGACATGATGCATAACTGTTTCCTTGATTACAGCCTCTTCGGGTTCTGGTACCGTGACTGGTGTTGTGGCAACTGCTACGGGTTGCGGCGGCCAAAGTGTTAAACCTAAATCTTCTATTACTCACAGGCCTACCTCTGTGCGTGTATCCCCCATTTTTGTTCATTGTGAGTATGGAAGAACTTACCTCGTGCAGTAACCCAATGCTGGAATGCCTCAAAGTTTAAATATGCTTTAGTTACCCGCATGCCTCATTGGGTGCCTGTGCCTGAGGATGCTCCTAATGCTATGACCCAATCATCTTAAGGAGAGGGGCTGGGAAGGTGGCTCAGTGGTAGAGCACTTCCTCTGCATTCATGAGGCCCTGGGTTCAATTCCCCAGTACCATATAAGCAAAAAGAGAAAAAAGCCGGAAGTGGCGCTGTAGCTCAAGTGGTAGAGCGCTAGTCTTGAGCTGAAGAGCTGAGGGACAGCGCCCAGGCCCAGAGTTCAGGCCCAGGAAAAAACCTATTTAAAAAATGCTGCAAATTTGTCTAAACAGTTGTCTAGTTATCTTTTAGGTAATTGAACTGGGGAGTTCGACAGCCTGATGGAACAGCTCAGGGTTGCCATCGTCATGGTGAACTCGACCTGAGTGGATGCCGGATTGGGGGAGGGGTTATCTTCATGGATCTCCGCTGCTATGAATCATCTTAAGGAATGGGCGGGTTTAGGAGCCCTGACAGGCCTTCTGATGTTAGCCTCCTTGGTATGTCTGTGGTGCATTTGCCAAATTAGAGGTTCTCAGCGTCACAGTGCAGCCATGATTATCCAAGCCTTTACAGCCATTGGAGCAGGTCAGTCCCCCCAAGCGTGGCTTGCCACCCTAAAACAATGAACACAGATTGCAAAGCCAAAGTACTGCAGTCGAGAGGCATGAGTTTTGCCCTCGAGGAGAGCATGTTTGATTGCACACGGGTTCGATTCGCCTTTTCCCGTCCTTGTGAAAAACGAATCAATGGACAGGCTGAGTCATCCCTAGAGAAGGTACCCTCTGGGAGAAGGCTTGTATGCAGTCCTTGCATTGCACAACAGGGATCAGACCTCTGTTCTCATCTGTGTTCTTTAAACAAAAAAGGGGGAACTGTAGAGAGCTGCAAGAGGCCGCACCTGGAAGATGGTGCCAGCTTCCGCCCTCCGCCTTCCTGATGGCGAGTGCTCTCTGTGGTAAACAACTCCTTATATGGCTAAGGCAAAGAATCTGGCTTGCTTCCGCGCACCTGAACCTATTGGTGGTTCCCACGTGGCGTATCAGGGTTGGCTACCCAGCGGGTACTTAAGGCTGTGGGGAATTCTCCCCGGGGTTGGGGTCAGAAGATTACTCAAAGGTCCTGAATAAACTGCAGAGAGAAGAGTTCGGTGTCGCATCTTCCTTGCTGGTCGAGGCGGTAGCGACAAGGCTCAACACCACTTTTTCTTTATTTTTCTGGTCATGGGGCTTGAATTCAGGGCCTAAGCACGGTCTCTGAACTCTTCTGCCCAACACTCCTGCTCTACTGCTTTAAGCCCCATCACCACTTCTAGTTTTCTGATGATTAACTGAAGATAAGAGTCTCCTGGAATTTCCTGCCCTTTGTCTGGCTTTGAACTGTGATCCTCAGATCTCAGCCTCCTGAGTAGCTAGGATGACAGGCATTTGCCACTAGCACTCAGTTTCAATTCCACTTTTTTTTTTTTTAAAGTCCTAGGGCTTGAACTCACTACCTTGGCACTGTCCCTGAGCCTTTTTGTGTTCAGGGCTAGCACTTTAGTGGTTAAGCCATAGCACCACTTCTGGCTTTTTTTTTTGAATAGTTTATTGGAGATAAGAGTCTCGTGGGGTCTTTTCTGCCTGGGCTAGCTTTGAACCACAATCCTCAGACCTCAGCCTCCTGAGTAGCTAGGATTATAGGCATGAGCCACTGGTGCCTGGCTTCAGCTCCACTTTTAATCACATCTTTGCATTCTTTCCAACTAGTATGGCTTTTGAAAGGAACCACCACTCAAATTATTTCTTAGTTTCTCTGCAGCCAATAAATCAATGGGGCCTATTTAAGTTTGGTATGTCAAAAATTATTCATGTTTTATTTCATTTCACTATATACTGAGTGCCTACTATGTCTTCAATATCCCATGATAAACAAAGCTCCTAAGGTCAGGAAGCCTAGCAAGAATGACTAAAAGGCAGGCTGTTTATCTGTTGTCCTTTCTCTGACTTGAGATGAGGCATAATTTAATTAAGCATTGTTTAAGAGTGAAGTTTTGATAAGTGATTGGAATGCCATGTGCTTTTCCAGTTCCTTGGAATTCATAATTATTTTCCTAGTTGGTTCATTACATTGTCTGCTCTGTCTTCATACTCTCCAGGGCTCCATTCCTCCCCAGTAAGTCTCATCTCCTTCAACTAGCCACAGACAGCTCCGGCTCACACTGTGAGGACCCACAAACTACCATGGCTCTTCCATCTCTCACTTTTCAGCACTTTCCAAGCTGACTGGATGGCTTGAAGTCCACTGGAGGGTTGGTGCTGCTGCTTAATTTAGACCCATACATTTCTGGTTATATTGAAGAGAGAAGAAAATACAGTAGCTTAGAGAGGAGCTTGTTATAATGAGCAAATAGGAGACTCTCATATTAACCTAGCTGTTAACAAAGCTGATCTTCATGACAAGTCGTGTCATTCTGGATGAAAGGCAGACATGTTTCACATTTATGCTCTACAAGTGACAAAGTTCAGCAGCATGTCTCTTTCTGATCTGCTACCAACTGTGACACCTTGGATTTAAATTCTTAGAGAACACACACACTTCTTCATTTGGACAGTACCTGATATATGATAGACCACCACGCAGTCTGCAGATGGGCTCACCTTGGTCAAATGTCCAACATGGACCAAATCAACTGTGGTCCTGGGGCAGTATCATCTGATACAAGCATTGCAGCCCAGATTTTATTTGGTTCAGGTCCCTTTGATTAAGTGTTCTACTCTAGTGTGTGTCTGATAGTCACAAAACCTGCTTTGTTTTCAGGTTTTAGTGAAAGTGATAAAGTTTATGAGGAAAAGAATAGACTTTAATACACTAATGGGGCATCTTCATTGTGAGAATGACCATTACAAGTCTAAAGGCCACTTGTAAATACTGTCAACTCACTATTTGCCAAGATCTTATCTAACTGCTGGGCACAATAACAACAACAACAAAGGTCACCACACTGAGTTCAAAAGAGCAGTGTGAGATAATTGAAAGATCATGGACTTTGGAGTCACAAAGATGAGTTACAAAGTCTGTTATGCCCTCACTGTCTCCGTCATTTGAGACAATTTCTTCTCATTTTTAGGTTTGAGTTACCTCACCTCTAAAATGAGAATGAAAGTTTCTTTTTTGAGCCAGGTATGATGGTGTACACTTGTATACATTTAGGAGGCTGCAATAGGAGGATCATGAGTTCAAGGACAGCCTGGGCTAGATAGTGAGAACTTATTCAGTTATTCAAAAGGCCTGTTATATATTCAATATTATATATTCAAAAGGCCAGTTATATAAAGGTAAAGGTGGCACATAATTATAATCCAAGCTCATAACCCAAGGTTCTCTGGGAGGGAGAGAAAAACCAGCCTGGCAAAATCCACAATACCATAGTTAAACTAAAGCAAAAAAAGAGCTAGGAGCATGGTTCAAAAAGAACAGCACCAGTTGGCCCTGAGTTCAAATCCTAGTACTACACCTCACACCCTCCTTAAAGGAGGTATGAGTACCTACTATGAAGTGGGTCCTGTGTTAGGCTCTAGGGATATGATGATGACAAAGGTGATTTCTCTTAGGATCCTTTCAATTCAATCTATTTTTTAAAACCTGGCAGTTAGTAAAACACATCAATTCAATCAATTCAAGCTATTTGCAAGAATCCTGCTTTTGGTGGTATGTGTTGGTACAAGGGAGAATACAAAAATAAAGATAGCAGAGTACTCTGAGCATGAGATAAGCATTTTACACTGAAATTTAGTTTCCCTGTAAAACAGCTTCAAAAGGGAGAAACACAATTGTCCACAAAGATTGCTTCTTCTTTCTTTCTTTTTTTGGGGGGGGGGGTGGTGGGCAGTGGAGGCTAGTCCTGGGGCCTGGGCACTGTTCTTCTGCTCAAGGCCACTTGATCCACAGTACCACTTCTGGCTTTTTCTGCTGTCTTCACTCTCCAGGGCTCCATTCCTCCCCTGGTACTGAGGAATCCAACCCCCAGCTTCTTGCATGCTAGGCAAGCACTCGATCCCGGCCATTTCTTAACCCTTTTAAAAGTCCTTACTACCTCACTCTTTTGTCACCCTCAGCAGGATTTGGCTTCTCAGATTACCTTGCTACTTGCAAGTCCTGTGAGCTGAAATTCTGACTGCCTGATTTTCTTCTGAGGCCTATCTTTTGAAGGCTTTAAAAAACATTCCACCCATGATTTGTTAAACTGACAAAGCAAATTTTCCCAGGACAACAGCTTAACCAAAAATTAAACTCTGGCGGTGTGGAGCAAGGAGGCATGAAGTTTCTCATGGAAAACAGTGACAAGAAACATTACCTTTTGTGTGTGTGTGTGTGGGGGGGGGTGTTTTTTAAGAGGAAAAAGGCAATTGAATGTTCATTGATGACACATACCACTTACTAGCTTTCTAGTTAAATAAGTTAATAAACTATTTCTACCAGGGACTTGTGACAAAAATCACAAAATGTACTCTGGGCAAAGAATCATGGGGCAAGAATAAAAAGATGTTTCCAATTCCTACACTGAAGCCTGAGTCAGGATTTTTTTTTCTTCCCCTGTTGAACTATAGTTTTCAAAAGCTCAACGCTTGCTTTCTCAGTTGTCAAACGGACCCAATTAATTCGAGCTATCTAAAATCAAATAACTCCATTGAACTCCCATTTTATCCCCCCCCACTCCTAGTCTCTGTTAACAGACCAAAAAAAAAAGTGCTTCTACAATTGGGGGGGGGGGTGAGGGGTGTTTACACCTCACTTTGACCATGCTGGGGGGAGGGGGAAGGGGTGCTTATTTTTACTTTTGTCACGCTTGAGGGGATAAAAGGGAAAGGCACCATCCAGTTTTTTTTGGGGGGGGTGGGAAGACAAAGGAAATACAAGTCACATCCTTGACCCACGGTTATCTAACTGCAAAGGGGGAGTGCGGCCCCAGGGGTTCTGATTTCCTTCACACTGGGAAGGGGGCTCTGAATGCCCAGGGCTGCGGTCGGGCCGATCGTGCCCCCCAAACCCCTGCGGACGAGGGGGTTCCCCCATCCCCCCCACCTCTACAAGAGAGCCCAAGAGGGCGGGGCCCCGCGGTGCGCGCGCGCCCCCAGGGCCAGCCCAGCAGTCCTGGGGCTGTTTGCTGAGGAGGCCCGGGACAGGTCACCAGGCTGCCCGGACTATAAAAGGGGTGGCACCGCTCACCCTCAGCCCCTTCAGAGAACAGCGGGCGGCCCCGCGGCTGCCTCCAGCTCCCGCCTCCCCTCCGCGCGCGCCGCAGGCCGCGTGCCACGCGAGCCGTACGCCCCCTAAGCCCCGCCTCTCTGAGCTGCGCGCGCACATCTGACGCCCGGCCGGCGTCGTGTGACTTGGTCGGCGCGAGCGCGTGGCTAGCGCTCCTCTCGCGCCACTTCCGCCGCAGCTCTCCTTTTAGGTTCCGGGGCGTCCGAGAGCTCCAGAGAGGGAGGGAGGGGAGAAGGGGAGGGGGCGTGGCCCGCGGGTGGTCACGCGCGGCGCGGCGCGGCGCGGCGCGGCCTGGCCTGGCCTCCGGGATGGAGGAGGCCGGAGCGGCGGTGGCCGCGACCGGAGAGGCCGAACTGAACTGGTCCCGCCTCAGCGTGTCGACCGAGACGCTGGAGTCGGAGCTGGAGGCGCGCGGCGAGGAGCGGCGCGGCTCCCGGGAAGCGCTGCTGCGGCTGCTGCTGCCTCACAACCGTCTGGCGTCGCTGCCGCGGGCCCTGGGCAGCGGCTTCCCGTACCTGCAGCTGCTGGACGTGAGCGGCAACGCGCTGACGGCGCTCGGGCCCGAGCTGCTGGCGCTGAGCGGCCTGCGCACGCTGCTGGCCCGCAACAACCGGCTCGGCGGGCCCGGCGCGCTGCCCAAGGGCCTGGCGCGGTCGCCGCTCTGCCGCAGCCTCCAGGTGCTCAACCTCAGCGGCAACTGCTTCCAGGAGCTGCCGCCCGAGCTGCTGGAGCTGCGCGCGCTGCACACCCTCAGCCTGGGCGGCAACCAGCTGCAGAGCATCCCGGCCGACATCGAGAACTTGCAGAGGTGAGCGAGACATGTCCCCGATGGGCCATGGGGGGGTGGGGGGCGGGCGTGTGCCCGGAGGTGGGGGGGGAGGGGAGACACGCCGGTCGTTTGTCACCTAACTTTGTCTTTGCGAGTTCGAGTCCTGCGGGACTCGAAAGTTAAGACCTATTAAGATGGCAGCCGGGCGCCCGTGGCGCGCGCCTGTAATCCTAGCTACTCAGGAGGCTGCGATCTGAGGATCACGGTTCAAGGCCAACCCCGGCAGGAAAGATAGAATCTCCGATTAAAAGCCCCCAAAGCGCGATGTAGAGCCGGAGCTCAATTGGTAGAGCTCTATCTAGCCTGGGGGGGAGGGGGGGAATGCCCTGAGTTTAGTTAGTTAGGCCCTAGGACTGGCCACAGAAAGAAAAGAAACTGCCGATGTCACAGTGTTTCGCCCGGTGCAGATTTCCCAGGAAGGCTTATTTTCTTCTCCTCCTTCTTCCTTCTTCTTTTTCTTTCTTTTCTTTTCTTTTTGTCTTGTTTCCTGTCTTTGTTGAATCCCTGGAGTGAGCCGAACAGAGGGGGTGGGGTACTCATTAACGGATGTAAATCTAAGGTCATCACTTCCTTGCTCAAAAATCTCCAGTGGTTTTTCCATGCCTGTGGATCAAAGTGCGAGCCTTTTGCTTTGACCTGCCTCCTTCTTTCCTCTGTAAGTCCAGCAGTAAAGTACCCTTTGTGGAGTTAGTGAACCATGCATTTTCCCAGCACATAGGGGAAATGGCTTGCAGGTTCCGGTGCACGTAGACAACTCTGGCCGAGCCCCTGAATGCCTGTAGAACCCCTCAATACATGCACGGGTCCTTTTGCCTGGAGTGTGTTCTTCCACCTGGCAAACTCCCATTTGTTATTCAAAAACCTTTACTGCTGCTCCCTGCACAATTTGTGCTAAAATACTTAGGTACCACATTTGCCTCGCTGTTAATTACAATACCTTGTCTACAGGAATTTTCTCACCTACTGGACTGATTATTCAATAAATGAGTATTGAATTTAATGGAAGGATGAAGTAGAGATACTGGATACTAAGTGTGCTCAGGGGACTGAGAAGTCGAAACAAAATGAGGGTATCTTCCATCTGTAAAAACAGTTTCACCTCCTTTATTGAGCTGTCAGAGATAAACCGGGCTGTTTGAGCTGTAGGAACCTTCTGGATAAGTGCAGTAAAAAGAACATTGGTCTGGGAATGAGAACTCTTGGCCTCCCAGCCTGGGGCAAGTTATCTGATACTTCCTAAGGTCTGTTTACTAATCTGCAAAATGAAGCAGTTCATCTGAGTAATTGTCTAGGTGCTGGGAAGGATATGGTAAATGTGATCCTATCATTGTGGAGCCTAGATACAAGCAGAGAGGCAGACATTTAGCCTCATTATTTAATTACAGTAGCTATATGTTCTGTGAAGACTTGCAGAATGACTTGGGGCAAAATAACAGAGAAACTTGACCTGGTTTGGTCCTTGAGCAGGTGACATTTAAATTGAGCTTTTGAAGGAAGAGTATAATTATGGTGTGAAGGTGGTGGAAATCAATCTAGGTAGAAAGAACTGCATGTAAAAGCCCCAGGCTGCTGGATTTGGATTTCATTCTTAGTGCATGGAAGTGCTGTTACTGTGTAGGAGTGGAGTCAGAAGACTGGAAGTGAAAGGCATTTAGAAAGGTGGTCAGTAGTAGTATGAGAAATAGTAGTTTATCAATGTACTGAAACAAGAAGGTATGAGAGGGAAGAGTTGGGACACAGTGAGAGGTAAAATTGACAGGTCTTGGTTCCTTTTCATTTTAACAGTTACAAACATCTCATTTGAAGTTTGATATAACGAGAAACTCAGGGCAAGGATTTCTATTAGAAGGAAAAAGAAGTAGCCAAAATACATGTGCCAGAAGATTAAACCTGGCTTAACAAAGCAATCTGGCAGTCAGATGTCTGTGGCTCACACTGGTAAATGGTATCCTAGCTACTTAGGAGGCTGAGATCTGTAGGATGGAGATTAAAAGCAAGAGCTGGGGCAGTGTTAACAAACATGTTCCTCAAGAACCACTGGCGTCATGATGATAGACATGAAAATAAAGCAGAAGGCAAATTTTACTTCTGTAGGATGATGTACCATCAGCCAGAAATCTGGCAAGCAAGCACACAGAGCAGGCAGATTTCTCCCTTATTTATTCCTAATGCAGAAGGCCCTGTCCCTCTACTCAGATTGGTTGAGATCAAGTTCACAATCTGCTTGCAATTGGCTAGTTTGAATAGGGTAATATATTTACATAAGGTGACCATTAAAAGACTTTGAAATAAGATTAACAGTACACAAGTAATTTCAAAACATCCTCAACTTCTGCTATTTCTTGAACTATCTGAGGTGTGTCTTCTGAAATGTGTCTTAATTCCACCTTTGAAAAAGCAGTTAAGACAAAAACCTTACATTTCAAAACTCCTTCCTTATCCCAAAGCAGTCCCTCTTTCACTTTCAAGCCAAGGCAGGAACTTTTAAGTAACATACTTTGATAGAAAAGACTTTTTTTTTTTTTCTCACAAGCAGGAAAAGTCTGAGAATCTTATTTCTAATCGATATCCCCTACCCCCACCCCAAAAAAGTTAGAAATGGAGCCTTGGCTCAATTGGTATAGCTTTGAGAAAAAAGTTCAAGCACAGTACCCAGGTCCTGAGTTCAAGCCCCAGAACTGGCACAAAAGAAAGAAAAAAAGCAGTATGGCTTGTTGCAGTGATATAAAGTGCTTGCCTAGCATGTTCTAGGTATGAAATGCCCTTAAGTATGGAATATTTAAAATGCCCTGTGGTAGAGCCCAGTCATAGGTGCTCAGTATGTACTTTAAAACTTCTCATGATTCTGTGAGGTGACACACATGCCTCTAAACAGGTTTGGAGAAAGTAAGTCTCAACATAATAAAGCCAGTAAGTGGTGGAACTGGACTTGACCCCTGGGGTCTCTGATATCAAACCCATGAATTTTCCACAGTACAAAGTAGGGCTAGAACATTTTTTGTTGTAGTTTTTTGTTGTTTTTGTTGTTGGTGTTTTGTTTTTTTGCCGGTCATAGGGCCAGAACTCTGGGCCTGGGTGCTGTCCCTCAGCTCTTCAACTCAAGGTTAGCACTCTACCACTTGAGCTACAATGCCACTTCCTGCTTTTTTTGCTTATGTGGTGCTGAGGAAATTGAACCCAGCGCCTCAAGCATGCAAGGCAAGTACTCTACCACTGAGCCACCTTCCCAGCCCCCAGAACATTTTTTTTTTTGGTAGCATATGTCATCAGGAGGACTGGTCCAAGTCAATCACTGCTTGACCTTATTTTCTGGACCTTAGGACTGTGCTGTTCATGGCTGTTGTTTTTGGCTCAGTAATATGTGGAATTTTTTTACACCCATGTTTTTACTTTTTGGTTCTATCCCCTATTTCTCTTTATTGATAGAAACCAGTAAAAATGTAGACCATGAACTCTGGTTGAATATAGGCCTAAAGGGTAATGCAGAATGATCCCAGCCTTGGTAACAACCTGATCCACCTGCTTCCTTTTACTAGTGAGGAAGCTGAGATTACATATTTGTAACTTACTGAAGCCAGGTAGTGTCAGAGTTAGTTTTTGGCTCAGTCTAAAACACTGCTAAGTCTTACCATTGATGAGCTGCCATTGAGCTAAATGGGTTACTTTTTAAGCCAGGCTTACTATTTTGGAGCATTCCAATATGTAAACTGGGCATGAGAGTGTGCACCTGTAATCCCAGATACTCAGAGGATCATGATCCAAGGTAGACACAAGCCACAAGTAAGAGACTCTCAGAAAACCTGAAGCAAAAAGTCTAGAGTTTGTGGCTCAAGTAGTAGAGCAGTAACAAGTACATTGGTGCAGAGTTCAGGCCCCAGTTCTGAAAGGAAAAAAGCTAAATGTTATGCACAATATGTGATCTATGAAAACTTGCCCTTTCCCCACCCATCGTTGTTCCAGGAAGGAACAGCTGCATTTTCATTCTTCATTTAGTGATGTCATTGACTGCTCAGGTTTAGCAGGGAGGTTTTCATAAGCTATTGATACTTTTCCTTGATGGCAAAAATCTTTATAAATAAATATATACATTAGTAATAAATAAAGTTTCTGAAAGTTTGCTTTCAAAGTATAACAAATAAGTAGTGCTGTAAGCCTTATGTTTTCACTTCATGTTCTTGTACCAAATTACACTGTCAGTGTGAACTGAAGGTTGTGAATGTATATTCTGTCCACTAAAATGTGAGACTGTTGTTCAGAAAATAAGTTTGTTTGGCTTTGACATGACTTTCTTTTGCTTTATGTGATGACAAAGTAGGGATAATTTGTATTTTGACCTATTTCTTCTTCTAAATTCCTCAGTTGGCTTAGACTTTAATTAAAGAAGAACTTAATAATTTATCACCACTAGACAAATTGGAAGTAAATGAAAGAAAGCTTCAGTGCTTCTTGGCATCAGGCTGCTAGATGTATATGGAGAGGGTTTGAGCCCATTGGTCATTGGTACTTTTCCACAGTCTTTTTTTTTGAAGGAATGCCCTTCTTTTTCTGGTACTGGCCTCTCTTTCACTGTTCAGTTTGGCTTTAAAAGCTAAGTACAAGGATTTTTGTCAAAACAGAAGTTAAAAATAACTGCCCTGGAATGTTTGGAAGCTAGTGTATACTAAATGGGTATCTTAGGAAAGAGACAGGCAACTGGAAATGATAAATAGAATGTGGTAAAGTTTGAATAAAAATGCTTGTTCTGGTTTAGATGCGAATGTGTAGTTAGTGGCTGTCAGTTTGTTTCTACATCTGCCCTTGTAAGGTTTTAGTTTGAGACAAGCTCAGATAATAACATCTAGTCCCGTGTTTCCCTGTGAATGTATACTGTGCTTTAAAGTGCTATGGCAAACAATAAATTTTAAATGATTTAATAGGGAAGACACTGTTATAAATATAGCCTCCAAGAATCACTGGAGTCAGAATGATAGACACAAAAATAAAGAATTGTCTCAATAAGCAAATTTTACTTCTGCAGAAGAGTGTTGGCAAAGCAAGCACACCAATGTGGGCATGCAGCTCCCCTATTTATCCCTAATGTGGAAAGATCCTGCCCTCTGCTCAGCTTGGTTGAGCTCAAGTTCATAATCTGCTTGCAGTTGGCTAGTTTGAATAGGGTAAGGTATATTTACATAAAATGACTATTAAAAGACTTTGGGGCTGGGAAGGTGGCTCAATGGTAGAGCACTTGCCTTGCAAGCCTGAGGCCCTGGGTTCGATTCCTCAGCACCACATAAGCAAAAAGAAAAAAGCCGGAAGTGGCACTGTGGCTCAAGTGGTAGAGCGCTAGCCTTGAGCTGAAGAGCTGAGGGACAGCTCCCAGGCCCAGAGTTCAGGCCCCACAACCGGACCCCCCCCCAAAAAAAAAAAAAAAAACTTTGAAATAAGATTAACAGTACACAAGTAATCTCAAAACATATCCTTACCCTCTAGTATTTCTTGAGCAATCTGAGATAAGTCTTAATTCCATCTTGGAAAAACCTTGAAAAATCCTTCCTAATTTTTTCCTTTCTGTACTTGTTGATATTGTCTTAGCAGAATAATGGACAAGATTGGAGCCACCTATCTAAAGAAAGGACTTTTTTTTTTTTTTTTTTTTTTTTTGGTTGGTCATGGAGCCTGAACTCTGGGGCTGGGAGCTGTCCCTCAGCTCTTCAGCTCAAGGCTAGCGCTCTACCACTGGAACCATAGCGCCACTTTCTGGCTTTTTTTGTTTATGTGGTGCTGAGGAATCGAACCCAGGGCCTCATGCATGCAAGGCAAGCACTCTACCACTGAGCCATCTTCTCAACCCCTAAAGAAAGAACTTTTAAGCAACCAACTTTGATCAAAGACAGTTTTTCTCATACTACCTTAAGAAAATTTGATATTTAAATGTATGATTCTTCCTGTATTCATTACCTGACTTAAGTAACTGTAACCCCTCTATATATCACCTTAAAAAGTTTGAAATAAAAATGTGAGGTCCAAAAATTTTTTTTAAATGAGACACTCAGCTCAACCAAAGGCTTAAACTGGTAGTGTGTACTTGTGATTCTGAGACATAGGTAGGAGGTTTGCAATCCAAGGCTGATCCTGATTGAAAAATAACTAATCCAAAATAGGCCTTGAAACATGGCCCCAGTGGTTAATTGAAACTGTGCCTGCCTACCAAACATAAGGCCTCACATGCAAATTCCATTGTCACCTAAAAACTGGGAGGAATAAGACTGACAATACAAATTTAACATGCTGGTTAACATGATCTGATTAGTTATACCCACCAATTTCAAAAGAGGATTTTGAGTATATCATTTTAAAATGAAGAATACACTCGCATGTGCACATACACACATAAAGTATCCTTCCCCTTCCCCTTTCTGCTTATTTGTAGCTTTACATTCTGTTTTTGTTTTTTTTGGGTCCGTTCGTGGGCCTGAACTCTGGGCCTGGGCACTGTCCCTCAGCTCTTCAGCTCAAGGCTAGCGCTCTACCACTTGAGTTGTGGCTTTACTTTCTTGGGTTTCAGTTAATAGGTCAACTGTAGTCCAAAAATATTAAATGGAAAATTTCAGAAACCGACATTTCCTAAGATTAAAATTGCTCTGCCTTCTGTGTAGCATGTTGAAATCTTGAGCCATCGCATCCTAGATGTGGATTGCCTTGCAGCCAGTGTGGCCACTGTGTATGCCACTTAGTAGTCAACAAGATCACAGGATATTTGACTTTAACAATGTCCCCAAAGCACCAGAATGGTGATGTTAGCAACTCTAAAGAGAGGCCACAAAATGTTTCCTTAAAATGAGAAGGTGGAAATTCTCAAGGAAAGAAAAAAATTATATGCCACAGTTGCCATCAGTGATGAGAATGAATCATATAATCAGAAATTCATACTCGTTTTGCTGTCACCCCAAACTGCAAGCATTAGGATAAAAGCTTGGTTAAGATGGGTAATGCAGTGAGGTAGAGGATTTGGTTCCATCCCTGCTTTCAGGAACTGGCTTGGGCCCTTACAGTGTGCTAAGGCTGAGAGGCCACTATAATTAAGAGCTCACTAAATGGTATGACACCAGCTGGGAATTCATAAGCAACGTCACTCACAAGCATCCCATTGTAATGTCACTTGGAGAGCAAATGAAAAGTAGAAAAAGATGAAAAGGAGATTAGATCCTGAAGTTCAAACTAAGAGAAATCTAAAGAAAATGAAGTAATAGTGGCTGAAATTTCAACAATTAAAGAAAAAGCTGTCTAAACTGATATTTGTCTCATTGAAGTCAATCTTTAGACCAGTAAAGGGAAAGGGAAAATGCTCAGTGCTCCTAATGAGTAAACAAAAGAAGCAGAATATCTACAATGGAACAGTAATACCATTGACTTAATGTGATCATGAAATAGCAACTTCCTAATGCTAAGCTAAGGATAAGTGGCTGTCCTAGAATTTTATGCCCAGCTAACCTAATATTCAAAAGTGAGAGAAGTCGGGTGCCAGTGACTCAAGCATGTGAGGCTGAGAATATGAAGATCTAAGTTTGAGAACAGTTGGGCCTCTTTCTTGGTCACCATGTTCCCCCATCTGAAAAATCACCTCCATGGCCACCTCATTGTCCCTCTTCTTCCCTAGAGCACTTACAGCCCAGCCTTTAGAGAAATGCATTTCCCCTCATTACAGTACAAGCTTCCTCTGAGCAATACTTGATTGCTTGATTACACTGTAACAGTCATACACGGGCATTTTGTTTTTGTTTTTTGAATTGAAAAACAATATAAGCAGTAATACAAAGTGATAAAATATAAGCACATAAAATAGAGTGATATTTACAAAGCCTATATATATATGTCACATCACATATATATATATATATATAATGTGACCTTAAAAAGTCGGTTTTGGTGTTTTTTTTAAAAATGGTTTTGTTGTGATTATAAAGCTGATGTACAGAAAGGTTACAGTTACATAAGTCAGGTAAAGAGTACATTTCTTTTGGGACAGTGTCATCCCTTCCCTTGCTCTCTGTTTTTCCCCTTCCATCCCTACCCACAAGTTGTCTAGTTCATTTTCAACATAGTGTTTAGTGAGTACTACTGCTGCATTTGTTCACTCTTTTGTCCCTCCATTTCTGTGACATGGGCATTGTGTATGTCATATAGTAATACTGAAGAAAGTAACTGACTTAAGAGTTTGTACACAGGTAAGTTGTGGAACTAGAATTGAGTGAAAGAAATGCTAACAAAAACAAAAGTGAAGTTAAGGGTGGTGGTACAGTCTCTTGGGACTGAGAAAAGAAGGATTTAAGCTATTAAGAAACACTTCACCAAGGTTTAGATAGTCAGGAATTTTGAGTGCAGTATGCTTCTATATATGGAGAGCAAAATTCAACAACTAAAGGGAAGAAGCTAACCAGTAAGAAAGGAAAATAAGAGAAATTCATTGTTTGAATTACTGTTGACAAGTTCAATACACACATAAAACCATGAACAAATGTAGACTCTATTAGAGGTTAAGAAGGAACAAAGTTATGAAGAAATTTATTTCTACAGGGTTTGAATTCAAGACCTTGCATTGCCAGACAGGTGCTCTGCCACTAAGCCATGTCTCCAACCTTTTCTGCTTTGGCTATAGCATCTGGAGGAGTTGTTTTGTTTGTTTTGTTTTGCCTAGAACTGATTGGACACTGATCCTCCTACCTATGGCCTCCTGCCACTTCTTGAGCCCCAAATTAGTACATGGGGCCTACATCTTGTGTGTGTCTTTAAATGTATTCCTGGCAATTCTTTCTTTGGGAGTTTAGATAAGAGTTTCCTAGGCTATTTTCTTGCACTTTGAAAGTATTTTTTTATTATTATTTATTTATTTTTGCCAGTCGTGGACCTGAACTCTGGGCCTAGGCGCTGTGTCTCAGCTCAAGGCGAGCGCTCTACTGCTTGAGCCACAGCGCCACTTCTGGCTTTTTCTGTTTATGTGGTGCTGAGGAATCGAACCCAGGGCCTTATGCATGCAAGGCAAGCACTCTACCACTGAGCCACCTTCCCAGCCCTGAAAGTATTTTTAAAAGAATAATTGTTCTCATCAGTAGCAGAGTAATAGAAGACAAAAATAACAGTAATGGAAAAGTTCTGTATATACTCCTTTGTACATTGTCTCTATTTTTATGTGTATTATATGAACTGATTCTACCATCCCTGCAAAAGTCGTCTAGAAGGAGCCATTCATTTAATAGCTATACATGTAATACATGTGGTCTAAAATATTAATTTGTTAGTAAACAAGATAACTCTGGAACTTTGACTTCACATATAATTTATTCAGCCTCTGAAGAATGTACTCACTAAAACAAGAACAAAGATGAAATGTAGAGACACCTCAGGTATGAATCGTTGTCTCTTAGTGGTTTTCCATTGCCTATTATATCAAGCCCACACATACCACATGGAATTGAGTTCTTTGCTTTAAAAAGTGCTCATGGAGCCTTCCAAAGCCTCCTCTGATGTTTCCTCTTCCTCTCAGTGACATGGCTAATTCAGCCTAGTTGTAGTCTCAGCACTTTGGGAAAGCTTTTTCCAATAAGAATTGCTGTGAGTTCTTCCCTTCCCCTGGCCTGGCCTGTCCTGGCCTGTCCTTTCCTTTTATCCTGTATAATTTGTGAATTGTTCTTTTTAATCATATAATGCTTTGTGTTGGGACTTAACATGTATTTAATTACAGCACTGTCTAACATTGGTAGGTCTTGGTTGCTGTGCTATGGTATCCACTCCCTAAAGACTGGATTATTTCTCTAGAAACTGGATGGCACATAACCAATCTTATTAGGATGTTTCTAAATGAATAGAAGAAATGTGGTAATTACAGTAGACTCATTGGATTATTTTGTCTATTATTTACTTTCTTTTTTGTCTCCATTCATTTCCTTTTGCAGTTTAGAGTGTTTGTATCTTGGAGGAAATTTCATCAAAGAAATCCCACCAGAATTAGCAAATCTGCCTTCTCTGAACTACTTAGTATTATGTGACAACAAAATCCAAAGTGTGCCTCCTCAGCTTTCACAGTGAGTAGATTCATTCAGCTCATATATATACAGACATATTTGTTTAGAAATTGTCTTAATCCTCCCATGTTTTGTTTATTTTTAATTTAAAATTTTTTTATAGTACTGGGGATTGAATTCAGGGCCTTGGGCTTGCTGTACAAGTGCTCTCCTACCTGAGTCAAGCACCTAGCCTATTTTTGCTTTAGTTATTTTTAGGCAGGCTCTCATGGTTTTTGCTGGATCGTGATTCTCCTACCTCTGCCTCCTGTCTAGTCAGGATTACAGGTAGGTAGTACCTTGCATAGTTTGTTGAAATACTATCTCACAAACTTTTACCTGGGCTGGCCTGCTTCCAAGTAATGATTACATGCGTGAGCTACTATTCCTAGCCTTTTATGTTTTATATATAGAAATGAATTAGGAACCCGGCATGATAGTGCATAATTATAATCTAGCACTTGGGAGGCTGAGGCACCACAAGGGTAGCCTGGGCTACATAGAGATCCTTTCAAAGAGGAAAAAAAAGGAATGAGAGAGGAGTGGAGAGAAGGGAGAAATGAAAAAGAACTAGGTTGTCTCAAATTAAACATTATAATTTTAGCCTAGAGGTTGCTGTAAGGTTATTTTTAATGTTCCTTTTTGTTTTGTTTTTTACTTTTGTGGGGGTCCTGTGGCTTGAATGCAGGGCCTACATGATGTCCTTGAGCTTCTTTTGCCCAAGGCTAATGCTCTACCACTTGAGCCACAGTGCTACTTCCAGATTTTTTTTGAGTAGTTTATTGGACATAAGAATCTTACAGACTTTTCTGCCTGGTCTGGCTCGGAACTGTGATCCTCAGATCTGAGCCTCCTGAGTAGCTAAGAGTACAGGCATGAGCCACTAGCACCTGGCTTTTAATGTTATTTTTAAAAGCTCTAGTTTATTCCTCAGTATTTGTTGTTTGTTTTCTATTACCAAAAAAATACAGTATTAATTTGATACAGATTTCCCAGGTTTTTATGTAACTTGATGATAGGATATGAAGAACTCTATTAAAAGACTTTAACATTCTTACTGTGTCTGAATTCTATTGTAACATTCCTATTGTGTCATGAATCTTTAGGTATCTGAATATAATATGTCCTCCAAAATCTTAAAATTTAGCATTCACCTCAGCCAGGACATAAGCTTCTCATTTTCCTCCCTTAGCCTTCATAATAGTTGTTTATTCTTACAAAGAGCTCTGCACACGTACACACACTCGTGCTCTCCTACCTTTTTAGTAGGCGTGCTGCCCCCAGCCACTGATCCTGTGCTGCCTTCATTCCAGGTTGCATTCCCTTCGTTCCCTCAGTCTTCACAATAACTTGCTGACATACCTGCCTCGAGAGATCCTCAACCTTATTCATTTGGAAGAGCTGAGTTTACGAGGAAATCCATTGGTTGTTCGTTTTGTTAGGGATTTAACCTATGACCCTCCCACTCTCCTGGAATTGGCTGCACGAACCATTAAGATCCGCAATATTTCTTACACTCCCTGTGATCTTCCTGAGAATCTTCTTAGATACTTGAGTTCAGCCAGCAATTGCCCAAACCCAAAATGTGGAGGTAAGTAAATTCAGGGTTTGTGTTTTCTTAGCTATTTTCAAATTTTGAAGATCTAAGTGTTGTTGGGCTTTTGTTTTACCATACTAGATTTGACCTCAGGGCTGCACACCTGCTAAGTAATGGCTGTACCACTAGAGCAATGTCCCCATCCCTTTTTGCTTCACTGATTTTTCAGATAGTCTTGTGCTAGCCTGAACCACAATCCTCTAGGTCTCCCAAATAGCTGAGACCATAGATGTGTGCCACCATACCCAGCTTTTTTGTTATTGAAATGGGATCTCATTAACTTTTTGCTCAATTTGTCTTTGAATTGTATCCTCTGAATTTCTGCCTCCTAAGTAGATAGGATTTCAGGTGTGTGCCAACTTCTGGCCCAAGTGTTGTTTTAATTAAGACTTCTTTTAGAAAAAGAAGATAAAACATTTCACCCTCTTAGTTTTCTTCCTCCCTTCCTTTTCTAAAGTTCTTTTTTGTTTTTTAGCAAGTACTGGGTTTTAAATTCTGGACCTTGGATATCATTTAACTGGCACTTCAACATTTGAGCCATGCCTCCAGCCCAGCTTTTTGCTGGTTATTTTGGGGTTGGAGTCCCAGGACTTTTCTGCCCAGGCTGGCTTGAATCATAACTAAGATTACAAGTGTGATCTACAGCTCATGGCTCCTTTTAAAAAATTCTTCCTGTAATATTTTTTGGCTTCATACAAGGAAAATATCTAGGAACTGCCATTTTGTCTAGGAATTATTATAAAGTATGATAAAATATGAAAAAGTATGATAAAGTGAATAGAAGTATTCAAATCATTTTTAGAATGTCTGGAGACTTCATGTTTACTTGGAGGACATTTTGTACGACTTAACCATTCTTTGTAGCAGTTCCCTTTATAAGGGAGGTAATTAAACGTGTGAGAATAGGCTGAATGCATGCCCATTTCAGAATGAATGTATCCTAGAATTTGTAAATTTGTGTTTCAGATTTTGAGTTTAGAGCATTTGGAAAGAAAATAAATGGGCTATTATATGGCAGAGTAATGTAAATATCCCAAAGGATTCAAAATACTATTGGAAACTAAAGGAGAGTGATCTTTTAAACATCTCCTTCCAGACCTTTGGTCTGGGATGAGACATTCTTGAGAGATTTTGTTAGGTTTTGGAGAAGTGAGACAGGATGGGAAGCTTTTCAAGTCACAGAGCAAAGTGGAGGCAGAACTATGTGGAGCCAAGTGTCACAGTTAGGGCAATAAGAGAGACAAGCATGAAAGGTCATTGGAGCCAGGTTCTGAAGGACCTGAAGGATCAAGGTGTAGGTGCTAATGAGTAGTAGCTCATTTTATTTTGACTTCCTCATAAAATACTAAACAAATCTATTTCAATGGGAGGTATAAAACAGGTTTTAGTGCTGAGAATATATGTCACATGAAGCAAAATCAGGTGAGATTTTCCTCTTAAAATCTTGCCTTAAAACTGTTACAAGAATTAAATTCCTCAAAGATTATTACAAGGCGTAAAAGGTACATTGGGTTTAGGAAAGAAAGGATGGCATCCTCTGGGCCATTTCTGGCTCTCTACCCTTAGAAGTGGAGGTTGCAGTTTGTGTTCAATTGAATGCTTAAATGTTCCCTGGCCTGGGGTCTCCCTCCCTGGACTGCAGTGGCAGAGGAACACACGGGAACCAAGGCCTTCTGGTCTAAATCTCCTGTCCTTTGCATTCATCCTCTTCTGAACGTGGACCTCTTCACCAATTTCCTTTTCTCTCTCAAAAAACTTCTTAACTCCCCCACAGTATAACCCCTGTTTTCACTGTATTTGATGTTGGTATAATGTGTGGAGAGGAAGAGAAAAAACAAATCATTTAAACAGGATACAGGTGGACCCATTGCAACAATGAGATGTAAAACTCATTATGTCGAAAAACGAACTTTACAACTTCGGTAGTGGTGGGGGCAGTGGGAAGGGATAGGGAGGGGAAACAAAGGAGGAGGCAACAATGCTTGATAAGAAATATACTCATTATCTTGCACATGTAATTGTAACTTCTCTGTATGGTATTTTCACAATTAAAATAAAAAAACCTTTTAAGTGTACTGTCATGCCACTAATCTTAGGAATGCTTTTTAAATTGCTATTTTAAAATTTGAACTATATAAAATGAATAATTACACTATTTCATAACCCTGAAATGCTTTATTGAAATAGCATTTTATATTTTGTGAGATGTTTTCTCTTTCTGTAAATGACAAGGTATGGATTATACTATTTTGGCACATTGTGATTCCATCATCCATCTGTTTTCAGGAAGCTAAGTTTTATTATAGTATTATCAGTCCGTTGATTGACTAGCTTGTAGAATGTATCTTTTTTAGTATTTCAAAGTAATATCACATAAAAGGTTAGGGTGAGAGTACCAAGGGAAAGAGCAGAAATCACCAATTCTCTGCTCGTTATTAGTCCACATCTTTTCATTCCAGTCTTTTAGGTGGTGAACATGTTGGGGTGGGACTTGAGAATTCCTCTCAGAGACAGTGAGGCCCACAATTCTAGGTAGTCTGGTTACACTGAGACCACTAAGACAGCCTAAGCTGTGGCATATCTTTTTAAGGATCTGCTGAAGCCAGAGGCATTTTAGCTTTTACTTCCTCAGTCCTGCTTACATTTCTGCTTCTCTAATGGCTACAGCTGAGGAGCACTAAATTAACAGCCAGAAGAGCTGAGCACTAGTTTGAAGTCTCTTCGAGACTAAGTGAGATCATCTGAGAATCAGCTATTAGACTATATAAGCACAAGAACAGTACCAAAAGTCATCTCCTTTCTGCTTGTTTCCCTTATATTATTTCTTTTTTTAACTGTATTTTTTTGTCTTTTCTTTCTTTTTTTTTTTGGTACTTGGGATCGAACCCAGGACATTGCACTTGCTAGGCAAGTGCTTTGCCACTGAGCTATATCCCAGCCCTAATTATTTCTTTAAGATCATTAAAAGAGGTGTTGGTTTTGTTTGGTTCAGTTTCCTGATGCTTTTAAGTATTCTGTAATCTGCATCAGCCACTGGCCAACTCACCCAAGGGGGGGGGGGGGCGGGAATGTAAGAACACAGTGTCCTTTCTGACCTTCTGACTAAAATCTGTTAAGATAAATCTTCTGGCCTTCCCTTTGCAGCCAGAATGTCCACTGTTCAACCCTTCGGTATTTCTGTACAATACTAAAGAAGCAACTACTATTTCTGCTTAAGCTGTCCCAAAGCTAAAACTTTGTGACATTTCTTCAGAACGCTGAAGAGGAGGTTGACATAAACAGTGTTCTTGCTTTCTACTATTTATTTGTATTTCTCTTCTCTAGGAGTCTACTTTGACTGCTGTGTCAGACAGATTAAGTTTGTGGACTTCTGTGGGAAGTACCGCCTCCCACTCATGCACTACTTGTGCTCTCCTGAGTGCTCCTCCCCCTGCAGCTCTGCCTCGCACAGCTCCACATCCCAGAGTGAGTCTGACTCCGAGGACGAAGCCAGCGTTGCTGCACACAGAATGCAGAAAGTTCTTCTTGGTTGAGCACAGTCGTGGGGCCTGTGAAATAATAAAAAGCTGAGCAGAGAAACAGCTTGAAAAAACCTTGTTGCCCTCATCAAGAAGAGTACATGAAAGAAGAGTTTATATTCCATCTGCCTGTCCAGCTAGAATGAGTCCAGTTCCATGTTTAGATAGACTTCACTCTGAATGGCAGTTTGCAGTGTTCACAGCAGGATGGTACATTCTAAAGAGCAGCCTGGGACCAGCTGCTGCTGCTGAGATGAGGAAAGTGAGCAATCATCAAGGCTATACTACCTTTGGCAGTGGGTTGAACACTACACCACAGAAGGAGCCTTCTCCTTATATTACTCATTTCTACATGACAGACCCATCCAAATGAACCCACAGGTAGTTACATAGGACGTAAGCCTTTCTGACCAAATAACTGCTAAAGAATATAACTTTTAAGTGGGATATTGAAACTTTTGCTTTGTTCTAGATGATGATGATTATTAATCTGTCTAGCAATGACTGTTAAAGTGCCTTAATCATTCCAATGACATGGAATTTTATGCAAGAAATAATGCCAGAGCAACCTAAAACCTGACATACAGAACCCTTAAAAAATGCTTTAACAACTCAGTGAATCACACCGAGCCCACTGCCATCTTAACTTCTTTTTTGGTTTCAACATAGCAGTGATCCCTCTTTAAAA
The DNA here is from genome assembly GCF_024711535.1 of Dipodomys merriami. Taxonomy (NCBI): domain Eukaryota; kingdom Metazoa; phylum Chordata; class Mammalia; order Rodentia; family Heteromyidae; genus Dipodomys; species Dipodomys merriami. The sequence continues at coordinate 74,090,096 of NW_027203381.1, forward strand.
AAAAAAATTCTTAAATTATCGTTAAGTACTTGTACAAAGGGGTTTCAATTCAACATGTTTATGAGTACAAAGCAGCAGTGAACCTGCTTGAACCAGTCACTTTATACTTAATGGGAGACCACAATCTTAATCAATCTGTTTATCATAAGACAGAATAATATATTTTGACAGAAAATTGTAGAGGACAAGCTAATTTGTGAGTGGGGGAAAGGTTAGAATTTGTAGCAGCCAAATGTGACCCACTTGCCTGTGCTATTAATCTAAACTGTACCTTTGAAATATTTCCAAGAAAAGCTAGTATGGTTAGATAAACATGACAAGAAGGCCAAAGTTGAAAGCCAGGGAATTAGATTCATACAGTGTGTAAAACTGGTTTAACAATGGAACACTTGGAAACTAAAGTACTGATAAATAGCAAAAATAAAGAAATACTGTTTATTATACCTTTAAAGTGTAGGAGGAAAATAGCTCCGCAAATTATTGCCATTAGAAATTACCGAATTTTGATTAGCTAGTTTAATGTGCAGTAGAATTGAACCGTAGTACAACTGTTAGTTGATGTAAAGAACACAACGCATGTAAAATGATTAGACTAGAGCCTATAATGGCATAAATGTACAGGTCAGATTGCATTAGAATGCCAGGTGACCTCTTATAGGCACAGTTAAGTTTCTGTATATATTATTTTTATCGTAGAATATCATAGAGGTAATTCAGGGTTTGTGTGTGTTTGTATGTTCATTCATGAAACATGAGAGTTTCATGACTGCAGTTGTGAGACGCTGCTATAGTGAGTCCCCTTACCTTCTCCTTGTTAAAGTGTAGTAAGATTTTTTTTATTATTTAGAAATGTTCTGCCTATATCTATAGAAGTAATGATTATATTGTATATTGTAAACAACAAGTAACAGAGTCTTTGCTTACATCTTCCACTGAGCCACAGCAGGCTACAGACTGAAATCATGAAAGGTAAAGGTTGCTTAAGCAGTGCCTACATCAAACCTAAAATGCTTATGTAAATCACTCATTGATAACACCAAGTTTTTCTGGCTTAAATGCTTCTAAATAACATTTTTTTTCTGTGCTACTGAGATTTGACTGAGGACCTCATGCCTACTTGCTTGTTGCTTAGCTGGTTAAACAATGCTACCAATCTGGCTTTTTGCTGATTAATTGGAGGTGGAGTCTTGCAGACCTTTTCCTGCCTGTTCTGGCTTCAAACTGTGTTGCTCTGGATCTCAGCGTCATGAGTAGCTAGGATTACAGCATAACACAATATGACCCAGCTTCTACTTCTTCATGGACTATCAGCTTGACCTAAGTAATAGCTTGAATAATCTTTTAAGAATTAGTTTTTGTAAAATAAATAGGTAAATATAGCACTTAGCCCTATGTACTCTTTCCAGCTTCCTATGAAGGTATACTGCATTATCTTTAATAGAAATACATATAGCAGACATGGTTTCTAACCTGTGCCATATAATGTAGATATATACTAATAGTGAATGTTCTGTCAACAAAAAGTTCATGATAGTTCTTTACATGTTTTTAAAATGTAGGATCAATGTGCAACTGTTTTTAATAACTTTGTATTTGTTTGGGAGGGATGCTAGAGATGAAATAGAGCCTTTGCTCATACAGGGCAAGCACTATTCCATTGAGCTACAGCCCCAGCCTAACTTTGTTTTGATTTTTGTGTATTTGAGACAGGGTCTTGCTATGCAGGCTGGCCTAGAATTCTTTATGTAGCTCAGACTGTCCTTAACTGGTAATCTTCCTTTCTGTACCTACCAAGTATTGGGATTACGGGCATATACCACCAAGTCCGGCCTGTCTGGTAACTTGTTATGAAATCTTCACTTTAGTTGTTAGTTTTATATTTTATTCCTTATTTTTGATCTTCTACATGGATGCTAGTAATGTATAGGACTTTCCTTGTTATAGAAATATAGAAGATGAGATAGAAAGGATTTGATCCTCTAGAAACAAGATGATCCTGAGTCAGACAGCAGACAAATATGTATTGAAATGGCAGTACTATTATCTGAAATAGAAAGGGGTGCTTTGTACAGTCTTAGTCATGTTTACCCCTAGAATCCAAATAGAGTTAGAGACATAGTCCTACACATTTAGGAAACAGGAAGGTTAGCTAATATGTTATTTGGTGCCAGGGACTGATTGACACAGAGACCAATTATGCTCAGTGTTCCCTTTATTTGAGTAATAACAAAGGTAGATAGATCCTTTTGTTTTATTATGTTATCAGGAGTCTCATTATGGAGTACAGGCTGGCCTCAAACTTGCAGTCTTCTTTTTTTTTTTTTTTGGTCCGGTTGTGGGGCCTGAACTCTGGGCCTGGGCGCTGTCCCTCAGCTCTTCAGCTCAAGGCTAGCACTCTACCACTTGAGCCACTTCCGGCTTTTTTCTTTTTGCTTATGTGGTGCTGAGGAATCGAACCCAGGGCCTTGAGCATGCAAGGCAAGCACTCTACCACTGAGCCACCTTCCCAGCCCATGCAGTCTTCTTGTCTTTGCCTCCCAATTGCTGGGATTATAGGTGTGGGCCACCTCACTCAGCTTTGTATTTTACTTCCAAATGTGTTCTGGAGCTGTCTTGTTCTAAACATCTTGGTATTAAAATTTTTAAGTTGCTGACTTTAAAAATACATTTTAGACTCTACAACGAACAGGGAAACATTTCTTGCGCTATAAAAACAAAGTCCACAGCCAGGAACTGGTGGCTCATGCTTGTAATCCTATCTACTCAGGTAGGTGAGATCTGAGGATTGAGGTTCAAAGCCAGCCTGGGCTGGAAAGGCTGTGAGACTCTTAACTTCAATAAACTACTCAGAAAAAGCTGGAAGTGATACTGTGGCTCAAGTGATAGAGTGCTAGCTGTGAGTAAAATGAAGCCACAGACAGTGCCCAGACCCTGAATTTAAGCTTAAAGGCCCGAACCAAAAAAAAAAAAAAATCCACAGTAGTATAGAGTAATACTGCAAATAGTTCTGTTCAACATTGTAAATGTTAAAATGCTGATGCTGGAAGGTTAGATTTTGTTTGTTTGGTAGTTTTTTTCTGGTTCTGGGGTGTAAGCCAAGGGCCTCATATACCCCAGCCCTTTTAGTTTGTGTGTTGTTTTTTGAGATAAGGCCTCACTCACCCTAACCTGAGTTGGCCTGAAATTTATAATCCTCTAGTCTATGCCACCCAGGTAGCTGGGATTACAGATGTATACCACTGAGCTAGTTTAAAATAAATCTTTAGCAACAAAGGGCAGAGAGAGAAGTCACACCCAAGGATATTCCTAAGCTAAGAAAGCCCTTTAAGGTAACTGAATTGTAAGTTATTAAATGAACTACTATCATCTGAAAACCTTTATTACAATTATTTTATTACCTTTATAACAGTTACTCAATACCTGCTACTGAGAGCTGGTCTTTATCTCTCAAATGAAGAGCCAGCAAGTGATAGGATTTTCTTCCAGCCAACTTTGCTTCTCCTGCAGGGAGAAAGAAGTACCTCATTAACCTAGAATTTGTGGTACAGCAGATAATCTTGGTTAATGTTTAGCTTTTCATTGTAGGGGGAAAAAAAAGTAAGCAAATACTGACAGTTTGATCTTTGAAAACTTTTTTAGCAGTACTTATTTACATATTAGAGAAATGAATGGTTATTTGCTAAATTTCAGATGATCTCATATAGGGAAAACTTTACCCTTTATAGTTCATACACAAAATTAGTTTAGCTATGCACAGTAAACTAGTTTAGTTAAAACCTAAATGATTAGGTAAAACCTAAACAATCCCCCATTCATCCAAAAGTAGAGATTTTATTATATCATAATATTACTCCTCATTTAATCCAAAGAGCTTTTAAATTTTGCTGGGTATTTAACCTCAGTAAAGGCTATTGTGTTGGCTTTTAGGCAGTATGGCCTATAATGCATAGTTCTAATTTCTTCTGCATAAAAGAAGCATACTTGACCATCACCTTCTCTATTTTAACACTAAATTCTATGTATCAACAGATTTCGTTTTTAACAAGTCATTTAATTTTGTGCTTTTTTATAGTTCTAATCTTTTTAAACATACCTATGTTGTTTGCGGTCAGAGGGTAATAAGTGCCTTAAAACCTCTATTGACCCAGGATTGGGGAAACTAGAGTGAGAGCCTCATGATCTCTGGCCTTTGACTTGAGTGAGAAAGACTGATCTTGAGAGATTTTTTTCCACCTGAAACAGGGCCTGTTGTATCAGTGTAGAACTTGTAGGGAGGTAACCTCAATACACTGCTACCGAAGGGCACTGTCATAAAGAACGGTACCTTGAAATAAAATGAGTGAAAGATGTTTCTTGGATTTTATTTCAAAAATGTGCCTGGTACCATAATAGGATAACAGCAATTTCTTTATATTACTCCCTTTATATAGCACATATATACCAACTCCACATATATATAGCGCAAATGTAGCATCAGACGTAGATATATTGATTGGCACTGTGAGATTTAGCATGCTTTGTCACTGATTTTTTATTGTAGTATAGACTGAAAGAGGGTGTGTCTTCAATATTTTTACCTGTGAATACATTTTAAAAATCCTTTTCTTGGTTCGATGTTTATTAAGAATTGAAGTAAAGATTGACTAATAAACACTGCACATATTCACCAGGCAATTCTGATTTGGATGCTACGATTACTTACCTAGCTTGTTAGTATCTAAGGGAAATAGTGTGAGATACGTTAAAATCTGTTAGTTCTAGGAAGGTTATTTATATACTATCATACCAGAAAGCCACAGTGAAAGAACCATCCACATTCACCACACACTGCTTTGGCTTTGTTTCTTTGGTTTTGAATAAATGGAGATAACACTGCTTTTTTTCAGTGTCACCTAGAGGAAGGAACTGGGACACTGCTATTCCTGGTATTGGAAACAGTAAGACATCCTTTAATTTGTGTATATCTGATGTGTAAGAGAATCCCTTCACAAGTTTTGCTCACGAGTAGCATTCTACATTTGAGCTGCACCTGCAGTCCGTTCCACTGATCTTCGTGATTAACCTTGATGTGATGTGTTACTGAGAATGAGTATTATACTCAGCAGTCACTTTACAGTAGTTGTATAGAGACTTATGTTGAAGTTTGGTGCATTCTGACCCCATTTTACATTCATGATAAAATTATAATAGAAAAAAAATCTTAGAATAACCAGTATTTTAACTTTTCATAAAGCTTGGGACTTCAAAGTATCAATAGAGGATGCTGAACTTTTACTTTGGTAAGATGACTGATCTAATTTCTTAATTTCTGTATTTGAAATATTTTTAATTAGGTATGTAATTAAAGCCTAATATTAAAAGTAATAAGTAATTCAGCAATATAATTCAAGAATAAAATTTTATTTTATGGATAAGATATAGTTTATTGTATCAAATTTAAATGTTACCTTATAATGGTAAATTCCTTAAAAAGAATATTTAAACTACTTTGAGTACTTCCTTCCCCCTCCAAAACATCAAAACATTGTAATCTTGCATTAACTAATATTTTATGTGAATTTTGCCTTATTAAACATTGTGCCTTATTTTATTAAGTTTTGTGAAATCCAGCTCTATATTTTGGAAAAATAACAGTATTTTATTCTTAATGAATATGAATTTACTCTTTAAAAATCTAAAATCCTTACAATGTTTGTATTTGCCTATTATATCATTGCTTATCTGTTTATTGAACTCAATACATGAATCCCATAAAATTAAGTGTGTGCTAGCATTTATTCTCCGTGCTTGAAACAAAGGATAAAAGATGGGTTAGTCCAGCTTCTTGTCTGCTGGAGTTCTGCAGGAAAGCTCAGCCCATGTGTTCTAGACAGTAGAACAGAACATGATGTTCTGGGTAAGCAGGTCAGATGAGGTCAAATGTTAAAGACCTTAGTGTTGCCCAGTGTAAGAGTCCAGATGATTAATATTCTAACTTCAGCCATCTTAAGTAGCAGGTAAGTTTTCCTCTGTTTTACTTGTTCCCATTTAAACATATAAGAAGTCTTCAGGACAGCTGAATTAAACTGACTGCATTGAACATTAGAATCAAGGGAGAGTTCCAAATATGCAGATAATAGGGGTCCAACTTAAACCCCATTTCCAGCTGCCCTAAGTGACTTGGTTACCTAGTAGGTGCCAAGCAGTGCCTTAGTCTCCCTGGTAACTTGAGGCTGGTAGAATCAGATATTAAGATGCCTATATAGGACCCAAGTGATGAAGTGACTTGCCCAAGGTTCTCTTGGATTATGACAGCTGGAGCTAGATTCCATACATTTTCCAATATAATTGAGAGGCTTTATACAGAGATGTATAAGGAAGTTGAATGCCTACACTAGCACAGATCGCTGACCCAATGTTCTTTGAACATCCATTAGTCACTTTCTGAACTGAAAGTGCTTTGAGCACATATGATGGTATATTCAAGTGGAATGGGCCTAAAGGAAGGTAGGCTATCTCTAAGCCAGTGTTCACCAAATCATGGACACCAGAAGCAATATGTGGTTTGACTTCATGGGAAATGTGCGTGAAAAGGTGTCTTGGTCAAACTTTCGGGTTCTAGCCATAAGGCTAGGGACTTTGTATGAGGAAAACCTGGTCACATTGCAGACTGCTTCTGGTGACTGCAATCAAAGCGGGCTGACATAAGCCAACATTCCCAAGAAAGGAAATATGGGGTGAGGCAGTTAATCCATAAACTTAGGTTCTCTGGACAGAAAATAGTGAAGGCAGTTGAACTCAACTACAGATTTTTGTAAGCACCATGCCTAATTTTTGCCTGAGGTTTTTTTTTTTTTTTTTGGGGGGGGGTCCAGTTGTGGGGACTGAACTCTGAGCTGGGTGCTGTCCCTCAGCTCTTCAGCTCAAGGCTAGTGCCACAGCACCAATTCCAGCTTTTTTTCTGCTTATGTGGTGCTGAGGAATCAAACCCAGGGCCTCATGCATGCGAGGCAAGCGCTCCACCACTGAGCCAACTTCCCAGCTTGCCTGAGTTTTTTAGATTATGATTCTTTTTCTGTTTAAGTCTGAATAATATTGCCATCTTCAGATTTCTGTAAATACATAGATGTAAATAGAAAAGAAAACTTGTTCATTATAACATGGGAACTCTGGAAAGAAAATATTAAGATGTTACAGATATTTTCTCTAGCTTTTTAAGACTTTTTTGAGAGTTTTTTGTTTTTGTTTTTTCGGTCTTGAGGCTTGAACTCTGAGCCTGGGCACTGTCCCTGCGCTCCAGCTCAAGGCGAACACTCCACCACTTGAGCCACAGCACTACTTCCAGTTTTCTGGTGGTTGTGGGAGGTAAGAGTCTCATGGACTTTCCTGCCTGGGCTGGCTTTGATCCTCAGATCTCAGCTCCTGATGCCCGGCTTTTTTGTGAGCTTTAAAAACAAGTAATGGTACATGAGTTGGGTATGATTTCTTAGAAGTTAAGCTTATTTTACAGCTGGAAAACTTCTACAATTTTAGAATTTATTGTTAGCCTTGACAATGACCTCTTGAGGTTTTTGTAATGGAAGAGTCTAGAATTATCTATGGCCAAAGTTCTATTTTTATAGCTCAAAAACATTTGTAAACTCGTATCACTGACCACAAATTGGTTATAGTCATTTCAATGTAGGTCTTTTTATCTTCCCTCAACCAGTGTACTCTCAGCCAAGGACAAAGTAAAATATTGAAAATTTCATCCCTAATCTTCAATTAAAATTCCACCCTTTCTACCATTTGTAAGGGGTTGGAATAATGGATAGCAAATGTCAATAAGCAGTTTTGAAACCATATATTCCTGCCAAGGGCAGCATCTCACAAAGGAAAGGCATACGTGTAGTCAACCAATGAGGTAAGAATGAACCAGATGATTACTAGCTGCCTGTGGCAGAATTGTAATTACATTTTTGGCCTTGGCATGTTACAGGAATTTCTCCTTAATCTTAAAACCTTCACATGGGTCTGGGAAGGTGGCTCAGTGGTAGAGCGCTTGCCTTGCATGCCTGAGGCCCTGGGTTCGATTCCTCAGCACCACATAAGAAAAAAGAAAAAAGCCGGAAGTGGCGCTGTGGCTCAAGTGGTAGAGTGCTAGCCTTGAGCTGAAGAGCTCAGGGACAGCACCCAGGCCCAGAGTTCAGGCCCACGACTGGACCCAAAAAAAACAAAAAGACAAAAACAATTATCACTGGAGGAAGTATTTTATGATGGCCTTGTGATGCATACTAGACAGATTAGAAATATAGGCAACTTCTAAATTACAGGCAGGCAGTATGATGCTGGTAAGTGTGATCCTGTGAGTGTATGTGTGCTATCATGTTATTTTTGGACTTTATCTGGTTCCAAAATAGTCTTTCTCAGCGTCTCAAACTATCCACTATTGTAAAGTGAACACACACTTCTCTTGCTTCCTACCTGTGTTGTTGTTGTGACACCTGTTTGGAAGAGAATGGAATCCAACCAAGCTCTCTACGAGAGACATAAATCCAATAACACGGCGGAACATCCAAGTTGTGATAAATTGAGAAAAGAGTTCTTGACCGTGAGGCTTTCCACCTTGATACAGACTAACATAGATGGAGAAAGGTTGACATCCAGGAGGAAGGAAAGACAAACTCCTCGGTGCCTTAGGCTGTTCTCAGGAAGGTTGGGTGTACCTTTCTCACTGAACCACATTGAAATTGTGCATTTGTTGATTGTCATATAAATCCCTGTACATATTCTTTGTAAACGTATCCTAATTACGAATTCCTTATTATCTTTATAAATTCTTGGGTAACACTTATTGACGTAGGTCAAATCAATACTTATGTTCAGATAGGCCCAAATCTGTGTGTAGTCATACATGTGGGGAGAGAGAGACCCTGAAAATATACACATGCACACCCAAAGGTGAAATTTGGGTCATTGGATACAAAAAAGCAGAATGTATCAGCCACTTTCACCTGAGCACATGGCTCAGAGATGAGCAAATGGGGACGGTAGTCAGGACTGGGCCTACAGTGTCCTATGATCGCTTTCCTCACCCCTCCTTGGAGAGATGTAGAGACGAAGCCAGCTTAAAACAAGTCCAGATAGGTGCTCTGACTTAAAACAGATGTTTCTTATCAAAGTTTGAAAGGATTTCATTATTAATGAGCCTGTTGCCACATGAGAGAGATTTTCCTAAGTGTGCCTTTGAGTCTAAGATAACTAGTATCTAATCTTTTCCCTCCAACTCCCTCCCTCCCCTTTCTTTCCCTCTAATGTAACCATGAGAACCAAGACAGGATTAGGCAATCATTCATACACCACCAGACTTGGAAATTCATGCCCCATCATAAATTTGAGCAGTTGGAAAGGTGAAAAGGTCATGTTAGATGCAGATGCTGATTTAAGAAATCCTAAAATCAGGAAGTGGCACTGTAGCTTACGTGGTAGAGCTCTTGCCTTGAGCTGAAGAGCTGAGGGACAGCATCCAAGCTCAGAGTTCAAGTCCCATAACCAAAAAAAAATCCTAGAATCAATGTTCCAAAGACAGCAACATCATTGATGATTTTTGGCACTATTGTCTTACTTTTCTTCCTTCTCCTTTTCCTCCTCTTACTCTTCCTTTCATTTAATATTATGACAAGGATATTTAGGGCACATAATTCGATTTGGGGGACATACCAGGTGTCTTGACTTCCAAAGGTTTATTTAGTAAGTGGTTAAGAACTAGAATATTCAAGACAATGGCAATGTGAGCATAATTACTTTATCTTTGACTAATGACTCCAATATGTTAAATGGACACTGAGGTCTATGAGTATATGAATAAAAATGAGGCAGATGGCTTTGTATGAGTCAGAAAAGGAAGAAAGGGTGCCAGGATACCCACTCCTACCACCTAAAATCCCTAGAGCAACAACACTTAACTCCAGGGAAACTTGACTTGCAGAGATTGTGTGGCTTCTAAGGATAGTGTGGGATTTCAGCCCCCACATGAAAACATGTTTTGGCACCAGGTCTCAAGAAGATAAGCAGGAATGGAATGGTGCAAGTTTTCTTCTTCTTCCTCCTCCTCCTCCTCCTCCTCCTCCTCCTCCTCCTCCTCCTCCTCCTCCTCCTCCTCCTCCTTCTTTCTTCTTTCTTTCTTCTTTCTTCTTCTTCTGGCTTGAACTCAGGGCCTGGGCGCTGTCCCTCAGCTCTTCAGCTCAAGGTGACTGGCGACTGCTCTACCACTTGAGCTACAGCACCACTTTCAGTTTTCTGATGGTTTATTGTAGATAAGAGTTTCATGGACTTTCCTGCCCTGGCTGGCTTTGAACCATGATCCTCAGATCTCAGGCTCCCGAATAGCTAGGATTACAGGCATGAGCCACCAGTGCCCTGTGCAAGTTCCTTCTTGTGTGTATGCCGCGCGTGTGTGCTCATGCTCATGTGCCAGTACTAAGGTTTGAACTCAGGGCCTGGGCACTGTCCCTGAGCTTTCTTTTTCAAGGCTAGTGCTCTATCACTTGAGCCATAGCACCACTTCTGAGTTTTATTTTGATGGTTAACTGGAGGTAAGAGTCTCATAACCTTTTTTCCCAGGCTGGCTTCAAACTGCAATCCTCAGATCTCAGCCTCCTGAGTAGCTACGAATACAGGAGTGAGCCACTGGCACCTGGCTAGGTTCCTTCCCTTTTATGAGGCTCAGAGAAGCACCAAAACAACTAAGCAGGGCTCAAGGTAGATAGCTTGTGTCCACAACTAAGAGCCCAATGTTGCCTTTCTCCACATCAGTGTCCACTGCCTAAGGACACTGGACAGGGCAAATAATAGCATCTCTAAGGAGAGAGAGAAAAAATTTTCCATTTAATTTTGTATTTGAGTGAAGGGGGGCGGTGATTGCTGTGAAGACCCAAATTAGCAAGCTAGACAATCAAATGAAGGAAATATTTCAAAGCACAAAGCAACTAGAGAGGAAGCCCCTGAAGTCATTGAGAGAAAAGAGACTTGGTGGTAGAGCCAAAAACTCCTACTATATTGGGAGACCTGAATGGAGAAAGGAAACTAAGGGGAAAGGGTTAAGTAAGGATAACAGCTAAATTGAATGTAATAAAAAAAATGTAGAAAGTACAAGCAAACACAAAATCCCTTTTGCAAAAAAGTAATCAGATCTGGCCTGATTAAGAAAAGACTGAGCAGCCCGGGCGCCTTTGGCTCACGCCTGTAATCCTGGCTACTCAGGAGGCTGAGATCTGAGGATCATGGTTCAAAGCCAGCCTGGGAAGGAAAGACCATGAGACTCCTATCTCCAATAAACCACTAGAAAACCGGAAGTGGCACTGTAGCTCAAGTGGTAGAGTGCTTGCATTGAGCTGAAAAGCTGAGGGACAGCACCCAGGCCCAGAGTTCAAGCCCCATAACAACAACAACAACAAAAGACTGAGCAAAGGTAAATAACATAAACAAGTCTATAAAAAAAACTACAACAGAAAGGTGACTAAGAATAAAATAAGAGAAACCTTTGCCACCAAACTGGAACCCCAAAGGAAGTGAGTAATTTCTTGGATCGAAGTGGACCCTTAAATAAAGAAAAGATAAATAGATCAATTAGCTTAGAATGTTACTTCAAAACTTGAATTGAAAAAGATCCCAGGAAGCCGGATGCTGGTGGCTCACGCCTGTAATCCTAGCTACTCAGGAGGTTGAGATTTGAGGATTGAGGTTCAAAGCCAGCCGGGACAGGGAAGTCTTTGAGACTCTTATTTCTAATAAATCACCAGAAAACCAGAAGTGGATCTGTGGCTCAAGTGGTAGAGTGCTCACCTTGAGCTGAAGAGCACAGGGACAGCACCCACAGAGTTCAAGCCCCACAACTGACCAAAAAACAAAAGATCACAGAATTACTTGGGCTCACAGCTGAGTATGAGTCAGGTATCTTTTAGTTCATTCTGATGTTATATCAGAGTCAAGAGTCAAGGCCTAGGAGGGGAGGAGAGAGGGAGAGAGAGAGAGAAAGACAGACAGAAAAACACCCTTAAAACCATCTTGTAAGTTGCTTTTCTGAGTCATCCAGGTCAAAGCTATCTCATGCTCTGCTAGACATGTAGTCTTCTGTATCTTCAAAATGTCACTATGGCTTTTTCCAAAAAGAAAGGTCCATTATTATCTCTGAGCTTTTCTTTTTCCAGGCTGCTGACATTTCTTTCTGTTGCCTGAGGTGTCAATGGAAAGTTCCAGACAGGCTCACATAGGTACAGGCACAAGCGAGGGTTGCCAAGTTCTGACTTAAATCTGGTCCACAGCAACGGTCAGCTGCATTTTGATTTCAGATATATTAAAACATAAAATATTAGTCCCAGAGCAGATGAGATACAGAGTACAAAAACACAGACTGGGGCTGTGAAGGTGGCTCAGTGGTAGAGCACTTGCCTTGCATGCCTGAGGCCCTGGGTTCGATTCCTCAGCACCACATAAGCAAAAAGAAAAAAGCCGGAAGTGGCGCTGTGGCTCAAGTGGTAGAGCCCTAGCTAGCCTTGAGCTGAAGAGCTGAGGGACAGCGCCCAGGCCCAGAGTTCAGGCCCTACGACTGGACCCCAAAAAAAAAAAAAAAAACACAGACTACCCAACTGCTCTCACATATGGAACACAATCACGAACCCTCTAGATAAGGTATTTGCAATCAGGATTGTGCCTTGTATCAAGAGAATAATGACACAGCACCAGACCCTCAGCAGTTGGACAGCAGGAAGAGAAAAGGATGAAGGTAGTTAAGTCAAGTGTTGCTTCAGCTTTTGTTTAGAAAAGCTAGCTGAGTTAAGTCCATTAATATTGAAAATTAGGAATACATGGAATTCTATCCCTCCATCAGAAAGAATGACACTGCCCCATTTGTTATGAAATGGAAAGACTTGGGAAAAAATTATATTAACTGAAGCCAGACCCAAAGAAACATAGTTCCCATGGTTTCACTTATTTGCAATAACTGGTATATGTCTAGGATAATCTTACCAGACAAGCAGAAAAGATCAAAAGCTATGTACATATGACCTTATAAGATGATGCTAAATGAATTAAACCCCAAGTTAGGGACACGAGGTTTTTTTCTTCGTTGCTGTTGTTTTTAATGTACTATGTGATTTTTTTTTGTTTATTTTGTATGTTCTTACCCCCACAGTATAACCCCTGTTTTCACTGTATTTGATTCCAATGTCCTGCATCTTGTATATACATTTTTCTGATTTGGGAAGGGGAAGGGAAAAAACAAAATGTTTAAGCAAGGATGCAGGTTGACCCATTGTAACAAGATGTACAAGACACTATGTTGAAAATGAACTTTACAACTCAGGGGGAGGAGTTGGGGTAGTGGGGAGGGAAGGAATAGTAGGAAGAAAACAAGGGAGGGGTAACAATGCTCAATAGGAAATGTATTCATTACCTTACTCATGTAACTGTAACTCCTTTGTACAGTATCTTTATAAAAAAAATTTTTTTTAAAGAAAAGAAAAGCAGTACTTGCCTATGGACCTGGAGACCAGAGTTGCAATCCTGATGTAGTCACCTAGTGAGAGAATTATTCTCTAGTTCTCCGTGTCTTCAAATGGAAGAAGGCCATGCCCAAGGTCCTCTGCTGATACTCTAGGAATTCATGTATCTAGAGCTCTTCCACTAAGAATCCAGTCCAGGACTTACCTTGGATCTTGGACAAGTCAAACCCTTGACTAGTCTGGAATAAAACTGGTCACACTGGCCAATAAATCTTCCTGCTCTTTCATTTCCCACATCAGTGCAGTCTAATCCCAACTGGAATGGAAATAAAAAATTACTGGGTTCCCTCTTCAATCTATTCTATAAAAACCTAGGTCAGCCCCCGCAGCTGCCTTGGGTGAGAGTCACAGAATAAGACCTTGAGCTCATTTTCCAGCACACACACATCCCTCCCCTCTCCCCCTCCATCCCTCCTCTGGGCATTGCTTTTGCCATGATGAATTTACATATATTTACTTTCTCTTATAGACAAACATAACATACAATTTGTTATCTTAGCCATGTTTAAGCATACAGTTCAGCAGTAGTAAACACGTCCGCATTGCATTCTCTTACAGCCTCTTCATTTTTTTTTATTCATGTGCCCTTCATAACAAGTCAAATAGCACCTAAAGGCATAAAAAGGAAATGTGAAAAAAATCTTACAGTCATCCTTTCCAAAGACAATTCCTCGCAGGTTCAGTTCCAGAAAAGGTATATATCCACATGTACTTATGCTTTTTATATTTATATAGTACACATAGGTTTCTTTTATATATATATAATATATATTTTATATATATATAAATATATAATATATATATATTATATAGAGAGAGATAGATAGATAGATAGTGTGTGTGTGTGTGTGTGTGTGTGTGTGTGTGTGTGTGTGTGTGTTACTGCCCCTTGCTTTTTTATTAATAAAAAAAAAAATCTTGAGCCAGGCAGTGGTGGCTGGTGCCTGTAACCCTAGCTACTCAAGAAGCTGAGATCTGAGGATCCGGGTTTGAAGCCAGCCTTGGGCAGGGAAATCGTTAGACTCTTACCTCCAATTAACCACCAGAAAACTGGAAGTGGAGCTGTGGCTCAAAGTGGTAGAGCACGTGCCTTGAGCTAGTAAGTTCAGGGACAATGTCCAGGCCCTGAGTTCAAGGCAAAAAAAAAAAAAAAAAAAGATACATGCAACCTACTTTTTTCTTATGTACTATCTTGTGAAGTTAGCTTTGGTGTGTGTGTGTGTTGTACTGATGTTTGAACTATTTGAATCACATCCCTATATATATATGTTTGCTTTAGTTTATTTTTCAGATAGGGTCTTCTGCTTTTTTCAGTCTTCCCAACTAGCTAGGATTACAGGAATGCACTATCATATCCAGCTTGGGTTTTCTTTGTTTTTTACAGACTTGCTTACTGTTTTGCTTAGGCTGACAAACCTACATCCATCTATGTTTACCTCCTGGGTAGCCAGGATTACAGACCTACATCGCTATTACCAGCTCCAACTTTTGATTTTAAGTGCAATTTAGAAACACAATAAATTCCTGGTAATTTCTTGTCATGTGAAGTTAGCTGCTTACCAATTACTCTTTAAAACAAAAAGAAGATCACTGTCCAGACCATATGGCAATGCCTGGTTTCCGGAAGTTTCCCTAGTATTTCTTTCTACCTTTTTGAAGATCAAACTTTCTGGAAGAAATACACTGTTTGCCTTCTACAGGAAGACAGAATACAAAGGACCAGCACCTCTGTTACCATATGAATATTTCCCTTGTAGATAGATGTAGCAAGGTAGGTTTTTGGTGTTTGTGCCTGATTATATACCTCAAAAATAATGCCTTACCTCTGCCAGCCTGAGAGCAGGTGTTACAGAGGCAGTGGGTCTACTGTGAGTGCTGAGCCTGCAGCAAGTTTGACCTCTGTCCCTAGTTCCTAGGAGATAACCCCTACATCTAAAGTAATGAGGATGTCTTTGTTATTCATGGTGGGCACCTCAGAGCAAATCTGCTAGCTTATAACAAGTAGGAGACTCATGGTAGGTCCTTGGAAGGTCATGCTAATGTGACTTTGGCTGGGGACTAGCCATGTCAGAAAGACCAAATCTATGTTTAGAGCAAAAGACAGGGTTTAAAGCTTTTCCTTTTCCTTTTCCCATTGTTATTTCTTTCCTTATATTCTTCAGCTTGGCTTTTTCAAAGGGGAAGTTAGTTGAGGATTACGTTCAACCACATGAACAATGATTCCATCATTCATCCCTTCTGCAATAAAACCCCAATAAAAACTCTGGACGCTGAAGCTTAGGTGACACTCCTTGGTTGGCAATACCCTTCACATTGTCACATAAGGATGTGTCAGGTTGATAATACGTCTTGAGCATAACAGAAGCTTTGTTTTGCGGTGCCTCCCTGACCTTGCTCTACTCTCTGCCTTTTGCTTGTTCTAAGTTGTAAAAAAAAAATTTTTTTACTATAATAAAATGAATTGTTTTGTGTTTTATTTGAGACAGGATCTCACTCTGTAGCCCAGCATGGCTTCCAAATCCTTCTACCTCAGACTCAAGTGCTGGGATTATAGGTATGCATGCACCCCCAGAACTGTCTAAAACTGCAATTGTGAGTATAATACTTTCCTGACTTCTGTGACATGTTCAGCAAGCAAGTAAACTAGAGAGGATAGTGGGATTCCCTAAACTTTTAGCCAGATAATCAGAAGCAAGGGTGATCTGGGACCCCAGATAACTATTGGTAACTGAATAAGAACAGCTATGTGAAGGTCTTTGGCCTAACTCCGGGTAGTTGGTCTCAGAAGTCATAGGAAGGTGGGTATTGAGGAAGAAGTAAGGACTGAAATTCAGCTACTTCTACCCTTGTGCAATGTCTTCTCTCCTATGACACAAGAGAGTGAGATGGCTTTTCATCTCTCCATGTTCCTGAAGAGTTGAACAATCTCTACTTCTAAGAGGTGCTTACAAGCTGACAAACATTGACTCCTAATTTGGGCCCACAAATTAGCTAAAAGCAGGATAAAGGCTAAGTATTCCATTTTGTACCTATGTCCTTTGCCCTAAGCCATTCTCTCCTGTGGTCACTGCAGCCATTTTGGAAGCCTGGAAGGAATGGATAGGAGCCAGGACCACCTGCCATACAGCAGTGACTCTTACTATAGCAAGCCCCCACCTGGCCAGTCCTGAGACAATGGGACTTAGCTCTTCTTCTCACTCCCTAAGAGCCTATGATAAAAGCTCAAAGTGACAAGTAGCAGCAGTAATCATAATAATTTAGCAGAAGTCAGGAAGCCCCATGTCTGGTGGTTATAGAATTTCAAAAATCTCTCAACTTATGGGTTAAAAAATGCATTAGAAAAAAGCAATGAAAACTATAAGGAGATACAATAAAAATTGCCAGGTGCCAGTGGCACCTGGAATGCTAACTACTTAGGAGGCTGAGATCCGATGATCATGGTTCAAAGCCAGTCCAGGCAGGAAAGTCTGTAGACTCTTATTTCCAATTTATCACCAAAAAAGCCAGAAGTGGAACTGTGGTTCAAGTGGTAAAGTTCTATCCTGAGCAAAAAAGAGCTCAGAGACAGTACCCAGGTCCTGAGTTCAAGTTCCAGAACCAACACACACGCGCGCGCGCACACACACACACACACACACACACACATACATGCATGCATGCACACACACACACAGAGTTCATGAAATCATGAAGGATACAGATGAAGTAACCTAAGACTTTCCATTAGTCAAAGTACTTCAATCTTGACACAGGAAAATTTAACACAATCAACATATTCAATGGATAATGGACTAAGGGAATCCAGTGCTCAGCGAATAGCACAAAGATTTAGAGGAAACTCAAGAAGCACATCAAAATAGCTGGCTTCTTTTTTTTTTTTTTTTTTTGGTCTGGTTGTGGGGCCTGAACTCTGGGCCTGGGCGCTGTCCCTCAGCTCTTCAGCTCAAGGCTAGCGCTCTACCACTTGAGCCACAGCGCCATTTCCGGCTTTTATCTTTTTGCTTATGTGTGCTGAGGATCAAACCCAGGGCCTCTGGCTTGCAAGGCAAGCACTCTACCACTGAGCCACCTTCCCAGCCCCTAGCTGGCTTCTTAAGGAAAAATAAAATCCAGGGAAATTATCATAATATGTTGAGGTTGTACCGAAACATTCACAGAATGTGTACTTAGGATTCTCTCCAGAAGTAGAGGCTCAGCTGAGATGAACGGAGATTGCTGAAGTTTCCTCTACTGAAAGAAGGGTCCCATTGCCTCAGACCTGACTCAGCCTGTCAGGAATCCCCAGAGGCTTCGCCAGCTGCCCAAGTCACGCCAGTACTTCTTGACCTGCCCTGAGAGCCAGTTCACACACACTGAAGGAAATGATTCTGATTCTTGCTTTTCTTTTTCTGTCCATTTCTACCAGTGCCTTTGCCCACTTTGGTAGGAAAGGATACCAGACAGGTCTCAGTCCAATTCCAGGTCAAACTCAGATGTCTTGACCATAAACAATTACCAGGCTTTGCCTGGCCAGCCTGTGGAGGAGAAGCTACTTTCCCCACACCACCCTTGAGGCTCTGCCAGTGCACTGCAATTTTCTAGAGGGAGTTGCAGCCCAGGCCTCAGGCCTTCTCCCCACCCCACCCAGCCACCTTCACAGGCAATCATGTTCAAAGCACAGGTGCCTTCATTTTGAGGCCTCCACATTAGGGCCTGGCAGTTCTAAGACACTTCTCAGCAGCTGAGACTTTATTGGAAGCCTTGCTGAAGCACTTCTGAATATCAATTCAGAATCTTTCCCCCAGCCTTCCTTCTCTTTCTCCTCTCCCTGGCCCAAGGATCCATAGAGAGGCAGAAGAATTTTGTTCCAGGCTCCTTGACAGTGAGCTACTTCCCTCCCTGTACACTGCATTCACCTGCTAAGTTTTCTTCATATGTACATTAATAACCAGAATGTTACATAACCACATATGTCTACTAGTAAACAAAAAGGATTGAATGAATGGTTTGGTGCACCTATATGATAAATTACTATGCAGATATAAGATATGAGGGTGGATATAAATGAAAACCTGTTTTACTGGTTCAAAGTAGTATGTACTCTGTATTTCCATACATGTGCAAAAATATGCAATCACATGTTAGTGGCTCACACCTGTAATCCTAGCTTCTCAGGAGGTTGAGATCTGAGGATCATGGGCCGAAGCCAGCCTGGACAGAAAAGTCCATGTGACTCTTATGTCCAATTAACCACTAAAAGACAAACAAAAAGAAGCCAAAAGTGGAGCTGTGGCTCAATTAGTAGAATGCTACCCTTGTGCAAAAAAGCTCAAGGGCAGTGCCCAGCCCTGAGGTCAAGCCCCAGGACCAGCACAAAAAAAGAATGCAAACAGAATAATTACCATAGCTACCTCCACACTATTGCCAATAACTACTACCTCAGGGTTGTAAGGTAATCTATATCTTTGATATTCTTGCCTATCTCTATTTTCTAATCTTGGATGTTAATATTATATTTTAATATATTTCTTTGAACAAGAACGTATGTATCTGGGACTTCATCTTAAGTATATATATATATATTTTTTTTTTCTTTTGTCAGTCACGGGGCTTGAACTCTGGGCCTGGGTGCTGTCCCTCAGCTCTTCAGCTCAAGGCTAGTGCTCTACCACTTGAGCCACAGTGCCACTTCCAGTTTTCTGAGTGGTTTATTGGAGATAAGAGTCTCACGGACTTTTCTTGTCTGGGCTGGCTTTGAACCTCAATCCTCAGATCTCAGCCTCCTGAGTTGCTAGTATTACAGGCATGAGTTACCGGCGCCTGGCAAGTATATAATTTTAAGTATGCAAAATTTAACTTTAATGTTTATTGTAAAATTGTTCAATAGTGAAAATTTAGAAATAATTCAATTTCTACTATTAGAGGAGATTTGAAAAATAATTTATGCATAGCCTATAATAGTGGACAGCTAAATTAAATATTATAGATCTGAAAAAAAGTTTCATTATGTATTAACATGTGTAAAAAAACACAGAGTAAACTGAGTTCTTGTGGCTCATACCTGTAATCCTGGCTACTTAGGAGGCTGAGATCTGGAGGATGGTTTCCTGGCAGAAAAGTCTGTAAGACTCCAGTTCCAAATATAACCAGTGAAAAGCAGGGTTGGACATGTGACTCAACTGGTAGAACACCAGCTATGAGCAAGCACATCAAGTAACCACGTAAATGCATGGTCCTGATACTGACCCAAAAAAATAAGGTTACACAACAGTGCATTTTCATAACCCTTTAACCCAGCAATTCCAGTTCTAGGAACTACTAGCACAAAGAAGAAGTGTAAACATTGGTTACGTAATTTCAGCAAAAATTAGAAGCTACCCAGATCTTATCAATGAAATAGCTGAAAGAAATAGCAGCCCATTCATGAATGGACTACTAACAACTGCTGGAAAGAATGAAATGAATCTTCATGAGAAAACAGTAAATGTCATTAAACACACACACACACACACACACACACACACACACACACACATATGTACATGGTAGAGTATTAAACTCAGGACCTCATGTGTGCTGAGCAAGCACTCAATCCCTGAGAAACCGCCACTGCAAATTCTTCACTGAAGAAATACTTGTATGAAAGCATTGTGAAATACTATCTAAATCTTACACTTCTGAACTATTTCAATTGCCTTACCATGCATCTATAACATTTACAATTAGAAAAGAGTTTCAAATATATATAATCATTGTATTTCAAATATATATATAATCATTGTATTTGTATTTGTATTTGTGTGTGCCTGTGTATATCATATGCATAGATACATATACACAAACATTCTTTAAGAAGAAAATGATGACAATAGTTAATTCTGCCTGGTAGAATTAGAACTGATTGTGTGTGTGTGTGTGTGTGTGTGTGTGTGTGTGTGTGTGTGTGTGTGTGTGTGTGTGTGTGTGTGTGCGCTGGTCCTGGGGCTTGAACTTGGGGCCTGGGCATTGTCCTTGAGCTTTTGTGCTCAAGGCTATTACTCTACTACTCAAACCAGAGCTCCACTTTCATATTTTTTTTCTTTTTTTTGGGGGGGGGGTCCGGTCGTGGGGCTTGAACTCTGGGCCTGAGCACTGTCCCTCAGCTCTTCAGCTCAAGGCTAGCGCTCTACCACTTCAGCCACAGAGCCACTTCCGGCTTTTTTCTTTTTGCTTATGTGGTGCTGAGGAATGGAACCCAGGGGCTCAGGCATGCAAGGCATGCGCTCTACCACTGAGCCACCTTCCCAGCCCTCCACTTTCATCTTTTTGATAGCTAATTAGAGATAAGAGTCTCATCAACTTCCTTGCCTAGGCCAGCTTCAAACCATGGTTCTCAGATCTCAGCCTCCTGAGTAGCTCTGATTGCAGGTGTGAGCTACTGGTGCCCAGTAAACTCATTTCTCTTTTATTATTTTTGCTCTTCTGCGTTCTTTCACAATTTTATGATAAACATACTTTCTTTTATTTTAAAAAAACTGCTTTCAGGGACTCCATACATATCATCATACAAGATGATATTAAGTGAAATGAACCCCAAGATAGGGGCACAAATATATATTTTTCTTTCTTACTATTGTTTCTAACGTATTTATAATGTATTATGTGATTTTTTTTTTTGTTTCTTGTATGTTCCTCCCCCATGGTATATCCCCTGTTTTCACTGTATTTGATTCCAGTGCCCTGCATCTTGTATATATACTTCTCTAATTTGGGGAGGGGAAGGGAAAAAACAAAATGCTTAAATAGGGATACGGGTTGACCCTTGTAACAATGAGATGTACAAGACACTATATTGAAAACGAACTTTACAACTTCGGTTGTGGCGGGAAGAGGAGGGAGAGTAATTGTAGAGGTGGGAGGGAAAAGGATGGTAGGGGAAAAACAAAGGAGACAACAATGCTTGATAGGAAAAGTACTCATTACCTTGCTCATGTAACTGTAACCCCTCTGTACAGTATTTTTACAATAAAAAATGTACAAAAAAAACTGCTTTCAAGTTTAAAGTTTTTACCTAGGCACCAGTGGCTCATGCCTGTAATCCTATACACACATTCTGAAAGAATCACAAAATGAGGATCACAGTTCAAAGCCAAGGCTGGCAGGAAAGTCTGTGAGACTCATATTCCAATTAACCAGCAAAGCTGTAAGTAAGGGTATGACTTTAGTGGTAGAGCACACCAGCCCTTGAGCAAGAAAGCTAAGGGACAGTGTCTGAACCCTGAGTTCAAGACCCAGTACTGGCACAATCACACACACACACACACACACACACACACACACACACACACACACACACACACACACACACACACACACACACACACACACACCACTTTAATTTGTATTTCTAGTGATCTCAAATGTCCTGCCCAGGGCTTTGTTGCGGCTCCTTGGTTCTGTGGAAAAGCAGTTTCTCAAAGGCACAGGTAGGTTAGTTAATAAAACAAAACAAGCACATGAAAAAAGAGCCATGTATTTTATGAATCCATGTACACGGAAGTCCAAATTGGGAAAGCCACAAAAAATGAAAGTATATTAGCAATCGCTAAGGGCTAGGGGCCAGGTTGAAGGAGATGGATTCCAGAAAGTACGAGATTAAAGGTATGGTATGTCTTACTTGTTTTCCATTTTGACTCACTTTCTTTTATGTTCTATGGTGTTTTATTTTGCAGAGTACCCTATATACTGTGCTCATGTAATTAATAAAATTTTAGATTTTAAGGAAACTCCATGCTAGCTGAGCCATGCTCCTCTGTTACCCCCATTTTCCAGAGAAGGAAACCAAATTCAGGCTGCTTCCCGAGAGTATGGAGGAAAGTAGAAGTATGGCTTGCAAGTAGAAGCAAGAGGCTGGTCTGCCTTTATATTTCACCCATCCTACATGGATCCTATGATTTTCAGTTATGCTGGAGAAGGACTAGAAACAGCCTTTCTTCCCAGAAACCTCTTCATCTGGTCCATTAAAAGAATTGTGGCAAATATGTAAATAACCGTTTGGTGGGTGTCTGAGGTTAAATTGAGCTATGTTCCCGGGGCTGGGATTCCACATGCTGGGATACCTGAGCTACGGGAGCTGTTGTGAAGTGGAGTTGTTCCACTATCACCACTGTCCCTCCCCAGAACTTCCCCAGCGGAAGCCCTGTACCCATTAAACACAGTATCACTGTTCCTCCTCCATGTCAACCCCTGGCAACAATCAATCATTCTTCTATCTTGTTGATGATTGTTCTACTCTAGTTAACTCAAATAAGTGGAATCATACAATAATGATTCTTCAGTGATTGGCTTAGTTCACTCTGTTTAGTATCTTAAAAATTCACTGATGTTGGTGGTGGCTCATGCTTGTAATCCTAGCTACTCAGGAGGCTGAGATCTGAGAATTACAGTTCAAAGAAAACCTGGGCAGAAAAGTCCATAAGACTCTTACTTCCAATTAATCACCAAAAAGCAAGAAGTAGAGCTCTGGCTCTAATGGCAAGAGTGCTAGCCTTGAGCACAAAAGCTCAGGGACAGCAACCAGGCCCAGAGTTCAAGCCCAAGAACATGCACCAACAAAAGGAAAGAAATCAAAAGCTCAGGGACAGTGCCCAGGTCTAAGTTCAAGCCTCAAAACAGCACCCTCGCACATGCACACACATACACACACACACACACACACACACACACACACACACACACACACACACACACACACACACTTGCTCATACACACGGGCACATACACACAATTTACCTAAGTTGTAGCATGTGTCAGAATTTCCTTCCTTTTCCAATTATAGCTTATTGTGTGCTAGGTAATATTTTTTTATCTTGGGCACAGCATTGGGCTGTTGTGAATGATGTTGCAGAGTCGTGTCTCTTTAAGTCCCTGCTTTTGACTCTATATCCAGGGCTGGAATTGCTGAGACATATAGCAATTTTGTTTCCTTTTTGTGAGGAACCACCGGACATTTTCCATATGGCTGTACCATCTTACATTCTCTGCAGGGAGGCTTTTTCTTTGAAATAATTAAATTATTTAAAATAGACTACGATGGTGCATGCATTTACTTATAAATAAATAACTAAAATTATTGAATTATAAACTTGAAATAGCTAGGGTCTACACGCTCCAAACGAACAAAAGATGAATCTGGTTTTGTTTGTTTGGTTTTGCTTTTATGTTGTTATTCAGCCTGGCCACTGCCTTTTAGCTTTTTCACTCAAATCTGGAACTCTACCACTTGAGCCACAACCCCACTTCCAGATTTTTGGTGGTTTAATTGGAGATAAGGGTCTCATGGACTTTTCTGTCCGGGTAGCTTTGAATTTCATTCTCTGATCCCAGCCTCATGAGTAGCTAGGATCACAGGCGTGAGCCACCAGCACCTGGCTTATAAATGCTGTTTTAAAATTAAAAGGTAAAAATGACACTTTCTTAAGAACCCCAAGGAGAAGCCCTTTTTGAGTAGCATCCTCAAGAAGAGCTGGACAAGCTGCAAGTTTCCTAGGCTCAAAGGGCCAGCTGTTTGTGTCAACTGCATTACAGACATCTAGTTTAGGAATCCTGACTTTCTTCTTAAAAGTGTCTCTGTTGGGCTGGGAATGTGGTTTAGTGGTAGACTGATTGCCTAGCCTGCATGAAGCCCTGGGTTCCATTCCTCAGAATCACATCAACAGAAAAAGCCAGAAGTGGTGCTGTGGCTCAAGTGGTAGAGTGCTAGCCTTGAGCACAAAGAGGCTCAGGGACAGCGTCCAGGCCCTGAGTTCAAGCCCAAGGAGTGGCAAAAAAAAAAAAAAAAAGAAGAAAAGAAAAAAATATATATCCATGGCTATACGGGGCCACTGTGCATAAAACATTTGATGGTGAAAGTGGGTTGGAGAATATCCATTTTATTAATTTAATAATGTTTTCTTCTCTTTCCCACAGGTGTTCTCTTCTCTGTCGTGTTCCTGCCTGCCTGCCTGCCTCATAGAACTCAGTCCAAAACATGAGTCCTGGCAGACAGGCCTTTGCTAAGACTCAGACTCGAAACCCTTTTCTTGGCCTCTGATGAAGCCCAGAAGCCTCCACAAAAGCTCCTTTGCCTTTCTAAAAGTCTTGCTGGGAGTTAAAATGTTAACCTGAGTCATTTAGGTACATGACTATAACATGAAATAAACAGCTTCACAATAAACTGCTAATTACTGTGACTCAGTCTTCTGGTTCACAAAAGACTGGCATCTGCACAGGTAAGGACTAGAATCTTCCCACTCACTCAGTAGGAAATTACGTGATATATGCTCCTGAAACTGTTCAGCTATTCTGTGTGTGTGTGTGTGTGTGTGTGTGTGTGTGTGTGTGTGTGTGTGTGTGTGTGTGTGTATGGTGTACAATGCACACTCCATCAAAGATCACGGTGTCAATGATTTTATTTGGGGGGATGGATTTCTCACATTGACAGAGTCCACTGCTCTTACATATGCAGCTAACATTCATGTGAATATTCACATCATCTCTGAACTTCTTCACTTTTCAAATGAACAAGATCTCTAAGATCTTTGCCAAATATTCTGTAACTGCCCAGAAAAACTGCACACTCAGTAAGTAAACTGTAGAAGAAAGCTTTTTATTTAGGCATCCTCAAGATCCTTGTTTCTACTTGGACCCACTGACAAACATTAGACTCTACTATCTGTTGTTAGCAGTCAAGAAATCACACTTGCAAGCTGGGTGCAGGTGGCTCATGCCTATAATCCTAGCTACTCAGAAGGCTGAGATCTGAGGATCGTGGCTTGAAGCCAGCCCAGGCAGAAACTCCCCGTAAGACTCATATCCAATTAACCACTCAAAAACCGCTCAGTGGTACAGTGCTTGCCTAGCATGCATGAAGCCCTGGGTTTAAGTCCTCAGTACCACATACTCAGAAAAACAGAAGTGGAGCTGTGGCTCAAGTGGTAGAGTGCTAGCCTTGAGCACAAGAAACTCAGGGGGTCAGTGCCCAGGCCCTGAGTCTCAGCCCCGGGACTGGCAAAAAAAAAAAAAAAAAAAAGCTAGGCTGGTGGCTCACACCTGTAATTCTAGCTAACCAGGAGGCGCTGAGATCTGAGGATTGTGGTTCAAAGCCAGGCAGGCAGGAAAGTCTGTGAGACTCTTACCCCCAATTAACCACCAAAAAACTGGAAGTGGCATTGTGGCTCAAGTGGTAAAGCACTAGCCTTGAGCTGAAGAGCTCAGGGACAGTGCCCAGGCCCAGAGTTCAAGCCCCATGATTAAAAACAAACAAATAAACAAACAAAAAAAACAGGAAGTGGTGTTGTGGCTTAATTGGTAGAGTGCTAGCCTTGAGCATAGAGATTCACAGGGACAATGCCCAGGCCCTGAGTTCAAAACCCAGGCCCAGGAAAAGAAAGAGAGAAAGACAGAAAGATGGAAGGAAGGAAGGAAGGAAGGAAGGAAGGAAGGAAGGAAGGAAGGAAGGAAGGAAGGAAGGGAGGAAGGAAGGAAGGAAGGAAGGACGGGAGGGAGGGAGGGAGGGAGGGAGGGAGGGAGGGAGGGAGGGAGGGAGGGAGGGGGAAAGGAAAGAAGGAAAGAAGGAAAGAAAGAGAAAGGAAGAATTACGCTTCCTGATCCCAGCCTATCTATCCAGTTATCTCCCATTGCTCCTCTAGAAGAGCCCTCTGCCTCGAGGACTTCCATCTTCACACCCATGCTCATGCTCCTTCCTCTGGTTGGCTTCAAGGAAAAAATTCTGGGACCTTGTTTCAATTCCAAATCTCACTAGATGAAAAGAGAATGAAGATGAGAATTCACAAGGGTGGAGAGCAGCAGTTCCCTTTTCCCTTTTTCATAATACAAAAAAGTTATCATGAGTGCCAGGAAGGGGAGACTACCGGGGCTTACCCTGGTAGATTTGCTCATTTACCACCTCTTGCTTCAGTATTTTGGGTCTCAGACAATAGCATGTAAAAACTGTGCCAGAGCAGTGGTTCTGTCTATATCAAAGCATTACACCTGCTATGCTAACACAGGGACTTTTTCTGATCTATCTTAAGTTCCATCCCACTTAAGTAGTCACAAATAACAGAAACAATTCAGACAAAGATTGTATTTACAGAACATTTTGACAAAAATATAGATAGGGGTTGGTAATGTGGTTTAGTGCTTGCCTAGAACTCTGAGGCCCTGGGTTTGATTCCTTGGTATCACATAAACAAAAATAAATAAATAAAACAATTATTTAAAAAAACGTAGATTAGATGTGTCTCTAGCTCTCTTCAAGCTTCCTTTCTATAATCCCACAGTTTATAATTAGGCTGGAATTATAATTCATTCCAGATTATGAAAAAGTGTTGCAAAATACCTACAAAGATAATTCTCAAAGAATGTTAAAATCTAAATTTAAATACTCTCCAAAACATTGTGAATGAAGAGCTCTATTCCAATCAACACTGATGCCAAAAAAGTTTTTTTTTTTAACACAAATTAGTCAATAAAAAGCATTCAAGGAAGTGGTGCTGTGGCTCAAAGTGGTAGAGTGCTAGTTTTGAGCTGAAGAGCTGAGGGACAGCGCTCAGACCCAGGGTTCTAGCCCCATGACTGACCAAAATTAAAAAAAAAAAAAAAAAAGAAGCATTCAAACATGAAAACTTTTATACCATTCCCATGAAAATCAGGCATAAAAAAGAAAAGCCTCCACATTATGATTGTTCATTAGTATTTTGTAGATTCTAGAAAGTGCAATAAAATTTTTTAAAAAAATTTTGAGAGGTGGTTGCTCATGTCTGTCTTCTTGGCTACTTAAGAGGCTGAGAATCCCAAGTTTTCAGCACAGACAGAAAAGTCTGAGAGACTTTTTCTTCAAAATCACCAGCAAAAAGTAGGTCTGGAGGTGAGAGTGTAGAGGTAGAGCATCCTCTGGGAAAGCAAACCAAGCAAGCATAAGACTCTTAAGTTTAAACCCCAGTACACACACACACACACACACACACACACACACACACACACACACACACACACACACACACACACACACACACACACACACACACACACACACGCGGTTATCAATACTGGAAGTTTTCAGTTATCAATACACACACACACACACATATATACACATATACAGATATACTGTTACCAATACTGGAACTTTTTTAACAGTAACTTACTGTAGACACTTTGCACTTTATCTAGAATTCTCAAAATATCCTTTTAAAAAATAACAATAAAATTGGTTAAGGTAGCTAGATAAAAGATACATTTTAAAACTGCACTGTTTTTCTACCTATGTGTAAGCTGTGGAAATGACAGTGATATTCCTTCCAAAATGGACAAACCCATAAAATATTGAGTCAGGCTTTAACTAGGAAGGCAGACATAGACCCAGAACAGAATAGGGACCTCCAACAATTTCCACCTTCATACAAGCAACCAGAATGCGGACAACTGAGGGGGGTAACAATGCTCAAGAGGAAATGTACGCATTACCCTACTCTTCTAACTGTAACCCCTCTGTCCAGGATCTTTACAATAAAAAATGTAAATAAATAAATAATGTTAAAAAGAGAATGCGCACAACGATGGTCCAAACCAATCCCCTGGGGCTGGAGAAGGAGCTCAGTGCTTGAGCACTTGTCCAGAGGCAGGAGGCACTGACTTGCACGCCCAGCACTGTAAAAAACAAACAAACAAAACCACTAAATCTACATTAATCAGTGTGGACATTAATCCAAGTCCGGAGTAGGCGAAACTCGATCAGGCTTAAAACTTGCTCAATTCTCAACTCCTCCTCCCACAGCCATCTATAGGTCTTAAAGATTTGAAACCGTAGTAGCTTCTCAGAGAAGCAGACTCAAAGTCTTCATGCACAAAACATAATATATGCACATCCGAAAGCCCACAAGGAAACCCCAGGGTGCCATTACTACACACTGGAAAAGAATGAAAAACAAAGAGGGAAGACAGGAAGGGCAAAGGCCTGGGGTGGGGAGGGAGAGGGGAGGGGAGGAGAGGGGAAAGGGAGAAGAGGGAAGGGGAGGGGAGGGGAGAGGACGGATAGAAAGGGGAGGGGCAGGCTGCAATGCTTGGTAAGAAATGTATGCATTATCCTGCCCATGTAATTGTAACCCCTCTGTTCAGTATGTTCTCAAATAAAATAAAATTAAATTAAAAAAAAAAGAAAGGGGAGGGGCAGGAGGAGTAGGGAGAGGAAGGAAAAGGAGGGGAGGGAAGGAGAAGGGAGGGCAAGGGAAGGGGGGCCAGGGACAGGAGATGAGTGAGTAACCACCCAGAAATTACAGTATTTGCGCCCACCCCCAGGGGCGGACACGGGGCGCGGGGTCTGGGGGCGCATGGGAGGCGGGCGCCCCGGGGCTCGCCGCCCAGCGTGCGGGGAGAGCGGCGCGCGCGGCCCGCGGGGCGGCGCCAGGGGACGGACGGGACGCGGGGAGCACGGGGACCGGGTGAGGCGCACACGCACCGGGCGATGGGCGCGGGTGTCCGTCTCCGCGCCCCCCATCCCCCTGGTCCCTTGCAGCCTCGCGGACCCTCGGCCGACCCGGGGACCTCGGGCGTCTCCGGCACAGCCGTGGCAGGTCGGGAACCAGCGAGGTGAGGACCGTTCCCCCTCTCCACCTGCCCCAAACTTGGGTTCCTGGGGAATCCCCTGCAAACCGCGCTCAAGTCACTCCTGGAGCGCGGGCCGGGGCTGGCGCGCCGCGGGGTCCAGGCGCTTCTCGAGGAAATGGCTGAGAGACGAGGAACGTGGGGGCGCGCGCGGGGCACTCCCGGGGATGTGGGGAACAGTTTCGGGGAGCGGGATGGGGGTGCTGGCGCGGGTGCGGGGCGGCTCTGGAGACTTCCGAGATCCTCCTAACCCAGGGCATCTCCAGATGCACAAATCTACCCAGCAGGGGCACGTCCACCGGGGAGGGGTACCGGGGCCTCACACCCCCACCTGCACGCTGCACGCACTGTGAGGTCGGAAAGGGGGGGGGGTCATTGAGCCGTGGTCCGTCCAAGCCTGGCATCGCAGCATCCCATGCGCCAGCCAGCTCTGGCAGGAAGCGGAGACAGACTCAAGGTTGGCGCCGCGGGTGCGCACGCGCCATGTGGAGGACCTTTCCTTTCCTTTCCTTTCCTTTCCTTTCCTTTCCTTTCCTTTCCTTTCCTTTCCTTTCCTTTCCTTTCCTTTCCTTTCCTTTCCTTTCCTTTTTCCTTTCCTTTCCTTTCCTTTCCTTTCCCTTCCCTTCCTTTCCCTTCCCTTCCTTTCCTTTCTTTTTTCTTCTCTCTCTCTCTCTCTCTCTCTCTCTCTCTCTCTCTCTCT
The DNA here is from genome assembly GCF_024711535.1 of Dipodomys merriami. Lineage (NCBI taxonomy): Eukaryota > Metazoa > Chordata > Mammalia > Rodentia > Heteromyidae > Dipodomys > Dipodomys merriami. Next base: position 74,119,923 of record NW_027203381.1, read on the forward strand.
CTCTCTCTCTCTCTCTCTCTCTCTCTCTCTCTCTCTCTCTCTCTCTCTCTCTCTCTCAGTCTCTGTGTCTCTGTCTCTGTCTCTGTCTCTCTCTTTCTCTCTGCGCGTGCCAGTCCTCGGGCTTGAACCTCAGGGCTGTCTCTGAGCTTCTTTGCTCAAGGCTAGCGCTCCGCCACTTCAGCTACAGCCCCATTTCTGGTTTTCTGGTGGTTTATTGGAGATTAGAGTCTCATGGAGTTTCCTGCCCTGACTGGCTTTGAACCGTGTTCTTCGGATCTCATCCTCCTGAGTAGCTAGGATTACAGGCGTGAGCCACCGACGCCCTGCTTCAAGTCTTTTTTTAGGATCGAGTTTTGTGAACATTTCAGGATAGAGAGGGGCGGGAGAAGTCATGGCATGACCACACTGGATCTCCTTGTTTTAGGTACTCCTAGGTACTCGTGATCCTGCCTGAGTAATAGGTAACTGATGTCCTATCTGCCACTCCCCACGCAGTGCATGTTGGGGTGGAGGGGCAAGGGCGTACTGGGGCATGAACTCTGGGACTGGGTGCTGTTCCTCAGCGTTTGCGCTCAGTCTGGCTTTGTACCACTTGAGCCACACCTCCAGGTCCAGGTTTTTGCTAGTTAATTGGATATAAGAGTCTCATGAACTTTTCTGCCTGGGCTAGCTTTGAACCTTGATTCTTAGTCCTTAGCCTCCTGAGGAGCTAGGACTACAGGCATGCAACAGCTTCTGGTGTCATTATTAAACTGGAATATACAGGATAACATTCAGGTTAGAGCTAAAACTGGGGGAGAAAAGTGTTGATGCATTTAAGTAGGCAGCAAAGCCTAATTTCCCCCCCCCCCCCCCACCAGTGGCTAAATTCTATGCAGCACGTCTTCCAGCAGTCTGGGTCGCTGCCAAGTTTGTAAACACAGTGGGTTCTTTCATTTGGGGGGAGGTACCAAGGGGGGCAAATGGGCATGTGGATAAATGAACTAGGAGCAAACGGGCATATGGGCAAGGAAACTGAGTCTGGAGAATACAATGTTTGGCAGGCTTTGCTTGAGTTTTAGGGACCTCTGGGGAGGAGTGGATATGGTTGCCAGCCTAATTCCACTTCAGGGCCACCAGTCTCGGGAGTGTTCTCTTTGTTTCTCTGACTCTTCACTGGAACTTTTAGCTTCCCAGGTTCCCAATAAAGTCTAGGTTTGGCCTACTCAGAAATAGAATAATGGAGCCTCAGACCTAGTGAAAGCAGAAATGTGACCTGGGAGAAACCCAGCAGTGGTAGGAGGAAGCAACCTCTAGGCTGGAAGGTTCTGGAGAGGGGTGAGGAGTATCGGCAGAGATAGAGGGACCATCTGCGAAGAAGAGGCCCGTAGCCATCTGCTGTTGGGGGTTCTAATATTTCCTTTTTCTTTCTTTCTTTCTTTTTTTTTTTTTCTTTTTTTTTTTTTTTGCTATTTGGCTTGTTGGCTTTCCTGGAAGGGGGTTGGAACAGGAGGTCTTTCCCTAATAAATTTTTCCTGGAATTCAATTTTTATTCCACCATTTGGAGGTTTCCACAGAGTAATGAAGGCTGGGAGAGAAGAACCGAAGGCCAAATAATGAAACCCTGAGTGACCAGGGCAGAAAAGTTGGATTTGATAGGTGAACAGAATGTTCTAGACTCAGTAGGGAAAGTTTTGCAGAAGCAGTGAGAACCACTTACTGATGAATTTGCCCGATAAAGGATGCAAATTTCTAGTGAGACTCTTTTTATCTCCAACATTTTATTATGAAAATTTTCAGATATGCAGAGAAGTCAACTTTCTGTAAACTTACAACTTACCTTAAGCTGGCCACAGTGGCTCATGGTGATTCTAGCTACTCAGGAAGCTGAGATCGGAGGATTGAGGTTTGAAGCCAGCTCAGGCAGGAAAGTCCATGAGACTCCTATCTCCAATTAACCACTCAAAAACTAGAAGTGGTGCTGCAGCTCAAAGTGGTAGAGTGCTAGCCTTGAGCAAGATAAGCTCAGGGACAGCACCAAGGCACTGAGTTTAAGCCCCATGACCAACAAGAATAAAAATAAATAATTTAAATTTTTAATTAATTAATTAATTTACTTTATTTTATTTTTTTGGTCGGTCGTGGGGCTTGAACTCTGGGCCTGAGAACTGTTCCTAAGCCCTCAGCACAAGGCTAATGCTCTACCACTTGAGCCACAGTGCCACTTCCAGTTTTCTAGTGGTTCATTGGAGATAAGAGTTTCATGGACTTTCCTGCCTGGAGTTGGCTTTGAACCATAATCCTCAGATCTTAGCCTCCTGAGTAACTGGGATTATAGGTGTGAGCCACCAGTGCCAAGCTAAAATTTTATCTGAAAACATAAACTTGTTAATAAGAAAAAAATCAGAGTTTAGAATCCAGATGTTTGTGGTTCAATCCTTGATAGAGTTTGCATCAAAAAATAGTTAAGAAGTAGATGTATGAAGGATATTACTAGTTTGAGGTGAAAAATATGAATTGTTGTCTACAGACTTTTCCCTAAGAATATTGGTCAAACCTTTACCATATATATATTATGACAATATTATATATATATATATATATATATATATATATATATATATATATATATATACAAATACATGTGAATATAGGTACTTATTTACTTTTTTTTTTTTTTTTGGTCGGTTGTGGGGCCTGAAAGCTGGGCCTGGGCGCTGTCCCTCAGCTCTTCAGCTGAAGGCTAACACTCTACCACTTGAGTGTCAGCCCCACTTCCGGCTTTTTCTGCTTATGTGGTGCTGAGGAATCAAACCCAGGACCTCATGCATGTAAGGCAAGCACTGCACCACTGAGCCACCTTCCCAGCCCCTACTTATTTACTTTTTAAGTTCAGGGTAGCAAACTTAAAAGGCACAATGTGAGAAAGAGGTGAGAAATAAAGAAGGGAGGTAGATTGAGGATATAATTTCTTTCTTTGGAAATGTATGCATTATCCTGCCAATGTAATTGTAACCCCTCTGTACAGTATGTTCTCAAATAAAATAAAATAAAATTAAAAAAAAAGATTTAAATTAAAAAAAATTTCTTTCTTTGGAAACAGATCTGTTCCCGATTGGCCTCAAATTCAAGATTCTCCTAAGTCTCTCAAGTACTTAGGATTATAGGCATGCATCATCATGCCCACCCTTTATAAAGACATGGGGTAGATTATATTCCTTTCTTGTATACCACTCTCCCACAGCTTCCTGTTCGGCTTTGAATAAAATCCATCTCTCCATCTAGGTCTTGCTGTTGGACCTGTTTGGCTCCATGGGATAATTAAATTACACAAACAATACATTGTCTCCCATAAAGGCTGCGAAACCCTTGGTAAAATACTAGAAGTCCTTCTAGGTAGCCCAGGTAATGAATATTTCACAGGTAAATGATGAACCTGCAGATCAGTAACCTCCTTTATCCTCACAGCACTTCTGAGCTGATTCCTGTGCCAGACATTGGGCACGTTTTGACAGCACATTTCAAACAGTAAACATAAAATTTCAGTTCCTCTCGAAGTTGCCCTCTTTCCAGACATTCCCACCACCTAGAAGCAGCCTGGGCCCTGACTCCTATTATTTGGATTTTGCTGGTTCCTGAACTTGACATACGGTATGTAATATGCATGGACCTTCCTGTGAACAGGCCTTCTTTTTGCTCTGTGGTGTATCTGTGAAGTTCATCCACGTAGTTGAGTGTGTCAGTAGTTTATTTTTAGTCCAAGGTAGGATTCCTTTTATGAATCTTTTCTGTGTCTATTCATGGATGGACACTTGGGTTGTTACTAATTGAGTCAAATGGCTATGAACAGCTTTATGGAGAATTAAGTAAATCAATCTTTCCTTCCTTCTTTTTTTTTTTTTTAAATTGGTCATGGGGCTTGAACTCTGGGCCTGAGCGCTGTCCCTAGCTCTTCAGCTCAAGCAAGCACTCTACCACTTGAGCCACAGTGCTACTTCTGGTTTTTTGGTAGTTTATTGGAGATCAGAGTTTCATGGACTTTCCTGCCCAGGCTGGCTTTGAACCTCAACCCTCAGATCTCAGCCTCCTGAGTAGCCCAGCTCCTTCCTTCCTTTATTTCTTTCTGCCCTGAGGCTTGAACTGCAGGCCTAGACACTGTCCCTGAGTTCTTTTGCTCAAGGCTAGCATTGGACCACTTAGAGCCACAGCTCTACTTCCCATTTTTAGGTGATTAATTAGAGATAAGAATCTCATGGCCTTTCTTGCCCAAGCTGCCTTTGAACTATGATCCTCAGATCTCAGCCTCTTGGGTAGCTAGGATTCCAGGTGTGAGCCAACCAGCACCTGGCAGTGCTTGTTGGGTTTTTTTGTTTGTTTGTTTGTTTGTTTTGTCAGTTGTGGGGCTTGAACTCTGGGCCTGGACACTGTCCCTCAGCTCTTCAGCTCAAGACTAGCGCTCTACCACTTGAGCTACAGTGCCACTTCCGGTTTTCTGAGTGGTTTGTTGGAGATGAGTTTCACAGACTTTCCTGCCCCAGCTGGCTTTGAACCATAATCCTCAGATCTCAATCCCTAAGTAGCTAGGATTACAGGCATGAGACACCAGTGCCTGGCTAGTAAGTGCTTGTTTTGGAAACTTTTTTGTATAGCAAGCAATGAAGGTTGGGACTGACCACACCCCCCATATGTCACCCAGAAGCACCCTCCCTTGACAGCTCCCATTGCCAAGGGACAACACTAGGAAAATGAATATCCATGCAAAATGGGAGTTTTCAGGTCCTTCAAAGAGATACTGTAGTGTTCTCTGCCATTGCTCTTGAACTCTCTATTGCTCACAGCTGGACCATCCTAGCAGAAGCTGACTCTGGTCAGCCTCTTCTCTTAGCATTGTGTGACTGAAGTATTTAAACATTCATGAGCAAGAATCTTATTCAGAGACTTCTAAAATATTAATGTGTTTCCATGGGCTATTGGTTTCCATCTAGATATCCCAAGGCATTTTTCTTAGATGCTCATCATAATCATGCAGTACTCAGTGACAGATGATATGGCCTGAGACGATCCCATGTGAGTGAACCCCATCTCACAGAGCACCCTGCTTTGGGGAGTGGGGGATGAGCACACAGAAATATAATCATTTAGTGTCTAGATCGAGCATATGCTGTTCTTGAAGATGGCTGGGAAAGACGGGCGTGGTGCTGCAAACTCTTCAAGGTGTGGATCCAGAGATGAAAGAGAAAAGAACTTGCTAGAATAAGGAAGAATGGAAGAATTGGATTTTATTTTTTGAGGGGGTGCCAGGACTCAGCCTTGAACTCGGGACCTGGATGCTGTCCCTGAGTTTGTTTGTTTTTTATTGTGATTAAGTGATTACATAATTTCCGGAATTTCACAGTATTGTGGAATAATGATGTTCATTTAAAGTCACAAGTTCATTCTAACTTTCCTGGAGCAAATTGTCTATCACAGTCTGTAATATATAACGGTGTTCTCATGTTATATACCATATATGTGATCAGCAGCATGGGGATATTTAGTAGTGGTTCAACCAGATGAGTAGGAGTTCTTTGTTTCTTAAGTCCTGTTAGTTTTGTTTGTTTTTTTGCTCAAGGCTAGTGCTCTACCAATTGAGACACAGCTCCACTTCTGGCTCTTTGGTAGTTTACTGGAGATTAGAGTCTCATGGACTTTCCTGCCTCAGCTGGCTTCAGATGGCAATCTGCAGATCTCAGGCTCCTGAGTAGCTAGGATTATAGGGGTGAGCCACTGGAACCTGACTAATTAAGTTTTTACTTATGATAATAAATCAGTTATTATGCTCTGAGTCTGAGGCAGTGTAGAAGCTAGCTGGAGTTTCTAGAAGGCAGAAAGTTACTCCAAGATAAATGCTAGTTTTCTCCAAGAAAAAAGTGGCTTTTGGAGCTGAGTTTTGAAGGAAGAGTGTCTCTTCATGGTATAAAGGGGACAGAGGGACAAAATAATATGAGCAGGTATTTGAGTGGGGGCCCAGAGTGCCAGCGTGGCCTTAAGAAGGTGAGAATGGAGGTGAGGGGCATTGCAGGGAGAGGTAAAGCCAGAGCTGAAGGCCAGTTTGAGATGAGAACACTGGCGCACCTTCGTCTGTGTGCTATATCGAGGCTTTGTAAACGTTGCGCAGAGACTGAGCCAAATCTTAAACATTCCTGGGAGTTGCATTCAGCCTGGGCAAAGTTTTGAGAGTATTCTGATAAGGCACGTCCAGAACATTCTGATGTGTCCAGTTTGGTGTAGGGATTGTGCGATCTTCTCTCAGGCTGGTAACAAGAGTAGGTTAAATTCATTCAGTACAGTCCCAGAGCTGATCAGGAACAGTCTCACACCCTCTTTCATTACCTGCCACCCCCACCAGTGCACACTCAGAGCACTACCAAATCACACGGGACATCCTCTAGGCTTCAGCACAAACCCTTTTCCTCAGTGGGGGAACTGAGGTCTTAGGACCCCTTTGTCACCTGAATCCAAATCGAGACCAGTATACTTCGGATGTGGGTTACCAGGAAACAGAAGTCTAAGCAGGGAAGCTGGCAGGTCACCCTTACAGAACCTAGGCCTGCTCTGAGCCTACTGTGCCCGTGCTAGAGAGACAACCGGCAGTGGGGTGTTAAGATGGTGCCCAGCAATAATCCATGGACAGAGCTTTGGCCACATTTCACATGTGTTCTCTAGGGCGCAGGTTCTTACCAGAATGTGCCACATTTTTTTTAAAGTTGTTATCATAAAGGTTCATATACAGAGGGGTTACATAAATCAGTACTTTTATTTTTAGACAGTGTCGCCCCTCCCTTTGCTCTCTCCCAGTTTTCCCATCCCATTTCCAACCACAGGGGTTGTATAGTTCATTTTCAATATTGTTTCTACTGAGTACCACTGCTGCCTTTATTTGCCCTGTGTCCCTCCATTGGGCCACATTTCTTTTTTTTTTTTTTTTTTTTTTGTCAGTCGTGGAGCCTGAACTCTGGGCCAGGGCACTGTCGCTCAGCTCCTCAAGGCTAGCGCTCTACCACTTGAGTTACAGCCACTTCCAGCTTTTTCTGCTTATGTGGTGCTGAAGAATCGAACCCAAGGCCTCATGCATGCAAGGCAAGCACTCTACCACTGAGCCACCTTCCCAGCCCCTGGGCCACATTTCTTAATAAACCAAGATGATTGTTTTTAATCTGGCATGTTTTTAATCTGGAATGAGTACTGGTAGAAGGGCAATTGCTGTAGGTCTCTGCTGGAATGTCAGACTCTTGGCTCTCCATCCAAGGGTATTTGGGAACTCCTGAGAGAGAAGATAGACGTGAATGTCGTGTGTGTGTGTGTGTGTGTGTGTGTGTGTGTGTGTGTGTGTGTGTGTGATGGGGTTTAAACTCAAGTCTTTACATTCTTGCTCATCTGTTTACTCACTGCTGGGATTCTATCATGGGCCTCCAGCACAGCTCTTTTGGCTGATTCATTTGAGATAAGAGTCTTGTGGACTTTTCTGTTCAGGCTGACTTTAAACCATGATCTTCAGATCTCAGCCTCCTGAGCAGCTAGGATTATAGCTAGGATTATATATATGAGCCACTGGTGCCCAGCATAATTACAGAAACACTGAGAGCCTGAAGGTGAGGTAAGGATTTCTATGTACTGATCTGGTAACACTCTAGATCAACAAAGCCTGTTCTTAAATGTCTCTGATTTGCCGTGTGCCATGGACTCTGGTAGCAGAGCCACATGAACGTCAGTGTTTCCTCAGAACAGGTGAACAGACTCAGTGCTTAATTCAACAGAGATATTCCAGTGATTCTGTGGTTCCTGCTCAGGCTTACCTCAGACAATTAGAGAGAAAGGTAATGGCAGGAGACAGGAAAGGGAACAGGGCAGTAGCCTACTATGGTTGTGGGGACCCAATTATCTGGGTGAGAAACTGGGATGAAGGAAGATGAAATAACCACTCACAGGAACCCTCTGCATGCAAATATGGCAGACTGCCAAAGCAGCTGTGAGGAGAAAGAAGGCAAAGCAGCATGTAGGCGATGTAGCGGTCAATCTGTGGCCCAGTGCACAAAAGCATGTGGCCACGTTCCAGATGTGCTGGCCCCAGCAGCCGTGCTCTGCTACCCTTACTCCTTCCCCCACTCTCTCTCTCTCATTCACTCACATACAGATGAAGCATCTACCTATGCATGCCAAGATACACAGGTGCAGATGGCTTGAAAGACTTAATGCTTTACGAAATAAGAGTTGGTCAGATTACAACTGATTGGTTCCCTGTCATCCCCCCCCCCACACCTGTCCCTGGCTTATCTATATTTTCCATGTTTGCTTTAATAAGAATGAGTTTGTATGGTAACCAGAAAAAAACAACAACATTAAGTCTAGTGAAAGAGGTCAGGTAGGGAGATAGAAGAGGTCTGAGTAGGAAGCAGGAGATCTGAAAACGTTATGATCCTACCAAAATGGCAGAAATAGAGCCAAGCACCAAGGCCATTGCCTGGGCTAGGGCCTATCTGTGGGTGGCAACTGGAGTACCTACAGGTGGCTTCCAGCTGGGCTCCAACCCTTTTCCACCAGATGCTAACACAGACCACTTTAGCCCTGGCCTGTGGTATCTCTCCTACAGTTTCAGATTCATTCCTGCAAAAGCTGGGCCAGCTCTGAAGTATGGCGTAAGAGCCAACAAAGCTGTTTGTACCCGAGGGAGAGGATTTTCTCAGACAAAAGCCTGTGCTTTTCCTCTTCATGCCTCTGCTGGCTGCTCACAGGCTCAGGTACCCCTTGGGACTCTGTGGCTGAGGCTTTGGAAAAATAGATCTGATTTTCATTTTATAACTACTAGCCTCATCCACGGCCACTGTTGTTTCTGTGCTTTAATTGGCTTCTGTTGAGTGACACAACTGGGTTTCTAGAAGAAGTTTCTATCTGCCTTTATCTACCAGAATCAATTAAAAAAAACTATTCTGGGGGCTTGTGTAATTTACAGTTATAAAGATCCATTAAATCTTTTTTGAGATTTTTAACTTCATTACATTTTTAAATTATATAAGTAATGCACACTCAGGAAAGCTATATATAAGGTGTGTGTGTGTGTGTGTGTGTGTGTGTGTGTGTGTGTGTGTGTGTGTGTGCGCGCGTGCCAGTCTCCTGGGGACTTCAACTCAGGACCTGGGCACTGTCCCTGAGCTTTTGTGCTCAAAGCTTGTGCTCTACCACTTTGAGCCACAGCTCCCATTTCCTGCTTTTTGGTAATTAATTGGAGATAAGAGTCTCACAGACTTTCCTGCCTGGACTAGCTTTGAACTGTAATCCTCAGATCCCAATATCCTGAGTAGCTAGTTAACATGAGCCAACCAGTGCCTGGCTATTTCCGTAATCCAACTTTCTCCTCCATGTTTCTGAAAAGATGATCAACAAAAGTTCAGAAAGGGCCAGGAGTTGTAGGTTATGTAGAGTGCTTGCCTAGCATGCACATGGCCCTTGGCACTGTCCTTGAGCTTTTGGACCTCAAGAAACTGAACAACAAGAGTTCAGCATGGATCCCTTCATTGCTTTTTATATTCAAACATAGTTATTTTCTACTTTGTAAATGGATTCACGTAACACATTATTCTGTTGCTTGTTTTATCTCTTCATTATATTATATCCATTATTCTATTGATACAAATGATCCACTTCAATATTTTCAACCACCACCTAATAGTCCATTAAAGAAATTCCATATATTTTCTCATTATGTCTCCATTGGTAGGTATTTATCCCTCCTCCCTTTTTTTTGGTTCCATGCAACAACTTATGACATAATACCCATTCTAAATTTATCCAGCCAGGCGCTGGTGGCTCATGCATGTAATCCTAGCTGCTCAGGAGGCTGAGATCTGAGGATCCCGGTTCAAAGCTAGCCGGGGCAGGAAAGTCCATAAGACTCTTATCTCCAATAAAACCACTAGAAAACTGGAAGTGGCACTGTGGCTCAAGCAGTAGAGTGCTTGCCTTGAGCTGAAGAGCTCAGGGACAGTGCCCAAGCCCAGAGTTCAAGCCCCACAACAGACCAAAAATAAGTAAATACATAAAATAAATTTATCCATACACTGTGGGGGTTTTGTTGGTGGTGTGTGTATTGCTGAGAGAAACCAGGACCCTGTGTATTCCAAGCAAGTGCTTTGCCACTGAACTGCATCTGCAGCCCCCATATACTTTGATTTTTATTTCCATGGGAGCGATTCCCTAAACTGGCATTTCTGAGCCAAAGGGAATTCACATGATTCAGATTCTCACATGGGTCTCCTCCCTCCTTTTGTCTTTCCCCCCATCTCCCACTGTTCTGTAGGAGGGCCTGTGTGCTTAAGCAGTGAGCCTGTAGGGAGGACTCCTCTGGGCCAAGTGTGGATTAGATGAGCTCAGTGGGGAGTGGGGTGTGCAGGATTTCAGTTGTACTATGTCTTTCTTGCATCTGGTTGGCCAGACTGTTTACAGTCCCCCTTGCTCATTTATTCCATGCTGGGCAGTGGAATTATCCTTAGTCTTCCTTGGAGACAAGAGCATCAGAGGTGGAGTGCTGGGAGGAGTGAACTCTCAGTTACAGCATTTTCTTATCTGGTGTGTGTTTGTTACCTTTAACAGTTGCATTGAGAAAGATCTTTCCACTCCCATCTCAGTCTTGTCCTTCCATTTTGATGATTTGGGAAGTCTTATAAGTATCTAGTCAATCTACTGGAACTGACATGAGGATAATTAAGAAGATAAGGGTCTTGGAACTTAAGGATCTATGCTAAGCAACAGAAATGGATAAACTGAAAACTTCATATAAAAATTCATAGTTCTGAGAATAGACAAAAGAAGCTATGAAAAGCTGGAGGACTCTTACTATCTATTCATTGTTTTAAATGCAAGAATTGTTTCACAAGAGTGTGTATGTGTGTGTGTGGGGGGGGCATAAAATGGGCCTTTTAATTTTCTACATTTTTATTAGAATCAATTAGGTGTACAGGACATTTTCATTTTAACCTCTTCATGTATGCCTACAGTGTACCTTTATCAGACTCACCTGATTCTTCTTTGTCCCCCCACCCCACTTCCCTTCTCAAACAGATTTCAACAAGCTTCACTGTTCCATTTTTCATATATATTTATATATATATATATGAAAACCATTTCAACCATATTTACCTTCCTTTACCCTCTTTGTTCCCCTCCCCCTTCTCACTAGTACTTATATCCTGAATGAACACTGTAAATATATACAGTTTTCTGGATTGTGTTATTCTCCTGTAACCAGCTACTCCTGAGGCTGAGGCTGGTCCCTGAGAGTTTGAAGGCTGCCTGAGTAAAACCTAGTGAGAACTTAACTCAGAAACAAACCAAGAAAAGGGATGGAGGGCATAGTTTGAGTGGTAGACACTTGTCTAACAAGTGTGAAGCCTTGGGTTCTATCCTTACTATTGAAAAAGAAAAAAGACATTTTTTTTCAATTTCTTTATTGTGATTAAGTGATTACATAATTTCCTAGTATCGTGGGATAGTGATGCTTAGTTAAAGTCACAAACACATTCTAACTTTCATGGGACAAATTGTCTATCATGGTCTATAACAGTTATGAGTTCTATGAGCTTTGCAATACAGTTATTTCTTCCACATTGGGTGATATGTACATTTCTTTTGTTTTGCATAGCATCAGCTGTTCCCTCTTTCCCACTTGTTCCCTCCCTCCCATCACTGCCATTGAGTTGCTTAGTTCATTTTGGTCAATGTCCAGTGCAGCTGATGGGTCCCGCTGTTGTATGTTTTCCCCTGATTCCCTCTAGTTCTGTGTCATCCTCCTGGTTTCCCTCCAGTGTGCACATATATACCATGTATGTGATCAGCAGCAAGGGGTTATTTAGTAGTGATTTGACCAGATGAGTGGAAGTCCTTTGTTTCTTAAGTCTTGTTAATTTTGTCGTATCACCTTACATGTTGGATTTAACATCCAGTTATCAGGGAGACCATGTGCCATTTGTCTTTTTGCTCTTGGCTTACCTCGCTCAACATGATTCCTTCTAGCTCCATCCATTTCCCTGGAAATGCCATTATTTTGTCCTTTCTAATGGCTACATAATATTCCATTGTGTATAGATACCACAATTTTTGGATCCATTCATCTGTGGTGGGACATCTGGGTTGTTTCCATATCCTGCTATTGTGAACAGTGCTGCAATAAATATGGAGGTGCATGTGTCTTTGTATCCTGGTTCCTGTTGTTCAGGATAGATGCCTAGAAGTAGTATGGCTGGGTCATAAAGGAGGTTAATATTTAGCTTCCTGAGGACCCTCCAGACTGCTTTCCAAAGTGGTGTGTAAGTGTACATTCCCACCAGCAGTGTAATAGGGTTCCTCTTTTTTTTAAAATTTAATTTAATTTTATATGTGAACATACTGTACAGAGGAGTTACAATTACATGGGCAGGATAATGCGTACATTTCTTACCAAGCATTGCAGCCTCCTCCTTTGTTTACCCTTCACATCCCTTCCCAGCCTCCCCCCTCCCCCCCAATCCCAATCCTTCTCCTTCCCCCCCCTTCCCCCCCCCTCCCCGCACCGACGTTGTAAAGCTCGTTTTGGACATGACAACTTGTACTTCTCATTAGGGTTCCTCTTTTTCCTCATCCCCTCCAGCATTAGTCATTGGCTGACCTGAGTATGTGGGCCATTCTGACTGGGGTAAGATGGTATCTCAGGCTTGTCTTTATTTCCTTCACCACCAGGGATGGTGAACATTTCTTCATGTTTTTCTTTGCCATTTTTATCTCTTCTTTTTTTTATTATGAAAATACTGTACAGAGGGGGTTACAATTACATGGGCTTTTATCTCTTCTTCTGAGAAGTCTCTCTTTAGTTCCCTTGTCCATTTAGTAATTGGTTTGTTAGGTTTGGGAGGGATTCGTTTCCTGAGTTCCCTGTATATACTGGATATTAACCCTTTGTCTAATATATTGCTGGCAAATATTTTTTCCCACTTAGTTGGTTATCTTTCTAGCTTGGTTGCTATAGCTTTAGCTATGCAGAAACTTAAAAAAAAAAAAAAAGACAATTTTTGTTTTTGTCGGTCCTGAGGCTTGAACTCTGGGCTTGGGCGCTGTCCCTCAGCTCTTCAGCTCAAGGCGAGCGCTCTACCACTTGAGCTACAGCGCCACTTCCAGTTTTCTAGCGGTTTATTGGAGATAGGAGTCTCACGGTCTTTCCTGCCCGGGCTGGCTTTGAACTGCAATTCTCAGATCTCAGCCTCCTGAGTAGCTAGGATTACAGGCGTGAGCCACCGGTGCCTGGCAAAAAAAGACAATTTTTATGCCACTTATACCTCATTAGAGCCAGGTTTTATTGTTCATTTGTTGTTTTATTTTTTGTAATTTGACTTGATTTTTTAAAGATAGAGTTTCACTCTGCAGTCCAGGCTGGCCTCAAATGTATGATCCGCCTGCCTCAGCCTTCTATGTGTTGAGAATACAGGTATGCACAACCATGCTCAGTTTAACAGAGCTGGATTTTGTTGTTGTTTTGTTTTGTTTTAAAGAGCTAATAGATATGAAAATGGGATAAATACAAGAAATTGAACACAGAACAAATTGGACAAATAAATTATAGATCTTTAAACACATTTATTTAGAGAATTCCTTTAGGTTTGAATACATTATTCCAATTAAAAGACAGACTGGGATATTAGATGGTAATTAAATTGCGTTAATGTGTGACAGAGTTTGTCATAAGCTTTTATCATCTCAGAGTATCATGCTTTGTGGATAGCCATAAAGAGATATGTGCATGTATAAGGAATGGTATTAACTTTTTATTCCTGCCTTCACCTGAGTTGGGGTTGAAATGAGGCTCTTCACTTGGGATGGCTGGGTTTTGTAGATTGGTGAGTGGCCTGTAATCCCCCTTTAGTAGTGCATGTACAACGTTATGTATTTATATCCCTTCTCAGGAGATTGCCCATAGCTTTCATGTGTATCTCATAACCACAAGATATGTAAGGATCATGGCTTACAGAATGGAAGAATTGGGTGCTGTCCTGTGTGTCTCATTTCTCAATAGTACTTCCTTGAAATTAATTTCTAGAGAATGATTCAAGTGGCTTGACGTGTGTGTGATGCACACACACACATATGCTGTGATGTGCATGTGTGTGAGAGAGAAACGAACAGAGAGAGAGACAGAGAGCGAGCACCTCCTCACAATAGCCTAGAGTAACAAGCTAAGTGCTATTCCAGCTATTCTGCTGAAGGTCCTGAATTTTTTTTCTTTTTTTTTCTTTTAATTTTTATTTTTTGTGAACCTACTGTACAGAGGGGTTACAATTACATGGGCAGGATAATGAGTACATTTCTAATCAAGCATTGCAGCCTCCTCCTTTGTTTACCCTTCACATCCCTTCCCAGCCTCCCCTCGCCCCCCCGCCCAATCTCCCCCCCACCCCCCCCCACCCCCCAGGTCCTGAATTTTTATGCTGGACTGGGATCCTAAGTATGATTTCTAGATCAGCAACAGCCAACATCACACTTATAAGAGGGCACACCTATAATCCCAGAACCCAGCAGATTGAGTCAGGAGGACCACAAGCTCAAAACCAACCTAAGCTACATAATGAGACTCTATTTTAGGGAGAGAGAGAGAGGAGAGAGAGACACAGAGAGAGACACAGAGAGAGACAGAGAGACAGAGACAGAGAGACAGAGAGAGAGCATAGAAACAGAATACAGAAAAATGTAAAATTCCAGACTCCAGTCCAGACCCACTGAGTCAGAAACTCTGAAGATGAGAACCAATAATCAGTATTATTAAGGAGCTTTCCAGGTAATGTTGGTATGCACTCAAACTTGATAGCAACTATATTAGATTACACTTAGGAAATCCTATTTTCTGCCCGGGGCCAGTGGCTCATGCTTGTAATCCTAGCTACTCAGGAGACTGAGATCTGAGGATCACGGTTCAAAGCCAGCCAGGGCAGGAAAGTCTGTGAAACTCTTATTTCCAATAAACCACTCAGAAAACCGGAAGTGACGCTGTAGCTCAAGTGGTAGAGTGCTCGCCTTGAGTTGAAGAGCTGAGGGACAGCGCCCAGGCCCAGAGTTCAAGCACTATGACTGACCAAAAAAAAAAATCTTATTTCTTATCCTACTTCCAAACTAGATTGAGAACAGCCAAGTGGCTGCAAAGTTGGGTGCCAGTGGCTCACGCCTATAAATTCCAGCTACTCAGGAGGTTGAGATCTGAGGATCATGGTTTGAAGCCAGCCGGCGCAGGAAAGTCCATGAGACTCTAATCTCAAATGAACCACCAAAAAGCCAGAAGTGAGTCAAGTGGTAGAAAAGTAGCCTTGAGCAAAAAAAAAAAAAAAAAGCTCAGGAACAGCACCCAGGCCCTGAGTTCAAGCCCTAGTACTCACACATACACACCCCCACCATCAGCACCAGAGAAAGAGAGAGAGAGAGAAAGAGAGAGAGAGAGAGAGAGAGAGAGAGAGAGAGAGAGAGAGAGAGAGAGAGAGAGAGAGAGAGAGAGAGAGAGAGAGAGAAAGAGAAAGAGAAAGAGAAAGAGAAAGAAATAAAAAGAGAGTGGCTGCAGAATGATTCATCTAATACTGATGTTTATATCTTTCATCTCGTTCTCCTCAAGGAACCCAAACTGCTCTCCCACAAATGTGTTGGGTTGCACAGCAACACCAAATAACAATTTAGGGAAATCCAATGTCCAGCTGAAACCGGAGCTTCGAGACCCAGCCTATGAGATCACTTGCAAAACATTTCTGTCAGAAGGTTTTCCAGAAATGAGCCTCAGTGACTCCAAGGGCTTTGGCTCTCAGCCTCCTTTATGAGGTATGAGAATCTGTGTAAGAGCCTGACCGAGGGTCAGAAATGAGGTCTTACTGACCCTCTCCCAGCTGTGTGGCACCCCACAAATATCCTTTAATGGAGCACTCAGTTAGCAATGTCGCCTGTTCATTCAGCCTGTGTTCTGCCAGACAGGGCTCTTGGTCAAACAATCTATCCAAAACCAACCCTGGCACCTCCAAGGCAACATTCTTTCTTCTCTTCTGTTGCCTAAAACTTGACCTGTTAGGGCACCTGACTATCTAGCTCATGCGACATGGCATAGAGTCCTTCTCAGCAGTTCTCATTAAAAGAGGGCAGCCAAGTGGAATTCATTCTTGGCTCTTTGTAGTTTTTGAGGGAGACTTTGATTGCATATTAATGAACACTAATTGATATTTGTGACTGGGTTTTATGGAAATCGTGCATGTATTCTCAAGCGCCTGTCCCTGGAAGAGTGTGGAAGGCTAGCACGTCTGTAGGAGCTAAACGTAATGCAGAAATAATTCCCAGGTCAGCTTGTGTGGTCATACCAGCTTGTGCCTGAGAGTCAGTAATACACATCAGGACCAATGTCTGAAAGCAGTGTCCACTGCAGTCAGAGTATGTGATGTACTCTAGTTCTCCCTCCTCTCTTCCTCTCTTTCTCTCTCGCTGTCCTTCTTTCTTTCTTTATTTTTCGCTCCCTCTCTCTTTCTTTTTCTCTTTTCTTCCTTTCTGTAGCAGTACTGTAAGGCTTTGCTTTTTTGCTCAAAAGTAGTACTCTATCACTGAGCCATAGCTCTACTTCCATATTTTTGGTGGTTAATTGGAAATAAGAATCTCATGACTTTCTTACCCAGACTGGTTTCATGCCATGATTCTCAGCTTTCTGATTAGCTGGGCTTACAGGTGTGAGCTACCAGTACACAGTCCCCCCTCTTTCATGGGTGAATTCTTCTGCTTTTCCTGAGTTGCAGGAATATCTAGAACTCTCTACTATAGGTTTTCTGAACATCTGTGGGTCATGCTAAGAAATATGTGCCATGTCTGTGCTAGGTGCTAGAACTAACTAGGCGCTAGTCTCCACATTAGCCTGTTGGAGACTGCATCCTTGGATCTTACTATGCTGACTAACAGGTAACAGTTCATCAATTCTTACTGATTTAAATAACATGGTTTCTACACTTAGGGATCCATAATTCATTATTCTTACAAAATCTGATTTTAACTATAAAATAAAGAATATTATTCTTGATGTTAAAAGAAGCATTAATATTTCAGAACCTGAGATTGATTCAGTTAGGAATTTGGACAAATAAGATGAATAACTTTGGTTCTGTGTGTCCCTACTAACTTGCAGAAATGAAAAAGCCAGTATTTATTGAGAATCTGGTGGTTATTTGTGTATGCATCCTATAAATAGCCATATGACTTAATTAGCAACAGAACCTGTGAGATATAGGGTGTATGGTCCCTGTTATATTGAGCCTGTGCTAAGAATTGGAGAAGTGATGGGACCCAAGCACTTCAGCTGGAAAATGACCAGGCTAACACTTAAACATTCAACCCAAACTTTGTCTATGTGCTCCATGACCCCAGGGTGAGTGGAATAAAGCCAGACTCCAAGTACTGGGATGGAACAGAGAATGGTCCAGGGATCTTGGGCTGTGCTTTGCATTCACTTGACCTGCTATTTATAGAGAACTGCTACTTCGGACCCTTCCATGGATCCTGGGAGAGTCCAAACCAGTAACCAGCCTGGCCATAATTTTGTCAAGTGAAAAAAATGCTCTAAGGGCTGGGATGGGGCTCCAGGATACAGGACTTATCTAGCACCTCTGAAGCTCTGGGTTTGATCCTTGGCACTGGAAACATTTTTTTACGTGGAAAGCTCAGTGACTCATGCCTGTAATCCTAGCTACTGAGGAGACTGAGATGAGAGGATAGCAGTTCAAAGCCAGCCCAGGCAGGAAAGACCCTGGGTGAGACTCTTATCTCCAATAAACTACCAAAAAATACTGGAATTGTAGCTTAAAAGGTAGAGCATTAGCCTTGAGCAGAACAGGCTCGGGGGCAGCACCCAGACTTGGAGTTCAAACCTCAGGACCAGCATTTTTTAAAAATTCAGGAGTCTAGAGTCCCTGGTGAGGTAGGAGGATCCCAGGAGATTTAGAAGTCCGACCCATACAGCAAGACCCCATCTCAAGAAAGAAAAATGAAA
Source organism: Dipodomys merriami (assembly GCF_024711535.1). Lineage (NCBI taxonomy): Eukaryota > Metazoa > Chordata > Mammalia > Rodentia > Heteromyidae > Dipodomys > Dipodomys merriami. The sequence goes on from NW_027203381.1 coordinate 74,137,954, forward strand.
GAATTGAAATGAAAATAGTTAAATTGCTTTCTTTTGTCGATTGTAGAGCTTTAACTCAGGCCTGGACACTCTCCCTGAGCTCTTTGTTCAAGGCTAGCACTCTACACCTTTGAGCCACAGTGCCACTTGTAATTTTCTGATGATTAATTGGAGAATAAGAATCTTATGGACTTCTCTGCCTGGGCTGGCTTTGAACTATAGTCCTCAGATCTCAGCATTCTGAGGAGCTAGGATTACAGGTGTGAGCCACAGGTGCACAGCTTGGTTGAGTTGCTTTAAAAAAAAAATATGTCCTCCAAAATGTAGAAAGATCATGAAGGGGGAAGGGCAGGAGGGGAGAGGTTTTGAAATACAAGGATGAAGGGGGAATCACCATTCCTCCGTCAGGCAGTACATTAATGTGAGCAGATCAGGTCCACAGCCCTTCACTCCACCCCCACCTCCCATCTCCTAAGCAGGCTGGGTTTGGAGCTGCTATCTCTCCTGCCCCTGCTCCACCATCTCGTATAAAGCCTGTCCCAAGGGCCTTGGGATGGTTTTGCAGAAAGCTAGTAAAGTGCTTGGAAATGTAGAAGTACTTTAAAGACTTAAGGAAGTAACCTTTATCATATCTCCCTCTTTTATAATGGAAGCTTTAATAAGATGTATATAATTCGGAAATTTTGAGAAGCAGATTAATTCACTGCATTTTACATTGGAGGGAGAAAGCATGCAAGTTTCAGTTTCCTAAGAAACAGTCTTCTGCCACGCCTGTACTCTTTTGAGCCTGCTCCACAAACTGACACTCACAGTCTAAGAACGACACCCAATTGCCCTGTCTGCTCCAACTCAATTGCCTCTACTTGTCCTGCGCACACTGTGTAAACTAATCATAGGATCCTTGTTCAAAGACAGCCTGGGCAGGAAAGTCCATGGGACGCTTATCTCCAATTAACTACCAAAAAGCTGGAAATGGAGATATGGTTCAAGTGGTAGAGCACTAGCCTTGAGCAAAGAAAACTAAGGGACAATGCCCAGGCCCTGAGTTCAAGCCTCAGGACCAGCATGCACATTCATAACAACAATAGCAGCAACACATAATGATTTTTCTTAATGAAGGCTATACAGGTAGGCTGAAATGCAATCACCAGGGTGTTAATGTCTCATGTTGTGGTAGTTATTATTTTCTTCCCTATGCTTTTTGGAGTTTTAAGAGTGTTTATGAATTTAAAAATAGTTTAAACATAAATAAAATGTACTCAGGAAGTTATCTTAGAACCTTATGTCTACATGAACAACCCCGACATGTTCCCAGAATCTCTCAAAGATGATTTGGATTTAATATGGGCAGTCCTTCTGAGACTCAGTGTTGACAGGGTTTCTCAAGTTTAGCCCTATTGATATTGGGGCAATTCTTTGTTGTCTAGGCCGTTCCGTGAATGCAAGCTGTTTGGCAGTAGCACTTCTGCCTCTGTCTACTGTTCTCCTCCCCCTAGCAACAGCCAAAAATGTTTCCAGACATTCCCAGACCTTTCCCTGGAGGCATAGCGTTGTCCTGGTTAACCACAGATAACATGTGGCCCCCACTCCAGGTAAACCTACAGAAGTGGAGTTCTGATAACTCATTCAGGACAAACCCAACCAACCAGTGACTTCTTGGGAGAGAAAGGTCATCGGTACTGTGCGCCTCTTGTAGATTATATACTGGAAGAGCATTAGCCTTGAAATGGAAACTCTTCAAGTCCTTTCTCGGAAGATGTGGAACAAAGTGAGATTTCATACACACACACACACACACACACACACTCATGCATACACACCTACACCTCTTCCATAGGAGGTTGTATACACAAGGACTTCATGATTCAATGTATGATTAATTTACAAATATGATTAATAGGGCGATATAGAAAAATGCATCCTTAATCCATCATGTATAGTTCTCTCTGTGGCCTGTATGTGCTCCAGGCTAGAAGGCTCCATAAGGGATGTTTAATTTTAGAAAAGAAATAGGAAAAAAGAAAAAGGACCTTCTAAGCGATTAGACTCTCAACCGTAGAATGCAAATAGCCAGGTTTTTATATTTGCTTTTAAATTTTGCATTCAATCATCTGACCAGAATGCACAAGAAGTTAAATGTCTTGACAGAAGAGAGTGGTTTTAGTCCTCTGGGATTTCATTGTAATGAATCTGGTAAATAATTCAGGAACATATCAGAGGCCAACGAACGGGCAGCACCTGGTGCTATATTGTTCATGCCGAAGCACACAGAATTCAAAGATGGCATTCCACACCTGCCACTATTGTTCTGCTTTAAACGCCGCTCTGGGTTCAGGGGCTATTGAAATTATAGTAATTAATATCTTTGTCCAGTTTTCCTCTACAATCAAAGAATACTATGCTTAACCATGTCTAAAACACCAAGCAGAAACTGCACCCTCTTAAATTCCCTCAGAAAAGATTTCAAGTTGATTTTCTCTATTAAGAGATTGATTTTTTTATAAGAATTAGGGACATGTCCTTGTCTACTGGTGTTAATTTGAGTCTGTTGGCCCTTCTACCTTTGTTCTATAAGGTTGAGCTTCTTTTTTTCCCCTCGTCATTTCCTTATTTCCTGTTTCCTCCCTTCCATCCTCCTTGCTTTCCTGCCTTTCTTTTCCTTTTCTTCTCTCTCTTTATTTTGTTTGTTTGTTTTTGTGCCAACCTGGGGTTTGAGCTCAGGGCTTGAACACCGTCCTTGAGCTTTTTTGCTGAAGGCTAGCACTTTTATCACTTGAGCCATGGCTCCAACTCTGGCTTTTTGGTAGTTTATTGGAGATAAGCTGCCGAGGCTAGCTTCAAATTGCGATCCTCAGACCTTAGCCTCCTGAGTAACTAGAATTACAGGTGTAAGCCACCAGCACTCTGCCTCCTCCTCTTCCTCCTCATTTCAGTATTCTCAGTGCAAACATCTTCTCAGAAGCCACCTTCTCTTCTTCTCTCTGTTATTACCTGACCAGCTTGCTTCACTTCATTGAGTCTAACAGTTGAAAAACAAACAAGATTTTGAAGGGAAAAAAAAAAGCAAAATGAACAACAGCCCTCAGCAACCTCAGCTGACATGTAGCTAAAACGCATATAACTTGTTACCAAGGTCTAATTGCTTTCCTTCCTTTAGGACTTGGTGTGGGAGTGTTTGGAGCCGTGACTGCCCTCCAGTGGTGAGCCAGAATCATCGCTGTGCGGAATGAATTGTTCCTTAGATGCCCACTCTGGATCACACGGTACAGCTGGCAACAGGATCTCAGATGAAGAATGTCTGATGTTGGAGTGATTCTGATGAAGAAGCCTAATGAACTAACCCTTCCCTTCTGCCTCAACTGGTTGTGTAGTCTGGTTTCTGAGCCAGAAGCCAGCTCTACAATGAGGGCTCTGAAGAAAAGATCAGGGTTGCTGCTGGGTTTCTGTCAAAGGTCTGCATCCATACCAGTGGAAAGCAAAGGCTGTGAATAAATGTGCACCAAACAGGTTATGTGGGGACATGGAGTCTGAAATAAACTGCTCTGAATTTTGCGACAGTTTTCCTGGCCAGGAACTGGATCGGAGACCCATCCATGATCTCTGCAGGACAACAGTTGTAAGTGAGCAGTCATGGAGCAGATCCTGGTTGTAGTGGTGGTGGGGATGGCGATGATGGTGGTGATGGAGGTAATGGTGATAGTAGTGGTCATGATGGTGGTGGTAGTGGTGGTGATGGTGGGAATGGAGGGAGAGGAAGAACTCCCCATGCAGGACTAGTACTTCCAGCTTTATGCTGTCCACAGGAGACCCTTCATTCCTAACAGCTTCTCCTTATTCTGTCCTCAGACCTCTTCCCAGCCCAGTGGTCCAAGCATATCCTTATCTCCTGCCCTCCTGGCTATTGTGTGGACTCTCCTCAGCTGTGGATTGCTTCTGATACTCTTCTTTTTTGCCTTCACAATTCGCTGCAGGAGAAACCGGTAAGCCCTGTCCCAGATTCTCATCTCCTGTAGCCAAGAGTCCCATGGAGGTACCACAGGTGTCTTGCTGGTTTCACAAAACCTGGCTCCCATTGTGGTCTTGTGCCACGTGACACAGCCCCCCTGAAGCACCTTGCAGTGTAGTCGCTCTAGAGAAATCTCAGCTCAGTATTGAGCTAACTATTTCATGAGTACCCATGAAAGACAGAGTCTTGATCCATAAAGGAGAATAGATGCAGTATTTGTGTTAAAAACAGAGATTATGGCCAGGCACTGGTGGCTCACTCTTATAATCCTGGCTACTCAGGAGTCTGAGATCTGAGGATCACAGTTCAAAGCCAGCCTGGGAAGAAAAGTCCCAGTGAGACTCTTATCTCAATTAACCACTCAAAAACCAGAAGTGGTACTGTGGCTCAAGTGCCTTGACCACAAAGAGGCTCAGGGACAGTGCCCAAGTCCTGAGTTCAAGTCCCACAACTGACAAAAAAAAGCAGAGACTATGCAGAGAAAATGTTCAAACCAGCATCAGATTTTATGGTCAGAATAGTCTAGACAGTCTTAAATAGATTAAGGTTTCTGCAAATAGTGCAGTGTCCCTAATTTCCAGTGATTCATGCCTGTAATCCTACCTACTCCAGAGGCTGAGATTGGGAGGATCATGGTTTGAGGCCAGCCTGGGCGAATATGTGAGACTGAATATGTGAGACTCCTTTTCAGCTAATAGCTGAGCACCATGATATACACCTGTCACTGTTGCTAAGTGGGAGGCTGAGATTGGGAAGGTTGCTGTTCTAAACTAGCTCAGGCAGAAAAGTTCAGAAGAGGCCATATTAACAGAAGTAGCTGGGAATAGTGGTGTGTGCTTTTCGTCCCAGACATGGTGGGAAGTGAAAAATTGCATGATTTCAGTCCAGGCATATGCTGCAAGATTGTATCTCATAAGTAAGCAGTCCAAAAAAGTCTAGAAGCATTGCTTAGCAGTAGCGCACCTGCTTAGCAAGTGTGAGGCCTTGAATGCAAACCCTGGGACTGTAAAAGCAAAACAAAACAGAACCGCAACTTTATTGCCTGATGAATTATTCTGCTACATGGTTCTGGTGGGCTTGGAGGTTACTGACCCATCAAGGTCTAAACTTGTGCCTTCCAGCCATGATGCAAAATGGTGGCATTTCTGAAGGGACTTGCAGAATGTTGCCTTTGCTGCCATCATCCCCTTCCATGAGGATCCATTCCAGCCCATCTCTTGCATGCATCCCTGTACCACCACCCATATTCCTTTCTTTCCCAGCCGCCCCCCCTCTGTTGACATCTGGCTGGAGCCCACCATCAAAATTCAGCCATTCTCCCAAAGGCTAAGCTCATGAAGCCTCACTCAGTGAGCAAGCAGCTGTGCTCCATTGCCTGTGGATATGGCATTCTGATGAGGGTAGGCTGGTTGTCCTTGACCAGCAGGCATTTGGGGGTATACTTACCACTTCAGGCATTGAGGACAGGGAGCTGCTAGACTGCATGGCTTGTTGGTGTGACTAGATCAACCTCAGTACGGCTGTGACACGTGGTGTTAGACCTGAGGACATTCTCAAGGTGGCCCAGGACACAGTTCATTCTGTTCCTCAAAGACACTGGCTCTTCCCCATCACAAGGCCTTTGGGCTGTTGCCTGCTTACTGTTCCTCTGCATGACCTTCTTGACAGTTCCTCAGATCTTCCCATGACTGCTTCTTTCTCTTCCACATCTCAATTCCAGTAGTGTGACCTCTTTAGAAAAGCTATCTCTGATGCACCTTCTCTCTCCAGAGGCCACATCCCACTGTCCCGATTAATTCTCTTTACAGTGAGACATTACCTCATTTATTCAATTATTCGTTTATGTCAGTATCCTCTAACACAATATGCAGTCTGTGACCACAGGGACGTGGTGTGTCAGGCACACTGCTGGGTCTCTGGCACTCAGAACACATTCTGGAACAGCACAAGTGCTCACTAAATATGAGTTGGGCGATCCTGGGAGGAAAATACTCAAATCCCTATGGTGGCTGCTGCCGAGACAATACTAGGAAAATCATGTACAATCAAGTGAGAGAAGCAACAAGTACCGCGTTTCCACACATCTCTATAGCACAAGCTAATTCCTGATTGACTAATAAGAAAAGGAAGTTGTTATTTTACATGTAAGCCTCTTCCTGCTGCAGCCCCTTAGCTCCAAGCATCCCAGGAAAGCTTTTTCCAGTCAGACAGGAAGTTTTAAACTACTCCTCTGGATGTGCCTTTTCTAGTGCAAGTAGTGGCAGGATGAGCAGCCTCAGGAGCCATGCTGGCCCTCTCCACGAAGCTGTAGGAGCAGATGAAGAAGCAGAGGAGATAGCTGCCTTATGTTTAAAGACTTTAACTGATTGTTGAGGAAATATCCAGAGAGTATTATGTGTGTGTGCATGCGCACACTTGTACACATGCATGTGTGCATGCCAGTACTGGAGGAGGCTTGAACTCAAGGACTTTGTTAACTTTCTCACTCAAGGCTGGCACTCTGCCACTTGAGCTATACCTCCACTTCTGGCTTTTGGCTGGTTAGTTGGAAATAAGTGTCTCACAGACTTTCCTGCATGATTTAGGGTTGAACTCTACTCCTCAGATCTCAGCCTCTTGAGTAGCTAGGATTACAGGTATGAGCCACTGCTGTCCAGCCTAACTAGTGACAATTGCTATCTACCAGGCTATGGAAATACGCTGTGATCTTGGGAACAAATGGTAGTAGACATTTACTTGGTGCCAGTATTTTAATAGGAATGACAATTATTTTTATTAATACCCTTGGTACAAACATAAATATGTTTTAAGTCATAGTGTCCATTGTATCTTTCTTTTAACCTTTTAATTTTATATACAGCTTTGCAGAATACAGGGTTTACTAAGCATCTATAAATCACATTAAGACAAAAAACACCTGTGAACAGCATGATAGTATTAACATCTATATTTCTTTTTTTGGGGGGGGGTCTGGTTGTGGGGCCTGAACTCTGGGCCTGGGCACTGTCCCTCAGTTCTTCAGCTCAAGGCTAGCGCTCTACCACTTGAGCCACAGCGCCACTTCCAGCTTTTTGCTTATGTGGTACTGAGGAATCGAACCCAGGGCCTCATGCATGCAAGGCAAGCACTCTACCACTGAGCCACCTTCCCAGCCCAACAGCTATATTTCTTTCATTCTACTAAAGATTTTTCTGCCTGTCTTGTTTGCAGTAAGAGCGTGACTTGGCATAAAAAAATAAACTGCTAGGAGGCACTGTGAATAAAAATACATTTTACAGTGAAGTAGCTTACAAGGTCAGACAGGAAAGCTGAAATAACCCATTTTCAAAGGTACTTTATTGAACAATAAAATTTTTCAAAGGAGCAGCATTACAATCAGATGCTTCATTTCATGTCGGTTCTGTGGTGTCTAGTATTAGAGAAAGCAGAAAGAAGAGAGAGAAGGAGGAATTAAGAGAAGAGCGAGGAGAGAGAAAATACCTGTACATGCCAAAAGAAGAAAATTATTTTAATAAATAAAAATAATGTAAGCTGGGTGTTGGTGGCTCGTGCCTGTCATCTTAGCTATTCAAGAGGCTGAGATCTGAGGATTGCATTTCAAAGCCAATCCTGGCAGGAAAGACCATGAGACTATCTCCACTTAACCACCAGATAATCAGAAGTGGCACTGTAGCTCAAAGTGGTAGAGTGCAAAAAAGTTCAGGGACAGTACCCAGGCCTGGAATTCAAGCCTCACTATTGACAAAAAATAATAATTATTATACTAATGCAATCATATTTAAGTTCAGATGCAGACACTGTGTTGTTGATAATTATTGTGAAATGTAGGCTTCAATAGAAAATCACTCAAGATAGAGGAAACTTGAGTATTGACCAGCTTCACCTAATTGGCACCCAACAAGAGCAGACAATACATCTTATTCAAATACACATGGGACATTTACCAAGACAGATAATATTCTGATAGAAAAAGTTTCATTGAATTAAAAAAAATTGACTCTTTACTGCATGGGGAGCAAGAAATGTGTCTCCTTTTTTTTCTCCCCTATTTCTCTCTACTTTATTCTGTTATACTAAAATAAATTCTTGCTAAAATTGAAAAAAAAAGAAAGGAATTCAAGTTATTTGAAGTATGTCCTCTGAACACAGTGGAATTAAATTAGAAACCAGTAACAGCAGTATCTCTGGAAAATCCTAAAATATTCAGAAGCCAAACAGAAAACTTAATATAACCCATGGTGGAAAAAAAACCCAAAAGGGAAATTAGAAAGTAGGACTGAATAAAAATGAAAATGCAACGTATCAAAATTTGTTGGATGCGTTTATATTTTTTAAGTAAGGGGGAAATTTAGAGCGCAAATCTCCATATGAGGAAAGAAAAAAAAGTCTCAAATCAATGACCTCATACTCTACCATACAAAAGGAGATAATTGATCCTAAAGTAAGAGAAGAAAGGAAATTATAAGCATCAGCAGAAATTCATAAAATTGAAACCGAACAAAGAAACAATAGAAAAAAATTGGTGAAGCCCAAAACTCTTTATGAGGCTTAATAGCATTGACCAACCTCTCACCGAACAGAGCAGAAAGAAATAAAGAGAAGATACAATTACCCATAAAAGGGATGGGAGATATGAAGTAACTATGGAGTCTATAGGTAAGAAAAGGATAATGAGGTCATTTTATGAACAACTATGTAAGCAGCCTCCAAAATGTTCTCCAGTGATTTCCATATCCAGACTTATGTGAAATCTTGAGTTTGGTCTCACTGGACTGGCTTATTAATGACATGTCAGGTCTGATATTAAGTTACAAAACCACGTGGTTTCCATCTTGGACCCCTCTCGTTCCTGCCCACTCTGTTCTGCCATGTTGACTCTGCCTTGTGGAGAAGCGCAGGTGACAAGGAATGGATGTTTGTGCCCTGCAGCCTGCTGTTTGCCTGTCTGCTTTCAGAAACACCAATATATTGTGTGTGGGAGCTTTCAAGCAAGCTATTGTGGTCTTTTTCTCAGAAGCTCTCTGACTCTCTAGGTCCACACAATTGTTCATGATTAGAAAAGTTCTCAAGCTATCCAGGCATTTGAGAAGGGGCAGGCTCCTGTGTTCTTTCTTCTTTCCATTTCTGTGAAAGCCTCATATTATCATCTGAGTGAGGTGTAGATATCAGTGTGAATAGTAAATATTTACTGACCTGAATGCTTATGTGCTCAAGATCCTGTGCAAAAATGTGATTTAAGGATTTCTGAGATGCATCTCCTGAGTGGAAAAACACGGGCAAGTAGAAAAAAAGTGCTTTCCAGTTTTAATAAATACCTTTACTAAAACTAATGGCTTGCTGCAGGGATAAGAGCTATGCTCCCTTTGTATTGATTGCTCCAGGTCCATCCTCTTTGTGGTTTGATTGGGCAAAAAGCAAGGTGACTGCAGAGAAAAGAGAGCAGGACTGATCTTTTGGGGGACAGGGGATAACTTGCACATTACTGTGTACTATTCTGGTTTGATGGTTACTGACCAAAAGGGAAGAAGGGGAGCCTTTCAATCCTAGAATAAATACCAACCATCTAGTCCAACTGGGAGATGGTGTTGCAGTGTCACAGGCTGGATGAGGCAGACTGGCCAGGAACAGAATCTGGAAGGCCTTTCCCTTCATTCATAGATGGTAAACAGTGGTATCAGTCATTGGGTCCAGGGGATCAGAGAGTTAAGAACGGGTGGTAGATCATGAGGTTCGAAACCATTGGCATGCAGGAATGGGGCAGGGAAAGAGATGTAACACAAAAGTAAGGTGAAAAGATCCAGCACTTGGAACAGGGATGAATTTCTTGGGTACTGGCTATGGGCCAATTGGCAGAAGTTAGTGAGGTGGTCAGGAATAATGAAAAGAAATAGTTTGAACTCAGTGCTCAGGCTCTATTGTCCATTTGCAGATAAGGCTACAAGAATATGAGCCCTAAAGGAAGTGGTCACACACTCATTTATGTTCCTGTTGTTACAGATAGGTGCAACTAGCTAGGTGAAGTGGGACACTCCTGTAATCCCAGCCCTTTGGAGACTGGGGCAGAAGGATCAGTTAGTTACTGAGAAGTAATCAGTTAGTTACTTAGGAGGCTGAGATCTAAGAACTGAGGTTTGGAGCCAGGTCAGACAAATTCACAAGGCTCTTACCACCTCCTATTAACCTGTAAAAAAGCTGAAAGTGGTACTGTCAGCTGTGAATAGAAAATCCAAGTGAGAGAAGGGATGACATTGTCCAAAAAGAAATATACTCTTACCTGACTCACATAACTGTAACCCCCTGTACATCACCTTTATAATAACAATAAAAATGTTTTAAAAAGCCAAGTAAGAATAAGAGCCCCTGAGTTCAAGCCTTAGTACCAGCAAAAAAGAAAAGAAAAAGAAAGGAAAGAAAGAAAGAAAAAAGGAAGGAAAGAAGCAAGGACAGAGGGAGGGAAAGAGGGAGGGAGGAAGGAAGGAAGGAAAGAAGAGAGGAGGGAGGGAGGAAGGAAGGCAGGGAGAGCTGTGAATGTATGTTAATGGTAGAGTTGCTTGCCTAGCATGCTTGAAGCCCTGGGTTCCATTCCTCAGTACCACATACACAGAAACAGCTGGAAGTGGTGCTGTGGCTCAACTGGTACAATGCTAGCCTTGAGCAAAAATGAAGCTCAAGGACAGTGCCCAGGCCCTGAGTTCAAGCCCCAGGACTGGCAAAAGAGAGAGAGAGAGAGGATGGAGGAAGGAAGGAAGGAAAGAAGGAAGGAAGGAAGGAAGGAAGGAAGGAAGGAAGGAAGGAAGGAAGGAAGGAAGGAAGGAAGGAAGGAAGAAAGGAAGGAAGGAAGGAAAAAGTAAGTTCAAGAGCAGTGGCTCATGCTTGTAATCCTAGCTTCTTGGGAAGCTAAGATTAGGAGGATTGAAGGTTCAGAGCAACTCTGGGCAGAAAAGTTTGTAAGACCCCTTCCATGAAACTTTATCCCAAAACCCCAGCAGAGTCAGGGCTAGAGGTGGTGCTCAGCAATAGAGTGACTGCCTGCCAGCGTATTGCCCTGAGTTCAAACCTTAGCACTGAAGAAAAAAGAAGAAAAAAAGAATTCAAGACAAGCCTGGGGTATATAATGAGACCTTGCTTTAAAAAAAAAGAAAGAAAAAAAACCCCACCACACTGTGTTTTGCCTTTGGCAATAATTCCTTTGCACCTTGTGAGAGCACCCAAAGAAATCTTTATAACTTGATTTAAAAAATTCGTATATTTACATGGAAAGTGTGCAACATCCCTTCCCTGGATTGTGATGTTTGTTGTTGTGGTTGTTTTACTTTTGTTATAGTCACATAGAATTTCTCCTTGTGATAATTCACGGCACTACATATTTACAATTTGTGTATTTAAAAATGCCTTTTCCTAGCCTGTGATTATTTACTCCTTTAATTGAGGGCTGAATCTAAGACAGATGCTCTGCCACTTGAGCTATGTCTCCAGACGTTTTGGTTTTATTTCATTTTTGTGATAGGGTCTTGCTCTCTTCTTCCTGGGCTGACGTCTATTTTTGGATCCTTCTGCCTCTGCCGAGATACAGGCATGTGTCATCATGCTGCTGCTGCTGCTGCTCCTGTCAAGGATCTATTAATGATATGAGTCAGGAACAGGTAGTGGACTAGTGAACTTAAGGACAAAGAATCTACTTCCAAACTCTTCTTTACCTTTGTGAATGCTGTACACAGAATTTATTTGCCCCCAAATTCCTAAATCTAAGCTCTCACCCCTAGTATGGAGATCGTTTGGGTAGGTTAACTGAGAAAAGTGGGGTAGGGCCCTGATTCCATGGGGCTGGTGTCCTTGGAATAAAAGAGAAGCAGAGGTCTCTGTGGGAATGCTCAGAGAAGAGGCCTATGAACACAGCCAGAGGACAGCTGTGCACAGGCCCGGAAGGGATCCTTCCCCAGAAACCAACCCTGACCCAATCCTGATCTTGATCGTGGCCTTCTAGTCTCCTGAACTGTGAGAAAATATATTTTTGTTGTTGAATCCACCATGTCTGTAGGATTTTCTTATGGCTACTCCAGCCAGCTAATACCCCCAGATATTTACACGTGTTTAACAGCTTCACCATAATAGCATTTCTTCCTTTGATCAAATTACTCCATCAGGATTTAGTCTTAAATTTCCTGTTCTTTTTGCTTCATAAATGTAGCCACACACCCAAAATCCAGTCCATTTAGATGCTAACAAGATTAGACAGTAATCTGACATTCATCATGCCTGAGTAGACCTCTTCCCGCCTTACCCTACTGAGGAGCTAGCTGGCTTTTGATCAGATAGTAAGCTTTTTTTTTTTTCCCAGGCATTTTGAATTTTGCCATTGTCAATGATGCATGATGAGGGTGTGCGTGTGCGCATGTGTGCATTTGTGTGTGTGGAGTGGGGGTGGGGTTGATCACCATGCTAATCTATGCACAGTGACCTTTGTTTCTATCTGACTGAGCAGATGTAGGAATTAATCATTGTCACTCCTGGATGGCGTGGCGGCTGCTGTCCCCCACTGCCTTTCTGCCCCTGATAGATTTATTGGTCTGTTTTGTTTGCTAGGAAACCCGTTTCAGCACAAAAGAGCTGGCAAATTAGAGGGGCTTATTTGTAATAGTTTTCTAGGAAAATGGCTTTTTTTTTCATTCTATACCTCTGTACTCTGATTTTTTTTTTTAAAGAACGAGGAGAGGAAAAAAAAGAAAAGGAAAAGAAATGGGTGGCGTTGTTTCTGTAACATCTAAACAATGATTTCCCATCCTGAGAATTTTGACATCAGCGTTGCAGCCATCCAGCCCAGGACTGTAGAGAACCAATTGTTTTCTCATTTCTAGATCCTTCTTTGGCATCTGTGGGCTCCCTTCTCTCAATTAACAGCTTAGTCCATCCCCAGCACCAGATCATCCATTGACTCTGGGCACTAGAGAATTAGTAATCTATGTTTATTAAATGCTAAATCCACTTTTTTATAGCAGGCCCCACTCCAACCTTCAGACCTTAACTACCCCTTTGTGGGCCCCACTATGTAGTTACTTCTGCAGTCTCAGCAAATCAGCCATGGTGCTATTGACAGCAGCCTGGATGGACATCAATTCAGGCACAGCCCTTTGGATATTGAGAATCAGCCTGAAATCCCTTGCTTCCTGAGTCTGGTCTTTTGTCTGTTTTCATTCCCCAGACCCCAGTCCCTCCAGGATTGGTGCGCACTATCCCAAGGCAGAGCTAAAGGGGCGTGGCCAGTGCCTGTTCCAAGTCTGTTCATTCCATTTCAGTGGCTCGGGTTGCCTGCCCTGAATGTTCAGGTGTAGACATCAATCACAGCCTGAGCCTGTGTAGCCCCTCCCCTTCCTGACCGAGATTTTTCTGCCTGGCAGACTGTGAGACTCCTTCACTGGCTGCTCTTTTGTTCCCTCTGTATTTCTCTTCCTCAGAATGTTTCCTGACCAATTTTGATGTTGTTGTTTGCTTGTGGGTTTTTTTTTTTTTTTTTTGCCAGTATAGGGGCTTGGCTTTTTTTTTTTTTTTTTTTTTTTGCATAAGGCTGGAGCTCTACCATTTGAACCACAGCTCCATTTCTGGCTTTTTGGAGGTTGATTGGGAATACAAGTCTCACAGACTTTCCTGCCTGGACTAGTTTTGAACTGGGATCCTTAGTTCACAACCTCCTGGATAACTAGGATTACAGACATGCGCCACTGGCACCCAGCTTCCTCTGACTTTTTGAGGGGTCAGTTATAATAATAATTCACCGCAGCCTGTTCTTACTTTCAAGGTTTCAGTGTCTGGCTTTGGCTATCACTGATGCCTCAATTCTGACTGTTTTCTTGTCTCTGTCTATGAGGAGATAGGTTAGTCCTCCGCATGCCAGCCTTCATGGGTAGCTCCATTATCTAATAGTCTAGCAACTGATTTCACCTGAAAAACCTATTGCAGAACCATTTGTATGCTATTTTTTGTGTCATCACTTAGAGGATAATGATCATCCTTAAGTTACTATGGATTTTTCAGATTGGCACTTTATTTCATATCTTAACTCTAATAGTTGAACCTTTGAATGGTATCTTCTCTTTCAAGTATTGTTGAATTTCATTCTGCCATACTCAGGGTCTGTTTGTGACATCATAGAGTGCTGTCACACTTCACTGCTATCCTTCTCCCCCTCCCCCTCCCCCCCCCCCCTGCAGGCTATAGAATGGTGTGTCTTCATGGGATAGGAATCCTATCATGGTAGTTTTTGTTTTCTCTAGACTATTTCCCTCATATCCTACAGGTACCTAATGCCAGATGTTTCATTGTGACACATTGAAAACCTGTGCTTTCAGCCTAACAAGAGAGAGGTGGCCTAGTTTTGTAGGAGATAGACAAAAAGAAAAAAGAAATATTATCTGCAAAGGAAGTTGTTCTCAAATATCCCTGAGTAAGCATGTCTTAGACAAAGGAGAAATACAGCTTCTCCTTGTCTTGAAATAGTATTCACATGCCATCAAATGTGCCTTTCAAAAGTTTGCATATCAGTGGGTTTTAGTATAATTACAGGGTTGGGCAGACATCATTAGTAATTGTAAGGTTTGAAAATCACTAATTCAGAACATCTTCAACACCTCAAAAAGAATCACTGTGCTGTCTCTCCCTCCCTCCAGATCCTGGCACCCATTCGTCCTGTCCCTATGGATTTGCCTATTCTGGACATCTTTCATACATGAAATAATTCAAAATGAGGCTCTTTGCGACTGGATTTTTTCACTTAGCATAATCTTAGCATACTGACATATCTGTGTGTGGCATTAAGCAGGACTTTATGACTATAGCTACATAATATCCCATTGTATAGAAACCATACATTTTGTTTTTCCATTTGTTAAAGGGTATTTTGATTTTTATTATGAATAATGTGCTACTCTAAACATTTACATACAGATTTTTTAATTTTTTTCTTTTTTTTTTTCTTTTTCTTTTTTTTTGCTGCTCCTAAGGCTTGAACTCTGGGCCTAAGTGCTTCCTTTTGCTCAAGGGTAGCAATTGAGCCACTATGCTACTTCCTATTTTTTCTGTGATTAATTGGAGATAAGCATCTCATGGACTTTCCTGCTTGGACTGGCTTTGAACTGAGATCCTCAGATCTCAGCCCCTTGAATAGCTAGGATTACAGGCATGAGCCACTGGAACCTGGCCATATACAGATTTTGAGTGAACATATATTTTATCTTGACTATAAAAAATTCTGGGGCTGGGAAGGTGGATCAGTGTTAGAATGCTTGCTTTGCATGCATGAGGCCCTGGGTTCGATTCCTCAGCATCACATAAGCAGAAAAAGCTGGAAGTGGTGCTGTGGCACAAGTGGTAGAGTGCTAGTCTTGAGCTGAAGAGCTGAGGGACAGCGCCCAGGCCCAGAGTACAGGTCCTACAACTGACAAAAAAAAAAAAAAAAAAGAATTCTGGAATCATATAGTAACTGTGTAAGGTCAAAACTATCAAAATAGCTGTACCATGTATACAGTGGTACCTTGCTTTGTTTACCTTTCTTTGATTAGCAATGGTATTGAGTCTTTTTGAACTGGCCATTTCTATGTCTTCTCTGGAGAAATGTCTATTCAGTCTTTTGGGGAAAAAATTAAAATAGACTTGTCTTTGGAATATGTTTAAATCAGTGGTTCTCAAACTTGTATCAAAATCTCCTAGGGAAGGCTGGGAAGGTGGCTCAGTGGTAGAGTGCTTGCCTTGCATGCATGAGGCCCTGTGTTCGATTCCTCAGCACCACATAAGCAGAAAAAGCTGGAAGTAGTGTTGTAGCTCAAGTGGTAGAGCACTAGCCTTGAGCTGAAGAACTGAGGGACAGCGCCCAGGCCCAGAGTTCAGACCCCATGACCGACAAAAAAAAAAAAAAAAAAAAAAAAAAAATCTCCTAAGGAGTTTTTTTTAAAAAAGAAAATCCTGAAATCCAGGTGTTGCCTGAGAGCAGTAATCAGAATATCTAGGAGTAACAACCAGGCAACAATTAGAAAGAAAACTATCCAGGTGATTGTGATGAGAACTGTTGTTATAAACTAGACAGCCAAGCTGATGATGTGAAAGCTGATGATGTGAATGTAGACATGCTAGCAATTTTAAAAAATTTATGTACATTGTTACAGATAATTTTTCCAATATGTCACCATAATACAGTGGCAATAACAATGAAAGCAATAACAATATCTCTTCTTGTTAGATGCTTATTGAAACTTTCATATTTGTTCTAAGTATTACTTATTTTAATCTTCACTACTGGCAGACAATGCCAAGAAATATAATCTTCCTATAACTGGGATCGATGAAGGACAGGAATACCAGAATAGAGGGATGAAACACTTATTCAATAAGATTATTACAGAAAATTTCCCCAGTCTCAAAAGAGAAAACCTCACCCACATAACAGAAGCATACAGAACACACAGAAGACAGTATCCTAGAAGAAACACTTCTAGACACATTGTAGTAAAGCCACTGGACCTGAATTGTGAAGAACTGGTTTTAAATGCTATAAAATCAAAGAAGGAGCTATATTACAAAGGGAAGAAATTTAGAATCACTGTGGACCTCTCCATACAAACCCTCAATGCAAGAAGAGCCTGGAAAAATACCATCCAAGCCCTGAAAACCAACAACTGCCAGCCCAGACTGGTATATCCAGAGAAACTAGTATTCACATTCTATGGAGAAACTAAAAAGTTTAATAATAAAGAAAAATTAAAGGAATTCATGAACAAGAAACCAGCACTACAAAAAATACTGAAAGGAGGAATATAACCTGAAGAAAATGACCAAGACCAGGGAACCACATCAGATAGAAACCGAATGGAGAGTTCACTTTATTAATATGAAATGCTAGCAATTTGAAAACTTAGAAATTATTCCAGGTGTTTAAAAGTGGGAAACTTGACCCACATGTGAGCCATAAAATGGTTTTCAGATCAAAGAGCAGAGAGGTTAACTATTGAATAAGGACTTTTGGTAGAATAATTCTTATAACAGGAAATTTCAAATCACCTACAGCTAGAGAAAATGACCTAGTTTTGGTGCTTGTCAATAACTATTGCTTGGTTTTCTGAGATAACCATGAATGAGAATTATAATGAATGTTAATGAAATCTATAAGCTCAGAAAACATTATTTAATGTTCACTAAGGAAAGTATAAAAAATAGAGTATTAGGTAGGCATAAATTAAAAGGAAAGTTTTGGAACGCCCTGGGAAGATTAGAAACTATTTTAAGAAACTTTATTGGCCACATAGAGAAAAAGCAACTGAGACTTTTAAAAGAATCCAAGTACACACACACACACACACACACACACACACACACACACACACACACACACACACACACACACACACACAATATGTCAGTCATAATCATTACCATTCAAGGAAAATGACCTCTCTTTAACAAATATGAAAGGCTCTTGAGAGGAGGACATGGGGCTCACAAAGAATGTCAAGCTAGGTTCAAAATAGGAAAAAACCAGAAGCTTTAAGAAGCACTTTTGATGACAATCCAAAACTATAAAGGGATTATTTAACATCTGTTAAAAGAGGAAGGTTAGTGATATCTTTCGCTGCTAATAGGGAATGCCCAGGTACCAAAGGACAATAGACTAAAGTAATTACTTATAGACTAAAGTAGACAAAAAGCTAAAGTAATTACTTGCCTCTGAGTTTATTGAGAAAAATTACCATTTCCACATTGTCTCTGGTGAATGGATCAGTTCGAGTTGATGAAATAGTTTTCTGGGTTTTGCACAGTTCAACTCAGACAATGTAAACAAAGATTAACTAAGCAAAACCACTGCTGTTCCTCTTGAGGCTCTTAGAAGGCTTCCAAAAGAAATTCTTCTCTTTCTCATGCCTCCCCCTGAAGCTTTTGGCTTCCTTTCCTCCTTCCCTCCACCAAATTTCTTTAACAAAATGGCTGTCCCAAGGCACCCCCACTACTCATTTTCAATGCATTCTTTAACCCATTTTAACCCATTTTTCTAAATCTGACTGACTGCCTGGTCAGTAAGTCCACAGTTGTCTTCTTAGACTTCATCTTTTTAAGCCTGTTAAGTACAACTTGCAGGCCCTGAGTTCAAGCCCCAGGACTGGTGCGTGCATGTGCACGCACACACAGTGTTTAAAATAGAACTCTCTTCAACCCAGCTATCTCATTGATCATTATATAGCTAAAGGAAGTGAAATCAGTATATTGAAGAACCATCTGCATTCCCACATCACCACGGAATTATTCATAATAGTCAATCTATGGAACCAACTTAAGTGCTAATGAGTGAATGTATAAAGATTTGGTACATGGATACAAAGGAATGCTACTTAGTGTTTTAAAAAAGGAGATCCAACAGTTTTAACAACGTGGATGAAACTAAAGGGCATTGTATCAATGGAAATAAACAAAAAAGTGTATATTGTCCTGACTTACATATAGAATCTAAAATAGTTGTATGCAGGTCTGGGAAGGTGGGCTTAGTAGTAAAGTGCTTGCCTAGCACAACATGAAGCCCTGGGTTCAATTCCTCAGTACCACATAAACAGAAAAAGCCAAAAGTGGTACTGTGGCTCAAGTGGTAAAGTGCTAGCCTTGAGCAAAAGAAGTTCAGGGAGAGTGGCCAGGCCCTGAATTCAAGCCCCAGGACTAGCAAAAATAAAATAAAATAGTTGTCTGCATAAAAGCAAAGAATGGGATTGCCAATTGAAGGATCCCACACATCCATCCCAGGGGACCACACAGAGGCAGGCAGGCACAGGAGAAAGATTATTATAAGGTTTATTAGAGGAGCCATATTTCCCCCAAGAGGGAGCACATGGCCTCCATCACCATCCAGGTAGTAGGGTCGGAAGTGAGGTAGATGGGAGTTCAGGTGGGTCTGGGCAGAGAGAGGCAGGGGCCAGCTGTATGTCAGGAACTCCAGGGATGGGAGGGACTCAGGTCTGGGTGGAGCTGAGGACCAAAGGTGAGCATAATACTAACACCAATAATAGGATTGGCATAGATAGAGACTACAAATGGGAGGATGTCAGCCTGGTGAAAGGGTGTAAAATTTCTGTTAGGATGATTACATTTGCAGAGCTATTGTGACTATAGCTAGTAATGGATTTTGCACTTGAAGATATCCAAGTAATTGCTTAAAGTTCCTTAATATAAAAAGGGAACGAGGGCTGGGAAGGTGGCTCAGTGGTAGAGCGCTTGCCTTGCATGCATGAGACCCTGGGTTCAATTCCTCAGCACCACATAAGCAGAAAAGCCGGAAGTGGCACTGTGGCTGTAGTGGTAGGGTGCTAACCTTGACCTGAAGAGCTGAGGGACAGCGCCCAGACCCAGAGTTCAAGCCCCACGACTGACCAAAAAAAAAAAAAAAAAAAAAAAAAGGAATGAGAAAAGATGAGATTTTGAGATGAGGAGATAAATAAGAAGGACCAGCATAGTGGTATACATGAAGTCCCAGCACTCAGAAAGCTGACATCTGAGGATGTTGAGTTCTAGACCAGACTGGGCTACACAGTGAGCCCTATCCTAAAGTAAAAAAAAAAAAAAAAAAAGTTAAGTATATGAAGTGTTAGTGATTATAAGGTTAACCAGAAAGGAAACCACCATATGGTTCAGGCAGAAAAAGAGTTTATAAGAGGAGAACAAACTGAGGACCTGCAAAAGATGGAGGCATGTGGAGAAAGAGGGGAAGGAAGAAGAGAAAAAGAAAAAGGGAGATGTGTTGAGCTGAATTATATGGGGAAAGGGAGGAGGTGGGACCAGAGTGGATGCAGAAGTGATATCTGAGGAACCTCTCACTGTCTGAGAGAGGCATGATTCAGGAAATGACCTCAGAGTATAAGGAAGTGACCTCAGAGCCTGGGACCCTTTGCTGACTCAACAGTCAGGTGATTGACAGTCAGGTGATTACTGGTTTCAGGCAGGTGAAGGGGGGGGGGCAGACCTAACATTCCAATTAATCAATTTGATTTAATCATTCTATATGATATACATATATTAAAGTGTCAAGTTATGCACTGTAAATACACAATATTCATTTGCCTGTTATGCTGTAGTCATACTAAGTGGTGGGAACTAGGAATAATCTAAATGTCATTCAGCAGATGAATGAATCAAATCCTCCAATGGAATACTATCTAGCACTAGCAATGTAACAAAGTATTGTTGCATGCACAACTTGCATGGATCTCAGGAACCCATGCATGGATCTCAGGAACCCATGAATTTTAAAGCCACTCTCAAAGGTTCACACATACTGACTCCATTTACATAACACTCACAATAATTTGTAATGATGGAGGACATATCAAGAGTTTCCAGGAGTTAGGGCTGCAGGGAGTATTATGAAGGGTGTGTGTGTGTGTGTGTGTGTGTGTGTGTACACTTCAGTTTCCTGATCCTGAACACCAAGGTAGTTATACTTGTAAGGCATATTAAATAGGTAGGTTTCATTAGGTAGTCCATGAAGAGAACACCATTCAGGCAGGAAAAGAAGTTTATTTACTAAACTGCTGCCCCACTCCTACCCCACCTCCCCATCCGGGACTTATCTAGGCCAGGGACAGGAAGAGTGTGGCCAGATGGGAAAAAGGTATGGCCACACTGGATTTGGATGTGACCTAGGACCCTCCTTTGGTCAGATGGGAGGCATGTGACCAGGGGCAGCCCAGGATGTGACCTAACTGGAGGGGGAGGTGACAGCTTCCAGGTGTGCCAGTTACCTAGGTAACACAGATACTAGTTGGAAACTTAGCCAAGAGGTAGGGAGGTGTCTGCATGGCCAGAAGCAGACTTTACAACACTAATTTATATTGGTGGTAAATTTCACAAAAACACACACACAAATACATACATAAAGAATGTATATGCATATATTCTTTCTATGTATATATAGTTAAGGTCAAATAGATACTATAGTTCACATAATAGTGTTGCAACAGTGTCAGTTTTTTAGTTTTGATCATGGATTCTGGTTGTGTAAGGTATTGCTAGGAAAGCTAAGCAAGGGTACAGAAACTCTCTGTACTCTTTTTGCAATTTCTTGTGTCAATTTCCAAATGAAAAGCCATTTTGAAAAAAAAAGAAAGCATAAGGATTTCTGGTGAAAGTTAAGTTAGCAAGTACTGCTTAACACAATGCTCCACCACCAGAAGTAGGAGAAAAAGGCTTAAAACCAATGTTGCTTTTCAGAGGCTCCCAGAAGGAGCTGGAAAGGGACAAAACTGAGCCAACCTAGCCCCAGAATCATGGATCCCTGGATTCTGGCCTAGTAGTAAACAATTCCAACAGTATACATGTTCCACATTCCTCTCCGTTTCTAAATTACACCAAGGCCCATGCTTTTCCTGTCCCCAAACAAACTCTGGGATGGGAAAGAGAAGAAAAGATGGAAAAGAAACTTCCCCAGTGTGACAAGTGAGTCTTTCCTGCACCAGAGAAATGGTCTGTGGGCCTCACCTTAGAAGGAATAGTAAAAATTCTGTTCCAGCAGCAGACTCCTGTGATTGGACGCTTCCTACAGCCAATCATGCTTGTGCTTTCTACCCTACTTCAAAGCAGGGCCTTTGCTCAGCCATTTTTGGAAATGCACAGATCTCCTGCCAGGAATTGCTCAAGGCCTTTTCCTGCAAGATGGGAAATAATTAAGTTGCCTCATAAATTACAGCCCATGCCAGATTATAACAGTTGAGCTTGGGGTTCTAGAAGAAAGGAGTATTTGTGTGTGTGTGTGTGTGTGTGTGTGTGTGTGTGTGTTTCTACTGCTACTCTACCTCCCTCATTTAAAAGTGCATTTGAAATATATTTCAAATAAGATGATATGTAAACATAATACATTTGGAAACTGATTTTTTTAAGTCAATGTGGAATGTGGTCATAATACTAAGTAGTGCCATGCAAGTGCTTTTTCCAGTAAAGGTACCATCTGAAGGTTTGCCTTTCTCCCAGTCTTCAGTTTCTCTTGAATTTACCAGTATGTCTTTGCTCTACAGCCCCTAAACTTACTTGAGTCATTTTCATGAGGTAAGAGGCATTTTGGACTTGTATCTAAATTTCCAAATTTCAGCCTTTAAAACTTCAAGGAACCAAGCTGGGCACTGGTGGCTCATACCTGTAGTCTTAGATACTCAGGAGGCTGAGATTCAAGGATGAAGGTTTAAAGCCATCCCAGGCAGGAAAGTCTGTGAGACAATTATCTTCAATTAATCACACACACAAAAAAAACCCAAGAAGTGAGCTGTCACTCAAATGTTAAAGTTCTCACTTTGAACAAAAGAGTTCAGGAACAGCACCCAGGTCCTGAGTTCAAGCCCCTGCACAAACAGACATATACACACAACTTCAAGGAACTACATAAGGTGGTGCATGCCTGTAATCTCAGTGTTCAAGAGGCAGATACAGAGAGATCTTGAGTTCAAGGCCAATCAAGTCTGCATAGCAAGACCCTGACCCAAAACAGAACAAAACTAAACTAAGTAACAACAACAACAAAAAAGTTGTTACAGTGATACATTTTTTTTCTGTGTGCCAGTACTAGGACTTGGTCTCAGCAATCATGCTCTCCACTGGTACTCTACCTCTTGAACCATACATGCCACTAGGCCAGAATTTTACTGGTTAATTGGAAAAAGAGACTTGAGAACTTCTCTGCCTCCAGATCTTAGTCTCTTTGGTAGCTAGAATTATAGATGTGAGCCACTGACACTCAGCTTAAGAATCCTTTGTTTTGTTTCAGAATTCATGACTTCTAAAATATGTACACTGTCAATCTAAATGTATTTTCATTTGCATAGATGTTGTTCAAAAGAACTTTTAATATTACATTTCTATTTTATTCTATTTTAAAAGGAAAAGAATAAGAAAATTGTCTTTGCAGGAAAAGGGTTAAAAACCAAGGAAGTGATATCCTAACAAGCTGAGGGCACACACATCCCTTTTACCTTCGTAGGTCCTTCACAATCTCACCTTCGGGGATTGTTCGAATTATACAGAATGCTCATTTCGGGCCCTGCATGTCACAAAGCGTAGGGATACTGAGGTTATTGCCTGAAGAGGAATTTGGAGGTCAGAGTATTTCTCAAGTTTTCTTTTGTACTTAAAATAGCTAAATATTTTATTTGGATGGTTGATTTGATGAATTGCTTGAATGGGTCGTAAATTCTGTCTCATCTCTGATAACTGGGCCAGCCTGTTGCTCCTGGCTAAGGAAGAAAGGCAAAAGTGGATATGACTGGTTTATTAATAAGTTAGCAGTCAGGGGAAAGAAACCTTCTCTGGAATGACTGGAAAAGGGAGGAGCTGGAAGAGTCCTTAGATGTCATCAGGCCCAAGCACAGCTAACCATGTAGTTGTCCTGTGCTCTTTGATCTTCAAGGTCCTTCCAGCGTGAACGTCTCTAAGTCTGAGCTGACAGAATTGTGGGTTGGGGAGCACATTCTCTACATGTTAACACAAAGCTAGACAAGCACTTAGGACTCCAGGAACGCAGGTATCCAGGACCAGAGTTAGTGCTGAGTGTTTTAGCTTATGGAAAAACATCATTTACTCGCTTCAAGATTGATTAAAAAGAAGTTAGGCAGCCCAGCTGCAGGCAGTAAATCAGTCCAAAATCAGCAAGTTTTTCTGAAGCCAATGAGAACAGGGCATGTGGTTAACATCTGATGCTGATGTCCGCTGAGAGTTGGAAATCTGTGTGGTCACGAAGATGAGGTCTCATCCATCAATTGCTCGACAAGAGCCGTTGTCATATCTCTGGACCTGTCATGTAGTGGTCCTTAACACATAATGTAAGAAACATATTGGACAAAAGCATCTCCTCAGGGAATGGATTCAGCCAATGGAAAAAGAATCTTTCCAATGGCCTGATCTAATTGGGGACAAGTGAACATATATTTGCATGCGATATGTGAATGAAAACTCATATGCTGCACTTTCTGAGAAAAAAAGAGACTGAGAGTGCAAAGAGCTTCAGGGACACCCTATTGGGATCTTACTTATTTTGAGATTCCTTTCCACACCATGCTGAGAAGGAAGCCTGATGCTCACTCAGACAACATGAAAGGTTTGTCGGTGAGGGCTTGGAACATGTGGATTTGCCAGGTGGTCAAATCTAGGAATTTATCTCTGTCGTGTGTGTGTGTGTGTGTGTGTGTGTGTGTGTGTGTGTGTGTGTGTGTGTGTGTGTGTGTGTGTTCAACAGTGTCAGGGAGTGCTAAGCCATTCTAGGAGCAACCCCAAGGTTCCCTCCCCATATCAATACCATTGCCCAGAATGTGCCCTTCTTGCCTTAGTACATTGGCATTGAGCCAACTCAGGACCCCCTTCCCTTGGAGTTCCAAAGATCTCTGTCACTTCAGACCCTTGGCTCACCTTTCACGTTCCCATCCTTCCCTAACAGAGAAGAACGTTGCAAGGAAAAGGCAAGGTGAAGGTAGCAAAGAAAGACAAACGAGTGGATGGGCTTCTCGTATCACTGAGTTCATTCATTTATTCAAAATATGATTATGGAATATTCAGGGCTTGGACTCTGTCCCTTAGGTTTTTTGCTCAAGGTGGTGCTCTACTGCTTGAGCCATAGCTCCACTTCTGGCTTTTTTGCTGGTTAATTGTAGATAAGAGTTTTATGGACTTTTCTGCATGGTCTGGCTTCAAACTGAGATATTCAGATCTCAGCCTCCTGAATAGCTAGAATTACAGGTGTGAGCCATCCGTGCTTAGCTTGTTTGAGTAATCTTGAAAGAAGTGTTCAGACAATGAGCCAGAGATTTGAAACTGCATGGAGAGAAAGGAAGCAGTAGACAGTGAAGATGCAAAAAGAGCCAGGGAAATGGAGGTCATAGGCTGCCAAAGAGCAAGTGCAGTCCAGCAAACCTATGGGAGAGCTCCATACTTCATGCCTCAAGTGTTTAGCAAGTGCCTTTCATGTCCATCTATGGGTCTAGTATCAGGAGTTCATTATGACTACCCTAATTAGGAAAAGACAATAAACAATAACAATAATAACAGCTATGTAAATGTTATATTATGCTGAAAGGTAACAAGTATTATGAGCAGATGGGGAGGGAGAAAATAGAGGAAGATAAGAAGTATTTGCTGGAGAAGGGACGTGGTTGTTGTTTTATTTCCATTGTGATAAATATTATTTTATCTGATCAGAGGCACAGAAGCATTGCTTCTGAAGGGACACAGTTTTAAAGAGGATGTCATCATAGCCTTGATTGATAAAGTAACAAGTGAACTAGACATGAAGGGAGAAAGGGAATGAGCCATATAGATATGTGATCTGAAATATCCATGTGGAGAGGACACCACTTTGGACTCGGGGGGTGGGGGGTGGGAGGGAGAGAGAAAGAACACACATACCCCTTCTGTTACATGAATAGCAGGGGGCTGTGGGGCTGGAGGGAGCTGTCCAAAGCAATGTGGGAGGTAAGAGAGAGGGAGAATGGGGACCAAGTGTGGAAGGTTTGAAGACCCTGGAAGCTGGCTTTTCCTCTGGAAAATGGAAACCATTTGGATTTTGAGCAGAGAAGTGATGATATGATTTATGTTTAATGGACCACTTAGGCTGCTGTGTTGGAAACAGACTTTAGAGAAGTTCCAAGGTAGATGCAGGGAGACAGACTGGTTACCAGGGCACTGCAAGTAAGACTCTGATCAGGTGGTGGCAGCAGAGGTGGGGACAACTAATTGGGTGCTGGACGGATTTCAAGGATAGAACGAAGATTCCAGGACAGATGTGGGAAGTAAGTGAGAGTTAACAACAACTCTAAGGTTTGTTTCTGCGCTAGTCCTGGGGCTTGAACTCAGCATCTGGGCACTATGCCTTAGCTTTTTCTCTCAAGGCTGGTGCCTTTGGATGGATTTCAGTTTAAGTTAAAGCTTAAAGACAGGAAGGAATGAAGGAACAATGCAAGAAAGGAGAGGGTGGAAGCGAGGAAGGATGGATGGAAGGAAAGGAAGGAGAGAGAGAGAAAGGGAGGGAGAAAGGAAGGAAAAAATAGCAGATTAATGTTTGAAATTACTGAGGCAGAACTATTTCAAATGGTCATAAGACCAAGAGTAACACTGGGAGTGAGTTCTAAAGTAGAATAAAATGGTGTCATTATGATGAAAGGATTTAGAACTCTGAAGGTAAAAAGATTCATGAGATCTCTTGGGATGGTCCCCTAAAATGGAGGCCCAGGCTGGACAGGAAGGCGTGGGAACAGACCTTGTGATTCTGAGTGTAAATAAATATAAATAGTTAGAGGTCACACTGCTACTAGTTTGAGGTGTGCAGAATTTGAATTAGGTTCTCATTGACTCACACATTTAAAACAAGCAAACCAGCAAAAAAGGATCAGATTTGTCAACACACCTCAGATAATGTGCTAGAGCTGTCTGGAGTTTTGTATGAAATAGATTTATTAATCCATTGTGGCACAGATGGGAAACAGTGACTTGAAAGGAAATTGAGTAAATTCTCATGATTTACATCCTGTTTTACTAAGGAACTTTTTTGGAAAGACATCCATACAGGGTTTCAAAGCTCAGTGGCACCATTTACATCAAATCACGAAGCACTTCAGAATACACTCTCTGTGACAGACATCTTAGGAAGGGTGTCTAATCATTAAAGCTTACCAAGATAATGCCTTTTGCCCCAATCTTGAGCCACATTTCAGACTCACTAGCTCCCAGTACAAATAAATCTCCAAATTCAAAAGCAAATGCCTTTTAAAATGTCATACCCGTGAGCTTAAGAATCAGAATGCACTAAAGATTATTGAAATGATAACCCATCTACATCTCCAGAGGTAGATGGATATGTGGAGGTTTTACTTGAATCCAAAAAACAAAAAATCAAGAAAGTTCTTTGCACATTTCCAGTCTATATATGAAAGTAAAGAAATAATGAGACAGTTATATAACCATTTTAAGAGTCCCACCATCCAGGCCTTTAACTCTTCATAAAGGGAACACAAATAATATAGCTGTCACTATTTATAATCAAGAATGTAATGCTTAAATCTTCTGGCGTTATGAAAGTATGTGTGTTGTGGCTGCATTAAAGTGTTCAGCTATAAAAGTTTCACCTTTTCGTTCAGCAGAGAAATATCAATGATATTGGTGGCTGAATTCCTACCATAATTCCCCAGACACTTCTACTGAATTGGAGATGATTCACCTTTAAGGGGCTCTGCAGGTGTTCACTGGGCCAAACAAAACAGAGAAATCAGCTTCTATTCATTTTGTCCTTCTCTGAAGCATGCTTTCAGTGAAATTTCTCGGGGGGAAAAAAGCATCAAAATATATGTATGTAAGTCCATAAAACATCCATTCAGACAGTGAATCTGTATCCGTGGCTGAGATGTGAAGACTGGATCATGTCTATTTCATCACAACAAATGGAACTGAATTCCTCTGTACTAAGTAATAAAGGGGAAGAATTCTAAATCTCAATGGCATACGGTACTGAACCACATAAACAAGACCAATTGTAGTGTTCAAACAAAATGGGTGCCGAGAGAATCAAGTGACACACCACTCACCAGTGATGTAGACAGAACAGAGAGCCAGCCAGGTGCTTAATGAGGAAGACACTATTGGATATTTCTGGCTTATGGGCAGGAACATATGTGTGACTGTGAGAGGAACAGCCTCTGGGACTGGATTTGTAGGTACTTACCCACTTTTCATCCCACTGCTTGAATTTCGCCTAGACAATGGACAGCCCAGGTCAGCAGTGCTCTCTAATCTAAGCAGCTGTTGGCAATGGTCTCTCTATGGTAGGATTTTTCTTTAATAATGCTTTATTAAAATTTGAGACAGAGCCAGGTGCTAGTGGTTCCTGCCTGTAATCCTAGCTACTCAGGAGGCTGAGATCTGAGGACTGTAGTTCAAAGCTAGCCCAGGCATAAAAGTCCCTGTGAGACTCCAATTAACCACTCAAAACTGGAAGTGGCACTATGACTCAAGTGGTAGTGCTAGCCTTGAGCACAAAGAGGCTCAGGGACAGAGCCCAGGCCCCAAGTTCAAGTCCCACAACTGACATAAATAAAGAGCTCAGAGATAGCACCGAGGCCCTGAGTTCAAGCCCCAGAACCAGCACAGAAAGGAAAAAGAAAGAAGGAAGGAAGGAAGGAAGGAAGGAAGGAAGGAAGGAAGGAAGGAAGGAAGGAAAAAAGAAAGAAAGGAAGGAAAAGAAAGAGTTAAGACAGAAGTACCATGTAGTCCTACTATAGCACTCTAGGACACATATCTGAAGGAATATAAATCAATGTATCGTAGAGATAGCAGCACACTCATGTTTAAAGCCACAACATGCAATCAGCTGAGGTGCCCATCAACTGATGAATAAAGAGAATATGGTACATATGCATGATGGAGTATTATTATTCAGCCATAAATAAGCGTGTAACTATGTCATTTGTAGGAAAATGATGGAACAAGGCATCACCATGTAGAGAAAAATAAACTACACCAAGAAAGTTAAATACAGCATGGTCTTTCATATGTGTGGAATCTAGTTCTTAAAAAACAAAATGACAAGAATGCAAAATAGCTTCTGTTTGTGGGTGGGAGCCAGTGGGAGGTGGAGAAGAAAAAAGTATGGAGGTGAATATGGCTGAAATATGCCATACACATGTATGAAAATAGAACAATGAAATCTGTTGAAATTGTTCTCAGAAGGTAGGAAGGCAGATGAGGGAGAGGAAGAGTTTGATTAGGGTACATTGTGCACTTGTATGGAAATATCGCAATGAAACTCCTTTAGACAACTAATACATGATTTATGAAGATATCGGGTAGCATCATTCTTATCTGTTGGTTAGTATTTGCCACGTATCCCCCTTCTTACATGGAGAGACAAAGAAAGCAAGGCTACCTTCCATAAGTCCTCAGTCTGAGGATGAGGAGACGCAAGAGGCAGACCTGAGTGAACAGCTGGCTGGTGGGACAGGGCTAGATCTTGGAGTCTGGACACTTAAGGTAAATAATAGAATGCTCTTTATATATGAGCCTCTTTGCAAAGTGATAAAGATGCTGTTTAAGAAAATAATTCTGAAAGCAATATAGATGTATTAGAGCAAGGAAAATTGGTGTTACACCAAGCTGAAGATTATACAAAAACTGTGAAACTTGGGGCTGGGAAGGTGGCTCAGTGGTAGAGTGCTTGCCTTGCATGCCTGAGGCCCTGGGTTCGATTCCCCAGCACTACATAAGCAAAAAGGAAAAAAGCCGGAAGTGGTGCTGTGGCTCAAGTGGTAGAGCGCTAGCCTTGAGCTGAAGAGCTGAGGGACAGCACCCAGGCCCAGAGTTCAGGCCCCAAGACCAGACCCCCCCCAAAAAAAAACACCTGTGAAACTAAATATGCTTGCATCATCTTAGAGTTTGCAAAGCGTTATGGCCACATGTCAGTATTCTCATCTGTCCCATTCATTGCTGTTAGCATGATTTTATCTTGGATAACTGTGGAATAGAAACACGGTGAGGGAAAGTGCAGAGGAATGTTGTGGAATAAGGAGAAGAGATTTGATGACTGGTAGGATAGAGATGACTAAAAAATAAAACCAAATGGGACACCAGTGGCTCATACCTATAATCTCAGCAACTCAGAAGACTGAGATGGAAAAGATCACAATTCAAAGTCAGCCTCAGGCAGAAAAGTCCTTGAGACCCTTATCTTCAGTTAACCACCCAAAAGCTGGAAGTGGAAGTGTGCTGGTAGTGCTCTAGCTCTAGAACATCTGCCTAGCAAGCACTAAGCTCTGAGTCCCAACCCCAATTTCACATAAAAGTATAACAATCCAATCACCTATACACAGGAACATGACATTTATTCTTATTTTTATTTTTTTTTGCCAGTTTGGGGGCTGAACTCTGGGCCTGGGCACTGTCCCTCAGCTCTTCAGCTCAAGGCTAGCACCCTACCATTTGAGCCACAGCACTACTTCTGGCTTTTTTCTGCTTATGTGGTGCTGAGGAATCGAACCCAGGGCCTCATGCATGCAAGACAAGCACTCTACCACTGAGCCACCTTCCCAGCCCCAGGAGCATGACATTTATATTGAACACAACTAAAATGCTTCACTATAATCACGTTCCTTCATCTTACCTTTGTGTGTGTATGTTCTGGAATGTAGGCTTAAACTTGGGATTCTACCACTTGAGTCAGGCACTTTGCTGGTTAATTGTAGATGGAGTCTTGTAGACATTTTCTACTTGGGCTGACTTCAAACTGAAATTCTCCAGATCTTAACCTCCTAAGTAGCTAGGATTACAGAGCCATCAGCACCCAGCTACTTGTTCTGTATGTTCCTTTGTTATCAGGATCCAATAAACCTTGTTTCCCTCTTAGATACAAAATCATGTTTAACTTGTGCTAGTGCCTAGGACACATCGCCCTCTGACCTGCTCTCTAATCTCATATGTGAAGGGTAAACAAAGGAGGAGGCTGCAATGCTTGGTAAGAAATGTACGCATTATCCTGCCCATGTAATTGTAACTCCTCTGTACAGTATGTTCACAAATAAAATAAAATAAAATTTAAAAAAAATCTTCCAAGAGGAGACCCTGGACCCAATTTCTGCTTTTCATTCTTTCTTGATCAAGTAAAGAAAGCAAAACAAGTTAAAGTATCCAATAAAGTAACTAGTATATGCATAACAAAATCCCAAACCTCTTTCCAAATAGTAGTTTACCATACAGCTTGTTTCTGACAGCTCTGAACTTCTTCCTGCATATTGACCTGCTTGCCAGACATGTACTCACTAGGCTTCATATGATGCAGTCCACTAGTAACCCAAAGCTCCAAGGGGAGCATTCTAACTCTTCCCTGGTTGTAAGCCTTCTTCTTTTTTCTTTTCTTTTTTCTTTCTTTCTTTTTTTTTTTTTTTTGTTGGTCATGGGGCCAGAACTCTGGGCCTGGGTGCTGCTCTTCAGCTCTTCAGCTCAAGGCTAGCACTTTACCACTTGAGCCACGGCGCCACTTCTGGCTTTTTCTGCTTATGTGGTGCTGAGGAATCGAGCCCAGGGCCTCATGCATGCAAGGCAAGCACTCTACCACTGAGCCACTTTCCCAGCCGTCAGCCTTCTTTTTAAAAGACATGAAATTATACAAGCAAGAAGTGCCAGAATTTCATCCCTCTTGCCAATAAATTGACAAAAAAGAGACCCATGAAAGCCAGGCACTGGTGGCTCACACCTGTAATCCTAGCTACTCAGGAAGCTGAGATCTGAGGATCACAGTTTGAACTCAGCCCAGGCAGAAAAGTCTGTGTGATTCTTTGCTCTGATTAACCCTCCACCTTCCCCTTTTCCCCAAAAAACAGAAATGGAGGTATGACTCATGTGATAGAACACTAGCCTTGAATGAAAAAACTAAGGGAGAATGCCCTGGCCCAGAGTTCAAGTCCCAGTCCCAGTACGGAGGGAGGGAGGGAGAGAGAGAGAGAGAGAGAGAGAGAGAGAGAGAGAGAGAGAGAGAGAGAGAGAGAGAGAGAGAGAGAGAGAGAGAGAGAGAGAGAGAGAGAAGAGAGAGAGAGAGAGAGAGAGAAATCAGAGAGCCATGAGAACATGGGCAGAAGCGATTTCTTTTGGGGAATAAGTTTTGATCCTGCAGATTTCTGATAAGAAGGGCCACGCATTGTCTTTCTCCTCTCCCCATCTAGGATTGTGAAGATGTCCAGCCCTAATCTGAACGTGGTAACCTTACTTGGCAGTTGTCTGACTTACAGTAGCGCTTACCTTTTTGGGATTCAAGATGTCTTAATGGGGAGCTCAATGGAAACTCTCATTCAGGTGGGTGATGTTTTGAAATTCTGTTTGGAATATAATATGATCATTTTTTGCTCACTCTTTGCTTCCATGACTGGGTGGTTCCTTGCATCCTTGGTATGGGCACCAGGAGGAGGAAAGTACACAGTGATGCCCACTTTCTTCCCCACGCCCTCCGTGGGCCTGAGCAGCTCAGAATGCATGGAGAACCAATGCAGGGTGCTCTGTGACTCACTTTTATCCCCTTCCACCTGCAGGTGAGGCTGTCCCTGCTGTGCATTGGGACCTCCCTGGTGTTTGGCCCCCTTCTGGGGAAAAGCTGGAGACTCTACAAGGTGTTTACCCAGCGGGTCCCAGACAAGAGAGTGGTGAGTAGGTATCAAGGGTTGGATTACAGATGGCAGCTTCACAGTAGATCAAAAATTGGAGAAGGTGGGCTTCACCCCTTTAGAACAATTTAAAACTTTTGTTCTTCACCTCAAACCTCCAAGCCATGTGGTCTCATGAAGCTCCAGGCCTGAGGAACCACACCCCTTTATTTTATCAGCTATCCAGACCTAAAGCCTGACTGACCATCAGCTTCTTTGGCTAGAGTCTATGCTCAGACCTAGTAGATCATTCAATCTTTTCTTTGGAATGATGGCATTTTTTAAATTTTATTTTAATTTTTGCCAGTCCTGGGGCTTGAACTCAGGGCCTGGGCACTGTCCCTGAACTGCTTTTGCTCAAGGCTAGCACTCTACCATTTGAGCCACAGTGCCACTTCCGGCTTTTTCTGTTTATGTAGTACTGAGGAATTGAACCCAGGGCTTTATGCATGCTAGGCAAGCACTCTACCACTAAGCCACCTTCTAAGCCCATTTTTTTTGGGGGGGGGGTCTGGCCGTGGGGTCTGAACTCTGGGCCTGGGTGCTCTTCAGCTCAAGGCTAGCGCTCTACCACTTGAGCCACAGTGCCACTGCTAGCTTTTCTTTTTTCTGCTTATGTGGTGCTGGGGAATCGAACCCAGGGCCTCATGCATGCAATGCAAGCACTCTACCACTGAGCCACCTTCCCAGCCCATCAAGCCCATTTTTTATTTTTATTTTTTAGCAAACATTATTGAGTCATGATGAATATCAAAACCTTAGCAGTGAAGTGAAGATTGCCTCTTAGGTCAAAAACTTCATCTGTCTCTCTAAAACACTGATTCTTTTTTTTCAAAAATAGCTTTTTAGAGACATAATTGACATGCAATGAAGTGCATATATTGGAAACAGATGATATGATAAGTTTTGACATATGTAGACCCCATGAAACATGATGTGCAATGAACATGTCTACCAACCCCTACATTTCCTCCAGCTTCTCTCCTGCTCCATCCTTCTAGCCCCTGCCCCTGACCTCAGGCCAGCACTGACTTACTTTCTGTCATTATAGATTAGTTTGCATTTTCCAGAGTTTTATATAAATGGAACCATACAATATATACTTTTTGTGTGTCTGGTTTAGTTTACTTGCATGGTTATTGTGATGAATTTTGTAGTCATTCTTGTATGTACTGTTTGCTAGGCCTCAAACCACAGTCCTCTCAGTCTCTATTTCCTGAGTAGGTGGGATTACAGGGATGAGCCACAACACCTAGCACAAAGTTCTTTTTGTTGTTATTGTTGTTGTTTTTGTTTTTGTTTTATTTTGGGTCCGGTCGTGGGCCTGAACTCTGAGCCTGGGCGATGCCCCTCAGCTCTTCAGCTCAAGGCTAGCGCTCTACCACTTGAGCCACAGGGCCACTTCCGGCTTTATTTTTTTGCTTATGGGTGCTGAGGAATCGAACCCAGGGCCTCAAGTATGCAAGGCAAGTACTTTACCACTGAGCCACCTTCCCACCTAGAGCAAAGCTCTTATTTTTTACTTACAATCCCATTGGTTCCTATATTATCTGTCGAGAAGTCTATCCTTTCCTCATTGAATTATTCTTGCATCTTTGTCAAAAATTGTATTACCTTGATTTCTGTAGCTTTGTATTAAATCTTGTGGTGTTAGTTTTCCAATAGTGTTATTCTCTTCCTGTGTTGTTTTGGCTAATCTATTTATTTCCATTAATTAATGTCATGCTGGTACTCAGGCCTTGTGCTCTAATTTGGCTTTTTCTGGTCATGGCTGGTGCATTTGAGCCATGCCTCCACTTCCAGCTTTTTGCTGGCTAATTGGAAATAAGAGTGTCATTGTTTTGTCTTCCTGTGCTCCGATCTCAGCCTCTTGTATAACTAGGATTATAAGCCTGGGCCACCAGCACCCAGCTCCATAGAAATTCTTTAAATCACTTTGTCAATCTCTGTAAAATTTCTTTGGGGATAGTATGTAATGCATAGATTAAGCTGTAGAGAATCAATTTCTCAGCAATGTGCATTTTGATCCACAAACACAGTATGTTTAGGTTTTCTTTGATTTGTTTCTAGGTTTTCCTTGATTTCTCTCAGTAGTTTTTGTGTTTTTCACCAAAGCTCTTTGACAATTTTAACAGCTTGTTTCTACCTTTGATATTGTCATGCTATTAGGCATGTTATGCTTTTATTTTACTTTCAAGTTCTTTCTCATATACAGAAATACAGTTGATTTGTATCTGCTGATCTTAAATGCTGCATCCTTGCTAAACTACATATTAGTTCTCCAAGCTTTTTTCATAGGAAAACCCATCTGATTTTCTACCTAGATCAGGTCATCTATGGACACAGGACGGGTGGCTCCAGCTACCAATAATGATACAACCTCCAATAGAGATGGTAGAAGCCAATGCTCTTGAGTTATTCTTGATCTTGAGGAAAATGTTCACCTTTTTAATACTAAATAAGTATGGCTGTTAACTAAGGCTCTATCACAGATGCTGCTTATCCACTTCGAGAAGTTCTTGCTTATTCTAATTTTTCAGAAAGTGTCCATATTGTTGGGGTTTTCATTTGTTTGTGTCAGTACTGGTGCTTGAACTCTGGGCTTGGGCACTGTCCCCTAGCTTTTTCACTTGAGGCTGGTGCTCTACCATTTGAGCCATAGCTCCATTTTTGGCTTCTTGCTAATTAATCGGAGATGAAACTCTCATGAGCTTTTCTGCTTTGGCTGCCTTTGAATCTCTATCGTCTGATCTCATCTAAGATTAAAGGCATGAGCCAGCCAGCAGTGTCCAGCTTTGGAAAGTTTTTATAAAGATTTAATATTGAATTTTTTCCAGAGTTTTTTTTCTCTCTGCCCATGAAATGATCACATGTTTTTTTTTTTAGTTTGTTTGTATAATGGGTTATGTCAAATGATTTTTATGATGTGAAATCAACCTTGTGTTTCTGAGATGAATTCCATTTAGTCCTGATGTATTATTCTCTTTGTATATTGCTAAATTTGTTTTTATAAAATTTTGCCTAGAATTGTGGTCTTATTGGATATCTAAGTTTCTTTTCTCATGATATCTTTTCTTAGTTTTGGTATTAGAGTAATGCTGTTAGATAATAAGTTAAGGGCTGGAAGGTGGCTCAGTGGTAGAGTGCTTGCCTTGCATGCATGAGGCTCTGGGTTCAATTCCTCAGCACCACATAAGCAGAAAAAGCCAAAAGTGGCGCTGTAGCTTAAGTGGTAGCTCACTAGCCTTGAGCTGAAGAGCTGAGGGACAGCGCCCAGGCCCAGAGTTCAGCCCCCATGACCAAAAAAAAAGATAATAGGTTTAAAACTATTTTTTCTTCAGTTTCTGGAAGAGCTTCTATATAAATGTATGTGATATAAACACTGTATAATAGTATAGTTCCATTTCTCCCCATCCAAATCTTTCTTATTATTTTTACTTTTACATATATAAATTCTATATATAATTGTCTTTATTTTTGTTTAAACAATCTATTTTAATGGTATTTAAATAATAAAAGTAGGGGCTGGGAATGTGGTTCAGTGATAGAGTGCTTGCCTTGCATGCATGAGGCCTGGGTTCGATTCCTCAGTACCACATAAGCAGAAAAAGCCAGAAGTGGTACTGTGGCTCAAGTGGTAGAGTACTAGCCTTGAGCTGAAGAGCTGAGGGACAGAGGCCAGGCCCAGAGTTCAGGCCCCACAACTGACAATAACAACAAAAATGTTAAAAAAAAAAAAAAAAAAGTAAACCATGTTTTCCATGTTTTCTTCTGGTATCATTTTCCTTTTGCCTGAAAAATATCTAACATGTATGTGTATCTGTATGTCTGTGTCTGTCTGTATGTTCAAGGGCCAGATTATTTTTGCTTTTATATAACTGAAAATATTGCCTTTGAGTGCCTCCTTCTCCTTCTTTTTCTTCTTCTTTTTCTTTCTCCTCTACTCTTTCTCTCTCTCATTTCTTCTTCCCCCCCATATCCATAATAGGCAACAATTCACTGAAAGATAAATTTCTGAGTATAGAAGTCTAGACTGAGGCTTCTCTGTTCCTTTCTTTTCTTTTCTCTTTATCAGTATTTTGCAATTTTCCCTCCCTTGTCTTCTCACTTGGTCTAGTGTCTTATGGGACGTCTGATATCTTTCTTCTCTTGTTTCTCTGCATAAAATGGGTGTGCGCACGTGCACATGTACACATGTGCACTCGTACTAGGACTTGAACTTAGGGCCTCAGCCTTTTTCACTTCCTTGTTCATAGCTAGCGCTCTACCACCTTAACCATGCCTCCAGTCTGGCTAATACGACCTCTTTCTCTGGTTGCTGTGAAGAGCTTCTCTTTGTTGCTGATCCAATGATTAGGCAGTGGATTCATTTTTATCCAACAAACATGGTGAATCGTGTAGCTACTTGTGGTTCTTTTTTCCATCCGTTGGCAAATACTCAGCTCTCCATCCCTGCTTCAGTTCATCAGTGCTACCAATGCGCCTCCCTGGGCCTTCACCACAATTCTTATTTCCTCTTTCACAGTCATTTTTCAGTGTTCTATCCCGTCATAGGTAGGTAATTTTCCTAAGTTTCAGAGCTGCAAAAGTAATATTCTCTTCATATTAAGTCCAAGAGTTATGAACATAAAAACAATAAGCTGGGTGCTGGTGGCTCACGCCTGTCATCCTGGTCTCAGGAGGCTGAGATCTGAGGATCATGGTTCAAAGCCAGCCCAGTCAGGAAAGTCTATGAGACTCTTATTTCCAATTAACCACCAGAAAACCAGAAGTGGCACTGTGACTCAAGTGGTAGAGTGCTCACCTTGAGCTGAAGAGCTGAGGGAAAGCACCCAGGCCCAGAGTTCAAGCCCCATCACTGACCAAAAAATATATGTATATTAATAATTGCTCTTGTACCTGCCCCATCTCTCAGCCCCACCCACTTAGGGTAAGTTGTTATAGTTGAAAACATCCACATTGCTAGGTACCAGTGGCTCATGCCAGTAATTCTATATACTCGAGAGGCTGATATCTAAGGATCACTGTTGAAAGTCAGTCTGGGCAGGAAACTTTTACCTCCAATCAACTTCAAAAACAAAACAAAACAAAATCTGGACACTGGTGGCACATGCCTGTAATCCTAGCTGCTCCAGAGGCTGAGATCTGAGGGTCACGGTTCAAAGCCAGCCTGGGCAGGAATGTCCATGAGACTCTTATCTCCAATTAGCCATTAGAAAACTGGAAGTGGCACTGTGGCTCAAGTGATAGAGTACTAGCCTTGAGTAAAAGAGCTCAGGGACAGCACCCAGGTCCTAGGATGGGCACACACACACGCAAAGTTTACACTTCTCTACATACTCACAGAAACATACCTAGAAATATTCGTGTAGGCTGGGAAGGTGGCTCAGTGGTAGAGTACTCACCTAGTATACATGAAGCCCTGGGTTCAATTCCTCAGTAGAACATAGAAAAGCCAGAAGTGGCACTGTGGCTCAAGTGGTAGAGTGCTAGCCTTGAGCAGAAGAACCTCAGGGACAGTGCCCAGGCCCTGAGTTCAAGCCCCAGGACTGGCACTGAAAAAAAAAAGAAAGAAATATTAGTGTATTTATTTTATAATTCCATTTGAATAAAAAAAAAGGAAGTGAAAAATAAGTGGAAGTATTTAATGGCAGTAACGATAAACACATGGAAGTCATTAAAAATGTTCACCATTTCATCTTTGATGGGTATGTTCCAGACTCCTTGGGAGGGCTGCCCCTTGATCCTGGAGCTCACAACTTGTGTGACTCCTGTGCCTGTGTCAGGTAGCCAGCAAGTGAGGGGAGACTTCTGACCTTGACTCTTTTGCAGATTATTAAAGACCTACAGCTGTTGGGTTTG
The DNA here is from genome assembly GCF_024711535.1 of Dipodomys merriami. Lineage (NCBI taxonomy): Eukaryota > Metazoa > Chordata > Mammalia > Rodentia > Heteromyidae > Dipodomys > Dipodomys merriami. The sequence continues at coordinate 74,175,967 of NW_027203381.1, forward strand.
GTGGCTGCTTTGGTGATGGCTGATGTGATCCTGCTTGTGACATGGGTGCTGACTGACCCCATCCAGTGCCTCCAGCTCCTCGGGGTCAGCATGACGGTGAGGGCTCCAATCCCTGGGAAGTCCAAATCCTGACCTGGGCTGTCCTCCATGATACACAGGGCCATTTTCCCAGCAGTGTCCACTGAATGGCCATCTTTGCAACAGGAAGATGACAGTGAGGACAGTCAGAAGCTGTAGCTGTCATGAGTGCCCTACTCCTTGTCTGCAGGCTTACCTCTACTTGTCTTTTTGTTTGGTTTTATATTGGTTTATTTTTTTAATGCCAACAATGGAACTTGAACTCAGGGCCTGGCCACTGTCCCTTAGCTTTTCATCCAAGGCAGGATGGCACTCTACCACTCGAGCCATAGCTCTACTTCCAGTTCTTTCCATCCTTTCTTTTTTTCTTTCTTTCTCTCTTTCTCTCTCTCTTTTTCTCTCTCTCGCTCTTTCTCTTTTGTTCTTTCTTTCTTTCTTTCTTTCTTTCCTTCCTTCTTTCTTTCTCTCTCTCTCTTTCTTTCTCTCTCTCTCTTTCTTTCTCTCTCTCTCTCTCTTTCTTTCTTTCTTTCTTTCTTTCTTTCTTTCTTTTTCTTTCTTTGAGTTAATCAGAGATAAGAGTCTCATAGATTTTCCTGCCAGGCTAGCTTTGAACCACAATCCTCAGTTCTCAGCCTCCTGAGTAGCTAGGATTACAGGCATGAGCCACTGGCACCCTGTTCCACTAACTGTGAGAGACAGATATATTATCTTGAGGCAATCTGTGGCATCAGTCAGCCTGGATTCCAATCCCAGCTCTACCAAGCTCACCAGCCACTCAATCTTGGGAAACTGATTCAACTTCTCAAAGTCTCTTTTCTAGGCAGGTAAGATGAAGGTAATACTACTACTGCACACCTTTTAAGGTTGGGGTGATGATCAAGAAAAATAATTCAGGAAGAACAGCACTTAATGGGCCTGACATATAGCTTTCCAGAAACAGGAAGTGTGATAGGTCCCCGGCCTTGCAAGGGGCTGAGGAGTAGCTGCAATAGAATTGTAGCCTCCCAGGATCCAGTGTGTGAGGATCTAGCTGTTTGCAAATAACCATCCATGCTATGTCATCATCATAGTGCTGGGGCACCGCTGTAAACCATGACTGAGGGGTAAGCCCTCTGCACCCAGCATCCACTCATGTGCTTACCTTTGTCATCCATCATTCTCAGTGGAACTCTGATGGCACCACCTACATTTTCCAATTTTGACATGCTGAGGGGAAATTCTGTGCTCTACCATGTTCATAGAGATCTGCTGTGTGGTCCTGGTAAGTGTGGGTGTGTCAGTCCTGGCCTTGTGTCCTCTCAGGTAACAGGGAGAGAGGTGTCCTGCTCTCTGACCAACACACACTTCTGTGCTTCACGCTACTCCGATGTCTGGATTGCTCTTGTTTTGGGATGCAAGGTTAGTAAACCACATCTCTTTGGGAAGAAGTCTGCATGTCAGCAGCAAGATGGACATGAAGCTGGGCACTGGTGGCTTATGTCTGTAAACCTAGTTACTCAGGAGGCTGAGAGCTGAAGGTCATGGTTTGGAGCTAGCCTGGGCAGGAAAGGCTGTGAGACTCTGATGAACCATCAAAAGAAAAAAAAAAAAAAGCTGGAAATGAAGTTGTAGCTCAAAAAGCTCAGGGACAGTGCCCAGGCCCTGATTTCAAGCTCCAGAGCCAACACACACACACACACACACACACACACACACACACACACACACACACACACACACACACACACACACACACACACACACACACACACACACACACACACACACACACACACACACACACACACATCTGGACATAAAAGGGGAATTACAAGAGTTTTTGAGATCTGTTAGTGATGTCTGCAAAAAATGTTGAGCTCAGAGGAGACCTTTTTTGATGCATAAATCCCAAAGCCATGACCCTTTATTTCCTCTAATTCTTATCTCTTTGGAGGGTTACTTTTACTCCTGGTCCCTCATTCAGTCTTCCTCCAAATCATCAGCAATTTACCCACTGTTTCTCCTGTCTGATTTTTCAGGCTGATTCAGTAACAGCTCTTTTCTCCTCAGCTCTATTTTTATAAGAGGAATTATGAAAAAATATTCCATTCACTTAATTTGTTCTGAGTGCCTTTACTATGTCCCTGTGTCTTTGTGAAGATTTGAATCAGAGCTGGGAATGGTGGCCCATGCATGTAATCCCAGCTTGTTGAAGTAGAAGGATGATGAGCTTGAGGCCCACCCAGGCAAAGTTAGCCAGAGCCTATCTCAAAAACAAAGAGGCAGATACCAGGGGCTAATACCTGTAACCCCAGCTACTTACAAAGTGGACACTGGGAAGGTTGCTGTTTGAGACTAACTGGGCAAAAGTTTACCAGACCATCTCAACAAATAAGCTGGGTATGGTGCTTCACACTATAATCCCAGCTACATGAAAAGTGTAGGTTAGAAGGATTATTTAAGCTGGCCTAGCCACAAAGCATGAGACCCTATCTGAAAAATAACCAAAGCAAAAAGAGTTGAGGGAGTGACTCAAGTCGTAGAGTGCTAGCAATTAGACCCTTGAGTTCAATGCTCAACATTAAAAATAATAATGTTTAAAAAAATACACACAGCCAACAACCAGGTATCATATTGCCATTCACCTGCCTGCCTTTTTTTTTTTTTTAATCAGCTATGGGGCTTGAACTGTGGGCTTGAGCACTGTCCCTCAGTTCTTCAGCTCAAGATGAGTACTCTACCGCTTGAGTCACAGCGCCACTTCTGGTTTTCTAGTAGTTTATTGGAGATAAGGGTTTCACAGACTTTCCTGCCTGGGCTGGCTTTGAACTGTAACCCTCAGATCTCAGCTCCTGAGTAGCTAGGATTACAGGCATGAGCCACTGGCACCAGGCTTTTTTTATATTATTATTATTATTATTATTATTATTATTATTATTATTATTATTATTATTATTATTATTATTATTTTGCCAGTCCTGGGGTTTGAACTCTGGACCTGGGCACTGTCCCCAAGCTTCTTTTACTCAAGGCTAACACTCTACTACTTGAGCCACAGCCCCACTTTCAGCTTTCTCTGTGTATGTGGTACTGAGGAATCAGGCTTCATATGTGCTAGGCAAGCACTCTACCACTAAGCCACATTCCCAGCCCTTGCCTGACTTTTTGCCTCACAGTATCCCATACTCCCACCTCCCATCTTTTTTTTAAATTTTTTATTGTAAAAATACTGTACAGAGGGGTTACATTTCTATGAATAAGGTAATGAGTACATTTCCTATCCAGCATTGTTGCCTCCTCCTTTGTTTGTCCCCTACCATCCCTTCCCTCCCACCTCCACAACCTCACTCCGCCCAGCCCCCACCTAAATTGTAAAGTTCATTTTTCAACATGGTGTCCTGTACATCTCATTGTTACAATGGGTCAACCTGTATCTCTAAACATTTTGTTTTTTTCCCTTCCCCTCCCCAAATTAGAGAAGTGTATATACAAGATGCAAGATACTGACATCAATTACAGTGAAAACAGGGGTTATACCGTGAGGGAGGAACATACAAAGCAGCAAAAAAATAAATAAATAAAAATAAAAATAAATCACATGGTACATTATAAATATGTTAGAAACAATAGCAAGAAAGAAAAAACCACTTGTGTCCCTATCTTGGGGTTGATTTCACTTAGCATCATCTTATCTGGCTATATGTACATAGCTTTTGACCTTTCCTACTTGTCCCAGACACATACTTGTTATGCAAATAAGGGAAATCATGGGACCTAAGTTTCTTTCCACCTCCTGTCTTTAAATTCATTCACCTCCCATTCACTAAGGAGTTCTCACGACCCTCTTGTTGGCTGGGTTTCAGCTTCAAGGAGCAGAGAACTGGCTCTGAGGGCACAGGGAAGGACTGCATCTGGGACCAGAGCTCTGCACTTCCACTTGCTAGGTTGGTGCTTTACCACTTGCAACATGCCTTCAGCCCAGCTTTTTGCTGGCAATTAGAGATGGAGTCTAACAGACTTTTTTTTTTTTTTTTTTTTTTGGCCCGGGCTGGCTCTGAATGATAAGCCTCCAAATCCTAACCTCCTGAGTGGCTTGGATTACAGACATGAGCACCCACCCAGGCTGTCTTGGTAATTTGGCACTTGGCACACAGTCTACAAGCAGGCGACTGTGCGGTCTGAATGTCACAGAGTATTTGTTGGAGCTGTGATTTGTAGGTCAGCAGCTCTGCTGGGGAAGAGCGCTGCAAGCTGTGTGCTGTGGCTGTGGTTTTCATGTCCTGAATGCAAGTGGGAATTCAGAAAGCAGCCCTGCACTGGTGGAGAGAGGAAACAGTAGGGCCCCGATTCCCTTCCCATGGGGGTGGGGATGTCCCAAAGCAGAGACAAGTACAGATGGCGTGCCGTCTGCCTTGGCTCTGCCCAGAGTCCTTTGCTCCCAGCCTGCTTTTGTCCTCTCTCCCCTCCCTTTCTCTCCAGCAGCCCTGCTGCACAAGGCCCTGCGGAGTCAGGGCCTTTGTGTGAGACAGAAAGCCACCTGCTTTCTAGACAGACACCTCCCTCTTGCAGGCACAGAATGTGAGGAGCCAATGGGGACTCCCCCTTCTCATCCCAGCAGACAAGCAGACCCCAGGTTGCTTTCAGCTCCTGCAGACCCTGCCCCAGCTTCCTGTGGAGCAGAACACAGCAGCAGGGGTCTCTTGTAGTGCCGGCCACCCCTGTCAGGCCAAACCCATATCAGAGGTCAGCAGGACTCCCTGTGGCAGGGAAGAAGGCAGTGTTTAATAAGAACCTACTGCCCCTAAGCAAACCCTCCTCAGTCCTTTACAGCAGATATGACTAGCTCTGTTTTACAGATGAAAACATTGCCCCAGGTTTTTTGTTTGTTTGTTTGTTTGATTGATTGATTTTTTTTTCCCCTTTTGGGGATACTGAGGATTGAACTTAGGGCTTTCCATTTGCTAATCAGGCTCTCTACCACTTGAGGCTTTCCCCCAACCTTTTCTTTTTTGGCTTGTATTACTTTTGCCAAGTCCAGCTTCAGACCTTGATCCTCTCTGCCTTCTGTGTAGCTGGGATTACAGCTATGTGTCACCATGCCAGACTGTTCTTTTCAAGTACAGTCGCACTACCTTTTGATGAGCTGGCCTCCATTGAGGGATCCTCCTGCCTCTACCTCCCCAGTAGCTGGGATCACAGGCATATATACACCACCACACCTGGCCACTGCTTTATCTGGTTCCCCGGCTCTGTGTCTCTGGTTCCCCCTCCTCCCCGCCTCCACCTCCAGGGGCTGCTGCTGCTGTATGGTGCCTATCTAGCTGGCCTGACTGACCACGTCAGCTCTCCTCCTGTGAACCAGTCTTTGACCATCATGGTTGGGGTCAACCTCCTGGTGGTCACAGCCGGGCTGCTTTTCGTGGTCACCAGATACTTGCACTCCTGGCCCAACCTGGTGTTTGGACTCACATCGGGAAGCATCTTCATTTGCACCACCACGGTGAACTGCTGCATCTTCATCCCCCAGGTGAGCCTGAGGAGAACTCTTCAACCTGGTCCTTCAGACACTGCAGGGTCTGCTGGCCTGAGGAGCATGCATGCTCCTTTCGGCCAGTGCCCTTCCATGCTTCTACTGGAGAGGCTGGAGGAAGGCGGGGCCTCCTCTGCCCCTTCTCATTGGCCTTGGGGAGCACAGCTCCGCCTCCCTCCCTCCCCCCCCCCCTCCGCCCCAGTCAGCCGGCTCACCCACCCTCCAGCTGACTTCATTTCTTCCCATTCCCCTCCACCCCCTCAGTCCTTGTTTCTGGGAGAGAGGGAAGGGAGAGAAAGGAAGGGAGGGAAGGAAGGGAGGGAAGGTCTTTCTTTCCAATTAAGATCACAGACTCCCAGGGGAAAATGTGTTTGGAGCTCTGTGACTTCAAATGCTTTTCCTTTCTTTTCATTGGAGGAAATATAGAATGTTCTTTTACAACAGGGAGAAATCAAAGAATGTGTTTCATATAATGAGGATTAAGGTTGGGGGTGAGGGTGGGGCAAGAAGGAGTCTAATCAGAAGGAAGCTAGGATCAAAATTATCCAGACACCAAAGAGGAAGAAAGAAGTCAGGGGGAGACCAAGGAGGCCACAAGCTGGAAGGGAAGAGGACCTGGACTGTCCCTGTTTGCCCGAGTTCCCTGCGCACCTCCATCCTCACAAAGAGCCCGGGTCATGCGCCAGCTTCCTTCCTACTCACTCCTAATGCTCCTCTCCCTCCTCCCAGAACTCCCTCATCTACTCTCCTCCCCAAGCAGCTGATTCTGCAGCTGCTCCCAGGTGAGCCTGGCCCAGCGCTGGCTGCCCTATCCTTTGTGCTCGCCAATTCTCCATCAAGGATTCGGCAGAATCAAGACATAGGGGGAAGTTGGCAGCAACAGTGTTCGAACCTAAGGCTGGATGTTGGATCAGTGCCAAAAATCGGAGGAATATTTGCCGAATTTTATTGTAAAAGCTGGATCAAAGAAAGCCATGAAGAATGTCTGTGATGATGCAGATCTGGTTTCTGAAAAAAAAACAAGGACTGTTCTTCCCTGGGAGATGGGAGGAAAGCAAACAGGGAGGAGCCTTTGGGGTGCCTGTTCCTTAGGCCCCAAGGCTAGCATTGTTGACTGGCTAACATCTTTGCCAACCTCCTTTGTCCTTGCTTACCTCCCCTGGCTAGGCTGAAAGAGGTAAGCGTTTGTGCTGTTGGCCTCCTTTGCAGTGAGAGGTAGCCTGTGTCACGATTGGGAACAGGAGCTGGAAGGGTGGACCACAACTGCTTCTCTGCTCTGGCTCCCTCCTGTTAGGTTTTTAAAAGAGGTGGCCAAGTAAGAACAGCACCACGCACGTGGTATTCAAGTAAGAGTTAGGTTTATTTAGTAGTCCTGCTGGGACGAAGCAAGGTTGGCACTCCACGCGGCTGGCAAAAGGGAGCGTCTGGCCCTGGGTTAGGCCTTATATAGGGTAGGGGTGGGGAAAGTTGTGTCCAGGTAAGGGGAAGTGGGACCAGGTAAGAGGTGGGACCAGGTACCAGGTAGGAGAAACGTCTGGCCACATCAGATTCAGATGTGACTTCAGCAGATGCAGATGTGACTTCTTCCAGGTGTCCCAGTTGCCTAGGTAACGCAGGTACTGGGCGGGGTCTGCTCGCCATCCAGGAATGGACTTTACACCTCCTAGTTTTCTTGAGCCTTTATTTTCTCATCTCTCCTCTTCTATTTTCTCTTTCATACTCTTCCTCCTCTTAACCTGACCATGATGGGAATCTAAAGAAAAAATATTTTTAAACCATTGCTGGTGGCTCACACCCGTAATCCCTAGCTACTCAGGAGGCTGAGATCTGAGGACCCTGGTTCAAAGCCATGAGACTGTGCTCTCCAATTAACCAGTGAAAAGTCAGAAATGGAGGTGTGGCTCAAGGGGTAGAGCACAAGTCTTGAGTGGAAAAAGTGAAGCAAAAGAACAAGTCCTGAGTTCAAGCCCCAATTCTGGTACGTGCATTCTGGCACTTATACTAAGTATAAGTATACACATACACGTACATCTATTGGATCTTACTTACACTTTGAAGGTAAATTCTTTTTCAAAATTTATCTTCAAATTGTATGACTTCGGTTTTTCTTTCTGGCTCAGAGGTCTCTGGTAGAAAAGTAATTTTCCCTGCCACACTTGTACTGAGTATGTCCAGGACAGTAAGACAGTGTGTGAGGGGAGCTACATGGAGGGCCAAGGGGTGATTAGCAGAGAAGTGATCTCCCTTCTGGGTTTGCCGAAGCACAAGTACCAACAAGAGCCTCTAGGGGGTGTCAGAGAACTGGGTGAGATGGATGATGGAGGCGAGGGGCCAAAGTAGCTTGTACACTGAGGAAATGCCTCAGTGTTTGTGCTCAGCACTGAGGTCATCACCAGTAATCTGCCAGCTCCTGCTTTTGTGATGTGAATGCAACCTATGCAACAACCCCTCCTTGCTCCCTCTGAGAGGCTGGTGAGTCCTGAGATAGAACCTTACTCTTTCTTCCTGCTCTCAAATCATTGCCTTGAACTACTCCATAAAGGTATTTAAGACCCTCCACCTTGCCTTACAGGCATCTGCCTGTGTCCTTGAGCCCTGATACCCTGAAGAGAGTTTTAAAGGAAAGTTTCTTAGCTGGGAGCCAGTACCTCACCCCTGTAATCTTATCTACTCCATAGGCTGAGATCCAAAGATCATAATTCAAAGACAGTCTGGACTGGGAAATCTATAAGACTCTTCTCCAATTAACAACCAAAAAGCTGAAGTGGAAGTGTTGGCCCTTGGCTAAGGGAAAAAGCTAAGGGATAGTGCCAAGACCCTGAGTACATGCCACAGTGCCAGCAGCACACACACACACACACACACACACACACACACACACACACACACACACATACATACACAGAAAGAAAAAGGAAGGAAGGAAGGAAGGGAGGGAGGGAGGGAGGGAGGGAGAAAGGGAGGGAGGAAAGGAGAGGAGAGGAGAGGAAAGGAAAGGAAAGGAAAGGAAAGGAAAGGAAAGGAAAGGAAAGGAAAGGAAAGGAAAGGAAAGGAAAGGAAAGGAGGTCTCCATTTATTCAGGCGTCCATTCAACCATTTCTTTACTGCTGGGAACATGCCATGAACCACATGCCACACCTCTAAGTCTAATGGGGAGCAGACATGAGAAACTTAAATGACCAGTTAAGTGCTTTGAAAAAGTGGCCTTGGCCAGGCCCACTAGGGCCTAGCTACTCAAGGGGCTGAGATCTGAGGATTGTGGCTTGAAACCAGCCCAGGCAGGAAAAACCCATGAGACTCCTATCTCAATTAACTAGCAAAAAAAGCTGGAAATGGAGCCATGACTCAAATGGTAGAGTGCTATCCTTGAGCAAAAAAAGCTCAGGAGGGCTGGGAATGTAGCTTAGTGATAGAGTGCTTGCCTAGCATGCATGAAGCCTTGGGTTCAATTCCTCAGTACCATATAAACAGAAAAAGCCAGAAGTGGCCCTGTGGCTCAAGTGGCAGAGTGCTAGCCTTGAACAAAAGAAACTCAGTGAGAGCACCCAGGCCCTGAGTTCAAGCCCCAGGATTGGCAAAAAAAAAATTTTTTTTTAAGTAATTAACTAAATCTTTGCTAAAACTTCAAAAAAAATTCTTTAAAAATCTCAGGAACAGCTTCTGGCCCTTAGTTCAAGCCTCAGAACCAGCACACACACACACAGACACACACACACACACAGACACACACACACACAAAAGGTAGCCTCATCCTCTGTAGGTACTTAGCACGTTCCCAGAAAATGGGGTGTTGGATATAAGTCTTGAAGGACTAGGAAGAATTCACTGAGCAGATGGAGAAGGGACAGTGGGAGGCATCTCAGATGGGATAACTGGATGACCGGAGAAAGAGTAGTGGGGGGAGACAGCATATGTCATGTGTGTACGTTTGGAATAAACACAAGTTTTTGCTATTTTTGAAGCACAAATGGCAATAAGGGAGAGTGTCAGGAAGCAAGAAAGGCACAAATGGTGAACTCAGAAAGCCCCGGTGTAACTGTGAGAGACTCTTTGATTTTAATACCACCGTATTAGCTTCTTGTGGCTGCCTTCACAAATGATTACACGTTTGATGGCTTAAGACAATAGAAATGCATTATCTTCCCATTCTGGAACTCAGAAATTCCTCTAGGGGAGAAATCCTTGACTTTCCTCTGACGTTGACAGCTCACCTATCCGCATGCTTTGGCTCAAGGTCCTTTCCTTCCGGTTCTGTGTCAGCTGTGTAGCCTCTTCCAGTGAGCCTCTCTTCCTTCAGCACTCCCTACAGTCTCTATCATCTTATCTCTTCAGATGCTAATCCTCTGCCTCCCTCTAATAAGGACTCTTGTGAACCCCTGGGACTCAGCTGGATAATCCAGAATAATCTCCCCATCTCCAACCCCAAATCCCTCATCACTTTGCCTTTTGTGGTATAAAGTCACATATTGAGACAGGAGCACCTCCCAGTGGGGCCCTTCCTCAGCCCACTACACCCACAGAGCCCCGAAGCTGAGAACGCAAGAGAAAGACCTATGCTAGAGGAGATGCTGTGAGCCCAGACAACACTATGGCTGTATTCCAGAAACTCAGAGGGTCTAAATATGAAGGATCATGAGCAGGTGGGGGTTGGAGGGCTTCACCTTGGCATCCTTGTCCAGCTTCAGTAGAGACCCAAAGCCCCCAACGTGCCTCACAATGGTGTGCACAGCTCCTTGGGGCCTTGCAGAGACAGCTGACTGGAAGTGTCAGGACAAGATAGGAGCCGGGTGCCAGTGGCTCACACCTGCCTGTACTCCTAGCTACTCAGGTTGAGATCTGAGGATCCTGGTTCAAAGCCAGCCTGGGAAGGAAAGTCCTTGAGACTCTTATCTCCAATAAACCACCAGAAAAACGTTAGTGGTGCTATGGCTGAAGGGGTAGAGTGCTAGCCTTAAGATGAAGAGCTGAGGGACAGCACCCAGGCCCAGAGGATCGACCAAAAAGAAAAAAGAAAAATCTGCCTATAATCCTAGCTACTCAGGAGGCTGAGATCTGAGGATCATGGTTCAAAGCCAGCCCAGGTAGAAAAGTCCATGGAACCTAAAAAGGCTGGAAGTGGAGCTCTGGCTCAAGTAATAGAGCGCTAGCCTTGAGCAAAAGACCTCGGGGACAGTGTCCAGGCATTCAGTTTGAGCCCCAGAACCAGCACATAAAAATAAGGAAGGAAAGAAGGAAGGAAGGAAGGAAGGAAAGAAGGAAGGAAGGAAGGAAGGAAGGAAGGAAGGAAGGAAGGAAGGAAGGAAGGAAGGAAGGGGGAGTGAGGGATGGAAGAAAGGAAGGAAGGAGGGAGGGAGGGAAGGAAGGAAGGAAGGAAGGAAGGAAGGAAGGAAGGAAGGAAGGAAGGAAGGAAGGAAGGAAGGAAGGAAAACCTATACTGCTAGGGAGGAAGGATACTTAGAGGAAGTGGGGAAAGAACAATTTAGGAGTTGGCTTCTTCCAAGGGAGACCAGAGAATGGCCCTGTGGTGTGGGATACAATAGCTGTGGATGAGGGAGAATGGACAGAATCCTTCTGTAGCACAGGGCCTCAAAGAGGCTCTTAGAGGGAGGTTTAGATCTCTCTTAGCAACATGCCATAGGCTTGCAGTACTCTAGCAACACAAGCCAAGTCAACGGAGCACCCAAGAGGTCCTGGGTCAGGTAGTGGTGCTGGAGCTGAGGATGGGGTTTCCAATCTTAATCTGAGCTCAGTGGGGTTTTGTGTTTTCTTTTTCTTCCTCGTTCCCCCCCCCCCAACATCATTAACTACAGAATGAAGTCTTACCTGAGAGTGCTACAATTTGAATTCTGGGCTTAGGAAGAGGTGGAGGAGTGAACAACAAAGTTGTAGGTTCCTTTGGAAGTTACCCAGAGATACTTTTGCATCATGTCTCACATGAACATATCCCCATCTCCAGAGTGCGTAACTTAGCTATGGGGAAAGAGAGGTTTCCATTACTGTGATCCCCAGTCACCTGCATTGCTGACACTCACCACGTAGACACAGAGGCCAGCTGCTCAGAAAGCAGGCCTGCCCGTGCCTTCACAGATGCTCCTCGAGGCCATGGCTTCTGCTGAAGAACTTCCTCCAGAATCTTCATAGCCAAGGCTGTCTCCATCAGCTATGTGGGGCATGCTGTGTGCTATGTGCCCTGGTTACTGCTGGTAACTAGTCGTGGACATAGACAAGTCTTGCTCCTAAGACTTAATTGGATAAGGAAAATCTGGTCACATATTGGATCGAAGGTTCCACCGTTTTTATTGGCATCTGGTTTTCTATGTGTCTGAGATTTCATCCGTGATTTGGGTTAGAAGGCCACCAACAAGAAACCAGCAGGAAGCACATCATTACTCAAGAACTGAAGAATAATTAAGAGCAGTTACAAGCTGAATGTGATGGTACACACCTGTAATCCTACCTCCTGGGAGGTGGAGGCAGGTGGGCCTAAAGTTCAAAGCTATTGGAATATTTAGAGAGAGCCTATCTCAAAAACAAACAAAACCTAGGTACAGTGACTCGTACCTGTAATCTTATGTACTTGAGAGGTAGAGATGGAGAGGATCATGTTTAGAGGCCAGTTTGGGGCAAAATGTTTGGGAGACCCCATCGCAACCAATAAAAAGCTGAACTTGACAGTGTACATCTATCATCCCAATATCTTGTGAAGCATATATATAGGAGTATTATCATCCAGGCAAGCCCAGGAAAAAAGTAAGATCCTATTGAAAAAAAAGAAAAAGAAAAAAGGGCTGAGGACCTAGCTCAAGTGGTAGAATGACTGCTCAGCAAATGCAAAATCCTGACTTTAAATCCTAGTAACACGAAACCAGCAAATAAAACCTTGCTACATACAACTGTTTCATTTGAAATGTAACTTTGTGGTAGCTCCTAAGCTCTGGCTTTAGCATACAGTTCCAGAGTATATTTCTTTTTTTTTTTCCAGACTATATTTCTACTCTGCTTTTCTTTGATCTGTTTGGCAATAGGTACATAAAGAGGCTGTGTCTGTTCTGTGTGTGTGTGTGTGTGTGTGTGTGTGTGTGTGTGTGTGTGTGTGTGTGTGTGTGTGTGTGTGTGTGTGTTGTGACGTGTGCATGGATCCTAGGCCTTTAACTCAGGTTCTGGGCTTTGTGTCTAAGCTATTTTGTTCAAGGATAGCATTCTACCACTTGAGCCACAACTCCACTTCCAGCTTTTGGGTGCTTAATTGGAGATAAGAATCTCATACACTCCTGCCTGGGCTGGCTCTGAATCGAGATCCTCAGGTCCCAGCCTCCCGAGAGGTTAGAATTATAGGAATGAATGACCAGCACTTGGCTCTCCCTAGCACTTATTAAAACTATATAATCTCAACCTTCTCTCTTCTTTCTGTCACTACATCCGTGAGCCCTGCATGAGCTCAGGGCATTTTGAAGAGACATCTGGGACAGTATCATTCCTTGGTATTTATGAGAAAGAGCCAGGGAATGTGTTTCTGGGTGTGTAATTAAATAAATAACATGTGTTCTTTTTACTAACAGCTGAAGCAATGGAAGGCATTTGAAGGAGAAAACCAAACAATCAGACACATGGCTAAATATTTCAGCACTCCCAACAAAGCCTTCCATACCCAGCTTGGAGAGGAACAGGGCTGCCAGCCGAGGGACCAGAAGAGCTCCATGGAGAAACTCCTCACAGAAGTAAGCTACATCCTGGGAAGAACTCCAGTCATGTGTGCGTGGGTGGCCCCTCAGGCTCTCCTGGCCCCCACGTGCTCCCGTTGCCCAACATTCTCTTCTCCCACTCCTCCACTTTGCCCAGCAGCAAGCCAAGCCTCCTGCACATCTCCCCAGGAACCCTCATCCACCCACACATTCTTTGGACAGGTGTATATTGAGTCACTCCTGAGTGCTGGTCAGCGGGCTAAATGCTGATGCACCAAACAGTCTAGGAAAGCAAATGGATATTAATCATGGGAACATATCCTCATAAACTGTGATAAGATTTGCAAAGGAAAGGATCAAGGTGGCAAGTCAGAATCATGGATGGTGGACATTCAAGAACCTAGCTTTGAGCAGTCAGAGAAGTCTGAAGACAATTGAAGCTGAGATGTACAAATGGGCCAGGAAATGCATTCCAGGCAAAGGGAGCAGCATTAGAAAAGCCCCGAGTTGCAGGAGATGTTCATGTCTGGGTGATAAAGTTTTTCTATACATTGAGTAGAACTCTCGTGTTCGAGATCCTTCAGGGACTCTTATGTCTTCCCCAGGTACTAAAATGTCCCAATCATCCTGTCAGGAGAACGTCCAGGCATGTCTGCAGATGTGGAAGGGACAGAGCAAGAGCTCGGAGTGTCATCACAGCCATCTCAGTACAGGCCTGGGCAGCCCTAGCATTTCTTTCTTTTGTGCTGGAAGCAGAGTTGGCCCTTCTCCCAGTCAAGTGCTGTGTGGGCTTGAGGCGTGCACGTGGACAAGCTTGAGGACTGCATTTCTCAGGAAGAAGGCCCAGGGGGATTAGTCAGTATTTTGACATTAACTAGATCACATTCCATACATACATACATTGATATATATTTTTTTTTCTTTTTAACTGCAAAATATACCTGAGTAGGTTGGGGGCGCCAGTGGCTCACACCTATAACCCTAGCTACTTAGGAGGCTGAAAGCTGAGAATTGTGGTTCAAAGCCAGACTGGGCAGGAAAGTCTGTGAGACTCTTATCTCCATTTAAACACCAAAAAAGTCATAAGTGGAGCTGAGGCTAAAATAGTAGAATGTTAGCCTTGAGCAAAAATAGCTTAGGGACAGCACCTGGGCTCTGAGTTCAAGTTCTAGGATACATACACACACACACACACACACACACACACACACACACACACACACACACACACACACACACACACACACACACACACACACACACACCTTAGTAGATGTTACACCTGGGCTCTGAGTTCAAGTTCTAGGATACACACACACACACACACACACACACACACACACACACACACACACACACACACACACACACACACACACACACACACACACACCTTAGTAGATGTTATTGGGAAAAGTGTACTGTTTAGTGATGGGACTATGTCCACAGGTATGGTCTGTCCTGTAAGGGATAGTGTAACAGGTCCCTAAGAAGACCCTGGATTGCCGGGCGCTGGTGGCTCACCCCTGTAATCCTAGCTACTCAGGAGGCTGAGATCTGAGGATCGCGGTTCAAAGCCAGCCCGGGCAGGAGAGACCGTGAGACTCCTATCTCCAATAAACCACCAGAAAACCAGAAGTGGCGCTGTAGCTCAAGTGGTAGAGCGCTCGCCTTGAGCTGAAGAGCTGAGGGACAGCGCCCAGGCCCAGAGTTCAAGCCCCACAACCGACCAAAAAAAAAAAGAAGACCCTGGTTGAAGGGCAGGGTCTACCTAGCCACCCATAGACCCTGCCCTAGCCTCCCACATCACCTTGTAACTTAGTTCCAAGATCTTTTCTACCTACCAGATTTCCTTACTATATTAGTAAGCATTTAGGACATCATTGCAAAGACAGATTCTTGTCTTGGAGGATCCGTGAAGTATTCAAAGCAGCATTTTATTCCAGCTACACAGAAACTTGGCCAGCACTAGCCGGATGGTTTTCATTTACAATCAGTAAGTGCTGGAACAGCCAAGCAGAATGGCCCTCTGGCCTTATGGTAATTCGTGACGTGCTTTCTGTACCACTGCCACGCTACGCTGCTTCCCACGCAGCGGCTGAATCTACTCTCTCCTAAGGGGTGTCGAACTGTCTGCAGAGGGCAGACCCTGATGGGAGCAGGTTCCTAGGCTACACCAAGTTGCCTTTCTAGCACCCACTGCACTCAGAACAGGCCTGAGAAGGAGCAGCTAGTCCTGCGACCCGTGGCTGGCTGGAAAGTGAGGGCCCATTATCTGCAGCCCCAGAGCCAGCCCTCTCCAAAGAACCTCTCCTATCCACATGTGTGCTGAGCCCTGGTGCAGCCTCCTGGTTTGCAGATCCCTATCTGCAACCCTCGGCTTCTGGGGCCTTCCTCTTCCTTTCCCATGATCTCATTCTGGCCTGTCTAGCGGGGGCTCCCCCAGAAGATGCTAAGGGCAGCAGCTGCCACTGACTTCCCAGTCTCCTGTGAAGGCAGCAGGCGGAACCTTCTCAGAGAAGCAAGAGGTGGGCTCTGTGTCTGTGTAGGACCCACACCCTGTGAAATGCTCCTGTGGACATTTTGCTTCTCCCACCTTGCCACAAGTAATTATTCATAAGCTCATTTAGAAGCAGTTCCCACAGGAGGTTGGGTTTGGGCCTCATGATGACTGGTTCTTGTACCAGGCCTCTAATTAGAATGTGACTTATGGCGAACACAGAGGCCCCTTCCTTCTGGAGAGGAAGGAAATCCACTGTTTACGCTGATGTTTCTAAATCCGTTGCTAGCCAGCTTCAGATGTTTGCTTTGCTAGGAGAAGACTAGCCTTCTCCTCTCAAGGTTTATGCTATTTTCCTGCACTCAGAGGAGCTTGTGAGAAAGGCACAATAAAAACAAGAGGCTGGTCTCAGATGTTACCCACTGCTGTGTTGTCATAGATATGGCTTCTTCCTAGTGAGGGAAGAGGTAAAGAAGTAAAGGTTGCCTAAGCTAGCATCATTCAGGGGAAGAGAGAGGAAAAGAAGAGGGAGGAGAGAAGAAGAAAGTGAGAGAGAAAGAAGAGGGCAGGGGGAGGGAGGGAAGGGAGAGAAGGCAAAGGTCAGTGTCTCTCTCTCTCTGAACCATCACAGGTACACTGGGATCCACAGGAAGGAAATCTGGAAATCTCCCAGGTATCATAAACCATCGGAATGTTCCCTAGGGACTTGTCCACTCTGCCCCCACTTACCCACCACCTTGCAGGGAGAGAGGAGATGATGCAGGAAGCTCTCCCCTGAACATCCCCTACGTCCCCAATAGTAAAAATGTAGACTAAACCAGAGGGAAAATGGGAGTACAAGAAGCTACAGCCCCAGCTCACTGCTGTACCTCAGAAAGATAGCCAGAATATGGTTGTGCTCTGCCCATCTACTACCACCTCTCCTATTTCCTGCCCTACAAGATTGCAGTGAGGATGTACACACCTCCACCGCTGTCACCTGCCAGCCCTCCACGCCACAGCTGGTTTATCCACGGATGTCCATGCAGTAGGGCAGGAAAGCTCAGTTGCAGAACTGCCCTGGTCTCATTCATCTTCTAGACTCTATTCTAGGGTAATTAAGTCAAGCCACCAGGGACATAGCCTCGACAATTTTTTTTGCCTGCTTATTTGTTCTAACCTATAATGTTTCTTTTCTATATAATTATTATAACATATCAATTAAACAAATGAATAGATTTCACTGCATAAATCATGTCCGTCTATTCTACTTCTCCTCCCCCCCCTCCCCTGCCGCCCCCCCCCCCCCCCCCCCGTCACCTCTCTCTGGCCCCTGCCTAGTCCCTAATAGGCCCTAGTTTATTTTTAGGTCATTTTTCACATGTCTATACGTGAAAGAAAATATGAAATATTTGTCTTTGTGTGTCTGGCTTATTCCATTTAATATGATGTCCCCCAGTTCTATTTTCCTGCCAAGTGACGAGATTCTTCTTTATGGCTGACTGATAGTCCGTTGCATATTTTGAAGAGCCCCCATACTGATTTCCATAGTAATTGGATGAATTTGCATTCCTACCAACTGTATAAAGGTTTTCTCTCTCCATATCCATGACAGCATTTTTATTTTTAGTTTTGCTTTTGTTTTATTTTCGAGGATAGCCATTCTAGCAGGAGTGAGATTGAATCTTAATGTAGTTTTGATTTTTCATTTTTCTGATAGCTGAGGACGGTTCAACTTTTTTCATATATTTTGTCATTTTAAGTTCTTCTTTTGAGAAATATCTATGCAGATCATTTGCCAAGTTCTTAATTAGATTCCTTTTGTTGTGGTTGTTTTGAGTTCTCTATATATTCTGGCTACTAATCCCATTAGGTGAATAGCTGGCATGTGTTTTCTCCTACCCTGTTGATTTCATCTCTTTGCTATGGTAATTGTTTCCTTTGCTGTGCAAGAAGCTTTTTTGTCTTGATGTAATCACACTTGCCAATTCTTGCTTTTGTTTCCTGTTAAGCTTCTACAAAAATTCTGATGTGCTCATTCTTTAGAAGATATTGACAGGGCTGGGAATGTAGGCTTAGTGGTAGAGTCCTTGCCTAGCATGCATGAAGCCCTGGGTTCAATTCCTCTGTACCACATACACAGAAAAAAGCAGAAGTGGTGCTGTGGCTCAAGTGGTTAGGGTGCTAGCCTTGAGCAAAAAGAAGCCCAGGGACAGTGCTCAGGCCCCGAGTTCAAACCCCAGGACTGGCACACACAAACACAAAAAGAAGATATTGACAGTGGACATTGCCATGTGGTAACTGCAGCCTCTCATCCCCAGAGAGCCAGCCCAGGGAGGTGATGACACCAGCCCCGAGTCTCACTGGCCCCGCCTGGCGCCAGGGTGATTTGTTTGGACCACGAATTACTACCTTTCTCCTCATTCTTCACATTTTCCAGGCTGCTTAGCAAGAGACAAACTATTTATTTCTCCATTTGGTCATCCTTGGGAGATATGCTTCAGGTTCAGCACTAGTTATCAACAAGTGTGGGAAAACCCAGAGGGAGATCATTTTGAACACTATCAGGCTGGCATCCTGCAGGTGATAGGACCCTGCTGTCCCCAGCAAGCAGCTGAGCGAGACCTCCTCCCTCCTCACCAATGGTGTCACCCTCTGGGGATGGAAATGAGTAAAGAGCAGGGCAACAATACAGCATGGTAACCTATATTGAGTGGGGACCGTAAGCCTATGATTGCACATCAGTTCATTACATCTGATGAAGGAATCCTTCACAGCCTGATCCAGAATGTGGGAAGACCAGGGATTTAACCAAAGTCTTCAAATGGCTCACATTCTCCATCTTGTGAGGTAGTATAGAACCCTTACTGACACCTTTGGATGATGATTTTGCTTGTGTATTACAGAAAAATGCTGTGATTGAAAGCTTGCAGGAACAAGTAAACAATGCTAAAGAGAAGCTAGTGAGACTGATGGATGCTGAGTACACCTATGAAGCGCCAGAGCCGGCTGCCTCGGTCCCAGCTGCAGCCTCTGCCCATGAGCTGGCAGCTCAGGGGCCTTCAGGATGCCCCTCTGCTTCTCAGAGTGATGCCCTCCCGGCTGCTGCAGACTCCCTGTGTAGCTCAGGCTCCTCCCCACAAGTGCAAAGCCCTGGAGCACCTGACCGGAATGCTAGCCCCTTCCCAGGCCAGGAGAAGACAGCTGACTTCAAAAACTTTACTGACCACTTACATTCAGGCTGTAGCCAGAAGCTACAGGTGGAGCAAAGCCAGGGTCCACAAAGAGGAGACCAGGGACCCAAGGCCTCCCATCCGAGTTGCATGCCAGATGGAGGGGTCTGTGATCCCCAGAGACAGACCACAGAGGAGCCCTCTGGGGTACTACCTAGGGTCAGTTCAGTGGTCAGAGAGAAGCTGCGGGAAGTTTTACAGGAGCTGAACCTGGACCCTGAGGGTCCCCTCTCCACATCCCCATCCTGCCCTCAGAAGCCCTGGAAGAGCAGTGCTGCCCGCAGCCCCCAGAAGCTGCTCCTGTCTAGGGAGCTGGGCTTCAGTCCATATGTGGTGAGGCGGAGGCGTGCGGCCCAGCGCGCTGGCTCCTATCTCCCTGGCTCCGTACCCTCCCACGGGAGGCATCGGGCGGACAGGACTGCAGGTGGGGCACACAAGGGGCTGAATGTCAAGAATGAGGAGAGCCCTCAGCAGACCCTCCAAACTGCAGATACCAAGATACCAAGGCCCTCTTCCACGAAGCCTTCACCACTCCCAGATTCTCCAGGGAAGCCTAGTACCCTGGAGGGTGTCAAACAATGCCAGACTGGGTCTCCAGAGGGAATGGGACACCACACAGCCTTTCTTCACCAGCCCTCTGTTTCTACCCAGGCACAAAGACCCTCTGTCCCACGCTTGTCCCATTCATCAGATCCACCTGGATGGCAGCAGCTTCAGCTCCCCGGGTCATCCATCTGGCCCTCCTTGTCTGCTCATTGCAACTACCTAGACACGGAGTCCAGCAGCTCTGACGAGTTCTTCTGCCGCTGTCACCGGCCTTACTGTGAAATCTGTTTCCAGAGCTCCTCTGACTCCAGTGACAGTGACACATCAGACACTGACCCTGAGCTTGCCAGGGGGCTGGCCTCCTGGGAAAAGCTGTGGGCCCACTCCAAGCCCATTGTGAACTTCAAGGATGACTTGAAACCCACACTGGTGTGAGAAGCAGCAGCACTGGTCTGGACCAAGTGGTCAGTTCAGGTCCAGCCAAACCAAGGCCTGAGAGGGAGATCAGTCCTGTGCCTATTCTACCCAGCCCTGATCTTATTCTAGTGCAGCTATCTGTGTTACTCCAGCATGTGCTGATGTACAAACAGGGGTATTGCCTGTCTGCTACTACCTCACAGCAGGCTCCTGACTCCTTGAATCAAAGGTGCTAAATGAGCACATTAGAGGGTTGTTGTGTTTTTCTTCTCTTTTCTTTTCTTTTTTTTTTTTACCTCCAGATCAGCCAGCTTTCTACAAAACATCATATAAACCAGATGTCCCACTGGATGGACAGAAAGAGTGAGAGATGGGTGAGAGATTTCTGAGAATGTACCTTGTAGATTGTGATCTGTGGAATGAGCATTCGGTGGACACCCCTGACACTCTTAGAAGGGCACAGATCAAGGGACCTGCTATCCAACTATTCCTTCTTCCTGTCCATCCACCATCATAGTACCTCACTCACCATCTTCCTGTAGACAGTCTGCCCCAACTCAGATCTCTCTCCTGGCCCAGGTACTACCACACCATCTCCCAGTGGTATGGTGCTATCTTGGGGGGCAAACACCAGCAATTTCTTTTTCAGGAGAAGGACCTGCTGGTCAATAGGTGCTTTTATTATCATTGAGGCTGCATGATCACCAAAGATGCCTAAATCTGGAAATAAAATGGGAAAACAGGAAGGAAGAGATTGATGACAAGAAGGCAAGAAACAAGTTGTGACTATTTCTCTCGAGACTACCTAGCTACATGGCAACATTAAATTATAGTAATTCCTTATGAAATGACTTCTCCAATGGCACCACTGCTGAAGAGCAGCTGATGGAGAGTTTGAACCCTGTTGCTGGGTCTTCCAAGTGGGCAGATTCCTCTGGGGAGGTATCTCTTTGCTTCTTCTTGTGGGAGTGGCAGATGCCACTGGGCAGCCAGCCAGGAAAGCAAGGGTAGGTGAGGAAGCTGAGATGTGTTCACCCTGAAGAACAAAGCTGGGTTCCTGTCTCCACCCCGAACCCCCCCATCCCTGGGGAAGCAAGCCTACACTTCCTTCCAGCGTCTGGGATGCACCTGCACCTCCCAGTGGGAGCAGGGAGCTGAGAAAGAGTGAGTGCCAGGAACTGAGCCATCACCAAAGCCACAGGGGCAGCACATCTGGGTCCACTTTGCTTGTGGTTAAGCTGGTTGTGATTTACAAGCTGCCCTCTCTCCCACACCCTTGCTGCATCTGGGGGTGTGCATAGAGTTCACGAAGAAATTTGGACCTTGGAGGAGGCATTTGGCACTAAATGCCTCTTAGATTTATCACAGACTCTCCGGGTATGGTGACCCCTCCTGAACTTCCAACTGCTAGACCCGGTGGTCTTCCTGAAGAAGCACAGCTTCTTTTGTTGTCTACTTTCAATGCAAACTTCCTACTTTATTCTGTGTGGGGCTGTGTAGTTTCTGTGTGTATTGTTTGTGTGCTATGGTATTGGTATCTTAATAAAAATGACTCTCAGTGGAAGTTCCGTTTGAGATAGTAGTCTTGAACTGGGGAGGTAGGTCCCCAGGGAAGACTGAAGCACTGAAGAAGATGGAATCCAGAATCCATCACAGTTTCTACCGGATTCCCTGGGGCTCCACATATAGCTTTAGCCCAGCTTCCTATCAGGGACACATTCCCCCTAGTGGTCAGAGGAAACACTTGAGACTCTGGCCTTCACACCAGTCCTGGCCTGGCTGGGCTTCGCCACCCCAAGTTCTCCTCCACCTACTGTGCCTCTACCAGTAACCTACTTATTTGTTTCTTGATGTGGAACCTGGTCATCTTTCTAGCCTTTTCTCTCATCTGCTTCTAGATTTCAGTCTCACTTGCCCAGCATCCCCACACCTCCACCTTCATCCATCTAGAATTTCTTTCCTCATGTAGTGAACCTTACAAATTGTCTGTGCTTCAAGAATAGGGTGGAAGTCAGGCATCAGTGCTGTCTCTGATCCCGGCTACTGAGGAGGCTGAGATCACAATTTAAAGCCATCCATGGAAGACAAATCCAAGAGACTGTTAATTCCCCCATTAACCAGCAAAAAGCTGAAGTGGATCTGTGGCTCATGTGATAGAACCCCAGCCTTGAGTTGGAAGAATACAAGGCCCTGAGTTCAAGCCCCAGGACTGAGGCTTCAACAACAACAACAACAACAACAAAAAGATGGTGGAATGCACATGCTCTCTTCATTTTTCTTAAAAGTATCCCAAAATAAAACTGATAATCTCTGGCTAAATGCAGAAGGTTGTTTGAGAGTCTGTGTTTTGGATCCAGCTGTGCAGAGGCTTCGCTAACACATTTTTGCCTAGAATGACTTTGTAAACTGGACTAGACATGGTTCAAAAGGTGGAGTCTCTCCCAAATTCTTCTTATAATTTGATTTTAAAACTATCTGCAAGCCAGGGACTGGTGGCTCATGCCTGTAATCCTAGCCACTCAGGAGGCTGAGATCTGAGGATCGAGGTTCAAAGCCAGCTGGAGCAGGAAAGTCCATGAGACTCTCATATCCAATAAACCACTAAAAAACACTGGAAGTGGCTCTGTGGCTCAGCGGTAGAGCACTTGCCTTGAGCTGAAGAGCACAGGGACAGCGCCCAAGCTCAGAGGTCAAGCCCCATGACCGACAAATTTAAAAAAAAAAAAAAAAACCTATCTGTAATCCCTCTGTACAGCATCTTTATAATAAAATAAAATAAAACAAAAACAGTGAAAAAAAAAAAACCTCTCTGCCAGTGGCTTAGTGATAAAGTGTTTGCCTAATGTGCATGAAGCCCTGAGTTTGATTCCTCAGTACCACATACGCAGAAAAAGCTGAAAGTAGTGTGGCTCAAGTGGTACCATGCTAACCTTGAACAAAAACTCAGGGACAGTGCCGAGCCCCCAAGTTCAAGCTCCAGGACTGACAAAACAAAACAACAAAAGCCCGTGTGCCAAGCACTATGATTCTGTGCGCCAAAGGTTTGTCTTCAAATTGTCACCTGGTGACCCATCGCCTCTTCTCATCAGCTCCTTTCCTAAAGCATTTTCCCAAGATGGGCTAATCCAGTGATGAGATTTTCAATGGCATCGAGTGTGCCATTGACTTTTGGCATGTGCTTGGTTATGCTCTTGAAGAAAGTGCAGTAAATTGTGCAAAGGAATCCTGAAGAAGTAAACAACGCCTCTGCTGCCGTCATCAGGCCATCATCGGAAGGTGTGGCCTAGAGCCAGCCCCAATTCTGCCCCCAGAGTATATTCTCTGCTCACTGAAAATCTTGGGGCTGGAACTAGACATCTTTATAACAAAGGTCTACCACTATTTCCCGACCTGTCCCAAACCCTCTTACCTTGAAGAATCAACCTGGGAAAAAGCATCAGATGTAAGAAGCACTTTTTTTGGCCAGTCCTGGGACTTGAACTCTGTGCATTGTCACTGTCCCTGAGCTTCTTTTTCTCCAGACTAGCACTCTACAGCCACAGCACCATGTCCAGCTATTTCTCTATGTGTGGTACTGAGGAATGGAACCCAGGGCTTCATGCATGCTAGGCAAGCACTCTACCACTAAGCCACATTCCCAGCCCCAGGAAGCATATTTTTAAAGAACCTCATCACTCCAAAAGTGATAAGGAGAAAAATTAATGTGTGTTGCCTAAAGTCTCTTCTATGTATGAACTGGTCATGGTGGCACAAGCCTGTAATCCAAACTACTTGAAAGGCAGAGCCTGAAAGATCACAAGTTCAGGGACAGCCAGGGCAAAGTTAACAAGACCCTATCTCAATAAATTAAAAAAAACATAAGGGGTGTGGGTTCATTTGCAGTGGTAGAGTGCTTGTTGAGCAACATGAGAACCTAGGTCTAATTACTAGTACTGCAAAATAAATACATCCTTTGTTTTTATTTATTGCATCACCCGTAGATGTGTCTCCTCCACAAGGGAAAGTTCATGAAATTACTAAGCGTGACTACTTTGTCTCTCCTCCACAGTAGCCATCAGTAAAGCTTTCCCCAAAGTCTACCAACAAGTGCATCATGAGTAGTTTTCTGAAGACGCCAACAGGCCAAGCAAAGGAAGGCAAGGCAACAAAGAAGGAAGGCAAATACCCTTTTTGTGGGGCCAAAGCATGGCATGGAAAGGGAGGCAGAGCCATCTGGTGTCTGTGTTTTCCATGGCATTAGGAACATGAAACATCACCACTACCAGCCCCAGAAGTAGCTGCATTCTGAAAATGACAGTGCTTCAAGTCTCTTGGGGAGAGGTGGGCCAGGGTAATGGAGTTCATGGAAAAGAAGCAAGAGAGTTCTTTTGACAAAGTTCTCTTCTGCAGTCTTGTTAATGGGTAGCAAGCAGAATCAGCCTGAGGATTTTTTTTCATCCTCCTCTCTCCTTCCTAATTCCCTTTGTCAGAGCCTCTGACAGCAAGTTCTCCATTCCCTCCAGCTGGGTTTCCCACTTTTTCAGTGTTCCCTCTCCAAACACTGCTAGACTCTGTTCAGGGTGCATCCATGGTACATTCAGCTGAGAGCTGAAGAGCACCCTCTACCTGGTCCTCAGCCTGGCCCTCCCTCACCTCTGGTGCCCACTCTCATCTCTTTCTCTCTGAAATAGTTCTTATCTGGCAGCCCCAAGTACACTGCCTTTGAAGAAGGGAATGCATCAGGATGTTAGGTTCGCTAAAGACAGGAAATACCAGTGTCACAAGGGAAAATAACCTGTTGTGAGCTTGACAGATCTGGGTCAGGGTTTCCCAAGATGTGTGGGCTCAGAGAAGGAGTGCTCTGGAGAAGCTCTGGAAAGAGCTGGGTGACTAAGAGAAAAACAGAAAGACAGAAGGATAGTGCTGGTTGGGACTCAGCAAACAAATGTTGATCGAAAGAAAGAAATCAAAGAAGGAAAGGTGGACCAGCCCAAATCTGGGAAGCTGAGTTCACTCGTCTCTTATCTGTGCATGTGAGGGAGGGAGGGTTGCTGATTCACCCCAGTTTCTACCCCCTGCAATATCAGAACTTTGCATCAAAAGAAGGCATTATAATAGGTGGGTTGTCTTCATTCATTTTGTTTTTCTGCCCCTACTTCAGAGTCTGGGCTTAAAGTCACTAACATGTCTCTATGGCTGTCAGCAAGCTGTATCATTTCTTTATGTCTCAGCTGCACCACATAGAAAATGGAATAGTCAAAAAAAAAAAAAACAACCCAAAACCCTATGCTATGAAATTGTTATGAAGATTAAATGAGTTAATATGTAAAATTTGAACTTGCTGGGTGCCAAGCACTGTACATACGTTGATTGAAGAAAACAAAGAAGTAGAAAGGTGTTTGGAAAACAGGAGTCCTCTTTCTGTTTTCTTGTTTTACACTTCATTGTTTCTTTGGGAATAGATCTGGCAAAGTGAGGATGACCCTGGTTCAGTCCACTTCTTAAGCAACTGGATTTTCTCCTGATCTCTCCTCAGTCAAGTGTAGTTCCTGTGGGGAGTTCAGCCACCTGCACATCTCAGGTGTCAGGGTATTAAGGTTTCAAGATGGGGCCAAAGGGGGGGGGGGGAAGGAGGCATAATTGGAAAGTCCAGAAATCGGATTCTTTTTATAGGGTAGAAACAAGATATACAAATATTTCATATTTCATTTGTAGAAATATTATGGTGTGTGTGTGTGTGTGTGCGCGCGCACACGTTCACCAATACTGAGGCTTAAGATCAGGGCCTCAGTGCTGTCATTTAGCTTTTGTGCTCAAGACTTCACTCTACCACTTGAGCCACAATTCCACTTTTGACTTTTTCCTAGTTAATTGGAGATAATAGTTTTTCAGTTGTTTTTGTCCAGGCTGGCTTTGAGCCATGATCCTTGGATCTCAGCCTTCTGAGCAGCTAGGATTTCAGGCATGAACCACCTGAGTAGCTAGGATTTCAAGCATGAACCACTAGTGCTAGCTATACATTTTTGTAGTAGAAAAAATATATAGGTCAACTACTATGTACCATTCAGTATTTTCTCCTTTAAGAGAGCCACCTGAAAAATAGTTATCTGTCTTCCTCATGAGAAAACTTCAACTGAGAAAGGTTAGGTAACTAGGAAAGACATATAACTGGTTGGAAGTGAAGGAGTTTTAGCCCCTAGGCTCAAATTTCTGGGGTTCTACTTCTTAGGCCCAGCCACTCACCACTATAGACCAAATAAAGACAATAACAGTGAAAAACAGAATTGGGATGAATTCTGTAGCATGGGCTAGCTTCAGGAAGAGAAGTAAGTAGCCCATCTTCAGCCATCCTCAGTGTACAGCTAGATATAAGCTTTAAGTTTAAGTAGACTTGGGCTGGAACTCAGGGTACTGTCACTTAGCTTTCTTACTGAAGGCACTGTCACTTAACCTCACTCAAGGCTGTTGCTTTACTACTTGAGCTACAGTTCCACTTTCAGCTTCTTGCTGGTTAATTGGAGATAAGAGTTTCACAGACAGTCCTGCCCAGGCTGGCTTTGAACCACGATCCTTGTATCTGAGCTTCCTAGCTAGGGTTATAGGCATGAGCCACTCAGGGTGCCTGGCTCAGTATACATAATTACTAAACATTCTTGGTCACAGGTGTGTGATCTCATGGGTCATTATGTTAGGTTGTTTTATTTTTTTTTTAGGGGGGAAGAGGTTCCAGAAGAGAAGTTATTACTAACTTCATTGATCATTATTGCCTGGCAGGCAGTCTGTCTTAAAAGGTTCTGTTGTTCCTGTCCTTGGGAGCAATTCCTCCATCCCTCCTTGTAAACATGATATCAACAAATCTCAATCATATTCTTCCTGGATTCCAAGGTGACTGTCGTGTTCACAGAGAGAACAGCTCAGAGCAGAGACGGATACAAAATGAAAGCTAGGAAGATACCGCGCTGGCCTCCTGCTTTTAGTTAATTAAAGGGCCCAAGTATGGAGTTAATGCTTTTCAGCAAAAACAGCAAGTATCTATTACAGAGGCAGAGTTGGAGTTTGCATGGAAATCTTGATTCCTAAGCCCTTTTTGAATTCTTCCATGGAGCTGGTTCTAGAGCAGGTGCTAGAGGTGTTCTATACAAACAGAGAGGAATTTCCAGAGCAGGGCAGAGACCCAGGCTGAGGTTTTCTTAGGACACAGAGGTTTCCAGAGGAAAAGCAAGCTGGTCTGGTTTTATAAGTCTATTGCAAAATCGTCCATGCTGAGTCAGAGTCGGCTTTCTGGAGTCAGGCAAGTGGGAAGGAAGGAAGACTGCTTTCTGAATCTACCTGGCTCCCCAGTCTTCATCAAGAAGTTCAGTACTGCTGGGCTGGGAAGGTGGCCCAGTGGTAGAGCGCTTGCCTTGCATGCACGAGGCCCTGGGTTTGATTCCTCAGCACAATATAAGCAGGAAAAAAAAGCCGGAAGTGGTGCTGTGGCTCGAGTGGTAGAGCTAGCCTTGAGCTGAAGAGCTGAGGGACAGCGCCCAGGCCCAGAGTTCAGGCCCCATGACCGGATTCCCCTCCCCCCCCAAAAAAGAAGTTCAGTGCTGAATCCATGCAATACCAAAACAAGCTACTTGGTATTTAAAAAGAGCACAACCAGTCCTCTAATCAGACATTTCTTTTTTTCCCCTCAAACAATAAAACAAAAGGATGAGAGGCCTAGAAGAT
The DNA here is from genome assembly GCF_024711535.1 of Dipodomys merriami. Lineage (NCBI taxonomy): Eukaryota > Metazoa > Chordata > Mammalia > Rodentia > Heteromyidae > Dipodomys > Dipodomys merriami. The sequence goes on from NW_027203381.1 coordinate 74,203,603, forward strand.
CCCTGTGGCCACTAGAAACAATGTAAACCTCAGACCTACTGAGACTCAGGAAGAGTCCCACCTTTACCATGAATGACAAACTTTTCCTTGCTCTCCCTTTTCTTGCAGGATAAAAATCTTACCAGTGTGAGACTTATGGCCTTTTTTTTTTTTTTTTGGTCCGGTCGTGGGGCCTGAACTCTGGGCCTGGGCGCTGTCCCTCAACTCTTCAGCTCAAGGCTAGCACTCTACCACTTGAGCCACAGCGCCACTTCCAGCTTTTTTTCTTTTTGCTTATGTGGGGCTGAGGAATCGAACCCAGGGCCTTGAGCGTGCAAGGCAAGCGCTCTACCACTGAGCCACCTTCCCAGCCCCGACTTATGGCCTTTTTGTGGAAGTCCAGCCTCCGTCACTCTCACCTTACCTAAACCTCTGCTCCCACCATGTTTCCTTATGGGTTATCTATAATCTTACTCAGGTGTTTGAGATCTGAAGGTCACTGTTTGGAATCAGCTGGGGCCAGATAAATGCTCAAGAGTCTTATCTCCAATTAAACCATAAAAAAGCTGGAAGTTGAGGTGTGGGTCAAGTGGTAGAGTACCAGCTGTGAACGAAAAAGTGGAGTGAGAATGTCCGGCTCTGAGTTTAAGCCCCAGTACCAGCACAAAACAACAAAGCAAAACAACTCTTGTCCCTTCTACCAAATGGGTATATGCTGTTCCTACTGCACGTCCTTTTCCCAGGCTCAGGGTCTACATTCTGCTCTCATACCCTCTCCTCCTCCATGTGAACTACCCAGCTCTTCTACTGAGAAGTTCCAGCTGTCATCAGATTTATTAGGCAATAAATCAAATACTCTTGATATGTCCTGTGAAAGCAGCTCTATTGTTTGGTCTTGGGCTGTTATATAAATCCTTTATTGTTAACTTTCCGCAGGCTGGTGGCTTGCCTCTCCAAACAGATTATCACAGGCCAGGTGACAAGAGCCGTGTTTAATTTCTCTCTGCATTCCCACACGCACACAAAACCTGAGGCCTGGTAGATTTCAATCAAGATTTGTAGGTTCATTTTGAAGATGGGCCAACTCTTGATTTGCTCATACCTTTCTGTTTGTACCAAGAATATCCTGAGCAGATAAAAAGGAACTTGTGGGTTTTTCTTTTTTTTTTTCCTCTGTTAGACTGTACCCAAAGTTTAGCATTTCAGAGAATCTCTGCTATTTCATGGGAGAAGCAGGAAACAAATACTTTCTGAGGGCCTCCTGTGTACCAGGCATGGTCGAAGCAGGGTTTACATGGACTGCTGGGAAAAAAATGAGCTAACAAGACCCAAGGCCCCTGTCTCAGTCTGTTTTGTACTGTTAGACTGGAAGCACAGATGTGGACATTTATAAGGAACAGAACTACATTTCCTCTGTAATTCCAACTACTTGGGAGGTAGAAACAAGAGGATTGTGATTCAAAACCAGTCTGGAATGAAAAAGAAGAAGGAAGGAAGGAAGGAAGGAAGGAAGGAAGGAAGGAAGGAAGGAAGGAAGAAAGGAAGGAAGGGAGAGAGAAGGAAGAAAGGAAGGAAGGGAGAAAGAAGGAAGAAAGGAAGGAAGGGAGAGAGAGAAAGAAAGAAAAAAGAAAAAAGAGAAGCAAGAAAGGAAGGAAGGGAGAGAGAGAAAGAAAGAGAGAGAGAGAGAGAGAGGAAGGAAGGGATGAAGGGAGGAAGGAAGGAAGGGAGAAAAAGTATGTGGGTACACCCCTGTTATCCCAGCTAAAAGAGAGGCAGAGATAGGAAGATTAGAGTCCAAAGTCAGCCCCAGGCAAAAACATAAGACATAATGGGAAATAATCAATGCAAAAAGGCCCTAGTACCTCCAAAAAGAAAAAAATAAATAAAAGAAATTGGGCACTATGACTCACACCTGTAATCCTATCTGCTCAGGAGACTAATCTGAGGACTGAGGTTCGAAGTCAGCCCCTGAAGATAAATTCAAGAGACTCTTAACCAGCAAGGGGGAAACAAGCCAGAAATGGAGGTGTGGCATAGAGTGCCAATCTTGAGTGAAAACGCCAAGTGCATATGCAAAGCCTACATTTCAGGCCCCTGTAACAGCACAAGAAAAAAGAAAACAAAAGAAGAGAGAAAAGAAAATCCCTCTGTCAGCTCATAATGCCTGCAGGTCCAGGTGTGGGGTGAGGAGGAGGAGAAGGCTGCTCCAGGGGAACACAGCCAGATGTCTGTCTTATTTCCAGCCCTCATCCTTGTCACTGCAGGCACCCCTAGGTCTTGGTTAGACTGGCTTGGTTCTTGCAGGCAAGCACGTCCTAAAAGGATTTCTTTCCTCTGAAACTCTGATTTCAGTTTTCTGGACCATCCTGGCTCAAGTGAGGGTCTTGACTAATGTGAAGGCAGAGCTAAGAAACCCTGACATGTCAGCAGAACCTTCTAGGTTCTGTCTGTTATCTCCATCCCCAGCTTTGCCAAACCTCAGCCTGATGCACTCCTGCTCCTTCTTAAATCTAGCCCCCCAGGTGTTGTGGAAGGCAATGCATTATCAACGTTCTATTCTTCTGTATTATCTCTTCTTCTCTTTCCTTCCTTCATCTCAAATACACATCCTCCGTAAGCTCATCTTGCAAACTCTCAGCCCACTGTGTCTTCCCTTTCAGCAGCAGTCATGACCCAGCACCTTGCCAGCACATACTCCCCTGCTACCTCGTGGTAGAATGGAAAAGACTATAAATTTGCTCCTAAGACTTGGCCCCCAGTGTGGCACTGTTGGGAGGTGGTGAAACCTTTAGGAGGTGGGGCCTAGTGGGAGGCCTTTAGGTCATTGGGGGTATGGCTTTAAAGGGAGATAGTGGGACCCTACCTCCTTCTTTTTCTCTTTTGCTTCCTAGCATGAGTTGACTAGTTTTACTCTGCCATGTGCTCCTGACCACTGCCATCTAGCACCTCTACCAACTACCCAGGGACAGTGGGGGCTAATCAATCATGGACTTAAAACTTTGAGTCAAGGGCTGGGAAGGTGGCTCAGTGGTAGAGCACCTGCCTTGCATGCATGAGGCCCTGGGTTTGATTCCTCGGTACCACATAAGCAGAAAAAGCTGGAAGTGGTGCTGAGGCTGAAATGGTTGAGTACTAGCCTTGAGCTAAAAAGCTGAGGGACAGAGCCCAGGCCCAGAGTTCAGGCCCCATGACTGACAAAAAAAAAAAAAATCTTCGAGTCAAAATAATCTTTATCTCTAAAGGTGACTTCTCTTGGGTATTTCTTCTAGTGACAGAAGGCTGTTTGACACAGTACCTCACAAGTAGATGCATTGTCTCCCTCCTGAAATCATAGATATTTTGGAGTCAAGAGTCATTCCTGAACCTTTTTATGCTCTGCATATAGTAGACACACAGGAGCTGAAAACTGAGTGGAGGGAAAGAGGGAAGTAAACAAGGAAGGACAAGTTCCTACTCAACAACCACTTCCTACACAGCTGTTGTGATGCTAGTAGAGAATTGATTAAAAAAAAAAAACCAACAAAAGATAACCCAGGCGCTGGTGGCTCACACCTGTAATCCTAGCTACTCAGGAGGCTGAGATCTGAGGATCGCTGTTGGTAGATAGCCCAGGTAAGAAAGTTCATGAGGGGGCTGGGAAGATGGCTCAGTGGTAGAACGCTTGCCTTGCATGCATGAGGCCCTGGGTTCGATTCCTCAGCACCACATAAGCAAAAAGAAAAAAGCCAGAAGTGGTGCTGTGGCTCAAGTGGTAGAGCGCTAGCCTTGAGTTGAAGAGCTGAGGGACAGTGCCCAAGCCCAAAGTTCAGGCCCCACGACTGGACCCAAAAAACAAAACAAAGAAAGTTCATGAGACTCTTACCTTCAATTAATCACCAGAAAATCAGAAGTGGCACTGTGGCTCAAAGTGGTAAAGCACAAGCCCCTTGACCAATCAAAAAAAAAAAAAAAAGGATAAAATAATTTCTCAAAGTGAAAAGTGTAGCTTTAGAAAAAAACAGGGTAAGAAGATGAGGAGTGGATGAACAAAAAATTGAATGAATTTATTCAATTTCTAGTAAACAAAAGCTGCCTAAATATTTGACTTATGAGGATTTTACCATGGATTGTACAAGATCAAGGAGTCACTAAATATCTGTATTAGTTTGCGAGGATTGCTATAACAAAAACATTAGAAATTGAGGGGATTAAACAACCAAAATGTGTTGTCTCACAATTTAAGAGGACTAGAAGTCTGATTAGAAACTCAGCAAGGCTGGATCCTTCTGAGAACTGTGAGGAAAAGTCCTGTTCTAGATTTTTCCTTTTGCCTGGCCATGCCAGTCTTTTCCCTGTGTCTTCCCTCTGTAAGTGTCTCTGTGTTTAAATTCCCCTCTTGTGTTGTTAGGTGGCCGTATTCGATTATGACCACCCTGATGATCTCTCTTAATTATGTCTGTTTAGACCCTCTGTCTCAAGAAAGTCACATTCTCATGCACTGGGAAAACTTCAACCTGCAAATTTTGGAGGGACACACTATTGAATCCCTAATAATGTCCAAGCTAAGTTTTCATTGTTCTACCACAACCCACATATCATTCAGAGTTGATCACTTACAGATTCCTTTACTCCTTTGTAACTGCTTGAGGACAGGCACTCTGAGATGGGTTCAACCCTATGTATTAGATCAGCGCCATGCTTGGCCCATGGTAGGTACTTCATAAATGTTAAACTGAACTCACTTTCATCCAAGAAATTACAGGCAATAGGTGAACCTACTTAAACAAGGAAACTAAGGAAGCTTGGCAGCCTGCAGCAATTCCTGGAACTCTCTGAGTCAAAGGAAATTATGTTTCCATGACACAGTCTGACTCTGGATTTCTTAATTAGGGGTATTTGCATGATGAGAGGAGACTTGCTTCTGAATAGTCATTGCTGTCCTCCTCTCAGATCAATGGCCACTGCTCTGACACACAAATTATCCCTACAGCAGCTTGAGTCATAGAGAGGTGTGGTTCTCGGGAGGGGAGTGAACCAGCAGTGAGGAGGGACTGCACCTCCAGCTGGAGACCCTTCAGCTAAATGGTGATGCCCAAGAGAGCAGAGGGCCTCTGTTGTCAAATGCAACAGAAATAGCAAACAAGTTTTCAACAGATGGTTTCTCCTCTGTACTTTCAAGATGTATTGCATCTGCCCTTCTAGCTGCTCAATAAAGATACACAAAGTGGCAGGGTATCAGTGGCTCATGCCTGTAATCCTAGCTACTCAGAAGACTGAGCTCTGAGTATCATGGTTTGAAGCCAGCACAGGCAGTAAAGTCTTTGAGACTCTTATCTCCAATTATCCACCAAAATGCTGGAAGTGGAGCTGTGGCTCAGGTAGTACAGTACTAGCTCTGAGCTTAAGAAAACTGATAGGGGCTGGGAAGGTGGCTCAGTGGTAGAGCGCTTGCCTTGCATGCATGAGGCCCTGGGATCGATTCCTCAGCACCACATAAGCAAAAAGAAAAAAGCCAGAAGTGGTGCTGTGGCTCAAGTGGTAGAGTGCTAGCCTTGAGCTGAAGAGCTGAGGGACAGCGCCCAGGCCCAGAGTTCAGGCTCCACGACTGGACCTAAAAAAAAAAAAAAAGAAAACAGATCAATCCTCAGAAAAAAAAAATTTAAGGTACCCAAAGTCCCACACCAATTGGATCCCCTTCCAGAATTCCTGGACCAGCGGCAAGGAGCTCAGTAACCCAGCAACTCAGTGAGAGGTGTGGGCTGTTTAGCATCTCTGGTCTGATGCTCATTCATGTGTGGAGGTCTACCATGTGCTGGGATAGTCCATACGAGTCCATAGATATGGTAGGTTAATCTAGGCAGCACAGGCTCTGCATCTTCCATTCAGAGACACTAAACACATGCTTTCCACATGTCTGCCATCAATAAAACATCCCAGCTCACATCTAAAAAATGCTTTGTGAGAGTAGGCAGCATTGTCTTGATCTGCCCAGTCTCCATCATCACAATGAGGGATTATGGTTAGGCAGGCAAAGGTGTGATTTTTCTTCTTCTATCAACTCAAGCCTGCATTGGGCCTGCAACAGATTGCCAAGTGTGTTGGGCCTCCAGCTCGAACACAGAGGGAAAGCCTCAGAATGACTTTTGGAATGTGATCTACAAATCCATCAGCCTGCCAGTGATAAAGAAGAGGAACTTTTCCTCACACTGCTCTGAAGAAGCGGCTGGAAAGACGTCCAACAATCCAAAACTTATAGTCAAGTCTCTGAGAGAAAGACACAGGAATAAATCCTTGAACTACAGATTCTGAAGAGGAACTAGAGAGCACTTGCTGTAAGTTGACAGGACTTTGAATTTGTACTCTAGGAAGTTAGAGGAACAAGCAAAGGTTGGAAGAGTGTTGTTTGACCCTCACTCCTATGCCTTACATCAGTGTTTATCAAGTAAAGAAGATAAGAAATGAATCTGAAAGGAATTTCTTTTAGTCATTATTTGGAAATTTAGCTTTTGATTGTAATGATCATTTTAAGATAGTTCTTGGCTTGTTCTGAATCATCTGGAAAATGGCCTTAGATTCCTGCCATGAAATTTCAGGATTTAAGATTGTGCTCAAGAACATTCCCATGACAAGCTCAAATACTGTGTAAGTGAGAATTTTGAAATGGTCTGACTGTAAACAAATGGTGGGGAAATGTTACAGTCGCTTAATAGATAGTCAGTGTGGAAGGTTGTATTTTTCAAGAGTGCTCAACAGTATTCCTGGTCCTACATATTCTCTGAAATTTTGTTCTTACCCAGTGCAGAAGCAATGTCTATATTTCCTTCCTGCCAGCCTGCGTAGACTTGTAGGAGATTGTCAACACATTAGGACCACTCCCCACCCCCAAACCATTGGAAGCTCTGCATTAGATGATCAGCCTTGTCTTCGGTCCACCCAGTTAAGGTCTAGTAGAGCAAAGATGAACTGCCCCCACCAAGTCTTCCAAGCCTTAATTCTGTGATCCAAATATTGTTTTAAGATATATTTGTGTGTGTACCAGTACTGGGCTTGAACTTAGAGCCTGGGTGCTGTCCCTGAGCTTTTTCACTCAAGGCTGGTACTCTACCACTTGAGCCATAGCTTCACTTCCAGGTTTTCCTGGTTAACACTTCCTGTCTGAGCTGGCTTTGAGCCACTTTCCTCAGATCTCAGCCTCCAGAATAGCTAGGATTACATGCTTTGAGCCATTAGTACCCAGTTTGTTGTACCGAAATAAATATTGCAATAATTTTGATTATTCTAAATTCAAGAAAACCTGCCTGGTAATTTTGTGTTCAGATCTGTCTGCTTGGAGTTTATTTTTGTGTGTACCAACTTGAATCTATTGATTAGCAGCAAGTTTAATAGGTAATCACAATAAAGGACTTTTTTTTTGTTCTCAATCCTAACAAGAATTAGATTAGATTTTTTAATTCAGATTTTAATAATACCACAGTGCTAGTTTTATCTCCAAGAGGAGATTATTTTATACTCTTACTATTATTCAGTAACACCTCATTAAAGTTGGCCTCCAAGAAATGCTTCCCAAAGCTTATGATTAAGTGAGAGGCCTGATACTTTTGTACTATCAAACCCAGCTTTCAAGTTAATAGTAGCATTTGGGGGGGGGCCGGTCCGGTCCTGGGGCGTGAACTCTGGGCCTGGGCACTGTCCCTCAGCTCTTCAGCTCAAGGCTAGCACTATACCACTTGAGCCACAGCGCCACTTCCAACTTTTTTCCTTATGTGGTGATGAGGAATCGAACCCCGGGCTTCATGCATGCAAGACAAGCACTCTACCACTGAGCCACCTTCCCAGCCCCCAGTAGGAGCATTTTCTATAATACATATATGCAGTCATTTTCTGAATTAAAATAATAAGTCTAAAATGTAACCAGAATTAGAACCAAATATAGAACCCAAACTAGAACCACTTCTGTTATTAAATAGCCTTGAGATTATATTTTAGCAATTCTTCATCTCTCACATTAAATTATACAAAATATTGGCTTGGCTATAGGCTCATACCTGTAATCCCAGCTCTTCAAAAGACAGAGATCAGGCAGATTACAATCTAAGGTCAGCCCAAACAAAAAAGTAGCAAGCCCTCATCTCAACCAATTAAAAAGTGGGCATGATGATGTGCTCTTGTCATCCTAGTTTTGTTAGGAAAAGTAAATAGAATCATGGTCCAGGCCAGCCAGGGCATAAACACAAGACTTTATCACCAAAATAATGTAAAAGGCTCTGAAAATTTGGTTCAATTGGTAAGTGCCTTGCAAGCAAGATCAAGGCCCTGATTTTAAACCCAAATACCACTGAAAAGAAAAAAGTACATAAGACTCTGTGGATTTTTTGTTTGTTTTTGTTTTTATTTTATTTTTTTGGGTCCGGTCGTGGGGCCTGAACTCGGCCTGGGCGCTGTCCCTCAGCTCTTCAGCTCAAGGCTAGCGCTCTACCACTTGAGCCACAGTGCCACTTCCGGCTTTTTTCTTTTTGCTTATGTGGTGCTGAGGAATCGAACCCAGGGCCTCATGCATGCAAGGTAAGCGCTCTACCACTGAGCCACCTTCCCAGCCCCTCTGTGGATTTTTTGGTTTGCTGTGATCATCTGTTAGAGCAAGTGAGTAATACATAATATTTTTTTCTTGCCTTTAAAAGATTCTGTTGCTGCTAGGCCCTGATGGTTCATACCTGTAATCCTAGCTACTCAGGAGGCTGAGATCTGAGGATTGAGGTTTGAAGACAGCCTGGGTAGGAAAGTCCATGAGATTCTTCTTTCCAATTAACCACCAGAAAACCAGAAGTAGCACTGTGGCTCAAAGTGGTAGAGTGCTAGCTTTGAGCAAAAGGGCTTAGAGATAGCATCCAGGCCCAGAGTTCAAGCCTCACAGCTGATGATGATGATGTGTGTGTGTGTGTGTGTGTGTGTGTGTGTGATGTTTATGTAAGAAAAGAACAAGTATTGCATGACCCCACTTATATAAGATACCTAGAATTCATAGAGACAGAAAGTAGAAGAGTGGGGTCCAGAGGTATCCATGGGGATAGAGAGCTTGTATTGGCTGGAATTTCAATGTGGGATCATGGGACTTTCTGGAGATGGATAGTGGAAATGGTTAATCTACTCATTGCCACTGACCTCTACACTTAAGAAATGATTACGTTAAGTGCTAGTGGCTCATATCTATAATCCTAGATTTTCAGGAGGCTGAGATCTGATGATCACAGTTCAAAACCAGCCCAGGCAGGAAAGTCTGTGACACTCTTACCTCCAATTAACCACCAGAAAATTAGAAATGGTGCTGTGGCTCAAAGTGGTAGAGCACCAGTCTTGAGCTGAAGAACTCAGGGACAGTGCTCAGGCCCAGAGTTCAAGCCCCATGACTGACCCAAAAAAATTAAAATATGAAATTTTATGACATCTATAAAAAGAGGATTGTATAGCACTAAGATAGGAGCAATCCTAGCACAGGTGAAAAGCAGCTGTCCTCAGGCCTTCTAGAACTGACTGTCCTCCTCAGACCTAGCTGCTTGGCCTAGACCTTTGAGGGTGCCATACTCAGGTGGTAAAAAGAGGGAAGCAATAGACCAATGGTTAAGGAAATGTATCTTTTCCTGAGATGCAGAGCTCAGTAGCTCAACCACCCACCCCTCCAGGTAAGAGGCCACTTCTAGCCCCTGTGCTAGGGAGAGGTCGCTTTACCAGGAGGCACAAACATCTCCATGGCGACTCAGAAGTTTCATCCTTAACATCACTTCATTGTGGTTTTGTCCACTCCCAAGATGAAAAGCCCTCCTTCTAGCAGAGGGGCACCTCCTAACAACACTGGAGACTGACGTACGCTAGTAAGAACAGGGAGGCATGGCAGAGGAAGTGATATGTCCAGAAAGGGAGGCCTCAAGGCAGGCTCTAAAAAGAAATGGCAGCACACTTGCTGGCACACTCTGCACCTGCCTGCCTGCCTGCCTGCCTTCCTTCCTTCCTTCCTTCCTTCCTTCCTTCCTTCCTTCCTTCCTTCCTTCCTTCCTTCCTTCCTTCCTTTCTTTCTTTCTTTCTTCTTTTCTTTGCCTGAATGCTGTCTCTGAGCTCTTTTTGCTCAAGACTAGCACTGGGCTGGCTTTAAACCTTGATCTTCAAATCTCAGCTTCCTGAGTAGCTAAGATTATAGGTGCACGCCACTGGCACCTGGTTCTCTGTGCTTTAGTTTGAGTTCATATGTACTAGGTTCCTCCTTGTTGGTTGAGATGAAGTTTCGTTGTTTGCTCAGATTGGCATTAAACTGCAATCCTCTTGATCTCTATTTCCTGAGTAGCTGCGGATTACAGACAGGAGCCACTGAGCCTGGGTCTAAATTCTTTACAGTCTTCATCTCCTTCACATCTTCCTAATTGTTTTACTAGCTCACTGGCCAAATTTGTCCCACAGCTCACAAGAAGCCAGGATGAGGACCTGGGTCTGTTCAATTGTTAAGGCCCTGCCCCTTGTCTCTCTCTGGTATGAGTTCTGGCCCCCTAATGTTTCTCTTCACCAGTTCGATAATAATAGCTCTGCCTAGCGACCTATCAGCCACCTCACCCAAATATACCTCCACCACAGTCTTCAAGGAGCCCCTGGACCCTCTAGGTGAGGTAATCATTTAGTAATTGTTAATAATGGACTTGGAGAACTGGAGTTCAATGGAAAAATAAGGAAACAGACTGACCAGCTACCTCCAGCTGGTCAATGGGCATCAAAGGAGCCACAGCCATCTTCCACCATGTGGGAGTTCTTGCTCCAGAATGTTCCATGTAACATACTGGTGTATCTAGGAACAAAACTTTTTATAACAGTACCAGCCATACCAAACCCTTTTCCTAATAAAACAGCCCTGCAGTCCTTGCTAGTCACACTATTTGAAAATAATTCTAAAAATAATATCACACACAAGCAACTTCTGTTTGCCCCTTCCCAGGAGAAGGTAAACAAAATCAAAGGCAACTACTGGGTCAGCCACCTCTTCCTGTATTTGTTTCTTTTCTGACCCCTCCCCAACCTTGTTCCTGTGTCTCCTCTACCAAGTTAGACACAGAGGCATTAGTCACTATGGTCATTCTTTACATTTTAGTATGAATTAGTTTCTTGTGTAAAAGTGTCCGCCTAACATTTTCAGAGTTATATCAGTGTTCTCCAGTAACCAAACCATGAGACTAGGAGCTACAAGGGGTCAGGGGAGGTTGTATTAAGTGATTTATATAAGCCATGACAATGTTACACTTGAAGAGACTATTTATGCTACGAATAGAGCTCACATTGTAGGTTTGGGTCCCTGGATGGCAGTTATGCCACTTTCCACTCTTGCAGCCAACCACAAACAAGAGGCCTGTCCCCACAGCCCTCTGATCAAATGTGTGTGTATGTGTGCATGTGCATGTGCACACATGTGTGCATGAGCATGCTTGCACACGTGCACTACTACTGGGCCTTGAACTCAGGGCATCATACTCTAATATAGCATTTTCACTCAAGGCTGCACTCTTACATGTGAATCACACCTCTACTTCTGGCTTTTTTCTGGTTAATTAGAGATGAGTCTCTTAGGTTTGTCTGTCTGGGCTGGCTTCAAACAGAGATCCTCAGATCTCAGCCTCCTGAGTAGCTAGGCTTATGGGCATGAGCCATCAGTAGCTGACTGAGCTGACTTCAACTTTGGCCTCTTTCTAGTCTCATAAAACCCTTTTGGTTGCATAAATCAGCTCTCTAATATTTACCTTTAACTTTATTAAACTTTAACTTCTCAGAGAATCCAAGCTGCCCACAAATAATCCTTGTCACTTGGGAGAAACTTCACACCTCTCTTCTGCCCTACCCTACTGCCTTAAGTCTCATAGGATGGGTAGGTGAGGGATAGAGTTCTAGGAGTGAGAATGGGAGGCACATGGAGAGGAGTGGAAATCCCTGCAAGTGTCTGAATCTCTCTTGAACACTAATCCGATCATTTTCCCTGCTTTGTCACAAAGAAATGTCATTTCCCTAGGGGGCCATGGCAAAGGCCAAATCCATTCATCTTAGAGTTACTTGCCTTTCCAACTATAACGAAATTGTGGCCACACAAAGAACTGTGAACTCTGGTGTAGTTTCCATCTTCTCTTCTTCCTTCAGAATCTCACCATTGCAAACAGAGTCTTAGGAGTATTAGCATCATCTGGGAACTTTTTGACATGTACATTCTAATGGCCAGGTATGGAGGCACCTGCCTGCATGAGGTAGAGAAAATTGAGATGATCAGCAAGCAAAAAGTTAGTGAGAACCCAAAAAAACATCTGGGTATGATTGTCAATGGTTATAATTCCAGCTACTCAGGAGACAAAGGTAGGAAACCTGTGGTCTGAGGCTTGTAGGCAAAAAATGGAGGATCTTATTTAAAAGGAAAAAAAAGAAAAAAATGCTGCAATTGTGACTTGAGTTCTATAGTGTTTGCTTAACAAGCTCAAGGCCCTGTGTTCAAACCTAGTACAGCAACAAAAATATGGAAGGAAGGAATGAAGGAAGGAAGGAAGGAAGGAGGGAGGGAGGGAGGGAGGGAGGGAGGGAGGGGGAAGAAAGAGGGAGGGAGGGAAGAGAGAAGAAGAGAAAGAAGAAAGAATAGAAGGAAGGTAAGAAGGAAGGAAGGGAGGGGGAAGAAAGAGGGAGGGAGGGAAGGAGAGGAAGAAGAGAAAGAAGAAAGAAAGAATGGGAAGATAAGAAGGAAGGAAGGAAGAAGAGAAAAAGAGAGAAAAAAGTATAACTAGTGGCTCATGTCTGTAATCCTAGTTATTCAGGAGACTGAGAGACAGAGAATCATGGTTCAAAGCCAGCCCTTGCAGAATTTGTTCTCAAGACTCCATCTCCAAAATAACCAGCAAAGAGCTGAAGTATGGCTAAGTGATAGATCACTAGGCCAAACTAGTAAACCAGCCAAGCAAGCATAACACCCTGAGTTCAAACTTAAGAAGAAAAGAAAGAGGAGCTGGTGGCTCACACCTGTATTCCTAGCTACTCAGGAGGCTGAGATCTGAGGATCATAGTTCAAAGCCAGCCCAGACAGGAAAGTCCATGAGACTCTTATCTCTAATTAACCACCAGAAAACCAGAAATGGCGCTGTGATTCAAGTGGTAGAGCACTAGCCTTAAGCTGAAGAGCTGAGGGACAGCACCCAGGCCCAGAGTTCAAGCCCCAACACTAACAAAAAAAGAAGGAGGAGGAGGAGGAGGAGGAGGAGGAGGAGGAGGAGCAGCAGCAGCAGCAGCAGCAGCAGCAGCAGCAGCAGCAGCAGCAGCCGCAGGGCACCACTGGCTCATGCTGTAATCCTAGCTACTCAGGAGTCTGAGATCTGAGGATCACAGTTCAAAGCCAGACAGGGAAGGAAAGTCCATGAGACTCTTATCTCCCATAAACTACCAGAAAACTGGAAGTGGCACTGTGGTTCAAGTGGTAGAGAGCTTGCCTTGAGCTGAAGAGCTGAGGGACAGCACCCAAGCCCAAAGTTCAAGCCACATAGCTGACCAAAACAAAACAAAACAAAACAAAAAACAAGAAGAAGGAGGAAGAGGAAAGAAAGAAGGAAAGAAGGAGGGAGGGAGGAAGAGAGTGAGGAAGGGAGGGAGGGAGGGAGGGAAGGAAGGAAGGAAGGAAGGAAGGAAGGAAGGAAGGAAGGACAGGACAGGACAGGACAGGACAGGACAGGACAGGACAGGACAGGACAGGAAATGCACTCTCAAGCTCCACCCAGACCTGCTGAATCAGAATCTACATTTTTACAAAATCCCCAATGAATCATTTGCATTAAAGTTTGAGAGCACTGACCTGAGCACAGCTTTAGGGTTCAGAATTTCACAGTAGGTGTGGTGTCTCTGTAAGGTCTGAGATGCACTATCTGATTGCACTGAAATTAGCCCCCTTTACCAGGCCGTAAACAACTGTGATCACCAGCAGTATTGCATAGTGCAGATAAATACAAATGAGGGTTTCTCAGTCTCTGCAAACCTTCTGCTTTCTGAATGGGGTTTCCTTTCCTTTTCTCCTCTCCCCTCCTCTCCTCCCCTCTCTTCTTCTCCCCTCCCCTCTCCTCTCCTCTCCATTCCTCCTTTTTCTTTCTTTCTCCTCTTCCTCTTCCTCTTCTTCTTCCTCCTCCTTTCTTCTTCTTCTTCTTCTTCTTCTTCTTCTTCTTCTTCTTCTTCTTCTTCTTCTTCTTCTTCTTCTTTCTTCTTCTTCTTCTTCTTCTTCCTCTTCCTCTTCCTCTTCTTCCTCTCTTCTTCTTCTTTGGTTTTGGGATTCTTTTCTCCTCTTAGGGTGCAGTTTTCTTACTGATTGCATCAGACAAAACCAAAACTGAGCAAGCCACTTGGGGTGGGGGTAAGGAGGATCCTGTGATCAGTGGGACATGGGGACTGGAGAATGGACTCACTTGAATGATATACATAAAGTTTAAAGAGATCACTGGGTTTAAAGCAAGGTGAACCCAGAAATCCTCACAGAGAAGATGGCCTAGCATGAACCTCATTCACACAGTACTTCTGCCTAAGGTCAGAGGAATTCTGAGTCAGAGTAAAGTAAGTTCTTGGGGATAATAAGAAAGGAAAGAAGCCACCAGGGAAAGGAGCTTGGGCCCACTTGTGAAATTGTCAATTGCTGGAGTCTACACCAAAGCTCATCCCTAGTAGGTGAAAATCCACAGGGCCAGACAGCAGGTGGCAGCCTGGGAGTTAGGCAGCCAGTGTGTTCACAATCAACTGAATGTGAAGATTCTCCTAAGGCTAAAAGGGCATTGTGTGGGATCCAGGATCCCCCAATTGGCATCTGAAAGTAAAATCCGAACAGGGGGCAAAGAATGAGCTCTTGTGCAAGAAACAGAATAGAATAAGAAGAACAAATAAGACCTACTTTTATAAACTTTAATAAAGGTATGAAGGAAAAGTGGAAGAAACTTAGGCCCAAAGATATAAAAGTGATCTGGGGCTAGAACTGAAGACCATTCTGTCTAGAAGTTAATCTTCCCCGGAGAACCAGAACTTGCTTTCTTCTTTATCTTGGTATGTAGGAAATGATTCCTCATCTCTATTTGTTCTTATTACTTCCCATTGGTACCTTCTTTCTTCTATCTCAAAATATGTTAGCACTTTCTAGCAGAATGTGAAAGGGGCTGGTAGTTGTTCACATAGAAGCCATCAAAGGCCCACCAATTGTCCAATCAGAAATTGTTCCCAAGCCAATGTGAATAAGATATGCCTTCATAAATATATATATATATTCTTATATATGTGTGTATGTGTATGTATTATATGAATATATGTATACCCTATAAATGTATATATGGTAAAATTTAATAACATTTTATATTTATATTCTCTTTTTTTTGACAGTCCTGGGGCTTGAACTCAGGGTCTGAGCACTGTCCCTGACCTTCTTTTGCTCAAACTAGCACTCTACCACTTGAGCCACGGCACCACTTCCAGTTTTTTCTGATTATGTGATACTGAGGAATCGAACCCAGGGCTTCATGCATGCTAGGCTTATATTTATATTATTTGGGTTATCTTCTGTTGTTTATTTTTATGCCACTTCTGGAGCTTGAACTCAGGCCCTGGAGCTCTTACCTAGTTTTTTGTTTTTTGTTTTTTGTTTTTTTTTAACTCAGAGCTGATGCTCTATCACTTTAGCCACATTTCCACGTACTTTGCTTTTTTCTGGTTAATTGGAAGCAGAATCTTGTAGACTTTTCTGCCTATGTTGGCTTCAAATCACAATCCTCAGATCTCAGCCTCCTGAGAACCTAAGGATTAGTATAGGCAGGAGCCACCAGCCCCTGGCTTTATTTATAATCTTTGTTAACTTTGCTGTAGCAATTCAACAACTATATATTATTAAACCATGGCTATAAATATTAGCCACAACTCCCTCACCCAAAACAATTATTTTTAACTCTCATTAGAGAGTTAAAAGAGTCTGATGTGCCTTTAGATGACAAATAAACGTATGTGAATACTACCTGTGTTGTCCCAGGTCGCAGCTGTCCGAAGTAAAATAAGGTCACAGCTATAGTAAAAAGGCCCTTCTCTAACTGCTGTCACTTTCAATTCTGGGAAATGTGGCCACTCTTACATCTTCCTCAGCTATTTCTGGAGTTCCTAGGTAGGGATGGGAATGAGGTGGCCCTGTGTTTTCTCTAACAAGGTTTTTACAGTTACAAAGTGGTGTCTATTATCCCTCTACTTCTCATGTCCTGACAGCTTTGGTGCTCCACTGCTGCGCAGCTCCACACCCAAACTGTAACACTTTTGCCAACATGGCTATGCCACTGTCACTTCTAAAGCTACTAGGCCCTTTAAAGGTTTAGAGTGGCCTCCCCACCTGTCTCCTCCAGGACATTCAGTGGTTTGGGAAATACTCCAACATGAGCCATCCTTAGTTAAAGGACAAGCTGAATAAATGACAAGGTGCTGTACTTAGAAATACAGTGAGTATCAGGCACCAGTGGCTCATGCCTGTAATCCTAGCTACTCAGAAGGCTGAGATCTGAGAATCAAAGTTCAAAGCCAGCCCAGGCAGGAAACTCTATGAGTCTCTTATCTCCAATTAACCACAAGAAAACCAGAAGTGGTGCTATGGCTCAAAGTGGTAGAGCACTAGCCTTGAGCTGAAGAGCTCAGGGATAGCTCCCAAGCCCAGAGTTCAAGCCCCATAACAGACAAAAAGGGGGGGGGGGCTGGGAAGGTGGCTCAGTGGTAGAGCGCTTGCCTTGCATGCATGAGGCCCTGGGTTCGACTCCTCAATACCACATAAGCAAAAGAGAGAGAGAGAGAGAGACAGAGACAGAGACAGAGAGGAAAGAAATGAAAAGAAAAGGAAAGAAAAGAAAAGAAACAGTGAGCTTAAATGGGAAGTGTGACTCAAGCGGTAGAGCCCCAGTTGTGAGCAAGAAAGCTAAGTGAGCATGCATAGCTCTGAGTTCAAGCTCTGATATGATAGAGAGAAAGGAAGGGAGGAGGGAGGAAAGAAAGTAGAGAGGGAGGGAGGAAGGGAGGGTGGGGGGAAGGGAAGATGCCCAGGTGGGAGACCTGTGATTTCATGCAGACTGTCCTATATAGAATTCAGGTAACAGAAGTGGGCTTCATGTAAGCATCTGAAAAATGCTTCTAGTAATTAGTTATCTTAATCTTTGGCTGGGAAGGTGGCTCAGTGGTAGAGTGCTTGCTCTGCATGCATGAGGCCTTGGGTTCGATTCCTCAGCACCACATACATAAGCAGAAAAGGCCAGAAGTGGTGCTGTGGCTCAAGTGGTAGAGCATTAGCTTTGAGCTGAAGAGCTAAAGGAGAGAGCCCAGACCCAGCGTTCAGGCCCCACTACCGAAAAAAAAAATTGTAATATTCTAGCTATATAGAAGAACAAAATAATGTTGTCTGCAGGAAAATGGATGGAACTGGAGATCATCATGTTAAATAAAATAATAGTTCTCAGAAAGACAGTATTGCTTGTCTCTCATATGTGGAACCTAGGAGAAACAGCAGCAAAAAGACATGAAAGTACATGGGACTACTGGAAATGTGCAAAGGGAAATTAAAGGAGGTCTTAGAGAGGGTTTTGGAAATGTCAATATAAGCCTATTACTTTGAGCAATCAATTCACACTAGTAAAAGCATTCAGAGCCGGGCGCTGGTGGCTCACACCTGTAATCCTAGCTACTCAGGAGGCTGAGATTTGAGGATCACGGTTCAGAGCCAGCCAGGGCAGGAAAGTCTGTGAGACTCTTATCTCCAATAAACCACCAGAAAACAGGAAGTGGTGCGGTGTCTCAAGCAGTAGAGCGCTCGCTTTGAGCTGAAGAGCTGAGGGATAACACCCAAGCAGAGCTCAAGTCCCAAGATCCACAAAAAAGAAAAAAAGAAAGCATTCAGAATCTTTTGCTCTAACAATTAGTGGTAACCAACAACAACACACCTTACAAGCTAAGGTTATCACTGAGAATTAGAAAGCTGACATTATTTTACAATAAGGAACTTCAAGGATGAAGTTATCTGTGTGCGAGCCAGAGGTTCACACAGCAAAGGTTCCTAGAGATAAGTAAAATTGAGATGAAGAGGAAGAGCCTGAAGAGCTTTCTAAGTGGAGCAGATGCTGTGGACACAGGTACCAAACCAAGAGAACACAGGGGTTTCTCAATGGGAATAGAGAGAGACAGCTGAAAAGTTAGGTTTGGGATGAACAAAGTGAGGAGATACCCTAAAAATTAAAAATAAAATGAGACTTAATCTCACTATGTTGTCCAGGCCATGAACTACTGGGCTCAAGAAAACCTCCTGCCTCTGCCTCCCTGGAAGCTGGGACTATAAAACTCAACAGTACCTGGCTTTAGCGGGCCCCACCACCACTTTTTTCCAGTACTGGGGTTATTAACTCAGGGTCTTGCTATTGCAAGGCAAGTAGTCTACCACTTAAGCCATGCCTTAAGCCCTTTTTGCTCCAGGTTATTTTTTAGATAGGTTCCTACTTTTTTTTTTTTTTTTTGCTTAGGCCATCCTGGGACTATTGATCTCATGTCTCCTAAGTAGCTGCAATCATAGTCATCAGGACACCTTGCTTATTGAGATAGAGTTTAATTAACATGCTGTGCCAGCGCTGTTCTCAAACCATGATCTCAAACCATGAAGATTGGGATCTCTACCTCCCTTGTAGCTAGGATTACACTTTTGTGCCACTGTGTCTAGACAGAAGACATCATACCAATTTATAGGTCTGGATTTTTTTTCTTAAAGTCATGGAAAGATGCTGATAGATTTTTAATCATGTAATTGACATTATAAAATTGGCTATTTGCTTGGTGCTGATGGCTCTTGCCAGTGATCTGAGCTACTCAGGAAGTTGAAATCTAAGGATTGCAGTTTGAAGCCCCCCCAGCAGGAAAAAAAAAACCAGAAGTGGAGCTGTGGCTCAAAGTGGTAGAGCTCTCATGCTGAGTGAAAAAGCACAAGAGTGAAGACAGTGCACAGGCCCCAAGTTCAAGGCTCAAGACCAGCAACCCCACCCCCGAAAATTAGCATTTTAAAGAAATTTGTTCTGATATTTGTATTCAGAAAATACAGAAAAGAAAATTCAAAGGAGACAAAGGCAAATGCAATTAATTGTACCGAAGTCTTTGGGATTTTTAAATCATGCTCTCAATAGCTTGCTTTAATATAGTTTATTGTTAATTCAAGTAAATGTGTCCTGGAGTACATGCTATTTTTGACCACTTTAGAAATTCTATTTTTAAGGCAAAAATATGCATGACTTAGTGGAGAAAAATTCTTCATTACTCAGTTCACCAGCCTTTACAAAACTTGTCTGCTTAAGTGATCAAATACTGTCTAATTTATGTTTAATTTATCTTTTATATCTATTGGTACATCAGAGGAAATAGCTTCTAATGACAATAAATTCATCAGAGTGATTTAAAATATGGCGAGTTCTGTGAGCTGAACTTTTTTTTGGAAATGTGAAATGCTGTGTTTCAGATATGAATTCAGAGAACTTAATTATAATAGCTTTCCCCCAAATGTGTCTATTGTGGTTATAACTTTAAAAAAAAATATGATCTTCAAGCATTTACAGTCATGGTAGATGTTTTGGCTTCCTTTGCCTTTATTTAGCTTGATGTAAGCTGAACCTTTTCTTCTTGTTTTGCTTTTACCTTTTCAAAAATATTAGAAGGGGGAGTTTTTAACTTCTATGTTGACAACTTTGTTAAGAAGAGATTTTTATCTTTTTTTTTTTGTATGAGCTGAAAGTTCAGATGCTCACTTTCCCATTTTTCTTTGGGCCTAGGAAAACACCCTAAGGACAGATTTAACAATGTCCTGAGCAGGAACAATTGTCACTAAGAAGCAGCTTTCCATTTCAAGGACAGGTAGATGGAGAAGAAGTGGCAGCATTTGGGTTCAGCAGAGCAGCAGTGATATCCAGTGGTGGTGTGAGCTACTGGTGGTCAGGGGCTAGTGGGGGCAGTCACAAGATTTGTTTCTGGTATGATTTGGGACTTAGAGTTACCATTTTCTGACTCTGAGTGTGTGTGTGCGTGTGTGTGTGTGTGTGTGTGTGTGTGTGTGTGTGTGTGTGTGTGTGTGTGTGCATGCGCACGTGCGCACGCGTGCCTATAACTGGGGCTTAAACTAAGGGCCTGGGCACTATCTCTAAGTTTTTTGCTCAAGGCTGGTTTCTTGTCACTTGAGCCACAGCTCCACTTCTGTTTGTATTTGCAAGGAGGGAGGTAGGAATTAGAGATAATTGTTTCGTGGACTTTTCTTGTCTGGGCCGGCTTCAAATCTTGATCCTCAGATCTCAACCTCATAAGCAGCTAGGATTACAGGCATGAGCAACCAATGCCCAGCCTAATATTTTAAAATATATATTCCATCAGGATTTGTTTTATGCATCTATGTATTTTAAACTACACACACACACACACACACACACACACACACACACACACACACACACACACACACACACACACACACACAGAGTTAGTTTGGATGCTTTTGGCTACACCTCCCTAACTAACAAAAAGCCAGACTATATACTCCATAATATACCTTCTATGTATGGCATCTTGCCCTTTATATATACCTAGGCTTTAGAGACTACAAAGTGCAGAGTGACCTCCCAGCCATCCTTGATGATCCTGGCTTGCCAGAGCCTACTTTGAACATCCCACCATCATTTCATAGAGTCACAGAGTCCCGTCCTACTAATCACAGTGATGCAACCAGAACCTGTTGAATGTGGCAACAACAGCTGCCAGTGAAGCTCCCAGCTTTGTGATCCAGAAGAGGCTAATCCACCAGACTGTCCCAAGGGCCTCCACAAGAACTTCTTTATGGCAAGTGTTTCCTGGACAGGTCATCTGGATCTGTGACACATCTCCTTTCTTTCTCTTTTCTGGTTTCTTCAGCTTAGGTTCAAATTCCCTGGATCTTGATCCCCATATTATCCTTTCTTGACTTTGAAACCTTCTATGGCTATCTTGAAATCTTGCTATGAGCCACCTTAATTCCATCCTTTCCTCGGAATTTCCTACCTTTAATTACTCCACTGACTTACCTTAACCACTTCCTGATTTGTGTTAGGGTATTTCAGGTTCTACACTAGACTCTGCATACTCGGTCCCTTAGTCTGGTGCCAAGAATTAGATCAGAGAGCTATTTGGGTATAAGAAAATGGCACTCTAACCCTAAAATATATTCTTAAATACATGTGACTCATTAATAGCTAAATATGGCGTATTCATGCTAGAAAATAATTTGTTTACAATTGGTGGAGTAGCTTAAGTAGTAAAACACCTAAAAAGCAAGCATAAGGCTCTAAGTTTAAACTGTAGTGCTACAAAAAGAAAGAAAGAAAGAGAGAGAGAGAGAGAGAGAAAGAAAGAGAGAGAAAGAAATGAAGAAAGAAAGAAGGAAGGAAAGAAAGAAAAAGAAAGAAAAGGGAAGGAGGGAGGGAGGGAGGAAAGAAGGAAGGAACTCATTCAAAGCTATTTCTGCAACACTGAACTATACGAGTCACTCTGAAGAAGTATAAAACATGGCTTTCACTCTTAGAATACTGCTTTTTTAAGGTATATTTTGAACCCAGTTGATGTTATTTTGGTTATTAGGTCTTCTAATTGCAGAGACCTGGAGTTGTGTTCCTTTATTTCAGCAGGGGGCTTTACTGAGTTGAACTGCAGGAAGACAAGCATCCATGTCTGCTCTATCCCCAGGCAGAGGATGCTGGAGTTTAGGGAGCCAAAGGGAGATCAAGATCCAAGGGATTTAGGATAAGCAAGATCTAATGTGTATAAACCTCCATTTCATCTCAAGTCTTCAGTAGATTCCTGCATACTCACATGTCTCGAGAGAGTCTTGAGAGGTAGGGAAAGGAAAGAAGATACATAAGAAAATAAAAGAGGAAGTGGCACTGTAGCTCAAGCGGTAGAGCACTCGCCTTGAGCTGAAGAGCGCAGGGAGCAGGGACTGCCCCCAAGCCTAGAGTTCAAGCCCCACGACCGACCCAAAAAAAAAAAAAAAAGATGCATTGGATTTGTTGAATGCTAACTCTTTGCCAGGCGCTGGTGGCTCACGCCTGTAATCCTAGCTACTCAGGAGGCTGAGATCTGAGGATCTCGGTTCAAAGCCAGCCTGGGCAGGAAAATCAGTGAAACTCTTATCTCCAATAAACCACCAGAAAACCGGAAGTGGCGCTGTAGCTCAAGTGGTAGAGCGCTCGCCTTGAGCTGAAGAGCTGAGGGACAGCGCCCAGGCCCAGAGTTCAAGCCCCACGACCGACAAAATAAATAAATAAATTAATTAGAGTGCTTACCTAGCATTCATGAAGCCCTGGGTTCAATTCTTCAGTACCACATACACAGAAAAAAAAAGGAAGTGGTGCTGTAGCTCAAGTGATTTTAGCCTTGATCAAAAAAGAAGCTTGGGGACAGTGCCCAGGCCCTGAGTTCAAGACCCAGGACTGGCAGGGAAGAAAGGAAGGAAGGAAGGAAAGAAGGAAGGAAGGAAGGAAGGAAGGAAGGAAGGAAGGAAGGAAGGAAGGAAGGAAGGAAGGAAGGAAGGAAGGGAAGAGGCTAATGTCTGTGTCTCTCACTTGTAATCCTAGCTACCCAAAAGGCTGAAATCTGAAGATCAAGGTTCAAAACCAACTCAGGGAGGAAAGTTCATGAGGCTCTTATCTCCAATTAACCACCAGAACCCAGAAGTGGTGCTGTGGCTCAAAGTGGTAGAGTGCTAGCCTTGAGCTGAAGAGCTCAGGGACAGGGCCCAGGCCCAGAGTTCACCACTGACAAAACAAAAACAGAAACTTCTTTCATGACATCTGGGTTTCAGGAGTGAACATGTACCTCCTAGAATCAACTTTATGTTTTCAGGATTTGTCATGGTCTCTAGCTACATGGTAATACCATTCACTCAAGAGAGAAAAACACAATTAAATAATTTATTGTACAGAAGTCACTTCTTGAGCCTTATATATTGGTCATGTGGGGCCCATTTATACTACAGACTAAAAATGTTGCCAAAAAATCTTCATATGTAAGTTTGCACAAGTACCTTGAGTATGTCCATATGCCTATGACATTCAGCGGCTCACACCTGTAATCCTAGCTACTCAGGAGTCTGAGATCTGAGGATTGTGGTTCAAAGCCAGCCTGGGCATGAAAGTCCACGAGACTCTTATCTCCAGTGAACCACAAGAAAACCAGAAAGTGGGGTTGTGGCTCAAGTGGTAGCATGCTAGCCTTGAGCTGAAGAGCCCAGGGACAGCGCTCAGGACCAGAGTTCAAACCCCGTGACCAACAAAAAAGAAAAGAAAGAAAAAAGGAAAATAAAAGAAAAAATAGAAAAGATGGGGGGGCAGGGGAAGGATGGGAAGGGATGGGAAGGGGAAACAAAGGAGGAGGCTATAATGCTTGATAAGAAATGTACTCATTATCTTGCCCATGTAATTGTAACCCCTCTGTACAATATTTTCCAATTAAAAAAAAAGAAAAATTTTTAAAAAGAGAAAAAATAGAAAAGAATGAGAACTTTTTTTGGGGGGGGGGTCCGGTTGTGGGGTCTGAACTCTGGGCCTGGGTGCTGTCCCTCAGCTCTTCAGCTCAAGGCTAGTGCTCTACCACTTGAGCCACAGCGCCACTTCCAGCTTTTTTCTTTTTGCTTATATGGTGCTGAGGAATCAAACCTAGGGCCTCAGGCTTGCAAGGCAAGTGCTCTACCACTGAGCCACCTTCCAGCCCCTAGAATGAGAACTTCTAACTGCAAGAGTGAACCAAGAGGAGCTGGGAAGGTGGCTCAGTAGTAGAGTGCTTGCCAAGCATGCATGAAGCCCTGGGTTCCATTCCTCAGTAATACATACACAGAAAAAGCCATAAATGGCATTGTGGCTTAAGTGGTAGAGTGCCAGCCTTCAGCAAAAGTAGCTTAGGGACAGTACCCAGGCTCTGAGTCCAACCCCTAGGACTGGGGAAAGAAAAAACAAAAAAGAATGAAGCAAGATTCATTCCTGAGGTTGTCATATGAATGAGGCACTGAGTAGTGAGTGGAGTAGATGAATAAACACCATTCAGAGAATTCTCTCCAATAGTAGTAAATGTTATTATTTTTCTTTTCCTAGTTAAGAAAAGGCTGCTTTTATTACTTGATTTTCTCTACACATACAGACCTACCACCTAGTAGGACCTAGACATGTCTTAATATTCATTATGAATCTCGGATGAGCCATGCCAAGCCAACTGTCCAATATGCTACTGTGTCTGCCGACATATTATATCCATCCCTACTTGATCTCCTCTCACTAACTCAGAGTTACAGCTTGAATTCTGGACTGTGTCCCTAGAATCTTGATTCTATCTGGGTCCTATTTTCTACTATTACATTTAAACTTAGGCTGGGCAAAGATTTAAATGAGTAGAACTCTGAAAGGTATGTATCTTTCCTGGCTTAAAGTGATAGCTTGTCTAGAAACAGCCCCTGGCCAACAAAGTGGCCAGAATCCATGGAGGTTGATCCATGGAGGTAAGCCAACAGTCTCAGGCATATGCAGGGTATATGGGGTTAATATCAGTCTGGTAGGCAAGGCATGGTAATAAATAAAATCAAGTGACAACCATCTGTAGCCATGACTTAGTTTGAGACCATCTGTTCATTCTTGGCAAATATGGTGGCTGGGTTTCCCTTTTTGGGGAAAGATAGATAAGAGCTAGACCTTACTTAATTGGGCTGGAGCTCAAGGTTAGTGTCTAGTTCTCATAGGTGACTGGCTAGGAAAATTCAGTAAGGTGCCTCTTCATAAAACAGAGTATAATGGAAAAGAGGAGAGGTGTTCAAATTGTGTGTTTCAATGAACTAGTGATTTTAGTGAGTCTCTACAAACATTTTTCAGGGGCTGGGAAGGTAGCTCAGCGGTAGAGTGCATGCCTTGCAAGCATGAAGCTCTGGGTTCTATTCCTCAGCACCACATAAACAGAAAAAGCCGGAAGTGGTGCTGTGGCTCCAGTGGTAGAGCACTAGCCTTGAGCTGAAGAGCTGAGGGACAGCGCCCAGGCCCAGAGTTCAGGCCCCATGACCGGCAAAAAAAAAAAAAAAAAAAAAAACATTTTTCAGTGAAGTGAATAGAATGGAATAGGAAGAAGCAAATCACACTGGATATTGTAGAGAGAAGTATGTTTCATGCAACTGTTAACTTCAGTTGCTTTTGTAATCATGCTTGCTTATGTACTGGCTCACTCTGAAATGATATGTGAGAAACAAGGGAACCAATAGATGAAGAATATTTTCTTCTCACTTTCAAACTGAAGCTTGTATCATATGCAGAAAATGAATCAGAAGCAATAGAAAACAATACAAGCTGGGTGCTGGTAGTTCACACCTGAAATCCTAACTACACCTGAGGCTTAGATCTGAGTATCATGGTTTGAGGCCAGCCTGGGCAGAAAAGTCTGTGAGCCTCCTATCTCCAATAAAATAATCAGAAAAAGCCAGAAGTCGTGCTGGGGCTCAAGTGGTAGAGAGCTAGCCTTGAGCCCAAAGAGGCTCAAGGACAGTGCCCAGGCCCTGAGTTCAAGCCCCAGGACGAGAAAGAAAGAAAGAAAGAAAGAAAGAAGAAAGAAAGAAAGAAAGAAAGAAAGAAAGAAAGAAAGAAAGAAAGAAAGAAAGAAAGAAAGAAAGAAAGAAAAGAAAGAAAGAAAGAAGAAAGGAAGGAAGGAAGGAAGGAAGGAAGGAAGGGAAAGAAGGAAGGAAGGAAAGAAAGAAAGAAAGAAAGAAAGAAAGAAAGAAAGAAAGAAAGAAGAAAGAGAGAGAAGGAGGGAGGGAGGGAGGGAAAGAAAAAAGAAAGAAAGGAAGGAAGGAAGGAAGGAAGGAAGGAAGGAAGGAAGGCAGGCAGGCAGGCAGGCAGGCTGGGAAAGTGGCTCAGTGGTAGAGTGCTTGCCTTGCATGCATGAGGCCCTGGGTTCGATTCCTCAGCACCACATAAGCAAAAAAGAAAAAAGTTGGAAGTGGCGCTGTGGTTCAAGTGGTAGAGTGCTAGCCTTGAGCTGAAGAGCTGAGGGACAGCACCCAGGCCCAGAGTTCAGCCCCATGACCGGACCCCCCCAAAAAAAGAAAGAAAAAGGGAGGAAGGAAGGAAGGAAGGAAACACTGCAATAGATATAATTTATATTCACTATCTATTATTCATCTATACTTATTTATACTTTATTATTCAAAATAAAAATATGTTTATTATTTATATCTTACTATTCAGTATGAACAAACTCAACAAGAAAACCATGATTTCACAAAGATAGAACTGTTGTTCATTGTAATGTTTGTGGTAGCACCAAGTCAGAAATGGTTGAAATGTCTGTTAATGAAGAAGAAGGAAAAAAACTATGGTACAAGCCTACTTTGAGCAACCACATGGCTGTTAAGATAAATAAGGCAGATCTGTATGTACTAAAATGAAAATATATCCAAGTTGGATTGTTTAATGAGTTATCTTAGAATGATGTGTATTTTACAATATCATTTTTGTATAAAGACAACTTACAGGACAAATAATTATTGAAGTGCTTACAAAATGTGGGCACTACTGTAACTCCAGATGAAACTCCTGGATTTGGGGATCTTACGTTCTCATAGTAAATTGATAGTAAACTGAGTTTTACAGTAGAGGAGTGAAATGTACATTAGAGGAACATACATCTGGGAAAGAGAATACAGTTTGAGAGAGAAAGAGATCATAAATCATTTTATTTTTTGATTATTTAGAAATAACTTATCATTTTGTTTTCTTTAAGTAGTTGGAGCAAGTTTTCATTCACCATGCCAGTTTATAAGTACAATGCATCTTGATCTTGATGAATGTCCCCTTTTCATCATTCACCCCCATTTCTTCCAACCCCATCTATCCCCTAGTTCAATTACCCTAATTCCATTTTCACATACATACATTGAATATTATGACTATATTCTCCCACCCTTCTCTTTGTTGATCTGCTCCTTTCCCCTTGACCTCAACCCCCTGGACATCACAAGATTCAACCTCCTGGTATTCGTTTTGTTAAACTGTATTATTGAAGAGAGTTATACCATTGGAACCCTCTCCTGCACATACTATACTTTAGTTAATTAATGTTTGCATATAAATGCATACAACACTGTATGTGTTTACATATACATTTATAATTTAGATCTAATTTCCACATATGAGAAAAAACATGTATCCTTCACCTCTGAGCCTGACTTACTTCACTTAATTTTTTTCCAGGCCTATCCATTTCCCTGCAAATGACATAATACCATTTTTCTTGATGATGAAGATGCAATTTTAAACAGAATGATAGACACTTTCCATGGAAGGTGACATTTGTGGAGCGACCTGAAAGAAGAGAGGAGGTGAGCCACAGGAGCTCTTGGGGGGAAAAGCTTTTTGGGCAGAGAGATGAGCAAGTCAGCCACTCTGAACAATGAGCAGACTGAATTGAACATGACCTCAGCTGAGGTCAGCATTGTTAGAACAGAAGGAGCAGAAGCAGCATTGCTATAACCCATCGAATAGAATAGATTAGATCTGCACAGGCTTAATGACTATTCAGACTCGTGGGCAAGTGTTCAGCTAACCAGTACACCTAAAAAGAAATTATGATCAAAACTCACTGTACAGAGCATTTACATAGCTTCCAGAGTACCAAAACAAAATACTGGAGCCAAGCCTTTCCCTCCTCCCACTCCTAGGCATATTCCCTTGTTCTGCACCTACCTGGTGGTACTGAAACTATCTGTGTTTCCCTCAAGGCTCTGAGCATTGGGAGAGGAAAGTGTTTCTTTTGTCTTTCTGTTGGCTTTTTCTCTTGGGAGTCTAGCACTGTTCTTGGCACTCATGCATTTATAATGCTGTGCAATTAGACCGATTCCAATTCTGGTTCTGAGTACTTAAACCATTTAATCTTTACAACATGCCTTTGGGGGAATGGATAGATCAGTATCATTGCCATGTTAAACAGAGTCTATACTGGCACAATGAAGACAGGTAACTTTCTGAAAGCTCTATTGCAGAGCCAGGATTTAAAGCCAGGCATTCTGATGCCAAGGTCTTTGACTTAAATCATTATCATGTCTGTTAATAAATACACTCAATAAAAATTCATCAGGTAGGGAATATCACATAATACTCATCATATTAACTAAAGCAAAAGGAATATGAGGAATGAGAAATAACTAAAGCAAAAGGAATATGAGGAAATATGAGAAAAACTAAAGCAAAAAGAATGGTATCTGGCCTATTTCTGACAGGATGTGACTTAGTAGAAGCTTTCTATCAGTCTAGAAAGTCTAGCCGGGCACCGGTGGCTCACACCTGTAATCCTAGCTACTCAGGAGGCTGAGATCTGAGGATCATGGTTCAAAGCCAGCCCAGGCAGGAAAGTCCGTGAGACTCTTATCTCCAATAAACCACTAGAAAACCAGAAGTGGTGCTGTGGCTCAAGTGGTAGAGAGCCCAGAATTCAAGCCCCACAACCAACCAAAAAAAAAAAAGTCTAGATCTATTCATTCTTTGATCTACAACTTTTTTTTTTAACATATAAGGGAGTGGTTTGTAATGAAAAAGATTATTTGAGGAATCATAATTATAGGTATACCACTTATAATAAGGAAAATCTGGACACAACCCAAATGCCCAGATTTTTAATTTATTATTTGTTTGTTTGTTTTTTAATGCCAGTACTGGGGCTTAAACTCAGGGTTTAGGCCTGTTACTTAGACTTTCTGCTCAAAGTTCACATTCTACCACTTGAGCCACACTCCATTTCTGACTTTTTGCTGGGTAATTGAAGATAAGAGTCTCACAGGCCAGGCGCTGGTGGCTCATACCTGTAATCCTAGCTACTCAAAGAGGTTGAGATCTGACGATCGCAGTTCAAAGCCAGCCCAAGCAGGAAAGTCCGTGAGACTTTTATTTCCAATTAACCACCAGAAAACCAGAAGTGGCATTGTGGCTCAAGTGGTAGAGAGTGTGCTTTGAGCTCAGGGACAGCACCCAGACCCAAAGTTCAAGCCCCATGGCTGGCTTCAAACTGCAAGGTTTCCTGAGTAGCTAGGATTACAAGTGTGAGCCATCAGCACCTGGCTTACATATCTTGATTAAAAGAATCATCACCAGGCTCCTTTGTTGCTTGGAGGTTTAACTTCAGGGAAATGTGCAAACATAAGACTTAAAACACCTTTCTTTTATAAAGTAGAACTATTATGAAATATGAGGAGGAAACTAAACTCCCAACTGAAAGTACAAACTCAGGTCAGTGTTCAGAGAGTACAACTTGGAACTTAAGGATCTAGAAATTTGTTTTCTTAAAACCATCCCTGCCCATAACCACTTTGGTTAAGCCCTCATATGCCACCAGGAATACTTGAAGATTCTTTATACAGTGAAAAATAATTATGAAAAAGTTAACAAGAACCTCTTCTCAAAGAACAAACTGGGTGTGGTGGTACAGACCTATCTCAGTTATGCAAGAGGTGGAGATGGAAGTAGGAAGAATCATAGTCTGAAGCAGGCCAGAATAATAACTTTATATTAAAAATAAAGCAAAGAGGTGGGGGCGTGGCTCAAGTGGTTGAGTTCAAACTCCAGGACGGTAAAAAAGAAAATAAAAAGGTTCTGGCTTGGAACTAAGAAGACCCAGGTTTGCTTTGGGTTTTGCTTCTGCCAGTTTATACAGAAAGGGAGTGAATGCACTCTTCTTGATTTTCTACCATAGTTCAGGCATTAATTAGGTGCTATCCTATTTTATTCATTCCATACATACAGCCAACTGTATAAGGTAAATGTAGTACATTTTTGTGGTACTGATATCAGGAAGTTGCATTTGCTAGGCAGATGCTCTACCATTTTGAGCCACACTTCAACCCTTTTGGCTATAGTTATTTTTCAGATAGTTATTTTCCAATTTATTGCCCAGGGTCAGACTCAGACCACAATCCTTTTACCTTTACCTCCCATGTATCCGGGATGACAGGTGTGCCTACAAGCATGAGGCCCTGAGTTCAAACATCAATATTGTAAATAAAAATGGGGAAGGAAGGAAGAAAATACAAGGGATTTGTCCTTTTGATGCCCAGCCTTCAACAGCTCCAATTTTAAATGAGGAATCTCAGGCTCAGAATGTAAGAAGCCTAGCCTAATGCCAGTTAGTTGATCACAGATGCAAGAATGAACCCTAGACCTGACTTTATGCTCATGCAGCAAATATTCTGCAATACACTTTCTTGATCAAGTCATTTCCTCCTTGCAGGCCTCTCATTTCATTCACCTATGAAATGAGGGAGATGAGTTGCAAGATCTTTGAAGTCTTTTTCCAGATTGGTAACCTATCAGTCTGTGTATGGCAGAGGCTGTGGCTAAAGGCAAAGGGGGCTTCGCAGAGGTTCATGTTCGCATCCCAAGGGATTAGAAAACAATATGGCAGTCCATCAGAGCTAATGATGAGTTGAATAGAATTTACATTAAGTTAAAATGGAAAGAGTTTGACTTCTCATTCAATTTAGACAGCTTTAGACAGAACTGAGGTCAGAGAAAATGAGTGGGTCTCTTAACAACTAGATCTCTGAAAAAGAACAAGAAATAAAAATCAATGAAATACATGTAGCTCTGTTAAGGTTCAATAAAATCTATCCACAAAAACTTATTTCTAGCCGGGTGCCAGTGGCTCATGCCTGTAATCCTAGCTACTCAGGAGGCTGAGATCTGAGGATCACAGTTCAAAGCCAGCCTGGACAGGAAAGTCTGTGAGACTCTTATCTCCAATAAACCACTCAGAAAACCAGAAGTGGCACTGTGGCTCAAGTGGTAGAATAGTAGCCTTGAGCTGAAATGTTGAGGAACAGCACCCAGGCCCAAAGTTAAAGCCCTACAATTGTTATGCCAAGGTCCCAGGATCCCCACCAAGAAGACCACCGAGAGTCAGACTCTACAGCTGTTTTATTTAAACAGGCTGCAGCTCGGGCCTCATCCTACAAGCCGACACAGCGGAGCCTAGGAGAGCCCCAAGCTAAGGATTTGCAGGTCTTATAAAGGCACACAACCAGGTGATTTAGCACCACGTGTTGCTCTGTTCTGAAACAAGCAACAAATGGTCACTGCCTCAAGTACTTTAACCCTTCATTCCCCCCTTGACTTATGGTCCTGAGACACAATCTTGTGGCTCCGGCCCAAAACTAAACAACAGCTTTCAATCTTGAACGGGTATACCAATAACAATCAGTTCATTTTTCTTTTCTTGAGGCGTATGCGGAATGGTTGGATAGGATGCTTGGAGACTTCCCATGTTTCCCCATGGTCGTCCAGGGCAAAGGGGTCAGCCAGTCTGGCGTGGGAACAGTGGATCCAAGCAGCAATGCCATCCACCTTAAGGGCAGTAGGTGTAGACAGTAGCACCATGTAAGGTCCCTTCCACTGTGGTTCCAGAGATCTCAAGTTGTATCTTCGAACAAACACCCAGTCCCCTGGTTTAAACAAATGGGGAGTAGGAATAGAAGCAGAATCATATAATGCTCTGAGATGGGGCCACATACTCTTATGTACCAGCTGTAAATAGTCAAGCTTACACAGAAATTTTTCAGTATCATCCAAATCAGCAAGCAATTCAGTCTGAAGGCTAGGGATAATGGGTAGAAGGTGTCCATACATTATTTCAAAAGGAGTAAAGCCAAGCTGATAGGGTGAATTTCTTATTCTAAACAGGGCAAAAGGAAGGAGCGATACCCAGTCTGCACCAGTCTCCAAGGCCAATATAGTTAAGGTCTCTTTTAGAGTCCGAGTCATTCTTTCTACCTGCCCTGAACTCTGGGGTCAATAAGCACAGTGCCAATCCGTCCCCAGTGCCGCAGCTATTCCCTGTCTTACTTTTGAGACGAAGGCTGGTCCATTGTCCGACCCAATGGTGGATGAGAAGCCATACCTGGGTAGGATTTCTTCCAGGATCTTCTTAGCCACGACATTTGCAGTCTCATGCTTTGTTGGGTAGACTTCAACCCATACGGAAAAGGTGTCTACAAAAACTAGCAAATATTGGGCTGGGAAGTTGGCTCAGTGGTAGAGCATTTGCCTTGCATGCCTGAGGCCCTGGGTTCGATTCCTCAGCACCACATAAGCAAAAAGAAAAAAGCCAGAAGTGGCTCTGTGGCTCAAGTGGTAGAGCGCTAGCCTTGAGCTGAAGAGCTGAGGGACAGCGCCCAGGCCCAGAGTTCAGGCCCCACGACCGGACCCAAAAAAAAAAAAAACTAGCAAATATTTATATCCAAATTTTCCAGTTTTAATTTCTGTGAAGTCTACTTCCCAATACACACCTGGCCTATCTCCACGGAGGCGAGCTCCTTTTGTAACTGGTTGATTAGGGGCATTGGTGAGCTGACAGGCTTTACAATTTTTAACAATGTCCTCAATGAGTTGGTTTCCTTGCCTAATTTTTACTTCTGAGTGTCAGAGCAAGTCCTGCATTCTTCAGGTTCCCATGTGAGAGACCCGATGGATTCTCTTCAGAATCCCCTTGCCCAATCTTTGTGGCAAGATAAGTTTCCCCTCACCAGTTTTCCACCAGTCTTTGTTTCCTTCTCCGCCCAGGGGTTTATAGGCCATGGGAATTTTCTTTATCCACTCTAAGTCTTCTTGGGAGTACTGAGGCTCAGGAGGCAAAGCTCATGGCCCTGGGTCTACTAGAGTCAGTACTTCCGCTCTGGGCTGGAGGGCCGCCTCCTTAGCTGCCTGATTGGCCAAGTTATTTCCTTTGGTTATAGAATCAGTTCCCTTTTGATGGTCAGGGCAGTGCATAATGGCAATATTTGCTGGTTCCCATATGGCCCAGATGAGGCTTAAAATTTCTTGTTTGTTTTTAATAGTCTTTCCCTCAGCTGTCAGCAGCCCCCTTTCTTGGTAAAAGGCTCCATGGACATGCACAGTGGCAAAAGCATACCGACTGTCCGTGTAAATGTTTAATCTCTTCCCTTTTCCCATCTGTAGGGCTTTCGTTAGTGCCACTAGTTCTGCTCTTTGTGCAGACGTTCCCTGCGGGAGTGCTTCTGCCCACACTATCTCAGTGTCCGTGGTGACTGCTGCACCCACGAACCTTTTTCCATCTCGAATGAAACTGCTGCCGTCTGTGAACCAGGTATGCTCAGCATGCGATAGTGGCGAGTCTTTTCCTTGGCCCAGTCTCTCTTTTCATGATCAATTTCACGTTCTCTGTCCTCCCTTTCCTGTCTTTGCTCCTCTGTCTTTCTCTTATTGTAAACCTTTTCTGCCATGGCTACTAGGTCCCTAATAGACTTCTCACCAAGTCTGTCTAGAGCCTGCAACTTTCACTTTATGTATGGTGCAGCTTGATTTATATAGGCAAACATAATCATCTGAGCCGACTCCTGGGTCTCAAGATCATATGGGGTATATTGACTAAAAGCTTCCATGAGCCACTCAAGATATGCTGCCAGACTTTCACTTCCTCCCTGTCTAACATCATAAACTTTGGCCATATTAGTAGGTCGGCGAGCCGCCGCCTTGAGACCTGCCAACAAAGCCTGGTGATAGACAAGGAGTTGCTCCCTACCTTCAACCTTATTGTAGTCCTATGTTGGTCAGATCTCAGGAAAATGGGCAGCGATTGGGGCAGTATCCATGATGGGCACTCCTGTGGGGCCAGGGATATGTTTCTGGGCCACCTCTCAGATACGGTCTCTCTCTTCCGTGGTAAAAAGGACCTGTAAAAGCTGACTACAATCATCCCAAGTGGGCTGATGAGTAAAGAGAATAGTTTCAAGCAAATAAATTAAATCCTGGGGTTTCTCAGAAAAGGGGGCATTTTGGGTGCACCAATTGTATAGATTTTAGAAAAAGGCCAATATTGGAGTTGCTGTTGACTATCCGTATCCACAGGACCTACGGCGTGTAAGGGAAAAACAGCTGCACTAGAAGGGGATTGATACCACGTCGTCGTCATCGAGTGACTGGCTCCTCAGAAACTTTAAGGGCAGGTGCCGAGGGTTCAGCTGCTGGTTCTATAGCTCCCTCCTCTTCTTGATCATTCTTAGGCTCTGCAGAAGGAACTTGGGAAGGGGAGTATGGGGGAGGAAACATTTCTTCTTCCAAGTTATCTCCCTGAAAAAACGGGGCGGGGGGTACAATTTCTTTTCTTCTTTCTTAGTTTCTTTTTGTAAGTCTAGGGGGCTAGATGGAGTGGTGCCCATGGTTTCCAGTCCCGTCAGTCGTACAGTCCAAAAAACAAACAGTACAAACAAAACACACGCAGGCCTGACAGTTATAAAAAAAAGCTTATGAAGTGGAGATCTCCTGAACTGGTCCACTGACTCCTGTAATGGGACACCCACGCCCCACAGCAGAAGGAGCAGACCCACAGTGGGCGAGTTGGGCCTCGGTCAGGAGGCCCTCTTGGTCAATTCCGGCCCAACACCGAACCGACCCCCGCCCCACAATTCACGCGGCAGGGTTCCAAGGACCCCCCCCCTCGCTCCACACGGCAGGATTACCCCCACCCCACAAGAGGATCTGGGATGTCTTCTAGTTCCTCCAGGGTTGTCGTGCAAGCACGTCTGCTTCGACAACCCTTTACGAATCAGAGCGGCCAACCTCACAAGGGAAAATGAAATGAAAGTAAAACAGACAAATGATAGGACAAGACAAATTAACAAAGACAGCACTGTTTTACCTTTGGAGTCTGAGGTCTCGGCGGTCTTTGGGGGATCCCGGATGAGCCCCCACTAATATGTTATGCCAAGGTCGCAGGACCCTCACCACTGAGAGTCAGACTCTACAGCTGTTTTATTTAAACGGGCTGCAGCTCGGGCTTCATCCTACACTCTGACACAGCGGAGCCCAGGAAGAGAGCCCCGAGCTAAGGATTTGCAGGTCTTATAAAGGCACACAATTAGGTGGTTTAGCACCACGTGTTGCTGTGCTCTGAAACAAGCAACAAATGGTCACTGCCTCAAGTACTTTAACCCTTCACAACCACCAAAAAAAAGTATTTCTATTCCTTATGGCTGAAATCCTTTATACACAGGTGTGAAAATGGAACAAGGAAGGCTGTTGAAATTGCTTTGCAAAGCAGATGGGAGGGATGAGGGAGAGTGATAGAGGGAGCAAGTCTGATCAAGGTACATACGCACATGTGGGCATGTCAAAATGAAACTCTTATGTACAGCTAATTGATACTAATTAAATGTAAAATAAAGCTACAAAAATAATGTACTTTGGTATGATTAACGGTTTGTCAGATGACATGTTCTTTTCTTTTCTTTTTTTTGTTGTTGGTCATGTGGCTTGAACTCAGCCTGGGCTCTGTCCCTCAGCATTTCAGCTCAAGGCGAGCGCTCTACCACTTGAGTCATAGCGCCACTTCTGGTTTTCTGGTGGTTTATTGGAGATAAGAGTCTCATAGACTTTCCTGCCTGGGCTGGCTTGGAACCATGATGCTCTGATCTTAGCTTCCCAAGAGTTCAGATTACAGGCATGAGCCACCGGCTCCTGGCAAGATGGCATATTCTTAATCTCTCTTGGAAGGCTGAATGTTTAATTAAATAAAAGCCTATGATAAAACAATTAAAGCAAAAAATGACTTTCTAATTTTTATAAAAAGTGATCTGTTGAATAATTGGTATACTGTTATAAGACTTACAGTCTAATTCTAGAGCCAGTTGGATATTAAAATGAAAGAATAATTAACACTATATTACATTTTTAAATATTAGATCATGTATCTATCAGGTTTGTTAATTACATAAATTGCTTAACATATCTAAATAGCCATCTACAATTATTACTTTGACTTCATTGCTGCATTTTAATTCCTTCCCTTCTTCCCTTCCTTCCTTCTTTTCTTTCTTTCTTCATGCAGTTTGAACTCAGGACCTGGGTGCTATCCTGAGCTTTTTCACTCAAGGCTAGTGTTCTACCACTTGAGTCACAGCTCCACTTCTGGCTTTTTGGTGGTCAATTGAAGATAAGAGTCTTGAAGACTTTCCTGCTTGGGCTGGCTTTGAACCATGATCTTCAGATCTCAGTCTCCTGTGTAGCTATGATTATAGACATGAGCCACTGGTGCTCAGCTTATTTCCTTTGGTTCTCAGTTGCTTGCAACCTGAATCTAAACCTTCTCTGGACTGATTTCTTCCAAGGGCATTATTCTACCTACTCATTGATAAACTAAGCAGTGGCAGCAAAATTTTTGTTCTTTAGTAACTTGCTGCTGTATTTGATGTGACTGACGTATCTTGTTTCTGTATTAATATCCAGCTTAGTGCATCTGACATTCAACTCACCAACCTTTCCTCATACCCTCCAAGTACTTCAATCTCTCTTTCTGGGAGATTTATCTTTCAACTCCACATTTCAACTCCTCATTTCCTCATAGCCATTGTTAAAAGTTCCTCCCTCTCCCCTCCCCACCCCAAACCATATCCTTGTCTTTTTTTCAGTCTTGATGATATTCCACATTCTAATCCTCTGTGGAAAGCTTCAAGCTCTCTGTTGGTGACTCACACAGATCGACATTTCAGCTTTGTGTGCCAGGCCTAAGCACTAAAATATCATAAGTGCTTGCTAGATATCCTGAAGTTTTCAAATTAAGCCTGTCCCAAACCAAATGCTTCCTGGTCACCTTGAAGTCTATTTCTCCTGAATTTCCTATCTGATCCTGAGCCACTATCCTTTCAGGCTAGACATATCACTGTCATTGACTTCCTCCAAATTGCTTCTAGAAAGTAAATCGAAAAAAGTATATATAAAAGAGTGAAAAAAAGCCGGGCTCTGGTGGCTCACACCTGTAGTCCTAGCTACTCAGGAGGCTGAGATCTGAGGATCGCGGTTCAAAGCCAGCCCGGGCAGGAGAGACCGTGAGACTCCTATCTCCAATAAACCACCAGAAAACCAGAAGTGGTGCTGTAGCTCAAGTGGTAGAGCGCTAGCCTTGAGCTGAAGAGCTGAGGGACAGCGCCCAGGCCCAGAGTTCAAGCCCCATGACCGACAAAAAAAAAAAAAAAAAAAAAAAAAAAAGAGTGAAAAAGATTGTGTGCAACAAGGCAGGGAGAGGCTGGGAATGCCATTGACTCATGAAAATGGACCAGCATTGCTCCTTCAAGTGAATGTAGGTCTTCCCAAAATGCCTCAAATATGTTCCTCTTTTCATCTTTGTTGGTCACACTCTTCTAAGTCAATACCTTGTGTCTTTTGTGCTGGATTACTGCACTAGCCACCTAGAGGTAAAGCCTGGAGCTTAGCTTTCAAAATCTACCTGTACAACTCATGACAAGAAAGATGTGAGCGGGTTGGAAAGGTGGCTCAGTGGTAAAGTGCTTGCCTTGCATGAATGAGGCCCTGGGTTCGATTCCTCAGCACCACATAAGCAGAAAAAGCCAGAAACAGTGCTGTGGCTGAAGTTGTAGAGCATTAGCTTTGAGCTGAAGAGTTGAGGGACAGCGCCCAGGCCCAGAGTTCAGGCCCCATGACTGACCAAAAGAAAGAAAGAGAGAGACAGAGACAGAGAGACAGACATAGAGAGAGAGAAAGACACAGAGAGAGAAAGACACAGAGAGAGAGATGTGAGCAAGCCCTAGAATGAGGCCAGTGGTAGATGGGGAGATGGGGAGAAAAGGGAAGGATGGTGGCTAGCCAACCATTAGAAAAACCTTGAAGCAGCAGTGTAAAGTGGACTTGAACAAAGGTACTACCATTCCTGGATTTTATGACTTAGAGCAAGGAAAGAGTGGGTAACAATGCTCAATAAGAAATGTACTCATAGGGGCTAGGAAGGTGGCTCAGTGGTAGAGCACTTGCCTTGCATGCCTGAGGCCCTGGGTTCAATTCCTCAGCACCACATAAGCAAAAACAAAAAAGCCGGAAGTGGTGCTGTGGCTCAAGTGGTAGAGCGCTAGCCTTGAGCTGAAGAGCTGAGGGTCAGCACACAGGCCCAGAGTTCAGGCCCCACGACCGAACCCAAAAAAAAAAAAAAAAAAAAAAAAAAAAAAAAAAAAGAAATGTACTCATAGGGCTGAGAAGGTGGCTCAGTGGTAGACGTTTACCTTGCATGCATGAGGCCCTGGGTTTCATTCCTCAGCACCACATAAGCAGAAAAAAAAAAAAGCCGGAAGTGGTGCTATGGCTCAAGTGGTAGCGAGCTAGCCTTGAGCTGAAGAGCTGAGGGACAGCGCCCAGGCCCAGAGTTCAGGCCCCATGACCGGACTCCCCCCCCAAAAAAGAGAAAAAAAAAGAAATGTACTCATTACCTTACTCATGTAACTGTAACCCCTCTGTACAACATCTTTACCATAAAATAAAAGACTTAGAACAAACAATGTGACAGGACAGGACCTTTCTACACAGAATGTGTTGCCAAGGGGGATAACACCCATGGTTCTCACACCTTCACACAGAGACAAAATGGAGCTTATAAAGGAGAAGAATCAGGACAGTACAGAGGTCAATATGGTTTCTCATAAGGGAATGATGATGAACTGGAGATTGTTAACTTGGAAAAGATCCAGGGGGAGGATAGTAGAGTTGTATCTGTACAGTCTTGTGGAAATCACCTAGAAAACAGCAAATATTCTCTGTATTCTATTCTGTGTCAGACACTTTGGGTATGACCTCATTGAACTTGAATTGTAGTGGAACAGAGAGATAGGAAACAGGAAGCAGGTGTGTAATACAGTTCAGAAAGTGATGGAGTCAGCAGCCATAGGAGATTACACTGATCTAATGGAGGAGGATTTGAGCCCAGTGTTAGGAACATTCACCAGGGGAGGTTTTAGAAGAGGTGTAGACCTAATTAGGTAGGGCATTGAATTAGAGGACTTGTGGAACCTTCAATCTCGACACTTTGTCATTTTTCCCTTTCTACTACTGCCAACTAGGGCTTCCTCTCAGATACCCCAAGGCTTAGAAATTCCATCTTCTTGCTATTCCAGGCACAACCCTTACACTGAGGTGAATGAGTCAACACTGACTTAGTATGAGTATCTGTCTTTGTGGTTTCCTTGTCTCGACTCTTCCCTTCACTTCTCTGCCCTTAAAAATCCAACTTGTAGCTGGGCACCAGTGGCTGACACCTATAATCAGGAGGCTGAGATCTGAGGATCCCGATTCAAAGCCAGCACAGGCAGGAAAGTCTGTAAGACGCTAATCTCCAATAAACCACCAGAAAACCAGAAGTACCACTGTGGCTCAAGTGGTAGAGCGCTAGTCTTGAGCTGAAATGCTGAGAGACAGCACCCAGGCCCAGATTCAAGCCCCACAACCAACAACAACAACAACAAAAATTCTACTTGTTGGGCTGGGAAGGTGGCTTAGTAGTAGAGTGCTTGCCTACGGTGCATGAAGCCCTGGGTTCAATT
This sequence comes from Dipodomys merriami, assembly GCF_024711535.1. Classification (NCBI taxonomy): domain Eukaryota; kingdom Metazoa; phylum Chordata; class Mammalia; order Rodentia; family Heteromyidae; genus Dipodomys; species Dipodomys merriami. Next base: position 74,242,994 of record NW_027203381.1, read on the forward strand.
CTTCAGTACCACATAAACAGAAAAAGGCGGCAGAAGTGGCAATGTGGGTCAAGTGGTAGAGAATAAGCTGTTGTTTTAATAATAACTTTTCCTCCTTATCTGTGATGTGTCCCTATCTACTGACCCTGAGCAAGCTGCCTAATACCTTCTATCTCACCATTCTCTCTTTATCATGGTAATTGTCACCCTCTCACCAGATCTACTGAGGAACTACCTAGTTTGTCAGATTGGTGCCAAGATTAAGTGCAATAATCCACATCAAGTACTTGATACTGTATCTACCACATGAACATCACTAAATATTAGCAATTACTATGATAAATATTAGGCATTCTTTCTCTACAGTAGCCTATGGTTAAAACGTTTATGGTTTAAAAGTTCACTTTGAGGGGCTGGGAAGGTGGCTCAGTGGTAGAGTGCTTGCCTCACATGCATGAGACCCTGGGTTCAATTCCTCAGCACCGCATAAACAGAAAACACCGGAAGTGGCACTGTGGCTCAAGTGGTAGAGCACTAGCCTTGAGCTGAAGAGCTGAGGGATAGCGCATAGGCACAGAGTTCAAGTCCAACAACAACAACAAAAAAGTCCACTTTGAGGTTATGAGAAAACAAGAATTTTTATATAGAAATGACAAGAGAAAGCAGTTGATTGATTTTCTATTAGTTGCTCTCATCCTTGCAAGCAAAGGAAGTTTGGCATATTAAAATGAGGTAACTTTCTACTTGTATTAAATTTGAAAATAGTGTAATTGTGAATTTGGTAACAGTTGAGTGTGCTCAGGCACACCTATAATCCCAGCACTGAGTAGGCTGAGGCTGGAGGATTGCAAGTTCCAGGACAGTATTGGGATTCATGGTGAGACTATTTTAAAAAATATATTGTAATAGAAACAATGGGAAAAATATACACACATACACATACATATGTGATATATGATAACATACTATATAATATGATAATATGTAGTTGTGTATACATAATAGAAATAGCAGTCAGAGGTCTTGAAGCAGATGAGAATGAGAGATAACCTCTTCTTGACAGGTAGGAAGTGGTTTGTTCAGAGATGCTAAGTGACTTGCCCCAGGCCAGATAGCTACAGGTCACTATGGGGATACTAACCTTAACCTTGTTGGTTTCCCTGGTTTCTTAATCACTGCTCTCTTCACTGACTCTGCTGCTTCCTGGTTGCCTGGCTTAAGGCCAACCCAGATAAGAGGTGCTATTAATCTTTGGATTATTATCTTGTGGGCCCCAAGATTTCATTGCTAGCATACTACCCAGAAAGCTTAAGTTGATATGGTTGAGGCTCAGGCTGCTGATACTCAAGAACTAACTCACAGGGTGAGGCAGGCTTGGGCCTGCAGGTACAGGTTCTCTGGAGTCTCCTTCATGAAGGCTGGGGTTGTGGCATAGGCTGAGAAGCAGAGACCTGTCTGGTGTGTATGTGTGTTTAAACAGAGAAGGGAGAGAGAGCTGTGTCTCTGCCTCTCTTGTGTCAGGAAGGCAATGGATTCTGAAATGTCCATGTGCCAAAGCCACAGTTTTTTAACTATGTTTGGAGCAAAAGGCAAAACTCAGAAAGAGATCTCACTGCTTGCACTTTGAGAAATGTGTGCTCGTAACCAAGAGTTAGTTGCAAGGAAGTAGAGTTACTCTGATCTCAAGCAAGGGACAGGTGTTAACTGGAGAGGTGAGAAGAAGCCCAGCCCCACGGGAGGGAGGCACCGTGAAAGCACATCCTACTGTTGCACCCAAGTCTTGGCATTAACAATTCAATCCCAGAGGACTTGGAATATTGACATTTATATTACCATACATTCTGTTTAGAGAGGGCTTTTTCTGCAGCAAATAGTGGTCATTTCAGTGTTCAGCAAATCCAATGTAATCAACATTTATTGAACTTCGTTCTCATACCCAAAGTACAGTCATGCTGGATGTGGTAGTAGAGTCAATTACTCAGGAGGCTGAACTAAGGCAGGAATATCCACAGTTCAAGGCCAGCCTGGGCCACATAGTGAGTTTGAGGGTACCCTGGACTACCTAGTGAAATCCTGTCCCAAAAACAAACAAGTTGTGAGCCTGTAGCTCATGCCTGTAATCTTAGCTACTCAGGAGACTGAGGTCTGAGGTTTGAAACCAAGCTGGGAAGTAAAGACTGTGAGACTCTTATTTCCAGTTCACCACCAAAAAGCCAGGAATGAAGCTGCAACTTAAGTAATAGAGCAAGCACTAGCTTTGAGCAAAAACAAACAAACAAACAAACTAGGGACAGCACCCAGGCCCTGACTTCATGCCCCAGAACCAACTCAAAACTACAACACCACCACCAAAAAAAGTCCATATATGGGGAGCTGGGAATGTGGCTTAGTGGTAGAATGCTTGCCTAGCATGCATAAAGCACTGGGTTCCATTCCTCAGTACCACATAAACAGAAAAGGCCGGAAGTGGTACTATGGCTCAAGTGGTAGAGTGCTAGCCTTGAGCAAAAGAAGCTCAGGGACAGTTCCCAGGCCCTAAGTTCAAATCCCAAGACTGGCCAAAAAGAAAAAAGCAAAGTTCTCATATGAAGGCTACTTTCCCCTACTCCAATTTGATGACATGGTCTCTAAACTTGTCTTTTATAAACCTAATCAAACACTTGCCTGTCACCTTGGCTTGTGGAGAGCCCTTGTATGCCTGGACTGTGTGTCAGGAAAGGGTGAAGCTGTAGATGACAGAAGAATCAGTTATCTAGGACTAGCATGTGTGCATCTGGACCCATACGTCTTAATAAAACAAACAGCTATTTTGTACAGTAAAGGACAATGTCTGCTTTGCCGGGCTGCTGTCTGTCTTAGCTGTGGGTAGGTCTTGCTGCAATTAGGGGGTGTTTTAGTGGTAAGGGTTGAAAAGCAGTGAACTCTTAAGCTGGACTAATACATCAATTTGTAGGCGTGTTAAATCTTTACTAATGCAGGTTCCATTTATTTGGAATTAATAATCTAAATTATAACCATCCGAATCTGTGCTAATATCTAGGTAACATTATAATGTAAAAATGATGAGATGCTTTATTTCATCACACCAGGAATCAAGTATTTTCCAACAGTGAAAGCAATTCTAAATCAGGTCGAAGGAACAACTGACTGCATACTCTTTGAGGCAAGCTGGCCACATTAGCTTTTTGGTGCACACAGCTGATGATTCCTCAAAGCAGAGACTCCTGGGGTACGGGTCAGGAATAATGAGGTATGTAAATTCAACTTGCACGGAGCTGAATAGAAAGCAGATCCCTACTGGACATCTTCATGACTGTTGCTTTACTCTATCATCTTGCCCAACCTCTATGAGGGGGAGAACCTCACATAGCCAAATGCTTTTTTTTTTTTTTTTTTTTGCCAGCCCTGAGGCTTGAACTCAGTGCCTGAGCACTGTCCCTAAGCTTTGGTTTTTTTGCTCAAGGTTAGCACTCTAGCAACTGAGCTACAGCACCACTTCCAGTTTTTTCTGTGTATGTGGTACTGAGGAATCCAACCCAGGGCTTCAAGCATGCTAAGCAAGCACTCTACCACTAAGCCACATTCCCAGCCCCAGCCAAGTGCTTTTCAGAACAACTGTCCTTTATCTGAAAGTAGGGAGTGTTTCACACCGAGTCCATCTCTAAATAAGGAAACAGGCTTTAAAGAGACCTAAGAATTCCAATTGATAGGTAGAGTTAGGTCAAGTGCTGAGGATGAAGTAAAGAGGTCAGTAAAGAGGTGGCGCCATATTGGCCACATGGTGGATGGTAGGATCTAGCATCTTGTCTTCATTCTGGGGGAAGAAAACCCCTGCCTATCACCTGCCTCGCAGTTAATGGGCATTCCCAGATCCCTGGAGGCAGGGGCGGGCACTTGGTTGATAGGTTACTTAATCTGTCAATCCTGTGCGTGGGACTGGGAATTTCCTTTGGATCTGCCTCCAGCGGCAACCTATTTAGGCCCAGACCAGCCTAGCTGCCAGGACACCATGCCACGTGTGTTTCCCTGGTCTTGTGTCCTGTGTCCTGGCTCATCTCTGGTAATTCAGCTCTCCATTGAAGCTGAATTGGCTTGTTGGTGTTGTTTTTGTTATTTCTTTCCTCTTTAACATGTGGCCTAGCTGTGTTATGTGTATTTGCATGAAACCTGGCCTGAAACCTGTCAACTATATAATAAAGACTCCAATATCACACATTTCAAAATGTGGCTTCTGGGATGATTCCCCTTACAACAAATTGGGACAAATCCTGAAGCTGAGTTATCTGTCATCAAGTTTGCTTTGGGTTAAAGGGAGGTGTTGGCAGATATCCTTGTTTTCTCTTGCCTGGTCTAGGCCTTAACCATCCCACTCAAAGTGTTAGCTGTGTCAAAATGGTTTTCGAGTTGCCAGACCATTAGTCTGCTGTACGTTCTCAGCAACCATCTATAAGGCCATCTTTAATGCAGATTGGTCTCCGTCTTCTGGGTTACACGAGGCAAATATGGCAAATGATCATTTGGCTTGTGAGCATAGTGAACATTCTCTTCCTACAACAAGATAATCCTAATTTGGGCAGAGAACAAGTCATTTCTTGGGGAAGTAGGTTGAGGCTCCTTTTGTAAATAATTTAGGAACTAATAAATTAGAACCTCCACGAAGTTCAAGGCAAAAGACAAGTGATTTTTTTCAGATGGGAAGCTGTTAAAAGTACTGAAGCTTAGCGCCTGTCCTGGGGCTTAACCTCAGGGCCTCGGGCTATCCCTTATCTTTTTCACTTAAGGCTATAACTCTCTCCTACTAGAGCTGCAGCTCCAGTTTTGTTTTTACTAGTTAATTGGAGATAAAGAGTCTCTTTAGTCCAGTATGGGTGGCTCACAGTCTGTAATCCTAGCTACTCAGGAGGCTAAGATTTGAGGATTGCGGTTCAAAGCCCGCCTCGGCAGGAAAGTCCACAAGACTCTTTGTTTTTTTGTTTTTTGTTTTTGGGTCTGGTCATGGGGCCTGAACTCTGGGCCTGGGCGCTGTCCCTCAGCTCTTCAGCTCAAGGCTAGCACTCTACCACTTGAGCCACAGTGCCACTTCCGGCTTTTTACTTTTTGCTTATGTGGTATTGTGGAATCGAACCCAGGGCTTCATGCGTGCAAGGCAAGCGCTCTACCACTGAGCCACCTTCCCAGTCCCATCAATTTTCTACTCTATTAGAAAGTAATGTAAATCTTAATTTAGGTAGAAGCATTCCTGTCTCTGTGCCCATTCTTGGCTTTCAGAGTGGTCATCATACTGACCTCAAGATGTCCCTTCCAGAGTATGGAAGTAAGAGGAAAACATTAGCATTTCATCTCTTCTTAGGGATTTTTTTTTTGGGGGGGCGGTCCTGGGGCTTGAACTCAGAGCCTGAGTCCTGTCCCTGAACTTCTTTTGCTCAAGGCTAGCACTTGAGCCACAGTACTACTTCTGGTTTGAGAATCAAACCTAGGGCTTCATGCATGCTAGGCAATCACTCTACCACTAACCCACATTCCCAGCCCCTCTTAATGATTTGTTACCTATCTATAACTCTTGATTTCCTCACATATTCTATTAAAATTTTTCCTTCAATATGATTCACCTTTATAATTCTGACTTTGTATAGTCACAGAGTCCTCCAATTGCTTCCTAATGATGAATTAAATATTCTTTTTTTTTTTTTTTTACTGGTTCTGGGGTTTGAACTCAGGGCCTGGACTCTGTCCCTGAGCCTTTCTGTGCTCAAGGCTAGCACTCTACCATTTGAGCCACAGCACCACTTCCAGCTTTATCTGTGTATGTAGTACTGAGGAATCAAACCCAGGGCTTCATGCATACTAGGCAAGCACTCTACCACTAAGCCACATTTCCAGCTGAATTAAATATTCTTTTAAGATAAAGTGGTCTTCTAGCTATAGTCATTGACTGTTTTCTCAGTAGAAGCTTGGAACGGAAGGGAGGCCTAGTGGGAGTGTGGATAATGATTACCAAAACACAGCTAGAGAAGAGGAAGTAGTTTTAATGTTCGAGGCTGATCAACAATAAATTTTACATCTCAAAATAACCAGAACTGTAATATATAGATAATGTAAAATGCTAGAAGTGTATTATAGAAATGATATTTGAGGAGATGAAAATGCTAATCACCCTGACTTGATTATAATGCTTTGGCTCTATGTATTGATTATCACACCTTATCACACAACTAAATACTAACATATACTCATTATAAAAGAGAACACATCTTACCAGCAGCCATATGGCTATCTGCTGTTGGGGTCTCCACTGTCTTTAAATACTTCAGTGAGCCAGCACTACTAACCCAGGTTATCATTCCCTTCTGTTGGGAATCCTCATGACCTACATTGTGTCCTCAAAAAACTCAGACTGTTTCTGTGTTTTCTAGAGCCTCTGATACTGAAAAATTATGCATATTTTTTGCACAAGTGGAGCCAAGTCCCAGCTTCTTGCCTTTTCAGATTGTGTTTTGTGATATCACTGAGATTTTAGTACATGTCTATTTCTGTTTTTGGCACCCTCCAGTGGACGCCATAAAGCTGCTAGAGCATGAACTCTTCAGTTTGGTAAGCATTGTCCCCTCAATTCAAAGGTAACATCCAAAATAGATTAACACCTGGCACTGGCATGGGCATTGACCAACTGGAACCCTCTCTGGAAATTTGTAGTAGTTCAAACAGAAAAGCAGCCAGGCCAAACCCCACTCCCCCTTGGCATTTACACTTGTCTGCAGTCATGTGCCAAATCCCTTATGTAAAATCACCTCTTGGCAGCTTGATCCCACCACTTTGCCAGCTAGGCTAGGACAGGTTTGAAGTGCAGTGGTGGACAGAACCTTATCCTCAATTCTGTTATATTTTACTTAATATGATAACAACAACAACAACAATAATAACAATAAAGGATCCTCAAGATACATTGAAGCAACAGCCATGGAAAAATTTTGCATGTAAAATTTTTCAGAAAATGAAAAATTAATAATTTTTATTCTTGAACATTTCCTCTGAGCACTCATCCATATGCAACTATTTTATAAAATTTGTAATTTTAGCCAGGTGCCCAGTAGCTCACACCTGTAATCCTAGCTATTCAAGAGGCTGAGATCTGAGGATCACAATTTAAAGCCAGACAGGGCAGGTAAGTCCATGAGACTCTGATCTCCAATTAGCCACCAGAAAACTAGATTTGATGTTGTAGCTTAAGTGGTAGAGCCCTAGCCTTGAGTTGAAGAACTCAGGGACAGCACCCAGGCCCCACAACCTACCAAATAGAATTTATAATTTTAATGCTTGGCATTAGCTTTTGTTTTATCCAATTATATTCATGCCACTCACTTTGCCAACACTTACTGAGTTCCTACTAAATACAGGACCTCTGGAGATCAAGGGAAATATTTCACATATAATATTCCATGTATGAAAGAAGACTAGATGAGAAGAAAACCTGTGTGTGCCTTTTTTAAATTTTCAATTGATGGTTTCCCTGGTGTGTAGTACTTTACTTGAAGTTCTCTCCAGTTAAAAGCTTAACTCTGAGTAAGTAAACTATTCTTTACTTAGAGTTGCTGCTGATATAGTTCTGTAGGAGATCTGTTTTTAATTGTGAAAGGGCCCATATCCCTTTGGCCTTAGAGATATTTTTAAATGCAGTTGCATAAACTAAGGTTAGATTTGAAAACATTTACAGCAGTTTTCTGCATTGCCGTGAGCAACTGTGTTTTCCTGTCATATCTGGTATAGTACCAGGATACAGCTGACACACAGTAAGTGCTTCCTGGTGAAGTGAGTGCTATTCCATACTGTGTCTTTTCACGTGTTATACAACACAGCCAACAAAGCTTATGAAATCCTATACAATCACATCCACAGCACTTATATAAACTAGAGTAAGTGAGACGTGGTAAGACTAAAACTGAAAACCATTCAGAATTGTCTAGAAGTGGTTAGAAAAAAAAGCAGAAGTAACAGGAGGAAACCTTCAATATTTTAAAACCTATTGATCCTGCAAAAAGAAAAGAAAATCTGAACTGTTACTTCCCTGAACACTATCTAGGGAAACACAAGTTCTGTTTCCTAAATTATCACCTCATGCATGCATAAGTGTGTGTGTGTGTGTGTGTGTGTGTGTGTGTGTGTGTGCGCGCGCATGTGCTGCTGGAGCTTGTTATCAAGCCTCATCCATTTAGAGCCTCATACATGTGCTAAATTACTGCTTTTAAGTCCTGGACACTATGAGTGCGTACATAATATAAATAATGAAAATAAGGAACAAGAATAAACGTGGTGAAATATTAATGGTTTTTCAAAATTGAGCTGTAAACCCACTCCGTACAAATCTTTCATATCCGATGTCTGATTCCAGTGTTACACAGAAACACACATTCCTCTGGGCTTTGTATATTCCCTCCCATTTCCTTTCAGAATTCCACCCAACAGGGCAGAAGAATGAAGTCAGAGCCATGTGCAACTCCATGGCCACAATCCAAATGAAACTGCTTGCCTGACTGAAGGGACAGGCCCCCTCTGCATTTTAGAATTCCTTCTGTTTGACTCATGGGACTTAATTTTTTTCCAAGCTTTTTTTTTTTTTAACTCTCCTTGCCACATATTAAATAACCAAGAAACAAAATGTCATTTTTCTTCTAGCTCTCACATTTGCTATCAGTGTAATATAAAGACTTAAAGACTTTTGTTCTACTCTGACAGATGTGTTATCTTCATATAAAGACCGACCATTTCTAATTTACTGTTGGCTGATGAGGTCTGTAAATGTTTGTTCTAAAGACTTCTTATGCCTGTATCTATATTATTGCATTTTAAATAATAGCCAAATTACCTAGAATTTGTTATAAGGAAGTATTTTCGATTAATGTGAATTACTTTATTCAATGTGAAAATATGTTTTCTTTTCTTTTTCATTTTTTTTTTTTTGGTGCCAGGACCTGGGCACTGTCTCTTAGATTTTTCACTCAAGGTTAGCACTTTGCCACTTGAACTCCATTTACAGCTTTTGGTAGTTATGCTATGCCTGGCTTTGAAACTATGATCCTTAAATCTCAGAATCTCAAGTAGCTGGGGTTACAGCCATGAACTACTGGTACTCGGCTAAATATCTGTGTTCTTGCATTTATTTATTTATTTAAACTTTTTTTTTTTGTAGGTCATGGGGCTTGAACTTAGGGCCTGGGCACTGTCCCTGAGCTCTTTTGTTCAAGGCTACCACTCTACCACTTTAAGCCACAGGGCCAATTACCATTTTCTGGAGGTTACATGACAATAAGAGTCACACAGACTTTTCTGCCTGGGCTGGCTTCAGAGATCCTCAGATCTCAGCCTCCTGAGTAGGTAGGATTATAGGCATAAGCCACTGTGCCCAACAATATTCTTGCCTTTAAAAAGTTATTGTTTTTAAATGTGAGTGGAAATGGCATAAGATAAAACTGAATTAGTTCAAAAAATCTAATCAGGGGCTGGGAAGGTGGTAGAGCGCTTGCCTTGCATGCATGAGGCCCTGGGTTCGATTCCTCAGGATCACAGTTCAAAGCCAGCCTGGCCAAGGAAGTCTGTGAGACTCTTATCTGCAATAAACCACCAGAAAACTGGAAGTGGGGCTGTGGCTCAAGTGGTAGAGCGTTAGCCTTGAGCTGAAGAGCTGAGGGACAACACCTAGGCCCAGAGTTCAAGCCCCACAACTGACAAAAAAAAAAAAAGATTCACTAAGGGTGCATTTCTCTTTTATTGTATAGGACACTCCTTTAGATGTTAAAATTAGTTATATGTCTAATACTTCTACTGCTGCCTGTCTCCCTCATAGTGACATTTCCAATACTCATCTTCTTATTAGGTAGTTATCCTATTTGAGCATACCTCATGAGTTATAAGATCTGTGACTAAGTATGTTGTATCTTATTAGCCCAGGAAACATTTTCAGAAATAAGAAAAGCCAGCCAGTATACATTATTTCGGAAGTTCTCTTATAGTGATAATGTCTTATGTCAGCTAAAATATCTCCCATAATTCTCCAGTCTACAGGACAAAGCTCAGATCTTTTGGTGTAACATTCAAACTCCTTAAAACTTAACCCCAAACTACTTTTACATCTTATCTTCTATTAGTCTTCTCTATCAGCTTTCTATTCCAGCCAAACTGGTTTTTCTGAAGTCCCAGGAACAGACTGACAACTGCCGTGACAGCTCTACCACGTAAGGATTTTTGAAGAGTTGGAAAGTAATGTATTTCCTTTCCCTTCTTCATCTCCAAAACCTACTACTCATCCTTTAAGACTTGCTTTAGATATAAGTGTCCTCCACTCCCTTATACACAGAACTGCATGAGCAATTTACTGGAGCATATGAGTAACAACCATGTTAGCAGATACGCTCTGCTTCACAACCTCCTTTTATTATGGATTCAATTTGACTCATTATTAGTTAGCTTTTCATGAAACTGCTTCCTCAGGCAGTAAGCTCTTCCAGGACATAACTCCACTCAGGCACTTAAAAAAAAATATTTTGGTTGGTCATGAGGCTCAAACTCTGGGCTTGAGTGCTGTCCCAGAGCTCTTCAGCTCAAGGCTAGTGCTCTAGCCCTTGAGCCACAGAGCCACTTCTGGTTTTCTAGTGGTTAATTGGAGATAAGAGTCTTATGGACTTTCCTGCCCAGTCTGGCTTTGAACTGCAATCCTCAGATCTCATCCTCCTGAGTAGCTAATATTACAGGCGTGAGCCACTGGCGCCCAACTCTTTATATTAAATACCTAGTAGATGTCTTGATTTAGTATGTATAATAAAAATTGGTTACTTTTACTGATTCAACTAGTCTAATCAACGATTATTAGTAGTATTGTTTAGAAAGTTTTGCTAAGGAATTTGGAGATTTTGATAATGGTAATGGAAGTTTCTGGGGAACATGTGAGTCAGAAAAAGAATACATTAATTTGTGGGAGGGGCGGTTTCTTTTAAAATCAAACCAATAGAAATTTATTATAAATACCAAGTAGAGACATTTAAATTGTTTTAATCTAAATTAAATATGTCAATACACTAACAAATTACTCTAATTTCTGTCTTCATTTTCAGTATTTATTCAAAAGTGAACATAGGCTGGGTGCTGGTGGATCATACCTATAATCCCAGCTACTAAGGAGGCTGAGATCTGAGGATTGCAACATGAAGCTAGCCTAGACAGGAAAATCTGTGAGCCCTTTATCTCCAAAAAACTTACAACCCCCCCCCCACAAAAAAACAACAAAAAACAAAACTAGAGGTGGAACTATGGCTCAAGTGACAGAGCACTAGCTTTGAGCAAAAGTAAGTTCAGAGACAGTGCCCAGGGCCTGAGTTCAAGCCCCATGACTGATACCCAAAAAGACAGACAGACAGACTATTCACTTACTTATCTATTAAAAATTTTTTTTGCCAGGACTGAGGCTTGAGTTCCAGCTTTCTTGCTCTTGTTTGGTTTATAATTTCTCACAATTGGTATTCTATAATTTGAGCCAGACTTCCAGTCCAGCATTTTGCCGGCCAATTAGAGGTGGAGCCTTGAAGAGTTTTCTGCATGGCTCCTTTTAAACCTCAATCCTTCAAGTCTCAGCTTCTTGAGTAGCTATGATTACAGGTATCAACCACCAGGGCCTACCTCATCTTATTTATTTTTAATGTCTGCTTAATATAGAGCTAATTTATTTAATGACCTTCAATGATCAAATACTGTTTTCTTTTCTTGTCCTAGATGTTATACACTGCATAATTTCAATCTACCTCCTGATCTCTGAATATATTATATGTTTTCCTTGCCAGGCCCCAGTTGCTCACACCTGTAATCTTAGCTTCTCAGGAGGCTGAGAGCTGAGGATCAGTTGGAAGCCAGCCCAGCCAAGAAAGGCTGTGAAACTCGTATCCCCAAGAAACTACTCAGAAAAAGCTTGAAGTGGCACTGTGGCTCAAGGGGTAGAGCTCTAGCCAAAAGCTCAGGGACAACATCTAGAGCCAGAGTTAAAAAAAAATAAAAAAATAAAATAAATTAGCCAGGCGTCAGTGGCTCACGCCTGTAATCCTAGCTACTCAGGAGGCTAAGATCTGAGGATGGAGGTTCAAAGCCAGCCTGGGCAAGGAAGTCTATGAGACTCTTATCTTCCAATAAACCACTAGAAAACTGGAAGTAGTGCTGTGGCTCAAGTGGTAGAGAGCTCACCTTGAGCTGAAGAGCTTAGGGACAGCACCCAGGCCCAGAGTTCAAGCCCCATGACCACCACTACCACCATGAATAACAACAACAAAAATTCTCCTTTCCTCACTCATGTGACCCAATCTTTGTTCAAAGTAAAGGTTTTATAATTTTTTTGTTCTTGATCTTGACCTAACATGATATGCATATTATAAGATACACAAAGAAATAAAAAGATGTTTCAATAACCATTATTGTTAAAAATGTTTTAATATCTAAGCTCTCATACTTTTTTGTTTTTACCTTCAATTATTGCTTCCTAACCTCAAATTACTAAGGGTTCCAGATGCAGCATCTGTAAATGTTTTTGTGATTATGAAGACTCATATTAGCCATATCTCAACCATATTTCAAACTTTAACAACAATAGGTTGTAATTTCATATTTCAAAAACTTCATGATGGTAATCAGTGAATAAATGGTTTTATAGGTAGGAGAAATAAGATCTACTGCACAGCATAGTGTAGGAAAAATAAGATCTACTGCACAACATAGTGAATGCAGTTGACAACTGAGTATTATACATTTCAATATCACTAAAGTAGTAAATCTTAAATGTTCTCTTGACCAAAAAATGTCAAATATTTCAGAGTACGGCTAAGTTTATTGTCTTATTTGATCACTCAACATTGCATTTAAGTCACTAATGCCATTTTGTTATCCATAAATATGTGCAACTATTATCTGTCAATATGTAATAAATAACTTGACAATTTAAAAAATTACAGGCCCACTTGCTAAATCTGATCAGCATTTTGATAAATACTACTTTATATGATCAAATGCACAACAGCATTGTGTCTTTTTTTTTTTTTGTCGGTCATGGGGCTTGAACTCTGGGCCTGGGCGCTGTCCCTCAGCTCTTCAGCTCAAAGCAAGCACTCTACTACTTGAGCCACAGCACCACTTCCAGCATGGTGTCTTTATGTTCCTCTCCTAAGAGTATCCTCCTTTGATCTCACTGTGTGTGAACTGTTGAACTACTGGTAAAATCTGTAACCTATTTTTGTTTTTGTTTTTGTTGCTATCGTTGGTCATGGGGTCTGAACTCTGGCCTGGGCACTGTCCTCAGCTCTTCAGCTCAAGGCTAGCTAGTGCTCTACCACTTGAGCTACAGCGCCACTTCCAGCTTTTTTCTGTTTATGTGGTGCTAAGGAATCAAACCCAGGGCCTCATGCATGCAAGGTAAGCACTATACCACTGGACAACCTTCCCAGCTCTGTAACTTATATTTTAATTTTTAGAACTGTTTTTAAAACCTCTGAAGGTCAATTTAGTTAAAAACCAAAGGTGACTTGCAGGACCATTTCTGTCTTGTTTTCTTCCTTTTTCCTGTTGGTATTGAAGATTGAACTCAGGGCCTCAAGCTTGGTAGGTTGACAGTCCACCACTTGAGCTATACTCCCAACCTTGAGTTCTACTGGTTATTTTGGAGATAGAGTCTAACAAACTTTTCTCAATCCTCCAGATCTCAGCTAGGATTACAGGTAGGATTACAGGCCCAGAACTTGGTACTGTGTTCTTGTAAAGCATACGTAATATTCTGTTGAAAGTCAAAAAAACAGAGGAGTACCTAAGTTTACCATACCTTTAAGAATATGGATTTATTCTGTATTCTTAGTATAGTTAAATTGTAGACTATGTAACCTAACCTACTTTTCTTTCTTTCTTTCTTTCCTCCTCCTCCTCCCCCTCCTTCTCCTCCTCCTCCTTTTCCTCCTCCTCCTCCTCCTCCTCCTCCTGCTTCTTCTTCTTCTTCTCCCCCTCTTCCTCCTCCCCCCCTCCTCCTCTTCTTCATTTTTTGGTCTATGAGGCTTGAACTCTGGACCTGGGCACCGTCCCTGAGTTCTTCAGCTCAAGGCTAATGCTCTACCACTTGAGCCACAGAGCCACCTCCTGTTTTCTAGTGTTTTATTGGAGATAAGAGTCTCACAGACTTCCTTGGCCGCCCTGGCTTTGAACTTCAATCCTCAGATCTCAGTCTCCTGAGAAGCTAGGATTATAGGCGTGAGCCACCGGTGCCCGGCACATTTGTTCTTTTGATATAAAGACTGAAGAAGGCACTAGGAAATTAATCACTGGAAATGTAAATTTATATTTTATGATCTAAGGATCATCCTATGATTTTATTTATAATTTAAGGATCATCCTATTCAACCTATAGGTTCACTTACCCAACTTTGGATATAGTAGTTGTCCTTTCTTTCTTTCTTGCCTGCCTTCCTTCCTTCCTTCCTTCCATCCTTCCTTCCTTCCTTCCTTCCTGCCTTCCTTCCTTCCTTCCTTCCTTCTTTCTCTCTTCCTTCCTTTCTTTCTTTCTTTCTTCTTTCCTCCTTTTTTGTTAGTTAGTTGTGGGGCTTGAACTCAAGTCCTGGCGCTATCCCTGAGCTTTTTCTGCTCAAGGCTAGTGTTCTACCAGTCTCAGCCGCAGCTATACTTGCGGTTTTCCGGTGGTTAACTAGAGATGAGTCTCGTGGAGTTTCCTGTCTGGGCTGGCTTTGAACTATGATTCTCAGATCTCAGCCTGAGTAGCTAGGATTATAGGTGAGCCACCAGTGCCCAGATAGGATAATAGTTTTAATTATCACTTGGGAAAAAATCTCTGGGACACTTGACTTCTCCTGTGTGTACTCTGTGCAAATGTCCCGTCCACCACAAGAGTCAGTAGGCATCTCTAGATGAGTTTTATTCATCTTTATACCTCTGCACCATTAAGGTCTAGGCTAGTATCCTACAAAGATATCAAAGGTTGAATAAATGAGTACTACATGGACTTGAGTGAAATGTAATTTGCTTATTTTGAATGCTTTTCTAGTGAGTAAGTGCTAGCGTTAGGGCATGAGACTGAAGCATCAGGCTTGACACACCACTTTTTAGCTGTATAAATCTGACCAACGCTCTTTGCTGTTTTTTTTTTCTTCAGTTTTCTTATAAGGAAAACAGAGATAATAGCATTGCACCTGTCCTTTAAAGATGGCTGATTATTATGTCCCAAACATCTAGCACAGTATCTGGGACAAATTAATTTTTGTTACTCCTTGGTGGTAATTGTAAGGTCCACTCCTGGATGGCGAGCAGACTCCTAGCAGACTCCACGCTCCTCGCAGCAAAGTCTCCACCCAGTACCTGCGTTACCTAGGCAACTGGCACACCTGGAAGAGGTCACATCAGCATACGCTGAGGTCACATCTGAATTTGATGTGGCCACACCTTTCTCCGCCCATACCCTAGATAAGGCCTAGCTCAGGCCCAGCCGCCCTCTCTGCTCTTTTCTAGCTCTTTCTCAGCTCTTTCCTTCTCTTTCCCAGCTCCCTTCTCTTTCCTAGCTCTCTTTCCCACCTTTCCCAGATGCTCTCTTTTCTAGCTCTTTTCTCTCTTTTCTAGCTCTTTTCTCTCTCTTTCCCAGCTCTCTCTCTCTTTCCCAGGCCTTTCCCCACCGCGTGGAGGACCAAGATGGCCTGATGCCAGCTGGAACCAGGAATAAACCTACCCCTTACCTGAATACCACATGTGTGGTGCAGTTCTTACTCGGCTACCTCTTTTTAAAAACCTAACAGTAATTAAGTTCCTGTTAATGATTTCTAGTACAGCGAGTCATTTCATCACCGTTATTTTGAATATACACTGCCACAACTAGTTTCTTTTTTTGGAAATAAAAGCTGCCTACAGGAGCACCTGTGGCTCACGCCTGTAATCCTAGCTACTTAGGAGGCTGAGATCTGAGGATCACAGTTTGAAGCCAGCCCAGATAGGCAAGCCCTTGGGACTCTTGTCCCCAATTAATCACACAAAAAAAGCCAGAAGTGGCACTATGGCTCAAGTGGTAGAGTGCTAAGCTTGAATGAAAAGAGCTCAGAGACAGCACTCAGGCCCAGAGTTCAAGCCCCAGTACCAGCAAGAAAAAAAAAAAAAAAGAGTTGCCTACAGATGAGAAAATTTCTGCTGCTCCTTCAAAGCTTTAAAAAGTCTCCTGATTTTTGAGCTAGATGCTAGTGGCTCATGATTGTAATACTAGCTACTTGGGAAGCTGACATCAGGAGGATCGAAGAATGAAGTCAGGCTGGGCAGAAAAGTTCATGAGACTCCCATCTTAAAGGAAGAAGCTGGACCTAGAGGTGTGCACTGGTCACCCCAGCTATGGTGGGAAGAAAAAAAAATTATTAAAATTTAGGTGCCTGGGGGGAGGGTGGGTGGGAGATAGGAAGGGATGGGAAGAGGAAACAAAGGAGGCCATAATGCTTGATAAGAAATGTACTAATTATCTTGCTCATGTAATTGTAACCCCTCTGTACGGTATTTTCACACACACACACACACACACACACACACACACACACACAATTAGGTGCCTTTTCACACACACACACACACACACACACACACACACACAATTAGGTACCTGCCCAGGCTGAATGATGGTGTTGATGCTCATGAGATCTGATGACTGCAGTTTAAAGCCAGCCCTGGCAGGAAAGTCCATGAATCTTATCTCCAATTAACCACCAAAAAGCCAGACGTGGATCCATGGTTCAAATGGTTGAGCATTAGCCTTGCACAAAAAAAGAATCTCAGCGACAGTATCCAGGCCCTGAGTTCAAGTCCCAATATAGGCACACATGCACATGTGCATGAGCATACATGGGGGTGGAGAGAGAGAGGGGAGGGACCTAATTTCAAAAATAACCAGCTCATAAAGGGCTGGAGGCATATTTCAGCAGAATACTTGCTTAGCAAGTATGAGGTGCTGAGTTCAACCCCAGTACTGAAAAAAAAGTGCTCTGGTTTTCCAGTTCTTTCTTGTGCACAGCCCTGAAAATACCTCCTGAATCTTTCTAAAAATGCCTAACTGCTGATATTGACCTATAATGTTAAATTAAATTCCTATCCTACGGGATAGATAGCAAAGATATTGACAAAAGGTAAAAAATTAAGATATTGGAAACCATGAAGGGAATCCAATAAGCTACCAAAGCTAGTATTTCCAGACACTTATATGTGCATATACAAACAGGTACATATGCAATTTTACACAAATAGATGTAATAGCATTACTTCTTGAAGGAATGTAGAATAATCTAAGGCTGGACTCAAATTGACTTGGTATAAATCCCATCTCAACTATTTCATTTATCGTGTATCCTTGAGTAATGTATGTATCTTAAAACTCATCCTCCACCTCCAATCATTTCATAAAAAGGCTAATGATGGGGGCTGGGAAGGTGGCTCAGTGGTAGAGCGCTTGCCTTGCATGCCTGAGGCCCTGGGTTCGATTACTCAGCACCACATAAGAAAAAAGCCGGAAGTGGTGCTGTGGCTCAAATGGTAGAGTGCTAGCCTTGAGCTGAAGAGCTGAGGGACAGCGCCCAGGCCCAGAGTTCAGGCCCCACGACCGGACCAAAAAAAAAAAAAAAAAAAAAGGCTAATGATGGCCGGGCACTGGTGGCTCACGCCTGTAATCCTAGCTACTCAGGAGGCTGAGATGTGAGGATCACGGTTCAAGGCCAGCCCAGCAGGAAAGTCTGTGAAACTCTTATCTCCAATAAACCACCAGAAAACCAGAAGTGGCACTGTAGTTCAAGTGGTAGAGCGCTCGCCTTGAGCTGAAAAGCGAAGGACAGCGCTCAGGCCCAGAGTTCAAGCCACCCAAAACCGACAAAAAAAAAAAAGAAAAAGAAAAAGAAAAAGAAAAAGAAAAAAGGTTAATGATGATTGTCTGACACCAGTGGCTCACACCCAGCAATCCTAGCTACTCAAGAAGGCTGACATCTGAGGATCACCTTCAAAGCCAGCCTGGGCAGAAAAGTCCTCATGAGGGAGTAGGAAGGTGGCTCAGTGGTAGAGCGCTTACCTTGCATGCATGAGGCCCTGGGTTCAATTCCTCAGCACCACATAAGCAGAGAAAGCTGGAAGTGGTGCTGTAGCTACAAGTGGAGCTTGTAGCTCAAGCGGTAGAGCACTAGCCTTGAGCTGAACAGCTGAGGGACAGTGCCCAGGTCCAGAGTTCCATGACTGGCAAAAAAAAAAAAAAAAAAAAAAAAAAGTCCTCGTGATATCCTATCTCCAATTAACCATTCAAAAATGGGAGGTGGCTTTGTGGCTCAAAGCAGGAGAGCACTAGCTTTGAGCAAAATTGCTTAGCGACACTGCTCTAGGCCTGAGATCAAGCTCCAGAACCAGAAAAGAAAAAGAGGCTAATGGTAGTTATCTCTTGAGGTTTTAGGGAGGGCCAGATAGGTATCAATAAATGTAATTTTTTTCTTTCCTCTATTCTTTTTTTTTTTTTGGGTCCGGTCATGGGGCCTGAACTCTGGGCCTAGGTGCTGTCTCTCAGCTCTTCAGCTCAAGGCTAGTTCTCTACCACTTGAGCCACATCACCACTTCCAGCTTTTTTCTTTTTTGCTTATGTGGTGCTGAGGAATCGAACCCAGCCTCATGCATGCAAGGCAAGCACTCTATCACTGAACCACCTTCCCAGCCCCATCTTTTTGACCTTGATATTGGGAAGTTTTCTTTGGCCTTACTGCAAAACAGTTCTTCCAGTCTACAAGTACCTAGAGCACACTTATTAAAATTTGAAGAACAACATCCAATAACTGTTAGGCTTTTTAATGCATATTGCTAAATAAATGAAGCTTCAGGAAGAGTTTGCTCATCAGTTTGTTGGGCTCATCTAAATAAATTGTCTTTCATATTTTATGTGCTTCTTTGTTATAAAACCTGCCTATCTTAAGACTATACCTTCAGGGATCATTTCTATAGTTTGTTACTAAAGAAATCTCACTGATAGTGTAGAGTACCGGATGAATGGATCAAGAAAATGTGGTATATATACACAATGGAATTCTATGCCTCCATCAGAAAGAATGACATTGTCCCATTTGTTAGGAAATGGAAAGGCTTGGAAAAAATTATATTAATTGAAGTTAGCTAGGCCCAAAGAAACATAGGTCCCATGGTTTCCCTTATTTGCAATATCTAGTATATGTCTGAGTCAAGCAGAAAAGGTCAGATAAGGTGATGTTAGGGAAATGAACCCTAAGATATGTATTCAAATGTTTTTTTTCTTTCATGCGATTGTTTCTAACACATTTATAAGATGATTTCTTTGTTGCTTTGTATGTTCCTCCCCTATGGTATAACCTCTGCTTTAACTGTATTTGAGGTTGGTATAATTTGTGGAGGGGAAGGAGAAAAACAAATCGTTTAATTAGGGATCCAGGTGGATCCATTGCAACAATGAGATGTACAAGTTATTATGTCGAAAAAGAACTTTACAACTTTGGTGGGGGGCAGAGGAGGATTGGGTGGGGGTGCAGGGGGGGAGGATGGGAAGGGATGGGAAGGGGAAACAAAGGAGGAGGCTACAATGCTTGATAAGAAATGTACTCATTATCTTGCCCATGTAATTGTAACCCCTCTGTGGAGTATTTTCACAATTAAAAAAAAACAAAACCTATCTTTTCTTCTAGCTTCAATTAAAAATGAAGCTAAAGTGACTTTGGAGCATTCCATTTAATCACTTTGGGTAGAGTGTCCCCATATGTGCAAATAGAAAAATAGCTTCCCTTCCTATCTTACTATATTGTGAGAATTAAACAATGTAATGCATATCAAGGTACTTCATAAACTGCAAAGCAATATTCAAGTACTTGGTATTACTACAGAATATAGGAAGCCATTTCACATGCATTAACTCATACTTATCTAGAATTTTTTTTTTTTTTTTTTTTTTTTTGCCAATCCTGGGACTGAACTCAGGGCCTGGGCACTGTCCTTGAGCTTCTTTTGCTCTACCACTTGAGCCACAGCGCCAATTCCGGCTTTTTCTGCATATGTGACACTTAGGAATTGAACCTAGGGCTTCATGCATGTTTGGCAAGCACTCTACCACTAAGCCACATTCCCAGCCCTAGACTTTTATTTTTTACTCACTTATTCTGTACTACCCAGCTTTCCTCCCCCCCCCCCCCCCGCCCTTAATTCCTTGGTTTACTATTACTTCTGGTTTTACAAGGGACCATGCCCTTGAGGAAACCATATTGTTATGATTCTGGGTACTCAAAGTGCAAGACATAAGGCTTATGCCTTGTATACTTTTGCCATAGGATCAAGAAAGAAGGATGGGACTGTGAGAGAAGCATAGAGTAGGATCTGAAACCTGGTTGTAGATCTTGGGATGTTGGTGAACTTTCTGGGTCTCAGTTTTCTCATCTGAAAATTGAAGGTGGTTATAGGATTATTGTAAATTTAAATAAGATAGTATATATGAAGTACAAGAAAACAGTGCCTGAAACATGGTAAAAATACCCATTAGAATTACAAATGATATGTGGTGAGAAGCAGATGATGTAAAAGCTTTAAAAATTTTTAGAAAAATCACTAAAAGTTAGTTTCAGCAGTTATACACACACACACACACACACACACACACATATGTATATGTATGTATTTTTTTTCTGGTCCTGGGGCATGGGTGCTGCCCCTAAGCTTCTTTGTTCAAGGCTAATGTTCCACCACTTGAGCCACAGTCATTTCCAGCTTTTCCTGAGTAGTTTATTGGCGATGAGTCCCATGGGGATTTGTCTGCTTGGGCTGACTTTGAACTGTGATCCTCAGATCTCAGCCTTCTGAGTTGCTATGATTACAGACACGAGCCATCAGCACCCAGCAGTAGTTGTATATTTTTATTATTTTTGCCAGTCCTGGGGCTTGAACTCAGGGCCTGGCAACTGTCCCTAAGCTTCTTTTTGCTCAAGCCTAGCACTCTACCACTTGAGCCACAGTGCTACTTCTAACGTTTTCTGTTTTGAGGAATTGAACTCAGGGCTTCACTGATGCTAGACAAGCACTCTACCACTAAGCCACATTTCCAGCCCCTACTTGTATATATTTAAAATGTTTTCATCCTCAAGTTGTATTTGTAGACCAAAGCATATTATTTCCTATAAGGCCCCTCTCACCCCATAAGATTCCTTCTTTTACCACCTTCATCCACTTTGTGTGTGTGTGTGTGTGTGTGTGTGTGTGTGTGTGCGCGCGCGCACGCACACACACTGGGCTTGAACTCAGAGCCTCTAGCTCTTATTCAACTTTTTCACTGCTAGTCCTCTACCATTTGAGCCATGTGTCTGTTTCCAGCTTTTTGCTGGAGATAAGAGTCTCTGGGGCTTGTTTGCCTGCTTGACTTTGAAGCTTAATCATCAGATCTCAGTAATCTGAGTAGCTAGTATTATAGATCTGAGCCACTAGTGGCTAGTAATTTTTTTTCTTTTAAACAGCACCAGTTAAAAATATTTGAAGGCAGCAAAAGAAAAGCTGCTAACATAACCTTAAGGTAGGGTATTTTTGTACTTACTACATACAAGAATAGCCATGTTTCCAGTGTGTATAACCTAAATATTTGTCATTCACTTTCTTGCTGCTATAATTGGGAGTAGGGATGAGAAACAGAGAGAAGGCAGGCAGGATCGAAAGATTTGCTTCACAGCATTTTAGAACAGTGGCAAAGGTCTTTCATCCATAATAGCATGGTGAGGCACCACAAGGATGACAGAGTTGCCAAGCAGTGAGTTTGCTTTTAGCATTCTTTACCCCCTTCCTCCCTCGCATCCAGAAACCTCTTGGTTCTCTTTTAATGGTAAAGAACAAGAGCCTCTATTGCTTTCAGGCTATAAAATCTGCAATTAGGTTTGAGATAACAAATTGATTGCTTTTGGCCACATCTACTCTGGGATATTTTTACTTTGGCCTTGGAAATATTGGTTGCCTACGTAAAACAAAAAAAGTCTAGCAAGCTCATGTTTAACTCCAACTTTAGAGCATCTCTGGGGAAGAAAAACAGAATATGTCACTGGCTGAACCCACGTTTCTAGAGGTTGCTCTCATAATAGCATGGATACTCCAATTTCCATATTCCTGACATATTCCTCATTGTCTTATACCAAGGTGGCCTCAATATTCTGGCTTCTGCGCCTGAAAACCCTATTTAGACCTCCTTTCCTGTCTCTCATCAAAGCTTACTTTGTCCGGTCCTATCAGTCTTTCAAAGCAGTAGCTAGGTAATCTGATCAAGTGCAAGGACTTTTACACGTGCTTTCTGAAGATAGCATCTGAACAAAAAGGGATGACTCTGCAGGTGGAAATAACAAGCACCTCTGGATTACAATCAGGATGGCCAGTCCGTCCCATCCCATATGAACTGTTTTCAGGTGGGCCAAAGGAATCGGTTCCCTGGTAGAACAAAGGACACTGGCCTGCATGTGTGAAACAGACTGTAGTTACTTGTATAGACCAAGACTATCCCGGTTCGAAAAGATCCGAAGCTACTGCGGGGTGCAGTTCTGGCTCTTCCTTTCCCGGGAGGCTTTAGGATATCCAGTCTGACGGCATTTCCCCTCACCTGCGCTGGGGCCCGCGCCGCGCCGGGCAGTCGCGCCCAAGGAGCGCGCGCATCCAGCATGAGCTCATCTCTCAGGGGCGTTTCCACAAGGCCGGGCCAGGCCGCGCGCGCTGGGCGCGGTGGGCCTCCTTCCATCAGTGGTCTCCCCCCTCCCGCAGATGCGAGGGGCGCGGCACCCTCCCCCCCCCCCCCCCCGCACCGCCCCAGGCACGGCTCTTCGGAAGCTTTGTTCAGACTCTGGGTGCTAGCTCGTGCCGACCTCGGCTTTTTGGTCAGTCCGATTCTTTGGGGGGGAAGACATCCCACTCCCCCGCCCCTCCTAACGCCCCCATCCTCTCTCAGCACGCGCGATCCCGCGCAGAGGGAGCCTAGAGAACGCAGCACGAGCCGCGCCCCGAGGAGAGCCTCCGATGGGTGGGAACGGCCCCTCGCCCTCGATCCGCTCCAGCGCTCCGGGCGCTGCCAGCCGACCACAGGAGTTTCGGACCGGCTGCGCACAAAGCCCGCGCCCCTATCTGCGGTTTTCACACGGATAGTGAGCAGCCGTAGGCTAGCTCGTCCGTCAGACGACAGTCGGCCACGACCCCGGCGCGATTCTCTCCGCTCTAAGGACCACCGGAGGCCAATCGTACCGCGGCTAGGTCTTGCGATTGCACGGCATTGCGCACCCATTGGCCGCTGCCCCGGGACTCGGCAGCCCGCCTCTCTCCCACCCCCTCCCAACTCCAGCTCCAAAGCTGCAAGCCAATGATACGGCACTTTGTAGACGCCCTCCCTTCGCCGCCGCTACGGCCCACCTCGGCTAGGGAGGGCAGATTCTGATTGGCCAGACGTTCTCGGAAGCCCTCTTCCCTTAACCAATCATCGAGAAAGGTGCACTCCCAGCGGAGTTTTCCGGCCAATGAGGGATCGGCCGCAGTGCCCCGCCGTGAAGTTTCTCCTGCGACTCTGCGTTTTGCTATCTTAAAAATTCTTCCTTTTTTTTTTTTTTTAACCCCCCTCAGTGCTGGAAACTTTGATTGGCCACTGTTGTTATCATCGAATTTTCTCCTCCAGCCAGCCGTAGAACAAGGCGAGCCCACCTTCTTTCCCTTCGGCTACTTTCGGCCTTTTACGCTCTCCGGGCGTAGCTTCCCAGCGACACTTTCTAATTGGTCCCTCGGCCCCATCGGCTTTTTCCGGCAAGAGCCGCAAACAAACGACGCCGTTGATTGGCTCGGCCTTTGGGTTTCGGCTTTCCAGCCACAGCGGGCGGGCGCGGGCTCGGCGGGCGATTCCCAGACGCAGGTTACGCGGGCGGCGGGGCGCAGGGCGGTGTAAGGCTGGGTGGGGGAGGAAGGAGGCGGAGGACGAGTAGGGAGGGGAGGAGGGGGAGGGGAGGGGAGGGGGAAGCGCTCGGCGGCTGCGCAGACGGCGCTCCTCACACAGAGCCGCCCCCGACCCGGGCGAATGCGGGCTTGCGCTGCTGCTGCCGCCGCCTCCGCCGCCACTACCGCCGCGGCCCGGGCCGACTGACAAAGGAAGGAAGGAAGCGAGGAGGAGCTGACCCCGCAGCCGCTGACAAGGCTCCGGGCTGGGGGCACAGCGCGGACACTTCCCGATCCGCACGGAGCAGAGGCGAGGGGCGGAGGGCGGCCGCGCCGCCGGTGCCGCGGCCGGGGGAGGGGGCCTCAGCGAGACGGAAGCGGCTGTCGGGTTCCCATGTCCCCAGCGTACGGGGAGCAATCGTGGAGCCGCTGCCTGGGGTCTGAAGGGAGCTGTCTTCGCCACCACCGCCGCCGCCATGGCCGCTGGATCCAGCCGCCGCCTGCAGCTGCTCCTGGCGCAATGAGGAGCGGAGTCGCCGCCGCCGCCGCCACCGCCACCACCGCCCGCCCCTGACGGACTAGCGACTCCGCCGCCCTCCGGCTCGCCGGGCCCTCGCCGTCAGCCGCCGGATCCCGCCGCTGCTCGAGCCGCAGCGCTGCCCGTCGCATCTCGGAGCCGCCTCCTCCCGCCCGCCCGCCCGCCTCCTTCCCATCCCCCTTCTCTCCAAGCGTGAGACTCGTGATCCTTCCGCCGCTCTCCTTCATTGACTCGGGGAAAAAAAAAATCCCCGAGGAAAATAGAATATTCAAAGTACTTAATTTCATTCAACTGTTTGCTCTTTCCTTTCACGGGATATATATATGTAATATATATATATATATATACATCTATTTTTAAAGGACCCTTCCCCTTTACCCTTTTACTCCCCTCTCAGCAAAGGGAGGTGAAAGAATTGTGTCCCCTCCTCCTCCCTCTCCCCCCCCCCGTCCCAAATCATCTATATGTTAAATATCCGTACCGATCTGTCTCGAAGGAGAAATACAACCCTCTGCTTTTTTCGAAAAGAACAATATAGCTATTACAAAAGCCAAGAGGACGAAGTCTTTTTTGTTTGCCTTTTTCTTTTTTCTTCTGGTGGGAGAAACTTAATGCTGCATTTATCATTAACCTAACGCTCCCACATAAAACAAAAGGAAGAAAAAGGAGGAAGGAAGGAAAAAGGTGATTGGGAAGAGCAATCATGTCAGGGCGGCCCAGAACCACCTCCTTTGCGGAGAGCTGCAAGCCAGTGCAGCAGCCTTCAGCTTTTGGCAGCATGAAAGTTAGCAGTGAGTATCGATTTTAATTTTCCACCCCCTTTCCACCTCACCCTTAAAATAGGAAAATCTCGGGATACCAGGATCTTAAAACTGTTAGATCTCTTACTGCAACAATCCAAGGTAATGGAACAGGGCAAAACCTGTCTTCAGTCAAGGATGAGGCCGCTCCCTCTTTTCTCCTCCCATCCCCGACCCTTTCCCCCCCCCTCCCCCAGGTCTCCTTAACCTTGAATTGAGAGACTAGGATTTTTATTTGGATGATTCCATTGGAAACTTATTTCTCGTCGTATACTTGGCTTGCTGTTGGTAGTTAGCTTTATTAAGTGCTCCAGTGTTTGCGCGTTAAAATGGCAATGGAAAGGGTTTCTAAAAGCCCATGGTTTGATATCAAGAGGACAGACTTGATTCATAACCGTGATGTGCATTTGCAGAGTGTATGTGTGTCTTTTGGACTGAGGGGAAGGTATTTTGCTTAGTTCACATCCCAAGGGTTTTAGGTTTGTATTCTTCATACAGACGTAAAAGCCTCTCTATTCTTGTTGAGACATTAATAGAGACATCCGAGCCTCCTAACATTTATTTCTCTTTTGCCAGTGTGACTATACAAAGTATTTCTTTTTAATCTGGGGATGAACTTCCCCGGAGTTGGCATTCATGTTGGATCAACCGTAGATCCCTCCCTTTACTAGGGACGGGTGGGGGCCATAAATACCCGGCAGCAGTTTCTTCTCTTGTGCATTGTCTTCAGTTGGTTAAGTGCCTTAATATGTTATCTCTCAACCTTCCTGTTTTGACATTACCAGTCTGCCACTATGTAATTTGTTCAAAAGGTAACTTGGAAGCAGGTCCGAGTTTTGACTGGTTTGTATTGTCATAGGCCCCAAAGTTAAATGTCACTGATTGTCATTTAAGTTTTGAGGTGCCATTGCATTCTGTAGTACAGGGGATTCCTTTTTAAGGACTATTTAAAATGCTACTGCATTAATTTCTGTTACATTTACCTCAGACTGGTTTTAGTTGCGAGATTATGGATTTAGTCTTTTCCATCCTAGCTTTAGCAAAGGGCTGTGGTGCTAGACATAAAATGATAATTTGGGTTGTTATTGGACTTTGTTCAGTTGTGTTCAGGGTTGTGGTCTTCACTAGCTAGCCACTGTACTCTTGCCCTGGATTTGTGCTGAAAAGTGTGTGTTATTAGAAGTTTTTAGTATTCTAAGTATCCAGTGTTCCAGTGTATCTATTTGTGGAGCTGTTTATGTGGTATTTGATGACAGCTTATTTAAACATACTTCCAGAATTTGACAACAAATATCCATGCTGTTTCCATATTTTCTAAAGGCATGATGAGGGCAAAACTAAACTACTTTGTTGCCTTAGAAGAACTGAGAGAACTGGAGAACTAAGGCTTTAGAGTCCAGATGTGTATACTATTATGCGAAATAGATTGTATCTTTAACAACATAAAGTGATTACTTTTAGTTACTTGCACTCAAACTTTCAATTTTTGTTGGCTTTTGAGATTTAACTGAAACAAGGTAGTCCAAGATAATAATTGAATGGGAGAGATATTTGAAAGTTAACTCAAGGTAGAGGAAGGAAGCTGATTTTGCATCTTTCAGAGAAAGATCATGCTTTCTAAGCATTTTATGGGGGCATTTGAGAGGAATTTAAAAAAATTCTGGGGTAGTTTTCAGCTGTAATGAAGCAAATATTATAGTACATTCTTAAGATCCTCTTGAACTGGAGTGTTTGTATGTTTTTATATTTTGGTCAGATAGCGTCAAACCACTCAATCAGTTTTAGATTATTCATTTATTAGGTTTATCTCAGAGTGGGTAATGCACGATTACAGTGCTAAGTTTTGGGACTTTCTGTTTCTAGGATTTTCTTTGGAAATGATTATAATTCTTAATAGGGATGTTGATGGAAAAGAGAGTTTCAAGTTTCTATGTTAAAAGTGCTGAATTTTATATTATCATAAAATCCAGTTTAATATTTAAAAAGTTGGTGTTTAATGTTGATGCTCAACTTTTGACAACTTCAGGTTGTAGATAAAGCATTTGTTAGGAGTTCTAAGGAACTCCTTTCAAAACTAGAAATACAGAAGAAATTACAGAACTTGGCCTCCAGCCTTAGTGATAAAGACAGATTGTGTGTGTTGGGGGGGGTAGAAAAACAATAGCATGATCTCTGCAAGATTTATTAAATGCAAATTAAATCTATTCAGGAGGGACAATGAGAGATGGCAAAAAAGAAGGGTTTGAGAAGGAAAGCTTCAGCAGAGGTGTGTTTTAAATCAGGCAGCTGTCACTTCTAGGTGATGGAGAAGTAACAAGGAACTTAGATGGGAAGAATGTATAGAAGCAAAAAGTGGTGAGTTTTGTGAGAGAGACAGCAATGAGTTGGTAAATCTGAATTAAATGGCTTGGAAGGAAAATAAGAGATGGAATTTAAGAAATATGACTAACTTAGCTGATAGAGAATAAAGGAACGTCTGGTTCATATTCAAGAGCAATCTGATTAGTGGGGATTGTTGAACCAGATATTTGTGGATGATTTGGGTAGATATTTGAAGATGAGTTGTGAATGTGACTGGAGATATAACAGTTAGAGAGATATAGTAAGAATATCTTGTGAATCCTGAGGGAAAAAAAACAAAATGTGAAAATGGGATGATATGTGAACAGATTTGAGGGCAGTGTGAGTGAAGAACTGGCAGGACTTTTTGGATTGGACTGAAGAGGAATATTTGTGAAGGAGTCAGGAGTTAAAAATAAATTCTGAGGTTACTGGTCTGGAAGACTTGACTGCTGAATTATATTGTAAATTGTAATGGGAAAATTGAGAAAATGCTGAGATGGAGAGGGTAGATGAGCTCACTTTAAAAAATTTTTATATACAATAGGTTCTCTTTCAAATTCAGCGGACAGCAGTTGATTACTGGAAAGAATATTTAACATTCTAGTCTTTTAATTACAGTTTGTAATTTTTCTGTGCCTAAAAATGTTAGGTTCATATTTGTGAGCAGTAAACTAGAATGTTTTTTAAATGTTTTTTAAATGTTTTTAAATGTTTTTTAAAAATTCAAAAGAGAAAATAATTTTTAGCATAGATTTTTTTAAAATGCCTGCTCTTAAAAACTAGTTGTAATAGTTCTAAGAAATATATTTGAAAACAGTGAAAATACTGTGACTTAAACATTTAAGGTAACTTCGTATAGCTTTAACTTTATCTTGGTACATGCTTAAAACTTACATTTAAGGGCTGGGAATGTAACTTGCCTGATATGCATGAAGCCCTGAGTTTGATTCCTCAGTACCATATAAACAGAAAAAGCTGGAAATAGCGCTGTGGCTCAAGTAGGAGAGTGCTAGCCTTGAGCACCGAGAGGTTCGGGGATGGAGCCCAGGCCCTGCATTCAAGCCCAAGGACCAGAAAAAACAAAATAAAACTTTTATTTAAAAAGTGATTAGGGCTGCCAATGTGGCTTAGTAATAAGAGTGCTTGCCTAGCATGCATGAAGCCCTGGGTTCAATTCCTCAGCACCACATAAACAGAAAAAGCTGGAAGTGGTTATATGGCTCAAGTGGTAGAACCTCAGTTTTGTTTATATTTTATTTAATTTATTTTTTGTCAGTCATGGGGCTTGAACTCTGGGCCTAGCCACTGTCCCTGGGCTCTTCAGCTCAAGGCAAGCACTGTACCACTTGAGCTACAGCGCCACTTCTTGTAGATTGCTAGCCTTGAGCAAAAAGAAGCAGGGACAGTGCCCAGGCCCAGAGTTCTGGCAAATAAATAAATAAGTAATTCTTGGGGGAAAGTTATATTAAAATAACACTTGTAAGAGTTCTTCAGGGCTGGGAAGTTGGCTCAGTGGTAGAGCACTTGCCTTGCATGCCTGAGGCCCTGGGTTCGATTCCTCAGCACCACATAAGCAAAAAGAAAAAAGCCAGAAGTGGTGCTGTAGCTCAAGTGTAGAGCACTAGCCTTGAGCTGAAGAGCTGAGGGACAGCGCCCAGGCCCAGAGTTCAGGCCCCACGACCGGACCCCCCCCAAAAAAAAAAAAAAGAAAAAGAAAAAGAAAAGAGTTCTTCACTTAGTGATTGCTCTAGCAGAAATTAATAGTTGATTTTATTAACAAGTTTTTTTTTGGGGGGGTCTCAAGTTTCAATGAGCTATTTTGTTTATGGCTAGCACTCTGCCACTTAAGCAAACATCCCCTTCTAGGCTTTTTAGTAGTTAATTGGAGATGGAAGTCTTAAGGACTTTTACTGCTGAGGCTAGCTTTGAATCATAATCCTCAGATCTCAGCTTCCTGAGTAGCTAGGATTGTAGGGCATGAGCCACTTGCACCCAGCATGGGGAATTTTTTTGTTCACACCCAAGATTATCTGTTATTAAATATATAATAAGTACCTATAAAAGTCCTTCTTCAGACTTGTATGATATTTTATTCAAAATAGGTAAAGTAAGGGACTGCTAATGGAAATTTTTGTTAAAATATTGGTAATATAAGCTTTTGGTATAATATTAGGAAGAATTTATCTAATTTCCAATATTTAATGCTTAAATATGGGGACTGAGAAGAGGTAAGTCAGTTACAGTAATTTATTTTCTCATTTTATAAAAACTTTAGGTTAAGGTAGTTGAATAATATTCTGCAGTATTTAGTTGTGTGATGATTAAAGAGTATTTTCCAGGGAAGTTGTATAATCTGAAAATAATGTTATTAGAATCTAGCTGATTTCTTAGTTTTCTTGTGTTAATGATCGTTCATGTGTGAGACTGAAAATCGGAACTTTCGTTTTGCTTCTTTTCCAATTAGACTTAACCGTAGTTGTTAAAATACTTAAGATATTCATGTAAGAATTGTTGCTGTCATTGCTGTACCCTTAGAAGGCTAATTGTCAAGTGACAGCCACAGGCACTAGTATAGTTTCAAAGGAATGTAAAGATTCACAAATTTATTTGTGGTTGATAAGGAATTGTATTTAGAAAATAATAGGCCATCCTTTTTTTCACTGAAGCTCACATTCATTGCTTGAAGTTTTGACCAGTGTGGTTTAAAAAAAAAACCTACATAAATCAGATGAAATTTCAAAAACAAGAAATTTAAATTCCCACGCATTCATTAGGAAGCTCAGTTGATGTAGAGAATATCTCAGTCCCACGTTATTGTCAGTTCTTTTTTTGTACTTACATTGTGTGATCTGCTGAGTGTTTCCCTGTCCTTAATTTTGTGAAAATATGCTTCCCCCAAAGCAAATGGTACCTAAAAAGCAAGCTTAAAGCCAGTATTATTAAGTGATAAAGTAAAAATGTTAGACTTACTGAAAGGTGGCATATCTTTAGTGGAAGTTGGGTTATGGGAAAAATGATCAAGTATACGCAGTACAGTACTGAAATATGTTCATCCTGAATATTTACAGTTTTTTCTCATTGATGATCTTCTTGGGATCATACACCTGCTGATACTAAGGGTACACCCTGTGCTATCTTCCATATTGGACTTGAATTGCAAGCATGAGATACTGTTTTGGATAGACAACAAGCTTGGAAAAAGCTAGAATTCTAAGTGCTTGCAGCTGATTTTGAGGGGGGGAGGGGTCCAGTCGTGGGGCCTGAACTCTAGGCCTGGGCGCTGTCCCTCAGCTCTTCAGCTCAAGGCTAGCACTCTATCTCTTGAGCCACAGTGCTACTTCCGGCTTTTTTTTTTCTGCTTATGTGGTGCTGAGGAATCGAACCCAGGGCCTCATGCATGCAAGGCAAGCACTCTACCACTGAGCCACCTTCCCAGCCCAGCTCTATTTTTTAAAAAAAATTATTATTTTTTGTCGGTTGTGGGGGTTGAACTCTGGGACTCTTCAGCTCAAGCCACAGCCACTTCTGGCTTTTTTCTGCTTATGAGGTGCTGAGGAATCAAACCCAGGGCCTCATGCATGCAAGGCAAGCACTCTACCACTTAGCCACCTTCCCAGCCCTAGGAAGCTCTATTTTTATGTGAGCTCTGTGCATAGTGAAGGCTGAGAAATAGGCATATGCTGACCTTGTTGCCACAGTTCTGTAGTTATTTTAAGTAGTATGTGGGATTGAGAGCAAGGATGAAGATGGTAGAATGAGAAACTGGTACTTCTTTTCATGCTCTACCCTGCAATGGATAATGGAGGGTCAGAGCCAATGGTTGTAATAGTAGTGTATGCTGGTTTTAATAGGATCAGCCTGATTCCCCAGATACTGGTCTAGAAAGATAATCATCACTTAGCATTATTTTCTAGTTTCGTTTTTGATTTTGGAGGGGTTAGAGGAGAAGAAAGGGAAAATTTTTAAGATAATTATTTAAATTGGTTTGTGCTTTGGATTGAATAGTGAAATTTGATGCCCAGAAAGGTAGTCAACAGCTAGGCAAAAATATAAGGAACTGTGGTACAAAGAGGTAACATTTTCCTCTTCTCTTTTCTTACCTTTTCTTCTCCCTCCCTTCTTCCTCCTTCCCCCTCCCCCCTCTCTCTTTTTCTTTCTTTCCTTTTTTTTTTTTGTTCTGGTCCTGGGCTTGAACTCAAGGTCTACATCTTGTCCTTTAGCCTTTTCCCCTCAAGGTTAGTATTCTATCATTTAAGCCACAGCTCCACTTTTGTCTTTTTGTTGGTTAGTTGGAGGTAACAGTTTCATAGGTTTTCTTGCCTAGGCTGGCTTTGAACTATGATTCTCAAATCTCAAACTCCTGAATAGTTAAGATTATAATCGTGGACCATTGGTGCCCATTTTCTTTATTTTTTTTTCATTATCATGAATTGTATCATTGTACAAATTTTGTTTTAGAAAGGTAAAAATAAACAGTTTTAGTAGAAGTGGCTGTAAATTATTGTGTTATTAACATGTTATATACCTGAATAATTTCCAAATACTCTGCCAGATTCCACATGCAATATCAGTGCTATAAAGCAGCTAATATTATTATCTCTACTTTATAGATGATGTAGATGAGATTCCAAGATAGGAAAAAGTGTTGACCATTACTTGGCTGGGAAGTGGCTTTGCCAGGTATACTCAGGCTTCTGAATCTACAGCACTTGTTCTTTTTTTTGTTTTGTTTTGTTTTTGGGTCCAGTCATGGAGCTGGAACTCTGGGCCTGGGCGCTGTCCCTCAGCTCTTCAGCTCAAGGCTAGCGCTCTACCACTTGAGCCACAGCGCCACTTCTGGCTTTTTTCTTTTTGCTTATGTGGTGCTGAGGAATCAAACCCAGGGCCTCATGAATGCAAGGCAAGCGTTCTACCACTAAGCCACCTTCCCAGCCCAAGAGCACTTGTTCTTAAGATGTGTTGTAAAGTATAAATTCCAGAGATAAGTTGTAAGTATCTTTTGCTTTTAGGGTAATCTTTCTGTACTAATTTAGTGATAACTGTGGTAAGATTTTCATTATTAGTACTGCTTTGAAATTCTAGTTTTGTCTGTTAGCAAATATATTACTTATCCATTTATATTTGTGTAAACAATTCTTAGTTGTTCAAAAGTTTCAAGGCAAACTCCTTAAGACAAACATTAAAAATGAAAATATTAAGGTTTATGTTGACATAAGAAGTAATATATGATTTTTTTGTTTAATGTTAAGTCAGAGCATTCCATTGAAGAATAATGACAATTCATAAGTGAAGCTAGTATATTTATGTCCCAGGTTATATTAGTATGTCATTATTAAGTTTTAAAATTAGTCATTATTAAGGATTAGTTTCTTCATTTCTCTTCTAATTGCATATGCAAGTTTTCTTTACCCTTCTAAAATTTTATGCCAAATAGCAAGAAGTATTTTTAAAATTGTTTATTCAGGTAATTAGTCAGCTATATATTGGACATCATTAGTGTCTAAAATTTGGAATTATTTAGTATAGGCTCAATAGCTTCAAGGGAAATTACTCTGGGAATAGGTTCAAATAGGTTTAGGAGATATCACTCTGATAATTATCCAAAATACTTACCTAAAGAAGGTTAAAGTAGAGCTGGGGACCCATGGCTCATGCATATAATCCTAGCACTCAGGATGCTAAGATTGAAGGATCGCAGTTTGAAGCCAGCTCTGGCAGGAAAGTCTGTGAGACTCATCTCCATTAAACTACCAAAAGCCAGAAGTTGAGCTGTGGCCCAGGTGGTAGAGTGCTAGTCTTGAGAATAAAACTCAAGGATAGTGCAGTGCCCATGTTCAAGCCACAGGATCTGAGGGAAGAAAAAAGAAGGTTAAAGTATACTAACTTAACCCTTTTTTTTAAGTTTTGGCAATACTGGCATTTGAACTCAGGACCTTGGACTTGCTAGGCAGGCAGTCTGCTGTAGAGCTATGCTCCTAGCCGTTTTTTTTGCACTCATCAGTTTTTTGTTTGTTTGTTTGTTTTGTCGGTTGTGGGGCTTGAACTCTGGGTTTGGGCGCTGTCCTTCGCTCTTCAGCTTAAGGCGAGTGCTCTACTGCTTGAGCCATAGCGCCATTTCTGGTTTTCTAGTGGTTTATTGGAAGATAAGAATCTCGGGGGGGGGGGGGCTGGGAAGGTGGCTCAGTGGTAGAGTGCTTGCCTTGCATGCATGAGGCCCTGGGTTCAATTCCTCAGCACCACATAAGCAGAAAAAGCTGGAAGTGGTGCTGTGGCTCAAGTAGTAGAGCACTAGCCTTGAGCTGAAGAGCTGAGGGACAGCACCCAGGCCAAGTTCAGGCACCATGACTGGACCCCCCAAAAAAAGTCTTTAGTATTGTCCCAATACTATAACCTTCCAGGTCTTCTGTCATCCATCTACATTTATTACTTAGCAACAGGGCTTTATCTGTTTCAAGGTTTATTTTATAATTTTCTACTTGGTATATATGTGGAATTCCAGTTTGGAGTTTTACTTGCCTCTGTTTGTGGAATGCTTAGATGACATGGAATCATGGAATCATTTAAGCTTTTTTTTTTTTTTTTTTGGCCATTCCTGAGGCTTGAACTCAGGGCCTGGGCACTGTCCTTGAGCCTCTTTTCACTCCAGGCAAGTGCTCTACCACTTGAGCCGCAGCACCACTTCTGGCTTTTTCTGTTTTTGTGGTACTGAGGAATCAAACCCACGGCTTCATGCATGCTAGACAAGAATTCTACCACTAAGCCACATTCCCAGCCTTGTATAAGCTTTCTATGAGCTGTGAATAGCTATCTAGAAAACAAGTTTGCCAAATAACACTTCTGGCCTATGTAATGAAAATTTTAAAAATGCACATACCAGTTGTGCTGGGGAAAGAATTGTAGCAAAGTACTTTTCCTTCTTTTGTAGGTGTGAGGAATTCTTAGGGGATTAACTAAAACTGTAACTAAAAAAATTGGGTGTTTTAGGTTCTCCCCTTAAAATTTTTTAAAATTGAAATTAGGTGATTACATAAATTTTACATATTTCACAGTATTGTGGAATAGTGATACTTAATTAAAGTCACAAACACATTTTTAACCTTCACAAGGCAAATTGTCATTATCACAGCCTATAAAGTTTGTGGATATTGGGTGTTTTAGTCCCCCCCCCCTTTTTTTTAATGTGCTGATATTGTGAGGTAAGCTCAGGGCCTTGCATTCTTACTTGGCTTTCTTGTTCATGGTTGGTGCTCTACCATTTTAACTTTTTTTCTGGTTAAAGATTGAAGTCTAGAAGACTTTTATGCCTGGTTTGACTTGGAACTTTATCTTTCAGGTTTCAGCCTCCCAGGTAGATAGGATTACAGTATGATAGCTACCAGCACTCAGCCAAATCTTTATTTTCTGAACATGAATTAGATAAGGTAAAATGCCAATGTTGAAACAGTGAATATTTAGTAACAGTTAAAATGCTTCCCATTGTAAGATGGGTACTGGTGGTTTACCTGTAATCCTAGTTGCTTGAAAGGGTCATTATGGTTTGAGGTTTGTTTAGGCCTATATATGAGACCCCTTTATTACCAATAACGGATGGTTACATATCCATGGCAGGTATCTGTCGTCTTAGTTATCTGGCCAGGAAGCTGAGATTACAAGGACTGTGGTTCTAGGCTAGCCCAGGCAACAGTATCTTCCAGATTCCACTTCAGTTGAAGAAGTTGCATCTATCATCCCAAATAGACAAGAAGCCTTAACAGGCAATTGCAGTTCAGATGTAGACCCCAGCCAAAAGTGAGACACTCTCAAAATTACCATTGCAAAAACTAAAGGTGTTAGTTGTTTGTTGGAGCAAAGCCCTGAGTTCAAACCCCTGTTCTCAAAAAAAAAAAGCACCAAAACTTCAGATATTTAAAACATTATCTGTAATGCCAAGAAGATATCTTGTGTATATTTCTAGAAATATTTATTTCACGATGAAGAAAAAGACATAAGAAAATTTATTTTTTCCTTTAACTTTCCATTATCAGATCTTTAGATGAGAAAACCTGTTCTGAAAGATCAGAGGTACAGAGTATGACACTATCAGTGAAGTGTGCTCTTCTTTTTAAAAAAAAATTATTCTAGGAAGTGGTGCTGTAGCTCAAGTGGTAGAGCGCTCGCCTTGAGCTGAAGAGCTGAGGGACAGTGCCCAGGCCCAGAGTTCAAGCCCCACGACCGACAAAAAAAAAAAAAAAATAAATAAATAATAAAATAAAATAAAATAATATTTATAAAAAAAAATTATTCTAATTTTTTTCTTTAAGAGCATGTGGTTTTATTCTTCTGAACCACACATACCTTAGTGTGTGTGTGTGTGTGTACACATGCACGCGCGCATGTGTCAGTCTTAGGGCTTGAACTGTGGGCCTGGGCCCTGTTCCTGAGCTTTTGTGCACAAGGCTGGTGCTCTACCACTTGAACCACAGCTCCATTTATAGCTTTTTTGGTGCTTAATTGGGGATAAGAGTCTCATGGCTTGCCTGCCCAACTGGCTTTGAACCTCCATCTTAAGGTCTCAGTGTCCTGATTATAAGTATGAGCCATGAGCACCTAGTTATTTCTTATTATTTTAAAAAATTACTGTTTCTATAAATTAATACATTCATGAGATTAAACATTCAAATAGTATAGAAAGGCTTGAAATAGAAACCTTGCTATCTCTTCCTCAGCCTTCCTTTTCAGATAAAACTTTAATAGCTTTCTCTAGTAGTTCTTGTCATATTTTTAGTTTTAGTTTAGTTTTAAAATTAATGTTAGGTATTTCTGTCTCCTCATTATAATAGATATTATTTATTAGTATGTCTGCCTTTTGTTATTATGCTAATGTAATTATACCACTGTTTTTAGTTGAATATTTAAATTATTCTTAGCATCTAGACTGAACAAAATTCATAGCAGAAATGAGTTGGTACAATGTTCATATTTTCTCTGAAAACCAGCTTTACTAAGATTTAATTCACATACCATAAAATCCATCATTTGAAGTGTAAATTTTATTGGGTTTTAGTATGCCCATTGAGTGTTCAACCATCACCATGATTTAATTTTAGGATTCTTTTAACATCTCAGAAAGAATCCTTTACCTATTAGTGGTCATTTAGGCAGCTGCTAATCTCTGTATTCTTATTCTGAACTTCAAATAAGTGGACTTATCTACCACGTGCTCATGGGTCTTGAACTCAGAGCCCGTGCATTTTCTTTTAGCTCTTTTACTCAAGGCTATGCTCTGCCACTTTGAGTCATAGCACCACTTCCGGTTTTCTGGTGCTTATGTGGAGATAAGAGTCTTTCAGACTTGCCTGCCCAGGCTAGTTTTGAACTGAGATCCTCAGATCTCTACTTCCTGAGTAGATAGGATTATAGGTGTGAGCTACCAGCGCTTGGCTTATATGGCCTTTTGTGACTTTTACGTAGCATAATGTCTTCAAGATTGTTCCATGTGGCACATTATATTAGTGTTTCCTTCCTTTGGTTGCTGAATAATATTTTACTATATAGAAATACCACAATTTATGTATGCCTTTATTAGTTTATAGATATTTAGATTGTTGCTGCTTTTTGGCTAGTATGAGTAATTCCTGTTGTGAATATTTGTGAACAAATTTTGTTGTAGACATGTATTTGCAGGTCTTCTAGATATGTACCTAGTAGTGCAATTGTTGGGTTATATATATGTATACATATATATATATATGTAAATTCTATATTTAACATTTTTAAGGAACTATGGAACATTTCCAAAATCATAATCACATCTTCTTTAATATTTTTTTTCTTTTTTCTTTTTGTCAATGTGGGACTTGAACTCAGGGCCTGGCACTGCCCCTGAGCTCAATGCATGTTGCTCTACCATTTTGTTTTTCTGGTTAATTGGAGATGAGAGATCTCAGTCTCCTGCATAGCTAGGATTACAGGGGTGAGCCATTATCCCCATTATCCCATTTAACAGACTTCTCTCAGGATTGTTACCTACCCTGCTCCCCGCCCCCCCTTGCCCCTCTCTTTTCCTGGAATGTCCTGTTTCTTAGAGCCCTCTTTTTTTTTTTTTTTTTTTTTTTTTTGGTTGGTCGTGGGGTTTGAACTCTGGGCCTGGGCACTGCCCCCTCAGCTCTTCAGCTCAAGTCTAGCGCTCTACCTCTTGAGCTACAGCACCACTTCCAGTTTTCTGGTGGTTTATTGGAGATAAAAGTTTCACGGACTTTCCTGTAGGGGCTGGCTTTGAATCACGATCCTCAGGTCTCAGCCTCCTGAGTAGCTAGGATTACAAGCGTGAGCCACCTGAGCCCGGCTTAGAGCCCTCTTTCTGTTGCTGGTGTCTGACCTGGTTGTTTTCCTGGACCCATTAAACAGATGTCATCTTCTGATTTCATTTATTGCTCTTCAGGGTTGGCTGTCCTGTTATGCTAGATCCAATATCTTTGTTTCACTAAATATTTACTATCTCATATAATCTTCCAAAGTCAGCCAGCAGTGCCCAAATTACTAACCAACTGTTCAGTGAAAATAATCTGGAAAAGTTCCTTTTTTGTTCCCTCTTTCTGCCTCCCTTCCCTTCTGGCCTCTTGGGTGTACTGGGTACTGGGATTATTAGCATCTTCCCTCCTCCCTCCTGCACACTGGACTCATTTTGTTTTCTTAATTTTTTGGGGGTGAGGGTTCGGTCATGGGGCCTGAACTCTGGGCCTGGGAGCTGTCCCTCAGCTCTTCAGTTCAAAGCTAGCACTCTACCACTTGAGCCACAGTGCCACTTCCGGCTTTTTTCTTTTTGCTTATGTGATGCTGAGGAATCGAACCCAGGGCCTCATGCATGCAAGGCAAACGCTCTACCACTGAGCTACCTTCCCATCTTCATTTTGTTTTCTATATTTGCTCCAGATGGGTAGTTAGGAAGATTACACATTTTGGGGGGCAACTTTTTTGTATGGAGGGATAGAAAAACAGATGTCAGCAGGTTATCATTATAGTCAACTAATTTATTGCCAGTTCTGGGGCTTGAACTGAGGGCCTGAGCTGCTTTTGCTTAAGGCTAGCACTCTACCACTTGGGCTACAGTGCTTTTTCTGTTTATATAGTGCTGAGAAATCGAACCCAGGGCTTTGTGCATTCTAGACAAGCACTCTACCGCTAAGCCACATTACCAGCCCCTACAACTCTTAATATTAAGAAATTGTTTAGATTAGAGCTTTTCAGAATTAGACAAACCATATAGACAAATTTCAAATTTCCTGTGGGTCATATAAAGGAAGACATGCATGAGATAAAATTTAATGTTTTACTTAAATCTAAAATTCAATATATAATGAATGCAAAATTTTTTATATTTATTTTTTGGTAATCTTCATAACCTAGTATTTCACACTTAACATAAAGATTTAAGTAGCATTTCAAGTGTTCAGTAAATACAAGGTGCTAGTGGTACTGTATTTAGGTTCAGAATTTTGTTCAGGAACTACATTACTATTTTGAACCTAACAAATAACACTTTTTAGTGATTTTCAAGTAATAGAATGTATGTCTGGTTTAAAACATTTTATTGATTTGTGTCATTTTGTGTGTTTGTGTTGTGGTATGTGGTGTGTGTGTGTGTATGTTTGCAGTTTATTTTGCAGGTTTATCTCATTAAAGAAGATAAATTTGCCAGGCACTAGTGGGTCATCCCTGTAATTCTAGCCACTCAGGAGGCTGAGATCTGAGGATTGGGGCTCAAAACCAGCCTGAGCAGGGGAGTCCATGAGACTTTCCAATTAACCACCAAAATACCAGAAGTAGAGCTGTATGTAGATCAAGTGGTAGAGCACTGGCCTTGAGCACAAAAGCTTATAGAGACAGTGTCCAAGCCTGCATTCAAGCCCCAGGATCAACGTACACACACAAAGGGTGAGTTTTATGTTCCCTGAAGGTGCTTACTATGGGGAGTAATGATTCCCACCCCCCTCCCCCTATGTTTTAGCATAGTTGTTACCTGACTATATTTGTTGTTGCTGCGATTGTCCTGGCCTCAAGAAATTTGAATGGGCCAAATGGTCTTTGTTAAATGTTCTTTTCTCTTGATGTTTCGTTTGATGACTTAGTCACTCATTCTTTACCCTGAGGCCTGAGATGCACTTGGATATAACTACCGCTGCACTCTCTTTGACCTTTATCTTCTGCCTTATATTCTAGCCAACTTACTTGCTAATTCCTTCTTTCATAGGAGCTCATAAGTTCTGACATGGCATAAATATTTTACTCACCTTCATATTCCCTGCAGTGTAAAAACATAGTGCTTTGTATATTAAGTCACTTAATACATATTTACATTGAAGGCAGTTTGTCAAGGTACTGTGGTGTATAGTAGTGTGATGGTAAGGAATTTCTAGGTCACCAAATTATTACTGATACCTAGACACATTTAAAGTTTTGATTTTTGAGAACTTAAGAAGTTAAACTATTTTTTCTTAAATGTGAAGGAACAGTAGTAGGGAAGGGAAAGAGAAATACACACATTCATTCCTCTGTGTGCTTAGCAATGTGTGGCTTTGAATTCTTTGGATGTGTGAAAGAAAGAGTGAAAGAATCCAGGTTCTGGGTTGTAATACCTTTGAAACATTGAATATATACAAGTCCTCTAGTATTTTTATTTTGAATGGATGAGGATAGAAAAGAGATTTATAAAAGGGAAACTTGATATTAGTGTCTTTTCACCAAGTAGCCTATTCTGTAAATACTAGGAATAAATTAAAGATTTAAGTATAAACAATTTTTCTTCATGGATGTACTTAAGTATGTAATTGTATTGTGAGAGAGAAATGAAAACTGAATCTTTAATGATAGATTTTTTGATGAACTTGAATGTAACAATAGATTTTTGATAAACTAGAATGCATTATACTATCAGTTTTAGCACTTTCCCAAGTGGTGAAAGTGCTAATAACAGAATAGATTCTATAGTTAAATATGGCTATCTAATTTGGTTTGAGAAGGAATTGTTTCCCATTGATCAGCATAGTGCATATATACCTCCATGACATGCTTAGTTGGCTTAAGTTAAAATTCTTTTTTTTTTTTTTTTGGGTCTGGTTGTGGGGCCTGAACTCTGGGCCTGGGTGCTGTCCCTCAGTTCTTCAGCTCAAGGCTAGCACTCTACTTGAGCCACAGCGCCACTTCCGGCTTTTTTCTTTTTTCTTATGTGGTGCTGAGGAATTGAACCCAGGGCCTCATGCATGCAAGGCAAGCGCTCTACCACTGAGCCACCTTCCCAGCCCTAAGTTAAAATCCTTAGACATGGAGAGATTTGTTTTCTCTTTAAGTAAGGAAATACTTGGCTAAGCCTTTCTTGAAAGAGAAGTAAAGAACAAGGTATTTAATTCTATTTATTATTATTATTTTTATTAAGGAGAGGTTCATTGTGACATTTTCACACATGGATAAATGTATCCCAATCAACTTCATCCCTTCTGTTTGGCCTTCCTTACTCCCTTCCCTCCCTTCTTAAAAGTTTCAACAGGTTTCACAAACATGATGTATCTAATTCTTTTTAAGTTCACTTGAACATAAGGGATACATTTTACCTAGCGGCTTCTAAAACTTTTAATATGCAATTTCTGCTTAGCTCTTTGGAAGTTAAGACCCGGTGGTGGTGGCTCAGGACTGTAATCCTAGCTACTCAGGAGGCTGAGATCTGAGGGTCATGGTTCAAAGCCAGCAGGGACAGGAAAGTCCATGAGACTCTTATCCCCAATTAACCACCAGAAAACCAGAAGTGGCACTGTGGCTCAAGTGGTAGAGCACTCTCCTTGAGCTGAAGAGCTCAGGGACAGCGCCCAGGCCCAGTTCAAGCCCCACAACTGACAAAAAAAAAGAAGAAAAAAAAAAGAAAGAAAAAGTTAAGGAATAGCTATGTATTTTGTTAGACAGATAAAATATTTTAATATTGTATTTCTGCTTTACATGGCTGCATGTGAACGTTTTAGAAAGAATAACAATTATTAGTAAGAAGCAAAATAGGCGGAAGCGGGCCCATTCCTGGGTCCTTAGTCTTTAGTGTTTCCTGTGTAGTGTATGTCTATAAATTACACACCATTTGTTCACTTTCAGTATTTAGCAGTAAGATACTTGAAATGCAGTTTTACATTTTTCTTGTTGAAGAAAAAACAACACATCCATATTTTTTGTTTTTATCACATATTTCCAAGAAAGCTTGTGTACACTGTGAGATTTAGGGAAGATTAAAGGTACTACTTATGACTAAAGAGAGTGGAAGAGGAAACTAGAAAAAAAGTTTCAGCTTATGGTAGGTATTGATTTTCCCTGGTTATTATTTGGTGGTGGCTAGATCTTTTAGTACTAATATTGGGTTCAGCTACCGTTCCCCCTGGCCCCCCTTTTTTAAACTTTACTTTGGCAGTGTTTGAGACTATATTTTTCCCTATTTAATGTATGGGGAAGCTGAGGTAAACATGTTTTAAATGACTTATTTAAGGTCTTACAGCTAGCAGAAAATATGTACAAATGTTAACTCATGCCCTCCAGACTTACTCATTATATTATTGCATTGAACTAAGTAATATAATACTTTCTTATTTGCTGCATCTACAAGACAAATATACTTTATAAATGAGAAAACTGAGTTTATAGCTGTATGTTGACTTATTAACTGCCATATGATCTCCATAATTTGGAAAGGAAATAGATTGTATTATGAAAATGGATGTTTTTTTTCTTTTTTATATTATTTTATTGTTATTGTAAAGGTGATGTACGAAGGGTTTACAGTTACATAAGTCAGGTAATGAGTACATTTCTTTTCAAACAGTGTCACCTCTTCGAAAATGGATGGTTTATTTGTCACTTTTTGATTAGTTTTATTTTTAGTTTTTTTTTTGTTGTTGTTGGTTGTGGGGCTTGAACTCTGGGCTTGGTGCTATCCCTCAGCTCTTCAGCTCAAGGCTAGCACTCTACCACTTGAGCCACAGTGCCACTTCCAGCTTTTTCTGCATATGTGGTGCTGAGGAATCGAACTCAGGGCCTCATGCATGCAAGGCAAGCACTCTACCACTGAACTACCTTCCCAGCCCTGTGAGATGGGTTTAGTTTGCATTTCCTTTATGACTAAGGATGTTGAAAGTTTCTTATGTATTTATTAATCATTTACATTTCTTCTTCTTTTGTTTGTTTTTGTCAGTTGTGGGGCCTGAACTCTGGGCTTGGGCACTGTACCTGAGCTCTTCAGCTCAAGGTTAGCACTCTACCACTTGAGCTGCAGCACCACTTACTGCTTTTTCTGCTTATGTGGTGCTAAGGAATCGAACCCAGGGCCTCGTGCATGCAAGGCAAGCACTCTACCACTGAGCCACTTTCCCAGCCCTACATTTCTTCTTGTGAGAACTTTTGTTCAGTTCACTTGCCTATTCATTAATTGAATTATTTATCCTTTGTTCTTTAATATTTTAAGTTCTATATATACTCTGGATATTAATCTTTGTTGAATTGCTAGCAAAAGTGTTCTTTCATTCAATTGGTTGTTTCTTAATTCTGGTGTTTGTTTTTTTAACCTATACAGAAACTCTTAAATATGATCTAGTCCCATTTTGTTAATTCTTGTTCTTGTTTCCTGGACAATCATTTGTTGGGGCTATCCTTTTCTCCAGTGTTTTGTCAGTGTTTTTAATTCATCTCTTTTATCTTTAATTTTTATCATCAACCTTTGATGCCCTGTTTAACTTCTAATTCTATTACCTAGACTTCTGATTGGATTTTTTATTTAGCAACTGAACCTTTTATGTGCAAGATACCATTTTTTCAAGATTTCCATCTTTATTGAGTTCCCCTTTAATAGCTTGCATCTTCCTCTTTTTTTTCACTCAGCTGTTTGTATTCTCTTGTGTTTGTTTTATCTTGTTTGTATCCTTGAATTCACTCTGGTGTTTAAACATCATTTTCTTCTTGTACTTTTTTTACTCTCTCTTTATTGTAGCATTAGTTGTTTTGTTTTGTTTTTTTTCCCCAGTCCTGAGGCTCAAACTCAGGGCTTGGGCACTGTCCCTGAGCTTCTTTTGCTCAAGGTTAGCACTGTTATCACTTGAGCCACAGTGCCACTTCTGGCTTCATGCATGCAAGTATATACCACTAAGCCCCATTCCCAGCCCTATGGCCTATGGCATTAGATTTTTCTTTGTTTGTTTGTTTTGTTTTTGTTTTTTGTTAGTTGTGGGCTTGAACTCTGGGCCTGGGCACTGTCCCAGAGCTCTTCAGCTCAAAGCTAGCGCTCTACCACTTGAGCCACAGTGCCACTTCCAGTTTTCTGGTAGTTTATGGGAGATAAGAGTCTCATGGACTTTCCTGCCTGGGCTGGCTTTGGACCGCAATCCTCAGATCTTAGCCTCCTGAGTAGCTAGGATTACAGGGGTGAGCCACTGGCGCCCCTTGTTTTATAATTAGGGCAGTAACAGAAAGGAGAAAGAGGGGATAGTTCTATTAGAATAGTATTAGATATTTGGTTATAGGGTAAGATAGGTTGAGAAGGCATGAGAGCTAGCTTTATAGGAGAGGTTAATGAGAAGTAGAAAGTAGAAAAAAAGTAATGTGTTTGATAAGGGAGAGGAGAGATAAAGTAGGAGGGGTTGAGCATGTCTGGGCACACGCACTCACGCACACCAGACAACACCACTGGCCAAGGAAAAGAGAAAGAAAAAGAAGCAACTCTCAAAGCTGCTAGCACAATATAAAAACAAACAAAAATCCCCCAAACTGATATTTCAGTCATCTAGTTACTAGGTATGGGTATAGGTAATGAGAAAGAATTAGGGATAGGGGAATAGGATTAGAAGAAAATATGATAAGGAAAGCATTCCACTTGTCAATAGAAGGAGGGTATAAATGGGAGTGAGCATGATACTATGGGAAGGGTATGATATTATGATTTGAAAGGGAATACTAAAAGGCAAATAGTGTAATTCAGGTCTGGTGATTCTAGAGAAAAGAGAAGTAAAATAGAAATTAAATGGGAACAGGTAAGAGGATGACACAAAAATGTAGATGTTAAAAGGCAAATACCCTTTATAAGAGTACAGTTAAAAAAAAGCAAACATACAACAAAATAAAATACTAAATCAAAACAAGAACTAAGACACACAGACTACACAGATTTTTATTTATTTATTTTGTTTATTTTTTTGTTGGTTATGGGGCTTGAACTCTGGGCCTGGGCACTGTCCCTGAGCTCTTCAGCTCAAGGCTAGCGCTCTACCACTTGAGCCATAGTGCCACTTCAGTTTTCTGGTGGTTAATTGGACATAAGAGCCTCACAGACT
Source organism: Dipodomys merriami (assembly GCF_024711535.1). Taxonomy (NCBI): domain Eukaryota; kingdom Metazoa; phylum Chordata; class Mammalia; order Rodentia; family Heteromyidae; genus Dipodomys; species Dipodomys merriami. The sequence continues at coordinate 74,287,939 of NW_027203381.1, forward strand.
TATCTGCCTGGGCTGGCTTTGAACCATGATCCTCAGATCTCAGCCTCCTGAGTAGCTAGGATTATAGGCGTGAGCCACCAGCACCCGTCAACACACACTTTTATATAGCAAAATAGAAGTTTTGATCAGTAGTACGTGCATACATATATACATATGAGTGTGATGAGTGTGTATATTTTTTCTTTTTCTTTTCTTTCTTTCTTTTTTTTTTTTTGTATAAGAGGCTGCTTTAGGTTTGGGTGTTAGGGCTTTGCTTCTCTCAGAAGACCTTACTTAGAGTCGGGCCCTAAAGATTTTAAACTAGTGGCTGATGCTGCTATTAATTGACATAGCCAGGAGTCCTAAGGGTGTTTTGCTGCCAGACATCTGGAGCAGCTGTCTCTATCTAATGGTGGGCTGTGCTAGGCTTTTTTGAGCTGCTGCACAAACTATGGCGTAGCTTACCAGCGAGTGCCAGGTGTGTGCTGTGCCTCTTTGGTGTTGCAGCTCTTTCCAAGCTCTTTGCACAGCTGCCACCCAGGTGCCTCTGCTATCTGGGTCAGGTCAGCTCTGTCTCTTGTACCGTCACTGGGTTTCTCTAGCCTCTGGTTTTTAATCTCTGATAGACATTTCGACCCTCACCTCACACACCTCTTCTAACTGATTTATACACACGTTCTATGGCAAAGAGTCCTGTGAGTCAAGATAATTGCTCCTTGTTTCTGGGCGGGCAATTTTTCTAAAGATGGTGACTCTGTTGTTCTCTGAGGTATAGGGAAGATGTGAAGTTTCTTAGTTTCCCCAGTCCATCCTCTCACAGTGGATTTAGTCACCGCCTCCCAGACCCCTGTGCTAGAGATGAGGCTTGCACAGTTGAATTTGACAATCCTTTGGCCTGATCAACCCCAGATTCCTTTCCCCCAGCTGATAAAGCTGGAAACCTGCTTTTAACTCCTTGTTGGGAGTCTAGGTTCTGTGCCTTGTCCATTCTTTCCATTTTTTCTTCAGAATCTGATGACTTTTGTGTCATTGGATTCTTTCCAGTTACAGAGTGAAAATTTTTCCTCTTTCCTTGCCTCTCTGTCTCTATAGTTACTTTTCAGATAAAGCCTTGTGGTTTTTGTCAGGGATAGGACTCAAACTATCATCTTCCTATGTATTACCTGAATAGCTGTGACTACACCAGGCCTGGCTTAATAATTGAGATGAGATTTTTCTGGCTGGCCTTGAACTGCAAACTCCAGATATCTTCTTTTTTTGTAGATGGAATTACAGGGATAAATCACTGTGTCTGGCTAGTTTAGAAGTCTTATTTATTGTTGAGTGTTATGGAGTCTTGAATTCCACTCCTTGGTCTTGCTAGAGCTCCACTACTTAAGCCCTGCTCCCAGACTTTTTTAAATTTTTGCTTCAGTTAATTTTTAATTTTAGCTGGCCTGCGACTGTAGTCTTTCTATTGGTGCCTTTGAACTGTGATTACAGGCATTTGGTACCATGTTCTGCTTGCTTTTTTGAGATAGAGTCTAGATAAATTTCTTTTTCTTTCCCTTCCTTCCCCCTTTCTCACATAGTGTGAAAAAGTCACACTATGCTACCTGTGCTAGCCTCAAACTTGTGATCCTCCTGTCTCAACCTCCTGACTGCTTGAAATATAGCTTTGTACCACTCTGCTTGGTTGTTTTCTGTTTATTTTTGTTTGTTTGTTTTGCCTGTCCTGGAACTTGAACTCAAGGCCTGGGTACTGTTCAAGGCTAGCACTCTACTACTTGAGTCATATTCCTAGCCCTATTTGTTGTTGTTGTTTTAAAACTTTAAGTGCTATCAGTTAAGCTTTATGTTGAATAATGGGTGAAGATTATTGAATAGAAGTAGGGCTTTTTTTTTTTAAGGTGGCCTTGACAAGGCAAGGCCTCAAAAATTGGAATATGACTCAGTGTTGTTCTTCTCCACAGAAATCTTTAGTAAAAGGCCAAAGATTTATACGATCTGAAGAAAAACCAGAGTATACAGTAGGACTTTAAAAAATGACTTTGAGATACTTTTCCTTGTTTGTCGTTTATATGTATAGATTGTATATATTTGTGTGTACTTTCTAAATTTGCTATAATTCTTGCTATAAAATCTGTAAGGTGGTGTGAACTGTTAAGTTCTTCTTTACATTCCCCTAAAGACTCAAACCTAGTTTTGGGGGGAAAAAATCAAGGAATTTTTTATTGTTTTAATCTAGTATGGCTTGATACTAAAAGTAAATCAGATAATGTGAAGCTGCCTATTAACCATTAGAATGAAATGTATTTTTTTTTTCCCTCCTGTGCCAGTTCTGTGGCCTATATTCAGAGCCTGGGCGCTATCCCTCAGCTTTTTTGCTCAAGGCTAGCACTCTACCACTTGAGCTACAGCTCCTCTTCTGGCTTTTTGGTGGTTAATTGGAGATAAGAGTCTCATAGACTTTCCTGTCTGGGCTGGCTTTGAACCATGATCCTCAGATCTCAGCATCCTGAGTAGATAGGATTAAGGGCATGAGCCACCAGTGACCAGCAGAAATAATTTCTTTAAAAACAGGGAAACCCCTTGCCTATCGTATTCATCACTGGATGTCCAGTACCTAGGACAGCGACTTAGCTCCTCATGCTTTCCATCCTTTTTTTCTCCCCTTGTTTCACTAGATATTGTAATTGAATCACAGTATGCAAACCATTCTCTGTCCTTTTTTTTAATTTGTCAGTATATCGTTGACATTTTCCTATAACACTATTTGAAGTATTCTTTAAAGTGATATGAGCAAATGGAGAAACTACAGATTATTCTATTGTAGTTAGATCATTTTTTAGTTTTTAGGTAGTTGTTTTTTTTTTTTTTTTTTTTTTTTTTGGTCAGTTTTAGGGCTTGAACTCAGGGCCTGGACATTGTCCCTGAGCTTTTTTTTTGTTTTGTTTTGTTTTGTTTTTGTCGGTCGTGGGGCTTGAACTCTGGGCCTGGGCGCTGTCCCTCAGCTCAAAGCGAACGCTCTACCACTTGAGCTATAGTGCCACTTCCGGTTTTCTGGTGGTTTATTGGAGATAGGAGTCTCACAGTCACTCCTGCCTGGGCTGGCTTTGAACCGCGATCCTCAGATCTCAGCCTCCTGAGTGGCTAGGATTACAGGCGTGAGCCACCAGCGCCCGGCTGTCCCTGAGCTTTTTCTATTCAAGGCTAGTGCTTTACCTCTTTGAACCACAGTGCCACTTCCTGTTTTCTAGTGGTTAATTGGAGATAAGATTCTTACAGTCTTCCCTGTCCAGGATGGCATTGAACCAAGATCCTCAGATCTCAGCCTCCTGTGTAGCTTGTATTTTCTCTCTGACTTAGGAATTAGTATTTTATTTTGACATCTTAGCAGAGGATACTATTTTAGTGTTATGATGTGGTGACAGTGTGTAACTTCATGTAGGTTCATGAAACTTGCTCATAGCAACATCTTTTAAAATGCATATGATTATCCTGACTATGAATATTGGAGTGATTTACTGTAAAATATTTTTCATAGGCAAACCACACAGGAGGAATACAAATAGCCAACATGTGAAAGAAGGATCAATTTAATATAACTGAGGAAAATAAAAATAAAATGAAATAAACTTAACACTCATTTCCCAAAAGATTGAAACTATCATATTCACTTTGTGACAGGAGTTTTCCAGAGCTATATTGCTTTGGCAAATAAATTTGGATTTTTTTTTTCCTGGAACACAGTCAGAGTTTTGGAAGTTATACTTGTGGGGTTTTAAGAAAAAAATAATTAAAGATATTTATATATTTGAATATACAAGTGTTTGTTCTGGGACTAAACAGTAGATTTAAACAGTAGTAACTTTCCTGTATCAAATAATACACTTATTAATCCTCTCAGTAGTCCTAAGATACACATCAGGATGACAATAATGTAGAAAAACATTTGACATGGAAATACATTTTTTTTTGGACTGGGCTTGAACTCAGGGCCTGGGTACTGTCCCTGATCCTCTTTGTACTCAAGACTAGTGCTTTATCACTTGAACCACAGTACCACTTCTAGCTTTATTGGAGTAGTTTATTGGAGATACGAATCTCATGGACTTTTCTGCCCTGGCTTGCTTCAAACTGTGATCCTCAGATCTAAGGCTTCTAAGTAGCTAAGATTACAGGCATGAGCCACTAGCACCTGGCTTAGAAATAAATTAATAATGGATGACAACACATTGCGAAGGTTTGTACTTAGAATGTGATTCCATTGACTACAGCAAATCTAGAGAATAACCTCTGAGAATACTATCCAAAATTAAGTAATTACCTTCCTAACATCTTTCCTTTTTTCTATCTTTACTTTCTAAAATTTTTTGACAGTGAACATTGGTAGTGTAATTTTTAAAAAATGTTATATTTTAAAGTCTCCTTTGATTTTTGCACAAGGTTTATTTCAGGAGTCCTATAAACAGTAAACCCTCTAGGTAATTTTAAAATATAAGTTCTTTAGTAACAAGTTAATTCTATAGAAATACTTGTGCATGATAGAGGAACTGAAATTATGCTTACTTGTACAATCTTTGCTTTCTGCTAATTCAGTGCTGTATTTTGAGGATAGAAGTGGAAAAAATAGAAAGTCAAGCATCTAAAGTTGGTTGCCTGACAGTAACATCATTGTTGATGGCTGTTGAAGCTTTCCTAAAAGTGAATGAATGAATGAATGAATGAATTGGCTACATTTTTATGATATTGCAGTCAGATATTTATTTTTCCTAGTCAGAATCTAATTTACTATATAGTTATTGCTTTATCGTTGCTCATTCATTATTTGTTACTTCATCTTTCTATGTGTGTGCATGTGTGTGCGTGTGCGTGTGTGTGCATGTGCGTGTGTGTGCGTGTGCGTGTGTGTGTGTGTGTGTGTGTGTGGTACTGTGGTTTGAACTCAGCCTCATGCTTGCTAGGCAGGCATGTTAACCATCTGAGCCACATCTTCTACCTGGTCAGGCCTACACTATGACCCTCTTAATGTGTTTCCCATGAAGGTGGCATGCCAGGCACATGGCCTTATGTCCAGATTTTTATTGAGATGGATTCTTGTAGACTTTTTTTGTCTAGGCCAGTGACTATAATCTCTGTTTCCCAAGTAGCTAGGATTGCAGACATGAGCTAACATGCTTGGCTTCTTTCCCTTTTCCCTTGCTGCCACTGCCTCCTCCTCCTCCTCCTTCTCCTTTTTTTGGGGGGGTCGGTCATGGGGCTTGAACTCTGAGCCTGGGTGCTCTCTCTGAGCTCTTCAGCTCAAGGTTAGTGCTCTAGCCTTTGAGCCACAGCGCCCCTCCTGTTTTCTGGTGGTTCATTGGAGATAGGACTCTCACAGACTTTTCTGCCCAGGCTGGCTTTGAACTGCAATCCTCAGATCTCAGCCTCCTGAGTAGCTAGGATTACAGGCATGAGTCACCAGCACCTGGCATTCCTTTCATTCTTTTTGTAGTACTGGTTTTCATTCAGGGCTTCATGCTTTTGTGCTTGCAGACACTCTACCACATGAGCCATACCCTTAGCTCTTTTTGTTTTGAGTTTTTCAGGTATGCTGTCAGTTGTTTTTCAGGTGCACTTCTTGACTTTGTTGATCTCAAATTTATCTTCTACTTCTTATGTAACTGGGGTTACATGCATAACCATCTTACTCCACTTGTTTGTTGAGATAGGTGGATCTTGCTAACTTTTTGCCTATTATTGACCTCAAATTGTGATCCTTCTGATGTCTACTTCCTGAGAATTCCTGGGATTATAGGTATCAGCCACGAGCCACTTGTCTTCTTTTTTTTTTTGGCTGGTCATGGGGCTTGAACTCTGGGCCTGGGTGCTGTCCCTGTGCTCTTCAGCTCTTGAGCCACAGCACCACTTCCGGTTTTCTGGTGGTTTATTGGAGATAAGAGTCTCACGGTCTCTCCTGCCCGGGCTGGCTTGAGCCGTGATCCTCAGATCTCAGCCTCCTGAGTAGCTAGGATTACAGGCCTGAGCCAGAAGCGCCCGGCGAGCCTTTTGTCTTCTAAAAGTTGGTTTCTTTAAAATCTTCTGAACCTTAGCTTACACTTTGTGTTGTTCCTGCACTGTACAAGAAGGGGGAAAAATGAGTTCACCAGGTTACTGCTAATGAATTTGATCTATCTAGGGCAATAGTCTTGCTAATTTTATATGTTTTCATCTTTTAAGACTTTATTAAAATATTTTTCTTAGGTATTATACCGCTTGTTTAAAAAATTACTGCCCCGAACCTTACACTTCCCACTTCCCTTTCAACTAAGACTCTAGTCTGTACATTTGTTACTTTGTAATATATAACTTGTATGTCTACTGTAACTTGTGTGTCTACTTTTCCTTTTGTTCTGTCCTGTAAAAATGTTAGCTCCATTAATGCAGGGTTTTGATATTTTCATTAGGTCTTTGGATAAGCTCAAAGTTTGGAATGATAGATAATCTGGCACATGAGATTTTAACAGTTTTTTTTTTTTTTTTTAATAAACACATAGAAGCCATCAGTATTGTTAGGTAGGTAGATTGGTATGTAGTTGGTAGAGGTAAAATTAAGTGTTCACAGAAGTTTACCGTTCCATAGTTTGGTGATAGTGTTGTCTCATTTTAAGTCTAATAATAGAATTAAGTTATAGTCAAGAATTTCAGAAATTTGTTCCCTAGTCATAGTAGTTTATTAAATATTCTTTTTTTTTTTTTTTTTTGTCCAGTCATGGGGCCTGAACTCTGGGCTTGGGCATTATCCTTCAGTTCTTCAGTTCAAGGCTAGTGCTCTACCACTCGAGCCACAGCACCACTTCTGGCTTTTTCTGCTTATGTGGTATTGAGGAATGGAACCCAGGGCCTCATGCATGCAAGGCAGGCACTCTACCACTGAGCCTCCTTCCCAGCCCATTAAATATTCTTAAATGAATACCAACTAAGATTTCAGCGATCTTACTTTCTTGCTCTCCTGTTCTACTTTTGCATTATACCCCAGGATATTGTGTTTTTGAGTACTTTCAATTGGAAATTGGATGTTGTACAAAAGTGAGTTGGATAAAACGTGCTGCAGAGTAGCTTTTTTGATATTAAAACTGTTGTTCAATATTAATTAGCAACACAGCTTTCTTTAAAAGTTTTTACTTGAGTAATAATGAAACTCAATATTAGAAACAGTTTTAGGCAGTCCATGGCCTCTGCAATTACTCATCTAACACTCAGGGCCAACCACATGCTAGGCCCTGTTAGGCCTCTCAAAGTAGAAAAATTAAATATGGATGATTGAGTAACTTTTTTTTTTAAGTTCCATATTGCTGCTTCTAGGTTTGAGGTTTCCTAAAAGGCAAAGGAATTTATTTCCTTGGCTATTTTGAGGTTTGATTTAATTAAAATACAAAAGTTAATGTGAGTCATAATTATTAAGGTCATGTCTAATCATGTAATTTTGGTGACAATTAGCTAGTGTGCTAGAGTTTGCATGCTTGTTTCTTTTTGAAGGAATTAACATTTAGTGAGTATTAAGCCTTATATCTTTACATGCTTATTCCCTTAGCATAGTTCTTATAGCAATACTCAGAGAAAGAAATTACTACTTGTGTTTTATAAATAAGAAAAGGAGGGACTGGGAAGGTGGCTCAGTGATAGAGTGCTTGCCTTGCATGCATGAGGCCTTGGATTCGATTCCTAAGCACCACATGAGCAGGAAAAGATGGAAGTGGTGCTGTGGCTCAAGTGGTAGAGCGCTAGTCTTGAGCTGAAGAGCTGAGGGACAGCGCCCAGGCCCAGAGTTCAGGCCCCATGACCGCCCCCTGCCCCCAAGAAAAAAAAGAAAAAAGAAAAGGAGCTTATAATTTGCTTAAAGTCCATAGCATGTGAATTGTAGACTATTAACCATATTTTAACCATTAATGTAGGACTGTATCAGTAAAGTCTGCTTTAGAGTCTCAGCTCCAAACTCAACTCTGACATGGAGCAAATGACTTACTTTATTTATTTTTATTTTTGTCAGTCTTGGGACTTAAACTGCCTGGGCACTGTCCCTGAGCTTCTTTTGCTAGTACTCTACTACTTGAGCCACAGCACCACTTCTGGCCTTTTCTGTTTATGTGGTATTGAGGAATTGAACCCAGGGCTTCATGCATGCTAGACAAGCACTCTTCCACTGAGCCACCTTCCCAGCCCCAAATGACTTACTTTAAGAACTTAATTTCCTTCTAATTTAAAATAGTGAACTGCCTTGTAGACTGTTGTAGTAAAGTGATGTAACACGTGAAAAAACACAGCTTTGCCCATTGTATTTATTGGGTAAACATTAGTTGTTAATAGTTCTCCATAATCAGAATTAGGATTTTTCAAGCTTGATATGTTTTTGAAAATGTTGATTAGAAGACTGTTACTCTTTTTTAAAAGAGAATAAATTCAGATGGAATCATATGACAGATTTTTTATCTGGAGAGGCTGTGAGAAGTTGCAACATTTGCAAGATATATTTCTGAAGTAGGTTGGTTGTTTAATACAACTGTTTAGGGAAATTTTTCCTAGAGGCATTTGGAAACACTATTTCTTGAAATGATTCAGTCATCCTTTTCTTTCTGTTTGAGTACTATAATGTATTTAAAAATGAGAGAGAAGAAAAAGATGACCCAAAATTACTATATGAGATATTTTTCACTTGAGTGTGTGTAGGAGGAGATAAGCAGTAGAGGTCTTGTGGAAAGTGTATTTTAAGACAGGACATTAACTTTACCTGTTGGTTTCATGAATATTGCAGGTTTAGTATCAGAACTCCTGGGTAGCCAGTAATTTAACCCAGGGCAATACTTAGAGGGCAGGATGATAGGGTTTGTGTTATGGTTGGAAAAAGTCTATGTTCACTTTAGTATATGTGACTTGCACTCTTAAAATAGAGACAAAGTATGACATTATATAGAATATGATGATCATCAATGTAGTTATTTTTTCTCCTACCTGTCAAATAAATGGTACTATTTTGTTGCATGCTTCTAATCCTGTTGTAAATGGGTAGAAAATCCTGTTTTGTGGAACAGCCTTCTCCATGAATTCTTATCCATAGAGTCTCTTTACAAAGGAGAGGAACACTCAAGTTTGTTGAAAATTAGTATTTCTCTATGGAAATTTCTCAGGATGTATTAATGAGATTTAAAGTTATTGTTGCTAAACCCACACAGGAATTTTAGCTTGTTTTAAGTGCCCCAGGAACAGTGATAACTGGTTTATTACAAAGTTAAATATTGGGCCAGGTGCTGGTAGCTCACACCTGTAATCAGCTACTCTGGAGGCTGAGATCTGAGGATCGTGGTTCAGAGCCAGCCTGGGAAGCAAAGTCCATGAGACTCTTACCTCCAATAAACCACTCAGAAAACTGGAAGTGGCACTGTGGCTCAAGGGTAGAGTGCTAGCCTTGAGCTGAAGAGCTCAGGGAACAGTGCCCAGGCCCAGATGGTTCAAGCCCCATGACCAAAAAAAAAAGTTAAATATTGAGGTTGGAGGTATGACTCACGTGGTCAAGTGCAAGCCAATAAATGAAAACATAGATATGAAGTTTAAGACCTGGTCTGGGACCAAAAAAAAAAAAATGTTGGGCAAAAAAACAAAGTGTTGAGCCCGGCGCTGGTGGCTCATGCCTGTAATCCTAGCTACTCAGGAGGCTGAGATCTGAGGATCTTGGTTCAAAGCCAGCCCGGGCAGGAAAGACTATGAGACTCCTATCTCCAATAAACTACTAGAAAACCAGATGTGGCACTGTAGCTCAAGTAGTAGAGTGCTAGCCTTGAGCTGAAGAGCTGAGGAACAGCTCCCAGGCCCAGAGTTCAAGCCCCACGACTGATAAAACAAAAACAAAAACAAAAAACAAAAACAAAAAAAACCCCAAAGTGTTGTTAAATTCAGCAATGGTTTAATGAGATATTAGAGGGGTCATTTTTTTTTAAAGAGTACTTACTATTTACACCTGTCTGCAGTCATACCAAATGACTCATGAGGGTTTTGATTCTGACTGCATACAATTTTTCCCCCAATCAATAGGAAGAGCTAGTAAACATTGATATGATAGGTAGCAATCTGATTATTAAAATGGTGCTGATTTTCCTAGAAGGGCAAAGAAGAGAGATTTCTGTAGACTGTTGAAATAATGTTGAATGCACATCAGTTGAGGAAACTACTATATTATTTGGCTTAGTTTTTTAAACTTTTATATTGTATTAAGAGGTTGTTATGGTATAGGGTTTTTGAGAGTTAACAGCAGTAACAATGGGAAGTTTCAATAACTTGTGGAAGTTTGCCTTACCTTAAAATAAACAAGCAAACAAAACATTCTAAAACTTTAGCTTTCAGCTAACCACACAAATAAGTATACTTGTTTGCTCTAAGGTAATAAATATCATGTTATTAAAATTTTATTTTTATTTTTACTCTTATGTGCATTCCAGTCTGGGTCCTGTCCTTGAACTTTTTTTTGGGTGTGGAGAGGTCAATGCTAGGGCTCTACCACTTGAGCCATAGCTCCATATTTGGCTTTTTTAATTTTGTTGTTTGATTGGAGATAAGAATCTCATGGATTTTGCTGCCTGGGCTGGCTTTGAACTGTGATCCTTAGATCTCAGCTTCCTGATTACAGATAGGAGCCACCAGTATCTGGTTTTTCTGCCTTTTGTTGAAGACTGTTATAGTTAAGAAACCTAAACCACACTCACTAAATCTGATTTCTAATTGCCTTTTCAGTTTTATTTCCCAGTGTTCTGCTCTTTTGTGTGCTTTTTCTTGTTTTGAATTTTTTAAAAATTCTTCCCTTCCCTTTCCCTTTGAAACACCGAACCAAAGAAATGTTTTTCTCTTTTAAGTTGTTTTATCAGATATTTTGTCACTGTGATGAAAAGTGATTAATAGCAACGTGTTCTGACATTCTAGACTATTCTGTCTTGCTTGCACAGTTTTGTTCATTTGACAGTTTTCCCTTAGTAGTCTTCCAAAACCAAACAGTGCCAGATCTGGAGCTAGTCAATGAGTTGTTCCTTCACAAAGTGTCTGTGGACCAAATTTATCTTTGCTTTAGATTCTTCCTAATTTGACTGTCAAGGCAGGAATTAGGTCTCAGACAAGTTTTTTATCCTCTGATGATATCAAGGGAAATGCCAAATCCATAGTTGTGTAAATACTGGTTTAGTTATTGAAAAAGTGACCTTCCTTTTAGACGTTCATCAAAATAAGACTAAGCACACTAAAAAGGGATTTTGTTGCTTACCTACTAATTTTCCTTCTTGTTATATCTTTCCTCCCCTTCTGTTTTGGGAATATGATCAACTGCTATTAATATTTTGTGTTATCTGTTAAACATTGTAAGTACTATTCTGCATGTTGCATATGTAAGGAACCGTCTAGATAGGGTGTGTTTGAATATATTTTTTATTTTTTGGTCCGGTTGTGGGGCCTGAACTCTGGGCCTGGGCGCTGTCCCTCAGCTCTTCAGCTCAAGGCTAGTGCTCTACCACTTGAGCTACAGCGCCACTTCCGGGTTTTTTCTTTTTGCTTATGTGGTGCTGAGGAATCGAACCCAGGACTTCGAGCATGCAAGGCAAGCACTCTATCACTGAGCCACCTTCCCAGCCCGAATATATTTTTTATGTGCCAGTGTTCTAGATATAATACATAAGTTACCTGACAAGTTCATTTGAGAGGTAAGGCCAATCCTATGAGATGAAGTCCTACTATATTTTATAGATGAGGAATATGAGGCCTAGAAAACTGAAATAAGTAGGTTTGACTAAAGTTCAGCTAGTAAATGGTAGAGCCAGAATTTACTAAAAGCTGTCTGGCTTCAGAGTATATGCTTTTAGAAACTATACTAGACTTTCTCTGGATGGGTCATAGAACAATTTTGAGTGCAGAGCCCTTGCCTCCTTTGTGGAGTTTGGGCCAGCAAAGGAAATGAAATGAAGAAGTACAGAATATTAAAGGTGAGGTTTTTTTGGTTGGTTGTGGGGCCTGAACTCTGGGCCTGGGCACTGTCCCTCAACTCTTCAGCTCAAGGCTAGTGTTCTACAGAACACTTGGGCCACAGTGCCACTTCTGGCTTTTTCTGCTTATGTGGTGCTGAGGAATCGAACCCAGACCTCATGCATATAAGGCAAGCACTCTACCAACTGAGCCACCTTCCCAGCCCCTGGGATTTTTGTTTTTGTTTTTGTTTTCGTATTTTTGTTATTGTTGTTGTGGGGCTTGAACTCTCATTCTGGGTACTGTCCCTCAGCTCTTCAGCTCAAGGCTAGCGCTCTACCACTTGAGCCATAGTACCTCTTTCAATCCTATTACAGATTCATGATTAGTAGTTGGTCTCTGTTCTCTCTCTCCTTGTGTCCCTCCTCCCCCCCCCCCCCCCCATGTTCGTTGATTTAAATACAGGATCTTGTACTTCCAGGCAAGGCACTGTTTTTCTTCATGTCTTTTGGATACTAGCCTCTGACTGCCATCCTCCCACCTGTGCCTACAAAGTAGCTAGGATTACCATTGTGTGCCACCATGCCCAACTCAGAGAACTAAGTTTAACTTAGTTCTATTTTTATCTTTCAATTGGAGTTGAGAGAGAAGGTCTTTCGTTTTGTTTTGTTTTTTGATCTAGGTTTAAGCAAAAAACTATAGGAGTAACAGAGAAAGTACATTATAATTGGGAAGTTAAGTATATATAATGAAGCAGCATAAAGTCATCTATGTGGTTCTAGAAATTTGCAGTTTTATACAGCTGTGAAGCTTTATAATCCCTAAGTTTGGAAGTATATTAAAAATTGTGCTAACCCAGAGAAAATAATCATTGGAACTAGGTGAGGTAGGTCTTCCAGTGTTAAATTTGGAGAAGACTTGGAGATGCATAGCAGATTGCATACAGCTTAAGTATGTAACTCAGTAACTTATTACTTACATAGTTAGGTATGGAACATGTTCACCATTATTTGTAAGGCTTTATTGTGCTATCCCTATCAATAACTAACAAACCCTTTGTTTTGCTTTATTTTGTTTAAAATTGTATTAATTTTTCTTTTTGTTTAATTTTAGCTTTATTCACAATTCTGTAATGTTGCTCAACAATAGTACCTGATATAAAGTGTTCAATAGCTACTTGTTAGGCAAAGCAGTGGTAAGTACATGTCTGTCCTGTTCTGTGCCTTACTCTATAACATCCAGGTGCTGTTTTAATACTAGGTACTAAGGATGTACGATCAATTTTATTTTAGCAAGGAGGCTTTGACAAAGTAGTGTGAGGTACCATTTTTGAGGCAAGATTGTAGAACTGTGCTGGTATGGGCTATAGTTTGAGTAGATCTTTCCTCACCTGAATATTAGGAAATAGGAGAAAGTTGCTATCAGTTAAAAATTGTGGCATCTTATCTGTTGGACTGTCTGCTTGAATAATGTTCTAATTTCTTATAGTTATCTCAGATTATCTTCCTCCTCCTCCTCCTCCTCCTCCTCCTCCTTCTTCTTCTCCTTCTTCCTTTTTTCCTCCTCCTCCTCCTCGTCCTCGTCCTCGTCCTCTTTCTTCTGATTATTATTATTCTTTGTTCTTCTTTTTTCTTCTGGTACTGAGACTTGAACTCAGGGCCTGGGTACTATCCCTGAACTTCTTTCTGTTCAAGGCTAGCCCTCTACCACTTGAGCCACAGTGCCACTTCTAGCTTTTTCTGAGTAGTTTATCGGAGATAAGAGTCTCATGAACCTTCCTGCTTGAGCTGGCTTTGAACCACCATCCTCAGATCTTAGCCTCCTGAGTAGCTAGTATTACAGGCATGAACCACTATTGCCCTGCTCTCAGATTCTTAATTTATACTCCTTTTGGTAATCTTTTTGAATACCCTGCCAAGAAGTTGAGAAAGACTAAATTTTTATTCCTATGAAGAGAGAATTGTGATAGAAAAAAATAGATTACTTGATCATTAGTTTCTAAGACATTTGGCTTTAGTTTCTAAGTCTTGTGTTGCTGTTGTTAAAAACAGTGAAAATTCTATTTGTCTATGTTTGTTAGGAGTGAGATAAGTAAAGAGCACATGGCTTAGAAGTCCTGTGGTATTTGCTTTGGCAACAAAGGACAATCGTATCCAAAACCACTAGGCAAGGATTCTATCAAGGAGCCATACCCCAACCTAGAACTTGTTTTGGTACAACCTTAGATTCTTTTTTTTTTAAATTTTGTTTTGTTTTGTTTTTGTTGGTCATGGGCCTGAACTCTGGGCCTGGGCGCTGCCCCTCAGCTCTTCAGCTCAAGACTAGCGCACTACTACTTGAGTCACAGCACCACTAACGGCTTTTTCTGCTTATGTGGTGCTGAGGAATCAAACCCAGGGCCTCATGCATGCAAGGCAAGCACTCTACCACTGAGCTACCTTCCCAGCCCCAACCTTAGATTCTTTTAGAGGAGAAAGAGCTTCTGAGGTAAAAGTGGTCCTTATAATTCTGGTTCTCCTGTCAAGTTTAACTCTTTCATTTTTCATTTAAGGAAACTGGAATTCAGAGAATTAATGTTAGGCTTTAGTATATTGCATAATAAGAAAAATCAGACTTCTAATCCTGCTTGTTTGGCATCAAGTTGACAGTAGAATCACCTGGGGGCATTATAAACACAGATGTGCAAGGAATCTACTCTTAAAATTTTCATATTTATTAGGTTTGAGGTAGGGCCCATACATATGTGTACAAAGATTACAGAAATGAAGCTAAACAATACATCGTAGGCATTGTGTCCCCTAAAAACTTTCCCAGTAATACACTGTCTTAAGTTTATTATCCATTTTCTTTCTCATTTTTTCTCTTTGTTTTAAATTAATAGGTTTTCTAAGGAAGAGGTTTAGGTTTACAGAAGTGAATAGAAAATACAGAGTCTGGGTTGGGAAGATGGCTCAGTGGTAGAATGCTTGCCTTGCATGCATGAAGCCCTGGATTCTATTCCTCAGCACCACATAAGCAGAAAAAGCTGCGAGTGGTACTGTGGCTCAAGTGGTAGTATGCTAGTTTTAAGCTGAAGAGCTGAGGGAGGGACAGCACCCCTCTAGAGTTCAGGCCCCAGGCCCCATGACTGACCAAAAAAAAAAGAGAAGAAAAGAAAATACAGAGTCCTTATATACTCTTCCCTCCCCCAGATTAAATAATATACTTATAATCATAAGCCCGTGGGATTGATGGTAAGCTCTTTGGAAGAGTTACAGTTTTCTTAAGGCTGAAAGGTGGAGTTTGCTCTCACACAGTTAAGACTTTAAAGGACATTTTAGAAGGGGTAGGATTGAGGAGTTGACTCAGATAAAAAATCTAAAGTAGCTGAGAAATGGCAGTGACAAAAGGTAGAGCCTAGTGTGTCTTACGGAGTCTAAGGTAAACAAAGGGATGATTGGTTTAGTCCTTAGAGTCTCTGGTGGACTGCAAGGTTCTATAGGCACAGTCTGGGAAGGTTCTTACTAGTCTGATGGAGAACCAGATTTTGGCAGTTGAGTCTGCTTCAGCATGGTATAGTTGTGATGTGATAAGGCTCTAAGCTGGCCTCTTCTTTGTTTTGCTAAATAGTAATAATGACTTGCTGATTATTTTACTATTTAAACGAATAGTCAGATGGTAGCTCAGAAAAGTTGTACTAAGATACAGTAATTTAGGAAGCCTCTTAAACATGCATTATGAGTCTAGCTAAACAATACATTGTAGGCATTGTGTCCCCTTCAAACTTTCCCAGTGATACACTGTCTTAAGACTTGAGAGCAGTTTATTATCCATATTCTTTCTCATTTTCTTTTTCTCTTTGTTTTAGATTAATAGGCTTTCTAAGGAAGAGTTTTAGGTTTAAAGAAGTGAAGTGAATAGAAAATACAATGCTTGCCTTGCATGCATGAGGCATGAGATTATAAAACATCATCATCTTTCTTCCACACACTTCTTATCTGCCCTGACAGATAACTTCTTATTGTCCCTAACAGATTTTCCCCTTTACGCAGTAAATTTAATTTGTGTGTGTATGGCATATATGCGTGTGTGCATATGCGTGCATACATATATGTGTGCTCTCCTTTCTTGAACTCAGGGCCTCAGTGCTGTCCCTGAGCTTTTTCTCTCAAGGCTAGGACTCTGCCACTGAAGCCACAGATCTACTTCCAGTTTTCTGGTGATTAATTGGAGATAAGAGTCTCTTGGATCTTGTATATACACTTCTCCAATTTGGGGAGAGGAAGGGAAAAAACAAAACGCTTAAATTGGGGTACATGTTGACCCATTGTAACAATGAGATGCAGAAGACATTACGTTGAAAAACAAACTTTACAATTTTGATTGGGGGGGAGGGATGGGAATGGGGGGGGTACTGGAGGTGGGACAGAAGGCATGGTAGGGGCAAAACAAAGGAGGAAGTAACAATGCTTGATAGGAAAGGTATTCTTTACCTTGCTCGTGTAACTGTAACCCCTCCGCACAGTACTTTTACAATAAATAAAAGTATTAAAAAAAAAAGTCTGGTGGATTTTCCTGCCTTGGCTGACTTTGAACTGCTATCCTCAGGTCTAGGCCTTTTGAGGATACCATAGCTAAGATTACAGGTGTGATTACCGGCGCCAGACTACATAGTAATTTTTTTTTCAGGCAGCAAAGAGTTTATTGCGGGGGGGGGGGTTGCTGGAGTTGCTGGGGGGAGGAAGCAAACTGTAGTCCTGCACGAGCATTAATTTTTTATTTATTTTTTTAACATTGCTTAGTGTTGGGGAATAATTTCAAGGCTTTAAAAAAAGTTACACTTGGGGCTGGGAAGGTGGCTCAGTGGTAGAGCGCTTGCCTTGCATGCATGAGGCCCTGGGTTCGATTCCTCAGCACCACATAAGCAAAAAGAAAAAAGCCGGAAGTGGCGCTGTGGCTCAAGTGGTAGAGCACTAGCCTTGAGCTGAAGAGCTGAGGGACAGCGCCCAGGCCTAGAGTTCAGGCCCCACGACCAGACCCCCCCCCCAAAAAAAAAAAAAAAAAAAGTTACACTTTAGGACTGGAGGCTCAGTGGTTCTGTAAAGCCCTGGGTTTGATCCTCAGTACTGCCCCATCTCACTCCAAAATAAGAAGCCTACTTTTAATGTATACTTTGTTGGTCTTAAATATTTATGTTTTATTTTTTAGATATTTGATTTATGGTGGAATTAATTTGCTGATAAATCCATTGTTTAAAATATAGTAAGTTGAAAATTCATTCTGTTTGGTAAACACAGAATAATGTAGTGTATTGGTTGTTTACCCCTGTGACTTTGACATGTATCTGTGGTTCACTGCTACTGACCAGCATCACAGAAAAGTATGGTACCACACATGATTTCTACTTACTGAATGTACACCACTTTCTCAGCATAGTAAAACTGAAAAAAATGAAAGTCAAACTGCTGTTGAGAATGATCTGGCTTTGCTAATTTACTAAGTGAAATATGGTAGATGCTTTGGGGGCTGGTAGGAATCATAATAATAATAATCATAATAAGCTCTTATCTCCCAACCTGTAATTTAAAGTTAGAATGTGAACACTAGACTATAAAGCTTGAAATTATCTTCTTCATTTTGCTCCCAAGAATCATGTATTTTCCAAAGCTGGACGGTACTTAGAGTTTACATTTACTTAGCCCTTTCACTTTGTAGATGGGAAAATAGAGCCTGGAAAATTGGCAAAGTTTATGGGTTTGTTGTTGTTGTGTTTGTTTTTTTGGTCAGCATGTTGAATTTTCCACAGTCCTGCACCTTGCCCCCAAAACATCCCCCACTCCCATTTCAGTATTTAGATCACCTCTTTTTCTGTAGGTGAAGTTGACTTCAAACACTTGATCCCTTTGCCTCTGCCTCCTGACTACTTGTTCTTTCTGAGTTGGTTCTTTTTGGTGTACCTTGAACTTTTTTGTCTTGTAGCTATAGTTTTCTGATTTAAAGGAAAGTTGTATCTTCAAATACTTTTTCTGTTGATTTGTGGAATTTGCTTTTGGAACAGTGATTATTTTTATATTGATTTATCTTTGTGCTTTACGTTTATCATGTTCTCCAGAATTGCTTTAGTATTCTCATAATTAATTCCCTCTGAATTCACTGTGATTTCCCCCCCCCCCCGGCTGTTCATTTTTCTTTTTTAAAAGAGCGAGAGAGAAAGAGAGAGAGAGAGAGAGAGAGAGAGAGAGAGAGAGAGAGAGAGAGAGAGAGAGAGTGAGAGTGTTGGTATTGGGGTTTAAGCTCTGGACTTAGGAACTGTCCTTGAGCTTTTTTTTCAAGGCTTATGCTCTACCATTGAGCCATAGTTCAACTTGTGCTATTCAGTTTTTATTGTTTCTTCTGTTCTTTGCTGTTTTTAGTTCATTTATTAGGTTCAGATTATTTATTTATTTATTAGGTTAGATTTGTGATTGCTTTGTTGAGCTGACAAATTGAGAACTATGGTAGATTCAAAAGATGTATTTCAAAAGATCTGTCTCAGTAAGCTCTGCTTGTTATAGTAAAATACAGTAGTTGGCTTTAAAAAAGACATGCTTTTCTCCATTCTGGTGGCTAGAAATTCCAGCAGATTCAGTTTTTGTTGGAGGCCCTCTTCTTGGCTTTAGGACTACCACTTTCTTACTTTGTCATCTTATGATGGACAGAGGAAGCACTGGTTTTCTCCTGTTATCTAAACTAAACCTATCGTAGAGGTACTTATCACCATGACCTCATCCAGTGTCTTAATACTATCTTATTGGGTATGAGGCTTTAGCCTGTGATTTTACTGGGAATTCCAACATTCAGCCAGTCACACTATTCATGTCCAATTCCTGAAACTTATGAATATTATTTGTTTATTTGTAAAATGAGATTTACAAATTATAATTACGAATCTTGAAATGAAATAATCCTAGATTGGTCCATTGGGACCTATAATACAAAAGAGAATAGACAAAAAGGGAAGAGATTTACCTATGAAGGATAGAATGAAATGATAAAGCCAAAAGTACACATAATGTAATGTTCTCAGCTACCACCAGTAGCAAGAATGGATTCTCTCCTAAAACTCTCTGAGGAGTAGAGCCCTGCTGTCTATATTTTGGACTTCTGGTCTCCAGGACTGGGGATTTTTTTTTTTTTTTCTCCAGTACTGGGTTTGAACTCATGGTCCTGTGCTTGCTTGGCTTGCTGGTTCCACTGGCTGTCTATCCCTTGAGCTCTTGAGCTATGCCTCTAGTCTCACTTTTTTTTTTTTTTTTGTCAGTCATGGGGCTTGAACTCTGGGTCTGGGTGCTGTCCCTCAGCTCTTCAGCTCAAGGATAGCACTCTGCCATTTGAGCCATGGTACCACTTCTGGTTTTCTAGTTATTTATTAGAGAAAAGAGTTTCATGGCCTTTCCTGCCCGCAATCCTCAGATCTCAGCCTCCTGAGTAGCTAGGATTATAGGCATGAGCCACTCACTGGTGCCTGGCATGGAATTGTTTTCTACTCTGAAGATTTTCTTCCAATCCTAGAGGGTTTTTTGTTTGTTTGTTTATTTTGTTTCATTTTCCCCTCTTTTTTTTTTTTTCTGGTGACAAAGTCTACCATGGTGTCCAGTTACAGTTCTTGGTTTGGCTTTCACTTGATATTTTTTCTGTTTGTATCCGTTTTTCTCCTCTTTGTCACTGTAAAGTTTAACAGCTTTTCTCACATTAAAAAAATAAAGTATTTAGTGAATTCTCCCTGAATATTTCTCCTTGTTCTGGATCTCTTTTCATCTAGGAGTGTGATTGTTGTTTTTAAACTAGCCTAGGGATGAGAGACTGAAGTAAAGAGAGGCTCCCTTGTCAAGTATAGTGCTTTTCTATTTGACATCTATTTCATTACCAAAATGGAGGTACATTCCAATTTAGTGGAATTTTGTTTTTTCACTGACTAATATACTAAATTGGAAAATGGAAATACATGAATAGGAGACTTTTTTGGTATACAACCTATATATAGTAGACATTTTCTGAATTTTCCCTTTTCACCTGACTGGCATTTTCATGACCTATTTTTTCCCTTGTTAGAGAGTGTACATAGACATTCCTCAGTTTAAAAAAGATATTTTTTGTTACTAGGAGAAAAAGATTAGTTTTTGATTTTAGTTTCTCAGCCTAGATGAGTTTTAAAGATGGAAACAGCCTATGTGTTTTGTTTTTGTTTTGTTTTTACTCATTGATCATTATTTTCATATAACATCTTAATTTTGTAAATAATCTGCTTAGTCCAGAAGCTCTTTGCTTTCAATGGAAATATCTGTCTGGCCATGTCAAAAATCATCTGAAAAGGGCAAGGTTAGCAGTGTAGACCTTTTCCAAGGTTGAAAGTTGTTTCCTGTCTTTATGCCCTGCTATGCTTCTGACAAGTAGTGGGGGTAAGCAGTGTGATGAGAGCTACTTTGTTAAGGGGTGTCCTTTGACCCACTAACAACAGATCAGCCAAATCTTTGATAGTAACATTGGAGGCAAATCTTATTACAGACCACTGTGAACATAGGAATGTGTCATTCTAGTGGCCTTTATTTTAATAGGACCCAGTTAACTTCTTTTCAAGCAGAGCTTTGTGGAGTGAAATGCTAAGTGGATTTGTTTTGTGAATTGACCCAGTTAACAGTACTCTTCCTCATGGAGAGGTAGACTTGGACACGCCTTATTTGACTGAGATTGCTAGGCTCCCTGAAAGTCTGTTTCTTATGGAGAAAGGGAAAAATGGTTAAAGGATATGAATAAAGCCTTTTTTTGTTTTTTAAATGCTAGTCCTGGGACTTGAACTTAGGGCCTATGCTTCTCTCTCTGAGCTCTTTTACCCAAGGCTTGTGCGCTACCACTTCAGCCACGGCTCCATTTCTAGTTTTTTGGTGGTTAATTGGAGTTAAGAATCTTGTGGACTTTCCTGCCCAGTCTGGCTTCAAACCATAATCCTGAAATCTCAGCCTCCTGAGTATTTAGGATGATAGGTGTGAGCCACTGGCACCTGGCCATTTTTTTTTTTTTTGGTCCGGTCGTGGCTGCCTGAACTCTGGGCCTGGGTGCTGTTCCTCAGCTCTTCAGCTCAAGGCTATTGCTCTACCACTTGAGCCACAGCACCACTTCGGCTTTTTTTCTTTTTGCTTATGTGGTGCTGAGGAATCGAACCCAGGGCCTCATGCATGCAAGGCAAGCACTCTACCACTGAGCTGCTACCTTCCCAGCCCCTGAAGCCATTTTTTAAAGAAAGGAAGATGAGTCAGATATAAAAACTAACATTGATTTGATCCCAGTATGGATTTGATCCCAAATAGAATCATTTGGGATGTTAATTTGTTTTTATCCTAGGCATGTTCATTATTATATTAACTACAAACATAGCATCATTACTAATAATTGTAAATTTAAAATTAATCACTATGAAAATGAATGGATTTTTAAATAGAAATTAGAGTTAATGTCATAACTTTTAATTGTTAACTAGTTTATTTTTCATGGTTAGTTGAAAGTTGTAAAGCCATTAGGAGATATTCTGTACCCATTGTAATGGTCTTAACAGATGTAATTGTAATACTTGAAAAGTGTTTCTCTGTCTCTAGCCCTCATTATTCTGAAACAATTTAACTGATAAACAGATCATGTTCTAAAATGTTTATCCATTTTGGAAAATATTTCTATAGTAAGTTTTATAAATACATAAAATATTTAAATGTTATTTTATGCTAATGTCTGTCTGAATTCTTTTATTTAAGATCAGAGATTAATATTATCAATGTGACATATAAGTAATATATTAAAAGACATATCATAATTAGTGGAAGCGTTAATCAATTAAAAAATAACCCCAAACAGAATGCATAATAACATATCTTTAAATATAAAGAACCGCCGAGAACATTATAAAGTTTGTTAAACTAACTTATATTAGAAAATAGCCCTATGGCAAAAAAAAAAAAAGCAAAATCCCAAGCATAGGAGCTTTCTTTCCTCTACCATACCACAAAAAAAACATAAAGTAAAAGTGACTAGGTTCCTAAGCTGTCCTATAAAAGCTTAATAATTGAGCCACAGTTATTGCAAATATTTACATAGTTGTAATGCCAAATAATGAATAGTAATATTTTTACAGAAATAGTAATTTAAAAATTTAAAAACCAGGGGGCTGGGAAGGTGGCCCAGTGGTAGAGTGCTTGCCTTGCATGCATGAGGCCCTGGGTTCGATTCCTCAGCACCACATAAGCAAAAAGCCGGAAGTGGCACTGTGGCTCAAGTGGTAGAGCGCTAGCCTTGAGCTGAAGAGCTGAGGGACAGTGCCCAGGCCCAGAGTTCAGGCCCCACAACCGGACCCAAAAAAAAACAAAAACAAAAAAAATTTAAAAACCAGAAGAATTGGTTTTGAAAAAAACCTTCCTGAATACCTGAAATGTTTTCCTGGTACCTAATTGATAAAGGGTTTTAATCCAAAGAAGGTAGAGACTTATGGGAGAATCATAGGATTTTCTGTGTTCTTTCAGTAGTTTTATAGGTTGATGGTAATATTTTATCTTTTTTTTCTTGACAGTATTATGGTTTGAACTTGGGGCCTTGTGCTCGCTAGGCAGCCACTTTACTGCTTGAGCCATTCATCAACTTGTGATGGCATGATTTTAGCTTGACGTGAGTGCAGACCAGGAGTCCTATTTGTTTTCTTACCAGCTATGGTTGAGGTTATGTTGTAGCTCTTGAAATGGAATAAAATCAGTAGAGAGAAGAAAGCTTCATAAGGTAAGGTTTGAAAGCAAAGTGAAAGTTAAAGTAATCTAGCATGCATGTTTGTAAAAGAGGTTGCTTGAAGTAGATTTAAGTGACATAGAAATAATACAAATTGAAGAAAATGCAAAGAAGTATACCTGTGAATGATGGCTGATGTAAGAGATATTTGTTAAGAAAAAGTGGAATCAGCAATCCCTATCATTTTACTGGCCAGTCACTGCTACCCAGTATCTTTAGTAGAAGCTGTTTAGAATGAGGACTGGAGCAGTGTGCTAGTTTGCTATTTTTATATAAATGATTTCAGAGTTGGTTTCTTTTATGGTTTTGGACAGCATCCACCAAAAATACTAGAATAGCTTTATATTTCGGGTGTCTTTAAAAAATAAATTCATTTCCTTTTTTCGTGTGTGTGCTGGGATTGAACTCAAGGTCTCATATTCCTCTTGCCTTTTTCTCTCATAGCTGGCAGTATACCACTTGAACCATACCTGTAGTTCTGGCTTTTTGCCGGTTAATTATTATTATTTTTTGTTGTTGTTGTTTCAAAACATTTTATTTTTTTTAATTTAATTTTATTTTATTTGAGAACATAACTGTACAGAGGGGTTACAATTACATGGGCAGGATAATGCATACATTTCTTACCAAGCATTGCAGCCTCCTCCTTTGTTTACCCTTCACCTCCCTTCCCAGCCTCCCCCTCCCCCCCACCCAATCATACCCCCCTCCCCCCCCACACACCGACATTGTAAAGCTGGTTTTGACATGACATTTTGTACTTCTCATTGTTGCAACAGGTCCACCTGAATCCTTAAACGACTTGTTTGTCCCCATCTCCTCCACATGTTATACTGACATCAAATATAGTGAAAGCGGGGGTTACACTGTGGGGGAGGGACCGGTTAATTATTAATCCTTAAAAACCTCAAGGATTAACATCTGCCCTGGTTGTGAATGAAGTATAATTCTCAGATCTCAGTTTTTGTTTTTGTTTTTGTTTTCTCCTTGGTCTCAGGACTTAAACGCTGGGCCTTAAACTCTGGGCCTGGGCGCTGTCCCTCAGCTCTTCAGCTCAAGGCTAGCGCTCTACCGCTTGAGCTACAGCGCCACTTCCGGTTTTCTGGTGATTTATTGGAGATAAGAGTTTCTCAGACTTTCCTGCCCCGGCTGGCTTTGAACTGAGATCCTCAGATCTCAGCCTCCTGAGTAGCTAGGATTACAGGCGTGAGCCACCAGTGCCCAGCAGGTCTCAGCTTCTTGAGTAGCTGAGGGTGCCACTGGCACCCTATGTAAATTTAATTATTCATAAGCAACTATCACAATTTGAGTTTTTTGCAGATTCTTTATTGTGATTAAGTGATGACATAATTTCATGAATTTTACAGTATTGTGGGATAGTGATGCTTAGTTAAATTCACAAATACATTCTAACTTTCATGGGGCAAATTGTCTATTGTGGTCTATGAAGTGTATGAGTTCTATGGGCTTTGATAGTACAGTTATTTCTTCTACATTGGGTGATGTGTACATTTCTTTGCTTTTGCATAGGGTCCCTCTTTCCCATTCATTTCCTCCCTCCCATTGCTGCCATTGAGTTGCTTGGTTCGTTTTGATCAATGTCCAGTGCAGTTGATGGGTCCCACTGTTGTATGTTTTTTTCCTTATTCCCTCTAGTTTTGTGTCCTCCTCCTAGTTTCCCTCCAGTGTGTGCATATATACTATGTGTGATCATCAGCATGGGATTATTTAGTAGTGACTGGACCAGATGAGTGGAGGTCCTTTGTTTCTCAAGTCTTGTTAACTTGATGTATCACCTGACATTTTGTATTTAACATCCACTTATTAGGGAGACCATGTATTGTTTGTCTCTTTGCTCTTGGCTTACCTCACTTAACATGATTTCTTCTAGTTCCATCCATTTCTCTGCAAATACCATTATTTTGTCCTTTCTAATGGTTGCATAATATTCCATTGTGTATAGATACCACAATTTTTGGATCAGTTCATCTGTGGTAGGGCATCGGGGTTGTTTTCATATCCTGGCTATTGTGAACAGTGCTGCAATAAACATGAAGGTGCATGTGTCCTTGTATCCTGGTTCCTGTTGTTCAAGATAGATACCTAGGAGTGGTATGGCTGGGTTATAGGGGAGATCAATAGTTAGCTTTCTGAGGATCCTTCAGACTGCTTTCCAAAGTGGTTGTATAAGTAAGTGTACATTCCCACCAGCAGTGTAATAGGGTTCCTCTTTCTCTACATTCCCTTTAGAATTTGCCATTGGCTGACTTGAGGATGTGGGCCATTCTGACTGGAATAAGGTGGTATCTCAGGGTTGTCTTTATTTGCATTTCCTTCACAACCAGGGATGGTGAACATTTCCTCATGTGTTTCTTTGCCATTTTTATCTCTTCTGAGAAGTCTCTCTTTAGTTCCCTTGTCCATTTAGGAATTGGTTTGTTAGGTTTGGGAGGGATTAGTTTCTTGAGTTCCCTGTATATACTGGATATTAACCCCTTGTTTGATATATTGCTGGTAAATATTTTTTCCCAGTTAGTTGGTTGTCTTTCTAACTTGGTTGCTATGTCTTTTGCTGTGCAGAACCTTTTTGTTTTAAGGTAGTCCCATTTGTCAAGTCTCTCTCCAATTTGTTGTGACCCTGGGACTCTGTTCAGGAAGTTTCTGCCTGTGCCTATAAGTTCAAGTGTCTCTCCTGCTCTGTCCTGTAGTAGTTTCAGAGATTCAGGTTTGATGTTAAGGTCTTAAGTCCATTTTGAGTTGATGTTAGTGCATGGTGACAGGTGGGGTCCACTTTTAGTTTTCTGCATGTGGCCACCTAGTTTTCCCAGCACCAGTAGTTGAAGAGGCTGTGCTTCTTTCACTGTATGTTTTTGGCTCCTTTGCTCCTTTGACAAATATCAGCTGACTGTGGGGGTGTGGTTTTATTTCTGGATCTTCTATTCTATTCCATTGGTCTTTGGGTCTGTTTTTGTGCCAGTACCATGCTGTCTTTGTTATTATGGCTCTATAGTAGAATTTGAAATCTGGCATCGAGATCCCTCCCAGATTGTCTTTTTTGCCTAGAATTGTTTTGGCTATTCTAGGTTTTTTGTTGTTCCATATGAATCTTTGAACTGCTTTCTATATTTCAGTGATGTATGTCATTGGAATTTTAATAAGAATTGCATTGAATTTGTATATTAATTTTGGTAATATGGCCATTTTCACTATATTGTCTGTATCCAAGAGCATCACAATTTGAATTTATGAAAAGTAAAATACTTCAGCTAAGTCAACCGGAGGTCCTTAAAGCCTTTGTGTGTATTGATTTAATTTTCATATTGGTTTCTTGATTAGAAAAACCATGCCTTTCTGTTTTTTTCAGACTCTAGTAATGTTCCATATTTAGAATTAACTAATCCAAAAAGGGCAAGAAATATTTCTTTGAATTTATTTGATAGCAGCAGCAGTGCTTATGCAGTACATTATTTACTTTATATATGATAAATATGTACAAGTTCTTAAACGTTTGCTGTCAATTTTCTGACTTGACTTGGATCTCCTTTTACTCATTTTAGATGAATTATCTCAAGTAGATTTATCTCAAGCAAAATGAGACCACTTTTTAAAAAGGAATTCTTGGGCTGGGAAGTTGGCTCAGTGGTAAAGTGCTCTTGCCTTGCATGCATGAAGCCCTGGGTTCGAGTCCTCAGCACCACATAAGCAGAAAAAAGCCAGAAGTAGTGCTGTGGCTCAAAAAAAAGAGCTGAGAGACAGTGCTCAGGCCCAGAGTTCAGCCCCCACAACTGGCAAAAATAAATAAATTTTTTAAAAAAAGGAATTCTTGCTGTTGTAATAGGTGTATGGACTTTTTATTCAAGATGTAACAATTGGATGGCGTTACTTTTGTAGATTTATTTTGGATATAAATGGCTCAGTTCACTTCCATTTTTATAGATATTTGGACATATTTGAAACTTACCCTGGATTTAGTGGGGGGTTTTTTGGTTTTGTTTTTTTGTTGGTCATGGGGCTTGAACTCTGGGCCTGGGTGCTGTCCCTGAGCTCTTCAACTCAAGGCTAGTGCTCTACCACTTGAGCCACAGTGCCACTTCTGGTTTTCTGAATGGTTTATTGAAGATAAGAGTTTCATGGACTTTCCTGCTCAGGCTGGCTTTGAACTGCAATTCTCAGATCTCAGCCTCCTGAGTAGCTAGGATTACAGGCGGGAGCCACTTCCCCTCCCCCCTCTGAATTTAGTTTTTACTAGACAATCTTAAACTGCTTGAGCTTCAACACTCTCCGATTTCATATTGGTTTTCACTTCCTCATAGGATTATTACTTGAATAAAATAATTTGTATAAATTTGGTTTTTGTTTTTAATTGCCTTTCATGGGGCTTGAACTCAGGGCCTGGGCACTGTCTCTGAGCTTCTTTGGCTCAAGGCTAGTGCTCTAACACTTGAGCCACAGCGCTACTTCAGGCTTTTTTCTGCTTATGTGATACTGAGGAATCAAACCCAGGGCTTCATGAATGCTAGGCAAGTACTCTACCACTGAGCCATATTCCCAGCCTTAATTTGTGTAAATTATGTAATTTGTATATTATAAAATACTCCACGATGTATTACTTGAGTAATAGGGTGTGGTGATCAAGATTGGTTTTATTTAGGAAAGATTGTCAAACAGGTAAGTTTTGTCTTTGCATTACATTCTTAAGTTTATAGAGGGACTTAATCTTTCTGAGATGATGATTATGAGGTCCTATGTCATTTTAGATGTTCTTATTAACTTTCAGATCTTTGTAGTTTCTAGGGTATAGTGGAGATCTGTGAAAATTTTACTTAGAAATGTAATTATTTTATGGCCCGCTATGTGCATAGGCATAAAATGGAGTAACTCCTGTAAATGTGTGAGGAATATAGTTGTTGTCTTCATGAGATGGATATATGGTTAAGCTGCCATTTGATAAACACATAAACCAACCTGTAAGCAGTACTCCTCTGCAAGAAAGTAAAACCTTGTTCTCCCTCCTTACTTTGTCACTACATGGTACTCAATGACAGTTTTTAGCTTATTAATTTAATATACTTAATATACATGAAGGGGCCGGGAATGTGGCTTAGTGGTAGAGTGCTTGCCTAGCATGCATGAAGCTCTGGGTCTGATTCCCCAGTACCATATAAACAGAAAAAGCAGGGCTGGGAAGTTGGCTCAGTGGTAGAGCACTTGCCTTGCATGCATGAGGCTATGGGTTCTATTCCTTAGCACCACATAAGCAGAAAAAAAAGCTGGAAGTGGCTCAAGTGGTAGAGTGCTAGCCTTGAGCTGAAGAACTGAGGGACAGTGCCCAGGCCCCACGACCAGACCAAAAAAAAAGAAAAAAAGAAAAAGCAAGAAGTGGCACTGTGGCTCAAATGGTAGAGTGCTAGGCTTGAGCAAAAGAAGTTCAAGGGAAGTGCCCAGGCCTTGAGTTATAGCCCCAGGACTGGCAAAAAAACCCCCAAACATACAAAATAAATAAATAAGGCTGCTCAAGATTGGTTTTGTCAGAGTGACCACTTACTGGATCAGTGACTCATTGCATTTCTTAAAGTTAATTATGTCTTCTTAAATCTGAGTTACTTTTTTTTTTAAACTCAACAATTAATTGTTTCCTCCAGGTATAGTATACTATTTCTTTGATAACTGGAGAACCAACCTTGTAAGAAAAAGAAACACCCCAATTTGAATATATTATCTATCATCTCTTTCCTCTGAATTTGACAAGTCATAAATCAAGCCAGATAAACATGCTTAAAGATTGGCATATTTCCTAAAAGACAGAATTCTTTTTTTTTTTTTCCTTTCCTTTTTCCAGTCGTGGGTCTTGAACTCTGGGCCTGGGCGCTGTCCCTCAGCTCTTCAGCTCAAGGCAAGCGCTCTACCACTTGAGCCACAGCACCACTTCCAGTTTTCTGGTGGTTAATTAAAGAGTCTCACAGACTTTCCTGCCCGGGCTGGCTTTGAACCGTGCTCCCCAGATCTCAGCCTCCCAAGTAGCTAGGATGACAGGCGTGAGCCACCGGCGCCCAGCCCAAGACAGTACTTGATTCACACGTTGCGGGATTTTCGTAGAACATAGGCCTGTTGCTAAAGCGCACCTTGAAATTATTTCAAGAGAGCGAGCTTAGAGCAAGTGAAATACTTATTCATTTCAGGTGTGCTTTAATTTCATTCCACTTGATAGACGCTGGACGAAAAGAAAGTGTTTTCGATTCCAGATGATGGTTTTAAAGTAAAATATGATGTACGTGTAGGCTGTTGAAAATTAACATGGTTCATTCTGACTTTCTGATTTCTTGTGTGGCTTAAAGTAAAATTCAGTCCCAACAGAAGATTAAAAAAAAAAAAAAAGGAATGATGGGTGCCGTTTGGGCGTTGGTTGGAGGGACGTCGACTGAGGCTGGCTCTGTTGGCAGCCGCGCTGCGCCGGAGAACCGGCGAAAATGGCCCGAATCAAGCCGCCTGCCCCTGAGCCCCGTGGTAGGAAAGCGCCCCCCGCGAACAGCTGGCCGCCACAGCTGCCGGGAAAGCCTCGCCGCCGCCGGCGGGCTAGGCACCGGCCCGGGCCGGGCACAGACCCGGCGGCGGTGGCGGTTTAAGCCCTTCGTCGTTATGGAAATGGACCAAGCTTCTCATCCGGAAGCCGCCTTTTCCGAGGTTGGTGAGAGATCGCCCCGGGTTTCCAAGCCGAGTTGAGGTTTCGGAGCCGCGCAGCCGTTGGGGGCGCCTCTGGAGGAGTCCGCGAACCTGGGGGGCTTGTGTGAAGATACCAATCTCTGGCCATCCACACCAAGTCGCCACCATGCCCAAAGGCATCCAGCTGGCTCGCCGGATGCGGGAGAAAGAGAACTTAAGTGAAGGCAGTTTTTATCGCATTTTGTAGTGAATTCTGTAAACCGCGATGGTTGGAGTTCGGGCGCCTCGGGGTTTGGGTTTGTTTTGAAGTTGTTCACAGCATATCGCGTTCATCACTCGGGAGAACGCGAAAACGGAGCCTGCTTTCCAGACAGTTTCCTCAGGAGTGACAGGCGGAAGAGAGGGGGCATGGTTCAGGTGGCAGTGACTTGCCGGGCAGCTGTGGCTTGCGGGAGAGCTGGCTATGGTTCAGGTGTCTCAGCAGTTGGGGTTGAGTCTGACTGTAGACATCACTGTGATTGAATGTGGCCTTGCTCAAGGGTGAAGATACTAGTCTTATTCACAGTGAGACCTAATAGTTGTTGTTGTTGTTGGGTTTAAGTAACTCTTACAGCTATAGAAAGACTATGTGCACAGTATTTTTAATTAAATGCCTTACATTTACATACAAACTGAGTCAGAGTTAGTTGAAAAGAAGTAGGGATATTTCAAAGTACAGAATAGCCAGTAGGTATATACCATAATCTTTTATAAAATAGTTGAGAATGTTCAATTTTGTTGAATATGGAGAGTTAATTTTAGGAATTGAATTTTGTGTTATCTCTGGCATGGTCCTTAGGCAAAGTAGTGTTGTAGGGTACAAGTGTTAGAATGAGTGCACAGGTCTGAATTCTGTAGGGTGTGCTTAGTGAAAGGGTTACTTTGGGTAAATTAGCAAATGTTTTAAAATACCTTATGTTCTCCCATTTATTAAATGATTGTTGTGTGTGTCATAAGATTGTCATAAGAATTAAATAGTATATTCTTTTCCCTTGCTGGGTACTTGCTCTACCACTTGAACCATGAGTGCAGACATTTAGTTTGTTTTACAGATAAGGTCTCTTGATTTTGGTTGTGTGGTTTCATACCAGCAACCTCTTATCTCCACCTTCAGAGTAGCTAGGATTTTAGGTATGCACCACCACATCCAGCTGTGTGTGTTGTGTGTGCATGCGTGCACACGTGTGTGTGTGTGTGTGTGTGTGTGCGCGCGCGCGCGCGTGCACATCTGTGCTTTTTGGCCCTCTACCACTTGAGTCACAGCTCCACTTCATCTTTTTTGGTGGTTAATTGGAGATGAGAGTCTCACATACTTTCTTGCCTGGGCTGGCTTTGAACCATAAGCCTCAGATCTCAGCCTTCTGAGTAGCTAGGATACAGGTATGAACCACCATGCCTAGCTTAAATTTTTATTTTTTAAGGACTTTTTGAGGATGTAAATTTCAAAACTTAAAGTTGTCTAAGTATCATTGGAAAAAGTAGTTTAGGCTAAAAAGCATAGAAAATTGTTCATTTATTTCTGGTTGTTTTGGAGATGATCTTCTTATATTATCAGAAATATCTCCTTTGGGAGGGGGCAATAGCAAAAAGGACATAAAGTTAGTTTTATATCATTTAAAAGGTTGTAATTTAAAGCAGAGGCAGTGCCAGACATGTAAAGATTGTGCTAAAGTTCACATCTTTATCATTTTGTTTCATGTTCATAGTAGACAGAAGGATATATCCTTGCCTAAATTGTAGGTATTGAAGTAGATAAAAGCAATGAATCAGAAAGTTCCTTATAAGCAATGACATTTCACTGTGAAGCAGTCGCATTCTTTCCCTTGGCACACTAGTGGCTGACTGCCAGTGCTAGTAATGTTCATGCCAAGTCATCCCTGGTATTACCCTGTAGTTTTTTTCGGTTCTGTTATTTCAGATCTTTGGTATAACAGTCAGAAAGAGCTTGATATTTTCTGAATAAAAATTCCAGAATGCTTGAAGTCTGTGAGAGCTCCATTGCTCTTAGTATATCCAGTCAGATATTTGATAATACTGGAGACAGGAGCCTATAAGAGTTTTCTGCAGTTTCTCTAGTATAAAAATGTTAATTCCTACTATCATATTAAGTACATTTCTCTTGATGTACGGGAGGGTGAAGGATTGGTCTTTATCTACATCAAATCTTCCTTTGAGGTTAAGAGGCCGCAAGAATCTCTTTCAATGGTAGCATAGATATAGCCTTCCTGTTTAATATTTCAGCAGGATTATTTCATTTGTGCTCTTTCCCATTTAAAATCATGATTCTGGGATATGTATTCCCAGACTTAGTAGTTACAATAAAGAAATGCTAGCCAGAGTTTGTGACAGGTATATTTTATACTCTTTTTCAAACCTCTGAAATTTAAAGACATTTTTAGAAGTTTAGTCTGAGGAGGCAAGTGGGAGAAGTCATCACAATTGCTTCTATAGCTTAACTTATCTTACTAGAGCAAATAGAAAACAGTGCCTCGTGTGTTCTTTATTGAAATAACACCACACAGTAGAAAGACATAATGTCATTGAACTGCGGGGTAGTTTTCATTTTTAATAAAAATTGTGGAGTACTGCAACCATTCTTTAAAGTCTATGAACTTCAACATTAATTAAGATAATGATGCTTTGTTTATGAGTTAGGCCTGTTAGACTTTGAGCAACTTGTTGAGTGGAATTATTCTAAGTTTTTGACATCTTTCTTTGATGATTTTAATTTAGATGACCTAGGAAAAAGATTGTTTTAAAATTTGAAGTTTCTGCTTTTTATCCTCTGGAACAATTGGATTGTAAGAATTTGGATTTAATCTTTCTGGATCTCAACTTGTTATTTCTCTTTGTTTAGAGTTTAAGTTCAGAAGACTGAATCTTTCTTCAGGAATGCAGAAATGCTGGAAAAGAAAGGGTTAATCTTCAAATAAGAGAAAATAACTTATGGTAGCATTTATGTTAAGATTAACGGTTTTGGAGGGATGGGACATAGAACTGAGATTAAATTGGCCTTTTAGCAAATGTATCTAAGATTTATTTTATCTAGAGTTGAGACTCAGAGTGAACATTTGAAAATTTTGAGCACTTAAGTTGACTTTTGCTAGGATCTGAATGCATTCAAAGCATATATAATGTTTTATATAAATATTATTATGTCCACAAGATTTGAGTTGTCTTTCCACAAATGATATTGTGCTGATTTGTTACTTGTGCCAATTAAATTATACCTGATTGGGTATTTTACCTCAGAACTAAAGATATACATGTTAAAAGATATGCAGCCACAAGATGATTTGTAAATGAAAACATTCAGTTATGTGTATATACCATTTATTGTGCTTACTTAATGCTTTTGTATCTTTCATAAAGTAAACTTTTTGTTGGTTGGTTGGTTGGTCATGGGGCTTGAACTCTGGGCCTGGGCGCTGTCCCTCAGCCCTTCAGCCCAAGACAACTGCTCTACCACTTGAGGCCACAGGGCCTCTTCTAGAGGAGCCATACTTACCATTTTAAGATAATACTAGTCTCTAGAACCTATTTTTATTCTAAAACCATAAAAAGAACAATTTAAAGCTTTTAAAAATCAGGTGCTAGATCAGAATAAGTTAAGAACTCAAAGAGTAAGATGCTTTTGGACTGACTATGCCTACATGTTAAGTAATGTGTGGCTCTAGAGCTTGAATTAGGGAGCCCTGAGTTTGTTGCTAGAGATGAAGGAAAGCAGAGGTGAGAGGGCTGCAGGTGAGCAGGGACTAGACTGTTAAACTACTTGTGAATGGGGTTAACTTCAGAACAGGTTTGATTTTGCTTTTAGATTTTACGTTTATTAATCTCAAATTAAAATTCTTCCTCCCATACAACCGTTTTCCAAAAGGTATTATGTTGTTGTTGTTTTGTTTTGTTTTGTTCCTTTTTGTTGGTTGTGGCTTGAACTCTGGGCCTGGCACTGTCCCTGAACTCTTCAGTTCAAGGCGAGTGCTCTACCACTGGACCCACAGTGTTACTTGCGGTTTCCTGGTGGTTAACTGGAGATAGGAGTCTCACAGACTTATTTGCCCAGGCTGGTTTTGAACCATGATCCTCAGATCTCAGCCTCCTGAGTAGCTAGGATTACAGGGGAGCCACCCGTGCCTGGTTTATTGTGCTATTTTTTTTTTTTAATGGAAATAAGGTACAGGGAGGCAAAATTTAGAAATCTTTAGAATTGTCTGAGTAGAATTAGCATATTTAGATTTTTTTCAGCTGTATATTTTATTTTCAGGTGAAAGGCCTCAAAGCAAAAACTAGGTCCTTTATAATTACATATAAATCATGGTGGGTCCACTATTTGCTATATGATCTTAGGCAAATTTAACATTCTTCCTATTATCTATTCTGAGTCTGAGACTCATTATTTGATGCTTTCACTCATTGGCTGGTGCTCAACCACTTGAGCCACACCTCTAGCCCCTATTATTGTTTATTGAGATAGGGTCATGCTATGTAATAGCCCAGACTATTCTCAAATTTAGGATGCTTCTGCCTACCAAATGCTGAGATTACAGATAGTTATCATCACTCTTGGCTTTCCTACTACTTTTAATATAAGACAGTATATTTACTTGATGAGAAGTTTTTATTCCCATCACATAATATTTTGTTTATATCCTGTATAAACTAACCATGCTACCTATCTGTAGTATAACTGAATAGTGGTTAAAGATGGCTTATAATTAAAACATTTCTATATTAAAAGCTAAAATGAGCATTTAAAAATGATTTGTATGTAAGAATATAACTTTGATGCATAGGCAGTTTTTATAATATACTTTTGCACAATTCTTACTTTATCTTTTAAAATAAATCTCTTTTTTCCCTTTAGGAGATAAGGATGGCAGCAAGGTGACCACAGTGGTGGCAACTCCTGGGCAGGGTCCAGACAGGCCACAAGAAGTCAGCTATACAGACACTAAAGTGATTGGAAATGGATCATTTGGTGTAGTATATCAAGCCAAACTCTGTGATTCAGGAGAACTGGTTGCCATCAAGAAAGTATTGCAGGACAAGAGATTTAAGGTAAAAACCTTTGAGTCTTTCTTTCTTTCTTTCTTTCTTTCTTTCTTTCTTTCTTTCTTTCTTTCTTTCTTTCTTTCTTTCTTTCTTTCTTTTTTTCTTTTTCTTTCTTTCTTTTTCTTTCTTTCTTTCTTTGCTATTTTGATACATATGCCTGTAAAAGATTTGTTTCAGTTTCTTCATTTTGCTTAGCATTTCATCTGTTGTGTTAATTTTTGTTCAGCTTAATTACTGTAGCTACTTGATTTTCCTCCTCTCTCCTCCCCTCCCTTCCCTTCCAGTCCTGAGGTTTGAACTCAGGACCTGCGCACTGGCCCTGAGCTGCTTTTGTTCAAGGCTAGCACTCTACCACTTGAACCACAGTGCCACTTCTGGCCTTTTCTGTTTATGTGGTATTGAGGCATCAAACCCAGGACTTCATGCATGGTAGGCAAGCACTAAGCCACATTTCAGGATTTCTAATTATATATTTTATAGCGATAGACTTTACCAAAGGTTAACATTTCTCTATAAACACTGCCAAGTGAGACTAAAAAATCCTATGAAAGGGAATTTTAAATTTTTTAATGTATTCTTTTTTTTTTTAATTTAAATAACGTTTTCCTGCATTGTGTTTCACTGGTATGAGAGATCAGAGAAGTACTGACTGTTATTTGTGTGTTCGATACAGTTGAGTATGGTTAATGTGGAAAATAGCCTTCCATCATGCAGCACTATCACCCCCTCCATAATGCTTAATCTTTCTTTGCTGCCTTCCTTTGTTTCTTCTTCCTCTTGCCCCTAGACACCTGCAGTACCCAAGTTCAGTTCTTGTTTTTCTCATTTCTTATACAATATGTGTGGAAAATTAGATATTTTTGTATTGTGTAGTGGAGAGTAATAACAAGCTGTGCAGACTTTCTTCTGTTTCTCTCACTTATGCAACATTCATTTTACCGAGAGATTCCCATGTACTAAGGACTATGCTAAACTTTCCATTGAGTGATATTAAAAAATAAAAAAGTGAACACTACTTTGAAATAGCACTCTGATGATTACTGCTCTAGAATGCCTAAAATATTCTAAGGAGGTTTTGCTTTGATGTGTGTGCTTACGTGTGCTTGCATTCACTGTCCCTAAGTTGTCCTTTAGCCTTTTTTGCTCAAGGTTAGTGCTTTACCAGTTGAGCCACAATTCAACTTCCAGCTTTTTGGTGGTCAGTGGGAGACAGAGTCTGACACACTTTGCAGCTCATGCTGGCCTTATTCCAAAGCCTTCCTACATTGTGTCATGACTGAATATTCCCCCTCCCCCAAACAAAACAAAACAAACCAGTGTTACAACTCACTCTATTGTAGTATCAAACTGTCATTTCAAATCTCTTACTGTCACTGTATTAAACCTCCTCTTTCCACTTCCAGAAAGAGATATTTGTATACACAAAAGAGTTATGAAATCAATTAACTTCTATACAATACTATCATGTAATATACAGATCTTATTAAAGTTTCTCTAGTTGCCCCAGTAATGGTCTTTACAGCAAAAGAAAATACTGGTTTATATATTTTCATTGTTATGTTTCAATAGTTCCCTACAATGGGAGAATTTTTCAGTTATTATCATTTATAACATTCACATTTATGTGTAGTTAGTATAGACTAGTTATTTGAGGTTATCTAATATTTTATTTATTTTTTATTTTTTTATTTTTGGTCGGTTGTGGGGCTTGAACTCTGGGCCTGGGCGCTGTCCCTCAGCTCTTCAGCTCAAGGCAAGCGCTCTACCACTTGAGCTACAGCGCCACTTCCGGTTTTCTGGTGGTTTATTGGAGATAGGAGTCTCACGGTCTCTCCTGCCCAGGCTGGCTTTGAACCGCGATCCTCAGATCTCAGCCTCCTGAGTAGCTAGGATTACAGGCGTGAGCCACCAGCGCCTGGCCTAATATTTTATTATTATTAGATTGAGAACGTTAATTGTTTAAGTAGAAATGCCATAGCAATGACTGTTTGTTCTTAATGTATCATGTTGGAAGGCCCATTATTGATAATATGACAATAAGTAAGTATATGCTTCCTGCAGGTTTACTAATTTTTCTCTTGCATTAAGGCTGTGGAGAGGTAGTTCCTACATTTTGTAAAAACCCCTGTCTTTTGTTTGTTTGTTTGCCAGTATTGAAGCTTGAACTCGGGGATTTTGCAACTTGCTTGGCTTGCTCAGGGTTATCCCTCTACCAGCTGAAGTATTGTTTGTCCAGCCTGACTTCTTGCTGGTTATTTTGATGAACTTTTATACCTGAGCTGGCTTGGAACCTCCATCCTCCAGGTTTGAGCCTTATAGGATTATAGGTCTGAGACACTGTTGCCCACTTAATATGTATTATTTTCCACCAAACTTTTGCCAAATAGTTTTAGTATTCACTGACACATCTTGTTTGAATCAGTTGAAGTTACAGCTGCTAAATTATTTTTAATTTATGAGTTGAGATTCTTCCATAATGAACTTTTTTATACTTATCTATTACTGAATGAAGTATAATATAATATATGAGTTATAATAAATATAATTTTGCTTTTTTTTGAGTGCTAGTTCTGGGCTTGAACTCAGGGTCTTGAGGCTGTCCCTGAGCTTTTTTGCTTTAGACTAGCACTGTACCACTTGAGTTACAGCTCTACTTCTGGCTTTTTGGTAGTTAATTATTACTTTACTAATAGTTTATTAATATTAATACTCTATCAATACTTTATAATATCAACAAATATTTTAATACTTTATTAATAACATTAAATTCTTAAATGCTAAATGAATTATTTATTTTATTAAATAAGTAGTTTATTAATTACTTAATAAAGATAAGAATCTCAGACTTTTCCTGCTTTGACTGACTTTGAACCTTGATCTTCAGATCTCAGTCTTCTATTTAAGTAGCTGGGATTACAGCACCCAGCAATTTTGTCTTTTTTTTTTTTCTTTCTTTCTTTTTGCTACCTAAATTGGCCCAGATGTGGCCATTGAAAGTCCTTTCAAGTTAACTCTAAATCCTCCTAGCCAATAATAGACAGTTAGTAGAAATATGCCTGTATTTGTATGGGTATTTATGTACATGTGTATACACGCATATGATTCAGGAATAAGATATCTTTCCTTTTGTTCAAGTCTACTGTTAGGTCTTTTAGTTTATTTCTAAGTATTTTAATTGTTTTGTTATATGGTTTTTGTCTATATGTTAAAAAGTAGCTACCTTACACAAAGAAAGCTCAGTTCTTCTTGTTATATCACTCTTCCTTTTTAGAATATTCTTTGTTCTTCTTTAATGTTAACTGTACAAGTAGTTGGGATGAAAATACAAAATCTGATATATTGATTAATTTGTTTCTCTTGGTTACCATAAAACAATAGGAGTTTCTCTGACAATTTAAAAATCTGTTTATGTGGTACTGAGGAATGGGTTTCATGGATGCTAGACAAGCACTCTATCACTAAGCCACATTCCCAGGCCTGAGCTGTATTTTTGACTTCCAAAATTTTATTTTATGTTTTAACCGCATTTGGTCAAAATTGCATTTGCTGAACCTGAGAATTAAGCAGTCTTACTGTTTAAGCTGTATTTTTCTTCTTATGACTTGGAATTACTACAGCCTGATATTCATTTTGAGTTTTTCCTCATATTTGTTTTACTTCTATACTTGTTGATCCCATTTTTCAAGTGCCAAATTATTTGTATTTACAACAGCAGTGCACATCATTCATGGAAAACCCATTTGCTGATAAAATGGATGGACATCTTTAAATAGTTGTGATCTGTACCCATGCCTTATAAAACAATGTTGTTGGGCCCACAAAAACTTGTAGTTACTAAGTGGAAGCTAAAATCCCAGTGGGCGGAAAAAGGAAAAGACAGTTCGAGTAGGAAAAATCTTACACAACACTACACCTTTAAGAAAGAAACAGCAAAGGTGAAGAGAGTAATAATCTAAAATTGCCCTGTCAGAGGAGTATAGTCAGCCAAGAAGCCCTGTATTAAGTATGCCTGCCATGCCCAGTTATTGGCTGCAGACAACTGATTGGAATCTTGGCTTGTTCCCAGCAAGATAAGTGGTTTGAGAACTCAGCACCATTGGTCAGCAGTGTTCTCTTTGTAGTGAGAAATCTGAGAGAGCACATTTTTGTAGTTGTCATACCAAACTTCTTAGTACTTATACATAGGGTATCAAGGGAAATGTGTGTGTGTGTGTGTGTGTGTGTGTGTGTGAGTGTGATTGTGTGTGTCTGTGTCTATGTGTCTGTGTGTGTGTGATGTTTTACCGTAAATGACTTTCCAAAGGCTGGTGTGAAAGAATTCTATTGATTGTGCACTTAAAATCAGAATTTTAT
This sequence comes from Dipodomys merriami, assembly GCF_024711535.1. Classification (NCBI taxonomy): domain Eukaryota; kingdom Metazoa; phylum Chordata; class Mammalia; order Rodentia; family Heteromyidae; genus Dipodomys; species Dipodomys merriami. The sequence continues at coordinate 74,326,756 of NW_027203381.1, forward strand.
TGTCTCCATTATGGCAGAAGAAAAAAATAGAGGTATCATATTTGTGGACCTGAATGTCCCCCTCTTTCTGGTTTGCTGTGGCTTAAATGTTTAGGAGAGAAATGCAATTGCTTTTCAAGTTTTCTCACTTTTATTTGACTTTACTATTATTTAGCATTTACATTATTCTAAAACCTGTATATCAGTGGTAAATTTAAAAGCATTGTTTAATATTAGGATTGTTATTTTTTTGTGTGCAGTAGCTACCTGATATAAAGTTTACAATTCAGTAGTTTGGATAGAGTACAGAATCCTACAACTGTCACCACTGTCTAATTTCAGAGCCTGTTCATCATCTCAAAAAGAAATTCTTACCCATTCACTGTTTGTCCCTTTCCTTTCCTTCTAAGGTTTGGGAAATGGCTAATCTAACTGGCCTTTCTGGACATTCATGTAAATGGAATCAGACAATATTTGATTTTTTGTGATTGGCTTCTTTCACTTACTGTAATACTTTTAAGGTTAATAACTGTTGTTTCATGTTTTTAATAGTTCATTCTTGTTTATCATTGAATAATATTTTAATGTGTGGGCTTATTACACTCTTTGTATGTCTGTTCATCAACTTATGAACATTTAGGTTGTTTACATTACTTGGGTTCTATACTTGTGTTTTTTGTTTGTTGGTCATGGGGCTTGAACTCTGGGCCTGGGCACTGTCCCTCAGCTCTTCAGCTCAAGGCTAGCACTCTACCACTTGAGTCACAGATCCACTTCCAGCCTTTGCTGTTTATATGGTGCTGAGGAATTGAACCCAGGGCTTCATGCATGGGTGACAAGCACTCTACCATTGAGCCACCTTCCCTACCCTCTACATGTGTTTATAAGTATTTGTAAGGACATTTGTTTTGGGCATCTATATCTAGGAGGGAACTTCTGAGTCATAGAGTGATTCTATAATAATTTGAGGAATTCTGAATCTCTTTTACAAAAAATTGTACCATTTTACAGTCCATACCAGTGTATAAGTATTATCATTTCTCCATGCCCTCAAAAACACTCTCAAAAAATTAAACCCATCCTGGTGGGTATAGGGTTTCAACATCATGTGTGTTTACGTGTGTACATGTGTGTATGTTTTACTGGAGATTGAACTCAGGTCCTCATACATGGAGAGCAAATGCTCTACCAGCAAGCTACATGAGTAGCCTTCCCTTGTCAAATTAATTTACATTTTTCTAATAATTAATGATGTTAACATGTTCTAATGTACTTATTTATTGACCATTTGTATGTCTTAGGAGAAATACCTTTTGGAATCCTTTGCCTGTTAATTTTTTTTCTATTTCAAGCTTAAAAAATTATTTGACTCTTTTTGCAAGTTTTACTTGGACAGAAAAATGAGTAGAATGAATAGACAATGCTCATAAAGCCGCCTCCTCCTCTCCTTCTAGTCCCCAAGTTTCTAGTATTACTAATATCTTCTTGTGGGATACTATATTTGTTATAATCAGTAGGCCAATACTGATACATTAACTGTATTTTTACGCATGTTGCATGTATCATTCTTTTTTATAACTGAGTAATGTACTAAAGGATATATGGTTGTTCAAATAGAGCAGTTTGAACATTCATGCGCAGATTTTTGTGTGGAACAAAAATTTCATTTCCATTAAGTAAATACCTGAGGGTACAATTGCCCTAAATATGGGTGTATTTTGAAGGTGGAGTCAACAAGATTTCTTGACAGAGATACTAATGAGGTTGGAGAAAAAGAAGAATCCTGACTTCAAAGCTTTTAGCCTGAGTAAGTGGGAAAGTGATTGAGATTTAAGGATATGGGTAGCACAGATTTAAGGGAGCCCACGTTCTGCCTTGGAGGAATTTGATCCTCCTACTTAAACTTTTCATGTAGCTTGGATTATATGTACATACTGATACACCAAGAGTGGTGGTTGAGATGGAGTCTCACTAACCGTTTGTCCTTGCTGGCCTTGCATCTTAAGCCTCCCATCTCTACCTCCTGAGTAGTGCCACTCGAGTAGTAAAGACGAATGCCACCATAGTCAACCTGAATTATAAACTCTTTCAATATTGTGGTCTTCTGTATTGTCATTGTGTGCTTCAATAATGCAATAGTAAATGAAAGTTGGGATGATATTGAGTTCCATTTTCTTGTGGTAATTAAGAGCATGAGTCTGACATATCTGGCTTAATTCTTGTTTAGCTTTTTGCTAGCAAGTTTGTTGTCCATCATGCAGCCCCTCTAAAATTAGGATTCCAGACTTGGTTATTTGATAAGTTTATAGAGCAAATTAAATGAAGTTACAAAGATAAAGCTCTTAGTGCATTAACTGACTCAGTAAATTCTCAGTAATCTTTAATTGTTAGTGTTAGGGTTATTACTGCTAAAGTAATACATGATGCAGTACCTAAAGAATGTGAATTTCATCATTAACTTATATGCATGGTCTTCTTAAACTAAGCATTCAAGAACTTGGCTTATATCCTTCCAAAGTAGCTGACAAGAAGTAGAATTCTTTTACTTTAGCCCATGAAGGTATCCCCCAACCCCGTGTCTGTCTCTCTGTCTCTCTGTCTCTCTGTCTCTGTCTCTCTGTCTGTCTCTCTCTCTTACACACACACACACACACACACACACACACACACACACACACACACACACACACACACACACACACATCCATTCCCTTTTGTTTCTATAGCTAGTTGGGGCTCTTCTCTTACAACTTTGCTCATTTTCAGTCTTTTGTATTGATTCTCTCCTGTCTTAAGTGTAAGTCATTCCCAGCCAGCACTCTTTATTTAGGCTTGCGTAGCACTATTGTCCAGAGTCTACTTTTTGACGTGTGTGTGTGTGTGTGTGTGTGTGTGTGTGTGTGTGTGTGTGTGTGTGTGTGTGTGTGTGTGTGTGTGTGTGTGTGTGTGTGTGTGTGTGTGTGTGTGTGTGTGTGTGTGTGTGTGTTCTTTTCTGCTTCTTGGAATTTTGTCATTTCTTATTTTACAGGCAGTTGTTAAACACTTCTATGGCTTCAAGTACCATTCACATTTTTTGCTACAGCATAAGATGAATGTATTGAGATTGCTTTCTGGAATATTAACCTTGGTTGTGTCTCATTTTATTTCAAATGGGAACATGTCCTAAAACGAACTCATTCTTTTCCTGCTTCCCAACTTTCTAGGCCAGTGGACTCTATTGCTAAGTAAATAGTCATATAAGTAAAACATCTGAAAAATCTCCTTCCTAATACATTATTAATCCAACAGCAATAGGTGATTAGGTAACTGTTGATCTTTCCTCACACATCTATTTTCTCTCATAATTTTTCACTATTTCTACTTAACTACTGTCATAGTTATATTTATCCTTCCCCATCTCTTTAAGAAGCCTTCATAGTCAGTGACCTTCCTAAAATAAACATCTTATCAGTGATTCTTTATAGCTTATAATATTTAAAATTTTCAACATTTTATAAAACGGGCTCTTCTGAGGAATGTTACAAAGAAATATGTACTTTGATTCTCTCCTGTGCCCAGTAACTTATAGCAAGTTGTTCCTTTAATTAAAATATGAAGCATTTGAACACTGAATTTTTGTGTTCGGAACAAAATGTTTTATACATGAAGTTATTTTGAAATTTTTTTTTAATCCAATTCTAGGGCCTTTAAGGGCTTTTGATTTATTGTGGAATCAAAGAGTTAGATATAAACACTATTTGATCTTAGTGTGATAACTGAAAGTGGAAACTAGAACTTGGATAAAATCTTCAGCTTTTGGAGAAATCTTTAAGACAAAACCTTTAAAGTAAATGCTATTATACTATTTTTTAAATTTTTATTATTATAAAGGTGATGTACAGAGGAGTTACAGTTACATAAATCAGGTAAAGAGTACATTTCTTTTTGGCTGTCACCCTTCTCTTGCTCTCTCTTAGTTTTTTCCTCCCATCCCCACCCACAAGTTGTATAATTAATTTTCAACATAGTATCTAATGAGTACCACTGCTGCATTTGTTCACCTGTGCCCCTCCATATACTAGAGTTTTTGAAAGTGGAGTTTTTTACAGTGAGGAGAAAAGTTCTCCGGATAGAATAAGCTTTGATGAGGAAGAAAAGATGATAGGCAGCCATATACTGCCTACCCTACACCCACGCTATTAAGCTTGCAGATTGTTTCTTCACCTAAAAGTTGGCTTTTCTTTAATTGAACTTTACATAAGAGCACATAAAGTACCCTTCTGGGAATCTTTTGACTCCGTGCTTTTAGTTTCCAGAAATTTTCTTCTTTAAGTGTGTGTTGGCAGTGATGTCAAAAGGAAAAAAAGCCTGTGTCTGTTTTAGAATCTGTTGCGGAGATAACGTACTTAACGAAGAAAAGATTTAGTTGTGGTTTTACAGTTTTTACTCCATGTCCTTCTGGCCCCATTGTTTCTAGGCTTGTAGAGAGATTATGGTAGTTGGACATTGTGGCACAGAGCTGCTCATGGCATGTTGTCTTAGAAGCAGTGACAGGGAGACAGGAAGGCGTGGGGGAACGTAAGTTTTCAGGACATGTCCACAGTGATCTACTTTTCCTAGCTAGGCCCACATCCCAGTAATGCCATCATGTTAGGAATTTGTCAACATATGAATCAATTGTTTATGTCATTGCTCCTCAATCATTGAGTACCTCAGCTGGAGACAAAGCCTTAATGCATAAACATTTTGGGGGTATTTCATATCCAAACCACAACAGTCTGCATTAGAGATATATATATTTGAATGGTTATTGGTTAAAGTAAAATAATTTAAATGTATCAGGTTTTCTTATATAGTGATTATTCTTTTTTTGGGGGGGGGGATCCGGTCGTGGGGCCTGAACTCTGGGCCTGGGCTCTGTCCCTCAGCCCTTCAGCTCAAGGCTAGCACTCTTCCACTTGAGCCACGGTGCCACTTCTGGGTTTTTTCTTTTTTGCTTATGTGGTGCTGAGGAATCGAACCCAGGGCCTCATGCATGCAAGGCAAGCGCTCTACCACTGAGTCACCTTCCCAGCCCATATAGTGATTATTCTATCTTGAGTAGTTATTTTATTTTTTTTTAGTGAGATGGGAATAATACCAAGTACTCAGAAGGCTGAGATGTAAGGATCGTGGTTTGAAGCCAGTCTACCCAGGCAGGAAAATCTGTGAGACTCTTATTCCTAATTAACCAAAAAGCTGGAAATGAAGATGTAAGTGGTGGAGTGCTGGCCCTTAGCAAAAAAGCTCAGGGACAGTGCCCAAGCCCTGAGTTCAAGCCCCATGACTGGCACAAAAATAAAAAAGAGAATCTAGGAGTATTTGTTGTCTTTTCTTTATTAGAAGAATTGCATGTTTAGACAGATCAGTTTGTAGATAATGGATTTCAGATTTGTGGGGGTAATAATTGGGGATTTGTCTACTATAAACTATAGTCACCCAGCAAGATTTCAGATTTTTAACTATGACCCTAAACTAAGATAAACTGTACATTGTAACTCTGTTCATAGAAAAATAATTGAAACAAGTTTCACTGCCTTCCCTCCAAAGGAAAAGTTCCACTTAATGTATTCTAATCATTTATGGGTAATAATTTTGCTGTAAGTAGCATTTTCAGTTTGTAGGTTTTAATTTTTAAAAACTACTTTCTGGAGATATCCTGCTTCCCCAAGTCAGTTGTGTATTGCTTTTCCTATATTTGTGGTAAATAATTTCTGTTCTTGTATTCTTAGGAGTTTTACTTTCTAGCTTTAGATTATTTGAATGTGATATGCCTAGATGTAGATATCTGTTTCTCATATTTGAGATTCTTTGAGCTTCATAGTTTGTTTGTGTTTCTCTTCTAATTTAGGAAGATTTCAGCTATTATTCCTTCATGTATTTTTCCTTTTCCTTTCTTGGCTTCCTAATAATTCCTTTGCACATATGTTCCTATGTGTGATTTCTTAAGTCTGTTTGGTTTTTCTGCAGTATTTTTTTGTATGTATTTTGTTGAACTATTTTCAAGTTCACTGATTTATTTTTTAATGCCATTTAAAATCTTGAGCCCTTAGCGAATCTTTCTTTTATTTGGTGCTGGTCCTAGAGTTTGAACTCAAGGCCTGGATACTGTTCCTTTTTTGCTCATAACTAGTGTTCTACCACTTGAGCCATACTTCTACCTTTTGGTGTTTAACTGGAGATAAGAGTCTCTCAGACGGCTGGGAAGGTGGCTCAGTGGTAGAGCGCTTGCCTTGCAAGCCTGAGGCCCTGGGTTCGATTCCTCAGCACCATATAAGCAAAAAGAAAAAAGCCGGAAGTGGCGCTGTGGCTCAAGTGGTAGAGCTCTAGCCTTGAGCTGAAGAGCTGAGGGACAGCGCCTAGGCCCAGAGTTCAGGCCCCACGACCAGACCCCCCCCCCCAAAAAAAAAAAAGAGTCTCTCAGACGGAAGGAGAAGGATTGGGATGGGGGGGAGGGGGGAGGCTGGGAAGGGATGCGAAGGGTAAACAAAGGAGGAGGCTGCAATGCTTGGTAAGAAATGTACGCATTATCCTGCCCATGTAATTGTAACCCCTCTGTACAGTATGTTCACAAATAAAATAAAATTAAATTTAAAAAAAATGACAAAAAAATTGTAACTATCTTCCCATAATGATTTATCTCTGGCAGTTTAATCTAATTAATGAATATTACATTATAAATAAACTTATCATTGTGGTTCCACATTAAAAAAAATTATAGGTGGGAGTCATTGGCACTAAGCGTTAATCTTCCATTTTTGTTATTGTAGTTTCAACTCTGATTAATTTTATTTATTTTAAAGTTAAACTTTATTGAAATTCCATGTAATTGTTATCTTTCCTTAATTTTTAAAATATGGTTTCCTATAATTCTTTAACTTAATTGTAGCAGCTTTGTATTCTTTGCTAAATGCAGCAGGTACCCAGTAAGCTTGTATTGACTACTTAAAACAACAACAACTTGAATACAGGGCGACTTTTTCTGTTGTTTGTATGTCTCACAATTTCAATATTTTACATAATATATAACAACTCCAGAATTTGATTTTTTTCTTAAAAAAATCATCTGAAGGTAAATGTCTTATGTTTTTGTAACTTGCTTGATTGTAATGGTAGAACTTTATTCACAGCAGTTAAAAACCCTTGAATTTGGAATTAAAATTTTAATTCCAACTTTTGTGCCTAGTTTCCTTGTGTTTTCACTTTTGTCTACATGGCTTCGTTAGATTGTGCTGAAACACAAAGTTTGTAATAGCTTCCATCCTCTTCAGGGGCTTATTCTGTATGGGAGAGAATGCATTCAAAATTCAGATAGCTTTCAAGTGCTTTGGCTTTTACTGTGTCTGAGGCTGTCTAGGGTCTTGCCTGAACATACAGCTTTCAGTCAGCCAGGGATGAGTAGGTTGCTTATTAGGCCCCTATTCTCCTTTCATTTCTAGAATCTTCCTGTTGTATTTCTGAATAGAATATTCCTGTTGTATTTCTGGATATCCTATCTGTCTTTTTTTTCTTAGCCAAGACTGAAGCCTCAGCATAGCAGAAATGTAGGGTTCTCTCCCCCACCACACACACTTTGTTTTATATTAATTCGCTGTTTTTTTTCCCTAATGTCACTAAGCATGAGGTTTTTATTTCTGTTCTATAGCCACCCTTCCTGGTAAAAACACATTTGCATTAAATGGTGGTAGAGGAATGATAGCATCCCATCTACTTGTTGATTTGCAGTTTCTCTTGATCAGTTTCCAGATCTCTGAAATAGTGTGTTTACATAATGAACTCTGGTATTATAGTTGTTTGGGGGGAATAAATTTCCTGATCTTGCCATTCCTCTGGCTGGAAATATCCTTCAAAATGTTCTATACCCACTTTAATTTAATCTCATTAGGTTTCTTTTACTGTTGTTCAATTGAAACTTAACTTTGTCTGTCTTTTGTTTTTAATCTTCTTATTCAGTCGCTCAGCACTTTGTGTTATTGAAAACTCTTGGTTTCTAAGATAACATTCTCTGTCTTTTCTGTTCCATTAACTACTCTACTCTATTCATTTTTATTTTATGATCCCCACACACAATTTCTTCCCTAAGTTACCATAAGGTCCCCACATTTAAACCATTTAAAACATTTTTATGCAGAGAAACTTCAGATTCATGTTTCTACCTCGAATCCTTACCTGGCTGCATAAGGATTTTAAATACAGCACCACCAAAAAACCATTTTTGTGTTTAAAATTTTTTTTTTATTGTTTTGGAGGTGATATAGAGTGGGATTACATTTATATATATATCAGGTAATAAGTACATTTCCTTTCCCACAGTATCATTTGTTCCTTTATTCTCTCCTATTCCCTCTCTCCCATCTTCACCCATGAGTTGCATAGTTCACTTTCATCATTGTCTTTTTCACCATTTTCCTTGGATTCTGTTCTCCTCACCTTCTTGTAGATGTGCACATGAATACATTGTATATAAAGTAAAGAATACAGAATCATCAGCAAAAGAAAAAACATATTAAGAAAAAAGTCCTTTGTTTTCCTTTCTTTGGAATTTGTTTCAAGATGCATATTATTTTATATGCAATGAAGAGGCGCTTGGGATTGCACCTTTGTGATTCAAGACTATCCTCTTTTGGTCTCACTGTATGTGAGTATCTCCAATACTGTGTAATTTGTCATATCAGTGCTTTTTAGATCCAACTTCCAATATGAGGGAGAACATGCATCTGCCTTTTGTCTCTCATCTTGGCTTACCTCACTTAATATTCTTTGTTCTAGTTTGCTCTGTATCCTTACAAATGACATTATTTTATTCTTTCTAAGGCTGTGTAAAATTCCACTGTATATAGGTACCACTTTTTTTTTTTTAAAATCTACTCATCTATTGTGGGACATCTGGGTTCTTTCCATATCTTGGCTACTGTGAATAGTGCAGCAGTGAACATGGATATGCAGGTGTCTTTATCATATCCTGGCTCATGATGCTTGGGGTAGATGCCAAGGAGAGGTATGACTGGGTCATGGGAAGGCCTATGTTTAGTTTTCTGAGGAACCTCCAGAATGCTTTCCAGAGTGGTTGTACATTCCTACCAGCACTGCAGCAGGGTTCCTTTTTTCCCATATCCCTACCAGCATTTGTTGTTGTTCAAATGAAAAATGTTGGTCAGTCTAACTGGGGTAAGATGGTAGCTCAGGATTTGCATTTCCTTTATGGCCAGAGAAGATGAGCATTTCCTCATGTGTTTCTTTGCCATTCTTAGCTCTTCTTCTTCAGAGTTTTAGGTATGATGGTGAAGTCTTTGATCCACTCTGAATTGATACTAGTGCATGGTGACAACAAGCAGGGATCCACTTTTAGTTTTCTACATGTGGCTGCCCAGTTTTCCCATCACTAAGTGTTGAAGAGGCTGTGTTTTTTCCACTGTATGTCTTTGGCTCCTTTGTCGAATATCTGATGTCTGTAAGTATGTGATTTTATTTCTGGGTCTTCTAGTCTGTTCCATTGGTCTTCAGGTCTCTTTCTGTGCCAATACCAAGCTGTTTTTGTTATTATGGCTCTGTAGTAGAGTTTGAAATCTAGTATTGTGATACCGCCTGCATTGCTTTTTTTTGCCTAAAATTGCTTTGGCCATTCTAAGTCTTTTGTTGTTCCACATGAATTTTTGGATTGTTTTGTCTATCATGGTAAACAACATCAGTGGGATTTTGATGGGGGTTGCGCTGAATTTGTATATCATTTTTGGCAGTATGGCCATTTTCACAATATTGACTCTACCTATCCATGAACATGGAAGCTCTTTCCATTTCCTGGTATCCTCTTTGATTTCTTTCTTTAGATTTTTATAGTTTTTGCTATAATACCTTTTATATCTTTGATTAGGTTAACTCCTAGTTTTGTGGGGGGGGGGTTGTTGTGTGTGTGTGTGTGTGTGTGTGTGTGTGTGTTTGTAGTTTTTTTTGAGGCTATTGCAAATGGGGTTTCCAAGATTTCCCATTCTGCTTGTACATTGTTGGCATACAGAAAGACTACTGATTTTTGTGGGTTAAATTTGTATCCTTCTTTGCCAAAGTGGATTATTAGTTCTAGAAGTTTGGGAGTGGAGTTTTTTGGGTCGTTGAGGTATAAGATGATGTCATCTGCAGATAGGGATAATTTAATTTCTTCTTTCTCTATGTGAATCCCTTTTATGTCCTTTCCTTGCCTTATTGCTTTGGCTAAGAATTCCAGAACTACATTGAAGATGAGTAGAGAGAAATGACATCGGCATCCTTGCTGTGTTGCTGACTTTAGGGGAAACACCACAGAACTCTTGATCCAATTTTAGTCTTCAGAATTACTGTCTTCAGTTTTTAGAATGCTCTTTGGAAAGGTAAACCAGTTCATATCACTCTCCTTGTCCTATTTTCCTTTGAGGGCCATGGCTTCAGCTCTAAGGAGAGAAGACTGCCTTCAAATCCCAGTACTGCTTTATAAAGCCTCAAAACCTCCATTGACTGTATATTTTGAGTGAAATTCAGTTTCTTACCATGAATAATGCGAACATTGCATCTTATTGTCCCTGCCTGCATCTCTGAATATTTTCTACTGTTCTTTCTTTACTCAGATGATGCAAACATGTTATCCTTTAGATTATTTGGTGGTTTTGTGTTTTTGTTTTTGTTTTAAAGAGGAGTACTTTTTCCCTTTTTTGGGCAATACTGAGATTTGAACCCATGACCTCACACATGCTAGATAGCCACTCTGTCAGTGAACTACACCTCAAATCCTTTTCTAGTGATTATTTTTGAGATGTTGTGCTTCCTGCCTGGGGACATACTTGGACTGTAGTCTACCTTTGTATAGGTTGCCTTTATAGCCAGGATGCCGGTGTGCATGATGACAGGTATGCACCACCACATCAGCTTCTTTCCATGAGACAGTTCTTTCAATATCTTTTCTGCCCAGGCTGGCCTCAAACTTCAGTCCTTCCATTCATAGCCTTCGAAGTAGCTAGAACTACAGGCATGAGTTGCTGGCATATGGTTTCCTTTTGGTTATTTCCAAGCCCATCTGTAAATATTTACATTTGGAGTCCCTGTAACCACAGTATTCTGCCTTCAGATCAATAGTTTTAATAGCTATGTATCATGGGAAGAGTGAGTCTTGCTTTAATAGCAGGTTTGTGGTATGTTAGTTTTTCCTGAATCTAGCCACCTAAATGTGAATTGCATAGTATAGGAGCATTTTTATGAACAGGTTGAATTTAGAATGGAAATGGAAGTTTTGAAATTAGTAGTTCTTTGTGTTTTGCTATCTGCCAAGGTCAAAAGCTAGAGTCTTACATCAGCTATCATCTTTGTTAAAATAGTTATACTGCCCTGTCACCTTACTGCTTTACTTATGTGCTTAGTAAGTAATGTCTTGATAGATTGTTATACTATAAAAGGAATGTACAATATCACATTATACATAGACCAGAAGGTCAGTTTAAGGAGTATTTAATTTTTTTTTTTTCCTGTCTCTGTGGCCCTTAGACATACCTACACTCTTTTTTGGTCTCTTTTCCGACCATAACACTACGAATCTTCCTGATTTTCAAGCATATATTTTGTACTTTGTAGCTCTCTGAATTACATTGATTTAAAATACCTTATATTTTCCTATTTCTGATTACTTCTATTGTATTGGGAGCTAGAAGATGGGGGAGATGGCAAAAATAGTGGCAGGCTTAAATATGGTCTAACTAAACTTTTACATGTATAAAATAGAATAATGTAATTGTTAAATTTATGAAGTAGGGAGGGAGAATGATAGAGCTAATTCATTGAGATACATTGTATGTATGCAATATCAAAAGGAATTGCCCCCTACTATAAAATTAATATATTTAGTTGAATTATATTGCTATTTAGTGTTTGTTTTTTAGAAAGAGTGAGCATACATTTGTATCTTCCCAAACTATGGCCTTTCAGTTGCTAGTATGCTGTATTTTACCTCTTTCTAAAACTAAACTGAGCTCTTTCCATGTTTATACCTTTTCAATTGTTTATATCTCAGATAAACATAAACAATAAATATATTTGCCAAAAATTTTGCACTAGTAACAATTTCAAGTACTTCTTACAAACCGTAGACCATGTTCCATACCCTATTTGCAGTCAGTAGACTAACATTTTTGCAAAATACAATACAAATGAGTTACTGAAAGCTTTTTTGAAGGGGTCGGGGTTGTGGTATTAGAGTTTGAATTCACATTCTTGAGCTCCTTAGCTAGCTTGCTCAGCTGGCTTGAGCCATGCCTCTTTTTGCTGGTTTAGAAATGAAGTTGATTGAAAGCTTAGACAGGCCTCCAGATCTCAGCCTCCTCAGTTGTTAGGATTACAGACAAGAGCCACCAGTGGCAGTCCCTCAAAAGAAAACATTAAAAAAAAATAGGTTCCAATTCTTAGAATCAGATTTATAGATATAACATTATTCTCAAATTGCTATAAAAATTCTAAAAACTTAATTTCTACATTTATATTCTTGCTGAGAGTAGTTCATTGACTTCTAGCAAATACTTTGTACAACAATACTAATCCACAGATTGCTTTTTTGAGACAGGATGTTGTTGTGTACCTCAGACTGACCTTGAACTTGTAGTCCTCCTGCCTGAGCCTCCCCTGCCCAGAGTTTACAGTTGGGGGCCATCATACCTGGCTCACTATGTTGCATATTTGTAGTCAGATGTTTGTAATGTTTGGTGTTATCTCAGAAGCATCTAAGTCATAATAAAGAGTTTGTAAAATATTTTAAGAATATTTTCCTATGTTTCCCTTTCAGAATCGAGAGCTCCAAATCATGAGAAAGCTAGATCACTGTAACATAGTCCGATTGCGTTATTTCTTCTACTCAAGTGGTGAGAAGGTAGGTCTGACAAAACTATTCACTAAATACTGTGATAAACACTTTTCTAAATAACCTTTCCCTGCCCTCCATCTCCATAAAATAGTTTGTGTAATGGAATGGAACAATGCAAAGCACAGGCCACAGTGGCTCTGAACCTGAATATGCTCATTGAAACTATTAGTTGTATCAAGAAAATATGAATGCGAAATAAAAGAAGATGTACTTTTAAAAATTGTCTCAGCCAGGCAGTATGGTATTGGCTTTTAATCTCAGTACTTGAGAGAGATTGAGGCAGGAGAATATTTAGGCAAGCCCGGCTGCATAACAAGTCTGTCTTTAGGAGAAAAGAGAGGGGGTGAAAAGAGGATAATTAGAGAGGAAGGAAGGAGGGGGGGAGGAAAGCATTTTCTCTTTTTTTAACACCTACCTTTAGTTTTCAAGCAAATTAATATTTTTCATTAATATTTTTGTGTCCTTTATGTATTTATGAAACCCTCTGATAAATTCTTTTGGAGGGAGGAAAGTTGAATCATTTTGTTAAGTGGAACGACTACAGAGAAGAAAGAAGGAAGAGGACTGGTTGGACTAGATTGAGTTAAATATTATGAGGTAGTTTAACCAATCCATAGCCAGGGAAGAAGCTGAAAAGGGTATATTACAGAGCTCATCATATGTAGTGACTATTTCTGATCACATTTAATTCTACAAAAGTAAGGGATGTCTGTGACCATGCTGTGAATCCTTTACCCATTTTCTTTTCTCTTCAGAGGGACAGTAACTAATGTCATTATATACATTGAAGCTGGAAGCAAAGAAAACTAGTTTCTCCTGTCCACCATTTTTATCTTTCTGTCTATCACTTTACCTTCTGCCAGATTTCAGTCTGTCACTTTCCCCCCTTCCCACCCATCTTACTGGTTTAAGGTGGAAGGTAGAGAAATAACAATTAAATCACTTGATTTGTGCATGACTACGGAAAAATTAAGCCTTTGAATAAATTCACTTGACATTTTGGAGTTCACATTTCACACATATAGTTAGTATCTAATTGGTCTTAGATCCATCGTGCCTATTGATTTGTAGCTCATTGTTCTTTTGACTGCAAATAATTTTTCTAATGTCACAGGTTTTTTGGTTTTTGGTTTTTTGTCGGTTGGGGGGCTTGAACTCTGGGCTTGGGCGCTATCCCTCAGCTCTTCAGCTTAAGGCTGAGCTGAAGCACCACTTCCGGTTTCCTAGTGGTTTATTGGAGATAGGAATCTCACAGACTTTCCTGCCGGGCTGGCTCTGAACTGCAATCCTCAAATCTCAGCCTCCTGAGTAGCTTGGATTACAGGCATGAGCCACCGGCCCGGCACAGGTTGATTTTTTAAAATTAGCTTATATTAGTTACATAGGAGAGAATGTCATTGTTACATCTCCACACATATTTACACTGTTTTCCAGTCAATCCCACCCCTAATCACAGTCTTTCTCCTTTCCTCTAAAAAACTATCATCCCCAATAGGGTTTCATTGTTTTGTTTTAATAATTTTGCAAATCTTCTATAGTATTCAACCAGATTTGCTAGTTTGCCTTAAACTTATTTACATTTCTTTAAGAATCCCTCCCTTTGAAACAAAGCCTATGACAGTAAATCTACGTAAGTCATACAATGTAATGATATCCCTGTCTACAGCATGTCATAGCTAATTCATTTTAACCATAATTTACAAATTGATCCTTTATTGGTATTTGCTTCTCAGTTCCTTTTTTAAAAAACAAATGTAAACGATATTTCACCTTTTATCAGCCCTCATAAATATTATGAGTTCTTTTTTTCATGCTCCTTTTCCCCCTCTTAACCTAGCAAACTTTTTGTTCCTGTCTTTAATCTTATGTGTTTTGATGGCCTCCTTACAAAGCTTCTAAACATTTCCTCATATATATATATATATATATATATGTGCACACATACATACATACATACATAAAATTCCTAGAATACCAGACACTAATTCTTTACAACTATTCGATTTAATTTAACTTTTCTGAAGTTAAAGATTAGAGAATAAGGATTATTAGACCTTTGAATTCAGTGGTTTACCTGTCTAGTTGTAGCTAGTGGGAAGCCTCCATCAGTCAGCCTGATTTAACCCTGATTTAACCCTGCCTTATTGGTGGCAGTTGACTGGCTATTATCTTGAGAGTACCTGAGAAGAAGAGTTCCTTCCTGGGGCTGGGATGTAGCTCAGTGGCAAAGCGCTTGCCTAGCAAGTGCAACGTCCTGGGTTCAATCCCCAGTACCAAAAAAAAAAAAAAGAGTTCCATCCTGCTGCTGCTCACAGCTTCCTATGTATCATAAATATATGCAGAGAAATTATTAACCAAAGTTAGTAAGAAGGATAGTGAAACTCACTGTTAGCAAAAGAAACACACTTTCAAATATTTTATATATCTCAGAACTATTTTTTGAGCATTGTAATTTTGTTCAAGTTAAAGATAAAGACACATTTGTTTGGGGTAGCTCCATGAAAAATTACAGGAAGAGATGGGGAAGAAGGGAGGTAGTGGTCCTTTGTCCCCAAACAAGAAAATTGTCTAAAGATACACATAACTATACAGGTTCAACACTCCAAATCTTCCAGCTACTTAAAGGATCACTTCAGTGACCCTAAAAATGATCTCCATTTCTTGAGTTGTTCTGATAGGACTAATATACACTTAAGAAACTAAGTTAATTCTACCATAGGAGAGCGTGAGTTCTGTTCTCGAGATGAACACTCTGATTTTCTTAGGAGAGGATTCTGTTGCTGCTTAAATAAGGACCTTAGCACCTCTGGCATTTGTACTTACATCTAAATGTGGTAGTCCTGTTGTGGTAGGCATTTTTCTCGCAGAAGCTTTGTGTATTTGTGTATGTCTAAGAGGAGTTTTAAATACTGATCAGGTATTTTGTAGGATGTTCATTTGTAGTTATAGGTTTTTGGGAAGAACACCAAATGGATGGTGTCCTTCTTACCATATTCTATCGTGGTATATACTGTTAGCATGATATATGACTGCTATTACTGACTTCCCTTACCAGTCTGCCATAGTGAATTTGAGCTTTCTCAAATTGAGCTTGCTACCCCCCATCTTCCACTTTCTATACTACTTGCAGTCACTGTAGATCACTGTAAGAAGAAGTAGCTATGTTCTTATACTCTTTTTTTCTAACACTAGAATAGCAACATAAATTGTTGATGTCTTTTGTCTTATTTTGGTTTGTTTTGCATGCCAGACTTATCTCATATTTCCCATTTATGTGTAAGTTTTAAATTACATTATTATTGTCATTTTTTTGAGACAGGTTCTTGCTATGTGTGACCCAAGCCAATCTCAAACTCACTTTATAGCCAAGTCTTGCCTAGAACTCACATTCTCCTGGCTCAGCTTCTCACATCCAGTTTTGTCCTATTTATTAATGTGGTTAGTCACTTGTTTACATTTGTGGACTCATGTATATGCATTTTATTGCTAAAAATTTCTCTTTATAACTGTAAGCCATTTTATTTCCTTGATCTCAGAAGTCATCTGGGGATAAAGACATCATATTATTATCTATTTTACAAAGGTAGTACTGAGTTGTTGATGGCTGGGTTCAAAAGTTTGTTCTTTAGAGCAGGGTGCCAATGGCCCATACCTATAATCCTAACTACTCAGGAGGCTGAGATGTAAGAATTTGTAGTTTCTAGCCAGCCTGGGCAGATATGTAAAAGACATTCCTATTAACCAGCAGAAAGTCAGAAGTGGAAGCATAGTTCAACATCAGCTGTAAATAGAAAAGCCAAGCAAGAGATCAGGAGGCTGTGAGAACCCCAGTAACTGTCTCTGTCTCTGTCTCTAGACAGTCTCTGTCTCTGTCTGTCTCCCCCCTCCCTCCTCCCCACATTCTTTTTTTCTTACAATGTCTGTGTATGGCTTTAATGTGGCATTCATATGATGATCAGGCATCAATGATCAGAATATAATCATAAAAGTGGTAACAAGCCTGGTGCCAGTGGTGTACACTTAGCTACTCAAGAGGCTGAGATCTGAGGATTGCAGTTCAAAGCCAGCCTGGGCAGAAAAGTCCATGAGACACTTATGTCCAGTTAAGCAACAAAAAAGCCAGAAGCGGAAGTGGGGCTGAAGTGGTAGTGTCATCTTTGAGCAACAAAGCTAAGGGACAGTTTCCAAGCTCTTGAATACAAGTCCTAGTACTTCTATACGTTCCCCCCCAACCCCTCCCCCCCCCCCAAAAAAAAAAGATATCAGTGGCTCACACCTGTAATACTAGCTACACAGGAGGCTGAGATCTGGATGATCAGGATATTTCTTCAAAGCCAGCCAAGACAAAAAGATCAAGAGACTCCATCTCTAAAATAACTAGCAGAAAGTTGGGCTGAAGGCATGGTTCGAGTGGTAGGATGCCATGTCAGCCCTGATTCAAATCCCTGTGTTCTTGGGGGGAAAAAAGTGATAACAAGGAAAACTAGGCCATCGTACAGAATCTTTACTAAATTATGTGTCACGTAATTTTTTGTGGAACTTTCTGTATCGATCTATGCTTTATATTTGTTTCAAAGGATGCTTCAGTGACTCCATGGCCTATTTTGGAAGCCTGGTAACATTTCTTTGAAGTTAGAATTTAGTCATTTTGCTAGTGAAGTAAGTATTTTCAACCTCTGCATTTGAAATCATGTTCTTCATAGATTATATTTTTCTTTAAAATTTTCATGGGTTACATTTTTCAAAAATTATTATGGAGGTGATATACAGAGGGGTTACAGTTACATAAGTCAGGTAAAGAGTACACTTCTTTTTGGACAGTGTCACCTCTTCCTTCACTGGATTGTATTTCTTTTTTCTTTTTCTTTTTTTTTGGGGGGGGCGGGGGGTCCAGTTGTGGGCCTGTACTCTGGGCCTGCATGCTGTCCCTCAGCTCTTCAGCTCAAGGCTGGCGCTCTACCACTTGAGCCACAGCACCACTTCTGGCTTTTTTTTTCTGCTTATGTGGTGCTGAGGAATTGAACCCAGGGCCTCATGCATGCAAGGCAAGCTCTCTACCACTGAGCCACCTTCCCAGCCCCACTGGGTTGTATTTCTATATTTACAACTAATCCGTGAGTCTTTTGAAATTCACTTTAGTATTCTAAGAGAGATTATACCAAAATAATATCAGACCTCAGATGGGTCAGAAAATTACAGATGCTATAAATGATGAGGCCTGGTCCTCTTTCTTTTTTTTTCTTCCTAAAATAAACTTATTTTATTTTAGTTTTATTTTATTGTCAAGTTGATATACATAACTTAGTTATGTAAGTAAGGTAGTGAATACATTTCTTTTTTTTATACATACATTCTTATAACAGGTCTAACTAAATTGAGTTATATAGTTTCTAGTGTAATCAGAAAATGATTAAGCAATATGTTAATGAAAATTGAAAACTGTTAGGAGTTGTTTAATTTTTTTTCCTTTCTGCTACCGTGAATTAATTATCGATTTGTATAGAAAGATTAAAGATGAGATTAACAAGAAACTTGATTAAAAATGGACAAAAGTTCTGAATAGACATGTTCTCCATAAAGCCCTGAAAATCGCCAGTGGGTTTGCAAAGTTCTGTTTAATACAACTTCTATGCTAGATTAATGCTTTGTGAGCAGAAGTCATTAGAGAAATGTAATTAAAAATTACTATGATACTACTTCATAACTATTACAACTCTTACCAAAAAAAATCAAAAGAAACCAGGTGTGGTGGTAACGGCTTGTAACTCCAAGCATTTAGGAGTTTGAATTTAAGTCTAAGGCCAGTCTGGGGGTACTGCAGATAGTAAAAACCTGCCCTTCATTACTTTTTTTAAAACATATTTTTATTGTGAAAATACTGTACAGAGGGGTTACAATTACGTGGGTAAGATAATGAGCATATTTCTTATCAAGCATTGTAGCCTCCTGCTTTGTTTCCCCTTCCCGTCCCTTCGTATCCTCCCCTCTCCCCCCCCCCCAATCCTCCCCCACCTAAGTTGTAAAGTTCGTTTTTTGGTGAGTACATTTCTTATTCAACTTGTTACTCCTCCCTCATTTTTCTCCCTTTTCCCCTCCCCTCCTCTTCTTTGTTCTTGAAATATCAGTGTCCCTCGCCTCCTGAATGATGTTTGCAGGAAAATGTTACTGATTTCTTTCTATAAAATGTTTCCAGGGATTGAACATTGTCCTCTCCCCTCATAGATTATTCCTGTGACTGCTCAATTTGCATTAAAGTATTTATAAATTTAATAAAAATGTTTACTTAAGATCATATTTCTCATGGTAAATTAGAGCATTGAATCTATAGCAGATACACTAGTCTGTTTTGCCAATATTATGAATAAAACACGCTGCCTAAATAGGCGATCATCTGTACTTCTATGTGGTCAGAACTGAACAAAGAAGTAGAATTGCCTTTATTGAGCTATACACAGTTCTCCTGGTATATAATACTCTTTGCATTAGTATCTCAAGTTGATTGTTCCTTGAGCCTTCTGGTTCAACATCTAAGATTAAGATGTCTTTCTAGTCATAGCAAAAGATAGCAAGACAGGATTTTTTTTTTAGCAAGCACAGATTCACCTTGAGACATGAGGCAGTCTATAGGTTTTTATTATCCAACAGGGTAGGATGTATAATGTCTAACAGTTCAAACTTGGGACTTTCTTGTGGCCCTCCCCAAGAAGTTTAGTAATTGCAATGATTACCTGTT
This sequence comes from Dipodomys merriami, assembly GCF_024711535.1. NCBI lineage: Eukaryota > Metazoa > Chordata > Mammalia > Rodentia > Heteromyidae > Dipodomys > Dipodomys merriami. Next base: position 74,346,357 of record NW_027203381.1, read on the forward strand.
TGTGGGAAGTAGTTATATGCCTCATATGAGAAGATGCTGGCTAGATGCTGCGCATTTGATTTTTTTTTTTTTTTTTTTTTTTTTTACCATTCTGGTTTAGTACCATTAGTTAAAAGTCAGACATGTAGTGGTCATTGTGTACCTCCAGGCACCTTGATGAGGGAAGTGTGCTGGTAAGGAATCTTAACTGCTCATTCAATGTTTTGGTCTCTCAGCTGGTTGATTCCACCTCCACCTCTACTAAGAGGGAATGGAATCCATAGCCAGGGGCATTTCAACTGCATTATTTACATCTACCATTTAATTTCCAGTGAATCACTGTCATTTGATCTTGCTACTGATATTTTGACTTTAATTATTAGGCTTTATATTTAGCTTTGTTAAATTTCATACAACAGATTTGTTCTGTCATTTTAGCCTAACTAGAGCCCTTGAAGGTTTTTAAAGTTTGTTTTTTTGGTGGGAGGGGAGTCTCTTTTGTAATTTGTTTTGTTTTGTTTTTACAGAACTAGGGGGTTGAACATGGGGCCACGTGCTTGCTAGGTAGGCACTCATCACTTGAGTCACTTCCATAGGCTACCCCCATCTTTTTTTTTTGTTTTTTTTTTTTTTTTTGGTCAGTTGTAGGGCTTGAGCTAGGGCCTGGCTGCTGTCCCTGAGATCTTTTTGCTCTCTACCACTCTGAGCCACAGCTCCTTTTCTGTTTTCCTAGTGGTTTTTTTTTTTTTGTTTTTTTTTTTTTTTTGAGATAATAGTCTCACAGACTTTTCCTGTCTGGGCTTGCTTGCTTTGAACCATGATTCCCAGATCTCAGCCTCCTGAGCCATCAGTGCCTGCCCTCCAGCCCCTTTTGTACTGGTTATTTTCAAGGTAGATTGGGTTCTCTGGTTTGTGATCCTACTTGTGTTGACGAAGATGACAGATGTCTGCCATTGGGCCCAGCCATTTTGCATCCCACACAGACGAGACAAGGGACATGTACCACTACACTGAGCCATTGGTTAAAATGGTCTTGGAGTCTTCTTTTTGCCTAGGCTAGCCTATAACCTTAGCACCCCAATATCTACACTTCCTAACCTCCCCCCCCCAAATAACTAGGATTATAGCTTTGAGCCACAATACCAGGCTTATTCTGATTTTAAGAATGCTTTTAGATAGCTATGTGCATGGGTTAGGATCTCATCCATTCCTTCCTTGGTATTCTATTCCTCCCTTAAAGAATGAGAATGTTTACCCTATGCCTATCCCACTGTTGTATACTAAGCATATGTAGCTTGGCATTTTTATTTTACAGAGGGGGAAGGTTTATCTGGATCTCAGGATATTTTAGAGCTGGATTTTTGAGCAATGCTTGAATGGTTTATTAGAATTATGAGACCTTATACACTGAGAAATAGTTTTCATTTGAAAAAAATTAGCTTCAACTTCTGTATAAATGACCCAACACCTCAGAATCACAATTCCTTGCATTCTACTTCTACAGGTTGAATAATTCTTATCTCTTTATATGAAATGCTTGAGACCAATTCTTAAATTTGCTTATATAGAATGAAGTATTCTGAGAATGGTGTTCAAGTCTCAGCATGAAATACATTCATATACAACTGATATGTGTGATATGCTCATAAGCAACTTAATATAATTTTACTCCCATTTGAACACTTAAACTAACTTCTAATCTGTTTTTTTGTTTTATAATAAATTCTTTCAGAAGGATGAAGTCTACCTTAACTTGGTGCTGGACTATGTTCCGGAAACAGTATACAGAGTTGCTAGACACTATAGTCGAGCCAAACAGACACTCCCTGTGATCTATGTCAAGGTATGTAAAAGTAACAATTTCTTATTTTATTGTGAGCCAGGCAGGGATAATACTGGGTATGTTTTAATTAATTACTGCTTTAAATACAAGGGGGGAAATTGCAAAGAAAGAATTTGTAGAGTTCCTTATTCATGTACAATTTTAAAACAAAATTTTAAAAAAGTTTTTTTTAACTTTTATGCAGTGGGGATGCTAGTTGTCCACTTTGAACTTGGTGTTGTGCTTGCTGAACAGATATTCTACCGCTTGAGCTATGCCCCCAGCACTAATTTTTTTTTTTTTGCTTTAGTTAATTTTTGGTTTGGATCCTGTGGGATTTTTTTTTTTTTTTTTTTTTTTTTTTTAAAGCGTAGGCAGATCTTGGACCACAATCCTACTGTCAACTTATTTGTTGAGATGGGAGTTTTGCTAACTTTTATCCTGGCGTAGCCTTGATCTTCAGTTCTCCCAATCTAGGATTACAAGTGTGTATAACCCTAGCTAGCCAAGAAGTCTTCACTTTTTAAACTTTTATGACTGATAAAGTACACTGATTTTTTTTTTAATGGAAATTACAGATTTTAATTCTGATAGCCATTGTCATTTTGTATTAATGTCTAATGTCTTTATTATGCCTCAGACCAAAACAAGAGCATTATGATATAAACTTGTATACTTAGAATTATATAATTATAAGTATAAACAAGTTCAGTGTTTATTGACATTTATAGATACATTTATTGCAACTGTATCAGAAGTATAAATGTTTAGCGACTTTTTCCTCCATATTCTCAAAAGTGGAAGAACATTGGAGGTTTAACTGGTGGAGCACTTGCCTATAGCTCAAGATCCTGTATTTAAAAGCCCTAGAGAAACATGTGAGGCATAAAAAGGGGGAAGGAAAAGAACTGGGTGGGGGAGGGCATTAGGGAAGAGTTGGAGGGAGGCAGAGGGAAGGGGAAAGAAATATTTTCATTAAATATAAAATGGACATATACTTTTAAAAACTAGCAGTAATATTCTTGTGTTTTATGTTAAGAATTGAATTTTCTTCATTGTTACATTTTTTCTCTTTCTTTTATTTAGAAGTACTGGGGTTTGGGTCTGGGAATGTGGTTTAGTGGTAGAGCGCTTGCTTTGTATGCATGAAGCCCAGGGTTTGATTCCACATAAATAGAAAAAGCCAGAAGTGGTGCTGTGGCTCAAGTGGTAGAGTGCTAACCTTGAGCCAAAGAAGCTCTGGGACAGTGCCCAGGCTCTAAGTTCAAACCCCAGAACTGGCCAAAAAAAGTGCTGGGGTTTGAAATTGGGGCTTTGCATTTCCTAGGCTGGTGGTCTACCACTTGAGTCACACCTCCAGCCCTGTTTTTGTCCTAGTTGTGTTTGAGGTAGGGTCTTGCTTTCTTGTGGCACATGCCTGAGCCATTATGTGCCTACTTTAGGCTTCCTGTCAGCAAAATGATGGTATATACCACTGCATCTTTCAAACTTTTTTGCCCTGACTGGATTGCCCTCTCAACCTCGGCTTCTCAAGTAGCTAGGGTTACAGGTAGGAGCTACTGGCACCTGGCTAATTATTAACAGTTTTAGACTTGAGGAACATTAATAATAGAATTTCTTTTAATACTTTTGGTAGCTAGTTCAGTTTGTGCAAGGAGTTCAGGAGTCCTATTGAACTGAACTAGAATTTAAAAACTGATTTCAGTATAATTTGACTTAGGTTTATCAAAATTTGTTTTAGGTTATAATTAAATTGATGGTAGTAGGAATTAAAAGACATACAGATTTTCTCATAGATTTGTTTTCTTCTCATTTTAGAGCAGCAAATCCTATTTTCTTACTAACGCATAGTGTATCTTTTTGACCTCCCTAAATCTAAGGTAATCAGTCTTTGAAGATCTTAGTTTAGAGTAATGATAATTTGTACCTTCCTGACAGTGCAGAATGTTGATAGATATATGAATCACAAGAAACACTAGATTTGGTTTCTAAAGATCCAGTTCTGAAGCCCAACATGCTGTTGGTACTTTTACATAAGTCATTCATTGTCTTCCACATTTGTAAAACTATTTCTTTCCTCCCCATGATATAGCTTTGTTGGGGTGCAAAATGAGTCTAAGATAAGAGAAAACATTGTGGGGGCTGTAAGTAGAAGTCATAGAAGGCCTTAACATGACCAGAAATGGCATATTAAGGACATTCAGCCAGGTGTGCATAGTATTAAGACTAGTTTTTGTTTCAGATCTTTAATTCAGCAACTAAGTACAAACTATTACATAGTAATCTAATATTTAGCAACGGGTTTCATTATTCCTTCTGTAGGCAAAAAACAACTGCATAAGTTAACAGTAAATAAGGTAAAACATTATAAAAGTGGTTCAGAAGCTAGGAATGTCAGGTAGTGGGGCTTGAACTTAGGTTCTGAGAACTGTTCCTCACCTTCTTTGCTCAAGGCTGGTGCTCTATCACTTTAGCCATAGCTCCGTGTGTGTGTGTGTGTGTGTGTGTGTGTGTGTGTGTGTGTGTGTGTGTGTGTGTGTGTGTGTGTGTGTGTGTGTGTGTGTGTGTGTGTGTGTGTGTGTGTGTGTGTGTGTGTGTGGTGTTAATTGGAGATAAGAGTATCATGGACTTTCCTGCCTGGGCTTCAAACTGAGATGTTCAGATTTCCTCTCCTGAGTAGATAGGATTACAGGTGTGAGCCATGAGTGCCCGGTAAATATCCTATTTATATTTCCCATGTTTCACAATTTTATGTTTTGTTTCACAAAACACTAGCCTCATTATACTTGATAACTTAGAACTGTGTTCAAACTGTTCATTCAAAAATTATATATTTGAATTGGTATCCAGTTAAGGCCTATCTATTATGTACCTTTAATATTTCTTTAAATCTGTAGGTTCTTATCTTCTCACACGTTGTGGTTTAAAGAAACCAGGAGATGCTGGATGCTGGTGGCTCACACCTGTTATCCTAGCAATTTAGGAAGCTGAGATCCGAGGATTATAGTTTGAAGCCAGCCTGTGCAGGAAAGTTCATGAGACTCTTTATGTTTAATTAATCACCAAAAAGCTGGAAGTGGGGCTGTGTGTGGCTCAAGTGGTAAGCACTAGCTTTGAGCATAAAAGCTCAGGGACAGCACCCAGGACATGAGTTCAAGTCCCAGGAGCAGCACAAAAAGAAATGAAACAAGTTAGGTCTCTGTTTAATTGATTGGATTTCTATAGTATAAGAGAACCCGAGAATATTGTCAGGACAAAAAGCAAGAAAACTATCAAATGATATCAAGAATCATGCCAAACACTTAAAACATACAAATAAGAAATTACTTTCCAGGCCACTTAACCTATGAAGTATTCTATGGAGCTAACTAATTAAAAGTTTTGATAAGTGAAAGGTAGGAATCAAATACATATGTCTTGTCTTTTTTTTTGGGGGGGGGGTCTGGTCATGGGGCCTGAACTCTGGGCCTGGGCGCTGTCCCTCAGCTCTTCAGCTCAAGGCTAGTGCTCTACCACTTGAGCCACAGCACCACTTCTGGCTTTTTTCTTTTTTCTTATGTGGTGCTGAGGAATCGAATCCAGGGCCTCATGCATGCAAGGCAAGGCAAGTGCTCTACCACTGAGCCACCTTTCCAGCCCATGTCTTGTCTTTTTATTCTAACTATATCTTAGGATACAAATAGGGGAAGTTTTTCCTTATAGAACTTATGGTATATATTTTTGGGAAAAAATAGATGTTTTACATCTTCGAAACAGTCCCAATACTATGACCTCCAACTGAGACTCATTTAAGATTCTTGTACAGCTCCTTTAATTCCTTATTAGATCCTGTTAGGGATGAACTGTCAAAGTTCTTGGTGTTACAGATTTTGTTTAAATTTTTTTTAATTATCTGGGCACCTGGTGGCTCCCTCCACTAACACCCAGGAACATGGATTGAGCCCAGAAGTTCAGGACCAACCAGTGTGACACCTAGAAATTCTATTTTTCAGCAAAAAACGAACAAATAACGGGGTGTGAGTGGCTTCACTAGCATTGATCAAAAATGTTAAGAGATAGTGCAGAACATACTCAATATTCCTAGAAAAAAAGTGAAAATCAATTATAAGGAAATGCAGTTGCTACTCTGGTAACAAACATGACTTATTTGTCATACATTGACAATGGTCTGTTACCATATTATCTGAACCTTTCTGCATCTTGTTTCATAGTACTGCTTGTTTTGTGATTGATAACAATTAATACCTTAAAAAGGTTTTGAGCACCTTTCCTTTTCTAGTGAGCACCTTTCAGAGTTTAATGGGTCTTATAATGCTTCTCTAATATAGCTGATTATCAAATCATTGTTAGGAACTTGATGTTTGTTTGTTTTGCAAGTCCTGAGGCTTGAACTCAGGGTCTGGGCACTGTCCCTTAACTTTTTTTGCCCAAGGCTAGTGCTTTACACTTGAGCCACAAGTTCTACTTCGGGCTTTTTGGGTCCTTAATTGTTGAAATAAGAGTCTTCACATACTTTCTTGCTTGGGCTTGGTTTCGAACTGTGATTCTCAGAGCTCATTCTCTTGAGTAGCTTGGCTTACAGATGTGAAACCACCAACACCGTTTGTTTTTACAAGGTAGAATTTCTAGATATCATCCTAGTTGGCCCTGAACTTTTGGGCTCAAGCCATCTTCCTACATTAGCCTCCCAAGTAATTGGGATGACAGGCGTGTACCACTATAGCAGGCTTAAAAGTTTTATTTTGTTTAAATGGAAAAAAGGTTGGTTGACAACAAGATTTGAATATATAAAAGAGCTGGATGCGTTTTTTTCCTTTGAAATAATAAAACAGTTACTATTTGTCTTAACCATGTTGTCTCACAAAGAGAAAACACTGGGCTCATGTTATACTTGATAACTTAGAACTATGTTCAACCTGTTCATTCAGCCTTAATTTCCTCTCATCTATACAATGAGAATAAAAGTGTGCTCATAGAATCACTGTAAGAATTAAACAAATAGGGACAAATGCATTCTAAGAATGTTACTCTATTTGCTGTTTAATGATTCTGATTTGTTTTTTTTATATGTACCAGTTGTATATGTATCAGCTGTTCAGAAGTTTAGCCTATATCCATTCCTTTGGAATCTGCCATCGGGATATTAAACCACAAAACCTCTTGTTGGATCCTGATACAGCTGTCTTAAAACTCTGTGACTTTGGAAGGTAAGCTAGTTGATCTTCTATCCAATATTTCAAAAATGTAATTGTATAAACCTGATCAAAAGCTATAAGATTATAAAATCTTGTGGACATTAAATTAAAAAGTTATTATATGAAAAAAGGAAACGTGAGTTGTGATGGTATGAATATGTTGTCTGTGTATAAGTTTATAAATGGTTCGTTTCTGAGAGAATATACAATAATTCCAAAACATTGATTGCTTCTGGTAGGAGAAATTTAGGGAATATAGTATACTTGGGAAACTTAATTTTTATTGTATTTTATTATTGTCTGAATTTATTTTATGTATATATACTCCTACCTTACCTGTTAGAAAAAGAAGATGGGTCCATCAAGTAGCATAAAACAGTATAGAGGCTGCAAAGCTTTCAATATTTATTACTGTCTTATAGCAACTTTTTGATTATATATTGAATTAATTAAAATATATACTTTTAGCTGGACACCTAGCTAATCCTAGCTTTTCAGGAAGTTGAAGGGCAATACAAAGCCAGCTCTGGAAGAGAATTCCATGATACTCCAACTAACCAGCAAAAAATTCAGACTAGAGTCATGGTTCAAATGTTAAAGCATTAGCCAAACAAGCTCAAAGCCCTAGATTCAAATCCCAGTTTGGGGGGGAGGGACTTCTTTTTCTTTTTGAGCTGAGGTTTGAATCCATTACTTAGTGGTAGAATGCCTTATCACCAACCCAAAACTCTGCAATTTTGCTGAAAGCTGTTTTAATTTTCAAGTAGCCTAAAAACTGATTAGTTAGGATTGGATATATTCTGATCTATTGTCATGCTTTTTGGTAGAGAGAGATACCATTTTTCTAGTCTTCCATCTCTATATTTTAGAAGTTGAATTTAAAAAATAGTATATCAGAAGAAAATAATCATTTGTAGTCCTGTGACTTTTAATCTCTTTTTCCCTTAGGTGGTGACAATTGACAAATACTTTATTTAAAATTACTGTTCTAAGGCTAGTGGCCACTGGCCCATGCCTGTAATCCTAGCTATTCTGGAGGTTGAGATTTGAGGATCATGGTTCAAATCCAGCCCAGGCAAGAAAGTCTGTGGGACTCTTATCTCCAGTAAACTACCAAAATGCCAGAAGTGGAGCTGTGGCTCAAGTGGTAGAGTACTAGCCTGAGCACAGAATCTTAGGGATAGTAACCAGGCCCTGAGTTTTGAAGCCCCAAGACTGGCACACCTGCATGTGTGCTCGTGTGCACACAAACACACACACAAAATTACTGTTCTATTTTTTTTCTCCAGAGTAATATTATAAGATTATATATTTCTTTTTTTGGAGAGAGTTTCAGCTCATAGTTTCTTTTTTATATTGTATAACTGGAATGATATGAAGTCTCCATAAACATTTGGTGTTGTGATAACAGTATAGGTTCCTTCAGTATATTAACTGAAAGGCTCTACTTTTTTTTTTTTCCCTCTCTATTAGTGCAAAGCAGCTGGTCCGAGGAGAACCCAATGTTTCATATATCTGTTCTCGGTACTATAGGGCACCAGAGTTGATCTTTGGAGCCACTGATTATACCTCTAGTATAGGTAAGTATCCACGCTGACTAGAATGCTTGTAATATTAGTCACATCATAAGTTTTGTTATTTATTGTTTTTATTGCTGTGTAAAGAATAGTGTCGTATAATAGAAATGTCCTTAAAGATTAAAAAAATGTGTAGAATTAATTTTTTTCACCTTTTTGGTTTAAGATGGTCTTGTGATTCCATTTTTAGGGGATTGTTTATTTATTTTAATGGAATTGTAAAACTAGTCTCTTATGATCAGATAACACTTGTATACCTTAAAGGTTTCAAATATATCTTAAATGGTTTAATTGAATTCTTTAAAAGAATTTTCTGAAAAACTCATTTTTGAGCTTAATTGCTATTAAAATATTTAATGTTATTTCCTTATACTAGTAATGAAATTTGATAGGAAGACAATATTTCTGAATTCCTACTTGCTGTCTGAATTGGTTATTTAATTTCAAGTCCACTTAAGTCATCAGTGGGTTTCAGCTAAACTCACTGATTCTTTAGAAATCTTCATCTGAGATGTTTAGAAAGAATAAGAATAAGGAAAATTAGTTAATTCTTCTTTGACCTTTTTCCTCACATTTTAATGCAGTGGCTTGGAAAAAATAGAGTCCATGATTAGCTGAATATAAATAGGATACTAAAAAACAAGGAGAAAGCTTAGGTGTGCAGATAGAGACAAAAATTATTTTACTTATGTATTGTTTCTATAGAGAACTTTTTAGTAAGAAATGTAGAAACAGAGTTGGGCACTGGTAGTTCACACTTGTAATCCTAGCTACTCAGGAGACTTGAGATCTGAGGATCCTAGTTTGAAGCCAGTCTGGGCAGGAAAGTCTGTGAGACTCTCATCTCCAATTAACCATCAGAAAGGCAGAAGTGGAGCAGTAGCTCAAGTGATGGAGCACTAGCCTTGAGCAAAATAAAGCTCAGGCAGGGACAGCTCCCAGGCCTTGAGTTCAAGGCCCGTGAATAATTTGGGGGTCATAAATAGAACTTGTGACAGTTTTTACCTTTCTAATACAATTAAACCTTTTCTGATATGAATACTCACGTAAAAGAGCAATAAGCTAATGTATATTTTCAGTTGTGCCGAGAGATTTATGTCCCCATTTCTTTTCTCCTAACAGTGCAAGTATCAGACCACTAAATAAAAAATCATATTTTTATCAAAGTAGGTTTGCCTTCTAAGACTTCTGGACATGTCCAGAATTACTTAGGGCTCTTGGACTACATTTTGAGACCTGCTACATGGAGGAAAGTGTGATCTTTTTATAGGTGTGTTAGGTAAACCTTATTGCGACTATATTCTGTGGATTATGTTAATTGATGATGAATGCTACAAAGACTTTTGTCTGGAATCCATCTGGGTTTGACTTTCAGGTTTGTCTCTGCGGAACTATAAACTAGATTGTTACTTGTTAATAGTTCTGTTCCAGTGGCTATAGGCAGTAAATAAAATGTTAGTGAAAGGACTATGGAAATATAAGTAAACACTAAAGAAATGGAAGTATTCTTTTTGTGGTACTTATTAACTTGACTGTCCTCAAGCAAATTTTAACTCTTTGTCTTTGCAGATATCAGTAAATTTTCTAGTTGATTGATATTTCACTCAAATGCATGATTTTGGTTATCTGTGTTACAAGATCCTGGGTCGGGTTTTGTCCTAGTCACCTAACATACAGACAGTTTTGTTCTTCTAAAACAGTCATAGTATATCATCTGCTACTTTAAGGAATGTTTATATGAACTGTAGCCTTTTGTCTAGATTTAGTTTTTCTTTTGAGATTTAGGAAGCTTACCTCTTGTAAGATTTGTATACATACTTAGGGACAGAAGTGGGGTTAGATGGATGAGTACATAGATGGATAGATATTGAGATTTGGAAGTATACTGACTTCTAAGTAGATTTTGAGATGTTTCAGTAGTAATATTGGAAATAAAAGAGTCACTAATTCTGACTAGATACTGTTATGATTGTATCTACCAAAACTGAAACTCTCACTTTTATTAGAAGATGGTCTTAACTGAGCAGAATGAGAACAAAAGACTTCCTTAGGACAACGAAAGACTGTGTATAAGTTTTCAAAGACTGCTTGATTGGGACTTAAGAATGGGTTCCAAAGCTAGTGCTAGCTATGCTGCCCGGTAGCTTTACCTTTGGCAAGTCATTCGACTTTATTATGCCTTTATTTTCTTATCTGTCAAATTTCTTTGGCTGAATGGTCTCAAAATGCCTTTTGATCATGACTAAGACTTAACTATGAAACAAAATACTATTTTAGCTTAACTCTCAACTAAATCTAGTGAGCCAAACCTTTGTTTTAAAGTTTTCTTCTGTTTGAAGAGGTTGATCATTTTGTCTTATGAAGTAAGAATAGAAGAGATCTTGTTACTTCTTAAAAAGTGAATAGCAAATACCTTGTTTGTAGTAATTTGAAGGCACTTAAATTCACTTAGTGAATCTTGGATAGCTATTAGGTAATAGTATTCCTTGATGTTTCACTCCTTAATTATCTTCTACATTTGTAACTGAATCCTAAGAAAACATTTCTCATTGCTTTTTATGTGGCATAATTATTATTATTTTTTGGGGGTGTCCGGTCGTGGGGCCTGAACTCTGGGCCTGGGTGCTGTCCCTCAGCTCTTCAGCTCAAGGCTAGCGCTCTACCACTTGAGCCACAGCACCACTTCCAGTTTTTTTCTTTTTGCTTATGTGGTGCTGAGGAATCGAACCCAGGGCCTCGAGCATGCAAGGCAAGTGCTCTACCACTGAGCCACCTTCCCAGCCCCGAGGCATAATTATTTACCTGCAACTTTCCTAACCTTTCTTCTGAGACGAAGTATTCTGTTTTACAAAAGAAAGGAATGGGTGCATATCTCTCATCTAATTAGCTGGGTAAGGAGATGTTTTAAAACTTGGATCAAAATAACAAGGAGTCTGGGATATAGGTCAGTAATGTGTGTGGCACCACCAATATGGCCAAAAGAATAAAATCATATATTTGCACCTGACTATAAAAGTATAGTGTTGGTTTTACATGAAGTAAAATGTGCCTAGCAAAATTTTATATTTGCTTCAGTTAGCAAATTCCTAATATATCCAAGTAGAACTCTCAGTGTATGTTACAAAATAGATGTCTCAGTTATCATTACTTGGAACTGGACAAAATCAACTTGAATTTATTAAATGAGTTCTATGGCACTTTCTAGGTGAGTAGAAAGTAATCACAGATCCCTTGAGTCCAGGAGTTCATGACTGTCCAGGGTATAGTAAGATAGGAAATCTCATTAAATAAAATAGGATTAGGGTTCAGACTTTGATCAATAGTAGTTTGCTTCACGTGTATAAGGTCCTGAGTTCCACTTACCTGCACTATGTAGATAAGAAAAGAACACACAGAGAAGAAAAAAAGGCAAGAAAATAAGTAGTCACTGGAAAAGAGATTTCCAGTTCCTCTTAAGTAGTGATAGTGTTCCTTACCAAGTCAGATTCCTAATTATTGTTGTCTCCATGACATTCAGTGTTATTTCTTCCTGACTAGCAATGATTTATGTTCATTCCTCTAAAAACGCTTTAGTGAACATCCATACAAAATCCAGAAATTCCAGAAACCTGGGAACTAAACAGCAGTTTTTCCTAGCAAGAAGTCTTAATAGTGGGCTTTAACTAGAGTAACTGACAACTTATATTTAGGTACATTTGAGAGAAAAAGAAAATGCTATTAATGGTTACCTCCAGGCAGTAGATAAAATCTGGAGTATTCTTGCTGTGGTCACACTTATAATCTTAGTTACTTAGGAAGTTGAGTTCTGAGGATCAAGGTTTTGTGGAGTTTTGTTCTGTTTTGTTTTGTTTGCCAGCCCTGGGGCTTGAAATCAGAGTCTGGGTACTATCCCTGAGCTGCTGCTGCTTCTTCTTTTTTTTTTTTTTTGGGTCCAGTCGTGGGGCCTGAACTCTGGGCCTGGGCACTGTCCCTCAGCTCTTCAGCTCAAGGCGAGTGCTCTACCACTTGAGCCACAGCCCCACTTCCGGCTTTTTTTTTCCTGCTTATGTGGTGCTGAGGAATCGAACCCAGGGCCTCATGCATGCAAGGCAAGCGCTCTACCACTGAGCCACCTTCCCAGCCCTGCTGCTTCTTTTTTTAAATAAGTTTTTTATTGTGAGAATACTGTTCAGAGGAGGGTTACAATTACAAGAGCAAGGTAATGAGTACATTTCTTATCAAGCATTGTTGCCTCCTCCTTTGTTTTTCCCCTACCATCCCTTCCCTCCCATCTCCACAACTGCACCTCCCCCACACCAAAGTTGTAAAGTTCATTTTTTGACTTAGCATCTTGTACATCTCATTGTTGCAGTGGGTCCACCTGTATCCCTATTTAAACAATTTGGTTTTTTTCCTTCCCCTCCCCAAATTATACCATCAAATACAGTGAAAACAGGGATTATACAGTGTGGGAGGGACATATAAAGCAACAAAAAAAAAAATCACCTTATAAATACGATAGAAAATAGCAAGAAAGATAAAACTACTTATGTCCTTATCTTGGAGTTCATTTTGCCTAACGTCATCTTACCTGACCATTTCTGCTTGTCTCAGACATATACTAGCACAACTATGTTTATTGCAGCATTATTTACCATAGCTAAAATACAGAACCAACCTAGATGCCCCTCAGTAGATGAATGGATCAAGAAAATGTAGTATATATACACAATGGAATTCTATGCCTCCATCAGAAAGAATGACATTGCCCCATTTGTTAGGAAATGGAAAGAGTTGGAAAAAATTATATGAAGTGAAGTAAGCCAGGTCCCCCCCCCCCCAAAACATAGGTCCCATGGTTTCCCTGAGCTTCTTTTGCTCAAGGTTAGCACTCTACCACTTGAGCCCCAGCGCCACCTCTGGCTTTTTCTGTGTATGTAGCACTGAGGAATCGAGCCCAAGGCTTCATGCATGTGAGGCAAGCACTCTACCACTAAGCCACATTCCCAGCCCTGAGGATCAAGGGTTAAAGCCAGCCTGATCAGAGAAGTCCATGAGACTCATTTCCAATAAACTACCCAGAAAAAGCTAAAAGTGGCTCAAGTGGTAGATTGCTAGCCATGAGTGCAAAAAGGCTCAGGGACAGTACCCAGGCCCCAAGTTCAAGTCCCAAGACCAGTAAAAACAAAAACAAAACCCAGAATATTTTGGATAAACCAGGACATTTTGTTAAATTGTTTTTTAAATTTATCAGTAGACAAGATATTTACATTACATTTTGAGATTCCTATTTTCATTGAAAAATCAATTATCTGAGGGCTGGGGGTATTGCTCAAGTGGTAGATAATTTGCTTAGCAATCACAGGGGCCTAGGTTCAATTCCTAGTACTGAAAGGAGAGTTCATTATTTTTGTAACTTACAAATTACAGTATTTTTCCTCCTATTTTGGATTTTGCGTAGTGCTATTTTTATCTATAAGTAAACTGGAAAATGTTTATGTATTTCAATTCATGCTACAGTGTTTTAATAAACTTTTTTTTTTCTTTTCTCATCAGATGTATGGTCTGCGGGCTGTGTATTGGCCGAGCTATTGCTAGGACAACCAATATTTCCAGGAGATAGTGGTGTGGATCAGTTGGTGGAAATAATCAAGGTGAGAATAGTTAAATAGAATTTTTTAATTGAAAATAATCTTGGTACTGTTTTAATAATATATCACCAACACAACACACATACACATGCTTGAGCATATGCACACACAAAAAATGGAGAAAGTGATCTAAGGTCAGTTAGCAAATTCAGCTGTAGAATAAGTAAAAGAATTACTAGTCAGTTAGGCTCCATTGAGAATTTGAGTTTTTCATCTGTTGTATGTTCTGGGGGAGGGGAGATGAAATATACATACCTTATGCAGGAAGGAAATTATTATTTAAAATACTTAAAAACAAAATTAGAATATTAACTCATTAAAGTATATGTAAGCTGAATAAAAGCAGAAGGCATGTATGGTTTTGCTTATCATGTACTCTGCTAATAATCTGAAGCATATGATGGATGTTTGTATTTATTCAGTTTTATCAGTATTTACTATATGTGAGAATGAATACCTCTATGTAAAAAAGTTTTTAATATTTGAGGTTTTAAAGGACCCCTACCTTCCACACACAAACACAACTTTTAAAAACTCAAGTATCTATATTTAAACTACTACATGAATTAATTAAAGTTTCAGTTTGGTCAAAGTAACAGTATCAACTACTATTTGGGCCTTATCCGTAGTTTCTCCCATTTTTCATAAATTTATAAAATTAAAAGTCTTCTTCGTGGCCATGCAGACTCATCATCTCTGATGAGAAAGCTTTTCAGTTATATTCCTGACAGATGGTTTTCTGATATTTTCTTGAGCATTTCCAACTTTAGATTGCTACTTTGGGCTGCAGCCATGACATTTTTGGACAGCTTGATTTCAGTTATTATGTTGAACCCTAACTCCTCTGGTAATTAAAACCAGTTGAATACAAGTTATTTTATCTTTGTACTTTCTTTTGATCAAAGGTGGTTTTGCCAAATGTTATATACACATTTGGTTGAAAAGATCAGTGTAATCAGAGTTATTTATGATCTATATAATTTTTTTACAGTTTGCAGCAGAGACCATTGTGGTAATCATCTTTTGTTTCATATTGAACCTTTAAGATTACTAACACTATTATGACTTAATTTCTGCACTATTCTCATATCTAAATTTGAACTCAGTGCCTAGGCCACTGTCCCTGAGCTGCTTTTTACTTAAGGCTAGCACTCTGTCACTTGAGCTATGACTCTACTTCAGCTTTTTGGTAGTTTATTAGAGATAAGAGTCTCAAGACTTTCTTGCCTGGGCTGGCTTTGAAACACAATCCTCAGATTTCAGCCTCTTCAGTAGCATGGATTACAGTCATGTGACACTGGCACATGGCTCAAAACAATCTTTTCATCTATGTTATTGAAGCCATGTTAGTAAAGTGCATTTATCTATCATGCGTATCAGAAAGAAAAGATTCAGAGGGACTCACCTATTTTACTAGTGGAGAGTAAAATTAGAAGGAAGGTAGAAGAAAAACTTTTTTCTTTTCAATGTTTTTAATAAACACTGCAATCCTGTGTTTTTACAATAACAGGAACTAGGAAGATAAGATGTTTTTGTCTTGTGCTAGAATCTTTTGTAAATAACCAAATAACAGTTTGAATAAAGCTAAAACCATATTTGTAAGAAATGTTGATCAAAAAATTGTTCCTAATCTTTTAATTTGACTGATGGTTGTTTATGGTATAATTTAAAGAAAGAAATCAGTGAATTCTTAGCTCCTCAGTATTCTCCATTTTCAATATTGAGAAACTGTTGTCACTCATAAAACCTATCACTGAAACCTTCCTTTTTCCCAGTCATTAGGTTCAGCACTTTATTTATTACCACATTTAATCTTTATATTAACTTAGAAAATATTATTATTATTACCATTCCCACTACCTTGTCTGGAGGTGGGGTACTAGAATTTGCTAAATTAATTAAACTGATATTTAGCTAAATTGAAATTCTATATTCGTGGAATTTTGTAGCTCTGGAGGAAGCAGCATGGTCCTTAATGTCAGGTTACTGTCCAGAATACATTTAGTCATATCTGTTACTTACATGAGGTCTGCTATAAAAGTTTGCCACCACAAACTAAAGGGAACAACCTCTAAATGTTGTTTGTTTTGTTTTTTTGTGCTGGTCCTGGGATTTCAACTCCTCAGGACTTAGTTTCTGTCACGAGTTTGTGTTTGTATGTGTGTGCACGCACATGCATGCATGTGTGCTCAGGATTAGCACTCTGCCACTTGAGCCACAACTCAACTTGTAGCTTTTTGGTTTTTAATTGGAGATAAGAGTTCTCCCAGGGCTGGGAAGTTAGCTCAATGGTAGAGTGCTTGCTTCACATGCATGAGGCCCTGGGTTTGATTCCTCAGCACTAAATAAGCAGAAAAAAGCCGGAAGTGATGCTGTGGCTCAAGTGGTAGAGCATTAGCCTTGAGCTGAAGAGCTGAGGGACAGCGCCCAGGCCCAGAGTTCGGCCCCCATGACCGAAGGGGAAAAAAAAAAGAGTCTCCCATATTTTCCTGCTTGGACTGGCTTTAAACTGTGATCCTCAGCTCTAAGCCTCCTGAGCCTCTAAGATTAGAGGTATGAGTCACCTGCACCAGGCCTCTAAATGTTATTGTAATGAATAAAAATATAAAATTAGTTTGAGAGCTCTTTAGACTAGGTTTTTGTTAGTTGTTGTTTGTAACCTAAAGCAGCCAAACCACTAAATCTGTAATGACCAATTTCTTTGATTTCTAGTATAATTTCTTTTCTACATTTTTGTTTAGCAAGTGTTTTTGATATTCAGTTATCTTTCCCTATACTGTTTGTTCAGCATCTATCTATTCTTTCTAGCAAACAATCTTCAGTCAGAAATCTAAGATACTAAATCAGAGTTAAATATATATAATTGTTTGTTTTTTTTTTTTTTTTTTTTTTTTTTTGTGTGTGTCCGGTCGTGGGGCCTGAACTCTGGGCCTGGGCACTGTCCCTCAGCTCTTCAGCTCAAGGCTAGTGCTCTACCACTTGAGCCACAGCACCACTTCCGGCTTTTTTCTTTTTGCTTATGTGGTGCTGAGGAATCGAACCCAGGGCCTTGAGCATGCAAGGCAAGCGCTCTACCACTGAGCCACCTTCCCAGCCCTATAATTGTTTTTCTTAAGATTTTGATGGACCCATCATGTATTTCTGATAGCATATTGTGATACTTCTCATGTTGTACCATAGAACTTTTTGTGTTACTAACAGAGTGAAGGCACCAATTACTAAATTATCTTCTTTGTCCTCTAAGAACATTTAAGTGCATCCCATTTACACATTGTGATATTTTGCTTGTAACATACATTGCTTATAATTTATAAACCAATACTTGCTGATTGCATAGATTGCTGCTTAATTCATTCTTCTATTATATAAATTTTCTGTGCTTATAAATTGACTAGAGCCACAAATCTCCTACAAGTTTTTGGATTTGGGCTACTTTGGAAAATCTCCTTAACAGCAATAAATTCTTTGCTGCCTATATGTGGAAAGTTTACATAAAATTTCAAATGAATCATGGCCTTTCCAGAGCTCCAGTAAATTAGTAAAGGAGGCTTTAAAAGTATTAATATAATGTAACAACTGTTCCCCTGCATTTTTACATCAATATAATGTTTTCTGCAAACCAAAAAGATCAATCAGTTTTGACCTAATGCTATGAAATTTTACTGTGTCTACAGTAACCCAGCCGGTTGCCAGTGGCTCACGCCTATAATCCTAGCTATTCAGGAGGCTGAGATCTGAGGATCGCTGTTCAAAACCAGCAGGAACGTCTGTGAGACTCTTATTATCTGCAATTAACCACTAGAAAACCAGAAGTGGCACTGTGGCTCCAGTGGTATAGCTCTAGCCTTGAACTGAAGAGCTCAGGGAGAGCACCCAGGCCCAGAGTTCAAGCCCCACGACCAACAAAAAACAAAACAAAACAAAAATAAGTAACCCACGCTTAATTAAATCTCTATATACTTGCTTGGTATGTGTGCAATGTGTCTCAGTTTAGCTTTTCCCTTGGAGATAATGGCATCCATTTGAAATCTTTTCCAAAGTATTAACTGAAAAATTTTTACTGAGTTGCCATTATACATTGTTTGTAAACATATGTTTTCCATACAAAAGCACATTTCTCAACATTATTAACTTTAGTTGTTGTGATGGTTATATTTTATTTAGCACCTAAGTCATTTGTCCATGAGATCCTTTATTTACTTAACAAAGGCAAATTCTGCATAATAATATTTTAAGTTCTTTTATTAACTGGGTTTAAAGCCTCAGTTGTTTTCTTTGGAGTAACCTATTAGAAATGGGGCAGGTAAGAGGTGGGCAGGGATAGGTATTCATATGCTTTGCCCTATACTTTACAAAGCAGTTCATGCTTTTTTTTTTTTTAAAGCAATGACTGCTAACAGTTGAGTAGTAGAAAAAATACAGGAAATATAACAGCCTTGTAGAAGGGGCTGTTTAGATTTTTAAAAAGCATACCGAGGGCTGGGAAGGTGGCTCAGTGGTAGAGCGTTTGCCTTGCATGCCTGAGGCCCTGGGTTCGATTCCTCAGCACCACATAAGCAAAAAGAAAAAAGCTGGAAGTGGTGCTGTGGCTCACATGGTAGAGTGCTAGCCTTGAGCTGAAGAGCTGAGGGACAGCACCCAGGCCCACAGTTCAGGCCCCACGACCGGACCCAAAAAAAAAAAAGCATACCGAGTTTTATGAGACAAGATTTTTAGTGTTTTATTGGTACGTAGGATATAAGGAAAACATGAAGAAATACTGGGTTACTGTGAAACAAAGACTAGATGTAGTAGTTTTTCAAAGAAGTAAAAATGGGCTATTCAGATGGCGAGGCTAAGAGAATTGCAGTTCAAGGATAGTCTGGACAAAAAAAGTTGATGAGACTCTCTCAAAAAACAAGTGGGTCATGGTAGTTTATAATCCCAGCCTATTGGGATGTGGAGGTAGGAGAATCCTGGTTCAAGTCATACTGGGTAAAAAAAAATGTGAGGTCCTGAGTTCACTAGTCCTGTTCCTTTTCCCCCAAACTAAAAAGAGACAGGAATTGTCTTATGTGTACAAAATGTTTATGTCTCAAAAGTGAGTTGAGCTGGAGGCATAACTAAAATAATAGAGCCCCTGCTTTACAAGTGCCAGGCTCTTCAAACTCCAGTATCCTCCTGACATGAGAGAGAGAGAGAGAGAGAGAGAGAGAGAGATTTTTATTTATTTTTTGTTGTTGTTGTTGTTGGTAGTGGAGCTTGAACTCTGGGCCTGGGCACTGTCTGTCAACTCTTCAGCTCAAGGCTACAGTTATACCACTTGAGCCACAATGCCACTTCCAATTTTCTAGTGGTTAATTGGAGATTAGAGTCTTACAGACTTTCCTGCCTGGGCTGGTTCTGGACCATGATCCTCAGATTTCAGCCTCTTGAGTAGCTAGGATTACAGGTATGAACCATTGGCGCCCAGCTAAAAGAGAATATTTTAAAAGTTGGAAATAGTGTTTGCTTTTGTTATTTTACCCAAGACCTTCAAACAGATACTTTCTGTCTTATACTTTTTCATGGGCATACAGCTTTGGGTGAAATGATGATCATCACCTCTGGAGGAAAGAAGAAAAGGCCCAAAACAATTAAGAAAATGTAGTAATGGTATGAATGTTGCCATACAGATTTGAGAAACAGAATCACATTTATGGCATCTCAGTGGGGGAAAAATAGTATTTTCAACAAATGATGCTTAGGCAACTGTATCCATATTGAGAAGTTAGACCCCATACTCCACACCATATTAAAAAAATTAATTTGTGGAGAAAACCGAGCCTTTATGCACTGTTGATGGGATGTAAATTAGTACAGACATTGTGGAAACGAAGTTTCCCGAAGAAACTAAACATAAGTGTAGAGTATAACTCAGCAATCCTATACTGTGTGTGCGTGTGTATGTGCGTGCGTGCGTGCGTGCGTGCGTGCGTGCGTGTGTGCGTGTGTGTGTGTGTGCATGCGTGCCAGCACTGGGACTTGAATTTTGTCTTTGGGCACTGTCCTTTAGCTTTTTTGCTCAAAATTTGTACCCTGCCACTAAGCCATAGTTCCATTTCTGCCTTTTTGGTGGTTAACTGGATATAAAAGTCTCACAGACTTTGATATGTGTACTGCAATGTTCAGTTCTCAGCCTAAGTAGCTAGGATTATGGGCATGAGCCACTGGTGCTCAGCGTACTACTTCTATATCTTAAGGACTTGAAATCACCATGTAGAAGAGATACTTGTACACTTCGTTCATTGCAATGTTCTTTACAGTATGGAATCATTGGTGGATATGTGGATGAAGAAAATAAGGCAAATGTGTGCATGGAATACTTACTATTCAGCCTTATAAAGAAGGGAATTTTGTTATTTGCAAAAATAGTAATAGTGAACCTGGCAGATCAAGAAATAAGCTAAGTATAAAAAGACAGCACTTTTCTCTGACATATGGTAATATAAAGTCATTGATTTCAGAGAAGCAGAGAATAGAATGCTGATTACCAGAGGTGAGAGGATAGGAATAAGAGACATGGGTCAAACTATACAAAATTGCAGTTAGAAATAAGTTGCAAGCGTTTAAGGTAATGGATAGGTTAATTATCTTGATTTAATCATTCTATACTGAATGCATATAAAAGTCACTACACCATAATTATATATGATAATAATTTGTCAATTAATTGAATTTTAAAAATGAACTCATAATGTAATACAGAAGCCTAGATATAAAGGCCAAAACTATAAAGTTGTTCAAAGGAAAGGCAACTAGGCAATAATTTCTCCTTTTTTTATTACTGCAGTTTGGTTGTACAAAATAATGGCCTTCCATTATTACATTTTCATGAATGTACACAGTATACTTGGATCATACTCACCTCCATTGCTTTTATATTCCCCTTCTCACTCCAATTGGTCCTTGTCCTTTTCCCAAATAGCTTTCCACTTTAATATCTTTTTTAAAAAATCTAGATAATACAAATGAGAGAAAACATGATATTTAACTGAATATGGGTTATTTCACTTGATAAAATGATCTTCAGTTCTATCATTTTTCCTGAAATGACATAATTTCTTTTCTTTTTTTTTTCTTTTGTCAGTCCTGGGGCTTGAACTCAGGGCCTGAGCATTCTCCTGGGCTGTTTTTGCTCAAGGCTAGCACTCTATCATTTGAGCCACAGCACTACTTCTGGCTTTTTCTGTTTATGGGGTACTGAGGAATCAAACCCTGGGCTTCATGCATGCTAGGCAAGCACTTTAGTTGATTGATAGGAATGCTAAATTATAAGAGTTATAAAATTATCATGAAAGATACTTAAGAAAAAATAAAAATAAAACAATCCTATGACTCAGAGCAACCATTCTTGTGTATTTATTGGAAAGAATGCAAGTCATGATACTGTAATGACATTTGCACATTCATGTTCATTCCAACACTATTCACAATAGCTAATTTATAGAAACAGCCCAGATACACATAATGGAATTCGATATATCTGAAAAAAATCAAATATATAGTCAAAATTACTATAGTATGGTTTACACAGGAGTGAGACTCCATGTCTTTGAACAATTAATAGTTTAACAAAATCAGGAAACAGAAACTTGTCTCGATTGGGGGGTTGGAGTAAGGGCTTTTAGAGGGGGAAGATGAATAGAGAGTACTATGAGTGAACTCATAGTTCTCAGTGTACATTCATGAAAATAGAAATGATGAGACTGTTGGGGAATGGGCAGATGAAAGCAGGGAGAATGATAGAAGGAGTGACTAATTAAAATGCATTGTACATGTATATTTATAATCATTGTATCTTAATGAATTGTTTTTCTTAACATGTAGTGATTGTTTTTTATCCTAGTTTCTAACTAATTTTGTCTTAAAGTCTGCTTAGTGAGATGTACGGTCACTGCTGCTTACTGGTTTAGTTTGCTTGGAATATTGTTTTCAACCTTGCGCTTTGCATGTGTATGTGTATGTCTCCCAATCAGATAAATAAGTTTCTTGTAAATGATAAACAGCAGGAGTTCTTGTTTTTAATCCATTCAGCCAGACTTTTATTTTCCCATTGAAAAGTTAAGACTGTATATGTTTATTATTGAGAGGTGTGTACTTATTCCTCCCTTTTTCATCTTAGAGGTTTGCTGGTTTACAGAGATAATATTTGAGTCTTTCTTCTTATTGTTCATCTGTTCTCAGTGAGATTTATGTTTTTCCCCACACTCTGGTGTTCTGTGTATCTGTTGTCTTCTGTGTGTTATGTCCTGGCTAAGTGCTCATCAATTGCTTTCATTTAGATTTATCATGGAAGGTCTTTATCCTTTGATTTTAAAGGATAAATAACTTTGCCTGATGTAGTTGCCCTGGTTTGCAGCTATTTTGTTGCTGGGCTTGAATTGCATCAGTTCAAGCTCATCTGTCCTTTAAGGATTATGCTGAGAGATCTTTCCTTATTCTTAGGGTTTGTCTCTGTAGTTAAATTAGGCTTCTCTTCCAATTTTCAGTGTTCTTTCTTTGTCTTGTGCTCTTGACATTTTTGCTATAATAAAGCACAGATTCTCTTTTTGTCATATCTATTTAGGGATCATAACTATTTGGTGTTTTAGATAGGTTGTGAAACTCAGAAATAACAAAGTAAAGTATATAAATTGGAGTTCATGGAAATGTCATATTCTTTTATAAATGGCACCAGAAAGAAACTTCAAAGGCATAATATCAATCAATAGTAGTTTGATCAATATGAATTTAACCATTCTCTCCCTCTAAATAGTGTATAACTTCCCATTTTCAAGATTCAAGTCAAAGGTCATCTTTTCTCCTTTTTGAGATTGGGGTTCACGATTACCCCAGGCTGCCCTGGAACTTACTCTGTAGCCTAGGCTAGTCTTAAACTCCTGCCATTTCTCAAATATGTATAGGATTTTACAATTCACCAAAAATAAAAATATAGACTAATTAAATAAGCAAAAGCATCTATGATAGTTCTTTTTTAAAGAAGAGAACCATATGATTAGTAAGCAAACAAAAATGTGCTCAACATTATTAGTCATCAAGGAAAGGCAAATTGGAAGCATAATACTGCATTACCTTCATTGGAGAAAAATGAAAACATTAACTAGAGTTGATGGGATGTGGACAAATTGGAACATTCATACATTTGCTAGTGGATTTTAAATGGTATAATTTGACCCTTCCTCAAAAAATTAAACAGTGTGATTCCATATAAGTCAACTAGTCATTTCATGTGTTTGTATCTAGGAGAAACATGCCCACATAAAACTTGAACACAGACAAGACTTATAGCTGTACTATTTATAGCTTACCAGATGGAATAGTTGTCCATTTACTAATAAATGAGTAGGAAACTGATAACATAAAACATCCCATTAGGCTATTTCATGTTATTAAATATCAGAATCTTTGGGCATAAAAGGTAGATTAGTAGTCTTCTTGAACTGGGAAGAATGGAAATGTAAATGACTGTTGATGGGTGCAAAGCCTCATTTTAATAGATAGCAGTAAAATGCACACCTCTCTGAATAGACTCAAAACCACTGAATTATATCTTATAATTATCCCATAAGCCTCATGAAGTATATCTTATAAAGTCATTGATGAAGAGAAAAAAAGCCAGACCTCAAATGGGAGCATTTATTGTTAAGATAGCTTTGCTTTTTTTTCTGCCATACTTAAAGGAAGATTATAAACCCTTTATTTATACCTCCCCATCCCACCCACAACATTAAGGGAAAAGAGGAGAAAACATGGTTTGTGGTGGTGGTGGTGGTAGTAGTGGTATTTGGTTTTGCTTTACTTTTTTGTTCTATTCTTTTTTCCTGGCTGGATGGGGTGACAAAGATGGGTGCAGAAATGGAGGGAAGAAGGATGAACAAATGCAGGCATGGGTACTCAATAGACTCTGGAAAAAGAACTGTGCAACTTGTGGGAGGTACAGGAGGGGAAACTGGGGGAGAGCAAAGGAAGGGGTGACATTGTCCCAAAAGAAATGTACTCATTATCTGACTTAAGAAACGATAACCCCCTTTGTACAACACCTTAATCATAATAAAGTTATATTTTTAAGGAGGAGGGAAAGCCCAGTGTGTGAACTTGTCATCATTCCAGCACTCCAGGAGCACGAGAGGGAGAAATAGGATGAGTTTAATGCTAGCCTGGGCTACAGAGGAAGTTCCAGGGCAGCCTGGGGTAATAATGAGCCCCTATCTCAAAAGGGAGACAAGACAATTTTGAGCTGAATCTTGAAAATGGAAAGTTACACACTATTTAGAGAGGGAGAGAATGGTTAAATTCTTATTGATCCAGTTATATGTTAATTATGGTTGCAATGTATGGTTAGGAAAGTATTACAGAATATGAGTTTGTTAGGAAGAAGTAAGGAGTTACGAACAGTATCCAGATCACATTCGTTTACAGGAGTCTGAAAGCCACTGCAGAATTTTGAGCAGAGGACTAATATTTTTCTAATAAGGTTTCTTTTACTTCATTCTTGATTTCTGTAGAGCTACCTGCACATATGGCTGTATTGCTGAAGTTTGGTGACCTCTGGTGTTGAGCTATAAAAACAGCATGTCTGTGAGAAAAACATTACAAGAGCTTTGATAAAAATTTCCTTTGGCCTTTTTTTTTTTTTTTTTTTTTTTTTCTTTGAAGACAGTTACTGTTGATTCACAGTTCCTGATTTTTTTTATTTTTCAGTGTCTGGATAATTTGTAACTAATGAAATGAAGAAAAATAATACTACCAAGAGATGTTGTTAGGATGAAGTACAGCTGAAATGATTGATTTATTAGAAAAAGATAAACAACATCTTCAAAGGGGTATGACAGACTGAGGCTTTGAATCTTTCTGCCACCTACTCCCATGGATTTCAGTTGTCCTGTGTCACAAATGAAATTTGTGACTATATAATTCAGCTAGAATAAATCATGTGGAAGAATAGTCTTAAATAAAATCAGCATCTCTCTCCTTCCAGAACTTTCCTTCTTTCCTTCATCATCCCAGTTCACTTTTGCCTCACACATTATCTCTGCTGATCTTTCTGTATGGATCTTTACTATTGTTGATTTATGTAGAGAAAACTGCTTAATGAAGGAATAAATGAGTTAAATAAATGAATGACTTCAGAGGCTAAAAGAAAAAAAATCTCAATTATATTGTATCATTACTTACACAAGCATGCAGATTTTACATAAAATCTTGATTCTAGGGTTTGACTCAGACTGACAGTGCTGTATTTAAAATGGCATTTTAGGAAGGATAAATATTTGATTGGTTCTGTAAAGACAATAGTATTTTTTGTTTTTCGGGGGGGGGGGGTTTTGTTTGTTTTTGTCAGTTGTGGGCCTGAACTCTGGGCCTGGGCATTGTCCCTCAGCTCTACAGCTCAAGGTTAGCCCTCTACCACTTGAGCCACAGTGCCACTTCCGACTTTTTCTGCTTATGTGGTACTGAAGAATCGAACCCAGGGCCTCATGCATGCAAGGCAAGCACTCTTCCACTGAGCTACCTTCCCAGCCCAAGACAATACTATTTTTAAATCAAGTGAATTTGTAATTTATATGCAATAAAATAGAGCCATTTCAAGTGTACTGTTTAATGAGTTTCAACAACATATATGCCTTTAAAATCGTCAAGAACATTTTTAGGACAAAACGATCATAAAATGTATATGAGACTACAAAAGACCACAAATAGCCCAAGTAGTATTGAGCAAAAAGTAAAAAGCTCAAGATTCATACCTGACCTCAAAGCATATTGTAAACTGTGGTAACTGCCACTGACATAAAATTCACACAGATCAGTGGAGCAGAATAGAGGGACCCAAAATAAACCCATAAAACTGCAACTAACTGGTCTTTAAACAAAGGAATCAAAACATACATTGGAGAGAGGAAAGTCTCCTTGAATAAATGGTGGTCTTTTCTTTTTTATTAACTTATTTAACTTAAAAACTTACACAGTTTTTTAAAACTTCTCTTTTTAATATTCTCTGTCACTCAAGTCCATATCTTTGATACTCATTTTCCCCTGCTTGCTTGTTACTTTAACAGCCTCCTAACTTTTATAGAGCATATACTTCCAAACGATTTTTCTAGTGTTTAGCCCTTTTCTAAATGATAAACCTAAAATCCACCAAGCTAGAGAACTCTTCCTGCTTTTTACCACATGGTTTGTTTCAATACTATTTTCTTTCCGGGTTTACTCTTTCATGACTAATAACTTAAACATTTTTTTTTCACAACTACTGAAATTGTAAAGTGAATTAGTTGCCCTCTAACCAATTCAGCAAATCTAAATCTTCTGAGTTGCTATAGTCAATTAATTGTTGTCAATCATATTTAATCTTTCTGTAGTATAGAGCATCAGTTATTTCTCTTAACCAGCTATATGTACTTCTCCATCCTACCCTCCACACCTAGGGAGGGATTACCAGGCTCTGGTAGTCCTGTTACATGTCCTGCTTCTTTGAGGTTAACTGTTTAACTTCCATATAAGAGAAAATATGTAATACTTGTTTTCTATATGGGCATATTTCACCTAAAATTATGGCCTCCCTGTTCAGAAGTGTTTTCTCACAGTCTATGATATGCCTTTTCATTTTTTGAAAAGTATCTTTTGAAGAAGAAAGAACTTGAGATTTCAGTGAAGTTTTGAAAATTTTAATGGAATCTAGATTATTAGAACAAACAACAATGACAAAAATGAGAACTTCACACTTTGCCCTGAATATTTATACAAATACCTATGATAATTACTGATGGCTACTGACAACTGAGTGTTTCTGTGAAACTATACTGAGATTGTAAATAGTTTACTTTTTGAAAATAAATCTACTTTATTTGTCTTTTTTTTTTTTTCTTTTGGCCCAAGACTGAGACTCAAACTTGGTATCTGGCTCTTTTACTCATGGGCTGATGCTCTACCAAATGAGCTATGCCTGTAACTCCAATAAACTTAAATTTTAGGTCTTTTTGGTTATACAGATAAGTAACATGTGGCATATCTTGAAAGCGATTAGTTTTACTCTATGTTATCCTTTCCCCTTCCCTCCCCTCTCTATTCAACACTGGTGCTGGGGCTTGAACTCAGGTCCTGGGCACTGTCCTTGAGCTCTTTTGCTCAAGGCTAACACTCTACCACTTGAGCCATAGCTCCACTTCTGGTTTTCTGGTGGTTAATTGGAGATAAGAGTCTCATGCACTTTTCCTACCCAGGCAAGCTTTGAACCACAATCCTCAGATCTCAGCTTCCTGAGTAGCTAGGATTATAAACATAAGTTACTGGTACTTGATTTGTGATGTTTTTTTTCTTACCTGTCTTGTGCTGCCAGGTGCAGTGCCTAGCACAGCTCTAGAAGCAATGAAGTGTTCAGTGTACTTATATTTGTGCATTTATTAATACACTATATGTGAGCTCACTGTAGCAGGAAATTTCTTGTTTTTGTATTCTTCACAGATCACAATATAGTTCCTTGGAATATAAGAAACATCAAATTTTAGTGATTGAGTGAAATTAATAATGTACTTGAGCTGGCCACTGGTAGCTTATGCCTATAATCCTAGCTGCTCAGTATGCTAAGATCTGAGGATTGTGGTTCAAAGCCAGCCCAGGCAGGAAAGTCTATGAGACTCTGATTGCCAATTAACCACCAAAAAAGCCAGAATTGGAGCTGTGGTTTAAATGGTAGAGCACTAGCCTTGCAGAACAAAAAAATAAAAACAACAACAACAAGAACTCAGGACAGCTACTAAGCACTGAGTTCAAGTTCCAGAACAAGAAAAAAAATAATGATGTACTTGAGTAATGTTGATAATAAAGCTTTTGGCTTTACCTTGTTAACTGAGTAAAAGATACTGTTATTTCAGATGTCATCACTGCAAATAGATTATTTCTAAAGAGAAAAGAAGCTGCCTGGTTTTTACTTAAAATTTTATTTATTAAGTGTTGAAGATTATTTCAGAATCTCATTTAATTTTTTTTTAAAACTATCCCATGTGCTTTATATTCCAGACACTGTAAAACCAGTTCGGGTATTACTTTTCTTACTTTTACAGCTACCAAGGCCAGTATTCAAATACAGGAAATAGATCCACAGTTACTTGAATATCTTCTAGTAATTTTTTTATGATTTCAGAGTTAACTTCATAATCGTAGAAGTCTGTCTAGGATAATGTAACATGGAATCTATAGTTTGTTACAAATAATGAGTACACTTTTACAAAGTGGGCTTCATATAGTAATATGTAATTTATATAATTAAATTTGGAATTCCTTTTTTTCATATCCAGTGCATTAAAACTTAAAGACTCTTTGTAAGTATATTAAAAGGAATAGTGATAATATTCTTTTCTTTTTCTAGGTCCTAGGAACACCAACAAGGGAACAAATTCGAGAAATGAATCCAAACTACACAGAATTCAAATTCCCTCAAATTAAGGCACATCCTTGGACAAAGGTGAGTTAAACTGAGTTTTAAAAGAAAGCATATTAATCAGTAGTTAACTAAAACTTGTGGTTTTTTGTTGTTGTTGTTGTTGTTGTTTTTTACTGATTCTAAACTAGTTTGAAACCAGAAAGCTGCCTGAATATATAACTGCATGTTAGTTTTGTATGTAAAGACAGTTGAGTAGTTGTATTTCAAAGTTTCGTTGACAGTTTGTAGTTTTGTTCCTATTGACTTCCTGTCGACAGTGTCCACCCTGGACTTTCATTTCCAAGGTAAGAACACTGAACATATATCATTAAAATATTGGAGAAGAATAATTATGACAACCTAAAATTCAGATATTAACTTCTGTTTACATAGAGGTACATATTTCAATATTATGTAACAAATCCTAATCTATATTTCATATGTGTTCGATATACTTTTAAATTATTAGAGTATATTACTGATCTTATAAGGTGTTATATGTTTTTTGTTTTGTTTTAAATTTATTTTTCTATTGATACTTTGGAAGCAGTATTAAAAAGCAGATGTAATCTGCTTTTTTTTGTTCAGTATACACATTGAAAGCAATTGGTAAGTTTACAGGATGTCAGTAGCTGTTGGAAAGGCCTAATCTTAACATTAGGTATAACCAATTCTTAAGAGTACAATTGCTTATTTTTGATATGATTTTTTTCACTTTGATATTATTTGAAATTATTTTAAGAAATACTTTATTTTTAAAGTTTTTTCACCTTAAATTGATAAACGAGATTAGGTATACAAAGAAAATGGTAGAATGTCTGAGAATTTGTTAATAGAATAAATCTACATTTACAGATTCAGAAGCTCTAAATCCTCACTTTACAAATTCAGAAGCTCTGGCCCCAGATAACAAGTGAATTATCCATAACTATATAGGTGGCTTGTACCAGAACTAGTATTAAGCTTGTATTTTTTTACGGTGTGTGCACGCAGATGCACATATATGTGTTTGTTAATTATGGATATATTAAATTTAGTCATGTATCATGCACCATATATTTATATCATGTATTTGGGGATTAGAAATAATCTACTTTTTAGTTATGTGTTTCGAGCAGAGACTTTTTATATTTTAAAATGTCCACCTAACAGTTTGTTTCATACATTTATAAATTAGTTGGTTATAGATCATTTATAAGATAAAGTAATTTAAAACTATAGATAAAATAATTTAAATTCCTTAGAATTAAAGTATGCCTGCTTCTCTGTCCCTCTTCCCTTCCTCTTTGCCTCTCTCAGTTGTGTTATGATTCCAGTTACTTTTCTTAAAGTTCTCACAATCTCATTTCCTCCCTTACTGATTATTTCTTTCTTACTTGAAACAAAGAACTCCATTGTATTTTAGTGTCTCATAATATTTAGGCTCTATATTCTTTCACTGACCAAATAAGCCAAGATGATTAGCTCATCCATTTTACAATCTATGGTAAGCACTAAAGTACTGGATAGCTTGTCATAAAACATTCTTTTATTTTTGCCCCTAAAGTTTATTTTGATTCTGAGTCAGAAGATATTTAGGGGCTCTCACTGGCTCTAAATCCAAAGAATCTTAGGTGATCTGTTTGGATTTAAGCATTGATTTGCAGTTTGAATCCATTAAGATTATTGCAAGTTAAATAATTCTAATAAGTAAATTTTAGTGTACTATGATTCCAGCAAAGAGAGAAGTAACAGATAACTCTGTGTATTGAATTAAAAAAGAAATTATTCCATAATACTAACAGACTTCAGTAGGAACGGTGTGAGAGATTTTATTTTCTTTGTTTTATTTATTCATATTTTCTTTGATAATCATTTTATTGTTTGTTTGCTTGTGCTAGCTGGTACTGGGGTTTGAACTTCGGGCCTACGCTCTATCCATTAGCTTTTTCTGCTGAAGGCTAATGCTCTACACTTGAGCCAAAGCACCACTGCTGTTTTTAGCTTTTGTTGCTGCTATTGTTATTGCAGAGCTGAAGGCCAAACTCAGGGCCTTCCACTTAGCAAGCAAGCATTCTTCTACTGAGCTAAATCCCCAATCATGCTGCTTCTGGATTTTTGTTTGTTAAGGGGTAATAACTTACTCTGCTCATTCTGCTCAGACTGGCATCAAACCAGGATCCTCGGATCTCATACAATTGATGCTGAAATTGAAATCTTATTTAACAGACCCATTTTCCTTTAAAAAAAAAATCAGCATAGTATGTGCCATATTCTACATTTTCTCCTCAATTATCTCTTTCCAGTGGAAGTATTAGCAAGAGCAAAGTGTGAAGAATTGTCTATTATGATTAAAATGCACCTTAACATACCTGGTGGGATGGCTCGCCTTTCTAATTCCAGCAACTTGGGATCACTGTTCAAGGGTGAATGTGAGACCCTAGCTGAAAAATAACTATGTCAAGAAAGGCTGGGGGCAAGGTTGAAGTCAGAGCATTTACTAAGCAAATGCAAGACCCTGAGTTCAAACCCTAGTAGAACCAAAATATAAAATGAGTAAAATGTAGCCAGCAGAACAGCTGTGGTAAATTTGTATGCTTTAAATTTAACTTTGCTTTCTTGAATTTCCATTGGTTCTCTAATATCCCTTAGTACTTTTCAAACTTGAATAATTTGTGTAAGGCCCTTTTATTTAGATCTCCATTTCTATACCATGTGTATAATAACAGCTCAGTTCTGATACTTTTTGTCTTTTAAAATTACTGTGAACCTTTCATTCATCTAGTCCTTTTCATAAGCTGCTTGGTCTTCACTTCATCCAAATTCATTATGTAGTAAATAGATTTATGTTAATTTCTGATGAGTACACAAAATCAGATGGTGTGCAGAAATTCCATGGTTCTACTCTGTCAGCTAGATGATCAAAATTAGGCTTGTAATGATTTTTTTAAAAAATACTAAAATAATACAAATTTAGATTCCAAGAATGGCTCAGTCTGCTCTTCCTCTTCCTCTTCCCCTTCCACTGACAGATGCTACCTTATGCTAGATAGCCAGGGGAATCATTTTTAAAACATACATGATGCTGGGTGCTGGTGGCTCACACCTATAATCCTAGCTACTCAGGAGGCTGAGATCTGAGGATTGCTGTTCAAACCAGCCTGGGCAGGAAAGTCCATGAGACTCTTATCTCCAATTAACCACCAGAAAACCAGAAGTAGCACTGTGGCTCAAGTGGTAGAGCACTCACCTTGAGCTGGAGAGCTGAGGGACAGCACCCAGATCCAGAGTTCAAGCCCCACAACCAACCAAAAAAGAAAAAAACAAAAAAGCAACAACAACAGCAGAAAACATACGTGATGTTGTTCTCTAGAAAGGACATTATCTTGCACTGGGGTCTAGCAAATAAGAGACTATCTTCCATCAGAGCCCACTTCAGTCCCATCCCCTGAAGCTATGGGCATGTGAACCCTGGTTTCCTACGCTGTAGTTTACAACTAGATCCCTGGAATACAGGCTTCTATTCTCAAAATTGGACAGAAATAAAGGTATTAAGAGGAAAAGAAAATCCTACTTCTCAGAAACAATGAGATAATAGAATACAGATGTATAGGAGAGCTAGAGGAAAACAAAAAAACACTATAAACTTCCTTGAATGGTGTATGGCAGGAATCTTGAGGCTTTAAAGATCCATTTAGTTGCCTTTGATTGTTACATAGTAGTCTTTAGTAAAGCACTTGTACTTTAAGTTGGAAAGGAAATAGATGCTAGTGTTTTGAAACAGACATGGTTCCTAGAGGTGAGATAATAAAAGTCCTCTGAATTGTTATATACTATACACTTCAAAGAATGAAAAACAAGAGTCAGGGATTGGTTGGAAGAAAAGAGTTGTAAATTCTGTAGTTAATACATGAAGGTGTACTTTAACGATAGCTCATTAGCTATGAAGTGTAAGGATCTAGTTTAAACATGCCTTTTCCTAATGTTTATGTCTCAGCCTTTCTCTTTTGTAAGATAGTGATTATCTGCCATGCCTTTTCTTCTAGTTCTTTTGAAAGTATAGCTATAGTAGGCTTAGAAAGGATTATTTAATTTTTTAAGTTTGGAATAAATGTACAGTTCTTCCTCCAGTATTGTTCTGATGTGTCCTCTCTGTCTCTCCCACCCTCGGTTGAGGTTATAGTCATATCAGAGCTGTAAAACAACCTCCTCCCTCCTCATTTTCTCCTTCAGCTTCATATCATTTCAATCCATCCTCGTTAATGTCAAAATTAGGTTTTTTTAAAAGTGTATGTAATACTGCCATTTCTATTAGAGTTATTCTCTGATTCCTCATAGCTTTTAAGAAAGTTTGGCATTAAAAATATGTAATGAAAGGATGATCCTATATTTTCATCCATACCTTGCCATTATAAGATACTTGGGTAAGCTACAGTTCCTAACCTTTTCTTTTCTTTTGTGCTCACACTGAGTCTTGAACTCACAGTATCTTTTCTTGCTTGCTCACAGCTTGGTGAGCCATGCCTCCATCCCAGCCTTTTGCTAGGAGTCTTCTCCTTCAACAGCTGGCCTCCTTTATTATCTTTAAGATTTTCCTTCATTACCATGTTCACCTTCTAACACCTACACCATTAGGAATACCTTTGAACACTTAAAATACATAATTTACAGTATTTAATTTGTTACATTATTGTTTGTTTCAACTGAACTTCTTTTTGAGTATAAGCTTTATTTACTACCATGCCCACCCACCCCACCTTGGCTGTACTTGGGGGCTCATACTTGCTAGGCAGGTGCTCTACTTCTCAAGCCAGACCTATAACTCCAAGTATAAGCAGTTAAAGGATTATATATTTTACTTCTCATCTTTTGGGGAAGATCAGTTTGATAGGAACTATTTTGTGAACAATCAGAGATTCTGTTGATTTAAGTATGCATTTGTCAAATCATGCTTTCATCTGGTCAGGCCTATAGCTCTTACTGTTTCATCAGTGAGTAATGTTACAATGCTTCATTCAGTGCTGATATCTATATAACTTCAACTTTCTTATTGAGATTTATTGAATGCTAGGCTAGGATTTTTTGCCTTCCTTGGGTTTATCTTTCATCATAGTTTAGGACTGCTCCTTTTAAAGGTTATAAAAATACATCTTTTTTCAGTAGGCTTGAGCTATATTTATTTTATTATTATTTTTTAATATTTATTTATTTTTTATTTTTGGTCAGTTGTGGGACTTGAACTCTGGGCTTGGGCACTGTCCCTTAGCTCTTCAGCTCAAGGCAAGTGCTCTACCACTTGAGCTACAGCGCCACTTCCTATATTTACTTTATATATCCACTTAGTTAAATACTAAATTCAGACAAAGAATTTACTTGGCTTGTGGACTCTTAAGATTGGTTTTCAGTAACTACTGGTAGTCATTTTTTAAAATATTAAAGTCAATTGGATTACCTTGCATCTAAGTGCATAATTAAATGTGTAAACACCATGTAAGATAGCAAATTTTATTAATGTGAAGTGATTTAATTATTAAATTATGTACTACCTAAAAGCACCGAGGTGGTTTGGATTTCCTAGCTAATTAACAGAAACAGTTACTCAGTAGATTAATCACATTGTCTCACTTTTAATCCTGTATTTAAGACCACAAATTGCAAATAATTTTGGGCTGGGAAGGTGGCTCAGTGGTAGTGTACTTGCCTTGCATGCATGAGGTCCTGGGTTCAATTCCTCAGCACCACATAGACAGAAAAAGCTGGAAGTGGCGCTGTGCCTCAAGTGGTACAGTGCTAGTCTTGAACTGAAGAGCTGAATGACAGTGCCAAGGCCCAGAGTTCAGGCCCCACGACCAACAAAAAAAGAAAAAAAATTGAAAATAATTTTAAAGGACTAACAGATTAGAGTCAATATTTAGAGTCAATATTGAAGTTCCTGTTCAGTGTATATATGTTCTATCATTTTTTGAAACTAGGGACTTACATTTGTGTATGACCAGAAAAGAGTGTTAGCATTATAAACTTAGCATGATGTAAACCAGTTTTCCAGTCACAGCACTTTTTCTATGTCCTATTAGATTAATTACCATTGACCATAGCCATAAAAAGTGGCCAATTTTATATCTGGTTGACTGCATAATATAATAGAGTTGGTGTGAGATAAGGCTGTGAGAAGCAGGGGAATTTTTGTTTTGTTTGTTTTGTTTTGTCTTCTTTTTTTGGTGCTAATTCTGGGGCTTACATTCAAGGCCTGGACACTGACCCTCAGCTTTTTTGCTCAAGGCTAGCACTCTACCACCTGAGCCATAGCTCCACTTTGGGCTTTTTTTGTGTGTGATTAGTTGGAGATAATGGTTTCATTGACTTCGATGGCTTCGAACTACAATCCTCCGATCTTAGCCTCTTGAGTAGCTAGGATAATAGGCATGAGCCACCAGCACCTGGTTCCTGAGAAGCAGTTTTAATGTTAGTCCTTGATATGGTCTAATATGTATGTGAGTGTTTATAAATGATCGTATTAGAGGGTTTGAGATTCAGTAATAACAATCAGCTTTAGTTTGAACTTTGATGGTCAAAATCTCCCACTGGAAACTATCTTTAAAAAAGTTACATTCTCTTAGAATAGCCAAGGGAGTTCACAGCTACCGGTGAGTGAGTTCTGCTATTTTGTTGTTGTTGTTGTTATTATAGGATGTGTAGGGAGAAAATTGAGCCATTTTTTAGTTATCCAGATGCAAATTTATTTTGAATAATTCTTCATTTAATAATTTGTTTGCATTTAATTAATGCTTCAGAGACTTTCATTTGGGAGCGGGAGATGAATTTTTGTTAATTTTTTCCTGTGGACTAGTATTTGCAATGAGAGCTGATATTGTTACAATTTAAGAAAATACCTTGCTGCATGGGTGAGGTAGTATTTAAATCACTTTAAAAAGTTCATGTCAGTGTTTTGGTTCTTTTGAATTTTTCCTTTCTCTTTTCTTTCTTTTTTTTTTTTCTTTTTCTCTTACTCGTTTCTTTATTTAGTTTTGCTTTGTTTTGTTTTGTTTGATTTTGTTTTTAAGTTTTAGTTTTAAAAGGGGTGTCCATGGCCTTGCTGCATACTTGGCTGGCCATACTTAGTCTGCGCACTAATTATTAGTTGGCCCAGTTGAGTCCTCCTTCTGTCAATTCTTTTAGTATGGCTTCCTATTTTGTTCACCTGGTTGTATTTTGAGATGTTAATTCTGATGGGCCGAATTTCAATCCATGTACTAAATTTTAGTCTGCAGACTAAAAGTAATCCGCGGATTATTTATTTTTGCAAAATATTTAATTCTCCCACTGGAAACTATCTTAAAAAAAAAAAAAAGTTACATTCTCTTAGAATAGCCAAGGGAGTTCACAGCTACCGGTGAGTGAGTTCTGCTATTTTTTGTTGTTGTTGTTATTGTTGTTATTCTCAATACCTAGACATAATAGACCCTGCTACCTCCCTTGCGTATTTGGCTCCGTTGTGCCTAGGTGTTGGTGTACATTGCTATTCATGTCACCTGTAACTGTGACTGTCCCTTAGTTGTTTTGTTTACTGTATAAACTTTTGTTTAGCTTTTGGTGGGTGAATTGGGCATATTTGCAGATGGAATTGTGTTGAATTTGTAGTGCTCACAGATAGAAGATATTTTTTCAGTGAGTTTTTCCAAAAAAGACAGAATGTTCTATATTAATTTTTCCTAAGTAATGGGTGCAAGGGTATGAGGGGGCAAAGCCCACAATAGAGCAAGTAAGTTTATACCCGCACTCCTAAGATGATATGTCAATTTCCTGAAGAGTCCTAAGATAATGTCAGCAAATAAATATCTTTTAGCAGGGAAGTCAATCCAAAAAGTGGAGAATAATCCGCGGTGGCCTGATCCTTCTTAGCTCACACAAAGTAAAAATGTCTGGCTTAAAGTCAAGTAATATAATCAAATGTATTTAATGCTTTTCTCCCATTGCTAATAATTTTGCAAGAAAAATGTTTATACTGTGCAACTGGGACACATTAGTTGTAAAAAAAAAATTTAGTATATTGGGAACTTACATATTTAAAAGCAGACTAATATGCCCCCTTCCCAGCCATGTCTGTGGATGATGAATCCAGGTCATAGAAGACCACTTTACTTTGGGAACTTTACTTCTAGATTTCATTTTAATTTTAACTTTTTTTGGTTTTGTATTTTTTTAATAAACACACTGGCATTGGAACATAATAAACTAAAACTTGAAATGTTTCTTTACTGTGCCTCACCATTGCACAAATCAAAACATTTTTACATACACTTGTGGTGAAATAATTTTTAAAATTTGGACTTGCTACTGTGGAGACTGATGTTTAAAGTTAATAACTGTATAAACATTTCCTATGTCCCCCCATACACCATGGATTTCTTATAACAGTGGTTATATTTTTCCTTGCCTGACTATTCTCTTTTGGATTGACTTCCCCTGTTTGGATTATTTCACTGCATTATCATCTTTAGGATTCATCAGGAACAGGACATTTCACCTCAGGAGTTCGGGTATGTACTTATATTTTTTTTTCCCCAAAATTTCAGGGCAGGTTTATAAAATTCAGGGGAAAACATTTTTGGAAGACTAAACAATTTTTTATTCTTAAAATGTAGTCAAGAAAAGCAGTGGAGGTAACTATAGTTTGTTTTCATTATTGGTGTGGTCTAGTATTTCTTATGATACACTTAGGTAAACAGTACCTTAGGTGATCCATTGATACACAGATTGAAGTTTGGGAATTGAGGCATTTTTTTAAGTCATTATTTTTATAAGAATAAATGTAGATAAAGATTCATGAAAGCAAAAGTCCTAAGTATTAAGCAGCCAAAATTCATTAGTTGATATCCTTTGGGGTTTTTTTGCTTGTTCTTTTTTTTCCTTTTATTTCTTTTTCTCTCTTTCTCTCTTTTCTTTTTTAGAAACAGGAAATTCAGAAGAGCTAGTTTTTAGTATGAACTATAATTTTGGAAGTTGCATGCTCTACCACATTCCATATTATGGTCAGATATCTAAAGGCTGGGAGGTGCTTGGTTTTGATCCCAACTGATTGTCCACAAAGTACTGAACCAAGACATTTCTCATCAAGACTTCTCAAAGGGTTTAAAATAACAATCTATACTTTTTAAAAGCTTAAATTATGATTTTAATATTTCTTGGAATGAGCAATTTTCTTTATTGCTTTCCCGCTCTGACTCCATGTGTTAGAATTTCCTGACAAAACACTCTTACCTATGTCTTTCTACCAAAATGAATGATCATTTATAGCCAGAAAAACAACAGATAGGTTAGCATTCTTTAAGTTAGAAACAAACTGACAGTGATACTTTATTAATTAATACACTTAACACAAAATCCTCATTAATGTAAACATGGAAAGTTTTACTTAAAATGACTTGCCATCTTGCTACTTTATATTTGAATGTTAGCAGGAAATATTTTTACTTGTGCAAGAGTTAAACATATTAAATAATATGCAATAACATTAAGATGTTTTTGACTAAGGCAAATAAACATACTCAAAGACATAAAAAGGCAAGGCCTTCTAAACAAAGCCAACAGATTAATAACTAAGACATATCCAACAGATAAGTTCCTAAGATCCTACTTAATGCAGTTTCTCAATTTCCATGGAAATAAGCATTTTGAGTAATAAACTGTGTATAAAAGCAAAAAAAAAACAAAAACTAGTTTTTACTGATTTTGTATAAAGTACTCATGAACAGTCTCATGGATATCTTACAAACTCTGTAGTTATCTGCTTTCAGCCTGAATGAATAGCCAGAAAATGTGAGCCATTTTCATTGGGAAACCACAGCCTCCCAGAGTCCTTTGTTCCCTATCACAGTGTGCATGCCCTTTCATTTATGTGTGCCTGCTCACTTTATGTATCTGCTCACCTTCCTCGCCACACCTTTTATTTACTTGTATATTCTATCAAGATATTTCATTTTTCTGTAGTTTCGAAGGGTTTTTGTCCATATGCTTATATTTATTTCTATTTCTTTTCCTTCTGTTTTAATCCTTTTCAAATGGCTATAATTTAGAACAAGTATATTTCATCATCATTTTGTGTATTGATTTTTTTTTAAGTACAGTGAGTAGAAGAAAGTTATCTATTCTTTAAACAGGTTAGTTTAAGTACATTTTGTATAATTTGACTTTTTCTCTTAACTTGATGACTCATAATGGCAAATCCATTTTTTTCTTGCTGATTAAAACTAGAACATTTATTCAAATACATTCAAATGAAAGTAATCTGTCCACATTTCATGATAATAGCTACTTGAGAAAACAATGTCAGGCAGTTCATCAAAACATAAGTACTCAAGAATTACTTCAAATAATGATAGGCTTTGATTATGGAAGAGATAATACCAAAGTATTAGCATTTATGGAACTAGCGTAATAGCTATTTATTCCTTTTTTTAAAAAATGATTGCCAAATTCGAAAAGTGCCATCCATTATCAATAATTATGTAGTTAAAAATAATGCCAAAAATCCTTTATTTACTGCCACAAGTCAAACTAATTGTGAGTGTGTGTGTGTGTGTGTGTGTGTGTGTGTGTGTGTGTGTGTGTGTGTGTGTGTGTGTGTGTGTGTGTGTGTGTGTGTGTGTGTGTGTGTGTGTGTGTGTGTGTGTGTGTGTGTGTGTGTGTGTGTGTGTGTGTGTGTGTGTGTGTATTCGCTCGAGCTTGTGCCAGTCCTGGAGCTTGAACTCAGCCCAGGCACTATTTTTCCTGCCTGTGTTGACTTCAAACTTCAATCCTGGTTTCACCCTCCAGCGTAGCTAGGATTACAAGCATGAGCCACTGCTACCCAGCTCAAAATTAATTTTTTAATATTCTAGTTGTATTTACCTCCAGAACTTAGCCTTCATATGTACTTTTATATTTTATATGAAAGTTTGATTGT
Organism: Dipodomys merriami; assembly: GCF_024711535.1. Taxonomy (NCBI): domain Eukaryota; kingdom Metazoa; phylum Chordata; class Mammalia; order Rodentia; family Heteromyidae; genus Dipodomys; species Dipodomys merriami. The sequence goes on from NW_027203381.1 coordinate 74,385,921, forward strand.
AGAGCTTATGATTAGCATATGTAGATTTTTCTCTGAGCTTTTCTCATATAGTTCACATTGTTTAGTAAATCACATGTGATTAACCTGTCACTCTAGATGGTTCCTTTCTCAAATGTAACCTTGGTTTTATACATGGTGGGAATTCACTCAGTACTGAGAGGGCTATTTGCTTAGGTTCCTATTAAATCTTATTTCCCTTCTTCGTACTTTAGGTCTTCCGGCCCCGAACTCCACCAGAGGCAATTGCACTATGTAGCCGTCTCCTGGAGTATACTCCAACTGCCCGACTAACACCACTAGAAGCTTGTGCACATTCATTTTTTGATGAATTACGGGACCCAAATGTCAAACTACCAAATGGGCGAGACACACCTGCACTCTTCAACTTCACCACCCAAGGTATTTCAGACACTTAACTCTTTTTACTGTTTCTGCGGAGCCTATACCCTTAAGCTCTAGATGAGAACAATGGATATATTAAATACTTTCAGAGGTAGGAAGCACTCTCATATTTGTTAAGCAAATCTTTTTATGGTCTTGAGCAAAACAGTGACGAGAAAAATTTTAATTAGTCCATTTTCCCTCAGCCTTAGCAGTTATAAACAACTTTGTTTAGAGATTTTAATGAGTTAGGCTTTTTGCAAATAAGACTGATGTACAATGTAACACTTGGGTTTGAATCTGAAGCTTAAAACTGTTAATCATTTCTTTTTTTTTTTTTTTTTTGTCGGTCATGGGGCTTGAACTCTGGGCCTGGGCGCTGTCCCTCAGCTCCTCAGCTCAAGGCGAGCGCTCTACCACTTGAGCTACAGCGCCACTTCCTGTTACTCATTTCTTATTTCTCACATATTACATCAATTATAAAACCCAGAAATAAATTAACAGCTGTATTTGTAGAAACTCAGTGATCTTGTAAAAGCAGAAATTGAACTATAACCCTATAAACACATTCTAAGAACTTGTATAAAAAATATATACAGAGAAATTCCAATTTCTTTTGGAATTTGACACCACTGCTGCAGAAAAATACTGAAAGGAAAACTGAGTTTGTGTATTCATTTGTCATTTCTGAAAAGCCTAGTGATAGTCATTTCTTCTCCATTTTTTTTTTTTGGTCCGGTCGTGGGGCCTGAACTCTGGGCCTGGGCGCTGTCCCTCAGCTCTTCAACTCAAGGCTAGCACTCTACCACTTGAGCCACAGCGCCACTTCCAGCTTTTTTTTTCTTTTTGTTTATGTGGTACTGAGGAATCGAACCCAGGGTCTCAGGCATGCAAGGCAAGTGCTCTACCACTGAGCCACCTTCCCAGCCCTTCTCCATTTTTTATGTTCACTTTTTCCCCTGATTATGATGCCCCAAATGATCTTTTTTTTTCCCTTAAACTGACCATAAAAAGATAAAATAAGAAAGTGAATAAATTGATTGAGTTTGTAGTAAGGTTTGGACTAGAAAATATTGAATAGATTATATCAAGCTTTCTGTTGACTAAGAAAGAAGTATGTTTTCTTTATTTTAAGGTGAATGTTTTTCCCCCTATATTTAAACTTTGCTGAAATTGAATGTGAGAAGATGCATAATCTCAGCAGTAGATATCTATGGAAGACTTGAGTTAATAGTAAAATAGATGTGTATAGTTTAGTTGATTGTAAGCTCCATTGTCAATATTATATACCTACTAACAACACTGATGTTGTATTCTCAAATTATATTTTAAAAGGAATATGCAGATATCCTGTGACTATTAATTCTGGCTAATTAAAACTGGAAACCATCTAAATATTACTTGGAGTCCTGGTTACTCCATTTTAAGAATATTAGTATATAGGGGTAGGATGCACAAAGAAGCAAAATTAAATATAGAGGTTGGAAAAGAGAAGTGAACATAACATACCTTATAAAGAAAAAATATAACAAGTCAGATGTTGGTGGCTCATGCCTGTAATCCTAGTTACAGGAGGCTGAGATCAGAGGATCATGGTTCAAAGCCAGCCCAGGCAGGAAAGTCCGTGAAACTTTTTTTTTTTTTGAGAGAAAAATTATACACATTTATTTATTTCTTATTGTGAAAATACTGTACAGAGGGGTTACAATTACATGGGCAAGATAATGAGTACATTTCTTATCAAGCATTGTAGCCTCCTCCTTTGTTTCCCCTTCCCATCCCTTCCCATCCTCTCCCCACCCCCTCACCAAAAGTTGTAAAGTTCGTTTTCTACATAACGACTTGTACATCTCATTGTTGCAATGAATCCACCTGTATCCCTATTTAAATGATTTGTTTTTTCCCTTCCCCTCCACAAATTATACTAACCTCAAATACAGTGAAAGCAGGGGTTATACCATGGGGGAGGGACATACAAAGCAACAAAGGAATAATCTTATAAATTTGTTAGAAACAATCATCTGAAAGAAAAAAACATTTGAATACATATCTTAGGGTTCATTTCCCTAACATCAACTTATCTGACCTTTTCTGCTTGACTCAGACATATACTAGTTATTGCAAATAAGGGAAACCATGGGACCTATGTTACTTTGGGCCTGGCTTACTTCACTTATTATAATTTTTTCCAAGTCTTTCCATTTCCTAACAAATGGGGCAATGTCATTCTTTCTGACAGAGGCATAGAATTCCATTGTGTATATATACCACATTTTCTTGATCGATTCATCTACTGAGGGGCATCTGGGTTGGTTCCATATCTTAGCTATTGTAAATAATGCTGCAATAAACATAGTCATGCTAGTAGCTTTAGTGTGGCCTTGTTTATGATCATTTGGGTAAATGCCCAAAAGTGAGCTCTATGTGGAGTCTTTTGAGGAACCTCCATACTGCTTTCCAAAGTGGTTGAACAAGTTTACACTCCCACCAACAATGCAGTAAGGCTCCCTTCTGTCCACACCGTAAAACTCTTATCTCCAATAAACCACCAGAAAACTGGAAGTGGCACCGTAGCTCAAGTGCACTCAGGCCCAAAGTTCAAATCCCACGACTAATAACAACAACAACAACAACAACAACAACAACAACAGTTCTTTCTACAGATTGAAAAATTGAAAGTAGTAGCATACTGTTTATAAATGGTAAGTATTTGAACTTAGTCACAGGACATATGTTTTGGGTGTAGAGACTGAATAAAATTATTCATGAATCACTGATTAAATGTTCAGCTCAAACAGTGGAACAATTTATTTTCAAAATATTAATCTCTATACCCAGATTTTCAAAAGAAAGCTAGATAGGGTCAGATAATGGGTAGATAGTGTTATTCCCACTTGACAAAACATTAAACTGACTGTGGACCTCTCTGTCAAGCAAAGTTCCTATGATCCCATGCCATAAAGTTTTTGACCACTTGAAAAAATAAATTTAAAATTTTTAAATCTTAATGTTTTTGTTTCAATCAAAAGTAATTCACTTTCTAAAAATGAGGGAAACATTGAAAACACAGTACAAAGAAAATTAAATCACAACTCCCAAATGGTTCCTGTTAGCATTCAAAATAATCTCTCATTATGTAGTATTTTGTAATGTAGTTCTCAAATTTTATTTTCTAACACATATACTGATAATCTTTAAATATAAAATAATCTTCCATTTTTCCATCGAGATCCAAAATAGGTTTGTTAATTTGAATACTCTTAAGTTCTATATTGCATCATTTATATACCAATTTAGGAATTTTGCTTTTTTGACATATCAACTTTCATAGAATAATCATACTCAAATTCTTTAAGTATATTTTACCTGTGTCTTTATAATAAATAGAATTGTGTTTGAACCAGTTTTTAAGGTTGACACCTGAATTTTTTTAATATAAAACACTCTTTAAAACTATGTAAGGAAAAGTTTATAAGTACCCATGTACAAATTTTAGATATATGTTATCTGTACAGTATAACTGGACCTTGTTGTTGTTGTTGTTATTGTTGTAATTGTTGTTACTTTGTCAAATGACAAAGTTTCATAAACATTGGTAAAGGCTATTTTATACTCTCCTTACTAAAAAGAACTTTGTAGTTCAGGATAAACTAAGGAAGAATACTCAGTGTCATCAGGTGTATGACTTGGTAAAAACTCAGATATTAAATACTATTTATGACAGGTAGATTCTGGAAGATAATTCTTTTATATTGAGAAATATTTGGTGTACATTCATCATTGTACATGTGCATGTGAATCAAATTGATCTACTCAGGGCTAAGATTGTACCTCACTGATAACCACTTGCCTAGTATGTGTAAGGCTTTTGAGTTTGATCCTCAGTACTAGAAGAGATAGCAATCATTTTAATTAATCAAGTTTAAAAATCCAGAGTTAAAAAACAGTTTGGTTTTATGTGATTGTAATTCAGCTACTTGTGAGGCAGAGGCAGGAGAATCTCAAAGTTTGAGGCCATCTTGAGTAAAGTTAATGGGAAATACTGGCTCAGAAACAAAAATGGACAAAAGGGTTGGGGCATGCCCTGGCTTTGATTCCCAGTACTACAAATAAACCCTCCAGAACTAAGTTCAGTCACTAGCTTAAATCTTCCATTGTTGTCAAAGAAAAGAAAACAATCCCATAAATTTTTCTTAAGCTTTTCAAAAACACTGAAGTATTCGTGTATTAAGCATGTTTTTGAAAAGCAAACAACTTATTTAGTACATTTACAGTGTTATTCAGCTATCAAAATATTTTTATTGCTTCTGAAGAAAACTTTGTTTCCATTAAGTGGTGACGCCCCAGTTATTCATCTTTGGGCCCCAGGCAGCAGTATGTTTCTGTCTCCATGGATTTACATATTTTTGTAAAAGCTTTATATGTAGCAGCATCAAATAAATTGATGTCAGAATGATTCTCTAATACTTTATAAATAATCAAGAAGAATATCATTTCTAGGTAATTAGGCTACCCCCTTCTGGCATTGAAATCAGAGATTAAAGGAAAGATTCTGCAAGAGAGCTCAAGAAAATTCAAAATATGCTAAGATGGGGAAAGGAAGATTTAATTTAGAAAACTATGCTACTAACGACAAAAAAGTGACTATTCGGGGTTTTAGACTAAATTATCAGTTTTATATGAAGATTATTGTAATTTTTCAAAACTTTAAAAAAATTCTAGCATTTTGCTAGATATATATTTTTTAATGCTAATACATGAACTTTACTTAAACCAATTGCCAGGAATTAATTTACCAGGTCTAATCCTGCTGTTGTGGAAACACTGCTAATATTTTACATTTAGACTACAAAATTTTTAAAAATTTTTCTGGCTGAGTATGGAATGTACAGTCAGTATTAGGAAGTTGGACAGGGATTTCCTGGGCACCTTGAATTTGTTAGGAAAGAAGATAAGCTGTCAACTAAAAAATATCTACAAATAACATTAGATTGCAGCAGAAAAGCAAGGAACACTATTGTAGCTTTAAATTAGTGTACACAAATGAACAAGTCGCTCCACTGTTAGGTCATTTAAGTCTTTTTATGTAAAGAAAAATAGTGGCCTTAACCATTTAGATAATTACTGACAGTTTTTACATATCTATAAGAAGTGTGATACACATAAATTGATTTCATACTAAGTATGAAAGAAAAGGGAAGTCTCCCTGCTCATCAGCTCCCTTCTGGGGATATGAATTTCAAAGCTAACAAAGGAACAAAATTCATCTACCTGACTTCTTTCTTAGGGTTCACGTACTGTATGCTAATCTTAAATTTATTCTTAGCTTTTATACAATAGTTTGAACAAATGTACATTACCACCACTGCTACCTGCCTGCACCACACGTGCACACGTGCAGCACGCGCGCACACACACACACACACACACACACACACACACACACACACACACACACACACACACACACACACACACACACACACACACACACACACACACACACACACACACACACACACACGGAAAAACAAAAAAACAAGGAAAGATTTTTACCTACTCCTTCCTTACCAATAGACTTGGGAATCTTACTTTGAAGAATAAAAAGTTAGATTAAAAGAAACCAGGTCTGTTAACTAGATTTAGGTTTGTTACTTCATTTTAAAAGATTACTAGACAGGATTGAGTTCATTTAATCCCGCTTTTATGGGAATTTCTACAGTATAACAATAGTGAAACAAATTTTATTTAAATTTGGATTTGGTTAACCTTTTGGTTGATATTTGTCTTCGTAAGTTGATATATTTCTATGTTTCACATATCATTTTGCTTTTTTTATGTAACTATTTCTAAGCCATCAAAACATGTAATTTTCTATTATAAACTCTAGGGTCCCCCCCCCCTTTTTTGTGCCAGAGATTAGGTGCTGTCCCTTAGCTTGTTTGCTCAGTACTGGTACTCTACCACTTTAGCCACAGCTCCACACCTGGCTTTTTGGTGTTTATTGGAGAGAAGAGTCTCATGAACTTTTCCTGCTCTGGCTAACTTCAATCCACCATCGTTGGATCTTACCCTTCTGAGTAGCTAGCATTACAGGCATGAGCCACCAGTGCTCAGCTTTGTTGTTGTTGTTGTTGTTATTGTTTTGCTTTTTAACAAATAATTTTCATGGCAAATGCAACTAGTTGAAAAAAATCCTTACCATGACTTAACTTTCCTTGTCTTTTGGAAGCTGTTGCTATTTTATTTTATTTTATTTTATTTTTAATTTTTTTATTCGGTCATGGGGCCTGAACTCTGGGCCTGGGCACTGTCCCTCAGCTCTTCAGCTCAAGGCTAGCACTCTACCACGTGAGCCACAGCGCCACTTCCAGCTTTTTTCTTTTTGCTTATATGGTGCTGAGGAATTGAACCCAGGGCCTCATGCATGCAAAGCAAGCACTCTACCACTGAGCCACCTTCCCAGCCCCTGCCATTTTACTTTTTATAAATATGTCTCTAATAAGTTAACCATCTGTCTCTGACCCTTCCTGTCTTTCAGTTTTTGTCTCTCTACTCCTAGTACTAATGATCAGTAAATAAATAGTACCTAGCTTTTCAATTTCAGCCTCTGCTCTGCCTCGTCCATATATACATGCTTTCTGATCCTGAGGAGTGCTATTGCTTTGCTGTTTCTGTCTTCTAAAATGCCACTGGTTTTACATTCTTTGGCTACAGATTGTGTCCATACTCATAGCCTCTATTTCCTTATTGTTTATTGTTTTAGAGTAATTGGAAGTAGTAGTAATCATTGGGAATAAAATCAAAGGGAGCCATTTTGAACTAGCTGTGATAGCCCCATTAGGAGTGCTTATAGTCTGCTCTCATAAAAGATGCAGATTTGTGGAGAGAACAGGACTATAGGAAGAGTGCACAGGCAAAAACTAGCATGTGAACTGACATTTTCTGAAATAGTAAAGACCAAACAGGTAGATACTGTGGGTTCTTAAAGAATGCTTATAATTTGGAAAAGAACAAGGAAATACAGGAGTTGTAAAACTCGTAATGATTATACATATTATAATTCTTAATGTTTTAAGGGTGTTTGACTTAAAAGAGTTAACAAAGACCCTCAGGTCTTTGGGAGTGTCAAGGCCTTCAGGATCCTGGAGCATCTCCCCTTTCCTTTCTTTCCCTTTATTAGCAACCCCACTTTCCCTATCCAATTCAAGAATAACAGTCTATTGAAACTTTGAAATTACTGCAAGAGGCAGTAGGTGAACACTAGAACTAACTCATAGGAATAGGCAGAAACTATTTGAAGAGTCCCAGGTGCACAGCAGATAGAAGAAAGACTTGACAAATGGAATTACATCAATATTTTTGCACAGCAAATAACTACAAACACTACAATAATAAACCTCTTGCTTCCCTTTTTTCAAGCTCATTTCAATAAGCATCATTTTATATGGTCATATACACATAGCTATTGAGCCACTGTGATCCTCTCCTAAGAATAGTCTCCTTTGTTCTCACTGTGCAGATGCTTAGACTGCTGTTTAATTAATCATGTCCAAATGTAATTTTTTGTCTTTTATTATCCATTAGATTAACTTGTAGATATATAGACATATTCTAGTTATTGTAAATAAGGGAAACCAAAATATAAAGGACCTCTATGATGAAAACTTTAAAAACTTGAAAAAGCAAATTCAAGCAGATTTAAGGAAGCAAAAAAAATCTCCCATGGTCTTGGATTGGAAGGATTAACATTGTAAAAATTGCAGTACCATCCAAAGCTATCTACAAAGTCAATGCAATACCCATCAAAATTCCAACAACATTCCTCAGTGATATAGAAGCAATCCAAAAATTCATATGGAAAAATAGAAGACTCCAAATAGCAAAAACAATCACCTTTCTAATAACAATTTAAAAAAAAAGAAGAATGACAGTCTACACCTACTACCTAAGGAAAATGTCCTGTACCTACATGTGTCTGTACATATACATACCTTTACCCAGACGAAGACAGAAAACCAGCATGGCCACACCTCAGCATGCAATTACAGGATAAGTGAGTTGGGAAGAAAGTAAATGAATTAGGGAAAATGGGCCATAGGAAATTAAATACAGGTCCCTGATACTCAGGTTCATTTATAAACAGAAGCTTTGTCAAAATGTGTTTAGCAATATCTTTGATCATCTTTCCACTCTTTAGATTTTCTTTCAGATTGGGAATATAGTTATAGAGAACTTTTTATTGAAAGGGCTCCTATCCTAAATAGGTTGAATGCCTTTCTTGTCAGCTTGTTTCAGTGTCTAAATTTATTTTGATCAAACAAGGGTAATTACATTTTTCTCTACATGTTCTGAGACCTAAACCACTGTTTCAGGCTCAGTGTTAGATGGATTTGTATGTGGGTGTGTGAGTAGATGAATGGATTTCTATTTTAGGAGATTTTAACTGTAATTGGAATGGTAAGTCTAAACTAATTCTAAATTATTGAAAGATATTCACATTCTATATTAATTCTTTTTATATTCCTAGAACCATAAAGTCATCAGCCATGGCCATTTACCAGAAATTCTATCTTTTTCCTGTATAAAAGATTGCAGATTAAACTTTTTCTGACTTGAAAGTAAAATATCATAGAATTTTTTTTATTGCTCAGTGAGAAAACTGTCAATCTGATTGTGGGAAACAAAAAAGGTATCTTTTTCTCTCTGTCTCTCTGTCTCTCTCTTGTTCTCTTCATCTCTCTCTCCTCTTCCTCCCTCCCTCTCTTCCTCCCCCCACCCCCTCCTCTGTAGTTGAACTCAGGGCCTGGGCACTGTCCTTGAGCTTTTTTGTTCAAGGCTAGCAGTCAACCACTTGAGCCACAGCTCCATATCAAGCTTTTTTTGGTGGTTAATTGGAGATAAAGAGTCTCATGTATTTTCCTGCCCCATCTGGCTTTAAGTTGTGCGATACTCAGATGTCGGCCTCCTGAATAGCTAGGATTATACATCTGAGCCAGCTATCTTTCTGGGAACAACTATTGCTTGAGTAGCTGGACTGATTTTTCCCATTCAATGAAAAAAGAGAATGAATAGTCTTTTTTTTTCCATTTCATTTTTCTCATCCATTTTCTATAAGCCATGATGTCAGTTTATTTCTTTCTTTATCAGAATCTAGAATCATTTAGTATCTAATTAAACAGTTTTGATATTTAAATAGTAAGCTAAGTAAGGGCTTTACACCGCACAACATTTTACAAACTAAAGCATTGAGACACTCATTTCCCTTCCTAGGGACTTAGAGGGGAGTGTGGTTGGAAATAGCTGAGTACATAGATTTGAAGTTGTTTTCAGGTAATGAAAATGTTTTAGAATTAGATAGACGTGACAGTTATATAACATTGCAAATGCATACAATGCAAATGAATTGTACACTTTTTTAAATGGTTGATTTTTATGTACTATGTGAATTTTATCTTCATTAAAATCACTATTTCCTAACTTTTCTTAGTTCACACTATGTCTATAAATTGTCAGACTTGTAGCTGAGAGGATAATATCTTCCTGTAGCTAGTATGATCATATAATCTATTCCTTCAAACTACATTTGCAAGAGTGAAAACAAGCACTCACCAGTTCTGGACTTGAGTCCTGGACTAGCAGTCAAAAACCAGTCACACTTTCTAAAACTAATGCCAGAGTCATATATATACATACCCACTCAATGTCTTAAAATAATTTATTTCAAGAACTTGATTCTTTAGAAAAAGCTAGGTTGTATACAGTTGGCAGAGATAACCTTCCTACAAATGGGTAAAGAAGCCTATTCCAAACATTGTAAAAACAGTCTTTTTTGCCAGCCACTGGTGGCTCATGCCTGTCTTGGCTGCTCAAGGAGGCTGAGATCTGAGGAATGCAATTTAAAACCAGTCTGTGCAGAACAGTCCATGAGACTCTTATCTCCAAGTAACCACCAAAAAAAGCCAAAAATGGAGCGATGACTCAAGTGGTAGAGTGCTAGCCTTGAGTGAAAAAGCTCAGGGAAAGCATCCAGGTCCCGAGTTCAAGGCCCAGGACTAACACAAAAAAGTAGTCTTTTTTTTAATGACTAATTAATTAATTTGTTTGTTTTTACTAAAAACATTTTTTTTTAAATCTTGATTTCAGTTGTAGGTAGGTCTTAAACTGTTGGGTGAATTGTCTGTACATTCAGTTCCATCTGCCTACATATGCAGGTGCAGCGACACACTCACATGCCCTGCTGTGATTCCTAATCAAGTGCTGCCACAGTAGGCCAGTGACAAGTGGAAACATATGTTACTAATAGGCTTACTCTGAAGCTTTGAGCTACTACCTTTTCCAAAATACACTTAATTCTCAGACATATCTTAATATCAGCAACACAGCCTTTGCTTTGTATCACATTCTGCATTATTTCACCATTATTTATTAGCTCATTGATGTAGTTGGAGATTTAGGTTCATTGTGTCTTTTTCCTGCTGAACTTGCACTTTAATTTAGCATCCTATATTTTTTAAGTCTTTTCACATATAAAGTAGAGATGAGTGGGCTCTAATTTTTTTGTCTTTCATTCTGTAGAACTGTCAAGTAATCCACCTCTGGCTACTGTCCTTATTCCTCCTCATGCTCGGATTCAAGCAGCTGCTTCAACCCCTACAAATGCCACAGCAGCCTCAGGTGAGGAAACATGAGTCCTTTCTATTTAAAAAATTTTATATTTCTTAAAACAAACTATGATTGCCTCCACCTCATGAAATGAGTATGAATTTTTTTAAACTGAGACAAGTTGCATACGGGGAATAATTTAATATGTCTTTCCATTGATAGGTACAGTGCACCTGATGAGAGCCATTCCTTCTCCCATCAGCCACATTGTTTCTCGCTTCGTTTTCACATATCCACATGGATTATTATGTCTTATTTGTCTACTATTTATTCTGTTCCCTTTTCCATTCATCCGCCTCCTTTACATCTCCCTCATTCAAGACATGTTTCAACTTCCCGATATTCATTTTGACTGTCTTAACTTTGCAAAGGAGTTTGCACTGTAGTGTTTCACTCCTGCATATATTCCTCTCTAGTCCACCTGATCATGTTTATGTGCATATGCCCCTTTATGTGTTTACATGAAAGATTATGTTTTGGGCCTAAGTTCACATATGGGAGAAAGTAAGTACTCTTTGTCTTTCTAAGCCTGGCTTACTTCACTCAATATGATTTTTTTGCAGATACATCTATGTCCCCACAGATGACATAATCTAATTATATATTTTAAAGTACCAAAAGTCTAGCCAAATGAATAAAATAGAATAAATTTATTTACAAAACAAAAACATTCATAATGTTTGTGATTTATATAATGATGTATATATGTTTGATATAAAAAAATTTTTTTGCACAGGGTCTCAGTGTTTTTGCCCAACACCAGCCCCAGACCTCAATCTACCTACCTATGCCTTTCATGTAGCTGGGCATGAACCACAGCATCCAGACCTGCTCAGTTTTAATCTTTTAAAATGTTGGCTATAAAGTCTAAAAATTGTTTCACTGAGCTGGGCACTGGTGGCTCACTCAGGAGGCTAGGATCTAAGGATTGCGGTTCAAAGCCAGCCCAGGCAAGGAAAGTCTGTGAGACTTGTGAGATCTTATCTCCAGTTAACTACCAGGAAACCAGAAGTGGTGCTGTGCTGTGGCTCAAGTAGTAGCCTTGAGCTAAAGAGCTCAGGGACAGCACTTGGACCCAGAGTTCAAGCCCCACAACTGACCAAAACAAAAAAACAAAAAAAAAAATTTCACTGTAGTATGTATCCTACCTTCCAGGAAGAAATCTAGGAAGAAATCTCCTTTTTGCCTAATTCCAGTTACAATTAGCACATGCTCTCTCTGGAGAAAGTCACAAGACCCTTCAGTTCTATTAGTGTCTTATTTAACTAATCTATACAATGGAATACAGTACTGTCCCAAAGTAATGCAAAAATCAAATATGTGCAAAAAAATAAATAAAATAAAAAAGCAGTTACAAAACCAAACACTATGACCATGTCTATTTAGGACAAAAACCACTATGGCCTGTTAATTTAGATGAGCCATTTATTATTGTATTGATTGCTCACGATAAGAAATAAATCATAACCCTAAACACATGGTTAGTTATTGAGCTCATTTCCAGAATTAGAATTTAGATTGTTTATAAAAATAATTGTTAGGTTTTGAATAAGAATAATAGCCTTCCTTTTCTTATTTTTTTAGTACTGGAGTTTAAACTCAGGGCCTTGTACTTACTAGGCAAGCTTTGTACTGTTTGAGTCATACCTCTGACCCTAGAAATAATTTTCTTAATTTGAAATACTGAACTAGTTCATTATGATTGCAACTCAGGTTCTAGAGCACATTGTATGCTTAGAAAGGAGTCTTGGGGGAGCTGGGGAGGTAGCTCAGTGGTAGAGTGCTTGCCTCCAGGCATGAGGCCCTGGGTTTGCTCAGCACCACATAAACAGAAAAAAGCCAGAAGTGGCACTATGGCTCAAGTAGTAGAGTGCTAGCTTTGAGCTGAAGAGCTGAGGGACAGTGCTCAGGCCCAGAGTTCAAGCCCCATGACCAACCGAAAAAAAAAAAAAAAAAGGAGTCTTTGGTACCAGGGAGGATTTCATGTTACTCTGAGCTTTCTAGTGGCTAAAGTAAATTAAGGAAGTGCTGTTATTCATTAGATGAAAAGTATATTCATGATTTAGAAGAAGCAGTGTTGGTGCTTGAGATTTTTCCCCTCCAGATGTTATATATAGTAACAAAAGACATATAAAAGTGACGTTCTCATTAGTATTCCAACAAAAATACAATAATGCATTTTGGGGATAGATGCTTTTTTTTTTAAGTGTTCCTCAGTGTTCTAGTCTATGGTCTACATAAAGAGATTAACTATATGGCATTAACAGCTCCCTGTATTTATTTTTTTACATAAGACCTTAAAGTATTCATGCCCACAGCTTTTCTTACCTTCAGTTTCCCTATCCATAAAGTAGACATACTAAATAAATAACTTACAGAATTGTGAGAAAGAGATTGAAATCTTAAAAGTTCTTAGGCCTTGCCTACTAATTCAGTAGGTCCTTAGTAAAAGAGAACTGCTTTTTATTTTTATTGTTACTGTAAAGAAAGGACAGATCCAGACTTGTTTAGGAGGGGAAAAGCATGTTATTTAAGATTGACATATATCCTGACAATGAAAGAATCTGTGACTCAGGGTAGATTGAACTGTCTCTCAAGCATAAACAAAGCTTTCTTCACAAAAACATTTCAGGGTACAAAGAAATAAACTTGCAGTCTACAAAGTTCTACATCTAGAGTATCTGAAACTGGAAATGCTTCAAATTTAAAGTTTTCAAAGTCAGAATCTCTTAATCATTCACACTAAGTATATTACAGCAGTACTGAGCCTAGCATGGCCTGGGCTTAATTAAGAATATGGACCCCTAAGTTACTGAGTCCGTTGGCTTAGTTGACTTAAGTCAATCTGTTAGAGAACATACATCAAAATTAATACTTTTAGAGGCAAATTCACTTGCAGTTAACGAAACATTATCAATAACATGGTAGTGTCCAGACCCAGGTCTGGACAAATGACTATCTCAGAATCTTCCATGTTTATGTCTGGCTTAAGTAAGAATGAAATTCTCTTAGATTATGTGGACCTAGTTCTAAAGCAGGTACAGTGGAATTGACTTTGGGTTTGTTGGTTGGTTTTTGATTACTAGTAGTAGCCAAAGCTATTAAATGATTTCCAAATGTTAGGTCCTATTGAGTTTAAAAATAGAGTCAGACATTTTGGTTAATTCTATATTGCTCTTTCTGGAAATAAAGAAAATAGACCTTTTCTTAAATTTTTATTTTTTTGTTGTGCCCTTTGCCTAAAATCCTATTGTGGTTATCTTAGGAATTTATAAATAATTGTTATTCTCTATGTTCTCTCCAAAAATCTTTGAGTAACAAAATGCAATTTCATAATAATTTTTCCCTTCCTTAAAAATTCTAAAGATATGTTGTATCTTACTAAGCTGGATGATAAGCAGAGGAAGTTTATTTTTGTAGATGTTTCAATCATTCTTTGTGTTCAGGTAGTTACTGATCGATAGGCATTGATTAAAAACTTGTTGTTGGTAAGCCCTTCAATGTATAATAATCAGAGTTCATACTTTTAATTCACTAATCACAAGCTAGGGTCCTTATTTTCATGATGTCTATTAAAAGGAAAAAAGCTACTGTATACAGCATAGGAATAATATATAATAAATTATATAATAACCAAATTTTATATGTAACAAGTAAGAGAGCCAAGCTTCTGAATGGTCAGCAGTAGAAAATATCTCCTCTTTCTTCTTTTTGTGCTGGTACTGGGGCTTGAACTTAGGGCCATTTTTTTGCTTACAGCTAGTGCTCTCATAGACATTAATTGAAGATAAAGTCACATACTTTTTTGCCCAAGCTGGCTTCATACGGCAATCATCAGATACCAGCCTTCTAAATAGCTAGGATCATAGATGTAAGCTACTAGCAGCCAGATGGATTGTGTGTGTGTGTGTCTGTGTGTGTGTCTGTGTCTGTGTCTGTGTCTTTGTCTCTGTCTGTCTGTCTGTTGGTTGTGGGGCTTGAACTCTAAGCCTGGGCCCTCAGCTCTTCTGCTCAAGGTGAGTGCTCTACTACTTGAGCCACAGTGCCACTTCTGGTTTTCTGGTGGTTAATTGGAGATTAGAGTCCCATGGACTTTCATGCCCATACTGGCTTTGAACTGCGATCCTCAGATCTCAGCTTCCTGAGTAGCTAGGATTACAGGCATGCGCCTGGCAGGAAATTATTTTAATACACATAGAATCTCCACTTTTATATGGTCATAAAAAGCAGTTATTATGGATACTATAAATATTTACAGACGTATTCTATGTGGGAAAAATTCTTAAATCTTAGGATACATGTTGACAGCTATGGTCAAATGTATGTTTGAATGTAGATAAGGATTAGCAAGTATATAATTAATAGGTAAAGGATGCTTTTATATTTTCTCTCCCAAAACTTTCATATTATTTTCCTTTTTAAAACACTTCAGTATCTTGGTGCATTATAGTTAAATGTGACTCTAAGAACTTCTTGAAAATAACACACATAACATAAATCGCTCTTTATGGAATGAGAGTACTGTGTATAGTGACCATTGGAGTCATGATCAGATCAGTTGAATGTGAGATGTGGTAGAACATTTTACCCTTTAAGTATTTTGTCCAAGAGTGGTATCACAGGATTATTCTTTTTAGTATTCATTTTGATTTCTGTACTGTCTATATCAATGTACATTCCCAACAGCAGAGTATGAGGCTTCCTTTTATCCCTGGATCCTCACCAGCATTTACTGTCGTTTTCTTGACAACAGCTTATTTTGACTGAGGTGAGGGAAGCCTAATGTTTTGGTTTACATTTCATCTATGGCCAAGGGTGTTGAATAATTCTTCATGTTCTTATTTTCCAGTTATACTTCTATTGAATACTGTTCATTTCTCCATTTGTTGATTGGATTTATTTGTTCTTTTGGTGTTCAATTTTTGCAGATTCTTATTCTGAATATTAATTGTCATATGAATAGCTGACAAATTCTCTGCTGTTCTGTAGGCTGTCTGTTTACTCTGCTAATTTTTCCTTTGTTGTGCAGAAGCTATTTAATCTGTTACAGTCACATTTGTTAATTCATGTTATTTTTATTTCCTAAGCTATTACTGGAGTCCTATTCAGAAAGCTGTTGCTGTTTTCTTATATTTATATACTATATATAAAATATAAAACATTTCAAGATTTATATAAGGTCTATGATCCATGCTGGATTTATTTTGTACAGAACAGATCTAGCTCAGTCTTCTACATGTAGATGTCCAGTTTTCCCAATACCATTTGTTGTAAAAGCTGTCTTCAGCATATATATATATATATATATATATATATATATTTTTTTTTTTTTTTTTTTGTCGGCTGTGGGGGCTTGAACTCTGGGCCTGGGTGCTGTCCCTCAGCTCTTCAGCTCAAGGCCAGCGCTCTACCACTTGAGCTACAGCGCCACTTCCCAGCATATATTTTTGATAGCTTTGCCACATAGCTATAGTTATATAGGTTTATTCCTGGGTCTTCTAGTCTATTGTCTGTTTTTGTTCCAAGAGCATGCTGCTTTTGTTTTTCTGGTTCTGTGATACCTCTAGCATTGCTTTTTGCTTAAGATTTGTTTTGCTCCTCATGGTCTTTTGAACTTCCATATAGATTTTAGGGGTTTTTTTTTTCTATTTTCATGAGGAATGTCATTAGAATTTTGATAAGGATTTCATTTTATCTGTAGATCAACTTGGTTAATGTAGCTTTTATTCACAGGATTTATTCTGCCATTCCATGAATATAGAGAGATCTTTTTTATCTTCTAGTGTCTTCTTTAATTTGTTTCTTCAATGTTTTGTAGTTTTCACAGTCCAAGTCATTCATTTCCCTAGATAAGTTTATTCCCAGTTTGTTTTTTGTTGTGTTTTGTTGTTTTGTTTTTTGAGGTTTTTGTGAATGACTGTATTTTCCTGATTTCTCAAGCTATTTGTTGTTGTTACTGAGAAAAGCTACTGATTTTTTATGTCAGTTTTGTATGCTGTTGTGCCAAGAGATTTTAGGTAGAGTCAGTAGGGTCTTAAGTATAGGTTATTATCTATAAATAGGAATATTTTGACTTCTTCCTTTTCTTTTAGAATCCCTTTTCTTTTTCTTGCCTTACTGCTCTGGCTAGGAATTCAAATACTTCAATTGAATAAGAATGAAGAGAGTAGATAGCTTTGTCTCATTCTTGACTTAGAGAAAATATTTTCCTCACTTGGTATGATATTGTTTAAAGATTTGTCACATATAGACTTTATTGCTATGAAATATGTCCTTTCTGTTCCTAGTTTCACGAAAAAAGGCCTGAAACTTGCTAGGCAAGTGTTCTACCACTTCAGCTATGTCTCTAGATGTTAAATTTTGTCGAATGCCTTTACATCTATTGTGACAACCTTGTGATTTTTGCCTTGATTTTATTTAAGGTGTTGTTTTACTTTTTTCTCTATGTGTGCATGTGTGTTGATACAAGAGCTTGAACTCGGGGCCTTTCACTCTTGCTTGGCTTTTTCACTCCAGGCTGATGCTCTTATCACTTGAGCCATACCTTTACTTCCAGCTTTTTGCTGGTTAATTGGGATGAGTGTCTCAGATTTGTCTGCTTGGCTGGCTTCATACCAACATCCACTGAGTAACTAGGATTACAAGTTGAGCCGTTGGTGCCTGCTTCTGCTTTACTACCTTTATTGATTTGCATATGTTGAACCATTCTTGATCACTAGAATGAAACTAATTTGTTCATGGCATAAATGATTGTTTTAATGTTTCAGTTGTTCTATTGAGAATTTTTACATGTATTCTCATCTGGAATATTGGTGTATAGTTTTGGGTTTTTTTGTTGTTGTGATATCCTTTTCTGGTTTTGGTATCAAGTGATGCTGGTAGTGTTTGTTCTCTTTCTAGTTTATGGAATGGTTTGAGAAACATTGGTGTTGGCTCTTTAAAAGATGTAAAATTCAACATTGAATCCACCTGCTACTGGGCTCGTCTTCATTGGGAGACTGTTACTGCTTCAGTCTCATTGCTTTTTGTAGTTCTGGTTAAATTATTTATATCCTTTATTTATTTATATGCTTTATTTCATTGCTTAAGTTTTCCATTTCATTAGTTCCTACTCTGATCTTTATTATTTCTTCCCATCTACTAATTTCAAGTTTAGCTTATTCTTGTTTTTCTAAAAGTTTGAGATTCATCATAGGTTATTTATTTGAGATCTTTTGACTTTTCAATGTAGGTACTAACAGCTATAAACTCCCCTTCTAGAACTGCCTTTGCTACATTCTCTGACATACCAAATTCAAGTATATTGTATTTTAGTATTAACTAGATTCTAGGAATTTTCTTAAATTTCCTTCCTGATTTCTACCATGACCCACTATTTTCATTCAAAGTGTATTACTCAATTAAATGTGTTTATGTAGTTTGTGTTTGCTATTGATTTTTCATTTTATTCCATTATGATCTAGTAAGATATAAGTAACTTTCAGGTGCTGATGTTTCACACCTGTAATCTTAGCTACTCAGGGTGTTAAAATCTAAGCATCTCAGTTCAAAACCAACCTGGGTATGAAAGTCCATGAGACTCTTAACTACAGTTAAGCTCCAAAAAGCCAAAAGTGGACTATGGTTCAACTGGTAAGGTGCTAGTCTTGAGCAAAAAAGCTGAAGGACAACACCTGAGTTCAAGCCCCAGGACTTAAGTACACATGCACACACTCCCCCCCCCCCCCACACACACGAAGAGAAAAGAAAAGAAAAGCTATTTTAGTAATCCTAGCAACTGATATCTAAGGATTACAATTTGAAGCCATCCTGGACAGGAAAATCCACAAGACTCTTACTTTCAATTAACTACCAAAAAAAAGCTGGAATTGGAGATGTGGTTCAAGTGGTAGAACACTAGCCCTGAGCAAAAAAAAGCTAAGGGACAGTATCCAGACTCTTGAGTTTAAACCATACAACCAACATTACCCAACCCCCTCCCCCCCAAAAAATATCAATTTTCCTCTATTTGTTAAGATTTGCTTTATGGCCTAAAACCCATATTTTAGAAAATAAAAATTTCCTATGTTCTTGGCTCTTTTTTGTATGCATGGACTAAACGTGATTTTCTTCTCAGTTAGGGTTATGCTATCTTGTGGGTGAAGCTAATTTACTATGTTATATATAGTGGTATATAATATTTAACGTTCTAGGACTGTGCCATAATTTATGAAACTAAGTCCTTGTTTATTCTTATTTAGGAATTTGGAAAAGAAATATTGTTTTTTAGAGTAGCTATAGAAATGATTAAATTTTCTTAAGCAGTAAGGGAATGGTTAAGTATTCCTTGGGATCTCCTATATCTCACTCTAGTTTAATAAATTCAAAGAAAGATAAAGGACCAAATGTTTGCACTCAGTCCTTTCATTGTTTATGCTACTCATCATAAGACATGGGAAATTACAGATCCCTTCCGTTGTAGAGAGACAGAAATTTTCTGGTATGCTTTTTTGGTTTCATTAACTTTGGTGGCCAAGAATACTAGGGAGGTAGCTGTTAGAAGTTGCCCATCCAAGTCAAACTACTTCTCTTGCTCAGGACTTAGGATGAAGTCTTTGGGAGGAATATTTGGCCAGCAGTACATTCCCCGTCACTGTATATACAAATGAAAGCCACTGAAAGAACAGTCTGTTGTCTATCCAGGATGGAGAGCCAGCCAGTCTGGACACAGATACCCACTTAAATGCCAACAGGTGCCATGAAATAATAATAGATCTTTAAAAGGGAATAGGAGATAGAGGTTAGCTGTGAAGCTGACCTTGGGGAGATCAGACAAGATACATGACTGCAGAATGTTTTATTGAACAAGTGAACGCATTAAGAGCACAGTGGCTACTTCTCATGTGCTGATTGTCTTCCATCTCTGTTAATAATGGAAAATGACAGCACGTAGGAAACAAGCAACTGGGCTTGAATTACACTGACCCATATGTCTTTCTTTCATTCACCATATTTGGAACATAGCTCAGAATGTAGTAAGAGTTTCCAGCTGTGCACTATTCATTTATTTTCAAGTTAGCATGCTAGAGTCTTAACTCAGCATTCATGTATTGTCAGTCCTGCAAAGGCATGAGCTTAGGTCTAAGTGGGAAGAAATTCAGGTTTCATCCCATTAACAATACAGCTCAGTCTGTAGTTGAGGCAATGGACTTGTTCTTCTGAGTGTTAAAGCATTGCTCATGCATTCTTGGGACTTTTAAATTGCAGATGCTAATGCTGGAGACCGTGGACAGACCAATAATGCCGCTTCTGCATCAGCTTCCAACTCCACCTGAACAGTCCCAAGTAGCCAGCTGCACAGGAAAAACCACCAGTTACTTGAGTGTCACTCAGCAACACTGGTCACGTTTGGAAAGAAAATTAAAAAGAGAAAAAAAAAAACTTGTTCATTTTAGTGTTCAATTTTTTTTATTATTGTTCTTATTTAACCTTGTAAAATACCTATAAATACAAACCAATTTCATTGTATTCTCACTTTGCAGGAGATCCAGGGGGCAGAAGGGCTGCTGGGAGGGGGAAAGCGGAGCACTAGAACACACAATCTCTCTCCCGTGACAATCTTTTTTTTTTTTTTTTTTTTTTTTTTTTTTTTGTCAAAAGTCTGCTGTTGTGTATTTAAAAACAGGGCTCCTGCCTCATGCCCCTTCCATAAAAGAAGAAAACCTTGTTCTGTGCTGAAGTTTTCTTGAACTTTATTTTCTCTTGAAGTCTAGCATAAGACTTTGGTATAGTGCACAACTTGAAATTGGTTGGGAGCTTAGCAGGTATAACTCAACAGGGACTTAAATGTCACTTGTAAAATTAATGCATATTCTTGGTATTTGAGGACTTGCCTTTGGCATATGATGGCAGGTGTGGCAGGCAGACAAAAATAAAAAACAAAAAATGATACATGTATCTTTTGTAACCCAGGGAGGTTAATAAAGTTTGTAACTACAAGAGAAGTTTGTAAGTTGATTGGTTAAGGTTTGTTTACATGTTCGCAAAACTCTTCAAGTGGATCTTTGTTTGCCTGACCAAAGGCTCTCTGCAAGTCATACAGTTTTAAACTGGTTCCCTAGGAAGAGATTGGAGAGTGTTGAGCAAGCCATCTGCATGCAAGGCCAGAGTCTGACAGGCCTAGGGGAGGGGCCAGGCCAGGGGGCAGATCTCACCACTGTGAACGAATTTGTCCAGACTTTGTCTAAAGTTACTTCCCTTGGAGAGATACACTTGAGAAGAGGACATTATCGATAAATAATGTGAACCGTAACAGTCTACTGCTTTATTTTTTCGTTTTTTGAATTGAAAATCAAGTTTGCGGGAATCGCCACATTCTACTATAGTTTTAATTTTAAATCCAAATCTAGAATCTATTTAATTTCAGCTTTTTTTAAACTCATGCTTTTTAAATTTATTTATTGATGCATGTCAGATAGGCCATGATTTTAGATGGTAGGAATATTAAAAAGTACACAGCAAAATAATAAACAGTCACCTGTACCTGCTGACTTTATAGGAAAACTAAGTCTATAAAATGTGTGTATATGTTATATATACATATATTCAATACTGCCTTTTTATTTCTGTCTACAATATCAAAGTTGACTGGTTGAAGCATGAGAAGAATGTTTCCCCCACACCCAGTTCAGAGTTTTCGTTTCTGTTTTTCTTTGTTAATCAGTGAATGGTGTAAGAATCAGTCTCTTGTTTTTGAAGAAAAAGCAATATTCCTTGGAAAGCAAGGAGGATTGAAGGATTATGTTTGCAGTGAGGAAATAGATTTTCATAACTAGTTTTTTTTAAATACTTTTAAAGTTGGTATTTTCATGGGCCTTATATACTCTAAAAGAACCTTAGTCACCTTGGTGCTTATGGGCCATTACTTGACCTATGAATCTTTAAGGCACAATCAGTTAGATCTTACTTTTAAAGATCACTTGAGTGATGGCCGCCTTTCCTTCCCACCCAGTCCTTCCCCGCTGGGATTAACTGTAGGGCTTCAGAGCTGAGCCCTAGGTTGTGTGTAGCCTCCTTTCACCCTTCTTATTGCCATCTTAGGTCATGGTAGGGGTCTCATCCTCTGGGTGGTTAGGAAGTGCAGTCTCCTGGCAGCCCTCACACAGGCCCCAACACCCTATCCTGCTTAACCATTTGTGTGACTCCTCAAGAGTCATACTGCCTGCTGATACCCAGAAGGACAACTGTGAGCCATCTTAATTTTCACTCACTGTTTCGCTAAGCTCTTTGGGTCACAAAAGAGGTTTCTCAAACCTCTAGTTATATCAGAGTTCATGAGAAGGGAAACTTCAGTCAAACCAAATCCAACTGAACTTTCCTTTTTATAAAAAGTGCTTCTGAGAGTTAATTAAGATTTGAAAAAAAAAAAATTACTTAGCAGCAGGGGATGACCTGGTAGACCATTTTCAGAAAGGATTTATAAAGAATCTGAACAGGCAGGTCCATGACAGAAATGGACCAGCTTTCAGATCAAACTGCCCAGCCAGATGTTTGGGTACAAACACTAAGCTGGACTTGGGGCACTTACTAGAGTCCAGTAAGATCAATGCTTGTAAGAGAATATTTTCCCCCTACAAATGGGAGGAAGAGGAGAGGAGAGGAAAGTCAGATGCTTTTCTCTCAGTGTGCGTGTTTGGGTGTGTTTGCACGTGTGTATGTGCATTCACATGCATGTGTGAGGGCTGAGGTGCACGATTTTTCTTTCTCAAGGATCATGGCAGGATCATAGAACTCTTTTATACAAGTGAGATCCAGGTCTCTGAATATCTGTGTAAATAATAATAATAATAATAATAATAATAATTAAAAGCTCCTCACCAAATTCAAGCTTGTACATTATATTTTCTTTCAATGTTTTTAAATTTAAGTTTTATTGTTTTGTATGTAAATATATGGACCCAGGAACTGTTATTAATGAGCAAAAAGTTACTGTTCAGGGCAGTGATTCTGTTTAATAATCAGACAAAATGTAGACGAGCTTTTTAAAGCCATATAGTTTTAACTCTGTACAGTAGGTACCGGCCTGTATTATTGTAACAATAACTCTAGCAATGTATAGTGTATCTATATAGTTTGGAGTGCCTTCGCTTCCATGTGTTTAGTTTTTTGTTTTGTTCTCATTTTTTAAAGTTTTAATTGATCTCCTTTATCCATGTCACACTGTCCATCTCTTTTCCCTTTGAGAGAACAATATCTACCCCTCCAGATAAGTTTCAGTGACAGCATGCTCAGGAGTGGGAAGAGGAAAACATGTTCGTAATCTCATTTCATTCAAGCCTGGCCTTTGTTTTGGTTTCATTTTGTGCACAGTCCATTCAGGGACTCAGTGTAGCACAGGAAGCTCTAGAGCTGGAGGATATAGAATAGATTACATACTACGCATCTGTTCCACAAACCCCAGCCCTGGGTCTTAGTAACAACAGATTCTAAGAGCCTTCTGTGCTGGCTCTCTCCTTATGTACATCCTTCCCAAATGAGAGCAAGGGAGAAAAAAAGTGGGTTTTGTTTTTGTCTTCTTGTTTTTGTACAAATCAAGGTGTTTTAGTAGTACTGTGTTTTGTTCCATCAGTGATGTACATGCCTTCGTTGGCAGTTACTGGCGCCATGCTGATGGAGGGTCATTGTCTAACAAGGGAACTCTCCACCCAATCCTGCCATCTTTACCCCTGCTCCATGAAATGTCATTTTCATTTCTTTCTTAAGAAAGTTTCATTCTTATTGTGTGCCCAAAATGAAGGCCTTTTTTACTTTTAAGAAAAATAGTATTGTTTTGCCTCCAACTACTCCACATATGATGTCTTGAATAGAAAAGAAAAAAAAAAAAAAGACCAAAGGTTGCTATTTTTAAAACATCATGTGTTTGTCCAGCAAGGCAGAAGACTGCACCTTCTTTCCAATGACATGCGTCATTTTTTTAAAAAGTCCTCTTGATTTTTAGAGTCATCCCTTTGGTTGTGTTTTAATAAAGGTATGCCTAGCCAGCCATCTTGTCTGCACCAATGCAAAGGTTTCTGAGAGGATTATTCATTCTCTAACCCTGTGGATATAAAGACACTGGCATTTTATTTTTTCTTTTCAATGAATTTGGAGTCTTCCAAAGGAAGTTTGGCCAATGCCAGATCCCCAGGAGTTTGGGGGTTTTGTTTTGTTTTGTTTTGTTTTAATCAGAATTGTATCTGATTCCTATTCATGTTCGTGATCATTGTCATCACAGAGACTAACATTTTTCTCCCCTATATGAAAGAACAAGCATGCTTTACAATGTAATCTGTCTTTTCTGGTAGAAATCTGAGCCACTGAAAATAAGAGAAACAACTAGAAGCAAAGTAGAGTCCCAGACTTAAATTCTACCTGTGAGAGTCTGAAAGTAATCCCTGGGTTTTGGATTATTTTCATGCAGATTATGCCGTTTTATTCAAGTTTGTTGCTCCGTTTTGCACCTCCACAATAAGAGTAAAGTGACAACCAGTACATGAGGGGTTCTCTTGACAAAGTAGACTTCCTTGTGGTAACTTTTTAAGTTTCTTTTTCTTACTATATCTGTCTACAGGCAGATACAGATAGATGTATGAAAATGTGCTTGCCTGTAAAATTTGCATTTATAAATGTGTTGCCGATGGATCACTTGGGCCTGTACACATACCAATTAGCGTGACCACTTCCATCTTAAAAACAAATCTAAAAATTTATTATATATATATATATATATAAAGGACTGTGGGTTGTATACAAACTATTGCAAACACTTGTGCAAATCTGTCTTGATATAAGGAAAAGCAAAATCTGTATAACATTATTACTACTTGAATGCCTCTGTGACTGAATTTTTTTTCATTTTAAATATAAACTTTTTTGTGAAAAGTATGCTCAATGTTTTTTTTTTTCCTCTTTTCCCCATTCCCTTGTAAATACATTTCGTTCTATGTGACTTGGTTTGGAAATAGTTAACTGGTACTGTAATTTGCATTAAATAAAAAGTAGGTTAGTCTGGAAATGAAATTAAAATTCACAAGTGTGTGGTCTTTATTTCAGTCCCACCCTCTTTCTTCACCCTACCTGTGTTGCCACTGTAATAATGTAGTCACATCACCCCCCCCCCCAGGGAAACATGACTCTTTGTTACAAAAATCAAGGCGTCACCATCATGTCTCGTTCTTTGAAATAACCTTAACTCCACTGCATAGCCACAAGAGGTGCAGCTTCCAGCGTGGAAACCTTTGGATCTGATACTGAGGAAGGGTTGCTGACACTGCTTTGAAAAATAAATATCCCTGAAAGGGACAGTTGTAAAAATGTGTAAAAGCTGCTGTCTTTTGATTACTGTGTTCATACTTTGGTGTAGCTGTATTTTCTTTTAACTTTCATCCTACTAATAATGGTCTTTGGGGAGGGTCTCTGTAAAACATGAACACCACAAACAGTGGGGCTGTACCTACCAGGTAATCAACACATTGTGTTTGACTCTGCTCATTTCCAATACTGGATGATGTATGTAAACATGTTCTGTCTCTTAGTGCAAAAAGAAACATCTTTTTTTTTTTTTCAGGGCTGACTTGTCAGGCCTAACCTAAAGGCTAGATAAAAGGTCATGTGACTGCTGCTTCAATAAAAACAAATTTATATTCGATAAAGTCTTGTTCTCTTTATTTGCCTTAACAATTTTTAATGGGGGAAGAAACACAAATAGCACTTGTACTTGTAGCACAGGTCTACACCTGGCATGGATTCACTGCTGCCCTAATTAGGAAATAGCATTACCATTTGAACTGGGATTTGGTGTCCTGTAAGCTGTTCTTTTAGAATGTGAAAAGGCTCCTTTGGGATTTTGTAACTGCTTTTCTCCAGAAATGAGGGGCCACTTAACCTTCCCACATGATATGCTGTCCATATCAAAACATGACAGAGGCAGGTAAGTGCCAGGAGGTAGGCAATAACATATAGATCTATCCTCTGAACGCTGAATCTTCCCCTCCTGAGCCAGGAACTTGAAGAAAAGAGGCCACAGAGATGTCTAGTTCTTGTTTTAAAAGCTCAAAGAAGGGGGTAATGAGGACATTGAAATGTTTGAGAATAAAAAAAGTTGAATCTCTATGAAGCTGGGTGCCAGTGGCTGATGCCTGTAATCCTAGCTACTCAGGAGGCTGAGATCTGAGGATCGCAGTTCAAAGCCAGCCTGGGCAGGAACATCCATGAGCATCTCCAATTCACCACCAGAAAACCAGAAGTGGCACTTGTGGCTCAAGTGGTAGAGAGCTTGCCTTGAGCTGAAGAGCTGAGGGTCAGTGTCCAGGCCCAGATTTAAAACCCCATGAATGACCAAAAGAAAAAGTTGAATCTGGCTCCTCATCCTAATAGAGAAACACGAAGCTGCTGAAAAGGCACCCTGTGCATCAGTGCATCTAATGGTGCATCTTAACTACTCTTGCAACACACTACATTACAATCTATGAGTCTTCCATTGATTTACTGTTTGGGGGAGGTGCTTGAGTGTTTTAAAAATGAATACTGGAAACAAGTTTTAGTGGCTCATTCCTGCAATCTTAGCTAGTTTCCAGAAGCTAAGTTTGGAAGGACGGTGGTTCAAGGCCAGCTGGGCATTATATGCAAGACCCCTCCTTAACCAATAATTGGGCATGGTGGCTTACACCTATCAGAGACTGAGATGAGAATTGTAGTTCTAGGCCAGCTCCAACAGAAAAGTCCATGTGACTGCATCCCCACAAAGTTGACCTTCCAGCATTGATCCAGGCAGGAAGCAAGCCCCTGTTTTCAAAACCAGTGTTAGCTGGACACCAGTGGCCCACATCTGTATACATACCTACTCAGGAGGTTGAGATCTAAGAATTGCTGTTCAAAGCCAGCCCAGAAAAGTCAGTGAAAGTCTTTAGTTACCAGCAAAAAAAGAACAGGAAGTAGAACTGTGGCTCAAGTGATAAGAGTGCCAACCTGGAATAAAGAAGCCCATTGAGAGACTAGTAAATCTAAAGGTAGGAGAAAGAATAAGTTTATTACTTTCACTTAGTGATTCCTCAAAAATTATCCTGCTTGGGGCTGGGAAGGTGGCTTAGTGGTAGAGTGCTTGCCTAACATGCATGAAGCCCTGGATTTGAGTCCTCAGTACCACATAAACAGAAAAAGGCAGAAATGGCACTGTGGTTCAAGTGGTAGAGTGCTAACCTTGAGCTCAGGGACAGTACCCAGGCCCTGAGTTCAAGTCCCAGGACTAGCAAAAAACAACAATCCTGCTTCTTGTAAAATGCTGAGCCTTTTTTTTTTTGTCAGTCATGGGGCTTGAACTCTGGGCCTGGGCAATGCTGAGCATTAAGCAACTCAATTGCTTGCAGCTTTTTTGTAACAACATATTTTAAATTAATTCAGTGCCAGTCTCTGGTGGCTCATACCTGTAATCCTGGCTACTCAGGAAACTCAAGTCTGAGAATCACAGTTCAAAGCCCATGAGACTTATCTCCAATTAACTACCAACATGCCAAAAGTACAGCTGTGACTCAAGTGGCAGAGTGCCAGCCTTCAGTGAAAAAGCCAAATGACAGTGCCCAATAACAGCATACACACAAAAAAGGTAAAATCAGTCTTACATTTATATGCATTTAAGTGTTTGTACAGAACACTCATGAACAAATTAAATCATGTTTATGTTTTTATACCAGTGGAGTCTACAGGTAGGTATAAAGGGCAGTAATAAAATAGTAAAATGTGCATGTATATATGTATATATTGAGACAGGGTCTCACAATGGAGGTCCAAGCTGATCTCAAACTCTTGATCCTGCCTTAGCCTCCTGAGTGCTGAGATTACATCATGTTGTGCTTTTTTTTTTTTTGTCTGTCATAGGTCTTGAACTCTGGGCCTTGGTGCTGATGCTCAGCTCTTCAGATCAAGGCGCGCACTCTACCACTTGAGCCACAGTGCCACTTCCAGTTTTCTGGTGGTTTGTTGGAGATGAGAGTCTCACGGGGGGCTGGGATGTAGCTCATTGGCAAAGCGCTTGCCTAGCAAGTGCAATGTCCTGGGTTCGATCCCCAGTACCAAAGAAGAAAAGAGAAAAAAAAATACAGTTAAAAAACAAACAAACAAACAAACAAAGAGTCTCACGGATGTTCCTGCCCAGGCTGGCTTTGAACTGCGATCCTCAGATCTCAGCCTCCTGAGTAGCTAGGATTACAGGCATGAGCCACCAGTGCCTAGCGTGTTGTACATTTGTTAAAATTTCTATTTCCCTACTCCCACATTTCTTTCTTCCCCCAAAAAGGAGATCGCAAAAGTTTTACATATCTTAAATCTCCTTGCCTTGACTTCACATGAAACCCAGGAATCTATTTGCTAAGCCTCATTCTTATGTAAAGTGAAGTGTAGATTGTGGAAATAGCATTTTTATTTTCATAAATGGTTGTGAGCAAGGCAGACACTTCTACACCCTTTGAGAAGAGATGCACAGGAACATCAGTGCATGCAAGTGGCACATTTATTAACTGTCCCCTTGGGCTTGTCGCCACACATCTGAAGCCAGGCCCCAGTCAGGATGGGAGTGGATATACCTACCCAAAGTCAGACAGGCAGCCCCTGTCTTCCCACAGGGACCTGTCCTTGGCACCTTGGTCTCACTGAACCCCAGTGCAGCTTCAGCCTCCATGTAAAGTTCCTTCTGCTAGGTCACATGTCACTTGTTTTGATTCATGTTTGTTATGACAGGGTTTGGGGAACTATTAATAACAAGTGCTTTGTTTTCTTAACTATAAACTCAGGTCAGAATCTATATCCCAGTCACCACTGCATACCAACTCAAGCAGGTCTTGATATTATTAATGTATTTGAGTGGATGCACAGACCCAGAATAATGTGCACAGAACAAGGTCGTGACACGCTTCTTGCATGTAATGCAGGCCTCCTGGCTTCTCTAGAAGATAAGTCACTGCATGAATGATGGACACAGGCCTGGAATCCACTGAGCAGCTAGAACGTGGCTGGGTGTTGGGGTTGAACATTAAAAATGCCAATGAAAAGCCAAGCCATTGAGCTGGTATATGAGTGTGGACCATCAGTTGGCCCAGGCCTGGTCACCCCTTCTCTCTCCCAACCCCATTACTTCTGTGGGATTTGGGACTTAGTGGGATTTAGAGATTTATTCCCAGACCACAGGGCTTTGTCTAAGGGAAGGGCAGCTTTGCCACCCTGATAGTGTCTGTCCACATGGGGTCTGTAGTTTTCCTTTGCTGAACTGAGTCCCCTTCTGGAGAAATGCCTGCCAGCTGGGGTCACAAGGCAGTGTGAGCTATCACGGTGTCCATCTGTGTAGCCCTGGAAGTGGCAGCTCGGGCGGAAGGCTCCGGGTCTGCCTGTCCCACAGAAGCCTCACTTAGAGACAGCTGCTCAGTCATCTGTGTTGCTGATCAGCTCCTGAATGAGTGGGGTGGTGAAGAAGTGGTTGGTATCTTGGATTCGCAGCAGTTGCTGGGTGTGCTGAGCATTGAGGCTCCGTAGCTCTGTGAGTACAGCCATGATCTTCATGAACAGGAACCTGTGGGTCAGCCGGAGGAAGAGGATGGAGATACAGCCGCCCTCTCTCCCATCCTCCAGCCCCCTGGACACATCTCTGAGAGTGCAAGGTCAGTCTCGGGACAGCTCAGGTCATCCAATTCCTTTAGCTCATCTACAAGGAGGGCAGACGGCATGCCAGCACTTCAGGTAGAAGCTGTAATCCCACCCCACCCAGAGGCTAAAGTCCTAAAAGCCTTGAGTAATACATAGACATCTTAGTGGGGAAGGCACTTACAGGCATAAATGTATTTGACTTACAGGCATCAAATACATAGGTTAGGGAAAAGGGACCAGGGATCACTTTCTTGGTTAAAATCCAGGAGCCAAGACCTGCAGACTCAGCTCTCTTCCTGAACTTAACTCTGGATCTAGTGTCTGTCTGGATACACTACATGCCTCCTTCTCTCCAGAAGATAAAGAAAGCTGGCTGGCACCTCCAGCCTCTTGGCTATATACAGCGGGAAGACTGACATGGCCACTTCTAGCATCTCATCTTCTTCTGAGCCCAAAAGGAAGCTGGTGTGGGCCAAGGGAGAATTTGAGTTTCAAGTCAACACTCTAGTACCAGGGCTGGCTGCCTTAATCCTCAGGACATCAGGCGCTTTGTGACCCAAGTTTCTCCTGGTTCTCAGGCTGTGGGCATCAGACTGGACACTAGAATGTAGGAATACTAAGGTCCAGTGAGGGTGTTGGGCCTCTGTTGAGGCCACCTTCCAAGTAGCCTTCTTTTGAGTTGCAACCAGAACCAGATAGGTTGCTTCCTTCCTAGTCTTGGTTTGTACTCTTCCTGGGAAAGTATTAAAGCTTATGCTTTGGTTTTGGTCTGTTTTGAGCCCATGCCAGTCTCCACCCCTCTGTAGAACCTTAGGTCATAGCCCTGAGCCTCAGGCCTTTACAGGACACTGTTACAACTACATTCTGGGGCGATTAAAGATAATAACACACAGAAATTGTTGGGCATTGTGGCCAGCACTTCCCAAGAAATAATAACTGTTGTGATTGTCTTATGGTCAGTATCGTTGTTATCTGCACTATCATTATGGCTCATTACTGGCCATTGCTAGAAGACCCTGTAGGAGACTTGGGGGCATCTGGTTTTTGATAGGAGCAGACAAATGTCCCTTCATCTGATCTAGCCTCTAGTTTCATCATGACTAGGCTGGTGCCAGAGCTAACCAGGAAGGGCAGGTCTCGGTGGAGGCCACAGGATGCATCCCCAGAGCCTGAGATGTCAGAGGCTACCTCAGAAATATATTGCTGCCTGAGAGGCTCAGGCAGGCAGAGAGCGGGAGGGCAGAGCTGCAAGCAGGATCCCAGTGCCCTATGCAGCCTTCTCCCTGCCTGTTCTCACCGGTGGGCAGGTTGTGGCCGACTGCACTCAATGTAGGCCTTCAGGGTGAGGGCAAATCTCTCCTGTAGCTGGTCCACTGCCCTGCGCTGTACTACACCAGGGCGATCTGTGGAGCGAAGGGAAGGGAGTGGTATCAGCAAGGGCAGGCCGGACACAGGCAGGCTCCCCCCTTCGCCTCTCCCCACCAAGCACCTTCAAAGCTGGAGAAGTCACCCAGGCAGGGCTGGGAAGGAGGCCCATTGGCGCTCTCTGTGTCACCCCACTGACCCAGAGAAACCATCCTGTCTGCAGTCTAGCTGGGGGCTGAGTAGGGGAGACAGGCTAGTGGTGGGAAAGTTCCCTGGGGAGAGGGTGGGTGGGCTAGGGGCAGATCCTCTGAGGAAATGACACCAGCTGGGCAAAGCCATCACCTGGGGAGAAGAGGGAGATGGCTTGCATCAGCACATACTCCTCCTTATGCAGCTGCAGCTTCTTCAGCATGTAGTGGAATTTTATCGCAGGATCCACTAGAAGTTTCTGGAAGCCACCTGTGGATGGGTATATTGATGGAGAAACAGGACGCTGACCCAGGAGCCAGCCTTCCCTCACCATTGCCCAGTCTTCCTGCCCTGCCAGCCCAGGAGAGCCTATTGTAGCTCCCTCTCTCCCACCACTGCCTCCTCCTTTCCCCGCCTCCCTCCACCAGGGCACCTTCAGGGTCTTCAAAACAGTAGACCAGCCGGCCACACTCCCAGGTCCCCGTCTCTGTGTTGAACAACGTGTTGAACCTCAGTACGCACATTTCAAAGGTGGCCCCCTTCAACAGGGAGATCTGGTCCTCGATAGGCAAGTCCCTGGCAGCAAGGATGGGGAGGGGATCACAGCTCCCAGGAAACTACCCACAGGCCACCCCGATAATCCAGGAGTTGGAGGAGGAAGAGGAAGAGGAGGGGGAAGAGAAGGAGGAAGAGGGAAAGGGGGGAGGAAAGGAGGGAAAGGGGGAGGATTAAGGGAAGAGGCTGCAGGAGGAGAGGAAGGAAGAGAAAAGAAAAGGAGGCAGAGGAGGGGAGGAAAAGCAGGAGGGGGAGAAGAGAGAGGTAGAGGAGGAGGAGAGGAAGAGGAAAGGGAGGAGAGTCGAAAGGGGAGAAGGGGAAGGAGGAGAGGCAGGAGAGGAAGAGGAGGAGGAGAAGGAAAAGGAGGAGGAAAACAGGCAGGAAGGATTCCTCCAGAGGACTATGGCTCCCTCCAGTCTCTGCCCATGACAGTCGAGCCAAGCAAGTGACTTTCCCCTACAGCATCCTCTCCTCTCCTGCTGCCCTCGGGAGCCCTCCAGGCCCACTTAGCTTGACATGTAGGAGCTTTACAACCTGGCCCATCCTCTCCAACTTCTCACATAGCCACTGGCCTACAGTCAATGTCTTAGCTCATGTTTCTTAGCCTTCTTCTGCCTCAGTTGCTCTACTTAGAGCATCACCTAAGTAAATTGTGCTCATTTTTCAAGCCAAGCTGTCTTTGCCCCTCCTAGAGCTGTTGCCAGAGTGCAGAGTCCCATACATGTCATTCCTTTTTGAGCTCTGTAGAGTGGAGATAATCGCTCCCAGTATTAATGTGCACATACTTCTTTCTGCCCTTTCTCTCCAGACAGCCTGGATGACTTGAGCCTGGCTATTCGCACCTGCCCTCTCCCTACCAATGAAATCCAGGCTTTTTGCATGTGTGATTCAGCCCCACTTGTCCAGGCTCAGCAAGCAAGGTGGCTAGCCCCAAGGCAAATATACCTTGCACCCTCTCCAGTCCTTGAGACCTTATCTTATGGAACTAGGTTCTCATTACACAAGGGGTACTGGGTTGCCTGATGAGCCCAGTTGGCTGTGACCTCTATGTCCAGCTATGTCTAGACCTGGCTCTTTGGATGTCAGTGTCACCCATCCTCCCCTTGGAAAGAGACAGCTGGAAGTCCAATGTCTATTCCCTCCTCTCTTCTCTTTTCCCTTTCTGCAATTCTTTCTTTTTCCCATCCAACTCATTCTTGGCTCTGAAAAAGTCCAATTGTGATTTCTGCCCTTCTGGTGGAAAAGGGAAGGGAAGTGGCCATTATTTGGGGGGACATTTCTTATTTCGTACAACAGCCCTTTGCTGGGGTTAACAGACTCTCCTTTGCCACTGAAGTCCATCCCCTAAACTCCTGGGGCCCAGATCCTGTGAACCTCTAGGCCATTTCCTTTCCTCTCCACATTTCCCCCCCTCAACCCTCATGGCCTACCTGAAGTAGGAGATGACTTTGGCGAAGTTGATGACACCCTTGAACATGTAGGTTGACATGTCAGCCAGGTGGGGCAGCATGGGGATGATCTCCTTGCCATCCCTGTAGGCCGGGGGGTTGTAATTCCAGACGCTGCCGTCTTCCCCCCGCAGCTGCAGAGAAACCTTCATGGGACAGAGCTCTTTCCTGAACTCACTCCAGTTGAGAGACGGCTCTCCCAGTGGACTCTGCAGGAGCTCTGGGGTCTCACACTCACTGTTGAACACCTTTGGTAGCTAGAATGCACACAGGAGGCGGGAGAGGGGACAGGCTGTGTGTTTTCATGGAGATGTTTCCATCCATGCCCCACATGGCCACTGCACCTGACAAATGCAGGTCCATGCGCAGCCGCATGCACACTCAGCCCTTGTTCCTTCTTTCTGGCACTATCGGGTGATGCTTTGTGAATCTGTGAATGAATGGCCAAACGTGTTCATGCCTGGTCCATGTGGAGGGTGGGAGCGGGGGTGTTTCTCCTTCCAGATGTTTCTCCCAAGCATCCCTACTGTGGGGCTCAGGAGCTACAGGTGGGAAGGGCAGAAGCTGAGATTTCTGGGCCAATCGAATCCCCTTCGGGGAGCTGGGGCAGATCACCTGAGATACTTGTGCGCACTCAGGGAGAGAGGCCCTGGGGGAGGGCCCACAGAAAGGTCACTATTCCAGCATACCTTTCAAAAATCCCCCTATGCCATCCACAGGCTGGGACTTTACTTAGCCTCCTCTCCGTTTAGCCTCAAACCTAAAATGGGAAGACTGGGCAGAGATTCTCCAACCCAGGGAGTCTTGTCCCCCACTTCAGAGAAGTGCTTGGGAATCTGCATTCCTCACAGATTCCCCCAAGGTTCTGGAGCTTCCTGAGTCCAGGACCTCCCTGAGTCTCCCCTGTAGGAATCCCTGGGGGCGAGGGATAAACCCATTGGGGCTTATGAGGAGCCGCAGCCAGGTGGAAAGGCCTCTTACCCGGAAATCTTTGAAGTGGGAGAAGGTGGTGTCGAAGGTTTTCGTCTGAGCGTCCATCAACTCCGCGATCAACATACGCTGCTCGGGGGTCAGGCCCTGCACCCCGGGGGGCTGCGCCTCCAGACGTTCCTTCTTCTTCTTCTTGATCAGGGCGCGCCTCTGCTCCACCGCAGCATCGGACATGATCACTGCGGGGTGGGGAGGGCCGCGAAGCAGGCTATGCACGCGTGCCCTCCTCATCCAGGTGAGAAAAAACCAGCAGCGGCAGCCTTCCACGCACACGTGCGCGCTCACATCCAGACGCACAGCGTGTGTGCACACCAGTGACTGCCCCCCGTGTCTGGCCACGGTGTGCGCCCCCAGCGTCCCTCCCCCGGCCCCTCTCCCCGGGGAACCCCCCCATCCCACCTACCCACCCAGAGCGCACGGTGCCCGGACAGCCTGCCAGCGCCCATCACTCACTCTCCTTCTTCATGCCGCTCTCCAGGCACTTCCGCAGGCGACAGGCCTGGCACTGCCGCCGCGTCTTGCGTGTGATCTCGCAGGTGCCCTTGCGGAACGGGCACCTCAGCCGCACGTTGCGTTTCATGGCCCTCCTGCGAGAGGAGAGGGGGCAACTGGGGCACCGTGCTGGGAACACCTGGCTCCGAGCTAGGCCAGGGATGCCAGGCCGCTGGGGCCACACGCTACTCAGAGGAGAGGCCTGGCTCACCCAGCTAGCTGCAGGAGCAGCCGTGGAGGTCTGTCCCCAAGGCCTGGCCCTGGCAGCTGGAGGCTCTTCACTCTGGTGACACTGAACTTGTCACAACACACAGCTTGCTACAGTGAGGTCGGGAGGGTCCTTCTCCTATGTCCTGGGGCAGAAGTCTGAGTGGTCTACCCACATGTTGACCAGTACCCCATCTTTAGGATTTGTGGGGAAAGGTGAATATTCAACCACCAGGAAGCAAGAGAGAGCCAAATTAGGCTGGCCATTGGGGGAATAAATAAGGACTCAAAGGTGGGGGTGGTCTGATCCTTCCTCACCCATTCCTTTCTCCCCTCCCTTCTGTGCTGAGAGTAGCCTTGCTGAGCTGCCTGGCTCTAGTCTTTCTGTTTCTTCAGCTGGACAATATGAATCTTCTGCCCAGGGCTGCCTTGCTTTTGAGATGGAATAGTTTAGTGCCTCATTTGTGGCTCCTCCCTGTCTATTTGGAGATGAGACTATTTTATCCATTCATTGTATGCCCAGTCTTTACTTAATTTCCCTATAAGACTGAACACTTGCCCCTTGGATTTCCCTAT
Organism: Dipodomys merriami; assembly: GCF_024711535.1. Lineage (NCBI taxonomy): Eukaryota > Metazoa > Chordata > Mammalia > Rodentia > Heteromyidae > Dipodomys > Dipodomys merriami. Next base: position 74,421,437 of record NW_027203381.1, read on the forward strand.
TCTTTCATTTTTTACTGACTCATCTTTTATTCAAGAACCCATGAGGAACAAGGAGTATTTTAAGGGAAGGGGACCTTGACTGGGTACATCCAGCAAGAATGGAAGATGAAAGAATCCTCTGCTATAGAAATGGCTCGTTTGAATGGAGACAGATTGGAGACAGAGCAAACTGAGGCCTCTGAGACACTGCCTGGAGGGCTAAGGGAAGATCCAGTTAGATGTGCCCCAGTGTACCCATGGCAGCAGGTGAGCGAAGGTTGGTGCGTGACTCTACCTAAAGAACCCCTTGCAGCCTTCACATGTCAAGACATTGAAGTGGTAGCCATTGGCCTTGTCCCCACAGACACGGCAGATTTGGGGACTGCCATCTTCTTCGTCTACATCGGTGGTGGACCTTCCTGAAACCGAGTCTGCTTCTTCACAGGCCACAGGGGCAGCCTGGCTCCATCTTTCTTCAGGTCTCATCTCCAGGTTTTCTTCTTAGCCTCTTGAACTAGAAGTGAAAAACAAATAGAGCATGAAAGGGCTGGACAGTGACCGGCTAGGGACTATGCTTTCTGAACATGGCTCACATTTGGGTCTGGTGCTAGGCCAAAGAGCTGACTTGTCATGGAAAACAAAAATGTGGGAGAATGTCTTAGGATAGAACACCTGTGGGAGAGATGGGGTGATCAGGGGGAAGAAGTGAGAAGAGAAAGAGGAGGAGAGGCGGTCTGGATCGGGTCAAATAGTACTTGAGAGGATGAGTTGAAGAGGCTGGTCAAAGCTTGAGCATGGTAGCTCATGCCTGTAATCCTAGCTACTCAAGAGGCTGAGATCTGAGGATCGCAGTTCAAAGTCAGTTGAGCTATGGCTCAAAGTGGCAGAGTGCTAACTTTGAGTAAAAGAGCTCAGGGACAGTGCCCAGACCATGAGTTCAAATCCCACAACTTGAAAAAAAAAAAAAAAAGCTTGAAGAGTGAATGGCTCATAGGACACACTACTCTTCCAAATGACTTCGGGAGCTGAGGAGTTAGAGGGAGGATGGCCTTGCAGGTGTGATGTGGTCCAAGATCCCAGAGAGAAAGAGAGAGCACTGAAATACTGAGAAGAAGCAAGACTTTCAACTGAAAAACCAAACAGCTGTGAGAGTGGAGCCAGGATCTCCACCATGGTGGAGGTGGAGTGTGAGTGGATAAATAAGAACTTGTGCTCATTAATAGAGCCGTGCTCAGGATGTCTTTCCCAGGCCACGCCCCTCTCCACAGTGCGACATGAATTCTACTTGGAATGGGCACTGAAGATGGTGAGTAGAAATTAGCAACTGACCTCACCATGCTCAAAAGTCTGTCTAGGGAGCCAGGTGAGGCTGTGATCTCAAGATCACAGTTTCAAGCTTAGCCCAGGCAACAAAGTTCTGGTTGTCTCTTATCTCCAATTATACCAAAAAAGCTGGAGGTGGAGCTATATAGCTCAACTGGTAGAACCGTAACCTTGAGCACAAAAGTTCAGGGACAGTGCTCAGGCCCTGAATTCAAGCCTCAGTACTGGTATACACTCATTCACTCACACACACACACACACACACACACACACACACACACACACACACACACACACACACACACACACCCCTGTCCAAAGCAGCCTTCCATAGATGATGCTACTTTTTCCAAAACCAAAATAAAACTCCCAGGAAAATTTCCATTCAGAGAATAAATTCTGTTGAAATTATTCAACAGATGGCACCCAACATTTCACCTCTCATAGTGAACAGGGAACTAACTTGTCCTTGATCTTAGATCTCTAGAAAACTGTGAATCATACTGATGGACTAGAAACTTGAACTGCACGAATATGCAAAGAGGATCTCTCCTAAGTGTTCAAGTTATAATTCTAACTTTATATCAGCTTGCAGAAATAAGGTATATTTGAGTTGTCCACAAAAACCTGCAACCGAGGATTTGGTGTAAAGTTCCCTTGGGTTAACAGTTCTCTCGGATACCCAGTAAGGCAGCTGCAGCTGCTCTGCTCTGAAGGAGCTCACCTTCTCCTTCCCATCCACAGGACATAGTTACATGAATAACTTCCAAGGATTATAAGCAAAAGCTCACAAATCGGGGCTGGGAAGGTGGCTCAGTGGTAGAGCGCTTGCCTTGCATGCATGAGACCCTGGGTTCGATTCCTCAGCACCACATAAGCAAAAAGAAAAAAGCCGGAAGTGGCGCTGTGGCTCAATGGTAGAACTTGAGCTGAAGAGCTGAGGGACAGTGCCCAGGCCCAGAGTTCAGGCCCCACAACCGGACACCCCTCCAAAAAAAAACAAAAAAACAAAAAACAAAAACAAAACAAAAAAACAAAAAAAAATAAAGAAAAAAAAAGCTCACAAATCATGAACCAAAGACAAATACAGCACCATGAATGAGTTAGCAAAAGCAACTTCAGCACAAGTAACTATGCAACAACTCCCCAAATCAACAAACACAAACATGTTTAAATAAACAGTAGAAGAGATTGAAGATATAAGCAAAGAAAAAAAGGTATACAATTAACCACGTATATTTGAAAGATGAATAAAACTAGATGCCAAAATCTGAACAGTGATTATATGAACCAATAATAATATCATTAGAGAGAGAAATCCAACTGACATATGCACCCAATAGAAGCCAGGCGGTGGGTGGCCATAGTGCAAGTTGTCTGTGGTCTATATTGGTGAGAGAAAAGAAGAAAGTAAATGACTTAGATTTTAATTAATAAAGTATGCTTGTTAAAATGCCCAATATATCTGCAATAAGTGGAGGAATATGATATTTGGCTAGGTAACCGAGAAGAAGGAAAAATGGAAGGAAGGAAGAAAGCCATAAGAGATAGAAAAGGAAGGCACTAGAGAGAAAAGAAGAAGCTGAAAGGCAACTTGAATGAAAAACACAGGGAAAATGGTAGAAACAGATAAAACACAAGGAGAAACATTTTGTCACCAAGATGGTGACAAAGATTTTAATTATATAGGTGTGTGTGTATACGCACACACACACACATATATAACACACACATATATAATCCAAAAATGTAGCAACAAAAGCAAAAGTGGAAAACTGGGATTGTATCAAATTAAGAAGCTTCTGCACAGTAAAGAAAATAGAGCGAGGGAAGGGGTAACAGAAATGCACTCATTACCTCACTTATGTAACTGTAACCCCTCTGTACATCACCTTCACGTGTGTGTGTGTGTGTGTGTGTGTGTGTGTGTGTGTGTGTGTGTGTGAAGTAAAGAGACAACCTACATACTCAGGAGGCTGAGACCTGAAAATCTTGGTTCAAAGCCAGCCCAGGCAAGAAAGTCCACGATACTCTTATCTTTAATTAACCATCAAAAAGCTGGCAATGGAGCTGTGGCTCAAGTGGTAGAGTACTAGCTTTGAGTAAAAAAAGCTCAGAGACAGTGCCCTGGCCCTGAGTTTAAGCCCCAAGACAGACAGAGAGAGAGAGAGAGAGAGAGAGAGAGAGAGAGAGAGAGAGAGCGTGCCTAGGGGAAAATATGCACAAACTGCCCATTTGACAAAGGATTGATATCTAGACTAAGAAATTCACAAAACTCATCATAAAAATCCAATTAAAATGGGCAAATAATCAGAATAGACAAAGGAAATATGTAAGTGGCCAATAAGTGTATGAAAAAATGCTCCAAAGATGCAATTAAAAGACAATGAGATGTCATTTCTGGGTGTCTGGGGACAAGAATGGCTCTTATCCAAAACACAAACTAAAAACATGCTGACGAGATTCAAAGTATGGCAGATTCTCACACATTGTTGATGGGAATATAACTTAGTATAGCATTATGGAAAAAATACCAAAACTCCTCAAAAACAGAGGTTCACCATACGACTCAGCTACTTCACTAATCATAAACACACCCACAGGACGTGAAATCAGTTTGCAAAAGTGGTACCTCCACTGCTATGTTTATTGTGACTATTCACAATGCCTGGGGTCTGGAATCAACTCAGGTGTCTGTTGGTAGATGAGTAGATTAAAAAATGTGTCACAGTGTTATCTTTTACAGCCATAAAATAATGAAATCTGTCACTTCTGGGAATCAAGAACAAAATGAAGTATATTATGTTAAATGAAGTAAGTGGGGCACAGAAAGACAAAGACTTTCCTGTTCTCACTCGTTTATGGAGCTAAAAATATGATTTGTTTCTTAGAAAAAGGGAGCAGAATACTGCTCAGTAAAGATTAGGAAAGGGAGTGAAGAGGAAAGTTAGAGGCTAGATAATGGCGATCAAAGTCCAATTGGACAGGAAGAAAGGTTTCCAGTGATTCAAAGGTCAGCAGGGGCAATTCTAGTCTACAATTTATGATGTATTTTAAAATAATTAGAAGAGTCCACATGCTCCTAATGATGAATGTCTGAACAGATGGAAATGCTAATCAATTTGACCATTCTAGACTGCACATATGTATTGCATTATTATTCTATACCCCATAAAATATGCAAGTATTATATACCAATTAAAATCTTTAAAAAGATAATAGAGAGATAAACAGACACAGTGGCTCAAGCCTGTGATATAACTGCTTGGAAAGTAGAGATTGAAGGATTGTGGTTTGAGGTCAGCCTGGGCAAAAATAAAATTGAGAGCCCTCCTCCCCCCATTTCAGCAATGGGTAGATACAATGATTCCTGCCTGTCATCCTAACCACAGGGGAAGTACAATGACTGAGCATAGTGGCGCATACCTGTCATCCCAGTGACTCAAGAAAGCATGAGTACAAGGATCACATCCCAGTCCGGCACAGAGTTGTTTGGGTTTTGTTGTTGCTGCCGCTGCTGCTGCTGGTGGTGGTAGTGATGGTGGAGGTGAGGTATGTGTGTGTGTGGGGGGGGGAGGACTGTCCTTTAGCTTTTTTGCTCAAAGCACACACCATACCATTTGAGCCACACCTCTATTGCTGGCTTTTTGCTGGTTATTGGAGATAAAAGTCTCAGACTTGGACTTTGCTGCTCCAACTGACTTCAAACCATGATTCTCAGACCTTAGCCTCCTAATGAACTAGGATTACAGGTGAGAGCCACCAGACTCCAACCCCAGGATTGTTTTAACCTAATAAATGTAAGGGAGATTTGTTATACAACAGCAGATAATGATTACAGAACATTTGGGATTTTATTAGAAACAGACCAGCCCTCTTACAGGAATGGTGCTCTGGGAACAGGAAAATGCGCCTAATTAGATGTGTGCTTTTAGTCCAATACAGCAGTATTTGCTTCTGGGTAAGGCATCTAAGCACTCAGACTGGGAAATCTAGCCAGAAGAGGGTTGAAATGATGGTCTCTTGTATTCAGTGAAAGTAAAATACTTCTTCAATGAGGCTTTTACCAAAAACAAACAAACAAACAAAAGTAAAATTCAGTATTCATACTGAAAACCATAGAGAACATTATGTTCTTAGCATGCTCTTAAATCAATGAGTGTGGTGTTTCTCCATGAAGGGGACGTGGTACTGTCAGGCTACGCAGAGCACACACACCTGAGCTGCTCTCCCTGCTCAGGAGAAAGAGAAGATGAAGCCAGAGTCAGAGCCCATACCAGTCAGACTCAAAAACTGGTCTTCTGAAAGGCATCTGGTTGATGGGGAGACTAGGAAAGAATCACGAGAAAGGCCAGAAAGCTGCAGTGTGTGGTCATCAACAGGAGCAACATCCAGCCAGAGAAGCCACAACAATCATGGCATCTGCCAATGGGCCCGGCATAAAATAGCTTGGGGGCTTTTATCATCTTTTGCCCCCAAGCACACCAGGCTGGTTTGTTCTTGGAGGCTGCTGTTATATACTGCACTTTATACAGGTAAAGCCTCTTCAAGATCACCGAGATAGGAGAATCATTGTCTGAGACACAAGTGTGCCCACATCTGCTCTTTCCAGTCCCTTGGCTGGCCTGTGCTGAGCGCTGGCCAACCCTGACCTCAAGAAGTCTCCCTGGCCAGTGGTGTTTGGAGAAGAAATTTCACTGTTGAAGTCAATGGGCTGATAGAGGTGTCCAGTCCACTTCCACAGAATCTGAAGCTTAAACAACTTGAGAAATCTTCCCTAAGTCAAGAAATACAAAGTTACAGGACTGGGAAGGTGGCTCAGTGGTAGAGTGCTTGCCTTGCATGCATGAGGCCCTGGGTTTAATTCTTCTGCACCACATAAGCAGAAAAAGCTGGAAGTAGCGCTGTGGCTCAAGTGGTAGAGTACTAGCCTTGAGCTGAAGAGCTGAGGGACAGCGCCCAGGCCCAGAGTGCAAGCCCCACGACACACAAAAAAAAAAAAAAAAAAAAAAAAAGGAAGAAAGAAAGAAATACAAAGTTACAGTTTCCGAGTTAGGTACTAACCAAAATATGTATTTTTGAGAAAGAAAGAGAAAAGGAAATCATGATAAATGACAGCCATTAGAAAGAGTAAGTGAAATAATACCTGAATGAATGAATGAATGAATGGTGGGACATATCTTTATACTACTTTTAAGTGTGTCCTTGTGGTGTGCAGAATAGTGTTCATACCTGAAATCCTAGAACATGCGAATGTTTTCTTAGACAGAATTTTCCAGATGGGCCCAACTAAATCACATGAATTTTAAAGAGAAAGAGCTGTGGCATGGAAGGGGTCAGATGCTAAGCTGTTGGCTTCTGAGATGGAGGAAGGGACTATGCTATCAGGAGGGTAGTGACACCTAGAAACTAAAAGGCCTCCAGAAGGAAACCTCCACTGGCTGGGCAAAGCTTGGAAGGCAAAGATTGGAACTGCTTGGCCGCAGGGGTTGTCCTGCCTCTGCCACATGGTTGCTCTTAAATCTCATCTGCATTGTAAGGATTCAGGTCATTCATTTTCTTTCTAACAGCTCCGAGGGGGGGAAGAGTAGGCTTAGGTGAGAGGAGGAGGGAGGGTAGCAAAGTAAGAGTAACAGTGAAGCGTAAGATGTGGAGAAGAGGCCCATCAAATACCTTCTTTATAGAATAGGAGTCAAAGAAAGCTTTTGGTTAAAAAGGCGTAACTTCCACTCCTCCTTAGTCATTAAACAGGTGTGTATAAACGCCCTCACTCCAGAGGCGATTCCAGGAGGGGAAACAGTGTCACAGATGCAGGTCCACAGCTTCCTGTCTGCAGTCTCCCTGCAAGAGGGGACTATTGCAAACACTACTGTGGTGAGGGCCAGCTGCTCTGCGGCCCCACACACAACACACGCATACCCCTGGCCAGATGGGCCAGATACATGAAGAAAGAGCCACAGGCTTTCCGGGGCCCATGGAGGATGGCGTGATTGCAGACAAGAGATATCTACGTTCAGATCCTGCCAGAGTCTGAATGTCAGACTCCTTCAAGGGTAAGCTGGCTGGAGCACTGCTAGTTGCCACCATCTTCATAGACACTAAAACGTTGCAGGAACTAGTCAGAAATAAAGTGAGATTTGAAGTTGTTTCCTTCCCTACCAAAGAAGTCATCACACCCAGGGGGAGATTCCAAAACGCTTGTAGACAATGCAGACAAGACGGCAATATTCAGGGCACTTTGATGTACAAACGTCACACAGTGTCACTCTGTGTGGCCACAGCCTCGTGCAGTTGATAAACAAACCTGGACAAGAACTAGCACCATAGTAATGTGTGGTGAGGAACTGTTTTCAGGAAGTAAGTAGACTACTACTATCTAAACACTTAATCATGCCTTCTAAGAAGTTGAGGGTTCAGAAAATCCTACAGTGTAAACTATTTGTTTTAACCATAAGATACATGGTAAGCATTTTTTTTTTTTTACTAAAAGGAGATTGCTTGTCAACAAGAAATAACACCAAGATTGCTTGTCACTTGAAAAGGTGTTCAACATCACTAATCACTAGGGGAATATATGCAGCCTAGTAATCACACACACACATACACACACACACACACACACACACACACACACACACACAAATGACTAAGATCAAGGTCTAGAAGAGATACTTACACACCTATTTTCGTAGCAGTACAATTCACAATAATTAAAAGGAGAAAAGCAACCCAAATGCCCATCACAGATGAATGAATTGGGCCAGGGGTATAGTGAGGTGGTAGAGCTGTGGCCTAGCAGGTGCAGGGCCCTGGATTCAATCCCCAATATTACAAAACAAATAGAAAACAACCCCTCAGATAAACAAGTAAAAAAAATGTTGTATCTGCACACAATGGAATATAATTCAGTTTTGAAATGGAAGTAAATTTGGTTAAATGCTAAAACATGCAAATAATATTATGCCAACTGAAATAAGTCAATCACAAAAAAATCAAATAATGTCTGGTTTTCCTTATATGAAGAGTAGCAATCACACTCAAAGAAATACAAAAAAAAAAAAAAGAATACAATTGCCAGAGAAAGAGCACTAGGTATTGATTACTGGATCAAGCATTCCCATTTTATATGATGAAAAGGGTCTGAAAATTGGTTGCCAACAATGCCAATATACATACTATGGACTGTACACTTAAAAATAGGGTAGCTGGGTGCTGGTGGCTCACACCTGTTGTCCTTGCTTCTCAGGAGGCTGAGAATCACAGGTCAAAACCAGACTGTGCAGGAAAGCTTTTGAGACTTTCCAATCCATCACCAAATCAATCATTCTCCACTTAAGCACCAAAAAGCTGGAAATGGAGTTGTAGCTCCAAGTAGTAGAGTTTTAGCCTTGAGCAAAAAAGTTAAGGAACAGCACTCAGGCTCTGAGTTCAAACCCCAATACCAGTACACACCACACCTGCCCCACCCCCACACAAATGATTAAGCTAATACATTTGCTTATATGTATTTTCCCACTTAACTATTTTAATGAGTAAATAAATGTCGAGGAAATGTTGAAAGGACACTGAAAGGAAAAACCAAACTGTAAGTCTGGTTTGAGCGCCAACAGGCTCAGTTATGCCTGTGCATGGCAGTCAGAGCACACAGGAGAGGAGAGAAGGCAGATGTGAAGCCAGCCATGAGAAGGGAGAGACCTGGAGGCACAGCGGCAGCAGAAAGGAAATGGGAGGGAAAGTAGCACCCAGCGTGAAAAGCACCACAGCAAGAAATACAGAGGTAGCCTGGTCCACCTGCCACATTGATCCTGAATGATCTCAGTTTTGAACCACATTTGAATTCCTGAGCAGCCAGGGTATGAGCAGCTGAGATTTCTACATCACCATCCCCACTGTTGAAGTCAACCTGGAGCCTTTGCTTAAAATCTCAGAGCTGACTCTGCAGCATTAATGTTCATGCAAACCACCTCGCAGCTTCTAAAAGGCAAATTTCCAGTTCAAAGGGGGGAGATCTAAGGCTCCTGCGTTTCCAGCAATCTCTCTGTGATGTTGATGGAACCAGTACGCAGATCCTACTTGGAGGAGTAAGGACCTAAGAAATCCAGGTGAGCACATAGAAAATTACAGCACACAGAAAAGATGGAATGGCGAAGATCTTCTTGGCAGGGCACCAGTGGCTCAGGCCAGTCAGGAGTCTGAGATCTGAGGATTACAATTCGAAGCCAACCCAGGCTCTAAAGTCCATGTGACTCATTTCCAATTAGCCACCAATAGGCCAGGAGTGGCTCAAGTGGTAGAGTGCTAGCCTTGAGCAAAAATAAAGCTTGAAGACAGTACCCAGGCTCTGATTTCAATCTCCACTACTGGCATGAAAGAAAAAAAAATCTTTTTGGTTTGTCCTAGAGCTAGAGGAGCCGAGAAGACAAACAAGAGAAATAAGCCACACCCTAAATAGTTATTGGGCCAGGTACCAGTGGCTCATGCCTATAATCTTAGCTACTCAGGAGGCTGAGATCAGAAAATCGCAGTTCAAAGCCAGCCCAGGCATGGAAATCCATGAGACTCTTATCTCTAATTAACTACCAGAAAGTTGGACGTAGCACTGCGGCTCAAAGTGGTAGAGTGCTAGCCTTGAGCACAAAAGCTCAGGGACAGTGCCCAGGCCCTGAGTTCAAACCCCACAACTGACAAATAATATTAAACAGTTATTTGTTCAGTGTATATTTGGTGTGAGACGATCCTAAGTGAAAAGAAGAGGGAGAAAAAAGAAAGAAGGGGGAAAAATGTAAGAATAGATGGATTATAAGAGAAGCATGAAACTGTTGGCTTCATCCAATACAGGGAGAAGACTGGTGAATTTATTAAGTCACTTGTGCACAGGGCTGTGTTGAAATCACAGCCTCACATGAAGAGGCCAGTAACCTACAGACAGCAAGCAGCAGGGCTCCTCCCTGCAGTGGATTGGGACATGATAAAGAAGGCTGCAGGGTGCTGGAATGGCTTGAGTGATGAAGGCCAGTAAGCAGGACCTTTTCTCTTTCTGCTTGATTCTGATTCTTTCTATACTATACACAGATATGCCACCTAACTTACATTTTATCACACAATTCCAGGGGTGGGGGTGAGGGTAAAATGAGATCATATGTTTAAAATTCTTTTGAAATGGTTCAGGTATATACAATGAGTAAAGTGTTCCTCCTCTCTGGCTCTGGGGATCATCGGCTAGAAAAATTAATATATTAATAATAAATAAATGAATGTCACAGTTTATGGACTCAAGTAAGAGAGCTCATCTGATACCTTCATGTGACCATAAATAGAAGTTGGCCTTTGTGCTTTCAGGGACTCAGTCACCAGACCCACGAGGTCAGAAGGCTGTTACTCTATGTGGATCAGAGGTGGCAGCTGGCATCGGCTCACGAGTACACTCTGTCCCCGTTTCCAGTGTCCGGCAGGCCACAATGTCATCTGAATTGACTGCCTAGCCCTGTTCAGCTCATGTAGTGCTCTTGTCACCTGCCGTTTTATACCTTGACTTCCTTGTTTGGAACTTGGAGTAAATTGTGTCTCTTTCTCTCACTTTTACGGCTTGTTAAAGCATTTGATAGACGTGCAGGAGGTGTGGGCAGAGGAGCAGGTTCTGGGAGACAGAGAGCTCTGCCCAATCTCAGCCCTAAATGCAAAGTGTGTGGGGGGGGGAGTTCCCATGTTCCCCATGCATCACACAACACCTGGAGTAAGGGAACATGGCTAGGATGCATGGCTCAGAGAACAGAGCCAGCAACTGCATCCACAGTCTGAATCAACATTACTCCCTTTCCTGAGTCACTGATCTTGTTGATGAAGAGCCCACAGTTCTGCTATGTACTTGAGTCCCATCACCATGCAAATAAAAAAACCCAAAGTACTGCTCTCTGAAACATTGAGGATTGGTGAGAAGAGGACAGAGAAAAAACTCAGGGAGACCTCTAGTCATTCCTACAGGTCTGAACAAAGGGTAGAAGACAGCTTTGTTACTTTCTGACCAGCAGCCACCTACTCGTGGCAAAGGTAAATACAAATCCTTTGGAAGAACATAGTCTCAACCCTAAGCTCAAGGAATCAGAGAAGGCTCCAAGAAATACAAGCTCACAATATGAAATAAAAGTGACTCAAATTAGGCAGATTACAAAAAATACCTAGAACATCTAAGTTTTTGTGAACAATCCACCCTAGACTTGCAAAGTGTACAATCCACACAGTGGTATAAATCGACCCTGACTGCCTATTGCCAGGACTGTTGTTCAGCAGTGTTCTTAAGGGCCAAGAAAATGCAATAAGGCAAAATCCTCTTCAGCTAAGTAAGAAAGGAAGGGAGAAAAAAAAACCCTCTCACTGTAGTTAGATAATATGAAATTCCAAAAAGAAAATATCATTCCCATTAAGAGAATTCAATAAAGCAACTAATAAAATATCAGACTACATAGATTTTCTGCTAAGAGAAAGAACAGTTAGAAAGGTAAAAGCTTGCTGGGAGCCGGTGGCTCATGCCTATAATCCTAGCTACTCAGAAGGCTGAGATCTGATGATCATGATTCAAAGCCAGACCAGGCAGGAAAGTCTGTGAGACTCTTATCTCCAATAAACCACCAGAAAACCAGAAGTGGTGCTGTGGCTCAAGTGGTAGAGAGCTAGCCTTGAGCTGAAGAGCTGAGGGACAGCACCCAGGCCCAGAGTTCAAGCCCCACAACCAACAAAAAAAAAAGGAAGGAAGGAAGGAAGGAAGACAGAAAGAAAAGAAAAAAGAAAGAAAAGACAAAGAAAAGAAAGAAGGTAGGTAAAAGCTCCTCAGGAGAAGGAAATAAATAAAAAAGGCAACACACCCACATGTATAAGTGGGAATTCCTGTGATGAATAACATGTCACCTCTGCATAATAGAGGATATTTAAAATAAATAGGGAAAAGATAAACTTTTCATAAATGACACTGAAATAATTCATTCAAATAAGTTACATGAGGATGAACAATCTTTTCTTCTAGTATCAGGCTTTGAACTCAGCATCTCCAGCTTGCTCAACTGATACTCTACTACTGAGCCATATTTACAGGCAAGCTTTTGGCTGATTAATTGGAATTAAGAGTCTCGTGGACTATCCTGCTCAGGCTAGCTTTGAACGTCTCTCCTCTGGGTCTCAGCCTTCTGTGTAGCTAGGATTGTGCCAATAGAGCCTGGCTTGACTCTTTTTTTTTTTTTTAAAGTGAATAAAGTATTACAAGAAAGTTTGCCAAATGCTTTCCCAATCTCACAAGCTGAGGTAGCTTCCTGAAATAAGTTCCACAGACCAAATACACAAAGATGGAAAATAACAAATTTAGTGACTTCAAAATAACAACAACCAGAACAACAGTAGTAAAAATTTATATCAACTAGAAATATCCTATAAACAAAGTTAACAACAAAAAGAAGTGATACATATGTGTCATAGGATAACCACATCAAGAATAGGTAATGAAATGTTGGAGATGTAGCTCAGGTGTAGAGTGCGGGGTAGGAGATATCTACTGTGCATGAGGCCCTGGGTTCAATCCTCACTACCATAAAATCAATCAATCAATATCAATCAATCCATCATTCCTACAAATAAGTAAAAAAACATAATATAAACTAAGGGCATGAGTAGGATAATTAAGTCAAAGAAATACAACAACCAAGAATTTCATGAAAGGAATTCTTGCTGGGCACTGGTGGCACACCCCTTAATCCCAGTTACTCAGGAGGCTGAGATCTAGGGATTTTAGTTCAAGGCCAAGTTGGGCGGGAACATCTGTGAGACTTATCTCCAATTAACTACCAAAAAAGAAAAAAAACCCACAGGAAGTGGAGCTGTGGCTCTAGTGGTAGAGCACTAGCCTTGAGCAAAAACATGCTCAGAGATACCACCCAGGCCCTGAGTTCAAGACCTAGGACTGGCACAAAAAAAAAAAAAGGAAAAGAATGTTCAACCTCAATTGCAATTGAGGTTATAATAGTAGGCCATCAATAAACTAAAGTAAAACAGTTCATCATTTTCATTCATCCAAAGGAATAAAATGAACTACAGAATAGACAGCAAGTGTTCTGCTGACAAGGTGTAGGGTGACCTAGGCATGGAGGAGAGCTGCTAGACAGCTCCAAAATCAAACCACATATAAGCTGCAATGAAGAGATTGAACTCCCCAGAGTCTCCTTTAGAGAAACACTAGCCCCATATGCCAGCCACATATATAAATACAAACTGAGGGCCAGTGATACATCTGAAACATCAGAAAGTATCTGTCACAAAGCACTGGCTTAATGAAGTGATTTTATACTGTAAAATCTTAGGCTGCAGGTACACTTATTGAAGTAGAGCTCCATACAGACATGGATAATCTCCAAGCCGTGCTATTGATTGCAAAAGAGAATGAGAAGACATGATGAAAAACACACTGACCATCACACACACACACACACACATGTGTACATGCATACACATGTGTGGAAGGGTAATAAACACAGTACACTGGTTACTTTTGTGCGAAAAGGAGGTCAGGATTAACAAGGTGAACAAAGGAGAATTTAGTTTTATCTACCCTGCTTTGCCATTTTGCCAGGGCCATGTAATTATTTATTATTTTACAATTCAAAAAGTGAATACCTACCAAAAAGAGTATAACTAATTTTTTGGTTGCCCATGATGTTTATTCTGGAATAATTTGGGATCAAGTTGATTGCTAGGAGCTATGAAGGGCTGAATAGTTAACAATTTTGGCTCTGTGGGCTGTACCATCTTTTGTGCAACTATACCATTTTGCTCTTGTAGGACAAAAGCATCCACCAACAATGCATAGTGAATGAACATGGCTGTGTCTCAATAAAACTTTATTGATAAAAATAAAACAACTGGAAGGCCAGATTTAGCCTGTGAATTTAAAGTTGGCGAATCTCAGGTTTAGACTAAGATTAGTGTATAACTAATATATTTTTAAGTGTTTTCATGTACAGAAAACCCATCTTTTCTATTAGTCAACTAATTAAATAAGCTATAGTCTCTGAGGCCTAGCTCAGAATACTTTAGACTCATCTTAGTGGAGATCATGCATAACCTTTCACCTGGGTGGAGACCACTCACCCGCCCAGCAGCAGCATCACACAACCTTTCTACAGAAGCCCCAGACCCACCTTTGACTTGGGAAGGGCTCAGTGGCCTTGGAGGTGTCTTCTGCCCCACACAAGATTTACAAGGGTCTTAGGGACGCGCCTCTGGCCATCAACGTGGCCAGGAGGGGTTGTGCTGGAGGGGAGGAGGCAGAGAGCCTGGGGGACATGGAACATTTCAGGACAGAGGCAGTCTGCAGAACAAGGTGACCCCCCATACAAGCTGGAAACTCAGACCTCCAAAGCCCAACCTCAGTGCTGTGCCTGGTTGTGACAGGGCTGGGAGGGACCTCCAAGGAGCGGCGAGGCTTGGTGACTGTCCTGCTGCTGTCCTTGGCACCGGAGGCTGCTGACCCTCACCCAGATGAACCCAGAAGATCCAGGGTAAATTGATCCTGGCTCCCACAGGCCAGAGCAGCATTATTTTCCGGTTGGGGGACTCCAGTCCATCGCAGCTAAGTCATAGCCACCCACTCTAGCATCTACTACACTTATTCCTCTCAGAGGCAAGGGTAGGCCAGGGAAGCAGGGGCCATGAGCTCAATATTCCATACGTGTCTTCATTCTCTTTTTCAGCCGAGGAACGAGGGGAGTGCAAAGCCCCCAAGCTTCCCAGCCCACCATTGCTGACCTCCTGTGTGAGACACATTCTCCTTCCCACGACCCTTCTGCAGGAGCTGGGGGACAGTTGGTCCCCAGTAAAAGCCAGTAAAGAAAGACCATACCTGCTGGGGTGCAGCTGCTTTGTTCCCACTTCTTTGGGTGTCACTTTGAACACTGGGGGTGAAGGACCAAACAGAAGCGCAGCACGGCCACTGGGTGCAGTGGGGCCTCAGCTTTGCTCACATTTTGTAGGAGTGAAGGCTGGGCTGGCAGGGAGAGGCTGAGGTCCTGCTGAAGAAAGGACAGTTTCCTTTTCCTGTGTTGGCCTCAGCTATGGCATCTCCGGATATGAGCTAGGCTTGTCTCTCACCTGCATTTCAGCCCAGGTCCAATGTAGGCTCTAAGTGGCTCCATTTGGCACTCCTAAGTCCCAAGTCCAGCTAGGAACTAGCAAACCAACAGATTACCGTATTTACTCTCATTATATTACCCCTCCTTTTTTCTCCCCCCCTCACACTTGTCTTTCCTGTCAAACACTGAAGTGAAGGAGCAGTATACCTGTCCACTCTGCCCAAGTAATTCTAGGCCAACTGTGCTTCTCAAAGTCTTTGTGTATTAGCAGTTGGGAGCAAAGTTCCTTTTTTTTTTTTTGGTTAGTCCTGGGGCTTGAACTCTGAGCCTGGATGCTGTCCCTGAGCTTTTGTGCTCAAGGCGAGGGTTCTACTGCTTGAACCATAGCTCCACTTCCAGCCTTTTGTGGTTAATTGGAGATAAGAGTCTCATGGACTTTTCTACCTTGGCTGGCTTCAAACCACGATCCTCAGATCTAGCCTCCTGAGTTACTAAGATTGCAGGCATGAGCCACTGGCCCCTGGCTGCAAAGTTCCCTTAAGATTTCTTCCTTGGTCTAAGTTACCTTCCTGGGCAGTATTATTTCAGGTAAAATTGAGACAAGTACTAAATTATGACAGTGTCTGTCACTGGGATGTTGATGTGAGAGGAAGGGAAACAGAGGTAGGACAGCAGGGGACGGCTATAAGACAGATGTGTCACGTGCACTCCAATTTCAAGACAGAAACTGACCAGGAACAGAGACATTGGACTCATGGGAAAGTTTGGAGGGTAATTTTCTCATCCGCGTCCCACCAGGACTGGCAAAGGTTGACACAAAACTCAACTGCCCAGGAGGGTGCCTTGGGCAGGAAGGATCCAGAACAAGTACAATACTGAACTTGCTTCTCAGTGGAGACAGCCTGTCTTGTGTGATCTGGGTAGCAAGACATAGCCTGGGGGCAATATCCTAGGTCTGGATGTACCTCAGAGAAGCTACAGATTCGAAGGTCATAGCCAAAGGGTGTGGGAAGGCTGAAAAGGGTTAAGAATTCACCCAGGATTTTCATTTCCATGATGGAAAGGAGCCAGGCAGGTCCGCACCCAGGGCAAAATGGGCAGGATCCCAGCCCGGGAAAGGCAGCTAGCCATAGGAGTTATGGATCAAATACATAGGCTTGCATCATCTCTCCCATCTCTCCCGACTCACAAGGGCCTGGCTTTATTTCTGAGTGTGAGGTGCCATAGATCGCAGGACTGCCAGGTCTTGCTAGTAGGTAACTACAGAGTCTGTGTTAGTCATGGCAGCATTTGGAGAAAAACCAAAGCATCCAGTTATTAAACAACAACAGCTTATTGATGCTCCCAGACCCCAGGGCCTAAAGTAAACCCAAGCACATAGGGAAAGTAGGTGAAATTGTACCTGACACTCTCCTTCCCCCCGCCTCCCCCCATTTCTACTGTGGTAAAGCAGATCTGAAAAGCTGATGTACCTTCCTGGCTTTGCATTCATCAAATATTTTCTCTTCCTCCCAGGAATATTTGCATTTAAATATATAAATAAATATATTTAAATATGTAAGTACTGCTAGGTGCCAGTGGATCAAGCCTGAAATCCTAGCTACTCGGGAGGTGGAGATTGTGAGGGGCTGGGGGAAGGGTGTTGCAGTGTGGGGCCAATCTGGGTATAAAAGTTCAGGAGACTCCATCTCAACCAATGGCTGGGCATAGCAGCTCATGCATGTCATGCGTAGTGATGTGGGGAAGCACAAGTAGGAAGATTACAGCCCAAGCCGGTCTGGGTGCCTCCAAAATAATCAACACGCTAGGAACTGGTGGCTCACTCCTATAATCCTTGCTACTTAGAAGGCTGAGATCTAAGGATCACAGTTTGAAGCCAGACTGGGCAGGAAAGGCTATGCAACTATTTTTTCCCCCCAATCCCGGGTCTTGAACTCAGGGCCTGGGCACTGTCTCTGAGCCTCTTTGTGCTCAAGGCTAGTGCTCTACTACTTAAGCCACAGCATCACTTCTGGCTTTTTCTGAGTAGTTTATTGAAGATGTGTCTCACAGACTTACCTGCCTGGGTTGGCTTCTAACCATAATCCTTAGATCTCACCCTCCTGAGTAGCTAGGATTACAGGCACTGGCAATGTGACTATTATCTGTAATTAAACATGAAAAAGCCAAAAGTAGAACTGTGACTCAAGTGGTAGAGTGTTCGCCTTGAGAGAAAAACCTCAGGGACAGCACCCAGGCCCCGAGTTTAAGACCCAGGATCAGCACTAAAACAAAACAACAAAAAAGCCTCCAAACAATAACAACAACAACAACAACAAGCCCTAAAAATCAAAAGCTGAAGGATCTAACTAAAGGAGTCGTGCATGGATAGTATAATCTGGAGTAAAACCAGCATTTATCAGCCAGCCAGTGGTCTTTCTCAAATCTCTCAACATCTCCCTGGGTGTGGACCAAGGACCAAAGTCAGAGCCTCTGGAGGCAATCTTTGAGGAACATTCTCCTTTTTATCCTTAGTGGGGGAGGCAGCAAGGTCTCAAGAAGAGGAGGAGGAGGAACCTCTTCTTTGAAAGTGGCTCCGTTTTTATCATAAATAGAGGAGTGACACAAATTTTCCCTTTTTAGACATGGCAAGTTCCAGCAATGGGCCTTAGGAAGAAGACTAAAACTGAGCTCTAGCTGTTTGAGACTCTACTATTATTACCCTTGCTGTGGTTGAAATCCCAATCTCCATCATTTCAGAGTCTCAGAACACTTTGTTTTCACCTGATCTATAAATTCCACAGCAGAGTATGCTGTCTGTGACAGTCTCCCATTCAGTTCTAATCTCTTCTACGTTTTGGATCTAGAATTCCCACAAAGATCCATGTGTTAAAGGCCTGGCCCACAAGGAAGTGCTATTGGCAGGTGGTAGAAACTTTAAGAGGTGGAGTCTAATAAGAGGTTTTTAGGTCATTAGCAGTATGCCCAACAGGGCTAAGAGGAACCTGAGGAACCTGAGGAACCAAGGTGATTTTTCACTGCCATTCAGTTGCAACAATATATATGCTGTCTTGTGGTGGACTGAAATCTCCAAAACAGTGTACCAAAGCAACCTATTCTAAGTTTATTACTGCAGGTATTGGGTATAGCAATGGAGCTGTGTTTGGCATAATCTTGATGGCAGAAGTTCTGTTAGATTATGTTATACCAAATTACATTGGTAGCAGCTTAGTAATTTAGTTTTGGGTTTTTTTTTTTTTGGTTGGACTTGAACTTTGAGAGCCTGGGCACTGTCCTTGAGCACTTTTCCCTAAGGCTAGTGCACTACTGCCTTGAGCCACAGCTTCACTTCTTTGTAATTCTAATGTGGTTTTTACTGATACTGCTTAATTAGAATTCTGCCTTTATTTTTAAAAAAAAGAACCCACTCACATTTTCCCTGAGGCTCATTATCACTATTAAATGAAGCTTATATTTAGTTTATTACAAGTTGCCAATCAAATGTGTGAAATGTAAATTTAAAATTTTAAACATATATGATGGCAAGTGTCATGATGAAGATAAAACCATTTTGATAGCAGAGAAATAATTGTGTCACACACACACACACATATGGTTATAAATGCTAAAAAGTGATTTGGAATTTTACATTTAGTGTTAATTAACCAGGTAATCAATCAAGAATGTCTTGTAGCTGGATGCCGGTGACTCACACCTGTAATCCTAGCTACTTGAGAGGCTGCAATCCAAGGATCCTAGTTCAAAGCTAGCCTGAGAGAAAAGTCTGTGAAGACTTTCTAGCTATCCTGCTATTTTATGAAGCACTCTCCGCGTCTCTGGAAGTCCTCCTTGCCTTGAAGTTTTCTTTGCAAGCTGCAGAGATACTCTAATTGTCATGTTTTCCTCATTCATCTTCTCCTTCTATTTGTGTTTATTCTGTTGTAATATTTAAAGGCATCTTTTGTAAATCATATAGTTGGGATTCTGCTTTAAAAAACACACAACATTTGAGCTAGGCATGGTGCCACATGCTTACACTGCTAGCTCCTTGAGAAGCTAACATCAGGAGGTTCACAGTTCCAAGCCAGTCCAGGAAAGATGGCTTTTCCAAGACTCTGTTGCAAGGGAAGAAACTAGTGTGGTAGTGTATGCCTGTCACCCCCGTTACAACAGGAAGCATAAATAGTAAGACTGGCATTCAGGCCAGTCCAGAAGAAAAGGTATTTCTTTCAAAATGGCTGAAAGCATGGCTCAGTGGTAGATTCCTGCTTAGCAAGTGTGAGACTGAATGCCAGTGCCATCAAAGCCAAAACAACAAAGAAAAACATGTTAACAACTTGTGCGTATGATTTCAAGTGTTTAATCCAATAGCATTTAACGAATGTTAAATGTTAAATTCAATGTTAAATTCAAGCATATCATGCTGCTGCTCACTTTCTACAGACTCCAAGTTGTATTCAGTCTTCCCCTCCTCTTTCCTTCTACCTTCTGGATTAATCTGTAGAATTCCCACTCAGCCAAGAGGTGTGGAGAAAATGTCAACCCATTCAAGACGCCTCATTCAATTTTAGGTTAGATTTTCAACACCCACCCTCAAAGCTAACACTACACTGGAAAACCACCATTCTCAGGGACTGAAGTGGGTAGGAGTTAGGGGGCAAGGAGCAGATCTGTGCTCTTCCATCGGAACCTCGGGGAAGGCTTCCATTTCTTGTTCATCTCAAGTACACAGCTGGTTCCCTACAATGACTGTTTCGGTCAACCGTGTCCAGCTATAAGCTTTGGGTAGTGAGTGAGAGTTGTAGACCTCTTTCTTCTGCCAATTTAAAAAAAAATAGTTTATCCAATGTCAACAGCTGCAGCTATGTTAAGTCACGTGACAGAGCACTTACCAGAGAGCACAAGGCCCTAGGTTCAAACCTTAGTGCTGCAGCAAGAAAAACCCAATGACAAATTAGTGTGTTCATTTGGATACAATTTAAAGAAGTACTAAAGCAGCAAACAAAATGTGTCTTATTTGTGAAATATGGAATGGGAAAAAGGACCAAGCTAGGCACTGGTGGCTCACACCTGTAATCCTAGGTACTCAAGAGGCTGAGATCTGAGGATCACAGTTCGAAGCCAGCCCAGGCAGGAAAGTCCATGAGACTCCTATTTCCAACTAACCATCAGAAAACCAGAAGTGGAGCTGTGGCTCAAGTGGTAGAGCATTTGCCTTGAGCTGAAGAGCTGAGGGACAGCACCCAGGCCCAGAGTTCAAGCCCCACGACTGACAAAAAAAAAAAAAAAATGATCAAGAGATGAAAAAGACAAAGAGATTAGTCCTGAATGAGCTGGTGTGATTGCTATCCCACAAGCAATATTAATTCTTGAAGAAGCCAGAACAAGTACACTAGAAATGATAAGCAAAGTTGAATTTGAAAAAAAAAATCTGAGCTAGGAAAAAATGGGGGTGTGGTGTGGTACACATATGCAAACATTTCAACCTCAAAAATCATTTGTGGCCGTTGCTGGTGGCACACGGCTGTAATCCTAGCAACTCAGGAGGCTGAGATCTGAGGATTACAGTTCAAAGTCAACCCAGGCAGGAAAGGCTATGAGACTCTAATCTCCAACAAACTACTTAGAAAAAGCTAGAAGTGGCTTTGTGGCTCAAGTGGTAGAGTATTGGCTTTGAGCAAAAAGAAGCTCAGGGATAGCACCCAGGCCCCGAGTTCAAGCACGCACGCACACACACACACACACACACACACACACACACACACACACACACAGAGAAAATCACCTGTGAGTTTATATTACTATAAACTACTATTCTAGCCTCAAATTCCTACAGAGCTCCAATCACACAGCGGGTGGTTTATTTTCAGCAGCAAAGGTTGTAAAAGTTGGAGTGTTTAAACTCAAGTCATTATAAGGTTACTGGTACCAGGAAAAAATGTTTTTCTCTCCTGGAAAACTTCAACTTACTTTTTCTTTTTTGATATTTAACTATAAAACTTAGGGAAGACAGAAGTTTTTCTAGGTAAAGATTCCAATGCCCTTTGTTAGAAGTCACTCTAAATCCTTTTGAAAAGCACATATGGATTTTAGTTTTAGTTCATCATTACATAGTAGCAGAGGTAAGCAAACTTGGTCCATGGGCCACAATCATCCTGCTGCTTTTAAAGTAAACTTAAAAAAATTAAAAAGTAAACTTTTATTAGAAGTCAATTATTCTTATTCATTTATGCTACCTATGACTACTTAACTCTACAACAGCAGAGCTAAATAGCTACAGTACTTATCACTTGACCTGCAAAGCAAAACTAGTTCAAGTGGCCCTGCTGTTCTCTGCTGTATCATATTCCCCTCCACCTTCTTTCCCATCAATACTAACACCTCCACTCCTTTGGTATTTCTGATACTTTATTTCAAGTGTGAGTTCATGTGGGGTTGGGGATTCAGCTCAGTGGAAGAGCACTAGCCTGGCAAGTGCAAGGCCCTGAGTTTAGTCCTCAGCTCTTTACCTAGCTCAGGCTAGTGCTGGGTTTTTTTGTATGTGGTTTTTTTTTTTCAGTCATGGGGCTTGAACTAGGGGCCCTGGGTGCTGTCAGTGCTACTTCCCAGGCTATGGTTTTTAAGGA
Source organism: Dipodomys merriami (assembly GCF_024711535.1). Classification (NCBI taxonomy): domain Eukaryota; kingdom Metazoa; phylum Chordata; class Mammalia; order Rodentia; family Heteromyidae; genus Dipodomys; species Dipodomys merriami. The sequence goes on from NW_027203381.1 coordinate 74,443,452, forward strand.
ACAAAGTGTAATCACTACCAAGTCCTAGTTCAAGCCCCAGTATTGGCACAAACAATAAAAAAAAAATCTCTTACTTGGTGAGGTACTTTTCTGTTCATCTGTGATCCTTGGGAGAAAATGAAAGGTTGCCTTAATGCTAGTTTCCTTAGGACGAGTTAAACTCTCAGAAGTTTGTACAATCTGGTATATTATTATTATTATTATTATTATTAATTTTGGTGATACTGGAGTTTGACTTCAGGGCTTTGTGCTTGCTAGGTAGGTACTCTATCACTTTGTGGTTGTAACTGGAGCTACATGACAGCCTTTTTAAAATTTATTTTTCAAATAGAGCCTTGTATTTTGCCTGGGCTGGCTGGACTGTCATCCTTTTACTTACAGCTGCGTCAACACCACTATGATCACTGCCTTCCAAGTAGCTGGGATTATAGGTGTGTACCACTATCTCTGGCCTCCTTTTTTTCTGGCTCAGGGTTTTTTGTGTTTTGTTTTGAATTCAACTTCTGCTTATTATTTGTATTTTATTTGTTGTAGTTTCTTCAAGAATTTCTATTGCTCATATGATTGGCCATCCAGGGCTAATCTCTTAGTCATTTTTATCACTTGGCCCTTTCTTTCCCATTCCATCTTTAGCCAATTTGTCACCAATAAAACCCATTTTGTTTGCTGCTGCAATACTTCTGTTCTTTACATTGTATCCAAATGAATACAGGAATTTTGACATTGGGTTTTTTTTTCTGTTGTTGCTGATGCAGTGCTAAGATTGAACTCAGGGCCTTGTGTTTGTAAGTGTTCTACCACTGACTTGAACCACAGCTGCAGCCTTTGATATTGGATTATTAATCCTTTTTATCACAATTTTGTTTTCTTCATCAGTCATGGGCCTGAACTCAGGGCCTGGGCGCTGTCCCTCAGCGCCACTTCTGGCTTTTTTCTTTTTGCTTATGTGGTGCTGAGGAATCAAACCCAGGGCCTCAGGCATGCAAGGCAAGCGCTCTACCACTGAGCCACCTTCCCAGCCCCTATTAATCCTTTTTGAATGACTTTTTCTTTTCAGTATTTTTTATCATTCCCTAATTTGATTCCAAAGAAGACCTTTCTTTCTACCTCTTACTAAAAACACTGGGTGTTTCTAAAATCTTTGATGTTTCTTAAAGTAATGTCAGGTGAGATAAACTTTTATTCTGTTTTCAGTGTAATACAGACTTTCTTTTGTAAATCCTTGCAGGGGTTCTGAATTGATTTTGTTGCCGATGTTTTTGTTTGTTGATTGCTTTTCTATTTGCTCATCTTTGATTGAGGAGAAATCCATTCAATTCTGATGTTTGTGGTGGATGGGCAGACTGCCCTCCCTCCACACGCTCCCTAGGCGGGTTGTGTGACTATACATCTTCTACCCCATGCTCAATGCTGGGGTGCGTGCTGTTGAAGGAATACATCCATGTTTATAGTATCCATTCCAGGAGTGAGGATATGGGGGTTTCCAGTTTGCAAGTCACCCCAACTAACAGGTCATACATGTTACTCATGTATTTCTGTTGGATGTAAATCCCAGAGATGAAATGCTGGATGATGCACATTTTCTACCTTAATAGATAATTCCAGTGTCCTAGGAATGACACACTGAAACAATGTAAGAAATATTCAGCACATTTCTTTTTGTTTGAGTCAACAAGCCAGCACAATATTGAGTAAAATGCTGATAAAAGACACAAGAAAAATTTTCTCTTGAAGTAGAGGGAATCTAGAAAACACCAAAGAGAACAAAACGCTTTTCAATCAACTGTTACTAGTGCAAACCATTTGAAGTTCTTGGGCATGTTAAGAAAAGAGATCTCTCTCCTCAGGAAGCACGTGTTGACATGCTCATGAGAGCTGCATGTCTTAGAAGCACAGAATACTGGAGTTCTCGAGATGATTTGTACAGCTTAATAAAAAACCACACACAATCTGAAAAAAAAAAGAACAAATATTCAAGAGTGAGCCATCTTTTACAAACATTCATTTCCAGAATGAGTAAAATGCCTAGCTACAATGCACTGAAGACAGACAGCCCCTGGGCATACCTTAGCTCTGCCATTTATAAACCTATGGACTCACACATCTCTTATATCAGTGTCTCATTTTCCAAATATCAGAACTGGAAAAAAAAAGCTTTCAATTAACTGAAAATTTAGTATGTGTGCATTGTAAAATATTCAAACCACATATAATATCAAAGACCATCACCCTGGGAGTTAAGACTTTACCACATGCATTTTAGAAGGTCTCCAGCATGAATAGCCTTCTTACACACAAAACGTATTCATTCCATTCCCAACAGTCCCAAAACTTTTAACCGGTTTCAGTATCAGCCCTAAAGTCTAAAGTCCCAACTCTTGTTTAAATATTACCCAAGCCAAATATGAGTGAGACTCAAGATACAACACATTCTCAGGCAACATTCCCTTTCTAGCTGTGAGCCTGTGAGACCAGACAACTTATGAGTGCTTCCAAATTGCAATGGCAGACACGCACTACGTAGATACTCCCATTCCCAAAGGGAAAAAGTAGAAACAAGAAGCCAGTGATGGTCCCCAGGAAATCTAAGACCTTGTGAGGGAAATGCCATTGGAGATTAAAGCCTGAGGAATTGCTTCCTTCCAGGCCCACAGGAGCACTGTTTCCATTGCTCTTCTGTGGGGAGGTTCTGATCCTTGGACTCCGCCGTGTCCCATTCCATGGCTCTAGGTAGGGTTTCTTCCTTTGTAGTTCTGCTGGGACTGGAGTCTCACCACCAAGGGGCTTAGAGTGGGGGACGGCTGGCTTGCTGAAGTGGGGACATGGCCAGGACGACATTTCAATCCCCTGTGGGGTCGTTTTCCTTCCTTATGATGACAAGTTCCTTCATCCCACCCAATCAAATCTCAGAAGTCCAGTAGCCTTCCCTCTGTCTCTCCAGGCCAAACTGGTCAAGTAAGCTGATCATATAATCCCCATAAACTCCCTTTCATATGGTTGTTCAGCCACATCCTCATGTTCTCATCAGAAGACTTGCTTCTTTTTTTGCAATATGAGTAGGCTGAGAATTTTTCAAATCTTTCAGACCTGGTTTCTTTCCCTTTAACACTTTTTTTTTTCATCAAGCCATCTCTTGTCTTACTATAAGCAGCCAGGAGAAGACACTGTCTTTTAATATATTTGCTTAGTAGTCTACTCAGGTAATTATCCAGTCTTACTGCTCATATGTTCTCCCTTCCACAAAAGATTAGAACACAGGTCAGGAAGGTTTGCAATAACGTGTTGCATATTTCCATCTGACACTACACACACTCCAACATTCTACCTGTTAACCTTTATAAAGCCACTCCTACATATGTAGATATTTGTTACAGTAGCATCCAACCCTGTTTTGGTTTTTTTTTTCTGATTCCAAAGATCTGTATTTTTCGAAATAAAGATCACACGTTGTTTTGAGACAATCTACACAAGAGTTACAAAAAATAGGTGCCCAGGCATAAGCATGCACAGATTTGTTAATTATATACATATGGTTACAAGTATGCTTGCAAAAAAGTCCATTGGAAATATACACAAGGCTCTGGAAATGTACACTGCATAGTGTTACAATTCTATATTCAAATGGGTTGTGTCTTTCAACGTAACAAAACATCACAGATTAGGTGGCTTATATCACAGAAATTAATTTTTTCACAATTCAAGAGGTTCCAAGTCCATACAGTGAACACAAGCTTTTTGAGAATCACAGTATTTTAGATGTGTTCAGGTTGTTTCTGTGACCTACTGTTTCTGCTACTGCTTGTTCAAGTACCATGTCTCTGCTTGTACCCAGGTATCTTTGGCTATGCTCTACCAATTGTATGTGATAAGTTGTTTTTAGAAATAAATTGAGGTCCAAGGTGATGTTAACCTTCTCAAAGGAAAACTGAACATGTTATATCTGACAAGTTACTGAAGAATCAAGTATCTAACTTCAGTTTCTGAGATTATTTTTTAAAAATTTGGATTATAAACTTAACTGTAGTATATGCAGGAAGACTTACTTCCAGTTAATGCTTACCACTAGGGCATAGACTTTCAGAGTCTCTATACAAAATGGAAGAGGAATCATCAGGGCTTCAACTTTGGCTCTAGTTTTTGTCCCCTTAGTTTATGGTTTTAAGTAGCATTGTTGAGCCACATTTTCTAGAATTGTCACAGTTCCTCAGGAAATAAATATGAAAACAAAAAAAAATGACAAAAGGACTTTGGAAATCACTGAAAATTATAAAGCGTGTTAACAGGAAAACAGAAGCTCCATATGCCAGAATCAACTGTGAATTTCTTTTTAAGATTTTGGTCCAGAAGTTCTCCACAGTGTTACTACATCCCCATTTCTTCCTAAGTGAGATGTATGTGTCTCAATAGTTCGTAGTTGTTCTAATTTCCCTCTCCCTATGCATTACTAAATCAATTTAGAACTTCTCTCCTACCCCTGCAAGATAGAATAGGGAGAAATATTATGTGTTGGGGACAACTGAACTTTGAGTTCCACTCATGTGAACTCACATGGTTGATCTTTGCTGAGGGTCCTTAACTCAAAAAAAAATTTAGGGTTTTTTGTAGCTATGTTTTATGACTATCATATACACTTTACATGGGTTTGATGAGGTGTATTTTACTTTTAATCCGTAGTTCGAAGATGTCTTTTGACTCCTCTGCCTTTATTTCATGGACCACCATGGAATGTCTTAGGTCAGGTATCAAAATCAGAATGCAGATATATTTAACTCAAACTGGGAAAAAATACTAATTTTATTTAATTGCATGCTGGAAAAAAATGACACTCTATTCCTCTGGCTTATTTTTAGCAGGATAATGAGGTAGGCTTTGAATTGCTGCATGGTAGAAGTCATTACATATAAACATATGGTTAATATCTTCAAAGATTTCTGAGGCTTTTTCATTACTTTTATTTTGTTATTGAGACAGTCACTCTTTTACATTCATGTCTCATCATCATCATCATTTTATTTCAACCTTCCCTTCATGTTCCTCCCTTTAACTGGGACTTAAGATTCCAATAGTTCCCTGCACCAGGTCCCTTTGAACATGTGCAGTGAGTGAGCAGACCCCTCGAGAAGGGCAGTGTATGAGTGTATATTGCTAGCAGCAGATGCCAAGACAAGCTCTTTCAACCCTTAGTGCCTGTCCCCCAACATGACAGAGTATTCCAGGTAAAAAGCAAAAGTATGTGTCCACCAAGGTATAAAAAGAAGGGCTGATTTGGGCCAAGATCCACTCCCTTCCCCCCACCCCCTTTCTTTCTTTCCTTTTTTCTTTTGTCCGTGGTAGGGCCTGAACTCTGGGCGTAGGTGCTGTCCCTCAGTTCTTCAGCTCAAGGCTAGCGCTCTACTGCTTGAGCCACAGGGCCACTTCCGGCTTTTTCTGCTTATGCGGTGCTGAGGAATCGAACCCAGGGCCTCATGCATGCAAAACAAGCGCTCTACCACTGAGCCACCTTCCCAGCCCCCCTTTCCCTTTAAAAAACTTTCAATTGACTCTTTCATGTTAACTTTCAATAGACTCTAGTTCTGTCCTCCTAGTCATCTGATAGATAATGTGGTATGTGTCAACTGGGCTACTAAGTGACTTTTATTCCTTCAGATAAAAATAACCCCTGACGAGTAACCTGCGCCTGAATTAGGTGGACTGATGAATAACCTACAACTATCCAACAGGAAATGGTAACTTTGAGCTTCCCTTGGTGTGTTATGTTTTGTTACTGGGCAAAGTGACTGTGAGGATCCTCGAAGCTATACCTATGAGACTATTAGAAAAGTTTGTAGCCCTTGGGGTGCGAGGCTCCCAAGCCTACTCCCATCCAACTCTCTTTTCCTTGGTAACCCAGGGCTAAGGACAGGAGCTCTGTGTCCTATATGGCTATGATAGAACTTTTATAGGAAGAAAAGTGACATATGCCATGTTTCCTGCTGCATCTTGCTGAGTACGCACACGCCAAATGTGGTCTGGGTCAGACTTGTGAGGATGAATGTTTAGTTGAGCCTAACATCAGCTCCTGGTGGGCATTGCAGATGACATCTGAGTTGGCATCTCACACAGGGTTAGTGCTTCATGCTGTGTTTACAACTAGCTAAATGCATATCCTGTCCACCCCCATCTGAGCAAGCTTTTTAAAACAGTGTGCACGGTCAAATGTGGCAGCTTACACCTGTAGTCCCAGCTAAGTGGGAGGCAGTAAGGAGGAGGATTGCAGTCCAGGTCAGCCAGGGCCCTGTGAAGGGTAACTAAAGGCCAAAAGGGCTGAAGGCGTGTATTAGGAGGTGGAATACCTGCCTAACGAGAGTGAAGTCCTGGGTTCAAATCCCAGTATTACGAAAGGTGGGAAAATGGTCAGGCTTTCTTACAGACAATCTTGTCTAGATATATGCTCAAATAACCCACTAGAAATACCTAGATTCCTACTTTCTAGATCCGGAGAGTCCCACCTGTGGTGATCGCTGACTCAATTCTAAATTTCAACCGTTGGAGCCCTAACTTGGAAGGTATGAGTCAGTTTAAGCAGGAGTGCTACATTAAATTTCTTAAAGAAGAAGGCAGTTGTTGGCATGATGCTGTCAGAGCAGAGCACAGGGTGAGGGCTGGTCCTCCACCCTTGCTGCTTCCTCCCCACGGACCAGCGCACTCACCTTAGCTGTCTGTATCCTCTTTGTCTTCAGTGTTGCTCTTGGATGGCTCCTCGCTCTCGGTTACCAAGTCATTCTGGGTTAGCTCGTCACTCTCCAGTAAGTCGTCGCTCTGGGTTAGCTCGTCACTCTCTGGGACCTCGTCACTCTCGGACACCTCCTCTGGCGCCTCTTGGTTCTTGGGTACCTTGTGGCTCTCAGGGGCTTCCTGGGTCTCGGGGGCCTCCGGGCTCTTGGAGGCCTCCGGGCTCTTGGAGACCTCGGGGCTCTTGGAGACCTCCGGGATCTTGGGGGCCTCCAGGCTCTTGGAGACCTCCGGGATCTTGGGGGCCTCCGGGATCTTGGGGGCCTCCGGGCTCTTGGAGACCTCCGGGATCTTGGGGGCCTCCTGGCTCTTGGAGACCTCCGGGATCTTGGGGGCCTCCTGGCTCTCGGAGGCCTCCCTAGCATCGGTGGCTTGGCCCCTGGCCTGTAGCTTCTCGGAGAAGTGCTCCTGGACCATGGCGTCGGTGAACTCATGGATGATCTGATGGGCCGCCAGGATGTGCTTCCGCTGGGCGTTCCTCACTGTGCCAAAGAGACAGGAGAATCTCTATCGTGAAAACCCGAAGGAAGTCATTCCCAAATGCTCTCCAGGGCAGAGGGACACAAACCCTAATTTCCAAGCCACATATCCTCTAGCTAGGGCTACTTGGATTCAATATAGATTATTGGATCTCTGTTTTAGAAGGACATCCTCTACAGGTAAACCACATCTGCTGCAGGTTAGCTATGAAATGCATCCCCAGCCCTCCACCTTCTGCTTCACCAAAAGGCAAGCTGGTGTACAGGTTAGGATCTGTCCACTGATGACTCCACAGCAGAATGGGCCATTAGGAGGAATGGGCCTTGCGGGAGGAAGGAGGTCAGTGGAGCATGACTTTGAAGGGTATTATGTTCTCAGACCTTTCTCTCTTTCTTTCTGCTTCCTGGACACCATGAGGTGAGCAACTCACTCTTCTATGCCCTTCTACCACTATGCTCTGCCTTACCGTAGTCCAGAAACAACAGAGCCAGCAGATCTTGCCTGAAACCCCTCTGATTGTGAGCCCAGCTCTGCCCTTCCTCCTTCTCAATTGTTTCTCTCAGGTATTTGGTGGCAAGAGTGAAAAGTGACGAGCAGAAAACCCACACCTACCCCTCCCTCTGTCTCCTTGGGCTTTAAACTCAAGGCCTTGCACTTGAGTGCTCTACCTTGAGCCACGCTTCTAGCCTTTTTTGCTTTTAGGATTTCAGGGTTTTAGGGTCTCACTTTTTTTTTTTGCCTGGTTGGCCTAGGGCTGTGGTTCTCCTACCTGCACTTCCCCAATATCTGGGGTTACAGATGTGAGCCATTGCTCCTGGCTCCATACCTTACTCAGTGCTGCTCACATTTTGGGTCAGTCTGTCTGGGGTTGTCCTTCCCTTCACCCCTCCACAGCTTTTGCCTCACCTGCAATGTCTGCAGTATAAGTCTTACACTTTCATAAAGCCCGGTTCAAGTCTCTGCTCCTCTAGGATGTCTACTCTGATTGGGTTATCCCCATTTATTACTCACCACACTTGCATTTGGGCCAACCAGGGAGCCCCAAAATGTAAGGTACATTTTGTTTTCTACCTACATCATGAACGACTGTTTAGTCTTAATGAAACTCTTGCCTCATACTTCTCCTTGAACCTTAGCTCCTCACAGAGAGGGCACTGTTGATTGATGCTGACTTAATCATCAAATTCTAAGAATATTTATTATCAAGCCTTAGTGCCTAAGCCTTTGGAGAGGAGAGGTGTTCATTAGCATTTGTCCTTAATTTGTTCCAACCACACTTTTAAGCACTTGACATGTAATTATTCATTTAATTCTCTCACAACCCAAGAAGAGAATATTATTAATATCCTCATTTCCAGAAGAATAGACATAGACATACAGAAATTAGGTAACTTATTCCAAGTCATGTAACAAATAAAGGACAGTAAAAAGTATTATGGAATAGTCTCAGTGGCACATGGCTCTGATCTTAGCTCTCAAGAGTTTAAGGTGGGAGGATCATGAATTTGAGGCCAATATGGGCTAGATAGTGAGACCCTGTCTAAAGAAGTAGATAGATATAGATAGACAGATAGATGATAGATAATCTTTGTCCTTTGGATATCAGCTATTTTATACAGGGTAATACATAGCAGCTTTTTGCAGGTGACAGTAGTGTGGCTGAAAAAACAAGACCTCTGCAATCACAGAGATCTGGATTCAACTCTGCAAAAAGCTCAGACAAAACCTAGACCCTGAATTCAAGCCCCAGGACCAGCACCAAAATTTTTTTGAAAAGATAATTCAATATGGCGCACATGTAATATTACCTTAATCTTGGGTAATTAGTACATACAATATAGATAATATATAAATATATATTATAAATATAAAATACATACTTGCATAGTAATAAATATATTTATATAAACATAAATAAAATAAAAACACAAATATAGAAACATATTATGCATAAAAATATATATTTCTTCATTTTAAATGAGAAATGAAAGTTTCTCTTTTTTGATTTGACATAAATAGGAAGGGAAGAGGCTCAGAACTAATGCGACCATAAACAATTGACCATAAACAATTCCCACTGATTTCTTCCACTCAAATTCCCCTTCCAAAATCTCCCTCTAAGATTAAATAAATATTAAGCCCATCATTTCCACACCTCATTCATCCTCTTCAGGTAGAATGCTCTGATGCAAACTGACCTGACTTTGGACCTGGGAGAAGCAGGAAAGAACTGATCATTTTAATGGATTTAGAAAACAAGAGTGTCCCATTTTCACTGTGAAGTTGATATAGAAATATGTCTTACTTTGTCTGAAAATTAACTGTTTTGGAATAGGCAGTATTATACACTGTTATGGGAGTAGAACAATCTTTTTTTGTGGGACAACTGGGTAGAATCTATCACAGTGCAAAATGCACATAATCCTACTTGCCAGTAATTGTACTGCAAGGATTTTACTCTCTTCAGAAGCATGGCCCAAACCCAGATGTCCCTCAGTAGATGAATGGATCAAGAAAATGTGGTATATATACACAATGGAATTCTATGCCTCCATCAGAAAGAATGACATTGCCCCATTTGTTAGGAAATGGAAAAACTTGGAAAAAATTATATTAAGTGAAGTAAGCCAGGCCCAAAGAAACATAGGTCCCATGGTTTCCCTTACTTGCAATATCTAGTATATGTATGAGTCAAGTGGAAAAGGTCAGATAATGTGATGTCAGGAAAATGAACCCTTAGATATGTATTTTAATGTTTTTTTTTCTTTCATGCATGTGTTTCTAACGCATTTATAAGATTATCTCTTTGTTGCTTTGTATGTCCCTCCCCCACAGTATAACCCCTGCTTTCACTATATTTGATGTCAGTATAACTTGAGGAGGAGATGGGGAAAAACCAGTTGTTTAAGGATACAGGTGGACCTGTTGCAACAATGAGAAGTACAAGTTGTCATGTCCAAAACGAGCTTTACAACGTCGGTGCAGGGGGCGGGGAATGGGGGGGAAGGAGAAGGATTGGGATTGGGGGAGGCTGGGAAGGGACGTGAAGGGTAAACAAAAGGAGGAGGCTGCAATGCTTGGTAAGAAATGTACGCATTATCCTGCCCATGTAATTGTAACCCCTCTGTACAGTATGTTCACAAATAAAAAAAGAAATGTAAAAAAAAAAAAAAGAAGAAGCATGGCCCAGGATAGGTGTAAAAGGTATGGACTGACCAGAAAAAACTAACAAACTAAATGCTTATGAGTAGAGGGTACTGGCTTAAAAAGCACATAACCACCATGAACGAGGAAGACATGGAAGTTCGTTGTCCTAATGTGTTTGATCCCACCATCCTTTCATCCTCAATGGAACACTCCACAGAGTTCTACAGAATCCTGCACGCTTTGTGCTGCTGTCTCACCTAAATATGGCCTTGCTCTAATATCACCCATCTTGGGGATGAAGCCAGTAGTTTCAGAGCTCTGGAAGAACCTGCCCTTTTATGATCTCCTTTTGTCTTCTCCTCTATTGACGGAAAGCATTAATTAATCTTTACAAACATGCCACATTTGACAAATGATAGGTTGAGGTATTTATATTGAGACATGACCCCAGGAGAGGCACAGTTTGGGCTGACACAAGGAAGTATAGTAGAATAGATTTAGGCCCTCAGCATGGCTGCTTTTCAACACCCACGCTTCCTGTGCCCTGCCTACAAAAGGCTGTTTCAGGGTGAATCATAAGACACTCCTCCTCAGCAAGCTGGGGAACTTCCTTTCAAAGAGGGTTGAGGTGCTGGCAAGCATATTGCAACTGCATCTCATCTGCAGAATCTAGTTGGGTGTTCAGAATCTCTACTCACACAGCAGGAAGGGAACCTGACAAACTTGTTAACAAGGGAAATCAATGCTTCTTCAGAAGTCCCATACACGCTGCCATTTAGTTTTCACTTCTAGGATACTAAAAATAATTTAGAGCTTTCTAAAACACCTAAGGAAAAGCATTTCTATTGGCTTACCTTTTTCTTTGACAAAGTCTTTTTGAACCTCTGGGATCAGAAAACTGTAAACCAACTCAGCAACAATCTCCTCAGATTGAAGTTGTGTTCGACTATAAAATTTTGAAAAGAAGAAAAGGGTGACATTGTTCAAAAAGAAATATACTCTTTATCTGACTTATACAACTGTAACCCCTCTGCATATCACCTTTATGATAACAATAAATAAAATAAAAATTTTAAATCAAACTGTTTTCTTGCTCCCTTGCTTGAACTGCTGAATTATAGTTAGCAACTCCAGTGCCCTAATCTCACCACCCCCTTTTCCTTGATTGAATAATCTGAAATAACACGTTTTTGGAGACCTTGTTTAAACTCCATGAAAAATTAGTAGTTGATTCTGTCCTTCATTTACCAACCTGATAAGAAAGAAATGTTAAAAATTCAGTTTATTGCCAGGCACTGGTGACTCATGCCTGTAATCTTAGCTACTCAAGACGTTGAGATCTGAGGATCATGGTTCAAAGCCAGCCTAGGCAGGAAAATCTGAGACGCTCACCTTCAATTAACCACCAGAAAACTGCAAGTGACGCTCACCTTCAATTAACCACCAGAAAACTGCAAGTGGAACTGTGGCTCAAAGTGGAAGGAAGCCCCACACGTGGGATCAAGTCTAAGTAATGTTGTACACACCCACATCTGAGTATTCTAAGAGTGCATCTATGAAAGTAATCAACATTGCAGAGGATAGCTGGGAATTCAATTCCCAATATTGCAACTATGCAGAGATAGGAGCTTGATTGACTTCTAATGATTACACTAGTAGGGCAATGGACAAGCAATCTGAGTTCTTTTATGTGTTTCCCCTTGGTGACAAAAATCTTAAGCTCCTGACAATTGATATTCACATAACAGCAAAGGAGTGTGTGTGTGTGTGTGTGTGTGTGTGTGTGTGAGAGAGAGAGAGAGAGAGAGAGACAGAGAGAGAGAGAGAGAGAGAGAGAGAGAGAGAGAGAGAGAGAGAGAGAGAGATTCTGCTGCGTACCGGCTTTCCATTTCATAGGCAATGTTATTGATTTCCTCAGCCACCTTCTCAATTTCTGCTCTGGCTTGTTCATCTGCAGTATTTGCTTCAGTATTCATTATAATTTCTTCCAGATAGGATGAAACAGTACTCTGGTGAACTTTAACCACCTGCACAAAGCAGAAATATCCCTTCTTGTTAACAACATCCCACGATGAACAAGATAAGAATAAGTCAAACCTTGGCTGACCTCTTGTCATAGGTACCTCATTCATCAAGTCAACATTTCCACTTCTTTCCTGTCTTCATTGTGGTGGGCCTCATCTGTCCAGCCTATTTTAGAATCATGGACCTTACTTGGAGGTAGGCAGGCAGTAAAACCATGGCTTCAGATCAATAATCTGGTTTGGATTCTGGCTTTGTTCTAAGCAGCAGTGTGAGCTGGCCAACTTACCTAACCATAGAGAAGCTAGGAAATATTTCCCATTGTCTTTTCTGTCTTTCAGCTTAAATAACAGAACCCCTAGATTTTAGCTGGGCAAAAGGGACTTTATTTTCCAGCACCCATAGAAGCCAGCATGGCCACAACTTCTGACCAAAAGAATAATTCAGAAATGGTATTTAGAAGATACCTCCCTAGGAAGCTTTTCATCGAGCTCTTGTCTTTATGGTTTGTTTTTATTTTTGCTTGTTTGTGGGTTTTTTTTGGTAGGTGATTGTTGGATCAAATTAGAAATCTGAACTTAATAATATATACTTACAAACATCTTCAATTGTATGTTGAAGATACAATTCATTGAGGGTTTTTTTTAAAGCTTTTTAATTAAAAAAGTACCACACAGTTCTTAGGTCAATCTTAATTCTACAGGATAAGGTAAATCATTAATCATTAAACTCTCAGGGCAACTTAGAAGACTCCCCAAATTCACATAGTACGTGTGTGTGTGTGTGTGTGTGTATGTGTGTGTGTGTGTGTGTGTGTGTGTGTGTGTGTGTGTGTGTATGTGTGTGTGTAAGTCCTGGGGCTTGAACTCAGGGCCTATGCATTTTTCCTGAGCTTTTGTACTCAAGGCTAGCATTCTACCACTTGAGCCACAGCTCCACTTCTAGCTTTGTGGTATTTAATTGGAGACAAGAGTCTTATAGATTTTCCTGCCCTGGCTGGTTTCAAACCACAGTCCTCAGATCTCAGCTGCCTAAGTAGCTAGGATTACAGATATAAGCCACCAGTGCTCAGCTGTATAGCTGTATATACTCCTATGGGGTCTACGTCTTAAAGTTCCAGCCTGGCTTTTCCTTTTCTTCCTACAGCTGGTTCAGGGGAAGTACTCACCTAGCTGCCCTTAAGGTACTCTGGGAATGTGGCCACCATGCAGACTCTTCCATAGTTCAGTGCAGGTAGCCCAACTCTCTTCCTCTGTGTGTGTGTGATGATAACTCCATCTAGCAGTCCCAGACTAAATTACCCCTGCCTGAAACTTAGGTTTCTGTCCTCTTACCTACCTTGAAAACAGTAGCATCACCTGCCATACTTGGGCTCTCTGTTTCTCATTCTGGCCTTTATGACTTCAGCAGCCTCCTTCCTGGTTTCCTTGTGCTCTCTCTCTCTCTCTCTCTCTCTCTCTCTCTCTCTCTCTCTCTCTCTCTCTCTCTCTCCCTCTCTCTCTCTCTCTCTCTTCCTCTCTCTTCTCTCTCTCCCTCTCTCTCTCTTCTCTCTCCTCTCTCTCTCTCTCTTTCACCTCTCTCTATGTACCTCTCTCTCTCCGCCCTTCCAGATCTTTCCCCACACAAAAGCAGAGTAGGGGGAAGGCAGTGGTTCATGCTTGTAATCCTACCAAGGACACTGTGAGGTCTGAGGATCATGCTTCAAAGCCAGCCGGGTCAGAAAAGTCCATGAAACCCTTATCTCCAATGGACCAACAAAAGTCAGAAGTGGAACTGTGACTCAAGTGGTAGAGTGACCGTCCTGAGCTAAGGAACAGCAGACCCAAGTTTCAAGCCCCAGTACTGGCACCCCGACACATCTATCTATCTATCTATCTATCTATCTATCTATCTATCTATCTATCTATCTATCTATCTATCTATCTATCTGTCTGTCTGTCTGTCTGTCTGTCTGTCTGTCTGTCTGTCTGTCTGTCTATCCGTCCGTCCGTCTATCTATCTATCTATCTATCTATCTATCTATCTATCTATCTATCTATCTATCTATCTATCTAGATACCTACCTACCTATCTAGATATAGATTAGATAGATATACATAGACGTATATATGTCTATCTGTGGCAGAGTAATCTTGTTTCGAATACATCATTGGGCCCCATTTGTTTCCTTCATGGAATCATGCCATTTTCTAACTCTACTTATGTTTCCTTCAAGTAGGAGAGAAGAGATTAAGTCTGTTTTTTCCCTTCCAAATAATCTCATAATGCCCTTGGCCTGTGCCGGGCCTGGATGGAGTAGGAGCTTAAGGCCTGTTTGCTGGAAATTTAAAAAAAAAAAAAAAAAAGGAAAAGGAAAGCTCAGTGCCATGGCCTGTCCTGCGGTTCCTCCGGCCCACCGGCTTCCTGCGGGGGAGAGGACAGGGGTGGCCCTTTCCCCACGGGCGGGCGCCCACCTACCTCCTTAAATATCTCGTCCTCCTCGCGCAGGCGCCTCTGCTCCACCTGGCGCCGGCCGCTCTCCTCCGCCTCCCGCGTGCGCCGCTGGCGCTCCGCCAGCATGGCGAAGGCGTGGATGCGCCTCTCTTCCTGCAGTCTCACCAGCTCTTTGGACAGGAAGTCGAACATGTCTGCCAGTGCCCTGCCCTCCAGGCCAGCCAGGTGGTTTTCAATCAGGGACAGCTGGAAACATAAGAATATAATTGTAGGCCACTAAGGAATGGAGATCTTGGCAGTCGAGTCGTCTAACTACTTGGATCTGGGTGCAGCTGGGTGGTTGTTGTGGTGGTTGTTTTTTTCCTTAGGATCCCCTTCCCAAGGGCTCTTACTGGGAACGTGTGTCACTCAGACCAGGAGGTAGGCTGCTGTCCCGGATTGGTCAGTCTCCACCTTACAAATGAGATGGGGCAAAACATTTCTGCAAGTGGCCACTTGGGGTGTGATCTGTTGTTTGTTTGTTTCCTTCAGTTTTATTCAGAAGGTCAAGTGAAGTCTTTTCAGACGGGAAGAGAAATGCCAAGGTTCTTATTGAAGATGATATTGGAGTTTAAGCCAGGCTCCGTGACTCACGCCTGTAATCCTAGCCACTTAGGAAGCTGAGATCTGGGGATTGTGGTTCAAAACCAGCCTAGCCAAGATAGTCCCCGAGATTCTTATCTCCAATTAACCATCCAAAAAAACCAAAAAGACAAAACAGGAAGCAGAGCTGTGGCTCAAGTGGTAGAGTGCTAGCCTTGAGCAAAAAAAGCACAGGGACAGCACCCAGGTCCTGAGTTCAAGCCCCAGGGCAGGCACACACACACACACACACACACACACACACACACACACACACACACACACACACATAATATTGGAGCTTAATAACATAGGATTTCCTAGAAATTCACTCATGACACGTTTAATTTTTTAAAGTCGTGTCCATCTGATACGTTCATACAAGCTTGAGGAATTTTAATATCTCCCAAAATAGGAAAGCAGAAAACATTGTTATTCTTGATTTTTTTAATAACTCCAAAGGAATTAACAACTGTTTTTGAACCAGCACAGGAAAAGAGCCTAAATGCCTATGTGATTGTCGGGGTAAAATAGAGACCCGTGGAGCTCTCAGCAAGGAGTAAGCCACTGTACCTATTTATGGATCCGTGAGCCCCATCTTTGACACATCAAATGGAAAAGTGCTTGAGATTGTTTAGCCTGTTGATTTCATCTTGTGCCCCCACCTACCCTAGGTCTTAAGAGTGGAAAAATAAGTTCTTCTTCCCACTGTTCACTGCTTTTAACACTGATAGCTCCTCCTTCCTCATTTCCCTTTCTGGTTTGACTCTGAAGGGAAGGAATTTGCACAGGTGTCAGAGGGGAGGTTGTCAGTCAAAGGCTGGTGTTTCCCTGGTACCTAGACCATCCATCCTCACGCACGCACACTTCCTAACCACAGAGTTCAAGTTCACTTTTATAACTGGGAGTATGGAAAGAAAGGGTGGCAGCATCTCTCTGCTCTTTCATGAATAAACAGTGAACATTCAACCTTGAGATGAGAACAGATTCTCTCCTTCCTTGTATCTGAGCAGCATCCGCAACTTTACTTGAGGCCAAGGGGTGGAAGTAGGGGTTGGAGAATAGACTGATTTTCAAGATCCTAAGATAGCTATCTGTTCATGATTGGCCTCTTTCCTCACCCACAAACCTGGGTATTCTCAATCTAGGTAGGATGATCTAACTTAAAAGTATACAAAAGGGGCTGGGAAGGTGGATCAGTGGTAGAGCGCTTGCTTCGTATGCATGAGGCCCTGGGTTTGATTCCTCAGCACCATGTAAACAGGAAAAAAAAGCTGAAGTGGTGTTGTGGCTCAAGTGGTAAAGCTCTAGCCTTGAGCTGAAGAGCTGAGGGACAGCGCCCAGGCCGAGTTCAAGCCCCAGAACCGACAAAAAAAAAAAAAGTATGCAAAACATACGTAGGAAGATGATTCTCTTGTGATCACATCATGGGATCCATTGCATAATTGGGAACTGTGTTTTATGGACTATTTTCCAGAGAAACGAGAGCAGATTAAGGGAGACCAGCATTGCTATACAAATACACGGGAGCCTAATCCTCAGATGCCTGCATATCATTGGTGTTTCTGGGAACAGGTACAGGATGAATGGCAACTTTTCACATTAACTCTTACCTCTACACTTAGCTGATACCATCAGTCATGTCTCCACCGTTTGGGGAAAATGAGCTGAAAAGCCTGAAGTGCTTCCCTGCATCTGTTAAAGGCTTTTATCCCAATCCTTAAAAGGCCATCCACAGACTCCGGACCTACTGTTTTCATTGTTTCCCTATGTGAACATCTCTAGGTCTATAGAACCCAGACACTTCAATCCACATTCCCCTCATCTGCTTCTGGTCCCTTGCTTGGGTGGCACGGCTTGTGTCTTTCTTATTCTTCCCCTATTTAGCCCCCAGACCTGCTCTCCTGGCTCAGCGACCATCCATGGCCCTGCTTTCATGTAAGAGAAGTAAAGCTGTGGTCACTTCCAAGCTGCTGACTGTTATATCCAATTCCCAATGGCACAAGAGTTATGCATGAGTCACATTAATAGTTCTTTAAAGTATCACTTTCTTCACACTAAATTTAATTTTCAGTGCAAAAGGACAGTGCTGAGCACTAGTTCCTCTCTAGCTTCCCTGGACTTACTCATCAGAACCAAGTCATGCATGGGCCACGCTGGTGGTTCACACCCGTAATCATAGCTATTCAGGAGGCTGAGATCCTAAGATCATGGTTCAAAGCCAGCATGAGCATATAAATCCAAGAGACTCTTATCTACAGTGAACCAGCAAAAAGCTGGAAGTAGAGGGGTAGCTCAAGCGGTAGAGTGCAAGATGATTGTGTTTTTCATACTGATTTACAGCAAAGTGGGGGGAAGGAGCAGAAATGTGTCTATAGTGTTGTCAGCAGCATTAAGAAGTATGCAAAAATAGCATGAACATTGGGAGAGAACAAGAACAACTTTTACTGGTGTTCATTTAGCTATGACTCTCAAGCTGTGCATGGGGGACAGATAGCAGGTCACGGTGCACGTCACCCAACACAGAGTGAACATAGGTAACAGGCACTTCATCCAGCATGCGCTCTGATGGGTTCCCATTTCAGAAGTAAGTGCTGACATAGCTGGACACTGGCGGCTCACACCTATAATCCTAGCTACTCAGGAGGCTGAGATCTGAGGACCTTAGTTTGAAGCCAGCTGGCTTCAAATCCAAGAAACTCGTATCCCCAATTAACTAGCCAAAAAATAAAGGTGAGAATAGAGGTGTGGCTCAAGAAGTAGAGTGCCAGCTAAGCAAGTGTGAGGCCCTGAGTTCAAAATGGATGCTGAATGCTGGCAAAGTGCTGAGGTTGGAGGAATCTTTTTTTTTTTTTATCGTGTCCTCTATTATCGTGTCAATTTTCCTTGTGCTATAATAAAAGGAAGAGGGAAAATACAGCAAGACAGACAGGAAGAACCTTGTGCTCGTGCAGGTTCCTCTGTCGCTGTAGGGCCAGTGTCAGTTGCTTCTCGGCTTTCTTCAGTATCTTTTCATCTTCTTGTAGTGCATGGCTGGTGCGCAGCTCGTGGATCAACTCTCGCCGCTTTTCTTTCCCTTCAAACATCTGCACGAAATCAAGTCAAACAAAGACCTGGCCGTTACGATCCTTCAAGGTGATGTGCTCCAGGAGTCACGAGCAGCATGCAAAGTATCTTGGGAGAGTGGGTTCTGTCCTGCATAAAGGGCTCTCGTTGCAGGAGTATTCCATCCTGCTAGGATTTAGGCCTCTTTTTTGTGCCTTCAGGGGTTCAGAAAGAAAGAATTTACAGGCAGAGAGGTGAGTTATTGGTTTAGCTCCTAACAATGCCTCTCAGAGACTAGGTGGCAACTTACAGGATCATATTAAGAAACTAGAACCTTCCCCACAATTTCCTATCCTCCTTCCCTGAGGATGGCATTTTTCATGGCTGTGGTGGTTTTGTTGTTTGTTCTGTTTTGCCTTTATTTTAATCCAAGAATGTGTCCCTGGCTTATAATACATAAGGTACTGGCTGAAGTGAAGTATGGCATTCCTCTAGGAGAATATTAAATGGGGTGAAGAAACACGTTAAAACCAGGCATGAGCTGGATGCCAGTGGCTCATGCCTGTAACCCTACTTATTCAGGAGGCTGAGATCTGAGCATCACAGCTCAAAGCCAGCCTGGCAGGAAAGTCCATGAGACTCTTATCTTCAATTAATCACAGAAAAAGCTGGAAGTAGTGCTGTAGCTCCAATGGTAGAGCCCTAGCTTTGAACACAAAGAGGCTCAGGGACAGTGTCCAGGCCCTGAGTTCAAGGCCCAGGACCAGCAAAATCAAAATCAAAAAACAAAAACAAAAAACGGCTATGGTGGCACATGCCTGTAACTCTAGCTATTCAGGAGGCAGAAGTAGGAGGATCACAGTCTGAGACAAGATTAAGACCCTGTCTGAAAAACTAAACTAAAATAAAAAGGGCTGGGGATGTGGTTCAAGTAGAAGAGCATTTGTCTAGTCAGCATGAGGCCCTGAGTTTAACCCCCAGTGCAAAAGAACAGTGCTGAGCACAAGTTTCTCTCTAGCTTCCCTGGACTTACTCATCAGAACCAAGTCATGCATGGACCACACTGGTGGTTCACACCTGTCATCATAGCTGTTCAGGAGGCTGAGATCCTAGGATCATGGTTCAAAACCAGCATGAGCATATAAATCCAAGAGACTCTTATCTACAACCAACCAGCAAAAAGTGGAAGTGGAGAAGTAGCTCAAGTGGTCTTGAGTGAAAAAGCCAAACCTGAGTTCAAGCTCTAGTACCTGCAAGGTGTGTGCACATGTGTGTGTATATGTGTGTATGTGTGTCTTGGGAGATACACATATAGCTGCGCCATTCTATCATTCTATTGTGCCAGCTCTAGCAACACAAATGGCTGAAGTTTTATAGTCAGGAACAAGGGAGTTGAATTTGATGGTAGTTAACTAAATCTCCCTGACTCAGGTTACTTACTTAGCTAGTGATAGTCCTGATAGGAAAAAATGAGATGATACATGTAGAACCAACAATAGATAATATGGGTACATGGCAGGGGTTTAAAAGTGTAGCCATTATAATTTTAGCTATCTCATTGATAATGAAGATATTTCCAGATATAGGCAAACTCAAATAACTGCATTAGGATATCCTTCTAGAAAACTAGAGAGAGTCTCTTTGTTTTATAATGTTGCTTTTCTCAAAATCCAGGTGGGAAAATGTGCATAGAGAGTATCCCAAAGAAGAAAAAAGGTTCACACTGCCTAGGTTCCGCTGTGCCAAGTGGCAGACAAGTCAGTAGGAGGGGCAGGCAAGCATTCCCTCCATGCCCATCACGCACGCACATATGCATTCTGAAACACAAGCGCTGGAAGCTGGACTACACACCATGTTCTGAACCACTCTGCCCCGGAGTAGCTGTTGCAGGTAGATCACAGCCATTTCCATCTCCTCTTCCTCCTGAGAGAAAAACGGAGCAAATAGTTTGACAACAGCAGCAGCCTAAGCATCAAATGCTCTGTGTGTGTGTGTGTGTGTGTGTGTGCGCGCACGCACGTGCATACCTGTCCTGGGACTTGATGCCAGGGTCTGGGCTTTGTCCCTGAGCTTTCTCAGTGTAAAGCTGTGTTCTGCCACTTGACTCACATCTCCTGCTTTTTTGCTGGTCAACTGAAGATAAGAGTCTCACAGACTTTCTTGCCCAGACTGGCTTTGGACTGCAATCCTCAGGACTCAACTTCCTGAATAGCTAGGATTACAGGCTTGAACCACTGGTACCTACACCTCATCAAATGCTTGTATCGAGCAAGACTTATTTCAAACAAGAGGGACTGTGTCAGATGCTGGATTGAAAGACACAGAGCCTGTTCTCTGTCCTCATTGAACATGCCGTACTTACCATGTCACGCAGTTTCTTTTTCATTATGAATAATGCATTGCTACCAGGTCATATGAAAGGAAAATGAATGCCAGGACTGCTCTATTATCCCTGCAAATGATGCTATTTCCAGCAAAATCTTGAAGCAGCAAGCACAGTGCGTAATATCCTTTCAGCAATCACGTGCTCACATTTGCTCATGCAAACACAACGCAGCTAGTCCGTGTTTAGAGTGACGTGCTATGCATGAACATTTAGCTAAACTGGTAAATGAAAAGGTCAAAGGCAAGAAGAAGGAGGTCTAGCCTTCTCATGAAGGGATCTCTAGTAAGAGAAAATGTCGGGACAGTAGTAGCATTAACATCCACCACAGACAGGGAGGATTCAAAGGTCTGCACAGAGTCTGAAGAAGCAGTGGGTATGGTTCCCTCTAGGACAGGAGGAAACAGGCCTTGGTGCGAATCCCTCCTCACCCCACCCCACACCCATCTCCTGACAAGGAACACAGTAGCCTTCCTCTGGAAGGCTCAGCTGGCAGCCAGAGATGCTCCCACTGCTGGGGGAGTTCTCCACGTCTCTATCATGACATGCTCAGCAGTTCCCTGTGGGTTTGTGTGCTGTGACGCCCTCCTTTATATCCTTACCAGTTCTGGCACCTTGCACACATGGAGTTTGGTGAGAAGTGGTCAGTGGGACCCCTTGGAGCCATTCCTCATCTAAAAGCCACCCTGTCGTGATGTCACCACCAGCATTTTATTCCTGTCTGACTGCCACAGTTACAGCCACTAGCTGGTGAGAAGGAAGTCGGCGTGGAGACTGTTCTCAGTCTTTTATTTGGCACACAAGAGGGCTGCCGTCTATGCTGATGCTTCATTCTTGAGCATGATTGGGTTCAGATTTCAGTGTGTGTGTGTACACGCACATGTGTGTGCACGCATGAGCATGCAGGAGTGCACACACGTATGTGGCTGTGTTTGTGTTTGATGCTTGATACTTAAGAATAAAGGACACAGACAAAAAAAAAAAACCAATTTTAAGTCAGAGCTTGAGAAACTACCTAACTACAGTGCAGATTTTTCTTTCAACCCAAACTTTCTTAACGACACTGACTGCCAGTTTCCAACTCACATAGGAACCCATCTCCAAGGTTGGAGTGGAAAGTCGAGGCAGAGGCATGGAGACTTTTTGAAGGAAGCGTAGAGGTTTCTTTGTTTCTGCAACTTTATTCTTCTTGTCCAACAGCACCTGAAATGATCAAACGAACGTCATCCCTTCTCTTGGCGTTTTCCTCCACCACTAGGCTAAGGCAATCTGCTCCAATGTGAGCACCAACAGCCTTTCTTGAATTTTAAACTAGATGAGTTTGACTCCTTCCTGATGTCCTGATAACAAATATTAAAGGGAGTAAGTAGAGCCTCTTTACAACATCTACACCAACTGTAATGTCTAATACTAGGAATTTGCTGTACCTCTAGGTAGCGTCAAGTTTTACCAATGCAGATCCAAAGTCAGAAAGCCTATCAGGAAATAACATGACTTCTGTAAGTGAAGACAATGAACTCTGAGAAGTTTTCCTGCAGTATGAAATGAGGGGAAAAACTATTAGGCACATCATGGACAACCTCCAGGGGAGAAAAGTCTAGAGAAGAAGGAATGTCAGCTTGTGCCTTAGCTTCGTGATCAGCAATGCCCAAGACAGAATGAAATTGGGAAGTGCGGTGTTTCTCTGTGGAAGCCACATGAGAAATATCTGGTCTTCCATATAAAAAGTGTACCTTATGGACCTCTGCCAGCTCATAGTCTGTCCTCGCTACCCGCTTCAGAAACCCAGCTTTGGTGACGATGGTCCTTGGCTTTGGAGCTTTGATTCTTGGTTGTGTCACAAAATCTGGGAGACATGCCTCAAGTTCAACTAATCCTACAGGAAAAAAGTACATGTTTTCAGAGGATATTGTTAATTTTAACAACAAATGTCAAGTGGTTTCTTTAGAATACTTTTTTTTCTTTCTTTCTTTCTTTCTTTCTTTCTTTCTTTCTTTCTTTCTTTCTTTCTTTCTTTCTTTCTTTCTTTCTTTCTTTCTTTCTTTCTTTTTTTTTTTTTTTGTCAGTCCTGGGGCTTGAACTCTGGGCCTGGGCACTGTCCCTCAGCTCTTCAGCTTAAGGCTAGCACTCTACCACTTGAGCCACAGCGCCACTTCCGGTTTTCTAGAGGTTTATTGGAGATATGAGTCTCACAGACTTTCCAGCCTGGGCTGGCTTTGAACCGTGATCCTCAGATCTCAGCCTCCTGAGTAGCTAGGATTACAGGCGTGAGCCACCCGCGCCCGGCTTCTTTAGAATACTTTTTAAGGCACATCTCACATAATAGAATGCATTGTCCATGAAATGTAAAGCCCATTTATGTCCATATAATTAATGCAGGTTCTCAGTGACCTAGACTATAAGATGAGAAACATTTTCTAAAACTAAAAATATTGTCAAGCAGAGCATAGGTGACTCATGCCTGTAATCCTAGCTACTCAGGAGTCTGAGATCTGTGGATCAGGGTTCAAAGACAGCCAGCCTGGACAGGAAAGTCCATGAGACTTTTTATCTCCAATTAACTACCAAAAAGCCAGAAATGGCACTATGGCTCAAAGTAATGAGGCACTAGTCTTGAATACAAAAGCTCAGAGACAGAGAGACTCACCAATCTGTCATATTCCACTTTGAATATGATAGCCCAGAGCTGTAGCTTTAATCGTGTAAGACTAAGTCTTGATCTTGGCCACATGAAGCTTCAATTATGTGAACTGAAATGTACAAATCCTCTTGGTCTTGACATAGCCCTCACCATGAATTTATCACCTGTTATCTTGCCCCCTAGTTTTCTGACATTCCTTTGAGAAGGATGATGTCACTATGCATCTAATTGTTTCATAAACCTGATACAAAATATTTTTGCTACTTCATTTTCTGTATAACTTATTATTAATGTCATTAAATGTTTTTTAAACGGAGTTGGGTCCTAGTGGCTCACACCCATTACCTTAGCTACCAAGGAGGCTGAGATGCATAGGATCTTGATTTGAGGCCATTCCAGGAAGAAAAGTCCAAGATAATCAACAAAATTCCAGGCTAGAGGTATGGTTCAAGTGGTAGAGCCTTACCCAAGCAAGCAAGCCAAGTGAACATAAAGCTAGGCCAAGTTCAAAACCCAGTACTGCCCAAAATCCCATTTTTTAAAAATTCACTATGGGTACTGTTGGCGTATACCTGTAATTCTAGCTACTTAGGAGGCCAAGATCTGAGGATCAAGGTTTGAAGCCAGCCCAAACAGGAAAGTTCATGAGCCTTCATCTCCAACTAACCACTAAAAAGCCAGAAGTGGAGATGTATTCAAGTGGTAGAACACTATCCTTGAGAAAAAAAAAAAAACTCAGGGACAGTGCCTAGGCCCTGCATTCAAGTCCCAAGACTGGCACACATACAAAAACTCCATTACCATATTTCCCAGACTGGCCCCAAACTCTTGGACTCAAGTAATCAGCTCACTTGAGCTTCCTGACTAACTAGGACCACAGACAGATGCTGCCACATCCAGCTGGTATTTTAAAATATTTAGTAGTTAACTGACCTTTACTGTCTGCTAAATTATTCTATATTATGCCCATTTATTTATTTAGGTCTTGGCAGTTTTGTTAGTTTGTATGAACTATTAATGAGTATATTGAACCTGAGTATATTGAGTATATTGAAGGTTTGTTTTTAGGTTTGTTTGGTTGTTTTTTTTTTTTTTACAAATATTTTGGAAACTTTTCATTTGAATTTATATACTTAACTCTTATGTCTAGAGTGCTCTTAGATCTCATCAATCACTTACCTTCATAGGTGTTGAGATAGTAGTTTTTTACTACAAACTGCTGCCCGCTGATGTCCGGGAAACGACCAAGGCGAGAGAGAGGTCCATAGACCTGTGACCCATAGTCAGAGTACTCCTTGATGATATCTCTCCTCTCCAACTTCCCCTCTACGTTCTTTGACTTGGACAGAAATTTCCTCATTGCTGAAATGAGACATACCTCCATGACCATCTCCAAAAATCTTGTTCTAAATTATGAAGGCAGAATGGCAAACCAGTTCTAATTTTACTCACAGGGAAACAACTGCATTGAATGAATTTCATTCTGTAGCCTGAACCTGATATTGAAAACACATATACACATATGCGTGCAACACATAATGTCAATAATTTGTCCACCTGGGAGAACACAGACACTTGATTTTCTTAGTGAGGGATTCCCCCCCCCCCCCGCCAACACACACACACACACACACACACACACACACACACACACACACACACTTCCATTGTTGAGAAACAAGTTGCCTCTCACCTCTAACTTATTTGATTCACCAGGTACAGGACAGAATTTCATCATAGCTAAGTCAACATTTGGTCCAAGACCTAAAGCAGAACCCCTCCTATTTGCTTTCCTGTCTCAAACACACCTACCCGACATGTGCATGCGCTGAATTTTGTCCACTTTCTCCTCTTTGGCTTCTTGCAGTCGACACCACTGTGCGTTCAACAGCCTCGTATTCAATTCATTTTGATTCTCTGCTCGCTGCTTTAGCAGCTCTTGCAAAAGCTCCAGACGAATATCCTGCAATCTTCAAGTAAATTTCAAAGCATTAAGAACTATCCAGCATCCCTGAACTGCAGGCCTGGCCCATATGGCAGAGCACTTGCCCAGCAAGCTCGAGGCCCTGAGTTCAAACCTCAGCACCAGCATAATTTTAAAAAATAATAATAATGGGCCCTATTCCTCTCTAGAGTGTGCAATGCAGTCACATGCGACATAACCACATTGTGTGCAAGAATGGACCACAGCACCTCTGCAATCCTGGAAGATGTTAAGGAACTGCTGACTGACATCGTCACCATAGTAACATCACAGTGCAACATATCACTCATGTGGGGCGATGCTGCTCAGCACATCTGCTGTGCAGCTGGTCCTACAGAGTGCACATGCAGTACTCTATGCTTGCAAATGACGATAAATGACTACTGATTTATGTACAACACTATACCTGCATTGTTATTTTAGTGTGTACTCCTCCTGGTTACTGTAAAACAGTCTGCCATGTTACTCTGGCAGAGCCTAACCCATTTCTTGTTTACTGTACCTCTTGGTCATACTGAGAGGCCACAATGAAAGACTGATGTATACCATGTGGGTTGTGGAAGCCTGCCCTGTAATGTTCACACAACAAAATTACCTAATGGCACATTCTCAGAACACATTTCTACCACTCAGCAGCCTGTGACTAACTTAGAAGCTCAGCTATCTATCACCTTGCCTCTGTTCCTTCAATTGCAAAATGAAGATGATGGTGGCCACCTTATAAGATGGTGGTAAGAATTGGTGAGTTCATGTACACAAAGTGCTAGGTCAGGTCTCAAACTGAAGCAAGTGTGGAATACTCTGGAGGGCACGGTAGGGCATGGATTGCTGATCCCCTCCTGATTCAGTGGGTCTGTGAGGGGGTCTTCAAAGATGCATTGATAGCAAGGGGACAGTCAATACTGGTGCATCAGGTCTGAGGGCCAGCCACACTCTGAGAACCACTGGCTTAGCACATGGTAGACACTCTGTAAAGTACTGCAAGCTCAGTGAGTACCTCCAAATCACCACCACCAGCATCATATTGTTATTGGCGACCTAATGTCTTCTTTCCTTTTCTTTTCCTTTCTTTCTTTCTTCCTTCCTTTCTTTCTTTCTTCCTTCCTTCCTTTCTTTCTTTCTTCTTTCCTTCTTTCCTTCCTTCCTTCCTTCCTTCCTTTCTTTCTTCCTTTCTTCCTTCCTTCCTTCCTTCCTTCCTTCCTTCCTTCCTTCCTTCCTTCCTTCCTTCCTTCCTTCCTTTCTTTCTCTTTCCTTCTTTCTTTTTTTTTCTGTGATACCAGAGTTTGAACTAAAGGTCTTCTGCTTGTTAGTCTAGTGCACTCCTGCTTGAGCCATGCCCCCAGCCCTTTGCTTTGGTTATTTCTGAGATAGGGTTTGGCTGGCTTAGGCTGGCCTATAATCCTCCTATTTACATTTCCCACCTTGCTGGGATGACAGGTACATACTACTACAGAGGCCACTTAAGAAGAGGTCTCACCGTGATTTTTGGGGGGAGGGCGGGGGTCCGGTTGTGGGCGCTGTCCTTTAGCTCTTCAGCTCAAGGCTAGCGCTCTACCACTTGAGCCACAGCGCCACTTCTGGCTTTTTTCTTTTTGCTTATGTGGTGCTAAGGAATCAAACCCAGGGCCTCGGGCATGCAAGCCAAGCACTCTACCACTGAGCCACCTTCCCAGCCCTCACCGTTACTTTTTTTGCCTCACATGGCTCAAACCCCAATCTTTCACATCTCTACCTATTGTGTGGCTGGGATTTACAGGTGTGAGCACCCAGCTCTGATAGCACCCGTCATCCACCAGAACCTAGCTCAGAGGCTACCTTTCCCAAATCGTCCACTATAAACAAAGCCACCTCGGTTCCTCTGGCTCTTTGTATACAGAACAGAACATTGGAGAGAACTGATTTACATTGATGACAATGGTTTTTCAGAGCCAGGCACTAGTGTTTGTAAGCCTAGGTACTCAAAGGCTAAGATCTCAGGATCCTGGTTCAAATCCAGCCCAGACTGAAGTCAGTGAGACTTTTATTTCCTCTTATTACTTATATTACTCTTATTTGCTCAAGTGTTAACCTTGAGCAAAGAGCTCAGGGACAACTCCTAGACCTTGAGTTCTATCCCCATGACTGACCCTTCCCCCCCCAAAAAAGGTTTTCAGTTTAACATATTACCTCGGCATCTCCAATGATGTCTTCATGCAGCTAGATATGAGGACAGCAATAAATTAAAATTTCTGCAGATAACAATTAAATACTTTGACACTTACCTTGCCCAGATACTATTTTTTTTTTTTTTGTCAGTGGTAGGGCTTGAACTTTGGGCCTGAGTACTGTCCCTCAGCTCTTCAGCTCAAGGCTAGTGCTCTACTACTTGAGCTACAGCGCCACTTCTGGTTTTCTGATGTTTTACTGGAGATAAGAGTTTCATGGACTTTCCTGCCTGGGCTGGCTTTGAACCACGATCCTCAGATCTCAGCCTCCTGAGTAGCTAGGATTACAGGCGTGAGCCACCAGTGCCCGGCTTGGGTAAGCTTTTTATGAAAACATCACATAATCTGGATTCAACCTTAATCAGAAAGTACTGGGGAGCAGGGAGAGAAGAAATGCACTTTAAAATTGTGAGCAAGCTGAGTTGGTTCTGCCTTGATCCCCAATTCTCCTGTGTGCAAGGGATCTTGGGACCTTGCCTCCATCTGGCCTTGGATAGAGTGCAATCTCCACAAGTGTTCTTGTTCCTTTGCTTGGTAGGGGTCATAATTTTTGGTTGTAATTATTTCTCGTCATCTCTACTTATCAGCAACAACCTCATTACCCAAAGTGAACCAGTTAAAAGAACTGAAAACTCAAGCAGAAAGGCCTCTACATATTATTATTTGTGTTTACTGGTAGCTAAGCTCATACGTTCCTGGAAGGAGACCACAGTTTGCTTTCTGATAGGAAAGTCCCCTCAACTCTAACTAGAAGCCATGTCCTAGTGGTAAACCTAATGCCACAGCTTGGTGGGTTTCAAAGGGTGGGGGGATGGCGCTAAGGCCTAGGGATGTAACACTTGAAATGAACACAAGGACAGATTACAAGATTCTTTGCAGAAACCATGGGGATGCTTTCACAGTCTAGAGAGATCCTGGAGAAAAAGGGAGAAGAATCAGAAAGGCCCTGGAGGAGCTGTTGGATGAGTTCCCTGCTGAACTCCACATGCCCTGGGGGGACATCATTCCTTTCCAGAGGGAAAATTACAACAGCCTCTTGGACCACATCAGAAGTATATGATTGCTATTGAAAACACCAGAAACCCTGTTTCCCATCTCTGTAAGAGAAGAATTGTTTTGAAACAAGATATTTGGGGACAAGCTTTACAGAGATTAAATATATATATGTATGTATATATATATGTATATATGTATATATATATATATGAACATTACTCCTATCGATAGAGTCATGAAAGTCAGTGAACATACTTCTCAATCTCCTGATCTCTGAAGAGCCACTCCTTCCTCTCCATCTCATCCATCATCCTCCGCCTCTTCTCATACTGGGAAGTGTCGCTCAGAGGAGGAAGGGTGGCCTCCCATGCACGCTTCTCCCGGGCTCTTTCTATCATCTCCACTTCAGCCAGTCCTGCTGGGAGTCCTCGGCCTGCGGGATGACATGTCACACCTCAGAAGCAAATGGGCTAACCCATGTGCGCTCAGTTAATCATCAGCTCCTATTATCTTCTCTGAGTCCAAGGGGTGTGACAGGATGAGTCTGTTGGGAAAGGTGATCTAGATGCACCTGTGCCACCCATGCCTTGCATTGCCCAGCAGGTGACTGAGCCAGGAGATGTTTCACTTGCTGCTAAGATGCTGGAAAGCATTTAAGAAATACTAAGTGACCACTAACTAACCTTGTATTGGACAAATCCATAGTTTGTCCTAAAGGGACAATGTCCTAAAGGGAAAATATGAGAGGTAGAGAATTTGTTGTACAAAGGTTTAAAAAAATTACTTGTTAAAAACAACAGACAATGAATGGAATAGTCATTGGTTGAGAATTCCTCATCTTTGTGGCCCACAATGCATTGATAACTTAGAATGGTCCTTCATTTCAGGCAGATGGGTGGGGTCATTGGTTATGTCATCTGACCATCTCAGAAGCATGGCTTCAGATCTGATTTCCTTATGCCTCTTTGGACCAAGTGGCAAGCATGTTGAAATGTAACCTTGGTTTACTGACTCAGCTGCTAAAGGAAATGAGAGCTATTTGATCACTGAACTCCAACAAACCAATTTTTGTTACTAGAACTCTACCACTTGAGCCACAGCTCCGTTTCTGGCTGTTTGGGTGATTAATTGGAGATAAGCTGGCTTCAAACTAAGGCACACAGATCTCAGCCTCCTGAAGTGCTAGGATTGCAAGCATGAACCACCAGTGCCTGGATCATTTTACCTTTCCTATAAAAGAAATTAAAAGGCAAGTGGATATTTTTTTATTCACCCTTTTTTCTTATCCCTTTTTCCAAAGGAAACATACAAAGAAACTTGAGGCTTTCTTTCTAGTCAATCTTAGCATTCTATATAGTGGATGTATGGCTCAACAAAAATTCAAAGCCTTAGCAGTTTAGATACAGATTTGTGTATAATGACTTACAATGATAATAAAAACCTGCCATTTTTAAAAGCATTTTCATTGTGTCAACTACTGTTCTCACCCATTTGATCTTCAGCAATTATTCTTACTTAACTAGTAAAGAGACCACAGGGCTGAAAGGTGAAGTAACTGTGCCAGGTCACAGCTGGTGAAGGGTAGGAACTGGATTTGAACAAGGCAGTCTAGCTCTGAGTTCTCACTCAATGCAGTCTACTCCTTTGCTAATAAGCTCAATTGTGAACCAGAAACCCAAACTGCGTTAAACATGAACCAAAAAATGAACTACATATACATACATGGTTCCTCACTGCCTGCATAATTCTAGAACTTGGGTTTTTCGCCCAGCCTTGTTTTCGGGACTTGACCCATACTGACCTACAGAGACCTAAGACCTTATTCAATTCAAGCTATCTCACAGATGGACATTTTTAGAGATTTTGATTAGGCATCCTAATCACATGGGTCCATGTGTGAGCTTTTCTAGGATTTTTAGAGGAGGAAATGCTAACGTCTTATAACTAGCTCATAAAACATGATCGTTTTAGTTTGGGACACTGCCAAGTTTTCCTGCAGAAAGCGCATTTTCGCTCCCGTCTTCTGAGATTCTCTGTCAGCTCTTCTCCATCCTAATGTTTCCTCACATCCTCCCCCACAATGCTTTTGCCTAATCTCTTGCAGCAGTCCTTACGAATAGTTCAGACATTACACATACATTTTACTTTCACAGGAAAAAGAGGTCATAGAAATCTGTTTTGTCGCCTCTATATAATTTGGAGGAAAAGGAAAGATACTAATTTACTGAGGCATAGCTCTAGGGAGAGGAGGATTCGGTTTAGAATTGTTTGAAGATGGGAGTGGGTGGGTAGAGGGAAAGCAGGAGGAAATTAGGGAGCGGGTAACACTGTTTAAAAAGAAATGTACTCATTACCTTACTTACGTAACTGTGACCTGTCTGTACATCACCTTTACAATAAAATTTAAGTTAAAAAAGAAAAAAAAGAATTGTTTGAAGGTAGATGTTATTTTGGGGAAGAAATTAAATCTATTCAGGAATATGAGTTTTCCTATCCGTAAACATGATGTATCACTATTTTAACCGAATTATTGTTTATAGGCTTAAAGAATAATTTATAACTTTTTGCTACAAAGGCTATTAAGCAATTTCCTAATGACATTTATTTGCTAGTCATATGAATGTGACTTTTTTCCCCAACTTAAAAAAATTAGATACTACTCATGCACAGGAATACTACTACGCCTTGTATCTTTATTTTAACATCAGCAATTTTGTGGAGCTTTCTTCTTAGCTCTGGTCATTTATTTTACTAGTTTTAAAAATGAGCATTGTCAGTCAGGCACCAGTAGCTCGTGTCTATAATCCTAGCTACTCAGGAGGCTGAGATCTGATGATCACAATTCAAAGCCAATCCGGGAAGGAAAGTCTGTGAGATACTTACCTCCAATTAACCCCCAAAAAGCTGGACATGGAGATATAGCTTAAGTAATAGAGTGCTAGCCTTGACTAAGAAAAGCTCAGAGACATCACCCAGGCCCTGAGTTCAAGCCACAAGACTGACACAAACCAAAAAAAAAAATGAGCATTTTCTAAAAATTTCAGTTTTGCCAATTCCTTCTAATCCACTCCTCATTGTTCCTTTTATCTTATTGCACTGGCTCAGCAGTTATTCTTTCTCTCACTTTTCATTTTGCTGGGGCTCAAACCCAAGGCTTCACCCATGCCAGGCAAGCACTCTACCACTAAGCAATACTCCTGGCCTTTTCATTTAGCTTTATGAAAACATCTGTAATGCATACCACACATGCAAAAAGTTGCACATATGAGTATCCCATAGAACCAGCACAGATCAGAGGATGACCAGAAGGGACCTCAGTCTCCTTCGTAGGTTCTACCAGCCCCAAGGAGAGCCGCCATCTTCCCACATAACAGACTGATTTCCTTCTGATTGCTTTTGAGTTTTGCACAAGTAGAATCACAGTGCAGTGTTCTTTTATGTCTTGTTCCCTTTACGGAGCAAGTACTGTCTATGTGGGGTTCACCCATGTGGTTACTTGCAGCTCTACTTCCATTCTCATCGATGAGGATAGAAGTAGAGCTATGCATGATCACGTGCATGAATTGTGAATCCATTGCGTGAACACACTGGATTTTATCCACCCACTCTATGGCTGATGGGCATTTGGGGTTTTTTCTACTTTGGAGTTATTGTGAGCAGCGCTACCGTGGTCATTCTTGTACACTTCTTTTGGTGACTACACATAGCTATTTCTGTGACTAGAAATTTGTATTCATTTTTTCTTAGACATATAGCTAGGAATGAACTCTCTTGATTGTAGATTGATTTTTATGTAATGAGCATATTGCATAAAAATTGAAACCTTAGATTTTCTTCAAGATAGATACTTTCATGATGTATTCAAATGTCTTTCATTTTCATAGAGACTTATCTAATACAATGTGTAGATTTGGCCAGGAACTGGTGGCTCATACCTAAAATCCGAGTTACTGAGATCTGAAAATCAGTCAAAGCCAGCCTGGGCAGGAAAACCTGAAACTCTTATCTCCACCAAAAAAAAAAAAAAAAAAAAAAAAAAAGGCTGGAAATGCAGCTGTGGCTCAAATGGTAGAGTGCTCGCCTTGAGCAGAAAAGCTCAGGGACAGGCCCTGAATTCAAGTTCCAGGAGCAGTGTGCGTATCTTTGCCCTTATTTCTGTCTTTGCACTTATTTCTTCATAGCACCTTAAAGGTTATACTATAAAATGTCAATCTGGTATTTTTCCTTTGTGGAAAATGTGACTTTTCCCTCTCGCAGTTTCTGCACTCTTTGTTTTCTCTTTTCTTTTCCACTGTTTTATTTATCTTCGTATAGTTACACAAGAGGGTTTCAGTTTAACATGTCCACTTATGTGCACAGTGCTTCAAAATGGGAGTTGCCTCTCCCATCTTCTCCCCTCCTCCACACCTATACCATCACTGCTTATCTCCTCAATATTCCTCATCACATATGTACTAAGAATGTCATGACTATATTCACCCAACCTTCCTCTTTTCATTTTTTTTTCTTTTCTTAGTAGATATGAATTCTTTTTTTTGGGGGGGGGGTCCGGTTATGGGGCCTGAACTCTGGGCCTGGGCGCTGTCCCTCAGCTCTTCAGCTCAAGGCTAGCGCTCTACCACTTGAGCCATAGCACCATTTCTGGCTTTTTTTTTTCTTTTTGCTTATGTGGTGCTGAGGAATCGAACCCAGGGCCTCTGGCATGCAAGGCATGCGCTCTACCACTGAGCCACCTTCCCAGTCCAGTAGATATGAATTCTTAAAAAGTGTTTCTTTTGGTTTGGTGCCAGTCCTGGGGCTTGAATTCAGGGCCTGAGCACTGACACTGAGTTTGTTTGTTAGTTTGTTTTTGCTCAAGGCTAGTGCTATTCCACTATCCTGCTTCTTACTCAGTAGAATATTCTTTATCGGTGCTCATGCCTTTCTGCAGTCCTGGAAAATTCTTTGCCATTATCTTTCTTTGAATTGCTTCTCGTTCGTCCCTTCAAGCCTCACTGTCTGGAGCTTATTATCCTTTCTCCTTTTCCCTTTATCTTGTTCTACCTCTGTGTGTCGCCTTCTAGAGTTTCCTTCATTTCCACATCTGTTAACCATTCATACGTCTTCTTTTGAGAAATGTCTATTAAGGTGCTTTACCCATTTTTAATTTAGGCTACATTTCCTTGTTACTGAATAGTATGAGTTCCACTGATATTTTGAATGTTAGTGTTTTATCTGATGTACAGTGTGTATATGTTTTCTCTAGATCTGTGGGTTACCTCTTTACCCTGTAAACCAGAGTGGTCAGTGTATGTGTGTGAATGTGCACCAGGAAGTCAACAGCATATCTATCAATGAGCACTGTCATCTCCAAATACTCTAAGATAATTACCAACTCACCCCATGTCAGAGTAGCCAGGGTCAAGAGCTCTGGGATAGTGTCCTGACACACTACATATTCTGGAGAGTAGGGGTCTGTTTGAGTATCGGCATCCCGGTAATCAGTCTGGGTGGCCACTGTAGACTTAAAAGAGATAGGCAGCAGTTGTTCTGTAGTTTCAGGAGTATGGATATAAGGTTCAATCCTAAAAGGAAAAAAGTATTTTAAAATTTGAAACTCATTGTGATTATTTAAACACTATGTAATCATCTAGAAATGAACCTTGGAACTTCACTAAACACACTCTCACTTAGTTATAAATTCAGTTAACCAGGATTATGCCCTCAAAGTCTTGACAGAATTATCTGATTATTCTCACTTCCAACAAGAAACTGAATGGCAATAAATCTGTCACTCTATCTAGACAGTATTTACCCATGTGCCATTGGAAAGGTTTTGGGATAAAGATACTTGCTTTAAAAAAAAAAAATCACGAATCAGGGAAATTGTATGGAAATGTCACAATGAACTCCTCTTGTATAACTATATTAGTTTAAAGAAAATAAAATGGACTTTAGGGTATTGTACAACACTTTTGGACCTATTCATAATTGTTACACACTCTGGTTTCATTGTGCCTTTCAGTTACATACCCAATTTAGATGATTCTCTGCAGAAATATAGAAAGCGAGGAAAGAAAAGCCATGTTTTCTGTGATGAACAAGCAAGTAAGTTCGCTGCCTCTTTCTGAATGATGATTGCAATGATTAATGTTGCTTAACATTTAGAAAAGTTACTGAATCACTTACATAGTATCCCTACTATTTTTTTCAGTAGTACAATTACATAGAGAATTGTTTTCATCTTTTATAGTTGTCTAAATTTTCTAACTAACTATAATCATATATATGTATTGTTTTAAAAACAAGAAAGTGCTGGGTGCTGGTGGCTCACACCTGCAATCCTAGCTACTCAGGAGGCTGAGACCTGAGGATCACAGTATGAAGCCAGCCTGGACCAAATAGTCCATGAGACTCTTATTTCTAATAAACTACCAAAAAGCTGGAAGCAGAGGTTTGGCTCAAGTGGTAGAGTGCTAGCCTGGAGGAAAAGAAGCTCAGAGACAACACCCCGGCCCCAAGTTCAAGCCAGCACCAGGACCAGCACCAAAGTAAATAAATAAATAAATAAAAATACTGGAGAAAAAATATAGCTACTTTCCTTTAAAAAGTAAGTTTTGGACGGGAGATATGATTCAGAGATAAGGGACCTGACTATCAAGTGAGAGGCCTTGATTGAATTCCAACCTCACTACCTCCAAAAGTAGTAACAATAATTTGTCCTACTTGCTAGATCTGTTTAAAACATATCAATAATAAGTTTAAAATGGGAAAAACAGAGATAGTTCTATTTTGAAAAATAGTGGCATTAGCAGGAACATAGATAAGAGCACAGCATAGTCAGGGTTTAAGTCTAAGGAAAAAATGCGTTTCAAGCCACTAAGAAACTTATTTGGAGATTCTACCCATCATGGAGCAAGCACTTTTTCTAATTTTAATGTCAAAAGTGAATTCTAAGTAAATCACTTTTTTAGCAGTTGCTATGGGTTTCTAACGTATATATGAAATAAACATGTTTACAGATTCTTAATGTTTCCAGCAAAATTATTCTACTACAAAATTCTAGTTGAGGGCTGGGAAGGTGGCTCAGTGGTAGAGCGCTTGCCTTGCATGCATGAGGCCCTGGGTTCGATTCCTCAGCACCACATAAGCAAAAAGAAAAAAGCCGGAAGAGGCACTGTGTCTCAAGTGGTAGAGCACTAGCCTTGAGCTGAAGAGCTGAGGGACAGCGCCCAGGCCCAGAGTTCAGGCCCCACGACCGGACCCAAAAAAAAAAAAATTCTAGTTGACTAACATCATTTCAAACTGGCTTTCCATCATCCTAGACTATTATAGTCTCATACTAGCAGCTTGAAGCAAGAGAAATTCTTGGTTCCTAAATAAATAATTACGCATTTGAAGTTACCTGACGAAATGTGCTTCAGACTACACTAAGGCCTACTGAACTCTTCAGAGACAATTTTCTGATGCCTTGGGATCTTTGTAGGCTCCAAGAAACATGTGTAAAAGAAAAATGATACTTTGACACAACTTTCCCTAACTTACCCATTTTCACTAACCTAGTCTTTCACCCCCATTTTGCTTGTCCCCATTTGGAGCACAAAATAAGGGAGAATGAACTATGGTCTTTTCTTTCCTGCCTCTTCCAACCTTGACCAGAACTGAGACACAGAAAAAGATACCTGCTTTCTGTTTGTTCTGCCCCTGCTACATCACATGCTCCAGCTGTGGAACCCTTGCATGTCACACTTTGTGCTCACCCCAGGCCAGGTGCCAGAAGCAGGTACTCTCTACCACACCCACCATCTTCCAGATTCTCCCTCCCAGCCCAACAGCACGAAAAGGTGCTTCACACACCTAGCAAATCCTGTTCTGTTACTATGAGTATTATCATTGAGTATTCTGCACAGTTACATTTCTTATTCTCCGTGCCCCTGTGCATTCATGGGATTCAAAGACTCCATCCAACAGCCAAGACGCAGAGAGGTGTGGCTTCAGGACAACCTGTCCCAGCCACACAAGATGCAATCTTCCCTACAACCAAGACACCCAGTCTTGCCAGAATTCCAGTATTCACTTCATTCAATGATACCAATTCATTCTTTCAACCTTCCAAGAGAAAAAGAGCTCCGAAGGCCAAATGTCATTCTTTAACTCTTGAAGAGAGTCTCTATGACTTATGACACCGTTATAAAGAAGGGGTTGGGAAGGCTGGGTGATCATCACTGCAGGCCTTTAACTCCCTATAATCTATCTACTTAGCAACGTTTAAACCTCCATCAACGATGACCTTAAAGCAAGTGATCCACTGAATCTGCTTTCAAAGAATTACCAGAGGATTTACAAGAAAATCACAGAATACTTCCCCCTTCTCTCACACATACATCTCACAAGATTCAAGTTCACAGCTGTCTCTAGAGAAGCTGGCACCGCGCAGAGCTGCTCCATCTGGGGACAATAGGAACTCTGTTCTCAAACTCAGTTTTAAAATCTCCAGGGAGAAGTATGATTGAAATTGGTATTTATTTTAGAGATTAGAGACATTTAATAACATGTGTTGTATTCATATTCAAAGATGCTGTCTATCATTAGGAATGAGGGTTGTTTTTTTTTTTGTCAGTCGTGGAGCCTGAACTCTGGGCCTGGGTGCTGTCCCTCAGCTCTTCAGCTTAAGGCTAGTACTCTACCACTTGAGCCACAGCGCCACTTCTGGATTTTTCTGCTTATGTGGTGCTGAGGCTCAAAAACCAGGGCCTCATGCATGCAAAGCAAGCACTCTACCACTGAGCCACCTTCCCAGCCCATGAATGAGTATATTCTTTAAATACGTCGTTGTGTTCAAAATTTGAATTTTTAAAAAGACTAGTTTTCTAATCGTTTAATGAATGCATTGGATTACTTTTTCCCTTTTAGAATTGTTCCACTAAAATGTACTCATTACCTGGCCTCTGTATGTTATCTTTCTAATGACAATTTAAATTAAAAAATATTAAATCATATTAATGTATGAAAGAGCATAGCAATAACTAGATTGTTAAAAGCATAGGCTGCCTCGCTTGCTATCTTGCTCTGAAATTAATTTGTCCCAAATTCAGTCCTGTGCTGTTCTTCCTGTGTAACCATGAGCTATGCTTTAACTATCACTTCTTTCTTTAACACATGTGTAGGTCAAATGATCAATTATAACATTCTAGCATTCCAAAAATATCTCATGGCTGGTTTATTTGTCTGAGTAAACATTAAAAGAATTGTCAAGTAAGTATGTGTTCTAGGAAAGCAAAAGAGACCACTTAAAACGTGTTTCCGGGGGAGAGGAGGGCACAGAATTTGAGGGAAAAGGATGAAAAATGCAGCAGTAGAGCACATTGGACATTGATGAAAGTGAACTATGCAACTTGCAGGTGAAGATGGGAGGAAAGGAATAGGAGAAAATGAGGGAACCGATGACAATCTACAAAAGGAAATGTATTTATTACCTGATCTATGTAAATGTAACCCCTCTGAATATTACATCTATAATGACAATAAAGTGAATTAACTTAAAAAAAACATGTTTCCAACTCCTTTTGTAAAACAACTGCTATGGTTTGATATATCCCACTTCACAGCGCTGGGAAGGTGGCTCAGTGGTAGAGTGCTTGCCTTGCATGCATGAGGCCCTGGGTTCAATTCCTCAGCACCACGTAAGCAGAAAAATCCAGAAGTGGCGCTGTGGCTCAAGTGCTAGAACACTAGCCTTGAACCTTGAGCTGAGGGACAGTGCCCAGGCCAACCGACAAAAAAAAAAAAAATCCCACTTCACAAATCATACTTTATTCACATTCTAATAATATTAAGGTTGGGCCTTCTTAGCCTCCAGAACTATGAGAAGTAACTCTGTATTACTGAACACATTACCAAGCCGGTGGTGTTTTATTATAGCAATGCAGACAGAGAGATCACAATAAGAAATACATTTTATATCACAATCTTCTATATACATATAAACAAAGGCATATATTTATCTTAAACGAAAAATATAAAAAACAACTTGTCCTCAATCTGCCTGATACTTTGGTTATTTTTCTACTATTCTTTATTTATTTGTTTTTGTTTGTTTTTAGTGTTGCCCATGACCTCATAGAAAACCAATGAGCTTGAATATCCAATATTCAACTTTGGCATATTGAAAATATATTAACTCTGTAATCAGTAACATTCAAACTTTAGCATATGGAAGACCATTGAAGGGCTGGGGAAATTCTGGTTTACCTTGGAATGGTTTGTGATCCACAGCTTGAAAAAATATTGACTCAGGAGAACTATCTTCTGGGAGAAATATGAAAAGAAAGAGTAAGTTGAAAAGAGTTTTGAAATAACAGCCACTTACTTGGTTGTTGCCAGCATATAACTGAGTGGTATCTTTTGAAGAAATGGGAGGAAAGGCCTGGAAGGAAAAGGAAAATACAAAGTGTGATATTGTTGTGGGTGTACTCTGAGCTTCCTGCTAACTTTAATATTGTTTCTTAAAAAATCAGTGAGGTACATTATAAATAGATTAAAAACAACAGCAAGAAAGATAAAACCTCTTATGTCACTCTCTTGGGGTTCACTTCACTTAACATCAAGTTATATGTCATGTGGTACATAGCTTTTGACTTCTTCTGCTTGTCCTAGATGTATACTAGTTATTGCAGATAAGGGAAACCATGGGACCTATGTTTCTTTGGGTCTGGCTTACTTCATTTAATATAATTTTTTTCAAGTCTTTCCATTTTCTTACAAATGGGGCAGTGTCATTCTTTCTGATGGAGGCATAGAATTCCATGGTATATATATATATATATGTATATGTATATCACATTTTCTTGATTGGGGAAAGGAAATAACAAAATGCTGAAATAAGGATACAGGTTGACCCATTGTAACAATGAGATGTGCAGGACACTATGTTGAAAATGAACTTTACAGGGCTGGGAAGGTGGCTCGGTGGTAGAGTGCTTGCCTTGCATGCATGAGGCCCTGGGTTCGATTCCTCAGCATCACATAAGCAAAAAGAAAAAAGCCGGAAGTGACGCTGTGGCTCAAGTGGTAGAGCGCTAGCCTTGAGCTGAAGAGCTGAGGGACAACGCGCAGGCCCAGAGTTCAGGCCCCACGACCGGACCCAAAAAAAAAAAAAAAAAAGAAAATGAACTTTACAGCTTGGGGGTGGTTGTGGGGAGTGAGGAGTTGGAGAGGTGGGGAGGGAAAGGGATGGTAGGGAAAAACAAAGGAGGAGGTAACAATGCTTGATAAGAAATGTACTCATTACCTTGCTCATGTAACTGTAACCCCTCTGTACAGAATTTTTACAATAAAAAATATAAACAGAAAAAAAGTCAGTGAGGTCAACTGTCCTACATATCAGTCATGATCAAACTTTAGCATCTATAAAACCATAGCAGAGGGGGTGGGATGAGGGTTTCTGGGTTAAACACTTCCTGGTCTATCCCAGGAGGCTTAGTCAATGTGTTGTCTTCTCTGCAGGGGATGAGCAAGTCACACTGTCGGAAACTGCTCTCCACTTGCCCTTCAGCTTCCATTAGTCCCCAGCAACATCTCAAGTTCCATGAAACCTTCTGAAGCTCCACATGGCTTAGTTTTAATGCTTCTAAGAACTGAGTAGACTATAGTTAACACTGCAATAACATTTCTCTGAAAAAGTTCAGCATCCAAAAAAAAAATATTCCCATAAAGAAGTTGCTCTTAATTTTTTTTAATGTAGCTTAAGAATGTCCTTTCTAGCATTGTACTAATCATCCAGCTTCTGAGCTTAAGACTCCTTTGTATGAATAATAGAAATAAATGTGTTTAAAAATTTAAATGTTTTATGTACTTTCTAATGAAAGGTTATTCAATGAGGTACCAAGACAGTTCTATTGATCTGAGTAAGGCCTACAGAAAAATCCTCACTTTGTTCTCATTTGATTTGCATATATGATTATCCAAGAGTATTGGTCACAAATGAAAGAAAGTGAATATTTGCACTATGTTGATTTGGCAACATTTACACAGAGAATCAACATTGTTCAGTGTAACACATTTAACAAATATCCCTATAGGATGACCTCATGATATCAGTGCCATGTCGCCTTTCATTAGATGACTTGGTTTTAGTCTCAGTAGTTGCAATGAGTCCCTGTAAAGTCAGGCTGGCTTCATTGGAATTCCACCTCTGCCACTAGCTAGCTTCCAGGACACTGACCTGCCTATATTCCATCTCCATTTCAGCTTCACTATTGGTGAAATGGGGCTAATACAAACTATCTGACAGTGCTGTTGGCAGGATTACCTTAGATATGCTAACCATATCTAGTGGTGCATGGTATATCACATGCAGTTAGAACTCATAGCTGCCACTGTATTGCATAGAGCTTTTTCAACCAAGAAAGGGCTCAAATGTTTATTAGGTATTATTTTCTACCTTTCAAAGTATTTATAGCGATTCCTTCCAGTCACGTCTGGATCTTCATAAACTTCTTTAGGTATCTGAAAAGAAGTGTCAGTTCTAAAATGAAGCAGGAAAACATTATTCAAGTCTATCATTTCCACATATAATTTCCACTTAATATTTTTATGTCTATATAGAATATTCCATACTGATAGCAAAGTCTGCTGTAACATGTGTTTAAACTAGATCAAAATACTCCCCCCCCCACACACACACACCACACCTCCCAAGCCAGGAAACCAGGGCCTACTAAGAGAAAAGAAGAGAGGAGAAATAGAAGTGCCCACTTTCAATTAAAAGTACACAAGAAAAACAGTTTCAAAGTAATTTTGATGTCCACGTTGGAAGACATTCTTATTTGTTAATTTACTAAACATAAACTTGCAAGTAATTTTAAAATCAAGTACTTTATATGAGATTTATTACTAAAGGTGTTTAAGCTATCTGTCTCAAAAGATATTTTAAGCCTGGTACCTGTAGCTCACACCTATAATCCTAGTTACTCAGTAGGCTGAGATCTGAGGATCAAAGTTCAAAGCCAGCCCAGGCAGGAGGACCATGAGAATCTTAACTACCAAAATAAGCAAGGTGTTTATTGAGCCCTGGCTCAAGTAGTAGAGCACTAGCCTTGAGAAAAAGGCTAAGAGACAGTGCCCAGGCCCTGAGTTCAAGTCCCACCAAGACACACAGACACACACAGACACACACACACACACACACACACAAAGATAGTTTGCAATCTCTAAGTGGATTAAAGGAACAACTAACTCAATCATTCATGTCTTTGGTGTCTTTGTCATTTAGTATACATATAAATATTTATGCCAACCTTCTGAGAATGTCTACCAACCAACAAGTATATAACCCTTGCTCTTTAATCAGGCTTGTTTTAGGCAAGGAAGCTTATTTGCCAACTGTATACTTTCTAGTCATGTAGAGTAAGTAAATAACAATTTTTAAAATAATGTGTTCATTAAAAATATGTGCTTTTAGAAGCTGGAGCTTCCCAACACTTACTCAGCCATCTTGCAGACAGCTTCTTTCCGTTTTACCTCCTTTCCCTTCCATTCTCCCCTGATAAATGGTGGGACCGGATCTACATTGTTCCAATACAGAGAATATCTTGGATAATGGATCAGGTTGCTGAACATGGCTCTAAATCTGGGAACTTTTTTCTAATATTGGGAAGGAAGGAAGGAAAAAGTAAAAATCATACCATCAGATTTTCTTAAGTATTTAATTTACGTTGTAAACTTCTCAAAAAAAAAAAAACAACAGTGTATATAGCACAGGAAAAGGAGCCATTGATAGACATATAGAAGTAGTATGGCATAGTGGATAATGCCCAGAATCCAGAGCTTGAAGGCAAAGGCAGGAAGATTTCAAGGTAGAGGCCAACCTGGGCTACATCGCAAAACCTTTTCTGAAACAAACAAAAAACAAAAATGTCTAAAATGTCATCCAAGTTAATTTGTGATAATGGCAGTTTATGTAGCAAGGGCCAGAACTAAAATTACTTCTAACTGTATATGTTTCCAACACAGGCACAGATGCATTTTCCACTGAAATAACTTAGTTTATGGGTCCTTTATTTTCTATTAGTAATTTCATCTTCACAATAGGACACAAGTATTAACATACCTTCCACCCAAGTAATCATAATATTCCTGCAGGATTAGAAATTCAATGTATATTTCGTGAGTAGTCAATCTGATTCATGCAGTTAGCTGAAGGAGATGACTCAGCTTTATTAAATTGCCTTGGTAGCCGAATTAGACTTACCATTCTGCTTCGAATCAGGGTGGCTTGAATATTTGCCTGAACGTGGTTTTTTTCACTTGACACAATAAATAAAGGATCTGTGGAGCAATAGAAGTAGCATAAGGAATAGAACATATCTAAACCTATAATGAAAAAAAAAAGTCAAAGCAAGTAGTCCCTTTCCTTTTCCCATGGTCTCTCTCTACCTCCCTTCCTTCCTTGTTTCCTTCCTTCCTTCCTTTCTCCCTCCCTCTTTTCCTTCCTTCCTTTTTATTTCTTTTCAAGATGAAGGTCCAGCTATGTTGCTCAAGTTGGCCTTGAACTCCTAGACTCATATAATCATTCTATCTCAGTTTCCTGAGTAGGCAGGAATAGATATGTGTTACCTTCCCTAGTTCTTAATCTCTGAATTAGAAAGAACAAGTAATCTTTATCTCTGCAGCAGCTATGGCCGGGTTATTCTGACTCACCTACCAGGAAAGGTCTGTGACATACATTTCTTTCCTGTCAATTCAAAATTACAGAATTGGAATGTAAAGAAAGGCTAGCACGTTTTAAGCACAACATGATCTCTTTTGCTTCTCAGCGAGAAAACTTTCTGGATCTGGGGAGCCCAAAAAGTATTTAAAGAGGATAGCCCTTGTGTCTATGCACTGTGGCTATTTACAGGTGGAGGGATACATGTAGTTCATTTCACATTCAGAGCACTGGCAACATGTAAACAGCATGGCCCCTCAGCAGAATTGGTAGATGCAATGAGCAAAAGTTATTCTCTAAGAACTAAATATTTGCAGGCTAGAAAGGTGGCTCAGTGGGAGAGTGCTTGCCTTGCATGCATGAAGCCCTGGGTTGGATTCCTCAGTATCACATAAGCAGAAAAAAAAAAGCCAGAAGTGGCTCTGTGGTTCAAGTGGTAGAGCACTAGCCTTGAGCTGAAGAGCTGGACAGTACCCAAGCCCAGAGTCCTTAAGGTTGTAAGTACTATGTGTTGTCAGTGAGCTTCATTTATCTCTCCAAAACAAAAGATTAACTTGCTGTTGTAAGTAGCTGCTTATTAGGTATAGCTTTAATGATGACGAGTCTTGGTAACTGATTATGCCATCTATTAAAATCAACTAACTGGGGACTAATTTCACAAGCAGTCTTCAGATCAAGATTTGATTTCTTTTTTTTTTTTTTTTTTTTTTTGGGTCCGGTCGTGGGGCCTGAACTCTGGGCCTGGACGCTGTTCCTCAGCTCTTCAGCTCAAGGCTAGCGTTCTACCAATTGAGCCACAGCGCCACTTCCGGCTTTTTTCTGCTTACGTGGTGCTGAAGAATTGAACCCAGGGCCTCAGGCATGCAAGGCAAGCACTCTACCACTGAGCCACCTTCCCAGCCCAAAGTCTGTTTGTTTTGTTTTGTTGGGTCCGGTCATGGGGCCTGAACTCTGGG
This sequence comes from Dipodomys merriami, assembly GCF_024711535.1. NCBI lineage: Eukaryota > Metazoa > Chordata > Mammalia > Rodentia > Heteromyidae > Dipodomys > Dipodomys merriami. The sequence goes on from NW_027203381.1 coordinate 74,487,821, forward strand.
CCTGGGCGCTATTCCTCAGCTCTTCAGTTCAAGGCTAACGCTCTACCACTTGAGCCACAGCGCCACTTCCGGCTTTTTTCTTTTTGCTTATGTGGTGCTGAGGAATCGAACCCAGGGCCTCTGGCATGCAAGGCAAGCGCTCTACCACTGAGCCACCTTCCCAGCCCCAAGATTTGATTTCTTAAGTAGACTTACCTCTAGGGAAACAAACTAGACTAAACCACTTGGTGACATATATTTCCTCATAGAAATTAAGAAAATAGTATTGTGACTTAGATTTTTTTTAAGTTGTGTACCTAAATTAAAATTGTGTACCTAAAACCAAACACAATTTTGAGGTGACCAAACAAAAACAACTTCCTAGATGCTGTCATGGGACATTCCCAACAAGTTTGAGTAACAACAAGTCTCAGGTTCTCTCTTCTTTTATTCGACAATACTTATTGGATGGCTAGTAGTCCTAGGGGCTTGGAACATGTTACTCCACAAAAAGATTTGAAAAACCCAAACTTCATTAGGAGAAGAGAGACAATAAGCAACAAGAATAGCAAGCTAGAAAATCCTACAATATGCTTAGAGGTAGAAAATAATAACTGTTTTAGAAGAAGAGGGAATTGGATTAAGGAAAACAGTTGCAATTTCTAATTAGGATGAGCAGGACAGGTTCACTGAGAAGTGACAAGTAAAGTGGCTTGCAAGTGAGGAAGATATTTTTATGGACATTTGGAGGCAGAGTGTACTAGGAAGTTAATAGCTAGAGGGAAGGACAAGAGAGAGACTGATAAGTTGAAGAACAACAAAGAAACCAGAACAAATGGAGCAGAATGAGAAGTCAGGTAAGGTGTCACACACCTGTACTGTAGTCTCAGCTACTTGAGGAGTGAAGACAGGAAGATGGAAAGTTCCAGGCCAACCCAGGCAAAGTTAGTGAACTAGGGGGCACTTGTTCAAACAGTAGAGTGCTTTCTGAGCTTAATCCTCTGTACTGAAGGGAAAGAAAAGGGAATGAAGATGGAAAGAATTACTAGTAGATGAAAGAAACAAGGGGTAGATCACCTAGACATGGGACTTTGTAGGAGAAAGGAGCTTGAAAGTTATCATAGTTGTGCCATGATCTCCATACCCACCCCCAGCACAGTTCCTTCTCTCAGATGGAAGTCTGATGCAGATCATTGGCTGGTCTTGAATAAATCTTCTCTGTTAAATTTTAGCTAAGATACAGAAAGACTCTACAATTGGTGGTTAGCTTTAAGATAACATTACATAGACAGCCGCAAAGCCACTGTCCTAATAATAGAAAGTCAAATGCAAGTGGCTTCTTATCAAATGAAAGAAGGGAGCAGATGCACCAAAAAGAAAACTGGAGCTTCATCATATATATGAGGCTAGCCAGCTGCCAGTGGCTTATGCCTGTAAACCTAGTTATTCAGAAGGATCGCAGTACAAGGCCAAATCAGGCAGAAAAAAAAATCCAAGAGACTCCATCTCCAAAAGTAACCAGCAAAAAAGCTGGGCTAGAGGCATGGGTCAAGTGGTAGAATGTGTCAGACTAACAAGTCCTGAGTTGAAACCTTGGTATGAAAGAAAAAAAATGCACCATGGTCAATTAAATCTGAATTTCAAATAAGTAATCACTAACTCTTTAATACAGATACATGAGATGAAATTTCATACAAAAATATTATGTTATTTAACTGAAGCTCAAAATTTAATTGCACACCCTCTATATTTATTTGCTCATCTGGCAAGCCTGTGAATTAAAGACAATAAGGTCAAAGAACGAAAGCAGGAAAGAGAGCCCCTAGTTCCAACTTTCCCTGTCTGGGTTTTAGACTGCTGTGTAGGCTTTGCTTCCTGGCCATGAGTCAAGTGAGACTGGTTTTTTTCCATTGTATAAAATTCATTCAGGTTGCTCTGAGTGGATTTCTGTTCTCTGCAAGGGACATTGAACTGTTTCTTTTCTCTGTAAAAGAAACATGGCCTAATAAATTCTGTGCTTGCTGTTACTGTAGAGGTTTATTTGCATTCCCAAATTACCTTGTAAAAATAACATGGATATGTTTACAGAAATTTACTGATTTTCTTTTATCAGATGAAATGAAGAGTGAACAAAGAAGAACACCGACCAGAATATGTAAGTAATCATTACAATCCCTAATGCAGAAAATGCTTATCCAACAGCTGCCCCTCCAAAGTAGACCCTGGGAATTCCAAAGGTGACATTACACGTTTGAAGATAAAGCAAGGCTCCGGTGACAGGCAGCTGGGGACTACTGAGGGCAAAGTTGGAAAATAGCATGCTTAACTGGTTACACGTGTTAAAACAGAAACTTTAATAGTCGATTAATAATCATAAAGTATCCAGTATTTGCATCAGTAGTAAAATTGGCTTGAAGAGGCTACTAAAGATGAATCCTTCAGGAACTTAAACATTCAGGCAAAAGAGCCCACAAATAGACCATCAAGGCATTAAAACAAATCAGGACTTTGCTTGCCTTAGAGGAACCGCTGCACCTAGTTTATAAGCAATGTGTTGATGGATAAGAAGGAGGAAGTGGGAATCCACTAAAACAAACGTGAGGGAAAGGGTCACTTCTTTACCAAGCGCATCAAAATTGGAGCTGCCCCAAGAATGGGAGCAGGAAGATCGTTTTCGTTGGGCATTTGATGAAGTTTGAAAGGAGGGAATATTGCACGAATCTCCAACTCTGCTCAATCATTCCATGCTTTTTGCACACCAAAAGCTCTGGACTAAGGCTTCAGGAAGATGGCTCAGTGCCGAGCAAATGATCAGGAAGAGTGGGTGACGAGGAGTAACAAGGCGGCCCCGCGTGGGGCTTGGAGAGCCACCAGCGGCTTGGCTCCCCAGGCGCCCCCACTGCGTGGTCCCCGGGCCGGCGCGGAGCTGCCCCATCCCACGAAGGACAGCCTGGGGCAGGGCAGCCCCTCTGTCCAGAGGCTCCGTGGTCCTTCGCGCCATCTGCAGGGCCAAGTTGCCGAGATAGGAGTTCTGGGGCAGCCCTTACCGTACAGGAAATCGTACATTCGATTGGGCATGTGTCCTCTGCCAATGGACCTCCCGAAGTCCAGGTGTGGAGCCTCCTGGGGCCGGTCCTTGGGCTGGGTGACGGTCATTGTGCGTCTCATGGTGCTGCTCCTCGCCTCCCGCCAGCAGTAGTGAGTCCTGGCAGCGGTGTGCACCGTAGCTATGGTAACCACGGCAGGCGCTCCCGGGGTGAGGGGAGGGACGTCGGGGGCGGGGCCGCCCGAGGGGCGGGGCCAGGCCGCCGGAATGGTCCAGTGGGGAAGAGAAATGTTGGGCCTTGGTTGGCCTTGGACATTATATTAGATCAGCTGGGGAAGCTGTGACATAGTCACTGGTTCTGCTTATACAAATTATTGATTCTAAAAGGACGTACACGTGTATTCATTGAAATATGGTAGATTCAGGGTAGAATCCAAACGATGTAATTCCTTAGAAAGGCTAACTCGCAGTCCAGCAAAATTAACACCAGGAAATGAGTATTCAAAAGGTAGGGGAAGGGGGGTGGAATCAAGAGGAGGAGTGTAGACAATGAAAAGGAGAACCGGGAGAGAATGGAGTCATGAGATTCAAGGTATGCCCTTCAAAATTAAGAACCTTGCGGGGAGAGGGATGGGTGGAAGTGATAAAAGGTGTGATGTTAATCAATATGCATTTACTCATAAAACTGCTTTGTTGAGTGGCAATTCCTTTGCTCAACTACTTAATGATAGGTTAATTAACTAGTTCATTAATTAAAAGTAAAGATAAACAGGGCTGGGAAGGTGGCTCAGTGGTAGAGCGCTTGCCTTGCATGCATGAGGCCCTGGGTTCGATTCCTCAGCACCACATAAGCAAAAAGAAAAAAGCCAGAAGTGGCGCTGTGGCTCAAGTGGTAGAGCGCTAGCCTTGAGCGGAAGAGCTGAGGGACAGCGCCCAGGCCCAGAGTTCAGGCCCCACGACCAGACCCAAAAATAAAGATAAGCAAGTGATTCTGTGTGTGTGTGTGTGTGTGTGTGTGTGTGTGTGTGTGTGTGTGTGTGTGTGTGTGTGTGTGTGTGTGTGTGTGTGTGTGTGTGTGTGTGTGTTGGTACAGGGGCTTGAACTCTGAGCCTGGACACTGTTCCCTGAGCTTTCGTGCTCAAGGCTAGTAGTGCTCTACCACTTGAGCCAAGCTCCATTTTCCACTTTTTGGTGGTTAATTGAAGATAACAATCTCAGACCTTCCTGTCTGGGCTAGCTTGGAACTGTGATCCTCAGTCTCCTGAGAAGCTAAAATTACAGTCATGAGCTACTGGTGCCAGTGCAATTCTGCTTCTAATAATGAACCTCCAAGTACCTATGTTCAGAATGAACATTTATCAACATTCTGACAGTCTAGTTTCATCTTTCCCTCCCTGTTTTTCTAAAAGAAACCCTAATCATAACTATTTGCTCTTAAATTAATCTGCATCTCAAATTGGTTTTTTGAAATCTCTATAATAACCTTCACTATTGTTATATATTAAAGAAATACTTGTGGTCTAATAGTACATATGTAAATTTTCCCAGTCAAATTCAAAATGTCTTTTATTATTGCTTTGTTCCATTCAAGAGAATCATTTTTTAAAGTCTTAAAGAATATTTTCAAGTTACATTTGATATTTCTTAAATCTTTTTTTTTTCTTCTAGAAAGGTTAATTGCTCGAAATTATTTATTTTGGGGTTTCTTCTATAGAGTTTTTTTTTAAGCCAATTCAATGGTTATCCTGAAATATAGATCATAGAGGGAATGCTGGATTTTTTTTTCTCTTAAGTATCAAATTCAGAGAAATGGGTCAGTGCCCTAGCAAAGACCAATGTCAACCATAAAGTTTTTAAAAAATATTTTTATCTTGAAGCAGTACACAAAGGAGCTGCCATTAACAAAGCAGTTTATGAACACAGTGCATCTTGATCAATGTCACCCTTTCCAACGTTCTCACCCAGGCCTCTCAACCCACTCCATTTTTCTTAATTTTGTAGGATATGTATTGAAATTTTTAACCATAAAATTTTAATCTGTTTAGTATCTTACAAATGCTTGAATTTTTGCATATCTGATATTTTAATCAATCATTCTGGTTATTCTTTAGGATGTTCACAATATCCTCTTAAGCTAGTGGCCTTCCTTAAAGGTGACTTCTTTGTCTTTTTTAATGTGAGTTTTAGACACTTCTGGCTGAGTTTGGTGATCTGCTTCCCTCAGCATGTACCTGGTGTTAACTGTCTCTATTCCTGAAATTCTTAGGGATTTTGCAAGCTGGCTACTCATTCTGTCACCTCTAAACCTTTGTACAAGCTGGTCCTTTCATCTAAACTACCTTTTCCTATTATGCCCCTGACAAAGATTTACCTAGCTCAACTTTAGGCAACCTCCTAAACCTTGACCCCTGACCAGCTGTGCACTTCCTTGTAAAATTCAGCTTTAGTGAAGAGCCCTACTAAGTCAGTTTGGCAGACCCAGACCTTTTTGTACTCTGCATACCTGATTGTGTTTCTCACCTACGATCACTCCCCAGGTGACCTAAACACCATGGCCTGCCTTTAACAAGAATGCTGGTAAGGCAGTGTAGCCAGAATCCTTCTTGTTCCTTGTATTAGGGTTCCTGGGCGCTGGTGTGAGGCAGGCCATCCCGACAGTGGAGCGCAACTTGCCTCATAGTGAACAGGAGAGAGAGAAAGGGAGAAAGAGTAAGGCCTACTTCCAGAGACCTCCTCCAAAGAGTCCCCACCTTCTACACTTTCATACCTCCCAACAATCTAATCCGATTTTGAATCCATAGATGGATTAATCCTCCCCACGGAGGAGGACCTATGGTCTAATCAATTTCCCAATGCCCCACCTTTGAACCTGGGTTGCACTGGGACCAAGCCTTGCATTGGGAGTGAGAAGAACTTTCTTTCCAAAGCATAACATTCATCTAAAGTTTCCTCTTAGTAGTTTTCCATCCACTGACCCCTGTTCTGTTCGTGACCCCTGTTCTGTTCCCACTTGCCCTTGCTGGATTCACAGTTAAATCCAATGTGTCTCCCACCGCAATACCCTGCTGCAGCAATCCTTATACCTATCACAATGGTCCTGAATAGAAGCTAGTTACTGTGCAATAAACATCACTGCATGTTTTGTTTTTTTAACCTTCCCCAAGACTCACATCTCATTTTGTGTTTCTTTGCCATTTCTCCAACCCCCACTAATAGAGTAAGATGCCATTCTTACCAATAGTAGTGACTACCTTCTGTTAGTAATTGTTTCCAACTCTGTTCCTCACACCTTTTGAGTTCATTGAAAGTACAGGCCTCCACATGGTTTTTGTTGCTGTCATCTTGTTTTGTTTTATTGTCAGTACTGGGTCTCAAACTCAAAGCCTTGTTTGGCCTTTTCTGTTCAAGGCTGGTGCTCTACCACTTGAGCCACACCTCCACTTTGGGCTTTTCTGCTGGTTAATTAAAGAGTCTTAAGGCCCTTTGTTCCCATGGCTGGCTTTGAACTGTGTTTCCAGATCTCAGCATCCTAAGTAATTAAGTGACAAGTGTGAATACTTGGCCTTCTTTTTTTTGAACCTTTGAAGTACCTGATATATGAAAGTTGGGGGAAAAAAACTAAATGGATAGATCTATCCATTTATTAAATACATTTCCTGAGAGTCTACTAAACAAAATAGTATTGAAAATTAATTTGGACAGGTCACTGGTAAATGGAGAAAGCAAGCATAGAGGAAAATAAAATATAATGGTCTCCTATTTTTCTGTGGGTGAATATAGCTATATTTCTCAGGGCCCACGTGTCTTTGTTAGAATGGCCTGTGCTCCTGTCTTCCCCCAACACCCAATTCCATAGCGCTTCATCACCCCAGCACAGGTAAAACATTTTCTTCAGGAAGAATTTTCCTCACTCCCCCATGAGATAAATTATTATACAAGAGCCTGCACTCTCCACAAAAACATTGAAGGACACTATGATATGGCCTTGATTGATTGATTTGATTTGATTTTGTCAGTCCTGGGGTTGAACTCAAGACTTGCACACTGTCTCTGAGCTTCTTTTGCTCAAAGTTAGCCCTCTATCACTTGAGCAACAGTGCCACTTCCAGCTTTTTCTGTTTATGTGGTAATGAGGAATCAATCCAGGGCTTCATGCACACTAGGCTAACACTCTACCACTAATCCACCTTCCCAGCCCCACCTTATTTATCTATCTATCTATCTATCTATCTATCTATCTATCTATCTATCTATCTATCTATCTATCTATCTATCTATTTTGTTGGTAGTGGGGCTTAAACTTTGGGCCTGGACATTGTCCCTAAGCTCCTTTTGCTCAAGGCTAGCATTCTAACCCTTGAGCCACAGTGCTTCTTCCAGCTTTTTTGGTGATTAATTGGAGATAAGAGTCTCAAAGACTTTTCTGCCACTAGCGCCCAGCTTCTTGATTTATTTGTATGCCATTCCAATGTTTATGTTTACTTATTTATTTAATTTCCTCCCATTATAATGTAAGCTCTGTGAGACCAGAGATTCAAATGTCCTGTTGACCCTGAATCCACCCACAGCTTTCAGGCTGAATGGGCCATGGGCCCATTCCATGGGCCTCCACTTCTATCTCACTGTCCAGGGCATAGCCCCACAAGCTTTAGGACCTAATATCTCAAATGGCCAAGCATCATCTAATCAAATTTAATTTCTCTTGAGTAATTTGTGACATTTTCTTATACTGTAGAGACTCTAATACAGTAATTTACTGCATAAGCTTTAGAATTAGACTTCCTGGGTTAAGTCTAAAGTTAGGTCTAAAATTTACCATGTAGATGACTTTGGGCAATAAATACCTATGTGGATCACTTTTCTTATCAATAAATATAGCAGTAATACCAGAGATCATAATGTCTACTTAGAATACAATCTAGTAGATAGTACACGCTATAAATATTGACAGTATTCTTCCCTAAATACAACCATCTTACCATCTTTTCCCTTTTTGTCATTGCATATCACAATGATTCCATTACCCAGGACTAATATTGGATATTTATCTTAAAATCTTGGAGCATACACTAGACAAATGTAAAGGTAAAAAAAGAGGAATGCCTGTCAAAGATTCAATGCATTTGCTTAAATACATATTCAATACACATGCATTAACTCAGTAATTTTTAAAATATAAGAAATAGAATACAAAACAAAACTTCCACTTCAATCTGACTCACACTTTTAACATTTTACAGGTCTTTTAAAATTAAGGTTTGATTTTTTTATCTTGGTAATTTGTGGGTGTTCTGAATTGTGGTTTATGGACTCAAAATCTAGAATTGAAGAAATTTTGTGCAGTCAGGAATCAAAAGCAAACATATATGTGTGTTTGCTAACTTCTCTTCCTTTGTGAATATATTTTATGCAGTCTTAGGCTTACCTTTAGATAATTAATCTGCAGTAGACAGGCTCTTAAGGGGACCCTCAGCATTCTAGCCTCCAACTGACAGCCAGCCTAAAGCGAAAGTCCACAGTCCTACAATAGCAAAAAATGGAATTCTGCCAACAACCTAAGACTGAAAACCTATTCTTCCCCACTAGAACCTCAGAAGAAACCAGTCTCTACCAGTCTTCATTGCAATCTTGTGGACTGCTAATCAGAGGACCCCCCTGCCCCCCCACACACATACTATGTCCAGATTCCTGGATTGTGAGAGAAGTTTTTTGTGTGTTACTACTAGCATTGTGGTCATATTATTGAACTAGCTCAGTATTCTTGGGTTGTTAAAGCAAAATGCTATACACTGAGTGGATTCAACAATAATATTCACATTTCTGGAGGCCAGGAAGACCAAGGTCAAGGTGTTGGTCAGTTCTGTTCCTACTCTTCTTGGCTTGTACATAATTGCTTTCTTCCTCTTTTTCCTATCAGCCGAGTAGAAAGGATGGGGAGAATTCTGGTCTCTTTCTCTTCTTATAAAGGTGTTCACCTGCTCCTGGGCATCCATCTTCATGACCTCCCACAAGACCCACCTCCAAATACCATCAATTTGGGACTTGAGCTCCAATATAGGAATTTGGCGAGAACACAAACTAAGTCCACTGTAACAACAGTAAATGACTAATATGCAGTCTTTATAAAATTAGCTTCTGTGTCATTTAGTCAACTTGTATAAAAGGAGCTTTGGTACCCAAGAAGGGGCCTAGTTAAAAACTTGAATTGAGATGAAAGTTATTTGGCGCTGTTGGGAGAGAGTTCTCCCGGGGTTTTTGGGGTCCTGAATGCCTGGTGAGGCAGGGAGCGCCACCTGTCCTGTTTCAATGTGTGTGGAAGAAATGAGCCCAAGGTCTCCTTTTGCTTAAAGGGAGATACTATCTCTTACCTTCTGCCCATTTGGCTTTCCTAAGTTCCATTTTCCTCTTGTAATGCAGCTCAGGCATTGTCTGGCCTTTTCCATACCACCCTGTGGGAACTGGTGCTTTAGGAACTGGCGCAAAACAGCTGCTGATCCTGCTGCTACTGTTGTTAGTAATAAACTGTCTTTTATCTGTGACTCTAATTTGGTGGCTGCCAGCAGTCATTAAACTGGCAAACAAGTAAAATCTCAGCTTCTTCAGGAACTTGAAAAGCTGTAGAGAATGTAAGTTAACACATATTTACCCAGGAGGAATTTTAAAGATCCCCCCAGAAAGGTAGATATGTAAAGACCATGCAAAAATGCAGAACCTGGAAAAGCTGTTGCTGCTATTGATGCATAACATACTGCTATTATTGGTCTTTTATATAAATATAAATATATATATATACATATATAATTTGAATTTTTGGAAACTTTAGCTGTGCTGTCAACTTTGGAAAAAGTATCTCAGTTTACCGTGTTGAGTTGGCATTGTACAGAAATTAATAGCCATATTGGTCTAGAAATGTTAAACTTAATTTTTTTCCATTTGTACAGGGGTAAACGCACTGTATTAAATATGTAAGGTCTTATCTACGTGGGTTTGATTACAGAAACTAATAAAGTATTCTCTAAATAAAAAAAAAGACCATGCAAAAATTACTTCAATTAGTTTTATAAGTAGGTTATACAAAGTTAACCCATGAACTAGGCAAATGAGAATTTAAACCTTGTAATTCTTCTCTCTCGACAAATGGTGTCACTCCTTCTCTATCAATTTCAACAACCCATCCTTACTTGTAATGCTCATTCAAATCAGAATTGAGAAATGAGAACTTTTTTTTTCTTTTTCTGTTGGTCATGGGCCTGAACTCTGGGTGTGGGTGCTGTCCTGAGCTCTTCAGCTCACGGCTAGCCCTCTACCACTTGAGCTACAGCGCCACTTCCAGCTTTTTCTGCTTAGGTGGTGCTGAGGAATCGAACTCAGGGCCTCATGCATGCAAGGCAAGCACTCTACCACTAAGCCACCTTTCCAGCCCCGAGAACTTGTTTTTTTAACAGCATTAACCAAACTACCTTCATAAATTACACTCATAAAATAAATGGTTGAGTCATTTACTATTTAATCTCCATATGCTGCCTACTTCCAATTTGATCAATAATTATAGCTCTTTAAAAATTGTATTTTTTTTCTTGGAGGCAACAGGTTATTGAGATTTTTTCCCTTGGAGTGGAATAGGAAACAATAAATTCCATGTTTTATATTCTCACTTTCCCTTTAATACCAAAACAGACCTTCCAACAAGTCTACAGGAAATCAAGCTGAGCAAGATAAGTAAGTAAAGCATGATGGTAATGTGAAAATCAAAGTTGACTGTGAGGCTTACTTAGTCAAGAATTAAAAGGTAGGGCTGGGAAGGTGGCTCAGTGGTAGAGCGCTTGGCTTGCATGCCTGAGGCCCTGAATTCGATTCCTCAGCATCACATAAGCAAAAAGAAAAAAGCCGGAAGTGGCGCTGTGGCTCAAGTGGTAGAGCGCTAGCCTTGAGCTGAAGATCTGAGGGACAGCACCCAGGCCCAGAGTTCAGGCCCCACGACTGGACCCCCCCCCCCAAAAAAAAAGAATTAAAAGGTAGAAGGAAAAGTAAAGTGGGGGTTGGGTATAGCCATTCTAAAACAAGAAGATAATTAAGTGGCTTAATATAAGTGATTAAATTTGGTCAATGATTAATGTCAATCTCAACTCTAGTAACTCCTTAAATTCTCTTGGATATTCTTCTTCCTTTTCTTCCTTGTTCATTTACTATAAATAAGAATTCAACAATACAAGTAAATACAGATTAGTAATTAATTTTAAAATAAGAAATAGTCAAATGAAGTAGGATAGTAAATAGAACTTAGGGAGATGTGCAAGTTCTCAAGTTATAGGACCTTAAACAAGTCATATACATCTCTGAACCTCATTCCACTCATCTATAAAAGTAAATTATTTCAACTGCTGTGAAGATAAAATGATGACTGATGAAACCAACAGACCTTGTACAGGGAAACTGTTATGAATAAAGGTTATGTGGTTTCAACCGAATACACATTCTAAGTGAATACTTTTTAATTTTAAAAATGTTTTAAAATTGTAAATATTTCAAATGTTTTCTCACAACTAGCATCTATTTGTTTAACTTTTTCTATGGTGTCCCATATAAAATTCCAAACTTTTACTTTGGTGCAATTAACTTCACCAAAATTTACATTTTAAGTTTACAATTTGTGTTTTTGAAATGTAAGTAATTCCTACCTCTCAGTTTAAAGATATACTACTCTGCTTTCTGCTGTTAAGCTTACTCTTATCTTTTATACAGTAGGTCTTTAGTATATCTGCAGTAGCAGTGTCAATTTTTCTCCAGATGTTAAGCCTATTTTCTTTTTCTCATGATTTATTGAATCATATGTATTGTATAGTTTATAAGTGATGTTGATGGTACTAGGTCAAGAAGCACTATTCGTGAAGCAAGATTTTAAACAATGTGATTGTACATCTAGTTCAAAGAATTGCTAACAGTGGATGACAGTGAAGTTAGGAGAGCATTGACAATGTATATCCTACAAAATTAAGAAGAGTGAGGGAAAGAATACACAGAAGAAGGATGGATAAGAATGTTAAAAGGAATGACATTGATCAAGATATACTCATAGACCTCTTTGTTAAATGCCAATTCCTTTGTATAACTGCCTAAAGATAATAAAAATAAATTTAATTTAATTTTTAAAAAGGAGAATATTGCCGGTCATCAGTGGCTCATGCCTATAATCCTAGCTACTCAGGAGGCTGAGATCTGAGGATCGTGGTTCAAAGCCAGCTCCAGCAGAAAAGTCCGTGAGATTCTCACCTCCAATTAACCAACAAAAACCGGAAGAAGCACTGTGGCTCAAGTGGTAGAGTGCTGACCTTGCGTTGAAAAACTCAGGGACAGCACCCAGGCCCAGAGTTCAAGACCCACGACTGACAAAAACAAAAACAAAAAGGAGAACATTTGGGTAATGTCATATTAGTCAACATATAAATCCAAAATTAAACAAAAATCATGCTGATTAAGTTTTCTAATGACAAAATGAGTATGAGTGAATAAATTGGAAAATATACATGTAGAAAATTACTCTCTGCAACTCCATTCACAGATACCCACAGATTCCATGAGCTGAATCTCTGAAATATAGAAACACACTGGTTAGGGGGTACATTACTTCTGAGCACCCCAAATATCTATACCTTGCAGTCCTGCTTTTAAATATGAAAGGCACGCATGGTGACCTACGCCTGTAATCCCAGCTACTTGGGGTTACTTGCGATACGATGAACATAATTTTATTTTTTCCTGCAGAGAATTGGCTGGCAAAGGGAATGCACGCCACTTTTATCCCACTTTCCCATTGTGGGAATTCAATTGTCACCATCAGTTCTCTGCAGGAAAAAGAAAACAAAACTGAATTATGCTTAGTCTATTGCAAATAACTGGTGCAACACTACTCGGGCACTAGTTTACTTATCTATCAAACCAAATTCAAGAAATGCCAAGGCGAGGGAAGTTCTCCATTTTACTAATTGGTACATGAGTGAATTAGTATATTTGAATAACCCATACTAAAAGCAGGTGGAAGTCATAACACATGACTGAGGATTGAATACATCCAACAGATTAAAAGACTTTTTCCCTGCCAATACTTGTAGATTGTTCAAATGTCCTTTCTGCTCATTTTTAATTGGGTCAGTAAGAAGCAAGGAGGGTCAGCTTTCTTGGGCTTCAGTTTCCACATTCCTGGGAGGTAGGGGGGTTGCGAAATCTCTGCAGCCTTACAGTTCCCCAGTTAACATGACCAGAGGGGGAGGGGGGAGAGGGGGAGGGGGGAGAGGGGATGAGGGGGGGAAGGGGGAGAGGGGGGAAAAGGGGAGGAGAGGGGGGAGGGGGGAGAAGGGAGAGGGAGAGGGGAAGCGAGAGAGAAAGAGGGGAAAGGGGAGAGAGGAAGAGGAAAAGAGAAAGGAAACAGAAGAGAAAGCTGCGCATGCGCTCTCGTGAAGACCTAAATCCCGCCTCTTCCTCTTCTCCGCCGACCTTTGGCCCCGTCCTCTGTGGGAGAGGCCGGACTTCCTGCCTCCTCTGGGGCGACTGCGGAAGTGGCCTGTGGGTCGGCGTTTGCCGGGGCTGGGAGAGGTGGTGGTGTTCACGCTCACAGCTGCTTCGGTCTGGAAAGATGCCGGGTCTGGCGGCCGCGAGCCCTGCCCCGTCTGCGACGCAGGAGAAGAAGCCGCTGAAACCCTGCTGCGCCTGTCCGGAGACCAAGAAGGCGCGCGATGCGTGGTCAGTGCGGCGCCGGGGCGGGCGCCCGGCCTAGGCCGCCTCTGCCCCTGCCCTCTGCCCTCTGCCTTTCGCCCCCTGCCCTCTGCCCTCCGGGGCTGTGAGGCTCCCCAGAGTTAGAGGGCCCCGTGGGTTTTCAAGTCAGCCGATTTGTCTGTCTGTCCACGGTCTGACCCGACGCCCAGTTGAGCCGGGGGGAAAGACAGAGGGACCCGAGAGAGAATCAGGTCGGCCCTGGATACCTCCCACGAGTAGCTCGTCGGCATCGCACGTGCTAAGCACTATGCAGAAGTCCGAGGACGCGATCGCGTGTGGAAAGCGTTACCTGATCTGAAGGAGCTTAGAAAGGCACACCTGTGATTGCTATACCACGAGCTAAGGGCTAGATATGACAAGACCAGAGTAAAAACTGGACGCTCCCAATGGCTCCCTCCCCCACATACCTACAGATCATACACTCCTGAAATAGTCTCCCTCCACCGTGTGTGTGTGTGTGTGTGTGTGTGTGTGTGTGTGTGTGTGTGTGTGTGTGTGTGTGGTCCCTCCCCCCACTTCCCCCAAGGCTCACTCTCTATAGCTTGAGTCACAGCTCCACTTCTGGCTTTTGGGTGGTTATTTGGAGATGAGTCTCACAGGCTTGCCCACCTGTGCTGGCTTTAAACCACATCTCATTTGTAGCCAGGATTACAAACGTGCGCCACGGATGCCCGGCTTCTCCTTCAACTCTTTTAAGGCAACCAAAAGATAAAAATCAATTCACCATTGGTCAGAGATGGAAGGAGGAAACCGGGAGAAAGCACAGGAAGAAGTGGCATTGTCCAAAAAAAGAAATGAACTCATTACCTGATGTATGAAATGGTAACCCCTCTATACAACACCTCAACGATAACAATAAAATTGTATTTTAAAAGATCATTTTACCAGTCCACAATGTAGGTGATAGGAACATTTTTCTAGGTTTTGTTTGTTCTTGCTTAGAGTGTCAGTTACCGAACAGATCTCATCGGAAAGATACCTCAGATAATGTCCCTTGTCCTCATAGTAGGAAAATAGAAAAATAGGGGGAGGGCAACAAACTCATAATTGGTATAATTATGAGAAGTAATAAGATTTTAGGAGCCAGTGCTTTTTGATAAAAAAAAAAATCACAGCACTTGCCAAATAATACTTAGATGGAGAATTCAGACTTCATGCAGTCTGATGCTGAAATTGCTGCAGTGGTACCAGTAAGTGCTTATTGAATCTTTGGGCCAAATGGCGTTGTAATTAAGAGCCTAGGATTCAGAGTCAGGTTTTGACTCCTGATCTGCCAGCTTGGTGTCCTTGTGCAAATTATTTAATAATGTCTGACTCATGTCTGTAAAATAGCCTGTTAATGTATCTGCCTCCAGGCTTACTGTATAGGTTTACTAATACAAACCACATCAAGGGCCAACCAATTTGGGTGTATGTAGCCTTTATAAAGGAACAATGAATGCTGTTATTTTTGTAAGGAGCTCACTATCCCCAGAAGCCTCTCCCCAGCAGGCAACCCTTGATCTACTGGAGGTTGGGAAAGACTTTAATGAAAGGAGAAACTACCTCCTTCCTTAGATTGTTTTTACATGGATTGCCTCAAACTTCTTAGCCTGTCAAGAGGAGTCCGTTTTTGTAATTGAACTTGACCTCACTTGATTGTCTGCTAAAATTAAATTTACAGGCCCTAGAAATAAAGCTCTGTGGGCCTAGATTAGTTTTTGGTGATGCTTTGTTTTGTACCCCCTTCCACCAGACAGGGTCTCACAAGGTACTCCAGACTAGCTTGGAATTTGTTATCTTCTTGTCCCATCCTCCTGAGTGCTGGGATTACCACCACACCCAGCCCCCTACCAATGATTTTTTTTAATCATCAAAAGTGGATTTAAACTTACATCTTGGTCACCTGATGGTTAGAACTACATTTATTTAGGCAAGTTGGAATGTAGGACAGAAACCTAAAGTTAATTCATCTGTGATAAAAGAAAAAGTTAACCTCTTCTCTGCCTTTCATTTAACAAAAGATTCTAGTTGATTTATGTCATTATGGAGTAGTGTTCCTTAAATAGGATCTAAAGGTAATATTTGATATGCAGAATCATTTCTTCTGATGAGATTACTCACTTTCCCCAAAACTAGTTCTGCAGGTGCTGGGAAAGTGGCTCAGTGGTAGGGTACTTGCCTTGCATGCATGAGGCCCTGAGTTCAATTCCTCAGAAAAAGCCAGAAGTGGCACTGTGGCTCAAGTGGTAGAGCGCTAGCCTTGAGCTGAAGAGCTGAGGGACAGTGACAGTGCCCAGGCCCAGAGTTCAGGTCCCATGACTAATTTAAAAAACAAAAACAAACTAGTTCTGCAGAACATCTTTTCAGGCATGACACTACCACAGAAGCATGTAAAAGCAAAATTATTTGGTATAACAGCATTCTTTTAAACACCAGCCGCCCTTAACCATGTTCTGCTTCAATCTGTCACGATACTTATTAATGCCTTCTTAGGGCTGGGAAGGTGGCTCAGTGGTAGAGCGCTTGCCTTGCATGCATGAGGCCCTGGGTTCAATTCCTTAGCACCACATAGGCCAAAAAAAAAAAAAAAAAAAAGCCAGAAGTGGCGCTGTGGCTCAAGTGGTAGAGCGCTAGCCTTGAGCTAAAGAGCTGAGGGACAGCACCCAGGCCCAGAGTTCAAGCCCCATGACCGGACCCCCCCCCAAAAAAAAAATAATGCCTTTTTTAAATAACAAGATCACTTTGCTTTATAGCATCATTGAGAAAGGAGAAGAACACTGTGGACATCTAATTGAGGCCCACAAGGAGTGCATGAGAGCTCTGGGGTTTAAAATATGAAATGGTGAGCATATTGCTTTAAATTTTTCAATATCATTTTACAGATTTAGCAACCTTTGGACAATAGGCTAGTTAAAAGATACTTCAGCTGGCTAATCTAGTGTGTCCATATTGGTTAAAATAATAATAATAACTTCAGGTTCCAGTGTGGGGTAAAAATGACAGTAATAAGTTGCAAGCATTCATTCAGTGAGCTTATATAACATCATTCAGTGAGTATGTAACTTTCAAGGGTTTAACAAAAGCCTTTAGAGTTAGGTTATAGTCAGAGGAGCCATAGGAAGTTCAAAATACTCCCATTTTTTTAGTTATGGAACTAGACAGAATGTTCATTATTTCTTCTAATATGGGTTTTAGTAAATAGAAATATTATTTTCTGCAAACAAAAATGGAATTGTTGTGATTTCTCTCATTTCATCCTTTAATAAAACTGAAACAGACTATTTTAAAAGAATTTTGAATACAAAATTTAGTGATAAAAGAGACTTTCAGTGACTGCATTTTTAGTTAAATCTTAATAGCTAGGTGTGGCTAGTCATCACTTTGTTCTTAATTCTATTACTTGTAGAATGTGTGTGTGTGAGAGAGAGAGAGAGTGAGAAAGAGAAAGAGAAAGTTTTGGTCATTGTTTCATACCAACTAGAATGTAAAGTATAAGAAAGAGTTTACAGGGGCTGGGAAGGTAGCTCAGTGGTAGAGTGCTTGCCTTGCATGCATGAGGCTCTGGGTTCGATTCCTCAGCACCACATAAGCAGAAAAAGCCGGAAGTGGCGCTATGGCTCAAGGGGTAGAGTCCTAGCCTTGAGCTGAAGAGCTGAGGGACAGCACCCAGGCCCAGAGTTTAGGCCCCATGACCAGCAAAAAAAAAAAAGAAAGAGTTTACAGGGCTGGGAAGGAGGCTCAGTGGTAGAGTGCTTGCCTTGCATGCCTGAGGCCCTGGGTTCAATTCCTCAGCACCACATAAGCAAAAAGAAAAAAGCCGGAAGTGGCGCTGTGGCTCAAGTGGTAGAGTGCTAAGCCTTGAGCTGAAGAGCTGAGGGACAGCGCCCAGGCCCAGAGTTAAGGCCCCATGACCGGACCCAAAACAAAAAAAACAAAGAAAGAGTTTACAGCTGGGTGCCGGTGGCTCACACCTGTAATCCTAGCTACTCAAGAGGCTGAGATCTGAGGATCTCGGTTTACAGCCAGCATGGGCAGGAAAGTCCATGAAACTTTTGTCTCCAATAAACTACCAGAAAACCACAAGTGGCGCAGTAACTCAAGTGGTAAAGCGCTAGCCTTGAACTGAAGAGCTGAGGGACAGCGCTCAGGCCCAGAGTTCAAGCCCCACAATCAACAAAAAAAAAAAGAGTTTACATTCCCATTCCACTCACTATCATATCCTGACACGTGTAAACCTACCTACATAGTAGGTACTCAATCAAGAATTATTAATTAAATGTATGAGGAAATGAAGGCTTGTAGTAATGAAAGGACTCCTGAGGTGGGTTAAATAGGACCAGAACTAGAACCTGTGTCTGGACAGACTCACTCTGCTTTGTGCCTGGTCCTAAGATCCACCCCCACTGCTGCTTATAACTAGTGATAGCTGAGAGATAATACCAAAGCCACATTCTGATTTCGTAGTGATATAGCCTGGCTTCTTTCCTTCTCACCTCCTTGCTGTCTCTCTGGAATTTCATGTACAGCCAGGCTTTCTCTAAAGTATAAACAAGGGAGGATAAGCGTATCTGTGCAGTAGAATATAAATATCACAGTTGCTTGACTAGACCATGGGTTGATTTTCTCACATAATAAAATCCAAAGAGTAATTTGGCTCTTCATATCTTTTTGTTATTTTTTTTTAATTTTTAATTTTTATTTTTTGTCCGTCATGGGGCTTGAACTCTGGGCATATGGGCACTGTCCCTGAGCTCTTCAGCTCAAGGCAAGCACTTTACCACTTGAGCCACAGTGCCACTACCAGTTTTCTGGTAGTTAGTTGGAGATAAGAGTCTCCCGGACATTCCTGCCTGGGCTGGCTTTGAACCACAGTCCTCAGATCTCAGCCTCCTAAGTCACTAGGATTACAGGTGTGAGCCACCTGCACCCTGCTTCTTCATGACTTAATATAATCCACCTAAGGGGGAAATTTTTTTTTGAAACTTAAAAAAAACTACTTTCTATATGTAATAAGTAAAATCATAGACTTGAAATAATAAGCCATTAATAACTAAAAGAAAAAGAGTAGGGTGAAGGAGAAAGGCTGTGTCCCCTCACTGATAACAACTGTGCCTAGTGGAAAACTGTCTGGGCTGCAAGTCCTGGGGCTTCATTTGGTTCTCCTGTCTACCAGCAGGTTTTTACTCCAGTGGTGTTTAACTTACATCAAGACATGAACCTCTGGTTGCACTTTTTTTCAGTTAGGAGCAGAGAGCTTTAGTATATTTTGTGACTCAATATATAATATGGTAAATCTTTTAGTATATATAAATGATATACTTACATGGCAGTTAATGGTTACTTAAGTCCTATGTTGGATAATTTTGTAAAATAGTAAAAAATGTTAATTTCATAAGAGGCAAGAGATTTATATGATCTGAAGAGAAACTAGAGTATATAAAAGAAATGTTAATTTAGTTTCTTTTTTTCTTTTTTTTTGGTCCTGTCGTGGGGCCTGAACTCTGGGCCTGGACGCTCTTGCTCAGTTCTTCAGCTCAAGACTAGCGCTCTACCACTTGAGCCACAGCGCCACTTCTGGTGTTTTTCTTTTTTGCTTAGGTGGTGCTGAGGAATCGAACCCACGGCCTCATGCATGCAAGGCAAGCGCTCTACCACTGAGCCACCTTCCCAGCCCAGAAATGCTAATTTAGGAACAACAAAAACTTTTGCACTTCCACATTTCCAGCCTTAAGCCTTTCCTAAGTGTATGGTTTTGAGCTTTCTAGAACTGGGAGTTTAATCTTAAATGAGTCTTCCTATTAAGTCAAATAAAGAGAACACTAGATGATGGTGCATTAGACTTGAATTGCCTGACCTGACTGTTATGCATCTTAGGATTGGGAGTGGAAGAGAGGTATTTGGAGAGAAGCCTGGCGCTGCCAGACTACACCAGAACCCTGTGTTCAGTTACTCTCCCTTTCTGATCTTTCCAAATGAATTTTTAATGGGTTGTCCTTATTTTGCCCTTGAGATTGAGGGTAGTAACTTTGCACAGGAAGTGTTTTGTGTACTAAATTGACCTTCTGCCTTCTACTTCCTGGATCTTTGCCAAATGTTTTTGATCAGCAAAGACAGGGATTTGCAAATCTGTTCTGTTGAATGTTGTAAAAATAAAATGTCTTAGTATTTTTTGGGAGATATCTTTGGGGGAAAAAATAATCTTTTACCTCAACTAAAGATTCTAAAGATTAAATGATGTAATGATAGTATCAGGAAGTTTTTAATTAGGGTAAACTAGAATTTTAAAATGTAGATCTATCATGACTGGTGTAGAGTAATTATGACAATTAGTTAATAATAACTTGACTGAAGCATTTGTTTCTAGTGGTCTTAAGTCTGTACCTCTACAGATCAAATCTGATGTTTGAAATCTGACTTTCTAAAATAAATCTTTTCTGTAGGTGGCCTGCTCTGTGAATGAATAACCCCAGAAGAATGAAGATTAAATCATTTTGGGAGTTGTTTTGTGAACTTTGATAAATGAATAGAGTATTTATAATTTATTAAAGAAAATGTCCATGGTGAGAAATCTTCAGGCGTATTTCTATTTGTATTCCTCACATAGCCTATGTATCCCCTGAAGATTGTATTACTCTTTAAAGAGTGTAATCACAAATCTTGTGACTAGAGTTTCTTTTGTCTGTTGCGGTGTTATTCTAGTAACAATAGATATTCATTGTTAGCAGAAAACAGATACTTTCTCAACCAGGAAAATCTCCACAACTAGGTACATGGAATCTGAGTGAATATCCTTTACCAATTCAGAATGAGTATGGCAGCAATATCCTTTCATTTATGAGTCATATTTTGCCAGGCTTGAAGGTGTACCTCTGTAATCCTAGCACTCAGAAAGCTAGAAACAAGAGGATTCCAAATTCAAGGCTCGCCTGTGGCACTTATTGAGACCCTGTCACCAAAAGAAACCCTGAACACCAGGGTTCAGGAAAAAGATAACACATATTTTGTTTTTAGATTTTTTAATTTTAATTTATTCTGATGTTTACTTGGGATTAACCAAATGGCCTTACCCATGTGAGGCACATCCCACCCCTTTATTTTTAACTTTATTATTAAAGGCAAGAACTGGACAAAACTTTGGTCTTATTATCTAAACCAGTGTTGTTCTTTGCTAGTTCCCTCATTTGGAGAAGTTGCTTAGACTTTGTACCAAACTAGGATGATTTGGTTTGAAAGATCTCAACTAGGGTCATTAATGTAATGTGAATAGTTACATTGTAGAATGGACTAAGATGAGAAGTTCAGTGCCTAGAGATAAGATAGTTATTATTCAGAGGCTGGCTTTGAACTACAGCAAACAGGTTCAACAGCTGTCTATGTGATGTCAGGTAAGCCACAGTATCTTTGAATCTGCTTTTTTTCATCTGAAAAGAAATAATACCTTAACTTAAAAGATCATGAGAGCCCAGCACCTGTGGCACATGTCTGTCATCTTAGCTACTTAGCAAAATGCTGATATTAGAAGGATCACAGTCAAAGCCGAGTAGGCAGAATAGTTTGAGAGACTCTTTCTCAATGAAGACTTGGATCCAATGGTGTGCTCCTGTTATTCTAGCTGCACAGAAAGCTATGAATGCCTGGGCAGAAAGTGAAACTCTTTCCACAATAACCAACAAAAATCAGGACTGGAGTTGTGGCTCAGAGGTAAGAATGTCTGCCCAGAGCTGGGCTCCGGTGGCTTACACCTGTAATCCTAGCTACTCAGGAGGCTGAGATCTGAGGATTGCAGTTCAAAGCCAGCACGGGCAGGAAAGTCTATGAAACTCTTATCTCCAATAAACCAGCAGAAAACCGGAAGTGGTGCTATAGCTCAAGTGGTAGAGCGCTAGCCTTGAGCTGAAGAGCTGAGGGACAGTGCTCAGGCCCAGAGTTCAAGCCCCATGACCGACAAAAAAAAAAAAATGTCTGCCCAGCAAGCACAGGGCCCCAAGGTCAAACCCCAGAGTACCACCATCAAAATAAAGCAGTGTAAATACTAATTAAAATAGTATATAGCTGGGTGCCAGTGGCTCATAACTGTAATCCTAGCTACTCAGGAGGCTAAGATCTGAGGATCATGGTTCAAAGCCAGTCCAGGCAGTAAAGTCCATGAGACTTTTATTTCCAGTAAACCACTCAGAAAAAGCTGGAAGTGGTGCTGTGGTTCAAGTGGTAGAACGCTAGCCTTGAGCACAGAGACTCAGAGACAGTGCCCAGTCCCTGAGTTCAAGACCCAGCACCAGGAAAACAAACAGTGTATAGAAAGTATTTGGTACAGTAGTAGCATTTACTGTTTCAATGTCCTATAACTTGATTCTTGTCATGTTTTTACTTGACTGTTCATTTGTATTTAGTACTTTTTAGTGAGCACAACATAATTTATAGGGAATTTTTCTTTATAAAGAATCTTAGACTCTCCAGTATAAACCAACTTCCTACCTGGTATAGATTCTTGATAGATAGTCAATTTGTCCTGGAACCATAAAAAGAAACAAAGATCCATAATCTCTTAATTCATACATGCTATTCTGGGCTTTTCCTCTGCATTTTTATTTTATTTTTTTGGTGGAGGGAAAGTGGGGAGACAATCATAGTACAGTCTTATTACTGTAGCCAAGGCTGGCTGGAGCTCCTGCCTCAGACTCCTGAATGAGAGGATTCCATGCATGTG
Source organism: Dipodomys merriami (assembly GCF_024711535.1). Lineage (NCBI taxonomy): Eukaryota > Metazoa > Chordata > Mammalia > Rodentia > Heteromyidae > Dipodomys > Dipodomys merriami. The sequence goes on from NW_027203381.1 coordinate 74,510,305, forward strand.
CCATCATGCCTAGCTACATTTATATATTTTTAAAACTGAAATGGAACAGTTTTCTATATTTTCTAAATAGAATCTATTTTTAATGAAATTGGGACATTGTCTTTTCCCCTCAGCATGAGAACAGCTTTACAAAGGTGTATGTATCAGCAATGCATGAATCCCCTCTAGCTTACCATCCTGGAGCCATGTTTTCTAGGATACCTGCTATGTGTCAGCTGCCCCTCTAGAATTCAGTCTGGAAGATAATACATATCAAATACATAAAATTCTGATTATATATACATATATATATATGGTTGTGTTTTGCTGGTTGGTTTTATAAATACAAAGAAATCACCCCTAAAGCCACCAGTCTATTAAAGGATTACTTTTTGTTGTCTTTCCAGTCCTGGGGCAGTGCCTAGACTTTGTCCCTAAGCTTCTCTGCTCAAAGCTAGTTGTACCAGTTAGAGTCACAACATCATTTCTAGCTTCTTGGTAGTTAATTGAAGATAAGAGTCTCATAAACTTCCCTGCCCAGGCTGGCTTCAAACTGTGATCCTCAGATCTCAGCCTCCTGAGTAGCTAGGATTATAGGTACCAATGCCTAGCCAAAAGGACTACTTTTTTAGTGAACTTTTTATACATTTTCCCTGCATGTGTGCACACGCGTTGTTTTTGTTTGTTTGGGGGTTTTTTTGTTTTTGTTTTTTGTTGTTTTTGCTATTCTGGAATACTTGTACAGTGAAATATCATAAGAAAGCCTTATAAGTGTCCTTTCCTAATCACTAAGCTAAGGATGAACCAGAGGTTGCAGGTTTTCAAGGCTTTTGATGAGAACTGCCTGAGTGATGAATAGGAAGATAACCATCCACACTTTAGTATCTAGGAGTTCCTGTTTCCATCAGTTCCTGCCAATATCTTGTTTGTTTGTTTCTTTGTTCTAACTTTTGCCAGTTAGTCTGCTTGGTTTGCAAAGGAACTAAAGCAACCCTCCTTGGCCTTTCCCATAGTTGGAAATAATCTTACAAGCCTGCTCAAAGATGATGTGCAATGTTCTAGTAATAATGTTAAACGATTTGAAAAATGAACTATGAGATGATAACCACATGCTGCTACACCCCTGTGCTACATCACTGTTAATATTCAGTCATTCCTGATCTGAGTAAGTTACATTTACAGTCCATTTCAAGTAGTTCCCTTTGTGTCACCGTGAAATGTTTAGAAAGTTAATGGAAACAGGCCCATATCCTTAGGCAAAGGCCTAGGGTTACCATTTACGAGGTTACCATTTTCTAGGGTGAGGCTTGTAAATAGAATCCCCATTTACAAGAACAAGTGTTCAAGTCTTGGGCAAAAGGGAATCATCCTGGCCAAATGGCTACTGATCTGGGATATAAGTCTAGATCATTAGAATTTTTTTAATAACCATACTAGATGTCCAACATAAAAAAATCACCTATTTATATGTTCATTTAGTATGTATTAGTGAAAGTTGAGTGCATGCAAGAACAGTCCTAGGTGTTGAGTATTCATGGGTGAATCAGACATACATGCTGTCCCAAGGAGATGAGAAGCTGGTTCTTTCACTGAGTCGCACCACCAACTATGTGGATAAACATGAGCTCTGTGTTCAAAGAGCTTATAGACTGGTGGGTATATGAATATGATCCATTAAAAATAACATTGAATATTTGATGCTATGATGGTTATCCAAGATACTTCTCTCAAGTGTTCACATTTGACTACCTTTCTTGTCGGTCATAGGGCTTGAACTCTGGGCCTGGGCACTGTCCCTGAGCTCTTAAGCTCAATGCTAGTGTTTTCTGCTGGTTAGAGATAAGTGTCTCATGGACTTTCCTGCCGAGGCTGTTTTTGAATGAACAGTCCTCAGATCTCAGCCTCCTAAGTAGCTAGGATTACAGGCATGAGCCACTGATGCCCAGCTGCCTAGGGTTTCTTTAGCTGTAAAACTATATATATTTTTTCATCTCAGAGCTTGCTTTTCCAAGACTGATGAAGCCAAGTTGGGCTTTCTTGTTCAAGACCAGCAGAAGAGGAAAAACATTCTCCAGGACTCTTGAGACGCTCTTAAATCTGGTTGAGCTATATTAGGTTATACATACCCTTATGAAACAATAAAATATGTGTTAGCAGAATGAATAATGCTACTTGATGTAAACAATTCATCCCTTAGATCTTATTATATACCTGGGAAACACCGAAAATCTGTTACAAAGGGGGAAGAGGTAAATAGATACTGAGTAGGAAACCATTGTCTGCAAAACTATCTTGTTCATGTAACTACCAGGTCATCTTGAATAATAAAATTCAGTTCCTCTCATAGTTATCTCAAACTTTAAAGAAAAAATTTTAGAGCTTGAGTTGCCTGATACTTAGGTAGGTGTGTGTGTATGTGTGTGTGTGTGTGTGTGTGTGAGAGAGAGAGAGAGAGAGAGAGAGAGAATCCTAAGGCTTGAACTTGGCCTGGGTGCTGTCCCTGAGCTTTTTTGCTTAGGGCTGGTGCTGTACCTCTTGAGCAACAGCTTCTCTTCCACCTTTTTGGTGGTCAGTTGGAGAGAAAAGAGTCTCATGGACCTATCTAGGTGGGCTTCAAACCTTGATCCTTAGATCTCAGTCTCCTGAGTGGCTAGGATTGCCACCACTCAGCTGTAGTTCAGTTTTTACAAAATAAGACAATTAGCAAATGTTCAAAGGACTGTTCCATGAAGAATAATCCATACAGAGACCTGAATCTGGATGCATTTGGTTCCAAGAACACACAACTACCTGGACATAAGCAATGCAGAAGTATAACTTACTCCTCTCAGGAAGTGTGCAGATTGAGAGTTCCAGGTTTATGATAATGACTCGATACATTCTATTTATGTGCTCTTTGTCCTCATCCTTGGGCATGTCTCATGGCCATAGCAACTGCCCAACTATTGCATCATCACACAGCTGAACTCGGGCTAGGCCTCCATAATGTCTAGGGTGGGCTTTCCTGCCACAAGCTTTTCCAATTCTTGCCTCTTGCACTTCATTGGTCACATGCACACTCTTAGTTTATCAAACCAATAAGATGCTGGGCTTGTCTTCTGCACATCTTTGTTCAAGACCTGGCAATAGGTGATTCTTCATCTCCAAAATAACTTGTAAAAAGCAAAGATGAAGACATGGCTCAAGTGATAGAGCCCCAGCTGCGCAAGCAAGCAACTCAAGGCTTTGAGTTCAAACCCCAGAATCAAACAGTTGCAAATCTAGCCTGAATTTCTGACCATGCCTGGGAGATACTGTTTAGCTGTCTGGCTTTATAACCTCTGTCTCATCGCCTACAGCTGCTGCTGCTACTGCACCTATGACAAGCCATTCTCTGTTACTGGAATATACCACCTATTTTTGTTTTACATTTTGTTCCCCCCGTCCTGTGATACTCTCCCCCTAGCTGGGGAACACCTAATCCTCATTTCAGACCAGCTTAAATGTCACCTTCCCTGCAATACTCTCCCTCATTTCTTGGTGCCCCCATCATGTTGTTTGTTTTTTTCTTTTGAACACATTTTATGGGACTGCAGTTCGTCTGGGTCATTCTCCCCTTGCAGACAAAAAGAAAAATCTCTAAACATGCTAATTATCTAAGGTTCATCTTTATATCCTTTGTCATCAGTACACAGTTTATCTTGAAATAAATACTTCCTGAATTGAATCAACTCAATAAATTACCCAATTTCTGGAGGTTTCCTCTCCTAAATATTTTCCAATACACTATTTTCATGTTTATAAATAAGAACATACTATAATATATACTATAAAATTTTCACTTCTATCAAATCTGGTTTTAAAGGCAATGTTTCATTGTATTCTAATCATACATCCTGTCTGATGGGCATGGATATCATATTTATTCTTAACAAATGATTCTTGGACTCATGTCCAAACAGCATATGAAAATCTTGTGTAGTGATAAATGTATATAGCTACATATAAGCTCCCGAAAGCCTTAGTAAGATATTACTCTAACACAGGTGTGTATGATTTAGACTCACACTGACTTAGCGTTAATCCCTCTTTGTGCAGTAGCTCTGTGATCCTAAGCAAACACCTTTTCTGCTAGGCCGGCACTATACCACTTGAACCACATCTCTAGCTTCCTTATCTTCTCTAAACTTGGTGGTTCTATTTAAAAAACAAGCAAGAAAAGATAAAGGAGAAGAGAAGGGAAAGAAGAATAAAAGAAAGGAGGGATGCATGTCTGTAATCTCAGTATTAGGGAGGTTAGAGGCAAGAGGGTCAGAATTTCAAGGCAAATGTGGGTCAGATAGATACTGTCTCAAAAAAAAATAAAATAAGTTTCTTGGGAAGGCATGCAGAAACCAAAGCAGCTTCATAAACATGAGCACCCTCTGCTCACATAATCACATGTGGATTGACAGGGAAGCTCCCTGAGTTCAGTATGGGCAGGCAGGTAAGCAAGCAGTAGAAGGGGTCTGCCTGTCTCTTTAAAGGTCAAGGCCAACTCATTGGGCAGGCTTGCTGAGAAAGATGACCTGCTTTGAAATTCAATCTTGGGCAGAGCCTTGGTTACTTCTCTGCACCTGCCTTTCCTGCTCACAGCTGGCAGGGATGCCAACTCTGAGAGCTGGGGGCATGACTAAGGTGGATGGATGAGCAGCTGCAGCTTATTCAATCATGCAGGTTGGTTGGGAGGCAGACAGGGAACAAAATCAGCACATGGGAATCCCCACACTCCACTGCTCTGATGACATTGTGGTCCATCTAGTGTCATGAGGGAGGCTTGGGGTATTTCTTCTCCAATCAGTCCTTCCCTTTTCCTTTACCACTGAAGTGTGTGTGTGTGTGTGTGTGTGTGTGTGTGTGTGTGTGTGTGTGTGTGTGTGTGTGTGTGTATGTGTGTATGTATGTATATATGTGTGCGTATGTGTGTGTGTGCGTACACACTTGTGTGGTTATTGTGACTTGAACTCTGAGCTCAAGATCTCAAGATCTCACTTGACTTTTTTTTGGGGGGGGGGTAGTTTGGTCATGGGGCCTGAACTCTGGGCCTGGGCGCTGTCCCTCAGCTCTTCAGCTCAAGGCAAGCGCTCTACCCCTTGAGCCACGGTGCCACTTCCAGCTTTTTCTGCTTATGTGGTGCTGAGGAGTCGAACCCAGGGCCTCATGAATGCAAGGCAAGCGCTCTACCACTGAGACACCTTCCCAGCAGTCTCTTGACTTTTTCTTGCTCAAGGTCAGCATGTTATCACTTGAGCAGCACCCCCACTTCCTACTTTAACTGGTTAATACAATTCTCTTAAACTTTTCTTCAGGCTTTCTTTCCCAGGCTGGCTTTGAACCTTGATCCTCAGATCTCAGCCTCCTGAGGACCTGGATGACAGGAGTGAGTCACCAGCACAGCTTGTCATTGTTTGCTTTGAGGCTTCTTTCCCCTAATACTTGTCTCATAGTAAGCATTCAGTAAATATGTGTTGCACTGAAGATTCACTCAGCACACTTGACAATACCTGTTTGGTTTTTTTTTTAAACTGGCTGCATTTTAATAGTAAAGTAAAGGCCTGTGGATTGAGCATTTGGATGGTTCTGGAAGGTGATTGAGTTTACCACCTGTACTTTAGAGGCAATAAAACTTCTGGGTTCTCCTAACCCAGCAGCCAGGAGGGAGAATCAAGAAGGCAGAGTCATATTTCTTACCTTAATGTTTGCAGAGTCCAGATTTATTTCCTGGCAGTCCAAAGTATATCCCCAGAACTTCATCCAGAAGTTCCTTGGAAGTCATCTGACTTCAAAGGAATGTGAGGTTGGGAATCATGTATTTCTACTTACCATATAAACCACTTAGCCCAGAGTCTTAAGTCTGGTTGTCTCAGGTTCAAATCCAGCCTTTGCCACTTTCTCCTTGTGGAAACATCCTCACTCTGTGCCTCAGTTTCACTCAGCTTTAGAAGGAAGGGTATTCTGAAGACTGAATAATAAGTACATAAAATTCCTAATATAGATCTGTCACTTAAAGGGTGTTTATGAGATAGTATTTATAATTTGGAAATATTGGGGTGGGTGGTAATGATGATATGAATTACCATTTCTTAACTATTACTAGATCCAAACACAGGGAGAGTTTGCTTGGAATTCAAAAGGCTGCATTTACCGAGCTATTTCTGTTGAATGCACATCAAATAAACATATAATGATTCGCAATGTCTTAATGAAATCTTTCAAGAGATCATCCAGTTTTCACTGCTGACCCTGTATCTGCTACGAGTCCTATGCTTTGCTCTTTTGACATGCCCCGCTCTCTCTGGGGAGCCCTCTGCCCCTCCCTCTAGAGAGTTCTCTCTCTGCACCTTGTCCAGCCTGCAGTGGGAAGATGAAATCTCTCTGCCGCCTTTGTTGACCTGAGGTCTTATCTTGTCCTCTGGGAGGTATGTTAAGTGCTCTGCCAGTCTGCCTGTGCGCCTGGCCTGTTTTTTCTCACTGCCAGTACCTCTTGGATTCCAATTCCAAACATGGTATCCCTCCGGGGTCACCCTTTCTTCCGGTGCCAAGAGAGAACGCATTCCAAATGGCACACAAGTGTGCCTCCCATGCTGGGCGCTGTCATTCCGCTTGGGAACAGAGAGCAGGATGTGGCCGCTTTCCCCTCCACAGCTGAAGTTGTCAGTCTACCTTTGTCTGGGGACAATTTATATTCTCTGCTAGGAACCAACTATGAAGTCCATCCTAAAAAACCTGGAGTCCAGGGAGTTTTCCACCACTCGGCAGAAACAGCCACAGCCTTGCTGAAGAAGAAAAACACTTTTCTATTTCTCCACGAACTATGTCTGACGTCCATTCCCAAAGCCACCGGAAACATCCCTCCTGGCAAAGGCAGATTTGGTGGTGAGAAGCCAAAGGTGAGAAGACATCTTGGAAGGACAGCTCAATTCATTCGCACAGTTTCCTATGTGTGCAAGGCTTTGAGACACCCCAACAATGAGCGCCAACAGCAGCACAGTGGGCCAGCTCCTCTTTCAGGGGCCAACGTGTGTTGGCTGGAAGCAGGTTCTGGAAGGCGCTGTCTACCACCTAGCCAACTGCATCCTGCTCTTCGGCTTCATGGCTGGCAGTGGGGTGTATGGATGCTTCTACCTTTTTGGCTTCCTGGGCACAGGCTACCTGTGCTATGTACTGTGGGGCTGGTTTGATGCCTGCGGGCTGGACGTGGTCTTCTGGAGTTGTCTGTTGACTGTGGTTTGCCTGCTCCAGCTGGCACACCAGGTGTACCGCCTGCGCATGAACACCCTCCCTGAGGAGTTCGACCTTCTCTATAAGACACTCTGCCTGCCCCTGCAGGTTCCCCTGTGCTCCTACAAGGAGATCATTCACTGCTGCCAGGAGCAGGTCTTGACTCTGGCCACAGAGCAGAACTACGCTGTGGAAGGTGAGACACCCATCAACCGCCTGTCGCTGCTGCTCTCCGGCCGGTAAGTTCCTCTGCCATTGTCACTGCCCAAGATTTTTTATTTTCAGCTTCAGCCTACACCTACACTTCTCATTTCCCAGCATCCCTTTCCATTTTATATCTCCTTTCATTGAGGGAGGGATGTGGCAAGTTCAACAAACTCAAGTTGATTTTTCTAGGAGTGAGTTTACTTCCTCTTTCTTTGTATTTTCCAAGAGGAGACCAGATCACGAGGTACCTTCTTGGTTGGTAAGTATGACTGTGTGAGCACTTGTGGCTGGGAGGTGTGGGGTGAATGTGTCTTGAACCCAGAAATAAAATGACGAGAAAAAGAGAGAGAGAGAGAGAGAGAGAGAGAGAGAGAGAGAGAGAGAGAGAGAGAGAGAGAGAGAGAGAGAGAAGCGCTATATATGCAAGCTTCAGAAAACTGGACATTTCAATAAGATTAAATTTTCCTTCTATCTGTATTAACATTTACTAAGCATGTACAACTATGTGCAAGAAATAAGACCAGAAATAGAGGAGGTTCCCAGTAACTGCTCTTCCTCCTGGGGCATCAACTTCAGCCCTAACTTGTGTTTGTCCTGTACTGAATCTAAAGTACAGCCATCTATATACAGCCAGGCATGGAGGGATATATCCCCTGCCCATTTTCCATCCAAATTGTTCTATCAGGATTCTTGTAGATGGGGCTGGGAAGGTGGCTCAGTAGTAGAGTGCTTTGCCTTGCATGCATGAGGCCCGGGGTTTGATTCCTTAGCACCACATAAGCAGTAAAAAAGCTGGAAGGAGCCATGTGGTTCACATGGTACAGCGCTAGCCTTGAGCTGAAGAGCTGAGGGACAGCACCCAGGCCCAGAGTTCAGGCCTCATGACCAGCATTAAAAAAATATCCTTGTAGACCAAGAAGTCAAGCATTTAAAGCTGGGGGCCCTAGCCAGAGAGCAGTGATGTCCACATTTGCCGCAATGAGGATTTGGCAGATACACTTACCTCCTCAAAAAACACTGGCAGTAAGACAATGGGAGCAGTGGTCTCCGTTCTCGATCAGTGCATGTCCACCTGGTCAGCAAGTGGATGGCAACTACTGGTGTCTAGTGAAGAAGGGCCGTGGGCCTCAGTACTGTACTTACAGATTTTTTGAAATATTATCTTGGCAGCTCTTGAGGGTAAGCACCCATTCCTGCTGATTTCTGCCAGCCTGCTCAACACTGCAAATGTGGCAGAAAAATTAAGATGGTGATCAAGAGGTTCTGATTCCAAGAAAGGACTAAAAGACAGAAACTAAATAAGACTGCTAACCGTGCCATCAGGGAATGAACTTACTGATGATAATGGTATGACAACATAATGAGTTATAATGAGGCGCCCAGGTGTATTATTTTATAGGCTTCAAAGTGTTACATATAAACACATGCTATTTTTATTTTTTGAACTCAGAATAGTTGAGTGAGTTATGAAGGGAGAGATATTTCATATCATTTAGGAAGGAATTAAAAGGACAAAACAAGTAAAAATATCTGTAAACTCTACATTATCTGAAAACAACTATACATGGCAACTATATCCAAAACATTTGCTAGCTGTAGTTCCATACTTGAAAGCAATTAGGGAACTTGCTCATAATGAGCTCTATCATGTTATTTGCTAATTGTATCCTCTGTTTAAAGGAGGGACTGGAGACCAGGAAAAGTCCCCCTCCACTGCATATACACATTTCTGGAAGCAGATTGTAATTATCATACAGTTCAGGTGGCTTATATGTGATGTATTTCCTCTGAGCTTATATAAGCCCATGATCCCATGAAGGAGAAGAAAGGCTTGTCCGTATAGTTCTTTCCAGTACACTTAGCAGCAAAAGCTTAAGTTAGAGGTTAGGGGTGTAGTTCAATGGTAGAATGCTCACCTAGCATAAAAGACCCCAGGTTCAATCCCCAGAACCACCCCCAAAAAAAAGCATAAGTTAGAAATTAGAAAGTATACTGGGACAATGTTCTTGGCTTGTTATCTTTGAGATCATGACAGTCTTTCATGCAGTCCCAAGTTTCCTAAGTCAGAAAGGGGGAACAAGGCTTTTAACCTATTCCTGGGCTCTTACTTGAAGGGAGAATCACAGCGGCCTGAGCTGGGTAGAATGTGGTACCGAATACCAGGAAGAGGACCTTCTTGTGCAGACTCCAGTGGTGCACGCAGCCTGTGGTCTAGAGCTCTTTGCTCAAACTTCAGGAGTCTTTTTTTTGTTTTGTTTTTAAAAAGGCAGTGCATCCCTTTCAAGACTCAGAGAACAAAGTGGCTTCCTCACAGCCTGTCACCTGCTTAAGCTGGGCTTGTCCTTGCAGTTTCTCTCTTAGAAAATGCACGGCCCCAACTCCCACCTGTACAGCCCTTGAGCAGGTAACTAACTTCTTTCTAAAGTATTCACATGAAGACGTAACCTGCCATCGAGACCAAGAAAGAAGAAGAGACAGATAATAACAGATGGAGTAGGGGCTGGGAAGGTGGCGCAGTGGTAGAGCACTTGCCTTGCATGCATGAGGCCCTGGGTTCGATTCCTCAGCACCACATAAGCAAAAAGAAAAAAGCTGGAAGTGGCACTGTGGCTCAAGTAGTAGAGTGCTAGCCTTGAGCTGAAGAGCTGAGGGACAGCGCCCAGGCCCCATGACTGGACCCAAAAATAAATAAATAAATGAATAAAATAAAAGATGGAGTAAGGCAGTTGAAATGGTTCCAGATTGCCTTTCAGGCTCAGTAGAGATTAGCTAGTATCCCTGGACAAACACGCTTCCTCACCCGGAGGGATGATGGCAAGAGTTGGTGTGTGCTCAGCAGCTTCCTTCTCTCCTGCAGTCTTCCTTTCTTAGGAAAGATTTTCTTGAGCTTTTGGTCCTCATTTAGGGTAACACACAAATGAGTTTGTTCACTCATTTGCTGTTCCTTCCTTCTATTCCTCCTCCCTCTCATAGATAAGAGCACTAGGCAGTAAGTGGAAAAAATAATGCCCTTGTACTCAAGGAAGGTCCAGTCAAAGAAGCCAAAAATTAACGTAATGCTATGCTATAGTTTTTTTTTCTTTTCTTCTTTGCTGGTCCTGAGGCTTAAACTCTGGGCCTGGGATTTGTCCCTGCGCTCCTTTTGCTCAAGGCTAGCGCTCTACCACTGGAGCCACAGTGCCACTTCCAGCTTTTTCTGTGATTTCATTGGAGATAAGTCTCACAGACTTTCTTCCCTGGGCTGGCTTCTAACAATGATCCTCAGATCTCAGCCTCCTGAGTAGCTAGGATTACAGGTGTGAGCCACCCATGCCTGGCTTAGCGCTATCATTTTTCTATGAAGAAATGCAAAGCATAACCAATGGGTCACCAAGGGGTCTCTTTTTCTGAGGAGTTCAGATAAGACTTTCTGTGGGATGAAGTGTTTGAGATGAGGTCTGAGGGAAAGAGGTCCAGATGAAGTCAATATTTACTTCACATTTTCCTTCTTCTTTTGTTTCTCAGGGAAGTGTTCAGGACAGTCTTGGTTTATCACCCAGTCTTGTAGGTCCAAGTACGTTTTTGCCATCAGATGCTTTGGGATGACTCCATTCTTAGCCTAGTTGGAGACCTACATTCTCTTCTGGCTTTCTTCTTTAGGTAGTGATCAGATAAAAGGTAGTTATGCTGGTAGTCTCTTGGTGATTTATATGTATACACTATATCTAGACATTGATTACAAACTCAGCTTGGGAGTGTTGATATCCCATGAGTCCAAATTTAACCCCGTGGCTCTAACTAGCAGCAAGGGACACATCCTTTAGCTGTTGAGCCATGTATCCAGTTAAAGCTCTAGTACTGTAGAAGATGAGAAAAGAAAAATCAGATACTGGAAAACAGAGTTCCCAGATCTTGTCCATCCCCATCCTTTTCTGCTTTCCAATGGCCTAGTCATCCTTTGAATCTCAGCTAAGCGGTCATCAAGAATTTTGTTGTAAAGGCTGGGAAGGTGGCTCAGTGGTAGAGTGCTTGGCTTGCATGCATGAGGCCCTGGGTTCAATTCCTTAGCACCACATAAGCAGAAAAAGCCGGATGTGGTGCTGTGACTCAAGTGGTAGAGTGCTAGCCTTGAGCTGAAGAGCTGAGGAACAGCGCCCAGGCCCCACATCCAACAACAACAAAAAACAAAGAACTTTGTTGTAGTCAAAGATCAATCTTTCCCCCTCTCTGGCTCCTGTTCTACAACAATATGTATCAGTCTGACTTGCTGCCAGTTATGTATGTGCCTGTGACTTCCTCTAACCTAGGAAACCCTCAAAGACAAAGGCCAGATTCCACCTTGAGAGTCCAATTGCTCTGGGATAAGGCCCAGGCCTGGGGGCTTTTTTTGAAATTCTCCCACCCCAGCTTTCCATCCTGCAGCTAAGAACTGAGAACTATGGATAAAGAGAGGAGGGAAACAAGAAGTCTCAGAAGTCTCCCCTTTTTCAACGATATCCCCAGCTAAACAGACGGCGCCTGCTTTGGATTCTCTCATGCTTTAGATGAGATGTTACTGCTGCATGATTTGCAATAACCTGCAACACATGCCTTCCATGAAGGAGATTTAGACAGCCATTTCCCTTTCCCATGCCATCATTTCTCTCTTTTTGACAGGGTTCGGGTGAGTCAAGATGGGCAGTTTCTGCACTACATCTTTCCATACCAGTTCATGGACTCTCCTGAGTGGGAATCGCTGCATCCCTCGGAGGAGGGGACCTTCCAGGTAAGAAGGAGCCCCGTGCATCCTTGCCCCGCCTGTCCCCCTGCAGCCCAGCAGCAGCTGCCACATCTGTCCCCTTTCACATCCGTCTGTTACCACTTGCCAACGTGATGGTTGGGTGAGGCCAGGGCCACTTCTCTAGGGAAGAATGACTGGACTGCTGGAGAGCAGACACAACAGGGAAGTACTGGTCTTTGAGTGGTGGGCATGTAACTCCTGTGCCTAAATCTCTTTCAGAATACTCAGATGCCCACAAAATAAAAACCCACAGCCCTTAGAGAGTAACTTAAAGAGATTTCTGGTCACACCTCTGTTAGGAAAGATCAAGTAGACAAAAGGGAAGAGAGGAGACAGAGACCTCAACAGATCAGATAAGAATTTAAACATTGCTGAAGAGAGGTGCCAAGTACCAACAAACAGAGTCAGAGATACAAGGGCAAAGAAGGCAGAGGGTTTGGGGCAAAGGAAGCTGTTGAGTTATAGGATCAGGCAGCCCCAAGTCCCACCCAGGGACTTTCAGGTAGGGCCAGGGATGTACACTTCCAAGTAGGGCCAGGGATGAGGGGTTTTTGCTTTTGTTTTTAGAACCACTTCACAGTGGGGATTTCCTAGATCATGCTCTGAGAATGGGCCTGGAGGGAGGGAGGTCAGTGAGCCTTAGGGGCAACACTGGCTTATAAGGGCAAGGCAGATTCCCATTAATCTCTAGCCCTCCCTTCCTTATACCTTTGCACTTACTAGCCAACCAGCCACTAATACTTCTCCACTCTTACCACATTGGTGTACAACTTTATGCCTTGGCCACTACTTGGTCTTTTCTATCTGAAATGCATTTCCACTTGTAGATATCTTGGCACATCCCTTCCTCTGTGAAATCTGCCCAGATCCAAATTCACCAGCTTCTACACATGCAGTTTGCTTCTCCTTTGGCTTAAGCAGACTCTGCCATGTTGCTTTATCTTCTGATGGTCTGGGTTTCTTTCTGTCTTCCACATGGTGAATTCTTTAAAGATTTGGTTTTCTCCAACCCCATGATCCTAAAGACAATCCCAGAAACACTTGAGATTTTCAAGAAAGATTTATTAAGCTGTCTTGCTAGTGGTCAGTTGATATCCTAGAGGACTCTATAGAACCCTCACATCTACCTGCCAAGCAAGGAGTCTGGCTTCTGATCCCTCTTGTGTTTTCTGTCAGGCTGCAGACTTGATTGCTTCCTTTGTGGTTCTAGACTGCTGGATAGCTAGCATGAGGCAAGCACTGCATAATATTTTGTCTCATTGATTCACACAAATCTGGGGTAGGTATTATTATTGTTGTTGTTGTTGTTAGCATAATTACAGATGAGGATACCAAGGCTCCAAAACATCATAAAGTTTATCTAAAAAGTTGCAAAGCTAAGCAGTAGCCTGGATCTGCTGTTTGCACTCTTGTTACAAAGTGAGAGGACCACCAGAAGAGTGGAGTTTATACACACACACACACACACACACACACACACTCATCCATCCTTTCAGACTCCCTGTCCTGATAGTATGTTGGCACTGGGTTCCATGTGTCTCCTACCACTTCAATCAAGGAATCCCTGAGCCAACATATAAGCCAAGCCCGGAAAAGACACATACCAGGCAGTGCCACTTGGCTGGATCTGCTTCCGTCCCCACCCTGACAGTTGGTTCTGTGGTGATGGAGCCTGAGAGGTGTTGTTGATCCCATGGCCAGCGTTGCCAGCCACAGACCCCTCCATTCATATGCCCGTTCCACCCCACACATCTCCACCCTCTCTGACTGGCCCAGCAGAGTCCTCTGGGAACTCCCTAAGGGTGTCCAGGAGGGCTGAACGGCCCTGAGCCAGCTGGACCAGGACTGTGACACTGACAGAAAAGAGCAGGTGGGGATCCCAAAGCCCTCCCCTGAATTATGGTCTAAAGGAAAAGCTGTAACCCCAGATGGCCTCTCAGCCTGGAATGTGAATATGATAGTATTTCTCTCTTATATTTTTAGTATGTACCTCATTTGGAAGCAATAGGATCCCACAGTTGCTATTGGCAGTGTAAAGTCCCATTTCCTCTTTGCAGATACGTCTCCCTGGGGTCAAATGCTGTCCCAAGTTATAGTTCGTCCTGAGCTTGCCTTTTGCAGTGACATAGTTTTTGTTGACAGCAAGAGAGAAATCAACAGTGACTGCCTAAATCAAACTCCACATAGTCTTTAACACAGGTAATCAGCATTCCATCACAGCCCTCAGCAAGCCAGTTACATTAGATCCGCTAACTGCTGGCACTTTGACTCTCAGAAATCATCACTCCTCTAAATCTGTACCCCTATTTTCCTGGACTTAGGTCCCATTTTCACATAGCATCACATTTAGTCCCTTCTACCAACCTGAGATGAGTATGAAGGAAAACACTTGATACTTGCCAACACTTTATATACCCATATGCATGTGGGAACCAATCCAGGAGAAGATTTCTTTGGGAAAGAAATTTGTACAGAACTTGACAAAATGTCATTATATTGTTTCGCAACATACAAGATTATAGTCTTCACTTGACTCATTCATTTTCCAGGAATTTTTGCTGTGCATTTTCAGGCACTATTAAAGGTGTTTGAAATATATCAGTGAATAGCATAGTTGAAGGTCCCTGCCCTTCAGTAATTTACAGGATAGTCACAGAGACAAAAAAAACTCCACAGACATAATAAACAAGTAAATTATGTACGTTGTTAGAGGGTAATAACTGCTATTTCAACAAGAACCGCAGCATAGAGTAATTCAAGGGAGAGGTAGTAGTAATTTTAAATAAGGTTACCATAGAAGTCCTTATCATATACATGCCATTTGAGCAAAGTATGGATTCTGGATATTTGGAGAAGAACATAAGCGATAGATAGGAGCAAGAATAAAGGTCTTGAGGTATGACTATTGTGCTTGAAGTACAGAAAATCAAGTAGGAAAGAGATGAGCAGGTAAAGAAGCTGAAGGGGTGACAGAGGACCCAGACTATGCAAGGGTCAAAGCATATAGTTTCTGAACAGAGGCAAAGGGGTTTCCTATTGAACTGGATGTAGGATGTGAGAGGAAGAGACAATCAGGGAATATTCTGTGGCTGGTTGGCTGAGCTAAAGAATGCTGCAGTTAGAGCTGGTCTGGGGAAATAGAAGGCTCTTCCTGAAATGTCCATCTTCTGTGGACAGCTAATGGAAAATGCTGCCTGAACAGGTGGATATTCTAGTCTAGAATTCAGAAATGAAGTCAGTCTTGACTCATAATTTTGAGGGTTGGTTGTAGACCAGTATATGAAATAAGATCACCTAGTGAATGAGTGTGGAAGGGGTTCAGTAATGGACACTGTAGTATTAAGAAGTTTGGAGAAAAAGCAGTGAAGGAACCTGATAAGGAGAAATCAGGAGGCTGTCTTGTGATTTTGGCATATTGTGTACCATTGAAGACAGTATATTAAAGAGGAGGGACCTAGATCAATCAGTGCAAATCAGCATGTAAGCAGACTGATGGAAACAGCAACTTAGAGGATCATCAGCCACAGGACCTTAACCAGAGCAGTGATTGAAGGAATTTTAAAAAAAAATCTAATAAAAGCTGAGCACCCGTGGCTCATGCTTATAATCCTAGCTACTCAGGAAGCTGAGATCTAAGAATCATGGTTTGGAGCCAACCTGGGCAGATAAATCAGAGAGACTCTTATCTCCAATTAACCAGCAAAATGCCAGAAATGGCTCAAGTGATAGTGTGCTAGCTCTGAGTGAAAAAACTAAGGGATAGTAGCATCTATGCCGTGAATTCAAGCCCCAGAACTAGTGCATGCAAGCATGCACACTTGTGCAAGCACATGCACACACACACACACACACACACACACACACACACACACACAATCTAATAAAGACCATTTGGAAAGTCAGACTTGGCTTTAATTTGATAATCCTTTGAAAGCACTTAGTACAATGCCTGGCTCAGAGTTACTTTTAAATAAAGGTTAATTGTTATCATCACCACCATCATCTCCACTGTCTCCATCCACAAGCACACAGCATAAACTCTGCCAGCCCACAGTACTCAGGCTGATCAGATTACTCATTCCTGAACTCCCAAGCATGTCTTCATTTCGTCCCCAGCTTTATCATGAACAAGGATTTATTAAGTATCTACTGCATGCCGGGTAATGGCATTGCTTGTCTGTCTCATAAAGGGCGAGTCAGCTTTCCATCATGGCTATACAGTGAGTGCTCAGAAATTCCTAGGTGCGTACATGAATGGAAAATAGAGTATCATGTTTTTGTCCTGAGAAAATGAAGCCATGGGCAAACATCCTGACTTATTCTCAGAACTTCAGAACACTAGGAAATCTCTTTCTCCTAACCACCATGAAATCACAGCTAAGGAAACAGAACATAGAAAAGGCATCTCCAGAAGGGGATAGGCCAGTCATTGAGTGGCTGAGCCCAGGCTCCTGACACAGGATGTCCCCCTCTCAGTGCTCACAGGTAGGAGCCGAGGCTGGACCTCCTCTAGGCAAGTGATGGCTGGTTTTCACCTGCCACGTGGCCACGAGGGCCCCCGTTCAGGGTGAGCACACGCATAACCATTGTCATCTAAACTTCTCCTCCTGTCCTCCCCTCCCTCCCAGGTTACTCTGACTGCCGAGACTGAATGTAGCTACATTTCCTGGCCCCGCAAAAGCCTGCACCTTCTTCTGAGCAGAGAGCGGTACATCTCCCGCCTCTTCTCGGCCCTGCTGGGCTATGACATCTCGGAGAAACTCTACACCCTCAATGACAAGCTCTTTGCCAAGTTTGGGCTGCGCTTCGACATCCGTCTCCCCAGCCTCTACCACGTCCTGGGTCCCTCCTCCTCCTCGGATGGAGGGCCAGAGTCGGAGAAGGAGGAGGAGGAAGGTTCTGAGCCAGGCTGGTCCCCCGCGCAGGCCGCGTCCACCGCTGTCCAGCCATCACCCCCTCTGGTGCCCACCACCACCCTTCCCGCACACGCGCCCCGGGCCAGGCCGTCCAGGCCGGACAGCAGCCCCCTGGGTGAGGACTCCACCAGTCTGGTGCTGGAGGATTTTGAGGAGGTGTCAGAGTCGGAGTCCTTTATGGATTATAGGAGTGATGGGGAGTACATGAGGTGAGGGCAGAACTAACACGGGCACGGGCACCGGCTCAGGATCCCATGTAAGTACGCACAAGGCCGCTGCCGCCTGTCTGTCTGTCCGCCAGAGGCTGGCTTTCACTCCGCTTCAAGGGGCGCGGGATCCGCTCCTCTCTGAGGTCTCTCAGAGCTCAGCTAACCCCACCTTGCCTCTCACTCTGGGAGCATGCGGGGCATGAAGTGATTTTTCTAAACCCATTTACCATGCACTGAATTGCACTGGGGAAGGTGGGCATGTCCAGTGGTCTGGCAGCTTGCTTCTTCCCCTTCCCCGCCCTCTCCCATCCCCCAAGGTTGTGCTAATTGCTAAGACCTCTGAGGTTAAACGGATTTTATTTGTATTATGGATAATGATGAGAATGGTTTGGTGGTACTGGGATTTGAACTCAGGGCCTCATTCTTGTTAGGCAGCTGCTCTATTGCTTGAGCCACACAGCCAATCCCGTGGGATGTGTTTTAGTGGCTCACACCTGTAATCCTAGGTAATCAGGAGGCTAAGATCTGAGGATCCTAGTTCAAAGCCAGTCCAGGCAGGAAAGTGCATGAGACTCTCCAGTTAACCACCAAAAAGCCAGAAGTGGGGGTATGGCTCAAGTGATAGAGTGCCAGTCTTGAGCAGAAAAAACTAAGGGACAGTGCTCAAGCCCCAGTGCCACTAAATAGATAAATGCTGGCATGATTCGACTCCCATTGTGTTCCTGACGTTCTGGAAAGCAGCCGGCTAGCCTGAATAAGCTGGAAATTTCTGTAAGTGGCACATTTGAAGCAACTGGTGATCACAGGCTACTGGTTCTGAAAGGAGAGTGTTCCATCCTGCTTTCCTCTGGGTCACTCGGGCAGAGGGCTGGATGCTGCTCTGGGTAACTGTTAACCAGGGGATAAGACAGCCTGGCTTTCCCAGCAAACTCTCCGTAGGGGAGGTGGGCTGGGCTTGAATCTGGGAGGGCCTACCAGGTAGAGTTTCCCTCCTGGGACTGTGTACAAGAAAGGCCACACTCAGTAGTTCTGGGAAGTTGTTTTCATGTTCCCCCGGCTGCGGTCACCATGTTATGACGTATTCCTCTGGGACTCTACCCCAACCATGGTGGAGGCTTTTCTTGAGGAAAATTCCCCCACCCTCAATTCTGAAAGCATGTGAAGAGGGTGTAGAGAGACCCCCCACCATTCTTTGGGAAGCACCCACAGATCTCTCATGGAGCTTGCCTGGTGAGGAAGACCCCCAAAGGTAACAAAGTAAACGACTGAATGTCTATGGATTTCCAAAAACAAGTTGTGGGCTGGGAATGTGGCTTAATTGGTAGAGTGCTTGCCTAACATGCACAAAGCCCTGGGTTTGATTGCTCAGTACCACATAAAGAGGAAAAAACAGAATTGGTGCTGTGGCTTAAGTAATAGAGTGCTAAGCCATGAGCAAAAGAAGCTCAGGGACAGTGCCCAGGCCCTGAGTTTAAGCCCTAGGACTGGCAAAAAACCACCACCACAACAACATAACGAACAAACAAACAAAACAAGTAGCCAGGCGCTGATGGCTCATGCATGTAATCCTGGCTACACAGGAGGCTGAGATCTGAGAATCGCAGTTCAAAGCCAGCCCAGGCAGGAAAGTCCGTGAGACTCTTATCTCCAATTAACCACCAGAAAACTGGAAGTGGTGCTGTGGCTCAAGTGGTAGAGTTAGGGTTCGGGTTCGGGTTCGGGTTCGGGTTAGGATTAGAGCGCTAGCCTTGAACTGAAGAGCTGACAGTGCCCAGAACCCGAGTTCAAGCCCCACGAATGACAAAAACAAAAACAAAACAAGTTTTATGCATGATGAGAGAAGCCAGAGAAATGAATGATAATAATGGCAGATATTGGGGTTTGCAGATGTGGGGGTTCACATCTCCTGGGCACTCATAGTTGAATTGATCCTGGAATGATTCCAAGGTTCTGAGACTCACAGGGACTTGGCTAGCTTCCCCCATTTGCCCAGTCCTCCCCTCCTCTCCCCACGCTGCTGCCATTCATCTTCCTACTTGGCTACCTCTGTCCATGCTCAGCACTATGTCCTATGGATCCCTTGCTATGTCCAGCATGACTTCTTACCTCAAACTCCCTTATCAATTCACAGAGCCCTTTCCTTGTGTTGTTCTTGTTTCCTTCTCTTCTTGGTTCTTTCATTTTCTTCTTTCTCTCCCTTCTAACTGCTGCTCAGTCCTGGTGCTTCTGTTCGTCTTTTAAGTGTCCCTCTTCTCCTCACCATTTGTCCTGTCTTCTCCCGACTTACTGTTCCTAGACTAATCTTAAGGCTGTCTTGTTCTTTTGCCTACTTTCTGGCACTGCTTTCTCTTTATCTTCCTCCCAAACCACCTCATACTTCCATCTTCTGGACCTAAACTTACAGTCTTTCTGCCTCAGCTTCCCAGTTATTATAGGTGAGAAATAGCATGCCTCCCTCTATCTTATTGATTCTTAATCCTAATGCTTTCAAGATCAGTACCTATTTCTCTAACTAAAAAGAAAACTACTCAAGCCAACAGCTCACACCTATAATCCCAGCTACTCAGGAGGCTGAAATCTGAGGATTGTAGCTTGAAGCTAGCTGGTACAGACAAATGCAAAGAACCTTATCTCCAATTAATCAGCAAAAATGAGAACCAAAGGCATGACTCAAGTGGTAGAGCCCCTGCTGTGACCAAAAAACCAGAGTAAGAGCTTGAGGCCATGAGTTCAAGCCCCAGTGTACACACACACACACACACACAAACACACACACACACACACACGAAAACCATTCAAATAAAGATGTAAAATATCCCAATTTCAAGAATATTGTCTGAACATCAGAGGCAGGCAGAATGGCAAACAAGAAAGAGACAAGAGCTGGAACTCATGGCCTGACTTCGGTGTCTGGCTCAGCTTCTCAGCAATTCTGTGATTTTGCTAACCATAGCTTCACTGAATTCTTGCTTTTTTCACTGAATTGTTGGGCTTTCTGTCCGTAGAAGCCTTCTTGGCTGAGGTGAGAAGGCAAAGAACAAACTTTTCAGAGGAGGGAAAGACACAAGTTCCAGGACATTTGTGTGCTTTTCAGCAAGAAATCTTCTATATTTCACTTTCATTTTTCTGGTCACTTAAGACTGTTCTTCCTGGGGGTGGTAGGTCCTGTTTGACTAGAACTTTCCTCTATTCTGTACCTGTAAAGAACCCATTACTTGCCATGTGATGATAGTGAAGATATTCTATGTGAAAGGTCACAGCTCAACCAACAAATCCTTAATCATTTATGATATGCCAAATTTACCATTTCTGAGACTCAGACAAGAAAATGCTAACATAACTTACTGTCTACAGTACTGGACTTTGTTGCACAAAGAGAGCAAGTGTTTTGGTTTGAGTAATAGAGAGGAATATTTTACCATACAGTTCATTTTTAAACCACAGATCAGGCTTTCAGAACAAGGTTCACGAAAGAAAACATGCTTTCAAAAAGAAAGCTTGATCAAACTGACCAAATTTCAAAGATCTTCATTTAGTCTTAAGACCATGGGATAAATGAACTTGAGACCTTTTCCTAAAATTGTGGTTTGTTGGCTTTTATTCAACTTATTACCATCCAAGTCCTTAAAGGTTTTGTTTTTCTTTGCTTTGTTTGTGTGGGTATTAGGGCTTGAACTCAGGGCCTGGCAGCTGTACCTTAGCTTTTTTGCTTAAGGCTGATGCTTTACCACTTGAGCTACACAGCTCTACTTCCAGCCTTTTGGTGGTTCATTCAAGATAAGAGCCACATAGACTTTTCTGCTAGGACTGGCTTTGTTTGAACCATGATCCTCAGATCTTACTCTTTTGAATAGATAGGATTACAGGCATGAGTCACCAGCACCTGGCTAAGAGTTATTACTTTAATAAACAAACATAAAAATAAGCAACGTGGTGGTTGATAGGAATTTACTACAGCTTCCTTTATTAAGTAGGGCATAATTCACCATCTCCCTCCTGGTTTTCTAGTTATCAAAAATGGCAAGCTCTTTGCTATTAGTTCCAGCACAACATTTACCCAAGAGGCAGGAAGCTGGCTGAGCTCTGCTTTGTTAGGATTGACACTGACCCAGTGCTATTTCCACACAAATACAACTGAAGAACCAGGTTAAGCTTCTACTGGAGTTCTAGTCTGAAGACAGCACAGTGATTAGTCTGGTGGTACACAAAAGCAAACAAAAATGGTGTTATTTCTTGTACAAGCCAAACCGTGCCAGAGAATACTGTATTCGCATAGGATCTTCATGCCAGATCCTCCCTCACCTAATGGGGGGTTTGCCACTTGATGCTGTGGGCAGCCTCTGCTCTGTCTACCCTGTGTCCCTTACCCATTGGAGATACTTGGTGAAGGAGAACCTGTGGAGAAACATATCGTTAAGGTGGTCGGTTGAGTTAGACAATGGATCCACTATCACAGACTAAATTAGAAGCCATTTGAAATCTGGCTAATTGTTTTGTTTTGTGCTGATGCTGAGGTTTGAACTCAGGGTCTGGGTGCTATTCCTTCACTTTTTCTGCTCAAAGCTGGCACTCTGCCATTTAAGCCACAGTAAGATTTTTGGCTTTTTGCTGGTTAATTGGAGATAAACGTCTCTCAGGTTTATCTGCTAGAGCTGGCTTCCTCAAATCTCAGATTCCTGAGTAGCTAGGATTATAGGTGTGAACCACTGGTGCCTGGCTTGAAATGTGGCCAATTTTGATTATGTTTTCATGTTGTTGTAAATGAAAATTTCAGTCATTTGGAAAGCGAAAAATTTACATAACATTTCCCTTTTCTTTAATATTTATGTAATCAAATGATAGATTAAAATCCGAAGGCAAATTGTGGCTCAGGAAAGAAGCCCATGACTTGATTTGGGGTAATTCTTGTGGGCAGAAATTTAATTCAAGGCTGAAATGATAAGGAAAGGGACCTCGGCTTAGTATTAATGCACATGGGATAGTGAGTTACTCATCATTAGAAGAATTCAGGAAGGAATCAGAATTCTTCTGGAGGTCTTCTGAGGGAAAGGGGGATTGCTCTTCAGGTAACTGCTGACCTCGCCATGCACACTGTGATGCTGTGGTTCTGAAAAGGGAATTCTGGTCCTGCTGGTGGTGGCAGCAGAAGCAGATGCCTTGTCTGTGGAACAGGCTGGATAGTCCCCTGTTTACCAGGAATGCTGAAAGAATAATTGAGATGAAGTGGATCCAGGCAGTTGCAAAGCACTGGTTAGTGCACAACGAGGCTCAGCATTCTGTGTGTTCACATTTGTGCACTTGCCCGCACTGTCTCTCTGTCCTACCTCACTCTGAGATACAATTCTGCTTCTGCATTCCCCGTTTGTCCTTCCATTTGTCCTACATTTCCCTGACACCAGAAAAAGCAAAACCTAAAGGTGGAGACCTGGAGAGCACGTGTCTAGCTTCTTAGCTCCTGAATGGCCAAGCAATGGCTGTACCTCAGGTGGTTCTCAGTCTGGAAGGAGACAGATCTCAGTCTTACCATGTGACTAAGAAGGGACCATGGAGTACTTTGGTGAATAACTTTAATGTGAATAACAGCACCAGTTGTGCTCAGAACCACTGTTATGACTCCTGGAACAAGAAAGAAATCATTGGAACAGAAGCCCTGATCTTGTAGAGGCCTGACAAGTACTGGGGTCACTCACTTAGTAGGCTACCTCTGCTGCCTGAAGCCACATAAGTGAGTCAGGTAGTAGACTGGCTACTTGATTCCCTCCCAGCAACCTCTGCGGCTCTCAGCTCATTCTTCATTCTTCTACTTCTGCTTTACAGACATTGGGTATAGTTAAAATTAGGAATTGGGCTGGGTGCTGGTGATTAGTGTCTATAATCCTAGCTACTCAGGAGGCTGAGATCTGAGGATCACGGTTTGAAGCCAGCCTGGGCAGAAAAGTCTCTGAGACTCTTGTCTCTAATTAATCACACACACACACACACACACACACACACACACACACACACACACACACACACACTCATGCATACATGCGTGCATGCCAGAAGTAGAGCTGTGGCTCAAGGAGTAGAACATTAGCTCTGAGTAAAAGAAGCTCAGGGCTAGTGTCCAGGCCCTGAGTTCAAAGCCCAGAACTGGAAAGAAAATGTGGAATTGGTAGAGATTTAAAAAATAGATATTTCAAAAAAGCTGAAAAGGCCCTTTTAAAGTTAGACAAGGCTGAAATCCTTCCTCTTTTTCTTTCCACAGTTTCTAGAACCCCTCTCCAGATCTCCTCTCAAGTTACATCCAGGGGACGGGTCCCTTTGGCTCCCATCCACACTCCTGAACTTTAAGTATCACCAGGCTGTTGCCTAAGCTGTCACTGGCCAGACAACTCTTCTTCATTCACAACAGTCACTTAATACGCATGCTCCTCTGCTCGCCCACTGGAAGGCTCCCAGGGAAGGTGGGAGTGGACACCAGATATCATACTGCCACAACACCAAGAGCCCTGAGCGACATGGAGAAATTTACCTTCATGAAACTTCCTTAGGAGAAGGCATCCAAAAGCATCAGACTGGACTCCAGGTTGCAGAATCCTGGAGAGTTCCATAATCTCTGAGCCTCATCTGTCAAGTGAACTCAAAATCCCACCCACAGATGTAAGGATAACATGAGCCACTGTAGGTCAGGTGCTCATAATGGGCTATGGCACCTGTGAGGCTCTCGGTAAACCCTCAGCAACTTTCCCTACTTTGTTTCAATGAATTGTCTGAAAGGATCCATGGTATCAGCTAACCAAGAAGTATGTTTGCTGGTAATTGTTTTATTTCCCAATTATGTTTCATCTTATGGAAGTTGAAATTTAAGCACTTAGTTTTGCCAACTTATAGGTCTCTTACTTATGCACTAAGTATTAAATAACAGTGTTTAAAAAGAATTTGCAGACTTAGCTACTTTGATTTCCTTCCTTAGACATTTAAAAGTGGATTTATAAATGGAATACATTCTATTTTTCCTTGTGTTCACCACATACTTCGATATATATTCTGATTATCTAATGTGAGGTAATACCTACCCCTAAAACAATGACTTAAAATAGTTCTTTTTTTGGGGGGGGGTCCGGTTGTGGGGCCTGAACTCTGGGCCTGGGCGCTGTCCCTCAGCTCTTCAGCTCAAGGCTAGCGCTCTACACACTTGAGCCACAGCGCCACTTCCGGCTTTTTTCTTTTTGCTTATGTGGTGCTGAGGAATCGAACCCAGGGCCTCAGGCATGCAAGGCAAGTGCTCTACCACTGAGCCACCTTTCCCAGCACTTAAAAATAGTTCTTACACATTAATTTTGCTCGAGAATACTGTGGGTTCACCTAGGGGGTGCTCACTCTATTTCTGTCACCACTAGATCCTAGCTATCTCTCTCTCTCTCTCTCATAGTGAATTCACTCTTATTATTGTACAGTTCTCTATTGGATGAATAAATCACAACATATTCATCCCCTTACTAATGTTGGACATTTGGGTAGCCTCCAGTTGGGGTGATTACCAAAGATGCTACGAGGGGTACCTTTGTAAGTGCGCTTAGGTGCACATTGCTTGAGTGTGTACCTCAGAGGCAATGGTACAGGTGTAGGTGTATCCACATCCAGTGGTCATATAGACCGCCACATGATTTCCTAAGTAGCTTTGCCAAGTTACACTCCCATTAGTGGTGGGTGAGAGTACCCACGACCTTTCTTCCTACCAGGAGTTATTGTCCTTTTTTTCTTTCATTTTAGACATATAAACATATTAGTAGCATATCATTGTAGTTCCAATTTTCTTTCCCCCCAGTAATAGAAGGGGAATAATAGAAGGGGATATAATGATGAATAATAAGGTTAAATATCTTTTCTATTTCTGTTTTGTGGTCTGTCTTTTAGCCATATGGGTATCTTTTATTTTGAAATGTCTATTCTAGTTTCTTGACCATTTCCTCATTTGTATGCATTAAGATTTGTTTTGTTTTTATAGAAAGGTCTCGCTATATAGTCTAGTTTGGCCTCCCATTCTCCATACTCTTGCGTTTCTGGAACAACCTAACTTATTCTTGGAATAGTAACTTTAGGATGATGTATTTTCCTCTTTACAGATGTCTGGACTTAGTTTGAGAATATTTTGTTTAGGATATTTACATCTGTGACTCCTGGAACATCATTATTGGGTTTGAGTATCCCAGGTATGATATGGGTTAGGAACTCCTGTCTCTCTTCTCTCCTGTGGAAGATAGTTCTAAATCCAAACCTTTTCTCCCCCTTACTTGCCTGACCCTCTGCTTGCCATCTTGTTCTTTGTTTAGTTACACATACTTAGAACCTTGGAGTCTTTTCATCAGCCCTATCAGTTCTGTCTTCAAAATGTATCTTGAGTCCAACTCACCCTTTCCACTCTGACCACTAATTTCAAATCTGCATTACATCATAGCAAAAATGCCTGCAATAGACCTATAGTTGCTCTCCATGTCCCTTTCTCCTGCACTCCTCCCTGTAATCTATACACACAGAAAAGTAGCCATATTAATATGCAGGATTCTGAGTGTTTTCACCATTAAGAAAAAACTAAACTTGTATAAGATTTCATCACTCTGTAGGTCAGAATCTCAAATGATTTCCTGTTACACTTAAATAAAATTCAAATTCTTACCATGGATTACTCAGAATTATTTTAAGTATAGACTTACAGTCCACTGAAAGTTTTGTGACTCAACATAGGCTACATGTTGCAATACAGTGGTTCAGCCAACAGTGACCATCAGCTCGATCATCCAAAGGAAGAAACAGCTTTGTGGTTCTGTGTGCTAGCTTTTGTCGGCTCTCCCAGAAATGGCCAAATCCACTTCTGTTCACAGTGCACTAACTAGATCTAATCACCAGGACCTTGTTAGCAACCAGCTTTGGACTTTGTTGATTAAAGGAGTAGAAAGCGTGGAGAGGAGAATGGAATGCTTAACCAGTCCTCCTTTTTAACCACTTCTGACCATAGCCCTATCTGTTTGTCCCTCCAACTATACTTCCTCCTGCTCTCCTCACTCATCACATGCTAGCCGTACTGGTCTTCCATTCACCAGGAATGCCCCAGCTCATTTTTGTACCAGAATCATTGTAGTTGCTTTTAGTTCGGGGTACATTTTGCTCAGAACTTAGCTGGTATCTTCTCATTTGTACTTAGTTCAAATGCCACCAGCCCAGCTAAAATGCCCGTCTCACTCACCATCTCTCTTTCCTCTTACCCTGATCAGACATTCAGAGCCCAGCTCTTCTGCGCCTTCTTATTACAATTATGTTCTTGTTCAATTAGTAAGTGACCTGTACAGCTCTGTGTGTGTGTACACACTCGTTCATGCCAGTATCAGGGCTTGAACTCTGGGCCTCTACCACTCATTCAGCTTTTTCCTCTCATAGCTGGCACTCTACCACTTGAGCCATGTCTCCAGTTCCAGCTTTTGGCTAATTAATTGGAAATAAGAGTCTCTGAGATTTTTTATGTTCGGGTTGGTTTTGAACCACAATCCTCTGCATTTTTGATGCCCTGGACTGCTTCAACTCTTGATGACTGTCAACAGTTTTCCTTCCAGTGGTCTCCTCCCACTCAGAATTTACCTGGAAATCATGGGACTTCATTTCACTTTTGGTTCACTTGAGCCTTCCCCAAACTGTCCTTTTCCACACAGCACACCTTGGTTGCCAATTGTCATGTGATTTTCTTCAATTCAGTTGGGGAAGCCCAGGACACACTCAGTATGCAAATCAGATTCACCCAGTCTGGTAATGGAATCTTTCTTCAAGGGACTGCAGCTCCAGGGTGGTTTACCCCTTCCCACTCCCTTCCCACCCCCCACCCCCCAGCTGCTATTCATCTCTCAAAGTGAAAACAAAAGTTCCATCTGGCCAACACTCTCACAACCTTCACCCCTGTCTGCAGATAGCTCCCTGCAGGAAGCTGGGAGTCTTGGGACCCCCTCCCCAGTACTCATCCCTCTGAGACTTCTTCTAGAGACACCTTAGCATTTAGTTGGTAATTGTTAGAGGTCTGATCAACCCAGATGCTAAATGATCGACTCACTTGGGATTTTAGAGATTTCTACTTTCCACTTTCCCTTTTGCCCTTCTTCCTCATTGAAGCCAGAACTCTTACTCTGACTCTGGTCACTGATGAAAGAGGTTGGTTTGTGTGGTTTCTCCAGGCCCTGCCCAGTTGCTCAGGCCCAATCTTCCCATCCATCTACTGCCCACAGACAGCTTGGCCTTTAGCATCTCCACCTTCAAGTGTCTAAAATGAAAGCTTTAGTTAGCTACTCTTCCTTTCCATCCCCAGGAGCTTCCCTTTACTGAGTTTAGTTTCCTATAAGCTTATCTCACATCTATGCTCCACATGGCTTCTAAATTATTGGACCATCTGTCATTTCTTCAACACAAAATAGATATTTTCAGAAATCTGACATGTACACCCATGTGACTTCACCTCACCCTGTAAACCCTGAAAAATATGAGGTTTTCAGTTCACATGTGGGTAATTGGGATCCTGACCCAGGTCATCAGGCCCAGATAGAAAAGAACCTTTTTGGGTAGAGTGGGAGGGAGCACCTCAGGGTGCTGGGGCACCCCAGGAGCCAGGGAGCCTGGCTCTTCTTTTCCCTCAGGTGTCAGAGTTCATTACTCTCTCTTTTTCTCTGAATCTAATACCTACTCAAATCTTTGCTGTAGTTACTCACTTAGAACAGTGACCTCAGCTCTGGCTGGGAGACAGAACAAGATAACCCTGAGAGTCCATTGTGGCTGAGGCTGGCTGATGTGTGTGTCCATGGGGATTCATTACACAATCTTTCTAATTGGTATCTTTGAAATTCTCCATAATAAAGAAGATCAACACGGATATATAAAATATATTCCATAGAAATAAGAGCATGCAGATATATATGTGTTTACACATACATATTTGAACGATCAAGGAGGAGGCCCACACTAGTTAAGACAGAATTCTTGAAGATTGTTGATTTGGAATCTGTATGTGTAAAACCATGTGACCAGAAGCCTTGCCATCACTAACAGTGTCTACTAAACCAAGTTATGAATAAAAAGATGGGGCTGGGAATGTGGCTTAGTTGTAGAGTGCTTGCCTAGCATGCATGAAGCCCTGGGTTCAATTCCTTAGTACCACATGAACAGAGAAATCCAGAAGTGGTGCCGTGGCTCAAGTGGTAGAGTGCTAGCCTTGAACAAAAGAAGCTCAGGGACAGTGCTCAGGCCCTGAGTTCAAGCCCCAGGACTAGCAAAAAATGAAAGGTGGAATGATACGATAGGCCTTGAGTTAGGATGTCTAGCAATAGAGAAACGGTGTTAAGAATACAAACTGCAAGCCAGGGGCCAGTGGCTCAAGCTTGTAATCCTAGATGCTTAGGAGGCTGAGATCTGAGGATCATCATTCAAAGCCCAGCCTAGGCAGGAAAGTCCATAAGAGTCTTTCTGGTAGTGGAGCTGTGGATCAAGTGGTAGAACACTAGCCTTGAGCACAAAGCCTCAGGAACAGCACCCAGGCCCTGAGTTCAAGCCCCAAGACCAGCATGCACACGCATGCACGCGTGCACACACACACACACACACACACACACACACACACACACACACAGCACATACTTCTTAGTCCAATGTCTAAATTTAAATTGGCTCTGCCACTTGACTTTGTATCTGTATCATGTAATTTGACTGCTCTACACCTCAGCTTCCTTATACATATGCAAAACAAACAAATCCCCAGCAATTACAAAGCCAAATCTATCTAATCATGAGGTGGTGAGATAGTAGCGACTCAATGAATCTGTGTCTGTATCTATGTTTATACCTAGCAAGTCTGACACATAATAAGCACTCCATGCATTATAGTTGTGGTAAAGAGGATTGTCACCATCTCAGTACTTAGCTCACAGTAGGTTTGCTGAATGACTGAACAAACATTGCAGCTTTATGACTGCTGGTCCTCTAGGCTTACCCAATTGCCAGTAATCCAGATAGGAGCCATGGCAGTAGGCATTTGACCCTGAGGCTGACAGTCAAAGGGAATCATCTCAGAATGCAACCTAGAAGTTTGACTTCTAAGTCTCTACCAGGAGACTGAGGGAACACAGGAAAGTCTGTGGGCCTTCTAAAAAGAGGAAGGCTGATGATGACAAGCGAGAAGGGCACTATAGACCAGTCAGTTCCATCCCAGCTCTGCAAAGTGAGGCGTCTATCTGTTGAGCCCTCCTTCCTAGGACATTGACCTAGATCTCCTTTCACTTTTCTCCTGTCCAGTGTCACTGTCCAAAACAATAATCTGTCCGCTGGCGTGGGCCCAATTAGAATCCAGTGCTTCAAGACAGCAGCCAGAGAGAGTAAAGCAGAAGAGTAAACAAGGAGCGTATTCCTTCCAGATAAACACGGTTTCTTGCTTATCTTCAAATGATTACTAAAGCTTACATTCACATGTCATTAACATCAGTATCAGTCATTAACACCCACCAGGAATGCAGTGCAGATTTGGATATGCAATGTAAAAGGCAGGCTGGCTGTGCTTTTCTTTCCTGACTAATTTTGGGCAAGTCCCCTGACCTTTCCTGCCTCAGCTTCCTCCTCTGATGCTCTGTGGATAGACGACTACTATACAAGGTTTTCTTAAGGCAACTTCAATGGATCAATTCAGTCAGGGCTACAAATTTCTTTGAAGAAAAAGTAAGAGAAAATTTAAGAGGAAAAAAATCACAGTGATACAGCCACAGAAGTTCCTGAAGTCCAGGTTCTCCTAAGAATGCAGTGAAAATTATGTAGCAAGAGAGTACATGTAAATGGCTCTAGCTGGACACCAGTGTCTCATGCCTGTAATTTAACTACTCAGAAGGCTGAAATCTGAGTATCATGGTTTGAAGCCAGCCCTGACAGGAAAGTCCATGAGACTCTTATCTCCAATTAACCACCAGAAAACCAGAAGTGGTCCTGTGGCTCAAAGTGGTACAGCACTAGCCTTGAGCAAAAGAGTGCAACCAGGCCCTGAGTTCAAGCCCCACACCTGACCAAAAAAAAAAAGATTTAGAGTCACCTCGAGGGACCTCCTGACCCTTGTCCACCAGGACTCCAACATGAGCTCCAGGTACCTGAATAAAGGACGAGGTACTCTGAGTTCAAGCCCCAGGACTGACAAAAATAAATGAATGAATGAATACATGATTAAATAAGTGGTTTGAGAAGGAATTATTAGACACAGATAAACATAATGGGGGGTGGGGGTGGTATGTAGAGGAACAGAGACCAAAGCTGATATTGTGCCAAGACCCATAGTTTTTACAGAAGAAATAGACAGGACAGAGCTAACATCAGTCACATACACTGAAAGACAGTGTCTGAGTATAAATTAGATATTAAGGAAGAGATGGAAATGACTTGTTTATTTTTAGCACTGTGATGTTCTGAGTCAAAGATGACTCAGGCTTCTAGCCTGGATGACTGTGGAGGATGGCTGGCTGTCATCATAAAGCAATGACAAAGTTAGGGGAAGATGTCTATTTGCTGTTGGGTAGATGGAATTTGGACCACTGTCACATAAAACAAAAAGTTGTGGCTTCAGAGAAGAGGAGTGAACACTGAGAGTCAGAGAGAATTTCTTAGAACCATGAAAGGATTGTGTGCTGTGGTGTTCTCATCACTCCCAAACTCTGCACACAGGAGAAGAATCTCTCTGATGTAGAAGGGGCTGTAAAGGTCACCTCAGGCCTGGAGTGGACCCAGGGTGTAGCCAGAGATATGTTTAATGCTGCAGTATGTCACTTTCAGCCTGAGGAACATATGGGAAGAGCTGGAGCTGGGAAAGAATTCAGCAGTCAAGGAATGCTTGTGTTTCAATATAATAAATACCTTTTATGTGCAACCATAACTTTCTCTGATAGAGTTCAATGTGTTTAAATGTGCTGAGTGCTATGGCTCTCATCTGTAATCCCAGCTATTCAGAAGGCTGAGATCTGAGGTTTCGAAGATCTTTGGTTTTGAAGCCAGTCTAGGCCAAAAAAAAAATTCCTGACTTTTATTTACAGTATGGCTCAAGTGGTAAAGCACCAGCCTTAAGAGAAAAAGCTAAGCAGGACCATAAGACCCTCAAACCCCAGTACCAACACACACACACACACACACACACACACACACACACACACACACACACACACAATTTGCACAAGAGATCTGTCTGATCCAGCTTAAGTCAAGTGCCCACTTTGGAAGCCAGCTGCAGCTGAGGACAGGGCCTTAATGTTCACTTGGGGATATACATCTCAGGTAAGGGTCAGTGCCCAGAAAAAGAGTAATCTGTGAGCTCAAAAGATCTGTCAAAAAGCCAGGTGCCATTGGCTCACACCTGTACTAGCTACTACTCAGGAGGCTGGGGTCTGAGGATGGAGGTTCAAAGCCAGCCGGGGCAGGAAAATCCGTGAGACTCTTATCTCCAATTAACTACCAGCAAACCAGAAGTGGCACTGTGGCTCAAGTGTTAGAGCTCTAGCCTTGAGTGGAAGAGCCCAGGCCCAGAGTTCAAGCCCCACAACCGACAGACAAAAAACAAAACAAAGATCTCTCAAAGTATTTAGAGGCCTTCTGACCTGAAGAATGTGATTTTTTTTTTTTTGCTTATGTGGTGCTGAGGAATCGAACCCAGGGCCTCAGACATGCAAGGCAAGCACTCTACCACTGAGCCACCTTCCCAGCCCAAGAATGTGATTTTTATGCAAAGGAATGTCTGATAAACCACTGTGGAAATCTTGGGTTTTATTAAGAAAATGAGTGTATTTTATACCCTAGATTTTATTGAGGGGGATGCTAGAAAAACTCCACCTTTATTGTTCTCCTGAGGGGTCCAACGGTAAAGATAAGAAATTTATATGTAAGCTGGGCTCTGGTGGCTCACACCTTTAACCCTAGCTACTCAGGATTCTGAGGCCCAGAGAATTGAGATCCAAAGCCAGCCCAGGCAGAAAAGTCTAAGATATTCCATATTAAATTAACCTACAAAATGCCTAACTGGAGGCATGGCTCAAAGCATATAGAACCAGTATGAACAAACAAGTGTAGCAAGAACTAGAGACTCTGAATTCAAAGCCCAATTCCAACACAAAAGAAGGAAGGAAGGGAGGGAAGGAAGGAGGGAGGGAAGAAGGGAGGAGAGGAGAAGGGAGGGAAGAAAGATAAAAAGACAGAAAAAAGAAAGAAGGAAGGAAGGAAGGAAGGAAGGAAGGAAGGAAGGAAGGAAGGAAGGAAGGAAGGAAGAAAGGAAGGAAGGAAGGAAGGAATTCAACCAGCCATATTCTAACAAACATTTGAAAAAGGCTATATTTACTGGGTACCAGGGTTAGAGCAATAGATACAACTCCCTGGTTTTTCATGGAGAGATTGTAATCAAGGCACAGTCTGGAAGCCACTGGCAGAGAACAGTGTTGAGCATGTGGAGACCACCATGAGCTGTGGGCCCTACAACTCTTCTTTGACTGCAGTCACGTCCACCAATGATGGCATCTTCTCTTCACTCCTGTCCCAGTCCAATTCTGTTCTTCCCTGTGATGAAACAGGGGGCCCTGCCCTTCAAAAATGAGCACAAGTCCCCCTTGCTGGTAATCACTCTGCTGTCCCTTGTGCTCCAGCTGCTGGGGCATGTCTTCCCAAAACACTTCAAGGGATGGGTTCCTTCCCACCTGTCACTATGTAGGCTTCTGGGGGGAGGGGGGGCACTCCACAGCAGCCTCCAGTGTAGAAAGGCCTGAGGAGCCTGATTCATCATTTACCTAAAAATTACACCAGAACACCCCCAAAGTCTGGATATTTTTCCATAAGCAGCATTTGCACTTTCAAATGTTCTACAAGACTTGGCTCCATTTTCAGGCCTCTTCCTTAGCCTGTGGAGCTTTCTCTGGGCTCACAGTCAGCTACACTACTTGAGCTTTTCTGGAATGCCTATCAGGACGTAGTGAGAGGCTCAGTGGTTACCACACTGGCTTCCTGAGTGTGTGCAATCATTTATTTTTAAAATAAGACTCTAGCAGGGCACCAGTGGCTCATACCTGTAGTCTTAGCTAGTTAGGAGACTGAGATCTGAGGGTCACAGTTTGAAGCCAACTCAGACAGGGAAATCCATAAGACTGTTCACTCCAATTAGGCAGCAAAAAAGCTGGAAGTAGAGCTGTGGCTCATGTTGGTAGAGCATTAGCCTTGGGCAGAAGAGCACAGGGACAGTGCCCAGGCCCTGAGTTTGAGCCCTTGGAGTAGTACCAAACACACACACACACACACATACACACACACACACACACACAGAGCCTATATTTTCTAAAAATTATATAGCCAGTTCTGTGGGGAGGGGGACATCCATTGTGGTCCTTTGGAGAGACTTATCTGACCAGGGTTTTGAATGTCTTGATTCTGCGCCTGGTCAGATTACTGGTTTATCACCTGCTCTTGGAACCAGAAAGCATACGTTGATTCCTGGCTCCTTCACTTCCTAGCCCTGTGATCAGTGCTCCTCAGTGTCTGCTTCTTTTTCTTCCTTTCCCTTTCTTTTTCTTTCTTTCTTTTTTTTATTTTTTATTTTATTTTATTTTTTGTCAGACGTGGGGCTTGAACTCTGGGCCTGGGCGCTGTACCTGTGCTCTTCAGCTCAAGGTTAGCGCTCTACCACTTGAGCCATAGCACCACTTCTGGCTTACTGGTGGTTAACTGGAGATAAGAGTCTCACAGACTTTCTTGCCCCGGCTGGCTTTGAACTGCAACCCCCAGATCTCAGCCTCCTGAGTAGCTAGGATTACAGGCATGAGCCACCAGCACCCAGCTTTCTTTTTATTTTGTGTATGCCAGTACTGGAGCTTCCACTGCCATTAGTCCCAAGGACCTGCATTATTCCTTGTGATTTCTCCTACAAAGAATGGTTGTAGTCTTGTTCTATTAAATTGTCATTGTTACCCACATTTTGTGTTTTGTTTTGTTTTCACCTTGCTGGTATGTGGTTGACACTGTTACCGGCCAATAGTGTGCTCCGAGTGTTCCCCTATTCCTGTGTAAACTATCTAAAATTAGGAGGCTACTCGGGTACAGCACAAGAACCACAAAGAGTCAGATCCTAGTAAAGAGTGAGAGGTATTAGGAAGAGGAATTATGCCTCCAAGGGGAAGTTCAAGATTGACAGCTGAGAAGTTACTGAGCTCTGGGGTTTTACCTAATAAGTTGGGTTTAGTAGATGGTAGGAAATCAAGGTGCTACTCTTGTGTCCTTCACCAAATTGTCAGCCAATCACAGAAGCTGTCTATGCTTGGGCAGGCACATGCCTGGGCATGTAATTTGCCCTTTCTTCTTGATTTTTCCTCTTTGTATTTCCCATTTGATCTTCTGACCCTTCTCACTTTAACTTTGGTGTAGGGAGTGGGCACCAGTGTTCGTGAAGGTGTGGGCTATTATGTCAGTCCAGGTTGGCATCTAGGAGCTTTAATAATATAATCTCATAGTCCAGGGCATTTCCTGTTGCTTGTCTGCCTAAGATAATAATACAAGGTTGAGAAGTTTGAGAAGTACTAACTCAAAGATACCCACCTATATGTCCAAAAGATCTCTCTGCTCCTCCACCCCTCCAGACCCCTGGGGAGGCAGTGGGAAGGGGTGGTACATGGCGTCATCTTCCTCCTGGCCTTCTTCCTCTCTTGTTCCAGGCTTTCTTTTCAGTGGCTGTTCTGATATGGAGAATTGCATTTTCTCTAGTGGTACAGACTGCAAACCACTTTTTCCTATATAGCAGGATTACACTCCAATAAGACAATTAAGATATTTCCTGATGTTTTATTTAAAAAAACATTTTTGTTTCTTTATAGTTCTACTACATTCTAAGTACAAATAGATGCCCAAGGACTCAGGCAATTGCATAAGACTAGGGAAGCTGAAATAGTATCTTTGTAAAGCTTTCCAGATTACAATGGACATCTAATCTATAAAATGAGTCATCCCCCCCACGGTAATTAATTATGGAAGAGAATAACTAAGAATTGGACCTTTCTCCATGGTGGTAATGATCCTGTGTCCTAGTAATAATGGTCTAGCTTAAGTTGCATGCGCATGTGTGGGTACACAGGTGCGCATGTGCATGCATGCACACACACACTCATATACACATACTTCACTTCCCTCAAAAACAATCCAAGAAGATGTATCCTACCCAGGATTATTCTAAACACAAGCTATTT
Organism: Dipodomys merriami; assembly: GCF_024711535.1. Taxonomy (NCBI): domain Eukaryota; kingdom Metazoa; phylum Chordata; class Mammalia; order Rodentia; family Heteromyidae; genus Dipodomys; species Dipodomys merriami. The sequence goes on from NW_027203381.1 coordinate 74,545,862, forward strand.
CCAGATCATGATAAACAGACACACTTGCTTGTAAGTTGACTGGCTCCGGCAAGCAGAACATCTTTTTGCTGCAAGAGAAGAGCAACACAGGCAAGTTCTTAGTTGGCCGAGGGAGAGGGCTGGGAATTGTGTGGCTCTGTGTGCCCATGTTATTTAGTAAAAGGAGTCTTTCATCATCTACAGTGGAGCCTATTTCTAGTGCTGGAGTAGAGTGGTAGAGTGCTTGACTGGCATTCATGTGGCCCTGAGTGATTCCCAGTACAGGGAGAGGGAGAGGGAATGGGAAAAGGAAAGAAAGGAGAAGAGAAGGGGAGGAGGAGATGGAGGGAAGATAAAAGGGGGAGGTAAGAAAGAAAGTGGGAGGGAGGAGAGAGACAAGGAAAGAGAAAGAAAGAAGAAGAAGGAGAAGGAAGGAAAAGGAAGGAAGGAAGGAAGGAAGGAAGGAAGGAAGGAAGGAAGGAAGGAAGGAAGGAAGGAAGGAGGGAAGGAAGGAAGGAAGGAGGGAGGGAGGGAGGGAGGGAGGGAGGGAGGGAGGGAAGAGCCTGAAAGGATCCTCTAAGAGCCAGGGATAATAAAATTAATCAAACTGATGCCTTGTGGAGAAGGAAGGGAGCATGTTCTAGATCTGTACCCATGAATGTGACACATTTGAAGTGGAGGCCAAGAAGCAAAACAAAGAAAATAAAAATAAAAAGTAATAACTGAAAAAAGATGTTGTCCCAAGAAAATCTTCCCTACAAACCAAATGCCAATAAGAGTTTCCTCTACTGAAGGGGATGTGGGAAGTCAAAGCCGGTTCTCCCATCCTCTGTCTTCCTTCCTAACACCTCAACCCAAGAGAGCCCTACAGGAGGGTCAGGGTCTTTGCCATCTCTGTTTCTGAGTTGGTAATCACTGTGATGAGATGAAACCTCATCAAGGAACACGCCTAAGGCCAGGACCAGGGCTAGCGTTGGGGGTGCCTGGGGTGGGTGGGTATAGGAGCTCACTTGTCATTGACCGGTAGAGGGGCAGTACAGAACTTCCCAGCAATGGTAGTCCTGTCTTTCTTCCAAACCCGGCTGGAAACTTGGAACTTGAGCTTCACTTGGTTGATCTGGCACTGTGGGTTGGGGTGGGGGATGAGTCCTCTGCCCTGAAGTTGTTGTTTAGGTCTGAAGGGAAAGAGAATGAGTCACCATGGAGTTCTTTCACTGTCACATTCTTGGAAGATGGGGACATCTTGTTTGTTTGTTTTGTTTTTGGGTTTTGGGGGAATGTGGGGGGTTTTTTTGTTTTGTTTTTTGTTTTTGGTTTGTTTTTGTTGTTATTTGTTTGTTTGTTTTCAGTTGTGGAGCTTGAACTCTCAGCGTGGCACTGTCCCTGAGCTTTTCAGCTTAAGGCTAGCGCTCTACCTCTTGAGCCACAGTGCCATTACCTGTTTTCTGGCGGTTTATTGGAGATAAGAGTCTCATGGACTTTCCTGCCCTGGATGGCCTTGAACTGTGATCCTCAGATCTCAGCCTCCTTCGTAGCTAGGATTACAGGCGTGAGCCACCAGCGCCTGGCATCTTGCTTGTTTTATGTCACCCTCTGTCACACACATGGTTCTGAACCCAACTGGAGAATACTGGCTGAGTTTTGAAAACAAACTAGTGAACACTATAACAAAAGAGTACCTCTTAGAATTTTCCCTGTGGAAAACTTCTTCACTTTTGACCTTGTAGGTGGCTGAGAGCTGCACGCTCAGATCCTGTTATATAGAAATGGAAGCCTACCTGTCCAGAGAACGTGGTATCTACAGACCACTCTGGGTGAGGCTAGGTATGAATGTGTGGGTGGAAAGAACAAAACAACAACAACAACAAAGCAGACTTAGAAGCCAAGACAGGACTGAGACAGAGTCCAGGTTTTGCCTCTTCCCAGTTGTGTGGGCTTTGGATAAGTTACCTAAATCTACCAAGCTGGCTATGGAGGGACACAGTCTTTAATACAAATCCCAGCTTCCCCACGTACTGACAGGAAGCAGAACCACGGGGTTTGGTAGGTACTGAGATCAGCCTAAGGGGCCCAGAGTGACACAGGAATCCAGGCCTCTCTTGTCTTTGCCACTGTAGCTGAGAAAGAGGAGGGAGAGGCATGAAGTAACTAGTAGGGTCCTTCCTTGGCTGTGGGGCCACAAATAGTGAGATCCAGCTGTATAGAAAAGACCTGCTGTGGGGGGATGGAGGGGAGAAGAAGCCCAGCAGGGCTGCTAAGCACGGGAAGGGGGAACTGGCCCTGGGCCCTCCATCTCCCTCTGATTTCCAGCTCTCCTGATGTCGCTAGAATTCATTTACTGTGTAAAATTCCCTTCGTGAGGCTCTGTTGGCCTGGAACAAGGACATTATCTCACCAGTCTATCTTCTGCTAGCTTGTGAGTGACTTGACCAATTCCCTTTGAAAGACGTCTATACTGTGGTTCCTGAACTCTGGCCTCTGCCAGCCTCATGGCTCTCTGCAGCTGAGCTTCTTTGCTTCTTACTTCCAGCCTGGCCCCACCAATTCCAGGTCCAATTCCTTGTCTCAACAAAGAAAGGGAATGACCAGCCCCTGGTGTGGACACTGGTACCATCATTAAGTTCTCCAGGCCTTTAGTCTGGCCGTTGCCTTGCCTGTATTCACTAACTGGTCCTTTATCTTGGATTGTGTTCTGACAATTAATACTGCTCCCCTTCCCAGGAATGGTGTCCTCCACACTCTGGCCAGCCCTCCCTGGGTATGTCTTCCTACCTTCCAACATTCTTGAGGCACCACCATTTAGATTCCCAAACACCATTTCTTATCTAGGACCTGATGGCTACAGACTAACCACCCACTAGGGTATCCATCATTGTATCTGCTAGCATTGTCTGCTAGCATCTGAATCCACTGTGCTTGGAGCCAGTACTGATCTCAAACCTGGAGCCTCCCAGGCCCCCCTCCCCAATGTATCTGTACTGTTGGGGGTTCTCTAGCAGGTGCTACCCCATCCCCACACTAGCAGACTTCACCTATCCATTAGCAATCCCAAAGTGCCTTCTCTGCGATGTCTCCTTGTGCCCAAATAGAAAAGGAAAGCAGAGGGGTCGGCCATGGGGGGCACTTACGTACATGGTGATTTTAACTGCGGAGGTGACATTGTTGCTAAGAAAGGTGACCTCGATGCTAGTGTCCTTTTTTCTTGGCTCCTGTAAGTAAAACTCCACGAGGCTGTGATGCACTAGAAAAACAAAACAGGGGGAAAAAGGCTGGGCCAGAGGGCAGAGGTGCAATGAGGGAAAATCCCCAGAGAGCAGCCGTGCAAGCAGCTGCCTCTTAGCAGCTCAGTCCCTCAGCAGATTGCTAATCATCTCAGAGCCTTGGTTTCCTCAGGTGTAAAGCATGGGTGAAGAAAGTAGGTATCACAGACTGCAGTGAGAGTTGAGTGGATTAATACATACAAAGTCCTAGAACAGTGCCTGTGCCGAGGAAGCTTTCAGACATATGGGGTTCATTATTACTTGGATTGCTAGAAGGGTGCCCTCTGCCCTGTTTGTGATGATCATGGCAATGTGAGCTTGAGAGAGCCAGAAAATAACCTATGCTGCTGTTGTTTGAATGTTTGGGAAGGAAAGGAAGTGGTTACACAGGGTTACACTCACAATGCCCAGGACTTCCCCAATCCTACCCTATTCTATCCTCATAATCCATTTTTGCCAGCAGGCACTTACCACGACTGTTTGTGTTTTCCACATAAAGATCTAGAGTCTCAGAAAGATTAACTGGCTTATTCCTGGGGAAGTGGAGAGACTGAGATTGAAATCTAGGCCTATATGAACTCAGTCTGAGCTACGGGCTCCATATGACATTGCCCCAGACCTTCTTTTTTTTTTAAATTTTTTTTTTTCGGGTCCGGTCATGGGGCCTGAACTCTGGGCCTGGGCACTGTTCCTCAGCTCTTCAGCTCAAGGCTAGTGCTCTACCACTTGAGCCACAGCGCCACTTCCGTCTTTTTTCTTTTTGCTTATGTGGTGCTGAGGAATCGAACCCAGGGCCTCATGCATGCAAGGCAAGCACTCTACCACTGAGCCACCTTCCCAGCCCCCCAGACCTTCTTTAACTGGAAAACATAGCTACAAAGACCCCTGGACTACCTCAACACAAGCTGGTCAGAAAGTCAGCTAAAATTTTTACCATCAACAGCAGTATAAATGTATCCTATTCACCCCACAAAACAGGCAGAGGGTGCCAGACAACACACATCCCCCCAGAAGCGCAGTCACCCTAATGAGGATACACATAGCATGGGCAGGATTGATGTAGTGTACACTATGGGATCCTAGACTGCCCTCTCTCCCACCGTCCGTCTGTCTCATCCACACCCTATCACCTTGGCTTCAAGAAAACACAGTGCATACCATCAGGGACTGACTGGAATGGTTCTGTGAAGGGGAAGGCAGGCAGAGGCGAGGGTTTTCTTGAGGACTAACAGGATGGGAAATAGATAGGGTAGGCACCAAGGAGAGAGAAAGAAACATAAAGGAGGAAAGGAGCTACAGAGAACCCTGGAGGACACATTCAGTGATGAGAGAATCAAGGACGATGCACGTCAGATGTCCCCAAAGTTCTCATCTACAGAGCTATCATAGGACTCATCCTTACAGTTCTGATTCTTCCATCCTCCAGGGTGTCTTTGCCCCAGCCCTAGTCCTCCCCCTCCACCTGGGCTCCCACACTGGGCTAGCCTCTGTCAGCCTCCACATCGGCAGGGCTGAGCTGGCACACCCCTACTCACCACAGTATGGGGCCGTGGATGTGGTCAGCAGGTACACTCTTACTTCTTTGGGGAGTGGCTCTATTTTGATACCACCTTGTTCCACCAGCCCTGGAAATAAAGACGCACAAAGATGGCAGACACCAGAGAAAACTACTTCAGGGTGCCACAGCCAGCACCCACACAGGAATTCGTTAATTCATGCACCCCACATTCTATACACATCTACACTGCATACCTGTTCTGTCATCCAAATAAAGTCCTGTGGAAGATAAACAGGAACTATACTTTTGGGATCCTAAAGTCCATACTCCATAATGGTAAGAAATTTAAAATTACATCTTTAACTTATGGCAGTTGCCTTTTTCTTTTCAGATTTTCAAAAATTATTATTATCAACTAATTGTACAAAGGGGTTACAATTCCATAAGTCAGGTTATGAGTACAATGCTTCTTGGTCAATGTCAACACTTTCTTTGTTCTCCCACATTTTCCCCCTCCCTTCTCTACTTTCAAGTCACCTAGTTTTTTTATTTTTGTCAGGCATAGGGCTTGAACTCTGGGCCTGGGCGCTGTCCCTCAGCTCTTCAGCTCAAGGCGAGCACTCTACCACTTGAGCCACGGTGCCACTTCTGGTTTTCTGGTGGTTTATTAGAGATAAGAGTCTCACCGATTTTCCTGCCAGGCCTGGCTTTGAATCATGATCCTCAAATCTCAGCCCCCTTAGAAGCTAGGATACAGGTGTGAGCCACCAGCACCCAGCACCTAGTTCATTTTTAACATAATGTACATTGACTATAGTGAATTGTTCCCTCTGTTTCTGTGTCCCCCTCTTTTTCCTACCCCCAAAACCTGTTTCTACTTCCTAGTATTTGTTCTGATAAATAATATGTTAGTTGTTCAGAGGAGTTACGCCTTTTGAGTCCTCCCTTTAAATATGCCCTTCTTTGTTTGTGTGTAAATGCATCGAGTCCCGTATATGTTATCATGTGTCTGGCAGTTGTCTTAATGGCACTTGTATCCTATGCAGTGGGGTCACAGTGGGTTTCTTGACCTGCTGGCAGCCAGAGAAAGGGCATATGGGGCAGACAATATAGTGAGGGCAAGAGCCACAGGAGGAGGAAACATGGAGGCGTCAACAGTGCCTGTGCTTAGAACCCTTGAGGTGCTCAGCATGAGGGAAGTGAAGGAAGTTGAACAATGCGATGCCACATCCTCTGTCCCATCACCCAGGGAAGCAGACGCGAGCCCAGGGAGGGGAATTACATTGGCTCAGGGTGTGATCTTCCCTTCAGGTTTTGTTCATCTTCCCTTCACATTTAGTCTGAGGAATGACAGGTTCTGTGGTTCTGAGAGGCAGCTGGGAGTAGGGAGGAGCCACTTGCACTGCCCAGTTTGTCCTGGAGTTTTTCACCCTGGAAAGTACCAGGATAGTCACTGCCACGTATGCACAGGTAAGTGAAGCAGGTCCTTCAGCCCTCCTGGACACCTTTCTCCAATGTAGCCCCGGATCATCCAGCAATGCACCGGAGTCACCCAGCAACTAGGCACTTTCTTACCAGCTGGCATTAGCCACCACCTCCACAAACCACTCAAGAGAGCCTGTGTGTCACTTTGGGACTTCCCCACAATGCACTGATGAGGAGCTAACCTTACTGGAAGAGCCCATGGAATGCTTCTAGTCTAAGAGTAAGGAAGGACTCTAGACGTGTACACTGTGTGGCACAGAGCAACTGAGGCAGCTGGGAGCAGTCTAGCGGGAAAGGGCCGGGCGGCCGAGGCTCATCCAGGTGAGAAAAGGCTGATCATCTCATCGCTTAATTTTTCTTTTCCCCAGTTGGAGAGACTTCTTGCCCACAGGAGACAAGGATGTTTAAGATCTGACAGCAGACAGGGCTGGAGCTTTCCCCACACTGTCAAAGGATACCAGAGGGGTGACATTTTACCTATTCTTGGACAGGAAAGCAGGAAAGGATTAAAACAATCCAGACACTGCCCAGCAAGGAAGGCCTTGTAGCTGGCACAGGGAAAGGCCATGAACTGACAGGAATTCTCCAGGGCGCTGATGTAGAGGTGCACAGCTCTCATGTGATCACAGATCAGATAGCTGTAACCTGAACAGGGTGGGATGGGAAAAACAAGCAAGGTTTCAATCAAGACAAGTGGAAACTCCCTCCATGCTTTTACTGTAAGTCTTCTGAATTTTAAAGTCCAAAGGCTATAAATACTTGGGATGTCCCCTGAGCCACATTCTAAAAATAGGATCGGACATGGTTACTGCATCCTCCTTTTTTCCTTTTAATTTTACTGAGCTACCTAAGCCGAAGAAGAAAATTCCTTAATTTGAGATTCATTCTTATGGTATCATACAATGGAAGAGGTGGAGCGTTAGAAATGTTGAGTCCATTGTGTTTGAAAAGATGAGGTAAAAATAATAATCAAGACAAAACTTTGAGTCCCCAGAAGGGAAAATTTTCAGTTACTAATTTCCCTTGTGTTAGGAGCCACCATAATTTTTTTGTTCAACTATTAATGATCAAGATATGTAACTTTGGCCATTTTGTTATACTTAGACACTATAATTCTAAATTTTTTATTAAGGGTTTTAACTTGAAAAAAGATTATTTTAAATTCTCAGAGGAAAAGAAATAATTTTCTTATATTCTTCATTTAATTAGATTGTTTTTCAAGTTTCTGAAAATAAGGTGAATATAAGTTTAAATCACATTAAGCATTTGTTGATGAATAATGTGTATATTCCATTCCAAGAAGTATAAGTAAGTAAAACTGAAATTCTTTAAAGTTTACTATATTGTCAGCGTTTAAAATTCTCTTGTATTTATTTACCAATTAAACCAAATAAAAATGATTAAGCAATAAAAAAAAATGTTGAGTCCATCCCTGGAAACGGTTGTCCTCTCCACATTTTTGTCTTTACTATTATTCACACAAACCATTTTTTATTTGTGTGTGTGTGTGTGTGTGTGTGTGTGTGTGTGTGTGTGTGTGTGTTTAAATATGTATCTTCATCCTATCCAACTAAGGAGGTTGGCAGCTCAACTTCTATGTGTTGAAAATTACATGGAAAATAACTGATCAAATAAATTAGTCAAATATCCCAGCACACCAAAATCTTGTTTTTGTGGTTGTTGCTGTTGTTTACTATTTGAAAATGTGCAAACAAGCTGGGCACTGGTGCTGCTCAGGAGTCTCAGACTTGGAGGATCATGGTTCAAAGTCAACCAAAGCTAGAAAGTCCGAGAGTCTATCTCTAATTAATCAGCAACTCTAATCTGTAGCGATTGCAGCTCATGTGAGCGGTGCCACCAATGATAGACCAGAAAGACCATAGACTATTGGCTTGAGCTGCAGAAGCCTAGAGAAGCGGGGAAGGCAGCTTAAGCTTGAGGTATGTTTCCTATATCAAGGCTCCTCTCTGGAAATCCATGGCTCCTAAGATATTCAGCTGAGAAAAGCACCATAGGACATAGCCAAGGGCATCCTCAGGAACACACTGTGTGCCCAGACTGGCTGCAGACTGTTAATTGGTGAATTTCAGTCTGTAGACCAGCCAAACAACATTCTCTCAGAGCTGGGAAGGTGGCTTAGTGGTAGGGTGCTTGCCTTGCATGCATGAGGCCCTGGGTTCGATTCCTCAGCACCACATAAGCAGAAAAAGCTGGAAGTGGCACTGTGGCTCAAGTGGTAGAGTGCTAGCCTTGAGCTGAATTGCTGAGGGACAGTGCCCAGGCCCAGAGTTCAAGCCCCATGACTGACAAAAAAACAACAACAATAACAACAACAAACCCACTCTCTCCTGGCTTTCTGACCTGCGTGAAAGAACACGGGACACCCAGGTTGGTCCTGGCCTCCATTCACGAAGTAGTCCACGTGTCCAACAGGGATCCGAATACCTAAGTCTGAAAGAAGCAAATAGCTATTAATTTCTGCTTCAGAGTTCCCTAGCTGCAGATCCTGCAGTCTGCCATTGGCACCCATCCAGCCTATGCCTGCCTCATCCCAAAGAGCTTTGCGAGAAAGAAACCACATAAGAACCAATTGATAAGGTACGTACCACAGGGGCCGAACAAAATCAGAGAAGCCTCCTTGACACAAGTTTGTATAAATGAGTAAATGTTGTAAACTTAGTAAATTTCCTCTTTGAATAGTTTCTGTTTCCTTCAAGCAATAGTTCAGATAAATAAATGTACAGTTCTGTTTTCACAGTCTCCCTCAAAACCTATTTTTGTGCCTACCCGACTATGTAGAAACAGAGATCTGAATTTGAGAGAGAAAGACTGTAGTTCTTGCCTCATTCACTGTGGCCCTACCCCCAGGATCTCCCAGATGCCCCTTCTGAACCATCAGACAGAGTCAAGGCCGTCTGCCAAAACCCCTGAGTTTCTCCTTGTTGTAAGAAATCAATGGTGTACAGTTTAATGTTAATGACTCCAGAGACTTTACCACTCATCATTCAATCATGCCTTTTCCTTGCTTCCTGTATTCAGCCCAGGAAAAGTCTGCTCAGCACCACCTTAAAAATGCATTCTGGCCAGGCACTGGTGGCTCATGCCTGTAATCCTAGCTAGCAGGAAGCTGAGATCTGAGGATCCCGGTTCAAAGCCAGCCCGGGCAGGAAAGTTCGTGAGACTCTTTTTTTGGGTGGGGGGAATCCAGTTGTGGGGCCTGAACTCTGGACTTGGGAGTTGTCCCTCAGCTCTTCAGCTCAAGGCTAGCGCTCTACCACTTGAGCCACAGTGCCACTTCCAGCTTTTTTCTTTTTGCTTATGTGGTTCTGAGGAATCGAACCCAGGGCCTCATGCATGCAAGGCAAGAGCTCTACCACTCAGCCACCTTCCCAGCCCTCCTGAGACTCTTAGCTCCAATAAACTACTAGAAAACTGGAAGTGGCGCTGTGGCTCAAGTGGTAGAGCACTCACCTTGAGCTGAAGAGCACAGGGACAGTGCCCAAGCCCAGAGTTCAAGCCCCACGACTGACCAAAAAATTAAAAAAATACATTCTAAATCATTCTACTTTTCTCCATCTCTACCGTAACCACCTTGGCCTAAGCCAATCTGTAGGCCAGACTCCTACCGCAAACACCCTGTATCAGGCCATCCTACACACACACACACACACACACACACACACACACAAACACACACACACACACACAAACACACACACACACACAAACACACACACACACACACACACACACACACACACACATCTAAATCATCAGCCTGTTGTCACTGATCTTACAACTAAATGTAAGCTCTTTGCTGTGGCCAGACTGGATCAGCACCCTCTTTTCCAGCTTTCAGTCACCCTTCCTCCTTTTTTTTTTTTTTTTTTAAGCAAAAAAGGGTATTTATTGGTTCACATAACTGAAAAGTCCAGGGGATATACTAGCTTCAGGACCCTTCCTCCTTCTACTGTGTTCTAACCACACAGTTCTCTCTCCCGTCTCTGAAACATGCCAAGTCCTCAGCACCATTAAGTACACACACATGCTATGCAACCGTCTCTACCCTCTAGCTGAAAAGTTGTTCATTATTCCAAACTGAAACTGCCCTATTCAGCTCTGCCTCCCAGGTAGCTTCCACTTCCTGCCTGTCTCCATGACTTTGACATTTTTCAATAAAGATTTGCTGTATTCAAGACCACGGCTAACTCAATGAGCCAGGCAGAGGCCTATGAGCTTGGGTTTCCTATCTGTGCAATGAAGGGGAATGAGGATTGGATAGCACAGGTTTTCTAGAATCACACATCTGTGAGCCATGTATGCTTAGAAGAAGGCCTCTGACCATAGAGCAGGAGATATGGATGCCTCTCACTTGAACTGGTGCTCTTCTGGTCAGGCACAGATGTTAACAGATGTTATTGCTCCTTACTCCATTCATTGAGCACAGTGCCTGGCATAGGCCCCACGGGGTAGAAATGAGAGGCATGTTCCTTCCTTTTCCCACTTAGCTTGAGGTGCTTTATTTGGCCATAAAGGGTTGAGAGTTGGAGTTGGGGGTCTTTCCTGTGGGTGTCACTACTTGAAGGGGATTCTTTTTCTCTTTTATCCTGAGAACTGGGCTTGTTGTACAACAGGAGGGGAGGCCTGACTGGACTGGGTGATTGAGGAATGGAATACGCCCATCCCCAGGGATCAGGTACACCAGCCTGAAAGGGTAGCCTGACTTTCCCACAATTGAGGCAACAGTGATGCCTTCCCCAACCCAGTCACGTAAGACTTGGTATTGAATCAGAGACAGACTGCTAGACAAACTACTGTGGTCCATGAGAGAGAATCCTCCTGCTTCCCAGTGGCTTGAAATCAAACCATTCATCCCAGTGTTCACGGTGTCAGTGAGAGCTGCAGAAGAATAAAATGCTAGGGACTTTCAAGCTCATCCTGGTCAACCACCCTCTGGGAAGAGACAGCCCTCTGAGAGGAACAGGGCGTCTCTGTCCAGGGACTCTCTGCCGGCCCTGACCTGGGCCTACTCCATCACCCCAGGCGCTACCGCAGCTCACTGTCAGTGTCGGTATGGATGGCTTCCACGAAGAGGGCGTCTCCGGCATCCAGGCGCTCTTCCAAGCTGGCTCTGGTGTACTCAGGTCCAGCGGGGTCCAGGCCTGCAAGGACAGACTGCTCCAGGTGTCTTTCCTCTCCCTGCAGGAACCACTAGGGGTCCACTCCATGCCCTTCCTGGCAGTCCCTTTAGTGTAGGTCATACCATCTTCCAACAGGGACCGAGGCTCCTTAACCAGAAACTTCCTGTGTACCGGGTTCAAACGCAGTGCCTCATACTTGTTAGGTGGGTACCCTCCACTAGAGCCATAACCCCCATCCCTTTTTGTTTTGGTTATTTGTCAGATAAGGCTATGCAGTTCAATCCTCCTATCTATGCTTCTCCATAGCTGGGGCTGCAGATGGGAACCACCCACCTGACCTAAGGGTTGAGATGGGAATCTCACTGAATTTTTGCCCAGGCTCACCTCAATCCACAATCCTCCCAATCTCTACCTCCCAAACAGCTGGGATTACAGGAATGAGTTACTATACTAGGTCTGTTGTCTCTCTTGAGCTAACCTCTCAATGACTCAATTTTTCTGGCTCTAAAGTGGTAAAGCATTAGCCTTGAGAAAAAAAAAAAATCTCAGGGACAATACCCAGGCCCTGAGTTCAGGCCTCTGGACCAGCACAATAAACAAGTAACTAAATAAATAAAGTGAGTTTAATGATACCCACCATTTAGCATAGGCTGAATAATATTTGGGGTAACCATAGGGATATCTCTGAGGGGTTCTGTAGAACATGACTGAGAATTGTCCCACCAAAGGATCAGGACGCTAGCCTCATTACTACACACTCCAGGGTCTTCTTGATGAAGAATGGCGTTTAAAGCATCAAATCCCCAACACCTCTGCAGGTATTTAGCAGAACTGTCTGAAGGTGATTTCTGCAGTTGGCCACAGCTATGAGTTATTGCAACAAATGGAGATACTGAAACTCAAAAAGGAATGCATGGCCTCTGCTACTGCTGATCATGCCACAATAACCCTATTCCACGCAAAAGACCCATAACAAATATACTGTAGTGATAACAGATGTCTCAACCCTAAGAACACAGACTTCAGCCACCCCTCTGCTTATCTGAGAAGAGGGTTCTCCAGGGCACCTGTCTCTGTCCCCCGATCCTGGGAGACCAGGACAAGAGGAAAGTTACCTGTGATCCGTCCCAGCTGGCCTTTGTAGAAGTGTCCCACCATACCTCCAACATGGGCCCCCAGGCTCACCCCAATGATGTGGATAGAGGACTCTGGCACACCTAGCATCTGGAAGATATAAGGCCTAACTTAAATCAGCTTTTCCTGGTCCATTTTGTAAGGGACCTCATGCTGTCTCTCAGGAAGGCTGTTTTGCTTAATTTGTAGAAACTGCTTCTCAAAATCTGGCAAAACCCTACCCAAGTCTTGTTTTAACAATAAGTTCCTGGAAAGGATTATACAAGCTGACCAACAACCATCAGGTCAAAACTACTTAGAAATTGATGAGTCCAGCAGTTATGTAGAACAACTAGCTGAGCTAAAACTACAAAGCAGAATACCAGGCCAGATGCTGGTGGCACATGCCTGTAATCTTGCTCCTCTGAAGGCTGTGATCTGACAATTGCAAGCCATCCTTGACAGAAAAGTTTGTGAGATTCTTATCTCTGATCAATTACCCCAAAGCCACAAGTGAAGCTGTGGCTAAGCCATAAGTGGAGCTGTGGCTAAGCCACGAGTGAAGCTGTGGCTCGAATGGTGGAGTTCAAGCCTTGAACAAAATCCTAAGAGATGGTGCCAAAGCCCTAAGTTCAAGCCCCAGGATTCTCACACACACACACACACACACACACACACACACACACACACACACACACACACACACACACACACACGGAGTCAGCAGTCCATTGCCTCTAATCTTCCATGCTCATAAATTCAGCCGCCCTTTCCTCTCTTAGAAAGTAAAGAAGTCTTTGCTTTTTTGCTTCCTTGCTTGCCACTCGGCCTCTTGGTGAATTCTTTCAGGCTCAGAGCCCCCGACAAAGTCCCCTCACCTACAGGAGGGGCAGTTGACAATTCCACTCAGGCCGCAGCTGGGCATGCTGTGCTCACCACATCTGCTTCAGAGAAAAGGGGAACCCTCAGCCTGAACCACACAACCCCTTGCTGGCTGCGCACCCTGACAGTCCTCTCACAGTGCCATTTCCTTTTCAGGAATAATTGCATTCCAGGCCTCCACAGCCACTATCCATTGTGCCACGATGGTTTGCAGAGGAGGCTCAAGGCCCTGCCCAAGGTCAGCACTCCAAGGGCCCAATTCAAGAGTTGCAAACGTTACTTTTGTTCTCTCTCTGACAACCCTCTCCTCCACGAACAGCCTCAACCACCCTAAGCTTCTCTGTACCCACCAGGAGTTTACTGAGGAAGCCAGAAATCTGCAGGCTCAGCTTGACCACATTTTCCACAGCTGAGAAATAGACTCCTGAAGATCCATACACCCAGTCCACCGCAATCACATTGGCATCTGCTGCCCGCAACAGGGCTCTGATGAATTTATCAATCCAGGAAGGCTTTGTACCTAACACCCTAGAAGGGGACAAAAGGGAGAGAAGGAAAAGGAATTACCTGCCCAGCGGATATCCATTGTCATAGAAACTTTTATGGGTCCCAAACCCAGTGAGGAAAGTCAAAAGCAGAGAAGGACCAGCACATGTGCTGGTCTGGGGCTTGAATTCAGGGCCTGGCCACTGTCTCTTAGCTTTTTTTTTTTTTTAATCAAGGCTGGTACTCTACTACTTGAGTCACAGTTCCACTTCTGGTCCTTTTGTTTTTGCAGGTTAATTGGAGATAAGAGTCTCCCAAGGTTTCTAGTATCTGTCTGGCTTCAAATCTTGATCCTCAGATCACAGCCTCCTGAATAGGTGTGAGCTACTGCCTCTCAGCTGTTACTGTTCATTGTGGAAAAGAATGTGTACCTTGGGACTAAGAGTTAGGATCTTAATTCTCATTCTAGAATATAGGCTCTTTCCTTGAGGATGTTTTCATTCATTCATCCATTAATGTATTCATTCATTCAACAAACACTTACTGAGTACCTGTAGGCCAGGGAATAATCTAGGTGTTTTCCAAGAAATAAAGGCAAGTTAGGTACAGTCCCTATCCTTCTGGAATTTACAGTATAATGACACTTTTTTGGAATATGAATAGTGGGAAAGTTTTCAGAAAGGTTGTACAACAACCGGGTCAAACAAGTTTTTCTGGTAATCCCCGCCCACATACTGTACCCCAATATGCACATACTCATGTGGAAGGGAGCACAGGTATGTGCCCCAGGAAGTGGGTTAGGGAATTCTGGGAGCAGGCAGACTGACTAGCCTCATGAGCTCTCTAGGATTGGAGGTAGGTACACACTCAGCCTTGGTTAGTGACCAGTTGTAAAACTTGTTAGAAGGCTGGATACCCCATGGCTCACTCCTATAATCCTAGCTACTCAGGAGGCTGAGATCTGAGAATCAGTTTGAAGCCAGCCCGGGCAGAAAAGTCATTCAAACTCTTGTCTTCAACCAATAACCAAAAAGCTAAAAGTAAAGGTATGGTTCAAGTAGTAGAGCTCCAGCTTTGAACAAAAAAAAAAAAAAGCTAAGTAACAGTACTCAGGTACTGAATTCAAACCCTAGTACTAGAACAAATGGAAAGGGAAAAAAAAAAAAGACTTGTTAGAAGAAAGACTTTGGAATGCCAAGCAAGGTCTATGAAGGAATCACATGGCCAGGTCTTGGAGTACAGCCATCCAAGAGGCAGAGAGAGGCCGGAATCAGGAAGCAGTGAGCTTCTGAATGGTACCTTTGTGCCCACCTGAGTGCCCAGCTCCTGAGAGGTGCTAACTTCTGGATATGATGGTTGTAGTACTCATAAACAATCACACCATAAGCCTGATGTTGGTAGCTCACAACTGTAATCCTAGCTACTCAGTAGGCTGAGATCTGAGGATTGCAGTTTGAAGCCAGCCCTGGCAGGAAAATCTGTGAGACTCTTTTCTCCAATTAACTACCAGAAAACTAGAAATGGAACCGTGGTTCAAAGCACTAGAGCACTTGCCTTGAGCAGAAAAGCTCAGGGACAGTGGTCAGGCCCTGAAACTAAGGGGAAAGTGAAAGCAGGAAATCAAATCCTGGGCAGAAAAATTACCTGGGTAATTGTGGAAAATCAGGACCTCACTGTCTGAGACAAATCATATCATGCACACCACGCTCCAGGAGTAACAACACAATGTGTGTTCAGCAGGAATGACTGAGATTGTCCCTACCAAAGCTCTATGTGCAATGGCTTGGCCAGAATTGCATGTGTGTACTGCCAGTGAGTGTGTAGACACGAGTGCAGAAGTGATCAACAAGAATAGATGTGTGTGTGTGTGTGTGTGTGTGTGTGTGTGTGTGTGTGGCTGGTGCATATGAAGAACCTTCAGAGACAGCCATGACATGAGGGAGTACCACAAAGCCCTAAATCCATTCTTCTCCCTCCTACTGACTTCCTCTGGCACATGGTCCCTTCCTAGCTCCTTGGCGGGAATATCCAATCGGTGGTTTAGCTCCCACCTGAATCCATGAATAAGGAGTTTGGTCCCCAAAGTGGCATTAAACCCAGCAGTTTGGATGTCAGTGCTTCCTTCCACCAGCTGCCCACAGCTGGGATCCTCAGGGGTAAAGAGGAGAAACTGGACTTTGAGGCTGGTGCCGCGGAGGAGGTTGGCATTCTGGAAGTCGGTGCACTTTGGCTGTGTTGTGAGAGGTGTATCCCCTAGAAGAAAACAAAGCAGAATTGAAACTTGCACAGTGAGGTCATCTGCCCATAAAAGGGAGAAAAGAAGACTGGACTTACGGGCACTGGGTTTATTAGAATTGAGCTGGTATAAGAATAACTCGCCTATTGCCTAAGGGCTGAAGCGTTTCTGGAGTGAAGAGACAAATGTGAGTATTTTTCATGTCTAAGATAAAATACCAGAGGGGAATATGAATATTGCTCAATTCGAAGCAGTTAAAGACGGTGGGGATGGGGTTGTTCTTATGAGCTGGGGGGAAAGACCCTCCACCAAATTCCTAAGTGCAAAGTCCTAGCCTCCAAAGCTCCAGAAGACCATTGTATATGGGGAAGGTCTTTACAAAGTTCAAATAAGGCCAGCAAGTGGGGCCTGAACACAGGATGACTGGTGTCCCTTGCAGAGGAGGAAATTTAGACAGAGACAGAGGAGAGACAGTGTGAAACAATACAGGAAGAAGATGAGGCCATCGACTGCCAAGGAGGGAGGTGTGGAGCAGACTCTACCATCCCCGCTCCCACACTTACACACACACTGTAGTCTCAGACCTCCAGCCCCTCCAGCCCCACATCTCAGTGGTTCAAGCCACCTCTCGTCAGGGGCACATTTGTTATACAGCACTGACATGCTAATCCTGACATCTGAAAACAGCCCTAAAGCTGGGAGCTAGTGGCTCACGCCTGTAATCCTAGCTGCTCAATTCAAGCTAGCCCAGACAGACATATCTGAGAAGTTCTCATCTCCAATTAACCAGCAAAAAGCCAGAAGTGGAGCTGGTGCTTAGCTCAAGTGAGGAAAAAAAAAAAAACTAAGAGAGAGCATGAGTATCTTAGTTGAAGGCCAGCTACCAACACATTATTATTATTATTATTATTAAGATCAAAATCAAGAC
Organism: Dipodomys merriami; assembly: GCF_024711535.1. NCBI lineage: Eukaryota > Metazoa > Chordata > Mammalia > Rodentia > Heteromyidae > Dipodomys > Dipodomys merriami. The sequence goes on from NW_027203381.1 coordinate 74,562,870, forward strand.
ACAAAATATAAAAAGAACCGTGGGCAACCAAATGAGCAGTTGCCATGGAGACCAGTCTCTCTCTCTCCTTGGTCTGACAGCCCATCTCAGCAGGCTTCAAACGCCCTCTGCCTATCTAACCACTTGTCCTGAGAAGAGGCTAGAGCCTTGCCAGTGGCTACCTCTCTAGCTGAGAAAAGCCCTAACCAGCCACACCTGCTCCATGGCACCTTATAATACACATCTTTATTTCTTTGTGTGTGTGTGTGCATGCACACACTGCAATGTAAACTCAAGGCCTTGGCACTCTACCACTTGAGCCTCAACTCCACTTCTGGCTTTTTAGTGGTTAATTAAAAGAGTCTCAGACTTTTCTGCCCAAGCTGACTTTGAGCCACGATCTTAGATCTCAGCCTCCTGAGTAGCTGGAATTACTGATATAATCTACCAGCACCAGCAGAAACTCACTCACTCTTTCTTTCTTTTCTTTCTTTCTTTCTTTTTTTTTTCCTTCCTTCCTTCCTTCTTTCCTTCCTTCCTTTCTCCTATTTCTGGGGAGCTTAAAGTCATGACCTGTGCTGTTGCTTGACTTTTTCACTCTAACACTTGAGCCATACCTCCACTTTCCACATCTTTAAATTAGACATTTCTAGCAAAGGTGACGGAAGGACCTTTTGTATTATCAATCAGAAAAAAAGCAGCATCAAATTCTTCCTTCCCAAGAAGCTGAAAATCTGGTTCATCTCAATATCCAGCATCCTTCCCCCACCCCTGCCCCCATCCCATCCACATCGACTTCTGAGATGATGAGTTGGGGCCTCTGACTCCTCACACCTCCTACAGGGAGAACTGGAGGAAGACCACTAGGCACACTGATCCAAACACATCATCCAGTCCCTGGTGCTGCTGAGAGCTACCTACCTCACATTACTACCATGGAACAGGGAGTTGCAGAGAAGGTCTTTACAAAACTCTTGTCTGCCTCAGCCTCCCAAGTGCTAGGGTTATCGGCATGCACACAGCTAGCTATTGGCTTTTTAAAGAAAGGATAAAAGGGCTCTACTTGAGCATTAGATTTGAGCCACATAAGTTAAGAAATCTGTTCTTCTGATCATATAGGAAAACCTGTATCCATTAAACAGAACTAAATCCTTTTAAATCAGCATAATATGTCACAAAGCAAGTATTATCGTTTGGGTGTAATTGTGGTATTCCTCAAAAGGTCTTCAGGTCATTGGGGCATGCCTTTGAAGAGGAATGTAAAGCCCCAGACTTCTCTAAATTCTTTCCACTTCTTCCTGAAGACATAGCCTTTTTCTACCAGACATGTTCCTGCTGTGATGTATTGCCCAAAGGAGAGGTCAAATGAATGGAGAATCTGATCATGAATGCAAGCTAAAGCAACGCAAGCTAAAAAACCTTTTTCTTTTTCAAGTCAGTTGCTTCCAATATTTTGTTATAATATTGTAAAACTTATTAGTACAACAAACCCCAACAATCATCAAAGAATCACTATCATCCAGATGACATTATCTAAATATAATACCATAAAATTAGAATTCAAGCCAGGTGCTGGTGGCTCACAGTTGTAATCCTAGCTACTCAGGAGGCTTAGATCTGAGGATTAGGGTTTAAAGATAGCCCAGTCAGGAAAGTCCATGAGACTCTTATCCCCAATGAACCACCAGAAAACTGGAAGTAGAGTTGTAGCTTAAAATGTAGAACACTCGTCTTGAGCAAAAGAACTTCAAGGATAGAACCCAGGCCCAGAGTTCAAGCCCCAGGACTGCCAAAAAAAAAAAATAGAATTCAACCTCAGAAGTAATTTTCAAATGCATCTGGAAATACAGAACACTCTTCCAAGCAATATATGGGTTAAAGAATAATCATAATGAAAAATGGAAAAACAAAAGAATGACAAACAAATGCATATTAAAATTGGTGTGAAATGGTTAATACAGCACTTGGGGGTTAAAATAATTTACTCAGCTGGGCAGCTCCAGCGCTTGAGTTCTTACCTATGCAAATAGGAACCCAACTAAAGGAGAGCCATCAGAGCCTAGGAAAACAAAGCTTAAGCCTCACCAGTCAAGATTTTTGCCTACTCACCTTCTACCACACGAAACTGTTCCTCCTCTTTAACCTATCAAGTATTTTATTTGTCCTTGTTCCATATGTACCTTTGAAAAGTTCCCCCCTCAAATCTCTTCAGTAAAATCCTGCCTTACTTGCTACTAGACCATCCATACCCATCAACCATCAATTGCTCAAATAAACTCTGAACTTTTCTGGTGCCTACATTGATCTTTTAACAGGAAGAACATATAAGCTTAAATACAGATACTAGGAAGAAAATAAAAGGAGTTAGATTAGAAAAGTTAAACTCAGGATCCATTGCAACAATGAGATGTACAAGTCCTTATGTGGAAAAATGAACTTTACAACTTTGGTGGTGGGGGGGAGGAGGATTGGGTGGGAGGGTGGGGAGAGGATGGGAAGGGATGGGAAGGGGAAACAAAGTAGGAGGCTACAATGCTTGATAAGAAATGTACTCATTATCTTGCCCATGTAATTGTAACCCCTCTGTACAGTATTTTCACAATAAAAAAAGAAATTCTAAAAATAAATAAATAAATAATAAAAAATTAAAAAGAGTTAAACTCAGAAAAGAGTCACAGAACAACTCTAAATAAAATACAGAGAAAGAAATATCAAGTTTAATAGGTTAAATGACAGAAAGAGAGAAAACAGTGAGCTCTAGGCAACATTATTAGTGGCTCAGTCATTGTATTTCTCAGGCCAAACTCCTGGGCATATCTCTCAATCCGCTCTTTCTCTTGTCTCCTACACACAACTAGAAGTAAGTCTTTGCTATCATCAAAAGCAAATACTCAGAATATAACCATTCTCATCCACCTACTCATGCCTGGGTCATTTCTCAGAATCATTGCCACAACTGTCACAAATTTTCTTGATTACATTCTGGCCCCTTTAGTCTAACTGACTCATAGTAGCCAAGATTACCTTTTAAAAACTAAGTCATGTCATACCAGTGTGCAAAATTCTCTAAAGTACTTCACTGAGAATAAAACCTGATATCCTCACAATGGTCTATGGGTTCTAAATGACCTAATCCACACCCCTATGCACACACCTTAGAAGCCATGTGCCTTACTTACTATTTACTGTGTTCCAGCCCAGGTCCTTTTTGTTCTTCCTTCGGCCACAGCTGTTTCTTCTACCATGAATGTTAACCACCTCTCTCCCTTCAAATCTACTTGTCAAATGCCACTTTCTCTCCTCTACTATTTAAATTATTATCTGCTTGTGGATCTTGCCCATGGTCTCTCAAGTTTTCTTACCTATGTCTACTTTCTTGTATAACAACCATCACCTTTTACTTTATTATGCAATTTGATATTTTTATACTTACTGTTTACTGATTATCTTCCCACCTTAGAAAGGACTTCCAACCAAAGCAGGCAGGGATTTTATCCATTTTGTTCTCTCAAATGCTTAAGAGCAGTGTCTGTCACACACATCAAACACCAGAAGCTGGTTCTTTGGAAAGAATAATAAGCTAGATGTACTTTTGATAAAACAGAGGAAGAAAAAAAGGAAGTCACAAACAAACAATATCAGAAATAGAAAGGGGATATAAATATAGACACAATCAGTTTGTTTCAAACCAGAAAAGGACATGTTTATACCCACCCAAAAGTTGAAACGATTATTTTCCTTAAAAATGGACATTTCCTAGAAAAGTACAACTTATCAAAACTTAGACAAGAAAGGAAAAAAAAAACAGATAATCAGATGGAAAAGGGAAACATACAGGAGTTGAAACAGTACTCTTAGATCCATCCATCAAAAAACTGAAAACAAGCTAGTTTTAGAGAAAAGTTCTACTTCTACTCAACTTACTATACACACTGTTTCCCATAGCAGAAAACAGGCCTCAGAATCCCAAGTCACTGTATGAGAACAACCAAGATATCCAATCCAGATAAAGTATCCACAGATCTAAATCTATCTAGGACACCAAGAAAAAACACCTGCCTAGTAAGAAAGAGACCCCGAGTTCAATCCCCAAGGCTGCCAGAGAAAAGAGAAGGACAACAGAAACTCAAGATACAAAACTATTTCATGGCCAAGTAAGCTTTGACCTAAGAAATGGATCGTTTTCTTTACTATTATAAAATCTATGCATATTTAGAGAATCATATGCTTGGAAATGGAGGCTTGGCTCAACTGGTACAGCACCAGCCTTGAATTGAAAAACCAAGTGAGAGTTTAAGGTTCCGAATTCAAGCCCCAGCATCAAGAAAAGAAAGCAAAATCATATGCTCAACAGATGCTTTTTGACTTAAAAGTGATATTTATTTATTTAGTTAGTTATGTCCTTCTCTGAGATGCTAGTTAACTCTGGTGTCAAACTCTGGGGGACAAATTTCCCCTTCATGAGAGGCCAGGGTCTCCAGGTACATGGAGGGATTTATGGACCAGATGGCTTCAAAAATGAATTGTCCAGAGAGAGCTAGGAGGCACATTTTTACCTGCCAGCTGCTCTCTGTCTGTGACGTTCTTCTGGAACCCAGGAGATGTACTGTGCCATACCTTGTCCTCCTCTTTGGAACATGAAGTTTAAGGCCTCAGAAAAGAGAACCTGCAAAGTTCAGTCTTGGCAGACTGACAAGAGTAATAGTCAAAGCCCTAGGAGCTGGTAGTGGCCAGGAATAGAAAGGTTAGCCAGACAGGCACAGGCAGTCAGGCAATGGGCCTGGAAGAAGATTCTTCTAGGTAGATGGAAAAATACTGATTGCTCTATAGAAACAGTCCAAGTATTTCAACTTTTCCTTCGTCCTAGAAAGGCAAGAAAAGGGAAGGCAGCACGGGCTGGAATGGGAACTACATGTAAACTCCAAACCACAGGTAAATTTCAAACTCCCAACAGCTAAACGGGCACAACCAATCAAAATACTGCAGACACGAGGCCAAGGAGCAAGCTACCTTCCAAACACCTAATTATCACAAAAGGATAACCAAGATCCAAAAGCTATTCAGAGAAAGCCCCCAGACCCAGACACCTGATCAGTAACCCTTTCAACCAATCAGACCTCTCTTTTCTTCTCAGTAAATGAATTCCACACTTTCACACCCACCCTTCTTTGCTCATGAATTTAATTCCTAGAGCTCATGAGACAAGGACCTTGCAAGATAAGAACCAGAGGCAAAACCACCCACAGTGGTGACACTAGCCCATACACATTGCCAATACTGTGTCAAAGGAGCCGGAAACACTAACAAGGTTCTGCTAGCAGCTTCCTCCTTCCTCCTTACTTTTCTCAGGACAGATACAACCCCCCTCTACACATTGCCACTCCTACCCCAGCCCCTCAGGATGCTGGGTAATGAGGTCCTGCAGGTCACGAGGGTGCTTTCCAAATGTAGCAACCCATGTCCACTCATAGCCATTGGAAGACCTCTTCAGCCGAAGGGAAGGGATTGTGTTCTGTGGATGAGGCTCCTCAGATGCTCAATACCTGCCAGTTCTCAGTGTGGGTGGATTTAATCAACATTTCTGGTGACCTTCCCATGTGTCTGGCCAAGCCAGGGAGAAAATAAATTCTCCGAATGAAGAGTATTCATGCCTCCATGGAGATCTTACTCCACTAGGGAATGGCCAGAACAGCTTGTTGAGAGGGAAGGTGGGGAATGAGAGGAGGATGGCCTGATGCTAGAAGGACCCTCACCCAGAGAATGCCCGTGAACTGAGAGTGGCAAGGAGATCCTGGACATCAGGTAACTGGCGAAGGCCCAGGAGAAGAGGAAGGGTCGGCTGACTTGCTGGGTAGAGGTCAGAGCAAGGACAGCCGAAGGAGGTCAAGGCCTGAGTTGTGGGAACTGAAGACCTGCTGAGGTTGTAAGAGTCTGATACACGTATAGAGGGAGGTTTTCTGAATGGAGGGGAACTGGCAGTGAACTCTGGGAGTCTGAGGAGACTGTTGAGAAGAACAAAAAGTAGAATCTTCCTTCCTCATCCCAGATTTATGCCTGAAGAGCAAGAGCCGGCTGTGACACTTGGAGGTGGCAAGGAGCCACTGCATCAACATCACCATAGCAATACGACCTAACTGCAATGATGTAATACTATTCTTCCTGTCAGACTGACAATTCTAAAAATCTGTGATGCTATAGAATGTTGATAAAGAGGTGAGAAAAGGACCATAGCTCATAGGCCAGTTTTTTATAACCTTGCTGGAGGGGATGTGGACAGAAGGGAACCCTACTACATTGTTGGTGGGAGTGAAATTTGTTCAACCACTTTGGAAAGCAGTATGGAGGTTCCTCAAAAGACTCCACATAGAGCTCCACTATGACCCAGCAATCCCACTTTTGGGCATTTACCCAAATGATCACAAACAAGACCACACTAAAGCTCCCAGCACAACTATGTTTATTGCAGCATTATTTACCATAGCTAAGATATGGAACCAACCCAGATGCCCCTCAGTAGATGAATGGATCAAGAAAATGTGGAATATATACACAATGGAATTCTATGCCTCCATCAGAAAGAATGACATTGCCCCATTTGTTAGGAAATGGAAAGATTTGGAAAAAATTATATTAAGTGAAGTAAGCCAGGTCCAAAGAAACATAGGTCCCATGGTTTCCCTTATTTGCAATAACTAGTATATGTCTGAGACAAGCAGAAAAGGTCAGATAAGTTGATGTTAAGGGAATGAACCCCAAGATAAGTATTTAAATGTTTTTTTTCTTTCATGCAATTGTTTCTAACATATTTATAAAATGATTTCTATGTTGCTTTGTATGTCCCTCCTTCATGGTATAACCCCTGCTTTCATTGTATTTGATGTTGGTATAAGTTGTGGAGGGGAAGGGCAAAAATAAATTGTTTAACTAGGGATACAGGTGGACCCATTGCAACAATGAGATGTATAAGTCGTTATGTTGAAAAAACAAACTTTACAACTTTGGTGGGGGGGGAGGATTGGGTGAGGGGAAGTGGGGGGAGTATGGGAAGGGATGGGAAGGGGAAACAAAGAGGAAGCAACAATGCTTGATAAGAAATGTACTCATTATCTTGCCCATGTAATTGTAACTCCTCTGTACGGTATTCTCACAATAATAAAAAAAAAAGTTATAACCTCTTTTTTGGGGGGGGGGTCCAGTTGTGGGGCCTGAACTCTGGGCCTGGGCGCTGTCCCTCAGCTCTTCAGCTCAAGGCTAGCACTCTACCACTTGAGCCACAGCGCCAGTTCCGGTTTTTTTCCTTTTGCTTATGTGGTGCTGAGGAATCGAACCCAGGGCCTCAGGCATGCAAGGCAAGCGCTCTACCACTGAGCCACCTTCCCAGCCCCAAGTTATAACCTCTTTGCAAGGCAATTTTTCCAACATCTGGAAAAGGTGTATCCAATTAAAAAAAAAATCTCAAACCCTCAGGGCTTAGCTGGGGATAAACCACAGAGGAGCCATTCAATCAGCCAAAAAACCCTAAGCTCTGAGGCATCAAGGATGAGGGTATACAATAGCCGCCCTTGGGAGCTCAAATTCTGTCAGGGAAAGAAGAAATAACCTATGTCCCACGGGAAGCAGGCACAGGAGACCTGTGGCCAGGAAGCTGGGGGCTGGGAGAAGACCTAGCAATGCCACCTCACACAGGTAGGGGAGGACTTCAGAAACTACCTGAGCTGGCCTGGGTACAAGCACACTCCAAAGCTGAGTGCTGGTGGCTTGTGCCTATAATCCTAGCTACTCAGGAGGCTGAGCTCTGAAGATCAAGGTTCAAAGCCAGCCAGTCAGTGAAGTCCTTGAGACTCTTTTTTTTTTGGGGGGGGGTAACTGGGGATCAAACCCAGGATGTTGCAAGTGCTTCACCACTGAGCTACATCCCAGCCCTCCTTGAGACTCTCATCTCCAATTAGCCAGCAAAAAGCCAGGAGTGGAGCTGTGACTCAAGTAGCAGCCTTGAGCAAAAAAAAGCCAAGTGGAGAGTGCAAGGTCCTTAGTTCAAGCCCCAGTACTAGCATTAAGAAGAGAAAAAAAAGATATGAAGAACAGGAACAACCCACAGGTAATATGTAATATGGATACCTGCAGGCAGAAGATCCTTTCCAAAGGGCTCCTCCCTTCTGGGGTGAGGAGGGCAGTACGTTAGTGTTCATTTGCTATATTAAGGAAGTGTAAAGATAGCAGGTTCTTTACCAGGGGAAAGAAAAAAAATACCATACAATGTAAATGGTATTTGAGGGAAATCGCTCTGAGGTTAGGAGGGACCAGTGATCACATTCCCATCACAAACCCAAATTCAACTTTGGATAGGTGGGGTTGGAAAAGATAGCTAACCTCCACACCCAAAGATCATTATGAAAAATTTCCCGAACCATTTGAAAACTTAAATTCTTGTGCAAGTTGGCAAGGATGGCAATAGCAATACAGATTTTAGAATAATGAGTCAGACACCCGGGGAAGTTCATCTTCTGTGACCTGAGAAAGTGTACTGCTTACTGTATTCCCATTAGATAGTAGGGGTTTTCTTCCCCCCTTTTACATTCACCTCAGGAGAGACAAAGGACTTTTAGGGGACCTTCCAATGGCTAGTACTACATAAGACAGTTCAACACTACGTTGAAAACGAACGTTACAACTTCAGTGGGAGGGTGGGGGGTAGCTGTAGAGGTGGGAGGGAAGGGATGGTAAGGGGAAAACAAAGGAGGAGGCAACAATGCTTAATAGGAAATATACTCATTACCTTGCTCATGTAACTGTATCCCTCTGTACAGCATTTTTACAGTAAAAAAAATTGTACAAAAAGTAATAACAATTTTTTTTAAAAAAAGAAGACAGTTTAAGAAACACAGACTCTGGGTGAGATAAAGTTCCAAACCAAGGCCCGAACCCCTGGCTTACCTGAACTTCCAATGCTGAACCATAGCAGGGACCCCCACAACCAGAAACTTCTCTCCCAGAAGACTGGGGTCATGACTGAGCTGGGGTCTCAGAGCTGAAGCTGGTACAAAGCAAGCCCCAACACCAAGAGTTCAAATAGTCCAGACTCCCACTTGGGGCTTACTAATCATTAACTGGCCATGTGGTCAGTCAAAGAAAAATAAACTCTTCCTATTTGTTCAGCCTCCAAATATTTCAGATTTCAGTTTCTTCTTCTCAAGGAAAATAAACACTTTCTTTTTCTTTTCTTTTTTCCTTGAAACCAGGGGACATTAAAACACCCTGTTCTTCCTCTCTGAGCCAAACATGATCAGGAAATGATTGCCCATTTCCCATCACAATGCCAGTGATGAGCAAGTCAGTCCTTTATCTCTCAGGAGTTACAAAAGCTTCACTGTGCTGGAATCTTCTGCGGACATGTTTGTCTTGCTCAGAAGCCTGAGCCCCTTAGGGTAGAACTTGCGTTTTAGTTTTGAATCTCCAGGACCTGGCACAGAGTGGAGCCCAGGAAACATGCTCAGTGAATATTTACTGGACAGAATATGAGACGAAAATTAAATTTGTTTCAAGAAAGCACTACCTTCTTTCTTTCTTTCTTTTTAGCCAGTCCCAGGACTTGAACTCAGGGCCTGGGCGCTGTCTGTGAGCCTCTTTTGCTCAAGGCTAGTGCTCTACTACTTGAGCCACAGCACCACTTCCAGCCTTTTCTGTTTATGTGATACTGAGGAATTGAACCCAGGGCTTCATGCATGCTAGGCAAGCACTCTACCACTAAGCCACCTTCCCAGGCCCAAGCACTACCTTTTACTAGAGTCCTGAGAGTAAAGTAAATCTAACCTCTAAAAAGAGATATGCAAATTCTGAATGTACAGATGAAGAAAACAAAATAGTAGAAAAGGAAAAATACACTAGCAAGACTCCGTCGGTAGAATTGACAAAGCTGGACCTGGAACGGGAGGGGGGATGGTGTTACTGCTTAACCATTTCCCCCCAAGGAGTAGCAGAAACCACAGGGAGCTATTTCTAGGCAGGTGATGGGGCAGGGCCCCGGGCACTCCCTAAATTGCAAAGCCAAAGTCACAGCTGCAGGCCAGGATCTTCCTTTCTGAACACTAACTAGAAAGTGAGCCTTGTGGACTTGTGTATTTTATCTTGCAGTCAGGGCGGAGAGAGGAATCTGCACAAAGTTGTGTAAAGCTAGGATTTAAAACAATATTCTAGCCCCAGAATCCATGCTCTGAATCCCTGTCCTGTGCAGACCTCATCCTTCAAGAGGCATTGGTACTGTGCCATCACTGCAAGAAATGCACTTAAGAAGTAAGCCAGGCCCAAAGAAACATAGGTCCCATGGTTTCCCTTATTTGCAATATCTAGTATATGTATGAGTCAAGCGGAAAAGGTCAGATAATGTGATGTTAGGAAAATGAACCCTTAGATATGTATTCTAATTTTTTTTCTTCCATGCATTTGTTTCTAACGCATTTATAAGATTATCTCTTTGTTGCTTTGTATGTCCCTCCCCCACAGTATAACCCCTGCTTTCACTATATTTGATGTCAGTATAACTTGTGGAGGATATGGGGAAAAACAAGTCGTTTAAGGATACAGGTGGACCTGTTGCAACAATGAGAAGTACAGTTTGTCATGTTGAAAACGAGCTTTACAACGTTGGTGCGGGGGGGGGGGGGGGAGGATTAGGTGGCGGGTTGAGGGGGGAGGCTGGGAAGGGATGTGAAGGGTAAACAAAGGAGGAGGCTGCAATGCTTTATAAGAAATGTATGCATTATCCTGCCCATGTAATTGTAACCCCTCTGTACAGTATGTTCACCAAAAAATAAATAAAATTATTTTTTTTTAATGCACTTAAGATGATTCTGGAAGGACCAGCCCTCATTTACTCTGCATGACAACAAGCAGGGAAGAGCATAGGTCACCGAGGGCTGTTCTCCTGTCAGAAACTGTTCTCCTCTTTTCTTGCCTGGAGTTTTCAAGAATAAATGCACTACATCTTGACAGAGTTGTGAACTAGCCACAGTAACCTCTATTCTGGCCTTCTTGCCTCCCCCTTGCCAGAAATAGGATGTCTTTCAATGCTTTGCCCAGTAATTCGTGCATCCCTGGGATATAAAGCGGTGCCAGTCACTTTCTGGGGTCCCTAAGCTGCAGCCTAATGGGCACATGCAAATGAGACTGTCTGCCTCTGGCAACGTTCCTGAGCCTTGAGGAACTAGCTGGCAACAACTCCTAAGATTTCTGTTGTTCTGGTCACCAGGCAATAGGTAGTAAGTTCACTTCCGGTTATGTGGCCTGGGTTGGAAGAAGGCAGTGGCGATGGTGGTAGAGGTATCTTGTTTCACTTAACTAAGAGAAGTTGGTAACCAGTACATAGTGAATCCATTTCACACTTAGAACAATCAAAATGTTTATGGAGAAAGATAATGTTTCATTTGCACCCTAAACACCATAATTTGAGCCTTCCTTTGTGTGTAGTACTAGAGATCAGACCAATACCTTCTAGCCTGCTAGGTAAACATCTTACCACTGAGCTACGACCTTTGCTGCTAGCTTTCATTTACAAACATCTTCACGTTGGGCACTGGTGACTTAATCCTATCATCTTACCTAGCTACTGAGGAAACTGAGATCTGAAGATCACCGTTCAAAGCCAGCCTGAATAGAAGAATCCATGACACTTACTTCCAATTAACCACACACACACACACACACACACACACACACAGAGAGAGAGAGAGAGAGAGAGAGAAGCTAGAAGGGGAGCTGTGGCTCAAGTGGTAGAATTGGTAGCCTTAAGCAAAAAAAACTCAGGGACAGTGCCTAGGCCCTGAGTCCTAGGACCAGAAAAATAAAACAACTTTATTCTTGTCTGTTTTCCCAGGAAGAACAGATGGAGACATGTGTTACATTTACTCAGACAAAAGACCAGTTTGGCCTACACAAAAATCTTGTATGTCTTGGAGTAACTTCAAGCCTCCAAGTATAGACAGAGATGGGAAAATTAGGTCATTTTCAAATGAACGTTTGATTCTAAAATTTAGTGCTTGTTCCCTGACATCACTTAGCTTCAAGGTAAAATTATTTGTGAGCAATACAGGCTTATCATTGGGTATACGGTACAACTGCAAAAAAAAAAAAAAAAAAAAAAGTCCTGGGATTTCCCTGGATCTCCCATTTCACGACAGACTAGATGAAAGAAGTCACTAAAGAAGTCACTTTTTTGTGGGGCCTGAACTCTGGGCCTGGGCGCTGTCCCTCAGCTCTTCAGCTCAAGGCTAGTGCTCTACCACTTGAGCCACAGTGCCATTCCAGCTTTTTCTGCTTATGTTGGTGCTGAGGAATCGAACCCAGGGCCTCACACATGCAAGGCAAGCACTCTGCCACTGAGCCACCTTCCCAGCCCTAGATACATTTTTTTAAAGACAGCAGTAATATATGGGTAGTATAAGTTGACATATCTACATTTCTGAGTGATTACTATTCAATGTAAAATATACAAGGTCTACACTGGTGGCTCATGCCTCTAATCCTAGCTACTCAAGAGATAGAGACCTAAGAATCTCAATTTGAAGTTATTCTGGGCAGGAAAGTAATAAGCCAGCAAAAAAGTCAAAAGTAGAGGTGTAGCTCAAGTAGTAGAGTGCCAGCCTTGAGCAAAGAAGTCAAGTAACATGAGGCCCTGAGTTAAAGCCCCATTATAAATAAATAAAATGTACAATTCCACAAGGTAGGTGTGTCTATTGGCCCTATTTTATACACATAGAAACAGAAGTAGAAGTAGATTAAGTCACTTGCCCCAGAAAGACTACACAAAGTGACAGAGGAAGGATTTTCATCTGAGACACAGGCACCAATGACCACATCCTTCTCCACTGCACTGAGCCTGGTTTACTACCCAGTCTCATCCTCACCACAACCCTGAAGGCAGGCATCCTTGGTGCCAACTCTCCTAGTCTGCAGGGATCTGCAGTCCATGCCATGCTCCAGTAGCACAGGAAAATGCATACCTTCAGCTGGGCGCCCATGGCTCATGCATGTCATCCTAGCTACTCACAAGACTGGACCTGAGGATTGTAGTTCAAAGCCAGACCTGGCAGAAAGTCCCTGAGACTCATCTCTAATAAACCATCACAAAGCTGACAGTGGAGCTGTGGCTCAACAAGTAGAGTGCTAGCCTTGAGCAAAAGAAGCTCAAGCAATCCAGGCCCTGAGTTCAAGCCCGAGGACTGGCACTCACACACAAAAAGCACACATTCAGAGAGTACCAATCTCTCAGGTCTCCTGGATTTGGGGGTGGTGGAAAAAGGGATAGCAGAAAACTCACCTCAACCAAATGTCTCCTCCACTAGGTAGTCTCTAGCAGAAAGCAGACTGCTGTTTGTTTAAGGCCATATTTCTCGATTTTGTTCACTGAAGTTTTACCTTCTTTGTTCCTGCCATATCTATCTGTGTAGCTAGCACCTGTACCAGAATGGGTTCAAAGATTTTTATTTAATCATGCCATATCACCTTCACCTGCTGGCACTGGCAGTAAGGAAGGATTGTGCATATCCCAGCCACAAGGATGAGGAACACTGTTGTGAAGTCTTCTATTAATAAATGCCAACCTCAACCCAAAACTCTGGAGTTGGGAGCAACTGAAGGACTGTGGGATTTGTTTTGTTTTTGGTTCTATCTCCAGCTTCACACAATCCCCTCTAAGACTCATGTTCTTTCATTGTCAGAGTTGGAAGTCCATGAGGTTCAAGTCCAGAGACTCTGAAAAATCACACAGCCTGTATACACGATGACAGGCCCCAAGAGGGGAAGCAGGAACTTTGGCCGGAGGTGGGGGGCGGGGGAGCCAGAGGGGAGAGAGGGGTTAGTGGGTTTTGCCAAATACAGCACACAGAGAGAAGCCTGTGTGCTAGCCTAAGCTTTGGATGCAGCATCTCAATGGCCAGGGGTAGAATGGGGGCAGAGGAAGGGGAAGTCTCTGAGGAGGGGAGAGGTACTGAGAGGACAGTGAAGATGGCGGCCCATTTCACAACTTTACCTGACGCAGCTCTGTCCTCTTCTTACCCCATGAGCAGACGTGGTTCTGAAACCACCACTTTTCCTCTGACCTCACCTATTGATTGTGGGAAGGTGAAGGATGGAGGACAAGCCATTATCCAATACCATCTCACTCATGAGTTTCATCCTGATACTAAGGAATGATTTTCTAACATTCACAGTTAACAATAAGAGTACGACAGTGTACAGAGGAAAAAGGCCTTGAGGACGGTAATATTGTGACATAGTAAGTATATATTTGGTTTCTGTCTTCAGTTCTTGGCACAGAGCCCAAAAAACAAACAAAAAAACCCTTTTGTAGATAAAGACACTAGGAGAAAGTCTTGCTCTAATATTTGATCTTTGACTCCAGTTCCTGCACAGAATTCTTACAGCCTTTGTAATTTCCTGAGTGGTAGGAGAATCTTTTGTTCTAGGCGGTGATGCTTGCTGGGCTCCAGGATGATCTCAGAATAGAGACTGGTTGCCAGGAATCTGATCATATGATTAGAGGGTTGGAATCTTACACACACACACACACACACACACACCTCCCACGAGGATAGGGAAGCTAGAGGTTAAGTTGACCAATAGGCAGTGACATCATCAATCATGGTGGCAAGGACTGGCTTTGGAGAGCTTCCAAATTACTGGACATGTGGAGATTGCTGGAGGGTGGTGTGCCCTTCCCACCAGTCTTGCCCTCCACAATTCTTACATCTGCTGTTCATTGGTAACCTTTACAGAAAGCTGCTAGAGATGAATCAGTGATATTCCTGAGTTCGGTGAGCTGCCCCAACAAATTCATTGAACTTGAAAAGGGAGTTAAGGGAACTCTAGCCAGTTCCTTGGAAGTACAGGCTGTGGTCTAGAACTTGTGACTGTCACCTGAAATGGAGCAGGCAGTCCTGGGAGACTGAGCTCTCCACAACCTTGGATCTAAGACTAACTCTAGGTAAACAGCATCAGGGCTGAATCAGAGGTCAGCCAGTGATACCAGTGGAGGCTTGCTTGGTTGGTAAGAATACTGCCTGACCCAGCTATCTGCTGTGAGAAGTGTTAAAAAATAGGAAGGAAAAACACTTGGTCTGATTTCTTCCTAGGTCTTACAGAGAGGAACCTGGGCTTAAATCCCAGCTCCACTTCACCCAAGCTATGTGACTTTGAATGAATGACCATTTCTCTGGGCCCAATTTCTTCAACAGTAAGCTGGTTAGTGTGAACTGCTAAGCAACACCCTCTTCCTCATCCTCTTTTCCTTCCCCTATCATGAAAAAAGCTTAGGTCTCACTCTTCCCAAGTCCGAAGAGGAGGAGGAGGTGGAAGAAGAAAAGGAGGAAGAGGAGGAGGAGGAGGAGGGGGAGGAGGGGGAGGAGGGGGAGGAAGAAGAGGAGGGGGGAAGGAGCAGGAAGGGGAAGAGGAAGAGAATGAAAAGAGGAACTGTTTGAAAAAGCAAGGCTATCTCCCTGTCACTATTGAAATGACCATGGCTCCTTCACCAACCCCAGGTAGCCATTCCTTGAGTTGGTCCAATCGGTGTCTGGTTAGTAAAATAATCAGAACCTCCATTCTTCCCCTGTAGTATCTCAGCAGCTCTGTGGCTATTAAAAATGATGCATGTGGACTGACTCCAGAGAGGCAGATGGAAGAGTAAATGGAAAGTGTGATCAGAGAAGCTCCAAAGGTGGGTGAGGCCAACATTGATTTTGCAGGCCATACAAGAAATTATTGCCAAGACTTGTAGGTGACATCTTGTGACCTTAGGTCACAAATCACATGCAGGTCAAAAGTACCATTCACCCCAATACTATTACATATGTTATCTGCTTTTTAGTACATATTAACTTGTCAAACAGGACCTACCCATACTTCATACTGACTTGCTCTAACATTATACCTATAATTAAATGTATTATCTCTTTCCTCATTTGCCATTCATGCTCATCTTCCCTTCGCTTTTCTTTCTCTTATCTCTTCTTCTTTCTCCTCCTCCTCCTTCCTCTCTTTCTCCTTCCCCCCAGGTGGATAGGCAGTAGTGACAACAGGAAAGGGGGCAATTATTCTTTTCCAATTGTTCTATTTTTCAGAGAGTTAGGAAGCAAGGTCATCAGAGGAGAGAAGAAGAAAGCATGAAGATAAGGAAAGGAACTGGTACACTCATTAACACACCTACAAATTCAGCATGATCCATTTGTTATTTGTAAGGATGACTTTGGACAGTCATGAAGGAAGCGCCACATAGGAACTAGTTAGCCACGTTTATTTACTCATTTAATTTTTATTGTAAAAGTGATTACTGAGGTTATAGTTATATAAGTCATGTAATGAGTACATTTCTTTTCAGTGTTACCCTCTCCCTCAATTTTTCTCTCCCAACCTCCCTCCCAAGTTGTCTAGTTCATTTCCAACACAGTATCTAGTGAAGGCAACATTTATTTAATACACTCTTATTAAAGGTCTATTGTATGCGCAGGCACTGTGCTAGGTTCTGTCTCAAGGAGAATACAGCCAGGAAAATTAAAAAAATAACAAAACTGCTAATGTGTTAAAGGACAATGGAGAGGAAATACTGAGAGTATGTTACAACAGCATCTGACTAGACTTGTGCCTAGACTTGTGTAATTGGACTGCAGAAATTCAGCTGAAAAGTATTCAATCAACAAGGTAAAAATATTCAGTTAAAAAGATAAAAGAGGTGATCTATTGAACTACATGAGGAGGCAGAACAGTGTAGCAGATGCTGTTTGAATCTGTGAGTATCCTCATTGTTCCCGTGCACCTTATATTACAGCTCCCCCTGCAAGCATCTCTGCATCTACCTCTGAAGACATTCCTGTTTGCACAAAAGGCAAGCTGAGAAGTGCCAGAGTTAATATCCCTTACAGTGGTCCTCAACCAACCACAAAGAAGTGGGTGCATATACATTCCAGTTTGCTGGCCTTTTAGGTGGGCAGAGGACCAGAGAGACTGTGCCTCCAGACGCCCACTGTGAAAACCCACTCATTTCCATACCCTGTGTGATTCTCCTCCTTTTTATCTCACTTCCCCATTCTCCTACAGTTGCTTCCTGGATTAACCTCTCAAATAAACTCTTTGCACTCAAATCTCTGTCTTCAAGTCCACTTGAGGTGGATGGGGGAGGAGGAGATCAAACAGAAGGTAAACTAACTTTTAGAACAATCAGATGATGAAAACAAAGGCTCAAATATGTGGCTCTGAGATGTCTGTCATGGGAGACAGTGATCCCATTAACAAAGACAAAAGACTCTTCAATCCAAGAAGAGGGAGAAATTCAGGGTCTGGAAAGACTGAACTCAAAGTGCCTGTGACACTTGTTATCTTGAAACTCCCTGAGTACAAGGTTAAAAGCCAGGCGCCAGTGGCTCATGCCTGTTATCCTAACTACTTAGGAGGCTGAGATTTGAGGATCACGGTTCAAAGCCAGCCCAGGCAGGAAAGTCCGTGAGACTCTTATCTCCAATAAACCATTAGAAAACCGGAAGTGATGCTGTGGCTCAAGCAGTAGAGCTCTCGCCTTGAGCTGAAGAGCACAAGGTTAAGACCATTGACTGTGGGTACAAGGAAAAGGCACTTAGCAGAAAAGGGACCACACAGAAGAAAACACCAACAGAAGTGAACCTCACATCTTCCTAGAGGCCCATGGCAGTGTCCTCCTTTGACACCAGAGAATGTAAAGCCCTCGCTGTCTCTTCCAGACGGTGTCTATACTCTAGTTTCTCATAGTTGGAGGGACTCACTCCTTGAAAACCATACATAACTCCCCACCAGCAGCCAGCAATGGCGGCAGTAGAATCACTGTCTCCACCGTGGAAAAAGGCCCGGTGGGCAAGCTCTTTCCATGAGTCCCCAGCAGCAAGGATGGCATCATAGGCAATCATAGGAGCATCGTGTCCGCTGCTGCCACCCCAGCCAGAGTAGCTCAGGGAGGTGTAGAACTGGTCTCTCTCTTTCACAGTGAAGGGCTGGTGGGAGGTAGGGGCTGACTTGCCATCCAGAATGCCTCTAAGGTTCAGGTATTTTTCCCATTGATCTTGAAAGTAGGACCTGGGAGAAAGAAAAAAAAAAGAGAGAGAGAGAGGCAATTGAAAAACTGAAATCATAAGCTATAAGGAAAAACAGCAGGTAAATGTGAGAACAAAGAACAGTCTGAGATGACTTCAACTACTTGCACTAATGTAAACTACATTAAAACTCAAAGTTAGGGGCTGGGAAGGTGGCTCAATGGTAGAGCGCTTGCCTTGCATGCCTGAGTCCCTGGGTTCAATTCCTCAGCACCACATAAGCAACAAGAAAAAAGCCGGAAGTGGCGCTGTGGCTCAAGTGGTAGAGCGCTAGCCTTGAGCTGAAGAGCTGAGGGACAGCGCCCAGGCCCAGAGTTCAGGCCCCACGACCGGACCCAAAACAAAACAAAACAAAACAAAAAACCCAATAAAATAAAAAACTCAAAGTTAGCTCCAACAGCCATTCATTTCATACATTTTCTTTTGCTAAACATCTACATAAACAATACTGGGACACCATTGCTAAATAAAGAAGATATATAAGAAACAAAAGTTAGCTTTTCCAGGGTTGAAAGTAGTGTCAAATGTCATTTATCAATGGGAAACTGGAACATTACAACCATCGATGACCAGCAGAAAGCTCTGGACCTTTTTATTCTACGAGAGAGAATGAGAAGTAAACTCACAGAAAGGGGAAGATGCGGCCTTACTGCTTATTAAGTAGCTAATGGAAAAGAACTATCATCTCTTGGGCATTCCAAGCAAAGACTGCTATTCAAATTGCTATTCATATCAAGACAGTAATGGGAAAAACAAGTTCCAGGCAAATAAGAAATAACCAAGAAGCCGGGTGCCGGGTGGCTCACACCTGTAACCCTAGTTACTAAGGAGGCTGATATCTGAGGATCACAGTTCAGAGCCAGGCTGGGCAGGAAAGTCCGTGAGACTCTTATCCCCAATAAACCACCAGAAAACCAGAAGTGGTGTTGTGGTTCAAGTGGTAAAGCACAAGCCTTGAGCTGAAGAGGGACAGTGCCCAGGCCCAGAGTTCAAGCCTTAGGACAAACAAAAAAAAAAACACACACACACAAACAAGAAACTACCTCAGCATAGGATGGCCAAAGAGATTATTTAAAAAAAAGAAAAAGAAAAAGTCAGAGAGGAGGGAAAAATAACTATAGAAAGCCAGAATACACAGCACTGGAGGCACTGCAAACACATCACTACCTTGGGGGTCTAATCGGCTACTTACAGCCACCATGGCTGGAAGGGAATTTGAAGGCCTCAGTGGGAGGGCAGGGAGGGGGCTGGGTGGTAAGAACCAAGATGGCTGCCATCATCTCTGAGTCCTGGGCACGCATGCTCGGTGCATACACATGCACACACACACATTCACCCACAGGCCAGAGGAGGCACAGGCCAGCAGACTCACCAGTGTTGAAGATTCTCCTCCACAAAGTAGCCTGACTGAACAATGTATTTTTGAGCTTCTGGTAACACCTCCATCAGTCCTTTTCCCCACTGCCAGGGTGGTTTGCCATTCACTGCATAGGCTGTAAAAAGGGCCGAAGCCAGGGCTCCCAGGTACCCTGTTGGGTGGTGGTGGGTCATCCGCCCACTCTCAATGCTCACTCGGATCAGTGTCTCCAGTTGGCTGTGGTGGGGGAACCTGAGGCCGATGCACATGGCCCGCATGGCAGCCCCACAGCCACCTTCTCGCTTGTTGAAGGGAATCCTCCAGCCATTGGCCTTATGGGGCTCCAGCTGCATCGCATTACTCATGGAGGCGCCACCTGAGGACACATGGGGTACAGAGCGAGGTCAGAGTCACCAAAGCCAAGGCCCCAGCAGGAAGAAACAGCTATGCTGTCTCCAGGTTTCTCTGATAGAAAGGGAAAGTCAAGGGACCCAGTGTGGTGACACAACCCTTGTAATCCCAGCTGCACAGGAAGTGGAAATGGGAGGATTTCAGTTTGAGGCCAGGCCAGTCCAGCCAAAAGAGTGAAGCTTCTCTCAGAAAAACAAAACAAGATAGGCATGGTGATACACACTTATAATCCAAGTTATAGGGGAGGGTGGGAAGGGAATAGGAGGATCATGATCCAAGGTCAGCCCAGGCAAAAGCACAAGACTTTAACTGAAAAAATAAACTAAAGCAAAAAGGACCAGGATGTGGTACAAGTTGTAGACGTCTACCTTGCCAATGTGAGATCCTGAGTTCAAATCTCCGGACCAAAAAAGAAAACAGAGCTGGGAAGGTGGCTCAGTGGTAGAGTGCTTGCCTTGCATGCATGAGGCCCTGGGTTCGATTCCTCAGCATCACATAAGCAAAAAGAAAACATACAAGCAAACAAACTGAAAAGACACCTGATAAAGTTTCTAAACATCAGAAAAAAAGCCCCAAATTTTATAGTGAAGCTCAGTCTGTCCCCTGGGTAACAGTGGTGTAAGTGCGCTTATCCCATTGTTCTATTGTCCTGAGGACCTGTGACTACCTTTGGAGCCAACCAATGGCAGAAGCATACTAGGGAGTCAGAGCATACTGCTCTATTACTGGCTAGTTTACTCACAGCCATGTTCATAGATGACACAGGCAGAGAAGGAAAGTATCTCTTCCCATGCCAGACTGAGGCTAGAGAGCTGAGAGAAAAACAAGGTGTCTATAAATGTCGTCTTTCTTGGAGGACATCAAAAGGGGAGTTTCTATATCCTTACTTCCTTGTACAATCCAGCTGGTCAAATTAGCATACTATTATTTTCTTTTCCTAATTAAGCTGCTTTTCTAAAGAGGAGGAGGAGAAGGAGGAGTTAGAAATACTCTAGATGCCAATCTGAGGAGATATTCGATGCTATGGGGGAAAAAAATGAAGAGAGTTTAGTTTCTAAGGCCAATCCTTGGGCTAAAGAGACATCCCTATGTATAATACTGGGGAGGAATTCAGGGGCTACACTGTGTTCATGTGTTGAAGTCCAAATTCAGACGTTGAAGCCCTAATATCTGGTATAAAAAAAAAACTGGAGATAGGACTCCTCAAGAGATGATTAAACTAAACTGAGACATCGGGATGAAGAGTAATCCTATCTGAATGGTATCCTTATGAGAAAAGAAACATGGACACAGAGGTACTAGGTGTACACACACACAGAAGAAAGACAATGTCATTTTTCTGAGCTAGGCTCTCAGGTTGGCCTGTAATTTGCAAAAGCCTCCCACCTTAGCCTGAGTGCTGGGATTACAGGCATGCACCATCATGCCTGGCTAAAAAAGAAAAAAACAAACAAACAAATGCTTTTGTTTATAGTTTTCATTTTTTAAATTAGAAAACATGATTAAGCAAGAGGAAAATAAGAAAGGCTATTATTATATATCATTGTGTATATGCATCCAGACCTCTTTCACCACAGAGATCCATTCTCAGACTTCCAATGGTGGTATATTCACTTCACATCTATACCTTCCCATATCAGGAAACACTCATCTGCATAATTTCATATAGCTGTGAATGTATCCCCATCATTAGATCAATTAGAAGATGTTTAGGATGTTTCTATTTCATCACAACCACAGGCTTATTTCCTTGGCAAGTAAGCCAACATCAATCTTATTAATGATTTCTTTTTTTTGGTGGGGGGAGCCCGGTCATGGGGCCTGAACTCTGGGCCTGGGTGCTGTCCCTCAGCTCTTCAGCTCAAGGCTAGCGCTCTACCACTTGAGCCACAGTGCCACTTCAGGCTTCTTTCTTTTTGCTTATGTGGTGCTGAGGAATCGAACCCAGAGCCTCAGGCATGCAAGGCAAGCGCTCTACCACTGAGCCACCTTCCCAGCCCCTTATTAATGATTTCTTTGGGCTATTTTACTATCTACCCACCTTGGCCCTCCCCCAGGCTGAGCTCACCTGGTGCTCGGCCATCCATGTCTCCCATGCAGTCCTGGTAATGCTTGGCTAGGAGAGGATACAGTTGATCCAAGCTGGGGGCTTTTCCAGCCTCCAGGAGGGCTTCAGCTGTGGCCAGGTGCATTACTGTGTCATCACTGACTCTCCACAGTTCCACATCTATGGCTTCCAGGCCACCCATCTGGGCCAGCTGCTGGTGAATCTTCTCCCCGCTCCGAAGGAATTCCCATTTCCCGTTGAAGTACCCCAGGGCATCCCCAGCTGCACTCAGCAACATGGCCGCCACATACTTCTCTATCAGGCCTCCACACATGCTGGGCTTCACAAGAGCAGTGCAGATGCCTGAATGAAGATGGCAAAAGAACCATCTGAAAAAACAAGAGCTCCAACTACACTTCACTCCCTACACTTCACTACCAGGAGGCCCAGTATTAGAGGCCCCTCATTTAATGCTTACATGAAGTATGTGTTATTAGGCCTGCCTAACATATAAGTAAATTGAGGATCATGGAGATAATGTAGTGTTAGAAACACTAAGAGATCTGTCCCAGGTCACAGAGCTATCAAGTGACAGGTCTCAGATTCCATATGCCTCTGTCTGACTTCAAAGCCCCAGATAATTTTTTCAGTCATGCAGCTTAAACTCATGGCCTGGGCTCTGTCCCTAAGCTTTTTTACTCTAAGGCTAGCACTCTACCACTTTGAGCCACAGCTTCACGTTCAGTTTTCTGGTGGTTAACTGGAGATAAAAGTCTCAAGGACTTTCCTGCCCAGGCTGGATTTGAAGCATGATCCTCAGATCTCAGTCTCCTGAGTAGCAAGGATTACAGGCATGAACAACCAGTATCCAGCCCCAGATTTGAATTGTATCTTTGCCTCTGGTGAATATCAAGCCATTAAATTCTTCATGTCAGCTCAAGCTAATCACTTTTTTTCTTCTTAGTTGAGATTTGGTTTTGGAAGAGCATCTCTCAGTTATATAAGTACCAAC
This sequence comes from Dipodomys merriami, assembly GCF_024711535.1. Classification (NCBI taxonomy): domain Eukaryota; kingdom Metazoa; phylum Chordata; class Mammalia; order Rodentia; family Heteromyidae; genus Dipodomys; species Dipodomys merriami. Next base: position 74,585,780 of record NW_027203381.1, read on the forward strand.
AGGGGTAGGAGGTGGCTCGGTGGTAGAGCATTTGCCTTGCATGCATGAGGCCCTGGGTTCGATACCACGTAAGCAAAAAAAGAAAAAGCCGGAAATGGCGCTGTAGTTCTAGCTTTGGCTCTAGCTGTGATTAGCTGTGGCGCTACCCTTGAGCTGAAGAGCTGAGGGACAACACTCAGACCCAGAGTTCAGGCCCCATGACTGGACCCAAAATATATATATATATAAGCACCAACATTCCTTCCTGGTATCACAACACAGTTTATAAAACACTTCAACAGTTACTACCTCACTAAGAAGGGAGGTCGAGGGTGGGGAGAATGAGGGTGAATGGAAGTGAATATGAAGGTCAAATTACTTTACATGCATATATGAAAATAGAAGAATTAAATCCATTGAAATTGTTTTGAGGAGCGAAGAGATAAAGGAAACTGATAGAGGTAAGGTTGTTGGGGTACACTGTATGTGTCTATGGAAAGATCAAATGAAAACCCATTGTACAACTATTTTATGCTAATAAAAAAACTTTAGAAAAACTTGTTTTCTTCTAAGGGACACTTGTTTTTTGTTTTTGATTTTTGTTTTGGGTTTTTTGTTTTGTTTTTGCCAGTCCTGTGGCTTGAACTCAGGGCCAGGGCACTGTCCCTGGACTTCTTTTGTTCAAGGCTAGCACTCTACCAATGGAGCCACAGTGCCACTTCCAGCTTTTTCTGTTTATGTGGTACTGACGAATCGAACCCAGGGCTTCATGGATGCTAGACAAGCACTCTACCACTAAGCCACATTCACAGCCCAACAGTTGTCTTAAGCTTTTGCTTTTGTGCTGGTATTAGGGCTTGAACTTAAGCTGTTTGTTAGCTTTTATCCCCTAGGTTAGTGCTCTACCACTTGAGCCACAGCTCTACTTCCAACTTTTTGGTGGTTAATTCAAGATAAGATTCTCATGGGGGGAGGTGTTGTAGCTGAGGAGGGAGGGAAGGGATGGTAGGGGAAAAACAAAGGAGGAGGCAACAATGCTGGATAAGAAATGTACTCATTACCTTGCTCATGTAACTGTAACCCCTCTGTACAGTATTTTCATAATAACAAAACAATTTAAAAACAAAAAGGTTTTCATGGACTTTCCTGCCCTGGCTGACTTCCAACTCTGACCCTCAGATCTCAGCCCTATGAGTATCAGGATTACAGGTAAAAACCACTGGTCCCTGGCTTAAAAGACAGTTTTGAAGTACTGGATCTCAGCTAACATACCCAACATGAATTAAATCCCTGATAAAGCCTAGCTTCCATGTAGGTGCAATTCCCAAAAGCACTCTTCCTAAGCCAGTTTCTCCAGGTAATCTATTTCATTGGCTTTCGGGTTCAAAGCCCTCCATAGCCTGCCCACCCTATTCACTCACTCCTTGTGTACAGGTTGGCAAACACCTTTTTTTTGGGGGGGGAAGGGGGAGAGGCGTCCAGTCATGGGCCTGAACTCTGGGCCTGGGTGCTGTCCCTCAGCTCTTCAGCTCAAGGCTAGCGCTCTACCATTGGAGCCACAGCGCCACTTCCGGCTTTTTCTGCTTATGTGGTGCTGAGGAATCGAATCCAGGGCCTCATGCATATAAGGCAAGCCACCTTCCCAGCCCTGGCAAACACTTTTAAGGACTCACCCTCCCCTCAACTCCAACCTTTCCCCTACCCAACTGCCACTTAACTAAACTCCATTTTCCTCTAGGTGTAGTTCACACCCTAGGATCTCTGCAGTCCTTTCTCAGCTGTGCTGCCGGTGGGATGCAAGGGTACCGAGCACCTGGGAAAGCAGTAACCATGAAGATGGACTGCGCAATCCAGTTTCTGATCATGCTGAGCTTCCAGGACCACAAAGGATGTGACCAGCTATTTTCAGATTCCATTACTTGTAAATGAAGCTGTAAACAAGCCATCCACCCTGGACTCCATTTTCCTATCTGTAACCTAGACAGTATAGGAGAGGGGAATGGAGATGTTCTGCCGTGGGCTGGTATTTTCAGGACCACAGCTTTAGAAGGCCTGGGGACTAACTTTTATAAAGCTGATTTTATTGTCATTGTTAAAGTGTTGTACAGTGGGGTTAGTGTTTCATAAGTGAGGTAATGCAGACATTTCTTTTAATGCATATGTACCTTTATCTTCACCCCTTCCTTTACTTTCCCCCAGTTACCACCTCCCATCCCTGACCACAAGTTGCATTGTGTCTACTGAGTACCGTTGCCCGCATGTGTTCATCCTTCCTCCATTTCCACACTTCCTCTTGTCCCCCATAGAAAAAGAATAAACAAAACAAAAAACTAAAAGCAAAAACACCAACAACAATAACAACCAATTTTTTAAAAACCTATTTCCTATTCCATTGCAATAAATAGTTCAAAGGTGTTATACCTTTGAGTTCCTCCTTTCAGAGTATCCTCCTTTAGTCTCACTTTGTGTAAATACCTAGAGTCCTGTTTATATGCTCCTGTGTATTTTAAATCTAGCTTCTACAGATGAGAGAAAAAATCAGCCATTTGTCTCTCTGAGGCCTGGCTTCCCTCTCTTGACATGATTTATTCTATTTCCATCCATTTCCCTGTACATGACATAATCTTATTCTCTCTAACAGAGGAGTAAAATTGCATTGTGTATAAATAACACTCATCTGTCGTGTGGCATCTGAACTGTTTCCATAATTTGGCTATTGTGGATCTAGTGCAGCGATGAACATGGATGTGTGAGCGTCTTAGGGTATCCTGACTTGTAATGTTCTGGGAGGAAGTTCTGGTCATCAGGAAGTTCTCTGTTTAGTTGAGGATCTTCCAAACCACACAGTCTCAGGACTAACGTTCCAACCTTCCTCCTCCAATGGCCGAGTCTTCCCGACATTCTCCCAGACTCCATCCCAGTGCATGTTTTTTGTGGGTCATAAACAGGTGAAGGAGGACCGGCATCTTTTCCCTGCAGAATTCCTTCCCTTCCTTGGCACAGACAATCACACTGCCCTGGCTTCCCACTTCCCCAGGCCAAGAACTGTGAGCCGAAAAAAGAAAGTCCTTTTCATTTCCCAACATGCCTGCAACAGACTTCTTCAGGGCGGGGGGGGGGGGGGGGGGGTGTGGAGGGGTAGGGATGTCCCGCCAGGGCCAAGGGGGTGGGGGTGGGGGGTGGAGAGGTAGGGATGTCCCGCCAGGGCCAAGGGGGTGGGGGTGGGGGGTGGAGGGGTAGGGATGTCCCGCCAGGGCCAAGGGGGTGGGGGTGGGGGGTGGAGAGGTAGGGATGTCCCACCAGGGCCATGGGGAAGGGGGGGGAGGTGAGGGGAGTGGAGGGGGCAGGCGGGGCTGGATGGGGAGGCGGGGGCAAGGGGAAGGGGGAAGGGGCGAGGGGAAGGGGGAGGGGCGAGGGGAAGGGGGAGGGGGCTCAGCAAAGCGCGTGCCGCCCCACGCCAGCCAAACCCTTGAGGAACCTGTCACCCTTCAGGGGGCGCGAGAGGGGCTGTCAGGGCCGCTCCAGGAGGAGCGCGCGCCGGGGGGAACGAGCAGGGGGCATGGGGGTACCTGGTCTCCGCGGAGAAGGGGGCCCCGGGAAGCCCGGGTGTCTGTTGAATCAGGAAACCGAAGGCCAAGTCCACGGAGGACGCGCCTGGGTCCTCGGGAGCGCGCCTAGAGGAGCAGGAACGCGGTGAGGCCCACGGGAGCGCGCCCAGGGCCGCAGGCGCGGGTCCGAGTCCTCGGGAGCGCGCGCGCGAGCGAGCCGCGGGTAACGCGGGCTAGCTCCTGCCCTGCCCCGCCCTGCCCCGCCTGCCCCGCCCTGAGCCCGGCCCGGCCCTGCTGAGTCACCCGGCGGCCGCACCGCCGTGCTGCGGCCCGGTGCCCGCCCGCTGTCACCGGGGCCAGGGTCCTGCAGCCCCTCTCACCCCCATAAAGTGAGGGAAGGGTCATGCGCGCCCCTGAGAGTAGCTGCCAGGATTGAGATGAGTGCGTGCAGGTAGTAATGTCTTCACAGTGGCAGGAAGCTGGAAATAGATGGTGTGTGTGTGTGTGTGTGTGTATGCATTGATTTCCTTTCCCTAAATTGTGTCCTAAAGTGGGAAATAGATGTTGGGTGTGTGTGTGTGTGTGTGTGTGTGTGTGTGTGTGTGTGTGTGTGTGTGTGTGTGTGTGTGTGTGTGTGTGTGTGTGTGTGTGTGTGCGCATTGATTTCCTTTCCCTAAATTGTGTCCTAAAGTGGAATTTATTGCCATGAGGTAGGTATGGAGATGCTCCTAATAGAGCTTGGAGACATTTCAGCAAAATAAACAAATTGCCTTGTGCCTGTAGTTCTCACCTGGAATCCTAGCTGCTCAACAGGCTGAGATCTGAGGATCATCACGGTTGGAAGCCAGCAAGGGCAGGAAAGACTCTCATCTTCAATTAATCACCAACACACCTTATGTGAAACTGTGGTTCAATTGGTAGAACACCAGTCTTGAGTGGAAAAAGTTCAGGGAAAGGTCCCAGGCTCTCAGTTCTGAGTTCAAGCCCCAGGTCCTACGTGCGCGCGCGCGCGCGCGCGCACACACACACACACACACACACACACACACACATGCACACACACAGGCCCACACGGCTATGTACATTCAAAAAAAGCTTAAATCTCCACTTGAGAACGGTGTAAAGGAACTGTTAAAAAACATCTTAGCTATGCATTGTAATTCTAGTAAGCAGGCAGAATCAAGTTAGGAGGTGGGGATGGTTACATTTTAGATACACATTTTAGATGCAAAAGAAATATGTGAATACAAATTAGAGTGTGAAAAGCTAGTGGTGGTGTCTGCCTCGAAGCAGAACAGGAAGAGAGCAGGGGGAAGTCCATGCTGCAGCTTCCTCGGCAACCCCAGCACCATGACGTCTTTCCTAGGCCAGGGCTGCCTGGCCCCTGGTCTTGAGAACTACCAGTAGATTTTGGAATGCTAGCCTACCTTGTGAGATGCCCTAGGTTCAATCCCCAGGAAGATATGGGAAATGGAAACCAAACAACCCAGAGACATTTAGTTCCTCCTTCTTCTCCCAAGCCCTCTGTGGAGGTCTCAGACCTTTATTACCTTGTCCCTAGCCCTGCTTCCTAAAATTGCTCTTTTGAGAGAACCCCTGAAGAAAGTACAACTAATGATTTTCACAATGACAGCCACTTGAGGCTGGCTGAGGCCACAGGAGGAGTCACTGAACTTTTCCCAAGTGGCCAAAAAGACATTAGCTCAAGACTCCAGAGAGCTCCATTCTGCGAGAACTAGGAAGATTTACCACTCCACCCAGTTCTGTTCTTCATGTAGCAATAAAAATCAAACAGCAGCTCTATATCCATGCAAACCACGCTTCAGGGTTGCCCTTTCTTAGAAAGTTAGTGAAGGGGAAATTCCCCTTTCCATTCAAGCAATGGATTACTCTTTACTTTTTATGAACAGAAATAAGTTTCCCTTTTCTTGAAACAGGGAAATCATGACCTTTTGCTAAAGATCATTTTCTGTATTATATTGTGAATAAGAAATAAGTGGTTACAAAGTGCCAGTGACTCACACCTGGTATCCTAGCTACTCAGGAGGCTGAGATCTGAGGATGGTGGTTCAAAGTGAGCCCAGGAAGGAAAGTCTATGAGGCTCTTAACTCCAATTAATCACCAAACAGCTATAAGTGGAGCTGTGGCTCAGGTGGTAGAGTGCTAGCCTTGAGCAAAAAACTTAGGGACAGGCCTTGAGTTCAAGCCCCAGGACCAACACACATGGGGTATAAGGGGGAGACAATGTGGTAACTTTCTAGCTCACTTTTCAGGGGGAAAAATACAAAAAAGATGAAGGTAAAATTGTGAGGGAGAAGGAAGGGAAGGAGGATGGAGATTACTTAGTGTAAGGAAGAGTAATGTCTATGCAGTAAATAATACCCTACTCTGAACAGGCTGTGTCTGGGACTCTCCAGATGTGATTCATTCAAGCTCCTACTCATGGCCGTACTGCCTTACTTTGAAAGCACCCAGATTGTCTCAGAGTTTCTCCTGCTGATGACCAGCCCCCTGGTTTCATCAGGGAAAACAAAATGGGAAAGTAAGAAGAATGGATTTTCTTTTTTTTGGGGGGGGGTCTGGTCATGGGGCCTGAACTCTGGGCTTGGGCACTGTCCCTCAGCTCTTCAGCTCAAGGCTAGCACTCTACCACTTGAGCCACAGTGCCACTTCTGGCTTTTTTCTTTTTGCTTATGTGGTGCTGAGGAATCGAACCCAGGGTCTCAGGCATGCAAGGCAAGCGCTCTACCACTGAGCCACCTTCCCAGCCCTGAAGAATGGATTTTCTTAACTTTGTTAGCAGTTCTGGTGAACAGAGGACTGGGTTGGAAGGATGGGGGCAGGCAGTGGATGTGGAGACTTTAATGTCTGCAATCCTGGACTTCCCAGGACAGGCACGGAGCCCAGTGTCTCCTCTTTTTGCCATTTAGTTTCTCTCTTCCTTCTCCCTGCCTCTCCTTTTTACCCTCCTCCTCCCTCCTTTTCCTCTTTCTGGCAGTGCCAGGGATCAAACCCTCACTCACTCCTGCTAGGGAGAAACTCCCAGTCCTCCTATCTCTTCTTTGCTTAAAGCATCAGGCACTGAACTTATATGATCTATTTTCTGAAAGTTTCCCTTTCCAGTTTCATCCTACACAAGTAATTCCTCTTTAAACTACCAAAATTTCCTACATCAGTTTCACATTGTTTTCTCTCCTTGGGTCCTCCATGACAAGCTCTCAAGGAACAGGAACACATGAAGGTGCTGGAGACCATGAACAAGTCCTTCAGAGCCTCCTGTCCAGTCAAAAAGATCGCAGCCCTCCATTCTTCTATACCTACGGTGTCCAGATCGGCACCCTTTTTGTTATTGTTTGTTACATCTCTCCAGGCCCTCTACTTTCTACATGTACTTTGAAACCACGTATAGAATATTTCAGTGAGGATCCAATCTCATATCCAAAGAATGTACAGAGAAATTCTGGACCCCTGCAGGTCATCTTTCCATTCACACCTCATGATGCTCACTGGCCTTTGCCACTTCCTGCAGGCTCAGATTCACCTAGAATGCTCACATTTGGTCTTGCTCTGCAGTTACTTTTTTCTTTGCCTTAGGATCCTCTTCTCTTCTGATCTAGTCATCTTTCTGTTTTCTTTTGCCAGTACCAGGGACTGATATCAGGGCCTTGCGTTTGCTAGGCAGGCACCTTACCATTTGAGCTATACCTTTAGGCCTTTTTTTGCCTTCGTTATTTTCTTTTTTTAATTTCATTTCATTTCATTTTTACAAAGGAAAAAGCCTATTTCCATTTTCTGGAGTTCATTTTGATAAATATTGTTTATATGTTCAGATGCCTATAAGCATTGTGTGTTCCTCTCCAAGAATATCCTCCTTTGGTCTCACTGTGTGTGAACGTCTACAGTCCTCTATAGTTTATCATGTCCCATTGTATTTTAGACCTAGCTTCTGTGAATGAGAGAAAACATGCACCATTTGTCTCTCTGAGCTTGGCTTATGTCACTTAACATGATTTTTTCTAGGTCCATCCATTTCCTTCGTTTTTTTTTTTTTTTTTTTTTTTGGGTCCAGTCGTGGGGCCTGAACTCTGGGCCTGGGCGCTGTCCCTCAGCTCTTCAGCTCAAGGCTAGCACTCTACCACTTGAGCCATAGCGCCACTTCCAGCTTTTTTCTTTTTGCTTATATGATACTAAGGAATTGAACCCAGGGCCTCATGCATGCAAGGCAAGTGCTCTACCACTGAGCCACCTTTCCAGCCCCTGGTCTAGTAATTTTTTTTCTGCCAGTCCTGGGGGTTGACCTCAGGTTCTGGGCACTATCCCTGAACTTCTTTTGCTCAAGGCTAACACTCTACCACTTGAGCCCCAGCACCACTTCTGGCCCTTTCTGTATATGTGGTACTAAGGAATCAAACCCAGGTCTTCATTCATGCTAGGCAAGCGCTCTGCCAATAAGCCACATTCCCAGCCCCTGGTCTAGTAAATTTTGTAACCCCAATGCTGTGCACAGTTTCAGGTATATAGTAGACGCTCAGTAAGTTTGGAGGAGTTGAAAAATGAGTAGTACAGTTAGGAGCTCAGAGTAGGGGATAGCAGATGGAGTAGAGAAGTCCAAAAAGTAAGTGGTCTTTGGTTGGTCTTTTAAGGAACAAAAAAATACTTGGATGGGCAGAGAGAAAGAGGAAAGAACAGCCAAAAAAAAAACTCAGCTGCCAGGGGCTCGTGCCTATAACCCTAGCTGCTCAGAAAGCTGAGATCTGGAGCCTTGTGGTTCAAAGCCAGCCTTGACTCCCTCCCCTCCTGCTCCCGCCCCCCCCCCAAAAAAAGTCTATGTGACTCCATTTCTAATTAACCAGCAAAAATGTCAGACTGGAGAAGTGGTTCCAGTAGTGCCACCTGTGAGTAAGAAAGCCAACGCAGAACACAAATTCCTGAGTGCAAGTCCAGGAACTGGCCAAAAAAGAAAAAGAAAAAGAAAGGAAGTTAAGGGACAGTGTCTTCAGGGTTGCAGGTGGGAAGAGAATAGAGCCAAGAAGGAGAGATCTAGCTGTGGCAGTTTGAAAAGAGCCCTTCCTTTGAGCAGGGTTAGCTGTGAATTTTTTACTTTTCATTTCAAACATTCCAGTAATTTCTACCTCAAGGAAACAAAAATGGTTGAATGGGATTTTCAGGGAAAGAGGTGACCATTTTGGCCTACCCACCATCTTTAGCCAATTTGGCACTAGTCAGAAGCATGGTGGTCTTCAGGCCTAGTTCTGGTTGCTCTGGGCTGGTTATAGGCCTTTTGGCCATGGTGGGATAAAAAAGGGCACTTCATTCTCTCAGACCATGTTAGACAAATGGAAAAACAAAACTTCCCAGAAAATGTTCACTGTTGCATTAACATGTTGTGTTGCCTTGGCAACGGTGAGCCCATTATGGGAAAGGGGTTCCCCGGCCCCACTGCCCACATCTAATCTGCCCCAGCACCTTGAATCCTGAGTATGCAACAGGCAAATAGTGAAACTCATGTGTTTTGAAAGTCACTGCCAGACTGGGCCTGCCCTGTGGGCTCTAGAAGGAACCGCAAGAAAGTTTGAGCTCAGCCTGACCTGAAGCACAAGGAGGGGGAACAGCTCTAAGGTCAGGAGAGGAGAGAATGAACATTTGTGAAGACTGCAGGCTGGTCAGGGAGCAGAGCCGAGGGCGAGGTGTCCCCACCACACCCCATCAGTGCTTCCTGAGTGGCACAGCTGCATATCCTCTGGTTATTCCTTTCTACAGAGTCCTCTTCATACACCGAGTCTGGGACTTGGAAGTGGGAAGCTTGAAACAGAGTCTCAGTAAGTAAGCCCAAACTGGCCCCAGTCTCTTCAGTCTCCCACCTCAGCCTCCTGAGTATGGGATTCCAGGCGTGTGCCATCTTGCCTGTCAAACTGTCTACATAAACTTTTTGTTTCAATGTTTGGTGTCTTACATTGTATACTTTTATTTTTTCACTACTGGTGATATCAAGTTCATGTGCCTAGCTCTCTCACCCTAGGATTCTAAAAATAAGTAATTCACACTTCTAATTCTTCCTATTGAAAATTTAAAACATGGTTTATTTTGCTCTTATAAAAAGAAACTGGAGCTGGGCGCTGGTGGCTCACGCCTGTACTCCTAGCTACTCAGGAGGCTGAGATCTGAGGATCATGGTTCAAAGCCAGCTCAGGCAGGAAAGTCCGTGAGACTCTTATCGCCAATAAAGCACTAGAAAACCGGAAGTGGCGCTATAGCTCATGTGGTAGAGTGCTCGCCTTGAGCTGAAGAGTGCAGGGACAGTATCCAAACCCAAAAAAAAAAAAAAAAAAAAAAACTAGATTAAAAGATCAAATGGGGTTGAAGGCAGCAGTCTTGGTTCTGACCCTCTCCAACCTCAGGGAAGCTCTGGGGAACAAACATCTCTTTGGACTTTTTTTTTCTCCCAGGAATTTGGGCTTGGCTTCCTTTGCTTTGTATTACCTATCACCTCTACCCACTTTTCAGTCTCTAGAAACTTTATCCATAAATCTTTGTTCTATAGATCATTCTAATCTCTTATAATTACAAATATGCCATGTACATAGGCTAGTACTGGGGCTTAAACTCAAGGCCTGAGCGATGTCCCTTAGTTTTTTTCATTCAAGGCTGAAACTCTACCATTACCATCGCTCCATTTCTAGTGTTTTTGGTGATTGATTTGAGGTAAGAATCTCATGGATTTTCCTGCCCAGGCTGACTTCAAACCTCTATCTTCAGATTGCAATCTCTTGAGTAGCTAGATTATAAGCATGAGCCACTGGCACTCAGAAACCTTTAATCTGAAAAAAAAAAAAAAAACCAGGGCTGGGAAGGTGGTTTAGTGGTAGAGTGCTTGCCTAGCATCTATGAAGCCCTGGATTCTATTCCTTAGTACCACATAAACAGAAAAAGCTGGAAGTAGCACTGTGGTTCAAGTAGTAGAGTGATAGACTTAAGCAAAAGAAGCTGAGGGATAGTGTCCAACCCTGAGTTCAAGCCCCAGGACTGGCAAAAAAAAAAAAAAAAAGGAAAAAAAATTAGTGGAGTTTCTGAAGGGAAGATTAAACACATCCCATTGGTGTCAAATATTAGAAGAGAAACTTTCCATGTTTTAGGCAGGAGGAACCTGTAAAGAACTTTAAAGAGCCTGCCTGGTGACCTTTCACTCCAAATTTCTCTGATTAATACACAACCAGGTGCTAGTGGTAAAGGATGTTGATGCGTATTTTTTTCAAAGCTGCTTCAGATTTACTGGAACTCTTGAAATCTTAATGTGTCGTGTACCCTCCAATTTTTTGCTTATATACCCATAAAAAGAATTCATCATGTACTTTCTACTTATTTGTAATTTTGAATTATTCTAAATATCTGTGGAGGATATAGCCACTCATGTCATTTTAGACAAAATTTCCATTGCTCGGAAGTAGATTGAGTAGACTTGAAAGGGGCACAAATTAGCAAAAGTCAGTGGAAACATTTCTTCTAAGAGCTTGATGAATGTTTAAGAAAACATAAAGCACAAGTTTACCTAGATTTGAAATCAGGCAGTTGTCACACCCTTCCTCAACATATGCATCTGTGACTCAGACGATAACGGATGAGACAGAGAGCAAGTGAGGGCTCACTGCCGGCCCCTCCACCCTGCAGAGTAAGCTGAAGATCAGTGGGTTGCTGCCTTTTCAAAGCTTGACTATTCCAAATCCAAGGTGGATGGAACACATGTCCTTCTGTGCACGTTTTCTTCCACATGCGCTTTGCTTTTTCTAACTGCTGGAGAAACAATGATGTCTGTCACAAAACACATAATAAGTAGGAGAAGTCCCTCCTGCTACCCTCCCAGTCTCCAATACATGTCTAAAGCCATATGGAAATATGAACAAAACAGGAAAGAATTCAAAGCCACAAGGCCCTATCTCTTCAGCTTACTCAGAAACCACATTGATTGAAACACTAATATCTCATATTGTTCCTTTGATATTTTGACTTTTTTTTTAACTTTCCACAACATTCTACCATAATAAGAGTAAGATGGAGCCAGGTGCTGATAACTCACACCTGTGAGTGATCCTTGCTACTCATGAGGCTGAGAGCTGAGGATCACAGTTCAAAGCTAGCCCAGAAAGGCAAATCCATGAGATCTCTATCACCAATTAACCAGCAAAGAGCTGAAAGTGGGATGTGGCTTACATGGTAGAATGCCAGCCTTCAGCAGAACTGAGTTCAAGCCCCAGGACCAGTGGTGCGGGGGGGGGGGGGGAGGGGGGAGGGGGTCTAGGGGGTGATCAGGTTAGATTAGTTGGATCAGCCTTTCTTTTTAAATAGAGAAAAGGCTAAACCCTTTCATTGTGGGTTAGTTTTAGGAAAGAATACTTAAGGAGAGTGAGCATTTGGAAATTGATTCTCTTAAAATTATCATTGTCATGTACCTTTTGAGGATGTTCAGATGTCCACAGAGATACACGTACCCCATTTTGAAGACCCTGCCCAAGAGGGAGAGTGCACCTCATAGTCAAGGAAGAAGGTACTGCTGTGATGTAGTAGCAGTGGAGGTGGTGCTTGGGAAATGGACCAATCATATCACATCCTGTCAGCTGCCACTCACTCCACGCAGAAGATTTCTGTCAAACACAAATTTTGCAAACTTATGACAGTCTTTCTCTAGAGAAAGTCTGCTGGCTATACCCCAAGCCTGACCAGAGTCTGAGCACAGTCTCCATACAGCAAAGCCTTTACTCTTCCGTTGTGCTCCTTTGGGTGATTTTCATTGCTCCTTAGCCTGGGGATATGTACAGGCTTTGCAAACATGGTATCTTTCCCTCCCAGCTCTTTAGTTAGGCTGTCTCAGTGCCTTTGATAACTGAAATACATAGGACCTTATTTGTGATTTTTGCCAGAAAAGTTTTCTTTAGGTTTACATCAATAGTTCAGATGTTTCTACACCATATAAGCCACGCTTGCCGAACTCATACAGCACATCTATCATTGTCCTTTTTCTCTTCAGATAAGATTCTCTGCTTCTACAGATTTTTAGAAGGATAACTACATGCCAAGAACCTGCTATTAGCTTGAATTCTCCGGAAAAGCAAGGTTAGAAAAAAAAAAGGACTGAGTAAACTCATTCAAAAACAAGTAATGCAGGGCCAGGAATCAAGACAGCCAAGGAGGGAAACCAGTACACAGTGGCTCTATCATGTTGGCTACTGTTAAAGGTGACGGGTTTTCCATTCCACTGGGACCTTCTGTGCAGCCTCATGAAATGTCTCTCAGAAGTGCCCCCCTGAGGCTGGGAATGTGGCTCAGTGGTAGAGTGCTTGTCTAGCATGCAGAACACCCTGGGTTCGAGTCCTCGGTACCACATAAACAGAAAAGGCCAGAAGTGGTGCTGCAGCTCTAATGCTAGAGTGCTAGCCTTGAGCAAAAGAAGTTCAGTGCCCAGGCCCGTGAGTTCGAGCCCCCACCCCCAAAAAAAAGTCCCCACTTGGGAGACAGAAGGGGATCTATCCACTTTGAGGCCCCTTTAGCCAAGGTAGCCCCACAGACACCTACTTCCCTGTACTTCTGGGTTCTACATGCTTGCATACAGAACTTCCCAAGCCCAGCCTAGAACACAGTGTGGAAAGTGCAGACCCACTCAGCTCCCTCTGCCTTCACAGGCTCACTGGCCAACATTGTCAGCTGCTTACCCGTGCCTGTACAGGACTACAGTGCTAGATGGAAATCATGGTAGTGGAGAGATTAAATCATCCTTACCCGGTCCCTTGGTGCTATCATCCTATTCACCTGGCGTGCAGTCAACCTTGGTGGGGTGAGCAGGATACAGGATAGTCCAATATGGTTGCCAGGAGCCCTGTGTGTGAGGCTAGTAGGGGATGGGACCATAGGACTGTGGTTAAGGGTGGTAGAGCTAAGACCTTCCTTTAAAAAAAAGAAAGAAAGTGAGAAAGAAAGTGTTCACTATATGTGATCTGTTGGATCTTCACAATGCCTAGGAAGAAGTACAAACTTGAGACCAATTCGGAAGCCACCAGTCCAAAAAGCTCACACACCATCCCCACAAAGCTGGTAGCTGCCCCTTCTAGGCTTTTTCTCCTCTTCCTATGTCTAATGCACTTAGCGCTTGGTGTGCTTTAGTTGGTGCCTTGTGGTGAGGAAATGCTGCTCTGTGACATACTCCAGCTGCACCCTATCAGGAGGTTGCTGAGAGAAGAGCAAAGCAGAAGGAGCTTCCTCAATCATTTCCCACAAGTGCACTCCCCCAGCCTCACACGGGTCTAAGTATTTCTGAGTGAACTCAACTCCTCTGTCAAGCAAAGGGAAGTTGGAAAGTTGGAAGTTGGTGGGGGAATGCCACCTCTCTGATATTTTACTCATAGAAATACTGAGAGTCCTATCATTACCCTGCAGGCAGCAAAGGGGACCCAGAAGCAAGCCACGTCCTTTGGTTTTTAATCATAAAAGAAAAAGGAGACATTTTCTTCAGCAAGTAAGTACATTAATTATTATCTTACTACAGGATAGCTTGGGAGAGCTAGCTATCATCGATCTGATTGGGTTTTCTTTTTTGTTTTAGTGCCGGTACTGAGGCTTGAACTCAGGACCTGAACACTGTCCCTTAGTTTGTGGTTTGGTTTGGTTTGGTTTTTCTCAAGGCTAGCGATCTACCACTTGAGCCACAGCCCTATTTCAGGCTTTTTGGTAGTTTGGTAGTCAGCCCAGGCTAACTGAGTCTCCTGGGTAGCTAGAATTCTAGGTGTGAGACACTGGCCCTGCCTGGCTGGACACATTTCCCAATTTGCCCTTAGAGGAACCTTCTGAAGTCTGTCATTCCCTGAAGTTACCCAGGCTCCCCAACACCGACAGAGAATCACCATCACAATGGTGTTCCATTACTTTGGGATTTCCTAAATAGCAGCAAATATGTTTTATGGGCTGAATCTGAATTTTTCAAATCAGTAAAAATTCTGATGATAAACTGCCTCCCACCCAACCTTGATTAAAATAGGTCAGTGAAACAATCTGGTATGTTGGGCAAACTGGTTCTGAGATAGCTTCTAAATAGGAGACCCATACGTATGTCTGGTCAGCTTTGGACTGTGTCACTGGGAGAAGCCTAATGGGTCGCTGTGGAGGAGAACATTCATTCCCATTTCTCAATTTTTATATATTTCTTTCTTTCTTTCTTTCTTTCTTTTTGGTCGGTTGTGGTACCTGAACTCTGGGCCTGGGCACTGTCCCTCAGCTCTTCAGCTCAAGGCTTGCGCTCTACCACTTGAGCCATAGCACCACTTCCAGCTTTTTCTGCTTAATGTGGTGCTGAGGAATCGAACCCAGGGCCTCATGCATGCAAGGCAAGCACTCTACCACTGAGCCACCTTCTCAGCCCTTCAATTTTTATATATTTCTTGAGGGAGAAAAACCTCTTATCAAACTTCATATCAAACTACACAACTACAATGTGGTTTTTTTTTTCTTTCTTCCTTCTTTGCAGGTAGATTCTCTGTTGATTGATCCCTTTAGAACCTATTATGTCCCTTGAGGGCTTTGCTTTCAGTAGAGGTGTTTTAAGAATTAGACATTTGTTTCCCTATTTGAATATGAAGACAAAGTTGTTTCCTAAGTTGCATGCTGCCTTAAACAAATACACTGTCATGGTGTCTCTGTTTCTGGAGATGCCCAAAAGAGGATTTGAACTTTCAAACGTTGACTAACTGATTTTGAAGATCCCTAGAGTTCTCTGTGGGTTGTTTGTTAAGTTGGGTTGGGCTTTGCTTTTGAGACAGAGTCTTATGGGTTGTGCAATGTGGTCTCACACTCCGAGACTGGAGTGGTCTTCTTGCTGGAAGTACAGAGTGACAGCCATGAATTCTCGGTGCTTCTAATAAAGTTAACCAGTGAGTCAACAAACTGGTTGGTTCTTGGAACAGGCCTAGGCAAGGTCACGCAGTTTCTGTCTACTTTTGCTTTTCCGTCATAACCACACCTTGGTTTCAAAGTTCACTCAAGTTAAGAATTCAGATGTTTTCATCCACACTGTGTGGACCTTCCTTCCTTGGAAAACGTTTACTGATTTCTTTTTCAGGTTGTGACAATAAATCCGCCATTTTCAGAGACCCAGGAACACTATCCAATCTCTCAGCAGTGTGAGAGATTTGTAACCATCACCTGAGGAATCCTCGATCTGAAACTAGTGAATTGTCTTCTTCCCCTGTTGGAAGTGCATCACTAAGTTTTCTTCCACCTGCTTTTGTGAGCCTAGGAGGTGCTCAGATCCTGGGATACATTACCAGCTTCTGTTCTTCATCCTAAGCCTCTGAAGCCATGACCCACCCAGTGAGCAAGGAAACACCAAAATCCAAGTGTCCCTACCTCTGGCTTTCTACATTTTTGGTGCTGGCTTATCTTTTCCACATGTCGTCAGGTAAGCAACTTTCATGAACTTCACTGAGTCCTTGCTTAAGATCTCTGAGGTTTGGGCTGGGAAGATGGCTCAGTAGTAGAGTGCTTGCCTCACAAGTACAAGGCCCTGGGTTCGATTCCTCAGCACCACATAAACAGAAAACCCGGAAGTGGCCCTGTGACTCAAATGGTAGAGCGCTATCCTTGAGCCAAGGGGCTCAACAGTGCCCAGGGCCAGAGTTCAAGCCCCATGACGGGGGGGGGGGGGGGGGGGGGAATAAAAAGATCTCTGAGGTGAAAAGAAAGGCCAGCAATCTTTATGCCACTCCCCTAGGATCCCGCCTGGCTACCTTGTGATCTGAAAGGGTCTCTCAAGGATTCTCCCAGATCAGTTCAGGACTAAGAAAGCTGTGGTCTAAGTGTACTCATCTAGCTCAAAGAGTATAAAAGCTACAGATAGGAACCACCATTTTGAATCACTAACTCCAATTTCCTGGGTGGAGAGCAGGCAACGTTTCTCTCCTTCATTTCTCCTTTTATACTAACCTGTTATTCTAAAATAAATCTTAAAATGTAAAGAGAGAGATGGACACAGGCAGGAAGGAAGGAGGGAAGGAAGGAAGGGAGGGAGGGAGGGAGGAAGGAAGGAAGGAAGGAAGCAAGCAAGCAAGCAAGCAAGCAAGGAAGGAAGGGAGGGAGGGAGGGAGGGAGGGAAAGAGGGAGGGAAGGGAGAGAAGAGGGAAGAGAAAGAGAGGAAAGAAGAAAGAAAGAGAGAGAGAGAGAGAAAGGGAAAGAAAAAAGGAAAGGAAAGGAAAGGAAAGGAAATCGAAAAGAAGGAAAGAAGCTGGGAGTCAGTGGCTCATGCCTCTAATCATCGCTACTCAGGAAGCTGAGATCTGAGGATCATGGTTCAAAGCCAGCCCGGGCAGGAAAGTCTGTGAGACTTTTATTTTCAGTTAACCACCAAAAAACCAGAAGTGGCACTGTGGCTCAAAGTCATAGAGCAAAAAAGAGCTCAGGGACAGCGCCCAAGCCTTGAGTTCAAGCCCCACGACCAATAACAACAACAACAACAACAACAACAAAAGACGATAAGGAAAGAGAAAGAGAAAAAAGAAGTTCAAGGATATGCCTGTGGTAGCACAGAAAGTTAGTGACCGGGTTAACCCAAGAACTCAGACTTTACAGGGTGGGGGAGGGGGAGTGTAGTTGTGGAGGTGGGAGGGAAGGGATGGTAGGGGAAAACAAAGGAGGAGACAACAATGTTTGATAAGAAACGTACTCATTACCTTGCTCATGCAACTGTAACCCCTCTGTACAGTATTCATACAATAAAAATCTTATTTTAAAAAAAAAGAAAAACCAAAAGAAAGAAAGAACGAACCCTGACTTTAGAGGAAGGGGTGGGGCAGCATTATTTGAAAACTATAAAGGATGGTTTAGAGCCCTGGCCTCTTCCAAGAACACTATATGTTCATTTTCATGTTAGGATGGGCCAAGGGCATTGGCCTTAGGATCTGGTTTTTTGTTGTTTTTGTTATTGATGTTTGCTTTCTGGGTTGTTTTTTGTTTTGTTTTGTTTTTTGTCGGTCTTTGGGCTTGAACTCTGGATTTGGGCACTGTCCCTCTACCACTTGAGCCACAGTGCCACTTCTGGTAGTTTATTGGAGATAAGAGTCTCACGGACTTTTCTACCCAGGCTGGCTTTGAATCGCAATCCTCAGATCTCAGCCTCCTGAGTAGCCAGGATTACAGGGGTGAGCCACCGGCACCCAGCTAGGATCTGGTTGCTAAACTACATTTCTATGGTATAATGCTGCCATGTTTTGCCTTTAAAATGCTACAGTGATTTTTTTTTTTAATTTGAAGGGGCATGGAGCAGAGAGTTGAGGAATATAATATTTTCTTAATTTAATTTTTTTGTGCTGTACTGGGGCCTGAATTCAGGGCATCGAGCTCTTTTTCACATGACACTGGCCTTCTACCACTTGAGTCACAGCTCTATATCTGGCTTTTTGCTGGTTAATTAGAGATAAGTGTCTCATGGACTTTTCTGAGTTTGCTTGAAAACACAATGCCCAGATTTCAGCTTCCTGAGTAGCTAGGATTACAGTCATGAGCACCAATGCTGGTCAAATCTGATTAATGTTAAATCTCTCTTTTTCATATGTTATGGCTGCTGACATCCTTTATCAACACTGTATATGATAATAAGTGATTTCAGATTCATCCCTATTATATGTAAAGTTATCCTTTTTTATTTTATTTCTTTTTTGAGACAGGGTCTTACTACGTAGCTCAGTCTGGCCTTGAACTCATGATCTTCCTGCCTCAGTCTCTGGAGTGCTGAGATTACAGGCAGGCACTACTATGCCCAGTTAATTTCCACTATTTTTAATAACTAACTAGATATTTCCTATGTACCCTGAAAAGAGTACTTCTCAGAAATAAAGAGAAAACTTGAGTGCCAATGTGGTTTGTCCATCTGCCAAGACCTATCAAAGGTCTAGATGTAAAACTGCTCACTTAAGTATGGCCCATAATAGCTAAATGTGAGAGACAAGGAAACAGGGAAAGGGGTGGGAAGAGGAACCAGGGACTCTATGCTACCCTGATGGTAATTGTAAGTTCTGTGACCTAAGTTATAAAACCTGCTGGCTGGGCGCTGGTGGCTCACGCCTATAACCCTAGCTTCTCTCGGTTCAAAGCCAGCCTGGGCAGGAAAAGTCCATGAGATTCTTATCTCCAATTAACCACTAGAAAACTGGAAGTGACACTGTGGCTCAAGTGGTAGAGCACTCACCTTGAGCTGAAAAGCTGAGGGAACAGCAACCAGGCCCAGAGTTCAAGTCCCACGACTGACAAAAATAAACAACCAAAAACCAAAAAATTAAAAAAAGAAAAACTTGCTACCTTACCCTGTTGCAACCAAGAGAACCAGCCATGCTTTTCATTTTGCAGTGGACATATCAGATCTTTGTATGTGTGTGATATCGGAGCTTAAACTCTGAGCCTCTTGTTCCTGCTCAGATTTTTCTCGTCACAGCTGGTATTCTACCACTTGAACCACACCTCCACTTCTAGCTTTTTTACTGGTTAATTAGAGATCAGAGTTTGCCCAAGCTGGTTCCAAACCACAATCCTCAGATCTCTGCCTTCTGAGTAGCTAGGATTGTTGATGTGAGCCACTGGTACACAGATCCACACAGCAGATTTTGTGTATATTTGACAATAATAGTACATTTCCAACTGTCACAAAGTTGAATTTTCTTCTGGGAAGCTATGGATGTACACTCAAACTAAAGTCTTCTGGAGGAACTGAATCATGAGCTTAAACCTCAGAAATAAGGAGTGGTGAGGAAGAATACTAGAATACTAGAGAGAGAGAGAGAGTGCAAAAGAATTAAACTGACTTTGTAACTACACCGGGAAAATTAAAATCAGAGGTAAACTGAAGGAAATGGTCTTTGAACAAACAGAAAAGAAATACTTTGTTCTTTAGTTATACCCAGATTTTACTGTGCATGGCGCAAACCAATCCATGAGCCCTTTGGATCTGAACACTCAACAGGAAAGTAGAGCCTGGAATTTCTGCTTGTAGAGTGGTTGGCATGTATTACTTGGAGAAAGTAACCATAACTGACATAAAAAGAAAGTACAGTGAAGTGCTGGGTCTCAACTGCAAAAGCCCAAGATCTTGGAAGAGAAGGGCCAGGATGTGCTGCAGGGGATGGAGGCTGAGCTGAGGGGGGAAAGGGAGCAGTAGTGAGGCAGGTGAATGGGAATGGAAAGAGAGAGGACCGCAAGCAGGACAGCAGCCTGAACAGAGGTACCAAGAAGAAGGAAAAAAAATCATTCATCCAACACTGAGCAGCTCCTATGTAGAAGACACATTTCTTAGTCTTGGGGACAAACTGCAAGGAAAATGGAGATGGCTTTTGCCTGGCACTAGTGGCTCATGCATAACAATCCTCGCTACTTAGGATTGAGCTTCAAAGCCAGCTAGGCAGGAAAGTCCTTTGAAACTCTTATCTCCAGTTAACCACCAAAAAGCTGAAAGTGGAGTGGTGGCTTAAGTGGTAGAGCACTAGCCTTGAGCAGAAAGCTAAAGGGCTTGTGGGCCACGATCAGAAATCTAAATGTTAGGGCTAGGAAGGTGGCTCAGTGGTAGAGTGCTTGCTCACATGCATGAGGCCCTGGGTTCGATTCCTCAGCACCACATAAACAGAAAGGGCCAGAAGTGGCACTGTGGCTCAAGTGGTAGAGCACTAGCCTTGAGCTGAAGAGCTGAGGGATAGCACCCAGGCCCAGAGTTCAGGCCCCACTATTGACAGAAAAGAAAAAAGAAAAAAAAAAGAAACCTAAATGTTATTAGCAGAACGGCAGGAATACATGCAAGAGTTTTAGGCAGAGACAGCACGGTGTCCCTCAGGGCTGTGCACACTTGAGGCATGCATACTCATCACCTGGGGATTGTTGTACGCAGTTTCTACCATGGGGGATTTTTTTTTTTTAGAGAAGTGAAACTCATTTGTATAATACTGCAATGATGGATATGTTGCACATTTTTTCAAATCTATAGAGCATTCACCACCAAGAGTGCACTCTAAGTAAACCATGGACTTTGGGTGACAGAAATGTCATCAGAGTTAACCTAAAACTACCCTGAGAAACAAAGTCCCCTGACCCCCACCCAACCTCCAGCAGTACAGAGGCCCTCATGCTTCCAGCCCTGAATTTTGCACATTATTTTTCAGATAGGGTCTTGATTCCTACCTGGGCAGGTGTCTGGGGCTGATATACCTATATTAGGCCTCCTGGTAGGTGGTATAACAGGTGCACACCAGTATCTAACTCTTCCTTTGAAATGGGTCATGCAAACTTCCTTCTGTCCTGGCTGGCTTTGAACCATGATTTCAATGATCACAGCCTCCCAAATAGCTAGGATTATGCATGAGCCTCTAGCACCCAGCAAGTCCCTTTTGTAAAATTTGATTTTAAATGTTGTTTCTGCATAGGTGGGTCTGGAACGGGGTACCCTGGTGATATTTGAGTAGTGAGTCTGTGAATAATGTTAAAATAAATAAATAATTAAATCAAGCAAGCAAGCAAGACAAGCACTAGTGGCTCATACTTGCAATTCTAGCTGCTCATGAGGCTGAGATCTGAGGATCACGGGTCAAAGCCAGCCCGGGCAGGAAAGTCTGTGAGACTCTTATCTCCAATAAACCACTAGAAAACCAGAAGTGGCACTGTGGCTCAAGCAGTATAGAGCTCACCTTGACTGAAGAGTACAGGGACAGTGCCCAGGCCCAGAGTTCAAGCCCCACGACCGACAAAAAGAAAAAAGGAAAAAAGAAAAGTCCATTGGATTGGAGACTCTTAATTCCAATCAACCAGCAAAAAAGTCAGAAATGAAGCTGTGCTCAAGTGGAAGAGCTCCAGCTTTGGGTTAATGAGCTAAGGCACAGCTCTCAGGTCCTGAGTTCGAGCCCTTATATGGGCACAAAAAAACAGTGAGGAGGGGGGGCAGGGAGGGGGACTAGAGTTCCTAAGGCATAAACAATGACTTACAGAGAGTCACAGTGATGGTGCAAAAGTTACCAGAAGGTTATTGTAGTGTCAGCAACAGCTTTGATGACAGGAAGGGAGCTAGGGGGAAATGGATGGATTGATATGTGTATGTGAGGATTTGCCAGGCTGAATGAGCATGGATGCAAGTCATCTCTTTCTATGACAAGATAGAGTGACTAGAGTGGAGAGAGACTGTAGAGGGCTCTGGCTAGGGGCAGGAGACAAGCCATACTGGTCCCTCCTTTCCTGTCCTGGGTTGGGAAGCCCCACATGGCAGGAGTGCCCCCCTCTCTATCTTCCTAGCAATGTACCTCTAGGGCATGTGATCATCTCCTGAACAGGTGGGCCCCAGTCTGGTCTCTTGGGTTTTTTGCATTGTCCTGGGTGGCACAAACATGTGTCTATGTGCTGCAGAAATGAGTGGCTCTCAGGCAGACAAGAGAATACCACCACCATCATCAGAGAGGTCCACATAAGCTGTGCTTTCCCTCTTAAAAGTAGTGGGAAAGCTTCCCACGAGAGAGGAATTCTGACACATTTGGAGAAACACTGAGATCCAGGAAGAAGGTCTATCCCAAAGATCTACCACGGAGAGAACTCCCTCCACATCCATGGTACTCTCAGAATGCTGCTGGCCAAGGGATCCCTCTTGTCACCATGGTTACCCTGACCACAGCTGTTCAAGACTCTGCACATTTAAAAAAGAAAACGCAAATACTATTTAGTGAGACAGAGTTTTAAAAAAAAAATGTAGGGATTTGATTTTTACAGAGTATGTGAGCTGGTCTAAACGGGAGACAAAGTTGGAGTCATGTGCTGCTGGGCACCCAGCTGATGGCCAACACCAGCCCTTTTGGAGTGATTTACTTGTTGGAAAGCTTAGAACAGGGTCCCCAAATGTCACAACCACAAAAAATGGGGATGAATGCATAAACATCAACAGTAAAATCTCTCCATGGTAGGATAATAGGTGGTATGTATGCTGTTTCTTTTCCTTCTTTCTAAATTTAATGTTCTTTTTTTCATAGTCCTGTAAAATATGTTTAACAAACAATTAATTGGTGTATGCCACACCACTTGATGGATTTTGTAATGCTGTACCCAGGTTATTTATTTACTTATTTGATTAATTTAGTGCCGATACTGGGGCATGAACTCAAAGCTTGCATGCTGTCTCTTGGCCTTTTTGCCCAAGGCTAGCACTCTACCTCTTGATCCACAGCTCCACTTCATATTTTGTCTTTCTTTTCTCGTGGTTAACTGGAGATAAGACTCTTACAGATTTTCCTACCTAGGCTGAACTTGAACCTGAAATCTCTCTATCTTAGCCTTCTGATAAACTAAGATTATAGGTGTGAGCCACCAATGCCTGGCTATTTTTTAAGCTATTCATTATTTTACTATTTTATTATATCTTATAACTTTCCCTAAATTTTTGTCATGTTACAAGTCACCATTTTATTAAGTTTTAAAAATGATTTAATGAATTTATTTACAAATTTATTTTTGCAGTTCTTAGGTGAAACTCAGGTTGAACTCAGATTAGATAGGTGCTTTACCATTTAAGCCATGTCCCCAGCCCAAACTCACCATTACAAAATGTAAGATTCCACTTTTTTTTTTTTGAGTAATTCACTATATTATGAAACGGTCAGCACTATCTAATTCTGGAATTTTTCATCACCCCTACAATGAATCCTGTTTGCATTAGCATCCATGCTCCCATTTCCCCCCTCCCTTCATGTCCTAGTAAGCACTCATCTACTTTCCCTTGCTATAAAACCACCTATGGTGGACATTTCTTACAAATGGAGCCCTACAGCATGTGGTGTTTGGTGTTTGGCTTCTCTCACTCAGCATTATGTCCTCTGGGTTCATCTGTGCTGGGCATGGATCCGAACTTCATTTGTTTTAATAATGGTAACACTCTGCTATAGACTGAGTTCACTTGCCAGCACCAGTGATTGTTACATTTGTTGGCCAATAGTGCTGATTTAGCCTGGGAGGAGGGGGGGTGTTAGTAATCTGGAGTTGAGGTGATCAGGCAACAAGGCAAAAGGGTCAGGAAAAGCAAGGGCTGAGGGCTCACGCTTGTGAGTATCCCCAACATGCCATATAGAGGGACATGGTAGCCACATTCCCCAGGACAGGTGAACAGCTCTGCCTTCTTTCTCAGCCTCTGTCCCTGTCTAATACTATCCAGGGGTCTTGGACCCCTTTTCACCACCAAATAAAGTATTACAAGACAGGAAAGGTGGGAGCAGAGGCAACATTTATTTGAAAGTGAGGGTAAGGTGCCAAGGAAACTGAGGATGGCCTCATGGTTACTAGCAGGTTGACAGGAGCCCCCCACTAGAACTCTTATCTGGGAGGGCCACCCATGCCAAGTGAAGTCCTGTCCACTCGCTTCGCGGGCAAGGAGGAGGAGGTAGAGAACACAGACTTCTCACAGCAAGACAGCAAGAAGTGGGAGCCAGACGTTGATCATGGTTGTAGTACTCATGGGTGAGTCTCAGCTGTTCTGGCATCTGATAGGGTGACTGTCCACTTCACTGTAAGAGAAGACACCTGTCCCCTGCACAGATGTGCTCCAAACTTGTGAGGTGCTTGGCTTCCATCGGGCTACTATCTCTGCCACTCAGGGTCTTCAGGTAGAGAAAGGGGCTTCATCGCCACTGGGTGCTGTCTCCCACTATCTGCCTAGTTGCTCCCTTTCTGCCTCTCCTTTTTTTTTTCTGATAGTAGGGCTTGTACTCAGGGCCTGGGTGCTGTCCCTGAGCGTCTTCCACACACAGTTAACACTCTACCACTCAAGCCACAGCTCTACCTCTGGCTTTTTTTTTCTTGTACTTTATGGGAGATAAGAGTTTCACAGACTTTTCTGCTCCAGCTGTCTTTGAACCATGATCCTCAGATCTCAGCTTCCTGAGTAACTAAGATTATAGACACGAGTCACCTGCACCTGGCTTGCTTCTTGCTCTTGACTGTTCATGGGTAACAGTGCACTGATGGATGCCCCACCCCAGCTGTTGATACTCAACGCAGACCAGACAGTCATCCTCACCCCATCCTGAGTATGGGACCACACTAGGCTGTGATACACCTCTAAAACTCTGTAGAATGTCTTGTAGTTAACAAAACACTTTGCTCCTAGAGGCCTATGACCGTTGCAATAATTACATAATTACATCCAGGAAGGCGGTATACCCACTTTGCAGATGCTGAAAGAGGTGAACCAACTTGTTCTAATCTGTAGTGTGGATGGAGCTAAAGCCCATGTCCCAAATGCCTTAGCCAAACACCTCCAGCAAGTACTTACTGAGCACCTACTAGGCCTAGCCCTGTTCTAGAGACTTGACAGGTGACAATGAATAAAACAGACAAGCCCCTTGCACCGATGGCCCCTTGCTACTTAGATGGCAGATATGCACAAGTACACTACCACCCCCTGCCCTATGCTACAGTAGAGTGGGGAAGTCGAAGAAGGGAGCCGGAGGTCACATGGACACAGGAGGAAGACTCTGACTCTTCTAATGTTGGTTGAAGGGCTGTGTCTCCGAATCCTCACTTGATAGTGTTGCAATGCCATTTGTAAAATGGCCTGGGTAACAAGCTCAGAAACAGAATGAGGCATTAGGAATTCACACAGAGGTTTCAGGAAACAGACTTCCCCCCCAGAGCCCCTGACACTGCTGAAGTAGCATCCTTATTATTCTACACAAAGTAGCGTAGTCCCTCTAGGAGCTGGGTTCCTGTGGGAGTTTCCAAGTTGCCCAGAGCATGTGTGGTTCCTCTTTTCAGTCTGGTTCTTCCTCAGCCCCGAGACTGGGGAGACAAGGCCTCCCCCAAACAGGAATTCAGAGCAGCCCAGCCATGACCTTCAGCAACACCCACGTCTCTCCTCAGAGGGCCAGGCAAAAACTCCTCAGGAATTGTCATTGAAATGAAAAGGCTTCACTTTTGGTTATGGTTTCCTCTGGCTGATGTCATCACTTAGCAAAATTAGAAATGCTGGATTCTTTTGAGATAGGAACTCGCAGTTCTGGCAGGTAAGTAGTAAGACTCCATCATTTGGGACCCCAGATGGGTAAGCTGCTTTCTGTCATAGAGACTGGGCCATAGCAAGAACAGAGTCTTATATTGCTGATCAAACTCCAGAGTGAGATTAAAAAAAAAAAAAAAAAAAGAAGCAGCAGCACAGCACAGGATTTGGGCAGGCAAAAGGAAAGAGAAAAGAGGAAACCTGTGTCCCTGTTTCTTTTTTCTTTTTTTTTTTTGGGTCCGGTCATGGGGCCTGAACTCTGGGCCTGGGTGCTGTCCCTCAGCTCTTCAGCTCAAGGCTAGTGCTCTACCACTTGAGCCACAGTGCCACTTCTGGATTTTTCTTTTTGCTTATGTGGTGCTGAGGAATCAAACCCAGGGCCTCAGCCATGCAAGGCAAGCACTCTACCACTGAGCCACCTTCCCAGCCCCCTGTGTCCCTGTTTCTACCACCAAAATGAATCATATAGTGATCCTGAAGGCTACCTCATTTTAAGGAAACAGGTCTAGGAGCAAGTAGTTGAACTGGGACTAGAAAGTAAGTCTATGGGAATAGGCTTCCTTTTCATTTCTTCCCCATCCAGTTATGTCCTCTAAAAGAAGCCCTTCAATATGATGATGAAGGAGGTGCCTGGGACTGGTCTGTAGGACCTCGCTAGGCAAATATCCACCATCATATATCTCCCTTCCTAGCAGGGTGCTGGTGACTCAGGCCTGTCATCTTAGCTACTCAGGAAGCTGAGATCTGAGGATTAAGTTTCAAAGACAGTTTGGGCTAACAAATCCAAGAGGCTGTTAACTCTAACCAACAAAAATCTGGAAGTGGAGGTGTAGTTCAAATGATGGAGTGCCAGGCCCAACTGAGAAACCCAGACTTCAAAAACAGTACTAATGTATAATATAATAATAATATAATAATAACATAAAATAAAATCTGTCCTGTTTGCCTCTCCTTTAGGCATAGATGTTACGGTGTTCAAAGCAGTGAAAGAAATGGTAGCCCTGTCCTGTGGTTATCAAATTCCCCTTGCTGAACTGTCCACAAGTCGGATCTACTGGCAAAAAGACAACCAAGTGGTGCTGAGTATCACATCTGGGGTTCTGAAAGTGTGGCCGGAGTACAAGAACCGGACCTTCTTTGACAGCACTAATAACCTGTCCCTCGTGATCCTGAACCTGCACTTGTCAGATGAGGGCACCTACACCTGCGTCGTGCAGAAGAAGATTGACCAAACGTACAAACTAGAGCACCTACGCTTGGTAGCCCTCTATGTCCGAGGTTGGTGACATTTTCAGATTCACTAATAGATTTCTAATGTCCTTAAAGATGTGGGTCTATTGAGTTCAATGGCACTTTTATCTTACTGGGTTCATGTTCAGTTTTCCAAAAGATCCTAATTGATTTCTCAAGACAGAAATGTCTATGAACATACGTTTCTTCATACATTCGATAAATGTATGTTACTTTGCCACCTCAAGTTGGTGACAACTATCTGGGGCTCTGTCATGACCTGACATGCCTTCTGACTCCCACAGGACATGATTGAGTTGATGGAATTTTACTAGGAGCTGTGTTTGAGCCAGCAAGTTATGCCTGTGAATTCTTGCAGGGAAGAGAAAAATTGATTCACGCATAAATATTGACCAAGTAGTATTCAAAAGTCTAGTAGACTCTTGCTCCTCTTTCCCCCAAATCAGGAGTGCTTCTCTCTCCTTTTCCACTTATCCCTGCATAGCTAATCTTTGCTTATCTTCAAAAAAAAAAAAAGACTATTCCTATGGCTATTTTAGTAAGATAACATGTATGATCTTCAAAGCAAATCTGCGTATTCTATATTTAAGGCTCTCACTGACAGTCATATGGTAGAAATTAGATGTGTAAATCATACCCACCCCAGGAAAGAAGACTGTCAAGTCCAAACCCCTGTGTATTCATGTCAGATCTCCTGTTGGATCAGAAGCAGTCTCCCATAATCACAAGGGAGAGTCCTGGAGAGTCTAGAAGGAGCCATAGTCCTTGATGAGAAATTACATCCCTAGGTCATTTCCTTTTTTTAAATTTCTTTCTTTCTGTGTGTACTGGTCCTGGGGCTAGTACTCAGCCTGGGCTCTGTCCTTTAGCTTTGTTCTTAAGGCTAGCACACTACCATTTAAGCCACACATCTACTTCTGGCTCTTTGGTGGATAATTGGAACCTCAGATCTCAGCCTCCTAAATAGGATTACAGGCGCAAGGCCACCAGTGCCTTGCTTATTTCCTTACCCTTGAAATTCAAATTCTTTCTTTTTTCTTTGCATGAAAACTAAGCTTTGTACTTAGTATAAGGTAAGGCTTAATCTTGAAAATAGAGCATTTCAGAAGATCCCTTATAAATTTCTCAGCATCCTTCCAGCCTCAGTCACTACCTACAACTTTTCCTGTGGTTGCCAGATCATAACTAAGACTTAGGGGCTACACTAGACTATCTTCAACCATTCTGTGTATTTTATGTTCGTAGTTGGGACAAACGATTATACCATGGTGTGATTTGAGAAGTACTGAGAAGCCAGCTCTTTCAAAATTTCAACCATCACTGGTTCCTGGAATTCCTATCAGTATAGCCACCCTTAATAGTTTCAACATCTTTCCCCTATCCCCAAGATTCCTGTTAAAAATAAAGCTGTGGAGTCCAAGGGAGGTGCCACCACAAACAAAATACTGTATTAGTGAACTTCATTATGTTTGTTGTTCTCTAATAGAATACCCCAGGAGACATAGATTCAGGATGGAAAGGATAAAGGAGGAAATCCAAGAGGGAGAAGAGGAAATCTACTGGCAGATTACAGTAAGGCAACCAAGGACAGATAAATAGGAGAGGATGGGATTTCCAAGGGGATTTCAAAGATCGGTGAAGAGAAGACCAAAAGGGCAAACTCACTTACTTCATCCAGAACCATTCAGAACTTTCTGAGTCCATTGAAGCCTTCTTGAATGTTCATATGCCACCTAATGGCAAATTCCAATTCAATAAATCTAGGGTTTACAACTAAGATTCTGCAGTTCTTCCAGACTCCAGGAGATGCCAGTGCTTGGGTGAGAACCACAGTTAGAGAAGTAAGTAATTCAACCAGCTCTTAGTTAGCTAGAGTGTCCCACTGTGCTGCTTCACCAGGGTGGAGGGCTTTCCTCAGGACACAAGATTTTTAGTGCTAATCTGAGAAAATAGCCTGGCATGGGTGGTTGCCATCTGTAATCCTAGCTACCCAAGAGGCTGAGATCTGAGGATCACGCTTCAAAGCCAGCCTGGGCAGGAAAGTCCATGAAACTCTACTAAACCACTCAGAAAACTAGAAGTGGCCCTGTGGCTCAAGTGGTAGAACGCTAGCCTTGAGCTGAAGAGCTGAGGGACAGTGCCCAGGTCCAGTTCAAGCCCCATGACCGGCCTCTCCCCTTCTCCCCCCCAAAAAAACTCAGGCAAATGAGAGCAAGTTGTAACTCTACATTTGTCTAAGACAAATGACAAACATTCTATCAGGATAGCGATATGTAAACTACCACAAACACACATTGGAGTAGTAGCTATACTACTTAACAGATTCACAGGTTTTTACCTTTCTGAAACATATGTTCCTCTTCCTCTGTCTTTAGTCATAAGCTATCATTTCTCCCCACTAAAAAGTGACGCAAACTTGAACATGAGATACACTGATGACTCAGTGTTGCCTACAAGCCCTAGGAGTGACTAACCAAAACTGGTCATCTGTTGGAAGGGATCAGAGACAAAGCTGAGGCCTTTCTACACCCAGTCAGTCCTTGAAAAGATGACTTTTAGTACAATCCTTGGTGTCAGGGGCTCTCTGCTGATATAACAATCTCTCAAGGGGAAAACAAAGAGCACAGAAATGAGCAGGAATCATAATCCAGGACACGTTATTTGGATTTATTACACCAAGTTAGAACACATGACATCAATGTTATACGAAAAACCAGGAGACTCCCTAGGTCCTGGTGACTCACACCAGAATCCTGGTTACTCAGAAGACTGAGACCTGGAAGATCTTGGTTTGAAATCAGCCTGGACAGAAAAGCCTTTGAGACTCCATCTCTAACTTGCAAAATCCAGTCAGGCAGCATAAGCTCAAGCAGGAGAGCACCAATCAAGCAGGATAATATTCTTGCTATTGGCTGCCAGTGTACTGATTTGATCTTATGAGATAAATAAATAGGCAAGAAATAATAATGCCAACTAAAAATGGCTGAGAACCTGTCGTTTCATTTAGGAGCAAACTTAAGAATAAGTAAGGAAACAGGGAATTTCTCTTGTATTCTCTACAGTCATTTCCCTACCCTGTTTTAGTGTACTTTAGTATCTCATTGAGAGTAAAGAAATGAAAAGTGCCTCAGGTGCTTTTGAGAAATGCCATCTGTCCTGTGAAGACATTTCAGAATAGCCAAGGAATCAGTGAAGTGTAGAGGTTGAGATTAAAGACTCCATATTATACAGCGTGGATGCAAATTAGTGTGAGTGAGATATTGCATTTTACAAAGCAGAATACTAAGTGTGAATTTAGGGCAAACTGGAGGCAGGAGAGGTGTGTGGACCTATACCTCCCCAAGAGGGGATGAAGATAAAGGTCTTGCCAGTGTTCTGCTTCTCTAGTTGGAGGATAATTTCACAGCTATGCTTACCTTACAGTCTACTACACAAACCTATCAAAGAGAACAGGACCACTTTGTGTGATTCAAATATCAACAAGAAATCAAGGAGAGGAAGGAAAGGATCACAGGTACATTTTTGTGGTGTCATGGAAATTTGAATGCAAACCTCAGTTCTTCCACTTACCAGTTACAACTTTTCTAAATCTCAATTTGATGGCTTATAAAATGGAATATTAGACTAAATCATAGGAAATGAGTGCTACTCAACCTTTTCATTTTATTTTTAGCAGTCAGGGCCTATGTTGCTCAGCTGGTTCTGAATATATGGCTCTAAGCAATCCCTCTGCCTTAGCCTCCTGAATAGCTGGAACTACAGGCAGTGGTCACCAGGCCTGGTTTGATATATCTTTATCCAAACTTCTAGTGCTGTCGTTAAGACAAAATAAGATAATTTCCAAGTCTAATAAAGAAGAACCCAATAAATACTGTTTACTGTTTGCCTCTTCTCTTCTTACAAATGTCAGTTGAATCTATCTCTTTCTCTAAGTGTCTTCCTTTTGCCAACTCAGTGCCTGTAATCCCATCTACTAAGGATTACAGCTGAGCCGCATAAGCAGATAAATCCAGAAGTCTTATCTTTAATCAACCAGTGAAAAAGTGTGGTTCAAGTGTTGATCACCAGCCTTGGGCAAAAAAGTCAAGCAAGAGCTCAAGGCCCTGAGTTCAACAAGCCAGCACACACACACACACACACACACACACACACACACACACACACACACACACACACACACACACATACACACACACACACTGTAAAGATATAGCAAGTGCAGGGTCCTAAGTACCACCAAAATAATAATAGTAATAAAAATAGTAAAACATGAAAGTGGTAGAGTTAATTCAAATCTAAGTCTTTGAATTATTCATAGCAGTAAGTTATGGGGAATTTCAAATTAGATCTCATTTTATCATTCTTATTAAAGCTAGCTACTTTATTTTAAAAATATAGCCTCATGCCTGCAACTATGTATCCACATGTAAAAATATACTGTTGTTCTTTCTTTAGCTGACTTTCCCACTCCTAGTATAACTGAATCTGGAGATCCATCTCCTGACATAAAGAGGATAACATGCTCAGCCTCTGGAGGTTCCCCCAAGCCTCACCTTTCCTGGTTGGAAAACGGAGAAGACATAAAAACTCACAACACAACCATTTCTCAAGATCATGAAACTAAGATGTTCACCATTACCAGCCAACTGGATTTCAACATTACCATTGACCACATCTTCCTGTGTTCCATCCAGTATGGAGACTTCCGCGTGTCACAGAATTTCACCTGGCATGCATGTAAGCAGCATTGTCCTTGGAGTGCCTTACTGGGTAGAATCTAAGACAAAAATAACTTGGCCAGACAGGTTTTAGAATGGCATCTGCTGACTTTTGTAACACAATGTGCTAGAACTTATTAGGGCCACTTTACAAGATGTGATGATGATATTACTATTGGCTTTGCTTTCTTTTGCTTTTGGTTTGCTTGGGGGCTTGTTTGTTGGCTTATTTGTTTGGCAGGATCTCACTAGGTAGTCCAGGCTGGACTCATGTTCTCAATCCTCCTTCCTCAGCCTCTCAAATGCTGAGAAAATAAGTGTGTACTACTAATTTGATTTTCGTTCAGTAAAAAAAATAAATAAATAAATAAAAAAAAATTTTTTTTTGGTCAGTCATGGGGCTTTAACTCTGGGCCTGGGCACTGTCCCTCAGCTCTTCAACTCAAGGCAAGTGCTTTATCACTTGAGCCACAGAGCCATTTCCAGTTTTCTGGTGGTTTATTGGAGATAAAAGTCTCACAAACTTTCCTGCCGGGGCTGCTTTGAAGAGTTATCCACAGATCTCAGCCTCCTGAGTAGCTAGGATTACAAGGGTGAGCCACCGGTGCCCGGCTTCTTTCAGTAAATATTCTAAAACTGACTCACCTAATAACTCATCCATCAAATAGTCATCCTGGCAAATTATTATTATAAGAATTTGTTTTAATTGAAAGCACTAAATTTGGCCTTCTCTCTAATTTCCCTTGAAATTATGGCAGTTTCTTTTAGGGAACTACATGGCAATGGCCCCATAAGTCAATTACTTGTCTTTAGTGAGCATGCTTTATTAGAACTATTGGTGGCAGAACACTTCTCTACCATGAACAAGGCCCTGGGTTTGACCCAACTTTAATAAAGAAGTTGAGTGTGTGTGTGTGTGTGTGTGTGTGTGTGTGTGTGTGTGTGTGTGTGTGTGTGTGTGTGTGTGTGTGTGTGTGTGTGTGTGCCAGTACTGGGGCTTGAACTTAGGGACATCACACCCTTGTGTGTGTGTGTGCTGTGTGTGTGTGTGCTGTGTGTGTGCCAGTACTGAGGCTTGAACTTAGGGGCATCGCACCCTTGCTTGGTTTTTTCACTCAAGGCTGTCACTCGGCCACTTGACCCATATCTCCACTTCTGGCTGAGATTCTCAGATCTCAGCCTCATGAGTAGCTAGGATTACAGACGTGAGCCACCAGAGCCTGGTGAAGTCATGTTTTTTTAATCCCATGCTTTACCTTCCAGATAGTAAACTTTATAGAATTATCATTCCTCAACTAGTGAAACCACCTGAAGTATAAAATGAACAAGTTGTGTTTATATAAATAAGTGCATTTTAAACCCCTAGTAGGTTGTCATAGAATTCAGAGAATTCAGCTATCTAACTTGTGTGACTGTACAGATTGCTCCCAACTCTAATCCAAAGATAGTTTCTGAGTCTGCACAGTAAGAAGGGATGCACTGAGAATGATAATTGGTGATACACAGCAGGTAGTGTGAGATATGGTGTAGCTTATATCTTCCTCCTAGCTACTAGCTGAGATGTATTAGCTGACCTACTAGTTGACGCTAGTGAATGATTTATTATAGATCTTTCATACTGCAAGTACATTCTTTTTCTGTTTTTGTTGTTTTTTATTTTACTTATTTATTTTTGTCAGTCGTGGGGCTTGAACTCACCGCCTGGGTGCTCTACCACTTGAGCCACAGCTCTATTTCCAGTTTACTGGTGGTTAATTGAATCTTACAGACTTTCCTACCTGGGCTGGTTTTAAACCAGGTTCCTCAGATCTCAGCCTCCTGAGTAGCTATCAGCATGTGGCTTGGTTTTTATTTTATTTTATTGTGACAGGGTCTTTCAGGCCAATGCCTCAAATCCATGATCCTTCTCTTTCCAATGCTTGGATTACAGGTGTGCAAGTGTGCTTGGCTTGAGATGGATTTCCTCAATGGGTTATAAGGAAATTGCCTTGAAAAATTAGTTCCAATGTGATTTTGTGAACTGTATTTTAATATAAGTAGGGTTTTTTATATTTTTATTTTATTTATTTTTGTCAGTCGTGGGGCCTGAACTCTGGGCCTGGGCACTGTCCCTCAGATCTTCAGCGCAAGGCTAGCGCTCTACCATTTAAGCCACAGCACCACTTCTGGCTTTTTCTGCTTATGTGGTGCTGAGGAATCGAACCCAGGGCCTTGTGCATGCAAGGCAAGCACTTTACCACTGAGCCACCTTCCCAGCCCTATAGGTAGGGTTTGTTTTTGTTGTTTTGTCAGTCATGGGGCTTGAATTCAGGGCCTAGGCACTGTCCCTGAGCTCTTTAGCTCAAGGTTACAACTCTACCACTTGAGACACAGTGCCACTTCCAGTTTTCTGGTGTTTAATTGGAGATAAGAATCTCATGGGGACTTTCCTGCCTAAGCTAGCCTTGAACCACAATCCTCAGATCTCAGCCTCCTGAGTAGCTAGGATTACAGGCATGAGCCACCAACTCCTAGCTGTGATCTGGTATTTTATTTTATTTATTTATTTATTTTTTTTTTGGGGTCCGGTCGTGGGGCCTGAACTCTGGGCCTGGGCACTGTCCCTCAGCTCTTCAGCTCAAGGCTAGTGCTCTACCACTTGAGCCACAGCGCCACTTCTGGCTTTTTTCTTTTTGCTTATGTGGTGCTGGGAATCGAACCCAGGGCCTCAGGCATGCAAGGCAAGCGCTCTACCACTGAGCCAACTTCCCAGCCCCGATCTGGTATTTTAGAAAACAAAAAACTTAACTTTTCCCAGACTGGACATAGTAGCTATACTATGATCATATGTACTTTAGAATGAAGATGGTAACCAACAAATAGCCTAGAAAACATGAGGTAGAAGCCAGTCTGGAGGCTCTTTGGTGGGAAATGAGAAACCTCTTAACTAAGGCAGTTGCTGCTAGAGATTTGGGAAAAAGCAGTTGGTACCAAAATATTTCCCATAGAGCATAGAAAGCATGTGGATGCTCAAAAGAAACACACACTCTTTGCTGGGTAACTATGCATGTCACTCATTGTAATAAGTGGGATAAGTAGATGTCCTCTGGGAAAAAAAAAAGAAGACATAGTGCCTTCAGTTTTCACCTGACAGAAAAGGTGGCCTCCAACTATCAAATGAGAATCTGGAGTTACAAAATTCAGAGTTCAGAAATAAGGTATACAAATCTAGAAACCAGATGGCATGTTAAGCTCAGGTGTGGAGTACCAAGCCACATAAGAACAACAGTATTTAAATGAGTGGAAGAAGAGCCTCCAGGGAAGTTGAGTTGCAACCAGCAGAAATAGAAGGATGGGGTATGTGGGAGCCACAGAGAAGGTATCCCTGGGACCCAATGGTATGGAGCAGTCCAATAAGCCAAGGGCCAAAATGTTTCCACTTGGTCATCAGAAAAAAGTTAGTAATGTTTCATATGTATTTGAAATCCATTCCAGAGAGCCATAGGCAATGGACTGCTAATATTTCTTCTTCTTCCTCTTCCTTCTCCTCCCAGTCCTGGGGCTTGAACTCAGGGTCTAGGCACTGTCCCTGAGCTTCTTTTGTTCAAGGCTAACACTCTACCACTTGAGCAACAGCACCACTTCTGGCTTTTTCTGTTTATGTAGTATTGAGGAATCAAACCCAGGGCTTCATGCATGCTAGGCAAGCACTCTACAACTAGGCCACATTCCCAGCCTATATTCCTTCTTATGTATGTTCTTGCTGTCTCTCTTTCTCTAGATGCCATTGCTGATTCTTCCTGAAAGGCACTGAAAAATAAAGGTGTTGTTGTATCTCTTGATCTAGAGAACAGAATGATGGCCCCCACAGGCTAATATCTCCCCCCCCCATCTGTATCTTCCTTATCTTCTCCAGGGACTGGAAGTACAGCTAGCTGGAGGGAGCCTGTCCAGCAGCCATGTTTTCCAGGGTGTCTCTTCTAAGCCACATCCCTGCATACTTCTTTGCCAGTCTCTTCCAATATCTTTGCCCCAAAATGCATTTAGGCAGGTTGTGCGCGTGCGTGCGCATGCACATATGGTGAGTGTATGTGTGTAAAATATGCTAAAAGAAAGGGAAAAGGCATGATAGCACTAGAGAAAGAAAAACAAGGGCTGGGAAAGTGGCTCAGTGGTAGAGCGCTTGCCTTGCATGCCTGAGGCCCTGGGTTCAATTCCCCAGCACCACATAAGCAAAAAGAAAAAAAGCCGGAAGTGGCACTATGGCTCAAGTGGCAGAGCGCTAGCCTTGAGCTGAAGAGCTGAGGGACAGCGCCCAGGCCCAGAGCTCAGGCCCCATGACTGGACCACCCCCCCCCCAAAAAAAAAGTGAATCGAGAAAGAAAAATAAGGTACATATGGAACATGGCATTAAGACCTATATCAGTTAGAAAAACAGCTGTGGCAGGACACGGGTGATTGGTGGCACACCTGTAATCCTAACTACTTAAGAGGCTGATTTCTGAGGATTGTTTTGTGTGTGTGTGTGTTCTGGGTTTTTTTTTTGTCAGACGTGGGGCCTGAACTGTAGGCCTGGGCACTGTCTCTCAGTTCTTCAACTCAAACCTAGCACTCTACCACTTGAGCCACAGTGCCACTTCAGGTTTTTTCTGCTTATATGGTACGGAGGAATCAAATCCAGGAGCTCATGCATGCAAGGCAAGCACTCTACCACTGAGCCACCTTCCCAGCCCTGAGGATTGTGGTGTAAAGCCAATTCAGGCAGAAAAAAATCATGAAATTCTTACCTCTAATTACCCAGCAAAAAGCTGGTGGTGTGGAGACATGGCCCTAGTACCTGCACATGCAGAAGGGGGAGGAGGGGAAAGTGCTATGAAAACAAAATGGGTTTTAAATTATCTCTTAGGCCAACTTAATCCAACAAATTAAAAAGTTCAAATTGTATGCACATGTGACCATATAAAATGATGCTAATCAAAATGAACTCCAAGACATAGGAACAAGAGGTTTTTTGTTGTTGTAGTTTTTAAGGCACTGTGTGATTTCTTTTTTTCATTCTTTTTTTCCCCCACCCTTTGGTTTATTCCCTGTTGCCACTGCTTTTTATTTTGGTACCCTGCATTTTGTATATATGTTTATCTGATGTGGGAAAGGGAAAGGGAATAACAAAATGGTGAGACAAAGAACAAAGGGTGACCGGTGCAAAGCAATACTCACAAGACACTATGTTGGAAATGAACTTTATAACTTGGGGGTGGGGAGGGAGAGTTGGCTGAGAAGGGAGGGGGTAACAATGTTCGACAAGAAATGTAGTCATTACCTTACATATGTAACTAACCCTGCTGTACATCATCTTTGAAATTAAGTTAAATTTTTTTTTAAAGTTTAAATTATCTTTTCCGTATTCAGTATCTGCCATTTGAATATTCACTAGACATAATCATGGGCATGGCATTGCTGATGAAACAAAGCAGGTACAGGTAGGAAGGGGAATCCAGGAAACAGGACACCATTACAGCTGACATTACCCTTTTCTCTCAGCAGCCAGCGAACAGTTGCCTAACAAACAGCCCTCATGGTTGGTCATCATCGTGGTGGTGCTTGTGGCTATAATCAGTACATAGTCATAATCACTTTCCTCGCCTATAAGAGTAAGTGCATCTTCCTATCCTCTTGCAAGCCTACACTCCATCTACGTGTGGCAGCATCGCTGCCTTGCCAGCTTATTCTCTTCTCATGTGTACAGCAAGTGTCTTCTCATCCCATCACTTCTGCTTTTTCACTGGACAAACATTTCTTCAACCCCCAATTTGTGGCTGGCACTGTCATAAGCACTAAAGTCACAAAGACTAGAAGTCACTGCCCTTAATGTTCTAGTTTTGAATGCTAACTTTGTATTTCCTTAGAGACAATGAGGGCTTCTTGCTAACTGATTCTCTCTGATGCTAAGGGATATTCTGATTTTTGGTTTGTAGTTGGAAGAAAGATAGAATGATAAGATTGGGGATGAAGAAAAAAAATTGTTTTGAGAACAAGATGCAGTAATAAAGTCAATAAGCTATCTGGCTACAAGTGACTTTACCAACTATTCAGAAGACATTTTTGGATGGAAGATGAGGAGTGGTTAGTGAAATGAAGAGGTATCTAGGGTATGAGACTCTATGAGTTTAGACCTTAGGCCTTAGGCATATCTTGTCCCTCAAGCTCTGTGATTAAATGCTGAGGAACTGCCAGGCTAGAGCCATGGCTATGTTGATTTTGAAGGGGCTTGGACTCCTTGTAGTCATAATCATATACGCTAAAGCAAATGAGAAGATGAGCATCTGCTGATTTCCCAACCTTGAGCACACTAACATGAAAGCTCAGAGAAACGACTAACCCCAGCTGAGCCCCTCTCCCTCCCCATGGGGAGGATAGTGGAGCCTGAGGGGCTCGGGGTGTTTCTTACAAACTACCCAGCCT
This sequence comes from Dipodomys merriami, assembly GCF_024711535.1. NCBI lineage: Eukaryota > Metazoa > Chordata > Mammalia > Rodentia > Heteromyidae > Dipodomys > Dipodomys merriami. Next base: position 74,623,748 of record NW_027203381.1, read on the forward strand.
CACCTGCCCAGAGTACAAGCCCCACAACCGAAAAAATAAAGTAAAAAATAATTTTAAAAACGAGGGAAAATGAAACCTAACAACTTATATTTAATCATTTCTTTCTGCAGGTCTTACCTTCAGTTGAAACTGACTTCGGGAAATTTTGTATGACCAGACCTGCCCCAACCTTGTCCTTCGACAATGTCTTGTAGGAGGAGTCTCTCGATTCAGTGGCTTTGCAGAAGGGTCTACAGGAATGCAATGGGCACCACAATGGGTCTAGTAACTTTGTCAAGGAGGTCTAGAAATAATTCTTTTATGTCTGGAAGGGACATTAGAGAATGAGTGTTCAGAAACCGAGTCCCTGGGGGCCCTTCCCTTCATAGTTAAACTCTGGGCCCTGTACTGGTCAGTCCAAGTGCTTTAGGAAACAGAATTTGTCTAACACCAAGTCATCTTCAGAGAATTCATCCTATGTTCCTATGCACTATTGAAAACAAGATCATTTTGTTGATTTAAAAGTTCAACTTGTTGGGGCTGGGAAGGTGGCTCAGTGGTAGAGTGCTTGCCTTGCATGCATGAGGCCCTGGGTTCAATTCCTCAGCACCACATAAGCATAAAAAGCTGGAAGTGGCCCAAGTGGTAGAGTGCTAGCCTTGAGCTGAAGAGCTGAGGGACAGTGCCCAGACTGAGTTCAAGCCCCACAACCAGGGCTGTGGGGTGTTGGTACACATACCTATTTGAGAGTATTGGAAAGTGTGTAATTTGGCTAGCATTTTTCATTTCTTTGTAGTTCTCCCACTTTTATATCAGACTCAGGAGGAAATAGAACCCCAAAATGAATTTCCTTTAATAAGACAAATGAATATCTTTCATACCTCAAATCAACATTTCAATTACAGATGTTTACAGATTCATAATCTGATAGTTCATATTGGACTGGAAACCTTTTAAATGGTATTATGCTAGTATGAGCTAGAAAACAATAAAGTAGTTTGTTGTTGTTGTTGTTTACTGTTTATAGTCTATGCAGCAACTGCCTTCCATTGGGCTTCTTTAGACCCCTACAAGTGGCTTTTCTACTTGATATTTTTAGATCCTTCTGCCATCAGTGGAGAATTGGAAAGCAAAAAGTAGCTAGCTACTGTTGCTGTTACTCTCAATTCGTTCTCTGAAACTGTTGTCTAGTGCTTGTAATGACCAGGAGTGGACCAAATGTAAGATAGGCCAAAAAGATGTTATTATCTGAAAATACTTAGAATTGGATGGGAAGAAATGACTAAGCTTCTCAGATGTGGCTGGATTTTGAAAGTTTAGTTTTGGTAGCTCTCATAGGGCCAACACAAAACACAAGTCCACTTCTATATGGGTGCCCTAAGAGGGGGGGGGGGGGAAATCACTGTGGAAATAACTTGAAGAAAAGAAAGGCAATTTGTTGACAACTGAAACAAACACCAAGTTTTCAGGAAGTACCAAGATTCATAATCCTTAGATAGATTGAAAAGAGATCTCAAAAAAGAATTAGCTATAATAAGACAAATCTAAAGGAATGTTTAGTAAATTCAAATAAATTATATTAAATTATTACTTTTTACATTGGATGTGGTTTTAAAATATTTTTCTGATATTTTCATGTGAATACAATTATTTGTAAAAGCAACTCCCTAGTTTATTTCTCATTGACAGACTTAACCAAGGTGTGATTGTGAATAAAACAATGTTAACAGATGACAAATTGCTAATCTGTAATTTATAAGCTGACTTACAAAAAATATGCCTCATGAAGCTGGGCACCGGTAGCTCACACCTATAATCCTAGCTACTCAGGAGGCTGAGATCTGAGGATCACGGTTCAAAGCCAGCCTGGGCAGGAAAGACTGTAAGACACTTATCTCCAATAAACCACTAGAAAACCGGAAGTGGCGCTGTGGCTCAAGCAATAGAGCGCTTGCCTTGACCTGAAGAGCTAAGGGATAGCACCCAGGCCCAGAGTTCAAGCCCTACAACCAACAAAAACAAACAAAAAATATGCCTCATGGAGTGTGGTAAGAACATGTTAATCATGGTGCCAGGAGGTTGGTGCAGAAGACCTTACCATCCTTACAGCTATTATTAGTATGCCATGTGCCAAAGCACACATTATACAAAATGTTCTTTGTTTTTTTTTTTTTTTTTGGGGGGGGGGGGGTACAGTTGGGGGCCTGAACTCTGGGCCTGTGCACTTTCCCTCAGCTCTTCAGCTCAAGGCTAGCGCTCTACCACTTGAGCCACAGCACTACTTCCAGCTTTTTTCTTTTTTGCTCATGTGGTGCTGAGGAATCGAACCCAGGGCCTCATGCATGCAAGGAAGTGCTCTACCACTGAGCCACCTTCCCAGCCCCACAGAATATTTTTGTTGGGAAAACTACTGGGATCTGCAAGGTGTAGGGATTTCCACCAGCCATCCAGCAATCATGTGCAGTAGGCATTGAATCTGACAATCTGGGTTCCATTAGTTTGCTTAAGCAGCTTGCAGAACTCAAGAGAAACACTTGTATTTATTAGTTCACTATAAAAGGTACTGCTAAGAATACAAAGGCAGAAGTGCATAGAGTGCGTATGGCCAAAAGGGTGTGGAAAACTGGTATACCACCCTCCAAGAACCTCACATTTGCTCATCCACAAGTTCTCCAAAGCCTGAACATTTGCAGTTCATGAAGGCTTCATGTACATGACCTTGGCCATTGGTGATCAGCTCTCTCATCTTATCAGGGCTTGTAGAGTCCATCTGAAAATGCTTACCTTTCGAGTTCTGCTTTGCTCTTTCTGGTGCTTCAGTCCCCAAGTGGTTTCCAGCCACCCTTTAACTCATTAACATACAAAAGACACTCAATTCACAATGATGATAGAAGTTGCATATCAAATACTAAGAGCAAATGTGTATTTTCCAGTATCACACTTAAATAGTTTCATTTAATATCTATTTTCAAGTACATACCATTTCACTTGGCAGGTGAACACACTGAGATTCAAAATCAAATGGGCTGGGGATATAGTTCAATGTGTACTAGCCTAGCATGTGCCTAAACCCTGGGTTTGATCCCTAGGACTATAAAATAGTTTTGCCATTGGGAACATGGTTGCAGAGCCACAGGCTGAAATGGGAAGCCAGGTCTCCAGAGCTCATGGATTTAACTACTACACAATGCTGTTCCACACACCTTGTTCTGTGCAACAGTAGAGTAGGAGAGAGATACAACACCAAAATGAAACCCAGCAGTGGGCTGGGAATATGGCTTAGAGATAGAGATGCTTGCCTAGCATGCATGAAGCCCTGGGTTCAATTCCTCATTTCTACATAAACAGAAAAAGCTGGAAGTGGCACTGTGGTTTAAGGTAGAGTGCTAGTCTTGAGCAAAAGCAGCTCAGGGACAGTGCCAAGGCCCTGAGTTCAAGGGCCCAGGACTGGCAAAATTTTTTTTTAAAAACTAGCAGTACTTACCCCTTCATATAGAAGTCCTGCCTTAGCTACAAAGGATAATTACAAGACCCCCAGTGATGCCTGAAGCCTAGGTAGTACTGGACTATAGTCAAGAACTCACCTTACAAATAAAAGCAAAATGAGGGTTAGTTAATACATGCACCTGATCTAATAAGGCAATGTAGTAACAAGGGTAGCACACAATGGGACATGCTACTTAGATAGGCACACTATCTAAAAGTTGAAATGTTTATTTCAAGAACCTTCCACTTTTATTTCTGGACCAGTTAGCTGGAGGGTAACTGAAAACTTGCAGAAACTGAAAACTACTCTAGATGAGGAAGGGTTGTCACACATTTAGTTCACCCTTGATTGCTTTTCAAGTGCTGAAAGCGGAAATCTGCAGGACAGCTTCCTTCTTAGGCAGCAAGCTGAGTGTAGGAATGGCATCTCTCCACTAGGTGGCTCCTGCATACTATAGAATGGATGCTATCAGCTAAAGAGGAAACAAAGTCCAGCTGTCTTTTAATAATGCTAACCTACTTTCTTCTTGTTAAAATTTGTACCTTATTTCAAATGGCATAGGAATAACCTTTCCTTTTTTCCTTTCTGTGCCAGTACTGGGGCTTGAATTCAAGGTATCAAGCTCACACTCAACTTTGTTGCTCATGGCTGGCACTCTACCACTTGAGCTACACTTTTACTTCCAGCTTTTTGCAGGTTAAGTGGAACAGGAGTCTATTCTGTCTGTCTGGGTTGGCTTTGAACCACAACCTCTTATCTCATCCTTCTAAGGATTGAAGGCATGAGCCGCTGGTGTCTGGATTTATTTTTTATTCTTAAGACAAAACTAAACACTACTGTACATTTAGGACTACACTACATCCAGGGTCCAAGGACACAAGTTTCTTTACCAGCCACTTACTTTACCTGGTTCTGAATCCTAGAGATCCCCCACCCACGTGTTTTCTCTTTTTTTGCTTTGAGATAAGATCTCCTGTATCCTAGGCTAGCCCAAACTCACAATCCTCCTATCTCAACTTCGAGAGCATTGGGATTAGAGTATGTGTGCTCAGCTCTATCCAAACTATCCAAGAACCAATCAGAATTCAACTTTAATCTTTTGGGAATTGTTTTACTTACTTTGATAAAATCTAGGAAAATGAAATACAAGCTTATCTGTAGATTAATATAGATATAAGTACATGTTTAAATTAAAAGGGTAAATAAAAATACAATAGCCCAATCTTGATTTTTTTTTTTGGGGGGGGGGGGGGGGGTCCGGTCGTGGGGCCTGAACTCTGGGCCTGGGCGCTGTCCCTCAGCTCTTCAGCTTAAGGCTAGCGCTCTGCCACTTCTGGCTTTTTTCTTTTTGCTTAGGTGGTGCTAAGGAATTGAACCCGGGGCCTCACACATGCAAGGCAAGCGCTCTACTACTGAGCCACCTTCCCAGCCCCAATCTTTGATTTTTTTTTTAAAGAGCCATTCAACTGCCACCAGTGCGTATGTTTGTCAGCAGGCTGACCACTGTACAACCTGGCATGGGCATTCATGTGCATGGCCACGTAGTTCTTCAGCAAGCCAAAGAGTTTCATTCAAGTCGACAATCTTCTCAGTCCTTATCTTGTTTATCTGGTGATGTAGGGTTCCTAGGAAGGCTTAGCAAGGCATCAATTTTCTTCACATCTTCCTCAGCTCCATTTTCCTGTAAGCTACTTTCAATTTCCTCAGGGAGGAGTTCAGTAATTTGCAGACTGGTTTTCCTATAATCAACGAATAAAAGGGACAACAAAAATAGTGTTTGCCTTGCTCTTCTGCTTTGACATGACAATCATGGCCAACACTACTCCTTCTCTCTCCTAACCTGTTCCACTCCCAGCTGGCCAGAGTCAGTCCTACAGTACCCGAAGCCTCAATCTAGGACACGGTGCCCCAGTTCCTACCAAGCTGACACACCTGTGCTACGGTTAAGTTGTAAGATGCTGTGTTGTCCTCTCACCCTGGGAACCTAGAGGATGGAACACCTGTCTGCTGCAGTATAAACACTCCACAGACCCAACCTAGGAAGCAGGCAGTGTAGCACAACTCGGGAGATACGGATTTGTGAAGATTAGAACTCCTTTCCAGACAATAGATTAGTTTTCCTAGCAAGTGTTACTATCTTCAAGTGATAATCAGGTCTTTCCCAACTTTCTCCTTAACCTTATGACCATTTTTTCCAAGCCCCTATCACTACTTTTCTGTACTTTCCACCAATGTAGGCAGTTATTAAACTGTTCATAAATATTTTATTAAAGTTACTATGAAACTCCTTGTAATATTTTCAGCCAAAGCAGCAGATAATCCCTTATGCATTTTCTAAACTTTTCTTAGAAATTCCAGACATAAACGCATACTTACACAGGAGTTCTACCTCAACACTATTTTCTGTTCCAAACCATTCTTTCATTATTCTGATTCAAATTATTGCTTTTACTCATTCTTAAGGTTTTTCCAGCTGTACATCAGTGACAACTTCCAGTTTTCTCACTTCCTTTTAAATTTTAGTAGTATTGTCTTTATTTTCCTGATGTTAATTCTAATATAGCATCCTAGAGCAGAGTCAAATAACCAATATGCTTAGCTTTCCTTTCTAACCTCTTTCTCAAAGCTTTCTTTGCTAATAACTCTCTGTGACACCAGGGGACTAAACCAGCTAGTCTCTCATGTACTTGACTCTCCACAGCAGCACAATGAGAGCCTTGGGTGCTTCGTCAGAACCTAGGTAACTGCATGCTTGTGCTCCTGAGTGTTAGGAGACAAAGGTGTGAAACAACTGGACAATGTGGTAAATTCTGCTCCTTGGAAAAGCTGAAAGTCCGAGTAGTTGAAGGTAAGGAGAATGTGTTAGGTCACAGAACTAATTCAAAGTCTACCTGGGACTAAGCTCAGTTTTCATTTTAATTGGCTCTAAAATCAATATTCTTTTCCTACAACTTGAAGTCCTTGGACAGCAGATCTACAGATGTAGGAATTTCCGTGTGTGTGTGTGTGTGATGCAAACAAAACTTTCAAGTCAAATCACTTATCATTAATCCACTGCCTCATCAACGGCCTCCCCACCATGTCCTCTCTAGCCCATGGAGGCTAAGCGTGAAGAACATTTGTCCCACCAGTAGGTAACAGCCTGTTACACTGACCTTCCACAGAGCCTGCACAAAGCCTTCCATCATTCTGACTGCCCAGCCACCAGGAAAGGGAGATTGCCTACCCCAGAAAGACATTAGATGCAACAGGCAAATCTTTTTATTAGTGACACTTTGTCTTGTCTACAGCAGGAAGTAATTTTTGGATGTGGGGATGTTCCATGTCATTACAGACATGAGGATAACACCCACTCAACTGGCCCAGTGCATCTCACTCCTGACCTGCATTCCCTTCAAATATCTCCAGCTGGGCACTGGTGGCTCATGCCTGTAATCCTAGCTACTCAGGAGGCTGAGATCTGAGGATCATGGTTCAAAGCCAGCCCAGGCAGGCTCATATCTCCAATAAACCACTAGAAAACTGGAAGTGGTGGTGTGGCTCAAGTGGTAGAGCACTCGCCTTTAGCTGAAGAGTGCAGGCACAGCACCCAAGCCCAGAGTTCAAGCCCCATGACCAACCAAAAACAAAACAAAACAAAAGAAAAATTGCCCTAATGAAATTTACATTCTGTGCTGGAGTTATGAGCAAAGTTGTAGAGCAAGCTTGAGACCCTGAGTTCAAACACATATAAAAACCCCATATACACCCCTCCCCCCAGTACTAGAATTTGAACACAGAGCTTCCTGCTTACAAGGCAGCAGCTCTACCACTTGAGCCATGTCCCTATCCCTTTTGTTTTACTTATTTTTCACATAGAATCTTGCCTGGAACAGACCTCAGACTGATCCTCCCACTTATACTATCTCATAGGTGGTATTACAGATACCAACTACCATATCCAGTTTATTTGTTGAGATGGGAATCTCACTAAATGTTTGCTAGTGCTGGCCTCAAATGGAAATCCTCCAGATCTCTGTCTCCCAAGGAGATGGGATTTCAAGTATGAGCCATGTAACATTTTAAGTACCTAAAGTTAGATCTACCTCAGATTAAAAAGAAAATTACTGAGTTTTTTTCCTTTCTTAAATAGACAAAGAATACAAAGGTTGTAAGATGAAGAACTCAGTAAAAACAAGTTCTTTGAGCTGAATGGGAGTTTAGAGCCACTGTTAACAGACTTTGCAACCAGGACTCAGAGACTATGGTCTCTACATGATCCTTACCACTCTTTCAGTTTCAGTTCATGGAGGGTCTTCCAGTCCTCCTCTTTTTTCTCCTGGATGGTCTTGCCAGCGTATTTCTGGAGTGACATGAGCAGGATTCCAACTGGCGTGCTAAGGGGAGAGCAGAGAGAAAAATTAAGATAGACATGAGCCCATATGCTTTATGAATTTCTCTGCTAGGCAACACCATAGAGCCACATGCTGTCAGATATAGGAGGAACTGACAACTTAGTGTCTTCATCAAACAAAGACAAGTAAGTATTTTTGTTGTTGTTGTTGTTCTGGTCCTGGAGCTTGAACTCAGGGCTTATGTGCTATCCCTGAGCTTTTGGGCACAAGGCTAGCACTCTACCACTTGAGCCATAGCTCCACTTCTAGCATTTTATGGCAGTTAATTAGAGTCTCATGGACTTTCCTGCCAAGTCTGGCTTCAATCTGTGATCCTTAGTCTCAACCTCCTGAGTAGCTAGGATTATAGGCATAAGCTATTAATGCCTGACCAATACTGAGCTACTTCTTTCTTGGTTTGAACAACAAAGAAAAATAATCATTAGAGATGGACATGGTAGCACAAGACTATAAGCTCCACCAAAAAAACAGACTTGGCCTGTAACAGCTATTGCCAATGAAGATGAGATCTTGCTAGGCACTGGTGGCTCACACCTACAATCCTAGATACCCAGTGGTATCTACAATACCAAGTAGCTGGTATCTGGGATCTGAGACCATGGTTCAAAGTCAACCCAGGCAGACAAATCTATAAACCTTTATCTCCAATTATTAAGGGGGGGAAAAAAAGGCTAGACGACACATGGTTCATGTCGTAGAGTGCCAACTGTGGCTGATAAAGCCAAATGAGAGTGCAATGTTCTAAGTTCAAGCCCAATACCAGGAAAAAAGGAAAAAGACTATAGAGATTTTTATGTGGCTGTGCCTGTATTGGGGTCTGAAATCAGAGTTTTGGTGCTGTCCCTTAGGGCTTTTTTCACCTCAAAGTGGCACTTAAACAACACTTCCACTTCTGCTTTTTTTTTTTTTTTGGTGTTTAGTGTTTAATTGGCTTCAAACTGTGATCTTCACATTTCAAGACTCCAGAGTAGTTAGAATTGCAGGTGTGAGCCACCAGAGCCTGAAGGCTACATGATCTTTCATTGGCCCTCAGGATCAGATTTAGGGTTTTTTTGGTAAATGAAGGGCATTTTTAATTCAAGGCACCAATAAAATTGTATCAATTTAGAGTCAAAACATGTTAATGCTTACCCCAACAAGGCTCCAATTATACCACCAGCCACCAGACCTCGCATGCCTAAGTTTATTCTGAAAAGACTTCCTGTGACAGCTATTTAACAAGGGGGAAAAAAAGGTGATATTGAATCATCTTTAAATATCAGAATCCCATTTACATTTCTTTTCTTCAGTAATAAGAACACAGACATACATCTAGATGAGCTTCCAGAACCCTATTAATACAGCACTACAGCCTAGATTTCCTCAACCCAAAAGGCTCTTGCCAGGAGTTTCCCATCTAACGCTATAGATTCCAAAGGAGAAATGTCCCTTAAAAATTTTTTTCAGGGGCTGGGAAGGTGGCTCAGTGGTAGAGTGCTTGCCTTGCATACATGAGGCCCTGGGTTCGATTCCTCAGCACCACAGAAGCAGAAAAAGCCAGAAGTGGTGCTAGGTGTAAAGTGGTAGAGTGCTTGCCTTGAGCTGAAGAGCTGAGGGATAGCGCCCAAGCCCAGCATTCAGGACTAGTGACCAACCAAAAAAAAAAAAATTCACTGGGAGAGAACAAAGGAGATGGGATGACATTGTCCAAAAAGAAAAAAAAATGTACTCTTTACCTGACATATGTAACAATAAAAAAATGTATCTTGAAGTAGTTGTACAAAGAGGAATGTCATTTAACAAAGTAGTTCATGAATCAACGTATCTTGATCAATGTCACCAATTTCAGATATATCTCGTTTATAAAAAAATAAGTATCAGTCTGTCCAGTAGGTCCACAGGACCCATTCTGCTTCATTTTTGCCCATTAGCCCTATAAGTCTACAAAAAGTCCCAGCACAAAAGTCTTTTTTTTTTTTTTTTTTACTTCTTCAAGAGTTTTCTTAAAATTAACAAAATCCTTCCCTAGGCAGGTCAGAAAAAGATTCCTCCCGGGCTGGGAAGGTGGCTCAGTAGTAGAGCGCTTGTCTTGCATGTATGAGGCCCTGGGTTCGATTCCTCAGCACCACATAAGAAAAAAAATAAAAAGCCGAAGTGGTGCTGTGGCTCAAGTGGCAGAGCACTAGCCTTGAGCTGAAGAGCTGAGGGACAGGGCCCAGGCCCAGAGTTCAGGCCCCATGAGCGGACCCAAAAAAAAAAAAAAGATTCCTCCCAGTCTCACCCTCTCTGACACCAGCACCTGGCAGGCAGTGCCTACAATGCCATCTGGTGGCCAGGGTGAGCAGTTCCCTTCCACCCTCCCTCTTAGGAGTGTGGATCCATTATGTCCATTTACTTTTCCCTCTTACTGTGCACACTGAAATAAATGCTACCTCAAGGAGCAAGTAATACTTTTCTTATGAGGTGCTGAGAACTGAACCCAGAGCTTTGCACATGTTGGAAAAAGGCTTTACAACCAAGTTCTATCCCCAACACAAAATTTTTAAAGAATAAACATTTGAAATCATAGTTTTATTTTATATATATATACATATATACATATATATATATATATAAATCACCAGGAGCCAGTGGCTCACACCTGTAATCCTAGCTACTCGGGGTCTGAGATCTGAGGATGGAGGTTCAAAGCCAGCCCTGGCAGGAAAGTCCATGAGACTCTTATCTCCAATTAACCACCAGAAAACCGGAAGTGGTGCTATGGCTCAAGTGGTAGAGCACTTGCCTTGAGCAGAAGAGCTGAGGACAGCACACAGGCCGAGTTCAAGCCCCATGACCAACAAAATAAAAAAGAAAATAAAAAAAAGAACAAAAACCATCTGTAGTTTGATTGTTTAGAGATAGTAAAATGTTGCTCATTTGTTTCAGTCTTCCAAAGGCTGTTTTTTAATTTTTTTTTGGGGGGGGGGAGGGGGCAGGTGGAAGAATGGTACAAGGGTTTGAATTCAAGGCCTTGTGCTTACTAGGCAGGCACTCTACCATTTGAGCCATAGCCCCAATACCAAAATTGTTGATTTTTTTTTTCCAAGTGGAAGCCTTACTGTACACATTAAACTTCTGATTTTCTCCCAACATATTAAATGCCCTATCACCAAAAGTAAAAATTCTGTATCAATAAAATCTCTTACATGATTCTATTGCATTAGATATACCACAAATTGTCCAGCACAGGTTTTCTATGTATAGAGGTTTTAAATAAAGGCATAATGATAATTCCTGTACACAAATCTTTATACTTTTGTTTCCAGAGCATCAACTCAAGAAATGGAGTTTCCGGCCAGTCACTGGTGGCTCACACCTGTAACTCTAGCTACTCAGGAGACTGAGATCTGAGTATCATGTTTTGAAGACAGCCCAGGCAAAGAAGTCTGTGAGACTCTTATCTCCAATTAACCACCAAAAAGCTGGAAGTGGAGCTAATTTTTATAATAGAGGAGGTGAGTTTGATCAGAATACATTGCATGTATATAGGGAAATGTAACAATGAAACCACACTTGTACAATTAAAGTATGCTAACAAAGGCAAGCATTTATTAAAATGCAATATGACTGAGGGGAAGGGAGTGGGGAGTGATAAGTGGGAAAAATGAGGGGGTAACAGTGTTTAAAAAGAAATGTACTCATTGCCTTACTTATGTAACTGTAACCCTTCTGTTCATCACCTTTACAATAAAATTTAAAAATAAAATTAAAAAATCACTGTGAAGCCGGGCACCAGTGGCTCATACCTGTAATCCTAGCTACTCAGGAGGCTGAGATCTGAGATCGCAGTTCAAAGCCAGCCTGGGCAAGAAGGTCCGTAAGATTCTTATCTCTAATAAATAACCAGAAAAACCGAAATGGCGCTGTGGCTCAAGTGGTAGAGCTAGCCTTGAGCTGAAGAGTTGAGGGACAGTGCCCAGGTGCAGAGTTCAAGCCCCATGACCAAAAAAGTGTCTTACCTCCTGCAATGACAAAATGATTCAGAGCATTTTTATTTTGGTACACACTGAGTCCTGTGGTCACTGTGCTGGGAAGAAGGGAGGAAAAGTAAAACAAAATTCAAAGCACATCCCATATACCTTTGACTACTGTTTTCACTAAAATGGAAAGAGTCAAAGAGCCTCTACTTTAGTCCCCGGTCCTGTTTTAGGTCCCTCAAAGTATGCTATTCTGCTGATATAGAAGGTAGACCTTCTGTTGAAAAATGAATTAAGGAGCATTCAAGTTTCTGGGATGAATATTCACTTAGAAGGGTTCTGCAGCATTTTCTTTTATAGAAACCATGCATCTAAACCAAGTGTGGTGTTGCATGCCTATACCCCAGCACTCTAGGAGGCAGGAACAATGCAAGTTGTAGGTAAATCTGGATTTACCTACAGGTGAGATCCTGCTCAAAAAAAAAGCAAAATAAAGCCATATAAAACCCTTTATCTACTTTTATCCCAGCTGGGGTGCAGCAGTACACTTGGACAATTGTACCAACCTCCTAGACATAGGTAACCCAAAAGATGTTGAGGAAAAAAAGGCATCTGAATCCCTTTCATGTGAGTGCTCCGTTCGGAAGTGCTTACTTGAACACAGTCACAAACATCGCAGTTCTCCAACTCCAGCGCCAGCCGTACCGAATGAAACCTCGCGTGGCAGCACGATGTGCGCTTTGCTAAAAATAATGAAAAAACTGTGAGGTTCCAAGACTTCTGGGTGCTTTTCCTATTCTGAAACTGTAATGGAACAATGTCAGCTATGAACTCAGTCCATATAGCTAAGCAGAGATCTGGAAATATCAAGCTTTACGCAGACTCAAGCAAGTCTCAGACATCCACGATAACACGGAGGAAAAGGGAACCAAAACAGGCTAGAGTCACTCTGGTAATGCAAACATTCCCCTGAAGCTGATTCAGCAGCCACCCTGACAGTGAGGAAAGGGAAAGGGTGCTTAGAGAAACCTCATCTAGACCAATTTAATTCGCAAAAGAAATGACAACATAATGAAGTAAGAAACTATAACTGACACAAACAAACTATACATGCAATCATGCATTACATAACCACCAAATGAAGGTAATCTCATGAGATTATATTGCAGTGTCTTTGTAAATGTCCTGTTCATATAACTGCCTCTATGATGTCCACACATGGCATTTCTCAAAATGATCAGTTGCTGACACATAAATAAATGTGGAGGTAGGAGGGTACTTCCTTAGAGCAGAACACCAAGCACAGGTATAGAGTTAGAAAATGCCCATTTCGGGCTGGGAAGGTGGCTCAGTGGTAGACCGCTTGCCTTGCATGCTTGAGGCCCTGGGTTCAATTCCTCAGTACCACATAAGCAGGAAAAAAAAAAGCTGGAAGTGGCGCTGTGATTCAAGTGGTAGAGTGCTAGCCTTGAGCTGAAGAGCTGAGGGATAGCGCCCAGGCCCAGAGTTCAGGCCCCACGACCGGACCCTCCCCCCCCAAAAAAAGAAAGAAAATGCCCATTTCGTAACCACCACTGTAACTACTATCTTAATGCTAAAACTAGAAGGTAGGGATTTGAAAAAAAAATGGAGTATTTCTAAAATCTCAAAGGATATAACAGTACCCATAAAATATTTATTATCTCAAAGGTAAAAAGAGTAATTTTACAATGGACAAGCCTGGCAGGTGCCACCTTAACCAACTAAATATCAAAAGTAAAAAGTCAAACAGCTGGGTGCTGGTAGCTCATACCTGTAATCCTAGTTACTCAGGAGACTGAGATCATAAGCTCTCGGTCTGAAGTCAGCTGGGCAGGCAAGTCCAGTGAGGCTCTTATCTCCAGTTAGCTAGCAAAAAGCTGGAAGTGGGGCTGAGAAGGTAGCTCAGTGGTAGAGTGCTTGCCTTGCATGCATGAGGCCCTAGGTTCAGTTCCTTAGCACCACATAAGCAGAAAAAGCTGAAGTGGCACTGTGGCTCAAGTGGTAGAGTGCTAGTCTTGAGCTGAAGAGCTGAGGGACAGTGCCCAGGCCGAGTTCAGGCCCCACAACCGACAAAAAAAAAAGAAAAGAAAAGAAAAGAAAAAAAGTTGGAAGCAGAGCTGTGGCTTGAGTAGAAAAGCTCAAGGACAGAACCTAGGCCGAGGAACTGGTACCCCCCCCCACTCCTCCCAAATAAAAGAGCAAACAGATATCATGTGCTTTTGAGAGTATTCAGAGACCACATCAATTCTAGGTGTATGTGCCCACTTACAGACTGAATCTTATCATGAGAAACAATCAAACAAATCTAAGCTGAGGGACATTCAACAAAGTACATAGCCCAAAACACTGCCAAGTTCAAGATAACCTGTTCCACAGTCAAGGAGACTAAAGAGGCATGGGAGACAAATTTAATGTTAGACCTTAGACCAGGAGAAAAAGATGATTCCGTAAATGATAAGAACCAGGAAACTTCAGTCTGTAGATAACAGTCCTGGTTCCAGTGTTAACTTTCTGATTTTGATCACTGTAACTGTGGTTATGAAAGAGAATGACCTGGTACTTAAATATATCTGTAACTTCCTCTCAAACAGTTCAGGAGGAAAGTAACAGTATTCGCTACACAGAGAAGCAAACACTGTACAAGGTTAAACCATTGTGCAAGTGAAAGGTACATAGGAAATCTCTGTACTATTTGTGAAATTGTTCTTTAAATCTGACTTTCCAAATAGAAACTTAAAAAAAAATCCTCTCAGCTTTAATTCCTCAGGTATATAAAAGAACTGACACAAAGATCTGATGAGTGTTAATAATCTAGAATATGAAATTGTAAAAGTTTTATGGCACATTTTTTTACATATGCAGAATCTAGATCTAGAATGCACCTGGACATGATAAACTATACAGGACTCAAGGCATTTGCACATAATGGACAAGGATAAAGGATACACTTAGGGGGAGAAACACAAAAGCACACTGTCTATGTGCCTCTGATCATATAAAATAGTATCTATGGAAATGAACTCTAGGAAATGGAAACAGGTTTTTTTCTTTTTTTTTTCTTCTTTTTTTTTTTTCCTTGCTTGCTCTTTATCTGTCTTTGGAAGGGTAAGGAGGGGAACAGAAAAGGTGGGACAATAGTGAACAAAAGCAGCAGTGGCACTCACTAGATACTATGTTGAAAATGAACTATACAACTTGTAGGTGGGGATAGGGAAGAAAAACTGAGAGGGAAGTGATAAATTGTCCACAAAGAAATGTATTCATTACCTCACATGTAGCTGTAATCCCTCTGTATGTCACCTTTACAACAATTCTTAAAAATTCATTAAAAAGACACTCATCTAAAAAAAGTTGTTTTAGGGATGGAGGCATAACTCAGGCGGTGAAGAGCATATCTAGCAAGTGTGAGGCCCTGAGTTCAAACCCTAGTTCTACCACAAATAAAGAATTATTGTTTTAGGGCTGGGAAGGTGGCTCAGTGGTAGAGTGCTTGCCTTGCATGCATGAGGCCCTGGGTTCGTGGTTCCTTAGCACCACATAAACAGAAAAAGCCAGAAGTGGCACTGTGGCTTAAATGGTAGGTCGCTAGCCTTGAGTTGAAGATCTGAGGGGCAGTGCCCAAGCCCAGAGTTCAGGCCCCACGACCAACAAAAAAAAAAAAAAAAAAGAATTTTTGTTTTAGTATCAACTAGGCCCTGATGCTTTCAGAGAGGTTATGTGTTCAGAAAGAAAAGCCATAATTATGATCCCACACATGCTGGTTTCCAAGTTTAAATAGACAAGAATAGTGTAGGTTCTTTAGCCTTATTAAGAACAAACTTAAACAGTACTGGAGGGGTGGCTCAAGAGAGTTCCAGCTGTGAACAGAAAAAGCTGCTCAGCAAGAATGCAAGGCCTGGAGTTCGAGCCCAAGTCTGTACACATGTACAAAAGCACACACAGTTAATTTCTTTCCTCTGACATTAAATCTCTCTAAGCCATGATCTAACAAAAAGAATTAGAATAAAGTGAATTGCTCAGTTAGTGTGCATCTAAGTACTATTTGACCACAGAACTTACCACAGCGTCAAATCGGTTGTGATAAATTTCTCCTTGGCTCTGTTCAATGTAGCGTTTTTTGGCATAAATAAAAGCTGGTATTCCTCCATATGCCCAGCCAATGATGCCTGCTGAAAGTGCTGCTCTGTAGATATTGTCAAGTTCCTGTGAAATCCTCTGATGCTCACTAAAACATCAAAAAGACAGTGTTGCTGGGACATTGGGTAAAACACTACATTCAGAATTATCCCAAGTGCTAATATAACATTTTTCATTGTAGACAAAATGGATTAACTCTTTTACTGAATTAAACAGTAGTTACAGTAAAAACAGCATGGCCATGGAGGCATAATTCTTTAATCCCAACACTCAGAAGTCAGAGGCAGGAGTGTGAGCTCCAGACCAACCGGGGCTGCATATTGAGCCTCTATCCTTTTTTTATTTGAAAGGAAACAAGAATCTCAGGCAAAAGTATTCTGCTAGAAACTAGGATAGTGTTGATAGACGGACATTTAAAATTTGTATTTTATCTTTTACAATAACTAGGACCAAAAACATCTATTAAAAACTTGTCTGGGGTTGGGAATGTGGCTCAGTTGTAGAATGCTTGCCTAGCATGCATGAAGCCCTGGGTTCGATTCCTCAGTACCACATAAACAGAAAAAGCCAGAAGTGTGGTTCAAGTGGTAGAGTGCTAGCCTTGAGCACAAAGGAGCTCAAGGACAGTACCCAGGCCCTGAGTTCAAGCCTCAGGACTGGCAAAAATAAACAAACAAAAACAAAAAACAAAAAACAAACTTGTCTCTAGCAAAACTCAGAAAACATGTGAAAGTAGAAAATGAGATGTGCATGCCTTGCCTCCCTTTTAATTCTCTCAATAATGCTACAATACAACCAGAACCTCTCTCCATTTTATCAACATGGAAATAGAAGTTCTACAAAGTTGGATGGTTAGGCTATTAGGTAATCTTTCAAATATCTAATGAATGGTAAACTTATTATTACTGTACTGTAATGGATTTAGACTTAAGCAACACTGGAGGAGGGGTCCTTGCTTTGCCACTCATTACTAACCAATCCAAAGCTGGTCACAGTCCCTCTGGATTTTGTTTTCTTCATCCACAATATGGAAGTGGGCATGAAAGTTCTATTACCTTTCATGTTTCTTCCAGAGTGAGTAATAATGCTGATCAAAATAACTCTCTTCTGTTATAAACTACATAGAATCTTTCACAAATATTCCAACTCTTCAGAGACATTGCAAATATATTGCCACATAAACAAAGACAACTTAACCTAAGTAAAATAATGAAATACAAGTTGCCCAGCTCCCTTGCTTAACTTTCTCAGCAACATTGTATGTTTGCGTATATATACATACGCATATACATGCACACACACATTATATATATATAAAGCTCTACTTATTAAATTACCTCATGAAAGGGCAAACTTTCACCAGTAATTGCTAAATGAGTTAATGAATGAACTTGAGTTTTAAGTCAACTTAAATTAACCCAATTTAAAGGGCTCTGATTGATTCTAAAATACCCCTTTGCTAGCCTTGAGCTGAGGAGCTGAGGGACAGCGCCCAGGCTGAGTTCAAGCCCCACGACTATAAATATATATACACACACATACATATACCCTACTTATATTAAAATACAGTTCACATTGCTTCAACTGGCTTTGAACCGCGACCCTCAGCTCAGACTTCTGAGTAGCTAGGATTACAGGCCTGAGCCACCAGCGCCTGGCTAGCTGCTACCCTTTTTAACTCAGTAGGCAAATTAAAAAAAAAAGGAACTCTTTGCTTCCTTAACTCCTATTTCTGGGACATTCTTGGTCATGAAGTACAGTAACTCTAGGATCATCTAAAAATCACGAAAACAAACAAACACTGGAGGGGATTTCCGCAGACATGGGTCCCAGGGGGACCCAGAAGCCCCCCCTTACTGTCCTTCTGCAGGACAGTAACGAGGCTGGCCCGAGACTTCCGAGAGCTCTTGGACTCGGTCAGGCGCTTCACCATCACACACCGACCACACTGCCAGGACCCAGGCTCAGGGCCGACATCAGCGCGCCCGGAGCCGCCGCGAGCTTCCACCCGCGGGCAGGCCCCGACCCCGACCCCGACCCCGACCCCGACCCCGGCCCCGGCCCCGCCCCCGGCCCCGGCCCCGACCCCGGCCTCGCCCCCGCCCCCGGGAGACGCGGTTACTCTTTGGCAAACAGCTCCCGGAGGCGGCCCCAGCCGGTCTCCGCGTAGCGCGGCCCCGGCACGCCGTGGGGCAGCTGACACGTCTCCGCCAACACGCGGGAATCCGAGTCTGCGGCCGCAGCTCCGGCGGCAAGCACGCGGGGAGGCAGGCCCAGCGCCCCGCAGCGAGGCCTCCGAGGCGCCTCCATGTCCTCTCCGCCCTGAGCCTCAAGACCGCCCGGAGAGTGAGCGGGCGGGCGCAGGGGCGGCCCGAGCTAACCCACGGCCAGGCCCGCCATCGCGGCTCCGAGAGACAACCTTGCCGGTACAGCCCGCGGACTCACGGGGGAGGGCCCAAACACAGGAAGTCCCGTCCCCGCTAGGGCAGAGGCCAAGGGGCGGGGCGACAGCTGGGCCAGCACAAAGAACCGCTTCCGGCTAGGGTGGGCTGGAGGTAGCTGTGCCCGCTCCGCCCCCGGAAGTGAGTTGGCAGCGTGTGTGCACGCTGCGTGCGGTTTGGCCAAGTTTCCGGCGGGGGTCCTGGGAATTAAATGACGGGGTGGGTGCGCCTGAGTGCGGCTCGCGCGGCTCGAGGCGAGCACAGGCCAGTCTCAGGGCAGCGCCGTGGTCTGGGCAGCTGGAGTAGGCCCGAGAAGCCTCGCGCAGCCCCCGGCGGCCCGGGCCCGGGCCTTGGGGCACCTCGCAGGGTGGGTTCTCTGTGCTTAGCTCGTAAACCTTACTACTCTTGGAAGGAGAACTTCTATGAAGCCATCGGGAGCCCGAAGCACGTTTCCCGTGTCTCTAGCTGCTCACGTGGGTGCCTCAAGGTAGTGTGTGTGTTCAAATCCATGCAAAGGAGTCTTCAGCCGGCTGGCGGCACCTTGGTTTAACCTCTGTTAGTCACCGTCGTTGACATTCCTTTCACCAATAAAACGTCAAACTACTACACTCAGCCTGGTGCAATGGATCACTCCCGTGATCTCAGCTGTTCGGGAGGCTGAGATGTGAGGATCTGAGCCAACTCAGGCAGAAAAGACTGAGATATTCTTAACCTACAATTAACCAGCAAAAAAACAAAATAAACAAACCAGAAGTGGGAACAAACGTAGCTCAAGTGTGTCACTCTGGAGCAAAAAAGTGCCCACAACTTGAGTTCAAGCCTCAGTATGAACTCATAGATGATATTACTACAGTCTTTAGTAGTTATACAATAAAGAGAATCCTAGGATTTGACAACTGAAAATGCTATGAGAACTGATTGGCTGAAGTGACCAGCTGATTGGTCAGGGTCAGGACTTCTCTGGTGTCTGGGAGACTAGATCTAGCACCCATCAAAGCATCTACAACACTGTGTCATACTCTTACTTGCAGATCTAAGTAGACTATGAAGTCAGAGGCTATGTATGTTCATCTCTACCTCTTGGGTCTGACATGAAGTAAGTTTTCAGTAAATTTTCCAGTCGGGAAAAAAAATCAGAACTCCTAAATCATTGCTCTACACTGCTCTTCACCTGCCCCATTTTTAGGGAGAAGTGAGCACCAAGATGAGGTTCCAAAGCTTGAAAGCCTGCTCAACCTCCATGTAGAGAAAGCCAGATGCTTGCAATAGTCCAGCATGCTCAAAGTCTTAGGTTTATTCACCAGCACTAGGACAAGGGAAACAGACACAAAATAATCAAAATGTTTAAAATAACCCTAGAATCATTCTGGGATGAGAAAGTATTTGGAGTGTGATTTATTAGAGGCTGGACAGATCTGCTGTTAAGCCTTTTACATATATTTACCCCATCACATGTTCCCCACTTCCCCAAGCCCTCAGATCCTTTCTTCTTTTTCTTTTTTTTTTAAATTTTTTTTATATCCTTTCTTCTTTTTCTAAGGGAATACTTCTCCCTCTTCTGTGCCCTGATCTTTTTGAAGTGTCTCAGAGCAACTGTCCAAGTCAAAAGGTGTTAGGGGATATGACCTAACTATTCTGTAAATATACAGCTCTCATCCTTAGGAAAATGTGTCAGCAGAGTAACCACATCAAGGGAGGATTTCAGTAGTTACCACACTGCCTGGAACTACCACTTTACCCTCAGCCCTTGTCGCAGAACCTTGCTCATAGAACCTAATAGCTTCTTTCTCCATAGTAAGTTTATTCCCAGAGGCCAACAGGTTCCCTTTCACTGACAATTTTACCAACTATAGCCCCTACTGCATATATGACATTTGGTTATCAAAACTCCATTTCATCAACCTATTCCATAGGTTGAAAGAATGAATTTTTTTCTATATACAGATGTGACATACTTTGGTATTATTCATCCTCCATCATTCTCTTTTCCTTTCTTTCCCTTCATTTCCCCAAACAGTACCATAGTTACAACTAGATTGTATGTATGTATGTGTATCATGTGTCTATATGTAATGTGTATACATACATTATACACATATACATATAGTATTGTACATATAAATGTATATGTGTATATGTATGTGTGAATATATTCAACCAACATGATGATCTCCACCTCCATTCACTTTCCTGCAAATGACAAAATTTTGCTCTGCTTTAGAAAAAAATGACTCTGGACACTGAGCTCGTATCAATATTAACAAAAGCCAGTAATAACAAATCAATAATAACAAAAACCTTGAAAAATGTGGGAAAACAAATTATTTTTAAAAAACATACAGTTTACATAGTTATATACCATCCTTATTCCATCTACTCTGAAGTAAACACACACAGTATACAATCTGAGTAACTTTTGTTGTATTTTAGAGACAGAGGTGGCTTCTTCAAAGAGCAAATGAGGTTTTACATTGATCAATTCTTATGGTCTTATCCAATTCCCTTGGAGCCAATGGCTGAGGAATCTACAAATAGGATCTAATTCAACCAAGTGTCTCCATCCACCTTCCCATCCATCCATCCATCCATCCATCTACCAATTTGGGAAGAGGCATGCTGGGGATTTAACCCAGAATCTCATTCATACTAGACAAACACTCTACACCACTGAGCTTCATATCCACCCCTAAATAGTTTTACTATTAATTCTGTGTGAGGCATTATGCTGGATAATGGAGTCATCAAGATGAGTAAAACCATGATTCCCACACATTAGTAAGCACACAGGATAAGAGAAATAGTCAAGCCATTAGAGTGTAATGTGATGTCCTATTAATACAGACAGGGGCAAAGTATTATGGTAACATAATTGCCAAGAATTAGAGAAATCAAAGTGGCAAAAGCAAAAGAGCCCAGGAACAGCACCCAGGCCCGGAGTTCAAACCCCATGACCAACCAAAAAAAAAAAAAAAAAATTCAACAGCTTAGTTATCAAGGAAATACAACTCAATTACACTGAGACTTCCTCACCCCACTCATAATTGCTACCTTAAGAAAACAAAAATCCAAGAATTAGAGAAAGATTCAGGGATGAAGTTTGAGTTGCAACTTAAAATAAAATTGGGAAGAATCTTGGAGAAATGAAGCATTGGCTCCTAATTGGGAGGACATAATTACACCTAGCTGAGACTCATAGTAACACGGCAAAAACCACATGACAACTCAGAAATGTGCTGAGTATGACTATCATCTAAAAACATGTTTCCTATGAATTATCACCACTCAAACAAAAATAACTTCAAATATCTGCCTTATTTCCCCCCCACTTGGATATTGGGAATGGATCCCTGGGCCACACATATGTTAGACAATTATCTACTGCTCAAGCTATGTCCCCCTTCCATATGCATTTCCTTTTTAATTTTTATTTCCCCCGCTTTGAGCTAGTCCTGGGGCTTGAACTCAGAGCCTAGGTGCTATTCCTGAGCTTCTTTGCCTCAAGGCTAGTACTCTACAACTTGAGCCACAGTGCCACTTCTGGCCTTTTCTGAGAAGTTTATTGAAGAGAAGAGTCTTATGGATTTTCCTGTCCAGGCTGGCTTTGAACCACGATCCTCAGATGTGAGCCTCCTAAGAAGCTAGGATTATAGGCATGAGCCACCAGCGCCCGGCTATAATTTTCACTTTTTA
This sequence comes from Dipodomys merriami, assembly GCF_024711535.1. Classification (NCBI taxonomy): domain Eukaryota; kingdom Metazoa; phylum Chordata; class Mammalia; order Rodentia; family Heteromyidae; genus Dipodomys; species Dipodomys merriami. The sequence continues at coordinate 74,645,835 of NW_027203381.1, forward strand.
ACTTTGTTTTATTTTGGGTGGTATTAGGGTTTACTAGGCTAAGCACTCTATCACTTTAGCCACTCAATTAATTTTTGTGTTGGTTATTTTTAAGCTAGGCCCTTGCTTTTCATGCTCACACTGTCCTGAACTGGGTTCCGTACATTTCTTCCTGGGATGATAGACACATGCCATTGCACCCAAAAACTGGTTCAGATGAAGCTTCAAAAACTTTGATGCAGAGGCTTGGCCTCCAACAGTAATCCCTAAGCTCTGCCTTCCAAGTAGTTATCGTTACAGGTCTGACTCTATTTTGCTTTTGAGACAGAGTCTCATTTTGCCTTACGTGACCTCCAACTGCCTTCTGAGTGCCTGGGATTACAGGCTGTGCCATCATTCCCAACTATTTAACTCCTTTAAGAAGGCATTTAGGCATAAGATTTTGTGGAAGGGCCTTTGAAAGGCCAAATACATTTTTGACAAATGAAATAAAATCTCTGATTTCATTTGACTGAATCTCACATTTACTTATTTTAAAACTAATGAATACCAAAATTCCTAAGAGGCAAAAGAAGAGTTGGTTTCTGTATAGAAATTTGAATCTAAGGGACAAGAATAGATCGAAGTTAAAAGACTATACAGTTTTAATCTCAACATTTTTCTTCATTTTTGACTATGTTAAAGAGAGCACCAAGAGATTATTAAACTAGTATCCAAATATCTTTTCCAAAAGGAAAAGAGGACTCCAACTGTGATTTACTGGAACAAGTGTCTCCCATTTTACATGTCACAGGTATAAAAGCTGACTGTTCTAAAGTTACCAACTTACTATGTGTTTGCCTGTAGGTCTGTACAACATTGAGCTAGTGCTGTTGTTTTATTTCAGAAGGAAAATGATAGAGTATGTAAAGGGTGAAAAACAGCTGCTCTCCTAAGCCATTTCTTTAGAGTGAGGATGAATTCTAAATTTATTAAGAAGTTTTATCCACTTCCTTCCTTTCCCCTTTTCCTTTTTTCTTGTCCTTTAGAGGGACAGTATAAGGAAAAGCATGAAGGCACAAAATAGGAGCTTGAAATCAGCTACAGTAATTACTCATGCAATTGGGTCCTTTCTATGTGGCATTATAGAAACCTCCTGAGTACCAAAGTTTATGCTTTTACAAAAGACAACTCCTACATCAATACATGGCACAGCCACTGCTTCTTTACACCTTTCAGGATACAATCCCTAGGTATTTTTCACAAACCCCACAGGGTTTTCTATATTGAAATAAAGCAATAGCAGTCAAGCCTAAAATTAACATTTGTGCAGATGAGCTGAACCAGTTTTAAATGACTGGTTTTCTGCTCCAAATGCTGGAGCAAAGAGTGTTATCACTTGGACACAGTCAATTTCACAGTGATGAACACATACATACAGGTGATCTGATGATGATCTGAGGCACAAGCTGTGATTGGTCATTAAGTAAATGAAAGATAGAAGGTGTTCACAATCTATAGCTCATCATCTCTGCTCCTTATTCAGACATGGAGTTGAGCCGCTTCCTATCTGTGCATTACACACACTTTCTATCTTTCTTAAGAGTTGCTCTGGTGCAGCATGATAAGGAAAACCAGATGGCTGGCTTGATAAAAAAAAGGTGTTCCAAGTAAGCTCTTAGAAAGCTTCTTACCACAGGGTTATCTGCTGTCAGAAGACATTGGTCCTATAAGGACTACTACAGTTCAGTTTTCAAAATTCTGGGACTAATTTGATCATAGCCTTTTCTTCTTGTTACATTATAGGACAGAAATTTGGAGTAATCATTCAAAAGGTTTTCCCAGTAACAGGTGATATCATCCATTTGCAAGTGGTTCATGATAAACTGGCTTCCCCTAGAGAAAAGATTAACAAGAATATTTTAAGCACAAAATTGAATAATAATAGCTTACATTTATTCACAGGGACGGATTGCAATGGTTTAACTCCTTCAAACAGCTAATTTCCAGTTTAACAAAACAAACACCAGGAAACGGAAAGGTGTTGTCAAGAAGGAGAGGAGATCAAGGGGAAGGGGAGGCAGACAAATGAAGAGATGAAGGATGTGGTGAATGCAGTAAAAATATTCAATGTATATATGTGAAAATGTTAATTAAGGATATGAGTGGGAGACAGAGAACAATGGAAGGGGTGACACTGATCAAAATGCAGTACTCGTAAATTAATATTTTGAATTGAAACTACTTTTTACAACTAATTAAAGATAATTTAAAAAATAATACATAATTTTATTTTTAAAAATTAAAAGTAATTTTAGACAGGCACTAGTGGATCACACCTGTAATCCTAGCTACTCAGGAAGCTGAGATCTGAGGACTTAAGTTCAAAAACAGACTCAGCAGGAAAATCTATGAAGCACTTATTTTCAACTAATCACCAGAAAGCTGGAAATGGGGCTGTGATTCAAGTGGTAGAGTACTAGCCTTGAGCAGAAATGCTCATAGACAGCACTCAGGCCCTCAGTTCAAGCTCCAGGACTAGAAAAACAAATTTAAGTTTTCTTAAAAAATAGCCTACATTCTCAATGGTTATCTTGGGCCAAGCCCTATGCAGATTACATTATATCAGAAGCAACCCTATGGCCAATATATACATATTCATGTATACAGTAATAGAATTTAACATTTTCATGATTCTGAATTACTTTTGTATGATGAGGCTGAAGCATGAAAATCATCATAGTAATAATAGTCAGATAACTTCAGGAAAAAAAATGGGAATGCTAAAGTGAGGAAAGGGAAAACGAACAAAATTTACCTTTCAGCAATTTCCTGAGCAATATCATCATTTGCTTTCACAAACTGCAACAGCTCCCTAAAATGAAAAGAATCATGAGGCTCCAATATATACACTAAATTCATTAGTACTAAGTCAGACTGTAAATTGATCTCTAGCTAGGTCAATGTTGGATCATTTCTTTTTTATTTTTGTCAGCCATGGGGCTTGAACTCAGGGCTTGGGCACTATCCCTCAGCTCTTCAGCTCAAGGCAAGTGCTCTACCACTTGAGCCACAGTGCTACTTCTGGTTTTCTAGTGGTTTATTGGCGATAAGAGGACTTTCCTGTCCAGGCTGGCTTTGACCATGATCCTCAGATCTCAGCCTCCTGAGTAACTAGGATTACAGGTGTGAGCCACCGGCGCCCGGCTTGGATCATTTCTTTAAAACAAAGATACTAAGGTCCTTGCAAGAACAAAATAAGGGGAAAAAATTCATATAAATTAAAACCAGCCTTATTATATATTTTGGATTTATTTTAGAAAAAAACAGATGCTCAATGATAGAGATCAGAAATCAAGAATACTATCTTCAAATTTTTATCCTAATTTCCCTAAGAGGGAACTAGGCTCACACTTTGGCCCTTCTCCTATCTCCTTCCATCATGAGAGACTGATAAAAGTTCCAGCTGAGTCAGTGCTCATACCATAATATGAAATCTCATTGGCAATATTACAAGATCAAATGTCCCTATTTGAGGAATTAGAGCTTTCTCACTTCATCCTATCTGAATGTTACATTGGCGCTAGCATTAAAATACTTCTAGTAAAATCCCACTTACAGCCCACCTGGGTAATAATGCAACAGAACACAATATTTGCAAACCAAGTAAGAGGGATAAAGGCTTCACTGGAAAATGTCATTAAGGGTAGTTAAAGGACTTCAGTGGCTGGTCTTGGAGGCAGACTGCAGGGCCATTTGCGCTCTGAACAGGGTGGGGGTGGGGGGGAATAGCTGCTTACTGAACATTGGAGAGATCCGTTTTGACTGGGATATAGTGAACCCAGGGTTTCAGTTGTGGGTAGAAGAATTCTAGCCACTGGTCACCAACATGGAAAACAAGTGAACCACACAGGAAGAGGTGTTTGAACCGGAAACTTGCAGCTACGCCCCGAAAATTAAACAGATACCTGGGGGGGAGAGATGAAAATACATTTAATACTCTATGCTTGCAGCCACAAATATGTCCCTTTTTTTCCTTATTCCTTCCATCTTCTCTTCTACAGCTGAAGGCTATAGGCTGTTCTGAGAATGTCAGAGTGGGGGATAATTTCTTCAGACAGAGCTAGACTGGGTCAGAAGCTGGCTTCTGAGTGGAAAGAACGTAGGGCTCAGAAGGAAATGATAGCCTCTTGTAGACTGCAACATAGTCAAGGAAATGCAGAAACAGTCAAAGACATACATCAAAAATAAAGGGTGAAAAAAAATTCACAAGTTAGGTTGATGAGTCTTAAAGCTTTGTTTTTCCTCCCATGTACCCCATCTAATCTCCCTGCTTCTTGGACACCATCTCCTTCTCCAAGTCTAGGAAGAACAAAGAAGTGATGTCAGAACATCTTATTAAAATTTCTCCCCTGCCTTCAGAGATATCTCAGAACATCTTTTCAAAATTTCTTTCTCTCTCACACACTCACACTCATACACCTATCTCCATCACAGAGCTCTAACATACAGCTCCACTGTGTGATCAGCATTTTTATCTGTGAATCCCCCCATCCAGCCACCCCTCCCTGTAAGCCCAGATTTACCTGTTAAGCTGATTTCAAGTCCTGGTATTTCATGATGTTTATTTGTTTGGTAGTGCTAAGAATCATCATGTGCTAAGGCTTCGTGCATGCTAAGCACATGCTCTATCACTGAGCTACATCCTTAGCCCCTCACTATAATATTAACTTCATAGTTAACTTCAACTACTGGGTGGGTAATTAATGGAAAGAGGTAAGCTCTCTGTAAACAATGACCATATTTCATTCTTCTCTATTGCACCCACAGAACTCGTCAGTGTACAGCAAACCTTAGTAAAAGGTAGCTAAAGAAATTAACACTAGATCTTAGATATGCTCACTACTCAAAGCAGAGCTATTTCAAAACAACATGGATCAGACGAGATCGGGCGCGTTCCTAGCCATACAACGGACAAGGGTCTCATATCTAAAATATACTTGGAACTCAAAAAATTAAATCCCCCAACAACAAATCCTCAAAGAAACAACTGCCCAATAAATAAGTGGGCTAAAGGCTTAAAGAGAAACTTCTCTGAAGAAGAAAGAAGGATGGCCAATAGACACATGAAGAAATGTTCAACATCCCTAGCCATAAAAGAAATGCAAATCAAAACAACATTGAGATACCACCTCACTCCAGTTAGAATGGCAAAAATCAAGAACTCTAACAACAACAGATGCTGGAGGGGATGTGGACAGAAGGGAACCTTACTTCACTGTTGGTGGGAATGTAAACTTGTTCAACCACTTTGGAAAGCAGTATGGAGGTTCCTCAAAAGACTTCACATAGAACTCCCCTATGACCCAGCAATCCCACTTTTGGGCATTTACCCAAAAGTTTACAAACAAGACCACACTAAAGCTACCAGCACAACTATGTTTATTGCAGCATTATTTACCATAGCTAAGATATGGAACCAACCCAGATGCCCCTCATTAGATGAATGGATCAAGAAAATGTGGTATATATAAACAATGGAATTCTATGCCTCCATCAGAAAGAATGACATTGCCCCATTTGTTAGGAAATGGAAAAACTTGGGAAAAATTATACTAAGTGAAGTAAGCCAGGCCCAAAGAAACACAGGTCCCATGGTTTCCCTTATTTGCAATATTTAGTATATGTATGAGTCAAGCAGAAAAGGTCAGATAATGTGATGTTAGGAAAATGAACCCTTAGATATGTATTTTAATGTTTTTTTTCTTTCATGCATGTGTTTCTAACGCATTTATAAGTTTATTTCTTTGTTGCTTTGTATGTCCCTCCCCCACAGTATAACCCCCGCTTTCACTGTATTTGATGTCAGTATAACTTGTGGAGGAGATGGGGAAAAACAAGTTGTTTAAGGATTCAGGTGGACCTGTTGCAACAATGAGAAGTACAAATTGTCATGTCAAAAACGAGCTTTACAATGTCGGTGTGGGGGAGGGAGGGAAGGATTGGGTGGGGTGAGGGGGGAGGCTGGGAAGGGAGGTGAAGGGTAAACAAAGGAGGAGGCTGCAATGCTTGGTAAGAAATGTATGCATTATCCTGCCCATGTAATTGTAACCCCTCTGTACAGTATGTTCACAAATAAAATAAAATACAAAAAAAACAACAACATGGAAACCATTAACCAGAAGACTTACTTGTATTTGCAATGATCCACAAGATGGACATCCTTAGCAGCTGGTTTTCCCAAAGTGTCCTTTAAGTAAAAAAGAAGGTATTGGCACTAGTGATAATGGGATTTATAAGGAACTAATGTCAGCAAGAATTATTAAACATTCCAACAACTTAATGTCATCTATGCTTCATGATACACATGGAAGAAAGTATTATTATGTTCATACTGATGAGGAAAGCCACGGTTTCCAGAAGCTGAGAGACTTATTCAGTCACATGACCCTAAGTAGAAGTGCTAAGGTTTTAACGCAGGTCTGTCTGATTTAGGAAATTTAAATTCACTGAAACCATGCTGTCCTCCTTTGAACTCAGAGATTATGGCTTGCAGCCCATTTCTGTAAATTATACATGCACATACCATAAACACTGGCAGGTGGGCCGAAGGATGTATGTAGCTCACATACAAGTTCTGGTGGGCATGAAAAGTACTTAAAAATAAACTACTCAAGCCGGTGCTTGAGCCGGTGGCTCACACCTGTAATCCTAGCTACTCAAGAGGCTGAGATTTGAGTTTCATGGTTTAAATCCAACCTGAAAGTCCCTGAGACTCTTATCTTCAATTCACTACCAAAAAAACCAGAAGTGGGGGGTGTGGCTGAAGTGGCAGAACACTAACCTTGAGCAGAAAAAGTCAAACAAGAGCACAAGGCCCTGAGTTCAAGCCTCAATACTAGCAATAAATAAACAGGTGACAGGATACTTGCAAAAATCCAGATTTCCAATTTCTCTAAGGAGACCTGGTAAACCAGGCCTCTACACTAACTTGCAGTCATTGGCTGCCAGAGACTGCCTCAATCCTTCATTTACCTTCTGGTCCCTGGGCACTGGGGTCTAGGACCCCCAAGTCCATTCTCCCTTGTTAGTGAGAAGGTAAACATGATGATGGAACTTAAGTCATATTTGCTTTTGCTGCCTTGGTACATAGTAGAGGTCAGTGACTTAGGTGCAGAATGAATACCTTATTCCTGTTTTTATTATTTAACAAAGTTTCTGAACTCATTTGTTCCTATTTGATTAAAACTATCAAACAATGCATACATCTCAGATATACTTAGTTTAGCCCCTGGAAGTTCTATTAATGCTTTTTCTCGTAATACCATCATATATGGAAATTTCAGACAAGGAAATTTAGGGCTTTAAGTTCTTCAATTAAGGCAAACAGTCATAGAGTTAAAAGGACCAACACAGACTGAAAACTAAAGCTTCCAACCTCTGGCTTCATTTCTTAGAATCATTTGCAAAGTCTTAAAAGAAATGAGGATTTCTGGAATCCATCTCCAGAATCAATGGATTCATTGTTAAATCTAATTATACTATACAGACAGAATTAGGAACCAATGGTTTAAACCAGGGGTTGGCAAACTGTAGCCCTTAACTCAATCCAGCCCACACTTTTTGTTGATGGTGGTAGTGGTGGTCATGGGGCTTGAACTCTGGGCTTGGGTCCTGTCCCTGAGCTCTTCAGCTCAACACGAGCACTCTACCACTTGAGCTACAGCACCACTTCTGGTTTTCTGGTGGTTAATTGGAGATAATGGCCTCACAGACTTTTCTGCCAGGAATGCTTTGAACCGTGATCCTCAGATCTCAACCTCTTGAGTAGCTAGGATTACAAGCATGAGCCACCAGAGCCCAGTCCAGTAGAACCCATGGACTATTTCTACATTTTCAACTGATCAGAAAATAATTTTGTAATGTGAAAATTACATAACATTAAAATTTCAGTGCCCATACATTGAGTTATTATTAGAAAGCAGGCATGCTCATTTGTTGACCTACTGCCTGTGGCTGCTTTTTCTCAGCTACAACAAAGTTGAGTACGAGACCAAATAACTCTCAAAATACTTGCATTGGCATAAAAAATAATTGACTTCTGGCTTAAACCTTTGGAGTTGTAGCATATACCAGTCACATGACCAGAAAAGCAAGAAGACTTTGCAAAGGAGAACTGACATAAATGCTAATACAAGGAACTTTCTTAACATTCATCTCACCACTGAGAGGAAACCTAATCTTATCAGTTCTACCCAGGTAGAAATGCTCTTTGAATGAAAACAATCACTGTTGTGGTTCTATTCAGATGATTGCTGATTACTTTCATAGATTTCCAGGCCTGGTTTTTGGTGTATTCTGCGTCAACAAGTTTTGGATTTTTCCGAGATAGAAGAATGAGAGGATCCCGTTCTGGACTTGTCCTATGAAAGAAGCACATGATGTAAACCTATATAGCCTACATGGTAATCATAATACTGTTTCCAGTCTCTGAAAGTTGAGCAGCAAGGGGAACCAGGTACTGTCTGTCTACACACATTGATAGTTCATGGCTCTCTGTGGCTGGGGATGGGGATCCTCTGTACCATACCATCTAAGAGGTCCTGATTCTTCCCCTACTGTACTCTCCCAGGATAGGGAGTGTTTTACTCTCTCTCTTGTATCTAGTCTGTGAGGGCATGTGGTTCTGGTCATATAGCTATATCTCAGAAATGATTTCCTCTCCAGAAAGGTCCATGTAGTCACTGATATGCACCACTTATCAAATAGTTTTATAAACATTTGTGTGTATGTTATGTAAAATCCAATACATGTAAATTAAAAATAATACAGGGTGGGCCTGATGGCTCTAGCTTGTATTCCTAGCCACTTGAGAAGAGGAAACTAGGAGAGTTTGTAGTCTGAAGACCAGCCCATGCAGAAAAATAATTCTTGAGTCTCCATCTCAACCAATGGCTGGAAATAGTGGCATTAACCTGTCATCCCAGGTTAATGGGGGAAACATAATGGCTGGGCACAGTAGTGTGTATTTATCATCCCAAGCCACACAGGGGAAAGCACAAATAGCAAGATTTTAGTCCATGCATAAAGGAGACCCTATCTGAAAAATAACAAACACAGCTGGGCACCAGTGGCTCATGCCTGTAATCCTAACTACTGAGGATCACAATTCAAAGTCAGCCAGGGCAAGAAAGTTGAGTCTCTTATTTCCAGTTAACTACCAAAAAAGCCAGAAGTGGAGCTGCAGCTCAAGTGTTAAAGAGTGCTGGCCTTGAGCAAAAATGCTCAGGGATAGTGCCCAGGCCTTGAGTTCAAGCTCCAGGATGGCACACACACAAAACAAAACAAAACAAAACAAAAACACACAACAGAACTAGAGGTGTAGCTCAAGGAGCAGAGCATCAGCCATGAGTGAAAAAAAAAGAGCGAAAGATGAGTCCTTAAGTTTGAGCTCTAGTGCCAGCACAAAATAATAACACAAAAAGGACTAATGGAGTGTCTCAAGTGGAAGAGTGCCTGCCTAGCAAGTGTAAGACCTTGAGCTCAAATGGTTGCAATAAACAAATAAATAATAACCCTCAAATGAAATAAAAGCCGAGCATGGGGACTCAGGCCTCTACTCCTAGCTACTTGGGAGGCTAAGGCAGGAAGGCCACAACTTTGAGGCCAGCCTAGGAAACACAGCAAGACCCTATCCCCAAAAAACAAATAAAAATAAGGAAAAAAACTTCAAAGGGATCAGAGATATGGCTCAGTGGTAAAGTGCACGCCTAGTATGTGCAAGGCTCTGGGTTCAGTCTCCAGCCCATCCAAATACAAACAAACAAAAACATACTAAAGAGCTCAAAAACCTGGGGACTACATGTAGGAAAAGTCCAAGTAGCAGTTTACTGTCCAAGCAAGGAGGGGAGCAAACAGTATGATGTGATAAATACCACCAAAACTACAAACCCCTGTCCCTTCATGGTCTTTTCCACTCATGCACACTGTGCATTTGTACCAGGTATTTCTCTTGGCTCTGAGAATATGGAGCTGAACAACACAGGCAGGTCATTCTACTTCATTGTCCATATATCCCTCTTTATTTCTACTAGCATTAGGGCTATTAAGCACAGCTTGGAAGTCACATGGTCTGATGGCAAAGGCAATTGGGATACCTGGTGATGATTCCTATTCTGCACTAACCATCAGAAACATGACCATAAACATAGTTTATGGAGGATTTCTGGAATCCATCGCCAAAGAGATGGATTTTTGGTGGTTAGAGATAAGAATCTCATGGGACTTTCCTGCCCAGGCTAACTCTGAACCTGGAACATGATGAAATCTTTGTTCTGTTGACATTATAGAGACATTCATTGCACCTATCCGCTCCCTGACTTAGATGAAGTGTATTTCTCTAACTTCCAGTTCAACTGAGTATTGGAGACAGGTATGGTAATGCTTGGCTGCAATCCCATCAGTCAGGAGGCTGAAGCAAGAAGATTTTAAGTTTGAGGCTAGCTTGGGCTCCACAGTAAGTTTCAAGATGGCCTGGACTACATAGCAAGACCATTTCTTGAAAGAACAAAATCAATCCAGGAGCTGGTGGCTCACGCCTGTAATCCTAGCTACTCAGAAGGCTGAGATCTGAGGATCATGGTTCAAAGCCAACCTGGGCAGGAAAGTCTGTGAGACTATTTTTTTTCCATATATATTGTATTTTTTTTTTTATTGTGAAAATACCGTACTGGGCTGGGAAGGTGGCTCAGTGGTAGAGCATTTGCCTTGCATGCATGAGGCTCTGGGTTCAATTCCTCAGCACCACATAAGCAACAAGAAAAAAGCCAGAAGTGACACTGTGGCTCAAGTGATAGAGCGCTAGCCTTGAGCTGAAGAGCTGAGGGACAGCGCCCAGGCCCAGAGTTCAGGCCCCACAACCGTACCCCCCCAAAAAAACAATACGGTACAGAGGGATTACAATTACATGAGCAAGGTAATGAGTACATTCCTTATCAAGTATTGTTGCCCCGCCTCCTTTGTTTCCCCTTCCCATTCCTACCCATCTGCGCTGCACCGCCCCTCACCATGACTCTTATCTCCAATAAACCACCAGAAAACCGGAAGTGGAAGTGGTGCTATGGCTCAAGTGGTAGAGCCTTGAGCTGAAGAGCTCAGGGACAGTGCCCAGGTCCAGAGTTCAAGTCCCACAACACACACACACACACACACACACACACACACACACACACACACACACGCCCAGAGTTCAAGCCCCACAAAACACACACACACACACACACACACACATACACACACACACACACACACACACACACACACACACACACACACACACACACACACACACACACACACACACACACACACACACGAAGTAAGAAAAATAATCACCTTGATCCTCGGAAATATGCTGTAGAATTTTTCTTATTCCATGGCCACTGAGCCGCTGACCTAAGAAATGCAGACTCTGATTAGTTTCTATGATTTTTTTTCTAAACTATATAAGGTTGTATCTTAACCATTTTTTATGAAATTAGCATACATTAATAGTACAAAAGGATCTCATTGTCATCAGTCTATAGATGCAGAATGAACTTTAAACAAGTTCACCTACTCTATTATATTCCCCAACCCCCTTTATTCCCAATTTTTCAAACAGTATTTGGTGGGTTTCATTAAGTTAAAATCCTCACACATATGAACATGAGTGAAAAATTTGATATTTGGCTTTTTGGGCTTGGCTTATCTTGCTCAACATGATCTTCAGCTCCATCCATTTTGCTGTAAAAGGCATTTCACTCTTCTTTTTTTTTTTTTTTTTACATACAGCAATAGTTTATTCTGGAATGTTCATTTAGTTTCTGTTGAGACACAATCCATGTCTCATTAATAAAAGAGTAGCCATCTCGCCTCAAATCATTTCACTCTTCTTTATAGCTGAATAATATTCTGCTGTGTATAAATACTACATTTTCCCCATTTGTCAGTTGTTGGGCAGCTGTGCGGTTAGAACAGGGTTGTGAATAAAGATGGGCATATAGCTATCCCAATTGTATGCTAACTTACATTCCTTTGGATATAAGTCCAAGAGTTGTAGAGCAGGATTAGATAGTAGTTCCATATATAATTTCTTGAAGAATCACCAAACTGGTTTACACAGTGATTGCATTAACTTGTATTCCTACTAACAGTGTATAAGAGTTTCTTTTTCCCCCATATTGTCACCAGCATTTGTTGTTGTTTTCTTGATCATTGCCATTTTGACTGGGGCGAGACTGCATTTCTTCTGTAACTAACTGTTGAAATTTTCTTCATATATCTCAGTCTGTTGGTATTTAAAAAAACATACTGATTTTTGTATGTTAACTTTATATCTAGGAGGGTTTTTTTGGTATAATCTTTATAGTTTTTTAAGTACATGATCATATCATCCTCAAATAGGGATAATTTATCTCTTCCTCCTCTACTTGAATCCTTGTTTTCTTACTCATGTCTTACTGCTCCTACCAGGAATTTTAATACATTGACTAGAAGTAGGACAAGTAGACAATCTTTTCCCATTCCTGACTTTAGAGAAAACGGTTTCAGTTTTCCCCCATTTAAGTATGATGTTGGCTAAAGTTCTGTCATATACAGCACTTATTATGTTGTGAGCCATTGCTTCTATTACCTGTTTCTTCATAGCATTTATAAGAAAGAATGTTGAATTTTGTCACAAGCTTTTTCTGCATCTGTTGAGATGATTATGTTATTTGTCCTTTTTCTAACCCATTCTTGTATCCTTGGAATAAAAGTTACTGGAGCATAGTATATAATCTTTTTTAACATGTTAATAAGTTTAGTTTGTAGGGTTTTTTTCTTCTCTGTGTGACTGTCCTGGGGCTTGAACTCAAGGCCTGGATGCTGTCTCTGACCTTTAAAACCAAAGGCAAGCACTCTACCACTTGAGCCACATCTCTACTTCTGGCAATTTTTGGTGGTTAATTACAGATAAGAGTCTCATGGGACTTTCCTGCCCAGTCCAAGCTAGCTCTGAACCGTGACCCTCAGCACTTAGCTTCCTGAGTAGCTAAGATTATTGGTTTAAGCCACCAGTACCCAGAAGCTTATAATTATTTTTATTATTTATGTTTACATTTATGTTCAAAGGAAGATGCTATAAATTTTTCTTTTTTCTTGTGTCCTTACAGGGTTTGGCTTCAGAGTAATAGATAGAATGAATCTGTAGTATTCTTTCTTTTTTTTAATTTTTAATTTTTGGCAATGCTAGTAGGCAGGCATCTACCATTTGATTTTTCAAATAGGGCCATGTATTTATGCTTGGACTACCCTAGACTATCATCCTTATATTTATGTTTATGATTATGTATTTAGCAAGGATGATAGGTATATGTCACCAAACCCAGCTTTTATTATTTGAGGTGCAATTTTGTGAACTTTCTGCCTAAGCTGGCCTCAAACCTCCTCTGCCTCCCAAATCTAAAATTATAGGCATGAGCCATCACACTCAGCAGCACATTTCTCCTTTCTATTTTATGAGATACTTTGTTGGGTTTTTTTGGGTCCAGTCGTGGGGCCTGAACTCTGGGTCTGGGCGCTGTCCCTCAGCTCTTCAGCTCAAGGCTAGCGCTCTACCACTTGAGTCACAGAGCCACTTCCGGCTTTTTTCTTGTTGCTTATGTGGTGCTGAGGAATCGAACCCAGGGTCTCATGCATGCAAGGCAGGCACTCTACCACTGAGCCACCTTCCCAGCCCCTTTATGGGATACTTTGATGAGCATTGATATTCTTAAAGAATTTCTGTATTTTACTTTTAACTTAAAAGTCAGGCATCTCAAAACACAATTGGTTATATTCTATTGCTTATTTCAAGAAAATCCACGAAGAGTTAAAAAACAAATCTATATAAAGGACCTGCCTGGGACTAGGAAGATGGCTCAGTGGTAGAGTGCTTGCCTGGCATGCATGAGGCCCTGGGTTCAATTCCTCAGCACCACATAAACAGAAAAAGCCAGAACTAGTGCTGTGGCTCAGGTGGTAGAGCACTAGCCTTGAGTTGAAGAGCTCAGGAACAGTGCCCAGGCCCAGAGTTCAAGCCCCAGGACTGCAAAAAAAATTTAAAAATAAAACAAATAAAGGACCTACCTTACCAGATCTTCTCTGAAGAGGTCCCACCGCCCAAGACCTGTAGGATATATTGGCCAAACAGCAGGTCCTCCTTCCCAAAATGTCCAAGCAGGATACATGATATCATGGTATTCGGATGTCTTTGACAGAAACAGAAGAGTAATTAAAAGTAAGTCTTAAAAGTTATAGAACCTCTCACTGGAAAAGTGAGAAGGAGCAAACAGCATTCATGACACAGGATTGGAGAAAGGCCTGGCTAAAATGTCAACTTGCTGAAGATATTTTCTTTTTTTTTTTTTTTTTTTTTTTTCCATTCTGGGGCTTGAACTCTGGGCCTGGAATCTGTCCCTGACCTTCTTTTGCTCAGGGCTAGTGTTCTACCCTATCAGCCACAGTGTTACTTCCGGCTTTTTCTGAGTAGTTTATTGGAGATAAGAGTCTTGTGGACTTTTCTTCCCAGATTGGCTTGGAACTGCAATCCTCAGATCTCAGCTTCCTGAGTAGCTAGTATTACAGGCTTGAACCACTGACACCCAGCATTAAAGATATTTTCTCTAGCCTGCAAGGTCTACACTCCACACATTAAAAGGCAGAAGTAGCTGGGTGCTGGTGGTGACTCACGTCTGTAATCCTAGTTACTCAGGAGGCTGAGATCTGAGGATTGTGGTTCCAAGCCAGCAGGAGCAGGAAAGTCCCTGAGAGACTTATCTCTAATTAGCCACTCAAAATCCAGAAGTGGCGCTGTGGCTCCAGTGGTAGAACACTAGTCTTGAGCACAAAGAGGCTTGGGACAGTGCCCCAAGTTCAAGTACCACAACTGACAAAAAAAAGTAAATAAATAAAAACATATAAAAAGCACAAGTGATTATAGGGTATAATTCCCAGAATTTAGAATCATATTAAAGGTTACTTCTCAGTTCCTTAGAATTCTGCTTTTCTAAAAGATATAGACTGTTATAGTTTTTTTTTTTTTTGGGGGGGTGGGGAGGTTGTTGTTTTTAGTTTAAGGAAATTATATACCCAATTCTGAATAATCCAAGATCTCTCCTGATTTTACCCTGGGAATTTACCTTGCCATATCAGTTCTTAGTTTCTACTACTGATTCTTTTGAGAGTAAGACCCAGGAAATACTGTGCAGTGATTGAGAGATGGATCACAAGAGTCTAAATGTTAACTATACTTCTCTACATCTCTACTTGAGGTCATGAATCTTTCTAGGCCTCCATTTCCTTACCATATAATGAGGAAAATAGTACCAATAATTCCACCTACAGGCTTATTGCAAATACAAAATATCTTGACAAACACAAATTTTAGGACAGTGTCTAGAACATAGCTAGTACTCAGAAACACGATTAGGCAACACACCTAACTGTGGCACAGCTGAGCTCATTATTTAGAGTCAGAAGCACCATGGGCAGAAATGGGAAAGAATATCACACATCTTTTTTTTTTTTGGGGGGGGGAAGGGGTCCGGTCGTGGAGCCTGAACTCTGGGCGCTGTCCCTCAGCTCTTCAGCTCAAGGCTAGCATTTTACCACTAGAGCCACAGCGCCACTTCCAGCTTTTTTCTTTTTGCTTATGTGGTGCTGAGGAATCAAACCCAGGGCCTCATGCATGCAAGGCAAGTGTTCTACCACTAAGCCACCTTCCCAGCCCACACACATTTTTTTGTTTTGTTTTGTACCAGGACTAGGGCTTGAACTCAGGGCCAGGGTGCTGTCCTTTAACTTTTTTTGCTCAAAGCTAGCACTCTACCACTTGAGTCATAGTTCCACTTCTGAGTTTTTTGTAATTGGAGATAAGAGTCTCACAGACTTTCCTGCCAAGACTTTTAACCACAATCCTCAGATCTCAGTCTACTGAGTAGGTAGGATTACAGGCTTATCGGCACTTGGCTCCCATCATTTGAAGAAAGTAATACCACCTCTTCCTTTTTCATGATTATTTCTGTTAATATTTGACTACTGATAAACCTCTAATCTACTGTTGTTTCACAAGGATTACATGCCCATATGCTGTTTGCCTTTTCTTAAATATTTTAAAAATATGTAACTTATCAAGAACCTCAAATATACATCTGTTCAATAGAGGGAAGGTATGAAATTAACCATAAAGTTGTCAGTCTAAACCCTCCTATGGGAAGTGATATTAAAAAAAAAACAACATAGGAGGGGAGAGAGGACAAAAGACAGTTAGTAAACTGACAGTCAGATTTTATTATCCACAGAAACAACAGATAATAATAGACACAAAGTCCTTACTGACTTACATGGGAGCCTCTATCTGTTCTTCTGGGGGAGTTTCACCACAAACAATGGGACCAAGCACTTTTGTGAAATGAGGTTAAACCATGGGCAATACAACACAAATGTGGCCTCAGCCCACTGGCAACACAGGAAAAAACAAATCTAGAGAGAAAGTAAACTGTGATAAAGAAAAATGTGGGAGTAAGAGGTCCCTCTGCTTTGGAAGAACCAAAGGCTAGGGTTTTCCAAAATCCACTCATCTAGCCTTCCCATCCCCCAACTCCAAATGCTTTCATCCCAGCCAATATACCACATGCATGAACCTAACCTGACTGTGAGAATAAGCACAAGTTATTCATGGTTCCTAGTTCTCCAAGACACACTTGTATCTCCACAAACCAAAGATCCTGCCATCATATACCCTTAGCTCCACAATGGATATAAACCATCTGGAGCTACCTGGAGCTTTGAGGTTCAGTTTTAGATATGCTGGGCCCTGGGCTACAGAAAGATAGAGCAGATGCTATTCAACATTATGGTTGATATACATTTGTAGGAAGGCAAGGATTTTAGGAATTTTTTTTTTTTTTTTCCCATTGTGGGGAGGTATTTGATTTTTATTGAGACAGTGACTTGATACATAGCAGACTGGCCTTGAACTTGTGATCTTTTGCCTCAGCTCCCCAGTGCTGGGACTACAGGCATATAGCACCATGCCTACCTGTAACCATTTTTTATTTTATTTCCTAACTCCAAGCCTATAAGCTTTTTTGTTGTTTTGTTGTTGTTGTTTAAACTGTATTTTTTTTGTCTTTTCTTTTTTGGTACTAGGGATTGAACCCAGGACATTGCACTAGGTAGGCAAGCACTTTGCCACTGAGCTATATCCCAGTCCTTTTTCTGAACTCCTCTCCCCATGCTCTGTAGGATCTTTAAACATTTTGTAGGGTCCTCAGGCATCTCTCTCCCTAGCTTCTACTCCTAGCCATAAACACTTAAGTATTAAGTCTTACATTACTTGAGGTCCTTAGCTCTACCTCCTCAGACTCACTTCTCAACTACTGTGAGTAAAAGAGGCTATCCCTCTTTACTGGACCTTATGCCTCATCCTCACTACTCCCATCAGATTCTGACATAGGACATATCCTCAGGACCACCCTCCACCTCCCGGGTGGCTTCTCTTGCACTCACCTTACTGAAAGAGAAGACTGGAATGGTAGGCTCCATCCACTTAGGAACCTGAGGATAATCTCGTACATTGATCACCATCTCCATGTCAGGGAGGCGCCCAATGACTTCCAAAATAAAGTGCTCAACCCCGCTACACCTAGAAACCAGAAAAAAACAAGTCACCAGAGCATATCTGGTGACTAGGACAAAGAAGGGTCTTCTCAATCAAAGAAGTCTCAGGCAGGACAATACTCAGATGATCAGCAACAATCTCTTGAGAACATTCTTTTTTCTTGGTGGCTCTGGTGTTTAAACTCAGGGCCTGGAGCTTGCTAGGTAGACATCCTACTACTAGGTCTTCTTGCCTTATTTTTCACAAGGGGTCTTGTGCTTCTTGCCTAGGCTAGTCTCAGACCATAATCCTCCTATCTATGGCCTCCTGCATAGCTGGGATTACAGGGGTACGTGATCATGCGCAGCTTATTGAGATGGGATCTTGCTAACTTTTGCCCAGGATGGCCTCAGTGATTCTCCTAGCTTCTGTCTCCACTGTAGCATGAGCTATAGTGCCTAACCAAAGACATCCTTCTAAGGACTATTTCACTTTTCTATACTGTGGAAGTTAATCACTTCTAAGCCTTCTAATTATGAACAAGTGTGTTACTGTGCAAGTTATCATTCCTTACTAAGCTGTTCCAGCTTATAACACTTAATGGATCTTTCCAAACAAATCATTGTAAGTTTCAGAGGAATACTACTGCTAACACTACTCTTTCTCCTTTATTCATTCCCTTTTTTCACTATCCCTTCCCCTTCTCCTTTATGCTTTGCCAGTCTTAGGGCTTGAACTCAAGGCTTAGGTGCTATTCTTGAGCTTATTTTTTTTCAAAACTAGGGTTCTACTTGACCCACAGTTTTTTGTTTTTTGTTTTTTTTTGAGGGGGTCTGGTCGTGGGGCCTGAACTCTGGGCCTGGGCACTGTCTCTCAGCTCTTCAGCTCAAGGCTAGCGCTCTATCACTTGAGCCACAGCACCACTTCCGGGTTTTTTTCTTTTTGCTTATGTGGTGCTGAGGAATCAAACCCAGGGCCTCAGGCATGCAAGGCAAGCACTCTACCACTGAGCCACCTTCCCAGCCCCTTGACCACAGTTTTACTTTCAGCTTTTTTGTGGTTAATTGGAAACAAGAGTCTCACAGTCTGAGTTTCACAAAGCCTGAGCTGTCTTTGAACCTTGATCCTCAGATCTCAGCCTGCTGAATAACTAGGATTATAAGCATTTCCAGCACCTGGAAACCCAAGGTTTTCTTTACTGCTCTGATAAGGAGCAATTTAATTACATAGAAATATACAAATTCTCACAGGGCTGGGTGCTGGTGGCTCACGCCTGTAATCCTAGCTACTCAGGAGGCTGAGATCTGAGGATCACAGTTCAAAGCCAGCCTGGGGAGGAAAAACCTTGAGACTCTTACCTCCAATAAACCATCAGAAAACCAGAAGTGGCGCTATGGCTTAAGTGGTAGAACACTAGCCTTGAGCTGAAGAGCTGAGGGACAGTGCCCAGGCCCAGAGTCAAGCCCCACAACCAACAACAACAACAAAAAATTCTGATAGGAACTAAAAGAATTTCTAATTGTGGTCCATGGGCTTTGTTTCCCACAAAGACACTGTAGTTAGGGTCCAGAATATCTCCAAAGGCCCATGGGTTTGGTCTGGCCCTCAGCTGGGCACTATTGGGAGTGGTTAAAAGAAAACTGTAAGAGAAGGAGCATAGTTGGATGTTTTAGATTACTGAAAGTTTGCCCTTGAGGGATATTGTGGGCCACTGGTGTGTCTGTCTGCTTCCCTACTACCATGTGGTGAGAAGCTTGCTCCACTATATACCCCTGCTATGATGTGCTACCTTTCCACAAACTCAAAGGCAATGACTGAGGACTGTAAGCTCTGAAACAGTGAACCAGAACAAACCTCCTGATCATGGAGCATCATCCTTTGCCTAGACTCACTGGGAATCCTCAGAGGATTTCACAAAAGCAAAAGAAGCTGTAATGACAGCTTAGCTGGTTTCTATCTGGCAGCACAGAAATGACCAATTTAAAAATTATTTTAATTTTCACAATTAAAAAAAAAAGAAAATAGAAAAAAATTTTAAAAAGAACTCAATATCATAAAGGAATTAAAGACATTAAAAAACATTAAGGAAAGCATGAATCTGATACATGTCAGAAAGTGGTAGCATCAGAGTTAGGCAAAGCACCAAGCTCATGTAATAAATGAATATTAATTAGGCATTTGTAAGCATTGCTTCCTCTTCACAAGAGCTGCCAACAAGGAGAAATAGGCTGTGCATAGTCTTAGCATTTTTATTCAAATGTATTTGAAGAAAGAAGGAGTAAGACAAATAAAGCATTTATGTTGGTTTTGACTTAAAGGATGAAAAAGGAAAAAAAAAGGCATTTAACTATTTCCCCATGCTCTATCCCACACAACAAACATGTAATGCTGAGCATATGGCATTTCTTTTGAATATGATCCATAGTATAGCTTATTGAATAATTAAATAAAAATTGAAAGTTTACAGGAAAAATATAGTACTGGTATATGGTTTGGGACTCTCTTTGCCAGGTTTACTAACTCAGATTTATGGGATAGGTAATGAGGAAGCGGGTAACAAAAGCCTGTGCCTTGGCCTGTGAATTCACTGTGCGCCTTGCTAATGAGCACAAGGACCACCTTAGCTCTAAAAGGAGAGAAGTAGGTATTTTAGGACAATGCTCAAGGTTACTTCTCTAGGTATTGGTGGATTTATCTAAAAGTTTATAATTTTAAAGAAAAACTGAAATACATTAAATATAAAAAAATATTTTATATAAAAGGAGATAACTAAAAATAAAAATAAAAAATCAATGAGATGGGCATCAGTGACTCATGTCTGTAATACTATCTACTCAGGAGGCTGAAATCTGAGGATCACCATTCAAAGCCAGCCTGGGGAGGAAAGTCTGTGAGACTCATCTCCATTTAGCTACCAGAAAACTGGAAATGGTGCTGTGGCTCAAGTGGTAAAGTATTTGCCTTGAGCTGAAGAGCTCAGGGACAGTGCCCAACCCCAGAGTTCAAGTCCCATGACAAAAAAAAAAGGTCAATGATTGATAAACATGTGTAAAGATGTTGAAAGGTATTTACATAGCCCTGGTGAGGGAGGGTCTGACTTTTATTCCAAGCATGCGATATTAATAGCAGAAGTGTAAATAGGCACAACTTCTTTGGAGAACAGTTGGCTATATTTATCAAGTTTTGGTGATGGTGGTGATGGTGGTAATAGTGGTACTTAGGGCCTTACACTTGCTAGACAGGCACTATACCACTGTAGCTATGACCTCAGCCTTGTAACCCAGATATACTCCACATGCCTGTAATTCCAGCATTTGGGGGATGAAAGGAGGAGGACAGGTGAGTTCCAGGCCAGCCCAGGCCACACAGTAGGACTCTGTCTTAAAAAAAAGTATATATATATATGAATATATTATGTATTAATTAACCTAGTTATGGCACTTTTAGGAATTTAGTCATATATCCTATATATATTTTTATATGAATGTTCAAGGTACATGCAGAAGAATGTTGACTACAGTGCTGTTTGCATTAGCCACATTAGGGGTATGGTGAGGAATAATGTGAATGTTCATTGATGGATTGTATAGTCATGGAAGTGCTCCATTGACATGCTTTCTCTGAACCTGGTCCATAACACTCATTAAGTACCTATGCATCTCTTCCTCCTCCTTCATCCCAGCTCAACCCACTAGGGGCCAGTAACCCATGTCCTGCATTCCTAGAGCCAGGGAAAGAAGAGGAGAGGTAGAGCCATAGCCATTACAACCAGTGCCATATCCCAGCCTCATAAAGTCAGAGGGGACAGGCTTTAATAAAGAGCTGGCAAAAAAAAAGTCCCTGGCAAGGAAAGGAGTTCACAGTACTTTGTAGTCCCCCTGGAATGTGAGGAGGGACTCCCTAGACAGTCCACTGTACTGGCTTAATATGGAGTAAGCTTGTATGTGATAAGGTGAGAAGAGATGTGTACCTCTACCTCTTAACTCTTACCTTGAGGGGAACATGCAGTCATTCTCTCGGTATAATCTGTTCTTAATTATCTGATAGTGGGTTCCTAGTTTCCTTCTGATCACCTCTGCCATCATCTTCCTGGAGATACCTCCCCGGAAAGGAGTCAGATCTTCTTCTATGACACTGGGAAGGAATGGGAATTGTAAATGAAAACAAGCCAAGGGAATGAGGCCAATTCCTTCTATTTCCTAAGTATACTTCTGTTTGATACTAGAGAACACAGTACTCTAAGCGCAAAGGCAGAAGGCAGGAATGAGCAACACTTCCTCCAGAAGCACCACAGGTAATGGAAAAACATCAAACACAACAAAGCCACAAAAAGTAAGATCAAGTCAATGTCTCTCTTTCTTCCCTCCATCAGGAATGCCCCTTCCTTAGTGATCCATATTCCTCTTTCCTACTCATGCCATATCCATGCCCACCCAGCCACTTCAGACCTGCCACCGCCTTTTTCTGGATCCTACAGAAGGTAGATTCATATCGCAGTCCAACACTGTTCCCCTATACATGCTCAAAAACCTTGACTGAGGAAGTGGCGCTGTAGCTCAAGTGGTAGAGTGCTAGCCTTGAGCTGAAGAGCTGAGGGACAGCGCCCAGGCCCAGAGTTCAAGCCTCACGACCGACCAAAAAAAAAAAAAAAAACAACCTTGACTGAAGTAACCAGAAATAAAACTAGCTTGGGCTGGATTCATGTGGCTACTCAAGGAGGCTAACAAAAGAGGATCATTGTTCCTGGCCAGTTCAGAAAGAAAAACTCTTGCTACACTCTCTCTCCAAAAACACAAGGTTGGAGGTGTCTCAAGAAGCAGAGGACCAGCCTAGCAAGCATGAGACCCAGAGTTCCACAAAAATAAAATAAAATAAAATAAAACTCATTAAGTTTTCAGTAAATACCATTAGCCTTCACTAGATTTTTGAGAGATCAGAGTAACAGGACAGATGAGGAACCTGGAGTCCCAGAGAACTTAAGTGGCTTGCCACTAGGTAATTAGGATATGCAAGTCTGCTTTTAGCATATTTACTTTTTACAATACATATCAAGTCCTAACTCCAATTTGCATACTTTTAAAGACAACCAACAGGAAGCGAATACTGACAAATACACTCACTCCCTTAACAATACTTAACTGAGTGCATTTACTTAGTCCCAGGCACCAAGGATACAACTGAACAAAACAGGCTGGGAACGTGGATTCGTGATAGAGTTGCTTGCCTACCAT
Source organism: Dipodomys merriami (assembly GCF_024711535.1). Classification (NCBI taxonomy): domain Eukaryota; kingdom Metazoa; phylum Chordata; class Mammalia; order Rodentia; family Heteromyidae; genus Dipodomys; species Dipodomys merriami. Next base: position 74,668,686 of record NW_027203381.1, read on the forward strand.
GCATGAAGCCCTGGGTTCGATTCCTCAGTACCACATACACAGAAAAAAAGCTGGAAGTGGAGCTGTGGCTCAAGTGGTAGAGTGCTAGCCTTGAGCAAAAGAAGCTCAGAGGACAGTGCCTAGGCCCTGAGTTCAAGCCCCAGGACTGGCAAAAAAAAAAAAAAATAAACTGAACAAAACATAGACCCAGACTTTAAGCCACTTTCAGTCCAGGGGAAAACCAGTCCAACGCATGCGATACATCCCCTTGGGAAGCAGAGGTGATGTGGAGACCAGTGGGCCTTTCCTATCCCTGGGCATTTTCACTCCTTAGAACAAGAGGACACTTCAGGCAGCCTTTCTGGTCGCTACACGTTGCAGGTTCTCTGACCACCACTACCAAGCTCTTGGGGACATGCCTGTGATAAGAACTCACCCATGATAGCAGCTGCAATTCTGACTTGAACACGGTTCATAATTCTCCAAAGACCTGTTGATTTGGTCAATAAATACTTTCCATCTTGAGCCTTCAAAAAGGGAAGTAAAGGAGAGTTAACAGAATACCTCCCCCTGGCAGTCTTATTTGCAAGCATCAGGCAGAACAAGAAAAACCAAAAATGTCCCCTGAACTCCCCTTTCCCGCCGCACCGGGGGAAGCGAAATGCCAAGAAGGATTTCTTTCTGTCATCTCACGGGACTCAAGGCGTCTGACCGTTGACCTGGCCCATCACAGGTGTCCAAAGCATTGGACAATTCACAAGCTTAAGACTCCCAAGGGCTACAGACACATTTTGGGGTACAGAGTCACTTACAGATTCTCCCCCTTCTCATCGAAATAGAACCCCATAAAGAGAATCCATTCAAGAACACCGGGCTCGGGGTACCCCCCTCTCGAGGGTGGGTGACCGGGGCTTCCTCCGCCCTCCTAACCCCATGCTTCTCCAGGGTCCCGGGCGCAAGCGGAGACACAGACAGCCGGGCTCTCCGGCCCACACGCGCCTCCGCATCCTCCCCGGCGTCCGGGGGACCCGGCGGGGCCACACCGCGAGCCGCAGCGGCGGGCTTCGGCCTGGGCCCCTGGGCCCGGAGCCCACCTGACTCCTGATGGCGGCCCTGAACCGCGGGCAGGAGTAGCAAAAGCAGCAGCAGCAAGCGCCGAACGGCGAAACTCGCCCGCCGCTCCATCGTCCGCAGACCCATTGCGGATTCCCCGCCGCGGCGCCGGCGGAAGCGCTGCCCTGCACAAAGGTGAAGGCGGGCTGCCCGGCTCAAAGATGGCCGCCGTGGCCCGGCCCGGCCCGCCTCCCCCCTCTTCCCCCCCTCCCCCCGGGCCCTGCTCTGTGCTTCCCAGCAGGCAGAGAAAACCCATTTGATAATGCATCCTTCTGAGATACATTGGGAACATCTTATTCTCAGCAAACAGGAAATTGAAGGTCAGAGAGGACACGTTTTCTTGCCTGTAGCTTCTCATGGTCATAACCAAAGGCTATAGGTCTTTCTATAGCAAACTGTTTATTGAATAGTATACAATTCTATAGTAACAGCAACTTAAGACACATTTACTGAAAAGGACTGAGTCGTTACTTGGGCCCACAAATTAAGTAAAAGAAGACTTTGGCATCCTTGCCTTCATGGTCTTTGTGGTCATTGCTCTGGGCCATCCATCCTCAATGTGGTCTTTGCTCTAGGCCATTCTCTTCGCAGTCACTTTACAATCACCTTCAGCTCAAGGAAGGATGAACACAACAATAATATCTTTATAAGGGACAAAAACTGTCCCTAAGGACTATAAGAGCTTCGTACGTACACCCTTCCTCCTCCCCCACAGACAACAAGGACAAATTGTACAGAAAATTCTGTACGTTCTTCTGCTGTTCTTGAGGTGGGCCGAGTCTATTGGTTTTACAGCAGAGACAGCTAAAGTTGCAACCCAGGATCAGGCAATGTCTGCTACTGCTGCAGCTTCACTGTCACTGCAGCTGCGCTAGCTTTCTTGGGTTCTGTTCTCACAATTTATGAATGAAATCCAGGACAAGGGAGGGTGAATGTGGAGAACTCTTATTTACCTAAGTATCTGGGTCAAAGTCTCTGTTTCTCTTTCGGTAGGATTTCTCAATCTATTGTGATGTCTGACTAGAGACAAGTCTCTCGGGCTTTTTAGTTCTCTGAGCTGTGCGCTGATTGGTTGCCCCTATGCAAATGAAGTGTGGAACAACCAATCCATCAGGGAAGTCCTGCTGAGTCACTGTGGATCATTCTGAAATTACATTCTCAATTTAGGTCTGTCTTCTGCATCCCTACCAAGTAAGATTTAGAGAAACTAGGAAGGATGGAGACAGGACATTCTATTCTCTACAGCTGAGTTTTTTTTTTTAAATTTCTTGTTATTCTAAAGGTGATGTACAGAGGGGTTACCATTATATAAGTCAGGTAAAGAGTACATTTCCTTTTGGACAATATCACCCCTTTCCTTGCTCTCTCTCAGTTTTCCCCTCCTGTCCCTACCTATAAGTTGTTCATTTTCAATATAGTGTTTATGCTGCATTGGTTTCTCCTTTGTCCCTCCATTTTTGTGCCTCTCCATACACTCCTAAAGACATATAAATGAACAAACAAGACAAAAAGAAACGAATACAAGAACAGCAACAAAGGGGAGGGAAAAACCTCTTTTTTCCATTTCCTGGAGTTCATTTCAATAAATATAATTTTGTAACATCAGATGCACATAGGCATTGTGCCTTTGTGTTCCTCTCCTAAGGGTATCTTCCTTTGGTCACACTATGTGAATGCCTTCATTCCTGTCTAATTTATCACGTTCCCATGTATTTTAGATCTAGTTTCTGCATATGAAAGAAAACATGCACCATTTGACTCTCTGAGCTTGGCTTACTTCACTTAACAGAATTTGTTCTAAGTCCATCCATTTACCTGCAAATGATATAATTTTACTCTAATGGCTATGTAAGATTGCATTGTACATAGGTACCACATTTTTGGGGATCTACTCATCTATTATAAGGCATCTTGGCTATTTCCCCAACTTGGCTATTGTGAACAGTAAAGCAATGAACATGAATGTGCAAGTGTCTTTATGGCATCCTGGCTTGTGATGTTCTGGGTAAATGCCCAGGAGTGGTGTGGCTGAGTCATAGTTAAGATTTATGTTTTTTTGAGGTACCTCCACTGCTGTCCAGAGTGGTTGTATTAGTTTACATTCCCACTAACAGTGCAGTAGGGTTCCTTTTTCCTCATACTCCCACCAATATTTATTGTTGTTGGAATTCACAGTGTTGGCCAATCTAACTGGGAAGAAATCGAACTTCAGAGTAGTTTTGAGTTGCATTTACTTTCTGGCCAGGGATGATGAGCATCATTTCTTTGCCATTCTTACTTCTTCTTCTGAGAAATTTCTCCTAAGCTCCTTTGTCAATTTAGTGATTGGTTTGTTGGGTTTGGGAGGGGTTAATTTTTTGAATTCCTTATATATTTTGGATATTAGGCATTTCAGATGAGTGTGTTTTTTTTTTTAAAAACAATCTTGCATTACCCAGTTATCCAATCCTGCATCATTAGCTTACCAACCTGCAACACATTCCAGTGCAAGTTGTTCTCCAGCTAAGGAAACTACCAAACTTTTTAACCTCTTAACTAAATCTACCTTTTCATAACCTGAATGATGAGGCTGCACTCTGGAACTGGAGTAATCATTTCATGGGCACCAGATTGCTTCCCTCAAGTGAAAACAGTGACAGCTTCATTTTGATTTCTGATGCCCTAGGCATCAGAATGACAAGTGATGTCATTCTGATTTTGGTTTGGTTTGATGTAGTTAACTCCAGGAACTCAACCCCAAACAGAACATATTTAACAGCACTCATTTTATTTTCATGCACAAATCATCACATTTCTGTTACAAAAGTTCCTGTGCCATACTATTTGCAATTCTTTGTAGTCTAATGGTTTCTATATTCACATGCACAGAGATTCTGAAATCAGATTTTTAGATGCCAGGCTCAAACTCCTGGGATTCCATATATCAGGTCACTTTCACCTGCATGGCAAATAGAGACATGGTTAAGGGCAGAGAAAGGAAGGCACAAAGGATACATAATTATTAAACAGTCTCAGTCACATGTGTTCTGGTGATGAGAGACAAAGGCACACAATCTGGTAGCTCATTGTCTCAAAAATGGTTATATAGGGCCCAATTGATCATTTCCTCAGTTCTAATTCTTCCAGAGCCCCAGAGAAATTGTTGCTGTCATTACTTGAAGGATTTCTAACTATACTTAACCTCTGCTAAACATTTCTTTCTTTTCTTTTTTCTCTATTTTGTTTATATACAGGCATGAAGTCAGAGCTTCCTGCTGATTATGCTTTCTTGCTCAATGCTGGCACTCTATGCAGCCACAAGACTGGCACTTTGCTGTATAATTGCAGATAGCTTTCCTAGGACTTTTCTGCCTGGGTTGGCTTCAAATTGCAGACCTCCTTATTTTAGCCTCCTGAGTAGCCAGGAATACAGGCTTGAGCCACCAGTGTCCAGAAACACTATTCTATTCTTTTTCAGCTTCCACATGCATAAAAACATAATATTAAGAAATAATTTAAAGCTGGGCACCAGTGGCTCACGCCTGTAATCCTAGCTACTCAGGAGGCTGAGATCTGAGGATCAAGGTTCAAAGCCAACCTGGGCAGGAAAAGTCCATAAGAAAACTGGAAGTGGCACTGTGGCTCAAGTGGTAGAGCACTCACCTTAAGCTGAAGAGCTGGGGGACAGCGCCCAGGCCCAGAGTTCAAGTCCCATAACCAACAAAAAAAGAAAAAAGAAAAGAAAACGAAATAATTTTACAATGCTGGGCTCTCTTGGCTCATGTCTGTAATCCTAGCTATTCAAGAGGATAAGGCCTGAGTGTTGCAGTTCAAAGCCAGCCTGGGCAGGAAAGTCTGTGATTCTCTTATCTCCAATTAGTCATCAGAAAATTGGAAGTTACACTATGGCTCAAAGTGGTAGAGTGCTATCCTTGAGCAGAAGAGCTCAAGGACAGCACCCAGGCCCCAAGTTCAAGACCCATGATCAACATACACAAAATAATAATATTAACAATAATAATTTTACAAACTACACCCACAGAAAAGTGCTCAATGGATTTAAAACTAGCTTTAAAAGAAAATGAAGTTTAGATTAGTAAGCTTTTCTTGTGAAAAAAATCTTCTTGGGATTGGTGATACAATGCTTTTTTTAAAAAACAACATTGATAATTTTTTTGTGTATGTGCTTGTACTGGAACTTGAAATCAGGGCCTTATGTTTGCTAGGCTAAAGATACTACAGCCTGACTTTGTACTGTTACTTTGGAGATAGAGTTTCACAGACTTTTCTGCCTGGACTAGCCTCAAACCATGATCCTCCAAAACTCAGCCTCCTGAGTAAGGATTACTGGTACCAGCTACAACAGAGTTTTTAATGCAGAAGGTCAGGAAGTAATTAACAGAACAAATATAAAAAAATAAACCTCCAGAGCTGGGCATAGTTGTACATGTGTAATCCCAACACTTGGGAGGCTGATACAGGAGGATCAGATTTCAGACAGCTTGAGCTATATAGCAAGCAAGACCCAATCTCAAAAAAAAAAAAAAAATTAAATAAATCAGAAAATGTACAAGTAGTGCTGGTGGCTCACATTGATAATCCAAAGTCAGCCCAGGCAGAAAAGTTCATGAGACTCTTATCTTAAATAATCTAGCAAAAAGCTGAAAGTGGAGGCGTGGCTCAAGTGGTAGAGCACTAGACTTGAGTGAAAAAAATCAAGCAAGAATAAGAGGCTGTGAGTTCAAGGCCCAGTAGAGGCACGCACACGCACACACACACACACACACACACACACACACACACACACGAAAGAAATATATAAAATACATTATGCCAAGAAATGAATACAATAAACATATGTAACAATCTATGTTGAATTCTACATATTTATGAATAAAAGCTTTATGGTACATTAATACCAGAGACTATTACTGACTATAATTGTTTTTATTTCAGCCATTCTATTACTAGAATTTGAGGTTTCTACCATTCAAAACCAAAATACAGAAGATGGCATGAGTATGCAAGGCTGGCCCTGAAAACAACAACAACAACATGGAGACTTCTCTTCCAATCTGTGAACGCTTATGGAATGGGAAGGTTTTTATGACAGGCAAGGACAACAGTGTGACAACTGGCAGGGAAGTCCCAGGGTGGGTGGGAACTTTGTTCACCAGATACTAACTTCTTTCCCACTTACTAAAAAGTGGATATGAATAGAGACCTTCTGGGAGGCCCTTTCCTCCCTCTATACTCCCATCCCCGTCTCTCAGTGGTTGGGCCTGAACTCAGAGCTTGGGTGCTGTCCTGAGATCTTTTTGCTCAAGGCTAATACTCTATCATTTGGAGCTACAGTTCTACTTCCAACTTTCTGGTGGCTTATTGGAAATAGGAGTCTTACAAACTTTTCTGCCTGGGCTGGCTTTGAACCATGATCCTCAGATCTCGAGCCTCCTCAATATCTAGGATTACAGATGTCTGCCACCAGTGCCCAGTCCATTTTCTTAGATAAACCAATCTATGAGAAGAGGGGGCATTTATAGAGTAGAAAGGGAGGATCTTAGGAACAGGACTGGGAGATTAGGGAAAAGACCAGGAGAGTTGGCCAAAACTAGTGTTTCGATCATAATTTACTCTCACAATCCTCTTCCAAAATAATCAAGTCAGTAAGTTTTTTGTTCTGGACATTTTTCTATAATTCCACATGTACAGCACGAATATGATTAGCACTTGTACCCTACACACACACACACACACACACACACACACACACGGAGTCAATTCTTCATTCAGTGAGATGTGGGGCAATGCCTGTGTTCTAACTGCTTGGTGCTGAGTGCAGGTGGGGCTGGCAGATTTGGGAATGGAAGGTCCTCACTCCATGAGATATGTGCAGGTCCAACCAGAAACCCAACAATGGAATTTGAAAACCTCTACGCAGTTAGCAGAAACAGAAAGAAGGGCTTCTCTTCAGCAAAAAAGAATTAGAGAGGGATAAAAAAAAAAAAGCAAGGTCCAGTTCCAACTCAGTCACCTGGTACAATTCTGGCTGCTCCAGCTGAGGTATTTTTAATGTCAGTGAACTTCTCTTAATTTCAATGTCCTCTGCAATTTAGGAATCCTGATAGTATCTACCTTTGTATGAGATTCCCCCCCCTTCTGTCAGTGCCAGAGATCTCATGTGGTAGGCAAATGCCCCATCACTGAGCTGTCTCCACACTGACATGTGAAATTTAAATTCAATGTGTAAAAGCCCAGCATCTGAAAGAACAACAAACCATAATCGTACTGGTGATTGAATTCACACTTCCGTATTTTTCTTTTCTTCCGTGTGTGTGTGTGTGTGTGTAACTAAAGGCAAGAATCTCACAGACTTTTTTCTGCCCCTCTGGTCTCGAACCGCGATCCTCGGATCTCAGCCTCCTGCGTCGCCGGGACCCTGGGCATGAGCCCCGGCGCCCGGCTGGCCTCCGCTCTGTCCCTGGCATCGGTGTATTCTGTTCCTTCACAATACAGCAAAGCGCCAGCGCTGAGCTGACGCTACCACTCCACTTCATGACTCGGTTCTTTAGGTAGCAGTGCTGTGACCTCAGGTGATGTCTGCGAACCTCCTTCACCGGTGGAGCCGGGGCGGCGACTAGGTGTAGCAGGACATTACGGAAAAGTCCTCGGAGGTACCCACAAGCACGGAGAGCTGAGCTGACCAGGGGCCGGGGAGGAACTGCGTCGGCCTTAGGTGGCCAGGAAGGTGCGGTCGGCCTCCGCGGAAGCGGGCGTGCTCCACTGCGCAGGCGCGCACCCGAGCTCCAGCGAGCGGGCCGGCCCGGGGCGGCAGGTCTCGGTAAGTTCCAAGGGCCGACGGGGGCCGACGCGGGCGCGGAGTTGACGTCATCGCCGTGCGCTGCCACGTCTGCTCAGCTCCCCGGTCATGGAGGCGGAGGATGGGTGCTGACTGGGCCGGGTTCTGCTTCTAGGGTTAGCTTTGGCTGTGGTACTGACTCAGGGTCTGAGGCTTGGTAGACTAAAGATTGGGCACCTTTTCTCGGTCCTTCTAGGCGGGCACGGCCTGCGTACGAGCAGCTGGTCTGGAGCGCTTTGAAGAGGGAGAGAAAGTTCTTGTGCTTGGGGTCCATTCTGAAAAGCCGCCGCCGCCGCCAAGGATCCCGCCGCCTCGGCCGGGCCTCCTCCATGCGTGAGTACTACCGGGCCGCCGGGGCCTCGGGCTGTCCCCGTCCGGCTGCGGCCTGCCCGGCGTGCGCGGTGCGGACCGCTTTGTCGTCGCCTCTCAGAGATCTTGGTCTCTCGCCGTCCACCTCCCCCTGTCCGCCCTCCCCTTCTCTCCTCGTTCCCAGTGTTTTTGCCTCTCACTTTTTTCCCCCTTTGCTCGTTCATTAAGCAAGAACCAGAAGTTCCTCCATCGAACAGTTGGATTGCTTTGTCTCACCCTGCGTTGGGTAGTCTGCTGCCAAGGCTGATAAGAATGGGGAACTTTGGATGAGGCTGTTGTAACGATTTAAAAAAAACAACAGGCTTTTCCCAACGCGTGATTCTTAAGCTGTGCACACGCGTGTGTGTGTGTGTGTGTGTGTGTGTGTGTGTGTGTGTGTGTGTGTGTGATGTATTGTTTAGGAAACATTTGATACCGTATTGTATCACCACGAGTTTTTGCAAACTTTTGCAAAAATATCTTCTTTTAGGAGAGGATCTTTACCAGTCATTTTTGGATGTTTTTTTTTTTTAACACCAGTTTTGCTGAAGTGGACACAGTAAAATGGAGATTATAGCTTGAACAGTTGTACCTTTATCTTGGTCAGTCCTGACAAATGCCTCTGTAGAGCACATTTGTTTCATTTATTTTTTTTTTTTCTGTTGTGGAAACAAATTCAGAGGTTAAGTGACCGAAGTCAGGGTCAGATAATAGGCTACCCGCTAGATCCAATGATAACAAACAGGAGAAAAGCCTCTGCCAATATTTAAGTTGTGGTGTTTCTTGACAACTTCTACCTAATTGTAGTATGTTTCATTTGATAAAAGCCAAATGACAGTCACATATTGTGACTTTCCCAGCAGGGAGCAGAGCTTAAATTGGAATTGGGACTCCTGACCCATTAGCATCTAAGTAATCCTTTATTAGAACAAAGTAGGTAATAGACACTGGAGCATTTGTTTGAGAATCTGGTTTTACAAGGTTCGCTTACTCAGTTTTTCTGGTGCTTTGTTACAATGCCTATTTAAAAATAGTTAACTGATATTTACTTATTTACTTCAGGGTTGAAACAGATTGGCAACCATTAACCTGGGTTGCAACTACAAGTGGCACTGGAAGCAGATTGGTTCCTGGACATGCCCGGTGGAAGGAGGGGCCCTAGTCGGCAGCAACTAAGCCGTTCAGCTTTGCCTTCTTTACAGACATTGGTTGGTGGGGGCTGTGGCAATGGAACAGGCTTAAGAAACAGGTAAAGAACAAAGAAGGATATGCATAATATATGTCCTGTGATCATTAAGACTGACATTATATTCAAAGATTTACTTATCAAACCTTTTTATTCACACTGAAGTTGAAATTCTACCCTTAAGGTTCAGGCAAGGTACTGGTGGCTAACTCCAGTAATCCTAGCTACTCAGGTGACTGAGATCTGAAGTTCAAAGCTAGCTCAGACAGGTGCTTATCACCAATTAACCAGCAAAAAGCTGGTTGGAAGTGTGGCTTATGTAGAGCACCAGCAGTGAACAAAAAAGCTAAGTAAGAATGTGAAGTCCTGAATTGAAGCCTCAGTTCAAAGATAAAATAGGGGTCTCACAAAGTGAAAACAGTCCAAATCTTAATGGTTAATAATCCAAACTTTAATTATGACTTTTTATTTTTATTTTTTTGAGAGATACTTGGGTTTGAACCTAGAGCCTGTGCTTGCTAGGCTTGTACTCTATCAATCACTAGAATTATATCTCTAGTCCTTTGTTTTTATTTTTTTTATTTTGATAGGTTGATGTTTTTTTCCTCAGACCTAACTGCTTAGATCCTTCATCATAGCTGGGATTTCAGGCATGTAACCATCACTTCTGTCCTTGTGTTTTTGCTTCTCATTTTTCCCCTTTGCTCATGGCTTTGGTGGGTGTGAGAAGAGTTAAAATTGACAACCAACATGGAGTTCTTTATTAATCTTGTTTGTGTGTGTGTGTGTGTGTGTGTGTGTGTGTGTGTGTGTGTGTGTGTGTGTGTCAGTTCTAGGGTTTTAACTCAGGGATTTGTGTTATTGGTTATGTGAACAAAAAAAAAATGTAACTTTTTTCCTGAGGTGCTGGGGCTTGAACCCAGGGTCTTCCTCTTGCTAGGCAAGTGCTCTTATCACTTGAGTCACTTTTATTGTCTGAATTGGATCTCTGGAATTTGGTATCTTTGTTCCTAATTGGTGTGCTGTCCCTGGGCTTTTTTTGCTCAAGGCTAGCGTTCTACCACTTTAAACCACATCTCCATTTCTGGCCTTTTGGTGTGTAATTGGAAATAAGAGTCTCATGAACTTTCCTGCTGGGTTGGCTTTGAAGCACAATCCTCAAGTCTTAGCCTCCTGAGTAGCAAGGATCACAGGTGTGAGCCACTGGTGCCTGACTATTCCTAACTTTTAAAAGTTAGGATGAATTTATTCATTTTTGAGGTGAGGGACTAGGTTTTGACTGTAGGATTTTATGCTTGCTTAACTGTTGAGCTACACTCTAGCCCAGGATGTTATTTGTAATCTTATCCAGGGTAACTTGGATCATCAGGAGGTTTGATCATATATCAGTGCAGAGATACTTCAAACTGATCGTGTGTTTGATCAAGATAATTTTTGCCCCTTTATTTTTCTTCCTCACTGAATGGGGATTTTCTCTTACATTGAATTTTAATTCTCAGAACTAGTAGTCAGTACTATTCCTGTCCTTTTAGGTTTTCCTGATGTGTTTGTATATTTCTCTTCATGGTCTGGTCTAACTTCCTTACTTTTTTTTTCCTCCTCCTCCTCCTGGTCTGGTCTGTTTTCCTCTTCTCCTCCTCCCCCTTTACTTACTTCTCTTTTTCCTTGACATTTTTAGCTTAGAGTCCTTAAGACTCTTATCTCCAATTAACCACCTGAGTTCAAGTCCCAGGATTGGCACCAAGGAAAAAATGTTTGCTTTATAGCAGGTTGTTGAAATGAAATGAAGTAATAGCTTTGAAAATATTTATGAGGCTGGGAATGTGGCTCAGTGGTAGAGTACTTGGTTTAATTCCTCAATACCACATAAATAGAAAAAGCTGGAAGTGGGGATGTGGCTCAAGTGGTAGAGTGTTAGCCTTGAGTAAAAAGAAACTCAGGGACAGTGCCCAGGCCCTGAGTTCAAGCCTCAGGACTGCCTCCCTCCCCCCTCCAAAAAAAAAGAAAAGAAAAAGAAGTGGGATGTAATCTTGGGAGCTGGGAAGGTGGCTCAGTGGTAGAGTGCTTGCCTTGTATGCATGAGGCCCTGGGTTTGATCCCTCAGTACCACATATGCAGAAAAAACTGAAAGTGGCACTGTGGCTCAAGTGGTAGAAAACTAGCTTTGAGCTGAAGAGCTGAGGGACGGCACCCAGGCCCAGAGTTCAGGCCCATGAACGACAAAAAAAATAAAAAAAAAAATTATGAAATCTCCCCAGATTTCTACAAATAATATATCATTTTTTTTTTCACTTCTTTGGTGTTGAGGAGTACTGGGTCCTCAATCTGTTGCTTAGCTTTTTTTCCTGGTACTCCTGGAGCCATACCACCACTTCTGGCTTTTTGCTGATTAATTGGAGATAAATTGTCAGATTTGTCTGCCTTAGCTGGCTTCAAGGTGTAGTCCTCAGATCTCAGTTTCTTGATTAGTTGGAATTACAGGTGTGAACCACTGGTACCCAGCTTATTTTGCTTTTTTTGGTCAGTCATGGGGCTTGAACTTTGAGCCTAAGCACTGTTTCTCACTCTTCAGCTCAGGGTAAGCATTCTACCACTTGAGCCACAATGCCATTTCCAGTTTTTTGGTGGTTAATTGGAGATAAAGAGTCTCACAGACTTTCCTGCCCAGACTGCCTTTGAACCTCAAGCCTCAGATCTCAGTCTCCTGAGAAACTAGTATTACAGGTGTGAGCCACTGGCACCTAGCTTTACTTTGCATTTTTATAGTAAAGAAAATTTGTGAGAATGTTTGCAAAGATAAATACCAACTGACATTAGGTATGGAAGTGAAAGTTGTTTTTCTTCGAACTATATTGTTTGATGCATTTCACGATACAATAATGATCAGTTTATTGATTTAGTACTTCAAATTGTGGTAGAAAGCCATAGCTGTTCTAGCTAAGAAGAAAATTCTAGCTTTGCCTCACTCTAGTAGTTCTTAATTTATTCTCCTCTACTTTGGCTTTTTGGATTATGTAAATTTATTGTGTTCTCAAGTTACACATGAAACCTATCCTGAGTATCTCAGGGTCTGCTAGAGGAGGCTTAGAAGAGATGAGTGATATCATCATCTAGTGTTTCAAATATTTGGATACTGTGAAAAATACTTTCAGAGAAAGGAAAATAAGGTGTTCTGCTATTGAAAATGAGATTGAAAGCTACATGAAAGCTTCATCCTTAAGTGATTGGCTTGTTCTTGGAGTTTGCAAATAGTTTATTAGGAATAATTAGGAACATTTGGAAAATCTCTACTTTTTTTTTTAACTGAGTTTATGGTTTTATATATTCTCTTGTCTTTTTTTTTTTTTTTTTTTTTTTTTTGTCATGGGGCGCGGGCCTGGGCACTGTTGTCCCTCAGTTCTTCAGCTCAAGGTGATTGCTCTACCACTTGAGCCATAGCACCACTTCCAGTTTTCTGGTGGATAAGAGTCTCACAGACGTTCCTGTCTGGGCTGACTTTGAACTGGGATCCTCAGCTCTCAGCCACCTGAGTAGCTAGGATTACAGGCATAGACACTGTCTTCTTTGTAGCTCTTCCTTATTGGCTTTTATGTTCTAATCACAGTTGTCAGTTTTGGGGCTTGAACTCTGGGCCTGTGCACTGTCCCTCAGCTCTTCAGCTCAAGGCGAGTGCTCTACCACTTGAGCCACAGCACCACTTCTGGTTTACTGGTGATTAATTGGAGATTAGAATCTCCTGGACATTCCTGCCCAGGCTGGCTTTGAACCTTGAGCCTCAGATCTCAGCCTCCTGAGTAGCCTAGGCATAAGGCACTGGCACCTGACATGATTCTTTTTCTTTTGTAAACATTTATTAATTATAGAGTTTTCACCTAGTAATTCATATATGCATGTTATAATTTAGTCAGATTAATTTTATATGTTGGTCTCTATTTTCTATTCTCCATATCCCTGTTTAGTATCTTTCAGTGAGTTTGTTTATGCCATCCTTCACACACAGATGCCATGTATTTTGATAGTTTGTCTTCTCCCTTAATGTTAATAGCCAAAGCTGTATAGCATATCACAAGTATAATTTTTGTGTGCTTTGTTTTGAATATCTTATTTGGAGACACACATTTATTAATGTCATTATAGAAGCATATTAGTCTATTTGGGGAAATTTTTTTTTGTTGGTTGTGGGGCTTGAACCTAAGTGCTTGTCCCTCAGCTCTTCAGCTCAAGGTGAGTACTCTGCCACTTGAGCCACAGTGCCACTTCCGGTTTTCTGGTGGTTAATTTGGAGATAAGAGTTTCATGGACTTTACTGCCTGGGCTGGCTTTGAATGACAGTCCTCAGATCTCAGCCTTCTGAGTAGCTAGGATTACAGGTGTGAGCCACTGGTGCCCAGCTGGGGAAATTTTTATAACTTTTTTTTTTTTTTTTAATTGGTCATGGGGCTTGAACTCTGGGCCTGAGTGCTGTCCCTCAGCTCTTCAGCTTAAGGCTAGCACTCTACCACTTGAGCCACAGCGCCACTTCTGGTTTTCTGATGGTTTATTGGAGATAAAAGTTTCATGGACTTTCCTGCCCAGGCTGGCTTTGAACCACGATCCTCAGATTTCAGCCTCCTGAGTAGCTAGGATTACAGGCGTTAGCCACTGGCGCCCAGCTTATAACCTTTTTAACTCTAAATCGTGACAGGGTAGCATGCTCTTTCCTCTTATTATTTATTTATTTGTTTGTTTATTTTTGTTGGTTGTGGGGTCTGAACTCTGGGCCTGGGTGCTGTCTCTCAGCTCTTCAGTTCAAGGTTAGCGCTCCACCACTTGAGCCACAGTGTCACTTTCAGCTTTTTCTGCTTATGTGGTGCTGAGGAATCGAACCCAGGACTTCATGCATGCAAGGCAAGCACTTTACCACTTTGCCACCTTCCCAGCCCTCGTCTTATTATTATTATTATTATTATTATTATTTTGGGTCCAGTTGTGGGGCCTGAACTCAGCCTGGGTGCTGTCCCTCAGCCCTTCAGCTCAAAGCTAGCACTCTACCACTTGAGCCACAGCGCCACTTCTGGCGTTTTTTCTTTTTGCTTATGTGGTGCTGAGGAATTGAACCTAGGGCCTCATGCATGCAAGGCAAGCGCTCTACCATTGAGCCACCTTCCCAGCCCCCCCTCGTCTTATTTTTTGACTGAAGAATATGACTTTTTAGTTGGTTTAGGTTAGAAGCTCCTAACTTGGTAAGATCAGAATAATTTATTTCACCATTTTATGATTAACTGGGAATAGGTTGGCTGCTGAATTTAATCTTCTGTATCTAAGTCATAGAATCCTTAATGAAATGAAATTCACGTTCCCATAAATTAAACAAATTACTGTAAATGCCACATACCATAGCTAGAAATTAGTACTTAGAAATTTTAGACTTAAGACTAATACTGTTCCTTCTTTTGAGTCGTCTTTGAAAGTGTCAAAACCAATCCTCTTTTCCTTGTGTGAACAATAGTAGAACAATATAGCAGGCATATTAATAATAAGACATTTTATTTCTTATCCCCCTCTTATCACTTCAGATAGTCAAGTGATTTCTGACCTATAAATGAGCTCGGAAGGAAGAACAAGAAGATAGGAATTATAATCTTTGTATTTTTATTTGTGTTGTAAGAGATCTCTTTTTCATGACTGTATTGGTCTGCTGCTTTCTCAACGTAAAGGTATATATTTGCAGTGATCTCAGAAAAGTTGGCTGTCCTGGTAGCCAGGGCCAAAGATGTATATGAAAAAAATTACGTTAACAGTATGAATAATGTAGTAATAAAGGCATAATTTAAGTAGAGAGATGCATATTTTCTTTTGAGTGAATCAGTAAGCTTCACAGAGAATATGTTTGAGTATCTTTAAAGTCTTGCCCACCTCTATCTCCACACCTATGGGATGTAACCAGAGCCTCACATGTGGTAGGCAAGCACATACCACCGAGTTAGACCTTCAACCCTTAAAAGTCTTGAAGGTGTTAACAAAGAAAGGTCTGGAGGGATTTTGTCACTTGTATGTGAAAGGTTAAGGTGGTTATGAAGGGTATTACATGTAAAGGGAGCAAGGTGCACAAAATAACATGTATGTTCCAGGTAAAGAATAGCAGGTGTCATAGAGGGTGCATGTGGAGTGTTACATGGTGAGGCCACTGTGTTAAACAGAGTCATAGTACACACTAATGGTGTTGCGGCTATTGTGCCATTGGCGATGGAGAGCCATTTTTTAAAAATTGAGGTAACACTTAGAATTTCACTTTAGAAAGATCCCTGAAGGCAAGTTGGAAGTTTGGTAAAAGTGCAGTAGAATTTCAGAAGACTTACTACAATAATTTATGTGAAAATGTGGTAATTCTTGAACCAAGACAATGCATTGAGAGTGTACAATTAGAAGAAAGTTTTGTATAGCGGAATCCAGTTCTCTAAGGGTGATTGGATATGTAGAAACAGGAAAAACCTTTTCTAAGGTTTCTAATATGGGCAGCTAACAAGGTAGGCCATGAGATAGGGTCAGGACTATTGCAAGAAGAACACAGATGTCCACTAGGCAGATAGATAACACAAGTCTAAAACCCAGCAGTGAATTCTGTGGAGGGACATTAATCTTTGGAATTCAGGCGACAGTGAGAGTCATGACTACTTCTTAGATCACATAGAGTGTGTAGAGGGAGAAAGATGATCTCATAGTGGAGTCATGGGGAAGGGTACTTCCTGGGTGGGTGGAGGCAGCAGGGACTCTGTGTGCTGTGTGACACTGAAGGCTGTCATGTCACCACTTGAGATAACTGTAGTTTTCTCTTTCAGGAATGGTAGCACTATTGGCCTTCCAGTCCCACCTATCACAGCCTTAATCACTCCAGGTCCTGTTCGACACTGCCAAATTCCTGAATTGCCTGTGGATGGGAGCCTGCTCTTTGAATTTCTCTTTTTCATCTACCTGTTGGTTGCTCTGTTCATTCAATACATCAACATCTATAAAACTGTTTGGTGGTATCCTTACAATCATCCTGCATCTTGTACTTCACTGGTAAGTCTTCATAGGCCTGTAATTTCTTTCTGTTAGTAGAGAAGAAATTGGTTGAAAAATCTGTGTGTAAGAATAAAACTTCATGATGATTTTGAGGAAATAAAAATGTAAATGAGAATAACATTTCAGAACGGTTTGATATTTAACCTTTAAACTACATTAAATTTGCTGTGTCAAGTGTTAATACGATTACATTCCTGCAACTTTACTTTTTTTGTTGTTGTTGGTCCTGGGGCTTGAACTCTGCCTGGGTGAGCTTTCTGCCACTCTTGAGCTACAGCTCCACTTTTTTTTTGTAGACTGGCTTCGACCCATGATCTTTATGGCTCAGCTTCAGGTATGAGCCACCAGTGCCTGGCTTTTTCTTCTTTTTTGAGACAGTATTCAAGTTCAAGGCTGGCCTTGAACTTGAAATTCTCTCACCCCCTAGGTCACTGGGCATGGTGTAAACTTTTATGATCTTAATGATCAAGTTAGGATAATGGTAGCTTATGTAACAGATACACCTAAAATTGTGCAGTGTTTCTAACATAAAAGTCTAAGGCACTTGACTATTGGTGGGAATTCTCCATGTGGCTACCCTTGAGACTTAGATAGATGAAGATTTCCATCTTCCACATGTAGCCTTCCAAATGGGAAAGAAGAGTGAGTAAAGGGGAATACAAAGGTGACACTCTTGTAGGCCAGGTATCTATCATTTTCATAGCCCCTTCAAACTTTAAAGGAGTCTAGAAAATAGAATTCTTTAGCTAGATGAATTGTTAACGTGAACAAAATTTAGTTACATTAAAAAAAATAAAATGTTGACATGGTAGGGTTCTCTGTTGTCTTTCTCTTTATACTACATAGATGGGATATAAAATATTCATGAAGCTAGTCTGATAATTAGGTAGGTATGCATGATTTTGAAATGGCAGGCTTGGATGAGTGTATATCTCCAAGGCAAAGAATATTATTGTCCTGAGAAATTTGTATGTATTTGGGACTTAGGAAAGATTTGAAAACCTTCCTAGCCCAATGGACATTGAAAGGAAACATGGATCCACATTCCTCAGATAGTATAGGAAGGGAATAATATTTTTATTAGTATTATTGGCTGTTCTAGAATTAAGACTTTTCATCTACTTAATCTCATATGAGAGTATCCATTTCTTCAAGAGTTGAAATGAGTTGGTGCCAAATTATATGTTTGGTTTTTTTTTTAATCTTTTATCTGAAAATAAACCTTTGGGGCTGGAAAGGTGGCTCAGTGCTAGAGTGCTTGCCTTGCATTCATGAAGCCCTGGGTTCAATTTCTCAGTACCACATAAGCAGAAAAAACTGGAAGTGGCACTGTGGCTCAAGTGGTAGAGTGCTAACCTTGAACTGAAAAGCTGAGGGACAGTGCCCAGACCCAGAGTTCAGGCCCCACGACACAACTGCCACCCCTCCTCTAACCCCCCCCCCCAAAAAAAAAAACACCTTATGAGTCTGTTGAGTGGAGGAATTACACACACACACACACACACCCTTACCCTCATCCATCTGTAGCCACACACACATACACACACATATCCATCTGTAGCCAAATTTTTTTTGTGTATGTGTGTGGGGGAACAGGTGGGAAAGGTTAAATTCAGGCAAAGTCCATTGTTCCCAAGGAACAAGTCAGAATCTCTACCAGAATCTTTTTCTTCTCAGATGTGGCAGAAAGTGAGCTAGGAGAGCAGGAACATTGGGTGTCATCTTCACCACTAGTGGAATAATAACCTGGCATATTTGGGGTTCTAGGTACTTTTTTTTTTTTGTTTTGTTTTTGCGTAGGTTGTGGGGCTTGAGGGCCTGCACACTGTCCCTCAGCTCTTCAGCTCAAGGCTAGCACTCTACCACTTAAGCCACAGAGCCACTTCCAGTTTTCCAGTGGTTAATTGGAGATAAGAGTCTCATGGACTTTCCTGCCTAGGTAGCTTTGAACTGTGATCCTCAGATTTCAGCCTCTTGAGTAGCTGGGATTACAGGCATGAGCCACCAGCACCCTGCACATTTTTTTTTTTCCCTAAATATACTGGTCCTAGGGTTCAGACTCAGGGCTTAGGATTGCTTTTCTTCCCTCCCCTCCCCCAAGGCTAGAGCTTTTACCACTTGAACCACAGTTCCACTTCAGGCTTTTTGTTATTTAATTGGAGATGAGTCTCATAGGCTGGCTTTGAACCATGATTCTTAGATCTCAGCCTCTTGAATAGCCAGGATTACAGATTGTAAGCCGCCAGTGCCTGGCAATATTTATTCAATTAGTAGAGAAATTCAATTTTTTCCTTTAAAAGGAACTGTAGAAACCTGCCATCAAAATGAATATCCTAATTTTGTTGGTTCCTAGGATATTGTTACATCTTTATTTTGCTCATTATAACAGTATTAAAGGCAGAACTATAAGAAACTAGATGTCATGTAAGTCATTTATACAATAAGAGGCCACATATATGACATGGCTTCTTTTTTTCTTTTGGTAATGCTAGTTTTAGCTTAGGCATTTGAGCCCATACCTCCAGCCTTATAAAGCACATATAATCTTAAATTAGAAGGAACAAGTGAGGGGCTGGGAAGGTGGCTCAGTGGTAGAGTGCTTGCCTTGCACACATGAGGCCCTGGGTTCGATTCCTCAGCACCACATAAGCAGAAAAAGTTGGAAGTGGTGATGCTCTGTCTCAAGTGGTAGAGTGCTAGCCTTGAGCTGAAGAGCTGAGGGACAGCCCCCAAGCCCCACGACCGACAAAAAAAAAAAAGAAGAAGAAAGAAAGTGAATATAAATGATGTGCCAACTAAGAGTTTTATAGGTAGGTGCTCAAGTCTAAATTTGAATGAAAAGACCACAAAAGTAACTCCTAAAAACCATGCCTCTTGAGTGATCCATTAAATTAGAAACATTGTACATGTGCCAGTTAAGGTAAATTGTTCTTATAATTCTTCAAGTTGTTAAATCCTAGCTGTAATCTTTTGTTTTTAGTGTAGCAAAGTTTCACAAAAGGAAAAAACTATATTCCATATAGTTTGAAATAATACTTGAAAAGTAAATTTGTCTTGAAAGGCCAAGTAGAAGGTGAGCACTCTTTTCTGAAGCTCTCATGATCTGTGGTCTGTAAGGGTGAGCTGATTGCAGTTATTCTTACTAGCATGTGTTAATGGTACAAAGGAGTTTCATGGTGGGTCCATTGTGCAAGAAGGTCTTTTGAAGAACAAACCTCTGTTTATAATTTCAGCTAGATGGGTACACATGGTATTTCTTTCTGAAGCAGTTCTTTGTTTCTCTTATAGAATTTTCATCTCATTGATTATCACCTGGCAGCATTCATCACAGTGATGCTTGCGAGGAGGCTTGTATGGGCCCTCATCTCCGAGGTATAACAGCTCATTCACTATGTTCTGTCACTTGGAGCTACATTGACTTGCTAGCATGTGTTCACACTGAACATGTGAATTGTCCAAATATAATTTAAATACAACTGTAAGTTGACTTCTTTATTAACCCCTGTGTGAGTTGTGCCAATATATTTAAGAAAGGCTTTCCTACAATATATTGAAAATTAAAATGTGAAATAACTCAAGTGTTAGAAATCTCATTTGTAGGTTAGGATCTTGTTTTCAATTCCTAGACTTTATTTTTTGTATTATTTTTACTTTAATTCTAGTAAAAACAAAAAACCCAAACGAACAGGATGCATTTCAGGTAACTCCTAATCTCAAGAGTTAACTGTACACCCATGGTTGAATCTAAAATATTCTGTTTCAGGTAATGCTTACTTGAAATAGTTTATAAACCATTTATAAAATTTGCTAATAAACAGTTGCTTGACTTTATTAAAACTTGGATTTTTAGCAAGGTACTTATAGCTCACGCCTGTAATCCTAACTACTCTGGAGGCTGGGATTCAAGAGATCACTGTTTGAAGCTAGTCTGGATAGAAAAAAGTCCATGAGATTTCCCTCCCCAAAATAACCAGCAAAAAACTGGGCTGGGAACATGGTTTAAGTATGGAGCACTGCCCAAGCAAGTTCAAACTCTAGTACCAACTTGACAAAAAACTTAGAACTTTTAAAAGATAATGGTAAAATTTGCATAGGATTAAACTGAAATTTAGTATTTAAGATAACCAGGCAAAAGAGGAAGGAATAAGAGCATTGAATTTTTTGGGGGGGGGGAGGGGAGTTAATGTTGAAATTTGAGGACAGGGCCTCACACTTGCTAGACTGGTGCTCTACTACTTGAGCCTAGCTCCCTAACCCTTTATAACTTTAGTTATTATCAGCTAGAATCTCACATCTTGTCCAAGGCTGACCTCAGATGATAGTACTACCTATGGCCCTATGCATAGCTGACATTATAGTTATGAATTACCATGGTTGGATTATTGGTTGAGATGAAATCTTGGTGGGGCTGGCCTTGAACCTTGATCCTTTTGATGATTTCTCCTTCTGAGTAGCCTGAAATACATGCATGAGCCACAGTACCTGGCCTTAAACATCTTTTAAAAATTGTTATTGATAGAGTTGGTTTTTGCTATCATTTTTTTGTATATTTATAAACTCTACTAAGTTTCATAGGTTTTATCTTCTAGCCCATAAGTACAAAAAAGATATTAAGTAGAGTGGCTAATAATTGTAGTCTTGGAACTTATATTCCAGTGTAAAATTTTAAATGAACAGTTGGTGTAATCACAACTGAGTCAGTTTTTCAGTTTTAGAACATACACAGTCTATGTGAGAGCTCTGTAATTTTCAGGAAATGGATTTCTGCAAGCACAGAGTAATTGAAGAAGAGCAGTCATGATCTGAAAGCCACTTGACTGACATGAAAGACAATGGTAGTAAGATTGTTTCTCACAGTGGAAAAGGCTGTAATCTTTCCTACAGGTTTGGTATTTGGGATTTAAATGAAGAAAATAAGGCTTACTTTTAGGTATATTGAGAAAGAACTTTAAAGGAACTTGGAGTTTTATTTACATTCCTTAAGATAGGCAGGGAAAAACTTGAAGCTCTTTATTGCTTCTCTTACTAACTTCCTAATAATAGTTTAGTAGCGTTTGTACAACCTTAATTGGAGAGCACATTACTGTTTTCAAAGAAGCTGTAATTCTTATTAGGAACAGAATGTTTAAGCTAACTTGAAACGGATTTTTGTGTATGTGCATGTATATCCATATGTACCATTAACAGGGCTTGAATTCAGGATCTTATATTCTTGCTGAGCTTGCTTGCTCCTGTCTAGTGCTCTACCACTTGAACTACTTCTCTAGTCTAGCATTTTACTGGTTAATTGAGAGTCTTGCAAATTTTGTACCCAGGCTTCAAACTTCAATCCTCCAGTTTTAGCCTCCTAAGTATCTAGGATTACAGATGTGAGCAACTGACGCCTGGCTAAATTTAAACCGATTTTTAGAGACTAATCTGTACCTTCATCATCAGTAAGGGAATGTTAAATAATTGGCATATATCTACATAATGGATTAAGCATTATGCAATAGTATTACAGCCATAGAAAGATCAGAGAGTGTTTATGTGCTACATGAAGAAAGCAGAGTGCTTTTTAAAATAGTGTTTATGTCAAGGCAGATAGAGGAAACAAACTGTTAACCTGATTTTGTATAAATAAGAGATTATTGGGTGCTGGACAAGACCAGCAGAAGGGAAGCTTTCTACTCTGTCACTCTATATATTTTGTATTTTGAGTTGTAGCATTGTATGAGGTTTTCAAAGACTAAGAACTGTATTGCTACTTAAAAAAAATAAGTTAGATAAATTCATCACGAGTCATTTTTTCCTTCCATTAAAATATTTGTCTTAGCCGGGGGCCAGAGGCTCACGCCTGTACTCCTAGCTACTCAGGAGGTTGAGATCTGAGGATTGCCCAGCCTGGGCAGGAAACTCTGTGAGACTCGTATCTCCAATAAACCACTAGAAAACTGGAAGTGGCGCTGTTGCTCACGCAGTAGAGCATTCACCTTGAGCTGAAGAGCGCAGGGACAGCGCCAAAGCTGAGTTCAAGCCCCACAACTGACAAAAAAAAAAAAAGTCTTTTCCCCCCTCATATCACAGAAAGGATTCCTAACCCTGAGAAATACCATTCACCTAGGTAGACTATTTTTTTTTTTTTTTTTGGGTCCATTCGTGGGGTCTGAACTCTGGGCCTGTCTGAACACTGTCCCTCAGCTCTTCAGCTTAAGGCTAGCGCTCTACCACTTGAGCTATAGCACCACTTCGGGCTTTTTTTCTTATGTGGTGCTGGGGAATCGAACCCAGGGCCTCATGCATGGAAGGCAAGCGCTTTACCACTGAGCCATCTTCCCAGCCCCTAGGTAGACTATTTTTAATCACCTACAGGCTAACATTACTCCTTTAATTGCTCCCAAGACCAAAAATAAATTTAGCTGTTCTTTTACCAACTTGAAGCAACTATGTTTTTTCTCTTTGTGGCCAGGCATGGTGGTGCATGCCTTTAATCATAGCATTTAGGAGGCTGAGGCAAAAAGATCACAAGTTCCGATAGTCCTGAACTTTTCCTTGTGTTTATTAGAAAACAAACACACAAAAAAACTATTTTTCAAAAAATTGGTTTTGAAAACACAATTTGGTGTATCTTCTTTCCTTCTAATCTTTATATTCATATAAAGCTTCTTACATGTATTTTGGTGTGTTAGGGAATTTCTGTATTGTCATAATAACATAGTGTCATGGATAGTTTTATATTCCTCACCTGACTAGCATTTGTTTATCATTCAGCTCTCAGCTAAATACCACTCACCCAATCCCCCCCTGTACTGGATTTTTTTTTGGGGGGGATGGGGAGGGAGCTTGAACTCTGGGGCCTGGGCACTGTCTCTCAGCTCTTCAGCTCAAGGCTAGCACTCTACCACTTGAGCCACAGCTCCACTTCTAGCTTTTTCTGCTTATGTGGTGCTGAGGAATCAAACCCAGGGCCTCATGCATGCAAGGCAAGCACTCTACCACTGAGCCGCCTTCCCAGCCCTCTGTCCTAGATTTTGAACTCAGCTTTGTGCTTATTTGGCTTGTCTGCTCAGCCTGATGCTCTAACACTTGAGCCATGCCTCCAAGTCTAGCCTTTGCTGGTTATTTTGGAAAGGGAGTTTCATGGGCTTTTCTGCCTAGGCTAGCTTTAAACTTCAATCCTAAGATACTGTAGCCTCCTGAGTAGCCTGAATAGCTTGGATTAAAGACATTGGCTGCTCATACCTGCCTTTAAAAAATCCCTTCCCTAAAGGAAGCTTCTCTAGGTTAATGTCTTCTAGTACATTATTCTTTTCCTGTAATATTAATGAAAATGTGATTGTGGAATTTTTTTTTTTCTGGGGCTTTGAACTCAGGGCCTCATGCTTGGTTTTTGCACCCTTTCTCACAGCTGGCACTGTGTCACTTGAACCTCATGTCCACTGAGCTTTTTGCTGACTGTTTGGAGATAAGTACTGGATTTGCCTGCCAGCCTGGCTCCAAACCTTGATTTTATCTCTCAGTCTCCTAAGGAGCTAAGATTATAGATGAAGTCAGTAGAGTTTGGTGACTGTTGAATTTTGTTTATTTGTTTACTTATTTATCTTTATCAGTCATGGGGCTTGAACTCTGGGCCTAGGCGCTGTCCCTCAGTTCTTCAGCTCAGGGCAAGTGCTTACCACTTGAGCTACAGTACCCACTTCCAGCTTCTTCTGTTTCTGTGGTGCTGAGGAATCAGACCCAGGGCCTCATGTGTGCAAGGCAAACACTCTATCACTGAGCTACCTTCCCAGCCTCTAATATTTGTTTTTCTTGACTGGGCATCTTCATAAAGACCTAGTCTTCTTTAATTAATATATTTAGTTATTTTTAGCCACCATTAAGTCTCTAGGACCCGGTATAGGATCTGTTGCATGATAGTGGTTACAAGCTTGCATTTTGGAATCAGGCAAAATTAATGAGTAAATCCAAATTTTCTTGCCCTGGTAACATAGGGCAGAACAGCCTTATTTCTAAACTGAAATTCTGATGAAGGCATTAAGGCCCAGCAGCACTTGGCATGTTAGCCAGTGATATGGAGCCATTTGTCCTGTTTTGGCTAAATATAGCCTGCCCCCTCTCCATTGTTGCAATCTAAGCCATCATCCTGGTGTGCATTTGACAGCTACTTTGCATTTGTAAGTAACCATGTAGTATATATACCTACACAGTGCTAATGTCATTTAACCTCAAGATAAACCAAATGGACATTGAGAAATATGTCACTAGTGACTTCTTCATGTATGAATGGCATGGAGGGTATTCATACATGCACCATTCCACATACCTCTGATGTAATCAAGAGATGCTGTAAGCACAAGATGTATGAATATGGATACTTCCCCAGTTAACATAGTAGCATACTGTTTCATGAGAAACTTTTAAAGTAGGAGTATACCTTAATGGTAAAAGAGCTGGTAAATATACTAAATGCATAATATATGTAATTTCACTAGTTTGTCATATTTTAGTATGATGTATTACACATAGTTATGTGGGCTGTGCTCTTACACAACTGAAGTATAGGCATTTGGTTTACATTGGGCTCCATAAACACATGGGTAAAGATGTATTCTACTATAACATGGTAGCTAATCTGAGGGTCCTAGGTTATAGGATTTTCTTTTCACTGTTCTAATGAGACCATAAGAAGTCCATTTAATCTTTTTTTTTTTTTTTTTTTTTTGAGATAAGAGTATTACTATATTGCTCCATCTGGTCCCGAATCTCACGGCTCACGTGATACTTCTGCTTCAGCCTCTCAAGTAGCTGGGATCACATAGGCTTCAGCACCCAGATCTTCCTTTAATTTTGTGGGACCATCACAATATATGCAATTCACTAGCTGAAACATCACATAGACCATTACAGTAGTATATGTTGTATGTATTCTCAATGCTTTATAGTGTGTTCCACAAATGTAGAAATGGTTACATGTGGGACTTGACAAGGACCCTGATGTGTACTGGTGACTGCAGATAATTTTTACCCTTTTTCTAGCTCTAACTCTGCTGTTGTAGAAGTTAAGGGATCTCTGTGTTTTGGAAAGTTTGTCTTTCCTAGAGCATGTTGGAAAAGAAGCAGTTTAAAGCTTCAAGTTTTGACTAGTATGTTTTCTTACTCTATGCACCCAGTTTTAAAGATGTAAGATTGAAGACTATTTGAACAGCTGTGATAGAATTGAAAGTGCTTTGTATTATTTCCGTGTGTGTAGATCTTTATTTATATAGGGCTCTGTCAAGGAATATGGGTTATTTTGTGAAGCTTATTAAGCATTAACTCAGCATATAGTTTAGAGGTGAGGATTCAAAGGAAAACAAATAGTTGTTGCTCCTGAGGTTCTTTGAGTATGGTCATAAGAAACACAAATTAATAGCATTCCTTTATGTACATTAAAAATCACAGGGAGATTGTTAAAGTACACATTCCTTTACTCAAAATTTTATTCCTCCTTCCTGGGCAAGGAAATTAAGAGATTTATGTGTTTAATCAGCAGCCCAAATGATTTTGATGACTAGGTATGGGCCATGTTTGAGAAGCCCTAGTGTAAACACATTGAAAATAAGCTTAAGAATTTAAAGGTCTGTATGAAGGACTGGGATACAAGGAAGAAATGACCAATTGCCTAGAGAGGTCTGGATTTTCAATCATTAGGAAGATAAAAGAGTTAAGCAGTCCCTTCCTCTCCTCCCTGCCTCTTCTTCTGCCTCCCTTCTTCTGCCCCTCTTTCTCTTCCTGTCTTCTTAATAGCCCGAGATGACCTCAGACACAACTCTCCAACCTCAGCCTTCTAGCTAGCATTATAGCTGTGTATCAGCATACCAGCCCCTGCCAATATTTTAGGCAGTTTAGCTTCCACTAAACCTACTTGAGCCGAATTGCTTTTGAATAAGATCATTTACAAAATGTTCTTTTTGGTGCTTCCAAACTTTCAGGCCACTAAGGCAGGTGCAGCTTCTATGGTTCACTACATGGTTCTGATATCGGCTCGCTTGGTGCTACTTACTTTGTGTGGATGGGTGCTTTGTTGGACCCTCGTCAATCTCTTTCGAAGTCATTCAGTCCTCAATCTCCTCTTCCTTGGCTATCCGTGAGTACTCCAGTTTTACATTTTATTAGTAGAACTTGTTTGCAAATTGTACTATAAAAGAGGGGAAAATGAGAATCTTCAAATATAAACTGAGTTCAAGAAATTAGAAAATTTTTGGGTATATAACTTGCTCTCTAAGCTGACTGCCTAAATCAAGACTGACCTTGAGAAAACGGAAGTTGCATGGCTGTGCTACCAGTGAGAATATTTTAGTCAGCTCTTTTCACCAAGTAAAGATGTCTAAGAGGTTTACTCAAAATGGCTTGTGACGTTTTCTCAGTTTAATTTAGATAAAGAAGCTTGTTTATCCTTAGAGGTTCTCCACACCCCACACAACAAAATAAGCATGTAATTTAAACGAATTATAGGTTTAAATATATTTAAGGCAAAGTCTTTACTTTTTGAAACTTGTAAAATCTTTTATATAAACTTTAACAATTGATTTTTTTTTCTTTCTGCCCCTCAGTCCTATCCATCTTTGTCTGTCTTTGTTATTTCCCCTTCATTTTCAGATAGGGTGAGTTAGGATTATCTGTGTGGCTTCTAAACCTACCTTGAATCTGGACACTGCTTTCCATACTTCCTACATTATACTCTAAATCTCTATCTATTCATAGGCTAGTCTGTTTCATTGTAGCTAGAATGATTTTCAAAATGCAAATTTTAATTGTGTTACTAACAGCCCTCCACTTTCTTTGGCCATATTAGGGTCTGATGCTTGTTAGTTGTATTGCTTTGGAGCAATACAGTGGTTTGAATTCAGGGGCTCAACACTCATTAACTGGTGCTTTACCACTTGAGCCACATCTCCAGCTTTGATTTAACTGGTCATGCTTCCTCCTCATGCATGCAACTGAGCCTTGACCCACCTACTTTAGGCTCTCTGTTGTTGTTGGGATACCAGGCACATAGTACCTCTTCCAGCTTCCCTATGTGTACATGGAGTCCCCTGGACTTTGATGCCTGGGCTGGCCTGGAACTGGGATCTTTCTAAACTCAGCCTTCCATGTAGCTTGGAAAGAAGGCATGTGCCACCACACCATGAATGTGTTAAGAACGGGTCTTGTGCTCTTTTCTGTCCTTGCTGGCCTTAAACCAAGATCTTCCTATTGTCAGTTTCCCAAGTAGCTAAGATTAAAGGTGCAAGCCACTGGAGTCAAGATGCTTTAGTTATTTTATTTATTTATTTGTTTTTGTTGGTTGTGGGGCTTGAACTCTGGGCTTGAGTGCTGTCCCTCAGCTCTTGAGCTCAAGGTGAGCGCTCTACCACTTGAGCTATAGCACCACTTCTGGTTTTCTGGTGGTTTATTGGAGATAAGAGTTTCATGGAGTTTCCTGCCCCAGCTGGCTTTGAACCATGATCCTCAGATCTTAGCTTCCTGAGTAGCTAGGATTACAGGTGTGAGCCACTGGTGCCTGGCTGGTTTTGTTTTGTTTTTGTTTTTGTTTTTTTCAGATAAGGTCCTGCATTTTTTTCTTGGGGCTGACATTGGATTGCATTTCTCTTATATTTCCCACAAAGCTGGGATTACAGTCATGAGCCACCATGTTTTCATTTGTTTGTTGCAGTGGGAGACCTCACTAACTTTTTGCCTAGGTTGACCTCAAATTATAATTCTCATCTCTGCCTCCCAAGTAGCTACCCCTTTCCTTATATAGCCTACGGTAGTCTTAGGACCATATACTATTGTATCTTGTGTTTTATTTTACCTTCTATCTGGTGTCACAATACCCCACAAAATCATACTAGCCTATTATATGTGTTTATTGTGCATGTGTTTGAGTTGGCTGGAAATCAAGAGGCCTTCTTGATATTAGCTGAGTTTGGCCACATACCTGGGACTATTGGGCCATCATTTCAGGCAGCTGGAATAACTTAGTTCTCCATCCCAGCAAACTAGCCTAGGTACATGTACAGGAAACTGGTAGAACATTGAGAGAGTAAGCCTCAGTGTCCAGGAGCATCTCAAGCTGCTGCTGTCCCGTTTCCTGACAGCTCATGGGGCCAGAACACAAGTATACTGTTGAGCTCGGCATGTTGATAGGACAGGTTACCTACACAATGTACATGACTCTTGCCTCACATTCAATTTGTGAGACACAAGTCAGCTTGTGTCTCAGCAGTGTTGAACTTCTTGCAGCCTTCTCTAGTTGTCAGTTTTGCGTGGGTGAGTTTTTGTGCCTGAGGCTTGTACTTACTCTTCTCTCCTCCTAAGGATGCAGTCACAGTGGATCCTGGAGCTTATCACTAACCATACACTTATTAACAAGCTCAGCTTTTCCCCTCTATAGATAACTATGAACACATGTCACTTGGTAGTTTTTTTTTTTTTTTAATATTTTTTTCTTTTAGTTTTTTTTTGGTTCCGTTTGTGGGGCCTGAACTCTGGGCCTGGATGCTGTCCCTCAGCTCGTTAGCTCAAGGCTAGCGTTCTACCACTTGAGCCACAGAGCCACTTCCAGCTTTTTTCTTTTTGTTTATGTGGTGCTGAGGAATTGAACCCAGGGCCTCATGCATGCAAGGCAAGTGCTCTACCACTGCGCCACCTTCCCAGCCCTCTTTTAGTTTTTTTTATCTGAATTTTTATCAGTGAAGTAATTGTTTTCTTTTTTTTTTTTTTTTGGTCCAGTTGTGGGGCCTGAACTCTGGGCCTGAGCACTGTCCCTCAGCTCTTCAGCTCAAGGCCAGTGCTCTACCACTTGAGCCACAGCGCCACTTCCGGCTTTTTTCTTTTTGCTTATGTGGTGCTGAGGAATCGAACCCAGGGCCTCAGGCATGCAAGGCAAGCGCTCTACCACTGAGCCAACTTCCCAGCCCCCTGTAACTGTTTTCTTTACATAGGTGACAAAGTAGAAGCTGCCTAATGATGACTTGAAGTATTAAAGTGTTTAAGATAATAACAGTTGTAGTAACTATAAGAAGTTTTCAAGAGACCTGGGGGTACATCCTAGTGTTAGAATGTGTTTGGCATATACTTAACATTTTCATACACTTTTTTTTTTTTTTTTTTTTTGCCAGTACTGGGGCTTGAACTCAGGGCTTAGGCGCTATCCCTAAGCCTCTTTGTGCTCAAAGCTAGCACTCTTATCACTTGAGCCACAGTGCCACTTCCAGTTTTCTGGTGGTTTATTGAGTTAAGAGTCTCATGGACTTTCCTGCCCGGGCTGGCTTTGAACTGCTGGCTTTGAACCACAATACACAGATCTCAGCTTCCTAAGTAGCTAGGATTATAGGTGTGAGCAACTGATGCCTGGCTCTTAACACATGTAAAGCCCATGGCTTCAACCCTAGCACCAAAATGAAGCTATCAAAGTTCTCAAAATATTCAGGTTTTTTGTTTGTTTGTTTGTTTGTTTTGAGGGGGAGTGGGAGGTGGTACTGGTCAGGATTTCAAACTTGGTAGGCTGGTGGGATACACCTGAGCCATAGCTTCAGCCCTGTTTTTCCCTGGTTATTTTTTAGGATGAGGTCTCACTTTGTATCCAGGCATATTTCTGGTCCTTCAACTTCTTGTCATTGCTAGAATCACAGGTGCAAACCACTGCATCGATCTTCTCTTCTATGGAGATAGGATCTTAGTAGTTTTTCTCTTTGCATTGGCCTGGGCCTTGTAATCTATCCATTCTCAGCCTCCCATATACCTTGCAATGACAGCTATATACCAGAATCCAGCTAGAGGTTAAGAAGTGGTCTAATTTTTTTTTTTTTTTGTCAGTTGTGGGGCTTGAACTCTGGGCCTGAGCGCTGTCCTTTAGCTCTTCAGCTCAAGGTGAGCGCTCTACCACTTGAGCCACAGGGCCACTTCTGGCTTTCTGGTGGTTTATTGGATATAAGAATCTCACAGACTTTTCTACCTGGGTTGGCATTGAACCACAATCCTCAGATCTCAGCTACTGAGTAGTTAGGATTATAGGCATGAGTGTCTCACTTTTCTGCCCAGGCTGGCCTCTAACGTTGATCCTCTGTTCTGTTTCCCAAGTAGCTAGTATTATAGGTATAGTTATTTAAACAAGTAACTAATATTATTGGTACAATTCTTTAATAAAGTAATTTTGCTTAAAGAAATTTATTGTTCTTCTATAACTTTTTTTTAGGGGGTGATATTGAGATTTGAATTCAGGGCCTTGTACTTGTTAGACAGATGCTCTATTGTTAAATTGTGCCTTCAGCCCAAATACTTGGAGAAATTTATTTCATTTGTCAAATATTTTTTGAGAGCCTTTTCTGCCCTGGTTGTGGCCCTAGTAAATAACTGAAATCTCTGCTTTGTAGAGCATAAGCTGAAATGAGGGGAACATAGTCCAAGAAAATAGTATCCCTCCCTACCTCTTACCCTCACTCCCACCCCCAGTCAAAACTGATTAAAAAAAAAATAGTGCTAAAATCTGGAGAGAAATAGCCAGGACAAAGGTGAAGTAGTGTGGAAGCAGAGGCACGTACCCCTCATTAAGGAGATAGTAGAGGAAGAGGGGAAGCCATGTGAAAGTTAGCTGTCAAAGCCATGTGATACACAGAAGAAGTGTGCTAAGGAAATCCTTGTTGTGGTGGTGTTTATGCTAGTGGAAATAGCAGCCTGTTTCTAACAAGAGGGTACATTGATGTCCATCTATCTAACAGTCATTTAATATCTTTAAAGTTTGTCATGTTTTTTGCATGCATGAAAATAGAACAGCGGAACCTGTTGAAATTGTTTTTAGTCAGGAGAGTGAATGGGGTGGTAGATAGTGATGGAGGGAGAATGTTCATTGAGATGCATTGTTTATATGTGTAGAAATGTCATAAGGGAGCCTAAGAAATGCTAATGAAAAATAGTCACAGGACAATATTTAAACATGAGAAAGTACACACAAAATTAAAATAACAGAATACTAATCAGTTTAAATATGAGTTTAAATACATAATGAAAGTGTACGTCTAAAGTTTACACTTTAGAAAAATGTTTATCCAGTATTTTAATAAAGTGATGATTTGTAGGTGGTCTCTATTGTAATTTTGTGTTGTTTCCTATTGTCCAGTCAGTGCATATAGCTTTTGTGGAAAGAATTTCTCATCAGCAAAGTCCCCTTAGGTTATATTGACGCTGGTGGATCTTGATGGTGGTACCAGATGTGCTCATAAGTATGTCTGGTCTCATTTTCATGCTTGCCCTGTTTTACAGGTTTGGTGTCTATGTTCCTCTCTCCTGTTTCCACCAAGACAGCAGAGCTCATCTTCTTCTCACAGACTACATGGTTCAACACCAGGCTGTAGAGGAAAGTGCCTCTACTGTGGGCGGTTTGGCCAAATCCAAGGACTTCCTTTCCTTATTGCTGGAGTCTCTAAAGGAACAGTTCAATAACACCACTCCCATCCCCACCCACAGCTGCCCTCTTTCTCCAGACCTCATACGTAATGAAGTGGAATGTTTGAAAGCAGATTTCAACCATAGAATCAAGGAAGTTCTCTTCAACTCCCTCTTCAGTGCCTACTATGTTGCATTTCTCCCCCTGTGTTTTGTGAAGGTGAGCAATTATCTTGTCTTACATGCTCCCTGGATTTGTGTTTAAATTACATAAACTGGGTATTTCTTGTTTAATCCCCCTTTTCTCTGTCTCCCCTTTGGCAGCCTGGATGGTGGAGTTCGGCTGCATCTGGAGTGCACTAGTACCGCTCCTGGTTGGCGGATAGGTATTTCCATATATGTGATGCACCCGTGGTAGTCCCCTTTTTCTTTCTTTTAATTTACTTCTTTTTTTTTAAATTTTATTTTGTTTTTTAGTTTCCGGGGAGAATAAGAATTCTTCTTACAGTACAGTTGTTACGTAGAAACCTAAGGGAACCAAGGTTTCAATAAAATTCAGCCTTCTGTGATTGGTATCAACAGGATTATCAGAAGTTTCCTTGAGTTGAATCTAACCTTTAAACTTCAATTTATTTCAATAGACAAGAAAAGTGGTCTGGATGTCACTTGGCCCAGAATCTTGGGGCCATTTTAGTGTCCTTCCTCCACCCATTCAGAAGCACTTCTGCAGCCGGAGTGGTCCTTGAGAAGGACTCAGTTCTTCTAGGAAGGAAACACTTAAAAATACTATCACCTCTCCCTCCCAGTCCTAACTCATACAGCCAGAAAGTCAGGTTGCAGGACTTTGGAGGACTCTGATCTTGAACTTTCTGCACGGACAGCAGGACAACCTGCATGTTGACTCAGTGTGGCATTTGTCTGCAGGGCATATGTACACGCAACCCATCCCTGCCTCTTCACCACCAGTGCATGATTCATTCTCTCTCTTTTGATCTTTTCCAGAGTACTCAGTACTATGACATGCGCTGGTCATGTGAGCATCTCATCATGGTGTGGATCAATGCTTTTGTCATGCTCACTACACAACTGCTGCCATCCAAATACTGTGATTTGTTACATAAATCAGCTGCTCACCTGGGCAAGTGGCAGAAGCTAGAACATGGGTCCTACAGCAATGCGCCCCAGCACATGTGAGTAGTTACAGGGTAAATCCATGTAACACTTTTCTACATGCTGTGATCATGTTGATTTGCTTTGTGTCATTCTTATTCTTGGCTTTGAACATTTAGTTTTTGTTTACATGGATGCTATTATCACGCTAAACCAAATATAGGGCCATTAACTCATTTCCACCACCATCCCCCCGACCCCGTCTTAAATATGTCTTACCTTTCAGCTGCCTAGTCACTTTACCAGAGTATAATTTGGGTCCCAAGCTGTACTTCAGAGTTCTGTTCAGTCTGAATCCTTTGCCCAAATTTAGAGTCATGATGTATTTTAAATTCTTTTTATAAGACTTTGATTGGTCCTTCCACCTTCATTGCCACAGCTAAGTAGTTGCTAGCTACACATCTCACACTTAAAACAGCTGGAATTGCTTTTCTCATCTGTTTTTAATACATGCAGATTTGGTCTATTGTTTTTCCTTTCTGTAATTTTTTTCTTTTTATTCCACCTAATCTCTCTACGATTTCCCTGCTTCTCCTATACTTAAATGGCTGTGAGTTCTCAAGTATTTCTTTCACCTGCCCTTTTCAGTCATTTCTCTGCATGGCCTCTTTCATACAAAACAGCTAACTTTAGAACAACCTTTTGTTCTCTCACTTCTGAGCCCATCATCATACCTTTCAGACCTGGACCATCTTCATCTTCCTCCCTTTTATTATTTGAACATTTCACATATTTCATTCCCTACCAGTTTTTTGCCTAATTAAATGGGACAGATTGAGGTGACCTCCCTTTCCCTCTCCCCCTCCGAGTTCTCCCTTCAATTATCTGCCTTGATGTCTGATACAGATTAGCACAGGCCTTCAAGCCCAGGAACTGAAAGAGATTGGGCCAGGCTGAAAAGAAACCCGACTGTGGGCAAAGGACAGATTTCAATAAAAATTGAAAATACAATCCACAGTACTAGTACTGTACATCTTCAGGCTACTGATGGCACATGGCCATGAGGTGTATCATCACTTTAACGCTGGTAAGTGTGAGCAAGGCCGGTGGAACACTTTCTGAACTGGGAAAGCTTCAGGGTGCTAGAATAATTTTTTTTTTTAACATATCTAAACTGCTGTCCCAGTTCTTACCTTAGGAACTAACCTTTTCCAAAATCAGGAAGAGAAGAATTAACTTAGATTTTTTTTTTTTAAAGCTTAACCTGAAGATCCCTATCCCCACCCCAACTCCATTACATTGATGCTGGAAAGAATGAAGCTTTTTCTTCCCTAACTTCTTTCCCCTAGAGAAACCTCTGTAAAAATAAACCAAGAAAGCGGTAAAGAGAAAAGTGTGTGTCACTACCTCGTACGTCTCTGTGTTCTACTGTGTAGCTTCTCACATCTGTGAGGCAGTTGAATTATGTGATAAGCAAACTGGTTCTCTGTAGCTTTTGGGATATAATTCTGCAGTAAGTGTCATGCTAGTGTGACAGTATGTTGATTCTCCTCTGCTCCTATTGCCATCAGCTTTCTCTTCTTATTTGTTCCCTATCACTCCCACAGTAGACTGCTCACTTGGGATGGAGATGACGGCACAGTTGCTTACACTATGTACTTTGGCCCATAGATGCCTTACTGCAATGTTTATCTGCTCATTCTCCTAAGCCTCTTAAGTCCCTCAACACTGAGTAATGGTATCACTTAACAGGCACTATGTGTTCCATAGCAACGAAGTTATCATAACAACTCCTTTCTAACTCCTTCCAGTTTGACCATGGAATTACTGTACTTTCAGAATTCAGGCACATGAAGCCTCGAATATTCAGTCTCTTCTGTACAAATACAATTGGCCTTGCCAGACTAACTATCTTAGCTGTTAATTGTCAATATGCTAACATTGCATTTCTTTCTCTCTTAGTTGGTCACAAAATACAATATGGCCTCAAGGGGTGCTGGTGCGGCACAGCAGATGTTTATATAGAGCCATGGGGCCTTACAACGTGGCAGTGCCTTCAGACGTATCCCATGCCCGCTTTTATGCAAGTACCACTTACTTGTTTTCAAACATAGCTCAGCGCTAAATGTTAGGTTACTCTTTGTGTAAGCTCCTAGCAACATGTAACACGTACTATGAAGTCAGCACATGTAATATAATTATTAATGGAATAGTGGACCATATGCTTTGGGAATGTCTTTTGAAAGGGAGTTTGAAGACTATGTGTCATTCCAGTTTTAATAGTGTGCTTGGATTTATTGTATTTAGTATTGCTTGAAACTGGGAAACTTGTTAAGACTTCTTTTTTTCATCTTAAAATTTGATTCTGTTAACACTTTGGCTTAATGATGCCCTTAAGATATAGTGTACCTGTCTTTATTATTTTTTTTAATGTTTTATTTTTTTGTGCTTGAACTCAGGGCCTGGGTGCTATCTAGCCTGAGCTTAGTTTTGCTCAAGGCTAGTCACTTTGTCACTTTGAGCCACAGTGTATCATTTCCAGCTTTTTGGTAGTTAACCAGAAAAATGAGTCTCACAGACTTTGTTGCCCAGGCTGGCTTTGAACCATGATCCTCAGATCTCAGCCTCCTTAGTAGCCAGGATCACAGGAGTAAGCCACTGACGCCTGGCATATTTGTCTATTTTTAAGTGTTGTTTAATACAGTAATAATGTGATGTCTTACATTTTTGGAATTAGTCACATATTATCCTTTTAAAGCTTCCAGTTTGGAAGTTTGATATGTTTTGTGACTTTTAACTTTTACTTGGATTTGAGAGAAAAACCTTAAAAATTAACTCCAGTTCTATACTATTTTAACTTGTGCTTTGGATCATGTTCTATTTCATTTTTCAGTTTCTAGAAATTCTGGCCATTAGTGGCAGAGTATTTATAAAAAGGAAGGTCATCTGACTGGCCAATGAGAATGAGGAACACCAGGCATATGCAAGAGACATTTCTTAGTAAAAATGTCCATTGTTCAGTACAGTTCCTTCGAATGGCAATCACATTCTAAAATAGAACTAGAAATCCTTTTTGGACATACTTCTATCTCTTTCTCCCTCTGTGCCATCAAGTTCCTTGTAACAGTACGTGGACTCTTTGGTTCTGCAGGTACTTACTTCAACGGACTCCTCAGCTTTATTCTAGGAACTTGCATCAGAGCAGTATACTTGTAATCAGGCTTGCAAAGTCAGAGCGAATGGGAGCTTGAGAAAGGAGCATGGGGAGAGCTCTTCAGTGCTTGTTCAAGGGGAGCATCTTAACATTTGAGCCACAGTACCAATCCCAGTTTTCTGGTGGTTAATTGGAAGTAAGAGTCTCATGGACTTTACTGCCTGGGCTGGCTTTGAGATCCTCAGATCTCAGCCTCCTGAGTAGCTAGGATGACAGGTATGAGTCACCGATGCCTGGCAAGTGAAAACTTTTTGAGTAAGGAGTCTATGCCAATTCCTCCTCAAGGGCTGGGAAGGTGGCTCAGTGATAGAGTGCTTGCCTCTTCATGCCCTGGGTTTGATTCTTCAGTACCACATAAGCTGGAAATGGTGCTGTGGCTCAAGAGCACTTACCTTGAGCTGAAGAGCTGCAAGACAGCACCCAGACCCAGAGTTCAGGCCCACAACGGACAAAAAAACCAAAAACAACCCTAAACTCAGTTCCTCTTCAACTCCATGCAATTGCCTTAGATAAGTGGGCTCATGTCAGAACTCCATAAGTATTTGGTTTCTCCACAGGTTTATCTAACTCAGTTGGCAGGATTTTCTAAGTCATTACTAGCTTCTTCCCCTTAACCTCTTTAGTAGCTTCTACCCCTTAACCTGTACTAGCCAGGTATTTTATTATAACTTTTCCTTTTCTACTGTTAACTGGTATCTGCAGAAAGATGAGACAAGTAACTGGTGATTTTAACTGACCAAATAGTTTTACCAGTGGTTCTCAAAGTGGTTCTTGGACCCATTTGTGTGTAAATTATCTAGTGGAGTCTTTTAACCATTGATGTAGGTCCCTCTCCCAGGGTTTTGAGTCCAAATCTGGAGGATCCTGGGAATTTTGTAGCATTTGCATATTTGGAAATGATCCTTTGGCAGATTGAATGAAGCTTGGGAACATTTATTTACAATGTTCCTGTTTACCAGTAGTAGTTATTAGACCTTAAAACCTGACCTCATCTTTATTATTTAGATAATTAGTACATCTAACTGCAGTATAGACCTTATCACAGAAAATAACAGTTTTGCTTTCCCTTAGTCCTTCTAAAACACCACTTCTGAGCCAGCTTATATGTGCTATTGCTGGATGTCATGTAACTAAACCAAAGAAAGATTTTTTTCCCTAAGGAAAGGCCCTAAGAACCTGGGTCTCTTTCAGAGCCTAAGATAGTTTGTCTTTATTCTCAGGTTTAAGCTTTTAATACTGAACTTCATCTAAAGTCCTATGTGGAGAGGCATTCCTGTAATTCTAGCACTTGGGAAGCTGGGGTAGGAGGTTCAAGAGTTTAAGAATTTGAAACTGACCTAGACAATATAGGCTGTGGTTCAAAAACAGTTATTAATTCCACTTAAATGCATTTTTAAAGAACATATGTTATACTACTAGTTACTACTACAGTCTATCTTCATTTAAATTTAAATTTAGGACTAGACTGGTTAAGATGAATTGTTAGGTAATGTTCCCTTGCAACCTGTGGTCTGTACCTTTCTTTTCATAGAACATTTTTATTAGTCAACTGGGATTTAGTCCCTTAGACTGCAGAGTTTGATGAGAATGGAAATAATGAACCTTGATTTTAGTCTAGCTCTAATGCCTGCTTAATTTTTTTATCCTTCCTTGCCTCGTCCTTTTGTTCCCTGTGTAATATTCACAGTAAATAAGTAACATAGATACATGGTATAAAGGCTTTCAGTCAGTAGCCATACTGGGTTAAAAGTTGAAGGAAAAAAATAAGAAACACTATTGATATTATTTCCTTCTTTCCAAACTTGTGTAGTGATAGTGTTTATATTGTAGCTTAAGAATGATTTTTTATATATTCAAATAGTATACTTTGAATGACTATATAAGTAGCTACATCTATCTTTAATTACTTGCCTCGTGAGTTACAAATCCTAAAATATTTCCCATTTGGTCCTTTACCCAACCCCTCCCTGTCGTAGAAAAATGTACTTTGGGTTATCTTAAAATATAAACCTGCATTATTAACCTAGAGACATCTTTGTAGGCACTACTGTTTGGTGCCAGATTCCTTTTCATATCCCAGAGGTATTGAAATAAAATTTACTTCATTATTTGTGAGCAAAAAGGAAACCATTTATTTAAAATGAAAAAATAATGAAGTAGCCTGATTGAGGACAGGGGCCTAGCTCAAATGCGTTAGCATTTACTTAACATGCATAAGGCCCTGAGTTCAAACTTAAGTACCATCAAAAACAAAAAGAGAGACACCTAGGTTGATATATTTGTTATTGCATACAAGAACCTATGAACATGAAATTATCGTAGATGAATTTAACGAACAGTAACTTTGGTCTTTCTGTGAAATAATGTTTTGTGTTTTGACTTCCTTACAGTTCCTGTTTCATCGTCCATTAAGGCTGTTAAATCTGCTTATCCTTATTGAGGGCAGTGTTGTCTTCTACCAGCTATATTCCCTGCTGCGGTCAGAGAAGTGGAACCATACACTTTCCATGGCTCTCATCCTCTTCTGCAACTACTATGTTTTATTTAAGCTCCTCCGGGACAGAATAGTATTAGGCAGGGCATATTCCTACCCTCTCAACAGTTATGAACTCAAGGCAAACTAAGCTGCCTCTCAATAATGAGGGAGACCCTAGATAAAAATATTTTCATACGTTCTATTTTTTTCTTGCGATTTTTATAAATATTTAAGATATTTTATATTTTGTATATTATTATGTTTTGAAAGTTGGGAATGGTAAGGGATATTAAATGTATCCACAAACAAGGTGATGTGATCGTTCATGTGTTAGTATATATGAGAGAGAAGCCTCCAGTAAAAGTTGGATTTGTATGGCTCTGGAATAACTCATTGTGTACACATCTCTGCA
The DNA here is from genome assembly GCF_024711535.1 of Dipodomys merriami. Classification (NCBI taxonomy): domain Eukaryota; kingdom Metazoa; phylum Chordata; class Mammalia; order Rodentia; family Heteromyidae; genus Dipodomys; species Dipodomys merriami. The sequence continues at coordinate 74,707,793 of NW_027203381.1, forward strand.
TCACTTGACAGAACACCTTTGGTGTGTTTGCTTTCTTTTCAACTCTTCTCATCCTTAGTTCTCAGCTGGCCAGTAATGATTGCTGTGAAGGGAAGATGAGTAGAATTTCCTTCTAGCCCTACCCTCTTTTAATTCAGCTGGCTAATTTAGCCAAAATGAATGAAGAGTCCAGGGTGGGGTTCTTGCCTTCTGTGAGGAAACCTTTTTGATATGGGTCTCAGATGGTTTGTCTACCTGTGACATTTAAAGGTACTTTTGAATAAGTTTCTATCATGAGGCTCAGGGTTTTGCTGCCACTTTTTCTGTTTTTTCCCGTTTTTTTTTTTTTTGCTTCTGCTTCCAGAGATTTTTCTTTTACCCTTAGTTGTTTGAAATGATGTTTTTCAACAACAAAAGTTTTTTTAGAGTACTCACAGTTGAGAAGGAGATGAAAGATAGCTGGATCCTTGGGGGGAAAGATGAGGCCAGTTGAAAATGCCTAAAGTAACTAGAAAGGGCAGGTCCTCACCTTCTTGGAGGCAGACTCACAGCAGCCATTCATAGTGGCCTAATGTTTGGAGTTAGGGAAAGTGAAATACAAGTTCCTGTTTTGTGGATCTATATCCAAAATATGTGCTTTAAGTTTCATACTCAAAGGTTGGGGATGTAGCTCAGTGGTAACATGCTTGTCTAACATGACAGAGGCCCTGTACTTGATTGCCAACACCACAAAATAAGTAAATAAATAAATTTCATACTGCAGAACCTTCATGTTTTGTGAGCGTTACCATAACAAGATCAATCATGTAATTCATAAACTGGATGGAAAAGTTCTTAAAAGAGTTCTCAACAAAAACCAGTCTAAGAAATAGACGCATATGTAGCTACTTAACTGACCACTTTCATGTGTATCATGGCTTCCTTAAGTATGTTCAGGTGCATACTTGTTTTAAAAGTTAAGTGATTTGACATCCAGCCAGTCTTCAACTGTTCAGCAGACACAGGCTGACCTCCAGGTCCTCTCCAGGTTTTGGATATAGCCATGAGTAAGAAATGTGGGGCCCTTTTCTCAGATTACAATTAAAGGTAGGTGGGACAGATCATGTAGTAAGTCTTTATATAAAATGTGTCTGGTGATGGTAAGTGCAATAAAGAGTAATCAGGATGGGGGAACAAAGTGGTAGAGATGGTAGACAAGGCATCTTTGAGATGATTTTTAGATATCAGACAAAGCAAGATTGGGCCATATAAATAGCTTTGGTAGGAGGATCCATGTTATAGGAGCAGCAAGGCTGTATGGCCTTAGGTGGGGACAAGTTGATCTATTGGGAGGATTAACAAGAGAACCAGTGTATGAAGTTAGTTGCTATTCAGAGAAGTAGTTCAACCTAAAAGTTCGTTTGAAGAAAGCAGGGAGCATCTCTGCTTTCATTGTTGTCTTGATGCTTCCCTCAGCTAACAAACTGGAATTACTTGACAGCTGAAGACAAACTGGTAGCATGACCACACTTGTCTCATTAAAAGGGACCCAAGTTAGCTAGGTTTGGCTCATGCCTGTAATCCTGGGACTCAGGAGGCTAGGACAGAAGGATTACCAGTTTGAGGCCAGCTCAGACTACACCAGATACTGTCTCAAAAAGAAAAAGAAAAACCCCCAACTTGGCTCTAGTGGTAACATGCTTGTCTAACTATAGTTAGACTATAGTCATAAACACGATCCTCCTGTTGGCTTAATTCTAGAGTAGCAGATACTAGCCTAGTTCTGACTGTTGGAATGGCAGAGTCCTTGCCTTTATATTTGGATGTGATTGCATCAGGGCGTTAGAACCCTTCAGTTCACCATGCTGCTTACCTATTTTTGCCCTTTGTAGGTGTTAAAAAGGGAGAGTGGAAGTGGCTAGTTACTTGGGTTAGTGGGTTATATAAGGGCCACTCCTAGTGATGCATGGACCCTGAAAAATGCTTTTTTGGGGTTGAGATGTATAATTGTGCAATTATACAGAAAGGAAGATTAGGAAGTGATCAGTTGGATCAACTGGAGACCTTACGCTTCCCTATTGTATGGGTGGCCTAAGGTGAGAAGATACCTTGGCAGTAGAGGTATGTGGTTCCCAGGAATGAATGTGTGTGATGGGAATGCTCCTTGGTAGACTATTTGCATAGACCCTATACTCTTTCTCTCACTTCCCAATCATCACCACCATTGCTATCTCTTTCCCTCTGTCTTGCTCACTAGGCAGTTACTGTGTTACATACTACTGGGTGCCAGAGATAGGAATATTCAGAGTTAACTTGCTAATAGCAGATCAATCAGTTATCACAGGAATGACAATAGATGATAATCCTTCAGGAAGGATCTATGAGATACAGTGGTGACAAAAACCTCATTGGAAGGAGAGTTCTAGCAGCTGGAAACAGAATGACTTGGAAATATGAGACGGCTACTTTGGGCTGCAAAAAAGCATGTTGGGATTTAAAAATGCAGAAGCAGAAGTGAGAACTGGAAGGATGTTTTGTGACCCTTTGTAAAGTGTGTGACGTACAAGAATGCAGCCTTTAGTACAGGGAAAGTTATGTCCTCATGGGAGCTCTGTTGAAACCCAGATGTGTCAACACTACACAGTGAGGAGACAAGACTGTATAATTGTTCTTCCTGTACCTTTGAACCCCATCTTCATTAAAATTATACCAGGACAGTGAACATTTGTATTCTCTCCTAAAACATTGTTAACATGATTGATCACTTACTAGTTGTCCCTCACTGATTCCAATAATAGAAAAACTGAGTTCACATCTTCATAGTAGACTCACATGACCCCTTTAACTGTGGGCTTACAAGAAGCAATAAGCTTTTTTTTCCTTCTTAGTTTTCACTGCAAATTCTCCTGGATACAGAACATTAACTTATAATGGGGACCTTGGTGAAATGACCATGGTTGCTACAGTGAGAAAGTTGCAAACACTTGGCTATTATTGAGATGTAAAATATCAAAAGCAAGAAAAGCCTTCTGAAGCAGATCATCAGGACTTTTGTTGTGCCAGACCTTGAAGTAATGAAAGATGACATTCAACAAAGAATGAGTCTGATGCATATAATTTACTTCTCTAACTGCTCATTTTGAAGATCCCACATCATCTAGCTTATAGTTCCATGGTAGGCATTTATATCATTTATTAGAGTACATTTTTAAAGCATAACAATCTTTTAATTACACTTAGATGTCTCTATGGATATGCTTAATAATGAATAGAAAAAGATTTGAAAATACTTGTAGAGTTCAAAAAACAGCTGCAATCATGGTTTTCAAATAGACTTCTTTGAAAAAGTGCTTTACTTTGCAGTCATAAGCCAGAAAGTACATGGCATTAGTTAATGCAAAGCATTATGATTCATCTAGTAAAATACATCACTGTGGACATCATGAAATTCTCATATTAGCTTGTCCTCTATCACACACAGATGTCTGTGTTGCTCAGGTATCCTCAGGGTTCCTAAGGGATTTGCTGTGTGCCAGTCAATCTGTGTGACCCCCTAAATAAATACTATCTACTGGTGCTGATCGAAGTCAACCTTTTCTCCTACCCCTCCACCCCTCCTTCATGCCTGGGAAAGTCTCATTCCCTTTTCTAGCCCTATTTTGCTAAGAAAGGTGTTGGCAAAGGAGGACACATTATTCTACACACCTTGAAGATTCATGTCATCACGAAAGACCAGCCATGACCAAATGTGGTCCTAACTATAATGAATCTTATGTTCTGGGACACAAGGTAGACAATTATTGCCCCACCCAATTTTTGTGCACTCAACAATGTGATTAACATTGTGCAGGAGATGAACAGTTTTATTTTGAGCCTGACTTCTACAGCAGAACTAACTTTGTGATCATCAATGTCTCTAAAATCCTTTCTCCGGGAATATGGAATGCTGATTTCACCTGGCTCATTTGTAGAGATCTAACAGGACTTCACAACCAAACCAGTCATGACCCCACACAACATCAGAACTGCTTGTTCTTTTTTTTTGAGTCCAGTTGTGAGGCCTGAACTCTGGGACTGGACGCTGTCCCTCAGCTCTTCAGCTCAAGGCTTAGCACTCTACCACTTGAGCCACAGTGCCACTTCCGGCTTTTTTCTTTTTGCTTATGTGGTGCTGAGGAATCGAACCCAGGGCCTCAGGCATGCAAGGCAAGTGCTCTACCACTGAGCCACCTTCCCAGCCCTGAACTGCTTGTTCTTAATTGCTTATGACTCCCAATTTTAAAAATCAAAGCAAGTGTTCAACTCTGGAGTGACTCTTTGCATAGATCTGCAACCAGATCAATTAAATACTACTAATACCAGTGAAAGATGCTTAGCTGTTCCTTGTCCAGACTCTTCTGTCATTTGATAACCAAAAATTCTCTACCTTGGTCTTCATTGTTACATTGTCTAACTTTCCTCATCTCTCATCCTTTTGCTTTAGACTCCTCAAAAATTTTGGCATACTAAGGTCCACAAGTACAATATCACTAAGCTCTTGATAAATATTTCTTGAATGAGTGATGCTACTTATATTCTCGATGTCCTCAGACTGTAGAATTTTGATGGGTAATACTTAACATTTTAGAGCTTAGATTAGGCCACTGGAGAGTTGGTCAGGTCTCTTCATATTTCAAGTGAGGCAGAGAATAAAAACAAAATATCCTCCATCTGGTCCAGTTTGATAAAAAGAAAACACTAAAAGAAAACATTGGTACATGCATACATTCCACTTCAATTTCAGTTAACGAATCAGTGCCCTCAGTTGAAGGACTGATGGTTGAAGAGTTGCAGCCCTTTCCAGGGCATCAAACAGAGCCTCCTGGGAACATCCAGCCTTGTTCTACCCCTTCTCTGGAAGAAAGTTCACAGTCTTATCCCATCCAGCCATTTTTTTCTTTTCAGGAGGGAGGTGTCTAGTTTTCAGTGCCCCAAGTGGTGACCAAATGGGTAATCCCAGCATATTTGGGGGAATGATTGTTCGTGGGCTAGAATTTCATCAGTGCCTAGCCCACAAGAAGCTTATAAATATGTATGTAACCGTTGACACACTGTGAAATGGTCAGAAGAGGATTATGAAGCTGTAACTCCCACCCCTTTTTTGTACAACTACTTGAACATTTTAAAACTACAAAATATTTTTTTTTTAAGGAAACACAACACGTGAGCAATAGAAGGTGGTTGTGAGCGAGTCATTTCCCAGCCCTTCTAGATTGGAATGGCTTAGAAAGGCTTGGGGTAGGGAACAAATCCAGACAGCTGTCAGTGTATCACATGCTCATTGACAATGCCACATGCCTAAGGTGATTCCATAAATGAACGGTGTCGATCTAAATTAGGAACATGGCAGCCATTTTATAAATAAGACAGAGGTGCCTCAGTCCTCAGAACTGGAGACACTTGTTAACATGTACATAAAGCTTCTCAGTCTATCCCCAACAACAACAACAAAATATATATTCTACATGTATTACAAACAACTTTCAGTGATTATAGGTAGTTTGTTACTTGGCTCAGTTCTGACGAAGTTCAGTGTGGTTGTTGCCCTCTTGCCTTCTAACTGGAACATGAGCCTTATCAAAGTATAGGCACCACAGTGCAATGAGACTGACACAAAACTTATCTACCACAGTCTCTGATAAGGCAGGAATGTGCTTTCAAATCTCCCGAACATGGTCTTTCTCATGTCTCACCACCGTATTTCTTCACTTGCTTGTCTAGGGGGATAATAGTATGTTCTAAGACTTTTCTTGTGGGTTGGTATCTCATTGGCTGTTGGTCCAATATCTTGACTCTTCAATGAGAAAGCAAAAACACTCACCAAAGGCCTATTAAACACCCTGTGTCATCTCAATGTTCTCTGAAGACAGACTCATTCGTTGATGTATCAGATACCCTTGCCATAGATACTGGCTTAAAAGGCATAGGACAGATAACAAAACCATAAGACTTATCAGAGTGAAGAAATTGTGCCTGTGCCTGTGTGTGTGTGTGCATGTGCTCGTGCACATGTTTGCAATTTCTCATGGAAGGAAGTGACAAGAGGTGTCCCATGAAGCCTTTTAGGGAACATTAAAAAAAAAATCTACCATCGGTTGTGTTAGTTTTCCTTCCTCTCTTCACCTGAAAAGAACCACTAAAAAGTCTAAGTAACTTCAAGAAAATCACATTGGTTTATTTTTTCTGCTGGTACCCAGAGGAAAAGATCAGGACTGAATGTCTGGGGTGGGCAGTGAATAAGGGGAGTTATGGAAGGGAAGAGGTGCCTCACAGCTACTCTTGAGCAAAAGGAGTGAAAGGGAAGGGATCCACTGGCCAATGGAATTCATGATCAAGGACAGCAGCTTCAGGGCGTGGTAGTGAGAGCCAGTTTTCTAGGGTTTGATCCTCCTGGTGTCCTTTCTGTCCTGCCTAGCCTAGTATAGAAAGACTGAAACTGAACTAGACATGGTTTCTGCTAATGCCCTGGCAATTTAAACATCAGGTTTGCCTGAAATTATGCCTATGTGGAAGACTTTTCTCAATGATTAATGACCAATGGCACATTAAGATTCTGATATTAAGAAAGCTGATGGATACCCACAAAGAAGATCCAATAGCAATCCTCAGTTCAACCCCCATTGTTCCCACTTACAAAACTGATAAATCAGTATAGTGGTAGGCAGAGTTACTAGTTAATGAGAGCCACAGCCCAGAAAGTCTACCTGGGTGGTGCCAGTCTTAGGGTTTGCTTGATTACAGATTCTGCCTTTCTATGCTGGTATTAGAGTCATCTTGGGCAGGTCTGCAAGATCCCAGGGCAACAACTTGTGGTGACATTTACTGACTTGGGAATCTAATTGCACCGTATTTTGCTTCTTTTAACAAAGCTTATTAGTAAATGAATCTAAAACAACACATGCTGTAAAGAGTGTTAAGAAGCATGAAGGCGGCCTTCAAATCTCAATAGCAACGTTTCCTGACACGCAATGGATTTTTCTTTCTTTCAAAGGACATTCTCACAGCCAGCTCTCAGCTGTAATAGATAATGGAAATGGGGGAGGACTACAACTCACCCAGATTTCAATGGCAGCAAACATTCCATCCTCTTCCTTTGCCTAACCTTTCCTTCTTGCTCATATGACCTTATCTCAATTTTACCTTTTGATCCTTCCCTTGGCCACTCTTCTAGAAAATGGGATCATTAATGAATGGTCAAAGGCTGGAAAAAAGAAAAGTCGGAGGTCAAAATAAGCTCACGCTTGGGTAATCTGTGCCTGGGAGATGGCCCTGTAAATAACTTCCAGATAGGTCATGACATTCTTTCGCAGACACCTGCAGGTGAACGGACATCATTCTATTTGCCTCCCACTTCCTCCATCCAGAATCACTGATCTCCGCTGGGGCTGGTAAAAACAACTGGTTGATGTCTCCAGTCTTTGGCCATTCTTAGGGATGGTCATTTTATTTCTAAGGGTAACCCCTTCTGGTGTGACCCATGTGTTTTCAGCCAACTCTCCACAGAGAAGGCCAGGGGAAACTGTCTGAGTGGGACTTCTGATAGGGGACAGCAGGACCTTGGAATCTGTCACAGTGGATGAGGGGGGCAGGTGGTCCATGATCGGGAAAGGAGGACTGAATAAGATGAGGCTCTGAGGTCTTCCAGACCTTGGCCTGTGGAAAGACTTAGGACCTCCAGAGGACCGCTCAATTTTTGAAGAAAGAGGGTTGTCCCCGGATGGCTCTGTGTCTGACAAACGCTTTCTGCATTGCACTGTTGCGTCCTGGTTGGTGAGCAGGTTAGACATGCCTGGTTCGGGAGAGAGATTGGGTCCCTCGTGCAGGCAAGAGTCAGTGGCGTCTATCAATGAAGCCTTAATGGGTCCCATATCTTGCTTTGGTTTCTCTTCCTTTGGGCTTTCCAAGGAAGAGGAAGATTCATCTTTGGCTGGTTTCTGAGTGGTCTCACCCGTTGAACTAGGTTCTTCTTGGCTCTTCTTCAGAGGCTGAGCCCCACTCTCCCCTGTGTTCTGAGAAGGCAGGGGCTGTGGGATTTGTGTGTACTGAATCTTGGGTGGGATGACCGGAACTGCCTTGGCCTGACACATTTTCACCATGAAGGAGGTTCTCACCGCTGACACACTCACAGGAGCTGAGTTACGGCGACCAGTGAGGGCGTGAGGAAAAACATCCAGGTCCTGGGTGTCTTGAGGATGAACCTTCCAGGAATCTGCTTTACATTGAGATGAAGTCATCCAGGGGACCTGGGAGTCTCCTGGCTCAGAGAGCTGCATTCCAGGTGAACTTAACGAGGCTCCATTCTCAAGCCGGAAGAAGTCAGTGATGGGAACAGCAGAGTCCAAGTTGAGAGAAGAAGGTCTGTTTTTCCCTTTTGAGGGTCCACCCTCACTGCTCTTCAACTGTAACTTTGGGGGTTGCTCTTCAGGTAAAGTGCTGTCCTGAATACCACGGGAACTTTCCTTGTTGGGTTCTGCTTCAGGGACACTGCCTTGCTTAATCTGGGAGTTGCTGTGCCTTAGTGGTTGCCCCTGATTTCTCTCCCCTAAGCTGATGGGGCTGGAGTCTGCTGGTTTGGGTTGTCCACTGTCTGCTCCCTTCAGCCTAGGAAATCCTTCTTCCCCTTTTAGGCCAGAGAACTCTCTAAACAACTTCAGGGCTCTCTCGTCCCATCCAATCATCCCTCTTCTGGTTGCCAGCGGCTGCTGACTGTCAGAATTCTCAGAGTCCAGATTAGCACAACTGCTGGAGAAGGAGACATCATCGAGAGTCCACTGGCTCTTAACAGTGGTCTTGCTATCCAGAGAATGGCTCTGGCGTAGGCTGGGCCTGTGGCAAAGCCTCCTTTCCAATCGATGGCTCTGGGGGCCCTGAGGCTGGGACTCGTGCACTTCTTTGAGGGTGGGAGAGTGAAGGGGACTCGTCACCCACTGAGGCTCCTCCCAGGGCTCCACCATCTCCAGGCTGTGCTGAGCGATGTCGGGCACACTGTCATCTTCATCACAGTCTGAAGGCTCCTGTACTGAATGGGCTACATCCCCCTTTCCGTGCGGCGAGATCTCGAGCTCTTTCGTTGGGCTGGGGAAACCAGAGCCTTTTTCCTGGAGAGCAGCATTTTTTGAATTTGGCTTTTCATTTTGTCTTGGAGCAGCCTCATCTTCCTGACAGGGAATAGGGGTCCCAGGATTGTCTTTGGACTTTGGCTGCTCTGTATATGAATAGGTCCTCAACATCTGAGTCAGATCTTCTTTCTCAAGACTGCCCTTGGACAGCAGGCCTCCAGGAGGCTCCTCCAGAGGTGTTGGAGGGGGAGCAGCAGGAGGGAGTGGAGGAGAGATATTCTCTGGGCCTTCCACCTTCATCCTTGGGGGCGAGGGTGACTTCTCAAATGGAACTATTGCCAGAGGAGCCAGACTGCCAGGATCTGGACTTGGGGCCTGTTCAGGTGAGGATGCAGGGAGGTAGCTGGTTGGCTCCAGCTTCTCTCTGTGGGTTGCTGCGGCAGCCCCTTGTGTGTTCTGAATGGTTGAGTCCTTAGTCCATGCCTCAGAAGGGGTGGAGCTACAATACAAGATCCCTGGAGGCTCTGGGGAAGGAAACGGCTCTGGATTGGACTCAAGAACTGGCTGAGTTGGGTCGAACTTCTGAGCAGGGGGTGGTGGCAAGATGGAGAGCTCCTCCTCAGATTCAATGATTTTCAGCTCCTGTTGAATTTCCGGCCAGTTTAGGACATTAGCCAGATCATCTTCATCCTGAAAAAAAAATACCAAGAAACTGATTTGCAAATCCTCCCACCTCTATTTCCACAGCTTGGGCTAAGCCACCATCTTTTCTCACCTCATTTGCCACATCCTAACATCCTAACTGGCATCCCTGGCTTGTCTCTTACCCTCCCCAAGCATTCACCTTCCAGAAGAGTGACCCTTTAAGGACAGAATTCCAAACATAACATGTTCAGAATGTTTTCCATTGGCCTGAAGTTCATCTTCAATCCCATTCTTTAAGTGTCTCAGGCTCTCTTTTCCCACTAGGTTCATGTTACATCTTGTTCTTTCTGCCTGGAAGTCTCTGTCTCACATCTCTAAGATCACATCCTCTACCCCTTTGTCAAGGGAGTTTCTCAACCTCTTAGCTATTCTTCAGAGAAACCCTTGCCGATCCTGGTGACAATCCTCTCTTCCTTCTAACTAGTGAGAGAACAGATTATAAAGGCTGGGAAGGCAATCAGAGCAAACCTGCCCTCCCGCTCCCCAGGTCTACATCCCTCATGCAGTCAGGGATACAGGCTTTAGATATCACAAGATGGCCCACTGCCCCAAGAAGACCCTCATGTAAACAGTGGAATGATTAGATGAAGGGGTCCCATCAGTGGACCCTAGGGAATCACATCATATCTTCTTAGGTAAAGACATCTCATAAAAACCTTGGAACAGTCTACCGCTAATGAGTTGACAAGGAAGGCTGGGTGCCAGTGACTCATGCCTGTAATTCTAGCTACTTGGGAGGCTGAGAGAAAAGGTAGTGATTTGAGAGGCCAGTCTGGGCCAAAAAGTATATGAGATCTTATCTTGAAAATAACCAGTGGTCTGGGAAAGTGGCTCAGTGGTAGAGTGCTTATCTTGCAAGCATGAGACCCTAGGTTCGACTCCTCAGCACCACATAAGCAAAAAGAAAAAAGCCAGAAGTGGCACTGTGGCTCAAGTGGTAGAATGCTGAAGAGCTCAGGGACAGAGTGCAGGCCCAGAGCTCAGGCCCTACAACCAACAATAACAACGACAACAACAACAACAAAAAAAAGGCAGAAAAGAAAAAGAAAATAACCAGCACCACCATCACAGGTAGTGATCACATCTGGAATTGGAATTCCACACACAGGTTTTGTGCTATTTTTAGGATTTACTGTCATTACATTCCAAGAACATATCACTGGTTTATGGTGACCAAGGCCAGAAAGACTTAAACGTTGAACCTGTCCTTGGGAACCTGAGCTAGGTGGTCCCTTCCCGTCCCTGGATGATCTCTGAGAAATCCACACAGAAAAAAAAAAAAAAAAAAAAAAAAAAGCTTGGGTAGAAGTGGTGGTACCCTTCTAAATCTCTTTAACAGAATCAATACTTGTGTGTGTGTGTGTGTGTGTGTGTGTGTGTGTGTGTGTGCTGGCATTGGAGCTCGAACTCAGTGCCTGGAGCTCTTGTTTTTTTTTTTTTTTATCTCCTGGGTCAAATCTCTGGTATTCTACCACTTAAGCCACAGATCTATTTCCAGCTTTCTACCCAGCCTGACTTGGAACCTCAATCCGCAGATCTCAACCTTCTGAGTAGCTAGGATTATAGGCATGAAGCTACCGGTGTCCTGGTCACGTCTGGTTATTTGCTGGTTAACTACTGGTGTCCTGGTCACTTGTGGTTATTTCCTGGATAACTGGAGATAAGAATCTCATGGATTCTTCTGCTTTGAGCTAGCTTTGAGCCGTTCTCCTAAGATCTCAGCCTTCTGATTAGAGGCATAAGCCATCAGCACCCAGCTTTAGAATCTATTCTTTGTTGATGTTTTAAAATCTACTTTAAATTGTGTCATCAACGTTTGAAAAAAAATAAAACAGGCCTTCCCGGGATTGCGAAAAACAGTGGGGCCACCTTACCGTCTCATGGAGAAATATGGCTTCAGCTCTGGGCCCAGGACTGTCCTGTGCCGTGCTTGGCCCCGCTTGGCCATCTGGTAGACCCTCCTCCACCTCCTTCTCCAACTTCTTCTCTAATTCCCTTGAATGCTGAGAGCTCAGGGAGGCTTTGGAGGTATTCTTCTCCAGCGGGGCATCTGGCTCCTGGGAAAGGCCCTGGCTACATTCCACTGTCCGGGAGGATTCTGAGGGAGTGCTGGCCTCAGGAGCTGCCTTCTTGGTGACAGGAGCTGCAGTGAAGATGACAGTGGTGAGTACCAAGAGTTCACATAGGGGAGGCTGTGGCCAGCACAGCCCCTATCCTGCCTCCTGGCCCTGCTCCACGGGGATAAGAGGAAGGCCCAACTCACCGCCCCTCACCTTCTTTCCTCAGTTCCCCTGTCAGTGTCCAGCCTCAGGCCCCAGGTCACTGACTGCCAGAGATGAGAGGGTTCTGGAAAATCATCCATCCAGTTGTTGTTCTCAACAAGGAGGCATTTTACTCAGAGCTCCTCCCTGTCCACTCAGGGAATATTGCAATGTCTAAAGAAACTTTGGTTGCCTTAATTTTGGGAGAGTTGAGTGCTTTAGTGCTTTGGCATCTAGCCAAGGATGCAGCTAAAATTTCTTCAATGGACAGGCTGCCACAACAAAGAACCCAGCCCCAAATGCCAATAGTGCCAAATCAGAGGAATCCTGCTTTCACCTACTCTTTCACTTCACAAATGAATGCTCAGGCTCTGATAACTTGGTGCTTAGACAATCTCTCCCTCCTCCCATATTCTTCCTTCCCTCCTTCCCTCCTTCCTTTCTCTTCCTTTTTTTTTTTTTTTTTTTTTGTTGGTCGTGGGTTTGAACTCTGGGCCTGGGTGCTGTCCCTGAGCAATTCAGCTCAAGGTGAGTGTTCTACCTATTGATCCACAGTGCCACTTCCAGTTTTTTTCTGGTGGTTAATTGGAGAGATTAGAGTCTCACAGACTGCCTGAGCTGGCTTTGAACCATGATCCTCAGATCTCAGCCTCCTCGGTAGCTGGGTTATAGGTGTGAGCCACAAGACCTGGCTGAGCTGATACTGAGCTACCAGTATCATTACTTACGAAGGTGCCATCATCTTCCACCTTCATGACTGCCATCATAAGTTCCTTAGGACACAGTATCCAAGTGCTAAAAATAGCCTACTAATGACCTAGTTCTACAGCCCTCAGTCCTATCCACATGACCACAATGCCTATAAACCCTATTTTAGCCAGTTCAAATGGCATTGTGGTTCACACCTATAATCCCAGCTACTCAGGAGGCTGAGATCTAAGGATCTGGGTTCAAAGCCAGCCCAGGCAGAAAAATTCTGTGAGACTCTTATTCCCAATTAATCAGCAAAAAGCAGGAAAGGGAGGTGTAGCTCAAGTGGTAGGGCACTAGCCTTGATTGGAAAAGCTAAGGGTGCCCAGGTCCTGATTTCCAGCCCTAGTACTGGCACAGAAACAAACAAAACCAACCAACAATAGCCACCAAGCCAAGTTCAAGTGTGGCTTTTCTGTCTTGCAATGAAAAGAGACTAACTCTGCCATGTTTTACCTGTGGAAGTCTCAGCCCCCTGGGGCTTCTCCTCTTCTGACCAAGCCCCACTCTCTGAACCCTGGAAAGAAAACTCTTCCAGGCTGGAGAGAGACTGCAGCTCCTTGGGGGGTGTTCGGCATGGGGTGCTGTTGGTGCTGATGACAGCAGACACGCGGAGGGGCACGGACACAGCAAAGGGCTCAGAGATGTTTAGCGCCTTGCGCTGGTGACGGGGCGAGGGCTCCATCTGGAAGAGGCTGCTGCTGAAGACAGACTTGCTGGGGCTGTCGTTGGAAGTGTAGAACATGCCGAGCATCTTAGGGGCTGTCTGCTCGCTCTCGGGGTCCTCGATCGGACGGAACACCTTCAGCTGCTCTGGTGGCGGCCGGACCTGAGTGCCCTGGGGTTGGCTCCTGTCGCTGCTCACATCGAAGCCCCCCTCTGCCCCTGCTGGCATCCCCTCCTGACACCACTCGCCTTCCTGCTTGCTGAGGTCACAGGAGCTGCCCGTGTTGTTCGAGTGCTTTTTTGAGGCTGGAATGAAAAATCCACCAGTGGTGACGGTTCGATGAAAATTGCCTTTGGTTTCTTTTCCTGCTGAAAAAAAGGAGTCCAGGGTCAGTGTGTGGGCTCACCCAGCTGCGGCCCTAGCCACCCCCCAACCCCTCCGTCCCAGAAGCAGGACATCTGAATACTAGAGAGTTGTTGCATTCCAGTAAAGGCACGGACCCAAATGAAGACAGGCACAGAGCATTCATTCGTGTGACTGAGAAACCATTTTCTCACATGCACAGGATTTCAGCAGCTTTCCCTGGACCATTAACTGTTATGCTCTAGGTATCAGTTTTCAACTTTACAAGGGGAGAGCTAAAATCGCCAAATGGGGCTAACATCTTCCAAGCATTAAATGAAGATCATAAGAGAAGAAAATGGACAGAGAAGAGGTAGGAGAACAATGTTTGCTCAAAAATGAAAACCAACCCAGCACAACAATAGGATCTTTTTTTTTTATTGCTCACACTGGTGCTCTACCACTTGAACCATGTCCCAAGTTTTGGCTTTTTGCTGGTTAATTGGAGACAGGAGTCTCACAGACATTCCTTCCCTAGGATGTCTTTGAACTGTGATCATCAGATCTCACTCAGCCTCCTGAGTGGCTAGGATTATAGGCGTGACCCACTAGCACCCAACTTGTACAAGTCTTTTGTGGCAGAAAGACTTAGGCAGGGTTTTATCTTCCCTGCAAGTATATTATGTCTAAAATTCCAATGACTAACACTATAAGGGGATGTTTCATCATCTCCTTTAACCTATGAGGAAATGGACTAAAGAGACAAAATGACCTGCCCAAGCAGCCATGCAAATCACTGAGATGATACTGAAATATAAACCCTGTAAGCATTTTCCTAGGTTTCAAGGCCAGAGAAAATGGATGAACATACACATAAAAAATTCTAAGAGCATCAAACCAACTTACAAAGAACGCAGACAGACAGACACTGGTGGTTTGGCCTGTAATCCTTAGTCAGGAGGCTGAGATCCAGAGGATCTCTGTTGGAGCCTAGTCCAGCTAGAAAAGTTTGCTAAACCCTATCTATAAAACAACTAGCAAAAAAGCAGGTCTGAAAGCATGGGTGAAGTGATAGATGGCCTCAAACTCGTGAGTTTGAGGCCCTGAGATCATAACCCAGTGCCACCACTAATACTATTAATAATGTTCATCATCATCATCTCAGAGTATTTTACAGATTTGAACTTTTTTTTTGATGGTCGTGGGGGCTAAACTCTGGGCCTGGGCACTGTCCCTCAGCTCTTCAGCTCAAGGCTAGCGTCCTACCACTTAAGCCACATCGCCGCTTCCAGCTTTTTTCTGCTTATGTGGTCCTGAGGAATGGAACCCAGGGCGTCATGCATGCAAGGCAAGCGCTCTACCATTGAGCCAACTTCCCAGCCCAAGAGGTGAACATTTTTAAGTTGTTTTAAACATTTCTTTGTATCAAAAAGAAAAGTGTATCCAACTATTATCTCCAGTCAAGCAGCAAAAGGCTGGAACTGGAAGCGTGGCTCAAGTGATACAACACTCGTGGTGAGTGAAAAAGCTGAGAATGAGTACATTTTGAGTTAAAGCTCCAGTACTAACATACCTTCCCCCCAAAAAAAGATATGACAGCAGGAGGGGGGTAAGATAAGTGGCAACAGAAGAGGCAAGTAGACCCTTGAGGTTAGATCTGTGTGAGCCAATATGCTTACACACACCTTACATTCAACTCTTATGCATCTAACTCCAACAGAAGGTATTGTGTGCAAATGAACACATAGTGCCTGACACAGAATAGGAGTCAAACTCAGGAGGTTGGGATCCAGAATCTTACTGGTAGATAATGAAGGAATGCATTTACCGATCCTAAACCATGCTTTGGCAAGCACTGTGAAGAGGTCAGGGAGGGACTGGGAACCAAGTGATCATATGTGATCGTAACTGCAGATGAGCAGTTAGTTGGCAGCTTCATAAAACCAAGCCTGGGGTGAATGCCAATCCCCAGCCCACACGCTAATTGTAAAATCTTACCTTCCACAGGCACTGAACACAGAGAGTCCATGCTTTTAGCTGGTCGAATAGCAGACTTTTCCACTAAAGACAAAAAGAAAAATATCGATGAATGCATATAATAGAAACCAACCCAGTGCCATGTGGCTCACATGGCTTAGGAGGCTGAGATCTGAGGATCGCTGTTAGAAGCTAGACCTTCTTGAAAGTCTGTGAGACTCTTCAATTAACCACTGAAAAAGCCAGAAGTAGAGCTGTGGCTCAAGTGGCACAGCACTAGCCTTGAGTGGAAAAGCTAGGTGATAGCACCCAGGCCCTGAGTTCAAACCCCAGTACCAGCACCAAAAGTAATAATAAAATAAAATAAAGCATTTAGAACACTAGGTCAGGGTGTCAAGCAATATAATTCTAGAGAAGTTTTTCAGGTATTTTAAGTTTATTCGCTTAGAAAACATCCTCTCACTAGACTCTAGAAACAGGACATTCATTGATACAATTTCATTAATATTTTAAAAGGTAAAGCATAATTTTGTCAAACAGTATTAGCTAATTCACTGACAAAAAAATATTGAAGGTTGTCAGATGCCAGTGGCCCACGCCTGTAATCCTAGCTACTCAGGAGCCTGAGATCTGAGGATCAGGATTTGAAGACAACCCAGGGAAGAAAAGTCTGTGAGATTCCTGTCTTCAATGAACTACTCAGAAAAAGCTGGAAATGGTGCTGTGGCTCAAGTGGTAGAGTGCTAACTTTGAGCACAAAGTAGGTCAGGGACAGGTCCTGAGTTCCTACCCCAAGACTGGCATAAATGAATAAACTAATATTTAAGGTTACTTTTCACAGCCATATGTCTAATAGCAAAAATGTAAACTACTTAATACCCAAATGTTGAAAAAAATCAAGGTTGAATCTGTTGGGCCCCCCCAACAGCTCCTCTTATTAGGCAGGTAGAATTCTTGACTACGGTCATAACTGTCAGCACCTAGGAATTTGGTACAGTCAGATGAGAGGAACTTGGGTAACTGAGTCACCTTTCTTTCTAGAAGCAGCTCTGCTCCTTGAAGTCTGCAAACTCCTTGTCCCTCTAATAATCTCATTGACCATCATCTCCCTGGAACAGATCCCATCAAATTCAACTTTTTAGGATTATCCTATGCAGCTTTGTAAGTGGTTATAGCCAAGTCTTGTAAAAATGTGGTCTAAATGAGTCAAACCTTATTCTAGGCACAACAATACCTAAGACACATGGTTTGAATGCTCCCTCTTTCCCTGTCCAGAAACTTCCTGGGTTGGAATCTTTAAGTCCTCAATATAAGCTGGGTGTGCCAGTGGCTCACGCCTGTAATCCTAGCTACTCAGGAGGCTGAGATCTGAGGATTGTGGAACAAAGCCAGCCCAGGCAAGAAAGTCCATAAGACTCTTATCTCCAATGAACTACTCAGAAAACCAGAAGCAGTGCTGTGGCTCAAGTGGTAGAGTGCTAGCCTACGCTGAAGAGCTGAGGGACAGTGCCTAGGCCTACAGTTCAAGCCCCATAACCGACAAAAAAAAAAAAAAAAAAAAAAAGCAATATAGCAGCGTTGGAAGGTCAGATCTGATCGGAGGTGTTTGGATCATGGGGATCCATCCCTGATAAGCTTTTTCTTGCAGGAATGGATTAACTATTGTGAGACTTGGGAGCCCTTTTCTCTCTTCTGCAAGCATTGGCTCTCATTCTGCTTTTCATTATGGAATGAAGCAACATAGAGCTTTCATCAGAAACCACACAGGGGCCAGAGTCATGCTCACAGCCATCGTAACCTCTAGAACTGTGAGTCAAAATCAGTCCTCTGTCCTTCATAAATCACCCAGTCTTGGGTAGTCTCTTACAGAAACAGATAACAGAGGAAGACAGACATATTCATTAACACAATCTTTCTCTTTGAGGTCACTGAACTGACTGAAAAGCAGTTACTTCTGTCAGGCTTGTACAGAGGATAAACAAGGCAACTGTCCAGGAACTCCAGGACTGGAAGCCATTAATGTAACTAGATTCAGAGAGAGCTGGGTCTCAATCTCAACTTTGGCACATTGGGGCTATATAACCTCAGATAAAAGAAGCTTTCTTTTCTAAACTTCAGCTTTGTTCAGTGTAGAAGGAGGAATGTAGACTTGTGAGGACTAAATAAGTAATGACTATAAAGTATGTTTCATTTAAGAGAACAGAGTAGATACTCAATTGAAAGTAATACTACTTTCATGTTGCTGCTGCTACTTAGAAACAGGATTTAGCAACACAGGGCAAGATGGGAGAGGGGTGTGTGTGTGTGTGTGTGGTGTGTGTGTGTGTGTGTGTGTGTGTGTGTCTTGAACTCATGGGGTGTGTGTGTGAGTGTGTGTGCGTGCTGGGCTTGAACTCATGGTTGGGCTCTGTCCCAAAGCTATATTCGTTCAAGGCTAGTGCTCTACCACTGAAACCACAGCTTCACTTCTGGCTTTTTTTCTTTTGGGGATTAATTTAGAGATCAGAGTCTCATGGACTTTTTTGTCAAGGGTGGCTTTGAACCCCAACCCTCAGATCTCAGCCTCCTGAGTAGCTAGGATTATAGGCGTGAGCCACTGGCACATGGCTGGGAGGTGGTTTTATAAGGATAAGTTGAGCTGCCCTTAACGCAACCTGGGCCATAACTCATTTGATTTTATTCTTTAGAGTATTCTTCTTTCTCCTTGTTCTGAACACTTCTCCTCCTAGGAGCCTTTGACAGTCCCTTGGCCTCCTCTGCTCAGAGACTGTCTTTGACTAGGACCTCAGATGAGGACACAATGGCTGATTCTTACCCGAGAGCCGCTGTCCTCTCACAAAGACACTCCCATTTCTACTCAGTTTTGATTTGGAATCTGACCCAGATCGTCCCAGGTTGAATATAGATTTCCACTTCTTTGATTTACTGGAAAGTTTTCTCCTGAAATAGTTAAGCCATGATTAGTTTAAATTTGTCATCCTACGCAATTTTCAAAGCAAGAAAGAAGATATAAATGGCTCTGATTATAAGATTATAAATGGCTCTGCTAGTTCAGAAAGGTCCTCACTAAAACCTAAGTTGAGCCTAACTCTCACCCTGTGTAGACAACTCTGCACCTGGCAGTAGCGGTGGTAAACTTGGTTGTCAAACATAGCATTTTTGTGTGGGTGTGCTGGTCCTGGGGTTTGAACTCAGAGCCTGGGAACTATCCCGTACTTTATCAGCTGAAGGCTAGTGCTCTACCACTTGAGCCACAGCTCCACTCCTGGCTCTTTTGAGTGGTTAATTAAAGAGTCTCATAGACTTTCTTGCCCAGGCTGGTTTTGAACCATGATCCTCAGATATCAGCCTTCTGAATAGCTAGGATTACAGGTGTGAGCCACCAGCACCCAGCTCTGGTATTTTTTAAAAGAGGAATAAACATTGAGGACCACTGACCCTGGTCCTAGTCCTGTTATGCTCCTGGACACATTGTGGGCATAACCACATAGGAGGTGGGGGTTACAAGTCACCTTTGAGAATGCAAAGAGAAGGATGAGAAAGCCAATCTAGAGAGGACCCTGGCTTTGTGTAGTTGAAGAGAGGTGTAGCCTGGTAGGTGGGGTCAGTAGTCACTGCAGAGAGATGCTGAGGGGTCAGTGTGCCAGGGGCAGCCTGGACTGGGTGGGGGAGGGCCTGGCACCACAAAAGCCAGCCCAGCTGCTGCTCCGCCCTGCCATGCAACCTTACCAAGAAGTTCAGTGTGACACTCTACAATGTGTGGGCCTCACCACGGGCCTTTTCTTAGTGAGCTTTTATAGAAAGTCCGTTCACAGGCCTATGGTGATTCCAAACAAGTCTGCAGTGTTTTGTGTTTTCCTTTGACCTTGGCCTCCTCCCCCGCTCCCCCCAGCACTTGGCTTTGCAGCGGATCACACACTACATGGGTCCTCTCACGATATTCTTCACTCTGATACCTGGGGAAAACTTTTATTCTCTATTCATTTGAGGAGAGGTACCATGGGTTCAGTTCCAGCAGTGCACAAACCCCATCCTCTAGGAAATGGAAGGACTTCTCCCAGGGAAGTTCAGGCATGCCATTCCTACAGCAGCGTGGCTGGTGCCTCGGGTAGTTGTAGAAGATGGAGACCTGCTTCCTCTCTCCCCAAGGGGAAGTAGCCACTCATCTTTGGGAGGAGATGGAGAAGGCGGCGATTTGTATTACTTCTTTTCACTCACTGTCGATGACATCCTTCCAGGGAAAGATGGCTTGGTTCCTTCCTTACTGTCTTTGCCTACTATGGGACTCGGTGTTCCTACTTCAAACACTGTCTTCTTCCATAGCAAGGTGGGAGGAGGAAGAAGAGAGAAAGGAAGAATCTTCTTCCCATGCAAATGATGCCTAATTAGTTTTGGGGGGAGGGAGGACTCTGACAAATGGGGAGGAGGGAAGGGAGTCAGGGATGCCGTTCTCAAGTGAGCCACCCAGAGAGTTCTGTATTGACAGTGGTCTCATTTCTCAACTTCTTTTCTTAGATTCAAAGTAATGTGGTGAGGTGTGGGGGAGGTTTGTTTTTAGTAAACTTCCCTTTGTAGATGCTAGGCCTATTTTGTCTAAGCCAAAGAAGTAAAAAAAAAAAATTAAAATTAAAAAAATCACTGGGCACCAGTAACTCACTCCTGTAATCCTAGCTATTCAGGAGGCTGAAAGCTGAGGTTTCTGGTTTTAAAACCAGCATAGGTAGAAAAGTCTAAGCCTTTTTTTTTTTGTCGGTCGTGGGACTTGAACTCTGGGCCTGGGTGTTGTCCCTCAGCACTTCAGCTCAAGGCAGGTGCTCTACCACTTCAGCCACAGTGCCACTTCTGGCTTTTTCTGTCTATGTGGTGCTGAGGAATCGAACCCAGGGCCTCATGCATGGGAGGCAAGCGCTCTACCACTGAGCCACCTTCCCAGCCCCTAATATTTGTCTTTCTTGACTGGGCACCTGCATCCTGGTGCTTGGGGTCTTTGATGGCAGACTGCAGGGGTGCGGGGAGGGAGGAATCTCAGTGAGAAAGAGTTGTGATGATAGCTCCCTTTTCTTCAGCAACATTTATTTACACCCCGTCTCGACTGTAGCCCCAACCCACACTGCCGTCATGGCCCCCAAACTACCTACCCTCACCTCCTCTGGCTCCCTCCACCCACTTATCCCTCAGAATTAAAAAAAACAATGCTATGTACTTGCTATCTGGTAGCTCAAGGACGGTGTGGAAGAGGGGGCCCATGGGAGGGACAATCTCAGGCAAGCTGTTCTCTCTCCTTTCCTTCCGAGCGGGGTGGTTTGTAGCCAGGCTGCGGGCCTGGGCCTCCTCCAGGCTCACCAGCTTCATGGGAGATAATGCTGGCAGGGTCAGGCTCTTCATGATGGGCCGGTCATCTGTAAAGGAAGCAGAAGGGCTCAGTCTGGACAAAGCTAGCACAGTAGGTTCATCCAGATCTCTTGTCCACAGCCCTGCCATCCTGACCTCTTTACAGCATTCTCTCTTATCTTCAAGCGATTTTCGCCTACTTTCTTTCCAGAGGAAAGGACGCTTGGTCATGTCTGGAGACCTTTTTGTTTGTCATAAATACATGTGGGAAAACTACTTGTATCTTCGAAGGTCAAGGAAGCTGCTAGACACTACAGAGTATACAGAAACGACGTCCGCTCTCCCCTCCAAGTATTATCTAGCAATAATGCCTCAGTGGAGAAATCCTGATCTAAAAAAAACTAGAAGTCTAAGTTGTATTCTATTTAGTCTCTGGTGAGATTGCCAATTTCTGCTAGCTTCTGAAGGCACAAAGAGATTGACATTAACTCAGACCGATGGAGACTACAGAATGGCATGTGGTGTAGGACTCTCCTGTGCTCAGATGTGGCTGGTTGGCACCTCTCTGGGTAGAAGGAATCGCAGTCACAGTAAAAAGCCTTGTAGATAGACAACCGAGACAGCATGTGATGGAGAGGTGCTTTCAGGGCAGAGAAGCCTGGCTTCTATTCTGCCGAATTGCAGTTAAATATACCCTGCTTACGTCCTTTGCTCCTGAACATGTTTCAGTTAAGTATCTGAATTAAACCCCGTTTTCCAACTTAACCCAAATGAAGTTAAGACTGTTGGAATTTACTTTCAATATTGTGAGATTCTAGCTTATTTATTATTTGTTTCTGAAATGCTTCAAGTCACTCTGGAGTAATAGGGAAGAATCGACGAAGGGTCAGGAGGCTGAGGTGTAGTATCAACATCTACCTCAGGCTCCAGAGGAAGCCTGGACCCAAGGCCCACTTGTCTTTGCTTCAATGAATAACACAAATTGCTAAGACAGATATTGTGATCTCTGTTCTCCACACTGGCACTTCCCCTCTCACTTTCCTACTATCAGCAGTCATGGTCCAACACCTTACTCATCTGCTTCTTCCACGTGTCCCTTCTCAAGATACAGCCCACAGCATCTTACGACTCTCCCTTCAATGTATATTGTGGACGCATCCACTTTCTTCCCTTCAGCTAACATACTAGTACAGTCACGTATTTCCCACTTGATTTCTGCAGAGGTTCCTTAACATGTGGCTGGCTCAGCTTCCAAGCTGCCTTTCAGCCTTTCAGATCTACGCCCTCATGCTCAGATTTTGCACTGGCCTACGCACATGGCCTGAGATCTCCCTCTGCTTTCCTTCTCCTCTTTGCCTCTGGCCAGCAGTCTAACGAAAAATATACAGTGAAAGCTTTTGTCTATGCACTAGGGATTTACACCTCTAACTCTGGAGGATGAACTATGAGGATCACAGTTCAAACCCAGATCAGATCCCATAGGATCCAAGAGACTCTTATTTCCAGCAAAAAGCTAGAAGTGGAGGTATGGCTCATGTAGCAAAGCACTAGCCACCCAAATACTAGGGAGAAAAAGCTTTTGAACGAATATTCCCTTTATATATATGTATGCATGTATAAATCATGCATATAGTACTCAGTATAGAATAGAAAATGAATATACAATAAGACATTATAAAGTATAAGTACAAAATGAATGTTTCAAAACTCATAGTTTGGTACTCCCCAGGGTAGAATACCCCTGTACTGGAGACTACAAAAGCTCTTGCCACCCTGGCTTACTTTCTTAAATACTCAGAGCATCTTCACCTCAGAACATTCTACTCCACGTCCTCTTTGAAGCACCCTCCCCCTCCCACTGCCAGGGCTTCATAGGACTGGTTCTCTGTGTTAGTCCAATAATCACCTCCTTAGAGACCATGATCCATTCTGTCCCAAAATAACACCTTAAAGTCACTGGTGCTGGGCATCGGTGGCTCATGCCTATAATCCTAGCTACTCAGGAGGCTGAAATTTACAGATTGTGGTTCAGAGCCAACCTGGGCAGGAACATCCGTGAAACTCTTATCTCCAGTTAACCACCAGAAAACCGAAAGTGGCATTGTGGCTCAAATGGTAGAGCGCTCACCTTATTAACCCTGCTATATTTCTTAGTATGTATTGTCTTTGAAGTGATATTTGTTAAGGTACATTGCTGGCCTTCCCAATTAGACAATGGCTATAATTACGCAAGGCAGGGTCTTGGTCATTTGTGTTCCAGTGTCTAGGACTGCACTTGACATAAAGGAGGCATGCAGAATGTACTTATTTAAAAAAATAAATCTTGGCGATATCATAGCCTCTCTGGCCGCAAATAAAAACACTGGATTTTTATGAGACTTGTACAAAATTGGAGTTTGTACCTACAATCTTTTGCTGTCCTAGATTTCTGTTAGATGAGGTGTGTTTATTACTCTGGGAGAAACACACCTTTGGTGGTATATTTTCCGTTGGTGGCACTATGCTGTTTACATTCTATCCTCACCTCATGACCCATTAAGTTGGTATTAAAGACTGAAGAAGTAGAACAAGAAAGGAACTAAAATTTATAGGTAGTTCAGTACATACCCTATGCATATTAAAGCAGAGGCTGGGCCCTGAGGATTGAGATTTTGTGTCCACATTCTCTCAGTTAAGCCATCTACATTGGCTGCTAAGTGAAATGGGTTATCCAGATGAGTACACTGATTTCCCCAACTCTTTTACCTGAACTAGAAAAGAAACAACTAGCAAGCATCTTGAAGCTACAGTGCTCATACACTGCTGGTTCTCCAGATGTGGATCCTGACCAGCGACATCAGCATTACCAGATGCACAAATATTACCAACATACCAGACCACTGTATTCCTGGCTAACTGAATCAGAAACTCTGGGGATAAGGTTAGGTAATGTGTGTTTTCACAAGATGCACTCCAGTGTTGGAAAACCACTCTCTCACACAAATGTCACTTGCAGGAATCTTGATCAACTTGATTTCTGGATTCTTCAACTAGGCTCACAGGAGTTCAAGTAACATTATCCACTCCCTCCCAGAGTTTTTCATGTCATCATGAGGTGCCCCAAACATACAAACATAATCATTTTTTGTATGTTTACTGATTGGTACCAGGCAGCACCAAGTTAGTATTCAGGAAACACTCATGAAGAGAATGCATTCTGGGTATTTATGAGAGGGTGACCATACTACCTTATACCACCTCATTTCATTTAAAACTCTGAAATATTATTTGTGCAAGGAAAAATGATATCAAATCAATACAGATCAAAATGTTGCCAATGCAAAATAACTCAAGAGAGGAAGGAGTCATAAAACCTAATGGAACATTATGTCAACTCTACTTATACATCCTATCAAACTCATGGGATAGGCCATGTACGTACACAACATACACATCAGCAGCAGTAGAACCAAGCTCACCCTAGCTTATTTTTGGGGCCCCAGGACCAGAGCAATAGAGAAGAAGAGTTATGTCCCAGGAAGAGTCATTACCGTTGTTTTCCAGAGGCCCTGGAGCACCGTTGTTAAAGATTTGATCCACATGGTTCAGTATGAATTCAATCACCACCTGCTGGACCCGGACTGCTAGGAAGGCTGCATCTCCACTGCACCCACTGGCTTCGATTTCTTTAGACCTGACATGGAAGAAACATTTTCACAGAGTGAATCTGCCTTACAAGCAGAAGCCTTAACAGGGACCAAGGATAGACATTCTAAATTCATTAGTTAATTTGTAGATGATTTTAACTCCCTATGAAAACTAAAGGATCTCCTGAAAGTGTGAAGCTCAGCCCACGGAACAAAATTAGAACAGTTTCCAGGCAGTATGTACTGCAAGTCTGTTAGTAGAGACCCCAGAAAAGACTTCTTTTTTCTTCATAGGATTTCCTTCCAAACCCCACCCTCCCACCTTCTACCACCCCAGCCAACTGTCCTGTGGGGCAGGTCATCATTTATAAAGTCACATGAAGCAGCTGATTCAAGTTATAGCCAGCTGTGACCCCATCAAAGCCAAGAAAAGCCAATAAGCCCCAAAGACAAGAAAGGCCTTTTCAGAAAAATGACAGCGTACAGACCCATAACTTTTATAGCCAACAAATGCCTTTGGAACCCAGAGTTTCCAAGTAGGCCAGCAAAGAACTTGGGTTGCTCAGATTACCTTGAAATTGTAAGTGCTATAAAAGATCAGTTAGCTCCAACTTTGTCTTCAAGGGTTTCAACTTTGAAATACCTGTACTCCATTTCTATTGGTGGGCGGCTTTGACCCTGCAGGTGGTGAAAGGTGTGGCAGTTACCTGAGGAGGTTTGGAGCCCACACCAAGGCCAGGTTCCTGGCATGCATGTTGGTCCTGCTGCTGAAGGAGGCGATGTGGGTCAGGTGTCGAATCAAGTATTCCAAGGTCCTGCAATGGTTTATTGTATTACTATTGCTTTTTAATTTTTCAATAAAGTAAGAAACTGTAGTGGCTGTGTGTGGCCTGACGTCTGGGGACCTATTTCTAAGTTTGGATTTAAGGGACTGTTTATATGGTACACATTTTGAAGAAATAATGTCAAGAAATCAAGACTAATGAATGCAATTTCCTTAGCCCTCGGCCCACTGGCCTGGGGTGGGGACAGGGCTGACCCTCTATCCCCAGCACCAGCCAGAGACTGAACCCAGGAATCCCAGACCTCAGAAGCTGGGGGTTCTTAGTCACCATTTGCTCCTCATTTTACACAAAACTGAATTATCTTCCCACAGTCTAGTTCACATCTAGGTTCTTACAAAGGTTCCTCAGATATAGTAGAAGACCAAAGACTAAAAAAGGGGAGAGAAATAGGAATAATGAAATAATGTTCAATCTATACTGTATACATTGACAAAATAAAATTCCCTTGTGTTATTTTAATCTATAATTAATTCATGTGTATTGAATTCAAATGTGTAACTAATGAAAAAGTAACAAAAAAAATCCAA
The DNA here is from genome assembly GCF_024711535.1 of Dipodomys merriami. Classification (NCBI taxonomy): domain Eukaryota; kingdom Metazoa; phylum Chordata; class Mammalia; order Rodentia; family Heteromyidae; genus Dipodomys; species Dipodomys merriami. The sequence goes on from NW_027203381.1 coordinate 74,733,880, forward strand.
AAATGTTTTCCTAGTTGCAAATAACTTGATGCTCATTTCATGGGCAAACATTAGTAACTGCTCTGTTCTTTCTTCTATCTTATCACCAACTGCCTGTTTGTTTGTTTTTTTCTTTCTTTTGTTTTTTTTTGGGTCCGGTCATGGGGCCTGAACTCGGGGCCTGGGCGCTGTCCCTCAGCTCTTCAGCTCAAGGCTAGCACTCTACCAGTTGAACCACAGGGCCACTTCCGGCTTTTTTCTTTTTGCTTATGTGGTGCTGAGGAATCCAACCCAGGGCCTCAGGCATGCAAGGCAAGCGCTCTACCACTGAGCCACCGTCCCAGCCCAACTGCCTCTTTTTAAAAGGTGAGGAGGGGCAGGGATCACTGGGGAAAGTGGTAACATACTAGAGACCGCTAAGGACTGGTCACTAAAGAGTAAGTAGAGACATCTTTCAGCCAAATGCTCAGTAGCCACACTCAGCTATCTGTGAAGGTCGTCTAGGTTTCTACAGATTTAGTTATGCTAGAATTCTATGTAAGAACCAAGAATGTCACTGTGAGGCTAGCTTGTGTGATGGGGATGACTTCCTGATTTATTCTGGTAATTCCTTTCCAAGTGACATGGAGACAGATTACCCTTTACTGCCAGTACTCCTGGCTAAGGCACCAAATCACTCCCACAACAGTGACCTGTTAACTGAGAAATGCCACTATCCACTGAATTTGCTTCCTTTACCGTGTCACCTTCCTCCTTGACATCATATCATACCGAGAGCCTTACCTATAATGGGATGGAGGAAGCTTCTGGATAACATTTTGGATTCGGGCAAGTTGGCCTTCTTCTTGGCAATGTGACACTGCCTCCTGTGGAGAAGAGCATGAAGCATCCTAGTCAGTGCCTGGGAGCTAAGAACCCCACCTGTGAGTGCTGGTCTTATTTGAGCCCTTGGTACTCCAGCCTCACAAACTCCAGCCTAGAGATCACGCTTGCAGGTGGCAAGTTCTTCCCTGAATACAGTCAACCAACTACAATTTGTTTGGACTGGTTATGTGAAAAATCTCAGTGTGTGCTCACAAGGAGAGGAGTCTTGAGTCTCTAGGAGAAGAAAGCACGTTAGCATCTGGGTGTGGCCTGCATGGTAGAAAGTGGCAGAGCCTCAGAAGTCAGAGACAGGGACAAAGTTCCATGGAGCTGTCACCGTGAATAGCCATGAGTGGCTATTCAGCCAGCTGACCAGTGGGCATGACCAGCCATTCCCTACCTAGCAGTGACTCTTCTGTAACCTCAAGTTCTCCTCTACTGTCTGTCCTGGACGCCAAGAGGCAAGGAAGAGATACATGCTTTCCTTGGCAGGAATAAGAGCTTTCTCCCTGAGACCCCGTGGCCTTACAACAAAACTTGCTCTCTGGAGCCGGGAAGGTGGCTCAGTGGTAGAGTTCCTGTCTTGCATGCATGAGGCTCTGGGTTTGATTCCTCAGCCCCACATAAGCAGAAAAACCTCGAAGTGGCATTGTGGTTCAAGAGGTAGAGCGCTAGCCTTGTGCAGAAGAGCTGAGGGACAGCACCCAGGCCTAGAGTTTAGGCCCCACGACTGACCAAAACAAAAGACAAAAAGAACTTGCTCTCTGGTTATTTCCTGTATGTGTATTTTGTTCCCACATCATCCCAGGCTCCTGGGGGGCGGTAGGGGAGGAAGGCAGTGTGATGACAGGTTGGCTGACATTTATCTTGCACCTGCTTTAGGTTGCTGCACAGCATGGGCATTCTTGGGAAGGTTCTCGAGCCATGTGACTATCCTGAGTCTGTCCTGCTTGTGGCCTGGGTCGCAGGTCTCTCTAGGGCAATGCCAACAGGAACACACCACTGGAGTCCAAGGCAATGGTAATGACACCCATTTTGGACTTGTTTTTGAGACAGGGTCTCCCTGTGTAGGTATCCCATGCTGGCTTGGAGCTGTGATCCTCCTGCCTGGTCCCTCTGTGTGCTGGGGTTAACAGGCATGTGCCGCCACATCCAGCACGTCATTTTTCTTTAATTGGTATAATTTACTTATGTTAGTAATATCATTTACACAATTAGTAATAGATGGATTAGAAATGTGCAATGTTTAAGTTAAGATCTATGAGTGGTTTTCATAGGTACATACTTGGATAGTCCCAGCTAGGCTGAGATATACTTTAATAGGGGCTCCTGAACTCACATTTTTCTGGTCTTGAGTTCACAGGTATTTGTGACCGACAGTCTTATATTTTCCTCCTGGTGCTGCAAGCTTCCTTTATAGTTGTATGCAATGCCAGGAATAATCATCAAATATATTCTTTTGTGTGTGCTGGTACTGGGACCTGAATTCAAGGACTCACACTCTCACTTGGCATTTTTTTCCCTTAAGGCTGGTGTACTAATCACTTGAGTTATGCCTCCACTTCCAGCTTTTTTGCTAGTTATATGAGCTTTGACCTGGGCTGGCTTCAAATCTCAATTCTCAGAGTGTAGACTTGTGAATAGCTAGGATTACAAGCATGACTAGTGCCCAGTTCAAATACCTGCTTTAATTTGGTAAGTACTACAAACTACAATACAAGCAAAGATGAGAGTCTAATGTATGTGTTTTGTATATTGTTCATCTTTATTTGAGCCTATCATTGTCTGGCTTGTGTTTAAATGCTAAAGTTCAATCAGTTTTAGTGTATTAATTATTCATGAATGTAGAAAGGCAAACAATTATAGCAATGTAGAAAGGCAAACAATTATAGCCAGCATCTGCTGTTTTCCAGGCCCCATTCTCCTGACAGGAAAAGTCCAGGGACTGGCCCAGCCTAGACCTTCTATCCCTCTCCCCACCCTCTGTTATTGACGGCTTCTCCTTTCCTAAAATGGAAGTTCTGTAAGCTAAGAGATGTAATGAGTCCATGTTTAAAACAGTGCCTGGCTTCCCAAAGTTGTCCTATCCCTGAAGCATCATGTCAGGGCTTTGTCTATCAAGGTTTTGTGTTGTTTTCTTCCTGAGATTGGGCTTTGCTATCTAACCCTTGAACTTCTGTCTCAACCTCCAGAGTGCAGGAATCATGAGAATATGCCACCATCTTCTGACCCCTTTTACTTTTTGTGCCTATCCTAGCTCTTAAACTCAGAACTAAATCTGCCTGGGGTGCAGCTGGAAGAGAGAGATCTTCCAGGTCTGTGATGGACCACAGTTGGGGTGCTGTCCAAGTAATGGAATCTGAGCTTCCAGGGAAGAGTAGCTTTGGGGAAAACAACAACCCAGAGCAAGGCCTTGCCATCAAGGTGAAGGTATAGCAGGTGATGGCTCACCTCTGAAATTCTAGCTACTCAGGAGGCTGAGATCTGAGGATCTTTTGTTGTTGTTGTTGTTTGTGGAACTTGAACTCAGGGTCTGGATTCTGCCCTTGAACCTCTTTGTGCTCAAGGCTAGTGCTCTACCACTTGAACCACAGTGCCACTTCCTGAGGATCAAGTTTGGAAGCCATACCAGGCAGACGAATCTGTGAGACTCTTGTTTCCAATTAGCCAGCAAAAAGCTGGCTTTACTGATACCAAGCAAGGATGCAGTACAAATAATCACAGATTCATCCTAGCTCTTTTAAGATTTGAACATCAGCCAGATTGGCCCGGTTTAGTGTTGAGTGAAACTCTCTTCCAGCCAGAAAATAAGGGTGGGGAAATTTTCACCTTCCCTCCTGTACTTGTCTAACATAAGATCTCCTAATCCCAGTGGGAGAACACGAAGCTAAAAATAACTTTGCAGTGACTAAACCCCTCCAGAAGGAAAAAAAATAAAAATTAGGCTCTAAAGAGCTGTGGATGGGATGAGATAGGGGTTGGATGGAGAGAGCTTGAGAAGAAATACATGAAATAAACCAATCCCAACTGGGACCTGCCGGCCTCAGAGGATGGGCCTGCCCTTGCATTCTCAGAAAACAAAGATATTAACAGCTTCCTAAAGTATTAAAGGAACTTTCCATGAGAACTACACCTTTATTCCCCAAACACATTTAAAAAACAACAACCGGGGAGTGGAGCAAAGATTTGTGCAGCTTGATCCTGGCGAGGCAGTGAGAAGAGGGCTCAGAGCCTCCTTCTGGGCTTTATTGGCCGCCTCCTGCTTCCTGTCCCCTCCCTATCCCAGAGTTTCAGCCTGGCTTCCCTTTACTGGGGCTCCCCTTGCCTGGCAGAGGCCCAGAGGTACTCCACAGCCCTGTTTTCTGAATATGGGCTCTGAGGAAGAGAAGGGAGGTGTCTAGGTGTTCTTAGAAGGCCGTGGCCTGACCTTCCTCATCCGTGTGTCTCACAAAGGCAGGACAACAGCAAGAGTCCCTTGCTTCCTAGCAAACCCTCCAGAAGATTGGGACACCCCTGACTATAGCACCCACATTATTCCCCCATTCTGCTGAGGCAAAGAGACCTCAAGCTCTCCCTATGGCAAATTGTGCTGCCTTTTATTAAAGTAGCCAGCTTCAGCAGGGCACCAGTGGCTCATGCTTATAATCCTAGCTACTCAGGGAGGCTGAGATCTGAGGGTTGCTGTTCCAAGCCAGCGTGGGCAGGAAAGTCTATGAGAGTCACATTTCAAATTAACTACCAAAAAGCTAGCTGTGGCTCAAGGATAGAGTGCTAGCATTGAACACTGAAGCTCAGAGACAGCACCCAGGCACTGAATTCAAGCTCCAGGATCAGCCAAAAAACAAGCAAGCAAACAAACAAAAAACACAGGAGGCTAAGATCTGAGGATCACAGTTCTAGCCAACTCAGGCAGGAAAGTCCATGAGACTCTTATCTCCAATACACTACTCAGAAAAAGCTGGAAGTGGTGCTGTGGCTCAAGTGGTAGAGCACAAGCCTTAAGCACAAAATGGCTCAGTGACAGCACCAGGCCCTGAGTTCAATCCCAGGACCAGCAAAAAATAAAAATAAAAATAAAATAAAAAAGGTGGGGGTGGGGAGAGGAGGGAAGGAGCCGTAACTGTGGCCGAAACGGTCATCCTAGCTACTCAGAAAGTTGAAATCTGAGGATTGAGATTAGAAGCCCGCTGGGGCAGGAAAAGTCTATGAGACCCTTATTTCCAATAACCTAAAAAAAAGCCAGAAGGGAAGTGGTGCTGTAGCTCAAGTGGTAGAGCGCTCGCCTTGAGCTGAAGAGCTGAGGGACAGCGCCAGGCCCAGAGTTCAAGCCCCACGACCGACAAAAAAAAAAAAAAAAGCCAGAAGTAGAACTGTCATGTAAGCGACAGAACATTAATCTTACTTAAAAATCATAAAAACAGTTTACACAATTTACACAAAAATTTGTGCACATAATTTTTTTAAAAAAGCAATTCATAAAATAAGATACACAGACGAAAGTCAGTTTTATACACATTCCCTTTTCTACCTGAAGAAAGGAGCACCAGAACTGACAGGGTTGTCTGTGAATTCCTCTGCCCCTCCTCCCTACATAGCCCCTGGCTTGCTCTGTACCAGCCACACTGGCTTTCCTCCAGCTCAGCACACACACTCCAACGGGGCCTTGGCATCTGCTGTTTCTTCCCGTCACCCTCTTTACCTAGATAGGATCACAGTCGGTTCCCACACTTTACCCTTGCCTGTTTAAATGCTGCTTCATAGAGCTGCCTCTGATTATCCTACCTAAAATAGCAATCTCTCTCCAGCACTGGGAGAGAGGACTTATCAACAGTTCTCACTAGAGATCTACGGTCTCTCTCTCCTCCACTGAAATGCAAGACACACTAAAGCAAGGATGGTATCCATTATTGTTTATTATGAAATCTGCCGTCTGTGGCGCTATGCCTGCCAAAGGGCACATATAGGTGCTTTCCTACTCACATCTCCCTTACTAAACACATTTGTTGAGTAAGTGAATGGGTCAATGAATAAGTGAATGACTCAGTATCTTGCTTTATGCTTGACCAGGTACATTCTTGACATGCTTCTAGGACAATTCTCTGCCCAAGATGATTTCCCATTTGTGGTTGATGCCAAACTTGCTGAAATAGCACCTTTGCTCAGTAGGGATCCTGGCAGGGTGGCCAGCCTGGTCTGCCCAGGACTGGGGAATTCTGCTCACATGGGAGTGACTCTATCCTCATTTGTGGCTACCTTGAGCTCAGAACTTGCCTGTCTTTGCCTCTAGCCAGGCATCAGGGGTTTGCTTCAAGTGACATTTCAGATGTTAAACCTGCCAGTAAGAGTTTACTAGAGTAACAGTTCCATTTTTCAGTAGCTGGAAAACAGGGCTAAGAAATACAATAGGGAGTACAATGAATACAGTTCTTGTCCTCAGAGGCTTACAGTTTAATTAGGGAGATAGATTCATAGAGAAACAAATTCACACCTGTAACTCTAGCTACCCAAGAGGCTGATATCTGAAGATCAACATTCAAGCCTCTTCTCCCCAAAGCAGGAAAAGTCTATGAGACCCTTTTCTCTAATTAACTGCTAAAAAACAAAAACAAAACAAAACAACCTGGAAATGGAGCTGTGGCTCAGTGGTCGAGTGCTAGCCTTGAAGAACAAAACAGCTCAGAGACAGCCCCAGTAATGGCAGAAACAAACTAACAAAAAGAAACAGTCGGTACATAATTAATTTGCCTTCCCCCCAAATGCAGAACCTGTGACTATTCCCTTACTTTGGCATGTAATGATTTCAGCCAGACCCATCTGAATGAAGATGAATTTTTCCTAAAATGAAATGCTGAGTTTTGCTCACTGGATATATCTTGGTCAATGAGATTTATCCGAGATGCTAACTGTGAAATGCTGTTTTGGTTTTGTTTTCTTCTGATAATTAAAAAGTGGAATTTAAGTCAACAATTGCTTCCAAGCATCTCAGCTCTAATTCTAAGAACAGGTTACTCATTTGAAAAAAAGATCCTTGAAGATGTGATTAAATTAGGAGCTGGAGATTTTCCTAGATTATCTGGATGAACCCTCAAATCAGCTCTCAGTAAGCGTTAAGAAGGCTGTAGCTGGAGATCTGACAGACAGAAGACCCTGTGACCCCAAAGAGGGGGCAGGGAGCAGAGAAGGGAGGGAGGTAGTCACAAGCCAAGGAATGGCAGCAGCTACCAGAAGCCCCAAGAGGCAAAGGGTAGATTTTCCTCTAGAACTCTAGAGAGAGAGAGCACAGCCCAGTGGAAAGGATTCAGCCCAGTGAAAATGATTTCAGACTTCTTTCAGGTCTCCAGATCTGTATAAATTTCCGTTGTTTAAGATGCCCAGTTTATGGCCATTTGTTATATACAGTAGTCACAGGAAACTAATGAATGTGATCAAAATTAAAAACATGAACTCTGCAGAAAATAATTTTTTTGGGTCGGTTGTGAGGCTTGCATCAGGGCCTGGATGCTGTCCTTCAGCTCTTTTCCTCAAGGCTAGTGTTCTATCACTTGAGCCACAGCACCACTTCTGGTTTTGAAGTGGTTAACTGGAGAGAAGAGTCTCATGGGGACTTTTCTTCCTGGGCTGGCTTTGAACCATGACCCTCAGATCTCCACCTCCTGAACAGCTAGGATTATAGGCATGAGCCACTGACGCCCTGCTGTGTTGGTCTGTTTTTAATTACACCATTCACAAATAACCTCTAAGACCTACTTACACATGATGCAAAAGAGAAGCTGTCAGCCTCAGGCTCCTGGAATACCAGCGGCTTTTCCCACTTACTGGCAAACCCCACTTTTACCACTTTGTATTGTGGCCAGGAAATACCTTTCAAGCATGTGACTTTACCTGGCTACCCTAGTTTTGATTTGTCATTTATTTTACATTTGTCATTCAGTAATTTTTCTATTGATACACATGTAGACAGTTTCCAAAATTCAGACATTAGATACTGTCTTGTGATGAAGATGATTGTCTATCATTTACTCGTGTGACACCTGATTCTTACCTTAGAATAGAGGCCAGGGAAGGGTTCCTGGGTTAAGGAACATGAGTGCATTAGGGCTCCTGACAAAGTTCTGAGATATACAAACCAGTCATATTTCCAGTAAAAAGTAGGAAGAGTCAGTCTAACACCGGCTTGTCAGTATGAATCATAACATCATCATCATCATCATCATCATCATCATCATCATCATCATCATCATCATGATTTACAGTACTGGGGTTTGAACTCAGGTCCTAACACTTACTAGATAGGTCCTCTGATGACCCCAGCCCATTTTATTTTAATTATTTTTCAGATAGAGTCTCACTTCTATCTTCACATCATAATCCTCCTACCTCAGCCTCTAGTATATGGCTGGGATTCCTGGTGGACAACTTCCACACTCAGGTAGTTCTTTGATAGAAGGCTTACTACTTTTTGCTTTGACTGTTCTTGTTGAGCCATGATATTCCTACCTCTGTCCCCTTAGTAGCTGGTATGACAGGCCAGAAGGTTATTTGGTAATTTAAAAATAATTATATCTTTTTTTGTTGTTGTTGTCAGTCGAGGGGTCTGAACTCTGGACCTGGGCGCTGTCCCTCAGCTCTTCAGCTCAAGGCTAGTGCTCTACCTCTTGAGCCATGGCAGCACTTCAGGCTTTTTCTGCTTCTGTGGTGCTAGGAATCGAACCCAGGGCCTCATGCATGGAAGGCAAGCGCTCTACCACTGAGCCACCTTCCCAGCCCTAATTATATCTTTTTTTTCTATGAACTCTCTGTTGAAGTTCTTTGCTTATTTTTGCTTATTTCTTTAGTGAGATACTATGTCTTGTTTGTTCATTTATCTGTCTTTTGGAAGGTAAGGAGGGGTACAGAAGAGGTAAGACAAAGGGTGAACAAATGTAGTAGTGGTACTCACTAGACACTATGTTGAATATGAACTATACAACTTGTGGGTGGGCTAGGGAGCGAAGAGAGAGAGGAAAGGGGTGATATCATCCAAAAAGACACGTACTCTTTACCTCAATTATGAAACTGTAACCTCTCTGTACGTCACCCTCTGTATGTCACCTTTATAATAACAATAAAAATATACTAAAATTTTTGAGAAGCATTACGGCAACTGACAACCTCTCTACTGAATTTCTAAGGTATTTTCTATGTTCTTCTTACATAGTTCCTCCAGTTCAAATTTTTAGAAAAAAAATCAAAACAAAACTGAGAGCATTACAAAAATTAAAAGACTAAGAAGAAGAAACTGTTTCCTTCTGAAGTTTCTAGACAAGAAACCACTTCTACCATCAACTAGAATAGACTATTACTTAAAAACAGACTGCTGCAGTTCATTAGCTCAATGATATCCTATTTTATCTTAATGAGAGAGAACACTGTCCTACAATAAGAGGATCACAACTACAAACAAATGAACAATAAAGTTTATGCACAATTAAAATAGCAGTAACACAGTATTTTTAGTTGATTCAGACTGGCAAGTAATTTAATAAATTGAGACTCATGGGTGAGGCTGTAGAGAAAAGTGCTTTCCTGTCTCTCTAGAGAACAATTTGAGAGTACGTGACAAAATTTAGACAAAAACTGAAGAACCTGTGTGGCTCAAGTTCAGAGCACCTACCTAACAAGTAAGTGTGAGGCTCTGAGTTGAAATCCCCAGGATCAACCAACAAACAAACCAAAGGAAAGTAGAACTGTGAGCTCTGGGGATAAGGAATGAGGTGCTTACACCAGGGGGCTTGGATTTAATCCCCAGCACTGAAAATCTCCAAAAGTTGAAAAGGAAATCTTTGGTCAATGAATATACCCCAGTGGTCCTTCTCTAAGGACACTGAAAGAAGTAGAAAGTCATGTGTGCACATTATAATTTATTACAAGGTTTCTTTGTTTATTGTGCCTGTACTGGGGGTTGAACTCAGAGCCTGGGTGATGTCCCTTAAACCTTTTGTTCAAGGTTAGTGCTCTACCACTTGAATCACAGCTCTACTTCTCACTTTTTGTGCTAGGGATTTTCCTGTCCTGTTGGCTTTGAACTTTGATCCTCAGGTCTTTATTTTAATGTTTAGAAAAGTAAACTATTGGAAAAAAAACCCCAAACAAACAAGAACCTAAGTACCCGATCAGACCGCTTTCAGAAATGACGTGCATGAGAGAATCTTGGGTAAAAATCATGTCTCTATTAACAAGAAAGATGGCCATATGCTTGAAATAGAAGTGTGTGTGTGTGTGTGTGTGTGTGTGTGTGTGTGTGTGTGTGAGAGAGAGAGAGAGAGAGAGAGGAGGGAGGGAGGGAGGGAAAGAAGGAGGAAAGGAGGAAGATGAAGGGAGAAAGGTACAAAGAGACTTTCTGAGTATTAATATACCTGGGGTGTAGAACTTCTCCTTTATACCTTGTTGTATTACTTTAATTTTTTTTATTGTGAAAATACTGTACAGAGGGGTTACAATTACATGTGCAAGATAATGAGTACACTTCTTATCAAGCATTGCAGCCTCCTCCTTTGTTTACCCTTCCCATCCTCCCCCCTGTATTACTTAAATTTTTGCAGTAACAGTTTGTTTTGATTTGGGAAAATAAAAACACTGCACAAAAAAAAGACCGAAGAATGGTAACACACACACACTCTCTCTCTCTCTCTCTCTGGTCTTTAAGGAGAGAGAACACAGAGGGCTACTTTCTACTTTTCTCCGTTTTCCAAATTATCTTTTATTGAATATGATTACTTTGCTATTTTTGGTGGTATTAGGGTTTGAAACTCAGTGCCTAGTGCTTGCTAGGTAGGTACTCCAATACTTGAGCCATACTCCCAGCCCATTTTACTTCAATTGTAGCTGGGCTTACAAGAGTATGCCGCTGTACTCAGCTTATTTGCTGAGATGGAAGTCTTGGTAACTTTTTCTTGGGCTGGTCTTGCATCTTGATCCTCCTCCTGAATAGCTGAGACTACAGGTGTGTCCACTAGGTACCCCTGATTGACCAGTCAATCTTCTTGTTCTATCTTCCCTTTGCCCACCACCTCTTTCCCCAACTTCTAAAAGAAACACAGAAGGAACCACTTGATCAAAAAAGAAGCAGCAGGGGGTGAAGCAACAGTGTGTGTGTGGGGTATCTCAGGTTCCTGTTTTGCCTTTGCTGTGTGACCTTGGGCCGGCTACTTTACCTCTCTGGTTCTCTGCTTCCTTCCTCTACAATGAGGCACATTCAGACGACTATAAACACGGCGATAATCTAACCCAGCTCTTAAAACAAACAACTCAAAATTCAAGAAGGCAAAACGGAGCCAACGGTGTCTACCACCCTCCCTTCCCCCCTACACCATCCTCCTTCACTGCACAGCGAAGATCATGTCAGCCAGCTGGTCAGTTTTATGATTGTTATTGTAGTGTCAGAACGCTCCTTGGCCCGTCCATGCATCTCACCCGTAACCACAATGGAAATGCAAACACTCACCGTGAACTTGTCATAGAGCTCATAAGTCAGGAGGGGGTTGGGCAGCTCACGGAAGTAGAGCTTGCAGAGGGAGCCCACGCAGTGGATGTCCTGCAGGTACACCTCCTTTGTCAGATCTGGACAATGGTCTGAGACAAACTCCTGCCTGAAACAACACAGATGAGACATAACAATCCCAGAGGCCTGGGAAGGTGGCTCAGTGGTAGAGTTGCTTGCCCTGGGTTCCATTCCTCAGTACCACATACACAGAGAAAGGCGAAGTGGTGCTATGGCTCAAGTGGTACAGTGCTAGCCTTGAGCTGAAGGGCTCAGGGACAGTGCCCAGGCTCTGAGTTCAAGTCCCAGGACTGCCTACCACCCCCCCACCCCAAATCACAGATCTTAGCTTGGCTGGCAGTGTGGTTTCTTTTTTTTTTGGGTTCGGTCGTGGGGCCTGAACTCTGGGCCTGGGCACTGTCCCTCAGCTCTTCAGCTCAAGGCTAGCACTCTACCACTTGAGCCACAGAGCCACTTCTGGCTTTTTCTGCTTATGTGGTGCTGAGGAATCGAACCCAGGGCCTAATGCGTGCAAGGTAAGTGCTCTACCACTGAGCCACCTTCCCAGCCCTGTGGTTTCTTTTTTAAGACAAGGTCTTTGCTATGTAGCCCAGGCAGATACTGAAACTCAATACTCTCTGCCTCCTGAGTGCTGGGATTACAGGCACAAGCTACCACACTCAACTGATTTGAATATAATTATAGATATACATATATATGTGTGTGTATATATACACTTTTATATGTAGATATCTACATATATGTGTATATTTATACACATATATGTAGATATCTACATATATATGTATATATACTTATATATGTATATGTCTACATATATATGCAGATGTCTACATATTTATGTATACACACACACACACACACACACACACACACACACATAAAGACAGAGAGAGAGTGCGCGAGCACCAGTCCTGGACTTGAACTTGGCACAGGCACTGTCTCTGAGCTTCCTTTTCTCAAAGCTAACCCTCTACTACTTGAGCCACGGCTCTACTTCCAGCCTTTTTTAATTTTGTCATTTATTGGAAGTAAGTATCTCATGGACTTTCCTACCTGGGTTGGCTTTGAACTGCGATTCTCAGACCTCAGCCTCCTAACTATTTTTTTTTTTTTTTAATCTTGGTTCTACTCCAAGTACAAGTAAGACTTGCCAGGAGAAGACTTCCACTCCCAATCTGGGTTGACTTTGCAAAATCTTCTGTGGTTCAAAGCCATAAAACTCACTGGCAAATGCCTTTCCCCACTGCATTGTATCTCCAAGTTATGGCTCCAAACACTGAGGAAATATGAAACCAATTTGCAAGAGGCCAATTAAAATTTCATTTTTTTCCAAAACACAGCTCCAAGTGAAATTTTCTTTCTTCCCAGACAGACACAAACCAGGGTAGGGCAGATCTTTATCACTCATCTCCACAAACTCAGGGAATAAACCTGTTTTATCTGGAGACTCAAACCCAAGGTTTGGGAAAGTTTTAATGAACTATCTCTTTGATGCCTGGTGGAAACTTCTCGGCTGCTTGATTATGACTCCTTCAGGATATCCGAGCTTAAAAACATCATAAGCAAGCAACAGTGGGAAGTCTGAGAACATCATCTGATTCCAGGATCTTTTTTTTTCAGCCTTCCTATGTAGCCCTAGCTGGTTTCACACTCCCAATCCTCCACGTGCCTCAGTCTCCTAAATGATGGGATTACAGGTATGTACCTCCAGGCCCAGTTCATCTCTGGTTTCTAATTATAAAACATTTCCTAACACCTCCATATTAATAACCTGTTTAAAAATGAGAAATTTAGCTGAGCATTGATGGCTCACACCTGCACTCTGGAGACTGAGAGCTCAAGACTGTGGTTCAAAACCAACTTGAGCAGGAAATTCCATGAGACGCTTATCTGCAATTAACCACCAAAAAGCCAGAAGTGGAGCGGCTCAAGTGGCAGAGTGCTAGCTTTGAGTGAAAAAGCTCAGAGATAGCACCCATGTCCTTAGTTCAACCCCCAGGATCAGCACGCATGCACGTGCACATGTGTGTACACGTACGTACACACACACACACACACACACACACACACACATACACACACACACACACACACACGAGAAAAATAGGAGCTGTAAAATATAAGGTTTCTGGGTAGTAGCAAGATTGTTGAGAACCACTGTTTTCAAAACTGCATACTACTAGTTTCTATTCTGATTCTGCCCTTTTAAGAAATGGTGGGATCTAGTTATGCTGCTTCATGCCTGTAATCCCAGCCACTCTGGAGCCAAAGATCAGGAGAATGCCATTGGAAGCCACCCCATAGCAAAGTTAGCAAGACCTCATCTCAGTCAGTAAGTAGCGTAGGGTAACATTTAACCATCATCTCAGCTATGGGGAAACCACAATAGGAGGATTATTGTCTGACTCTGGCTCCCAGAAAAAACTGGGAGTCCCTGTCTGAAAAACAGATGATGTAGAAAGAGGGCTGGGGGCATAGCTCGAGTGCCAGAGAACCTACCCAGAAAATGGGAGGCTTTGGGTTCAAACCGCAGTACTGTCTGAACAACAATGTCACACTGTTAGCGGAATTAGAAACTCATTAAAATCTATGGCCACCTGGTGTAGCTCAGTAGTTTAGCACTTGTCCACCAAACACAAAGCCTAGGGTTTGATCCCCAGCACTACGAAGGAAAACAGACAAACAATCTATGTTCCAATGAACAGATTCTTTTTTCTCTTCTTTGCTGGTATTGAGGTTTGAATTCAGGATCCTGAGCTTGGTTAAGATCTACCACTTGAGCCATACCTCTAGCTCTGGTTTTAGCTGGTTATGCTGAAGATGGTGTCTCACCGAGTTTTTTGCCCAAGCTGACTTTGAACTGTGATCCTTTGGATCTCAGCTTCCTCAGTAGCTAGGATTATAGGCATGAGCCACTAGCATCTGGCCAAACTGTTTTGCTTCTGCAAGAGTAAAAAGGATGCTTTCTTCCTATAGTATAACGATATTCCTTTTGTGTAACAAGACTTGGCAAGTAGGGGCAGATACCAGATAGGAGGAGGGAGTCAAAACTGAGTTATGTTTATAGTGTGTTAAATCTTGCATTTTCACCTTGTAGTAAGAATGGTCTTAATGTTTTAAAGGCTTCATTTATAATTAAAGAACATATAATGAATATATAAAAACAACACTGATGGCAGCATTTTTGCTGTTAAAAATAATATGCAAAATACGTAAGTCTATTGTCTATTGTAGCCCTAGCGCCTACAGACAGAGGTCTGATGGACAGCAGAAGGCTCATGGGAGAATTCCTCTATATTATTCTCTTTGCTTACCTCAGCCGCTGTATGTTTGAGGTGACTCCTGAAAGCCGGTAGACCCCATCCACAATACCATGAGTCTCTATAAATTCCGCACAGCTCTTCAACACATATGGAACTAAGCAGAGCAAAGAAAAAAAAACAATAAAGTATTAGATGTAAATCTGTCCTGTAAAGATACATTTTAAATAAAAATCCAGTTGGCTCCAAGGAGAAGCAAGTATGGGATGCCCAAGAAATCCAAGTGGAAACAATTACTGATAAGTGGTAATGATTTTTTTTTTTGGGGTCCGGTCGTGGGGCCTGAACTCTTGGCCTGGGCGCTGTCCCTCAGCTCTTCAGCTCAAGGCTAGCACTCTACCACTTGAGCCACAGAGCCACTTCTGGCTTTTTTTTTTTTTTTCTGCTTATGTGGTGCTGAGGAATTGAACCCAGGGCGTTAAGCATGCAAGGCGAGCGCTCTACCACTGAGCCAACTTCCCAGCCCGTGGTAATGATTTTTTAATTAGTAAAATCTAATGTTCAGCTGTACATGGTAGGGCATACTTGTAATCCCAATTACTCGGGAGGAAGAGATAGGCTGGCCCTGGACAAAACCCACTACTTGAAAAATAAGGCAAGAAATGTGGAGATGTGGCTCAAGTGGTAGAACTCCTGCCTAGCAGACTGTGATACTCTGAGTTCAAACCCCAGTGTCATAAAAAGAAAAAAAGATGGGAACCCCACCCACATGCTTCCTGCCGCCATTGATTTAACGGACAGACAAAGGCAGCAGGAGGCTGACATGTTGTATTCCTGCCTCTCCACAGGTTCAGAGCCTGAGTCAAAGTTTGTGTTCTTGTTCTCTTTGGGGCTGATCTGAAGGGACTTGGCAGACTTGAGTGACCTGAGGGCAGGTACAATGACCTGAGAGCAAGTCCCTCATAACCCTGGAGGTCTCTGGAAGAATGCAGCCTCTGACCCAAGTCTTCAATGGCTCCCTCAGGGCCAACAAGTGACAAGAAACCTCCATGAGTGGAGGCTGATTTAGCACCATGCCAGTGTGGCCAACACATACCCATTCGATTAGACCAATGTCCATTCACCATGCTATTGCACATGCTCACCCTCATACGCACCCCAGACTGGACTGTAGGTGCGGATATACCAGATGTGCAGATCCTACAACATTCTACCCAATTTTTCTCATGTGGTGCTAGGAATCAAATTCAAGACCTCTGGCATGCAAGACACACACAGTGTGGGTCTCTACTGGTCTCCATAACAAAACTAAACCCTGCTACCCTGGCTGTGTTCTTCCCTTCTGCTGAGAGCTGCACCCCTCCAGGATACCTCCAGGATCTTGCCCTTACTCTAGCCTCCAAGAAAGGAACTGGGTATGAAGAGGTCAAACAGTTCCAGGGATGGGAAATAAAGAGGCCAGAGGCCAAGGAGGTACAGTTCCTGTGATGTAAGTGAACGAACACGGAAGTGGGGCATAGGAGGGGCCTAGGGTCAGATGCTCAGCTTGTCTTCCATCAGAAGAGCTACAATTAAATCTGTTTCATAAAATAAGACTATAAGTAAGATTATGTTTCCTATCCTTATGCAAATACATAGAAGGAATTTGCAGAATTCTCTCTCTCTTACACACACACACACACACACACACACACACACACACACACACACACACACACACACACACACACACACACACACACACACACACCTTAAAACCCCAGGGTGTGCATCAGCTCAGAGCCACAAGCAGCCACGTGTGGTCTTAGGCTAGGAGTATGGGTCTGGATGCCACATTGTCCTTGCGAGTTCCAGTGAAATGTATGATTCTGTTGTTTGTTTACACATCTACTCTAGGAAGATGGTGGTGATGTTTGCCTCCTAGCTAGGACTAAGGTAACACTTGTGATCACTTTCCCAGACACAAAAAAAAACATCCCACAATGATGGCTATTCCTTCTACCTATAGTGTAGTTCTTACATAAATTTATCTATCTGTGCCCGTAATGGGAGCTCAGGGCCTGGGTGCTTTCCCTTAGGTTTTTTCGCTCAAGGCTAATGCTCTACTTTAATTTGAGCCACATCTCCATTTTCAGCCTCTTGATAGTTGGAGATGAGCATGTTGTACTTGTCTGCCTGGACTAGCTTCTTCCAACCATGATCCTCAGATCTCAGCCTCCTGTGTAAGTCAGAATTACAGATGTAAGCCACTGGTATCTGGCTAGCATGAGAGACTTTATAATTTGTTTTTTTTTTTTGGTGAAGGTAGGGAGGGCCTTCTTCCTGCTGTGAAATGTGATTCTTCTAGTCAACACACCTTCCTTCTTGGTCATGGCTGCTGTGTTGTGTCCTTCTTTGGCATAGGTTTCTTTCTTTCTTTTTCTTTCCTGAATATCTATCTATCTATCTATATCTATATCGATATAGATATAGATAGATAGATAGATATAGATAGATAGATCTATGTATCTCTCTCTATTTATTGTAAAGATACTGTACAGAGGGGTTACAGTTACATGAGCAAGGTAATGAGTCCATTTCCTATTGAGCATTGTTACACCCTCCTTTATTTTTCCTCTCCCATCCCATTCCTCCCTACCTCCCCAACTCTTCTCCCCCCTCTTCCAACTCCCCCCTTCCAAAGTTGTAAAGTTTGTTTTCAACATACTGTCTTGTACATCTCATTGTTACAATAGGTCATCCTGTAATCTTATTTCAGCATTTTGTTATTTCCCTTCCCCTCTCCAAATTAGAAAAATGTATATAAAAGATGCAGGACACCAGAATCAAATACAGTGACAACAGGGGTTGTACCATGGGGAAGAACATACAAAGAAACAAAAAAAAAATCACACAATACATTATAGGTACATTAAAAAGAACAGTAACAAAGATAAAACCTCTTGTGTCCCTATCTTGAGGTTCATTTTGCTTAGCATCAGGTTATATGGTCAATAGCTTTTGACCTCTTCTGCTTGTCCTAGACATATACAAATTATTGCATGGGACCTATGTTTCTTTGGGTCTGGCTTACTTCACTTAATATAATTTTTTCCAAGTCTTTCCATTTCCTAATAAATGGGTCAGTGCCATTCTTTCTGATGGAGGCATAGAATTCCTGTGTGTGTGTGTCACATTTTCTTGATCCATTCATCTACTGAGGGGCATCTGGGTAGGTTCCATATCTTAGCTATGGTAAATAATGCTGCGATAAACATAGTTGTGCTGGTAGCCTTAGTATGGCCTTGTTTGTGATCACTTGGGTAAATGCCTAAAATTGGGATTGCTGGGTCATAGGGGAGCTCTATGTGGAGTCTTTTGAGAACTTCCATTCTGCTTTCCAAATTGGTTGAACAAGTTTACATTCCCACCAACAATGCAACAGGGTTCCCTGTTGGCCACATCCATCCAGCAGCTGTTGTTATTATGTGATTTCTTGATTATAGCCATTCTAACTGGGGTGAGGTGGAATCTCAATGTTGTTTTGATTTGCATTACTTTTATGGCTAAAGAAGTTGAACATTTCTTCATGTGTCTATTGGCCGTTCTTATTTCCTCTTCAGAGATGTCTCTTTAAGTCTTTAGCCCACTTATTAATTGGGTGGTTGTTTCTTTGAGGATTTGTTGTTAGGGGATTTAATTTTTTGAGTTCTAAGTATATTTTTGATATGAGACCCTTGTCCATTGTATGTCTAGTGAAGATCTTCTCCCAATTTGTAGGCTTTCTATTGATCTTGCTTGCTATGTCCTTTGCCATGCAGAAGCTCTGCTGTTTCACGCAATCCCATTTGTCCAATCGTTCTTTGATTTGTTGTGTTTCTGGGTCTTGATTAAGAAAATTTCAGCCTGTGCCAAGCAGACCTAGAGTTTCTCCTATTCTGTACTGTAATGTTTTCAGAGTGCCTGCTTTGCCTTCGAGGTCTTTGATCCATTTGGAGTTGATTCTGTGCAGGGTGATATATACAGATCTAGCTTTAGTTTTTTTTACAGGTGCTTAACCAATTTTGCCAGCACCATTTACTGAAGAGGCTGTCTTCCTTCCATTCTATTTTTTTAGCTCCCTTATTGAAGATTAGGTGCTATAGATCTGTGGTTCATTTCTGGGTCTTCAGTCCTATTCCATTGGTCATCAGGTCTACTCCTGTGCCAATACCAAGCTGTTTTGATTACTATGGCTTTGTAGTAAAGTTTGAAGTTTAGAATTGATATTCCTCCAGCACTGTTCTTTCTGCTAAGGTTTCTTTTTGCTATTTGGGGTCTTTTGTTGTTCCTTATGAATTTCTGGATTGTTTCTTCTATTTCCTTGAAGAATGAGGTTGGGATATTGATAGGTATGGCACTGAATTTGTAGATAGCCTTTGACAGTATTGCCATTTTCACAATGTTGATCCTCCCAATCCAGGAGCATGGGAACTTTTTTCCACTTCTTAGTTCTGTTTTAATTACCTTTTTCAGGATTTTAAAGTTTTCATTGTAGAGATCCTTCACTTCTTTAGTTCAGTTAACTCCTAGGTATTTTATTTTTTGTTGGGCTATTACAAAAGGAGTTGCTTCCAGATTTCAGCTGCGTTCTTCTCATTATTGGCATGCAGGAAATGGGCATAGGTTTCTATTTGGGAATTATTCTGCTTCTGTGAGGTGTCTGTTCTGTGCATCTGGGTGTATTTTGTAGGATGAAGGCTATCCTTGTTTTAAAGTTTAGGAGAACACATTCCACTTCTTCCAGCCTTCATGCAGGGTCCCTACTGCCTCTGGTTCATGGCTCTGTTCAAGCAGATGGCGATTATGAAAACAACCAAAAGGTAGATGCCGCCATCCCAGCGTGTGTGGAGCATTTGCAGTCCTGACTCTCAGCCTGGGCTGAGTTGGAAGGTAGAGGGTTCCCAGTGACACCCAGCCATGGCTAAAGGTTCCTTCCTCTCTGCAATCATTTACCGTAGAGGTCCTCAGACCATGGTCCTTGCATCAGGTCCTCCAGTGCCTCAACACATTATTACAGTTGATTCCAAAGCTCTTCCAAGTGGAAGAACCACTGGTTTTAGATGAGTTCATCATACAAATCACTTGGGGATCTTGTAAATGAGCATTCCAACTGTGTAGGAAAGTAGGTGGGGCAAGGGCGGAGAATTTGCATTTCTAACTGATTCCCAGAGGACTTCCAACCAGAATCCACAGACAGTTCTGGAAAAGGCAGTCTACTGTCAAAGTATCAGAAATCCCCAGCCTACAGCTCCTGGGGTGCAAGCAGATGGAGGACACCCTAGAATTCTGGACAGAGTAGAATCTTGATCCAAAAGAGCTGAACAGTTACAGATGGGAAGAAAGCTCCCATTGTGAACAGATGCCTGGAAAGTCGTGGCAGGGCAGGTGGGAGTCACAGAGCTGGTTCTGTGGGATTCCTCCTCCTCCTCCACAGGTTCACACAGTGCCCACAGGATCGGATAGGGTAGACTTTGAATTGTTTCACTGCTCGTTCTCTAACACCTCCGCTGATGGTTTCGTTTTGTTTCTTTGCTGGATCAGGATCTTGTATGAGACATTTCTAATCTAAGCACAAAATATATCTTTAAATTAGTTTCTGACAGAAATGGTTATCTTGCTGTTGATTTAGGCCTTACACAATTGCTGACCTAAGTAACAGTCCTCTGTCACATCGGATGTAACCCAGGACAAGTAGAAGGTATTTTGTACTTATTGCCAGTATGGGGTGCTCTCAGTTCCTAACCTCCTGAAGGACTTAATACAAGAACGGCAGTAGTGGGACCCCTCTCTGTAAAATGTCTTAGTTCTCTGTGTGGCTGGATCTGATCAGATCTGTAAACAGTCCCAAACAAGCCAGTACCTGAGGCTGATTTTGGCTCCTCTAGTTTGCCTGGGTAAGGGTTAGCTTCTCAGTTGAGCATCCTACTACTTGAACCAGGCCTCCATCACAGATTTGTAGTGGTTAATTGGAGATGGAGTCTCTTGGAGTTTTGCCTGGGCTAGCCTTTAACCATGACCCTGGAGGATGCAATTCTGAATATTTAACATTGGTGTGGGTCACCAATGCCTGGCTGAAGCCCATTCTTCTACAGTGTAATAGACTACATCTGTATCCCTCACCAGCTGTACTCTGGACTTTCTGAGTCCTTGTACTGGTCAGATTTCTCAGCTCTCTGAGTCCTGCATTTCTGACCTTCACGGTGAAGTCTAGTAAGTGCATTGATGTAACAGAATGCAACTCAGCAGCACAAGGAGTAACGTGCACAGCAGTGCATCTCAAAGACACCACTGGGTGACAAGCAGTCCATCAAGGAGTACACACTGTACGATTCCACTTATGGAAAACTCTAGAAAATGCAAACTAATTGACAGTAAGAGAAAGCAGGGAGAAGCGGGAGGTAGGACTGACAAGAGCTAGAGGAAAATTTTAGGCACGCAAGGAGGTTCATCTTGTTTGAAGTAATGGTAAAGTCCAGGAGCAACTAGTGGGTGAAGAACTGGACACCTGAAAGGGATGAAGGGTGAAGATATCGCAAGGGAAGCGATCCTGTGAGAATCCTTGGGCTGGGAAGGAGCCCTTTCTAGGCATAGTTCCAAGTGATTTGGAAAAAAAAAGAGTTAAAATATTAAAGGCCTTCTCCATTATTCCGGGCTGTCAGTACAGCACTTCCTGGCCGTGTTCCCCGGGATCTATGAGCTGTCACAGTGGCTCCCCTGTGGCTCTGTCTCTCTGCCAGCCCTGGCTCTTTATGCCCAGCCCATCTTTTTCCTGCGCCCCTTTCACTGTCTCTCTGGGGCATGCTCCTGCCCAGCCCAGGTGTGGCTGTCCCGGCCCAGGGGTGAGCGGCCCCATCCTCCAGTCCCAAGTTCCTCTCTGATTCTTTCTCCTGTCCCCTCCTCTAGTGGAAAAACTAAAGAATCTTCTGAAAATCTGTGGTATTTATTTAGCAAAGTACAGTCGAATATTTCTTGTTCTTTAAAATAGCTCATTCTCTCTCTCTCTCTCTCTCTCTCTCTCTCTCTCTCTCTCTCTCTCTCTCTCTCTCTCTCTCTCTCTCTCTCCTTGTGCCAGTACTGGGGCTTGAAAACGGAGGGCCTATACTCTTGCTTGTTTTTTTTTTTTCACTTATGCCTGGCATTCTACCACTTGAGCCATGCCTCTTATCTTGTTTTATGTTGGTTAGAGATAAGAATCTCTTGGATCTGTCTGACAGGCTTGGCTTTGAACTATAATCTCAACCTTCTTAGTAGCTAGGCATAAGGCACTGGGGCCTGGACTAAGTTTGTTCAAAATTGAGATTTAAGGCTGAACGCAGCAATTCACACATGTCATCACAGCTGCACAGGAGGTTGGAGGCAGGAAAATCATGGTATGAGACCAGCTCAGACAGTTAGCACAACTTCTTACCTGAAAAACAAGCTAAAAGTGAAACTGAGGTGCACTGAAAGTGGTAAAGGACTTATCTAGCAAGTATGAGGTCCTGAGTTCGATCCCTCTGTGTGTGTGTGTGTGTGTGTGTGTGTGTGTGTGTGTGTGTGTGTGTGTGTGTGTGTGTGTGTGCATGCGTGTGGGTATTGGTAATGCGGCTTGAACTCTAGTCTTTGTGCTCTCACTTGGCTTGGCTTTTTTTTTTTTTGCTCATGGCTAGTGCTCTACCACATGAGCCAGGCTTCTAGTTCCCCAACCAACTTTCTGTTTTTATGGATTTGCTTGTTTTAGACATTTCATATACATGGAATATTTGTGACTGGTTCCTTTTTCTTAGCATACATCTTTCAAGGTCGATTCATGATGTCGCATATGTTAACATTTCATTCTTTTTATGGATGAATATTATTCCAGTTATTAATATTCTAAACACGTTCCTCATTTTGTGTAGCCATTTATCAGTTGATGGAAATTTGAGCTGTTCCCACTTCTTGGCTAGTATGGATGATACTGCTATGAGCCTTTATGTACATATTTTTATGTGGACATGTAGTTTCAGATTTCTTGACTGTGTATTTGTAAGAGGAGTGATAAGCCTGTATTTGACTTTCATTTAAAAAATGTTATTACTAAGTAGATTGTAGATAGAGGTTACAGTTTCCTAAGTTAGGTTATGAGTACAATGCATCTTGATCAGTGTCACCCCTTCCATTGTCCTCCACTCTCCCACCCCCACCCTCCTCCCATCCCCACCTTCAAGTTATGTAGGTCAGATTTTATATATGGACAGTGGCTATAATGACTTCATTTGCTCACCCTTCCTCCCTCCGTTCTTGTACCCATTCTATTTTTGCCTCTCCTGCTCGCTAACATGCTCTGCTTTACATTTAATTTTTGAGGGGCTGCCAAGCTGTTTACTAGTTTCCAAAGCAAGGGTGCCATTTTCCACTCCTGCCAGCCAGTATATGAGCATTCCAATTACTCCAGGTCCTTGTCAACACTCATCATCTATTTACATTTTCACTACAGTCATCTATAACATAATTGTAGTAGGATGTGAATTAGGTATTTATTTAATGTAGTTTGGATTTTTATTTCCCTGATGACTAATGGTGATGAACATCTTTTCATCTGTATGTTTTCCTAGAGAATGTCCATTTGGGTACTCTGTCCATTTTTAGTTGATGGCTTATCTTTTTATGTATTTGGATTATAGACCCTTATTAGACATATGATTGGAAATATTATAATCTATGTTGTGGACTGTCCTTTGGCATGTCAAAAAATTGTCTATTTTTATTTATTTATTTTTGCTGGTCCAAGGGCCTGAACTCAGTCCTTGAACTTTTGTATTCAAGGCTAGTGCTCTACCACTTTGAGCCACATTTATATTTCCAGCTTTTTGATGGTAATTCAAGATTAGTTTGTCAGTTTCCTGCCAGGCTGGCTTTGAACCACGGCCCTCAGATCTCAGCCTCCTGAGTAGGTAGGCACCCAGCTCATTTTAGTTTTTAACTGACCAAATAGTTATGGTGTTCTCTGAAGCACAGATATTTCAAATCTTAATTAGGTCCAATTTATGCACTTATTTGTGCTTTTAGTATCAGGAGAAAAGATTGTTATTGATATTTATTGTCTATATCTTTTGTTCTCAAATCATATACATAAAATGATATTATGAGTAATGAAAAATGATAGATTTTAAGTAATTTAACCATTTCTCATGGTCATAGATAAGATCCTATAAATCCAAAAAACAGCATTAGCTTTTGTGAAATTAAGCCATAATCCCTGTCAAAACATTTCTAGAACCACCCTTTGAGATTTGTTAGCTGGAAGTCATATATATTTGACTCTAAAGAACTCAAGAGTTATTTTCCCCTAGGGCAAAAAAAGAGGAAGAAAGAGAATGGAGTCATGTTAATATTGTTAATCTTGTTTTCTTTCAAGATTCAAAGCAATATTTTGTTATTATTTCATTTCCAACTTCCTCTCAGGGATGATGAGTTATGGAGTTAGTTTTTGGGGGCAAGGTTTTTCTACTTCAATCTTGTAATCCTTCCTCTATTGCCTACATGCTGAAATTACAGGGGTATGCCACCACACCCTGAGAAGACTGGACTGGTTTCAATTCTGTTTGTTCTTTTGTGTCTACAGACAGAGCCATATTTAATCTTTTGAAACAGAGTTGATTATGCTCCAATTCTGTCTAAATGATCTCCCATTCTACCCCTCACTGGGTAAAGAGCTCATCTATCCTGAACCCCACAAGGTCCTCCATATTCTGGCCATGATCCAGTCTGCTAATCTCACTACTGGCGAGGGTACTCTTCCTCCCAGCCAGCAGTGCAGTGTTCATCATACTGAACTGGACCTGCTATCTCTCAATGTGCTCTGCACCCTTACACTTACCACCTTGGCCTGCAGGGGGCATTCCTGCCTGAACCCCTGCCTCTTCTCCACTCTTCCTACTCACATTTGTCCTGAACACCCAACCCCTCCCTCAAGGCAGAATCAGTTCTCCCTTCCCACCCCTCCCCGCTCATCTCTCTGGCACCTTCCAGAATTGTCTAATGAAAATTAGAACAGCACACATGGATCATTTTCCTCCCTTCAGATTGGCAGAGACTTATGTCTGTTGCAACAGTGTGGTGGTCAGTCTATAGGGAAACAAACTTCAGGTGCTACCAGTGACAGGGCAGACTGGTATCAACTCTAGACAGCAATTGGACACCAGCAACCAAGATGACACACACACACACACACACACATTTCCTTACTTGTGTAACAAACAACATATTCACAAGGCTATTTGTTGGAGCAGTTCTTGTGAGAACACAAGAAGACCCACTGATAAACAAAAATCACTAACACAAATGGTAAATGTTCACATAGCCATTTTCATGCTATAAAGACATAGCAAATACTATTTATTATTTACTTGTATTTATGTTGTTGTTGTTGGTGCTACTGAAGTTTGAACCTAGGTCTTACGCTGGCTAGGCCGGATACCACAAGCTCTTCAAAGGACGTTTTTAAAAAATGAGAGTTCTCAAAAAACAAGTTTCCTTAAAGAAGACATAAGAGTTTCTAAAATCATGAGGTAACTTGTAAATATTTGCTGAGGTCCTTTCCAATGACCCCATTGAGGTAACTACCTCTCCTTAAGCAGAAGTGCCCAACCTGGTGGCTGAATTGACCAGGGGACTGACTGGCTTTGCCACAATGCAGAGATGGCTTCCGTGACAGATCAGAACTTGAAGTCTACCTCGCTGTTGAGTGCACCTGGGTCCCCCTACCACACTTGTACTTCTCAGATGCCCAGTCCAGCCACTTCTTTCTGCATCAGTGTGGTGAAGTCCACACTGTGTGTGTGTGCGCGTGCGTGTGCACGCAGACTACTGGGGCTTGAACTTAGGGCTTCCTGATCTTGCTTGGCTTTTTCACTCTACCTCTTAAGCCACATCTGCACATTTGCTTTTTTTTCTGGTTAATTAGAAATGAATCTCTTCAGCCTGGCTTTGAACTGCATTTCTCACATCTCAGCCTCCTGAGTTGCTCTGATTACAGGCAGGAGCCACCCGTGCTGGGATTAATCCACACTCTTTACTTTCATTCCCTTCAGGGTCTTTAGTTCTCTGTGATCAGTTCATCTCTCCCCTTCCTGGTGGCAAGTGGACCAAAGCAGGTGCATTAAGGACCTGCCTAGACTGAAGGACAAAGAGGTGAATATGATGGTTACCTTTCAGAAACTTGATATGAAAACAGAAAATTATTGTGATCCAGTATAATCCTCACAGCCACTTATCCAGAGGGGTTATCCTTGCTCCACAAATGAGGAAATAAGCTCAGTATATGAAAAGAACAAGCAAATATGTTAAGGGTTTAGGCAGGCACAAAAGAATGTGCATGAGTTCTTTTAGAGAGACTGCATGTGGTGGGGGAAGTTAGGCAGAGTTTTTAGATATTGAAATACAGGAATCCTATGCCAGTGCCTCACACCTGTAATCCTAGCTACTCAGGAGGCTGAGATCTGAGGATCATGGACAGGCAAGTCCAAGAGCCCTTTATCTCCAATTAATCAACAGAAAGCCAGAATTAGGACTGTGGCTCAAGTGGTAGAGTGCCAGGCTTGAGCAAAAGAAAACTCAGGAATAGTGTCCAGACCCTGTGTTTAATTCCCAGCACCTCTCTCCCTAGAAGTACAGGACATCATGTACATTTACGGAGTGCTGACTGTAAGAGAGGGATCATGTTAGGGAGTAGTGATGGGACCCTCAAAACTCCAGGGGATAGAGGAGAACAGACTAAGGGAGGCCCTAGCTATTTGATACTAGGACACTGGGATGACCTGGGATGGGACACAGATGTGATGTTACATATACTGCGATATGTGCAATAAGCTCCTGGCATAAAATAAGCACTCCATAAATGGCACCCGCCTTCTGGTAATGAGGAACAGAGAATAGTTTAAACAAGGTGGCAAACTAAGAAATAATGTGGTGAATTCCAGGAATGCTGGCTAGACCAGTCTGGTGGAAGAGAAGGCCTTGGGTCCATTGAGAGTTTTGAAGTGAATATCCTGTCTGAATGTCTATAGCCAGTAAGTCTACCTTTGATCATAAAGTTCCCCTGCTCTAGAACACTCTATGGACTCCCCTCCCCCATGGCCTACAGAATCACCCCTCCCCCATGGCCTACAGAATCACGTCCAATTCAGGCAGCTCTGGGACCTGACCCTCAGCTGTCACATCAGAATCAAAACCAAGACTTTGTCCCTTCCAGGAAACAGGCTTTTGAGAAGGGTGTGGAAGGTGTGGAATAATGTGTCCACAGACACACTGTAACAAAACCCCAAACCAAGATGTCCCTTTGTGATCAGTGGAGAGGACAGACCTTTAAGCATGGGTC
Source organism: Dipodomys merriami (assembly GCF_024711535.1). Taxonomy (NCBI): domain Eukaryota; kingdom Metazoa; phylum Chordata; class Mammalia; order Rodentia; family Heteromyidae; genus Dipodomys; species Dipodomys merriami. The sequence goes on from NW_027203381.1 coordinate 74,760,887, forward strand.
AAGGATGAAGGCTTCTGACTCAGCCTCTGCTGGGACTGTGGGTGGGTTATTGAGGCTGAGGAGCAGCCTAGGCAGCCTGTCACAGGGTGCCTTTGGGGGTGTATGTGTGTGTTTGAGGTGGGGATGGCTGTGAGGAAGGGTAGAGTTGAGTAGAGGAGGGTGGGGTGTGATGAGGCTGCACACCCCAAACAAACCTGCCCCGTCCCTACATAGCTTGGGGCTTAGCTTAGGCCTAATCCTCTTTGTGTACAGAGGATTCTTGTCCCCTGGCTGGAAATGGAGGCTGCTGAACTCTGTGTGTTTTATAAAGACTTTCTGGGTCCACCCTTTTCACTATCTGGCTCTTGGTAGCAAAACTGTTTTATATATCCATATATATATATATCCATATATAGAACAGTTTATGTATATAACAGTTTATATATACATATATAAAACAGTTATATATCATACATACACACACACGCGCGCACACACGCGCACACACACGTATATAATTCTTTAAAAAACATTTGTGTGTGTGCTGGTACTGGGGTTTGAATTCAGGGCATGTGCACAGTTCCTTAGCTTTTATGCTCAAGGCTAGCACTCTACCATTTGAGCTCCAGCTCCACTTCCAGTTTTTGTTTTTTGGTCAAGGGGTTTGAACTCAGGGTCTGAGTGTTGTCCTTGATTGTTTAATAACTTTGAGCCACAGCTCCTGCTTGGGCTGGCCTTCAATCACGATCCTAAGATCTCAGCTTTCTGAGTAACTAGGATTACAGGAGTGAGCCACCAACCAGCACCCAACCACTTCCAGCTTTTTATTGGTTAATTGGAGATAAGATCCTCAAGGACTTTTCCTGCTCCTGCTGGCTTTAAACAGTGATCCTCAGATCTCAGCCTATTTGAGTAGCTTGGATTACAGTTGAGAGTCACTGACACCCAGCCAAAGCTTTGTTCTGGGAGGGTGCCTGTACCCCAACCTCTCTCCAAACCTCCCTCACACAGGACAGAGATATCAAGTGAACTCCCAGAACCTTCCCAGATCCAAGTGCTGAGCAACAACAGATCACTTGAAATCAACAACACCCTCAATTTAACTGTATGAAGAGCATGGTTTGCGTCACGTAATCAAGGTTTTCTGTCCAGACAGAGTTCTTGCCACCTAGTCTTTGGGTTACCATAAGCAGAGGCACTTCATTGGTAATGGATCAAGTTGAAGGTCATAAAGTCCTCTAGAGTCCGAGGAGGGGACAAGGAGGGAAGAGCTGTGAACTAAGCATGTTAACTTGAGATAAACAAGGAAACTGCATGCTTCACTCACACTAGTCATCTTAAGAATGAGGACAAGGGAAGTTTTTATTTCTCCTCTTGAGTGTGTCCAGGCATGCCTCGAGGGTGGTCATGGGGACAGACTAACCAAAATCTCTGTGCAGTCTCCTGTTTCCCTATCGTTATTTTATTTAATTCTTACAACCTGAGGTGCAAGCATCATTGCAGTTCCTCTTTTCTAGGCAGGAGGCTAAGATTCCCAGTGCCTACATGACTAACCGTAGGGTTGGAGTGCCATCCCAAGCCTGCCTGCATCCAAAGTTCCTATACTTTTCAGTCCAATTTTATCAGTACAACTTCCACCCTAGGGAAACTAAGACACCAACCAGGAGAAGACGAGAAAGCAGCAGAAGATAGAGGTGACTTCATATTTTAAGGGACAAGTTAGAAGGGAGAAGGACAAGGAATGAAGAAGCCTGGGCTCTTGTTGTACAGGTATTGGTTTTAGACCTTTGTATAGAGTAATTCTCTCTGCATGGCCCCAGGGGATCTCTCTGGAACCAAGCAGAGGAAGGGTCTGTGTCAATGTGGCAATGTGAGGAAGCTGGGAGTTTGGAGCCTATCAGGTATTCCCAGCCTCAGAGATAAGGTCTGGATCTAATGATAGCCCTTGTTCCTCCCTGGCCTAACATCCCAGGATCCTTGATGAAGCTGGTAAGGGCAGCGGGGCTAGAATTTAACAAGGCAGCTTGGATTTCTACCTGCGATGCTCAGATTTTCCTTCCTACTGGCTCTGGCTTACATCTAAGTCATCCAAGACCAAAACAATAGGGTTGGGTTTTGTTAGTTTTATTTTTGTTTCTCATTTATAGTCTCCACGACTCTCCAACTCAACTCCACCCATACGAACGGAAATTGCTGTTAAATAAAATACAAACTTCAACCTCAGAAGGTTTCTATGTTTCTCCTTTGGTATGGTTAGACTCTTTATATTTTGATAGAGGCTGAAGTCCTCCAAAGAGTTGGCTGGAGATAGTTTAGTTCATTGGGCCCTGTCCCCCCCACTGATGTGATCATGCCCGTTTGCTTATTATACCATCTGGTCTCTTGGGCAGTCCAGCTTCTTAATCATTTCCAGACCTATGGTACAGTGAGGTCTTCGCATTTCTGTATTTCTTTTCTTCCTAAATCAATTTTATGGATGGGAGATAAGGAGCCTTCAGAAAACACACACACACACACACACACACACACACACACACACACACACACACACACGCACGCACGCACGCACGCACGCACACACACGCACACACGCGCACGCACACACACACACACACACACACACACACACCTTTGGAAGGCTAAGTGGGTGTGTCAAAGAACCAGGTAGTCCTTATCAGTGGCTGGACTCTCTGCACCACCCCTCCTTCCCTGCCCCCCCCCCCCACCTCCCTTCATTTCCTGCCCAATATTCCTGAGCCACAGGCAGCCATTGTTCCCAGAACTGCTTTGCTTGGAAGCCTTGGTCCAGAGGCCTCGCAGCGCTTCCTGTGTTACAAGGCCTCTTTTTCCTGCTGAAAACAAGAGCACTTCCCTGCAGTCTGTAACCCTTTTCAGGCAACTCATTTCTTTGCTCTGCCCCCAGCTGTTTTTCAGTGTTGGCAAATACTAGATGCTCATTACATTTATTTTATTTCACATATTCTCAAAATTATTACTGGATCAGTTCTGCACATTCTTGGTAGGAAGCAAAAATTAAAAAAAGAGGAAGAGCTATAGGTAAGCAAGAATACCACCAAGGAAGTCATTCAATCTATCTCCTCCACCTCTGCAAGGCACTGAAACATCTTTTGACATTCATTGAATGCTATGCATTGACATCCACAGATGTGTTAACTGTAGGGCTTCTGGGCTGACAGTCAATAATTCCTGAGGATAGAAATGGAGGCAGGGAGCCTTGTCCAGAAACCAGACTCCTGGAGGTTCTCCTCTATGGGTATGCAAGGGGGAAGCTCTCAAAAAGTACCAAGGAGATTCTCCTGAAAACCTTCAGATACAACCTTCAAGAAGCTTTGAAAGAGACTCTCTTTAAATAGTTGAAGAAAAATCTGAGCCAGGCCTAGTGGCATATGCTTATAATCCCAGCACTCATGAAGGAGGGAGGAGCTCATAAGTCAACTGAACATGAAAGGGCCAGAGAGGTAGGAGCTCAATACTGTCAAGATCTGAGAATGTCCTAGACTTTTCCCCCCTGCCAGAGGCCACTTTGAGATTTAGAAAACAAGATCTGACGGGGTTTTGGTCACACAGGATGGCTTTGTGATCCTTCTGCCAACACTGCTCTCTGTGGTATGGATCTACTTCCCATGGTCTGTGAAGACCACCTCTTACTCCTCTGAATTCTCCGTCCTCAGACAGAAATGGCCCCAGGAGATGCTCAGATCTATCAACCCACCTGGAAGGAGCCAGGTCCTGAAACCAAGGGGAACTCTAAACTCTGTTGCACAATCTACATTTCTAAAATAGAAATTCATGGTACAAGTTGATTTTTCCCCCCTCTCTCTAGGAGGCACTGCAGTTTGAACCCAGGGTATTATGCTTGTCATGCAGGTAGTCTACCACTTGAGCTACCTCCAGCTTTTTCTTTGCTTTACCTTGTTTTCCCCCCTCAGAATTTCTGTTTTTGCTGTCGGATTGTGATTCTCCTATCTATGCCTCTCTCCCAGCTTGGATTCCAGCCATGTATCACCATGCTTGGCTTAACAGTCTCAGAGCTTCTGTTTCGCAGAGCAGCATTCCTTGCCTTGGGATCTCCACCTTACTTCCAGATCACACACACATCCTACTAGACGGGCAGCACTTCTGCAGAAAGATCACTTTTCTAGCTTTACAAATCATGCTTTTTCCCTCATGGAAAATCAGGAGCACTAGTAGTGAAATAACCAAGAATGATGATGTTCCCACACTCTTAAAAAAAACAAAAACACCAGGGTTTCCCATTGTAGTTCAGGCTACCTTTGAACCCACCATTTTCCTCCCTTAGTTCTGAGATTACAGACTTGGGTCACCACACTTGGTTGTTTTGAAGTTTTGTGGCTCAGTGTCTATGAGATGTGTGTATGCCCTTTCAATAAATGCTGGTACTTCAAAGGGCCTGCTCTCAAAAATTCAAAAGTGATCTTTGCTAGATATATACAGGATTGAGCTCATCATGAAGACGGGCACAGAGAACTGAATGGAAGGGTCGTAAGATCATTTTGTTGCATCTGCTTGGCTCAGTGACAGCAAGTGCAGCAAAGATCTCCCAGCTCAGTATGACAAAGCCCTAGAGTTGGGGAAATACTGAGAAGAAAGGAGAGGAGTAATGTGTAAAGTGATTAATATGCTCTTTCTTTCTGTAGATTAGTTAAGTTTATGGATACCTTATTGAAGAAGTTATAAATATACAAAAGGCACAGAGATCTCTGATGGAAATGATAGCTTACCATCAGCTACTCTTACGTGTGGTAGAGGAGTTAGGTATCCAGCTTTGTTTGCCATTTGTTTCCTCTCTTCATTGTTTCAGAGCTTTAGCATTGGAATTTTGTGGTGTTGGAAATAGTGTTAAGAGATCAGATCTGACCCAAGGGTGGCCGGCGGATGGGGGATTTTACAAGATAAGACCTAGGTTCTGGAAGGGGTCAGGCGAGGGGTCAGAGGTACTTCTTAGGCCCTCTGGACACCTTAGGACAAAAGCTTGGAAGAAGTAGAAAGGAATCTGTCCCCCAGCTCATGCACATGGTGACATCTCTCACCCTGTGTTAGCATTTCCATGGGGGGAAGTGAAGGCAAGACCCTGGGATTCTGAGACCTGATTAGGATCCATTAGAAATGGGAATCTAGACCTGGGGTGATCCAGACATTGGGTGAGTCACCTCCTGGGCATTTCCTCAGGGAAGGAGCGGGGTGTTTGTTATGCAGACTTAGAAGAACCTGTACACAATTAATAGTTGGTGTGTGTGTGTGCATGTGTGTGTGTGTGAGAGAGAGAGAGAGAGAGAAAGAGAAAGAGGGGGGACAGCAAGCACTCTATTACTTGAGTGTCTCCAGCTGCTGCTGTTGCTGCTTCTTAAACACTGGCTCTTCCTCTATTCTGCAAGCTCCATGCACAGCTATGTCTGTCTGTATTCTGTGAGCTCTGCGATGTCTCTCTCACTCAACTTAAAAGACACCACCACCTCCAACTTTGATTTGTACTCTAGTAAGCTCCCAAATAGTGCCAGGAACAAGGCAGGGTTGGTGCACACACAGATGAGTGTGTAAAAAGCCAGTTTGGCCCAGGGGCACAGGCATCAAACCAGCACCAAGCAGGGTGTGACCTATGTATGGCATTGAGGATGAGGCAGAGGAAGGCAGAAAGCATGTGTGCAGGACTGACTTCTGGGGTACTCTGTCTCCGGTGCATTTTTCCCTTCGCAGCCACTGTATCCCCACCCCCACCAATCTACTCCATATGCATCCCTAGGATCACTGTGGATCCACGGCAATCCCAGAATGTCCTATGGGATGGACCTGTGGATCATCTTGCTGAACCTGCCTGACTCAATGACAGGAATCAGGCCCCAGGAAGTTCACCAACTCGGCAATGGTAAAGCCCAAGGGAGAGACTGAAAAGAAGGGAGAGGAGTAATTTAGAAGTGCTTCAGCTTCCCTTTCTTTCTAATTTTCAGGATTACGGAGCAACTACCTGGTAGGTTTCTTCTGTCCAAGCTACCACTTTGATGCCAGAAGTAATTTTAGGTATTTCAGCTTAGATACACCCTTAGTGGTCAACTCAAATTAATTATGTTTATTGGCACTCTACAAATGTAAAACACTGGGCCAGAATTTTCAGATTCAAAGGAGTATCTTATTAGACATGACCCACAACCTCAGCTCCCAGTCTATGTAGTTCAATTACATGCAGTGAAATTATGGGTAGAACAAAAATATGATGGAAAGCTCTTTCTTCTCTACTCTCTAGCCGTCAGGCAGGAGTCATTGGGTTTAATGATATCTTTGTGGGAAGAGAGGAAAGGGACTCTGCGGCCAGAGTCTGTCTCTCCTCTCCCATAAATTTGCTCTCTCTTCTTAAAAAGCCAGTGGCTAATCCTCTGCAAGGCAGAAGGATTTGTTTATTGTGTTAAAGATTTCTTGATTCCTGTTTAAAGAGTGTACAGGTTTGCCATGAGCTGTCCCAGGCTTAAACTGATTGAGATGAAAGTAGCCGACTCTCAGTGTGTGGCTAGAGCTCAGGAGAGGTAGCTTCCCAGCCAGGGCCTATGGTAAGAACAGGAAGATGGTGGACTTGAGCTAGCTAGCCAAGGCTACCTGGGCAGCTTCCCTAGGGGTCAGCTTCACAGGCAGGATTCAACACTCATTACACAGCAAGACCCAGTAGAGGGAAACACAACCCATTTTTCTATCAGTAGGTACTGGGCTGGGAGGGGTAGGCAGTGGGCACCTGAATCCTCATGTGGAAGAGTTGAGCAAGGGCAGCTAGACCTCTTATAATGGTTTTAGTGCAGAAATCCCCTTGTTTCTGTCTCAGTATTGTGGTTTGTAATTGAGTGCTGAGCCCACTTAGTGGCCCATCCCTCTCATTTTGGACTCAAGCATCAGGGAAAGTAGACAGGTCTAGGGAGCAAGGGGATCCTACCCAGTCTTCTGCATCAGCTGAGCAGTGCTCATATTCCCCCATCCTCTCCTAAAGGCGTCATCACATATTTCTTGGGACCCACTTTCTGCTTGGGTAACTGGGGGGGCAAGGTGGCAAAGACACAAGGAAAAGCAAAAGTGGAGACTAACTTCAGGGAGCCTAGTGCTTATTGATAGGAAGTTTATGTGTTCTATCTCCCCTCTGATGTTCCTGGTTAAGGAGACATGTTCTGAGGCCATCGTGCCTGGGATCTTTAATCAATTCCAGTACCACTTTCTATCAATGAGACCAGACATTGTCTCCTCCAAGTAGAAGACCTCTCCTACCCCTGCTGGCAAGTTTTCAACTGTTAGCCTTGATTACTAATAATGCAACTCATTTTCACTTTAAAATATTTCTCTTTCTGGGTGAAATAAAAATCACATTGTTACCCTGCAAGATTCTTTTCCTTTTTTTCTTCCTTCCCTCTATCCCTTCCTTCCTTCCTTCCTTTTTTTTTTTTTTTGCCAGTACTGGAGCTAAAACTCAGAGCCTCTAGCTCTCGCTTACCTTTCTTACTCGCGGCTGGTGGTCTACCACTTGAGACACTACTCCAGTTCCCAATTTATTATTTTTAAGCTGAAGTTAGCATTGCAATCTACTACACTGTAGTTTCTTGTATCTTAATAAGCTCCCAATAAGCACAAACATCTACAATTGCAATTTTCATTGTGCTATCTTCTTACTGGATTTCAGACTTCTCTTGCTGAATGCCTCTCTAGATTGAATAGTAGTACACTATGTGGTACCATGCTCCCACACAGTTCAAAGTCCATCTCCACATCTACTCCACATCTACTTGGGCCATAGACTTCTGCCAGACGAGGATGTCTTTGTGGGGCAGCAGATTGGAGGACTGTCCAGAGAAACCATATCTCATCTAGTTTCACCTCCCAAAGAAGCATAGGGCAGTTGTTGATAACTCTTCTCATTCTTTTCTGAGTGGCACTGGCAATGAAATACAGAATACATTGCAAAACGAACTTCAAGGAAGTAATGAGTATTTCTTTTATTTAAAGTGTGTCTCTAAAATTGTATAAAACCTCTATTAAAACATGACTTGTTATTTTATTTGAAGTTTGGCAACCTACTTTTGGATCTCCCTTCCACTCTTTGCTGCCCCTTGCCCAGCAGCAGTGTTCCATTGACACCTCATGCTCATAAACCCACCCTATAAATCTACAGTCCTTCAAAATGTTCACCTAGAGCTACCCATCCTGGTAGGTATGTGTCTGACTAGGACACCTGTCAGAATTAACTTTCCCAGCAGGAGGAGAAATGGAGGCAGGGTTGGGGAGTTCTCTGTGGTGACACGCAGACTGTCCCTGAAGTCCAGACTGACTGAGGCTGAAGAGATAAAAGGAAGCTATTTCTCCTAGTCTCCAGGACTAAAGAAAAAGCAAGGACAAAGGCAGCCTTGCAATCCTAAGCAGGCTTTCCCTTCTTGTAGGCACCCTGCCTTCTCCTGGCCCTTTCATGTGATCCACTCCTGTGGCCTTTCCTCTTGCTACTGAACACATTTTGGAATACATGACCATGTGGATTGTTGTGGGTATCTTTGGCACTCTTTTAGAAATGGCAAGAGAGGCCGGGCGCTGGTGGCTCATGCCTGTAATCCTAGCTACTCAGGAGGTTGAGATCTGAGGATCACTGTTCAAAGCCAGCCTGGCAGGAAAGTCCGTGAAACTCTTATCTCCAATAAACCACCAGAAAAACCGGAAGTGGTAGAGCGCAAGCCTTGAACTGCAGAGCTGAGGGACAGTGCTCAGGCTCAGAGTTCAAGGCCCAGGACCGACCAAAAAAAAGAAAAAGAAATGGCAAGAGGGAAAGATATAAGGCTTTTGGGAAAGATATAAGGCTTCTGAATTCAAGGAATGTAAAAATTTAGAGTATTACCTTCCCCTGCTTCTAATTTTTCGTTGGCAACTTTATGGGGATCCAAGCATGAGCCAATGTCTGGTATATTATACTTAATTTAATCCACAAAACTTTCTACAAGGCAAATATAACTAGCTCATTTTACTAGTGAGAATCAGGCTGAGAGTGGTTTCTTCCCTGGTAGAATATCCCTCATTGCTAAGTGGTGGAGTAGTCCTACTTTATACCAACCTTTTCTCATCTTTTCTCTGAATCCACCTGACCCTCATCAGGTTTTCAGTAAATATTCCTTTATTGAACACATGATTGTATGTGAAAATGAGTACAGTGTAGACTGAGAAGCTATCATCACTGCTATGGACTTACCTGATAATCACCAAGGCATCAATTACTATGCTATCTATATATTTTTGATTTGAAAATCCATCAAAGTAGTCTTTGATCAGCAGGATGGGGAAAAGGGATAAGAAAGAGGGTGAGTTTGATCAAACTGCATTATATATTCATGTATGGAAATGTCAAAACAAACTCTCCTCCTTGTACAGTTGATAAGAACTAAATAAAAACAATCTGTTCCTATGAATTTCATAAGGATATTTCATATGTTTGTTTTTAAATGAACATGTTTTGGTTGTAGGTCCTGAACTGCATCCTTGATGTTCTTGATTTCTTTCTTACATTTATTACTGTAAGTTTGGGGGGAATACAATCCCTGTGTAATTCAGGAGTCAGCTGGCCGTTTTGGGAAATCAGCCTTGTGCGATCTTACATCACAGCCTCTGTCTAGTCCCTTGCCTTTTTTATGAACTTTATTGGAACACGCTCTGACCTTCAATTTTATGAGAAGCAGCAGTAAGTAACGGTCTGTAGAGCACTGAGGACTCCATTGAGAAATCTACTTCTTTTGATCTTGCTGTACATTTGGTATTAATTTTTTTCTTGGTGTGTTTCCATTTACACATCAATGACCTCAATCTGTTTTTAGCAAGGCTAGATGAAGATGCCAGGCTTATTAACAGAAGTCCTTGAAACTGCTGGCCTAGGTTAGACTCTTCCAAAGTCCATACAGTTATAGAATATCTTCTATCATGCACACACACACACACACACACACACACACACACACACACACACACAACGCGCACACACACACACACACACACACAACGCGCACACATGCACAGACACACCACCACAGGACACCATGTTGTGAATAGAAAAAGACTCAAAGTAATGTGACAATGATTACAAAATAATAATTAAAAAAACTACCATCGTAACAATAAAAGTGATGGGAACCACGTTAGGTATAAGCTGTGACATCAGGCTGAGGATGGTTTCAATCAACATTCCAAGCGTATTCAAAACCACTCAATTCCTTGTCAGAAAGTGAGGACTTCTGAGAGGCCTCTAAGAGGCAGTAAGAATGTCTTGCCTGCAGACTTTTAATTGACATGTTTATTGATGAATTTTTCATTTGTGTTTGAGAGGTTCCTAGCACCAGTATGAGTAAGTGGCTTTAATATAGTAGTTCTTTAAAAGTCCAGTCACTCATGTTTTGTAGGAATGTATTTAAGAAGATAAGAGCCATGTTTTTCTTAGCAGCTGGAACTCAATCTCCTTTAACATCACATTTCTAGGGCTAACAATAGGAAATTGCTACTCTGGAGAAATTTTTCTTTGTATTAGTTGTGCGATCAGGCACAAATTTATTAAAAACCCCTTAGTGTAGGTCCTCATCTGTCAAATGAGGAGAAAACACTGTAACCACTCCACAGAGTTTGTCATGTGAATTAAATGAGTCAACTTATGTAAAGCTGCTAGTACAATACCTGACACTTCACAAATACCAGGTATAGGCCTGCCACCACCACCACCACCACCACCACCGCCACCACCACCACCACCACCACCACCATCACCAGCATCCTAGCTTAATATAACCATGCATATTATCTTCTCTTTGCAACTTTCCACAATTGGAATTGAATGTCCTTCTCCTCTCCCAACTTGTGTGGCCTCCAAGGTCATTTTCCTATTTGCTATATATACCCCTTTCCCCGTATAATCCTTACCAACATCATGTACTGTTTACGCTTTCTAGCATGTAATAACAGCTTGGGAAGTAACAGTTTAATTGCAGACTCTTCAATTGCTGTTTGGATGTGTCCCATCTCCCCTGACTCTTCTGTCTGTGATGTTAAGTATCTTCCTGCTATTAAAATGAGTATGGTTTTCTCACTCCCCAAAGCATTGAGACATTTCTTCACTCAGCAAATATTTAAAGGCACCTGCTCTAAACAGGATCCACACCAGGCACTGATAAGAAAAAGAAAATCCTGTGCAATCTTCCCATGTTAATTCACACAGAAGAAACAGCTTCTCTGGCTGGTTGCGTGACCAAGAGAAGAAATGAAGTATTTAAATGCAATCTTGTATTTGGGGGAAAAAAAACACCCACAAGATATGTGTTCTGACAAGCATTAGCATACTTATGAGAAGAGCAAGGCAGAATGATAAATCTGGGATTGTCTCAGATGTTCTTTGCCATATGGCCAACAAACTTAAACTGCTTTAGCAGGAGGTTCATGGAAATTCTTTCTGGAGACTACAGCCTTGGTTTGTTATGAAATGGCACCCAGGAGCGCCCTGAGCACTAGGCTGGGTACATCATTTCCATGGGGTCTGGTCTGATCCTCACAACATCTGGTATGTAAGAATTACCATTTTCACTTCAGAGAGGAAAACTATCCATGAAACAGCTTCCTCTGGGAGAAACCTACTTCAACTAGGAAGTGGCCCACGCTCTGTGCACTCTGTGAAGCTGTTCTGTCATTATTGCTAATGGAGTGAAATGGCAGCAACACTAAACCTACCTTAATAGCTAGTTAGTCACTTCATTCTATTGCAAATAGATGTGGTGTTTAGAAGACATCCCTCTAGAGACCTCACAGACATCCAATTGTTGGAATGCAATTATAACACTTAATTAATAGGATAAGAAGAGAACAGGTCACCTTGAGAGCTAACCAGTAATGTCTGCTCAACTCTTTGCATTGGATAAATTATTAGCAGCTACCTAAGAGATCCTTATCTGTGCTATGAGTGTATGGCCAATGCTCAGCCAAATAAGAGATAGTATAAGACCTGTGTCTCATTGTGGTTTAGATTTACATTTCTGTAGTGGCTAAAGATGGTGAACATATTTTACTGTTCTTAACATGTGAAATATCTGACACTGTCTTTAGCCATTTTCTAACCAGACTGTTTGATTTTTTCTTTAATGCTGAGGTTTGAATTTTCTTTCCATATTTGAATATCTTATTGTTTTGCCAGATTTCCGATTCGCATATATTTGCTCTTCTGTAGCATTTCCCCCCCCTTACATCATCTCTTCATGGCCTTTTTTATAAGTTTTAGTTTCAGCGAGGTCCCATTTATCCATGTTTCTGTTTGTAGATCATGTTTTTGGTGTCAAGTCTAAGAATTTTTTTTGCCTAACTCCAGATTCCAAAGATTTTTTTGCTTATTTATTTTTTAACAGTTTTTAAAGTTTTGCATTTTAAACTTAAGTCAATGATTACTTCTAAGCTAACTTTTTTGGTGCATGTTTGATAATACTGGGGCTAAGGGCTGTCATTTAGCTTTTACACTCAAGGCTGGTACTCTATTCTCACTTGAGCCACACCTCTATTTCTGGCTTTTTGTGGTTAACTGGAGATAAGAGTTTCAAAGACTTTACTTCCCAGGCTGGCTTTGACCCTAGATCCTTAGATCTCAATTCCTTAGAGTAGCTAGCTTTACAAGCATAAGCCACTGGTGCCTGGCACACAGGCACTTTTAAAAATTCAGTTCCTATAGTAAGTAACCAGGGTGTTGGGAACACAAACTACATGTGAAACCAAGTCCAAGTATCCACATTAGTGTGAGCTCAGTGTTTAGTTCCACAAGTACTGAAGGCTAAGTTCTTCAAGAACTGTCACATACAATACAATGTTTATAAAATGATACTTAATAAAAATGCACTGTTTATTAAAAGATAAAAATATATAAAAATAGATATATTAAACTTGACAGTCCCTCAAAATGTCCTAAAGTTACTACATGATACACCAATTTTACTCCCTGGTGTGTGTATATATGTCTCATACACAGACACATGTATATATATATATACACACACACACACACACACACACACACAAATGTGCCATATATAATACATATATATACCATATATAATGCATTATATTCCATATGTGTGTGTCTTTTAAAATCTGAGACCAGGACTTAAACTCTAGCTGATGCTTTTGCTCTTTGGCTGATGCTCTACCATTTGAGCCATGCCTCCAACCTCTATCTGTTATCTATATATCTGTATCTATAGCTATATCTATCTCCAAGGAAAATAAAAACTTATCTCCAGGGACTGGGGCAGATAGCTCAGTGGTAAAGAATATATGAGGCCATGAGTTTGATCTCTACTACTACCAGAAAAAAAAACCCATAACCCATTTTGTAACCAAGTATTGATAGTAGTGTTATTTGTAACACCCCCAAAATTAGAAACAACTCACATGCCCATCAACTGATAAACATAATAACCTGTGGTATAATGCATATGAGGGACTACTATTTGGCCATATAAAGACCTGGTACCACACACTTCAATATGAATCGCTCTTTGATGGTAGTAGGTTAGACCACATACTAAAGGTTACCTGCTTTGTGAGTCTATTCATATGAAATGCCCAGCATAGGGAAGTCTGCAGAGAGAGCAAGTAGGTTAGTGGTTGCCTAGGGTTTAGTGTATGAAGAGGAAGGTAAGGGAATGAGACCCAACAGCTCAGGTGATAAAATGTTCTAAAATTGATTGTATTCATGGCTATATAGTTCTGAGTATTCTAAAAGCACTGTCTTGTATATTTTAAATGGGTAGTTTTACAGCATATAAATCCTATCTCAATAAAACTTTTAGAAAAAAAGCCAGAACCCGGCAGACCCACTTCCCATTGGCTAACTTCTCTGCAGACTGCATGTCCCCTCATTTCAAGAAAGCCAGTGTCCCTCCCCAGCATCTCAGAACATCACTGCAGGTGTGGTCAGCCTAGTCTGAGCCTCAGCTTATGGAGTGACAGGCTGAGAGATATTGCTTACGTGCAGGGAAAAGTCTAAGGTGAGAACTATAAGAAACTTGGAGCAGAAAAAGAGGCAACATGCTCTTCCTTGTTTGGAAGGAGAGCGGATAAGAGATGGAAAAATAAAGCCTTTTATCTGGCTGTCAGTCTCATATACTTTTTATTCTGAAGCTCAGTTGACTCAGTATCTAGATTTCTTGAGCCTTCGGGCAGCTTCTGATGCCCATTTCTTGACACTGATACAGACAAAACTGGGAATAAGCACAGGTGGAAATCCGTGTACTCTCTGCAACCCCAAAGTAGTACTAGCAGTTTACACTAGTTATCACCCTTCCAGCCACAGACAAAGGCTCCTGCTCCTCAGACTCTCAATCCTCCACTACTGTGTGCCTTCTGGATCCCCTTCTCCGGACACCTTGCTCCTCCGAAGTTGCCTTTCTCCCTACCCATCAGTTCCCAGAATGACACATTTCTTCCCAAGTCTATCCTGGTCAACCCTCCCATTACCTCACTGCAGAGAGAGGATCTACGTCACTTTAAGAACCAGAATTAACTAGGGTTCTTGGAAACTTTATTGGCCACTTGGCAATATCATGTATAGTGGCCAGTTGCAATAGCATGATGAATACGGTTTTTCCTTTTTCTTTTCTTTTTTTTTTCTGGTTGGTCATAGGGCTTGAACTCAGGGCCTGGGAGCTGTCCCTGAGCTTTTTCACTCAAGGTTAGTAGTGCTCTACAAATTTGAATCACAGCTCCATTCCCAGTTTTCTGGTGGTTTATTGGAGATAAGTGTCTCACCGACTTTTCTGCCTGGGTTGGCTTCAAATTGCAATCCTCAGATCTCAGCCTTCTGAGTAGCTAGGATTACAGGCGTGAGCCATTGGTACCTGGCTATGAATACTGTTTTAAAAGGGCTTTGATATAACCTTTTTTGTGATTCTTCAATTTTTAGAAGCTAGGTATTATGTCTGTTCGGTAGGACTGAGGCTCAGAGAGGTTGCATTACTTGTCTGTTGTCACACAGTAGTCAGTTATGTGAAAGAGTTATGACAGAAAAAAACACTTCAAACTATGGTTTCTACTTCCCATCCCAGTTTAGCCTTGCACAGAGGAATAAACCACAATGAAATTACAGTCTACATAGATTTCTGTTGGTTAGGCTTGGAGCCTAACCACCATTTTAGATCTTAAAAAAAAATGATGGGAAAATTCAGTTCAAATTCTAAGCCATCAATGTACAAGTGTTCTTCTAAAGCATAACTAATTTTAAATTTGGGGTCATCTCTCTTGTCTCTTCACCAAAGGTCTTGTTTTTATGACTACATTATCATACTGGTCAATGCACAAAGGGAGGACTGGAAAAAAAAAAAGGCTTTGTCCACCTACCACTTACCAGAGGTAACTTCAAGATCGTTCTCTTTATTTAAAGATTTTTGTCACAGAGTAGGAGTTCCATTATTAAAACCTGATTGATTTCACTGCCAGACAGGCAGTAAGTAGGGTCTCAATAAACATTAATTTATACTGAAATAAGTAGTTCGCATCTGGCCGGCACCATCTTGGCCACATGGTAGGTAGATAGAAGGGTCCGGCATCTTGTCTTTGTGGTAAGGGAAGGTGAAGCCCCCCTGGAAAACAATGATTTGATTTCATGTACATAAGAGCAATGGGAATGAACTAGGAAGTTGGGGTCTGGCTGGTGCCATCTTGGCCACATGGTGGCTGTAGGGTCTGCATCTTGTCTTCATGGTAGGGGAAGGGGAAGCCCCCTACCTCCCCGCTGAAGGGCGTTCCTGAATCCCTGGAGGCAGGGGTGGGGACTTGGATGATAGGTTACTAAACCTGTCAGTCCAGTGCCTGAGACTAGGAGTTTCCAGTCACTCTGCCCCCACCCTGACCCTATTTAGATCTGGGCCAGATCAGGCACCATTATGCCATGCACCATGCCACGTGTCTCTGTTCCTGTCTTCCTCCTGTCTCCTGGCTCTTCTCCAGTCACCAAGGTGTCTCAATCCAGCTCTCCATTGGAGCTCAATTGTTTTTTTGGTATTGTTTTTGTTGTTTCTTTCCTCTGTGGCCTTCATGGCTCAGTTTCCTAACACTGTTAAGTGTATTTGCTGGCTGCTGGTCTTTGAGACAGGAGTCCACCATGCAGTCACTGACCTTTTAATAAAGACTCCAACATTCAACTTCTCAAAATGTAGCTTTTGTTTTCTTATAACAAATTTTTAAAAAAAATTCTGGTGGTATTTAGAATTTGAACTCAGGGCCTACCACGTGCTTAGGCAGGTGCTCTACTACTTGAGCCACTCTGCCAATCTTTTATGTATTTGTTATTCTTTGAGATAAGGTCTTGCTTTATGCTCAGGCTGACCTGAACTTTAATCCTTTATGCTTCCACTGTAGCTGGGATGACAGGCATGTGCCACTTTTCCCCAGCAATTGGTCAACAAGGAATCTCATAAACTTTTCTTTACCCCTGGTTAGTCTCAAATCTCCATCCTCCATTTCTGCCTCCCAAGTGGCTAGAATTATGGGTTGAGCCACCATGCCTGGCTTCTATTTTCAACATTTTAAATTTTAGCACACACTGTATTTGTACATATTTCTAAGGTGTACTATACATTTCAATACAAGTATAGAATGCATAGTGATCAGGTTAGGATTACCAGCATACTGACCTACCTCAGACACATTCAAAATCCTTTCTACTATTTAAGCGACTTATTTAAACTTCTATGAGCCTTCTGTCTATGCAGCCACTATGCAGCCAGGACGATGATAATAATAAATGAATGATGCGCACTTGTTAAGTGCTTAGTACAATGCCAGGTGCAGAGCCAGCCTATGGTAAATATAGGCTGTTTAAAGGGAGTATCAGACTGACTGATCAAAAACTATGTACCTGAAAATACAACCTGTATGTTCCTACTAGCCAGGCACTGAACTTGCTTATTTCTAGAGAGCAGGTGAAATTATTAATAACACTTTTTTTTCTAATGTTAAGGTTCCCACTATGGATGATAAATGATATATGGTCAACTCCACCTGGGAAAGGGTGGCTGGCAGTGGCTCAGGAGCTGGGACTTCAAGAAAACTGCAAAACTCTAGGATCGGACTCCCTAGTCACAGAGAAAGATGACCTTTGTCAAGAACGCCTCAGCAGGCAGCTGAGAACTACTGCATGGATGTTTCCAGAAGCAACATCTAGGTACCCATTCATAGTCTCAATCTAGGAAGAGAGCTTGTAGGGTTAAAGGAACCCAGTCAAACTACCAACATACATGTAAGAGTGTGGTCAGCCAGGAGCTCTGCCAAGGAGCCAGGCCAGAAGGGCAGGGTAGGGCCTAGAGAGGGGGCCAAGATGGCAAGCCAAACAGGAGGTGACAGGACACCAGTAAAGAAGGTCAGCAAGGTGCCGGAAGGACGCTGGGTCTCCCTGTGCCTGCCAGGAGGAGAGGAGGAATGCCAGGGCATTGGTACTCCCCTGGGGGCCTGGCTCCATCCTTCCTTGTCTTTAAACCTGGTTGGGGGCATTGTCTAAGGCACATCCGGGTCACACCCTGTGTGATGCTGGGCACAGATATCAGGCTAGATCAGTGCCTCTGAGAAGACTGACAGTGATAACAAGGACCAGATACCAAGCAAGTAGCCAAGTGCCATTTAAACTCAAGACATTGCTTCCTGTCTGTCAGTACGCTACATTTAATAAGCACCATTAGCAACTCAGTTCCGTTTTGCCCAAGTGTTTAAATTCTCACAAAGTCTACACTATGCGAAAGCATTTCTCGTAAATGAGATGCAATGACTGAAAGCCCTACAGACGCAGGAGGTAGCGTGGAAGGAAAGAAGGCATGATGGGCTGTCCTGCACCAGCATCTTCCTGACTCAGAATCAAGTAGCCTTTCTGCTCTCTCTTGCTTGCTTGTTTGCTTCCTTCTTCCTTTCCTTTTTTTTTGTTGGTTGTGGGGCTTTAACTCAGGGCCTAGGCGCTGTCCCTGAGCTCTTCAGCTCAAGGCGAGTGCTCTACCACTTGAGCCACACAGCTCCACTTCCTGTTTTCTGTTGGGTAATTGGAGATAAGAGTCTCATGGGGACTTTTTAGCCTGGGCTGGCTTTCAATCATGATCCTCTGATCTAAGCCTCCTGAGTAGCTAGGATTACAGGCCTGAACCACTGGTTCACCAGCTCTGCACTCATTTTCATCTGTCAGTACACTTGAGGTAAGAAGAGAGTATGGGCTGCAGTTACAGACTGATGTGGCATATGCACACAAAATGGACAGTGCACTAGCAGAGTGAGAGAGGAAGAGGAATTCCTCAAATACAATATTTACTTTTATCACTCATAGAAAGAAAAAAATCCTAGAAAATGACACATTTTAAAAAGAATGTTGCTGGGGTAGATGTAATGAAAAAATTCTGATCTATTAGAATCAGAACTTCAAACATTAAGAAATACTCTTTGAATCTAATGCCGGTGGCTTACACCTGGTTAACCTACATATCAGGAGGCAGAGATCTGAGAACCATGGTCCAAAGCCAACCCAAGCAGGGAAGACCATGCAACACTTGTCTCCAATTAGCCACCAAATAGTAGAATCATGGCTTGAGTGGAAGAGCACAATCAAACTTGAGTGAAAAAGCTAACTCAGGCCTTGACTTCAAGTCCCAGTACTGGCACCAAAAAAATATACTGAATGTTAAGTATATTGGTACTTAATGATAATTCAAAATAGTGCCTATTGCCTAACCAATCCTTCTATTTTTATTCATTTCTCTCAAATTGTTCTAGGTTCAGAACCGACTTGAGCAGGAATACAGCTCTCTAACCACTGCCTCCCACGGGGGCTGGTTTGGGTCATGTTTTTCCTGAAAATACAGCCATGCTCCATCAGACAGCACAGACTGTGGCAGAAATGTAATAGAGGGCAGAAACAATGTTTAGTTATTCAGCCTGGGAATCCTGGAGCGAGTGTGTGGACCCTATGATCCTAGCCAAACACTCCTGAGAGTGATTTTTGCCCAAGGCCAGACCATCGGATCATGAGAAGCAGCGGACGTTTGAAACATGTCAGCAGTTCCAGAGGAGCACCCAATGACATTTTAATCTGAAAAACTCTAAACAACCTCACTCCCACCACAGCCATGCAACCTCCCGAGGAATGTGCAGCGTGGTGGATCTGAAGGCCTCATTGATAAGGCGGGTATGCTGTACAGTGCCCGGAGAGGCGAGACTGGGACAGCCAAGATTAAGCTGAAGGCTTTCAAAGGCATACACTGTACAGAGAGACGGTGCATGTAGAGCCTAGATTTGCTTCTAAGCTGCCAGTTTCAAAGTCACTTAAATAGCTTCTCAAGACCCTACTCCTCCTCATCCAGGGTTGTGGAATGTTCTAGTTGCCAGATACCCTTGGAGACCATTCCCATCTTCCTCATTTTTTTTTCAGGTGAGAAAGATGGGTTTTTTTTTTTTAAAGGGGGAAGGTGAGTAGATAGCTTAAGGCTCACTACTTAGCTCTAGAATACAGGTTTCTGAATTCCAAGTTTATTAATGTGGTGACAGAAACAACTGCTAACAACTGTGACCCAACCTGCAGGCAAAGCCGCAGGTGGGCCCAGTGCCCTGGATCTTCTCCCAGCCAAGGAAGGCACATCCCACTCATATTCTCATCCCAGACCGACGGGTGCTCACGCTGGGTCCTGGACCAGACCTGGGATGTCTACCCAGTATGCACTTCTTCCCTTCCAGTGTGGCTTCTCCTTTTCCCAAGGCCCTGGCCACAACACTGACTGGAGAGATTACATCAGACCCAACAATCTGGTTGAATGGAAATGTCTACTGCAACTGGCTCATTGAGTCACCCAGGCTAAGCGGAAAAGCCGCTCTGCCCAGACACAGCCTCATTCTCTTCTCCTCTTTGGCTTC
The DNA here is from genome assembly GCF_024711535.1 of Dipodomys merriami. NCBI lineage: Eukaryota > Metazoa > Chordata > Mammalia > Rodentia > Heteromyidae > Dipodomys > Dipodomys merriami. The sequence goes on from NW_027203381.1 coordinate 74,780,804, forward strand.
ATCAGTGTCTTCGCTTGTTTATCCAGACAGGGTCTTCATTTACCCGATTTCTCAGCACCAGGGAGGCCTCTCACAATGAGGTCCGAAGACACTGAAGATGGAGGCCTCTCAATACGCTCATGTTCAGTTACAGAACAGTTTGTCCTTTCATGGCCACATGGAATGAGCGCCAGCTCTGTGAGCAGGCTCGCAGGACATCCTCTGTCTAAGAGCCAAGGCCTGTTCCCAAGTTCCCCACCGTCGCCTTGGATACGAGTAGATGGGGGTGGGAGGCCTGTGAGAGGCCTTTGTCCCTGGAGACTCCATGGAAGGAAGGCATGAACAGCTGGGTTCTCGGTCTACAAAGGAGAGGGAAGAACTGGAAAGAGAAGCCAGACTTCTTTGGCCCCTTCAAAGAAAAGATGGGCCAGGTATAGGCTCACTGCAATAAGGACTCCATACTTGCTAGAACTGCTCCCACAGCTCCCCGCCATGTTTTGTTTTTGTTTTTTTTCAGCTGATCCCACTTTTAGGATACAAGGATTCCGCCAGGAAGTCCAGAAGCCTGGGGTGTTTGTGTGGCACCAACCTGTCATTCTGTTCATATAATGGCACCATCAGGCAATTTCTGGTAACTCAGTGCAGGCTGTGTTGACAAGTGACTCATCTGAGTGAGAAGTGGTAAAAGACAGCCTTGATGACTATTTGTGACATTCTAAAGGCAGTGAAGTAACAGGGAGCCCCCAAGTTACAGATACCCCCTACCTGGACACACTGGACACACTGATATCCTCATCCAGGCTGCCTGGCTGTAGAACTTTTAAATTCTTTCCAAAGCACAGTGAGGAAGGGCTGGAGGCCATAGCTCAGTAGGAGAATGCTTGTCAAGCATGTGTAAGGACCTAGGTTCGATCCCTTAGGACTTCCACAAAGAAACCCAAAGCACACAAAAGGCCTGCATGGTCATGGCAGGAGACCTTAATGCCAGTGATTTAGTTCTTGGGGTTATAAAATAAATCATTATTTTTTTCTGGATCTATCATTTAAATCATTTATTACGTGCCAGATACTTATTTCCATGGTTTCATTTCCTTGCCCTGACAATCCTAGAAACTGGATATTCTAATTCCCTTAAAAAAACCTAACTAGAAAGGTACACAGATGGTATTCTCACCTAGGGCTGTCTGTTTCCAAAGCTGGTATCTTTATAATAATACATGCAGATGAGAAATTGGTAAACAAGCACTACATTCAATATAAAAATACCTTATAAACATTTCAATTTTTCAGTCATCACATACTGTGATCAGGGTTCTTTGTTTCTTGTTTATTCATCTCTGAGGGCACAACTCATTATCCTAATAGTTATATCATTCAAGACGTACACTCTGTCCAAAGTATGACAGAGCCAACAGATGCATAGCTGTATCCTGGGATGTGTCACTAGAGGGAGTTAGTCTAGAGAGAGGAAGACTATGCCTTTATGCTCTTCAGAACACACCAGCAGCATTATTTTGGGGCTACCTTCTGGAGCTCCATTCTTGGGGACACAGTTGAAGAAAGGTACAGACAAACTGGCCTTTGTGAGAACTCTTGAAACACTCAAGGGAATCTGATTTAGAATGTAAGCAGACCCTAAACCAATGCAGAAAAACTATGTAGAACGTCTCTAGAAAAACTGAGGGCCAAGTGCCGGTGGCTCACACCTGTAATCCTAGCTCCTCAGGAGGCTGAGATCTGAGGATTGTGGTTCAAAGCCAGCTGAGGCAGAAAGGGCTTTGAGACTCTTATCTCCAATAAACCACTCAGAAAACCAGAAATGGCACTGTGGCTCAAGTGGTAGAGTGCTAGCCTTGAGCTGAAGAGCTAAGGGATAGCACCCAGGCCCAGAGTTCAAGCCCCACGGCCGACAAAAAATAAATAAATAAATAAACAAATAAAAGAAAGAAAAAAGAAAAACCAAGGAACTAAGGTAATTTGAATTCAAGAAAAGTAGAAGTTTCTGGCTATCTGTGATCAGAATGGGCGGGACAGGAAAGATACTTTTTAAGTTTTTAATGGTGTTGAGATGAGATTCTCAGTCTGGTGGGTAAATGCAAACAGTCCTATAACAAAGACAGAGACACCACTAGCTGCTCAATAGAAAGAAGTATTTGGAACTGTTCAGTGGAAGAGTCAGTCTGCCCTGTGGGTTCATAAGCTTCCTAGCACTATACTATCCACACAGAGACAGGCCAGGGTGTCTGCCTGACAGAGGAGGGTCAGGCATCAGGACCTGCAATCCCCAAATCCCACAGTCCTCATAAATGGCTTATCTGATTCTTTCTTCCTCTTAAGATCTCATGTGCAGGGTAACATTGATCAAGATGCACTGAACTCTTCCTCTTCAGTCAAGTCATAATTGTACTTTCAATTCTTCAATACTAAGATGGACATCGATGATTTTATTAGGTTTTCTGAAACTGATTTGCTTCAGATACCTGATGGAGTGTGTGTGTGTGTGTGTGTGTATGTGTGCTGATGGAGTGTGTGTGTGTGTGTGTGTGTGTGTGTGTGTGTGTGTGTGTGGTGTTGGTATCAGGGTTTGGCTTTTTCTCTCAAGACTGGCACTCTACCGCCTGAGCCACACTTCAACTTCTGGCTCCTTGCTGGTTAATTGGGAGATTAGAATCTCATGGAATTTTCTGCCCTAGTTAGCTTTGAACCCTGATCCTCAGGTCTTAGCCTCTGAACAGCTAAGATTATAAGCATGAGCTATCAGCATCTGGCATCCTGATGTTTTTTAAAAGTCTGTTTTGTTGTTATTATAAAGGTGATATACAGAGGGGTTACAGTTACATAAGTCAGGTAAAGAGTACATTCCTTTCTTTTTTGGGAGGGGGGACCTTGAACTCAGGGCTTGTGTGCTGTCCTAAGCTTTCATGCTCAAGGTTAGTGCTCTACCATTTAGAACCACAGCTTCCACTTCCATAAGAGTCTCACAGACTTCAAACCATAATCCTCAGATCACAGCCTCCTGAGCAACTAGGATTATAGGCAGGAATGACCAGCACCAGCTATCCTGAACTTTTTGATCACATATTTGTCCTGGATTTCTCACATGAAACATTTAAGAGAAAATTTCTTGTCAACTGGCAGAGAAAGTCATTTTTATGAGTGCACTATTTTAAAATTTTTACCTAATGACCAAATTCTGTCATAATTTCCTCATCTCAAATGGAACAGAAGTAAAATGGATTCTTTCAGTTTCTCCTGGCCCTGAATGCTTGAACTTATTTGTGCTGACAACCTTCACAGTGTAAATATTCAATACAGTTCATTTATTCATTCAACAAGTATGTGCAATGTCCAAAATTATTCTAGGAGTTGAGGAAGTAGCAATGAACAATACAAAAACAACCTTCTCTGCTCGTGCTGATACTGGGGTTTGAACTCAGGGCCTCATGCTTTTACTTGATTTTTTTTTTTACTCAAAACTGGCATCCTACTACTTGAGCCATTATCTCCACTTCCAGCTTTCTGCTGATTAACTAAAGGCAGAGAATCTCATGAACTGTGCCTGGGCTAGCTTTGAACCATGATCATCAGAGCTCAACTTCCAGAGTAGCTAATATTACAGGCCTGAGCCAACAGCATCCCAGAAAGCTACCTCTTAACAGGAGTAAAGAAGATGACATAGTAAGTGCATACAAGGTAACGTGTGTGTGTGTGTGTGTGTGTGTGAGAGAGAGAGAGAGAGAGAGAGAGAGAGAGAGAGAGAGAGAGAGAGAGAGAGAGAGAGAGAGAGAGAGAGAGTATGTGTATGATGGTGACAAGCCCTCAAGAGAAGGCAAAATCAGTGAGAAGTGAGGAGATGTGCCATTTAAATGGGGGTGGTGAAGTTCTTTTGACATTTATTTAAGTAAAGGGAACCTCATTAAGAGAGGGATAGGGGTGCCAGGCACCCATGGCCCACCCCTGTGATCCTAGCGACTCAGAAGCCATCCCAGGCTGGAAAGTCCATGTGCCGTGCTTATCTCCAATTAATCATCTAAAAAAAGCCCCAAGTGGAGCTATGACTTAAAACAGTACAACACTAGGCTTGAGCACAAAAGCTCAGAGACAGTGCCCAGGTCCTGAATTCAAGCGCCAGGACCGATGACAACATCACAAAAAGGTGACTATGCATGCACCAGGTAGGAGGGACAACATAGGCAGCTTCAGCCATGTCCTGAAGTCCAGCCAAGGGCCGAGCATCACGTGTAACAAACAGAATTGAACCACTGGCTTCTGAACACCAAGACCTTGGAAGAGGAAAGAACACATCTGCACCCAAAACAATAGGCAGCTCACTGCCAAGTGCTAAATCAGGTAGCTCAGCTCACTGACTGCCTTCTCCCCTGTAGCTGTGTTGGAGCAGCCATTGTCCCCTGACACACGCAGACTACAACACTCGGTCCACACTTTGGCAGTAGATCTTACACTGTCTGAAGACAGACAATCCTATCCCCCTTTGTGAAGTATTCCCCCGACTGCCCACCCCAAGGCCACCTAGCATCCAGCTTCCTTTTCTGAATCTAGAAGGTAACAGACCTTACTTGATCCACACCAGAACCTGAGTTTCAGTACCATCCACAGGGGACCAGTGTGCCCTGGAATGGGAGAAGTTCTGTTCTCCATCTCTCATCCTACCAAGTGAGGAAAAGCCGGCAGAAGTTTTTCAAAATTCCCACATCTCCTCTTACCTTCAGACATTCTGATTTAATCAGTGTAGGTCAGAGTTGGATTTGGGATTTCTCCCCCCCCCCCCCCCCCCCCGCCCCAACCTCAAAACTCCCCAGGGAATTCCAACACACAAGTAAAGTTTCAGAAAGACTGGTAGTTCCTCTTTCATTTCTCTCATATTCTCTCCGCCAGTTTTGCCCTAGCTAGCAAACAGACTGTCTTCAAGTCATTCATTCATTTTTTTTTTCCTGAGGCGGATCCTTAAGAACACAGCACCAGAAGACGTTAGCATCCTCTCCATCCTTCCTCTCTGGCTCAAGGCTCTGGTCAAGGCAGGGTCTGGGGTGGGGATGATGGTAAAACCTCTCTACAGGGGAAACAACAGCACCTGTCCATTCTTCCTCGTGGAGTGCCTTAGGAAGACCAAGGGAGATCATACATAAAAGCATTGTTAAAACAATAGTAGGAAAACACAAAAATAGTACGAAAAACAAAAGCTGGAATGGTTACCTGTCCAATAGACCTAGGATTTTCATTCCAAACTTAAGAAATGAAACAAAACAAAACACCCTTCCTTTCTCTGACTTCACAAATTTAAGCAAGAATTGTAAGCAAAATTTCATCTCAGCATCCAGAAGAGATTATAGTGGCATGGGTAGAGGTGATTCATGACTTGCGGCAACCCCATTACCAGATGGTGATACTACTATGATTACTGTCTGTTACTTCAAGATGTTTTAATTGGCACCAAACTCTCTGAGAGTGTTTAATGTCTATGAATTAATGTGCTTCAACTTGAGATACTAACAAGTAAGTCCATACTGTGCTTATCGGAGTATGTGTGTGTGTGGGGGGGGGGGGGGAGGATTTATCTCTTACCCGACAGATGACCTTTAAAGGAAAACTGTAGCATCTTCATTTTAGCTATTCTGCTGATTTGCAAACTGAAAGACCAAGAGATTCTGGCTTATTCAAAATAGATTCTTTGTTGTACTAAAAGTCTGGCACAAATTTCTGCTAAATAGCAGAAAGACAGATACATTTGTGTACATCAAGCAGTTAAAAGTATCAAAAGGTTGTCCTTCACTAATTTTCTCCTCATCTATCCTTAAAATGTTTGTGAGGTTCTCATTTGGGCAGACATTTGTTGTAGTTAACATACATAACAACTGAGGTCAGTGAAAAAGGCACCAGTGTGCTGGTGGTTCATGCCTGTAATCCTAGCTACTCAGGAAGCTGAGATCTGAGGATCGAGGTTCAAAACCAGGCTGGGTAGGAAAGTATGTGAGATTCTTGGCTCTAATTAACCGCCAAAAAAATGCTGGAAGTAGAGCTGTGGCTTCAGCTAGGCTTTGGCAAAATAGCTCAGAAACAGTACCCAGGACCCAAATACAAGGCCCAAGATCAACTGAAAACAAACAACAAAAACAAAAAAACCACAGTCAACAAACAAGGCATCAGTATCTTGATGTGAACTGGATATCCAACAGAGCAACTGTACTTGAGACTTTTAGATTCCACAGATCATAGTTAAAAGATTTTGGTAGTTCACATAGGACAGCTATTTTTTTATTTCCTTGAGAGGAAAAAAACAACAGTAATAGTGCCTATCATTTCATTAAGAGAATGGATATATACAGTTTGTTTTACTGTGTTTTGTTTTTTAGTGGCCCTAGTGCTTGAAATGAGAATTTCAAGTGTTGTACATGCCAGACAGGTTCTCTACCTAGCACTTTTTACTGTAGTTGGTTTTTATATTTTTTATTGTTATTATAAAGGTGGTGTACAGAGGGGTTACGGTTACATAAGTCAGGTAAAGAGGACATTTCTTTTTGGATAATGTCACCCTCATTCTCTCCCATGTAGTTGTTTTTTGAATAGGGTCTTGGCCAGCCTGGACTGAGATTTTTTTATTTAGGCCTCCTGTGTAATTGTGGTGACAAGTATGAACCGTCACACCCAGCTTTTTCTTGGTTAAAATAAAGTCTTTATACGTTTTTTCCCCAGGCTGCCCTCAATCTGAGATTCTCCCAATTTCAACTTCCTGAGTAACTAGGAAGGACAATTACAGCAGTAAAATTATGAATAGATTAATTTATTTATTAATTTGACATTACCTTAGCTTTCCTCTGGGTTGTTTTTGTAAGCCACTAGTCTAAAGTGCCAGGATAGTTTGAACTGAATTGATGGCTGATGTCCTGGGAATTAGATAGACATTATATGCTTAAAAAGAATTTTTTTTAACAGGAAAGACTGTAATCCTAGCACTTTGGTGGTTGAGGCAGGATTATTTGGAGTTGGTCAATCTGGTCCACATAGGGAGACCTCGTTTCAAAACAAGCAAAGAAAATAAACTGGAAGGCTGAGATCAGAGATCTGAGAAGAGCAACTGGCCAGGGAGAGCAGACAAGTCTGCATGACTCTTATCTCCAATTAATCATCAAAAACATGGAAGTAGAGGCCTGGCTCAAATGGGAGTACACCAGCCAGGAGGAAAAAAGCCCACCAAGATTATAAGTTCAGGGGCTGGGAATGTGGCTTAGTGGTGGAGCTTTCATGAAGCCCTGGGTTCAATTCCTCAGTACCACATAAGCAGTAAAAGCCACAAGTGGTGCTTGAGCAAAAGAAGCTTGAGGACAGTGCCCAATACCCAAGCCCTAAGTTCAAGCCCCAGTACTAGCACAGACAGAGACAGAGACAGAGACAGACAGACAGACAGACACACACACACCAAATTTAAAAGGAAAGAAATAGACAAAGCCTACATCAGTAATTTCATCTAGGATTACAAACAGATATACAGATAATGAGGTGCTAGGATACTGGGAAGGAACAGGATTTCATCCCCCAAGAGAAATCTCACAATGGCAGAGTCCTGGTGCTAACTTACGCATGAGTCTACCTTCCTGTCCTCTAGGAACCCTTCTCCTTATTCCCAAGAGGGAAGGGGAAAGGGAGGAGAAACAGGAAAGAAAACTGTCTACAGTGGAACACAAACTAGTAACTTCGATAGGGGAAGGGTTAAAATCTTTTCTGCCTGAGTTCACAGACTTCTACAATAAAACCTCTGCTTCAAGTCACAGAAACATTTTCTGCTTAAAATGATCTCCATTTTTGTGGGGACCACCACTGATGTTTCCTTTGATGTCTCTAGCAACTTATATATTCTGTCCTGGGAAGGCAATCAAAGCAATTTCCTTAAGTCACGATGTTCCCTCCACCCTCTCCTCCCCCTCCCCCACTTATTTCCTTATTTCCTTCCATTAGCCAGGTTTCTCCTCTTCCTGAATGTGATACATAATCCCCCCATCTCCCTCCAATCCCCCAAAGAAAAAGTCATTGTGCCATGCAGAGTTGTACCTCCCTTCTCTAAGCCCTGGTTTGAGAAGCTACACGGAGATGGTCTTGGGTCCAGGACTGCCCGTGGGCTCTTATCAGAAAGCAAGGTCTCCAGCAATACCGTAGCTGCCCATACCCTACACTGCAGAGATGGGTTCCAAGCAGGGTGGCTGTGTGAAATTCACAGGTCCCCAAGGGCTTGCCAGGAAACAAGCTGCAGGAGAAGTTGGTGTAGGGGTTTAGGGCTTTCCACCACTGCAGTGGCTGGTCCCCAGCTCTAAGGGAGATCAGACCCCCAGGGACCCCCAGAGTGTCAGGAGAAAAAGCCTTTTACAGGGCTGAGATGAACCCCCTCCTGAAAGCTGGACATGGGCCCCACTGGAACACAGCTTCCAGAGAAGGATGAGGCCATCCATGAAGCCTGCAGGCAGAGGAGGGTGGGGGGAGGCAAGTACCATGGAAACTCCAAGGCAGATTTAGGAGGAGGCTGGCCCCCTGTGAGAGGCCAGCCTGGGGTTGGGGCTGAGAACTGCAGCCAGTGAATGAGTGCAGAGGTTGGGCATCCTGGAACCCTTGCCAGTCCCTCCTCTAGGCCCAGTTGGGCGTGAGCTCCCCTCTGCAACCTCACCCCTGCAGCCTCACAGGTCTGACTGCAAACCTGAAGTCAGGTCCACCCAGCACGTGACTGAGATGCTGTCTCAGGACAGTCCTCCAGCAATGAGGGCATGAGAGGGAATGCAGGGCAAAGAGTGCACTGCACAGAATCTGTCCACCTTGCCAACCTTCTCAGCCTTTCTTCCCAGGCCTCTCAACACTGCACTGGGGTGGGAGGCTGGGTTGGACAGAACCTAGGCCAGATGGGGGGATGTGTGGTGGAACCAGGGAGATATCAAAAAACAACCCGTCAGGTGTAAACTAGACCACGGTAGGAGGAGCCAGGCTCTAAAAGATCACATTGTGGACTGAGTACTTTAAGTGTGTAATCTCTATTCTCATTTACCTCTCAGATAAATGCTACATAGCTCATTGTAGACACTAGGAAAGTCAAAATTCTAGTCTCAGACCCCAGGTCCCTCTTAGCCAAAGTTTGCTAATTTAAATCAATACATCCCTCTACCCCTTTTACCCAAGTTAGTTTGAATTTCTTCACTTACAACCAACATTGTCTTAATAATACTTTTTCATGTAGTGATTTTGCTCCTGGGCATGTTATATTTTTTTTTCAAAATTTGTCTTGCAGGGCTTGACTCTGGGCCTGGGCACTGTCCCTGAGCTCTTCAGCTCAAGATGAACACTCTACCATTTGAGCCACAGTGCCACTTCTGGTTTTCTGGTGGTTAAATGGAAAGAAGAGTCTCACAGACTTTCTGCCTGGGCTGGCTTTGAACTGTGATCCTCAGATCTGAGCCTCCTGAGTAGCTAGGATTACTGGCATGATCCACCTGTGCCCGGCTAGAATTTTTTTTAATGTATAATTATATATAATGTGTATGTATATGTATATTCATGTCATAACCTCAAAAACTCACTGTGGCCTTGTACTATTAAAACAACTATAAACCTAAATATCAGTAACATTTATATAATACAACATTATAGGATTTTAAAATGATGTTGTATATAGCTATTGAGAACAAGTAAAAAACCAGGTTATAGTGTTAAATAAAAGAGATACAAAATTCCCTACATCTACTGTGTATAATATAATCACAGCATGTAGAAATTATATATAGAGAAAATCACTAGAAGCAGACCTGCTAAAATATTGTTATCTTTGGGCGATAATATTTTTTCCTTTCTATGTCATGTATTTTTCAGTTTCTGTACAGTTAGGGTAAGCATATTAATTAACTACTAAATCACTGACTTCAAAGATTTTAGATGTAATTACTTGTACAATTTTATCTACATATAGTTTCATATATGAAACACATATTTACAAATCTACATGCATACATATGTATGTGTGGAAAATATATGAATGAAATCACTTGAACAGAAAGTCAACAGGCTTGGGTAAAAGTTGGTCTTGGTAGTATTTCCATTAACTGAACAATTTTCTATAATTTAGAAGAGTACTAACGTTAAAAGGAATAGGTAAATTTTTACATGTCCAAGACGATATAGAAAAGGCAAGGCTCTGCCTCAATGACTCAGAAGGGAAGAAAACACACTTGCGTTTTAGACTGCACAAAAGGGAAATGGTAGGACCCGAGCTGGCTGCCTGCTCCCAGTGGTAGGGCAAAGACTATAAAGGGATTTACAAAGAGACAATACATGACTTAGGGGAGGAGTCAGGTACATACTGGTAAGGTAATAACCTCACAAAAATCATTTTAAAATATTTTATATGTATCAGGAGAGTTCTTCTAATCTTCAAATGAATATATCATGTTCACATCTGTTCCAAGGTTTCTGATATCAGTATTTTTAGCTAAGCAAGATGGTGATGACGATGATGATGATGACGATGATGATGATGATGATGATGATTTCACTAAGGGAAGTTGTTGCCTTATTTGGGAACTATTCTTCTACAGGCAGGGAAGGAAGAAGATTGGGAGAGATTTGTGTCTGCATTCCTTGTGTACCATAAGGTCCTATATAATAGCAGAGAATACGTACAAAGTACATATTTTAGGTAGGATATGGAAAGGCAACAATATCCTTCCAATAACCCTGTGCTATATACTGTGCTTTGAACAACTGATGGAATATAAACTGTGTTGAAGGTCTGTTATAATTAGAAAGCGAAGCACTCTTGACATCTGAGATCCTGTGGGTGGCAGATGTAGAACTTACCAAGCAATACAGAGCTTTCTCATGGGCTTTGAAGAGTCTAAGTAGTTCTAATTTCCCATCCCTTGCCAACTGCACCTCTCCAGTTGGTCTCACCAGAGGTGGGCTTTTTGTCACTAACCCTCTCCTGACCTACTGAAGGTTGTGCTCTTTTAATGGGGATGAAGTGAGAGCTAGACCCAGGACCCTCTTAGATTCATGGTCTTCCTCTAAAAACTGTCTACTACTTCCTCTACATCATCCCTCTCCAGTCTCCTCAATCTCCTTATGCTGTTCCAATCTCTGGAAGGGATTACTGGAGACAATGAAAGCCATCACACTTTTAAGAGGAAAGACCTCTACAGTTAGGTGATAGGATGTTTCTGCAGTAGGAAAGCACGAGGCTTTCTACTAGTGTTTATGGTCAGACAAAGAAAGAGGGAATATGGTGGTTGGGTTGGATAGGACTGCATAGGCACCATGCAGTAGGCATGTCTTGCTTGAGATCCTGCAATTCATGGAATGTAGCGTGATGTTATCATCTTAAGATGTCTTACACTGCTACAGTGTGCAAGATTTCCTAATACCTTCTATCAAAATCCTATTTAAAAATCATCACAGTAGAACAGAAAAGGATTTCTCTTCACTTTGCCTGAAAGCAAAATACCAACACAAGAATGAGGGTAACACTTGGGTTTTATAAAGTTTTGAAGAATTTTCTGACCTTACTCCTAAAAAAAAAAAAAAAGGCACAACCAACTCTCTAAACACGACTTTTAAAAACTATGTGATGAAATCCAGAAGGAGCTTTTATCTCCTAACACCCGTTACCAGAAGATTAATCTCTGGTCGGTGTCTTGTTCTGATTGGAAATATGTTTGAGCCTGGCTTTGGAATCCTCGATAGCTGGAACATCTGCTCGACAGTTGTTAATGTTTGTTTGGTATTGCCCAAAAGAAGGCAGCACATGCAAAGAATTTTTAACAATGAGTCCCAAGATACACTTAGACCAGCAGCAGCGCTTATTTTGAAAAGACGTGTTTCGGGGGGAGCAATCTGACCTGTATGTGAAAAAAGAAAAAGAATAGGTCGTTGGACCAAGAGATGGATGTCCAGCTCATGCTGGAATGTAGTTAAGCTTGTTTTCACTGCTTCTCAAGTTTTTCCCAGAAATATTTGCCCATGCTAGCAGGGCTTATTTTTTTTAATTGTTAGAGATTAGAATGTTTAACTCAAAATAAGCATGAGAGATTGACTTTACAATATTGAATTCGAAATGTGCAAGAATAAAAAAGGTTAAGCCATTGCAGAGAGTCTAAATGAAATACACAGCTACAAATGGGTCATTTGTTAAGTTCTATCTTCGCCAAGAAAAGGTAATTGTTATTCTTTAGGCTCCCAGAAACTGGACTGAATTGTTTCCTAAGGAAGAAAAATAATTTAGCCTGTTAAGACAAGGTACAAGACAAGCAAAGCTGAGCTATATTAATTAGCTGAGTAAGTAAGTTACATTCAGGTCAAAACACAAATCACTAGATGATGCTTTCAAGAAAGTGTGCAACTCTCCCATCAATATTGCTGCTTTTAAAATTATTATACACCCAAACAGAGAAAGGTATTAGGATTTTGAATTATCATCAGTGAAAAACCATTGGGTTCCAACATTTAAAAACTCCCTAGAAACAGCTGGGTTTAGTTTCAAAGCTCTAAAATTAAATTGAAAGCGGGAAAGGCCGTAATCCTCAGACCATCTGTTCAAAGAACAGTGAGGAAAATGACAGAGCCTTCAGTTGGAGCAACAACAAAATCCCCTTCCCCCCAACATCTCTAAGATTTGTCCTTTATAGGATTTTACCTGGCCCTCTTCACTTCTCTGGAAGTCTATCAAGCAAATAATTTATCCTCATGTTACAGATAAAATGAAGTTTAGCCAGGTGTGGTGGTGCATACCCATAATCCTAGACCTCAGGAAGGAGGTTGATAGTGAGTACCAGGGTACTTAGTGGGAAAAGAGGAAAAAGGAAGGGAAGGGACTAAAGATTAGAGAAGAATCTTACTTCTTATCACATCAAACATCCTTAGCAAGAGGATTCCTGCCTGTCTGACTGCTTCAAAAACTGTAAAATTACATCCCATTTTTTCTGTATCCGAATTCCCACTCTTCTATCTTCCTTCCACTGTCCCTGACTTTTTCTCTCTTTCTTCTTCCCACCTTAATTAATGGGATACATCTTTAGTGGTCAAATTTATTCTGCTAACATTCACATAAGAAATATATCCAATCCTGGTGCAGAAACAAACAGCTGTTGGTAGAAACCTAGAAGCAGCAGTTTAACACCAGATCAATAATTCTGTTTATTGTTTTCATTGAAAATAAAAACATCACCTAGCATATCGAGTATCATGAAACAACCCATAAAAGATCAGTGCTGACCTGCACTTGTCAAATGATTTAAGTGTGTACATTCTTTATAAAATGCTTCATCCACAGCACACCAACATAGCTCACATTCCCTGCCCAGAGACAAGGGTCCCGGCAGGCATTAAGGGCTGAAGATCTCAGAAAGGAGGAGAATTCAATGAGGTTGGGCAGAGCAAAGACCAGAAGGAATATGAAGCCAATAATGGCTGGCTGGGTGAGCTACTCTCAGACACAAAAGAAAGTTTTGTTGATTATTTGCACATTTAAGCAGCAATGCTTTTCAAACGCTTTTCTTAAAACAAAACAAGACATAATGTGTGTTGTTTGAATAAATTTCAATCCAAAGCTTAAGACAAAGAACAGTAAATGGCAGAGCGAGACTCTACCTGGAGGTAGATGGGAAACCTCCTGACCCCTCCTTTGGCCCCTGCTATGGGAACAGGGTAAGCAGATTTAACATGATTTGTTCTTAAATTATATTTTGCTTCTGCAGGCAAAAAACAATTCCTTAGGATCAAAGCATGGGTTCCACAGCAATATTTTACTAAGAACCCCTGAACTCCAGCCCTACTGTAACTCAGGGACAGCGGGCCAAGGATCTCTCTCCTTCCCGAAACACAATTCCTTATCCTAAGAGCTGAATGGACCTTACTTAGCAGGACCAAGGGGTGTGAAAATAGAAGTTTTGGCTTCCTCAACAAATGGCAGAGGTTTTGTAGAATTGTTATGTGGGCTGTAATAAGCTTAGTTTAATCCTAAAGTTCTGCATAGAGAAAATTATTCTCCAAAATGGTTTCCTCCATACTGCATGGGGAAAACTGTCCATCATTAATTTTCCTTCAGTAATTCATTACTTTCAAAGCATCACTTTCTAGATATCTATGATCATGTCAGATCCCCACCTCCCCCGAGACAAGCTGCAAGCTCTCAGTTACAAAGGTTACAGATGAGGAAACTGAGGCTGAATCCCCTAAAGTTCACTCAACTTATATACAGGGGTTCTGATTTCTATCCAGGGCCTAAAATGTGTGTACAATGTACATAAACTGTGTAATCTAGAATGACAAGGAATATTGAGGACAGTTCTGCGTCCTTGGGGACATTCATTAAGTATCAGGTCATGTAAGTACTTGCTTATTTATTTCCCAGGATTCTGAGGAACAAATGAGATAATTGAGTAAAAGTACTTTGGAATGTGCTAAGGTGGTTAGTTACTCTTCTCTTTCCTCTACCCCAACATTTTGGCAGGTTCTCTATCCTTCTATGAACTTGGACTTCACTTTTACAAACTAAATAAAATTGCTTCACACTCGGTTGGTATTGTGCAAGCAAATCTCTTAACTAATGTCAGCAGTTGGCCACTGGCCAGAGCTAACCAGGCTTTTGCACGATCTCAAGCCAAAGCTCTTTTCTTCCCATGTGAGATTCAAAGAATTCTAAGGCTGCTCTACTCTGAACCTCAAGCAGTGGCCACAGGACAGCAGGTCAGACTGATGTCTTAGCAAGGGCCTTAGGGAGGAGGCAGAGTGCGAGACACTGAGTGTCTGCTGGACTCTGGAGCTTCCCAGGCCAAGGTGTTGTCTTCTCTATGGATGAAATAGAACTTGAATTTTAAAAGTGCACCCAACAGCAAAGTTCTGAGGAATGACTATAGAATCAATGGCAATTTAAGTTTTTTTTAACATAGGAACTAAAGAAGATTTTTTTGGGGTGTGTGTGCTAGCACTGGGGCTTAAACTCAGGCCTAAGTACTGTTCATTACTTTTTTGCTTAAGGCTGGTGTTCTACCACATGAACCATAGCTCCACTTCTGGCTTTTTGGCAGTCAATGGAAGACAAGAGTCTCATGGACTTTCCTTCCCAGGCTGGTTTTGAGTCACAATCCTTAATTCTCAGCCTCCCCAGAAGCTAGAGTTACAGGTATGAGCCACTGGTATTCGCTCTCTGGTTATTTTTGAGATAGGTACTTGATATATATGTCCAGCCTAACAACTGGATGGTGATCCTCCTACTTATGCTTCCTGCCATAGCTGGGATGACAGGCACATGCCACCACGCCAAACTTCTGTTGAGATTGTGTCTTGCAAACATTTTTTTTGCCCAGGCTGGCTAGACACTCCATTCTTTACATCACAGCCTCTTGAGTAGCTGATAGAGGTATGAGCCACCATGTTTGGCTTAACCATTTCTTTATGTATGAATCTTTCACTTCTTAAGAGTTGCCATAAAACATCTCTTATTCTTTCAATCGTGGTAAGTATCTATTGGATTATTATGAGCCATGGATCATTTCCATTGCTGATTTCTATTATCTATAACTTGCTGAATATTAATTCTGATTCTGTTTACAGTGAGGCAAGATCTGCTAGCCTACATAGTTTTAATTATAGCTGTAGCTTGTTTTCTAGTATTCATGAGGGATGTGGTCCGGCCAATTGATATTCTGTCAAGTGGAGTTTAGACCCCCAATTAAGGATGAGACAGAGAGAGCATGGGACAGTTAGAAGCTGTGGCCTACATACAGGCATATCTACAACATCTTGATCACTGTGGTTATCTGAACCAACCTGGCCTAGACCACAGAGACCCAGATGGAGCAAGAAAATAAGAAGGTGGCAGCCTAAACTGGAAAAGTACACTGAGTTTGAGCATCTATGTCTTTGTACAAGCTCCGTCAGAGTGTATCTTCAGGCAGAATCACAAAACAGTAATCCCCATAGATTTCATGGTACTTTTGTTTATGAGACAAAGGATATATAATAGTTCATATAGAATACCTATCTCTCACTCTATCTATCAGCCAGCCTGGAACTCACTATATAGCCTAGAGTGGCCTCAGACTTGACAGTCTTCCTACCTCAGTCTCCTGAGTGTTGGGCTAATAAGTGTGCATCACCATGCCTGGCTCTTTGTAAACACTGGGTCCATCCACACCATCAGGTATGACCAACCTTTCACATTCACACACCCATCTTCCCCCACAGCCTCAATAAAAGCCACCTCCCCATCTGAGTATTAGTCCTGGCCACACTCTACTTCTCATAGGTCCTCACGTGTGCCATATTTCTTTTCACTTCCATGTCTCCATATCTGCTCCTTCCTCTTTGTGAAACATTCTTCCCATCTCTCTTGGTAACCCCACCTCTGATTTTGCCAACCTCAACCCGACTTCTGGATTTCAGCTTGGATGCTCCAGGACACCTTCCCTCATCCCACAGAGGAAGAAGTAAGCAATCGTTCCCTGAACTTCAAGTTAGCGTGCGTTGTCCCAATAGTGGTCTCATAGCACTAACTCAATGCAACATGTTCCCATCCCCGGGTCTCCACTTCAACCTAGACCCTAGAGCACCCTGAGTCAGCTGTGTGAGTCAGAAGCCATGTGACTTGCTTCATCACTGTGTCACCAGTAACTAGCTCTGTCATAAATACACGTTGAATGAATGGCAGGATGGCGAGGAAAAAGTCCTACTATGCTGCATTTGTGTGGTGATGATGTGTGATAGGGCAGTATGCTCTGTATGAATAGTCTGCACACATGTGTGCCTGTGTGTATTTCTGTGGAGTCTGGCAGTGGAGGAGGGACCCACCAGTGGGGCCTAGGTTGAGTCTTCTTTTGGTAAATAACTGTCATCTGGTCTAAAGAAAATCAGTATACTCTCTTAATCTCAACTTCTTTCATCTATAGAGGACTGAAGATTAGATAATACACACAACAGGGATTTTAAAACAGAAAACAAGGACCACAACTATCATGATGTTTAGACACTTGTGCATAGAAGGGCTGACTTCCAAGGCTGTGTTTGCTGCTATGCTGTGAATCTGATGTCTCCTTCAAACACCACTGCTGCCATATTGGGAAGAGGGCTAGGGGCATAATTCAAGTGGTAAAGCACCTGCCTAGCAACTGTGAGGCTGTGGGTTCAAAGCCCAGTACCACTTCCGGTGTTTGGGAGAAACAGAAGAGAAAAGATAGTGAAAGAACTACCAGGAGAGCTGTGTTCTCTAACACCTTTCCTATGTGCCCTTCACCTCTTCCCGCTCCGCCAGCTTCGAACATCTGCTACCCGCACAGGCTCTTCGAGACCTTCAAGTACATCATCAAGTGCAGCCTGGGCTCCCCATGGGACCTTTCACACAGTGCTGGGATTATCCTGTGCCAAGACTAACATGGAGGGAAATGAACTAGAAGCTAGGGTGTCATTTTAGAGCCAAAAGAATAAAAAAAATCTCTATTCGAATCCTTTTTTTTTTTTTTTAAACACACTATGAACCTGAGGCTCTAGAGAGAAAAGTCATTTGCCTGAGAAGATGCAGCTGGTGTCCTGGCTGCCTGTTAGTGTTGGCAAGAAATGATAGGACTGTGAGTTTCTCAGAGCTGTACAGATTGGGAGATCCAGGAGTGGAGGAGAGGGAGGAGACTCAGATGATAGCACCTTTACATGAAAAGGCTCCCTCACAGCTTGAAAACAATATCCTTTTCTATTGAGCTAGATAAAAGGATGACATGTATTTAATGGCATAGAAAGATGTCCAGAAACACATTAAGGGAAAAAAAGTTTATACAACAGCTTATACAGTAGAATTCCACTTTAACCAAATATACATCTGGAAGAATAGATTCATAAACATTAACAAGAGCTTTCTCTGGGTGCTTTTCTTTTTCTTCAGCATGCATTCATGTGTTTCTATAGTCTGAATGTTTCTATTGTTGATGTTGTAACAAGAAACCTGCATAATATTTATCCTTTGAAAAACCAACAAGATTGTTTTTGTTTTATCAAAGCATACACAGTACATTCTCTAAATTTGTCCAAATTTCTTTACTCTGATTTTGTTTACACTGAAGAAAATTTTGTCATCTCAATTCCTGCCAGGTGCCGGTGGCTCATGCCTTTAATCATAGCTACTCAGGAGCCTGAAAACTGAGAATCACAGTTTGAAGCCAGCTTGGGCTTCAGAGACAGCTCAAGGACAGCAACCAGGCCCTAAGTTCAAGTCCTAGGACTGGCATGTCCCTGTACATGTGCTTGTGCGTGCGTGTGTGTGTGTGTGTGTGTGTGTGTGTGCACACACACCCATACCCACATTCAGAGCTAGAAGTGGAGCTGTAGCTCAAGAGGTAGAGCACTAGCCTTGAGCAAAAAAGATAAGGGTCAGCGCACAGGATCTGAGTTCAAGCCTTAATACCAGCACAAAAAATAAAATAAATAAATGACCAAAGCAAAAAGGGCTGGAGGTGTGGCTATGTAATGAAATGCTGGCTTAGCCCAGTTAAAAACACAGTAGTACTTTTATAAAAGGTATGCATATTTGTTTGTATGCACACCGAGAATCTATGGGAATATTGCTAAGAAAATTAACACTAGTTGCTTCTAGGACATAAACAGAGAGCTGTGGTCAGACAATGGAGATTTGTTTGGCTCTTCCATTTAGAGTATTTTATATTTTCAACCACAGAGCTATGATCACTGATTTTTTAAAAACAAAAACAAAACAAAAAAATCCCTAACACACACAAAAAAAACCAGCCACTGAGTTGGTCAGTTAAAAAAGAATAAAAGTTAGAATCATGACTGTGGATAGCTCTCCCAAATCTACTGTTATTTGAAAACTGTGTCTTTCAGAACATCTATACCAGATAGCTTTAGTTTTGTGGAAAAACAGAAAAACATTTGATTGGTATGGTTTTTCTTTTCAGCACATTGCAGAAAGGAAGATCTGGGCAGTGTCCATGCTCTGACGATGTTTAAATGATTCAGAATGAAAAGTGCAGCTCCTCAGCAGATCCAACCCCACCGAAGGGCCCAACCGTCCTCTGTGGCTACTGTCGGCTCTCTTGGACAGTGAACAGGGAGTTTTCCATCCTTGCAGGAAGTTCCGCTGCCCAAAACTGGTCTTGCTGAGTCAGCCCAGTGGGTCCATTGTCAAGTGAGATGTAGCTATGAACATTACACATCTCTGTACTGCTTGAATTATTTTATTTTGTGAATTTTTACAAGAGAAAAAGTAGGGGTTGTATTTATGGCAGGTGTGACCACACACACACGCACACACACACACACACACACACACACACACACACACACACACACACACACACACACACACACACACACACACAATCTTTTTTTGAATCCTGACATCCAACGTAGGAGGAGAGGAGTCAGAGCCAAGAATTGCCAGGGGAGCTGTGTGAAGCAGGTTAACTCTTTTTCACTTTTTCTTCTTTTTCTAAGGGCCTGATGCTCTTGCCTGGCTTCTTCCTTTCATGGCTGGTATTTTACCACTTGAGTCCCACTTCCCTTCTCATCTTACTGCGGACTCACTGGAGGTAAGAGTTCCACAGACTTTTCTGTGATGGCTTTAACACGTGACCCTCAGATCTCAGCCTCCCCTGTAGCTAGGATTACATGCATGAACCATCAATGCATGGCATAACTTTCTAAAGGAAGAGTTCACAGTGCTGGAGGCTCACGGGTGTGGTGCTCTCATTAGCTCAGTGCTAGTGGGGGCCCTATGGCATCCTGGATCTTAGTGGGAACAGGACATCAAATCATGCAGTGAGGTGGGAAGGCAGAGAGCTTAAAGCTCCTCAACTCCCTGAGGGTGCACACCCACAAATGACCTAAGGAATGTGCCCCGAGGTTCCACTTCTTAATGGTTCTACCTGAGTGTGCTGGGACTTGGATTTTAGCATGTAAACCTTTTGTGGAGACGTTAAAACCATCTGCAACCCACCATAAAAGCTATTCTGGTGAGAGAGTGAAAGAAATGAACACAGGCCTACGTAGGGAAGGGTCTCCCAGCCAGGACAACCACTATCTATCTTCTTATCTTGATCCCTCCTCAGCTCTGCTTTTGAGACAGTTTGCTACCTGCCAACGGAAGAAGTTAAGGCTGAGTTGCTTTTTTAATTCTTGGAACTCTGGAACCTGTGGGGATGAGGCAGGTACTAGATAGGGAAGGCACAAGAGATTCAGAGATCTCCCAAGATACAGACTTCAAAAGAGCACTGCTCATTGAAGAATGGGCTTAAATGTCACCCGAGCGTAGAACTGAAGAGGACAGCAAGTTTGGTGGAACTCTGTGGCTTCTCAAATGGAAGAAACGAGAAAATGGAACAGAATGCTGGAAGGGAAAGACATGAGAGGAGAATGTCCAGGAAGCAGGTAGAAAAGGTTACAACGCTTTTCTCCTCACGGAAAACTGGGGATTTGAGATGTAAAAAACATTCATGCTTCTGGTTATCATCCACAAGACAGAGTAGAATTAAACTTCCTAAGACTATAAATAAATGGACTTTGAAACTCTGGTTTAATAGTTGCTCTGGGCACTCCAATTTCTCTCACCCGAAGGAGGAAGTTTCTTCCTTCATTAGGGTCTAGTGATTTTTTTCTTCCAACAACAATAACAAAAGCACAGTAAATAAATAAATACAAATGGAACTAGAAGAGAGGAGGTGAATTAACTGAAGAATATGTGTACACTGATGAAATGGTCACAATGCAACACCCATTTATTACTACTATGACTATTTTCAACAGTACTGAAGATTGAACTCAGGGCCTCACTCTTGCCAGGCAGGCACTATCACGTGAGTCATGTTTCCGGCTCCTTTTCTGACATTGGTTATTTCAAGGCAGGGTCTCACTTAGACTTCAATCCTCCTACTTGTGTTTCCCCAGGTCACTGGGGATGACAAGCAGAGGCCACTGTGCCCAGCCATTGGTTAAGATGAAGTCTTGTGAACTTTTTTTTTTTCTTTGCCCAGGCTGACTTCAAACCTCAATTCCCTTATCTCTGCCTCCTAAATAGGTAGGATTCCAGGCTTGAGTCACTGTGTCCAGCTCCTTGTATTATTAATGTATGCTAACTCAAAAATAAAACTAAAAATGAAAGGGATGCGGCAAAGCTGCAGGTTTTTGTTTGTTTTTGTTTTTTCAGATTCTTCTTCCTTTATCAACCTGGAGTTAAATGGAAATAATTGGCTTTCCCACTCCCCCCGCCCCCCCCCCCCAGGAAGATTTAGAATGGCCCATCAGTCCAATGGGACCATCTACATCACTTGAAGGGATGGGTACCATCACCACTGTGCTCTTCTGAGAATCCTCTGATATTGTTTCATACTTCTACACAGTCTTTCCTTAAGAGAGAGAGACCATTCCTGTCCACTTAGGAGAGTCTACTCTTCTGAGTCAGAATTGACGTCATCTACTTCCTTTGGTGATGGTGTGAGAACAATTTAGCAATGTGTCCATTTTTCACTTGGGATCCTGATCCTCCTGAAAGACTAAAAAGTGTGTCTCCAGCTGATCCAGGGCCTGGTGCACAGAGTTGTGTGAATGTTGGTGGCATCAGATGATGTTCATCTCTTCCTACACTTCCCATAATCACTACCTTATTCCCTTTTGCTCAAGTTACTGATATCTTGAGTTGAGTAATTGTCTCTTCCCTTAAAAAGAGGACTACATCCTTATTGCTGGAATCTGTGATTGTTGCCTTATATGGCAAAAGGGAAGTCAAAGATCTTGAGATGGGCAAGTTATGTTGGATGATCTACATGGCTCTGTTGCAATTATGGGGACTTTATAAGGAAGAGGCAAAGATAGAGATCATGGAGAAGTGAGAGGGATGAAAGCCATGGAAGAAGTAGAGGGGTGGGAGGAGGGGACCAATAAAAGCATAAAGATAGTCTCTAGAAGCTGGAGATGGCAAACACACAGATTCTTCCTTACAACCTTGGAAAGGAACTGTCCTGCAGGTATTGAACAGAGAATGGTCCCAGTCTTCCAGGAGCTCATTTTCTTTCTACTCAAGGAAGGAAACAACTCAGGAAACCATGACAGTAGTTGGAAGAGGCAATAAAGATTTTCACTTGGGTAGTCACACTGGGATGAGGAATGACCAAGTAGGGGAACGGATGGAATGTTGGAGGCTGGAGGCAAAACTAGGCAGTCTAGGCTCTCCACTCTGGACTATCCATTGATTACGTCCTGCTACTTTGGATTTCAAAACCCATCAGCCCACCCAGCTCATCTGAAGAACCATCCTTCCAAACCATCTTTCCCCCTCTTAAAAAGTCCATTTATTCAGTTAATTCCAATTTGGTGTGCGGAAGAAGAAAGCTGACTATTAAGATAAAAAGAATTGATAATGTCTTTAATCTTCTCAAGACTCAGCTGTTGGAAGTCATTATCTAACTCTGTCTCTAACTGGTGATTCTCTGAGACTTATCCCTGAGGCAAGAACTCTAGTCAGGCAAATATCTGATTAAGAATATCTTCTAGGATCCTGAGAACCTGGTGGCTTACTCCTGT
Organism: Dipodomys merriami; assembly: GCF_024711535.1. Lineage (NCBI taxonomy): Eukaryota > Metazoa > Chordata > Mammalia > Rodentia > Heteromyidae > Dipodomys > Dipodomys merriami. The sequence continues at coordinate 74,803,343 of NW_027203381.1, forward strand.
AAATCCTAACTACTCAGAAGGCTGAGCTCTGAGGATCACAGTTTGAAGCTAACTGGGCAAGAAAGTCTGTGAGACACCCATCTCCAATTAACCATCAAAAAGCCAGAAATGGAACTGTGTGGTTCAAATGGTAGAGTGGCAGTTGAACAACAACAACAAAAAAAAAGCTCAAGGACAGCCGGTTGCCAGTGGCTCACGTCTGTAATCCTAGCTACTCAGGAGGCTGAGATCTGAGGAGTGTGGTTCAACACTAACTGGAGCAAGAGTCTATGAGACTCTTCCCTCCAATTAACCACCAGAAAACCAGAAGTGGCACTGTCGCTCAAGTGGTAGAGTTCTAGCCTTGTGCTGAAGAGCTCAGAGAGTGCCCTGGCCCAGGATCTGAATTCAAGTTCCAGTACCAGAACAACAGTAACAACAACAACGATTATCTTTTGAAATATGGATTTTCTTTCTACCATTGGATGATTAGAATATTTTTGCATCATCTCTATTTCCCTGGAAGCCCTTCCAGGTCAAGTCTAACCAGTCTGTTCATCACTGAGGACTGGGCTCCTTGTGTGGCTGGGAATTGTTGCTCATTGTTGTTGACTTCTCTATAGCTAGCTGGCAGGAGAAAACCTCTTCTGCTTGACTGGAGGCTAAGTTCTGAAAGCATCATGCCCTGAGTTGAGACATCACAGAGGCTCAGCTCACGTCATTCTCTGAGCCTGTGCTTTCTCATCTGAGAAATAGAAGCAATAGTAATACCTGTTTCCTGCCACATTCCCTGACTTCAAAACATAATAACAAGCTGGATGCCTTGGATCTCTGAGATCTGAGGATCAAGTTTCAAAGCTAGCCTAGGCAGAAAAATCTATAAGACTCTGATCTCCAGTTAACCACCAAAAGACAGGAAATGGAGATGTGGTTCAAATGGTAGAGTGCCAGTCTTAAACAAAAAAGCTAATCTTTTCCCCAGGTCCTGAGTTCAGGTCCCAACACTGAACGTGTGCATTCATACACACACACACACACACACACACACACACACACACACACACACACACACACACACACACACACACACACACACACACACACACACAAACTAGCTATAGTAACCAAAATGGCAAAGACCAATGGAATAGAATACAAGTCTCAGAAATAAATCTACACATTTAGAGCCAACTGCTTTTCAACAGACACCAAGAACATTCACTGAAAAAGGATAGTCCTGGGAAACTGGATATCTAAGTGCAAAAGAACAAAACTAGATGCTCCTTCCACCACATATATGTTACTCAAAATAGATCAAACACTTAAATGTCACACCCCAAATTATGACCCAATTCGAAGAAAACACAGGGAATGCTTCAGGAAATGGTGTGCACAAAGATTTCTTGGCTGGGACCCCTGTAAACACAGGCAACAAGAACATAAGCTGACAAATGTGGGTACAATATGCTAAAAAGCTTCTGCTCAGCAAAGGGTGATAAACACAGCAGAGAGACAACTAACAGAAAGGGGAGAGAAGATCTGCTAACTTCATCTGATAAGGAATTCATATCTAAAATATATAAGGCACTATAAAACAATACCACAAGACAAACCAACAAATGATCTGATTAAAACATGGGCAAGTGATCTGAATGTAAAATGTCTTGAGAGGATAAGAAGCAAAAAATACTCAAAAAATGTTCCACCTCATAAATCATCAGAAAAATGTGCATCGAAACCACAATGAGATGGCATCTCACCTTGTTAGAATGGCTACCATCAACTAGATATAAACAAAACAAAACAACAATCACCATTTAAAAAAAAAACCCTAATGCCTGGAGGACACAAAGGAAGATGTATAATGTCCTTCACAGATGGCCCAGTCCCTAATCCTCAGAACATATGAATGTCACTTTCTCTGCAAATGTGAATAGGTTAAAAGGCCTTGAGATAAAGGCTATTTTAGAGGTGAGCCTGATTTAATCTTTGTGTTCTTACAAGTGGACCTCCTCTCCAAGTTATGGTTATTTAGAGAGAGAGGTGTGATTTTGGAAGGATGGCCAGTGAGATACAATGCTGCCAAAGCTGAAGACTGAAGAAGGGAGGGGAGGGGGCGGGGAGCAGCACAAGGCATGTAGGTAGCCTGGAAATGGGAAAGGTAAGGAAATAGATTATTCTCCAGAGTTTGCAGGAAAGAAAACACTCCTGGCTAGCACTTTGAGTTTAGTGAAATCTGTGTTCACCTGCCAAGGTAGAAAACTGTAAGACAGGAGATTTGCTGTTACGTTTTTGTGGCAATTTGTTATGGCAGCAACAGGAAAGCCAGAGGAGCTAGCATGATGATTATCGATATCTGGAGCTGTTATTTACTTGCTTATTATAATCCCACTGCAACCTCACTTCTCATCTGTAGCATCTTTTGGGGGGGCGGGGAGAAGAGGGGGCAGTACTGGGGCTTTTGAACTCAGGGCCTTGTGATCATAAGGTTGGAGCTCCATCACTGATCCATGCCTCCAGCTTTCTTTATATTGGTTATTTTTGAGCTAGAGTCTCGATTCCTGCCCAGTCATGTGTGTGGACTTCGATCCACCTATTTTAGGCTCCTGTCATAGCTGGAATGACAGGCACGTATCACCGCACCCAGCTTCTTTCTGTTGAAATACAGTCTCATGGGCTTTTCTGCTTGGGCTGGCCAGGAATCATGATCTTCTCATTATCTGCCTTCCAAGAAGCTAGTACCACAGGTATGAGTCACCAGTGTGTGTTTCATCAGTAACATTTCACACATCATTATTAGGATCATCTTCCTAAATGGATTGCTGTGTATACGCTTCCTCCTTAAAATGGAAGAAGCAGGTCATAAGTATGGTAGTACATGCCTATAATCTCAGCTACTCAAAAGGTGGAGATAGGAATCTTCGGAGCTGACCTAGGCAAGTAAGAGTAAGACCCTATCTGGAAAACACAAAAAACAAAGAGACTAGGTACGGCTCAAGTGGTAAGCATAAGGCCCCGAGTTCAATTCTCAGTATCATGAAATAAGTAGATAATTTAAAAAATGTTTAAAACATGGAGCACAGAGTCCTATGATTCCCCCACTCACTCAGTTTGCCTCCAAGATGCAGTTGTGACTCAAGCAGACAGCACAAGTGAGATGTCACATGCCCAGGAGTATGATATTGCTCCATCAGTGGTGGACTGGCTTGTCTCTCAGATCTGTCACTCTCCTCCCATACAGACTGAAACCACAAGGCTGGGATGCTGTCACTATTGTGATAGCCTGGTAAAAGGCTTTGTCGCTACTCAATCATACACACAATGCCTTTGACATTTCTTTTTCCCTTTTTTTGTGTCAGATGTGGGGCCTGAACTCTGGGCCTGGGCGCTGTCCCTCAGCTCTTCAGCTCAAGGCTAGCGCTCTCCCACATGAACCACAGCACCGCCACTTCCAGCTTTTTTTGCTTATGTGGTGCTGAGGAATCGAACCCAGAGCCTCATGCATGCAAGGCAAGCACACTACTACTGAGCCACCTTCCCAGCACATCTTTGTCTTTTCTTCGGTTTTGTTTTTAGATTCTTTTCTTTCTCTGGTTCTTGAAGAAATGTGAAACTAAAACTTTGCCACGGTCCCACCCCAGTTATATTTATCAACGGAATGAAAAATCTTAAAACTATCATCTTCATGTATCCAATTACAGAAAAGAAATAATTCTGAGTATATAAGAAAAGTTGCTGGGAAGGTGGCTAAGTGGTAGAGTGCTTGCCTTGCATGCATGAGGCCCTGGGTTCAATTCCTCAGCACCACATAAACAAACAAACAAACAAAAAGCCAGAAGTGGCATTGTGGCTCAAGTGGTAGAGTGCTAGCCTTGAGCTGAAGGGCTGAGGGACAGAGCCCAGGCCCAGCGTTCAGGCCCCACAATTGGACCAAAAAAAAAGAAAGAGAAAAAGAAAAATTAAAAAAAGAGGAAGCCCTTTTGGAGCTTTGACAGCCTTCCAACACTCATTCTGAGCTCTGAATTTCCACATCTCAGGATACGCACTCTGATTGCAAGGCTGAAACAGGGCAAACTTTCCAATCACCAAGGAAATTGTCACCATAGCTGGTTAGCATCTGTGGGAGGGTACCAAGGCACAGGTAGTGCCTTTGATGCACATAGTAACCTTGTATAACAGGCCCTATTGATATCATAATGAGCAACAGGGGCAGAAAAAGTTTGTTTGTGGCCCCAAACCTTGCTCATAGTAAAGTTGGGATTTGAAGCAAGGCAGTCCGACAGCAAAACAAACAAAACTACCCTTGTGCCTGTTAAGGCAGAAAAGCAAGCAAGTAGACGTCCCCCACCATAAGAATGTTAATAAAGGAGCTACATGGAAACTTCAGGGATTCCAGAAATCAATTTTCATAATAATTCTAAAAGACTTATTTTCTGATTTAAAAAGAAAAAGAATGCATGTTTACTGTTGATGTTTGGAGTAATATTAAATGCATAATGAGGTCTGGGTGCCAATGACTCAGGAAGCTGAATAAAAGGATTGAAATTTAAATCCAGTCCAGGCAGGAAAGTCTGTGGGATTCTAAGGAAAGAAAAGGAAGGAAGGAAGGAAGAAAGGAAGGAAGGGAGGGAGGGAGGGAGAGAAGAAAGAGTGAAAAGAAAAGAAAGGAAAAGAAAGGAAAGGAAGTAAGAAAAAGAGAAAGAAAAGCCAGAAAATGGAGCTGTGGCTCAGATGATAGAGTGCCAGCCTTGAGTGAAGAAGCTAAGGAAGAATACCCAGGACCTGAGTTCAAGCCCCAATACGGATACACTAAATAGATAAGAGCACAATGAGGAAAAGAAAAGTCATGTGGTTTCACTTAACTGCTGCTTTCCATGAGCTATGTGGATGTTTCTAAGATCCGCAGGCCAAGATAACAGAATGACTCGAAGCCTATCTTAAAATTGGGGCTTCTCATCCAGACGAACAGGAGAAGAATCTCTAAGGGAATGGGCTGGCTTTAGAATCCTGACAGGCCACAGCATTTTACAGTTTTCAGCCCTATAAACTGTAGAGTCCCTTGAGCATAATCATACGTCTCCTCTGTGGACCTAAACATCGTGACATCCATGCAAATCATCATTTCAAACACAGCTAGTTTTGTTTCTGGGAATCCAAAATGAATTTTCAAAGAGTTATTTGGAATTTTAAGGAGTTATTTCTAGGAGTATAATAAATTTAAATTTAAAGGAAGAATGCACATGCACACATGCATGCATGCATGCGCGTGTACACACACACGCCAGTCCTGGGGCTTGAACTCAGGGCCTAGGTACTGTCTGTAGGCTTCTCTTCCTCAAGGCCAGCACTCTATCATTTGAGTCACAGCCCCATTTCTGGCGGTTTCAGTGATTATTTGGAGATAAGAGTCTCATGGACGTTCCTGCCCAGGTTAGATTTGAACCAAACCACGATCCTCAGATCTCAGCCTCATGAGTAGTGTGAGCCACTGGCACCCAGCTAGAAAGTTGATACCTGTAGTTGTGCCTTTGAAAGAGATGATCAGAGCCAGGCACTGGTGGCTCATCCCTATTATCCTAGCTACTCAGGAAGCTGGGATCTGAAGGTGGAGGTTCAAAGCCAGCTTGGCCAGAAAAATCTGAGAAAACTCTTACCTCCAACTAGTCAGTAGGAAGCAGAGGTGCAGCTCAAGTGGTAAAGCCCTAATAAAAAAGCTAAGCGAGAGCATGAGGTCCCTAGTTCAAGACTCACCACAGGCATGGGGAAAAGGGGAGAGAATCAGAAGTCTTAAGACCCAGAATTCGAAACTTATACCATCCCTAGGGAGCCCACCCCCCCGCACCCCTCTTCCCTTCCAAAACCCAACTGTCTTTAAGGGCAGTAAAGAAAAGGAACTGTGGAAATAGTGCCCCATTGGGAAGTTCTACTTTGGATGGAGAAACACAGATAACTTGGCAATGGTATGTTTTTCTGACCTTAAGCTACAGGCTCTGTGCCCAGGTCAGCCACAGTTTTCATGCAGCCCTGTAGGGCCCCAAGCAGGACTTACGTCCTCAGCTCTGAGCCAGACTCAAGCAACTTGCTTTGGGTAATATTTTTCCAGAAAGCAAAATGGTTCTTCCCTAATAATACCAGGCCCACATTCTATTAGACAAACAACAAAGGATTTTCCAAATATGGACCCAAAGAAGTATATATACTTTGAAGGCCACAATGAAGCTTAAATAGCTAAAACTTACTTTAAAAGAAAAAAAAAAGAAAGAAAGCCAACCACCAATGCCAAAAGCGTGAGTCCCTAGCAGCACAGCAAAGACAAAAGCCAGAAAAAGGAACAAAAATAAGCATTGTAGGGGAGGGGCCAGCGGGGAGGTGTGGATTTACATGGAAGCGTTGACATCATTGTTTCCCAATAATACTCAGCAGGCAGGAAACAGATGGGGAAGAAGTGGTGGAAGGGACGACTTATGGTAACAGATTCTCTGTTTTCAGTGTGGCCTTTTGGAACCTATGTGCTTTACTTTGAAAACCTGGGGGAGGCAACTCTATTGTACATTTTATTAAAGTTGAGCTAAATCCTACTGACTTACCTGCAATGCTTGTGAATGGAGCTCTGCATACCAGATCACCTTTTACTGAGAGCAGAGCTATTTGGGTCCATGGGAGACAAGAGTTGTAAAAGGAGAATCAAATACTGAGGGGATATGTCGGGCTGGCTTTGATGAGAGAATGATGGAAGAGACATTGATAAAGATGCTTTGTACTCACAAACTCACAAGTTGAACTGAAACCCCTTTGTACACCTACTTAAGGGTAACAGAAAATAAGTAAGATTAATATTGAACAGATATAATTCGACCCTTCTCTAGGTCCTCATTAGTAAGATGGAGACAGAACTTTCCACACATGCATAATGGGAAGAGGTAGATTAAATCTTAGCTATACTAGATTTAATCAAGAATCAAAACATTAGGTGGTCACTTAGCTCTTTTTTGATTCACAGTCTCACTGTGAAACCCAGGCTCTCCCTGAATTCACAATCCTTCAGCCTCTATCTCCTGGGAGCTGGGATTTTGAGGAGTGAACCAGGACACTCAGTCCTTTTAGTATCATTTTAAAACATTTTATCTTTTAATAGAATATCTCATTCTTCTGTGCTGGGGCAGGACTCAAACAGCCACAACCAGCCAAACCAGTGGTCATTCTTGCTATTACTATCTGCTTTGTCCTCTCCTGAGGCAGGCTCATTTCCCTATCCCTGAAGACAGGCATTTGTGATCCTTACCAGGTTCTTCCCCATCTCCAGCCCAACATCTGTCTATCCTCAGCTACCTTTTCAGAGTTGTAGCATCCTCTGCCCTAGGCTTCAAGAGGGCGTGGCCAATTCCAAGTGTGAGGCAAAACTGTGGTTTCCTGTCTCTAGAAACCACCCGCCTCTCACCCCATTCCTCAGTCCTTCCTCACAATCAGATGATCTGTTTTATTGATCGTCCCTGCTACAAACAACCCACTCTATGGGTTTCTTTCACTGGGCTGCTTTTGATGTTAGCATTGAAAGCCCTGTATAAGAAAGTTGTAGACAGCCTGGAACTGATGGCTCACTCCAGTATTCCCAGCGACTTGGAAGGCTGAGATCTGAGGATCACAGTTAGAAGCCAGTCCAAGCAGGAAAGTCTGTGAGACTCTTGTATACAATTAACCAGGAAGAAAAAGCCAGTAGAGCTGTGGTTGAAATGGTGAGAGTATCAGCCTTGAGTGATAAAGCTAAGAGACAATACCCAGACCCTGAGTTCGGCCCCAGTACTCACACATACACACAAACACACACATGCTTGTGTGTATAATGGTTTTAGATCAAAACTATGAAGAGCCAAGGAATGAAATATGAACAACTGTATACATTATTTCAATGGCCTTTCACAAAGCTATGGATTTCTATCTGTTTTCCAGAATCACAGTTTTTATGTCAAACTATGGTCTAACATTTGTAATAGCGAGCTATAGCAGCTCACTATTGTTGCTTGTATTTGGAGTGTGACATTTGACTTTTTCTGAGAGAGATGGAAGGGGCAGTACCAAAGATGGTGTAGGCCTGATTATGGGCCAGCATTAGGCCATGGGTGTGGTCGCAAGGCCTGGTACACATCAGCCAAGCTTGAACTAGAACAAAGAGTGCCTGAGACTCAATCCCAGAAACGGAGTTGGTTCTCAGTCCCTGCCAAGAATGTGGTTCATACTAAGGAGTGCCTGGCTGGTGAGGTGCTAGGGGAAAAAAAGCAGTATTTGGGGGATTTCTATGCAAAATCTGAGTTAGTGTCTATTGGGAGCAGCTGAGACCCACCCCGAATTCTGGATTTCCACGAAGCTAAGTTGGACTCCTGGTAATCCAGCACATGTGCAAGTTCCCATCCTGAGCCTCATGGTTTGCTCAGAAGAAAATGGATCACTGAGGTTACTGTTCTGTGTCTGCCACAGGCTCACCCAGAGGCAGACAGAGCTGGCCAGCAAGCTGGCCTGCAGTACCCAAATGCCTGCCTGCCTTCAGCCTAGCCTGACATCCACTTGCACCATCAAAGCCATTTAGAGAATCAAGAAGCAGGCAGAATAGACCAATTAGGTGCCTCAGGCCTCCAGGCTATGGATGGTCCTAGAGGTTTGGTTGTGTGAAGCAGGCAGGGAAGGACTTGGAAGAAGCCATCTGGCTGAACTTGAAACTGATGGTTTTAGGTTGTGTGTGTGTGTGTGTGTGTGTGTGTGTGTGTGTGTGTGTGTGTGTGTGTATTCCTGCACAAAGCACCTTGAAGGGGGCAAAGTGTTATTCAAATGCCAATTGTTATGAATTGCTCAAATAGACTGAGGGAGAACAAAGAAAGGGAGAGAAATTTTTATGTTTTGGGGGGAACGAAGAAATGATAAGGCAAGCGAGAAATTATGAAACATGGTAATCTAGAAGATGTCATTTCCTGCTGAAGACCATAATCTTGGGGGTTGGATATGGATTTAAATCCTGCCTTTCCCCTCTTGATAACCTTGGCAAATGCTTTCACCAGTTGAACCTCGGTGTTCTCCTTTGTAAAATACCTAATTCTTAGAGATGGTGAAAATAGGACTTTTTATGTGTAAAGCAATCAATCTCAATAATAACTCTTACTACTGACAAGTAGTAACAAGGTCTGAATTGGGGCCCAGCCTTCCTTTCTCCCATCTCTCCTCTTAGATCTCTCCTCTTTTCAACCATCCAGTGGCCCAAGGTTCTCACCTTTCTTTCTCTAAACTTGTTTGAAGGGAATGTGTGTGTGTGTGTGTGTGTGTGTGTGTGTGTGTGTGTGTGTGTGTGTGTGTGTGTGTGTGTGTGTGTGTGTGTGTGTGTGTGTGTGTGTGTAGCCAGCTCATTTCCTTCCAGTATCCCTCCGCTTGAACTCAGGGCCTAATACTTTCACTTATTTTTTTTTCCACCCAAAGCTGGGGCTCCACCACTTGAGCCATACCTCTACTTCTATCTTTTTGATAGTTAACTGGAGATAAAAGTCTCATTAGACTTTTCTGTCTGGGGTGGCTACAAACCACGATCCTCAGAGCTCAGCCTCCTAAGTAGCTAGGATTACAAGCACTGGCATCAGGCTTTTCTAGTGGTTCTTTAAGCCTTAGTTAATATTGCACCCTGGGGGAAAAACTCAACAGGGAAGATAGATATGAGTTGCTCTCCAGACTCTTGAGGTTTTTTTGCAGATTCACCTCCTTAAACCAGTACTAGAGGATAGCCCCTTGAGGAAGAAACACAAGCATCAGCTCAACTCTAGTACAGCATTTATGTTTGGGGCAGAGGGAGAAACAACATAGAGAACTGGGTCATACAGTGGGAACACACACTGGGAAAGGTAGGAAGCAGTGGGAAAACTCCACATTTAATTTCAATGCCAGTAATGCGTGGGAAACAAGCCTCACTCTTGGTCTCAAGATTGGTCTGGAGGAACCACTAGAAGGAAGTAGAGTCCTGAGACCCAGAATCCAGGGTGAACCAGCGACTCACAGTGTGTTCTGGAGGGGATGAGCAATGGGTAGCCTCAACCAGAGAGTTCCATCGCTACTTTGTTCCAGAAACATTAACTACAGTATCCAGTGGCAACAGTGGCAAAGGGGGAGAGTGAGTGACTGTTCCCATCCCAGCCTGAATCTTGACATCTTAGCCCCACCCCCCTCTCCCTACCAAGCCAAACTCTCTCAACCAAAGAAACCTGCGAAGTCTTTGCACCTGGAGGGAACAGAGTGCCCCCAGCAAGTGCTTCTTGATCACCTAACCTCTGGAATTCAGAACGTTTCCCTTGCCCCCACCTGCAGAAAAGGTTCCCACATCAGCACGCAGATAAGGAATTAAGGCTGGGGAGGGTGTAGGGAATAACAATGTATCAAAACTACAGCTCCCCTGGGTGCCTTTGCCCACCTCTAATTTATGGGAAAATGTGCTCTTACTTTTAGTGTGCTTTCTCCTGTTGCAGTCTAAGACTATTCCTCCAGCTCTCCCTTGCCCAGCAGATGGCTCTGTGGGCTCCAGGTCTAGCAGGGGAGACAGGGAGCAAGTTTGCTCAGTGGCACTGATGCCTGGGCTTCCTGAAGCTGGAAGGCATCTGGGTGGATGGATACCAGGGTGGGTGCACAGGAAAGGGGAGGATTTAGGCTGTTTCTGTGGTCAAGGGGCTCCTGATCAACATCTGGCAAATAGGCAGGAGGGAGACTGTGGTAGATGGAAGGAGGTGTTTCTCATACACAGACCTACAGTGCAGTTGCAGCCAGCCTCACGTTTTAAATCTTTACCCACCTCTCCTGATTCTTCCCATTTCACTCCAAGTCAGAGGAGGGAAAACTGTAAACCTAGACTACAAGGCTCCTATGTTGTTTTCACAACCTCTACACCCAGGAACAGACTTTTTTTCTTGGTTCTCTGAGGCCCAGCAGGGGACGGCTGTGTCTCTCAGCTCTTCTTGTTTGCCAGTCCTTGAACTCAGGGCCCGGGCACTGTCCCTGAGCTTCGTTTTGCTGAAGGCTAGCACTGTACCACTTCAGCCATAGTGCTACTCTGGCCTTTTCTGTTTATGTGGTACTCACAGGGCTTCAGGCATGCTAGGCAAGCACTCCACCACTAAGTCACATTCCCAGCCCCTCTCTCAGCATTTCTGAGGGCACTTGAGTTTCAAGTTGACATTTCACTTTTTCATGCCTGTACACTGATGTTCCACTCACAGCAAATCTGGAGAATCCTTGCAAACTGACCTCATCATCAATATGGCAACCAATCTTGCTCTTTTCCCTATCTCCCTGGGTGTTGGCTAATGTCCCTGCAACTCATGTCTATATTCATTAGTTATTTCCCTAAAGTTTCATGCGGTCAGTCATACAGGTCATGGTAGGCGAGTCCCGTGTATCATGATGGGAAGAGCTTTGCTCTACTAGCTCATTTAGTAGTACACATCAATCCTAACATCCCCATTTCATAAGAGAAGAAACAGGCCCAGAGAGGTTAAGTAACTTGTTCCAGGGCTGCTCATCAGGGGAAAGGCCAAATTAGGATTCTATCCTAGGCAGTGAAATTCCAGCAGTCCAACTGGGAGTCCTCAGCAATCAGGGACCAGAATGACTTCCAGAACTTTCCAAAGCTGAGACCCATAGGATGAGGAATGAGCCGAGGAAGGAGTAAAACCATGACATGCTAGCCAAGATGCTGGGAAGAAAACAACCAAGCCACAGAGAATACTTCTGCCTTTGTACTCCTTGCCGCATTAAATCTTATCTTGGACAAAAAGCATTTCCCTTCTCTGATAAGACCTTGCTCCTGTCTATGTTGGAGTATCTGATCTATGTAATCATAGATCAAAGTTTTTGCATTTTCCCCTTTGCTAACTTCAAAATGAAATGAGCTATGGGTTTCTGGCTGTGTATTTTTTTTTCCTTTTCTTTTTCTTGATGCTACTACAGGGTGAACTCAGGGCCTTGCCCTTGATAGCAGACACTATAACTTTTGAGCCTTTTTTGCTTTAGTTAGTTTTAGGGTCTTATATTTGTGCTCAGGCCAGTCTGGACCATGAACCTCCTATTTAAGCTTAGATGACAGGAATGTCTCACCAAGCCCAACAACTATTAGTTAAGATGGAGTCTTAAACAATGATTCTCCCAATCTTCACATTCCAAGTAGCTGGGATTTCAGGCAGTAGGTATCACTGCACCCAGCCCAAAACATTTCCTAAATCTGGAGCCCACATTTTTTTTTCAATACTGTGCCTAACACCATGCCTTAATATTTGTTTACTGAGTGAATAAACAAATGTATAAACAATGAAATGGCTAAATGAAGTAATGTAATCCGTTAGCCTCAGAAATAAAACAGAACTATATCTAAAAATTCCCATTGTCTTGTCTTGACCTTTGAAATAATAGTCTCATCAAAGTTAGTATTATATTTGCACTGGTCCTTTTATGTATATGTATGTGTGCTGGCACTTGGGCTTGAAGACAGGGTCTTGTGCTCTTGTTTGGCTTTTTCATTTAGCCCTTGAGCTACATCTCAAGTTCAGGTGTTAACTGGAGATAAGAATATCTCAGGTTCATCTGCCTGGGTTGGCTTTGAACTACTGTCCTTAGATCACAGCTTCCTAAATTGGTATGAGAGGTGTAAGCCACCCACGATACATTTATTTGTTAGGAACCTTCTGGCATCTCTCAAATAAAAAGTATATATCTAAATATATACGCAGGGTATATGTATGTAGTATGTATGGTGGGTATTTGTTTATTTCTGGTGATGGTACTAGGGACTAAACTTAAGGCCTTGCACTTGTATGACTCGTGATCTACCACTTGAGACACACTTCCAGCCCTTTATGCTTTGGTTATTTTTCAGACAGTCTTGTGTTTTTGCACACTAATGTGTGCAAAATCCCATTACAGCCTTCCCTTACAGGCATGTGCCATTATGCCAGCCCCCCTCTTTTTCTCTCTCCCCCTTCCCCCCTACACTGAGGTACACTGGGTACCCGAGTGGCCAAGGCTGTCTATCTGGGAGAACAGGGTCTGCAAACCCATGTGCTGCAGTGATTCTCCTCCCTTCCAATTAGATTTTGATGTAATTGGCCTGAGGAGAACCTGGGCATCGACATTTTTTTTCTAGTGCTCCAGGTGACTCTGATATACCACCATCGTGGAGAGTGCAACTGGGCATTATCACTTTTTACCATGGTGTGGGTATAAATGAACAGATATGGCTTAAAAGGGTGAGAAAGTCCTTGGCCCTTAAAATGGGGCCAACCTGGAGGAAGAGGGCAGTTCACCCTCTAACAGTCTCTAACTTGTCTCCTGGCTCCTGGGCTCAGCATCTCCAAGCTCTGCTGGAAAGTTCAGAACACTCAGTCCATTGCAGGAGAGATAAATGATCAGAAATGAACTCCAGCCTCAGAGGATTTCACCCACACCCTCCCCACCACAGTTAACAATATGATGTGGTTTTTAATCACACCACTCCAAGAAAAGCCCTTCACATACTGTAGAAGAAAGAAGAAAAAGAGTGGTACACTCCTGTACTTTTAGCTACTCAGGAAACTGAAACCTGTAGGATCAAGAGTCAGCCAACTTGGGCACAAAAGTCTTCAAGATTCCATCTCCAATTAACTAGCAGAATGCCAGACTGGAGGCATGGCTCGAGTAGTGGAGTACCAGCCCTGAGCATGTAAAGAGAGAGCAAGCTCCAATGTGTGCACAAAAAAAGAACTGAGTAGAAAAGAAAGAAAAGAAACTATATTCTTTTCAGCATCCACAGTAAGGAAAGGATGAATCTTCTCCGTCTATTCTTCGAGACAGGAAGAGAAAGCTAGCTGGTTCCCAGGGGGAAAGCTGGGGGCTAGGCACTGTGCAGAGAGGAAGTAAAAGAGACTTTCAGGAGGCACTCTATGCTTTGCTGGGGTGCTCTCAGCAGGCCATAGAAAAGTGATTAAAGAAGAGGTGCAGCACAGTAGTAGACATTTGCCTAGCATGCAGGAAGCCTCAAGTTTAATGGCCATCATTGACACAATGGGGATGTGTGGGTGGGGGGAGTTTTCCCTTTACATCAGGGTTACAGGATGCTGGATGATGAAAATAGGATCTGTAACACAGCTCTGTGGATGTCTGAGAGACTTGCACAACTCTACATGTGCGTGTGTGCGTGCTCACGTTTTTAGAGTTGTTTGCTTGTTGTTGTTGTGATTTTTTAGCTTCCCAAAGACTAAGGATGACAACTGGTCGAAGTAATGTTTACGCTAAGCCAAATAAAACTTGTTTACTCACACACTCCATCCCACCAGATCTGTCCAACTGAAGGTCGCAGGAGTAGGTGCAGCACATTGCAGAAGTGGCTGACACACATCCTTTGTATTCAGCCTCCAGCTGCCCAGAGTGCAGCCACTGAAGGTGGTAACTTCTCCATACTCAGACAGCCCAAACACAGCAAACTGCCACCCACTTTGCCCTGCCTGGAAGCTTGGAGCTTTCTTCCTCTCTGCAAGTACAGGGGTTCTCTGTTTCCCTCTGTCTCTGGTCTTTCTTCAACTTTGTGCCCACAAACTTGAACAGTTTTGCCTTGGCTCTACCAACATCCATTGCTACACCCTTAATCCCGAAAGCTCAGCGACCACCATCTTAGTCTGGAAAAGCCCTCTGGTTATCACCCCAGCTTGTTACAACATTCTGGAATGTTCTTTCAAAGTCTCTGGCAAAGTCTTTGCTCAGTTTTTTCTCCCTAGGAAAAGAGTCTAGGTCTTGTCTACTAATACATGCTCTGCAAAAGGCCACGAGAATGCAAGATTGTTTTAGATTACAAGAAAAACCATTAACACTGACTTCCTTTATCACTGTTACACTAGCAAAAATATGAGAAAACTATCCTATGACTTTAACTATGGGAGAAAAAGCAATCCTAATTATTCTTGTTTTTACTAACAACTTATCATGCATGCCTAATTTCCACCTAGCATGATAACTGCTTGTGGACCATGAAGCAGATCTTATTTTGAACTCTATTCAGCTATGTTCAATCTTGAAAAGTTAGCTAGTCCAAGGACAGAGCTGTCTGCTTTCAATTTAGGGGGAAAAAATCATTAGAAGAGAATGTTGGCTTCGACAATAAGAGAAAGGCAAGGTAGTCTATGAAGTCAAGGCCATCTTCAGCCTTCACAATTAACTAGATCACCTGAGAAAGGGCAACTTACATCTCTGAGCTTCTCCAGCACTATGTTCTGGCTTCCCTTTCTTTAGCTCATGCTGGGGCTCAGACCCAGGACCTGTGCACGCTAGATAATCACTCTGCTGCTAGAGTTATGCTCTGGGCCCCACATTTTCCTTAAGTAGTAGTTCCCTTCCTTTTAAATTTTATCTTCTAAAGGAAACACACAGAAGCCCCAAATATAGAGCAAGTTGAAGAAGAGCTTCCTAAGGGCGCCTCTGCGGTATCTTCAGAGAGCTCTGGGGTTCTGTATTCCGCCCTGATTTAAGATTTTGTAAGAATGGGGCAGGGCTGGCATGCCTCCTTATGCAATTCTCAGTTCTGGAGCAAGGGCTCAGAATAACATGGCAGGAGGCAACCTCCTAGGAGCAACTCTAGTGAACCTGAATGGTACCCTGAAGACCCCTGTGGAAACAGGTGGCGAGAAACACTTCAAACTTTCTACTACAGCAATTAAGGCATATAAGTTGGAATACCCTCACATTCAAAAGAGCTCAGCCCAAGTGATTCTTTTTTTAAATTCCAAATCAACCACTCAAGATTGTTGGTGAAGAATTCAACAAATAATAACTCCAGTTATGCCTCTATTTCAAAGAGGCAGTTTATAAACCTGTGGTTGCCCACGCTCTAAAATACTAAGCCATTCGTCCTAATGATACAGCAGGCCCTGAACTCTGGAATACCACAGGACATCACGCCATTGCAAATTACTAGGGGTGCTGAGTCTTCAAAAAGGGGAAGGAAGACAAAAGCACTGCACTGTTTTGTTTTTTTTTTTGAGATGCATATTTGATATGGACGAATGGAATCTCTTCTTTTTCAGATTATTTTCCCCGAGGCAGAATTATTCTGCACAGTTACCCAGCCTGTAAGTTTTCCCTTTGTTGTATCTATCTATGTATAAACACACAGCCCATGTGGAGGGCTATTTTCTCTCTCCCTGAAGCCTGGGAAGACAAGGCCTTTTTGTCACGGGTAAGTGCAGGGTTAGTCAACCTTACAAAAGGAGTCATTTAATGCTCAATTTCCCCAACTTTCCTATGATTAAAAAACTTCTAACCTCAAACGCAGTTATTGTATGTGAGATAGTTTTTTTTCTTTCTCTCTCTCCCCCAACAAATGTTTAAATTGTCTCCACTAGGCTGCATTCTAGTTTTTCTTTTTCTTTATTCCAAGTTGACCTTGAAAACTGAGACTTTCTCTTTTTTTTCTCTTATGAACCCTAAACTATTTCAAAAATCAAAGCCCTCTGACCTTTTTTTTAAAACACACACACACACACACACATCTTGCCTCACATAGCAAATGCTAGACTGAACGCCAGAAGGTAAAAGGGTCTAGGGGTGGGGGCGGGGGTCCGCTATATATCTGGCATGGGCTCAGAAATTCAGAAAATGTTGGTGCAACCACTCCCCCCTCTACCCCCCAGCCAGGATCCCCATTCCACCCCTGCCCCCACAGCCCTCCAGCTCGTTCATGAAAAAGGGTGTGAACTGATGAATCCAGAGGGACGGTGAAGGCGGTCACCAGGGTGTGCACTGTGGAAAGCCCACAGGAGGACCCAGCCACACAGGTCCCGTCTTACCCCTCCCTTCCAACACCCCAGATTTAAGGACAGGGCCTCTGGCGGGTCCGGAATGGGGTCAGTTAAACTTGTCGCGACACTTGGCCACGCCAGAACTGACAGCGGCCGGGTGTCAGGGTGGCCCCACCGCCGGCCGCACCTTAAGAACCAAGTATGTTCTTTAAAAAAAATAATAAAAGTACAACGCGCGAGCGCACAAGCCTGGAATACATTAATTCACGAACTGAATCCCACACACCCCAGGAGAATCCTCCGCTGTCTCAGACAAAAAGAAGAGAGCAGAGGGGAGGGCGAGGGCGGGACGGGGACCGGGACGGGGTCTGGGACGGCCCAAGGCACCTTACCATCCTGTCCCGAGCTTTCCAGGTACTCCGTGAGGTCACAGCCGAACGCACCGCTGGCTCCCTTTCGTTTCAGCTTCTGCTTGGCACCCTTGTTCTTCATGAGTTAGTCCCAGAGGCTGCCCCTCCGTCCTCGCCCTCCCTCTGTTCGGCACCGCGTGGACGATGGTCTCGGGGAGAGGGAGGTGGGGGGGAAGGGTTGTCAGATCCCTGACGGCAGCGTGGCGCTGGGGGTCCGCATGGATCACCGCGAGGACAGCGGCGGGGACTGGGGCGCGGGAGCACGGAATCCCCCCGCGGGACGGCTCGGCTCCCCCGGGGTCCCCACGCGCGCGCGAGTCAGGGCGCGGCGGGGCGCGCACGGTCGCAGCCCAACCGAGCCGGCGGGCGATCCACCCAACCCGGTGCGTGCGCCCCCGTGCTGCGCCCGCGCCGCCGTGCGGTGCCGGAGGCCGCTCGCCCCGGGGAGTTGTCACTTCCTCACCGGGAGTCCCCGGGACTTCCAGACGCTCCGTCCGGCGGCGGCGGCGGCGCGCGAAGTCTTCGGGTCGTTCCTTCCTCCTCTCCGCCTTTGTGGGTGTCCCGGAGAGGCAAGCGGGGTGAGGGGACAGCCCCGGGGGCTGCGCTGCGTCCTGCTGCCCTGGGCCCCGCCTGTCTCGTCTTCAGACGGCTTGGCCAACGCCAAAAGCCAGCATCCTGTCTCCTGCGCCCGCCCTCGCGCCTTCTCTCTCCTCTCTCTCTCTCTCTCTCTTCTTTTTTTTCCTGTCTTACAAATCCGAGGATCATCCAGCTCAGGAAACGCTGGAAGGAAGTTAGCTCGGGGAGGGGGGGGGGCGGAGGGTGGAAAGTTTTGGCCGCCTCGGAGCTGGAGTGTGCGGAGCGGGAGGAAGTAGGTGGGTGGGTTGAGAAGTGCGGGCTGGGGAGGGACCAAGCTCTCCTGAGGCCAGCCCGTGCCTCTGGAGAGATAGCTCGGGGCCGCCCCGGAGGAAATCGCTGCTCTCCCGGGAGGGGGTTGGGGAGGGGTTGGGGTGACGGGCACCCACAGCCGCCCCGCCGCTTCCTGCCCCGCCGTGGGCTCCCTACCAGAGGACGGGAGGGCGTTCCGCGGGGAGCGCGCGGGACGGGGCGCGCGCGCGTGCGCGCACCGACGCACCCGCCTTGTCAATCCCATCCTTGACACTTTCTATTTCGGGGTCCGCCTTTCTCCTCCACAGACACTTAAGGGTAAGTGACAGGAACAAAGACAGGGACCTTCCCCCCCCTCCCGCCCCCTGCTCCCCCCAGGCAGGCTGAGGATCTTGACAAGCCACGGGGGGTGGGGGTGGGGTTACACTGGTCATTCTTCATCTCGTTCTTGCGGGTGGGGGGGAAGTCCACGTACCCCAATTCACCTCCTCCCACCCCACAGGCTTCCCTCTCTCCCACACCGAGGTAAGCATACCCCTGGGCCACAGAGGCTGCGGCTGCAGCTTCGTAACCATTGCCTCAGGAAGTCAGATTTCTGGTTACAGATTCCTGCACACACACACACACACACACAGTATTACGAAGGGTGCACATGGCGGTGATTCTAGGGCACAGCCCCTCATTTAAGAGGCCTCGGGTATGTTAGTGTAATGTAGAAAACAGCCATCTCCAGAGTTGCTTTATAGTCAGGAGGTCATGTTTTTCCTTCTCCACTTAGGTTTGAAATTCCTTGACTTCTGTGTACTCAGCACACAGCAAGCACTCGAATTCTTGTGATTTAACCGTTTGAGGAGTACATTAAAACTTCCTGTATATATTCAAATCCATATGTAGGCTTTGGAGAGTTGGACTGCTGACAGCAACTGCATGTATAGTGACTGAATCCTTTTACATTCATCTTCATCTCACCCGGACAGTTTGTGAACTCTGACCCCTAACCTGATAGCCAACCTACCAAATCTGGCCTACAGATGTGCTTGTGGGAAAATAATAATATTAATATCCAACATTAAAGAGTTCAGTTTTGTTTTTTTACATAAGCAATATGGTTTACTGCCTTCTCTTGCAAAAAGGAAGCTCTGGTGATTCCACCAGGGTGTTCCCAAGTGGCAAAGATCACAAATGCCAAGTCCTGACAACCCTGTGGAGACCCCCTCTTTGGAGATGAACCTTCCAAGAGTGTGGCTCCCACTGCCTGCCTTTCCTTTCCCCTCTGCTCTGCCTGGCCTTTGGAGCCTATATCCCAAGCTTGGGGTATGGGGTCTCTCCTTCCTTCCCTTTAGTTTTCATCTTACTCTTAGTGACACCCAGTATTTTCCCAGTCATCTTGGCTAGACATCTTAGAGTAACCATTGACTCATTTCTCTCCTTCCACCCTCATTTCCAAGCTAGCCCTGCCCAGTCTGATGAAGCCTTCAAAATGCCTCTCGGTTGGGGGTGGTTCTTCACTGGTCAGCTCAGAGAACTCATCCACCCCTCAACTAGAATAACCCACAGTGGGATTTGCAGAATCTACCCTTCCTTCTTCACTTATCCTAGGTACCAAAGGCCCAATGTTCTTCCTGAAGTATTTCTTTTGAGAATCTGCCCATTTCCTGCTCTCTGAAATTTCTGACCATTTTCTAAGTTGCTTAGAGAATCCAGCAGAATGTTTAATATAAGCTGCTTGGAGAGTCCAGCAGTATGTTTAACTAAATGATTTGCTTCTCCTGTTATTTATAGAGAAGCCTTTCCATATGGAACTATAATTATCTCTACTCACATTTGTTTAAGAGTTTACTTTAGCAAGGACTTTCATATTTTCCTACTTGTCTTTCTCTATGTTTACTGGAATCAGATTCTTTTTCTTTTAATAATAAAAAGAAAAGAGTGGGAGAAACTCAGGTGTAGGCTCCAGCTTTTTCATTGGGCTGCAAATTTCCTAGGATGCAAGAATACATGGAGATAGTATAGGGACATTGATTGAAGGAATAAATAAGTGATTGGGCCATAATACAAATAAGGCCTGGTGCAAATTGACTAAAATTTTGCCCATAGGGGTAAAGAATTTTATGACAGTCTGCATTATCTCTTATCTGCACCTGTTGAGGTCAGAGGACTATTGAAATATTTACCTGCTTTTTTAATCACCAGGGATGTAATCACTGTAAATACAGAAGACAGAGCAGATATTGGAGATGGGGGTCTTGGAGGCACTTATGATTATAAGAACCTAATGCATAAGAAATCAATTTGAGCTGGGTGCCGGTGGCTCACACCTGTAATCCTAGCTACTCAGGAGGCTGAGATCTGAGGATCGGGGTTCAAAGCCAGCCTAGGCAGGAAAGTCCGTGAGACTATCTCCAATAAACCACTAGAAAACCGGAAGTGGCATTGTGGCTCCAGTGGTAGAGCGCTCACCTTGAGCTGAAGAGTGTAGGGACAGAGCCCAAACCCAGAGCTTTAGCCCCACGACTGACCAAAAAATAAAAATAAAAAAAGAAATGAGAGAGAAGGAATGAGAACCAGAACCAGTGTCCATCCTGACCCAGGTGCCCTCCAGAGCTCTTCCATTTGAAGCCAGCATTGCTTCAAAAGGGCTTCTGGGGACAAGCAGATGCCCTGGTAAAAACAGAGAACAGGCAAAGGCAGGGGCAGATCTCATCACTTTAAGGATCTCTCTCTTGATCTCTCATTGTATCTTTTAGTTCTCTTTTGGTTCCTAGAGTTGTAAAACTGTATTCAGAGGGAGAAGTATCACATACTATTGCACACATATAGCAAACATTACACACACACACATATATAGATATACACACCACAGATATTATACATACATTACACACATATCACACAGAGAGATAATGCTTTACACCCTCACTTTCCCAACTGAGAACATAATTAAACTTCTTTGCCATCAACTAGGAGTTTGGGGGATAAAAGAATAATTAAAAATATTATATTAAGCTGGGCACTGGAGGCTCACATCTGTAATCCTAGCTACTCAGGAGGTTGAGATCTGAGGATCATGGTTCAAAGCCAGTTCAGGCAGGAAAGTTCATAAAACTATTATTTCCAGTTAACCAACAGAAAACCAGAAGTGGCGCTGTGGCTTAACGTAGTAGAGTACTAGACTTGAGCAAAAGAGCTCAGGAACAGTGCCCAGGCCCCAAGTTCAAGCCCCACTACCAACAAAAACCAGAAAACAAAAAGGCCATATTATAAACGAAGTCTTCCTTTAGCAAGTAGGAACTTAAATGGATCAGTCTTCTATCTTCTAGACTCAGACTGATATTGGAGAGAATAGAGATTAAAATGACTCCAGATTTATAAGACTATTGTCTGGAAGGGAGTAAAACTAATCTTTGCAAAACAAAAACCAACTACCTCTCTCCACATCAAAGAACATGTCTTCCGGGAGGAAATGTCCTTTGATGATACAAAATATAGGGCTGAGGTGGGTACCAGTGGCTCATGTGTTTGTAGTCCTGACTACTTGGGAGGCTGAGATCTGGAGGATCTAGGTCCCAGACCAACCAGAAGCAGAAAAGTTCACAAGATACCTTCTTTACCGAGAGCTCACACCAATTGCCTGCCTGTCAACCTGGCTACAAGGGGAAGTCTAAAATAGACAGATTGCAGCCCTGGCTCATACCAGGGCAGGAAGCAAGACCCTATCGCAAAAATAACCATAATACAAAAAAAGGGGCTAGACTTGGTGATAGAACACCCAAGTACAAGGTCCTGAGTCCAAACCCCAGAACACACACACACACACACACACACACACACACACACACACACACACACACACAGGACTATGTAAAGCTGACAGGTTAGAATGAGAGATGAATTATCTGCACATAGTATTTGAAGTTCTTTATGAAATAAGATTTATTTATTTATTTAAGCCAGTCCTGGGGCTTGAACTCTGGGCCTGGGTACTGTTCCAGAGCTCCATTTTGCTCAAGGCTAGCATTCTACCACTTGAGCCAGCCACAGTGCTACTACTGGCTTTTTCAGTGAAATTAATTGAAGATAAGAGTCTCACACATTTTCCTGCCCAGGCAGGCATTGAACCACAATCCTCAGACCTGTTTCCTAAGTAGCCAGGATTACAAATGTGAGCCACAGGCATTGGCTTGAAATAAGTTTTTTTTTTATCATCAATATTTTAGTTCTACTCTTAATTTATTTTGTGAGATCTTTCATGTTCTACTGAACGTTAAGCAAGCAAACAAACACACATAACATCTGAACCCTATGCACAGTTGTGGCATTAAATTGAGTCTTGAGTAACCCAGACACGAACAAACCAGACAGTACAGGGTCCCCTTGTCCCATTCCACCATGGGTATTGAAGGTTGCCAAATAGCAGCAGGACACTTCCTTCCTGGAGCCACATGGGGGCGAAGACTGCTTCACAAGGTCAGGCAGGGAGCCAGAACTTCAGCAAACCACTGTTATGCCCAGCGCTGACCCTGCACAGGGCCTAGCCTCAAGCACTTAAGTCAGAATTTGGGCCCATTTGGATTGAGGCCTCTGTTCAGTGGAGCAGGATAAAAGATTGAGGGGTCAGAGAGGGTCCTATAGGCAGCTTCCCAGAAGCCTGGCAGGGTGTGTCCTGAGGATCTGGTGGCAGTAGGTCCGGGGGTGGGGGGGGGGGTGGGGAGGGGCGCGGCGGGGTGGTCCCTGAATAGCAGGGTTTAAGACGATTTCTTTGGAGAGAAACCCCTAGGTTCTTTATGGAACCTGGGAGCCCTCTGGGATCCAGAAGACTAACTTGCCTATCTGACTTAATTCAGCACTTCTGGCTTGCTTTTGTTACTTCAATTCTGTCTCTCCTCCCCCTCACCCCCATCTTCCCCTTCCGTTCTGCTCCACATTGGGCACGTTGCCTTTGTTTTTATGACATGGAGAAAGAAAACCATGGAAGACTCAGAACCTGCTCCTGAGCTCCCTGTCCATCTGTCTGCCTCCAGGGCCTCTGCACACTGGAGCAAGCCATTTTCTTAGGTGGGTGGGGACCTGCCCCCGCCCTGTTCATTGTGTTCCATAATTTCCTGTACACTGCCTGTAACCCTTTACCAATCTGCCAGGCGCCTTTTAACACAAAAGGGAGGGGGGAGGTGAAGGGAGGGCTGAGGAAAAACATCCCTATAAATAGCCCTCTTGAACAAAATTGTTTTCCCAATACACAGTTGTTGTTAGGCCTTGACGCCCCATAATCTTCCTCCTCTTCCTCCACGCTCTCCTCCCCTTCCATGATAGTCTTCCTCTCCCCACCAGCCTTTTCCCCTTCAGAGCTTACTGGGAGATGCTGGCTATTAGGGTCCCCACAGGCTGTTCCAAGCCCTGGAACACAGTCTAGGGGATCAAGCAGACCTGGGACCCCAGGCTGTCTGTACTAGTTATTTGTTCCTTGACGTTGGGTGGGCAGATGACTTCACATCTTTGGACATCAGTTTCCACATCTAAATAGGGGTGATAATAGCCACTTTGTGAGACATTGCTGTAAGGATTAAGTAAGGTAGTGAAAATGTGGAGCACTTAGCCTGTATCCAACAGTTTCTTGGTATTCTTTTTCCAAGTTTCCATCCTGGTTTCCGTCTCACATAAAACAATTTATAAGACTTTAAGATGTATGTATGTATGCATGTATGTTTATAAACATATTTTTTAGTACCTTGCCCAGTTCCAACATGGTTTAAGGAGATTTGCTTTGTATTTAAGTGGTTAGAACTAGAAAAATATTTCTAAAAGATTGCCTCTTGCCAGGTGCCGGTGGCTCAAGCCTGTAATCCTAGCTACCCAGGAGGCTGAGATCTGAGGATCGCAGTTCAAAGCCAGCCTGGGCAGGAAAGTGTGTGAGACAGTTATCTCTAATAAACCACTACAAAATCAGAAGTGGTGCTGTGGCTCAAGTGGTAGAGCTTGAAGAGCTGAGGAACAGCGCTCAAGCCGAGTTCAAGCCCCACAACTGACCAAAAAAAAAAAAAAAAAGGAAAGAAAAGAAAAAAAGATTGCCTTCTTATAGTTTCCTGGCAAGGAATAGCCTTTTGTGGGCTATTGAAGAAGCAGTTGGATCATGATTCATGTTCTTCTTAGGTCATTGCATCAGGACCTGTTTTCATTCCTATCTTGGGAAATTAGTATGGGCTGGAAATATGGCTTAGTGGTAGAGTGCTTGCCTAGCATGCATGAAGCCTTGGATTCGATTCCTCAGGACCGTGTAAACAGAAAAAGCCAGAAGTGGTGCTGTGGCTCAAATGATAGAGTGCTATCCTTGAGCAAAAGAAGCCCAGGACCTGAGTTCAAGCCCCAAGTTCAAGCCCCAGGACTGGCAGAAAAAAATCAGTATGGACATGGGAGTTCTAATAGGTTGTAGACAAAAAGTACCCTTTGTACATTTTTGTACCCCTAGAGTTGAGAACACTCGTAAGAAAGACAATATATTCCTGTTATTTGGAATTATAATTCTTGAATATATGTTTACAAGATTGTGAGGTTTGGGAGTAGTGGGGAAGTGCTCCAATCTGTAATGAAAATCATACTTGATAACTGGGTACCAGTGGCTCATACCTGTAATCCTAACTACTCAGGAGGCTGACACCTAAGGATTGTGATTCAAAGCCAGCCCAGGTAGGAAAGTCTGTGAGGCTTTTATCTGCAATTAAGCACCAAAAAGCCAGAAATAGAGCTGTGGCTCTAATGGTAGAGTGCCAGCCTTGAGCATAAAAACTCAGGGACAGTGCGCAGCTCCTGAGTTCAAGCCCCAGGACCAACACACACACACACACACACACACACACACACACACACACACACCACACACACACACACACACACACACACACTACACTTGAAGACTCATGTATTTCAGGGAATTTCTTGCTTTTTTCAATGGTCAGTGTATAAATTTTTAATTGTTCATACTAATGCTAAAAGAAGCTAGCCAAACACAAAAAACTTGCTTTACCTGTGCACTTTTTCAAAGTAAAGGGTGTGTGTGTGTGCCTATATTTACATGTCCATATCTCTATATCTCACATTAACTTGATTAAATGGGAAATCCTCCCCGATTGCATGAGACCTGTTTATTTAAAGCAGCCTCAGGTTCCAGATCTAATTCTGCATATTCACCAGAACTTCTTTAAGTAGCCACTTAGAATTGCTTTAAAACTCTTTCAGAGATAACACAAACATGCCTCAATCACTCTAGAAAATGACTCTCAGTTGGGTTCTGCAGGTTTCTTGTTTTTTTTACACCAGTCCTTGGGCTTTAATGCAGGGCTTGGGCACTGTCCCTAGGTTTTCTTTTGTTCAAGGCTAGCACTCTAACACTTGAGCTACAGTACCACTTCTGGCTTTTCTGTTTTTGGTGGTACTGAGGGATCGAACCCAGGGCTTCATGCCTGCTAGGCAAGCACTCTACCACTGAGCCAGCTTCCCAGCCCCTTCTCAGTTGGGTTCTATTGAGGTTTGAGGCCAGGCCTAACAAAAAGAAAATTTCAAAACTCCATCTCAACCAGTAACTGAGCATAGCGAGCTACAAGCCTGTCATTCCCAGCCACAGGGGGAAGCAGCAACGGAGGACTGGCCAGGCCAGTCCACTCACAAAGTGAGATTGTCCCCAAAAATAATTAATATAAAAGGAGCTCAAGGGTGGCTCAAGCTGTAGCGTACCTGAGGCCTTGAGTTCCAGCACCACCAAGGGACAAAAAAAAACAAACAAACTAGTTATTTGTGCCTCCCAACCAACCCTAATTACAAATGTTCTGTCCATCTTCAGACCATGCATCCAAGGACATGTCCTGATTTTTGCTTTAGAAAATATGACCATTGTTATGGATTGAATTGCAAGCCCTCTCCCAAATCATTAAAATTCAAACACTTAGATTTCTCATCTATGGCCCTATTCAGAAGTAGAATGTCTGTGATGCAATTGGTTAGATATAATTAATCCTGCACAACAGGTGTACTTATAAAAGGAGGCATTGTACATGCAGACACTTGTACAGAAAGAACTGAGTGTGAAGATGGAGACAAGAAGAGAGGTGTCTCCTTGAGCTAAGGAACACAAATATCTCCAGGAATCCACAGCAAGCAGAGTCCCTTCACAACCCTCAGAAGAAACCATCCCATTGGCATCTACAAGTCCTCAGACTTCTAGTATCCAGAACTGTGAGACAAAACTTTTTGTTGTTTAAATCTGCCAGTTGGTGGTAACTTCTTATGTCAGCCCAGAAACTCTAAGACAGCCAAAGGTAATTAAGTTATAGACGTGCCTTGCAACCTGTTATTCAGATGATTCGACTGGAGGCAATCTACTCCCAGAAGTTTCTCTGTATGGGGCCTCGCTAGCTGATCGAGATGTTCAGTAATTTGGGAAAGGCAAATGGTACAACTATAGGGATAAATGGTATCAAAGTAGCTCGGATTCACCTGCTTAGAGAGCACAGGGGGACATGGGAGGTAGGAAAGCTCCATCCCACCCATGATTTCCTCTTTACATATGAGATATTTCCACACTCTCCATGGATATCTGCAAATGCAGAATATCAAACCTTATATATCTTAGGTTTTTCCTGCATCAGCATACATAGGATAGTTTAAAATTAGGAACAGTAAGACATTCATAATAGCTAGCAAATTAAAAAAAATTAAAAATAGAACATTAATATAACAATGTACCCATTGAATACCTTCAGTTGACTCTTAAGTATGGAGAAGAGGGGACAACCACATTTTGAAGGGTACCCAAACCTCTTGGAGTATTAAAAAAGGAAGTTCCAGAAGCCCTTGTAACAGTCCCTCCTAAGCAGACTATTCTAGCTCTGGCCTCTGTTTCCTCTACTCCTCCTACATGCCATCTTCCCCCCCTCCCCCCGGGGCAAATTGGTATGTTATGTCCTCTCCTCCCTCCTCCTTTTTTTGCCTGTCCTGGGGCTTGAACTCTGGGCCTGGGTGCTGTCTCTGAGCTTCATTTTGCTCAAGGCTAGTTCTCTACCACTTGAGCCATAGCTCCACTACTGGCTTTTTCGGTGATTAGTCAGAAATAAGAGTAGCATAGATTTTCCTGCCCAGGCTGGCTTCAGACCAAATCCTCAGATCTCACCTCCCTAGTAGCTATGACAGCCATCTTCTTTATCTCACAGCCTGAACAAGGAAGTTTTTGAAAGAGCCTAGGAACTCTATTTACATTTGACATTTATTCATTGATTTGGCCAGTCAGTCAACACACACAGGAAATATCAAGATTGGTATGTAAGATATCTCCAAGACTTCATCTCCAGCAGGTGGCACTGGAGAGAGGTGTTGATCAAGAGGATGCTAACTTAATCAATTGAGTAATCCACTGATGAGTTCATAACTGATGGGACTATTAGAAAGTAGTGTCTAGTTGAAGACAGTAGGTCACTGGGGTGTGCCTTGTATTTGGACCCCTCTCATGTTTCTATTCTTTCTGGCTGTTGTGAGGTGAGCACTTCCCTCTACCATTCCCTCCCCCCCCCTCCCCCCCCCCCCCCCCCCCCCCCCGGCACAATGGCATTTATCCTTGCTACAGGTCCAAAAGCAATGGAGCAGCTGAACCATGGACTATTACCTCTGCAAGCATAAGAAAAATAAAACTTTTCCACGTTAAGGTGATCTTCTCAGGTATTTTGTGGAGTATCCTCTGAACATTAGTACCTGGGCTTGGTGTAAGGATACAAAGTTGGGAAGACACCATCTATTTCCTCAGAGAACTCTTAGCTCTAGTGGCAAGCCACCCAGATACATAGTAAACAGCATAGTAGATGTGGCAGAGTTGGAGTGGCTGGTTTTTGGCAGAGTTAGAGGATCTCAGAGGAAGTGATCCTTGTGGAGACCTGAGTGACTCGTTGTTCCTGTAGAGAAGGAGATGGGGGAGAGGTTTCAGAACAATGAGGGTAATATTTCTAGACACCACGAAATGTGTGGGGCCATGACTTACTCAGAAAATGAAGCATGAGTCAGTGGAGTTGGGTATGAAAGTGACTAGTGGCATGGCCAGCTTGTGCTGACAGAAGGTCTACCTAAGCGGGAATTGTGTGTGCTGTAGAATTGAGCACACCAGAGCACACTGGTGGGGAGACACGGAGAATTTAGAGTAGGAAAGTGTCAGCATACCTAGCATTGGAGAAGAAGGTTCCTTCTTCTCACCTTGGTAAGAAGTAGAAATGCATTGTGGTTCAGTGCTTCCCAGAGTGGAACTATTTGGAGTTAAATCCTTGCCTTGTCTCTTACTTTAGTTCCACAATTAGTTTTAAAGCCGAGATATGAAATTAAATGGCCTAGTTAGTTATTTAATTTGTCTGCCTGCATTAATATGGCTATTTCACATGCAGTAGATTTTTTTTAATGGTGGTACTAAAGTTTACCTTCTATTTTTAGAAATTATTTGCAAGGCCATCATCACAAAGTTAGTGTTCATACTTCTTAAACAGTGTCTTAGCCTTTCAGGAATTTGGCCTAGACTTCCAGAAGTAAGGGGATCACAGTAATTGTTAGCATGTGAGATGTGGGCTTGCCATCTAGTGTGTATCTTTGAATATGAAAGCAACAGAAGTACACAAATAACACGCACACACATACACATGCACACACATAATTTCCATCAATGGCTCTTTATCTTCTTGTGGGGCTTGAACTCTGGGCCTGAGTACTATCCCTCAGCTCTTCAGCTCAAGGTGAGTGCTCTACCACTTGAGCCACAGTGCCACTTCTGGTTTTCTAGTGGTTAATTAGAGAGAAGAGTTTCATGGACCTTCCTCCCCGGGTTGGCTTTGAACTGAGATCTTCAGATCTCAGCCTCCTGAGTAGCTAGGATTACAAGTGTGAGCCACCAATTCCCGGCTTCTTTATCTTATGTCTTATTCATTCTCTCTCTCTCTCTCTCTCTCTCTCTCTCTCTCTCTCACACACACACACACACACACACACACACACACACACACACACACACAGTATGTCAATTCTGGAGCTTGAACTCAGAGTCCTGAGATCTCACTAGTCTATCTTGTACAAGGCTGTGCCAATCTATAAATTGAGCCACACTTCCACTTCTGGCACCTTGCTGGTTAATTGGAGATAAAAGTCTGTCAGATTTGTCTGCCTAGCTGGCTAGAAACTGTGGTCCTCAGATCTTAGCCTCCTTAGTGGCTAGGATTACAGGCAGAAGCCGCCAGTTCCTGGCAATGGATTTTTATCTTCCATCCCTAACACTTAAAATTTGTACTACTTCAAGCACAACAAATTGGTAAAAGTACTGTTTTCTTTCCATGTGTTAGGAATCTAAGAATTTTTATGCTGTGTGTTTGCACATACACGTTGGAGAATATCAACATCACATGGAGGTTGTTTGTTGTTTTTTCTTTTTCCTTTACTCCTCCACGTCTAACTTTCTTGCTTCACTGAGGATTACTGACCCAGAACAGAAGACAGAGAAATACATCACAGTGTAGAGACAGGTTGCTTGTCCCACAGTAGACACTCAGTAAACATTTGCTTCCTGCCTCCTGTTCTCCCATAAAAGCTGTGTTTAGGGTGCTAGTAGCTCATACCTGTAACTTTAGCTACTCAGTAGGCTGGATTCTGAGGATCATGATTCAAAGCTAGACTGGGCAGACAAATCCAAAAGACTCATCTCCAATTAACCAGCAAAACCCAGAAGTTAGAGGTATGGATCAAGTAGTAGAGCATGAACCTTGAGTAAAATAGCCAAGTGAGAGTGCGAGGCCCTGAGTTCAAGCCCCAGTATGGGCACAAAAGAAAATAAAAAGCTGTGTTACAATGACAATTTTAGGTGTACTTGGGGCCTGAGGTACTCCATTTGCCTTGTGAATACAAAGATGAACAGAACCCAGTTCCTATCTTTCTGGTGCCTAGAATATGAAACTTAGAACTTTGCAACTAGATTCTAGCAGGTTATATCTAAATACTTGAGGTAGATGGTCTCAACATTCATTTTTAAAATTGTTCTCTAGATTCATTACTAGAGTAAGGAAGATTCTGTAGAAAGTAATGAACTGGATATGGTGAAAGCTTGATTTATGTGTGATAGGGCAGATATGGGAAAGAGAATATGTCCAGAAAGGGAAGGCAGTGGGGAGCAGAGGCACAGAAATAATATGGGGTGCACTTGGCACAAGTTTGAGGGAAAGGAACACCTCTGGTGTGAGATATTGAGAGGGAACATTTTGAGAGGTTTTGTTATGTGTGATGAATGGAATCCCCCTTTGATGTTTCCATGACATGGCAATGAAGATGTAAATTGCCTTTCTGTTATTTTTGGATGTGGGTTAGTATTTCTTGAGAAAATAATACCAAGCCAAGACAAGGCTGTGAAGTGGCCAAAGATTTATCTGGAAAACATCAGTGTTCAGACCAGAACGCTTTTAAAAATAGGCACGTTTATACTTTCCTCATGTGTCTTAAACCTAAAATTAAACAAAAGTAAAATGATAAAATTGAACAAGTAGTATTCATTTTAAAATCCTTGTATGCATTTGGTTTAAAAGATTTTTTTTAAAGTATAGAATGGCATGAAATAGAAAAAGAAAAAAAATCCTATGTCAAACTATTTAATTCTTTTGGTGGTTGTCTGTGTCTAGGCTGATGTGCCTTAATTTACCCACTTTGTTTTGTGTTTACTAACTCCATCTGTATCATTTCTCTATTTCCTTCCTATCCCACTATACTTTTGGTTAGCCTTATAAAATTTAAGTGCTATCTTAAACTTTGAATTCTTATCCTAGTGATATATTAATAGTGTTTTGGTCGGTTTTCTCTTTCCATACAGAATACCTGAGACTCTAAAGAAAGGAGATTGTTGATATTGGCTCATGGTTTGTGCTTCAGGAGGCTTGGAAGTTCAAGGTCAGGTATCTAGATGTTGTTTCAACATCTAGGGCAAAACAGGGGCCAAGCCCAGTGATTCCTGACTGTAAACCCAGCTACACAGTAGGCAACAGATCAGATTTCAGTTGAAGGTCAGTTTGAGCAAAAAGTTACAGAGACTCATCTCTACTCAGAAGATGGGTGTGTTGTACAAACAGGTTATCTCCACTGTACAGGAAGTGTAGGAGGATACTGTCTGAGGCCAGCCCTAGGCAGCAGGGGGAAAAAAGCAGAAAAGGGCTGGAGGCATGCAGCTTAAGTAGTGGACTGCTTATGAAACCCTGAGTTCAAGCCCTAGAATGGCAAAACAAACAAAGAAACAACAGAAAAGATATGAAACACAAGAGGCAGGCTCCTTTTATAACAAGCCATCGATTTGGGCTTTATAACAAGCCATTAATGCCCTCAAGAATTAATGCAGTCTTGTGAGGACAACCCATGAGAAAGACAGGAATCTATTCCAGAGAGCTTTACTTCCTTAACTTACACTCCTGCCATTAGGCCCCTCTTAGCACTTCTGCCCTAGGGCCATACCTCAACATGATATGACATGATTCCTTCCAAAGCAATCTGAGAAAAATATACCCCATACTCCTCCTCATGCCCCTCTGCCTCCCTTTATCCCAGCCTCCCAATTGCCTTTTCTCTACTGTTATTTTTATAATATTAAGATTCTTAACACTTGTATTTTGTTCTGTAAGGGTGATTAATTTTATGAATTTTATTTGTCCATTGATCCTAGTAACAGAAATAAATTAGCTTATATATAAATTATGTTTATGCACTATTATTCTGAACAGAACTTGAGGGTGTTCGTCTCGGAATGTTGAACACCGAGCCAATATGGCCAGGCCTTGGCTCTACAGAGAACAACACATCCCTCAAGGTCAACTAGATTATTCTTCTTTGTACTGCTTACCTTGCTCCAGTCACATCACATTATGTTTTGCTCTACATTTTTTTTTTTGGGTCTGGTCATGGGGCCTGAACTCTGGGCCTGGGCGCTGTCCCTCAGCTCTTCAGCTCAAGGCTAGCACTCTACCACTTGAGTCACCGCGCCACTTCTGGCTTTTTTCTTTTTGCTTATGTGGTGCTGAGGAATCGAACCCAGGGCCTCAGGCATGCAAGGCAAGTGCTCTACCACTGAGCTAACTTCCCAGCCCTTGCTCTACATTTTATGCTGATTTTTTTCTTCAAAAATTATTTGATTTCACTTAGGATTGCCATTCCTTTGGTGGTGTCGTCTGCTTTTCTATCTAAGCCCGATTATACAAGGAATTCTCATTGCCATAATTCCATAGATTCAAACGATGTACGCTGAACAAGTTCACCCCCTCTATTATATTTCCTTGTTTCCCATTCCCTCCCTGATTTTTAAAGCAGTATTTGGTGGGTTTCATTATATTATTTACATATATATATTAACACATACATATAATTTGAAAAACTTTATTCTTCTTTATCTCCAAGTACTTATTCTTTTCCTCTCTTCCCTGTCACTGGTTCCCTTATCATCAATTATTATTATTACCATCATCATCATTTTAGGTCCAGGTTGTACATACAAGGGAGGAAATATGATAGATGGCTTTCTAGGTGGCTTATCTTACTCAACATGATGATCCCCAATTCCATTTCCTGTCTGTAAACACAGAGTGCCAGTCTCCCTCATTTCTTTCCCAGCTTGATCATTATTGGCATATGGAAAAGCAGCTGACTTTGTATGTTAATTTTATATTGTGCTACATTGCCAAACGTGCTGATCAGATGTAGGAATTCTAAGTGGAATCGTTAGAATCTTTTCCATATAACATCCTATCATCTGCAAACAGGAATGGTTTAACCTCTTCCTTCCTATTTGAATTCATTTTTTTCTTTCTTCTGCCATGTTGTTCTGGTAGGAATTCTAGTACTAAAAGGGGGAGAGTGGACACCCTGCTCTTGTTTTTGCTGAGAGGAAGTGCTTTCAGTTTTCCCCCATTCCAGTATGATGTTGGCTATAAGTTTGTCATAAGCAACCTTTAATATGTTGAGGTCTATTTCTTCTATTTCTAGTTTGTTCAGGGTTTTTGTCTTGAAAAGATGTTGAATTTTGTCAAAGGAGTTTTCAGTGTTGGGATTTATGCATCTGAGGCCAAATCAATGGAGAGAAGTTTTAATCTTCTGTAGCCTGTGTGTGTGTAGGTGTACCTGTATGTGTACATGTGTGTGTGTGTGTGTGTGTGTGTGTGTGTGTGTGTGTGTGTGTGTGTGTGTGTGCCAGTGTAGGGGCTTGAGTTCAGGGGCTAGGTGCTATCCCTGAGCCTTTTTTATCTCTTAATGCTGGCATTCTACTACTTGAGTCACAGCTCCACTTTCAGCTTCTTTGGTGGTTAGCTGGAGATAAGAGTCTCATAGACTTGGGGCTGGGAAGGTGGCTCAGTGTAAAGTGCTTGCCTTGCATGCATGAGGCCCTGGGTTCGATTCCTCAGCACCACATAAGCAAAAAGAAAAAAGCCGGAAATGGCGCTGTGGCTCAAGCGGTAGAACGCTAGCCTTGAGCTGAAGAGCTGAAGAGCTGAGGGACAGCGTCCAGGCCCAGAGTTCAGGCCCCACAACCGGACCAGATCTCAGGAGGCTGAGATCTGGAGGATCAGAGTTCTAGGCCAGCTCGGGCAGGAAAAGTCCGTGAGACTCTTTAATGAATCACCAGAAAAAAAAAAAAAGAGTCTCATAGACTTTCTGCCCAGGCTAGCTTCAAACCTCGACCCTCAGATCTCATTCTCCTGAGTCACTAGGACTACAGGAGTGAGCCACTGGTGCCCAGCTTCCTGTAGTCTTTTACTTGAGGTAGTCTCCATATTCAGGCAAGACAATATAGCTGGACAGGTTGAGGGGCTGTTTTTTTTTTTTTTTTACCACTGACCTAGGAGTTTATGACTAAGAAGCCAACCATTTGCCTGTGTGCTCAGGGCATGAGGCCTGATGCTCAGCTATGCTCAGAGCCAGGTAAACTAACCAGAGGACCAGACTTCTACAAGAGGTAGAAGTCTGTAAGCCTCATTAATAGCCTCATTTATAGCCTGTGGGCCAGGCTGTGGCCAGGCCTACATTTGCTCCACATCTCTCCTTTCCTCCTTTGTGTCCCCAGAGGCAGTAAGTGTCCAAGCTTTGAGGTGATCCCTGGATGCAACAGAAAATAGGGGTTAGCAAACAGAGCACTAGGTGCTATACTGGGTGGAGGCGGAGTGAGGGAACTACTCTGTGCCTTTGATCTCAGGGCTTATAGATCTCACCTAGCAATTCATCTCCCATTGTGCACGAGGAGGTTGTGGAAGTTTTATGATCCAATGGAATCTGGACTCTGGGCCCTCCATCCTGATTGTCAGGACCCTCAGTGTAGCCAGGCTGCTACTCTTCCCTAGCTAGGTCTCAATACTTGTAGGCCCTGACTGAAATACTAACCAGTGCAGGCTTAGTACCAGGATTGGTCCACCTGGCCTTCTACCACCTCAGCACCCTTCTGCCAAAGTTCCTCACTAGTCCAGCTTCATCTGTGGGACCAGATCCTTTCCCCGTCCTTCACAGGCACTCAGGGCTATCTTCTACCCTGACTTTGTAGCAAGGTGTCCCAAAGACTCCCCGAGCCATCATGTTCCTTGGTGTTTGGCCCCCAGATTACCTCAGTCTCAAACAACAGATCCTGTCTCAAGATGGCTTCATGTTGTCACACTCTAAGATAAGAGGGAGACAAAGTAACTTTCTTCACAAAGGCTAGCCTTCCCCCATCAGAATCAGAGCTGTCACTTACTGTCCCTCCTCGCGTGGGGGTTTCAATCTTGAAGGATGTGTGGGGTGCATCTTGCAGCTAGAATTGCTCATCTGTCACCAGGGCTATCTGGCTAACCTTGTGGTGATGGCTTCCTTTCTTCTCCCAGGAAGCCATGAATGGGCTTGGAACTGTTCGCTGCTTTTTTGCTGTTGCCTAGACTTCTCCATGTTTTTCTGCTCTTCTGCTACCTCTTTCATGGTTCTCCACTCTCTTTCCCCTCTTTCTCTATAGTCTTTTCTGTGTTTCTTGACTCCTATTAGGAGCCAAAATGGTGGATACTGCTAATCCACCATCATGCTCCACTTCCTTCTCTTCTAACTCTCTCTCTCTCTCTCCCTTTCTCTCTCTCTCTCTCTCTCTCTCTCTCTCTCTCTCTCTCTCTCTCTCTCTCTCTCTCTCTCTCTCTCTCTCTCTCTCTCTCTCTCTCTCCCACCCCCGTGGTGCCTGCACACATGTGCACTAGTCTTGAGGGTTAAGCTTAGGGCCCGAGCTTTTGTCCCCCCATAAGCCTAGTATACTACCACTTGAGTCACAGCTAGTGAAGCTGTCTGGATTAGAGTGGTTAATTGGAGAAGTCATGGACTTTCCTGCCTGGGCTGGCTTTGAACTGAGAGCCTCAGATCTCAGTCCTCCTGAGTAGCTAGGATTACAGGTGTGAACCACCAGCACCCAGCTAGTTAATGTTTAAATCTTTAGTGTCTTCTCTCTGGAATTCCATCCTGTGAACTGTAGCTGCCTCAGTGTCTTGAACTCTTCCAATGTGTCTCCTCAGTCAGAGTCTGCCAGGCTCAGGTCCAGTTTTCCCCCTCTGCCATAGTTTGGAAAGTTTTTCGAGGTAATCAACTGGGACAATTGTAATACTTAGTGGTTTACTGTTTCTCAGTGACACTGCCTTTTGTTGTCCAAGATCAAATACCTTGAATATAGATTATATGTTTGCATATATACTTCAGGTAGGATTAAGCAGTATTCATCATAGCTAGAAGAGGAAATCAACTCATTATTTTTTTCATCTTTGAGACTTAATTTTTTTCATCTCATTTTTTTAAAATTATGAGCTTTAGAACAGTGAACAATTGTACAGTATTGGATGATACCACATTCACCAATTAACTTTTTTTTTCCTGCCAGTCCTGGGCTTGAACTCAGGGCCTGGGTACTCACCCTGAGCTTCTTTTGCTCAAGGTTAGCACTCCACCACTTGAGCTACAGTGCTACTTCTGGCTTTTTCTGTTTATGTGGTACTGAGGAATAGAACCCAGGGCTTCACATATGCTAGGCAAGTACTCTATCAACTAAGCCACATTCCTAGCCCAACTTTTTTTTTTAACCTGTCCTGGGATATTGAACTCTAGGCATGGGTGCTGTCCCTGAGCTTTTGAAGGTGTGTAAGGCTAGTACTCTAACACTTAAGGCACAGCTCCACTTCCAACTTTTGTGGTTAATTGGAGATAAGAGTCTCAGGGATTTCTCTGCTCAGGCTGGCTTCGAACCACAATCCTCAGATCTCAGCCTCCTGAGTAGCTAGGATTGCAGGCAGGAGTCACCAGTGTCCGATTCCATTATTAACATTTTGCTATATTTGTGCTGTCTCATTAGTAGAACCATTGGGTAAATACTTCATCAGTGAATAACTTTTAAGAACAAAGTTGTTTTTCCTTTACAACCATAACAGAAGGTCAAATTCAGGAAAGTTAATATTGACAGAACGTTACTATTTAATATATGGAATGCTTTGATGTTAACTCTTGCTGTGTCAAATCTCCAAACTTGGATCTTAAGATAAAGACCTCTTATTTCTCTATATCCTGATTCTGTGGGCCAGGAAATGGAACGTGGCCCAGCTGAAAGGACTCTTTTCTGCTGGATGATTGTTTGCTTCTGCTAGAGCGACTCTTAGTGGCTGAGGACTGGAATAGTTGGGAGGTGCCAGGGCAGTTTACTTTTTCCACATGGCCTGTCCATGTGACTGACTATCTTGAGTTTTCTTAGCAGGGCAATCTCAAGAGCAGTCAGACTTCCGTGGGGTGATTCAGAATCTGAGCCTCAAGCAGGAAGGATTTTAGAGATCACTGATAACACAAATTAGGATCCCAGGGAAGTAGAGCTAGGGCTCAAGTTGGTAGAGCATTAGCCTTGAGCTAAAAATTTCAAGGATCGTAGGTGAGGCCCTGAGTTCCAGCCCTAGGACTGGCACAAGAAAAAAATTTGCAAACCCAGCTGAAGTGACACCCTGACAACACCCATCACCTTTATCATACCTTTCCCCTAAATGCACAACTGGTACTTAATTATGAAAAACAGACAAGTCTAAATTGAACTTTCTTTTTCTGTGTGAATTGTTTTTATGAATATTGGTATGTTTGACTCTGATCTCCATGATTTGGGGTAAACATTGAGGAGAGGAATTGCTGGATCATATGGGAATTGCATGTTTAACTTTTTAGGAACAGCCAAATTGTTTTCCAAAGTAGCTTCAATGCATCACTAACATCAGTGTCCTAATTCCTCCTCATCCTCATCAACCATTATCATTAGTTTTCTTTTTCTTTTAAGGATAGCCATCCTAACCTGGTTGAAGTGGTATTTCATTGTTGTTTTGACTAGCTTTTTTTTTTTCCGTTAGTACTGTGAACTTAGGGCCTTGCATTTGCAACTTGGCCAGACATTCATCTTTCTTTTTTTTTTTTTTGCTTTAGTTTTTTTTTTTTCAGATGGGATTTCATATTTTTGCCTAGGCTAACCTTAGACTGTGATCCTTCACCAATACTTCCCACATAGATGGGATTTATAGTGTTGTATTACTGTATCTGGCTGAGAAAACTTCCTTCCTTCCTTCCTTCCTTCCTCACTTCCTTCCTCACTTCCTTCCTGTCTCTCTTTCTTTTGTGTCAGTCTTGGGCTTAAACTCAGAGTCAAAGATAAGAAGCACACGATCACCTCAGTAGATGCAGAAAAAGCCTTTGACAAAATACAGCATTCATTCATGTCAAAAGCTTTGGAGAAGCTAGGAATAGAAGGAACATTCCTTAAAATAATAAAGACTGGTCCTGAGGCTTGAACTCAGGGGCTGTGGGCGCTTTCCCTGAGCTCCTTTTTGCTCAAGGCTGGCACTCTACCGCTTTAGCCACAGTGCCACTTCCAGCTTTCTCTGTGATTTAATCGGAGATAAGAGTCCCACAGAACGAATTCAGCAATGATATTCACTAGCCAGAAACTATGTTGAACAGGAACCATACAACCTTGGTGGGGAAGGGGGGTAGAGAGGGAGGGAGAAAAATGAGGGGAGAGATGACACTGCCCCCCCCCCCCCAAATGCACTCATTACCTGACTTACGGTAACCCCTCTGTACATCACCTTTACAATAATTTATGCTTTTTACAGAGTCCCATAAACTTTCCTGCCCGGTGTGGTTGTGAACTGCAATCCTTAGATCTTAGCTTCCCGAGTAGTTAGGATTAGAAGGTGCTGTGCTGTGCAGTGGAGAGGGCTGGGACCCGTCAGCTTGGTGTGGGGCGAGTTGATGAACTTTCAGGTCTGGAAGTGGGAAGGTTCCAGCCTCCTTCCCGGGACTCTGGGAGCATCTGCGGAGACTGAATTTGGGAGGCGCCCAGGATCCAGCCGCAGCTGACTCCAGGGCCGACAATCACCCCCAGGCGGAGCTGTGCAGCCGTCCTTTTCCTTCCCTGGCTCTTCCAGCGTCGGGGAGCGGCCGACCTGGCCGGGGTGGGACACCTGCTGGCGGGGGCTGGGCACCTGCTGGCGGGGGCTGGGGGCGGACCCGCTCCGGGGCGGTGGGGCGGGGGGGGGGGGGGGGGGGGCGGGAGCCCGCCTGGCTCCGCCTCCCGGGGGGCGGTCCCCGGGGCCCAGCCGCTCCACCTCCCCTTCTCCCGGGCGGTGCTAAGCGGCGTCCTCGTCCGGGGTGAGTACGCGGGCCTCGGCCCCCGTTGGCATCCGTGACTCGCCATTCCCGGCATCCGGGCGGCGGATCCGGTCGGTCTCCGGGCTGGGGCTGGCGCTGGGCGGGCGCGGGGCCTGCGCGTCCTGGCCTCGGCGGGACCGTCCCAGCTCAGCCCGGGCGGAGGGCCGGGCAGGGGCCCTGCGGAGGCCGATGGTGGAGGGGCGCCCCGCTCAGATGCGGGCTGAGCCCGCGGCGGCGGGGGAGGGCCGGCGAGAGGCTGCCAGGTGAGGGGAAGGTCTGCGCGCCCCCCACCCCGGCCCCCCGGACCGGGACCCCGCGGCAGGATGATGGGGGCGCCCGCCAGTCCCCCCCCCCAGTCACCTGGGAAGCTGACCCTCGGAGCCCTGCCTGGAGCCCTGAGTGCTGACCTTCCTGGGAAAGGGCCGGTCAGCCCGGCTCGGGAGGACGCAGATGCACCTGCGCCCCTCCAAGTTCTGTTGGTGGGCGTCCCGTGTTCTTTCGGCCTGCCATTAGATAAGGGCTGTTAACTCTCGGTGCGGGCGTGGGGAGAATGGGAAGGGCCAGGGACATCGGGACAGAGAAAAGGCCCTCGAGCTACGGAGGGTGGGCCGGGGGTGGTGGAGAGCCCCCCAGGAAGGTGGCCATTTGACAGTTGATGGGATTCCCCCCCCTCAAGAAATAATTAGCTCGCCTGTGAATCCTTGCTCACTTCAGAGGCTGAGATTTGAGGATCGAGGTTCGAGGCCAGCCGGCACAGGAAAGCTTGTGAGACTCCCATCTCCAATTAAACACTAATAAGTTAGAAGTGGAGCTGTGGCTCAGCTGATAGAGTGCTGGCTTTGAGCAAAGACTCAGAGACAGTGACTGGCGCACGCACACAAAAATAACTAGCTAATCTTTTTTTTTTTTTAATTTAATGAACTGGATTTGAATTCCGGGCCTTATGCTTGCTAGGCAGGTACTTTGCTACTTGAACTCAGACCTGGGTGCTGTTCCTTAGCTTTTTTGTTCAAGGTTGGTACTCTACCACGAGACACAGCTCCGTTTCATTGGAGATAAGACTCTCACAAATGTTCCTGTCCCCCACTTAGTCTCCTGAGTAACCAGGATTGCAGGTGTGAACTACTGGCATCGGGCTTATTTAGCTAATGTTTTAAAAAGAGGAAAAGAATATATTCAGTGATGGGAGGGAGGGATGAGAGAGACAGAGGGAACAGCTGATACTACGCAAAAGGAAAGAAATGTACATATCACTGGATTTGTAAAAAATCCAGTTTTACTGTTAAAGGACATGGAGTTCATAAGCAATGTAGATTTACATAATGATGACTATCATTGTGAAGATTAAAAGGTGTTTGTGACTTAAAAAAAAGAAAATAAATAAAAGGATATATTGAGAATGCCAGAAGGTCCAGAAGTCAAGGACTGAATCCTGATGAACAGGATTCGGGTTGAGAAACTGGTACTCAAACGAGGGCATAAAGGATGCCGGGCGCCCGTGGCTCACGCCTGTAATCCTGGCTACTCAGGAGGCTGAGATCTGAGGATCACAGTTCAACGCCAACCTGGGCAGGAAAGTCTGTGAGACTCTTATCTCCAATAAACCACTAGAAAACTGGAAGTGTTGCTGTGGCTCAAGCAGTAGAGCACACACCTTGAGCTGAAGAGTGCAGGGGCAGCACCCAAGCCCAGACCCCCCCCCCCAAAAAAAAAGAAGGCATTAGGGACAGGTCCTGACAGCTGGCCAGGGAGAGTTGGAATATCTCTTTGGGTGAGGAGCTAATACTTGATTAGCCTTAGGTTTTTATATTATTTTGTTTTTAATCTTCTAAGGCAGGTTTGACCTTTCTGGATACAATAAATTCCAGGAAGTTGCAGAACTGTATGTATGTTTGACAGGACCACAGCTTTGATAAGA
Organism: Dipodomys merriami; assembly: GCF_024711535.1. Classification (NCBI taxonomy): domain Eukaryota; kingdom Metazoa; phylum Chordata; class Mammalia; order Rodentia; family Heteromyidae; genus Dipodomys; species Dipodomys merriami. The sequence goes on from NW_027203381.1 coordinate 74,844,007, forward strand.
TTAAAAACATCTGATAAAGAGAATTACTGAAGGTTTTAACTGTTTGACTTTAGCCACCTGAGGGTGGGTGGAGAGGAAGTGTTGAAACTCGTTCCATTTTTACGTTTTATGACACTGGCTGTGGTAGATATTTAGTAGCTAAACTGAGTTAATAGAAGCGCGTGTTTGATCCAAACATTCGTTGCATTCCTTTCAAGGTCTTTCATTCAAAATGGGAACACACAACATGAGTCTTTTTATAAGCCACCAACCAAAAGTGGTTTCTGCAACCTTGCTGCAGGTCTCAGAGTTACCCATGTTCCTGTTTAAAATATAGATTTCTTTAAAATATAGATTTCTACCTCTGGCCTATGAATATAACAATATTCTGGGCATGGAGCCTAGGCATAGGTATTCCTAGCAGAGACCACAGTGTCCCAGGGCATTGAAATTTACCAACAGACTCAGGTTTTTCTATCAGATTTGGGCTTAAGGGCCTGTGCAGAGCAGAATTCCTTGCAGGTGATTAGAATGAGTTGTGCCAAACCTATATAAGTAAATGTTAAGCCCTATTGCATCTACTTTACATTTAATATATTTGAAAGGAAATCTCTGTAGTTATTTTTTTTTTTACCAGTAGATAACATTATTTTTGGTCATAAAAACCTTGAAAGATTGGTTACAGAAGAAGCAAAACTTTTCTCTAATCTCATCATTCAGAGATCACTACCAGTGATACTAACATATTCTATGTAAAACACACACACATACTTCATAACTGGGATTCTAGTTTGTAAACTTTTTTTTTTTTTTTTTTTGGGTCTGGTAGTGGGCCTGAACTCTGGGCCTGGGTGCTGTCCCTCAGCTCTTCAGCTCAAGGCTAGCGCTCTACCACCTGAGCCACAGCATCACTTCCGGCTTTTTTCTTTTTGCTTATGTGGTGCTGAGGAATCGAACCCAGGGCCTCAAGCATGCAAGGCAAGCGCTCTACCACTGACCCACCTTCCCAGCCCCTCTAGTCAGTAAACTTTTTGATAATACTAAGATTTGAACTCAGGGCCTTGAACTTGCTAAGCAGGTACTCTACCAGCTGAGCCACATCCCCTCACCCCAGCCCTTTTTGCTTCAATTATTTTTCAAATAGGGCCTCACATTTATACCTCTGTTTGTGTGATCGTGATTCTCCTATTTATGCTTGCTGTGTAGTTGGGATGACAGGTGTGTACAATGTGCCTAGCTTTTTATTGGTTGAGATGTGGTTTCCAGAACTTTCTGCCTGGGTTGGCCTTAAACAGCCACTCTCCCCATATCTGTCTCCTTGTGTAGCTAGGATTATAGGTTTACATTATGGTGCTGGTTTGTATACTTTGTTTTTTATTTTTCTTTTTGGTGCCAGTCCTGAGGCTTGACCTCAGGGCCTATGTGCTATCTCTGAGCTTTGATACTCAAGATTAGTGCTCTACCACTTGGCCACAGCTCTGCTTCCATCTTTTTTTTTGGTGGTTAATTGGAGATAAGAGTCTCACAAACTTTCCTGTCATGGCTGGCTTTGAATGGCAATCTTTAGATCTCAGCTTCCTGCGTAGCTACAATTCTAGGTATGAGCCACCGGAGCTTGGTAGTATACATTTTTATATTCTCTTCCCCCTCTATTTAGGTTTTCTAAACACCATTTTAATGAGAACGTATGTTCTGTCGCATGGATGTGGTAGATATGGATGTAACTCAGATCTCTATGGTTCATATTTAGTATCTGAATATCAGGATCTTTCTATGTCCTATGTGACGGAATCAAAAGCTATCCAAATGCATTAAAAAAAATCTCATGTCCATACATCTTTCAACTGCTTTTCCTGATGACAAGATAAATGAACATGTCTGAAGCTTCTGTTATTTTCTAGATCTCTCCTTTTCTTTTGGTTGGTTGTGGGGCTTGAACTCTGGGCCTGAGCGCTGTCCCTCAGCTCTTCAGCTCAAGGCGTGCGCTCTACTGCTTGAGCCACAGCGCCACTTCCGGTTTTCTAGTGGTTTAATAGAGATAAGAGTCTCACAGACTTTCCTGCATGGGCTGGCTTTGAACCGTGATCCTCAGATCTCAGCCTCCTGAGTAGCTAGGATTACAGGCGTGAGCCACCAGCTCCAGGCCCTTCTTCTATTTTTAACTTTCAAACTTGAATATGTGTAAAGCTCACATTTGTTAAAATGTCATTTTTCTGGCTCTCAGATCCAGCTGTCTGGACTTTTGGTTCTGGAGTAGGACCCAGAACTTGAATATACTTCCTACTGAATTTGATAAAAGCATGTTCCAAACCACTTATGAAGAAATGCCTCTCATAAGTGGGGAGATAGATGCAGAGAATTTAGGCATAGCTATTCATACATCTGATAGCAAGGAACTTGAACCCAGCACTTCGTGACTTCAGACCTTGTTTTTTTCTCTGATCTCAGAGTTTCTCAAACTTTAGATCACTGGTTGTAGGAAATGTCCTCTTACTGACCCCACTGTGGCCTCTGAGGGCTGAGAAGGACACATAGGTGTTAGATGAACTTCTACTAAAACTTCCCACTATACAGGGGTTTGAGGTTCTCTTTCTGCTGGTCCTGGGGTTTGAACTCAGGGCCCTATGCTTGTTAGGCAGCTGCTCTATCACTTAAGCTACTCTGTCAGCCCCTGTCCCACCACTAGAAAATTGTCTATTATTCTGTATAATATGTACTTGACAAAACAATTCCAGTGTCAAATGAGTGTTTCTTTTCTTTTGGGGGGGGGCAGGGTACCAATCCTGGGCTTGAACTAAGGGCCCAGGTGCTGTTCCTGAGCTTCTTTTGCTCAAGGCTGGCACTTGAGCTACAGCTCTGTTTCTGGCATGCTTTTGGTAGTTTAGTGGAGATAAGAGTCACATCAATCTCAGCTTCCGGAGTAGCTAGGATTACAGGTATGAGTCACTCACACTTAGTTCAAATGAGTGTTCCTTGATTTTCCATGACAGCTCTTGCCGTAGAATGGGTATGGTAGGACCACCTGACAAGGCTTCCTGTAGGGTTACTGTAACTCTTGCCGAGAGACAGGGATACCACTGTCTAGGATGTTGTGTAGGGTAGCTTGTCTGTAGTTTAGATCATTTTACAAAACTGAGTGGCATTGGAGATTGAACTTGGGGATTTATGCTTGCTAGTGATTTACCACTTGAGTGATACTCTCTGCCCTTGTTGGATAGATAATTTTCCAGGTAGTGTCTTGCTTTTATGATCAGGTTAGCCTGGACTGTGGTTCTCCTATTTGTGCTTCCCCTTGTTGCTAGGGATGTGTCTTACTGTGCCCAGCCACTGAGTGAGATGGAGTTCCAAGAACAGATATGCACTGGCTGGTTTTGGGTTTTGCCTCCTACATAGCTAGGATTTCAAACTTGAGCAACTGTAGCCTGGCTTCTAGTTTGGATCTTAAATCTCCCACCCCAGAAGGGCTCACATGTTAAGTACTAATGCCCAGGTTGGCCCTACTGGGTGATGAACCTTTGAGAAGTAGATACTAATTAAAGGCCTTCACTCACTAGAAGCATGTCCTTGAAGATTACAGGGGGTCCCTGCTCCTTCCTTCATCTCCCTTCCTCTTTCCTGTCTTGGTAAAGCTGCTCACAGCTTTACTGATCACATCCTCTTCACTGTGATGTAATTCACCACAGCCCCAAACCCACAGGCCACATGGCCAGGAGGCCATGAAGTGAAACCTCTAATATGGTGAGCCAAACTAGACCTTTCTTCCTTTTTTTTTGTTGGTCATGGGGCTTTAACTCTGGGCCTGGGTGCTGTCCCTCAGCTCTTCAGATCAAGCCCCGTGAGCCACAGTGCCACTTCTGATTTTTTGGTGGTTCATTGGAGATAAGAGTCTTATGGGTTTTCCTGCCCAAGCTAGCTTTGAACTGTAACCCTCAGATCTCAGCCTCCTGAGTAGCTAGGATTACAGGCATGAGCCACCGGCTCCCAGCCTTTCTTCTCTTTAAGTTGGTTATCTTAGGTCTTTGGTATAGGGATGGAGAGCTGACTACACTAGTGCATGCAGTGGTCCTCTGGGCTTGTGGAGGAAAGGGCAGACTGTCAGGGTGGAGGAGCATCTCTTAAATACTCAGTTTCCCAGGAGCAGGAGGTGATGTACATCACCAAGAGAAAGTGCCACTTCCTTGAGATGAGCAACACTGCTCTTAAAATCTATTGGTATTAGCTGTGTGCCAGAGGCTCACATCTGTATTCTTAGCTACTCAGATGGCTGAAATGTAGGGATCAAGATTTAATGCCAGACAACACAGGAAGTCTGTGAGACTCTTATCTCCAATTAACTACCAAAAAGTTGGAAGTGGAGTTATGATTCAAGTGATAGAGTGCCAGCCTTGAATGGAATAGAGCTCAGGGAATGCGCTTTGAAGTAATATAATACTACCAAAAGGAGGTAGTAGTAGGATGGGCCTTTTCCCTTTAAACAATGTTCCTAAAATGGGATTTTAAACCTATTTAATCTATTGTAAGTTGATTATTGTTGTCATTACTGTTGTTGTTACTGTCTTTATTAGATATAGGATATCGGTATATAGCCTAGGCTGGGTGGAGCTGGGACTTATTTGTAAAATGAGCTGTCCTCCAACTTGTGATCCTTCTGCTTCACCCTCTTGAGGGCCAGGATTACAGGCATGTGCCACCATGCCTGGCTATATCCATTTAATATTTATCTTCTATATTAATCTTTATTCCCCCTCCTTCCCCTCCTTTCATCTATTGTTTCTTTTAGCAGTAGGCTATGTCCTATGTATTCAACTAGTGCATTCTGGGGCTTGAACTCAGGGCTTGGGCACTATCCTTGAGCTTTTTTGTTGTTGTTGTTGGTCGTGTGGCCTGAACTCTGGGTGCTGTCCCTCAGCTCTTCAGCTCAAGGCTAGCGCTCTACCACTTGAGCCACAGCGCCACTTCCAGCTTTTTCTGCTTATGTGGTGCTGAGGAATCAAACCCGGGTCTCATGCATGCAAGGCAAGCATCTACCACTGAGCCAGCTTCCCAGCCCAACTAGTGTGTTCTGGAAAGTCTCAGTATTTACCAGATTGAGGACTTGTTATGTGTCAGGTGGGTCTGAAGCTTTGGGAATATAAAAAAGAGTCAGTGTCACAGAATATAATGAGTCTCTGACTTCATTTTTTAAAACTTTTTATTTTTAGCTAGTTTTAAACTATGTAGAAGTTGTACGAATGATAGAGCTCACCTCGCTTTACCTATTATCAGCCCTTCCACAGCCATGGTATCTTAATTCAAGTAATGAAACAATGGACTGTGTTTGATCAATTTTTCTACTAATGTGCAACAGTCAGTTGAGGTTTGTATTCATTTTTATTTCCTGTTAGTTTCCTCTGGTGTGCACTAGTTTAAGTTTGGCCTTGTCTTTCATGATTTTGAGCGTCCATTTGTTACTACATGCAGTGAGCTGGGTGATTTCTTATACTAGAGAGTAAGTGCTGAAACCTTGCACCCACCACCGCAGGAATGATGGCCACCCCTATCAGGGTGTGATTCATCTTGGTGGAATTGGGTCACAGGTTTCAGCACAGGACATTTCATCTTAGTCACTTCTGGGAGTTGCTTATCTGTTGGGCTTCTAAATGGTAAAGCCCCTGCTTTTCCTTTTGCGGTTACTATCTGAGGGAGATTCTCTTCAACTAAGCAAAAAAAAAAAAAAAAGTTCCAATTTTCCTCAGGTTTTTAATGTATTACTTTTAGCATCCATTTGTGAATCTGTGTGTGTGTGTGTGTGTGTGTGTGTGTGTGTGTGTGTGTGTGTGTGTGTGTGTGTGTGTGTGTGTGTGTGTGTGTGTGTGTGTGTGTGTGTGTTACTTCTGGGGCTTTAACTCGGAGACCAGGCACTGTCCCTGAGCTTCCTTTGTTCAAGGCTAGCACTATACCACTTGAACCACAGCTTCACTTGGCTTTTTTGGTAGTTACTTGGAGATCAGGGTCTCATGGGCTTGCTCCCCTGGGCTGGCTTTGAACTGCAATCCTTAGAGCTCACTCTCCTGAGTAGTTAGGTCATTGGTGAATCTTGTCTGTTGCAATTTTTACTGTGGTGTTTGCCTGATGGGGATTTTTTTCCCCCATCTCCCACTTTCTTATTAATCAGAAGTTTCCTGTTTGAAAGAGCTGCTGTTTCTCTCCCACTCATTTACTTATTTGATCATTTATATCACTGTGAATTCACAGATATTTTCTTCTATATGTTAAGTGTGATATCATCATTATTCTTTTGTGCAGGTACTGGGACTTGAACTCAGGACTTTGGGCTCTTACTCGGCTTTTTATGCTGAAGGGTTAAGACAGACTTCCCGATTTTTGCTAGTTAGTTGGAGGTAAAAGTCTTGGATTTTTCTGCCTGGGCTGGTTTCGAACCACCAGCCTCAGATCTCAGCCTCCTAAGTAACTATGATTACAAGTGTGAGTCACTGGGCAACACTGCCATTATTATTCTGTTTTTCAAATGTTTCCCCTTTTGGTTTGGAACTCATTCTTTGAGTTTACCTGCCTTGTCTATATAAACAGCTAATATCATTTCTCTCCTCCTCCCCAAGGAATCCTTAAGGGTAAGGGCAGTGATCGCCCATATGCTTCCTAAGGAAGTAGTAAGGAGAGCAGAGTGGAAATCAGTGGCCTAAGGATGGTAGGGAAATATGTACAGGTGGCCATCTCCCAGTCATGCTGCAGGTGTAAACACAGGAGGAAGTATCAGTGCCCGGAGTCTTAAGGGAACAATAGTTTGCTACCTGAGCCCACACCACTCCCTCTCCCACATCTGACAAAGATGGCTTCAGAGATGGTAGAATGCCAATTCTGAGCGGTGACCACATCTTTCTCCCTGGTGCTTGAGTGCTTAGTTAATATGTGTACTGTAATCCTTGCTGTCCTGTACCTGCCTCATGGTCTTATGCTGCAGAAATATGTGGCACTTAGCAACCTATTTTTATTCCTTAAGAAAATAGCATGCATTTTTAGTCTAAGAGTATTCATTGTGACATTTTCATGCATGTGTATAATGTATCTCAATCAACCTCAGCCCCTTCATCCCCCTCCCCCATCCCATTCTCTAATTGCTCCTATAAAACTTTTTTTTTTTTTTGGTGGCAGTCCTGGGGCTTGAACTCAGGGCCTGCCTGAGTACTGTTTTGGTCATGGCTAGCGCTATACCACTTGAGCCACAACTCCACTTCTGGCTTCATGGTGGTTGGTTAGAGATAAGAGTCTCACAGACTTTCCTGTCCTGACTGGCTTCAAGCTGAGATCCGCAGATCTCAGCCTCCTGAGTAGCTAGGATTATGTGCCTGAGTCACCTGGGACAGCTACCCTTCTGAAACTATTTAAACAGGTTTAATTGTTCTATTTTTGTACATGCCAATCAACTGTATTGGCCATATTCATCATCTTTCACACTCTTCCCTAGCCCTTCTTCCTTCCACTGTTCCCACCCTCCAAAAAAGTATGATACTTTTCTTGTCGCCATACTATTTGTTTATTTATTTATTTATTTTGGTGCTGGTCCTGGGGTTTGAGCTCTGGGTCTGGGCACTGTCCCTGAGCTTTTTTTTTGGCTCAAGGATAGTGCTCTACCACTTAAACCATAGCTCTACTTCCTACCTTTTGTCTTTCTTGCTAGGTTTTTTTTTTTAACCATAATTATGGAAATTTTTATGCATACTTTCAGTAGAGGCACCATGGACCCTTGGGTGCTAATGACCTGTCTTCAGTGTCTCAATATTTTTCCAGTCTGGTTTCATTTGTCTTTCTCTGAAGCATGGGGAAGGTTGCATATTTAGAAGTAAATTGCAGACAGTAGTATCTGAGAAAAGATTGAAATAAACTGATTACTAGCTTAAAAATAACACTTGCTTAGAAAAGACTGTTTGAACATAAGGGAAGAGAAACAAAATATAAAACCTGATCATTTTGAACCAACTCTAGGCAGATGTCTATAAAAGTGTGATGAGAGTTGTCTCAACTGCTTTGATGTTACCTGAATTTGTTCTCTATAATCGCGATTCCTATCATTCATTTCAGCCTTGATTTAATAAGAAATAGCTCTGGGGCTATGGTGAGAGTTCCCGGGTCTCGGTTACTTCAATATTAACATAAAGAAGTTCAATCTGATAGTATTTTCAAAACACTAACCAGGAATCACTTACTCTAAAAATAACTTCTTTAAAAAAATAATTCTTAGCAAGGTATCTGTAATTACAGGTTCACACCTGTAATCTTAGAGACTGAGATCATGTTTGAAGGCAGCCAAAGAAGGAAAGTCCATGAAATTCTTATTTCCAGTTTACCAGCAAAAAGTTATAAGTGGAGATATGGCTCAAGTGGTAGAGTACCAGCCTTGAGCAAAAAAGCCATAAGACAGCACCCAAGCTCTAAATCTAGGTATGGTGTGATCTTGGCTCTATCCTGATACTGCTTGACCCTACATCCCATTGGTGAACTGAGTCATGAACAGTCATGTCCTGAGAATGTGGTAGGTATGTTTGGGTGCAGCACTTCATTGAATTCTTGTAATAACAGTTATGAAGTCGGGGCTCTTCACCCATCATTTTAACGCTGGAGAGAGAAACTTGCAGGAGGGGTTGCCTGTAGCTTAGCTGATTAGCAGGGGGAGGAGGGTGGAAGTCTTTTCAGAAAGCCACACAGGCCTGTGTTCTAAGCCCTCCATGCCACTGTTTTCACTCACAGGGTGCAAGGAAGCCTTGCTCTTCAACTTCTCTCTCTCTCTCTCTCTCTTTCTCGATGGCTCATGGCACAGTCAGTTTTGAGGAGGACACTGGATGATCAAAAGGGGTAAGTGGTTGTTGGGTTATTGGGTCACATGTAGGCCAAAGAAGTAGGATTATTGGTGAAATCCTGGAAGTGGAGCTGTTACCTCTAGAGTGCCAGCCTTGAGTAAAAAGCCAAGTGAGAGCATAAGGGTCTGAGTTCAAGCCCCAGCCTTGGCATAACAAAACAGAACCCGACGAATTTCTTTCTAATTATGAAGAAATCACTAATCATAGCTCCTTACTTGCACAATAAATGTGTTGTTTTTGCACAAGTATCATATACTGCTGTTCTGAAATAATAGAGTATGGTTATTCATACATACGTCTTTATTTCTTTTTTTTTTTTTTTTTTTTTTTTTTGCCAGTCATGGGCCTTGAACTCTGGGCCTGGGCGCTGTCCCTCAGCTCTTCAGCTCAAGGCTAGCACTCTACCACTTGAGCCACAGCGCCACTTCTGGCTTTTTTCTGCTTATGTGGTGCTGAGGAATCGAACCCAAGGCCTCATGCATGCAAGGCAAGCACTCTACCACTGAGCCACCTTCCCAGCCCACGTCTTTATTTCTTTGGTAGTTTTTATTTTTAATTTTAGAGCAATTTTAGGTTCCCAGTAAAATCAAACTGGAGGTACCAAGAGTTTTTACACACTTCCGGCCTAGTAGTCTTGTTAAATCTCTCTCCAGAGGAAGCTGGGCATGTCTTCTTTAATGTGCTTTTGCCGCTTCGAATGCTGCAATAATTTTATGATTTTTGTGAATTTTATTTTCTTTTTTCAGCTCCTTGTTCCTTTCAGAGCATTGTCTCTCCATAAATAGCTCCTTAGAACTGCAGTGTTCCCTGTATGGAAATCTAACAGTGAAATCCCCTGCTATATAACCAATGTAAGTTAATTTAAAAAAGTGTGTGTGTGTGTGTGTGTGTGTGTGTGTGTGTGTGTGTGTGTGTGTGTGTGTGTGTGTGTTTGGGGGGAGGGAAAGGATAGTTCCCAATGTTTCCAATCTAGATTTTCTAAGACTTTTTTTTTTTTTTTTTTTGGTAAATCATCATCACTAAATCCCAGTATTTAAAACTCCTGCAATGAAGTCTTATCTGATTGGTTCCAGGAAACTGCCAGTTTAGTTTCTTCATCTGGGAAGAGAACAGACTTCCAGGGAGGCATTTGAAAATGTTGGGGAGGTTAGAAGGCCACTAGGGATCCTGCATATTTTAGATGAGTGTGTCAGTGGTCCCTTCCTTCCCTGCCCCAGCCCATCCAGGTGAGAAGAGACTGTCACTTGGTGTGAAGATGTGATCAGAAGACCTGGGCTCAGACCCTAGTTCCACTCTTCATTACTTTGGTGTTTTAGGCAAGTTACTTAATCTCTCCAAACCTTCATTTTCTTGCTATAAAATGGGGAGTATAAAGTTCTTGGGCCACAGTAATGAATACTGGTGTCCCTCCTTCCCCACATTCATGTGTTAAAGTTACAATCCCAGTGGGATGGTCTTTGGAGGTGGGGTCTGAGAGAAGAAAGTAGAGTAAGGTGTGGCTGAGCGGAAGGATATCCTAAATGCAAGATATATGAAATCTAAGTCTCAATTGTGTGTGTGTGTGTGTGTGTGTGTGTGTGTGTGTGTGAGAGAGAGAGAGAGAGAGAGACAGAGAGACAGAGAGAAAGAGAGAGAACACGCATGCATATGAGAGCATATCAAGTTAGGCCACATGAGTACATGGTCAGTCCGAGACCTCATTGAGAACCCAACCACACGAAACCTGATCTTGGACTTCTGAAAACCTCCAGAGCTGTGAGAAGGAAACAGACAGGGTTTTGTTTCAGCAGCCCAGGCTCCCTGAGAACGCAGGGCTAAAATGTCTGCTGTTACTGAGAACACCCTCCCTGCAAAGACCTCCAGCTGCCCCACAGACAGTTCTTCTAGTCTGTGTAGAAGCCACAGCTGCCTGTGAGGAGGGAAGCTGGGTGGCAGAGCTAGGGAGCATCAGCCCAGGTGTGTCCTGCTGGCTCGCTGTCACCTGGGAAGAAAGGCAAGTGTGTGACCACCACCCAGTGACAGGCTCCACAATAGGACTGGAGATGAACTCTGGCCAGAGCAATCCCAGAAACTTCCTGGAAAAGGCCAGATGAGAATTGACTATGTCAGTTTATGAATGATTTAACTCCAGTCCATGATGAAGAGCAAATGTACAAATAGCCCTTTGTAGTCATTGTTACCTCCTTTATCATTGACTTTCTATTTTTAAAGGATTCTAACATAGGTTATAATAATGTTTAATTGCTTCTTGAGTCAAATATTCTCTTTTGTAATCAATTCCAAAAAAAACCTAACTTCCATTTTCATTTAAATTGTGTTTATTTTCTAGATTTCTTTCAAATTAGCCTAAAACTCAATTTTCAGTACTACCCTTCAGTTAGTATGAAACTTTGTTGCAAGTTGATGATTGTTCCTTTATTATTTTTTCTTATATCATTACCTTCCTACTTCCTACTTGATAAACAAATTTCACTTCATTATAGACTATATTGTAAAACCATATGCATAAAACATAAATACATACAAAACTATATACATGTAAGTTTTCTGTCATTTCAGAATAGGATTCTGCAGGTTCTTTATGAGTGTCTGTTTTTTTTTTTTTTTTTTTTTTCCAGAGATTGTTGGAATAGAACTGCTGGGCAGAAGCTGACATTGTGTTCTCAGACGTCATTGCATTCTTTATAGCCTGGAAAAGTTCAGCCAGAAGCTTCCTTGCCTGCATCTGCCTCGAAGCAGAGATAACCTCTCACAAGATCAAGGACATGGCCTTCAGCCTCCCTTTCCATGTTTCCTATAAGCTCCGATTGCTGTTGCTTTTCACCTTGTGCCTGACAGTGGTAGGGTGGGCCACCAGTAACTACTTTGTGGGTACTGTTCCAGAGATCCCCAAAGCGAGGGATTTCATAACAAATTTCAATAAGGCCATTGCTTTGGGGAAGGAGGACGGTGGTACCAGCCAAGAATTCTTGAGAAAGGCCGAACTTGACAGCTGTCCTTCTGTGTCCCCAAAGCTCCGTGAGTGTTTGCTTTTTGCTTTTTTATAAGTACTATCAAACTTTTTATTGAATACACCTACAGAAAAGTACAGAAGTCAGTAGCCTCTAGCTGGGTTAAATATCAAAGTGAATATACCCATGTGACCATCCTGTACGTTAAGATCTGGAAAGTCACTGGAAAGCCAGAAGTTCCCATGCTGCTTTGGTAACTACCTTGGTTTAACATCCTAACACTATTTATTAGAAGTTTTTTGTTTCCTGTTTTGAAGCCTTCCAGATTGAAAGTATATGCTGTGTGTGTGTGTGTGTGTGTGTGTGTGTGTGTGTGTGTGTGTGTGTGTGTGTGTGTGTGTGTGTGTGTGTGTTGAGTTCCTGTGTGTGTGTGTGTGTGTGTGTGTGTGTGTGTGTGTGTGTGTGTGTGTTGAGTTCCTGTTGTTCATTATAAGTTTTGTGAGCTTTTTTATGTGGGTGTATGTGATTTAAGTTTGCTCATTCTCAGTGATGTGTCATATTCTGTTCTGTGTGCATACTCCATTTTATGACCCAGCCATTGACAGCTCAGCAGCTCACAATGGGGTCCATTGAACTGGGCTCCTGGCTGGTTCTGGGTTATCTCTATCACTCTCTTCCACTCATTCCCAGGCTAGCCTGGGCATGTTGTTCCCATGGAGCTGTAAGGGGAGAAATACAAGTTCATTCAAACCTTCATGTGTGTTGACCTGTAAGACTCCCCTTGGGCAAAAGTATGGAGTCTAGAGTCAGGGACTAACACTTCAGTGTTGTATTTGGTGTTATTTCTTAAATATCGTGTATATTTTGATTTCCCATTACTGCCTGTCTTTTGGCTTGGATGAACAAGCAACTGGTTTTAGTGAGCACATAACTTTGGACAGGGAGAAACCCCACTCACTTGGTGTCATTTCTAGCTCTTCTTTGCTTTTCCAGAGCATAGAAATGTTATAGTTCTCATTGCAACTCTAACAAATATGTCTCTCTTTCCACAATGTCTTTCCTCCATCCATGGCTGCCAGGAGGATTCCTGTTTAGTGGCAGAAATCCAGCTAGGATTTTTCTTCTTATAGGAAGGTTTCTGGGATTGCCCCAGCCTGAGCTCATCTCTAGTCCTATTGTGGAGCCTGTCACTGGGTGGTGGTCACACACTTGCCTTTCTTCCCAGGTGACAGGGGGCCAGCAGGACACACCTGGGCTGATGCTCCCTAGCTCTGCAGCCCAGCTCCCCTCCTCACAGGCAGCTGTGGCTTCTACTCAGACTAGAAGAACTGTCTGTGGGGCAGCTAAAGGTCCTTGCAGGGAGGGTGTTCTCAGTTACAGCAGACATTGCAGCCCTTCATTCTCAGGGTCCCTGGGCTGCTGAAACAAAACCCCGTTCTCAATGGGGGCTTCTGACCAGCCACATCCTTACATGACCTTCTTTGGTATGTGTATACACACACACATACTCTCTCTCTCTCTCTCTCTCTCTCTCTCTCTCTCTCTCTCTCTCTCTCTCTCTCTCTCTCTCTCTAGCTTAGATTTCCTGTCTCTTGCTCTTTTTATAAATTATTGATCCCATTAGGAGCTCCATTCTCACAGCCTCATTTTATTCTACTTTCCTCCCTGAAGCCCCACCTTCAAATGCCATTCTAGGGTGGCATGAACATTGGGGACAAACCTTTGGACTTTCTGATCACATCAGTCTTGTATGAAATTCAGTTTGGCATGGTTCATCCTCTAGTGAGTCATTGGAAAGTCAAAATTTCATTCTGGTTTTCTTTTCTTTTCTTTATTTTGACTTTGCTTTTGAACTCGGACTTCATATTTGCTTAGCAAGGACTCTGTGACTTAAGCCAAAACATTCCTTTCTCACTTTAAATCAATTTATTTTTTTAAAATCATCTTTAAATAGTTGTACAAAGGAGTTTCAATTTAGCATGTCAATTTATAGTACTATGCATCTTAGTGTCACCTTTTCCATCTTTACCTCATTTGTCCCAACTCCATTCATCTCCTCAAGTTTTTGAGTTCCATTTTCATATAAGACCAGTAAATATTATGACTATAGTTACCTACCTTTTCCCTCCACTTATCCAACATTCTTCTTTATTGTGTATTCTATTCAGAAATTGCATGTCATGGAAATGAGTTACTAAAATGCACACTGCACACTCCTCACCATGTTATTTAAGCAATAAACTCATTCCAAAAGCATGGATGGATGGCAACACAATTCTGAGCAAGTGCTAGACTGACAGCGTGATGTCCTAAGATAGGTCATTAAGGAACAGGAGGTGGGCTGTAGGGAGACAATGAGGGAGTAATTGGAAGTACATTCTAGAAGGTTAGAACACACCAAAGTTATGGCAATGAGAAGGCGAGCAAAGAGTCTAGTTGACATTGGACCTGTTGTTTGAGGCTCTTCCAGGTGTATGACAGAGACTTGGGGATGTTCGTGATGGGGTTTACTAACAAGCCACACAAGACACTGTCTCAGCCTCCAGCAGCTCAGTTGCCAAGCGGTGGCTCTTGCAGCATATCTCTCTTATAACTCCATTTTCTTGCTGTTAGTTTAGTAGGCATGACTAACCGCCATCTTTGTCTCTCACTCAGACCCTTCTGGAAGGCTCTTGTAGGCATGCTGCTCTCCTGGGTGGCTAAGTGGCTAAGTGACTATCTACTTTGAGCACTGCTGGGCAGAGACCCCAGTTCTAAGTTAGGCTGACAATTGAGTCTGATCTAAGCAGCAATGGCCAAAGAAATTGAAACCATTACAGAGGGGCTTATATGCTAGCAGGCCTGTTTGCTCAGAAGAGGAGAGTATAAGCAATAAGATGTTTCATAGCCTGGCCAGTCTATAAAGAGTTAAATCAATAAAAATAAAGGAATGGTGGAAGGGAGACCTTAGCATGGTCCCCTAGCAGAACTGTGCCTATCTGACCAGTCAGCCTGCCTTGTAAATTCAGGTTGCAGGGGAGGATCACTTGTCAGCCTGATACTAGATACCTTCCCCGGAGCTGGTTACCATGCACTGCCTTGGATTCCAGCCATGGGACTGCTTCCAGTCTCTCTGAGCCAATGCTCTGTCTGCCACATTGTCACGGGCTGTGCTGGGACATCATTTGTCATCACTGGTGACAAACTAGCTTCTACTTCCTTCCAGCTTTTTCTTCAGGGAGCTAGGAACAGGGAGCTAAGCAAACAGGAGGAAAAGCCTTGTCCAGGAGTGTATTTTCATGGAGTGCTCAGATGTTTCACTCTTCTTCTGGAATTTTGAGAAGGCAAAGAATTGAGAAGTTTCTCAGTTGAGGTTCTGGTCACCTTTGCTACTTACAAATGGCCCCTCAAGGCAGAGTTGCCCACCTGGCCAGTGCTCTTAAGTACCAACCACTTGATTGTTCCGCTGGTTACTTTGTGGCATGACTCTCTGGTGACAGGTCATGACTAACTGACACTTTCATATTAGTAGTTCAAGGTAACACATTAAAAAAAAGTAACCCTCACTGTGGCCAAAGGCTTTGCTTTGTTAGCCTCTCAGCACGTGGTGGCAGCTCCTGGTATGACTGGTGTCTGTGTTGATGGCAGGAGGTCAGAGCAAGCTCATCTTCAAACCAGACCTCACGCTGGAGGAGGTCCAGGCAAAAAATCCCCAGGTGCACAGAGGCCGCTACCATCCCGAGGAATGCAAGGCTTTGCAGAAGGTCGCCATTCTCATTCCGCACAGGAACAGGGAGAAACATCTGATGTACCTGTTGGAGCACCTCCACCCCTTCCTGCGGAGACAGCAGCTGGCCTATGGCATCTACATCATCCACCAGGTGAGGGCTGGCCTCACCTGGGCCCTAGGGGTCAGCCACGTGGCCCTCTGTCTGTCTTGGGGGTAAATGGAGCATGAGACTCTCATCGTAGGAGAGTTCTTGTACCCCATGTATACTTGAAAAGAGGAGAGGACATTCTTGCTCCAGAATGTGGAGTCCAGGGATCAAGTTTCTTGAAATGTTCCTGCTCTAAAGTAATAAAGTAGGTGGGGCACCAGTGGTTTTCACCTGTAATCCTAACCACCTAGGAGGCTGAGGTCTGAGGATCCTACTTTGAAGCCAGCCCAGGCAGGAAAGTGTGTGAGACTCTTATCTCCAATTAACCACCTCAAAGCTGAAATGGAGCTGTGGCTCAAGTTGTGGAGTGCTAACCTTGAGCACAAAAACTCAGGGACAGTGCCCCGGCCCTGAGTTCAAGCTCTAGTACCAGGGAGCCCTTCTATGTTAGTCAGTACTGACTTAAGACTCCCACAGGCTTTCGGTCCCCTACTCCCAACTCTGTATTTTTGCTGTGTGCTGTACCAGGTGATGTTGGTGTTCAGTTTGTCACTATTGAGGGTGGCTATGGAGTGGAGATGGGCATCAGAGAGTGGAGAGAGTGAGGCGAGTTCATATTTCTGCCTTTTCTCTGCCTCTATTTACTATTCCAGATGTGCTAGGTCTAAAGTTCCCTGGCTTGATTCACTGATCTGGCTTCCACAAGCATCAATTGGTCACTGTGTTTATAGGCTGCTTTTGAGAGTTTGGTTACAAGGTTAGTGGAGCGACTGATTAAAGATGCCAGTGTTTGGTATTAAAGTTCATTAAAAGAAAATAGGACATCCATTTAAGCTTCTACATCTGAGCTTTTCCAAATCATCCTGGCTATCTGCATAATATCCTCTCAAATCTTAGAGTGCAAGCAAAATTAAGAACTCCTTACTTCCCGTGGGATATAGCTGGTAATGTTTGTGGTAGGTCAAACTTTTGACAGCTCAGAAAATCAGCTCCGCAGTGTGTACTTTATTAACTTTTATTTTTTGCTGTTACTGGGGCTTGAATTCAGGGCCTCATTCTGCTTGGCTTTCTTTCTCAAAGCTGGTGCTCTTTTATTTGAGGCACACCACTTCTAGCTTTTTGGTGGTTAATTAGATACGAGTATTATGGATTTTCCTGTATGAGCTGGCTTCAAACAACAATGCTCCAGATCTCAGCCTCCTGAGTATCTAGGATTACAGATGTGAGCCAATGACACCTGGCTTTAGTGTATAAATGCTTTAAGATGGAGGTTCTTGAAAATCAGTATGCTTCTAGATTTGCTTATGAGGACTCAACAAACATTTTACATTTATTTTGCTTTATAATTTTTGTTTTTAATGTCATTGGTCATAGCTGTGATTAATTTGATTCTAAAATTCTTACCCAGGATAGCAATATAACTCTGCTTTGTTTTGCTCTTCAGGAAAGCATCATGGTAACTTCTGAGAACTGCTTGCACTTTTGTTAGGATGAGCTGTTGATCAAATTGGAATGTATTTCTGTGAATTCTGGTCCAACTTACCTCAAACAAGTAAAAAACTGTCACACGTTTTCCTCTCCCCAGCATTGGTCCTGATCTAGGGACATGTTCTTTTCTGACCCAGTGATAAATCTCCCTCTTTTTTTCAAGGTTGTTGTGAAGGTCACCCTTCCCCATCAGTGTGAAACAGGATTTTTTTTTACGGTGATTTTAGAGAAACTTTTAAATACCTTAGAAATATTATCAATAACTTTCATTGATAAGCTATCGTTTCTTAATCCTTTCTGGCAAGCTAATGCTCTTGGAAGCTAAATGTCACTTTTTTTTTTTTTTTTTTTTGGGTCCGGTCGTGGGGCCTGAACTCTGGGCCTGGACACTGTCCCTCAGCTCTTCAGCTCAAGGCGAGCACTCTACCACTTGAGCCACAGCGCCACTTCCGGCTTTTTTCTTTTTGCTTATGTGGTGCTGAGGAATCGAACCCAGGGCCTCAGGCATGCAAGGCAAGCACTCTACCACTGAGCTACCTTCCCAGCCCTGTTGATTGTTTTTTTAACTGTAATTTTTTGTCTTTTCTTTTTTTGGTCCTGGGGATTGAACCCAGGATGTTACACTTGCTAGGCAAGTGCTTTGCCACTGAGCTATACCCCAGCCCTAGGAATATATTTTTAAAATTTGATTTTATTGTTATGATAGAGGTGATATGAGTCAGGTAAAGAGTACATTTCCTTCATATAGTGTCTTCTGTTCCCTCACTGTCTCCCAGTCCCACCCTCTTGTCTCCACCCATGAATTGTATAGTTCATGTTCATCAATGTCCAGTGTGCTCCAATGCTCCACTTTTTCATTTTCCCCTTGATTTCTGTGCCCTCCCTATCACACTCCTGAATACATGAGAATACTCCACATATAAGGCAAAGAAGACAGAATCATCAAAAACTAAAAACTAAACAAATTTTTTTTGTTTCCATATCTTAGAGTTCATTTCAGTATGTGTATTATTATATATAAATATGAGGCATTGCACCTTTGTGTTTCTCTCCTAAGAGTATCCTCCTTTGCTCTCATTGTAGGTATCTAGAAGCCTGTATAATTTGTCATATCCCAGTGTATTTTAGATCTAACTTCTGCATATCAGAGAGAACATGTACTGTTTGTCTCTGAGTGTGGCTTACCTCACTTAACTGACTTGTTCTAATTCTATCCACTGCCCTACAAATGACGTTATTTTATTCTTTCTAATAGCTGTATAAAATTCCATTTTGTATAGGTACCACAGTTTTTGGATGCACTCATCTATTATGGGGCATCCAGGCTGTTTCCATATCTTGGCTATTGTGAACAGTGTGGCAATAAACATGGATGTACAGTGCAGGTGTCCTTATCATAGCCTGGCTCATGATGTTCAGGGTAGATTCCCAAGACTGATATAGCTGATTCGTAGGGAAGCTCTGTGTTTAGTTTTTTGTCTAGTCTTGTGTATTTGCAAGAATGAAACCAATTCCATGCTGAATGCTGGTGGCTTACACCAGTGATCCTAGCTAACAAAGAGATTAACATCAGAGGCTCATAGTTCAAAGCCAGCCTAGGCAAGAAAGTCCATGAAACTTATCTCTGACTAACCACCAAAAAGCTGAAAGTGGAGCTGTAGCTCAAGTGGTAGAGCACCAGCCTTGAACAAAAAGCTCAGGGACAGTGCCCAGCCTCTGAGTTCAGGCCTCAGCACTGATGTACACACATGTGTACACAGACACACAGACACACACACTCAACCAACAGAACAAGAAAACACCACCAACTCCTTAATTGGAGCCAAAGAGAGGAAGAAATTGGAAGACTTAGCTTAGGAGTCTTTCACATGTTAATTTTCATTTTCTGTAGGCTGGAACGAAAAAGTTTAATCGAGCCAAACTCCTGAATGTGGGCTATTTGGAGGCTCTCAAGGAAGAGAACTGGGACTGCTTTATATTCCATGATGTGGACCTGGTGCCCGAAAATGACTTGAACCTTTACACGTGCGAGGATCAGCCCAAGCACCTGGTGGTTGGCAGGAACAGCACTGGGTACAGGTAAGGTGGCTCTGCCCATGGCATGAACGCTGGGTGCCAAATAGCATCCTGCCTGTCTTAGGAAAGCAAGAAATAGGAACACATGGCCCATTGTTTCTTGAAATGAAAACCCACAAGTTAGAGAAAAATCCAATAAGAAACCTGACAGAGGATCACAAAGACGAAAGGAGAACAGAAGAGAAGATGCCCCAAGCATTGCACCCTGCAATACCAGTGAGAGAACTTCTGCAAGTTTCCCTGAGGAGAGTTCTAGTATTTTCCTGTCCATCCCTGGCTTTTTCTCTATTTGCCAGTAGATCGGCATTTTGACCTGACATTTCTTTCCAGACTGCAGCCTCTTTCCAGGGTTCTGGGTACAAATGGGGAGGAGCATATTGCTCAGGAGCCTGGACCTCAGGAAAAAGTTATTTTCTTTCAAAGACACTTGAGATAGGACACCGTCATTCATGCCCATACTCCTAGCTAACTCAGGTGGCTGAGGTCTGAGGATTTGGATTTGAAGGAAGCCTGGGCAAGAAAGTCCAGGCAGGAAAATACGTGAAACTCTTATTTCCAGTTACCCAGCAAAAAGCCAGAAGTGGAGCTGTGGCTCAAGTGGAAGAGTGCTAGCCTTGATTCCTCCCTGTCCCTAGGAGATGCAAAACTGTCTCAACACAACAGAGGGAAAATAATAGCTAAGAAAATTCCTCGACAAATAAATATGCCAGGGAGAGGTATGCCTCCCTTCTACTTTCTTTGCTACCCTGGACAAAAATGTCTCTGGCAGGCAAGTTTCTTTGCAGGCAGTTAAGTGTCTTCTCTCTGCTGGTACCTTTGTGTTATTGCACCTTGAGGCTTAGCTCAGCTGTCCCGACAGTCCCATGTACTTGCCATGTACTCACAGAGAGGAAGCTAAGGAAACTTGTCCCAAGTGTCCTAGACTGACCAGAGCAGAAATGCATCTTGGTCATCATTGTGGGTCCATGGTACAGCTATAAGATCAGCCGGGGCTAATCCTGCTGCCAATGATTCCTTTGGTACCGTGCTTGTTTTCCACAAGGACTCTACTGCTTGAATTTTATGACTACATTTTCCTCAGCTTGGATCCCCTCAAGAATACATCATCCAGTTCCAGAGCCAGTTAAAATAGATTCTTTTCCAGGTCAACAAACTCAGAGACCTACCTACCTAGTAGCCACCTAGCAGGACACTTCTCTTTCTTTTCGCCCATTGCACTGTCTTCAGATAGTTTCTCTGTTGCTGAGTCTTTATGGACCATGCACTGCCAGCTGATTTCCTAAAGCATTTCTGTGGTTCCTTTTCATTGGGGAACTCGAACCTAGAGTGTCCTATATCTCCTGGCTAGATTTCCCTGCAGTATCTTAGAGTCAGCTTGTCCAGTACCTAATTGTCTTCCTCTCAAGACTAAATTATCATTCACTACTATTGTGTTTCCATGAAAGGTACTCTCCTCTACCTAGTGGTCCAAGCCAGAAATTTCAGGAGTGGTATATTGGAGTCTCTAGAAAACAGACTGAGAGGAGGGAGGTTTTCAGAGTGTGGGTGAACAGAACAGGATTTTGTTCTCTACCTCTCCCCACAAAAAGAGAAGTTAAAAAAAAAAGTCATCATGATGCTTTTTCATGCTGAACCTCATGATATAACTTCAGAATCTTACCCCAGTGCCCTCCCTAGCTATTACCATTCAGCTGGATTGGTACGGAGATGAAATTTTTCCTGCAGATCTAATGATGTAGGTTATCAGTCACGAGACACCTGCTCACCAGCATGCCTAGTCACAAGTAGTGGCATCTTGTGTCAAGGGTAGAGGTGAGCACTCGTCTAGACGGAAGGAAGAAGGCAAGACAGGGAAGTCCAGGAGCGCTGGGAGGTGGATGGCAAACTGGGGTAGAGCTATGGAAGGAAAGACACGATCTGTTGAGCATGTCCTGAAACCAGAGACCGGTGGCGTCTGTGGAGAATGGAAGGGCCTTGTCCTAATGGTTTTGCTTTCCCGCTCTCTTCCCTTTTGCTCTAGGTTACGTTACAGTGGGTATTTCGGGGGTGTTACCGCCCTCAGCAGAGAGCAGTTCTTCAAGGTGAATGGATTCTCTAACAACTACTGGGGATGGGGAGGTGAAGATGACGACCTCAGACTCAGGTGAACACGCCACGGGGCTCTGCCATCACTGGTGGTGGCTCGGGAAACCTGTGTTTCTGTGCAGTTTCTGTCGGTGTCAGCCCAGATGCTTGTGATCTTGACTTCGGGTAGAACTAATGAGGCTAGAGTTAACCACACACCCATCTACTGTAAGCCCTTTGTAATGGCTCTTGACTAATGCTATATGCATTCACCAGTATCATCTGAACATACCGGTGGGCTGAGATTTCTTTGCTGATATCTTGCATTACCCATCTCTTACCTTATAGTAACAGTTTGCAAAGCCTGTTCCATGTGAATTATGCTGGAGGAATCTTTGAAGTAAGTTCCGTGTTACCATGTTCATTTTAAGACAACAGGCAGACCTGAAATAGGAGTTGCAGATTTACTGGGATTGTAGAGAAATTACAGTTGAGATTTAAGGGCTTGAACACTTGTGATCTTCGTTTCTTTTTCATTGTTACAAGGTGCCAATAAATAGAGATCCCAATAGGCTTTATCTTTCCGTTTTCCAGGATATATTAAAATGCTTTATACATTTTTTAAAAAAGTAACTTAATTGGAAGTATCTCCTTTATGTCTCATTAGTAAATGTTCAATGGAATTATTATTATTTTATTTATTTATGTTTTTGTCGGTCATAGTGCTTGAATTCTGGGCTTGGGCACTATCCCTCAGCTCTTCAGCTCAAGGCAAGCACTCTATCACTTGAGCCACAGCGCTACTTCCAATTTTCTAGTGGTTTATTGGAGATAAGAGTCTCAGAGACTTTTCTGCCTGGGCTGGCTTTGAACCATGATCCTCAGATCTCCTGAGTAGCTAGGATTACAGATGTGAGCCACCAGTGCCCAGCTTTTTTTTTTTTTTTTTTTGGTCAGTTGAGGGGCTTGAACTCTGTGCCTGGTTGCTGTCCCTGAGCTCTTCCATTCAAGGCTAGAGCTCTACCACTTGAGCCATAGAGCCACTTCTGGTTTTCTGGAGATAAAGAGTCTCATAGACTTTCCTGCCCAGGCTAGCTTTGAGCTGTGATCCTTAGATCTCAGCCTTCTGAGTAGCTCAGATTATAGGCATGAGCCACTGGCACCCGGCCTCAATGTGATTCTTTATATGCTCACTGCTTAAAGTCCTACCATTATGTGAAAATCTGAAATTTTATGTTTTCTTCTTTCTTTATAAAATACCACCACATAAAGTTGTATGTGTAAAGTTTTCTTTTGCTAGTGATTCTTTTTAATGCGCAGTAGGAGAAGATAAGTGGGATAGATTTTTTTTTTTGTTGTTGGTTGTGGGGCTTGAACTCTGGGCCTGGACACTGTCCCTCAGCTCTTCAGCTCAAGGCTAGTGCTCTACCACTTGAGCCACAGCACCACTTCCAGCTTTTTCTGTTTATGTGATGCTGAGGAATTGAACCCAGGGCCTCATGCATGTGAGACAAGCGCTCTACCACTGAGCCAACTTCCTGGCCCAAGTGGGATAGATTTTTTAAAAAAAATCTTCTCTGTTATTTTTCTAGGGTTGAACTCCAGAAAATGAAAATATCTCGGCCCAAGCCAGAAGTGGGTAAATATACAATGATCTTCCATACCAGAGACCAAGGCAATGAGGTGAATGTGGAGAGGTAGGTCCTGGGTCTCAGAGTCCCTGGGCTGGACTCCAGCTAACCTGGTCTCTCCTGATGTAAGGGCACTGCTGCATTCCAGCAGATCAGCCAATTCATCTTACTAACAGCTTTTATTAACAGTGATGAAGAGGAAAAAAGGGGGAAAATTCAGACAAGAATCCATGGTTTAACCTACAAAACTAAAAGTGAGGAAAGGGGAGGGATGAATGAGAATGTTGAAAGGGGTGACATAGATCAAGATACATTATATTCATAAACTGCTTTGTTAAATGGTGACTCCTTTGTACAACCACTTAAAGATAATGATTTCAAAAACATTTTTAAAAAAAGAAGTGAGAAGAATGGTTCCTGAAACCCTCCCTTCAACTGTTACAAACTCTGGGCCTTACTTCTGTCTTCCACTTTTTTTCCCTCTTCTCTCTCTGGATTATTTAGAAGCAAATCACAGATGTCAGAGCATTTCATGTATAAATATTTCAGTATACATCCTTAAAATCTAAGAAACTTCCTAAGAAAAAGTTTCAATACCATTGTCATGTATAAAATAAAATTGACAAAACTTCCTATTATCAGTCACGTTCCCTAGCTCATGCCTATAATCTACCTATTTAGGAGCCTGAGCTGAGAATTAGGCTGATCCTCCTACCACGAGAGCTAGAGCTCCACTTCCAACATCATTGCTTTTGAGCTCTGTCTAAATTGTCTTCATAGCTGAGCTCCTAGAGACAAAGACAATTCAGTTCACTGCCTAGTTCCTCAGCTCTGACCACAGTAATGACTTCCTTCTCAATCCCGTTCCTGTGCATGTCTGTGAAGCTTGCCCAGAAGGCTCTTTGCTTGAAGGACCCTTTTCTTCACCACTTTCACATAGGGAATTAAACTTCGTTAGCTTTAGTAGGATTTACCTTTTCTATCCCTTTCCCAGACTCCCAGGTGGAGTCATATGGCCTTTGTTCATTTTCTCTACATACAGATGCACATTTAAACAAAAAAATTTATTTTTGTGCCAGTCCTGGTGCTTGGACTCAGGGGCCTGGGTGTGCTCTTTCTGAACTTTTTGTGCTCAAGGCTAGCACTCTACCACTTAAGCCACAGCTCTACTTCTGGCTCTTTGATGGTTAATTAGAGATAAGAGTAGACTTTTCTGCCAGGCAGGACTGGCTTGAACCTCAATCCTCAGATCTCAGCTTTTCTTTTCTTTGTTTGTTTGTTTGTTTCTTTCTTTTTTTTTTTTTTTTGTCAGTCATGGGCACTGTCCCTCAGCCCTTTAGCTCAAGGCTAGTGCTCTACTACTTGAGCCACAGTGCTGCTCTGGTTTTCTGGTGGTTTATTGGAGATAAGAGTCTCATGGACTTTCCTGCCCGGGCTGGCTTTGAGCCACGATCCTCAGATCTCAGCATTTTCTTTTTTTTGCTGGTTCTGGAGCTTGAACTCAGGGCCTGGGCATTGTTTTTGAGCCTTTCTGTGCTCAAGGCTAGCAGTCTACCACTTGAGATACAGTACCACTTCCAGTTTTTTCTGCTTATGTGGTACTGAGGAATCGAACCCAGGGCTTTATGGATTGCTAAGCAAGCACTCTACCACTAAACCACATTCCCAGCCCCTCTCAGCTTTTTTATTAGCTAGGATTATAGGCATGAGCCACTGGTACCTGGCTTTCATTTTTGATATTCTTACGAAAACTCTGTACCCTGCCTTCTTACAGACAGAATATTTCCCCAACATTGGAGATCACCTGAAGCCAAACTTCACCCCCAAAGACCTGTGAGCACTGGGTGCCACACATCCCCTTGTGTCAATGGTATATCCATATACTCTGTACATACCGAGGTTTCCGGAAGGCAGGGTCTTATCGCTGTTAGCCACAGGGCCTTCACAGGCGGGTGGGGTGGGGACTGACACAGAGGCGCTTAGTCTTCACAGGTGTCTGTTCTCTTCAATGCGGAAAGAACAACTGTTTTTCCAATAGGATGCCCACTAGGTGGAGTGAGGTATAAAAAATATTTTGCCACACTTAGGGACAAGGCAAAAAGAGAAAAACAACCAATGGAGACACCTGTCCAAACCTTGTTTTGTTATTCACATTTGCTCTTTCTACCTTCAGGATGAAGCTCTTACATCAGGTGTCACGAGTCTGGAGAAGAGATGGCTTGACCAGTTGTTCTTACAAATTACTGTCTGTGGAGCACAACCCTCTCTATATTAACATTACTGTGGATTTCTGGGTCGGTGCCTGACCCCTCGATCTTTTCTGATGTCTGGAAGAACTGGTTATTTGGTTGCAATCGTTTTGGTCTGGAGGATTTCCTGAGTGGCACACATTCAGAACTTGTTGCAGCTCACTTATGGACCTGAATTTTTTTTCCTTTATGTGTTTTCTCAGGAGAACTCCTGGCACTATGGAATGTAGAACCATTGCAACAAGACAGCTTTTTTTAAAAAATGTTTTAGTTGTGATCAAGGGTTAACTATTATAGTACTGGTACTTGAAGGACTAACTACTTTGTGCCTGAAAGAGATGGCTCAAAGGCTAGAATGAAGGTGATGTGAGAACTCTGGTTGAAATAGACTTTTGGGATAAAAGGCCAAAGGAAATAAGATGGCTGGATGTCTCAGAAAACCAGAATTGTTCTCATCTAATATCATAAGGTACGAAGATGTGTATATGTTACTTATTTTATTCTGTGTGGTTATCCATGAAGCGGTGGGTTTTGGGTAAGAAGGAGGCCACAGAAGAGGAGTAGAATGAAATGTAGAGGACATGGGAATGGAGAGGTGGCTGAGGGACTATGGCTACCGGTCCCTCACAGTGGACACCACCTGCCCAGATTTGCCTGCCAGTCATATCCCAGCACAGGACACCTTATCTACTAGTTTTTAAGACATTTTTATAAAATGACATTTGTACATGTTGTATTTGAATTGCCGTTTTACAAATTATATACCAACTAAAAACATATCTACAGAGTACCTTCCTAGTAAAATGTGAAAATGATTTGGGAGCTCAGTCTTGGTTTTTATGTTTTTTTAAAAAATGTATTGTCAGAGTGATGTACACAGTGGTTACAGTTACATAAGTATGGTAGTGATTACATTTCTTGTCTAACTTGTGACCCCCTCCATCATTGTTCTTCCTTTTTCCCTCCCCTCAGCCATCCCCCAACTTGAACAGATCATTTCCAGCATATTGTCTTGTGAGTATTGTCCTTTGTCTCACCATTTTGTTGTTCCCCATTCCCTTCCCTAGTTCAAATAAACATATATACAATACCCAGGGTACCAGAATGGAATACAATGAAAACAGGGGATAAACCATTGGGGGAAAAACACAAAAGAAAAAAAGAAATCATGTAGTACATTGAGAACAACAACAAAGAAAAACCTCTCGTGTCCATGTCTAGGAGTTCATTTTGCTTAGCATCATCTTATATGGTCATATGTACATAGCTATTGAGTTATTCTGCTCCTCTGCTAAGATTATCCTAGTCGTGTACTAATTATTACAAATAAGGGAGACCACAGGACCTATGTTTCTTTGGGTCTGGCTTACTTCACTTTTGTCTAAGTCCTTCCATTTCCTTACAAGTGAGGTGGTGTCATTCTTTCTGATGGAAGCATAGAATTCCACTATATGTATGTGTATCACATTTCCTTGATCCATTCATCTACTGAGGGGCATCTGTGTTGGTTCCATATTTTAGCTATGGTAAATAATGCTGCGATAAAAATAGTTGTGCTGGTAGCTTTAGTGTGGCCTTGTTTGTGGTCATTTGGGTAAATGCCCAGAAGTGGGATTGAAGCCAAAAAACTGGATTCAAGATATGTAATTCAAAACAAAGGACAAATGAAACAAACCCTCCATGGTGTCTCTCATCCTTCTCTTCCCCTCCTCCATTCCTGTCTTTAACCACCTTGTATATCAGCTCAAGGAGGAGCCTCTATTTCATTGATTGGCCTCACCAGTTTCTTGTCTTTTTTGTAGTACTGGGGATTGAACTTTGGGCCTGGTGCTTGTTACTTGAGCCATACCCTCAGTCTTTTTGCTTTTTGTTTATTTTTCAGATAGGATCTTCTAACTTTCCTTGATCTGTGATTTTCCTGCCTCTGCCTCCCAAGTAGCTGGGATTATAGGTGTGAGTCCAGGTTCTGTTTCCTTTCCTGCTCTCATGTCTCTTCCTTCACTATAGTCAACAAAATAGTGGAAACAACATGGCTGCCCTTGGAGCTGCAATTGGTTTGCTATGGGGTAGTCATATGTGCCTTTTGAAGGCCCCAGAGTTTTGGAATGTTGGCCTGTGGCATGTGACTTGGAAAGCTGTAGTAATCTGGGAAAGAAGCTACCAGTGCTGCAGAATTACTTGGGGAAGGGAATGGATTCAAAGGATGGTAACAGTAGCCATTCTCTTATTGATTTGGAGCAGCAATAACAATATTTTGTTTGCTTTTGTGAATGAATGGACACAAATAATGTAGATATATTTCTTTTTCTTTTTTCTTTCTTTCTTTTTTTTTTTTTGGGTCCGGTTGAGGGGCCTGAACTCTGGGCCTGGGTGCTGTCCCTCAGCTCTTCAACTCAAGGCTAGCACTCTACCACTTGAGCCACAGCACCACTTCCGGCTTTTTTCTGTTTGCTTATGTGGTGCTGAGGAATCGAACCCAGGGCCTCAGGCATGCAAGGCAAGCTCTCTACCACTGAGGCACCTTCCCAGCCCACGTAGACATATTTCTAAGGGCTACCAATCCATCATTGTCCACTGGCACTGCCACCATTAACCTTTAATATGAAACTGTTATCATTTGTTTTCTTGATAATGGCCATTATAACCGGGTTGAGGTAGAATCTCACTGTAGTTTTGATTTGGATTTCTTTTATGGCTAAAGATGTTGAACATTTCTTCTTGTGTCTATTGGCTATTCTTATTTACTCTTCCAAAGACTCTTTTTAATTCTTTAGCCCACTTATTAATGGGGTGGCTGGTTCTTTGAAGATTTGTTTTTTGGGGAGTTAATTTTTCGTCTTCTAGGTATGTTTTTGATATGAAGCCCTTGTCTGTTGTATAGCAAGTAAAGATCTCCCAAACTGTGGGCTTTCTATTTATATTGCTAGGTATGTCCTCTGTCATGCAGAAGCTCTGCAGTTTAATGCAATCCCACTTATCCAGCCTTTCTTTGATTTGTTGTGTTTGTGGATCTTTATTTAGGAAGTTGAATAAGTCCCTTTAACAACTGGTTAGGAAATTCTTGAGGTAGAAGATAATTTCATAGGCTTTAAAAAAAACTTTAAAATTATCTTTAAGTAGTTGTACAAAGAAGTTGTCATTTAACAAAGCATTTATAAATACAATATATCTTGATCAGTGTCACCATCCCTTCCCTACTTCTTCTTAATTTTGTAGGATATATGTTCAATTCTTGTTTGCATTTCCCCCCTCTTATGCTTTTCATCTGTCTATCCTTTCCCCCTTAACTATACCCTACCCCTTTTGAGTACCTACTTCCCAGAGTTTTATTTTGCTGAACTTTGATTTTGGCTTCTAAGGAATTACACTATTGAGAGCTACCATATTTCAGTTAATACATTTGTATGCATTTGCATACAACCCAACATATTTACTTATGAGTTTGTAAGCTAAATCTAGCTTTCACATATAAGGGAAAATGTGGATCCTTTGTTTCTCTGGACCTGACTTACTTCACTTAACATGTAGAGTTTATGGCTCAATTCTTGCCCAGTGTATTTTGTCATACTCAGTTGTGATAAAGAGACCAAATATTTTGATTATTGTCAAGACAGTTATACCTGCTGTCATTACTCAGGATTAGATAGGTATAGACTGTGAACACAACTTTCTAGAGTGGCTACATTGTAGTTTTTTGTTTTTTACTGCATACTGGATTAGTATGTATGTTTATGGTATTTACAGATTGTGATGTTTTTATGCACACTTTATTGATGTGACAGGCTTCTGAGATAAGAGGGGGCAAATGAGGAAGTGGAAGTCTTGAACAGGTAGGTCATTGCTAGAAATACCTTGTAGGAAATGGCAGAGCCAAAGGCAAATTGGAATCTTCTGATTTCAAGCGTGACACCATATTTGCTTTCATTGGGACTGCATCATTCTTTGCAGTAGTTTTCCTGAATGTAAGTTCCTGCAGAGATTTGATTTCTTCTGGATCTTAAGATAAACACTTAAAACTTTCATCTGGTTTCTTTTAACTTCCACTCTAGTTTTCTACTCTTGGCTCTCTTACCCATGCCCCAATTGAATGGGTTTCCTGGGAACCTCAAAATACTCTGTGAGTGCAGTCGAGAGATGAAAGGCATTTTCTGATAGCCTTGAAGCAACCACTTTATCAAGTCTCATGTATCAAACAGTACCTGAAGGGAGGCACTGGCATATCCTACATGATGGAGAATATTTGGGGACTTGTGTAAGTTCACCAAGAAATGTGAAACTGTTTACTTTCATTGGTTTGAAACATGGGGATAGCCATGTAATACCTGCCAAGAGGTCCCCATAGGTCTCTAGTAAACACACAAAGGAGTGGCTCAGGGGCCCAGCCCAGCCTGCTACAGGTACAGGCTCCATTGCTACATTGACAATTATTCAAATAAATGTTGAACTTCAGTGCAGTTATGATGTGTCTGTGTGTATGTGTCCGTGTGTGTGCACATGTGTAAGTGACTTAGAGGAAAAGATATTTTGGAACTTGGCAGATATGTTGAAGAGTAGAACATGATCAATGCTTGCTCTGTATTAGTGTCTGTTTAAAAAATTTAGTAATATTTCAGTACTAGGAATTGAACCCAGAGCCTTGCATATTCTTGGCAAGCATTGTACATTGAGTTACGCCCCAGACCCCTTCCTGAGTTATTTAAATGTTAACTTTCTAATAGCTATGCAAGTATGTGTCTGTATAGATGTGTGTGTACAAATCTATGTTAACTTCCCAAAGTTGGTAAGGGGAGGTTAGGGTTTGTGTTCAGGTCCATCGGAACACTGATGTTGTATTTTCCCCTAGAACATCACTGTGGAAGGTGACATTCTCATTGCTCAGAGGTCTCATTTTGTTGCTAGGATTCTAGAAGCGATACAGAGGACTTGAGATTGAAAGGCCTTATCTGAGAAGGCCTAGTGCATTCTTCCACTGTTGAGTAGGAGTTTGACTGAAAAGCTATTACTCATGGTAACTTCTTGATGGCTAGTAAATTTGGACCCATAGATTTGGTCATTCGGCTTATTGAAGAAGTGGAAGCAACATAGCATTCATTGGTGTGGTCCCAAGTCAGCCTCATCTTAGACACCCTGGCTTGTGAAGTGGCCCCTCTCACTTCTGTGTTGAGGTGGCTTCCCTGGGAACCTCACATCTGATCCTGTTCATTCCAGCTGATGGAGGAAAAAATGTCTAGGCTGACATACATGAGCAGCATGCTTTCACATGTTAGACATAAACAATCTGACAGGAGCCTGAGCAGCTATCTAGTGAAGGAAATGGCCAAACGAGAGGGTGAGGTAACTTGTCTGGTGTGGTGATCAAGTAAGGAGTTGCAAAATCATTTCCCCCCTCATCTGAGCACCAGATTGCCTTGTCTGGATGTCTCAGGCCCAGCCACCTGCCAGCTCCCCAGATCTATGTGCCTTCTTGGTCTGGAAAGGCTGGTTCTGGGTCCTCCTAATCTGTGGCTCGGAGGCTTGGGGTTTTTTAGTGACCCCCATTTCCAGTCCCAGGAGTGAGCAGGAGGAGAGGAAGGCATGCCTTTATGGAAGAAGACCTAGATGGAAGTCAGAACTAGCAGAACAGAAACTGCCCCGAGGTCAACCTGAAGACCACACAGTGGTCAACTGGGGAATTCCAATAGCTGGACCTTGCAGGGGGGCCCTCAAGCCTCTAGCCATCTTGGCTGAAAAGCACCTTGGCCATGGTGGGTGCTTGGGTTCAAAGCCTGGCCTGGTGTGGGTTGGGTTGGTATCGTCCATGACCATCCATGAAGGATGATGTTAAGACTCTAGGCAGGAAACTAACTGGAATGGAGCAGGGAACAGGGGCTTACTGAAGGCCTTGTTTTCCCCTTGGTTCTCTCTTGGTAGGAAAGTCTGGTGATAAAGAGTTAAGGAGCAGCAGGTGGGCCATCTTACTCTCTAGTAGTTCTTTGTCACTCCTCCTGCAGTGTCTGCCACCAACTAGACAGCCAGTCCATAATCAAGGGGAAAATAGCAGAAATAAACAATGTGAACTAGTTGTCACTCACCCCTAAGCATGACTTAGTTTTCCAAGAGGCTTTCTCTTGACTTGGCTAAGATCCAATCACAAGGAGAAGTGGATTTTGTAGGTAGAGAGCACTTTGAAACATGAAGTGCTGGGAGGGGAAACAGTAGCTGGGCTGGGACAGTGGAGGGCCCCGGGGGACTGAAAACCTACTTAAAAAAAGCAATCAGGTGAAAAAGAGTGTGGCCGGGGTGCGAAAAGCTTAGCCCAGTATATTCTTCCTCTCCTCTCTTCTCCCTTTCCCTTTCTTCCTCTCCCCTCCCCTTTCCTACAAAAACCACAGAGGACTTCCTCAGCCAAGTACAGGTGCCATTTATCCCATACCACCTTCCTGGAGAGGCAAGGCCGCTGGGACAGGGCAGCCCCTAGTGATCAGGTGTCAAATGCCTGCCACAGATTGGCCACCGTACCTTCCCCTCCTCCTGCTGCCTTCCCCTGCCTCAGCCCTCAGATGAACTCACAGAAACCTGGCAGGGCACATATGCATATATGAGGCGCTTCCTGTGTCTGAGTTGGCTGTCCATAGGTGATGAGTATGTTTCCTTCCTCAGGGACACAGTGAGCTATTGGCATTAGAGGTGTGCCCATGGCCTCCAACCACTGAAGGGAAAGGATCTGACAGACATCCTCGGCATTGGTACTTCAAGTCTATGCCCGGAGACCCAGATGCTTCCCAGCACAGTGTGGTAGGGTAGATGTCCTGTGTGAATCTCCATCCTCTCCCCTTTAATCCCCACCAATGAGGCCCTTCTGTTGGAAACCCTATTTTGTTAGGCTCAGAAGGAGCCTTTTTGACACTGGTAGAAGTAAAAGGAAGTGGACATGTGGTAAAGCCCACTTGATTTATAAGCCTTAAGCAAACAAAGCGGTGAGATAGAGACCTTCCTTCTGGACCATAAATGGGAACCATTCAGAGGAGTATTTTGACAGCAAACAAAGCTCCCCACAGATCACTCAGTCGAGTAGCTGGCCTGCGTCTCATCTGTTTTAAGTTGAGACCATTCAGGGTCAGGGCTGAGTCAATAAGTAACAGACCTCTCCTCTGTCCCCCAAAGCCTACATACTTTTTAATTAGTGGAGAATGGAGGTAACAACACAGATCACTCTGCAAAGCAAGGGAAGTAATTTGAACCAGTGTCAACTAGAGATCAGGGATTGTTCTGGAGAAGAAGAAAGTCTAAAGGTGGCATCTGAGAACCCCCAGAGTCTCAGTAGACAAGGGCCACTGTAGAGCAAAGGCAGAAGATACATTTTGGAAATCTTTTCCTTCTCCAACCCCCCCCCCCCCTTTCCGGGCCCCTCAGACAGGACTGAGATAAACAGAAATCAGGGAAGGAAACATTGAGAAGTACAGGCTGTTTGCTATTCATCTTGGCGATGCAAGTGCAAACTGGATTTGGTTGAATGTCATTACACTCCCAAATTAAAAATACACAGGGTTGACAGAAGTAGTCTCTTCTTTCTAACTCTTCTCTGTATTATAGTCCAAGAAATCATAGCAGAATCTTAGACCGGGATGAAAGATATGGAGAATACAAACCCCCAAGTGTGTAGAGAACTCTACATCACCTGACTTGGCAGTGTAAGACCTGCACCTGTTACTGCTGAGCTCAGATGGGGGATAGGAGGAGGGAGCGGGTCCCAGCACCAGTCCAGAGTCACTAGAAGGAGGTATGGTGGTGAGGCTTCATGCTTAATATTCAATTCGGCTCCAAAAGAACATGGTACCCAGGAGAACCCAAAACTGGAATAAAAAAAGGGGGGGGAAGTGTTTTAGAGAAACATCTCATACTGGAAGAACAAAATGAAGTTAGGTTTATTCATGCTTAGTGACCCTCTGATTTTTTTTTTTGGCAATGATTTTTTAAGTGATTTAAATGGTTAACATTAATAGTGTAAGGGGGTTTCGTTGTAGTAATTCTGTCAATGTGTGCAGTGTATTTGAATATGTTCACTCCCCCATTGTATCTCCTTAAACTTGATTGTAGCGTTACATTTACAAATTATTTTAATTAACTTACTCCCCACCCCCAATGCCAGTGTTTGGACTCAGGGCCTAGAGCTCTTTTGCTTGATGTTCTGCCATTTGAGCTATACTTCCAGTAGTGCCTTTTGCTGTTGTTATGGAGATGGAGTCTTGTGGGCTTCCCTGGGGCTAACCTTGAACTGTGATTCTCAGATCTCAACAACCTGAATAGTGAAGATTTCAGGCATGAAACGTTTAGAAGTCCTAGTAATGCGGTATGAATAGAAGCTTGCTTGTTACCACTTTCAGTCATTCAAATGATTCAATCTTTAGTGTTTGCTATTCTTCATATTGATTTGCTGCCCTGTAGCAGACAACAAGGGAGTAGTTCCATGACAGAGGTATGCACAGGGTGTTCTGGAAACACCTGGGAGGGCGGATTGAGGGTTCCAGATTTCCCTCTCCCTCTGCTTCCCTCGCTTCACAGTCCTCTCTTCCAGCACTGATCAAAATGTTGTATGTAGGTAGCCACCTTTTTGGTGGCCTGTAACGTCAAAAATATTTAACAAGACCTCATTTGCCTTTTCTTTGTTTCTTTCATTGGCACCCATGGTGCTAAAGCATCTTACGATGACTGCTAGAGTCAGCAAGAGGCAAGACAGGAGCACCAAACTGTGTTGGTATGGATGGTATTCTCCCTGCTCCAAACTTGCAGTGGGAAAATAATCTTGAGATTGTTGAGATCGTTCTTCATGAAGTGATCAGAGCTACTCATTTTATTACACTTGGCCTTTGTGCACACATCTTTTAAATATTCTATATGCAAAAAGGAAAGCCTCATCAAACCATCCTGTGGCATGCTGAAATATAGTTCTCTGGGAAAAAAGCCCTGTGGAATTGGGCTGGACACTGACCTAGTGATTCCTTTCAGGAAACACTGTTTGCCCTTGAAGGAAAATGACCAGCAAACAAGCTATCTGAGACTCAGCTTTTTGGGTACATACTTTCTCAGAAATTTACAAAGTGAGCCATCTTGAGGGAAACAATTGACACTGTGTATCACCATGGTAAATTCGAGATTTCAAACAAGTATCAGGTCTTTGGAAAACTGTTTTATCACCATGGGTTAGGGTCTTCCCAGTGTGGCAATACGAATAAATGTGTTTCCATAAAAAATCAGTGAACAAGACAATCCATACAACACAGTGAGCCAATATTTTTCCAATATCCAATGATGAGGTCATAGA
The DNA here is from genome assembly GCF_024711535.1 of Dipodomys merriami. Classification (NCBI taxonomy): domain Eukaryota; kingdom Metazoa; phylum Chordata; class Mammalia; order Rodentia; family Heteromyidae; genus Dipodomys; species Dipodomys merriami. The sequence goes on from NW_027203381.1 coordinate 74,878,458, forward strand.
TTTATGCATTGATAAAAGATTTATGCAAGCAGGGTACTGATGACTTACTCCCTGCTACTTAGGAGGCTAAGATTTGAGGATTGTGGTTTGAAGCTAGTCCCAGCAGGAAAATCTGTGAGAATCTTATCTTCAATAAACTACTCAGAAAAAGCTGGAAGTGGCACTGTGGCTCAAGTGGTAGAGCACTAATCTTGAGTACAGAGAAGCTCAGGGACAGTGCCTAGGCCCTGAGTTCAAGCTCCAGGACCAGAAGAATAAAAGAGATTTATACAAAGGGCAAGACAAATCATTGTAATGCATTTTAATGTAACAGAGTACAAAAAGTTCATTAACATAGTTTCAGATTCCATGTTACCAGTAATCTTTAAGAAACTTGTGGAGATGAGGTAGTATCAAAAAAGAAATTCAGGAAGTGGCACTGTGGCTCAGGAGGTAGAGCACTCGCCTTGAGCTGAAGAGCTGAGGGACAGCGCCCAGGCCCAGAGTTCAAGTCCTACGACTGACAAAAAAAAAAAAAAAGAAAAAAATTCATGAGCCATGCACCAATGGCTCACACCTGTAATCTTAGCTCATTAGGAGGCTGAGATCAGAAGGATTACATTTCAAGGCTACCTAGCCAAAAATGTGAGGCCTTTTTGTTAACCATGTGGTATGCACCTGTTTTCCTACCTATATGGGAGGCTGTGATTGGGAGGATCCCAGAACAGACTGGGAAGGAAGGAAAGTCCACAAGGCTCCATCTCAGCTAATAAAGCTGAGTGTGGTGGCAGGTACCTGTCATCCCAGCTATTGGGAGAAGCAAAAAAATAGGAAGATTGGGTCAAGGCATTAGCCTGGGCAGGAAAGAGGGCCATATCTTTAAAATAAGCTGTAGCAAGGTGCCTGGTGGCTCATGGCTATAAACCTAGCTACTCAGGAAACTGAGATCTAAGGATCACCTGGGCAGAAAAAGTCCGTGAGACTCTTCCCCCCCCCCCCCCCCCCAGACTCTTATCCCCAGTTAACCACCAGAAAACCGGAAGTGGTGCTTTGGCTCAAGTGGTAGAGCGCTAGCCTTGAGCTGAAGAGCTGAGGGACAGCGCCCAGGCCCAGAGTTCAAGCCCCACAACCAAAAAAAAAAAAAAAAAAAAGCAGTGCAGAAAAGAGCTGGAGGCATGAAAAAGTAGAGTTGCTTAGCAAGCATTTGATGCTGAGTTCAAAAAACCCAGTTTCTCTCAGAAAGAATATTCATAATTATGTGAAGATGAGTTTATTAAAACCCTCATGTATTTTTCAACTATACATCTGTATAAAGGATGTCTTTTGTTCCAGTACTTCAGTTTTGACAGTATATTACAACACATTGAATGGAGGAGCAAATAATCTGCCTTTTACTAAGCCAGATATTGAAGAAATTTGAGATATGTGAGGTACCATTTTACCCTTTTTTGTTTTGTAAAATAGATATTTATCATTCCAGAAATACATTATGAATTAAATTGTAACTGGCTTGCTATTTTATTTTAAAATTTATTGTTTTATTTTAAATTATTATATTTTAAATGAGTTAACAGATTGTTGTTAACATCTAGTGAAGCAAACATCAACTGCTATAGGCTTCATAGACAAGATGGTCAAAGGTTCTGAGACCACAAGTTTGAGATGGCTTCTCCAATGCAATGATTTTAAACCACGACAGCAATTTGAATCATGATATGGTAGGTTGGGAAATCCAGATTCTACCCCAGATCAACTGAATCACAGGCCCAGGCTTGAAATCAGGGCACTGTCCCTGAGCTTTCTTGCTCAAAGCTAACACTCTACCACTTGAGCCACAGCTCTACTTCTGGCTTATTTTGGTGGTTAATTGGAGATAAGAGTTGCATGGACTTTCCTGCCTGGGCTGACTCAGACCTCAGCCTCCTGTGCAGCTAGAATTATAGGTGGGAGCCACTGGTGCCTAGCTAACATGTTCTGTTTTTAAACTCCCTCAGGAGAGCTTAATGTTCAGCTAAGATTGAGAACTGGATAAAGAGGGCAGTAGGAAATGATGAGGTTGGCTGGGAGCAAAATGGGTTAGTATGTACAGGAGACATCTAAATAGCAACAGGACAGTCCCTGAGATGTTATTGCAGTGACTTACTAAGACCTGGAGACTAGAAGCTGCAGGTTAGGGTTTAGTAGGAAGTCCAGACCAGGGAAAGTGGCCCTCCATCCCCCAGATGGCAAGTGCATCCCAGGCAGTAGCTGAAGGGCCTGGCCAATAACACACATCCTTTCCACACACCTCAAGAGATCCCACTGTTCTTATTCTGGTGTCAGAAGTTTCCTCACTGACTTTCAACCACAAGGTTTGGTGTCTGTACAGGTTTGATGGAGGGAACTAATGCCCACATCAAGGTCTCTCATTGTTACTCCTTCCCCCTTCCCCGCTTCTTTCAGAAATAAAGCACACACTGGGTGGTACTCACAGTCCAGCAGAGAATGGCAAATCCAAACCAGGCAACCCCCCAGGCATGCCGATTCATTGGTCCAGAGATCAGTTCATAGCAGCCCTAGAAGAGGAGATGGACCACACTGGTGTGAGAAGAACCAGGAAGAAAGATGTGAGACTGGGCACCAATGGCTCATGCCTATAATCCTAGCTACTCAGGAGGGTGAGATCTGAGGATTGCAGTTCAAAGCTATCCAGGACAGGGGAGTCTGGGAGAATCTTATCTCTAACCATTAAAAAGCCAAAAAAAAAAAAAAAAAGTCCTGGAAAGGTGGCTCAGTGGTAGAGTGCTTGCCTTGCATGCATGAGGCCCTGGGTTCAATTCCTTAGCACTACATAAACAGCAAGAGCAAGAGTGGCGCTGTAGCTCAAGTGGGTAGAGTGCTAGCCTTGAACTGAAGAGATGACGGACAGCGTCCAGGCCCGGAGTTCAGACCCCACGACTGATCAAAAAAAAAAAAAAGCTAAAAAATGGAGCTATGGCTCAACTGGTAGAGCACTAGCCTTGAGAAAAAATGTTTAGGGTCAGTACCCAGGCCCTGAGTTCAATCCCCAGGACCAGCACAAGCCAGTGGGAGGCTGAGTCCTCTTTGGATCAGTGCTTCCCAAAGTTCAGTTACACAACTGTGCTATTTCCACATCTCTGTATACAGAAGCCACTAAAATTTTTGCTGGGAGAACATAGGTAATATGTTTGAATAATTATTCTATAATACAGTTATTCGGGTCATTGACAGTCTCACAAGCACAATTGCTATTGTAGCATGACAATATATTTCCATATTGAGTGAATTGATAACATATTCTTAACAAAACCTGAAACTTTTTTCCTCTCAAAAGATTTTCTTATTTGGGCGCTGGTGGCTCATAACTATAATCTTAGTTACTCAAGAGGCTGAGATCTGAGGATTCTGGTTCAAAATCTGCCCAGGTAGGATACTCTCTGAGACTATTATCTTCAATTATCCACCTGAAAACTGAAGTAGAGCTGTGGCTCAAAATGGTAGAGCACTAGACTTGAGCAAAAAAGCTCAGGGGCATTGCCTAGGCTCTGAGTTCAAGCCCCACAACTGACCAAAAAGAAAGAAAGAAAGAAAGAAAGAAAGAAAGAGAGAAAGAAAGAAAGAAAGAAAGAAAGAAAGAAAGAAAGAAAGAGGAAGGAAGGAAGAGAAACATTTTCTTGTTGATTTGAGGACGGGTTTGGTTTTGTTTTCTTTCTGCAGTTGCTAGTGTTTGAACTCAAATCATGTGCTTGCTAGGCAGGCACTCTGCTACTTAAGCCACACCCACAGCCCTTTTTGTGCTTTCACTATTTTTCAAATAGGGTCTCACTTTTTGCCTAGGCTGCCTGAATTATGATCTTCCTACTTATGCTTTCCACATAGCTGGGATTTCAGGTGCTCTGTTCTGTGCCTAGATTTTATTGGTTGAGATGAGAATCTCATCATTTTTATTTTATTTTTTTTTGCTTAGGTTCTCTTAGAACTTTAATCCTTCTGATCTTCACCTCCTTAGTAGCTAAGTCAACAAGCATGAGCCACCTGTCCAGTGGATATTTCTTTTTGTTGGTTGTGGGGCTTGAACTCTGGGCCTGGGCGCTGTCCATCAGCTCTTCAGCTCAAGGCAAGCACTCCATCACTTTAGCCACAGCGCCACTTATGGTTTTCTGATGGTTAATTGGAGATAAGAGTCTGCCTGGGCTGGCTTTGAACCATGATCCTCAGAACTCAGCTTCCTGAGTAGCTAGGATTACAGGCGTAAGCCACCTGCCCCCTGTGAATTTTTATTTTTCTTGAGATACTGGGGTTTGAACTCAAGGCCTATTTAGTAGGCAGGCATTTTACCATTTGAGCCATGGGTCCAGCCCACAGGTACTTTTTAAATGTGTTTGATTTTTTAAAAAGTAAAATTTGAGGTCTTCTCTTATCATTTGAAAATAATTATTAAAAGAATCCTAATATGACACTCTGTAAATTCTCTTTTGATATTATATTTGAACATACTCATGTTGGATTCTGTTCTTCAGATCTTGAAGAGCCATGATATGTGTGTGTGTATGTGTGCATGCAAGAGTGATTAATTTTTGTATTAATCCATTCATTCATTGATATATGTCATAATCATCTAAGTATGTGCATCATATCTGTCCTAGTCACTATGCAAAGTCCCACAGTGGTAATAGAACAACTTGGGAATCCCCCTAGAGCTAGGAGATGCAATGATCAGCACTGATTCCATGGACTGATATTCAGAGGCGAATGTCCTAGGTTTTTTGACCACTGTCACCAAATGTCCTAGGCTGACCTTCAACATTAGGCCTCCAGAGTGATTACCAGAGCCTACTTGATGTTCTGCCCTGTGAGACTCTGCCCTCTTCTCCTGTGAACACACACGCACACACATACACACACACACACACACACACACACACACACAGTCCTCAGTTAGACTGTTCCTCCATTTACTCTTCTCTCTCCCCCCCTGCCTTTTTTAAAATCTTAGGTATCACCCTGGCATTATCTTTAATCTGTGTTTCTTTAGTTAACAATATCCAACTTTCAAGCAATGCCTGAATCCAAATACTTCTTATTCTTGCCTTTTATCACCTCAGTCCACCAGAGCCTCACTTGAGGATTACAATAACCTCCTAATTTGTCACTCTGAGATCTGTGTTCACACACAGAATTTGAACCCATCTTTGCCTACTAGCCATCCTGCATTCTGACTCTGTCAGTTTGATGCTCTTGGTGTTTCTCCAAAAATCTAAGATGCTTCCACTTCAGGGCCTTTGCACTTGCTGCTTCCTTCCCCAGTCTTCCAGCTTCGAAGTTCCTCACTTATTCAGAACTCTGAAATGTCAAGATGACATGACCTTTCCCGAGTATCTCCTTACCCCATGCTACTGCAGCTACTTACGCTGCTTTATTTCTGCTTGTGACATTTGTCATAATCTGGAATTTCGCCATACCTTTATTTTGGCATTCTATTATGGTCTCCTATAACAGAATGGAAGCTCTTCAAGGGCAGGGATTTTTATGTTGTTCGTTGTTGAATCCCAGACCCCAGATTAAGTGCTTGGCTCATAGTATACACCTGTATTTACAGAATGAAAGCAACACAATGTTTTGATCCACCCTTGGCTTGACTCTTGGCAAAATCCTATTTTCTGTGGAACATGATATTGAGTCATAATTAAGGCAGCATAATTTGTTACATACTTGATGCCTCACAAAGTACTCTCAACATCCTGAAAATCTCAGGAGATGATCATTTATCTAACAGTATATCAAGGAACTTGCCTATACTATGTGCCAGGAACTGTGGCATGACAAAATGGGTTTTGTTCCCATGAAGCTCACTGACAAAAAATAAATAAATAAATCCAACCAAACAAAAAACAAACCAAAAAACCCCACCTGGATTTAAGAAGAAAATCTCCTCAATGAGTTTTGGTGATGCTAATGATGTTAGTGCTTTACTGCATTGGGTCCATCGTGACATTCTTGAGATGTCATTATCAGGATTTGCACAATGCTTTTATGGGGCTGAAGCAGCAAGATAGAGAACACATAGTTGTACCCATTCTGCTGTGTGAAAATCTAGATAATGTCTATTAGCATACTTATGATGACCTGCCTATTGTGTCATGTTTTATAGCTGTAGCAACGCACTTGCATATTTTAGCTCTTGGAAAGGTAAAATACAGAGGTGAAAATTAGAGCCACTCCCTTCTTCATTCACCCACCCATCTAACCATCCACCAAGCATTTATTGAGTGTCTTGTACCAGGCATCATGTGAAGTGTCTGCCTGGGAGAACAACCACTCTCCCCTTCCTCTTCTCTGTCCTGAGATCAGGAATCACCTGACTGTTAATCACCTGACTCAGAGTCAGCAAAGGATCCCAGGCCCTGAGATCACTTCCTCATCAGCTGAGGTCATTTCCTGAACCTCCTTGGTCACGCCTCCTTCAGACAGTGAGAGGCCCCTCCCCCCGCTCCTCCCCCCAGGCATCACTTCTGCATCTGCTCTGGTCCTGTCTCCTGCCTTTCCCTATATAATCCCACTCAACATGAGTCCCCCCTCTTTCTCTCCTTTTCTCTTCTTCCTTCCCCTCTGTCTCCACATGCCTCCATCTCTTGTGGGTCTGCAGTTTGCTCTCTCCTCAATAAACTCTTTTTCTGCCTGAACCATGTGGTGGTTTCTTTTCCAGCGAACCTTACACTAAGGACTGAGGATATAGATTGAATAATACATAGCCCTTAAAAGGATGTAACATAGTTCTGAGTGATGAACTAAAAAAATGTGAAGTATAATAAATATGGGGGTTGCCCATCTTGCTTTGGAATAGATATTTCCTGTAAGTCAGAATGGGGTATAGAATCTGAAGAACCAGGGTAGAGAAAATAAGAAATATTTAACAGATAAGATACTGTGTTGAAGATGAAGAATTAGGGAAACTGAGAGCCTAGGAGCAGAGGGAATCAGAGGCAGGAAACGGGTAGAGTGAGGCTGAGTGGTGACAATTGGTGGTTGTAGAACAGCTGGTAGGGGACTGCTATGGAGACTGAAGTCAGATGAGGCCATGGTACTAGAAAGGGAGGTGTTAGATTGTCAAAGTAGGTGCAGAGATCCCAACAGAGTGATAGGGGAACACTAGTTTGGATATTTTCCTCAGATCTCTTCTATCTGAACTTGAGAAAGTAAGGGTTTTAGATTTGTTCTCATGACTAGACTGTTAACTGCATAGGGAGAAAAGAGTTGCTATGAAATAAACAGATTATCTTGAAGGTAACTTTTTTTTTCCCCCAAGAGAAATCCAGGACAATCCAGTCAAGGCTGGTTTGCACGTGCCAATTCTGATTCTGGTATTGAAATATTGAAAGTATTTTTTTTCCTGTGCCACTCCTATGGCATGAACTCAGGGTCCAGGCACTGTGCCTGAATGCGAGAGCCCCAAATTCCAAGCTGCGAGACCCCGAAAAGATTGGGAATTTGAAATTTCTTCTTCCAACATACTCTCAGGACACAGAGTTTCCTGGAAAAGTCAATCAGTCCTGGCTTAATGGGATTCAGATTTCTATCCTGGGTGTAGGCTAACTCCACTGTAAACTGTGGGGGAGCCCAGTGGGTAGACTTAGGTTTATGCAAATTGGAAGCTGTTTACTGTTTAGCTCTCCTTCCCAGAATAAGCAGGTCATCTGCCACTTGTAGACAAAATATTATCACATGTTGACGTTTGTATCTTACTTCCTGCACAAGACCAATGAAAACCTTGGTGACTGGAACCTTGGGCTCTGAAGCTGGAGGAAGATTCCCCTAACCTCAGTTCCAGGGTCTGGTCTCCATGATTGCCTTGCTCCCAGTCCCTGCAGGTTCAGGGGCATGTGATGGGGTGGGTGGGGAGCTTGCAATACTTGTGCTTCTTTTGCTCAAGGCTAGTGCTCTGCCACTTGAGTCACAACTCCACTTCTGGCTTTTTGGTGTCTAATTAGAGATAAGAGGCTTTCCTACCAAGACTGGGTTGGAATTGCAATGCCCAGATCTCAGCTTTCTGAGAAGCTAGGATTACAGGCAGGAGCCACTGGCCTGAGATATTGAAAGCATTTTGAGTTGTGAGAGTGATGGGAATATTTTGTATTGTGATTATATGTGACAAATTTAGCTTTTATTGCAGCCTGAATAGAGCTTATGATTAAGACAATGCCAGAATAACGTTGCTATAAAACTGAATGAAGGGGGCTGGGAAGGTGGCTCAGTGGTAGAGTGCTTGCCTTGCATGCATGAGGCCCTGGGTAGGATTCCTCAGCACCACATAAGCAAAAAAAAAAAAAAAAAAAAAAAAAAAAAAAGCTGGAAGTGGCGCTGTAGTTCAAGTGGAAGAGTGCTAGCCTTGAGCTGAAGAGCTGGGGGACAGCGCCCAGGCCCAGAGTTCAGGCTCCATGACCAACAAACAAAACAAAACAAAACAAGGGAATGAAGGTTGCTCTGGGCACTGCTGCAAAGTCATCTCTGTCACTCCCATGTCCTTCCCAGATGAGGGGCTACCGTCTTAGGGCAGGTGGCCTGCCAGGTGTGATACAATGGTCAGTAGGGCCCGACATACAGCATATAGTATTTATTTCCATATTAATGAGTCTGATGCTTCTAAATTATCTCATAAACTATGTATAACCAGGTTTACTCAAAGAGGTATCTCCCAAAGCAGAGCCCAGCATTTCAGTGTGCAGGGTTGGGGGAAATAAACAGGAGAGCTCACCTGGCCTTTTACTACTAACAAGTATTTATCAGCTTACATTGGGAACTTTGGAGCCAGAATGCTTGGCTTTGAAGGCTGGCCCTAATTGGATGACTGTATACAAGGTTTGGATTAGCATCTCTGTATTTCAACTTTTCATCTGTAAAGTAGGTATCAACACCTGAGCATCAAAGGTGTTTATATCTATATTTATATATGTATGTATGTATGTATGTATGTATGAATGTATGTATGTATGTATGTATGTATGTATGTATGTATGTATGTATGTATCTATCTATCTATCTATCTATCTATCTATCTATCTATCTATCTATCTGACACTTAGAACAGAGTCTGGCATTTGGTTAAGAGCTTAGTAAATATTTCATAATTATCATCAGATCATCAGCCTGGAATCACTTTTTCCATCTGTATGTAAGCCATTTCCAGCCACAATCAGCAGCCTAACATTTTATTAACACTTGTCCTCCATTGCCACAGACTATGAATGGGATCTGTAATTGCTGCATTTAGTCCTGTGTTGCTTTGGAACTGACAAAACATTCTTCTTTGTACATCAGCCAGTTTACAGTTTGAAACTTACAGATCTTTGCTTAATGTATTTCTTGAAAACCAATTCTAGACATGATATAAATTGTCTCCACTTAGGCAAAGTTGGATTTTGCTGTTGCCATCCTTGTGCTCTGTTCATTTCACTCACATGTAAATTTGCCCAGATTAGATCTAGGTTAGCATTCAGTGTCCTAGCAGAGAAGGAAGGTGTAGGAGAAAAGGCAGGAGAGATGGTTACTTAAAGTCTCAGGCTCCTCTCTGCACAGAGCAGGAATTTCTGGCGGGTTTTGGCAGAGGAAGGGACTTACCTGATTGTGGTAGTAACCACGTACACCCAGTTTGCAGGCCTCCAGGTTCAGAGGTTCCTTGAGATTGTTCATAACACAGCACTGGCGGGGCCAGGGGTAGTCAGCATCGTTATTCTCAGTCCGGAAGGCAGATGTGTACTTCTGCCAGTCTGATGGGCCATTCACACCACAGCAATGGTCCTGTCAGAAGACAAGAAAAAAAGAGATGAATTTCTCTTTCCTAGAGCCATCAATGTAGCAACTAAGATGTGGAAATATAACATATCTATCTCTTCCTTCCTCTTTCCCTTCCTTCCTTCCTTCCTTCCTTCCTTCCTTCCTTCCTTCCTTCCTTCCTTCCTTCCTTCCTTCCTTCCTTCCTTCCTTCCTTATTGCACAGTTGATATTCAGAGGGATTACAGTTACATGAATCAGGTAATGAGTAATGAACCATGTCTCCCCTTCCTTCGTTTTCTCCCAGTCTTTCCCTCCCATGCACACCAATATCCAGTTCATTTTCCACATAGTGTCTAATGAGTATCACAATTGTATTTGTTCATTCTGTTCTTTCTTTCTTTCTTTTTCTTTTTATTGTGAAAATACCATACAGAGGAGTTACAATTACATGGGCAAGGTAATGAGTGCATTTCTTACCAAGCACTGTTGCTTCCTCCTTTGTTTCCCCTTACCATCCCTTCCCATCTCCCCCGACTTCCCCCACCCCCTGCGCCAAAGTTGTAAAGTTTGTTTTTCGACATAACGACTTGTACGTCTCATTGTTGCAGTGGGTCTATCTGTATCCCTATTTAAACAATTTGTTTTTTCCCTTCCCCTTCCCAAATTATACCAACATCAAATACAATGAAAACAGGGGTTATACCATGGGGAAGGGACATACAAAGCAACAAAGAAATAACTTCTACCTTTTCTGTGCCCTCTTATACCCTCCCAAATAAAACCTAGATGTCCCTCAGTGGATGAATGGACCAAGAATATGTGATATTATATATACATATATATGTATATGTGGAATTCGACTCATCCATCAGAAAGAATGATATTGTACCATTTGTAAGGAGATGGAAAGACTTGGAAAAAATTATATTAAGTGAAGTAAGCCAGAGCCAAAGAAACACAGGCTGCATGGTTTCCCTCATTTGTGGTAACTAGAATGTGCCTACAAATGTACACGTAAACACACTGAATGCCTAAAATCAATCAATAAATAACACTGGGACATGATACATTATATACTAGATCTTATATAAACTACAAAAAAATCCCTCTCTCAAGTAGAGCTGAAGGTTTTGGACAACTTACATTTTAGTTTTGTCACTCATTAATAAGTATGTGATTTAAACTCTGTAAACTTCATTGTCTTTAACTATGAAGTTAGGATAAATACAGAACTCATAGATTTTTGGGAAGATCAAATGAGTGAACGTTACTGGCTTAGAGTAAACCCTTATTATTTATGAATATTCATATTAGTCCCTTATAAACTATATATTATGAATACTGACATTATGATACAATAATGCCAAAGTAGTATAATTATTCTAGTATTACATATGAGCAAGATTAAAAGCAGAAAATTAAAATTTTTAGTAGTGAGGAAATTATGAAGTTATTTTTATATTTTTCTAGAGTAATATCATGTTACTTTTGTGAAGGGAGAGAATAAACAAAAAAAATAGAAAAACCTAGTGTCATACAGCTTTTACCTAGGAAAGGAAGATATTCCCAAACTTTAAACAAGACTGGAGACAGAATAAAAACCATGCCTATCACTTTCCTTCCTTATCAATCAAAATTGTCAGTTATCTCTCAACTTTCAGGGGAAAAAAATGTATCTAAGGAAACAAGGACAAAAACTATCTTTTGGCCATTGTATTGTCAGAAATATCTCGGCAGGAGAAGTAATCATTCTGCATGTGTGTTTAACATGAGCATGGTTGAGAAAAATGATTTAGTTGAGGCAGGCTTATTTAAGACTAGGATTTCAGTAGGGACAGACAAGGGTTCAGTGTTAAACTTGGTAGCACTCTAACACTGAGTTGAGGAGAAGCTGAAAACTGAGTGATTAAATCAGGTCATCTCTCCTTGCTCTTCACAGAACTAGCTCTTAGGAGATGACAAACATGTCCAAAAGACAGGGTAGGCAGTGGTTGCCATTTACGTTCACTATACAGAAGTCAACGTTTAATATTATTATTAATGATAATAATATAAAGAGACCTGAGTTCTAATGTATGATTGATCTAAATTTCTTTAATCTACGCCCTACAAAAGAATGTTAATCAGTATCATGACTTGAAATAAAATATGTAATCTTGAGGATTTCACCGTGTCATATGTGTCACATGTCCCTCACCTACTTCATCCCTATCAATAGCTGAGAGGTAACTGTAACAAGTCTCTTTATGAAGGATTTCTCTTTGAGACCTTGGCTTTAATCCCTCTCACATCTTCCAGGTTATTGGCATCACCCAGGAAGGACCCCATGTCTTACCTGAAGCATGAGCCTGTCCCAGGTTTTGGTGACTCCATTGTTCTTCCACTGGTCATCGTTGGTTGGAGGGCTGTTGTTTTGGTACCTGATCAGCATCTGCTTCAGGAAGAGGTTGGGTGTGAACTACAAGGGGCAGAAGCAACATAGGAGGTAAAGTTAGCAGACTGCTTCCCAAGGAAAGGGAACTATTTTTCTTGGCCAGTGGCTGAGGATGTTGAACAATTCTCTTGGAGTGAAGCTATACCCAGAGGCACTAAATCCCATCGGCCAAGGCTGCTTCAGCCTGGTTGAAGTTCCTATATAGGTAACAGTCCTTCATGTTAACAACAAAAAAGTCACTGTCTGACCAGGTTGGATAGGTAGTGTAGGCCTGGGGAAAGAGCAAAAGGAAGAGAAAGATACTGGATGGTGAGTTAAATCTTAGATGAAGTAAACTATGGATCGTGTCACTGCAAGGCCAACGCCAAGGCCATGGTAGAGTCAGGACAAGTCTAAGGGTTACCAGCTTGAGACCTGGGACTCAGGCTACCTTGGTTCAAAATTTGTGCCTTTTCTCTTGATTACTGTGTATTTTCAGATATAAAGAGAGACTTTATATTTTTTGTGCCTCATTTGTTCACTAAGAAATTGATCATTGATGTTAGCTGTTTCTTAGGTTTATAAGTAGTAAGGTTACATATGTGTTATTTGTATGTAGATGAGCATGCTTGGCACATAGAAAGAGCTGCCAACTTATCAACTATGTTATTATGTTATATCATTTTGCTCTGTGATTTCTTGGGGGGGGTGTACTCACAAAGTCACGCTGTGTTGCTGCTGTGATACAAGATGCCACTTCAAACCCATATACTATAAACATCAAAATGAAGTACTGGAAAGGAAAGAAATGAGAAGCATTACTCTTATCCCGTAAGATTTATCCCCCAAATGATTGCTGTGATTTTTCTGCACGTTCATCTAAATAGAATCATCCATCCATTCATGTAGTTATTCCACAAACCCTCTTTGATCAGCTGCGTGGCTGGGAATAAGATTTGGTGCTAGGTAATCCATCTGTCTGATTTTGTCCAGAGAACAAATGGCCATTGTATACTGAACTTTTGCATCCAGAATCCTGCATGTCTCTTTTAATTAGAAAAAGCTGATATAAGAGAATGAACTGATGAGTGTGTGTGTGTGTGTGTGTGTGTGTGTGTGTGTGTGTGTGTGTGGTTATGCACATGTTTGTGCATGCTCAGTTGCATGCAAGAGAACCTTAGTGTATCACACATGATGTAAGCCTTATAAATCTTTGATAGTGATTTTTTTCTTTATTGTTTGCTGAAAATGTCTAATTGCAGAGATTAGGAAAAGATGAATCAGAATGTATTTAAGACCTCATGTCCTTCCTAACCAATACCCAGATGGAAGCAGGAATGCCGTGACTTGCTGGCATTCTCCGCACACACCCCCTCACTCCAGCCACAGCAGCACACGGGAGCTCCACAGGGCTTTCTCTGTGGTGTTGATGTCCTCGTGGATGTGGGCACATGGGCAGCCCATGGGTGCTCAGGATGACTCTATGTGAGACTGTCCCTCATTGGTTTGGTCCTTGTATCCTCTGGGGACACAAGGTCAGAGTCGGTGGGGTTGGACAGGGAGAACCGTTGTCCCTCTTGTCCCTCTTGAGGATGGGAGGCTCTCTGAGCAAGACCTTTTGCTGCCTTCACTGTGCAGCACAGGACAACATTCTGGCTGCAGTCAGGAGACGGTCAGAGAACCCAGAATGTTCTCTTGTAATGGCTGCTGTCTCGCTTCTTCTCACGAGTGTTGCTCGCTCCTCTTACAGAGCCTCAGAATACTTCAGTGGTGCTCTAGAAAGAAGGTTCCAGTATTCCTTTCCCAGATCAGTTTTTAGGGCTATGTCAAACACACACACACACACACACACACACACACACACACACACACACTGAGGTCTGGCTCAAAGTGAGCCTGGGATTCAGGTGAAGGTGATCTTTTGGGGCCACCAGCCTCTTCTCTCCCCTTTTCCTCTACTCTCCCAAAGTTGGTGCATTTGCCCTGAAACTAACTCACACTAAGGAAACAGCAGGTCAATGTTCTGCATTCCCTGGCTACTAGGACAATGGCTAGCTCAGAAGAAAAGTAAACTAACAAGCTCCTTAACTTGCTAGGCTTGTTCTATAAAAGTGAAATTCAAGTCCTGCAGCATGGGGCATAGGAGAGTTATTTCAAGGGTAGGCAGGGTGTAGGTGTGTGTATGTGTAGTTTCATCACAATCAAGAAACTACTGCCCTGGGACACAGAAAAGAGAGGTTCATGCTAAACTAAGAGCTTTAAACCCTTGCCTACAGGAAATTAGGTTCCATCTACCAAGGCAGGGTATGATCTTGCTGTCTGTGGTTTGGGACCAGAGTGTACCTCAAGGTTTTCTGGGGGTTCTATACAGCACTGTGAATGACAATGTGCAACGTGTAGGCCATTATACAAAAGCCATCAACTCTGAACTCAGAAGTCCTCAAAAAGGCTCATGCTTTCTCTGAAAAATTCACATATATCCCAAAGTATCAATGCCTGGTAAATATTAAAACATTACTTAAAAACTACTGCATGCCAAGGGTAAAGTCTAGTAACTTTCTACTATATCTTTTCCTTTGGCCCATGGAATTCCTGGTTGTTCTAGTTGGACCCAAGCAGAGAACATGGAGAAGCACAGATCTGGACGGTACTCAGCTGGGTCACCTCCAAGCATCTTCTGTTAGATTCTCTGAACCATGACCTTTTGGGTTTGAAATGACAGAGGCCCGCCTTGCCCTTGTGGTCTCACCACAGTGAGTCTTCCCTCTTTCTCCCTCCTTACTTGGAACTCTCTGTTCCCACCTACCCCACGGCAAACCAAGCATTGTGCTCAACAGAGGTGAGCCGGTCCACCAAATCTATCTAGGGAAATCGCAATAGAGAGTTTTTAGGTCTTACCGCCAGAAGAATTTTCCTGTTGGACTTCATGATGCCTACAATGGCTAGGACCGACAGGCAGAAGAGGCAGATGCCCACAAACATGCCAATCCATGCAGCTCCATAGATGTCATCATTGTTGGTGGCCTCAAGCAAGGGGTACAGGCTGTGTTGGTCGGATACAAAGAAGATACACTCTGCGGTCAGGGCGATGCCACACATCTGGGAGCAAGGTAAGAGTGGGTCGTGTCAGGCAGGTGGCACAGCATAGGGAGAAGCATGGAGTGGGTTCTTGAGACTGACTTTCTTGCCTGCATTGGGTGTCATGCAACCAATTTATAATCACCACTGCCACGTAGTCAAACAAATATTTTCACCCTGCTACCATCTTCCGTATGCCTTTTTCCCTCTATACCTCTTTCCATAGGTCACTCTGTCTTAGTGCTATTTGGGAAAAGGTTTAGGACAATTTCATACCATCTATAAAGTCCTTGGTCAAGAACCACTCAGATGGTGCCTTCCCATATGTAGGTAATGCCCTCAACTCTACCCCACTGCCTCATTGGCCATGTTTCTGTTGCAATATTTGACATGATCCTGGTCATAGTTACAGTGAGAGCTGAAACCTTGGTGATGATCATCTCAGGGCTCATATTTTATAGATAAGGAATATTGCCTCTTGTTCAGAACCACACAGGGAGGCAGAGCTGAGGCAAGTACTTACCCTGTCTCCCATTTCCATAACTACACAGCTTGACTTCTGAACCACTCTCCTATCTGCATAGGAGAACAAGAGGATGCTAATATCTGCCCCTCCCCTTAACCACAGAATTCTCAAATCAAATCAAGGCAAAATCAGAAAAGAAGCAAGAAGATGTGCACGTGTGATAGGTGTGTTTGGATACCAACCATGGTGGGCATGACTCCTAAGATTCTTATATTTTAAAGTTGGAAGGAGAATACCTATTTTTTTTCAGTCTTGTTTCTCTGACATATCACATTGTCATGTGACTGTACAGTTAACTACTACCTAGCATTTTACTATCACATTTCTAAAATTGAGGAAAATACATAGGGAACCAATAAGTGTTTTTCTTTAAGCTGTCACTTTTTTTTGGTGCCAGTACTGGGACTTGAACTCAGGACCTGGATGCTCTCCTTTAGCTTTTTTTTTACTCCAGGCTAGCACTCTACCTCTTGATCCATAGCTCCACTTTTGGCTTTTTGCTGATTAATTGGAAATAAGAGTCTCATAGACTTTCTTGTCTGATCTGTCTGTGAACCACTATCCTCAGATCTCAGCCTCCTGAGTAGCTAGGATTACAAAGGCAGTATCTACTAGTGCCTAGCTAAACTCTCACTTTTGATTAATCTTAAATCATGTGCACAGGAAGAGTATAATTTTCTGAAAAATACTCATTACTTACGCCAACAATCACATTTCCAAAAATCAGTAGGCCCTGGAAGCAGCGGACAGTAGAATCATCTTTGGCCATCTTTAGAGCTTCCCACAGACTGAAAGCACAGTTGAGAACATTGTATGTCAATAGGAACAGGTGATCGACAATACTATTTCTATCACTTGATTAAATTATGATATCGTTGGCTTTATTTGTCTCAAAGCATCCAAAGCAAGGTCATCTGGCATTCTAGTAATGGAGAAAAGTTGTTTACAAAGCTTAGCAAACTCAGTAATTTTATGAAGGAGCAAGAGGAGAAGAGACTGAGAAGACAAGGAAGAAGGAGGAGGAGATGGTAAAGTAGTCCAGAGTCTGATCAGTGCCTTCAGGAGTTCTGTATTGTCTGGAGTCTACCAGGAGCCTAGTTCTAAGCGATGAACAGAGACCCTGCAAGGCCAACAATCATGAAGGCATCAAGAACAGACATGAGGTGGTGATGGCTGGACAGGGCTGAGTCACACCAAGGGCCCTGACAGAGCGCTTTGTCAGGGCAAACTGAAACCCAGAGTAACACAGGGAGGTGGCAGTTGGGCCCCCTGTGGACTATGGACTGCTGTTAAAAACCATGATATTCTGAATAGTTTGTAATCTAAACAGGACAGAAGAGTTGGCAAGCAGCAAAGTTCTCTGTCACGGAAGAGGGGAAGAGGAGAGAAAAGAGGAACAGGCATTTCATTCTATTTATGGTGTCACTCTACCAGGGAGTTCACATACATAGCCCAGAAAAGTAGAAAAAGGAAAAGAACAAGGGGGGGGGGGCGAGCATTTCTCAGATTAGAAAACTAGAGCTGAAAGTCTTGAATGAAGTTCTCTGGTGTCCTACAAGTGGCCGTGACAGAGCTGGGTAGCGTCCTTGGTCTGAGTGACTCCTGGCCCAGGAACTTCCCTACGACCCCCCACTGGCTCTTAGAAAACATTTACAAAGTTTAAGGCCAGATGCAGTAGAATGTGGGAAGTTTCCTGGGGCTTCTCTAGAAGAAACAACAATTTAAGTGTTGGGGCCAATGGATTTAGCTTCTGCACTTGAAACACATTGAGAAAAGTCACTTACATCTCTCAGCATTTAAATAAAGTAATTAATCCATTGGTGCATTCATGCTCTAAACCAAAAGTGACTGCATTTTGAGATATGCAAAGTCATGTCAGGGAGATTATTGCATGCTAGGGTTTTGTGCTTTAGAGGAGGGAAATAATTGAATTACATAAGTGAGACAACACCGTGGGTTCTCTGAAGTGGGAAAATGTAAACCTTGAAGTTTGTTTATGGTAGCCCTGTACAAGGTAGCATCCCAGGGAAGAGGAGAGTTAGGGAGGAGAGACCCAAGAAGAAGGTGCCCACAAGACTGCAGATTTACGGTTGGGTTTGAACTTCTAGTTTGTGGAAGAGTTCAGGGGTAGGAGGAGGCAAACATTTTATTTGACTCAAGGCTTGCTCATCTTTTTAAACTTCATTGTTGTGCTGTATAGATGTATGAATAACCTTCCAAGTAGTTTAAATATGTCTAAATATTTTCCCTCTATTTGCCTGGGAAGCTGTGGGAATTTAGGGAGTTGAAATGAATGCACGTTGGCTCTGAATCTGGCACTGCATGGGGCTCTCCATCAATGTTTGCTGAAGGAAGTGAAGAATCTGGGCTCTTGTTATATGATCCCTCTCTGGACTTTCTGCTTAGAAATGCCACTCATTTCTTTCCAGTGATTGTTACATGTTAGACAAAATGAGCCTTCTACTTTAACAAGCTTAAATTGTTTTTTTGTCTCCCTCCTCTCTGGGAGAAGCTAACTCATGAAGCTGGATCAACTAGTCACATTGTGAAGTTCATTACTAGTGTGTACCCTGACCAGTTGGGTGACTTTTAGACGCACAAAAAAATAGATGGATAGTTCAGATAACAGAAGTACAGAGAGCAAAGGACAAATATGGGGAGAGGCCGAGTTCAGCACCATTATGGACCTGCATTGCATGGCTTGGGCCACCCCTGTATCAGGTAATAGCCTATTCATGATCATTAGTGGGACTCTGAAAACAAAGAATACAATTTCTTCTTTTAAGGAGTTTAAAGTGTGATTATGGAAACAAGGAGTTCAAGCAACTATGCACAATCGGATAAAAGGGAATATAGAAAGGGTCTGGAGAAATAAAAGGAGTCAGGTAGAATCCCCAGCAAAATTCATATACTAGTGACTCAGTTATGTCTTGGTTTCCAAAGATGAGTGTGTCTCACAGTGTTTTGGAAAAGTAAGGGAAGGAGCGAACAAATGAATATTTCACAGGAGGGAGAATGAGGGTGAAAAAAATGAAGGTCAGAGAGGGAGAAAAGAAGGACGGAGGCAGACAGGAGTTTGGTTTGAGCAATAAAAAGCATGAAGAGAACTAGAGGAGAACATAGTAGGAAATAGCCTAGCTGGGGAAGGCAAGATTGATGGGGGAGATATTCTGAAATCTCTGGTCATTGGATTTCTCTTCCTTGTCACTCTATGCTCTTTTCTTTTCTCTCTGGCACATGGTAGTTTAACTCTTGTCTCCCAGATAGCAAAATAGCAATGAAGAGTTTCCATCTTTGTGAGCTTGCAGGGCTGTTAGTGCTTTGTGTTCATATTTAACAGGCTTGTGAGATGGGCATTTTTCCTCCCAAATCTTCATTTGTTTCCTATTGATTTTTAAACAAGTTACCATAAATGTAGTGGCTTAAAACCCTACAAATGTACATTTTATATAAGTGTGAAATGAAGATTGCTGGGCTAGGATCATAGCTGTTGGCAAGGCTGAGTGTCTTGAAAGGATCTAAGTGGGTGAGAATTTGGTTTCTTTCATTTTGAAGATGTTGAAAAGGAGGCTCGGAAAGGTGGGCTGCCCTTCATCACCTTGCCAGAGAGTACAGAGGCTGAGATTTAAACCTAGGCCTGTTTGGCCCCAGATCATTATTAGTCCCGTGGTTTATAAAGTCCTGCCATACTGCTAATGCTTTCAGGAGACAACTGTTATTTGCTCAGATTTGTATTTGTGTTTGTATTTGTTCAGCTTTTACAAACACAAGAAACACCAGGCCTTTCTTTTCCCACTTTTCCAAGTTCTTGTTTCCCCAGCCCTCCAACACTGCACCTCCAGTCTGGTGCTGTACCCACACTGTTCCAAGAAACCTGCTTCCATGTATCCCAAACCTATAGCCCTCCTTCCAGCTCCAGGGCCTAGAATCCTTGGAAGTACAAAGTGCTGAATATGGATTCAGCGAGAGTGTCAGAGTTTCAGAGACTTCTCTCAGGTATTGAAGACTAGGTTGGGATTTTCCAAACAGCCATGGATATCAAGAGAAAGCCCAATATAGCTTCCTGGAGCTCACAGGATGGTCTCCTGGCTGTGGTGTAATGATAACCATGCTGGACTTGGCATCTGAATGTCAATTTTAAAGTTCAGGTTTTGCCCTGTCAGGATTCAATCTGGGCAAACGACCCACTTAGTGTCTGCTTTTGTGAAACAATGTGTTTGGTTGGGATGAGATAAATGACAGAGAAGTTGCTGGCAAACACGCACACTACCCAGGGACTTGAGAAATGGTTCATAATGACCAGGGGATATGCAGGAAGGCCAGGGTATGGGGCTATGGTTTTGATTTGTGAACCAGGGACCCATGGGGCCTGGTAGCTAATAACTAAGGGTGGCTCCTAGGTTGGGAAATAGCCTTCTGTCCACTTTCCCTGTTTCCTGGAGTAGTTCTTCTAGAGAGGCGTGGGCACCTCCCATAGGCATCCAATTGCATTCTTTCTGTATTTTTTATGGTTGTCTTCAGGGAGTAAAAAAAGAAAAAAGAAAAAAAAAAAAACAACTCTTGGAAGATGGAAAAGCTTCTCTGTTGTGCTGGGGTGTGGCCAGAGTCAGGTACCAAGTTGCACGTCTCTATGGGTGGGTCCTCTGCATTCCATCAGCATTCCTGCGGTGTTACCTCCTGCCCCTGCCCAGCTCTCTCGCTCTGGCCTGCCCTGAGGCCTGGGCTCTGGACTGCGGAGGTTACTGGGATGAAGCTGACATTTTCCTTTGTGTGATGGCTCAAAAGCTGCTTTCTTTTCCACATAGGATTCTGCTTGGTTCCCTATTCTCATTCTTTTATCTTGGTGCCAACTATGAAGGGGTTTATGCGCTAATTTTAAAATGCTTATCTTTAAGGATGGGAGGATCTTTAAATAAGAGAGCATCACTTCAACATATCGATTTATGAATTCAATGCATCTGGGTCAATGTCACCCCTTTCATTTTTCTCCCCATTATACATGGAATGGCATGACTATATTCCATCACTCTTTCACTCTCCATTCTTCTATCCTCTGTCCCCTCAACCTACTCCCCTTTCCCCAGAAAACAAACATGTTTCCGCTTCGTTATATTATTTCCTATACATGTATATGTCTTCAAATAGAAGATGCTGGCACTCAGTTACCTTTTACCTTCCATGTCCAAAGTGGAAAAGTATCCTATACATAATAAGCACACAATTATTTTGCTAAATAAAGAGATAAGTTTATGTGAAGGAATGCATGGGTGTACATGTTAGTGATGTGCTTAGAACTTATTGCAGAACAGAGAAGAGTGAAGCAGAAAGAACATAGACTTTGGAAAGATCTTGGTTCAAGGCTTGGCTTTACCACTTAGTAGTTTTGTGACTCCCCAGCTAGTTAGTAAATTTTGTCAATGGGCAGAGTCATCTCTAGCTGCAAGGGGTTTTTAAGATTTAAATGAGAATAAAAAGTGAAGTTCTCATACAGTATTTGTGATTTGACTAATACTAGTTTTCTTTGCTCTTGCCTCAGTTTCTTGAGGAAGACAGACCAAAGTTAATTAGCCAGGGAATGATGAAGGTTTCTAAACTATGGGTTCATTTGTTTTTCTAATGAAGAAACAAACAAAAAAACCAAACAAACTAACTGACAAGAACAGACCTTCCAGATGCTGGTGGCTTATGCCTGTAATCCTAGATACACAGGAGTGTGAGTTCTGAGGGTCAAAGTCAGCCTGGGCAGACAAATTGGAGAGACTCTTATTTCCAATTAACCAGCAAAATGCAGATATGGATGTGTGGCTCAAGTGGGAGACTGTCTGTCTTGAATGAAAAAGCCAAGCAATAGTGCAAGGCCTTGAGTTCAAGTCCCAGTATTCAAAAGAGAAATAACAGTAATCACACTGCAGACTCCAGTGTACAGCTCACCAGCCCACCTCCTGATTTTCACAGGTAGGGGAAGAGCCCCTGGGGGCTCCCCTCCCTTCCCATGACTTGTCACTGCAAAGATGTAAATTGCTCAACATCCTGGAGTTTCTTTGTTTTGAGAAGTACTGATTAAAAAACAACAACTGGAGATACATTTCATACTACCATCCTTGCGCCTCATGCCTTTAATCAGTTTATTTCGTTATAAAAAAATCACTCATATCCACAGAGTGATACTTCCCAATATATCCAATAGGTCTAAGAACAATGGCTCCCTAAACAAGCCAGGGTTGAAGCAGAGAGAAGTGAGCCTCACCCGCTTAAGCATGAGATCATATTTTCAGGTTCATTACCTCTTTTTCTTAACCCAAGTTTCTGCACCAGAGAACATACAAACCACACCTCAAGTCCTACTCATGCTGGAGAAATGTGTATTTAATAAAAGAAGAAGAAAATAAAGGAGAAATAGGAGAGGGGGGGGAATCCAGAAACACAATATACTGTCCCCTAAGCCTTGACCCTGAAACTCAGGCCTAGAGAAGACAGTAGTACATGCCTTAGAATACACATGGGTGGTAGGTTTGGGATGACGACAATTGAAACTCTGCTGAAACGCAGGGTGGGATGGGCTCTTGACAATGATGGAATAGGAACATATTTCCATGGCTGTGACTTTTACAAGTGCCATACCATCTGCATTTCCCCCCCTTGTCTTTAAAGCTGTGTTGACACAAGTGATAAACGAGTAGATACATGCAGCTATGTAAAGTCAAGTCAAATTCATTTGACTAGAGGTAAAACTTCAGTTCTTTAGTTGCTCAAGCCACACTAAGAGCTCCATAACCCCAGCTGGTCAGGGGATCTGTCTTGGACATTTCCACCACACAGAAGTTTCTATTGGACAGTGTTGCTCTACATTCTGCTGCTCCCTATCCTGATTTCAGTCACTCACCACCTGAGGTCAAGGGCTAAAGGCAACCAGTGGCACAGGGGCTCACCAGTGAGGGGATGCCAGCCCCAGAGCAGGAACATGCTGGAGGATGTGAGATCAGGACATCTCTTCATAAGGGTGGTCTCTGTACCAGTTAGGGCACAGTGGCCTATAGGGTCCAGATGCCAGAACAGGATACCTTGGAATTTAGGGCTGATTTGAGCCTGTGATCCTAGCTGATTTGAGCCCGTGATCCTAGCTACTCAGGAGGCTGACATCAGGGGATGGTTTGAAACTAGCCTGAGCAGAAAAGCCTGTGAGAGTCATCCTCAATTAACCAGCAAAAAGCTGAAAGCAGAGGTATGGCTCAGGTGTAGAGCCCCAGCCTTGAGAGAAAGAACCAAGTGCAAATGTGAGGCCCTGAGATCAAACCCCAGAACCACACAGAAAAAGAATGTAAGGAGGGGTAACAAGGAAATGATGACATCTCATTTGCTTTTCTTAACTAAATGGTCTGTCAAGTCCTCTTAGTAGTTAAAAGTCCACGAATCTTCCTAAGTACTTAAGAAAATGTAGCTGAGTTGATTTTTTTCAGTCAACATTTATCTTATTGACTATTAAAATGTTACCTACTTCCTCTTTGAATTGATTTTTTGTGTGCTAGTCCTGGGGCTTGATCTCAGGGCCTGGACATTGTCCCTAATCTTTTTTTTTATTTTTTTGCTCAAGGCTGGTGACTTATCATTTGAGTTACAGCTCTACTTCTAGATCTTCAATGGATTAATTGCAAATTAAGTTCTTATGGATTTTCTGTCTCCAGCCTTTGAACTATGGTCTTCAGATCTCAGACTCCTGAGTTTCTAGGATTACAAGTGCCTAGCAGCGTTTATTTTGAAGTCTGGTAAAGCAGAAAGCTAAACAGCTTGCTATAAATAGAAAGCAAATGATTATTTTTCTCATCGAGAAGATTAATCAAAAGAACATTCCTTCACAAAGCTTGAAAAGTATATTACCAACATGGTTTTATGTATGTTTATGACATAGTATATATGATGTTATATATGTATATGAAACATCTTAATTGTCATATTTATATACATAAAACCCAAGTTATCCTCTTGTACTTTTACTCCACACAGGCAAGAAATGGTCAGTTACCATTTTCTTTAATTTTCAAAAGAAAGAAAATTAGTAAAAAAAACTTCTTAAATGTCTTTTAAGAAATATTTAAAACTAGTACTTTTTGGCTTACAGCCATCAACATAACATAATATTAGTATTATTTGAAACTTAAGTTGTATTTTGCATTAAAATGTTAGAACAAAAATTATACTTGTAGAGCCTCCAGATCCTGGATAACTAATTAGCAAAGAGTAAAAATAAATTAGCAAAAAAAATCACAGGCTGTAGATGATAAAGTTAATTTGTTGAGTTATTCCAATCAATAGATTTATCAGGTAGAACTGTTAGTGTGAGTACATTGCTTCACAAATCCCATTAAGGGTTGGCAGGGAGATTTCTGAAGTTGTCAGAATGAATTCTGACTGAAAAGACCAGAGGCTTTCTCTCTGAGGGACAAAGGGAAAGATTATTAGAGAGAATGATCAAGAAGGGTTATGATATCTTAAGTGACAAAAAGGGACAGACTCTATGAGCCAAGAATATAATTTCTCCTTTTTCCCTCTCATCCCTCTATTTGTTCTCAAGAAAACAACTGTACCTTGAGGGGTGCGGTGGATCTCTGTGAGGTGTTCTCCCAGAGCAGTAGGCTCCTTCTCCTCCTTCTCCTTTTCACTGGGTTTACTCTGCAGTCCACTAAGAGCAGCCCCAGGTGCCTTTCCACCCAGCAGCCCTTCTGTGAACCTCTGGTCCCGGGGCAGGGTGGTATGTGATTGGGAGACTGCATCTCACATGGGCTGAGCCTGATACTGCCTGAACCTGCCTGGCTGTGGCTGGGAGTAGCAGGAAGCTGTGCTGGCAGAGCTGGGGCTCAGCTCGTCACTTCTTTGGATTTCCCCCCTAAGTCCAGACTTTTCTTGTTCAAATACAAACTCAGGGTTTTAAACTTTTAGTTGATTTGTTTTGATTGCTACGATTTGATCATGATGTCTATGCTTGTGTATTAAAAGGCCTGTTTATGATCACTTTTAATGATGCTGATACTGTATTGCTTGTGCAGAATGTGTCTAATTTCAGGGACTTT
This sequence comes from Dipodomys merriami, assembly GCF_024711535.1. Lineage (NCBI taxonomy): Eukaryota > Metazoa > Chordata > Mammalia > Rodentia > Heteromyidae > Dipodomys > Dipodomys merriami. Next base: position 74,903,290 of record NW_027203381.1, read on the forward strand.
TTTTTTTTTCTCCCCCCCCCTCCCCTCCCTCCCTCCCTCCCTCCTTCCTTCCGTCCCTTCCTTCTTTCCTTTCTGTGCTGGTACTGGGATTTAAACGCAGGGCCTCACACTCCTGCTTGGCTTTTTAGTTCAATGTTATGCTCTACCATTTGAGTTACACTTTTACTTCCCACTTCTTCCTGGCTAATTAGAGAGAAGACTCTCACAGACTTTTCCATCCAAGCTGGCTTTGAACCTCGATATTCTGATCTGAGCCTCTTGAGTAGCTAGGATGATAGCAGCTGGCCTAGTTTCAGTTTCTTTAGCTTCTCCATGCTATATTCCTGATCTAACTGCCCATGTAATACTCACATATTGAGCAGTCTAAAGACTAATTAAGGAGCAAGATATCTTGGGATCAAACAGATCAGTAGAAATTCAGCACCCCCCACTCCCAAGAAGGTGTTCGAGTAGTTACTTGGTGATATCCAACTTCTTCCTTCCTTTTTAGTCTTTATGTATTTTCTGAAAATAAGGAATACTTATGAATTTTGCATTTCATTCTTGTGCAGAGGCCATGCAAGTCTTTTCTATACTGTTTCAGCTTTAGTGTATGTGCTTTTGAAGCAAGCCTACATCCCTTCCCTCTTCCCTTTCCTCTTCTTTTCTCTCGGGTGTTAGCACATGTCTCACATAGCACCCAGAACATTTCCTTGAATGGATGAATAACATACCCCTGTTGCACTGTGGCTGATTTAACCTGGTGTTGGGATGGGTAAAGGTAGGAAGGCAGGAAACTACCAAGTGCATTCATCAGGGCTCACAAGTGAGCTTCTTCAGGAGACAGATCTTTGCATGCACCATATGGTCCAGGATGCAGTGTAATTATTACAGTGTGTCCTGAGATTCTCAGCCATGGAAGGGCAGGGGAGAAACAAGATCAGGCAGAGAGAGAGAGGGAGAGAGAGAGAGAGAGAGAGAGAGAGAGAGAGAGAGAGAGAGAGAGAGAGAGAGAGAGAGAGAGAGAGAGAGAGAGAGAGAAAGTGCAATATATGACATGCTGGGCTCCTTCCATGATTTGTCTGTGTGGAAGAACAAATATGCATTGACCTGGGAAGGTAGCTTTCTTCTGGGTGAAACAACTCTGCTTTGCTTTTGTTTGGTGTGCTTGGTAGGCAAGTGTTCCACTTGAGCTGCACCTCCATCCCTTGGAATCCCTAAATCCCTTTAGATGAGTTATTTTTTTTGATAGGGTCTTGCATATTTTTGCCTGGGCTGGCCTCAAACTGTGATCATCCTATTTCTGCTTCCTAAGTACCTGGAATTATAAGCACTCATTATAGCTACTGTACTCATCCCATGAAGTAATTATTGAAAGGATCTGAAAACAGGTGGTGGCAGGTCTTCCCGGGAGCTGGGCCACAGGCTTCCCTGGAAGGGAACTTCATGACATGTGTCTGTGTCCCCCACAATGCCTTCTTCTCAGTCCTCCAGGGCTTGATTAGGTAAGTGATAATAATTCATGCATGAGAATTCCAAGCAGAAGTTAAAAAGGAGGCCACAAAACAATGTTTACTGAATAGGAATAAGCTCAGTCATTCAACTAATATTTATTGAAAACTGGTGATGTAAGAGTGTTATAGGTGTTGAAGATGAACTAAAGTGTACAAAGTAGTTTTTGTGACTTGAAACACTTTTAAAAAACTATGTGAACATCAAAGTTAGGAAGAATGTATGGAAAATCGTAACAGGAATATATCTTGGTGGTTAAATGTATGGGATTGATAACTGGATCTATATTGCAATTATCATAAAAGAATCATTCTTTTTTTTATTAAACACATTTTTATTGTTAAAATGCTGTACAGAGGAGGGGTTACAGTTACATGAGCAAGGTAATGAGTACATTTCTTATCAAGCATTGTTGTCTCTTCCTTTGTTTTTCCCCTACTCCACAACTACATTCCCTCCCACTCCCCCCACCTCTCCACCCTCCCTACCCCCTGCCTAAATCGTAAAATTTGTTTTTCAACATAGCATCTTGTACATCTTATTGTTGCAATGGGTCAACCTGTATCACTGTTTAAACAATTTGTTCTGTCCCTTCTCCTCCCCAAATTATACCAACATCAAATACAGTGAAAACAGGGGTTCAAGAACAGGAGCTTTCCTGGGAATCTTTGTGATAATAAGGAATTAGCAAGGAAGCAAGGATGTTTGTGTTACCACAGGGCCTGTTATGAAAGTATTGCAATCATAGGGCCTCTTATGAAAGTCTTGTGTTTCTTTAAGTGTTACCTTCAATGTGCTACACATTATGTTTTTAACATTTTTTTTGGAGAATAAAAACAATATATATGTTGCAGACAATTGTCACCTCCATTTGCACCCAGTGAGGAGCACAAGAAAAGTTTAGGTGTAGAATCCTCAATGGCTTTGGCTAGAAAGCTCTTGGCTTAGTGTCGTTGCTGGACGTGTCATTTATCCATATGGATGGTTTTGCTGATGACTGGGAGTGGATCTGGTGGCAGGTGACTAAACACTTGTAAAGGTCATTGGATAAAAGGAGTTCCTTGGTGACTCATAATTCACTCTCTTCCCGTACCTGAGTTGAGAACTCTCCAAGGTTCTACCCAGAGTATCTTTGTCATCCTTTTTTTTTTTTTTTTTTTTTTTTTGTGATACTGGAATTTGAACTTGGAGCCTTTTGCCTAAATAGGCATGCTACCACGTAAGCCACAGACTCAGCCCTTTTGTTACTTACATCTTTGGTTATTTTTTTGAGATTGGGCCATCCTTTCTACTCTAGCCAATATGGACTCCAATCCTACAACCTCCTGCTGTAGCAGACAGACCAAGCCTAGCTTTTGATTGGTTGGAATGGGGTTTTATAACTTTGTTTTTTTGGCCTAGTTTGGTCTAGAACTGTGGTGTTTCTGATGGCCTCTTGAGTAGCTGAGATTACAGACAGGAGCCTTTATATATGGTTCCTTATCTACAACTCCCCAGTTGTAGATTTTGTGGTTTATCCTATCTGCTTTGTTTCTAGAAATTATAAAAAAATCTCTGGTCCTTCTTCTTCCTCTTGAATATTATGGTGTATTTACTGCTTTTGAAAGTTCTCCGCAATTTTAAATGAATTTTGGGAGAATTTTTAAGCAAAATGAATCAAAACAAGAACAAGCCAACAATGTAACTCTGCTTAAGGAATCTATAATGTTTATAATAACCAGCAGGCCACCAACCTCTATCTACTTCTGGCTTGTTACAAATGCTGCCAGCACACCCTCCCCACCCCCCCACACTAAGTTAAATAATAGGTACAAAGATTCAAGCAGCCATATGGAACTATGTATATCTACATTCATGTCTCCAATTAACTACCAAAAAGCAGAAGGTAGAGCTGTAGTTCAAGTGGTAGAGTACTAGCTTTGAGCAAAAAGTACTAGCTTTGAGCTAAGTATAGCACCCAGGCCCTGAGTTTGAGCCCCAGGTTGGGCACTCTATCTATCTATCTATCTATCTATCTATCTATCTATCTATCTATCTATCTATCTATCTATCTATCTATCTATCTATCTATCTATCTATCTGGTTGTATATGGGACCAACAAGTGAGACAAAAGAATCTGTCTGAATGAGAGTAACAGCAAAATCACATAGTATGTGACTTTTCATGTCTGGTGTCCTTTATATAACATGTTATTTCCCAGGCTCATCCATGTCACAGCTGTGACTCTGTGTTTCATTAGTTTATTTTAACCTCTTTTTTACTGTTGAATAATATTCAACTTTATGTTTTATATGCATATTTATCCAGTTTGAGAAGTATTTAACAAAGTAGGAAGCACATAATCACACTTGCCATCATCATTGCTTTTTATTGTACAGTTCAGCAGTGCTAAGATTATTCACATTGTTATACACAGGCCCCCACAATGCTTCCACATATACACATGCTTCCACTTTATACACATAAAGTTCACAAGACATCTCTTTTCTTCCCCTCCAGCCATAATAGCTAGTTTCCTATTTTCTGTTTCTATGAATTTGCATACATGACAGACATGGAATCATAAACGTTTATCTTTTGTCCCTGGTCTAGTTTTCCCAGTTTCTCTGTACCAAACTTCTCATTTATCCCTTGGTTGACAGACATTGTTTCTACATTTTGGCTATTCTGAGCGCTTCTAGGGACATTTGCATACACACATTTATTTGTGTTTGGGTGGTCTCTAGGTCACATCCCCCAGCTGTGGAATTGCTGGGTAATATGAAAATAGCATGTTTAACTTTCTGAGCAACCAGTGAACCATGTTCTCAAGCATCAGCACCACTTTCTAGCCCTGCCTTCAGGGTATAAGGGTTTTGTTGGGCTCCATGTTCTTCCCAACACTTCTTTCTGTTGGTCTTGAACACTGGGCTTGGGCACTGTCCCTGCGCTCTTCAGCTCAGAGAGCTCTACCGCTCGAGCCACAGCACCACTTCTGGTTTTCTGGTGGTTTTATTGGAGTCTCATGGACTTTTCCTGCCGGGGCTGGCTTTGAACTGCAATCCTCAGATCTCAACCTCCTGAGTAGCTAGGATTATAGGTGTGAGCCACAGATGCCCAGCTCTGTTGGTCTTTTTGATTGTAGTATCCTAGTGAATGTAAGTTGATAATATTATAGTTTTGATTTACACTTCCTTAATAATCAATGATCACATAGTCTTTAAATGGAAATGAGGAGGGGACAGGCCCAGGAAAAACCTAGAAGCTTCACTTTATTTTTCTGTGAGGAGATCAAGATGAGTGGACCATTGAGGAAGGTCAGGTTATCAGGAACTGCTCAGATACAATTACTCTTTTATTCAATTTTTATAATGCCGTTATTGGGGCTTGAACTCAGGGCCTGGGTTCTATTCCTGACTCTTGAGCTCTACCACTTGAACCACAACTCCACTTCCCACTTTTTGGAAATTCATTGGAGATGAGAGTCTCATAGATTTTCCTGTCTAGGTTAGCTTTGGACCACACTCTTCAGATCTCAGCCTCTTGAGTAGCTAGGATTACAGGTGTGAGCTACCAGCACCTGGTGACAATTAGACTCATTACCTACCTTAACTATACTGAGATACTCAAGCCTCATCTCTTTAAATATCTCATAATCAAGCGTCCTTGAAGGCTTCTTCAAGGGAGATTGTGTCTTTCCATAGCTGGTTTCTCTGATATTGAACCTTTCATTCCCCATTTTTACTCTATATGGCCATCATGTCCTCTGCCTATTTTAACTTTGAAAGGGCCAATTTGGAAACTCCTTTTTCTCTTCTGCTTGGCAGCTAGTTCCTCTCAGATTCTTGCCTGTGATGTTTATCCTGCATTTGAAGCTTTGTCTACATCTTTCCTTCTCAAATAAATATGTCCAGACTGACCCAGTGGATCACAGCTCTAGTCCACTATGACATAATGAAAGATTAAAAATGACAGTTATGAAGGCATCACAGAGAGCCCATGGGCTGGGCTCAAGTGGCTGGTGTGGTTGGATCTAAAGTACTTTGCTTTAAGAAACTTGGGAAAGCTACAGGGTATTAAGACTGAATACCAGTGAGCTAAATTAAGTGATTCATTGCAGATGTTCTTGATAACATCCACATTTTTGCTTAATAGTCATTGACTAATTTTGTTCATCCAGTTTATAACCTTAGTTATGTTGCCCACTGCAAATCTACCAGCTTTCATCTAACTCTGCAAGCCAAGACTAGGAGGCATGCCCCTTATCTGTGTGGAGAAAATTTATGGAGTTTGAGCACACAGATATTGTGTGGACAGCTGAAAGAAAAAAAGCTACATCCACCTTGAAGCTGTGTGTGTGTGTGTGTGTGTGTGTGTGTGTGTGTGTGTGTGTGTGTGTGTGTGTGTGTGTGTGTGTGTGTGTGTGTGTGTGTGTGTGTGTGTGATTAGGGAAAAGGAAGGACAGAAAATTTAAAAAAGGAGATTTGCGTGTGATGGTCCAAATTGAAGTTTAATTTGTCATAATGCAGCTGCACAATCATACCGAGTCATCAGTTAAACAATATAAAGAATCTGACCTGGTGCACAGTGTTCACAAAGAAAATTTGAAAACAGTTCAGTTCCCAAATGTAGAGCTAGATAATTGTCTTGATTCTGATTTCTGGGCAGATAATCTCATAGCAAGTTCAAGCGTTTGTCTGTGAGATACCAGTTGGACTGGCTATTCATTCTACAAGACGTAGATATTCTTCAGAGGATATAGGTAATGAGGAAGTGACCTGCCTCACCCACAGGTGTGTACAGGTTATTATAAAATGTTTGAACTGTATACAGCTCAGACATGAGTTACCTCTGGGAAAGACTAAAGCCTACCCACCAATGGCAGGAAGTGGCAGAATAAAAAGAAGCTAGTAAACATATGTTGTAGTTGCTAAGAAACATGAGGGAGATATTCCAATCATCATCTCCACTACGAAATGAAATGGATGAAATATTAGTCATTCAGTTATGAAATGTTAGTCATTCAGTTATTTCAGGCTGGTGACAGAGCTCAAGTTGGAGAGCACTTGATTAGGAGGCACAGTGTCCTGAGTTTAAACTCCAAGAACACAAAGAAGTTATTTCACACACATTTTCTGATTGAAATTTTGGCAACAACTTGGAGAAATGATCATTTTTATACCTTATGAGAAATACATAAAATCGCTAACAATTGTTTTTAATCTTCTCTGGGACTTGTGACTGACTTACTATTCATGAATTTTTTTTGGGGGGATAAATATTGAAATAGCAATACATGGATAATCATGTATATTAGATTATTCATAGATAATCTACAATTGATATGTAATGTTTACAAAGATATACTGTATATTTTTACTTAAAAATTAGGAACACACTTAAGCAGAGTTACCACCAAGGCCAATTCAAAAGCTGATTTTCAGAGTGGGGAACAGAACGTGTATGGACACTGATGATGAAAATAAGTACTGAAGAGACATTCATTCATCCATTTCGTCTCTTTTTCTGATCATTTCCTGTACCTAAGGAGAATTGAAAAGAGTTATTTTTCCAACTTGCAACCTTGGTGTATTTAGAATTGCTGTATCTTGTGGGGGGGGGGTCTAAATATGTATAGATTTCAATACAGCAGTCTTTGTACCAAGTCTGAACAAACAACAGAGACTTTGAGGAGCACACATGTTAATAAGCATATATACATATAACAAGCATACATGTTATAATCTCTAAGGGAACCATTACAAACCATGACCAGGATGATTAAAGCAGTGACTATGTTCTGTGTGACATTATAATAGCAAGTATAGGTCACAAGCTTTTCTCAAAGTCTGCATTTGAGAAATAACTTGAGTAGTGTCTACAAATTGTCCACAAAGAGAACACTCTGCCAACTATAGATGTTAATGTACCAATCCTGGCTCATCAATGTTAACAATTATGCCACAGTAATGCAAAAAGATTAATAAGAAAAACTAGGGAATGGGGTAGAAACTCATTTGGCATTCTGCTAAATTTTTCTGTAATCTAACACTTGAACATAAAATCCATCAGTGAAACCCCAGTTTTTTTTTTAAAAAAAGCAAAACCAAAAGATAACTGCTAAGCTACTACAGGACAAAATGGAGTGATAAAAGAAAGCAAAAAGAGAATGAAAGAAACAGAGCAGGTCAGACAAACAACATTTGGAAAATGAGATTTACAATAAACACACCTCCAATTATCTCTAATATAAATAAGGAAAAGGTTGTCATAGTTGAATAGTGATGATTAAAAAAGCAAAACTCAATGATATATATATATATATATATATATATATATATATATATATATATATATTTTGTTGGTTGTGGGGCTTGAACTCAGCTCTTCAGCTCGAGGAGAGTACTCTACCACTTGAGCCACAGTGCCACAACCAGTTTTCTGGTGATTAATTGGAGATAAGAATCTCACAGGCTTTCCTGTCTGGGCTGGCTTTGAACTGCGATCCTCAGATCTCAGACTTCTGAGTAGCCAGGATTACAGGTGTGAGCCACTGGCACCTGGCAATGATATCTGTTTGTAAGAAACAAACCTAAAGCTTAAGAACTGAGAAAGTTTAGAGTTAATGAAGATGGGAAAGATATTCACTTAAATATTAATTAAAAGAAATATGGTATGTTATAATAATATTGCACACAGTAGTCAGAGTTCATGACTCATCTCTTAATGATTAAAATGTTCAATTTACCAGAAGGCAATAAAATTCCCAGTTCTTATGCACCAGCCAACATAACAACTACCCATATGTATACTCTACATTAGCAGAACTCTAGGAGAGGAACCAATCAAATTTATATTATAGGGCTTGAAATACATATTTATCAAACTTGACATAATAAATATATTTAGATCACTTTCCACTGATTGCAAAATAAACCTTTTTTCCAATTCCAAATAATATATTCATAATAATTGATCCTATGCTGAATTATAAATATCTTATTTCAAAGATTTGACATCATACAGAGTATCCATTAGCAAAATGCAATTGATAGAAAAACCAAGAGACAACTAATAATATCTAACCAATAGTTAATAACATATAAATAATCATGTATGGATAGCATGAGTTGAATAAGTCATAAATTAGAAACTAAATAAAAATGCCCTATATTTAAATTAATGTGATAAAGTTCTTAGATGTACATATTACCTTTTTTATTTTTATTTATTTTTTTATTGTGAAAATACTGTACAGAGGGGTTACAATTACATGGGCAAGATAATGTGTACATTTCTTATCAAGCATTGCAGCCTCCTCCTTTGTTTCCCCTTTCCATCCATTCCCATCCTCCCCCCCCAATTCCTCCCCCCCACCCAATCCCCCCCCCCCCCGCACCAAAGTTGTAAAGTTGTAAAGTTCTTTTTCGACGTAACAACTTGTACATCTCATTGTTGCACTGGGTCCACCTGTATCCCTATTTAAAAGATTTGTTTTTCCCCTTCCCCTCCACAAATTATACCGACATGAAATACAGTGAAAGCAGGGGTTATATTGGGAGGAGGGACATACAAAGCAACAAAGAAATAATCATAAATGTGTTAGAAACAATCACATGAAAGAAAAAAAATATTTGAATATATATCTTAGGGTTCATTTCCCTAACATCAACTTATCTGACCTTTTCTGCTTGACTCAGACATATACTAGATATTGAAAATAAGGGAAACCATGAGACCTATGTTTCTTTGGGCCTGGCTTACTTCACTTAACATAATTTTTTCCAAGCCTTTCCATTTCCTAACAAATGGGGCAATGTCATTCTTTCTGATGGAGGCATAGAATTCCATTGTGTATAGATACCACATTTTCTGGATCCATTCATCTACTGAGGGGCATCTGGGTTGGTTCCATATCTTAGCTATGGTAAATAATGCTGCAATAAACATAGTTGTGCTGGTAGCTTTAGTGTGGTCTTGTTTGTGAACATTTGGATAAATGCCCAAAAGTAGGATTGCTGGGTCATAGGGGAGCTCTATGTGGAGTCTTTTGAGGAACCTCCATACTGCTTTCCAAAGTGGTTGAACAAGTTTACACTCCCACCAACAATACAGTAGGGTTCCCTTCTGTCCACATCCCCTCAAGCATCTGTTGTTATTAGAGTTCTTGATTTTAGCCATTCTAACTGAGGTGAGGTGGTATCTCAATGTTGTTTTGATTTGCATTTCTTTTATGGCTAGGGAGGTTGAGCATTTCTTCATTTGTCTATTGGCCATCCTTCTTTCCTCTTCAGAGAAGTTTCTCTTTAAGTCTTTAGCCCGCTTATTTATTAGGCAGTGTTTCTTTGAAGATTTGTTGTTGGGGGATTTAATTTTTTGAGTTCCAGGTATATTTTAGATATGAGACCCTTGTCTGTTGTATGGCTAGTGAAGATCTTCTCCCAATCCATGGGCTTTCTATTGATCTTGCTAGCTATGTTCTTTCCTATGCAGAAGCTCTGCAATTTCATGAAATCCCATTTGTCCAACCTTTCTTTGATTTGTTGTATTTCTGGGTCTCTATTAAGAAAATTTCGGCCTGTGCCAACGAGACGACCTAGGGTTTCTCCTATTCCATCCTGTAATGTTTTCAGAGTGTCTGCTTTGAGTTCAAGGTCTTTGATCCATTTGGAGTTGATTCTGGTGCAGGGTGATATATAAGGATACAGCTAGATCCTTATATATCACCCTGCACCAGATCCTTATATATCACCCTGCACCAGAATCAACTCCAAATGGATCAAAGACCTCGGAGTCAAAGCAGACACTCTGAAAACATTACAGGATGGAATAGGAGAAACCCTAGGTCTCCTTGGCTCAGGTCGAAATTTTCTGAATAGAGACCCGGAAGCACAACAAATCAAAGAAAGGTTGGACAAATGGGATTGCATAAGATTGCAGAGCTTCTGCAGGGCAAATGACATAGCTGGCAAGATCAATAGAAAGCCCACCGATTGGGAGAAGATCTTTACTAGCCATACAACAGACAAGGGTCTCATATCTAAAATATACTTGGAACTCAAAAAATTAAACCACCCAACAACAAATCCTCAAAGAAACAACTGCCCAATAAATAAGTGGGCGAAAGACTTAAAGAGAAGCTTCTCTGAAGAAGAAAGAAGGATGGCCAATAGACACATGAAGAAATGTTCAACATCCCTAGCCATAAAAGAAATGCAAATCAAAACAACATTGAGATATCACCTCACTCCAGTTAGAACAGCAAAAATCAAGAACTCTAACAACAACAGATGCTGGAGGGGATGTGGACAGAAAGGAACCTTACTTCATTGTTGGTGGGAATGTAAACTTGTTCAACCACTTTGGAAAGCAGTATGGAGGTTCCTAAAAAGACTTCACATAGATCTCCCCTATGATCCAGCAATCCCACTTTTGGGCATTTACCCAAATGTTTACAAACAAGACCACACTAAAGCTACCAGCACAACTATGTTTATTGCAGCATTATTTACCATAGCTAAGATATGGAACCAACCCAGATGCCCCTCAGTAGATGAATGGATCAAGAAAATGTGGTATATATACACAATGGAATTCTATGCCTCCATCAGAAAGAATGACATTGCCCCATTTGTTAGGAAATGGAAAGGTTTGGAAAAAATTATATTAAGTGAAGTAAGCCAGGCCCAAAGAAGCATAGGTCCCATGGTTTCCCTTATTTGCAATATCTAGTATAGGTATGAGTCAAGCGGAAAAGGTCAGATAATGTGATGTTAGGAAAATGAACCCTTAAATATGTATTTTAATGTTTTCGTTTCTTTCATGCATGTGTTTCTAACGCATTTATAAGATTATTTCTTTGTTGCTTTGTATGTCCCTCCCCCACAGTGTAACCCTCGCTTTCACTATATTTGATGTCAGTATAACATGTGGAGGAGATGGAGACAAACAAGTCGTTTAAGGATTCAGGTGGACCTGTTGCAACAATGAGAAGTACAAAATGTCATGTCAAAACCAGCTTTACAATGTCGGTGTGTGGGGGGGAGGGGGGTATAATTGTGTGGGGGGAGGGGGGGTAAAATTGGGTGGGGGGAGGGGGGAGGCGGGGAAGGGAAGTGAAGGGTAAACAAAGGAGGAGGCTGCAAGGCTTGGTAAGAAATGTATGCATTATCCTGCCCATGTAATTGTAGCCCCCCTGTACAGTATGTTCTCAAATAAAATAAAATACAATTAAAAAAAAAAAAAGGATCTAGCTGTAGTTTTCTACAAGTAGTTAACCAATTTTACCAGCACCATTTACTGAAGAGGCTGTCTTTCTTCCATTCTATTTTTTTAGCTCCCTTATAGTTGGCTATAGGTCTGTAGGTTCATTTCTGGGTTTTCAATTCTATTCCATTGGTCCTGAGGTCTGTTCTTGTGCCAGTACCAAAGTGTTTTGATTACTATTGCTTTATAGTAGAGTTTGAAATTTGGTATTTATATTCCTTTAGCACTGTTCTTTCTGTTAAAGATCGTTTTTGCTATTCGGGGTCTTTTATTGTTTCATATGAATTTTTGGATTGCCTCTTCTATTTCCTTGAAGAATGAGGTTGGAATTTTGATAGGTATAGATTGAATTTGTAGATAGCCTTGGGAAGTATTGCCATTTTCACAATGTTGATCTTTCCAATCCAGGAGCATGGGAGTTTTTGCCACTTTCTAAGTTCTGTTGTAATATATTACATTTTTTTTTTAACTCAGGGCCTAGAAACTATCCTTATACTTTTTTGCTCAAGGCTAGTGCTCTACCACTTGAGCCACAGTGCCACGTCTTGCTTTTTCTGTTTATATGGTACTGAGGAATTGAGTCCAAGGTGTGGCTTCATGAATGCTAGGCAAACACTCTATCACTAAGCCACGTTCTCAGGCCCAGCATATATTCCTTTTGTAAAATAAAAAAGAAGTTTTCCTTTTTGTGTGCAGAAGGAACCACTTTTAAATGCAAATGACAGCTACATTTTATGGACCAAATATAATCTCTGTCTTCTAAACAAACAAACCCCAAACCAAAACAAGTACCTGGAAGTTCAGGACGTTAAACATACAGGCAGATGTAGGGCTGTGGCAAATATAAACTTGGAGCAAATGACAAACATGGAATGCATTCCTCACTGCTTCAACTTTGACCCCATGGCAGTCATCGTTGCAGTGATAAGTGTGGCAGTGAAGGAATACCTAAACCTATGTTAGAATCTCAGGCTTTCTGGATAGAATAATCAGAGGAGTAATCTGTTTGAACATGAGTAGGTGCTGAAGAGAGGATATGAGAGACAAGAGGATCCTTCAGTTCCACGAACCCTGTGCAAACCTCAATCTGACCCTTGGGGTATGCACTGACAGGACAGATACAAGGTAATATGGTAAATGCTTAAAGAATCGATCCAGGATATGACCTATCAGTTATAGAAGGAAAACTAGTGCTTACAGTTGTAATTTAAGCATGTGACAGCCAGATTTAAAAAAAAAAAACAGGGCTGGGAATGTGGCTCAGTGGTAGAGTGCTTGCCTTGAATGTATGAGGCCCTGGGTTCGATTCCTCAGCACCACATAACAGAAAAAACCAGAAGTGGCATTGAGGCTCAAGTGGTAGAGCACTAGCCTTGAGCTGAAGAGTTGAGGGACAGTGCCCAGGCCCAGAGTTCAGGCCATAACCAGCCAAAAAAAAAAAAAAGTAAAAAAATAAATAAAAAATAAAAACCCAAACAATTCATCAGGGGAATGGAGCAGAGGTAATGCTACACATAATAATGTTCACAATATCTAAGACACACTATAATGACCAGAAAACCTAAAAATTACAATCTATTCTGTATGAAATAGATGAGCAACAGATGCCAAATCTAAGGTGATCCCATTTTTGAGATAATTAGATAATTTCTTTACAACAGTTGAGATACTTTTGCTCAGTAAAGAAAATACCATGAAAATAGGCAATATAGAAAAAAATCAGAGAAGATAAAATAGAGAGAAGTTTAAAATACAGATATGTACGGAATATAAATTTAATTATTGAGAAATAGTTGAAAACAGTTGCTAAATGAATCTAATAGCAGAATATGATGTCAGAGGAGCCAATGAGCTTAAAAAAGTAATAAATTATTTTATCTGAAGAAAGAAAAAAAAACCATGCTACAGTTTAATGAATATTAATATTTAAACTTTTACCAGATACCAAGTTTACTTGAACTTTGGTATTGGACTTTTCTGCCCTTATAGTTGTAAAAATTGAATTTCCATCCTTTATAAATTACCCATTCTGGGCTTTGTTATAGTAGCCCAAATGGACAAAGACAAGACTGTCTCCAGGTATATCAACCAAATCCAAGAATAATACCAAAAATTATTTACAACAGTATGGACATTTCGGCACATATCAAGATAAAGTTCACAGCTTCTCTCAATAGCAAAAATTATCAGGGAATTTTTTTTTTTAGCAGTGGTATCAGCAAGATAGTAGAATAAGGGACTGCCCATTCATATCCTTCCACTCCATCAATATTTCTGTTTCCATACATATAGAAAGACCTTCTTTTTGTGAGAGCCTAGGAATTCAATTCTAACTCATCTAAGCCTCAGACCAGGGCAGTAGGCCAACCTATCATCTAGAGACCTGACCTGATCCATTCCACATACCCAGAGGAATCCCCACCCCCTGCATCAACCTGTTAAGAGGTCTGCCATCTCTGAACCCTGAAGTAGACCTTTATTCCAGTGCCAGCTCCAAAGCCCAAGGCTTGTGTCCAATTTATTCATGCCCCGTAGAGTCCCTGCTAACATGCCCACCGGTGTTAGTTTCTATGGAGGTGTCAGCATCAGTCACAGTATCTGGATCCAACTTAGCTGACTCACAACTGCAGGTAATCCTATCAGCTCTGAGATGTAACAGGAAACTTCAACATGCACAATCAGTCTTTGGAAATGGGAATTTGCTCCTGAAAGTTCACGGATACCAACATAATGCTACACATATAACAAAGAATCAAGCAGTATGAGGCTCACGAAGGAAACTAAGAATGTTCCATAATTGAAAAGGCAATACATGAAATGTCTGGAAAAGAGTTTGAAATAATCATTTTAAAGAAATTCAGTAAGATGAAAGAAAAGAAACCATCAGTAATATCAGAAAAAGATGCATGAACATCACCAAAAGTTTACTAAAGAAATGTAAGCCATAAGAAGGCCCACACCAGAGACTTAAGCAGTACAGATTAAACCCATGACTTCACACTTGTAAGATAAACTGTCTACCATTGACCTCCAACTCAGCCCAAATTCTTGAAACTTGTTGAAGACTATGGTTGATCCAATATTTTAATTTTCATCATAAAAACATCCTGTCTAGTTAAAAATGACTTTTCAACTTTTTTTGTGTTCTTGCACACTGATGACTCATACTGTGGTTGTGTCTAATAACTTCTGTAAACATTGGCTTATAAATACTTCTAGGATATTTTATTTATAGTTAGTTTTAGAAACTCCAGGAGGATAACACTATTTTTAATGGGTATACAATGACTTACTTTTAACAAAAAATGTGTAAAATATGCTCAATGACTTTGCTTATACATCAGAATAAAAATGGAAATACTTGTAAGAAAAGGACCACACAAAAATCTTAGAGCTGAATATTTTCATAACTGAATAGAAAAGCTCAATAGAAAATTTTAACATTAGATTTTCTCATGAAGAAAAAAAGATCAACAAATTTGGAGGCAGGCCACTTAAGATGATCTAACTAGAGGAACAAATAGGAAAATAAAAAGAAAAGAAAGCAACAAACAAACCATAAGGAATGTCCCCAAATGTATAAACATAAAAATTATGGAAAAATCAGAAGAAGAAAGAAGAAAGAAGAAAACTTATTAAGGAAATGATGTCTGATAACTCCCCAAATATTGAAGAGAATATGTACATACAGATTCAGAAAGGTAAAACTATTTCAAGTAAGGTCAGTTAATAGAATACTATGAGACACATTATAATTAATTTGACAAAGCCAAAATACAAACAGACCCTCCTGAAATCAGCAAGAGAGAAGAAATGAACATATCGCATATAAGACTCTCAGATGAGCTATTAGTAGACTTCTCAAAAGAAACTTAGTAAGCCAGGAGAGAGTAGGGTATCATTTTTAAATTCCTGAAAGAAAAGCTTCCCAGCCAAGAACTTTTAACTTTTCCCAAGGCTAGAGTTTGGATTTGGAATGCTTTCCAAAGGTCTTTATGGTAAAAGACTTCATCCCTCACAAGATGCTTTGGGAGGGAGTAGAATCTTTAGGAAGTAGGGACTGGTGGGAGATCACTGGCAGTATGCCTCTGGAGTATAGTGAATACCATCCTCTTTTTCCTCTGTTTGACCTCTCACTAGTAAAGTAAGGTATTTTTCTCTGCCATGTACTCCTGCCATGATGTATGGGCAGAGGTCAAATGTGCATGGACTAAACTGCCAAAACTCTGAGCCAAACCCCTCCCCCCACATTTTCTCTCTGTAAGTCAATCATCTCTGGTATTTGTTATAGTAACCCAAACTGACTAACACATCTGGCAAAGCTGTCTGTCAGAAATGAAGAGAACAAGCTACGAATGTGTCTTAGTAGTAAAGTAATTGCCTAGCATGCAGGAGGCCCTGGGTTTGATACTTAATATGATAGAAAGGGGAAGAAGAGAAGAAAGAAAGGAAAAGGGAAGAAGAGAAGGAAGAGGGAGAGAAGACATAAAGGTTTTATAAAACAAAGAACAAAAGAGCCAGGTAAAAATGGTAAAAAAAAGCTAGTAGTAATTTGTAACCTTGCAATTTTATTACATTTTCAAATCAAAAGACAGATAAATAGATTACAAAACATGATCCAACAGTATGCTGCATTTCTGAGATTCAATTTTGCCTTAAACACACACACACACACACACACACACACACTCACATACACACACACACACCACATTGACATGAAATGATGGACAAGTTATATTCCAGCATATAGCAGGGGTAGCAATATTTACTTCAGACTAAACTCTAAGTAAAAAATAGCAAATTCGCTGGATGCCGGTGGTTCATGCCTGTAATCCTAGCTACTCAGGAGGCTGAGAGCTGAGGATTGTGGTTCAAAGCTAGCCTGGGCAGGAAACTTTGTGAGACTCTCATCTCCAATAAACCACTAGAAAACCAGAAGTGGAGCTATGGCTCAAGCAAGCAGTAGAGCACTCGCCTTGAGCAGAAGAGCTGAGGGACACTGCCCAAGCCCAGAGTTCAAGCCCCATGACTGGAAAAAAAAGCAAATAATCAAAGAAAGTAATTACATAATAAACAACAATAGAAACAATTAACCAGGAGGACATAAATAACATCAATGCTTCCAACTTTGGAATATGTAAATATGAATGATTCATACACATATTAATAGATCTATATAATAAGATGGAGTATGATGTATTTTAAACCATGGATAGATAATACAGACAGAAAGTCAATACAAAACAAAACTTTAGGCTGACTGAAATGAAAAGGTATATATTAAACTTTCCACTCAGTATCTACAAAACACATATTCTTTTTAAACACACATAGAGGATTCACTATATCTTTTGTGGACACAATGGAATGAAACTAGAAATCAGTTGCAGAACTATTTTTGAAAATTCATATATACATATAGGAACCAATCATTAGCCTTTTGAACACCAGTTAACCAGGGGAAACAATATCAAAAGAGAAATTTAAAAAATATCTTGGGATAGTGGAAATGGAAACACACATACTCCACAATCAAGCTTTAAGCTTTATATGAAAGAGAAACATGTCCTTGAGATACAGGTAATAGAAGGTACACAATAAAAAAAATAAATCTAGGGCTGGGAAGGTGGCTCAGTGGTACAGTGGTAGAGTGCTTGCCTTGCATGCATGAGGACCTGGGTTCGATTCCTCAGTACCACATAAACAGAAAAAGCCAAAAATGGCACTGTGACTCAAGTGGTAGAGCACTAGCCTTGAGCTGAGGAGCTGAGAAACAGCAGTCAGGCCCTGAGTTCAAGCCCTAGGACTGGCAAAAAAAAAATCTAATCACTCTACATTGGAAATGACTCGTATGCCTATGAAAAAATAGAATAATAAATTATAGTATCCTTCACACACAGTCGGTGGGCCACTCTTTATTTTTTTGTCCATCGTGGGGCTTGAACTCTGGGACTGGACAGTGTCCCTCAGCTCTTCAGCTCAGGTGAGCATTCTACCACTTGAGCTACAGCACCACTTCTGGTTTTCTGGTGGTTTATTGGAGATAGTCTCAGGGACTTTCCTGCCAGGGCTAGCTTTGGACCTTGATCCTCAGATCTCAGCCTCCTGAGTAGCTAGGATTACAGGCATGAGCCACCGGCACCCGGTTGGCCACTTTTATGAGATAATTTGGAGTATATGAAATCACCTAAAAGCAAATACATACAGTATGAGATTCCCTTTACATATGGTCTAAAAAAATCTGACAAATCTACACAACTGCACTTAATGGGTTGTGTTTAATGACAAAATTATAAAGCAAAGTGTAGAAGATAAAAGCCAACATCACTGTTCCTTTGTGGGAAGTAATTTCTGGAAGAGAAACGGGGTTTTCAGAGATGTTGTAGTGTTTTTTGTTGTTACTGTTAATTTGGATAGCAGTTACAGTTATATTTATTTCATGACAATTCAGAGTAATGCATGGTTTGCTTTGTACAACTTTCTACATATATGCTCCCTTTTTCAACAATGAGAACCAAAAGGTTGTTCTTTTTCTCCTGTTCCATACCTGGTACAGCATAAAATTCAGTGGATCATCTGGCTTTTCATAGACTAAGTTTTCAGTGATCTGCTGAGAGAAAGCATAAGACATCACATTTTCGTTCTGAGAGAAAATACAGTCAGGTCATAACATTATTATGAGGAATATGATCAAATATATATCCAATAGAATTGTACCTGATCTCTAATCCCTCTGAAGAGCTTTCTCATTTCCCATTTGCTTCTTTTGGTGAGCACATCTTAATGTACTTACAGACCTCTCCATAAGATTATTTCCCCCATTACAGCAAACCCTCATCTTTCACCTCTTCAGAATGCACAATGAAGGCATTGAGAGGTTTACCTGGAATATTTGCAGGATGCCATGACTCTCCATGTATTGGAGGGAAACGTGGTAAGGATCTTCGTAAATGATAGGAGGGAACCTCTTCTTGAAATCTTGGGTTTTTCTTCCACTATAAGGTCCTGAAAGATTACTCTGAAATGAAAATATCCATCCCACCAAAGAGTTTTTAATACATAAAAAAAACCCAACTTCAGCAATGTTTGCTGCTGTTATGGATGGAATCTAGATTAGAAGGAATCTTACTACCAAGAGTTGGAGGAAAGAGAGGTGTGTGTGTGTGTGTGTGTGTGTGTGTGTGTGTGTGTGTGTGTGTGTGTGTGTGTGTGTGTGTGTGTGTGAAGACCCCTGTTTATCCACCAGACAATGTAAGCCTGGAGGTACCTTGTCAAATACTTTTCCTTTACAGAGCTTGCCAATTAATTCCAAATCTTCTTCCCTTGTAGAAAGAAACCTACACTGAAGATTGACTAAATGTCACATAGGAACAGAACCAGAACTTGAAGTCTGTACTAAATCCTGGCCCACTGATCCTTCCTGAGGGCCTAGAAACCTTACATCTTTCTCCATGTTGGCTCTTCCTCATACTTGAGCTGGCACGGGCCGCCCCTCACCCCTCAAACCCCCGCCTCCCTAGGCCTCCTGGTTAACTCCAGGAGGCTCCCAGGTAGGCAAATGCCCTGTTTTTACCACTGAACTTACTTGCATAATTTGAGGTTTTTCTTGACTGCTGGGATAGACTACTCTGGTTGAGATGGAGGGCAATTTCTGGCTAAATCCTTGGACTCGTGTTGGGAAGGCATTGGTGAACCGGGTATCCATCATTCTATAACTGGGCATAGCTGAGGTACCTTCCATTTCAGCCTCTGAAGTACCTGAGAGCTGGTCTCGCATATCACTTGAGCTCTTCTCAAACGTGCAGGGTTCTACTTTGAAGCCGTATATATCATCACTCATCCGCTCAGAAAAGATCTGATCCTGATATTGGTTAAATGCTTTATTGTAGGGTGGGTAGTAGTCTTGTTGGCCAACCTCTCCGAATATGCCCTCATTTTGTCCCTCTTGCTGCATGTTCAACAAAAATTGCCTATTATACTGCTCTCCAGAGTCTTCAGTAGACTCTTGCATTCTGTAGGTAACTTGGTCCGTTTGCTGAGCGAGGCCGGATGTTCCTTGACCAGCAGGAAATCTGTAGTCAATCTGCTCAGAAGTTCTTCCATCACGTGTGAAAAACTTATCACTACCCTTTTCTGAAGGTCTTCTGTCAGACTGATGAGATACTTTGCCGTCAATGGTCTGGGAAGTTCTTTTATCTGTCTGACCAGAAAATTTCTGTTCAGCCTGCTGAGAATTGCTCCATTCACTTTGTTTCGACCATTTTTGTACAGGCTGTTCATAAGTTCCCTGGTTAACCTGACCAGACTGGTCAATCTGTCCAGTTTGGTTGGGATTAGCGTGGGTTTGGTCATTAGCCTCCTCAGCTTGGTTCTTCTTCTGGTTGTCTTCTCTGTTGTTAGTTTGGCCAGCAGTTGAGGGTGTGTTTTCTCGTTTCCAGGATTCAGCTGGATTCTCTTCTGGAGGCTGGTCCATCTTCTGCTCTGTCCCAGACTGGTTTCAGTTGTTAGGCACTATGGGTAAGAACTTGGGCATGGTTGTCTAGGTGACATCCAGGATTCTGAGGTGGGCTTTGTTGTGCTGTCTGGCAAGTCAAGTGGGAGGGGAGATTCCTGGGGTTTGGTTTAGCCAAAGCTACTTTCACAAAAACCCACTGTTGGCCAACTCTGTAATGGGAACCAGAGCCATGACACTTTCTCCTGAGAAGAGGTGATTCCCAGACAGGGCTTCTGTTCAACCTGCCTAGCAGCAAGGCCTCAGGGCCCTGCCTCAGTGCCTAGAGTCTCGGGAGCCGGCAGGGGGGGGGGAGGGGAGAGTTTCCTGGCAAGTTCCCAGTGAATTAAGACCTCTCAGGTACCACCCCTGTAATTAGTGCCCCTCTCCCAGCCACATGAATGACACTTAGCCGAATGGAAGTTACTATTGCCACCACATCGAATGGCTTTCCTTCAGGTTCTGACTTGGGTCTGATTATCTATCGTTGTGCTATGTGGTAAGTCAGCATCAGGCCTGTGCTCGTAAAGAGCCCTGTGAAATATTATCCTTTAGATGCTGGAGAGTCTGGTGATTCTTGGTTGTTGACTAAAGCCATACTGTGTTCTTTTGCTTGTTTAGACCCTATTTTTCAGTACTAGCTTTATAAACAATGACAGACCTGTGTTCAGCAGCACCAGAAAGACCTCCCAATCTCAATGATACCTTCCTTACGACAAGAGAGAGTAAGCAAAGCAGGTGAAACATAATCAATCTCTCTGTCTATCTATCTCTCTGTCTATCTATCTATCTATCTATCTATCTATCTATCTATCTATCTATCTATCTGTCTGTCTGTCTGTCTGTCTGTCTGTCTGTCTGTCTGTCTGTCTGTCTGTCTGTCTGTCTGTCTGTCTGTCTGTCTATCTCTCTATCTATCTACCTACCTATCTTTCCAGGTGTCTGTTCATCTACTATACCTATTATCTGTCTGTCTGTCTGTCTGTCTCAGTAAGAAAAAAAACAGTTATTTTTGAGTAATAAACACAAGGTCTTATGGGGCAGATAGCAACTGGAATATCTAACAAGTGGAGAATTTGTACTTGGTGCTGGTGTGGTGGCCAAAAGTCAGGTATTAATGGTTCTATCTCTTCCTTTTGAGTTTAAACTTAATAGTGCAATTCAGGACCAGCAGGCTCTCCATTTCAGGAAGAGGCAGTTTGGAGGTGGTGCTTGATGAGATATTTGTTTTTGTCTCTCCAAAGCTTTATACCACTGAGGCAAATGAGTAATCTGCACGACTTACCCTGAAGGCGAAAAAAGCATCTCCACGGGGTCAGGAGATGTAGTTCAGTAGCCTTTCTCTCTGTAGATGCCATGGAGTTTCTGAATCTTTTTTTTCTCTTTCTTGCTTTTTATTGTGAAAATACGGTTACAATTACATGGGCAAGATAATGAGTACATTTCTTATCAAGCATTATAACTTCCTCCTTTGTTTCCCTTTCCCATTCCTTCCCATCCTCCCCCTATCCCCCACACAAAGTTCGTTTTCAACTAACGACTTGTACATCTCATTGTTGCAATGGGTCCACCTGTATCCTTATTTAAACGATTTGTTTTTCCCCTTCCACTCCACAAATTATACCGACATGAAATACAGTGAAAGCAGGGGTTATACTGTGGGGGAGGGACATACAAAGCAACAAAGAAATAATCTTATAAATGTGTTAGAAACAATCGCATGAAAGAAAAAAAAACATTTGAATACATATCTTAGGGTTAATTTCCCTAACATCAACTTATCTGACCTTTTCTGCTTGACTTAGACATATACTCGATATTGCAAATAAGGGAAACCATGGGACCTATGTTTCTTTGGGCATGGCTTACTTCACCTAATATAATTTTTTCCAAGCTTTTCCATTTCCTAACAAATGGGGCAATGTCATTCTTTCTGATGGAGGCATAGAATTCCATTGTGTATAGATACCACATTTTCTTGATCCATTCATCTACTGAGGGGCATCTGGGTTGGTTCCATATCTTAGCTATGGTAAATAATGCTGCAATAAACATAGTTGTGCTGGTAGCTTTAGTGTGGTCTTGTTTGTGAACATTTGGGTAAATGCCCAAAAGTGGGATTGCTGGGTTATTGGGGAGCTTGAGGAACCTCCATACTGCTTTCCAAAGTGGTTGAACAAGTTTACATTCCCACCAACAATGCAGTAAGGTTCCCTTCTGTCCACATCCCCTCCAGCATCTGTTGTTATTAAAGTTCTTGATTCTAGACATTCTAACTGGGGTGAAGTGGTACTTCAATGTTGTTTTGATTTGCATTTCTTTTATGGCTAGGGAGGTTGAGCATTTCTTCATGTGTCTATTGGCCATTCTTATTTCCTCTTCAGAGAAGTTTCTCTTTAAGTCTTTAGCCCACTTATTTTATTAGGCAGTGTTTCTTTGAAGATTTGTTGTTGGGGGATTTAATTTTTTGAGTTCAAGGTATATTTTAGATATAAGACCCTTGTCAGTTGTTTGGCTAATGAAGATCTTCTCCCAATCCATGGGCTTTCTATTGATCTTGCTAGCTATGTCTGTTGCCATGCAGAAGCTCTGCAATTTCATGCAATCCCATTTGTCCAACCTTTCTTTGATTTGTTGTGTTTCTATTAAGAAAATTTCGGCCTGTGCCAACGAGACGACCTAGGGTTTCTCCTATTCCATCCTGTAATGTTTTCAGAGTGTCTGCTTTAACTCCGAGGTCTTTGATCCATTTGGAGTTGATTCTGGTGCAGGGTGATATATAAGGATTTAGCTTTAGTTTTCTACAAGTAGTTAACCAATTTTGCCAGCACCATTTACTGAAGAGGCTGTCTTTCTTCCATTCTATTTGGAGTTTATGAATCTTATTATTAACAATAAATGGAATTTTCTTTTTTGTTTCTTCTGGGTACTTAGTTATTATTTTTAAAAATTATCTTTACATAGTTGTACAAAACGAGCTGCCATTCAACAAAGTAGTTTATGAATACAATGCATCCTGATCAAGTCCTTTGTAAAAGGAAAACGTCTACACTTCAAGATGTTTTACATTCTGATTCCACTAGAGAGCAGCAAAGATTCATGACTGAATGAGGCAATTGTAAAATTCTGCTATTCATTTTGGAATATCATTTGCAAAGGAAAATTGGGGGGAAATGCCTTTGCCCATACTTTAAAAAACATAATTTGCTGATATAAACTCTAATAATAAATGTTAAGTTTAGTAAAGGAAATTGTGTTATTTTGCAGCACAATTTTTCTCATCTTATGGTATTTATTTATGTTTATTACTTGTTTCATTTGTTCCCGTAACAAACATTCTATTACACCGCGTTGTTCTTGAGAATATAAGGCTTACTAGTGCATAATTTCCGTGCTAGAAAACCTTGCTTTATAATTTTTAAAGTAGTCATTAAAACGAAAGCATATCTTGGTGAAGCATCATAGTTTTTCACAGAAGCTTTGTTTCAAGAAAACATGAATGGGAGCACCTGACCCTCCAGCTTTAATTATGAGGCTTGCTAGAGGTGAGCACATGTGAGCCTTAACTACTACTCTTGTAAGTAATCAAGTGCTTTGTCTCTGATCCAGGAATCTTAGGTCGTCTGCCAGGGTGCATGAACAGTAAGGGTCTAACTTGTTAAGCACATAAGCAGGGTAAAACATCACAGCCTTTATGATTTCAGAATGCACGCTGCCTTTGGAAAGTAAGCAAACTTAAACTGAGAATGAATAATGAACACGGATGTTCTAAGGAAGTAGGTAGGAAGGTCACCTAGACCATGTCAAAGGAAACTGAGTCAGGGAAGGGGACCCTCTGAACGTTTCTCTTACTGATTCTGACCCTGATAATTCTACTTGGCTCACTCTTTAAGAAACAGTGTGTACATTATTTTACACTAGCACTTTGATAGTTCATGGTTCTTGGGTTCTTACTGTGAAGGAGGTGTTGGTTTAAAGAAAGATTACACATTCTCAGATCTGAGTATGAACTCTATCTTTTTTTTCCTTTTTTTTTTTTTTTTTTTTTTGTCAGTCATGGGGCCTGAACTCTGGGCCTGGGTGCTGCCCTTCAGCTATTCAGTGCTCTACCACTTGAGCCACTGCACACTTCTGGCTTTTTCTGCTTATGTGGTGCTGAGGAATTGAACCCAGGGCCTCATGCACGCAAGGCAAGCACTCTACCACTGAGCCGCCTTTCCAGTCCTGAGCGTGAATGCTCATCTGATGAGGTTTTTATTTTTATTTATTGTGTGTGTGTGCACTCGCACACATGTGTGTGTGTGAGAGAGAAAGAGCCACAGACACAGATCAATGCAACTTTCTATTGTCATTTTAAAACTGCAATTTTCTTTGTGCTTTTACTTCACTACTTTTCTTTAGTTTATTTTAAGGTGATATTAGTATTTCCTAACTTGCATAATAAGGTGGGTTTCAGAAAGTTACTTTCAGAATTTCAGAGCTTCGTCTTTTCTCCGATTTTCTGTTTTTGTTCACCTACCCGACTTGAGTCAGATAGGCTTGTTCCGTTCATCCTCCTCTGCTCAGTTTTCCTTACTCTTCCAGCGGCTTATCTTTGTTGCTTCCAGTCCTAGTGCACACCCTGTGGGCATCGCGTTCCTGGAAGACATGAGCACCCTGCAGTCAGTCTGTCAGAAGATGCTTCTTTCTTTTCCCACCAAACGAGAGGCATGGCCTCACACAGCTAAGTAGTTTGCCTCCACTCATTTGTATTTGGCCGTTTATAGGAATAGCTTGTTATATCACTTGGTTTTTGTTTGATTGTTTGTTGATGGTACCAGAATTTGAACTCAGGGTCTTGTGATTGTTAGGCAGGTGCTCTGCCACTTGAACTACATTCTCAGCCTTTTCTGTTTATTTTTCACATAGAGTTTCATGCTTTTTTTCTGTCTCTCCTCCTCCATTCCCCCAGCTGGCTTTGAACTGGGATCTTCATACCTTCTTTATGATTGAGGTTACAGGCATTTACCACTGTGTCTTGCTGCCTTTTAAGTTCTTACTTTTAGCCTAAGCTATCCTCCCACCATGATCCTCCTGTCTCTGTCTCCCAAGTCACTTACAACTGTCATCTACAACTATTGATGTCAATAACTTGACCAGTATATTCCTGCCATGTGGGACTCCCAATAAGATAATTTACCAGGATGCTTCAGTTTTGTGAAAATATCCCTTCAAATGTCTTAGAATCATTTCTTGGTTTTATTTATGCTACTTTCTATTCTTAATTTCATTTCTTTCCCAGAAGTGATCATGTTGATTAGTTGGATGAATAAATAATCTTAGATGTTCTATTTTTCTAATGAATTATTCAGCTATTTATTTCAGGTTAACTATTCTTTGGGGCCTATTATTTGCACCTAGCCCTATTGAGACAGACACAGGAGACAAGAGGTTTGTGACACAGACCCTACACTAATGGAGCTGTGGTGATACATCTGTTTGCTGGTACTAGGTAATCTGTCCCCAAATGAAGAGAAAGACTTTAAACCCCGGATGAAGAGAAGAACGTTGTTTTCTTGTGATTACCAAAGTCTTATGAAAATATCTAGTGAAGTTGGAGGTAGAGCCCAACAAATGTTTCTAAGTTCCATGTTAACACAGAGGAAAGATAGACATAAAAATAGAAGTGTAACAGTAGAAAAAAAGAAGAGAGAAAAATGGATGAACAATGGAACTATGAGGATGAAAAGTGAGTCAAAAATAAGGATGCCTGTCTCTCCCCATGCATTGGCAAATACTGTCAGATATTATTTAAAAAAACAGATGACGATTGAGGGTTGCAAGAAAGCTCCTTAGCTTTAACCAGAAGAGTGGGATGGGGAGAATTTGACCTCACTTCCTTTCTGAGTTTGTTGTCCCCTAACAGAGATGCCCCAGGTAGCGGGATGCCCTGGCCTGGTCTTCTCCGTGGTCTCCACACGTCCCTAACTCATGGTAAGTGAGTTTGGGCTGCCAAAACGATTCTGTACCTTCACTGAGTATGAGATACCTCCCTGGCTGAGATTTCCCCAAGCAAAGGTGTTTTAGTCACCCATTCAAGTGGTATTTTTCATCTATGTGCCAGGCACTTCTGGAGTAGCTTGACTTCTTACACTTAACTTAGATATCAGATATTTCTCCTGGACTGAGCGTAATGGTGCATGACTGTAATCTCAGCTATGAGGGGGAGGCAACAAAGGCCAGCCTTGGCTAAGTTAACAGCACTGTCTCAAAAACAATACAAATAAAGGCTGGGAAGGTGGCTCAGTGGTAGAGCGCTTGCCTTGCATGCATGAGGCCCTGGGTTTGATTCCTCAGCACCACATAAGCAAAAAGAAAAAAGCTGGAAGTGGCGCTGTGGCTCAAGTGGTAGAGCACTAGCCTTGAGCTGAAGAGCTGAGGGACAGCGCCCAGGCCCAGAGATCAGGCCTCACGACCGGACCTCCCCCCCAAAAAAAACAAAAACAAAAACAAATGAAACAAGTTAGGGAGTGATGAGAGTTTTGAATATCCATCAAACCTTCTACATCAGTGAAAAGCACATATATATTGGCAGCATGAAAATTTATATGTGTTATAAATAGAATACATAAGATAGATAATGTATAATATATTAAATACATAATACATTTATATATAAATAAATATATATTTTAAACTCAGAAAATATTACCCAAACTTGTAGTATAACTTTTTTTGGTAAAAGGAAATGCATTAATATATTAACAGTTTGTTTTTTTTGTTTTTTGTTTGTTTGTAGGGAAGTAGTTAAGCTGGAATTAAAAGCAACTGTGGCCTTAGGTATGGTCTATCTTCCATTTAAAGATGCAAATTAAGCATGGACTCTCAAATGTTACTTAGGGTAGGAAAGTTACAATTAGCTGCAGTAATAACTGTGCTCTATGGGTCTTGCTTTGTTTTACAGTGGCTTTAATTAAAGGCCTAGTGATGTCGGAAAGTCACATTAATTATTCATCTGCAAACATTTACATAGACTTCCCTGTTCCCCTTCAATAAATAACTTCATATCTCCATAATTTAATCAAAATGGCTAAAAATATACCATCTTCAGCTTCAGCCCCTCCTCTCTGGTCTTTGTCTCTCCAGGGTTATTTGTAGTTAGATACGACGTCCCACTGTTAATAAGAAAGGAGAGAAGAAGATCTGTCTGCAAGAAACTGCAGATTGCAGTTACGTTTTCCCACACTGTCTTATTGATTGGTAGGAAATTGTGGTTTGCAAATGTCCATAATTTTTTTTCAGAGCAAGATGAGAAGTACCATAGAATCTTGCTATTATTAAAAACCACATGATTCTGGATACATTAATAGAAGCATAATATTCAAGAACACAGCGGCAATTTTCCCATAATGCTCAGCATGTGAAGAATCAAAGCTTCAACTACTAAGTATAGAAAACCCATGAAAAGAGAAACTTTCAGGGGTTAAAGATAAGAGGCAAGACTAAGTTGGGTTAGAGAGCCATGTGTAACATTAGAAATAGGATTTAGGAAAAAAAACAATTTTTCAACGGCCAGATGTACACTTTGATAGGTAAGTAGTTACTTTATTGATCTATAGTTTGACTTTTTAGAGGTACATTGGCAGCTAGTTAAATTCAAGGTGTCTTGAGGAGTAGTGATGGGGAAAACACATCAGCAAGATCTGAGTTCAAATTTTAACTCCATGATGAACTAGGGCTCTGATTCTTTAGAGGTTTTAAGAGTCTTACATATTTTCCTAGTTGAGGATCATTTGATTACAGAATAAGGCCAAACTCAATATAATGGTCTCACTGTCAATTACAGTGAACTAGCTCAGCTCTATGGAGATTGGAAAGACATCACGCAGTTCTTACTTCAAGTGCTCTAGTGTCTCTTATTTCTGTGCAAGATATATATTTCCTGTAGAAATGAAAGAACTAAGTAAATAGAAATGCACCTTACAACTGGGTGCTGGTGCTTCACACTTAACAATCCTAGCTACCCAGGAAGCTGAGATCTGAGGATCTCTATTCAAAACCAGCTCTAACAGGAAAGTCTGTGAGACTCTTATCTCCAATTAATCACCAGAAAAACTGGAAGTGGGGCTGTGGCTCAAAGTGATAGAGCACTAGCCTTGAGCAAAAGAGCTCAAGGACAGTGCCCAGGCCCTGAGTTTAAGCCCTAAGGCCAAACAATTAAAAAAAAATAAGGAAATGCATCTCATGTTTGTGGCTCCGAAGATTAGAAATTGTTAAGATGCAACTCTACCTCAATTGGCCTAGAGGTGCTCTTCCATGTTCAACTGTTAGGATTTGAGGCAGAAAGGAAGAAGCTGATTCCTATGATTCATGTCCATATCCTACAATAGCCAAGACAATCTTGAAAGAGTGGGAGGATTCACATTTCCTGATCTCCATGCTAGAGGAATCAAGACAGGAGGGGGCTGGCAATGTAGCTGGGTTGTAGTGTTTGCTCAGCATATGCAAGGCCTGGAGTCCCACACTCAGAACCAAAGAAAGGAAAAGACAGTGTGCTTCTGGCGTGAAGACAGATATGCAGATGAATGGAATATAATTTATGGATCCAGAAATTATACATATGTCCAAACATATGGTCATTTTTTTCTTTTGACATGATGTCCACATGTCAATAGGAAAAGAATAGTTTTCAGCAAATGGTTCAAGGACAACTAGAGAAGCAGACATTATATATAAAAATAAGGAAGTAGGAATCCCACCTCACATTTTATGCACAAAATAACACAAAGGAATCAAATAAATACACACACCATAGATATAAAACTCTTAGAGGAAAAATATAGGTCTAGTTTTTTCCAGAAACTTGGATTAGAGAATGGTTTCTTAAATATGACACTGTTTATATTTTAGGTTTCACTTCCACATATGAGAGAACACAGGCACATAGCCCAAGCTTAATCAGTATTTTCATTAGACTGTGACATGCACTTATTATGAACCTCACTCAGCGTTCCTATTCATGTTTGAGTGTATGCCTTTTTTTTTTTTAAGACAGTAATCAGTAGATAGCAGTTGTCAAATGATTAAGGTATTCTGATTATGTAATTTCTCAGAATTCATTTCTTATACCCTTGGGCAATGTAAGCCACATTATGGTTGGTCTGGTATTTTTACTTTTTCCTATTAGTTTCTTTTTTTAAAAAAATAATCAGCATTTGATTCTGGTGCCCTGAATCTTGTATATACATTTTTCTAATTTGGGGAGGGGAAGGGAAATAACAAAATGCTGAAATAAAGTTACAGGATGACCCATTTGTAACAATGAGATGTACAAGGCACTATGTTGAAAACAAACTTTACAAGTTCGGGGATGGGGGTGGGGAGGGAGAAGTTGGGGAGTTGGGGAGGGAAGGAATGGTAAAGGAAAAACAAAGGAGGAGGAAACAATGCTCCATAGGAAGTGTACTCATTACCTTACTCATGTAACTGTAACCCCTCTGTACAGTATTTTTACAATAAAATATATACAAAAATCAGTATTTATTAATTATACAAAGGCATTTATTGTGATATTTCTATACATACACTTAAGTGTTTTGATCAAGTTCAATCCTTCTATTACTCTTTCAAACTCTCCCCTCCTGTCTACCCTTCTCATCTTTTCTTTAAAAAATAACTTTTTAGTGGCTTTGATTATATAATTTTCATCATGCATATAATATACTTTGATCATTTCACCCTCATTGCTTCCTTTCCCCTCTCTTCTTCCACTGTCTCATCCAAAATATTCTTTTTTTTAAATTTAATTTAATTTTATTTGTGAACATACTGTACAGAGGAGTTACAATTACATGGGCAAGATAATGCATACATTTCTTACCAAGCATTGCAGCCTCCTCCTTTGTTTACCCTTCACCTCCCTTCCCAGCCTCCCCCCTCCCCCCAATCCTTCCCCTCCTCCCCCCCAATCCTTCCCCCCCTCCCCCCACTCCCCCCCCACCGACACTGTAAAGCTCCTTTTTGACATGACAATTTGTACTTCTCATTGTTGCAACAGGTCCACCTGTATCCTTAAATGACTTGTTTTTCCCCATCTCCTCCATAAGTTATACTAAAATATTCTTCTTTTTGCAGTCATATCATATTATTGTTCTTGATGTTAGGTCTGGCTTTCACTTTCTTAAAATATTTGTGTTTCTGAGTTTGCTTTATGTTGTGCAACATGATAATCTCTAGTTCTACCCATTTTCCTGCAAAATACAGGAAATAGCAGTCTGAGTAATACACCATGTGTGTATGTGTGCCTCATTTTCTTCATTCATCACTTGAGGGCTCCTAGCTCACTCCATAGCTTGGCTGTGGAATGGGCCTTCAGTACATATAAGTAGGCAAGTGTTTTTTGTTGTATGCTGACTTACATTCTTTGATCCAAGTGATATAGCAGTATCATATTGATGAACCTCCATATTTGGAACTGCCATACTGGTTTCAATAGTAATTGGATTAATTTAAATTCCCACCAGTGACTCACATCTATCATTCTAGCTACTTAGAAGGCTTAGATCTGAGGATCATGGTTTGCAGCCAACCCATGGAATAAATTCTTTGAGACTCTTATCTCCAATAAACTAGAGCCAAAGTAGAGCTGGGGTTCAAGTGGTAGAGCGCTAGCCTTGAGCAAAAAGAAACTCAGGAACAGCATCTAGGCCCTGAGTTCAAGCACTAGGACTGGCATGCGCGCAAACACACACACACACACACACACACACACACACACACACACACACACACACACTTCCTACCAAAACCACGTAAGAGTTTCTTCCTGCTTTGCACATATTCTTGTTATCATTTGCTATTTGTTTCCCAGATGATAGCCATTTTGACTGGGATGAGATAGAATTTCCTTTGTGGCTATGAATATATCTTCCTATATTTATTTGCTACTCGTGTTTCTTATGAGAACTGTCCATTCAATTGATTTTCCATTATTTTTGATGCTCTACAATATACTTTCATTCTAAATTATCATGGAGCCCAAACTGTCCCAAAGTTGGCCTATGCAGCTTTTAAATTCTGAACATTTTCTCCAATTGGAAAAATTCTAATACCTATAACTGGCTCATCCTAAGAACTTCTATGAGGAGAATTCTTAACTCTTCAAGGTTAAGGTATATTTAAACTTCAGCAATAAGACTCAATTATTTCCATTTACCTTCATGAAACTGAGGTATTCAGGATTGACTTACAGCTTTGACACCATGTATATTCCAAAATGGACTTGATTAGAATGAGGATATTAAGAGTGTACTCAATTCACTGCCATCTGAAGTTAATTTTCATGATGAATCTTTTTTTAAATTGTGAAAATACTGTACAGAGGGGTTACAATTACATGGCCAAGATAATGAGTACATTTCTTATCAAGCATTGTAGCCTCCTCCGTTGTTTCCCTTTCCCATCCCTTCCCATCCTCCCTCCCTGCAACCCAATCCTCCCTGCCCCCCCAAAGTTGTAAAGTTCGTTTTTCGACATAACGACTTGTACATCTCATTGTTGCAATGGGTTCACCTGTATCCCTATTTAAATGACTTGTTTTTCCCTTCCCCTCCACAAATTATACTGGCATCAAATACAGTGAAAGCAGGGATTATACTGTGGGGGAGGGACATACAAAGCAACAAAGAAAGAATCTTATAAATGTGTTAGTAACAATCACATGAAAGAAAAAAAAAACATTTGAATACATTTCCCTAACATCACCTTATTTGACCTTTTCTGCTTGACTAAGACATTTACTAGATATTGCAAATAAGGGAAACCATGGGACCTGTTTCTTTGGGCCTGGCTTACTTCACTTTTTATGATGAATCTTTAGCTGACATCTTAGCTCATTGCTCTTAATGCTCATTGCTCACTGCTTTTTTGACTTCAGTGTTAGCAGTTCTCTCAAATGCATTGTCAGAAGACCATGAGTATGGGCTATTTTCCTTGTGACTCAGGTATAATCTCTTTCATAGAGTGTTAAAAGATACTCTTAGGGGAGAAACACAAAAGTGCAACATCTATGTGCCTCTGATCATATCGAACGATACTTATCAAAATGAACTCGAGGAAATGGGAACAAGAGCTTTTGTTTATGTTTTTGTTCCCTTTCCTTTTTGTCTTGTTTGTTAATTTATATATCCTTGGGGAATAAGGGAGGCACAAAAATGGAGGGACAAAGGGTGAACAAATGCAGTCGTGGTACTCACTAGCCACTATGTTGAAAATGAACTGTATAACTTGTGGGTGGGGACAGGAGGGAAAAGCTGGAAGAGAGTGAAGGAAGGGATGACATGTACACATTACCTGACTTATGAAACTGTAACCTCAGTGTACATGACCTCTATAATAACAATAAAATATTTGATAAAAAGATTTGCAGCGCTCAGGAGATAACACAACTATTATTGTCATTCATAGGGATTATGAATTGCTGGCGTAGCCTTACTCTTGAGAGCTTAGAAATAATGCACAAAACCTAGGTCTTCATAGTTGAACCTATTCATTATGCTTTTTGTTAACTTCTATCACTTTCATTTCTCTTCTTAAACTAGAATTTGGCTTTGTCTCCAAAAATTCAACTCTAACTCAATTTCCTTGGCCTTTTTGTCAATTTCCTTCTCTGTAACCTTCATTTCATACCCTTCTTTTACGTCTTGCTGTCTGTTTCCATAGGGAAGATTTTTTTTTGTTTTATTCTTTTCATAGCCAAAAAAAAGTAAGAAGTCATTATGTTAAAGAGATATCTGTTCTTTTCACATTTATGAAAGCATCATTCACAATTAGTAAGATATGGATTCAGCCCTGACCACCCATGGATGAATGAGCTACAACAATAACAAAAAAGAATATTTCCAAGGGACTTCTATCCAACCACAAAAAGAATGAATTCCTGTAGAAGCGATTATGTTAAGTGACAGAAGATAGACACAGAAAGACAAGTGCTTCATGTGGAAATTAGCATAGTCAATATTGAAGTTGAGAGCAGAATCATGGTTGTTTGAAGCCAGAGAGGATGCCGGAGGGGCTGCGAAGGAATGGTTGGTCAATAATTTGAAGATTGCAACTGCTTCATTCACTCAGGAAGACTGATCACTATTCCCTTCAAAGAGTTTCTTAACTTAGTATGACTTTTATTCTAGCTGCAAACCTGAAAGCCAGTCAGCCAAGGTTACACGGTATTCTCTGAGGGTGACTGTGGAAGATTTTAGGCCCAGTGTAGCCTTTAGCTCTTCCTGTTCTCACAGGACTCTCCTTTCTTCTCAAAAATAGCTTCCCCTTGTTTCAAGAAACCTGTCTGACGGTGGTGTTTTCTGTGTGTGTGTTCATGAATGATTATTCTGTGCTATCCCTTCTTGTTTACATCTCTTGGCTGCACACCACCTTGTTCTCCTGGCAAAGGGCTTTTGAGGATCTTCTTTTGGTGAGTGTGCTGGCATGAAAGCCCAGAGCTGGGGAGTGGAGAAAAGTCTCTCCCATTCTGTATCACCCTTGATTACCTGGACACAAGGTAGCTGTGTGGTGTTTAGGCACTCCTCTTCTCGATGCCCTTCTTATGTCGAATTATTTGTCCTAATACTGTTCGCAGAGGCTTCTGAACCCATCCACCAGAACAGATGTGAAGACAAATGGCCATGCATTCACACTAGTTTTTCTCCCTTCTTTATTCTTTTTGGGTCTGTACACTCTTCTACCTCCCTTTAAGCTACTTCAAACCTCAAATCAAACCAAATCAACCCATTAGCCAATAAAAAAAATGAAGAAAAAATTTGAAAAAAAATCCCCAAGCATTGACCACAGATATTTGAATACCACCTATTTGCCAGAAATAATGGTTCTTAGTTGTTTAGATAGAACACCCTGATACACTTTAAAAAATATAATTGTGTCATTATTGTTAAGTGATTGTACAGAGGGGCCACTGTTTCATAAGTCCGGTACATTTCTTTTTAGACAATGTCACCCCTTCCTTTGCTTTAGCCTAGTCTCTCCCTCTTGTCCCTGCCCACAAGTTGCACAGTTCATTTTCCACATAGTGCCTGATACAGTTTTATAAAACAACCTATATTAAATTTTGAGTCTGCCTAAAGTATCATTGGTTGGTTTTGACTTGTGTATATCTGCTTAATCAGTTCAACTCTTATCATCTCATAATTTTTGTCTCAACTACTGTGGATATTTAACAATTAAAGCAATATTGTATTAAACTATTTTAAGCCCAAGTATAAATATCAGAAATTCTTCTACATAAAGCTCCAGAAAAGAGAAAAACCCCTTTCTTTAGAAGATCAGCTATTTTTTGCTGTGAAGTTTAGAAGGTGTAAGAAAAACACACCTAATGCTGAGGGCCTGGGGTTAAGTTAGTTCATCTGCTTTTTTTAGTCTGAACAAACTGTGATATAGAGTATGGAGAGAATGAACCTTAGAGTCAGGAGCATCTCCATGTTCCTGTGCTCTTGATTGAGGTGGTTTGTGAGCTTCAGCTTCTGCCTTTGTAAACAGAATCTATTTCCCAGTGTTCCTTGCAGAGTAACATGAAATGATGTAAAGTACCTTGTACAGAGGAGCAGCTCCCACAGATGTTCCTTCCTCCTACCCACTGCCTTTTTCCCTAGAATTATCTCAGGCTTCAGGGAGTGAATCATTGCTATATGGAATTTTAGAGCTGGGAAGAAATAGGTCTCATTTTTATTGCCATGACGACAGAATCAGAGAAGTGAAAAATTTCCTCCTGAAACAGTGAACAACTGTTAACAAAGTAGCACCTTTTTAATTGGTGGCAACTATGTGATTTCTTTCCTTCTTTTTCTCCCCTTACTCAGTTGGTTTAATCTTATTTGTTATGCTGAAAGGGATAAAAGAAGTTGGTTATTGATTTTCTAAATCCTAGGAAAATGTGAGCAGTGCTCTCTAACACTTTTGCATCTCTTGCCTTGCTGTTGGTAGATCCTGGGAAAAACCTGGGTTTTATTATTACTATCTGAAATTAGCTCTTATCATAACCAATATCTAGACATTTGTCAGATACCTTTAAGCCATGGTTTATTTATGATACTGTATCTTAATGAGTTACAAAAGCCATTTAGTCTTCCATTTTCCATTAAAATAAAATTTTTCCACAAAGGATTTTGAAAGTAAGAATTGAGTCAGGTACCAGTAGATCATGCCTAGCTACCCAGGGGGCTGAGATCCAAAGGATCATGGTTTGAGGCTAGACTGGACACAAAAGCCCATGACACTTCATCCCAAAGTAATCAGCATAAAGCTGTGCTGTAGAGAGACAAAGGTCATGTGTTTTCTCTCATATATGGAAGTTATATAGAAATTATATATATTAAGCATATTTAGGGCTTAAGCATAAGCATATATGCACAAACATATTAAAGTATGGTATGTGAAGGTGAAGATTTCACTGGTGTAACTCCTTTGAGGAAAGAACTTACCGTCCTAGAAATCTAAGACTAATGTCTAGATTGTGAATGTCTAGATTTCATTGGTGTAACTCCTTTGAGCAATTAACTTACAGTCCTAGAAATCTTGGACTAATGTCTAGATTGTGAATGTCTAGATTTCATTGGTGTAACTCCTTTGAGCAATTAACTTACAGTCCTAGAAATCTTGGACTAATGTCTAGATTGTTTGAAAAAAGGATCTTTGCAGGTATGAGAAATCAAGAATTTTTGATATGAGATCATCAGATTACTTAATCCAGGAGAGCCATAACTGTATCTTATATTCATTTCATCACTTTAAAGAAATTACATAAGAAAGTAATTACATAAATTACTCAAATTACATGTATTAGTTGTGAGAAGAGGGATACTGCCATGGGTCTTATAGACAAGAAAGTTTAATAAGACACCATTAGGAAAAAATTTTTACCAGTCAGTGTGAATAAATTTGAATAAAATTGATTTATTTTTAGAAAACCGGGCTAACTAAAGTTGATGGGGAAAATAAAAACAAGAGATAAAAGACTTAAGTAGTGCTTTAATTTAGAAAGGTTTTCAGGCAAAATGGCCTAAGCCATTTAGGATGTGAGGATCATGGGTTCAAGGCCAGCCCAGCCACCCCTGCTCCAAATATCAACAAGACTCCATCTTAACCAATGGCTGGACTCATGTCAGTGCTGTAGTAATATATAGTATATATAGGAAGATCTCGGTTCAGGCTGGCATAGGCATAAATTAAGACCTTATTTTGAAGACAACAGCCACTAGGAAAGTGGTTCTAGTGACAGGGCACATGCCGTTTACAATAGTGTCTAAAACTTCAAACACTCAGGAATATATTTACCTAAAAATGCAGATGAAACTACAAGATCTTATTGTGAGAAATTTAAGGATCCTAAGTACTTTGACCAGCATACCTTGTTTTGGGAGATCAATTGGCACAAGGATATTTCTTCTCTTTAAATAAATGTATAGTTTCAACAGAAACCCATCCAAAATCTCAGGACAGTTTGTTGTGGAAATTGAAAGTTTGATTTTGAAGTTCACATGAAAATATAGAGGACTGAGAATGGCCAGTTTTCAGAAGGATAATGAATCTGTAGAATTTAAACTTTTAGGCAACAAGATTATTACAAACCTGTAGTATGCCAAGCATTAGTGATTCACCTCTGTAATCCTAGCTACCAAGGAGGCTGATATCTCAGTATTGCATTTTGAAGGCAGCCCGGGTAGGAAAGTCTGTGAGACTTTTATTTTCATTTAACCACTAAAAAGCCAGAAGGACAGCTGTGGCTCAAGGACAAAGCTCAAGGATAGTGCCTGATAATTCCTGTCCCATGTTTATCACTTTTTTTTTTTTTTTGCCATTCCTGGGGCTTGAACTCAGGGCCTGGGCACTGTCCCTGAGCTTCTTTACCCCAAGGCTAGCACTCTACCACTTGAGCCACAGCACCACTTCTGGCCTTTTCTGTTTATGTGGTACTGAGGAATCGAACCCAGGGCTTTATGCATGCTAGACAACACTCTACCACTAAGCCACATTCCTAGCCCCTCATCACTTTTTTTTTTTTTTAAATCATTTAGAAATAGCTCACGATGTTGAGGTATCAAATAGGAATAAGGACACCAACTTGAAAGGACCTCTTGGCAAGGCAAATTTTACTTCTGCAGAAGTGTGCCATCAGCCCCAAATCTTGCTGGCAAGCACACCGGGCAGACAGGTGGCTCCCTCTTTATCCCTAACCCAGTAGACCCCGCCCCTCTGCTTAAATTGACTGAGCTCGGGTTCATGATCTTCCAGAGGATGTGGGTTAATTAACAGGATGAAATTAAACTTCAAGGACCTTCTAACAAGATGTCTTAAAGTACATCAGGAAACAGGATGTATGCAACTAAATTGTAATTAACAAGGAATAAACTACCTGGCCAAAGCAGGAACCCTTCAGAAAATTCTCCACAGAATCAGAAGGACAAAAGGTGGACCAATTTGCAGTGATACTCACTGGACACTATGTTGGAAATGAACTTTATAGACTGGGGAAAGGAAAGAAGATTGGGAGGGGAAAGAGTGGGAGAAAGTGAGGGAAGGGATAATACAGTTAAAAAAAAAAAAAGAAATGTACTCATTACCTGACTTATGTAACTGCAGCCCCTCTGTACATCACCTTTACAATCTCATTTAAATTTAAATAAGATTAATAGGAGGGCTGGGAAGGTGGCTCAGTGGTAGAGCGCTTGCCTTGCATGCATGAGGCCCTGTGTTTGATTCCTCAGCACCACCTAAGCAGAAAAAGCCGGAAGTGGCGCTATGGCTCAAGTGGTAGAGAGCTAGCCTTGAGCTGAAGAGCTGAGGGACAGTGCCCAGGCCCAGAGTTTAGGCCCCACAACCAAAAATAAAATAAAATAAATTAACAGAAAGGAAGCAGATGTCTTTGATAGACATAATGCTTTTCTCACATCATTTCAGGAGAAGTGAACAGGCTGAACCGTTTGCTTTCTTTTTTTCTTTTTGTTGTTGTTGTTGTGGGGCTTGAACTCTAGGCCTGAGCGCAGTCCCTCAGCTCTTCAGCTCAAGGCTAGCACTCTACCACTTGAGCCACAATGCCACTTCCGGTTTTCTGAGTGGTTTATTGGAGGTAAGAGTCTCCTGCCCGGGCTGGCTTTGAACCGTGATCCTCAGGCTCCTGAGTAGTTAGGATTACAGGCGTGAGCCACCGGTGCCCGACTGAACCATTGGCTTCCTAAGGGAGGATGTGATGGAATGTTTGAAATTACAAATTGAAATAGTAGGCAGTCTGTTGGCCAGCAGAGAGCAGGGCCCTTTGTATGGTGGGTGGCTCAGTTGTATTGAAGCAGGAAGCTGATGGAGCAAGTGCCCACTCACTATCTTGGCATCACTGATGCTGCCCTGGAAGGACCAATCATCATCATCACACCTAGAAACATTCCTACCAATAAGTTAAGCTTTATCATGAAATGCCATCAGGTAGTGCTAAACTACAGATATGACAGGAATAGGTGGATCTAGGAACAGGACCCCTGGAATGAATTCTCAGGCCATTTAACTAGTCTACATATTTACCCCTTCATTTTATAACCTCGCAATAGCGTGACTGCAGATATTTTTGTGATGCAATCTATTTTTGGTTTTTAGTTCCCACTTACTAGATCATTAGAGGAACTTTCTATGCTTGTTGAGTTGATGAAAGTTTGCATGAGAGTGGGGGAGGGGAGGGAAAAGTTGGTTGTGAGATGACAATCCTGAAAGGAATTGTGCACTGAAGTCTCTCATCTCTAAGATTGATACACAGGTTTTATTCTGCAGAGATATCTTGATTACAGGCATTAAATTAATTCAAATATTTGCCTATTACTATAAAATACAATCCAATGAAAGATTTCAGATGCAAGTACCATGTCTACAAACTGGATATTTTATCCTCTGGGTGACAGATTTTCAAGTAAAACTGATTCTACTAATAATAGTAATAACAGCAGCTAACAGTATTTGGCATGCTGATATCTGCCTGGCACCATACTGGGCATTTTCACACATATTACCTCATTGAAACCTGTGAAGTAGGAATTTTAATCCTGTTTTATGAATGCTGTAGTTGAGGCATAGAGATGTAAAATGGCCTTCCCAGGGGTATTAAATATATATGTACATAATTAAATATATATGTACATAATTATATATATATAGAAGGATGGAAATTGAGCAAACCTTTTATCATTGAGAAGTTCAAACATAAAAAGCTCTGTTTTGTATTTGCTTTATTTAATTCTAGTCATGATTATAGAAATCTCTATTATAGAGACCTGCCAAAATCTCTAGGACTAAAATAATATACTATTCTCCAAATTCTGGTGTGGAATTTAAAATAGCTTGAAGCTAAAAAAAAAAAAAACCCAAACTATAGTTGAATCTTAGTACAAACCACATAGTACAAATCCACAAAGCAGATTTACTTGGGCTACCTAAACATCTACTCTGAACCAATGGCTTGTGCACAATTTACTAAGTAATATCAAGGAGCAGGAGTAACTTATGTACATAGTGAAAAGGAAAAGAGGAAAAGCCAATGAAAGATTCACTTGTTTCAGGTTGGTTAGTGTTGATCACACCAGAACCTTCTGAAAAATCTGAGGAAATGTAGGTAAGAATACTTGGAAAGCCAGACGCTGGTGGCTCACGCCTGTAATCCTAGCTACTCAGGAGGTTGAGATCTGAGGATTGTGGTTCAAAGCCAGCCTGGGCAGGAAGTCTGTGAGACTCTTATCTCCAACAAACCATTCAGAAAACCGGAAGTGGCGCTGTGGCTCAAGTGGTAGAGCACTAGCCTGGAGCTGAACAGCTGAGGGACAGCGCTCAGGCCCAGAATTCAAGCTCCATGACCACCACCACCAACAACAAAAATTAGCACTTGGAGGAATTTCCATTGACACACACTATACATTGGTCAAGAATAGTGCTGGACGTATGGACAGACATTCCTTGTGCTGTGGGTTGCATACATCAAGACCACCTGTTCCCACTGGTGTTTCAGGCAATAGTTCCAGAGGCAGTTCTTACAGAGAAAGAGAAAGGTTCTTCGTGTAGAATTGCTGCCAAGTGATCTCATGACAATCTGATCCAAGCCCACATTGAAACAGAGATCTAGGTGGTTACAGGAGGGTTCTAATTCTTTGAGGAAGGCTTTGGAGTACATGTAGGTATTGTTAACAATAATGTTTTGGTGTATGTGGATTTTTATGAAAAATGTTATTAAAATATAATTTATTCCTTATTACGTTGTCATAGAAACACAGCAGAAGCTCACTGTTTTTAATTTAAATTCCAATTTTTTAATGGGTCATGCCTGATTTTATTACTAAGAACCTATAAAACTCACTCGTTATTTATTTAGTCTTTCATGATCACTAGATGAAATAATTACTTTTTTCAGCAGGTGGTACATATATGATTTAGAAGACTGTCCATTAACTAATAATACAGAAGATAAGCTAAAAATTAAAACACACTTCCCCCTAAAAAAAATCCCTTTAGTAATAGAAAGTAGCACAAACATAGTTCTAAAGTGAATGTGTCAATCAAATTGCTAATTCAATGGAGGTGTCAGGGAAGAGGGCAAAGAAGACTGGCCTTAGACCACCACAAAACTTGGTTTTTATACGTTGCATTTACTATTTAAGAGTGGTATTTTTTTTGTTAGTCTTGGGGCTTGAACTCAGGGCTTGAGGGCTGTCCTGAGCTACTTTTGCTCAAGGCTAGCTCTCTACCACCTGAATCATAGCTCCATTTCAGCGTTTTCTGTATAGTTTATTGGAGATAAGAATCTTACAGACTTTTCCTGCCCAAGCCTGGCTAAGAAACAGAGATGTCCAATCTCAGCCTCCTGAGTAGCTAGGATTAGCGGCATGGGCCACCAGCACCCAGCTTGAGCGGTATGATCTTAAAGCTTCTTTGAACGTCAGTTTTCTTCATCTAGAAAAAAATGGGGTAATTTTACGATTGCATAGGATTGTTGTAAGGATTTGAATGAGATTGTATATGTTAATGCTAATTGCTTGGAGGATAGTAAGTATGCCACAAATATAGGTTGAATGTAAATATGAAATATATACCCAAACTGGCTCATTCATCATATACAGAATCAGAATGGAGGCCATCTTCACAAAATGGTTTATTTCTTTTCATATACCTTTCTTATCTTTTGGGTCCTCAAACTGCACTTCTCCATTAGAAAGATTTTTTTCTCTGCTCTAGTTAGATACAATCTTCTTCATATTTTCTGAAGTGTAAGTTGGTCAATATTTCTAGCCTTTTGGAAAGACAAGAATCTCAGAACACTTTAATCTCAAAGAATCCAATGTGTCTGGCTGCAAACAACTGAAATGGATAATGGTTGATTAAAGCACAAAAGATCCAGGATGTCAGATGGAAAGCTCATAGAAAATATGAAAAAAAACCTTAAGAATCAGAAAAGAGCAAGAAGCAAAGAGATGTAAGGAGCAAGAAATGGAGGCTAGGTAGCCAATATGATACCACAGAACCATTCCAGTGCGGGCATACCTGTAGCTCTTGGCACTGTCACACTGCTGTCTCAGTGGACATTGAGGTGATTTCTTCCTTAATTTTATATCTCATAATTCCATTTTCTTATCCTTTCTTTGGCTTTGAATTTTTATGATACCTGTCAAGGCTTATAATTCTTTCTTTTCACCTAACATCAACTTACCTGACCTTTTCTGCTTGTCTCAGACATTTACTAGTTATTGCAAATAAGGGAAACCATGGGACCTATGTTTCTTTGGGCCTGGCTTGCTTCACTGTGAAATGAACCCCTAGATAAGTATTCAAATTTTTTTTCTTTCTTGGGATTGTTTCTAAAATATTTATAAGATGATTTCTTTGTTGCTTTGTG
This sequence comes from Dipodomys merriami, assembly GCF_024711535.1. NCBI lineage: Eukaryota > Metazoa > Chordata > Mammalia > Rodentia > Heteromyidae > Dipodomys > Dipodomys merriami. Next base: position 74,945,425 of record NW_027203381.1, read on the forward strand.
TGTCCCTCCCCCACGGTATAACCCCTGCTTTCACTGTATTTGATGTTGGTATAATTTGTGGAGGGGAAGGGAAAAAACAAACCGTTTAAACAGGGATACAGGTAGACCCATTGCAACAATGAGATGTACAAATGGTTGTGTTGAAAAACGAATTTTACAACTTTGGCCGTGGCGGGGGGGGTGGGGTGGGGTGTGGGGGGTATATGGGAAGGGATAAGAAGGGGAAACAAAGGAGGAGGCAACAATGCTTGATAAGAAATGTACTCACTATCTTGCCTATGTAATTGTAACCCCTCTGTACAGTATTTTCACAATAAAAAATTAAAAAGAAATTCTTTTTTTCTTCTATTTCCTCCCTCCATCCCTCCCTTTCCTTCCTTCTTTCCTTCCTTTCTTCCTACCTTCCTTCTCTCTTTCTTTCCTTCTTTTTCTTTATTGTGTAGGTCCCAGGGCTAGAACTCAGGATCCAGATGCTGTTTTTGAGAGTTTTTCTCCAGGATAGTGCTCTACAACTTGAGCAATAGCTCCACTTGCAGCTTTTTGGTGGTTTATTGGAGATATACTCTTAGGACTTTCCTGCCTAGGCTGGCTTCAAACTATAATCCTCAGATCTCAATATCCTGAGTAGCTAGGATTATAAGCTTGAGCCACCAACACCTGGTTTTCTCCATGATTTCTTGATTTTGAATTGTTTCAAAGTACTTTTCCTAAATTGGGTGTTCGTGGCTCATGTGTGTAATACTAGTTCTTCAAAAGGCTAAGAGCAGGAGGATTGAAGTTTGAAGCAGAAAGATTTTTAATATCTTATCTCAAGAAAAACCAATGAAAAATAGGCATGGTGTGAGAGGTAATATGTCAGACTAGCAAGCACAAAATCCTAAATGTAAACCTCAGTACTACTAAACAAACAAACAAACAAACAAAAAATAACGATGAAAAGGAAATGTGCTCATGCCTGCAATCCTAGCTATTTAGGAGGCTGAGATCTAAGGATCATGGTTCAACGTCAGTCCAGTCAGGAAAGTCTGTGAGACTCTTATTGCTAATGAGCCACCAGAAAACCACAACTGGGGCTGTGGCTCAAAGTGGTAGAGTGCTAGCCTTGAGCAAAAAAGCTCAAGGACAGTGCCCAGGCCCTGAATTCAAGCCCTATAACAGGTTGACATTTCCCCCTTCCTTCCCCTCCCCCCCAAAAGAAAATGTTTTCCTAATACCCAAGTGTATTTGTATTTGTAACATATCTATATGGGGAGGAGAAGATGTGCCGAAAAAATTAATTTTTATGTAATTTCCTGAAGACTGATTCATTCATTCACTCATCTCTTCAAAATGTTAATTTGGTATTTATAGTATGTTACTTACTGTTGAGAATCCAGCAATGAATAAAATAAAAATTCTCATTCTCATGGATTATATTGGGTGAAAAAGGCAATAAACAAGATTATTAAGTAAAATTGAAAGTAAAATAATGATACTAAGTTAATTAAAATTCAAATTAGTATGTTAGCGATTGCGCACTAAGAAAAATTATAACAAAGGAATGTCTATTAACCATTTTATTTTAGCTAGAGTGGTAAATTAAAGCATTTAGGTGACATGAGAAAGACCCCAGGAGTAGAAAAGATATGCAGAACAGAGCTATATAGAAACTTAGAGCAAGGACATATGCATACCTCTGTTTGTTCAAGAACCATTGAAGAAGTCAATACAGTTGAGAGCAGAGTGAGTGAGGGACAGATAGAAGAGGTGGTTGGAGAGATATCAAGACATCAGAGGGGCTGGACCTTGTGATCAGAAGAATAATGACCTCTCAAAGATGCCCACTTCCTAATCCCCAGAGTCAGCAAATATGTTACCTCATGTGGCAAACAGGAATTAAGGTTGTACGTAGACTCTATTCAATTGACCTGGAAATAAGGATTATCCTGGGTTATTTAAGTAGGGCCAACATAATCCAAAGGATCTGTATTTGTGGAAGAAAGAAGAGCCAGAAGAGGGAATGAGTGAGACAGAGAAAGAGAGAGAGAGAACAGAGCATAAGGCTTGGTTTGATGTTTGCTGGCTTTAAAGATGGAGGCATTAGAATGGACCATGGGCTAAATAAAGAAGGTGGGTTCTAGTAGGTTCTAAGGACATAGATTCTCACCTCAGAGTCCCCAGAAAGGAAAAGAGTCCGGCTGACACCTTGCTTTTGGCCCATTGAGATTCACTTTGGACTTGCAATCTCAATATCTGTAAAATAATAAATTTGTTTCTCACAAATGTTGGAAGTAATTTTTGCAGTAGTAGTAGAAAGATAACACAGCGAAGACTTGTGCCTTCTCTGGCAGTGAGATGGAAATGCTCCAAAGGTCCTGGGTTGATGCTGTGTTGACAATCTACCACAGATTATTATTCCTCTTTTCATATACATATATATATATGTTTGGCTTGATTTTTTTCCCCCAATGTATTTTATTAAGAACTCATCACCTTCTTTAAGGTTAAAAAATATACTGTCACGTATGTTTTTGTAAGCCACATTCTCTTGATTTGTTGTTGAAAACGAAAATCTGAACCACGATTTAAATTTCTGTGAAAAACTCACTAGAATTTGAAGACAGTTGTTTGGAGCAGATTGACTTAGGGAAAACTGGTAAAGAGACTTTTGCATAATGAACTATTTTCCTTAAAAAGAGACTACCAAAATTTTAGGTGACATAAAATATGTCACTTATATATTACTCTTGGTAAGTCCTGCAAACCATAGTGATACCATTGTAAAAATTTCCATTAGAAGGAAGCATTTTGTTACAACATATGCTGCTGGAGTAGTAGTTTTACCAAAAAATAAATGTGTTCATGTGGAAAGGGTTTCAAGGAAAATTGCTAACATTTCCCCAAATGGATGAAAATGTTGTGAAACTTTTCCTTCAATAATATTCACAGCACTGTTGGAAATTGGGATGTAAGAGGAAATGGAGATGGCTGTTTGCCTTTGTGTAAATTCTAGGTAGCAAGACTTGCCAAAGGAGTAGTAAGAGACAGATATAAGGGAGATGAAACTATCAATATAACGAGGCTATAAAATATTCTAAAAATTGAAAAGAATGTTAAATAATAAATGGTCTGGTATGTCAGCATACAATACACATTTGTTGCGTTGATTGCTGCCTTACTTGTAGAATTCTGCTATTTTCTTCTCCGCCACCCTATTGGTATTATACAAGAAGGAGAGGGATTTCCTCTCTCACTTTACTTTTAAAAGGATTCAGCTCTACCACAGACAATATCTGGCACTTGTCAGGTGAGCTAAAATAATTACAAAATGAGTACCTGGGTCAAACAGGTATTTATTATTTATTTTATTATTTACTTTTTATTTTTTACAGTTGGTAACATTTTATCTAATGTGTTCATATATGAAAATATTATTTTTTTACATACATATTATCTTTACTTAACTAGGTGAAGTTATTTAATTGGTGTGTGTGTGTGTGTGTGTGTGTGTGTGTGTGTGTGTGTGTGTGTGTGTGTGTGTGTGTGTGTGTGTGTGTGTGTGTGTGTGTGTGTGTTCTGGTCCTGGGGCTTGAACTCAGGGTCTGGGCTCTTTAGCATTTTTTGCTCAAGGCTAGCTCTCTACCAATTGAGCTACAGCTCCACTTCTGGCTTTTAATTTTTTTTTGATACTGATTAATTGAAGGTAAGAGTCTCACAGACTTTCCTGTCTAGGTTGGCTTTGAACCATAATCCTGAGATCTCAGCTTCCTGAGCAACTAGGATTACAGGCATGAGCCACTGGCATCCAGCCTATCAAGTTATTTATTAGATGCTTTATAAGCTCTCTTCCATGCAGGAAAATCTCCAAAACAGAATAAGTATGTCACAATCAAAGTGTATCTCAACTTAGATTAGCTGCATGTGACTGGTAACTACTATGTCAGGGACAGTGAAGAGCTACTGGAAATATCTCTTCACTTTACAGTCTTTACAGTGTCTTATTGGGGGCTACTTTACATGTCATTCAATTCTCCCATTTTAATCCTACAATCCAATGACGTTTAGTAAAGAGCTGAGCAATCCTCGCCTCAACCCAACATTAAGAATTTATCATCATCCCCAACAGGTACTCTGCAATCACTATCAGTTCCTAATTTGCTTTCAAATAGGTCTTTTTCTACCTTTAAAATTATTGCTTTAAATAAAAACCCTCCATAAATATACCCCCACAGTTTAAACATGATCAACCTTTAGTTTATTTATATCCGTGAGTGGAGCGGAATCTGAGGCCTTAATGTCACCAGGTGCTGGGAGGGTCTGGAGGTCCTTGCAGAAGCCCTCTGCCTGGCCTGTGTAGGTCCTTGTCTCTGATATGGAAAAGAATTCCAGGCTGAGAGACAAGGTAAGGCAAGAAATGAACAGAGTTTTAATCAGTAAGCAAATAGAGAAACAGAGATACACTTCCTCGACAGAAGTGTGGGGGTATTAAAGAGATCCAATGAATTGTTTTTAACATCTGGGGTATACATGCTAAATAAAGTAGGGCAGTGGGTTTTGTTTAAACATTCCTTTAGGCAAGTGTTTCTTTGTTCTGAGATTCTGAGTATGTACATTTCAACCATTTTTGTTGCCATCATGTTCTGACATTGCCATTTTGGTCCTGAGACCAAAGACATTCCTAGATGGGTTGCAGCAACACACGTCTACCTTTTGTTTCTTTTTATAAGGATTTTTTTTCTCCTTAGGGAACGGGTGAGAAATTAGGGAAGTGAATATGCTATAGTTACGTTACATACATATATGAAAACAGAACAATTAAATCCATCAGAATTGTTAAAAAATAAAGGAGAAAAGAATAAGGAAAAGTTATAGATGGGGCAAATTTCACCTGAGTACATTATACACATGCATGGAAAAGGCACAATATAATTATTTGTATGATTAAATACAGTAATAAAGAATTTTCCTGATCATAGGAGCGGTTGAGCCAGATGGTTTTTTTTCCCTCCTGAGGTGTTTTCTTTAACACATGTATGGTTACTTCTCAGGATGTATTAGACATTTGGGCAATGTCAGTGGTGTTATTTTTCTACTATATGTTACAACTCAGTGGGTGGGGGGTGAGTAAAGAGGAAGGTATGTGTGTTCCTAATCATGATATTTAGTAATACAGTATTTGTGCTTAGTTCCTGGCTCAAGATTTCCTTGCCTCATTTCCCTTAATCTATCCTGCCTCATTAATAATTAAAAATAGCTAATTCCAACATAATTCACATTTAGCTTTGGAAAGCCTTCTAATTCCATCATTTTTTCTTAATGATGTTTTTCCTAAGCTACCAATAAAATTAACTTTCTCTTCTTGAATACAAATGAACTGATCATGGAAAGAGGTGGTTCAGCATTTTGATTGAGCAAAGAAGCTTGTCTAGGATTAAACCTTCAATTTGGACAATCCAAATTTAAATATTTAGAAGTTCACTCTATTCTCATTTCATCCATGTTTTTGAGCCCAGATGACTATTATAACTATGGCAGAGTATTACGAGTGTTCGTTGCTCCTTTTTTTTTTCTCCATGTTTTTCCTTGTTAAGTAAGGCAGTTCCAGCTACTGTAGAGGTGAGGGTGGGGTAAATGTCACCCAGATTTTTTACTATTATTAATGTGGAGGATGAATGGCGTTGAGGATGGCCGTTGGGTGAAATGGAATAAAATGTTGAATACGTAACTTACTGATATCTAAGATTTTGTGATGTTTTCAAATTTTGGACTTTAACTATAGGGTGAATGTTAGAAGACCTTGGTTCTAGGTATAGCCATTGTTAATTGCCTTTAATGCTTTTATGTTAATGTCTTTTATCCTTCTATGTAACATATGCCTTGTTACCCCTCTGGGGTTGCTGTGAAGATCTAATCAAATAATATATGTGAAAGCAGTTTGACATTTATGAAGCATTATGTGAATGTATGATGTGTGTGTGTGTGTGTGTGTGTGTGTATGTGTGTGTGTGTGTGTTTTGTTTTTTGCTGGTTATGGAGCTTGAACTCTGGGTCTGGTGCTATCCCTGAATTTTTTCACTTGAGGTTAGCGCTCCACCACTTTGAGCCACAGCTCTACTTCCAGTTTTTTGGTGGTTAATTGGAGATAGGAGTCTTAGGGATCTTCCTGTTCCTGCTGGCTTCAAACTGTGATCCTCAGATCTCATTCTCCTGAATAGCTAGGATTCAGTGCCCAGTTATGTGTGGTGTTTTGTACCCCAATGCTTAAGGGATTTAAGGAAATCCTACTCTTATCATAATGCAGATTAGGACCAAAGGATGGGTGAAATTCATCATTAACGATAAACGATTTATTCAGAGTAACAGTTGGTGCTGCTCAATCTCCATGTTGACGCGTTCCCTCTGCTCCCTGTGAGAGGGTGTTTAGAAAGCTCCATGTCCAACCCTTGGAGCTTTCAGTACTCATGGACCTGATCTCTTGGGTCCACCATGTACCTTCTGCCCCCATGCCAGACCACCTTCTGAAAAGTGATCATCTCTGTCTCCCTTCAGAACCCATGTTGTCCTCATCACAAATCATCAGCTCTGACAGGGCAAGCCAGAAGGGGAGGAAGCAGAAGGCTTCTCTTCTGATTCATCAGAGCATAGATGTACCCTTGGTACAACTGGAGCTTGGGCAGATTGTCTATCTTACATTTTTTAATCATCAACCCAGTGGGTGCCTGAACACAACGTAGGTACTTAGTAAATATCTGCTGAATTGATGTAATATCTATATTTGTATAACTTGCTTTTCCTGGGTTTTAAAGCCTGGATTACTAGGTTATGTATTTAACTGATAAACAGTGTATCTCTACTATAAACATAGGATTATAATGAAGTACACAGAATGTTCTGAGTAGTACTTATTCAGTTTACTGTACAGCTTCCTTGTTTTCCTCTTTATATTTATATTCCCTAATTTACTAAGTTAAACTGAAGGAAGATGTGCAGGACAGGGTAAGGACTTGGTAAAGAAAACGAAGTATGTCTAGTGATGACTTTGTTATTGAAAATGTAAACTTCAGTTATCAATATGAAAGATGATTGGGAAGTAGTGAGCAAAGTTGAGGCATCCCTAATTCATAATCCAAATAGATCTCTTTAGGGTATTCTTGTTAAAAGTTACTGACATATTCCCTTGTTTTTTTTTTTTAACTTGGAAATAGAACAGTAACTGGTTCAAAAAAGAAATTCTAGCTGGACACTAGTAGTTCACACTTGTCATCCCTAGCTACACAGGAGGCTGAGATCTGAGGATCATGGTTTGAAGCCAGCCTGGGCAAGAAAATAAAAAGCTGCAAGTGGAACTGTGGCTCAAGCGGTAGAGTTCTATCCATGAACCAAAGAAGCTCAGGGACAGCACACGGGCCCTGAGTTCAAGTCCCAGTACGGACAGACACCACAGGACACACAGTCACAGACAGACAGAGCTTGGGTGTGGGGAGAGGGGCACCCAGGTGGCAGCGGCACCCGCCGCGCGCTGCGCTCCGCAGGCGGCCGCCAGGAGGCGCCCGGGAGCCGCCGCGGTTGCCCGGGAGACGGGGCGCGCGAGTGGGCGGCGCGGCGCGGCGCGGCGCGGGGCGGTGCGGCGCGGCGCCCCGTCGCGGCCGGAGCTGAGCGGACCCGGAGTTGGGGTCGGGGAGGGGGAGTTGGGCTGCGCGGAGGCGCAGGGCGGCCGAGGCGCGGCTCGGGGCGGCCGGCGGCGGTGCGGCGGCGGCACAGCCCGTGGCGCTCCCGCGCGTCCCGAGGTCCGCGCTCGGCCGGCGGGTCCGGCCGGACCCTGCTGTCCGGGACAGCGCCTGGCCCCCGGCTGCGTCCCCGCGGCGGTGACCCGGCGCCCGGCGGGCGGCGGCGGGCGCGCTTCCTGCGGCCCCGGGATGACTTCTCGGGGTTGCCCTCTGGGCCCCCTGCTGCTGCTCTCGCTGCACGGTGAGTAGTGGCGGCGCGGAGCCCCGGCGGCCGGGGACTCCCCCCTCCCTGGTCCCCCTTTACCCCTGCGGGGCCGTGCACCCCGCCAGGGCCGGGGGGCTCCCGCGCCCACCTGCGGCCCCGGCCCCCGCCCGCCGCGCAGGTAACCGGACGCGCGGCGCCTTCCCACCGCTCCGTCCCGGGCCCGCGCGCGCGGGGGGGATCGGGTTGGGGGGGGGGTCCCCCGGGTTAACGAACTCCCGGATTTTTACCGGTCCCGTCACCAGCCCGGCTTGGAGTTGCTTTCCCTCACTTCCTGGCGCCGGGGAAACTTTACCTGGCATCTTTTACCCTCACCCCGACGGAGGTCATGGTTGGAAAAGCTGGGGTGGAGCTGGTCTGGAGAGCTAGTCACCGTTAGTCTCAACGAGTGCGGAAGGGTGGGAGGTGTGGAGTCACACGCGGGGTTTTGCATGGTTTTTCCGGAGTGTCTGTGGCTCCGGAGACACCCTCAGGTCTCCGTTCAGGTTCAGGGCCTCAGCCGACCCTGAACCCACTCAGCCGGCTTAGGTGGAGGGAAGGAGCGGGCGAAGGCTGGCCAGGCCCCTTGATGCCAGCTCCTGGTGACCTGCGATTGTAGGTAGGCAGCTGAGGAAGAAGTCACATCCATGGCCCCCCGGCGAGCGAACTGGTGGTGGCCAACTCATCTTGTCCTGGGACTGCTCTGAGCAGGCCGCGGTTTCTCTCTGCTCTTTCTTTCCAGTGTGAAGTAAGACCATGCATGTAACTGAAAGTATTATCCTAAGAAGATCCGATTGTTTTCTTTTAAAGATCTGCGTTCAGATCTGTATTTTTATGTCTTGTATGTCTTTTATGTTCGGTAACACACGCTGCTCTCGTTCTGTGGATAGTTCACCTTTGCATTAGGAGGAGGTACTTTTACAGAGTTGAACTAATTCGCAGAATCATCTTTACAAGCTCCTCTGATTTCTTTCTGCGTTAAGCAGAACTGGACTTAAAGCAATGTTAAAATGCTTTTTTTAAAAAAAAAAAAAAAGAAAAAGATTTCCAAGGACATAACAGTCTTTGTGACAACTTATTCTGTAGAGCCTATTTTCAATCTCCAAAATGTGTTCATTTGTCCAGCAAATATTTTCAAGCGACCGTCTTGTGCGTTGGGTGTGGAGCGGGGAGGGTAGCTGCAAGTTATAAAGATGCAGGAAAAAAGTCTATAAGCATGCATAATTTATGGTGTAAGATATATGTGTGTATACACCTGTATGTGTATATATATATTATACAAGGTGCTGTTGTAATAGTTAAGATTTCAGGGGAAAGGTGACTTTTGATCTAGACTTCGAGTTGGCCAGATGAGAGTGGCTGGGCTTTAGAATCCCAGGAAACAGGAGCCTGAAGGAAGGAAGAATGTGAAGGGAAAAGTGCAGGGACATATTCTTTCTTTTTCTTCTTTCTTTCTTTCTCTTCCTCTCTCTTTCTTTTATTCTTTTTCTTTCTTTCGGTGAGTACTGGGGCTTGAACTCAAGGCCTGGGCACTGTTTCTTAGCTTTTTTGCCCAAGGATTGAACCCTTAACCACCTAGGCCACAGCTCTACTTCTGGCCATTTGGTGGTTAATAGGAGATAAGAGTTTCACAGACTCTTTTTTCCCAGCCTGGCTTCACACCATGATCCTCAGTTCTCAGCATCCTGAGTAGCTAGGAATAAAGGTGTGAGCCACCTGAGCCAGCTAGGGGCATCTTTCTTTCTTTCTTTCTTTCTTTCTTTCTTTCTTTCTTTCTTTCTTTCTTTCTTTCTTTCTTTCTTTCTTTCTTTCTTTCTTTCTTTCTTTCTTTCCTTTTTGTCCATCGTGGGGCTTGAATTCTGGGCCTGGGCACTGTCCCTCATCTCTTCAGCTCAAGGCGAGTGCTCTACCACTTGAGCCACAGCTCCACTTCCGGTTTTCTAGTGGTTTATTGGAGATAAGAGTCTCAGGGACTTTCCTGCCTGGGCTGGCTTTGAACCATGATCCTCAAATCTCAGCCTCCTGAGTAGCTAGGATTACAGGTGTGAGCCACTGGCGCCGGGCAGGGCATATTCTTGAAAGGGTGAGCCTCCAACTGCTGGAGCCGAGGTTTACAGGGAGAAAAGGCAGGACAAGGGGTTTAGGGCAAGCTAGTACACAGTTTTGAATGCTGGGTTCAAGTTTTATTTAGAGTGCCTTGGGAAAGACTCCAGTGTTGGCTTTCCACATGATGGGAGGGAAAAAGGATGAACTTCCTGCGTGCCTGCCTGTGACCGAGTGTCTGTCTCCAGGAGGATCCTGGGCACTGACTGCCCTGAGTTCTTGAACCAGGCAACGTTAAAACTGGTTTGATTGAACTGCTATGCAGGTCTCAGAATTCCACTGCAAAGAGGGGCACAGGGAACAGGTAGCAGTGACAGGAAGAAAGCACCAGGGTGAAACAGAGCCCATGAAGTAAAACACAAAATGCATGGCAAAAATTTCATTTATTTTTGTAAAACCTCTGTGGAGTAACTTTTAAGGGAATTTAATGGAAGAGTTCACTTCAGTGTAGTGCTACAATGAGTAAGAAATATCTAAAATATTTCTTCTAGTTGTGATTCTTTGAAGCAGGTAATTTTACAGAATTTTTTGTGTGTATGTGCAGATACTGGGACTTGAACTCAGGGTCTTAACTACACAACTACACTCCCCTCCTCCCCGCTTACTTGCTAGTGAATGGCACTCTATGACTTGAGCTGTACCTTGAATCCTATTTTTTTTTCTTTTAGTAATCCTACTGAGAATAAAATTCAGGGCCTCATGCTTGCTAGGCAGGTGCCCTGTACCCTGAGTCATGCCTTCAGCCCTGAATCTCTTAAATCTTCACATTATGAAAAAAAAATGTATTGTCAAGTTATATTTGTCCACTCTAAATTTAATTAGGTGACCATTTTGGAAGCAAAAAATGTGGTTTGACTCACAAGAAAGGTGACGACTCTATGAGAATTTTAGAGAAGTTGAATTTATTCAACATCTGTTTAGGAAGCAATTTAAATACTAAACCACTCAGTTCTTTAAGACTATTAAGCTTAGAACTGTCATCAGGCCCAGAGTAACGACGTGACGGTAACTTGTTTTGGCTCCTCTTCCCCCTCCGCTCCGGGGAAAAGTAAGTGGCACATTTTCCAATGTGTCCTCACACTTGGATAGTGGAAAACATCTATAATGAAATTCTCATTTGAATCTTCGTACTTACACCATGTGATCTGGCGTCGAGCAGGGTGGTGTGGGGGGTGCAGGGTTCTTCCGTGGCAGTGGGTGTTGCAACAAATGGAACCCACGCTGCAACACTTGCAGAGCTGGACGAAGTTGGGCAATGTATTACCTCCCAAGGAAAGTCTCATGTATGACAAATTCATACAGAACAAAGGCCCATTTGATGTCACCTGGCTTGAGAGCAACAGCATATCTCTGCCTAGAAGCATTCTCTGGCCTTTGGAAATAGGATTGCCAGACTTCTGGTTTCTTACTTGTGGTAGCACTTCACCTCACCTTCTGCTTTAGTTGAGGAGACTGACAGGCACTTGACCTTCACCTCACCATCTGGATGATGGGGAAATCCTCTCTGGATCATACTTTTGCGAGTCACTGGTTTCATTTAGAGCGGTTGTCAGTTCCTGGGTGGCATTCAAAAGCCATCTGACTTGGTCTTATTAAGCCTATGTTACTAAATCTCCTGTGAAAGTTTTAGGTCTGTTGATTCCCTTTGTACTTGACTTCTGTGTCTAAGGAGGCTCCAGGGGTGGTTTGCATTTGTAATCTGTTTTATGTTGTAGACCTGTGAAATTGGAGAGAGAAAACATGTTTACTAATTTGCAAATGATAGATTTAGTTTTTCCAGGTCCTTATTAGGTACTATATAGGTTCTAAGTGGTACAGCTCTGGCCCATTCACCCACTATAGGAAGAATTCTATTTAACCAATGTCACTAAAAATATCACATTTATAAAACAGAAGTGTACACTAAAATATAGCAAAGACTATTCCATAGAGACTTTTGAAGATGTTTCTTACTGGTTTGTCTACATTTAACATTTAAACTTTTTGAATCTTCAGAGAAAGATAAACACATTATTCAGGACATACTAAGAAAAGCATTGGTAAATAAGTTTACATCCTACAAGCACTGAGTTCAGGAAAACCTTGTACTACATGGGTTCTTTGGGAGAATTTTCAGAGGATTAGGGTTAACCGTGGTCATGACTCACAGCAGGTGAAGATTTCGGGTTAGGGTGGTTAAAGTGTAGTAGGCCTGTGGGACTATCTGTGCCGCCTCTATTCACTGAATGCCACTGATAGATACTAACACAATGTGATGCTTGTGAAGTCAGGGGGCCACTTCTAGGCCAGCCTTAAATGACTCATTAGTCCAATATTGAGAAGAAATTTAAATTTGACCAAAGTCTGCTGATGACCACAGCAGTGGAAACACAACAAGGTCCTCATTTAGAGAACCTTTCTCCCCTTTTGCCCAACACCCACTGTTCCCAAGGACTTTTTATCTCCTGCATTCTCATTGAGTCTAACCTTCCTCTTGTCCTGTTGAGAGGATGTCATGTTCTTTTGCTGGTAGTAGTAGATTTGTGGAAGCTAAGAGTTGTAGCCATTCCAAGTCACCCTATCTACTTCAGGTTGAGATTAAGAAACAACAGTAACGGCTACTAACAACCCGTAGCCAAGCAGGCAGACCAGACATCTTCCTGGAAGCTGGCATGATGAGGAATGGGGAATGTGGGCATCGTGAGGCAGTATATTTCCTCTCATTCCATGAAGTCACTTAATCATTCTCTCTCTCCAGTGTGTATGCATATGTTTCTTACTTGTGAACAAATGTTTTAGTGATATGGTCGATATATTGATGCATGTGCCTGAAAAGAACATTGCTTTTCTTTTTAAAAGAAAATATACTTTTTTTGTCGTAATTTTCTTTAGGAATTGGAATGACTTTGTTAGCTACAACTGCATCGAACTTTGTAATAATTTTTTTTGTGTGAAAGAAGTGGTAGACATCCAATCTCAGTTTTTTTTTTTTAAATTCTGTATGTCATTTGGAATTCCATTTGAAAGTATAACACAGACTTTTGAAAATTGATTCTTGGCTTACCTGTTTTTGAAAACTTTGAAGCCGTCCATTTTGAAAAAAAATAATTTCCCTAAGGAATTCTGAATGTTTTGCTCTATACAGGAAAAAAAAAAAAAAAAAAGGAAAAACAGTCTCACACTTACAGCAGTTTGTTGTAAGTTTCCCATTTCCAAGTCTGGGATGTTCTTGGTCTCAGACCATTCTTCCAAGAATAGAGAGCATTGTTTAAAGGGCTGAGAAACCTTTCTCTCCAAAAGGCTATTTAGTATTTAAAACGTTCACAGTCTATACACAGTTACCAATGCAAACAGACAGTTATGGGCACCCAATAAGAAGTATACGAGAAGCATTTAACAGCCTTTCCTGCCCTGGTAACGTAACACTCTCACTCCACACACATCATTTTGGGGGATGTTCTTTTAGAAAGATGAGTATTAACAAGTCATCCCCCTAGGGGGGTGGGCATCATATCCTCTTCCTGATAGGGAAAGGTTGCTGTTTTTCCCTTCCCTTCCCTTCCCTTCTCCCGAAGCCTGTTTAAGCCCATTCATAGTTTATGCCAGCGTGATTCATACTCTAATGGACCATCATCTCAGTCGGCAGTATTGTTTATGTTCCCATAAAATGTCAGAAGTCAATTGCCACTCATAACAGATTCCTCAGCCATGTGCTAGAGCTGCTTAAGTAACATCAAACATCAAACATGGATCAGGATGCTAATTCTTTGTTTCTTTGGACCAAGTTCATCATTGTCAGTTACACAACTTCTGTCAGCTCCCATGGGTCACGCACCCTTTGCCAGAACACAGAGCACATGGCAGAAGACGAGCCTGCAGTGGCTGTAAGCATCATTTCTTGTGATGTTAACATATTCATACTATGCTAGCATTTTTGGCTTTTGTTGTTTAAGAAAGTTTGAAGTCTAGTCCATTTATGCGAATTGCCCATGTGTAAACACAGATGGCCATGTTAGCTTTTGTTGGCCAGGATAGCATTCAGAGCATGTGGAAAACACCATAGTAGTGTATTGCCGAGATTCTCAAACTTCTGTCCTTAACTAGTATTGAGGACCATAGTTTATGTGGACCATGTCTATTTTTGCCATACTAGCAATTGAAAGTGAAACAGTTTAAAATAGGTAATAATCTTCTTTTAGTGGGCTGGGATTTTTAAAGATTTTTTAAAATTGTTAGTATAAAGGTGATGTAAAGAGGGGTTACAGTTATACAAGTCAGGTGAAGAGTACATTTAGACAATATCAACCCTTTCTTCGCTCTCCAAGTTTTCCTCCCACCCCCACACACAAGTTGTACAGTTCATTTTCAACATAGTGTCCAGCGACTACCACTGCTGCACCCTTTCTGTGCCTCTCCTTATACTTTCAAAGTCATATAAATGAACAAACAAAACAAAAAGGAAGTTCGTTTCCATTTCCTGGAGCTTATTTCAATGAATATTCTTTTGTATGATCAGATGCACATAGGCATTTTGCCTTTCTGTTCTTTTCCTAAGAGTATCCTCCTCTGGTCTCACTGTTTATGAATGCCTAGGGACCTGCATAAGTTATTATGTTCTGTATTTTGGATCTTGGGGTGGGTTTTTTTTTTTTTTTTTTTTTGGGTCCGGTCATGGGGCCTGAACTCTGGGCCTGGGCACTGTCCCTCAGCTCTTCAGCTCAAGGCTAGCGCTCTACCACTTGAGCCACAGCGCCACTTCTGGCTTTTTTCTTTTTGCTTATGTGGTGCTGAGGAATCGAACCCAGGGCCTCATGCATGCAAGGCAAGTGCTCTACCACTGAGCCACCTTCCCATTCCCTCCATCTATATTTTTATTGTAAAAATGCTGTACAGAGGAGTTACAGTTACATGAGTAGGTTAATGAGTACATTTCCTATTGAGCATTGTTACCCCCTCCTTTGATTTTCCCCTACCATCCCTTCCCTTCCCACCTCCGTAACTCCTCCCCCTCCCCCAACTGTAAAGTTCCTTTTCAACATAGTGTCTTGTACATCTCATTGTTGCAATGGGTCAACCTGTATCCTTATTAAGCATTTTGTTATATTCCTTCCTCTCCACAAATTATGAAAATGTATATACAAGATGTAGGACACCAGAATCAGTGAAAACAGAGGTTATACTGTGGGGGAAGAACATACAAAACAGACAAAAGAATCACATAGTGCATTATAAGTATGTTAAAAACAATAGCAAGAAAGAAAAAACCACTTGTGTCCTTGTCTTGGGGTTTATTTCATTTAACATCATCTTATATGGTCATATGTACATAGCTTTTGACCTTTTTTGCTTGTCCTAGACATGTACTAGTTATTGCAAGTAAGGGAAACCATGGGAAACTATGTTTCTTCGAGCCTGGCTTACTTTACTTAATATAATTTTTTCCAAGTCTTTCCATTTCCTAACAAATGGGGTAATGCCATTCTTTCTGATGGAGGCATAGAATTCATATACATATATATATATATACATATATATATGTATATATATCACATTTTCTTGATACATTCATCATCAACTGAGGGTTGGTTCCATATCTTATCTACTGGGTTGGTTCCATATCTTAGCTATGGTGAATAATTCTGCAATAAACATGGTTGTGCTGGTAGCTTTGGTATGATCTTGTTTGTGATCATTTGGGTAAATGCCCAAAAGTGGGATTGCTGGGTCATAGGGGAGCTCTATGTGGAGTCTTTTGAGGAACCTCCATATTGCTTTTCAAAGTGGTTGAACAAGTTTACACTCCCACCAACAATGCAGTAGGGTTCCCTTTTGGCCACATCCTCCCCAGTATCTGTTGTTATTAGAGTTCTTGATTATAGCCATTCTAACTGGTGTGAGGTAGAATCTCAATGTTGTTTTGATTTGCGTTTCTTTTATGACTAGAGAAGATTAGCATTTTTTATGTGCCTAATGGCCATTCTCATTTCCTCTTCAGAGAAGTCTCTCTTTAAGTCTTTAGCACACTCATTTATCAGGCAGTTGTTTCTTTGAGGATTTGTTGTTGGGGGATTTAATTTTTTGAGTTCTAAGTATATTTTAGATATGAGACCCTTGTCCGTTGTATGGATAGTGAAGATCTTCTTCCAATCCATGGGCTTTCTGTTGATCTTGCTAGCTATGTCCTTTGCCATGCAGAAGCTCTGCAGTTTCATGCAATCCCATTTATCCAGCCTTTCTTTGATTTGTTGTGTTTCTGGGTTTCTATTAAGAAAATTTTGGCCTGTGCTAAGGAGCCCTAGAGTTTCTCCTATTCTGTCCTGTAATGTTTTCAGAGTGTCTGCTTTTATTTTGAGGTCTTTGATCCATTTGGAGTTGATTCTGGTGAGGGTGATAAATATGGATCTAGCTTTAGTTTTCTACAAGTGTTTAACCAATTTTGCCAGCACCATTTACTGAAAAGGCTTTCTTCCATTCTATTTTTTTAGCTCCCTTGTCAAAGATTAGATGGCTATAGGTCTGTGGGTTCATTTCTGTGTCTTCAGTCCTATTCCATTAGTCCTCAGGTCTGTTTTTGTGCCAGTACCAAGCTGTTTTTCTTACTATGGCTTTGTAGTGGAGTTTGAAATTTGGAATTGATATTCCTCCAGCACTGTTCTTTCTGGTAAGAATTGTTTTTGCTATTTGGGGTCTTTTATTGTTCCAAATGAATTTTTGAAATCCCTTGAGTGGATTCTTAGCTCATGTTTGTTTTTTGTAGTATTATACATTGGTTATTATAAATATTATGTAGATCTTATAAATGTAGATATATTACATAATGTACAAGTTACATTTATTACTAATTCCATCAATCTCATCAGAAGTCTTACTAAACTTACCTTGTCAGATATGTATTTTGCAAAATTTTAATATTTGCTCCAGTTTCATTCACTGGTAGCAAACAACTTGGCAGTGATAGTTTTACTTTGTTCAGTTTGGAGGGAGTATCTGCTGGATTTCTAAGTCGAGTAACTGGTATCTGTCATGATTTCCTTTTCAAGTCAGCATATTGATCTGTGATTCAGTTTGGATCTCATAGTGTAAGTATTTGCTTCTCCTTGGGACAGCTCTTTGCTGATCTCACCCTCCTGAATGGATTATAGATACGACCAGTGGTGTCTGGCCCTTTACTTGCTTTCTATGGCATTTCTCTGCTTGTCTTTAATAATTATTTTTGTGTGTGTGTGTTAAGACAGGCACATATATTTACATTTTATTTCTCCTAGGTTACATGATGAATACGAATGTTTTACTAGAGCTATCATTGGTTAATGAGCAGCCAATGAACTTTATGAAATTAAACTTTTTTCCTTATCTTTAAGTAGTTGTACAAGGAGTTTCATTCAACAGATCAGTTTCTAAATACAATGGATGATCGATTTCATCATTCTCATCTCCACATTCTTAATTTCATAGCATATGCATTGACTGTCATGATTGCATTCTCACCTGCTTCCTCTCTTCATTTGTTTATCCCATTCTCCCTGGCCCCATACCATACCTTTAAAGTAGTAGGAAAATTGTATTCATTTTGCTGGACTGTAAGTTAGTTTTTCTAAGGAATTACATAGTTTGAATTCTCCTTTGCATGTACCAAGCTTCGGTTAATATATTTGTGTATATGTGCATATAATCCTGTATATGTTTACATGTTCTTCTATAAATTAGATCTATGAGATTCCACCTATGAGAAAAATTCCACCTATGAGAAAAAACACACACCCTTTGTCTCTCTGGGCCTGACTTACTTCACTTAACATAATTTTCTCCAGGTCCATCCATTTCTTTGCACATGCTTGTAATACCATTCTTCCTAATGGATGAGTAAAATTCTAGTCTGTATATATACTGCATTTTCTTAATCTGGTCATCCATTGAGAGGTATCTGGGCTGTTTCCATTACTTGGCTATGGTGAATAGTGCAAAAGCTGCAAATTATTCTTTGGGAAGTAGCAGTTCTTAAAGAGGAATCTATGAGAGCAGTTAGGGCATATCCGAATCTGATTTTATGGCTTTGATAGGTTTTGTGCCATTAGTGGTCATTTCTAGATTATCTTTCTGTATTTTCCTGAAAGAGCACATTATATACAAAGCCAGGCAGTCTCTGAGGTTGACAGATTAGGTCATGTTGGGAGGACTAAAAGAATTATAAGTCAGAAACATACTGTCAAAAAAAAAAAAGAAACATACTGCCTATGATGTTAGTCCTGTTAAGCAGAATCTTACATCATTACAGTTCTTTTTGAACCATGTCACCTTGCTCTCTCCGTTTTTACCTCCCATCCTTACCCATAATATGTACAACTCATTTTCCATATAGTGTCTGGTGAGAACCACACCCTCTGTTCCATCTTGTCTGTGCCCCCTTTACCCTCCCAAAGACAAAATAGATCATATGTAGCTGAGTGTTAGTGGCTCATGCCTGAATCCTAGCTACTTCAAGAGGCTGAGATCTGAGGATCATGTTCAAAGCCAGTCTGGGCAGGAAAGTCCCTGAGACTCTTATCTCCAGTAAACCACCAGAAAGCCAGAAGTGGTGCTGTGGCTCAAGTAGTAGAGTGCTAGCCTTGAGCTGAAGAGCTGAGGGACAGCAGCCAGGCCCAGAGTTCAGGCTACAACTGACAAAAAATCATATGTCAGGTCACAAAGCAAATCTGTGCAAATTCAAAAAAATTGAAATTATTTCTTGCACCCTGTCAGACTGCAATGGAATAAATTAGAGCTCAACAGCAAAAGCCATCACAGAAAACTTTATAACTTATGGAAACTGAACAACACATTGCTGAATGATGAGTGAGTCATTGAGGAGATTAGAAGGGAAATTCAAATGTTTATGGAATAATAAAAATGAACACACAAAATACCAGCTCCTGTGGGACATAGCAAAGCCAGTACTCAGAGGAAAATTTATAGCTCTGAGTGCCTACATCAAGAAATTGGAGAAAACTCAAATCAACACTTTAATGATGTACTCAAGCTCCTTGAAAAATAGGAACAAACCAAACCCTAACCTAATAGATAGAAACAAATAATAAAAACTAAATCAGATAAAACAAATCAGAGAATAAAAAATACCATAATTAACAAAACCGAGTTGGTTCTCTGAAAAAAATAAACAAAATTGACATTTAGCAAATTTGACAAAAATAAACAAAACACACCCAAATTAATAAAATTACAGACAAAAATGGAAACATCACAACAAATATGCAAGATTCAGAACATTATTAGGGAATACTTTGCAAACCTTCACGCAAGCAAATTGGAGAATCTGAGAACTGAAAGCATTCCTAGAGAACATTGATATACCCAAACTGAACCAAGAAATTTAACCCAACTAAAGAGACTCATAACAATTAATGAAATTAAATGACAATAAAGGACCTTCCATCCAAGAATAGCCTAGGACCAGATGGATTTATAGCCAAATTCCATAAAGCCTTCAGTGGAGAACTCACTACCATACTCCTCAAATTCTTCAATAAAATTGAAAAGGAAAGATCACTACCAGTCTGATTCTATGAAGCCAGCATACCATTCACCACAAAACCAGATAGGGACCCATCAAAGAAAGAACTATAGACCCATCTCTTTGATGAACATAGATGCAAAACGTCTCAAGAAAATTCTGGCCAGCTGAATTCAACAAATAACCAAAAAAAATCATGCACTATGATCAAACAGGATTCATTCCAGGGGTACAAAGCTGGTTCAGTATTCACAAGGCAATTAATATAATTCAAGACATCAACAGTAGCAAGAATGATAAAAATCACGTGATCATCTCAATAGATGCAGAAAAAGCATTTGACAAGATTCAACACCCCTTTATGATCAAAGCTCTGGAGAAGCTAGGAATCCATAGAACATTTGTCAAAATAATAAAGGCTATATCTGACAAACCTACAGCTAGCATTATACTTAATGGTGAAAGTTAAAACCATTCCCTCTGAAATCAGAAACCAAAGATGTTCACTCTCTCCATGCCACTTCAACATAGTACTGGAATTCCTAGCAAGAGCAATAAGGCAAGAGAAAAACATAAAGGGAATCCAAATAGGGAAAGAAGAAGTAAAGCTATCTGCCTTTGCAGATGACACAATCCCATATTTAAAGAACCCCATAGATTCCTCACCCAAGCTTCTTAAGTAGATCTGAAACTTTGGCACAGTATAGGATATAAAGTTAACCTTCAAAAATAAGTAGCTTTTCTGTATGCCAATGATGAGAAGAGTGAGACTGAAACCAGGAAAGCAATTCCATTTGCCCGGAAAAAAAGCAAAAACAAAAACAACAACCTGGGAATTAACATAACCAAAGATCTTAAGGACTTCTATTGTCAAAACTTTAAAAAATCTAAAGAAAGAAATTGAAGTAGATTTAAGGAAATGGAAAAACCTCCCATGTTCCTGATCAAAAAAATTAACATTGTAAGAATGGCAATACTGCCCAGAGCAATTCACAAATTCAATGCAATACCCATCAAAATCCCAACGACTTTCTTCAAAGAAGTAGAGAAAGCAATCTCAAAATTTATATGAAATCGTAAAAGTCACAGAGTAGCAAAAACAGTCCTTAGCAGGAAGAACAGGGCTGGAGGAATGTCAATACCAAAACTTCAAATTTATTACAAAGTCATAGTAATTAAAACAGCTTGGTACTGGCACAAGACTAGACCTGAAGACCAATGGAAAAGAATAGAAGATCCAGAAATAAGCCCACAAACATATAGCCACCTAAATGTTTGATTAGGGAGCCAAAAACACAGGTTGGAAGAAAGCCTCATTCAGTTCTTATTAATTTGTGACCTCATTGTCCTCAGGGCACATTGTAGTCACCCATTGGTCAACCTATTTGGCTAATTCCAGTCTTCATAGTTATACTACTTTGGACATATTAGTTGTGCCTGTGCCCTGTTCTCCAGTGGTTATTTTGAATCCAGAGGGTCGATACTCTAGTGTCATTAGAAAGTGTGATGTTGTGAGCTGCAAGGAGCTGGACCAGTAAGGCCTCTTAGAGCCCTGTAATTCCATAATGTCCTTGATCTGATGAAGCCGCTCAGTAAATCTCTTCACAATTTCCATGACCCAGC
The DNA here is from genome assembly GCF_024711535.1 of Dipodomys merriami. Taxonomy (NCBI): domain Eukaryota; kingdom Metazoa; phylum Chordata; class Mammalia; order Rodentia; family Heteromyidae; genus Dipodomys; species Dipodomys merriami. The sequence continues at coordinate 74,966,585 of NW_027203381.1, forward strand.
CATCTGCCTGCATTAAAATAAATCAAATCTGCTTACTCCTTCAGTGCCTCACAAACATTCTATAAACTGATGATGATGAGGTCCATGCACACAAAAATAATTTGCCGTCTTCAGCACTTCTTCCCGAGTTCCCTGCGCAGACGCCAGACACAGTGTAAGATGCACACCAGCCTTCTCTGCTGGGTGCAGAGGGCCCTGTACATTGCATTTCCCAGCTGTGGTAAGTGAGCCAGGGCAATGTTCACAGGTTCATCTTTAACTCTGCAGAACCTTTGCCTGTCCCTCCTTCATGGATATGAATTAAGTGCACATGCACTTTTGGGATTTTTTTTATATATGATCCCTCACATATGTGCTGCTATGAATTTACATATTTGGTTAGATTTTGCACGTGGCCCAATTTCTGAGATTGTCCAGATGAGGACAATCTTGGTTGACTGCACCATGCTATATATGCCTGGGTCCATGCGTGGCTCATTTGTAGTCAAATACTTATTATTTTTTTTAATATTTGAAAACCATTGACTCTTTAAAACTTTTTCTTTCTTTTCTTTTTTCGCTGTTTCTAGAACTTGAATTCAGGGTCTGGGTGCTGTCCCTGAACTTTTGTGCTCAAGCCTAGCACTCTACACTTGAACAACAGCTCCACTTCCAGCTCTTTTGGTGATTAATTGAAGATAAGAGTCTCATGAACTCTCCTCCTCAGGCTGACTTTGAACTGTGATCCTTAGCTCTCAGACTCCTGAATAGTGAGGATTATAAGCATGAGCCACTGGTGTCTGGCTAAAACCTTTCTTCCAGTGTTTGTCTTACTTTTCTTCCCATATCAGCTTCTTAATTTATGTCCTTATGTTTCTTCTAGTCCAGTTTAATAGCTGGACTTTCTCCTTTATTTTGATCTGTCCCTTACTTCTTTCCAATTTGGTTTTCTGCCTGACAGTATTTTTATTACCTTTCTCTCTCTGTTAGTAGCAATGGCAACAAACTCCTAAAGTCATAAAAGGTGGGATCCAAAACGTTTTTTAGAGTACCATTAGGTGTCTTTATGACTTTCCACGATCCTCACGCAGATCCCACTGTCCTCTGTGGACACTCTGTTCAGCTTTGTTGCTTTCCTTCCCTCAATTCCTCAGACTCTAATCTTGGCATGGTAACACCTCCTCCTACAGGCCCAGCCCACATCTGCTCTCTGAGGCTGCCTGACTGCACTGGAAGGGTATTTCCCTTCTGGAGTTCCCTAAGCATTTATAGGTTGTGACTTTTCTTTGGCACTCATTCCCAAACTCTGAGACTGCTCATCCCTTAGGATGAGCACTCTATGCTGTGCACTTGGGTGGTCCTTAATTTATGGAGTAAATGGATGGATTTTAGAGCTTCACTTTTTAGCAGCTGTTGGTCTTGTATTAGGTAATAGACAACTGAGTTCTGTCATTTTTTTGGGGGGGGGCCTGGTTGTGAGGCCTGAACTCTGGGCCTGGGTGCTGTCCCTCAGCTCTTCAGCTCAAGGCAAGCGCTCTACCACTTGAGCTACAGTACCACTTCCGGTTTATTGGAGATAGGAGTCTCATGGTCTCTCCTGCCCGGGCTGGCTTTGAACCGTGATCCTCAGATCTCAGCCTCCTGAGTAGCTAGGATTACAGGCGTGAGCCACTAGCGCCCGGCTAGAGAGAATGTTTTTGTGTGCCCTGGGTCTTCCTGGAGCTTCCCCTACTTGCTAGTGCTGGGTCTGCTAGCAGGTTCACTGTTAGTTGATTGATACACAAGAATATTGTAGTTGGAAAAGTATGATATTGTTGTGATGGATTAGCTTCTGAGATACCTAGGAGATTGGGAAAACAGATCTCTGGGTGTGTCTGGGAGGTTTCCAGAGTGGATTCATTAAGGGGAGAAGATCTGGCCTACCGGGTGTAGGCTGTACTGTCATTAGATGGTATAGCCCACCTTGTGTGAAGTTGTATTGCCAGTGCTAGGTACCCACAATCTACTGTGTGTCTCTTAGCCATTTTTATGGTCTCTCACCATGGGTATGCATGCATATAGACATCTCTCTACCCTTATGGCTTTCTGGCTGCTTTGAGGTGAGCAGTTGCCCTCTGCCACACACCTGTTGTTCTGATTTTCTGCCTCGCTGTACGCACACAGCAGTGGAGCAGTCAGCAGGGTCTGAAGCCATGAGCCAAACAAATCTTTCCTCCTTTTAAGTTATTCTCTTAGGTGTTCGTTACAGCAACAACCTGCCGACTAACATGATCGTTGATGGTGTCTGCATCTGTATGATATTAAGACAAAAGACAGTCATGTTTTAGTGGCTTCTGTTTTGGGGGAGGGCTGAGGTGTTCTTCTGTACTTCGTAGAATCTGGATTCAAAGATAGACTGAACTCATTTACTTGTCTGTCAGATTATGGAGCTTGGCAGCCATCAGGTACAGTTTCTTTCTGGGTGTCACACCCAGTGACAAAAAGGGTTTCTCATTTGGGGGCAGGCAACAGCATTGCCCTGGTGGTACATTATTGCTCAGCACAAACCCTCAAATGTTGACAATGCATTTCTTGGCAGAGGTTTTAAGTTTTCAGAAGCTGTCAAGTGGCCAGCAGCCTCTTGTGCGGGGTTGCCCTGATTTTGTGGGTCCTCCTCAAGGTTGGCCCTGCCTGTCCTTTCAGCTCATTCTTTCAATTCACCATGCCCTTCACTCCTCAAGCTTTGTCTGCCTTCCCACACTTCCCCAGCATCCTCTGTGCAGCAGGTTGAGTCAGTTAATCTCTCTTAGAAGTTTCCTAAGAAACAGATTGCATGCATTCCCTGTGACTAGGAAATTCTGTCAATACATTCTCCAGCAGAGGTTGGGACAAAAAAAGAGAACTTTGTGTGGGCATGAGGGCTGAGCCTCTTCTCTTCTGGTTTAGGATGCTTGGCTGACAGTCTCCCTCATATGGCAAGATAGTTGTCTTGAAGTAGAAAGCCAGGGAGAGGCAAGGAACCTGGAAGTCTTGAGTATTGATCTGATCCCATCTCCGAGACGTGGCCAGGGTTATTTAAATGCTGTTTAAATGGTTGGATTAGCCTGAGATGACCAGATTAGACTGGATTTAGAAACCCTCCTGACCACACCATCTAGCATGGGTTGAATTGTGGGAGGATGGAGTGCTTAGGGGTAGGAAGAGCGCTTCCATTCGAGGGAAAATAGACTGCACAGCTTTGCCTATGCCAATCTATTAACAAAGGAATGTAAATTTCTGCATGTTGTTTTTTTTCTCTAGATAAAACTGGATTTAGAGGTATGGCCAGTCCCACACAATCAGTCCTCCTTATCTGGCCAGATGCACCAAATCTTGAACTCTTGTCTGTCCTAGTTTTTAAGCTGTTATACCAACATAGGAGCAAGTGTGTAAAGCAACTGTGTGGACCATACTAGGGAGCTTTATGGAATCTCAATAAGTGATCTTTTCTTTATGTGCTTGATCACTTGGAGTGCCTTTGAAAAATAGTGGGATTTGGCAGGCTTTTTCTAATATTGCGGTGCCCACAGTGAGCTGAATGTGGTTAAACAGCTTGGAACACTGGAGTTGAATAGGCTCTGGACACATGTGCCAAGAGGTCGCTTGCCAAGTCATCCTGCCTCCAGTGCCAGCTCTGAAAGCTTCAGTCCTGCTGCCGCCACCTCCATGCCCCTCCTACAGCTTCTGCTCGTAGTGTCGCAAGCTTCCAGTCTTGATGTCAAGTTGTTGGGTGCCGACCACGTGCCACGAATTGCCTAGACATTTCATGTGTGTTCATGCGTAAGTCCTTAAAATAAGCCTGTGAGATATGAGAACGTCAGTCCAAGTGAGGAAATTTTGGTGCACTTAATCGAATAGAATGAATTTCAGTACCTGAAATTAAGATAATCTGTGAAGCGCCAGAATTGTGTCTGGCTTTTGCATCAGTCAGCTTGGTTTGATTGTGTGGTGGGCTCCATTTTAGGGCCTTACTAGGAAAGAATAGAGGAAATACTTGTGGTATCTATGACTGGCTTTGTCAAGACTTTTTGAGCCCTAAACATTGGAAAGCAAGCCACCTTAGGTCTGTGAAACATGGAACACTAAACTTCCCAGTGACAGTAAGTATAGAGCAGTTCCCCCCACCCCCCCTCAGAGGACTCCTTTCTCCTCCACCTATGTTGCCACCTGGCTGATCATTACCTATCTGCATGGTATGTCTACTTTGTAATAACAGCATTGTCTGTGTGTTTAAGATTTTATTCATTTACACCAAATAAAAAGAAGTGCCAGAAGATTTATGTCCAATTGAAAGGATGTTAAAAACGACTATATCCATATGCTCTTTTTTTGTGCTTGGCAGGTGTGCTAGTTGTGTAAGATACTGAAGGTGACAGGGAAGAGTCTAGGCATTCTTCTTGCTTTCAGTAAATTTTTCAAGGAGAAGGGAGGAAACATTATGAATGTTTATTAGGTTCTAGGCTTGGAGCATGCATTATGCAATTAATTTGTAGACGATACTGGCCTAGTTCTATGTTACAGATTTTCCTTCCTTCCTTCCTTCCTTCCTTCCTTCCTTCCTTCCTTCCTTCCTTCCTTCCTTCCTTCCTTCCTTCTTTCTTTCTTTCCTTCTTTCCTTCCTTCTTTCCTCCCTCTCTCCCTCCCTCCCTCTCTCCCTCCCTAACTCCCTTACTCCCTCCCTTACTCCCTCTGTCCCTCCTTTCCTTCCTTCCATCTTTTCTCTCTTTCTCTCTCACTCTCTTTTTTTGTGTGCTTGTCCTTGGGTTTGAACTTGGTTCTAAGCATTGTCCCTGAGCTTTTGTGCTCAAAGCTAGCACTCTGCCACTTGAGCCACAGCCCTGCTTCTAGCTTTTTGGTGTTTTATTGGAGATAAGAGTTTTATGGAGTCTCCTGCCTCGGCTGGCTTTGAACCATGACCCTCAGATCTCAGCTTTCTGAGTAGATAGGATTACAGTATGGGTTACTGACACCCAGCCACATGATTCATTTCTTGTAATTTTTCAAACCCATTTTCCTGCTTGAAGAAACAGAACACATATTACTTCACCTTGAAATCTTCTTTACCATTATTTTTTTTTCTGGACTTGGATAGGCTGTGTATAGTTAATGTCCAAGCTTCGATACCACTTTCAATGCAAAGTCTTCTCCATAGTTAGTTTTTCCTCCCCTTGCCCATATAATTGTTCCTACAATAGTCCTTACTATGACTTATGTACTTATCTATTGTGTAGTTGGGAACAAGTGGGCACTACTAGAGCCTTACAAGGCCTGCATGCAATTTTGACTTGCTCAGCAGAGCCGTGAACACTGGGCTGGACCAGAAGGCAGTTGGGATAGGGGCAGAGTGGTCACATGGAAAGGAGCATTGGTTGTCCTTACTGGGAAGTCATGTGAGTTAAATTTGAATGCCACAATTATTATTTTAGCTCTTTAAAAACTACCCCCTAATGGTGTCTCTTTTCTTTTGTTTCCTCAAAATTAATTATGTTTTGGTAGCCATGGCAACTCATTTGAAGCTCTATTAGCCGTGTGATCTGTTCACATTGAAGAGTTTGCCTCAGCATTCTAAACATTTTTCTCACATAGTCAATAATTCTGAGTTACACTGTTCTCTCCTTGCTGGTGAAATTTTCTGTTCCCTTTAGGTTTCTGAAGATGACTGAGAAAAAAAAAACTAATGAAACGAGCTACATCTTTATCAGTCAGTTTCTGCCATTTCTTGCTTGTATTGACTGACTTTTCAGCAGTTCCTACTTTGAGACCCTCACATCCCTGGCATAGCCAGGCTTCTGGTTTCTGGTTTCCGGTTTCTGTGGCTTCCTCACTCTAGGGCCAGTACATCCTCACTGTTGTGGGTCCCACCCCTCCTCCTCCTCCTCTGGACCCTCTGCCCGTGGGACTAGTGTGCCTCTTGCCTGGCTCTGATATTCCCCTTACACTGTATTTGCAATTATTCTTCTGTGCTGTTGCTTACCCGTCTCAAGCTTCCCAGCCCAGCTTTTCTGCCTGGTCTGTTAGAAGAGTTTTAAACCTGCACAACAGCTTACCAAGGTGCACTAGATGATGCTGTCTTTTCTTTTTTCCATCAGTCAGGCAGAGAGTGGGGCAGGTATTCTGCTCTGCTGCATGTCTGGGTGTGATGGTAGGATGGATGGAAACCATTTGGTGCATAGTAACCCAAGCATCTTGTGTGATGCTTCCTTTCCTGTGGTTCTTTCCTTTTGAGCTACTTTTCTTTCTTTTTGATATGTATTTACTAAATGTTTATTCAGTGCCTGTTTTTTGCTAGGCTCCGATAGCTACTGAGGATATATATCAGGGACAAAAACAACAGAAGTTGAAGTGGTAGAGTGCCAGCCTTGAGCAAATAAAGTTAGGAGCTGGAGGTGCTGAGTGAGTTCAAGCCCCAGTACTGGCATAAACACATAGAGACTAACAAAACAAAAGCCACCACCACCAAACCTGCTTCCCCCCTCCCCAACAGCAAAACCCCAAATCTCAAACCCAAACAAAAGAACCTAGAAAACAGCTAACACCCTCTAAGGCAGTAAACAAATGAGAGAGTACCAAAATGTCTTTTTCCAGTTTCTCCTTCTTAAAATGTTTATCCACTATAACTATAACATAGAGGCCTGGACAGAATGATGTGAGTGCTACAGAGAACAATTAAGCACTTAAGTCATGGTAAATGTTTTTCAGAGCTTTCTAGCCCTTAGATTTCTGTTGGGCTCCTGGGGGAATGGGGGTTGTGTTGGTGACAGGGTTTTGCAGCTAGTTGTGTTGAACAGGCTAGATCTGATGCAGGCAATTGTTCTGTGGCATGTAGTGCTGTTAAGACCTGTCTCATTTTGTTTGAGACAGTTACCACTTGATACTGCTCTTTTACCACCAAGTCTTAAACAGGGCAGGTGTCACAGGCGGCTTATGGACCTAGAAAAAAAAAAGTTTATTTCTCTGACTTTGCTTTTGTAATTTTTTGAAGGAGCTATCAACATCAAAAACATTTGACGTTTATCAGCAACAATACATACCATCCAAGGTGACCATCTATTTTCATTCTTGTTCAGCTAATTTTTTTAATATCAGAACTGTAAAATTGGGACCCAAAGGTGTGGCTCCAGGGGTAGCACACCAGCATGAGTGAAAAGAATGACACCATGAAATCCTGAGTTAAAGTCTCAGTATTGGCACAAAAAAAAGCACAGTTCCATTTGAGTTGTGTTTATTTTAGGAATATTTTAAAGTTGTTTTAGTATCTACTAAGGAAGTATATATTTAGCTTACATGGGACTCATACAGTCTCAAAGGAATAAAAAATGGTATATTTACAGGTATTTATTGATTTCCTCTGGTCTTAATGTTTCTAATATCATACTTGAAAGGGGAAGATTTCTTCTACATATAGATGTGCCCTTGTAAGAGTCCCAGAATTGTAAATACTGAAGATACCTTTACTCTTCTGATTTTTCCCTCCTTTCCTGCCTTTGTAATTCCTGTATGTCATGTAATTTATAAAGCCAGACAAACGGATAAACAGAAAAGCGACCTTTTTCAAAACTTCACAGGTGTAAGCAGTGAAAGTGTAGACCAGAATTCAGGCTAATGTGCTTTCAAAAACTATGATAATGAAATAGATCGGTGAAATAATACAAGCAATATTCAGTGATTTACCTTTTCTGCTTGTTTAGAGGTTAGCATCCTATTTCACTAAGGCCTTTCTGTCTTTATCACCTTACCTCAGTCAGAATTTTATGTAAGACAAAATATCCATGTGCCGTGAGTGACACGGTGCAGCTGTGTGTGCAGCTGTGGTAGAGTTTCTTGAGCATAGTAGAGTGCTGCATCTAGCAGATAGAACACATATTGGAGACCCTACCCTCAGTTACTTGGATGTATCTGTCATGGCTTCATATTCCAGACTGACTGAGATGAAACAGTGAAGAAAACACTCAGATTTTGCTTCAGAATCTGCAGCAGCTGGAGTGAACGTCAAACAGATGGGCTTTTCCACCCTGATTATCCTAACTTCCTAAATTTAGAAATACATGCTTTAAAAAAATGTAAATTACCCAAGGGGGTGGTGTAGCACATGCCAGGCAGTGCTAACGAGTGCAAATCGATGTCATCTGCTGACTTAGATGGAGCTCAGCTCCTGCTGCTGGCGCTCGGCTATTTTCTTCCTTCAGGTTTGTTTACGTCACTGCTTACCTTTATGAAAAATGTAGTGCCAAGCTTCTGTTCCCCTACGGATCTAATATTACTTGAAGCTGTTGAGACATATGCAGTGTCTTAAGTCAAAATGGTGTTTCACCTGTCTCATTGTTCAAAAGCCCTTCAAACTGGTGGAGCCGGAGAGGAGAGAGCATTGACAGAAGCCCGCTCTGCCTCACCTTTACTCCCAACTAACAGGGTGAATTTAATCAGGACACTTCCTCCATGTTGGATGGGTGGGTTGGCTCTCATGGTCTCTAAGGTACCTCTTAATTACAAGTTACAAGATGCTTTGTTTTTTTTATAAATTACATATATCTATAAATTATTTTAAACGATCATCTCCCCGGAATCTAGCACAGGGTCAGCTGCACAGGAGATGTTTAAATATTGTCAGAAGAAGCAACACCCGGCTCCTTTCTTTCTTCTTTTGGGATTAACAACAGCGGGGTTGGAACTCAGGTCCTTGTGCTGGCTAGTCAGACCGTCCTACTACTTGATCATGCTGTGTGCTTGTTTCATTCTTTAATTATATTTTGAATAAGGTCTTGTATTTATACCTGGCCTGACCCAGACTACAATCCCCCTTTTCCCATATAGCTGGAATGACAGATCGGCATCACTCCTGTTAGTTTAAATCTAGTCTTGTGAATTTTTTGCTAGTCTGGCTTTGAACCACAATCCTACTGATCTCTGATTTTTGAGTAACTAGGAGTACAGGTATCATCCATTGTGTCTGGCTTTTCTTTATTGTTTTGTTTTTAAATTAGATATATTAATTATATAAAAAGGTTTCGGTGATTTTTATATGTGCATATAATAACTTTGATCAGTTTCACCCCAGCTCCTCCTTCTTATCCCTCCTCACTTCCTTTCAAAAATAATTTCAATATGTTTTATTATTTTCTTTTCATATATATGTACAAAACTACCTTGATCGTATTTACCTTGTCTTAAGTTTTTAAATTAGCAAAAGTGATTGAGAAAATTGTTTAGGAACTCAGTGTTTTATTAGCCGCAATTTCCTTTTAGAATTCACCCCTTTTGAATCTTGTACTTAAATGGAAGGGAACAAACAGTAATCCTAGGACAAAAGGAAGCCTAGCCAAGCAAGCAAGGAGGGTTGAGTGCACAACTCACCTTCTATTACAGTATGAATCATTTGGGGAATCATATTTGATAGAAATAAGTATATTGATAGAAGCATTTGGATTCCAAAGTTTAAAGAGGAAATTGAAGAAAACAGTCTTTGAATCTGTCACCAAAGGAAGAAAACTGATGAAATGTGCAGAATGAGGGAAGAAGGGTTCAAGAAGGTTCAACTTCCTATGCTTCCATCAGAAAGAATGACATAGCCCCATTTGTTAGGAAATGGAAAGGCTTGGAAAAATTATATTAAGTGAACTAAGCTAGGCCCAAAGAAACATAGGTCCCATGGTTTCCCTTATTTGCAATATCTAGTATATGTCTGAGTCAAGCAGAAAAGGTCGGGTAAGTTGATGTTAGGGAAATGAACCCTAAGATATGTATTCAAATGTTTTTTTCTTTCATGCGATTGTTTCTAACACATTTATAAGATTATTTCTTTGTTGCTTTGTATGTCCCTCCCCCACAGTATAACCCCTGCTTTCACTGTATTTGATATTGGTATAATTTGTGGAGGGGAAGGGGAAAAACAAATCGTTTAAAAAATTCTTTATTTTTTTAAAGGTGACATACAGAGGGTATCCAGCAACCTAAGTCAAATAAAGAGTACATTTCTTTTTGAACAATGTCACCCTTTTCCTCACTTTCTCTGAATTTTCCCTCTTATCCCCAATAACAAGTTGCATAGTTCATTTTCAACATAATGTGAGTATCACTGCTGCATTTGTTCACCTTTCGTCCCAACATTTTTGTGTCTCCTCCTCACCCTCCCTGAAATAGATAAATGAACAAATAAGACAAAGGGAAAAGAAAACAAAAACAGTAACAAAGAAAAAATGTTTGTTTTCATTTTCTGCAGTTTATTTTAATAAATATTACCTTATATGATCAAAAAAAAAAAAGGTTCACCCTCATTGATCATCACCTCAGACATTTTGGAAGCGGGAGCAACTGGGAAGTGAGAGGACATGGCAGAGCAGCCTTTCTCTACAAAGAATATGTAGACAGACTTACAGGGGCATAAAACAGCCTTGGAGCTATAAATCTTTCCCCATAGCGGGAGGTAGGGCTCAAAGGAGCAGGGGTAGAAGATAGAGCCAGAACCACAGGCAAGCACCAGGTATTTGGGCTTTCTCTGGAAAGCCTTATAGGAGTTTACACACAGGAAGAGCTTACTCAAATTTGCTTTTTTAGCAGTTTGACTTCAGCAGCAGTGTGGAGACTGGGTTGGAAGTGGGCCAGGGAGATGGGAAGACCAGTGAAGAATCTGCATGGTAGTTTAAGATCATTCCTCATAGATGTTGGCAAATTAAGTCTGAGAGATCTATTCTCATTGAATCTGTTGAAAAACTTTGGATAATTTTTTTTCCTTTTTTAAATAAGTTTTTTTATTGTAAAAATACTGCACAGAGGGGTTACAGTTACATGAGCAAGATAATGAGTACATTTCTTATCAAGCATTGTTATCTCTCCCTTTGATTTTCCCCTACTATCCCTTCCCTCCATTTCCACAAGTATATTCCACAGCTGTACTCCCCCCCCCCACCTAAATTGTAAAGTTCGTTTTTTAACATAGTGTCTTGTACATCTCATTGTTACAATGGGCCTACCTGTATCTCTATTTAAACATTTTGGTTTTTCTCTTCCCCTCCCCAAATTATACCAGCATCAAATACAGAGAAAACAGGGGTTATACAATGCAGGGCGGGGGGGGGGGGGACATACAAAGCAACAAAAAAAATCACATGGTACATTATAAATACAATTAGAAACAATAGCAAGAAAGAAAAAAAACCACTTGTGTCCCTATCTTGGGGTTCAATTCGCTTAACATCATCTTATTTGGTCATATGTACATACCTTTGACCTTTTCTGCTTGTCCCAGACATATACTAGTTATTGCAAATAAGGGAAACCATGGGACCTACATTTCTTTGGGCCTGGCTTATTTCACTTAATATAATTTTTCCAAGTCTTTCCATTTCCTAACAAATGGGGTGATAGAATTCCATTTTGTGTGTGTGTGTGTGTGTGTGTGTGTGTGTGTGTGTGTGTGTGTGTGTGTGTGTGTGTGTGTGTGTGTGTGTGTGTGTGTGTGTGTGTATTCCACATTGTCTTGATCCATTCATCTAATGAGGGGCATCTGGGTTGGTTCCATATCTTAGCTATGGTAAATAATGCTGCAATAAACATAGTTGTGCTGGTAGCTTTAGTGTGGTCTTGTTTGTGATCATTTGGGTAAATACCCAAAAGTGGATTGCTGGGTCATAGGGGAGCTCTATGTGGAGTCTTTTGAGGAACCTCCATACTGCTTTCCAAAGTGGTTGAACAAGTTTACACTCCCACCAACAATGCAGTAGGGTTCCCTTCTGTCCACATCCCCTCCAGCATCTGTTGTTATTAGCGTTCTTGATTATAGCCATTCAAACTGGGGTGAGGTGGTATCTCAATGTTGTTTTGATTTGCATTTCTTTTATGGCTAGGGAGGTTGAGCATTTCTTCATGTGTCTATTGGCCATCCTTCTTTCCTTTTCAGAGAAGTTTCTCTTTAAGCTTTTAGCCCACTTATTAATTGGGCAGTTGTTCCTTTAAGGATTTGTTGTTGGGGGATTTAATATTTTGAGTTCCAGGTATATTTTAGATATGAGACCCTTGTCTGTTATGTGGATAGTGAAGATCTTCTCTCAATCCGTGGGTTTTCTATTGATCTTGCTAGCTATGTCCTTTGCCATGCAGAAGCTCCACAATTTCATGCAATCCCATTTGTCCAACCTTTCTTTGATTTGTTGTGTTTCTGGGTCTCTATTAAGAAAATTTTGTCCTGTGCTAAGGAGCCTTAGAGTTTCTCCTATTCTGTCCTGTAATGTTTTCAGGGTGTCTGCTTTTATTTTGAGGTCTTTGATCCATTTGGAGTTGATTCTGGTGTGGAGTGATATATAAGGATCTAACTTTAGTTTTCTACAGGGGATTAACCAATTTTTCCAGCACCATTTACTGAAGAGGCTGTCTTTCTTCCATTTTATTGTTTTTTAGCTCCTTTATCAAAGATTAGGTGGCTACAGGTCCATAATTTCTTTTTTCAAAGTTCCCCCATATAATAATAAAGGATGTGTATGATAAAAGACTTGTAAGAAGAACATCTCCTTTTTAGAATGGGGGAAAAAAGCAAGAAGGAAAAAACATGTAGCATTTTGTATGTTTCATTTAACAGATGAATAATGTGAAAAATTAAGGGTTATCATTGCTGCATGAAGAACTAAGATCTAGCCCTGAGTGTCCATTTTCTAGGTTCAGTGTATTGACCAGGGCAGACCTCAGAAATCTGAATTGCACTGTCAGAGAGAAAATTTAATTTCAACTGAGGACAAACTAAGTTTAGCCATCTTTTTTCTTATTTGAGTGAATATATATATATATATATATATATATATATATATATATATATATAAATTAGAGATACATTGAAGAAAACCTACAACCATAGTTGAGAACTTATGAAGGCTTGGGAAATAGTAGTATAAGGAGTAATTCTCAAAACAATAGGCCTTTGCATTTGTTTTCATCCAGAATTTGTCTTTTTTTTTTTTTTTTTGGGTCCGGCTGTGGGCCTGAACTCTGGGCCTGGGCGCTGTCCCTCAGCTCTTCAGCTCAAGGTTAGTGCTCTATCACTTGAGCCACAGTGCCACTTCCTTTTTTTTTTTTTTTCTGCTTATGTGTTGCTGAGGAATTGAACCCAGGGCCTCATGCATGCAAGCGCTCAACCACTGAGCCACCTTCCCAGCCCACCCGAATTTTTCTTGAAGGACCAGTCATGGGTAGTTTTTCTATGTTTCTCAGACGTCTCCAAGAGTCTCTGGCAGTAGTGTCTTCAAGACTTTTTTCAGACATCCTAATTTTCCTGTGTGTTGCTTTCCTTACATTCCTAGGAATGGACCTTCTCTTAATGTTCTCTTACTCTCCCTTCTCCAACAGAAGTGTGTGGAGCAAAGTTAGCAGTCATTCTCACAACTGTGGTGCCCTCCTACCCATCTAAATTGCCCAACTTTTTAATTTTGTTGACATAATTGCAACCTTTGTGAGATGCCAAGATTCTGTGGAGAGTGGTTAGACAACGAGCCGCCTTTGCCTTTCTTTAGTCAGAATGTGTTCTTTGCATTCTCAGTCTTGCCATTGTCAGTGAATACACACCAGCCTCAGTTTTCTTTTCCTTAAAATATGATTATGAAATGTCTTATTTTGTAGGATCAGTAAGAAGTGTAAACAGGCTACTTCATGTGCTTGGCATACGGCACTTAGTTTTCTGTCATTAGCCAGATAAACTGTGCCTGTTGTTTGTGTGTTTCACTTCAGGGTCTCCTCTGGCAGCCCTTCTCCCCAATCCAACAAGTGTACCAAGTGTTTCTTTGTCCTCTTCCACCTCCTATTGCCTAAATACCTGTTTGAGTTTAAAACAGTTAGGTGAAAATCCATTCCTGTGCTGTTCTTCTTGCACATGGAGTGCTGCTGTTTGCCAAGTACTTATAGAGGCTCTAGGGTAGAATGTTTTCTTTCAACTACAAGGAAACAGACACCAACCTAGTTTTAGAACGAGAGACATGGGAACTGAGGGATGTGAAGCAAGCTGCTCTTGGTTGTCAGTGAGTTATGAAACTAGGATTAGAACCCAGGTGGATCTGTTCCTACCTGCACTGTTCATGCCTCATAGGAAGGACCCTCAAGTAGACACTGGTAATTCAAAACAAAGAACTTAAGTGAAGTACAGTTTGAGTAAAAAACCCCTTGATATTCCTTCAAAGAATATGATGATGACATAATGATATATTTAAATATATTATATATCATATTATACACGTATATATAATAATATGTATATACACTCAGTAATTTACATTACAATAAAGATTGAGGACAATTTTGTTGCCATCAAAGATTATCTGTGTCCTTGTGTATCCATCCTTCCCTCTGCTACAGGTCCAGAAAACTGCTGACATGGTTTCTGCCACTATATATTAGTGTGTATTTGATAGAATTTTATGTAAATGAAATCAAACAGTATTTACTCAGTCAAATGTTGGCATCATGGTAGTTCTTGCCAGGTGATGAGTTGTGGAGCATTTCTACTTCTCTTTTCAGAAAGAGTTTGTGTGAAATTAGTATTACATAAAACCGCTCTTGAGTCTCTTTCATTGGAAAGTTTTTGATAACAAATTTCACGTATGTAATAAATATAGCATTACTGAAAATTTCCATTCTTCATGTGTTAGTTTTAATCAGTTGTGCTAATCAGTAATTGTTTTTCATTTTAACTAATTTTTTTCTGTAAATTTGTTTATAGTATTCTCTTGTTACTCATTATGTGAGATCTGTGGTGAATTTTTTTAAAAAAATTTGTTGGTATTGTTACTTTGTGTTCCTTTTACAAATTTCTTGATTAGTCCAGTCAGGGCTTATCAGTTTTGTCAGTACTCTTACTGAGCCAGCTTTTGGCTTTGTTCATTTTCCTTATTGCTTTTTTTTCTTTCTTTTTTTATTGTGAAAATACTGTACAGAGGGGTTACAATTACATGGACAAGATAATGAGTATATTTCTTATCAAGCATTGTAGCCTCCTCCTTTGTTTCCCCTTCCCATCCTACCCCCACTCCTACCCAATCCTCCCCACCCCACCAAAGTTGTAAAGTTGGTTTTTCCACATAACGACTTGCACATCTCATTGTTGCAATGGGTCTACCTGTATCCCTATTTAAACAATTTGTTTTTTTCCTTCCCCTCCACAAATTATACCAACCTCAAATACAGTGAAAGCAGTGCTTTTGTTTTCTGTTTTGCTGATTTTCCCCCTTATATTGGTCATTTCCTTCTATTTAGTAATTTGTTTTTGATCTTCTTTTTCTAGTTTCTTGTGGTGAACTTAAGGTTCCCGATTTCCCAACAGCAGCATGCACTGTTGTCACTGGTCCTGGGAGCACTGTTTTAGTGCATCCTATAATTTCCTCCATGCTATACTTTTTCACTAGAATTCAGTTAAAAATATTTCCTAATTTCCATTGTCTGTCCTTCCATAAGTGAATCAACATGTCCTACTCAAGCACTTGAAGTTTTCCTAGATAAATTATTGCTATTGATTTCCAAGTTTTAAGTCCTTCTTGGTAAGAACAGTCTGTGTATGATTTCATTGCTTTTAAATTTATTAGAATTTATTTTATGGAAAAACATGCTTTCTTTTGATAAAGGTACCATTTTTACTTAAAAAAGAATGTGTGCTGTAAGGTTGTTGATATTGTTACTTTGACCCTCTTTTTTCTTTACTGATATTTTGGTTCAGTGTTTCTATCAATCACTGAAAGAAGTTAGTTTAAATCTTCTGCTAAATGGAATGTTTCCCTTTAGTTCTGTCATTTTTTGTTTTATGTGCCTTGAGGAGCTGTTATTAGGCACATACATGTTTAGGATTGTTTCCTTCTTTGTATGTGTTTGTGTGTATGTGTAGAGATTTAAGGAAGGATTGGCTCTGTGGACTTGGGTGTCTGGCAAGTCCAATATTTACAAAACTGATATTTCAGTTCAGGGTCAGAGCAGAATCTGGTGTAAAATTAGAAAGAGCTGATACTCCGTTTAGGCCCTTAGACTGGATTCTAACTCTCAGTCTTTTGTTCTATTCAGGCCTTAAACTGATTGGATGAGGTCCACCCACATGTATAATGTCATTTTTCTTTATTCATTCACCTAATTTAAAAGTTAATCTTGGCCAGGTGCCAGTGGTTTATACTTATGATCATAGCTACTCAGGAGACTGAGATCTGATAATCACATTTAGAAGGCAGCCTAGGCAGGAAAGTCTATGATACTCTTACTGCCAATTAACCACCAAAAAGCCAGGGAACCTATGGTTCAAGTGTGACAGTGCTAACCTTGAACAAAGAAATTCCCACGCTTTGAGTTCAAACCTCAGGATTGGTGTATGCACACGTGCACACTCACACATACATGTTAATCTAATCACAGAACATCTTCACAGGAGCTGCCAGAATAATATTTGACTAAATATTTGAGTATCACTGTAATTTAGTCAAGTTGACATACAAAATAAGCTCTCATTAAATGGACATGTTTATTTGTAAAAAGAATTCAAATCCTAATTCACAAACACCTTAGGGACATAACAGTATGGTAAAACAAGTCACTGAAGTGTGTGGAGATAGGAGGATGAACATAATTATTTGGCATTGCTGACTGCTTTCTCCCCTTAGATTCCCCTTCCCTCTTGTTTTCCAGATTGTCCTTCTGCTGCTCAGAGGACTCTGGGCAGGATCACTTAATACTCAGATTGGGCTGAATGTATAGCAGAGGGGGGAATTGAGAAAAGTAAGAGCAAAATGGACTTTCCTGAAAAGCTTTTACAGTAGAACTTTGTTATTTATTTGATTTATAAATTTTGAAACCTGAAGTCCAAGGCCACATTCCAAAGCCAACTGAATATAGTAAGATTATCTTTTGCTGTATTCGTATTGGCCTGTATTTCAGATTCTGAACATGGCTTTCCTTTTTCCCTTCTGGAGATACTTGAAATTATCTTTGTTTGTATTTACTCTTCTGGATTGGGGGGTTGTCAGAATTCCAGCCTGTACTCAGTTTCATTCTTCAATTTTCAGCTTCCTAATCTGCAAAATAATGTAGGTGGAGCAGATGAGCTGAAGATCACTTTCACTTTTGATTTAGTGATCAGAAGGACATTAACTTTGATAGTACTATTTTAGTAGAGCATTTTAAAATGAAGCCTGTGTTTACTGATTTAATATATAGCCTTATAAGTGAGACATTTTAGCTTTTTGAGTTAGCAGGTGGTACCTAGTATGATTGACAAAACACTGTCTTTAAATCTTTTTGCTTCCTCTTTTTTAATTAGGAAATATTAGGTTCTTCATATTTATGCTGCTTTTTCCTTGTTGCCCTGAGAAAGTGAACAAACCATTGTAGCTGCTGTTTCAACTGTTACTGGATCCTAGAAAGCAAGTCTGAGATTAGGTCATGCACCTTAAGGAATTCTGAACAATTTTAAAGGTATTAAGAATATACGATCAAATACATTGACATATTCCTTACTCACCTATTTCCTATACAAGTAACAACACCTTTATATTCATTTCCTTCTCAATTTTTATAGCTTCTTCATAACATCTCATTGTATTGGTATTATTGCCCTGCTGTGATAGATATTTAGTTTTGAGTCTTTTAGTATTATGTTCAAATGAGTAATTTGGTATATACATTATTTGGCATCTATGATGATTGCTTAATTTACTTCAGATTAGCCAAATGAAGTAAAGTAGTATTTGACTTTTTAAATGACTTGCTTTGGAGAGAAGGAATAGACCTAAGTACTGTTCTGGTATGAATATGAAATGTTCCTGTAGGAATGGATTGGAGGCTTGGTTGTCCTTGGTTGAGGCTTTTGGGAAGTGATGGATTTATAACATGGTGGCATTATTGGGATATGGAGAAAAGTTGGCAATTGAATCCTTAGTTGGAGGAAGTATGTCACTGGGGCCCTGTCCTTGAGGGCCACATCTTGCCAAGCCCCTTTCTGTATAAACTCTTCTTCTAGTCCACCACAAAATCCTATCTAACATTAGGCCTCATTGTTATGATCCCAGAAGCAACAGAGGAAATAGAGCAAAGGGATTATGGACTGAATCCCTTTGAAACTGTAATCCAGTAAGTCCTCCCTCTCTTAAGTTGTTTATTTTGTCACAGTGATGAACGGATTAATGACACAAGTGCTTATTGACTCAGTAGTTACTCATTTTGTAAGTTTTGTGTGTGTGTGTGTGTGTGTGTGTGTGTGTGTGTGTTAGCCAAGTATCCTACTATTAAACTATACACCCAGCCTGAGACTTACATTTTGTGCTTATTTTAAAATACCCAGCAATTTTAGGGCTTTTTTGAAAAAAACATAATAAAAGATAATATATTTCAAATTACTATTTGCAAGTACATTTTGCACATAACACAGCATGAGGCAGATAATATTTACTTACTATAAATGAAAAGGCAATTTGATGTTATGTTCACTTTTCTTTTGTTTTCCATTGGATTTTGAAGCATTGGAGATACTTAGTTATATTATTTCTCTATTCTCATACTTAATCTCCAGCAATTTGCATACAGGGCTCAGAATTGGAGTCATGTGCATGACTTAATATGCTATGAAGTCCTTAGATATTGGCCCCGGTCTTTTTTTGTCTTCCTGTTGAAAACATCATCCTTGGTTTATGGTATCCCCTAATCAATGTATGTTGGAATGAATTGAATCAAACTGGCAGCAAATGCTGCTCATCTTTGGCATTCTTAGGAATTCACAGTGTTTGGAACATGTGTGAATGTGTATATTAGGTTCTTTTGTATCACTAAAACCAGTCTAGTTCAAGACCGGTGCTTGGATATAGACCCAGATTAATGTGAGAGTAACTGCTTCACTTACCTTCCTGGCCCTATCTTGTATCACATCGCTTTGAGGAGCTGAGTTCAGGAATGAGTAGTTGGATACAATTTCTTCAAAATCTGCTTTATTGTTATACAATAAATATAAATAATATAATTGTCATGATAAAATTTATCTAACGTGTACAATTTGATATTTTGATATATTTATGGATTTGTACTACCATGATTATAATCTGTTTTTAAAACTAGAAAGAAAATCAACTTATACCCATTAGTAGCCACCCTTCCTATCCCTTCCAGTGATGGGAGACCTGTAGTCTGTTGTCTGTTGCATACTGGTCTATTCTGAACAATTCCTACAGTGGAATCATACTGTGGCCTCCTTGACTTAATGTGATGTTTTCCTGATTTGTTCATGGCTTAGAATTTATCTGTGCTTATTTCCTCTTAATTGCTCAATAGTAGTGTGTGTATGAATGCACAACTTTTTTTCATTTTCTAGTGATGGGTCTTTTGGTTATTTTTATTTTTTGGCTATCATGGAATATGGAATACTACTCTAAAATATTGCTATAAATGTAGGTAAAAGTTGGATACATGTTTTCCATCATTCTTGCAAACAATCATTCTTCCATTCCCAGAAATGATACTGCTGGATCTTGTGGTAGCTCTGTATGGAACTGCTAAGCTGTTAGTTTACATTTTCTCCAACTTCGTATGTATCCTTCCCGACACTTATTATTGCCAATGTGTTTTATAGTGGTCTGTCATTGTGGCTTTGCTTTTGCTTAATTACCAAAGATAGTAGGCATTTTTTATGTGCTCAGTGACTACTCACCTATTTTCTTTGTAGAAATGTCTTATTTAAACCCTTTAACCTTTTTTAACTGGGTTGTTTTTTATTGATAGATTTTAAGAGTTCCTCATATATGCCTCTCACATGTATGATTCACATACTTTCTCACATTTTATTGGTTGCCTTTTTGCTTTTTTCTGGTATTATTTGAAGCACGAATAATTTTAATTTGGATCAAGTTTAATTTATCCACTAAAAAATATATCACTTGTGCTTTTGGCATTACTGTGTGAGAAATCCTCACTTAACTCTGACCAGATTTCTTGAGGCTTTATTCTTTCCTTGAGCTTTTCCCCCTCCAATTCCAAGGTAGCTGTAGAATCATTGTACCTCATTTCAGTATCTGTGGGTTTGTATAGTCTTATAGTCAGGGTCATAAAAGTAGATCCACAGATGTGATAGGCCATAACTATATGTGTACTTAGAGCTGAGGGTGAGAATTTTGCCTGTTTGCCCTGCTACTTTCCATGAGTTATTTGTTACAATCTGTTAATAAAGATGTAGTAGTTTTAATCTACCGAATAAAGACTTTTTCAGGTTCAACTGGTGGGTATATATATAGACTTGTTGTTTTTCTTTTGCTAAATGTTCAAATAACACTACATGAAATTAACCTCTGCTGGGCTGTGGTTTAAGTTTGTATAATAGGGGGAGAATTGGGATGAAACCTAGCAGGGTAGGTTGGTAGGAGACACATAGCATCCATATGATGTCTGTCATAAAAATTAAAAAAATGCTAACTATAGTAGTTTTTTGTGTTTATTTCACATTTGGGAATATTGGATGTTTAAGATCCCATTTGTCTTCTCTTCTTCATCATGCCAGCTTAAGGAATCGCTAATTGTTCATTCTTGCTGGAAAGTACTGATTTCCATTTGAATATAACAGTCTTTTTGCTAAAACTTTCCTATGGTTGATGTGAGCAAATACAGAAGCCTTCTGTTTGTGGACTGAATGTTCAGCCAGCCATGACGTAGCCACTATTATCAATGAAGCTTATTCATCACTTTCCTTGCTAGTGCATTGTACAGGGCTGGCTGAGGATCTTGGAGATGTTGAATGGAATGCTTCTCTGTGCTTACCTCCATACACTGTTGCTGTTAAGTGATTCTGTTCTCTATCTTTCCAAGACCTTGTGGATAATTAGCTCTTTTTGTTTTTTGTTGATCTCCAATAGTGTTTTGCAGATGCTGGGTACTGACTGAGAATTTGTTCATTTTATAAATTCAAAGGAGGCCAATTCATGCTCTTAGAAGATAATTTTTGTTTTATTCTTTTATTTGTGAACATTCATCTCATAGCCAATATTATTTACAAAGATAAAAATACTGCCTGTATTTATATTTATAAAATAAAGTGGTAGTTGATGATTTTAGGTTAAAAGCTTTATTAGTTCTTAGCTGATACAAACTTTTTAATATTTAACTCTGTGCATTTGTTGCACATTCAGATGGATTCACAGGTTAATTGTTGGATCTCATTTGTATAGACATAGTTACAGACATACCAAAAAAGGGTATTTTTCCAGTTCATGACTAGAATACTGAGATTTTTTTGCCAAGTAAGCCTACTATATTTTTTTGTTTGAATCATGTGTTCTTAAACATAGCAGGCACTTAGTATGAAGACCCTTATAAAACAAAATCAGTCTACCATAATATAGATCGTGGGTCTGCACACACAATGGCATTATAATAGGTGATATTCTGTGTAAGAATTGTGGATAATGATGGTACAGAATATCTATGATAGAACAATAATTGTGCTTTTTTCTGAATCCTCCAACAGTCTTCTTTTCTTTTTCAAAGTATTCCATGAAAAAATGCAATGTGCTTGTTCTATATTCCTTACTTCTAGTCCTTTGTATAAGAGTCCTACTTTTTATGACCCAGCAATCCCACTTTTGGGCATTTACCCAAATGTTTACAAACAAGACCACACTAAAGCTACCAGCACAACTATGTTTATTGCAGCATTATTTACCATAGCTAAGATATGGAACCAACCCAGATGCCCCTCAGTAGATGAATGGATCAAGAAAATGTGGTATATATACACAATGGAATTCTATGCCTCCATCAGAAAGAATGACATTGCCCCATTTGTTAGGAAATGGAAAAACTTGGAAAAAATTATATTAAGTGAAGTAAGCCAGGCCCAAAGAAACATAGGTCCCATGGTTTCCCTTATTTGTAATATCTAGTATATGTATGAGTCAAGCAGAAAAGGTCAGATAATGTGATATCAGGAAAATGAACTCTTAGATGGGTATTTTAATGTTTTTTTCTTTCATGCATGTGTTTCTAACGCATTTATAAGATTATTTCTTTGTTGCTTTGTATGTCCCTCCCCCACAGTATAACCCCTGCTTTCACTATATTTGATGTCAGTATAACTTGTGGAGGAGATGGGGAAAATCCAGTTGTTTAAGGATACAGGTGGACTTGTTGCAACAATGAGAAGTACAAGTTGTCATGTCCAAAACTAGCTTTACAACGTCGGTACGGGGGGGGGGGGGAAGGGGGGGGAAGGAGAAGGATTGGGATTGGGGGGGAGGGGGGAGGCTGGGAAGGGATGTGAAGGGTAAACAAAGGAGGAGGCTGCAATGCTTGGTAAGAAATGTACGCATTATCCTGCCCACGTAATTGTAACTCCTCTGTACAGTATGTTCACAAATAAAATAAAATAAAATTAAAAAAAAAGAGTCCTACTTTTAAGGACTGACAAACCCTGCACCTTCCATTCTAAAAAGGTATGAATTTCTGGACCTTTCTGGAGTTTGCTGTGGGGTGAGATGGGTACTCATTTCCTGGAGATAAAGTGAGTCCAGAGGAGCTGATTATTTTCATTTATGGGGACCCTTCAGGAAGTACCAATTTCTTTTTAACAGTCATTCCTCCCTCTGCTTTAGAGAATCCTTGAACCTGTGGGATTTCTTTGGGTGGAAAATGAGTTTTGATTAAGTACTTCAGGTCCGGACAAAGTTCTAGAGGGACTCAGGAGATCTTAGAGCTGTCCTGGGACCAGAAGCAGTGTCATCTTAGTTCCCTGTCAAATCTCCCACAGTGTCTAAATAGTGAGATGTACATACAATGTACAACATATGTTGCTGCAACCCTTTATCCATTGTTCTCCATTTATATATGTGAGTCTACTTAAGATTATTAAAGCCAAAGATCATTGTAGCATTTCACATTTCGTCTTCCATAACTCTCAAATCTCTCACTAATACCTATATAATACTTTCATTTACTAGTTTTGACTTTTTTTATTCTAGAATTCATATTTCATCAGACAGTGTATCCCATGTTTCTGGGTAACATACTTATCCTTACTGTACTTCCTGATCTCTCTGATCACAGAATGTTAGTAGGCTACTTACTGAATTAAGAGCACAACTATCTGATTACAAATTTTGATCTGTATTGCTAAGTAAAGAAGAGGTAGGACTCCATAACACACAAAACATTTCTCTAAGCCATTCTCTCTTGCTGATTTTTTTTATATTCCTGTGTAGAATATTCTGGTATGTTCTGCACGAGTCTGTGTCCATCTTTTTTTTGTCTTTCCTCTTTAGATCTACTGAGGAATAACTTTAATGAAAGCACGCAGGTCTTCCTGCTTATAAAAATCTTCAGTAGTTTCCTGCTGTGTTTTTTAGAAAGCCCAAAGCCTAAACTGGGAAAGTATAGCAGACTGTTTGTAACTTCAAGGTAACATATGTTATAGGTAACATGTCATTCACTGAAAGACCCCTGAAGGCTGGCAGGTATTTTTCTTCTTCTCACTGAGCTGCTCATGGGCACTGCCTGTCCCTCTCTCTGCAGCTCAGGGTGGTATCCTCATTTGTCTTTACCTATGCTGGTGTAGTCTAGGAAGCTTAGAAACAGTACTTCTGTGACTTCTGCTTAAACTCTGTGGGATGAGAATTTTGTACAGTGTAATTAAAATGAAATAATAGGAAACTGAAGTTTAAAAATATTAGTTTAAAAACTATTAGATTTTACAGATTTTAAAAGAAAGTACTGGTCAGGGGGCCTGGGGAGGGAAAGTGGGAGAAAAATGAGGGAGGGGCAACAAATTAGACAAGAAATGTATTCACTACTCTTATGTAACTGTAACTACATCACCTTGACGATAATTTTTTTTGGGGGGTTCGGTTGTGGGGCTTGAACTCTGGGCCTGGGCGCTGTCCCTCAGCTCTTCAGCTCAAGGCTAGCGCTCTACCACTTGAGCCACAGCGTCACTTCCGGCTTTTTTTCTTTTTGCTTATGTGGTGCTGAGGAATCGAACCCAGGGCCTCATGCATGCAAGGCAAGCACTCTATCACTGAGCCACCTTCCCAGCCCCGACAATAAAATTTAAAAAATAAAATTACTGGTCAGTTCCTTTAAAAGTTTGTAGATGTTTACTGTTGAGTTCTCTACTTAGCCATTTTTTTTTTGTGAGCGAATAACAAACAATTTTCAGGTCACCTCTGGTCTCTGGGCTACTTTGTAAGTAACTCTGGTACATCACATTACCAAACCATTTTCTTGTCATTTGGTTTCTTTAAAGATGGGGCCGTGTAGCAGTGATGTCTTGTTTTGTCTGGCTTCGTATCTCTGCTCCTTTCCCTGGAAAAATTGGGGTTTAAATAGTATATAACAAAGCTAAGCAGTAAATGCTTGTTGAATGAATTAAATGCAACACTGCCTTAATAATCACAGTTGACTTATGTATTGGTTTACAGAGCCACCTGGGGCAAGCTTTATTTTAGTTGATGTGAGTATTGTTTAGAACCTCCTGATGCTATTGCTAGGGTCTAACGGAGTTTAGAGTTGAGGTAACGGTGTTGTAGTGTTCCTTAGTTTTAGAGGTTTGTGAGAAATCCCAAGGGTAGAAGGTGACATCATCACAAGTGATAAAATTGCTCTTCGCTATAGGGAAGAGGTTAGAACTGGTAGCATCCAATAATTGCTCGAGGAGATGGCTTGCTTCCAGATTTTTGCCTTGGTTTGCTTCTTGTTTCTTTGCTTACTGATGAAATGACAAGCAGATGCCATTCTGTCCTCCAGGGTTCCCACCCTGAGGACAGCCAGACCATCCCACCACTTAAACTCATGGGTCCCTAGTTTGTATGTCTTTGAAAGTTGCATTCTTGGCTTCATAGGCTGAGCTCTTGTCTCCTTTTCTGTGATCTTGGAGCAATGGTACCTTGTAGTGGGAAGCACTGCCAAGGAGTTCTATCATAGGCCTTGGTACCACTGACAGCCATATAATCTATGCTGGTCATCTCCTTTTATAACTTGTTCTCATTTGAAATCCAGACTGAATTTTTTTTCTAGAGCTGGTTTTAAATGTCTCCCATTGCCCCACAGTGGGGCCCAAGTTTGCTTACCGTCTTTCAGTCATTTAATTCTGGCAAGTGATCTTCATTACTGACATATATGTACTATGCCAGCAGTTAGCCCATTACATTGCCCTCTCTTTGCTTTATTTTCTCCACCAGTATACTGTAAATTGACTCGTTCATTTTTACATCAGATATTCTTTACCCAGTGTCTCATGTCTTCATGCCCTGTTAATAATGGTTTATTTGCTAAGTTTGATGTCCTTAGACTTGCATCAGAGTTTGTTGAGCAGTCCACCTTTCAGAGAGAAAGCTTGCATTGGTTGCATATTTGATCCCCAATTAATGCATTGCAGAACTGTTAAGGTGATAAAAGTCACAAAGCCTAGTTAAAAGTAATGCTGATACCTACACAAATGGAAAACAGAAGGGAGCTGTGGTTATTCATTCATTACTCTTAGGAAGAACTCATCGATTATTAGCTTGATGGAAGGGAAGGTAGGGGTTGATATTTCTCTGTGTCTTCTTGGCCTCTGGCAGCAGAGTAAAAGACCTGAATTCTCTGCCCACAGATTGTCTGCCCCATGAGGCAGACTGCCAAAATTGTCAAGTCACATGTCTGGTGAGTTACTGCTACATTCTTTCTTTCCCTGGAGTTTTTCAAGGGTACCGTTGTTGGACATTCTGTCTGCTGTCCCTGAATTGTAGCTCTTTCAGTGCTCTGAGTGATGAACTCCAAGCATTGTTTAGCAACTGAAGCAATCTTTGTGGGGTCTGGGTCACCTCCACTAAGTAGGCCAGATACAATTTTTAATAGCTCTAAACTACCTGGCAAGACTCCCAGGTATTTGGCCTGCTACAGACTTGAAGTTCTAACTCTCACCAGCTCATAGTCTTTAGTACCTACAGTTTACCCCCAAAATGTCCCCAAACCCAGGGTGTGTGAGTACAGTCTGCACTCATTCCTTGAGGAGAGAGGTGTGATTGTTATTTGGATGACCACAGGAAATAGTGCATGGTTAGTTGGCCTCAGTTTTCTGTTTAGGCATCCTTTCATGTATACTGAGCCATGTGCTTTGTCATCTCTTTCAGATGTCATGTTTAAGTACTATGAGAAGGTTAGTGCTTTCAGTTGTGTTTGCAATGGTGGTAAAGGATTTAAACTGAGCTGGAGTTAAACTGTTTTCTGGTCCATGGTTTGCAAGTTTTGTGGATGAATGTCTGATGGAATGAAACTGGTTAATGCTTAAGTCTATTGACCCACTAAACTTTCCTTCACACCATGTTTTAAGTAATAGCTGTGTTCTTGGATAACCCCATTATGTAGACTACCTCTTCTGCTAAGTAATGTGAAATACAGGGGAAACTGGGCCTGGAAAAGGACTTGGAAACATTTCTCTTTTTTTACTTTTTTATATTGCCTCTTTTCTGTTTAATTTCTTCTACATTTCTCTTTTAAGGGAGAAAACATATTGAGGTCATGTAAAATTTATGTCTCAGTATTGCCTCATTCCCTTTCCAGCTACTTCACCTTGAGAAAGTTTGCTTTTCTGGGAGCTGTAGTTTCTTCTTCTTCTTCTTTTTTTTTGTTTTTTTGGGTCCAGTCGTGGGACCTGAACTCTGGGCCTGGGCGCTGTCCCTCAGCTCTTCAGCTCAAGGCTAGTGCTCTACCACGTGAGTCACAGTGCCACTTCCGGCTTTTTTCTTTTTGTTTCTGTGGTGTTAAGGAATCGAACCCAGGGCCTCAGGCATGCAAAGCAAGCGCTCTACCACTGAACCACCTTCCCAGCCCTGTCGTTTCTTCTTTAGGATACAGTCATGATGCGACTTACCTCAGTGACTACTTTAAATATTAAATAATGTGGTGGAAGTGTGCACTTGGTACAGTGGGCTGCTAACCTGGGAGGGCCTCAGTGAATGTTCCTGCCTATTTTCCTGTCACATTCATCCTTCAGAATATTTACTATAAGTTCCTTGCATATGCCTCTATTAAAAATGAAGAAAAAAATGTTACAAATAGCATCAAATGGAAGTCGAGGCACTTACCTAATGAAATCCATTCTAGTTCTGTAAGTATTTATTGTACATCAGGCACTGTGGGCCAAAAAGATAACTTGTGTTGCTGGTTAGCGGTCTGATGAGTCATTCAGATAAGTAAACAGGCCTTCCCATGAGGTCTGGTGGGTGCTGATAGCCAGAGTGCTATGCAATACTGTGAGAGGGACTTGTTCTATCCAAGGAGAGGAAGTGAGTGAGGGGTGGCAAAAAGTCAGGGAAGGAATGGAAAGAAGGGGCTTTTTGAACCATGATGAGGGACAGTCTATTCCAATAGAGGACATGCGTGAAGGAAGGTAAGTATGAAGTAAGGAGTGTGTAGTAACGTAGTGAGTATAGTGTAATGAGAGTGCGGCAAGTAGTCCAGGCTTGCTATGATGTGGAGTGCGAGGTGGCAAGAAGGGAAGAAGAAACTGTCAATGGCCAGCTCGTGAAGCCATTTTGTCATGCTAAGAAGCTGGAGAGAATGGGCACCATTCATTCCAAGACTCAGTACTGGGCTGTGACAGGATCAAATTTGCACCATTCATATGCTTCGGAAACAGAGTATGTTGAAGAGAGAGACACGCCAAGAGGACGGGGAGTATGTTAGGAGGCTGGTGCAGAGGGTCAGAGGAGAGGTGATGAGGGAGGGGTGAAGAGAAGGAGACCACGGGAGTAATTTAGGAGGTAAGATCTGTGATTGCTGCATTGAAAGGATGAAGGAGCCAAGAGGGATTTTTCTCAGGCTCCTCTTTTAGATGCTTCTAATTGGAATGGTAAATAAAAGATCAGCCGTGGGAGAAAGATAAATTCAGCTTTATACAAATTGAATTTGTTCTGCTGTAGGGCTTGTCAGAGATCAGGGCCAGAACTGCAGCTTTTTACCTTAATTGATGATAATGATATTAGCAGCAAGCAAAATGGCACCTTTGTCCTAACATTGTGACAGAGACAAATTTATAATGTACCACAAATGAAGCTGCCACTAAAATTGTCCAGTAGATTTCTTTTTCCTCCCACCTCAGTTCTCCTTTAATAGAGACAGAATATTGCCTTTTAGTTTGAAATACAGCCTTGAAATTAAATAAGATTGAATTTTGAAGGGTGTTAAATTTTAATATGGTATTTTTACATAACTCCAAGCTGCAATTTAAAGGCTCAGCATATCTGCTCATGACTCTAGGAGTGCCTCAGAGCAGTTTATTACCGTCACCAGTTTTACTGTTATTTCATCATTAGTTCCAGAGAGAAGTTTAAAGAAAATGGTTAGGAACTCTTACAGCGCCCCTTTCCCCGCCCCCCAGGATGTATTCCCTCGGCCTGAGCTGCAGTAGCCTTAGTCTTCTCATCTGACATCCTGCTTCTCCCTCTTTGGGCCTCCATAGTATTAGGTCAGAATAAAAGTGTCACTGAATGACACCTGCCAGTCACTTCAAATTTTTGCTGCTCTGAAAGTTTTGGATGATCTTTAGCCTTTTCCCTTCATTTTCTAGCAAGGAGTATAGATTTCATGTTATTTTGTGAGGCCTTAGAAAACCTCTCCCTCTCCCCGCCCCTCCTCCTCTCCCCTTTCCTCCCTCGCTCTTCAGCACTAGGGTTTGAGCTCAGCGCCTTGTGCTAGACAGGCACTCTACCACCTGATCCTTTATTAATGTATATTTTTCCAGTATGCTTCTGTGTTGCCCAGGCTGGCCTGGACCATACTCCTCCTATTTATGCTTCTGTGTAGTGGGGATGACAAGTGAGTACCATTATACCCAGCTTGTTGATTGGGGTGGGATCACATGAACTTTTTGCTTGAGTAGAACTTTAATCTTCCTCCTAAGTAGCTGGGATTTCTTTATGGTTTGTCCATTAACTTTAAAAATGATCCTCTCATTGCATTACAGTTTATTGTGATCTGTTTGTGTTTTTGTGAATTAGCCATGTTCATTGTATGAAACTGGGTGCAGTGATATACAGTAGATACATGTTTACAGTTGTTACATTCTCTTGATGGATTGTTTCCTTCATCAATATGAGGTGACCTTCTTAGTCTCTTTTGAACAATTTTGGTTTTAAGTCTGTTTTGTTATATATGAGTATAGCTACTCTTGGTTTCTTTTGGACCCTATTTATTGGAAAATCTTTTCCTATCTTTTCATTTTAAGTCTGTGTTTGTCTTTGCCAGGGAAGTGGATTTTAAGGCAACAAATGATTGTGAATTGCATTTAATTGCCAATCTGTGTCATTTCAGTGAGAATTGAGACTTTTGACCTTCAAAGTTATGAGTGAAAGGTATGTACTACCTCTTGCCATTTTGTTCTTTTTTTGGTAGTGTTTGATTCTTCCCTACTCATTCCTTGTCTTCAGAATCCCAGTCTCAGGTTGTTCCCTGAATGTGTTGAAGAACAGAGGCAGCAGATTGAATTCTGCACTGGATAGAACCAGTAGAGTCCACTACTCTACCTACCAGTCTCTACTTACTTCCTCTACTTTATACCCCACCCAGCAGTTAAGCACCTTGCAGGAAGGAGGAGGGCTAGGGAAACTGAGTGATCCATGGGACTCGGGTTTAGAGTTCTCAGTCCTGCCTGGCTCTAAACCATTTGCAGCCTGGAGGAAGCTCCAGAGGCCAGGCACTCTGTCAGTTGTGGGCTTGTTGCATTTCCACAGTGATCCTCAGGTGATGAGGCTTGCTTGTTGCCACAGAAGGCAAGATCTTCAGCCTCCCTGCCCTTCACTGTCTATAAGCACACTGTTAGATTTCTCCGCAGGTCCATGCGAAACTGCTGTCTTCTACATGATCACCTCTACATGTCCTCTCCCACCCATGAAAATAAGTACTGGGTACTTATTTTGGTACCCAGAGTAGCTCAGGGTGAAACAGTTGGTCCTGTCAAGATGACACCTAGCTATTGCTCCCAGGAATACAGGGAGTGAGAAAATAAACTTCTTCTCCAATGCTGTCCTGTTGTGCAGGAGGAGGCTCTGACTCACCATCCCCTCCCACTCCACTGGACTTAAATCTTACAGGAGCTTGCAGGTGCTTATCCTTTGATTAGAGCTGCCAATCTCCTGTCTGCCAGTCTGTGGCTGTGACTTGGGCTCTTTCTCCCAGAGAACCATGGCTGATGTTGTTGCCTGTTTCTTATTTTTCTTTGTGTCTCCATGCTCTTTAGCTGTTCAGTTATCTTTTTTCATGATTCACAACAACACTCCTCTTTTCTTTTTAGAACATAATTTTTCATTTGTTTTCCCTGACTCATTTTCAGAGTCACATGGAGGAAGTGTCTGTCTGTCTGTCCGTCTGTCTGTCTGTCTGTCTCTTTAAAAAATTCTTCTATCCATTAAGTAAAACTATTCTGGATACAGTCATAGTTGCCACCCTAATCAAAGTTTATTTGTTCAGTATTCATAGTTACAGCTACAGGATGAAACTCCTTTTCTTGTGGATTCATTTCATTTTCAGCAGCTTTAATTGTTAGTTTTTCCCAACTAAAATAAAATTTAGCTACAAATAAATAAGATGAATGCAGTTAGGCTTTTGGTCAGGTCATTTTTGGACTTGGATATATCCATCCATATATCCATACATCCATACATCCATACATACATATATATTCAGTAAGGTGCAGTGGAAAATTATGTGGGCTTTGACGTCAAATTGGTTTAATTTAAATTCTACATCTGAGTGGGATTATTTAATTCTTGTGAGTCTGCTTTCTCATTTATGTAACTGGGATAATAATATCTACCTTTTTGAAATGCTTTCATGCTTGGAAGAGACATATGTATCTATAATGGTACCTGTCATATAACAAAGTAAAAAATACTTTAAATCACTTAAATTTTTTTTCTCAGCATTACTTCTTGTATATTCTCAAGATGAATAGATTCATCTAAATTCTTTTATATACCATCTTTATAGATATCTGAAGGTCAGGGCCCTTAGCAGTGCCTAGGTGTATGTCTTACATATTTGAGAAGCAGTATGGCATAGTGTATTTTCTAACACATCGTTTGGATTGAATCCCACTTATTAACTTAGAGCCATACTGAGGCTACATTTTCCAACTTTCTTATAGTTCTATCCATGCCATGTGCTTATCTTAACCGGCAGACAAGAAATAGAAGTCATTTGTGTCATTTATGAGCCAGAGCTTTCATAATGGAGACTGTGGAGAACATATATTATTGAGATGATAGATTCCCAAGGTGATGTTGAAGTGGATTCTATTTGGAAGATAGCTTCAGGGTTTGTAGAGGACTTTGTACAAACAAGGAAGAAACTTAAGGCATAGAGGTCAGTGGAGCCATACCATTGTATCTTGCATTCCTAGAGGAAGGAGGAAGTAGTGTAAGACATTCATCTGGCTTGATGAACAAGGAACTGGGAGGACATAGAGGACCAGAACCTATGTCAAAGTGCTACACTTTTCTTTTGATAGGAGACAATCTGAAATATATTTAAAAGAGATACCGCAGCAACATAAAATAAGAATTCACTATAGTGAAGGAAGTGGATACAGAAACAGTCAAATGATGTGTTGGGAGAAACCTGGTGAGGGACAAAATGAAAATCATTGTCCCAAAGTTCCTCTGTTTCCCCTGTGTGCCACACAAGATGGTAAATGACTTCCATTCTTAGGAAGTGAGTTTTCAAGTATCTTTGAACACCTGACCAAACAATATGACATGACATCTCAAAGTATTTACTGTAACATTTTTTCTTTTAAGGTCTTCATACGTTTTTTTTTAGGTTAATTCATTACATAGATGAGCAAAGAAATACAAGAATAAAGAGAAAGAAAAATACAAATAAGATATTAAGTGTTCTTATTTAAATGTTGAAGGTCAACTTCATTTATTATTGAGTTAAGCTGATATGTGAAAAAGAATCAATCTGTAGCATTATTTGATTATTGCTCCTATGTCCTTTGTGTTCTCTGTGCTTTCTTTTGGGAAAAATGTGAAGTTAAAACATGCTTCTTGGGCTGGGAAAGTGGTTCAGTGGTAGAGCGCTTGCCTTGCATACATGAGGCCCTGGGTTCGTTTCCTCAGCACCACATAAGCAAAAAGAAAAAAAGCCGGAAGTAGCACTGTGGCTCAAGTGGTAGAGCGCTAGCCTTGAGCTGAAGAGCTGAGGGACAGTGCCCGGGCCCAGAGTTCAGGTCCCACAACCGGTCCCCAAAAAAAGAAAAACTCCCCCCCCCTGAAAAACCATGCTTCTCGTACATCTCATTGTTACAATGGGCCAACCTGTGTCCTTGTTTCAGCAGTTTGTTATTTCCCTTCCTCTCCCCAAATTAGAAAAATGTATGTACAAGATGCAGGGCACTTGAATCAAATACAGAAAACAGGGGTTATCCATGGGGGAAGAACATACAAAAGAAGGGAGAAAATCAGATACTACAGTATCTTTACAAAATATATATATATTAAAAATAAAAAATGTTTCTCAAATTTTCTTGAAGTGATTGATGCTGGTATTCAGCATCAGAGCAGCTGATAAAATCCCCCCCTTTCCTTTTTGGTTAGTCGTAGGGCTTGAACTCAAGGCCTGGGCACTGTACCTCAGCTCTTCAGCTCAAGGTGACTGCTCTACCACTTAAGCCACAGTGCCACTTCTGGTTTTTTGGTGGTTTATTGGAGATAAGAGTCTCACAGAGTTTCTTGCCTGGGCTGGCTTTGAACTGGGATCCTCAGATCTCAGCCTCCTGAGTAGCTAAGATTACAGGCTTGAGCCACCAGTGCCCGGCTCTTTTATTTTTCTACAGAGGAAGGTGACAGGAAGTTCAGTTCTTGGAGAAGTTATCACTAGTTTTGAAAGGTAGGATAATGGAAAGCAATTTCTGAATCTGAGGTTTGAGTGTTCCATTGGGTGGGGTTTTTTTCTAGGGGGGGGATTTGGAGGAGGGTAGACCCTCTGCAATTTTTACTCTCTCCTGTGTTACTTTGTAGATATCAGGACAGTAGAAACTTTGATTTGCATGAACAGAGTATAGATTATATTATAAATAAAGTCAGAGACTTATAACGTTAGGGACAAAGTGACCCCTGTCTAGTTTCAGAATGTCCTCAGTCCTCACACTGGGGTGACAACTTTGTTTCTGTCTCTAGCTTCTCTGGTATGAGGAGTTTTGTCCTCACTTTGGGGGACTTTCTGGGAGCTACAGATAACAGTGTAACAGCAGTGGTAGATAATCTCCTTTGCAGTCTCAAGAGTGGGTAAGGGAGCTTCAAGGGTCATACCTTAAAGACTTTGTCTGCTTGTACAGACCCAACAGCACCAGAAGAGATAGTTGAACTTGTTGTTAATAACACAAAATAAAAGATTGGGGGACAACTGTTTTGATGAAATAGAATTTCTGTAGGTAGGCCAGGCTAGTCTTGTACCTGTGATCTTCCTGCCCTGGCCTCCTGAATGCTGGGATTTCAAGCATACACTATTTTGCCTGGATAACAAACTTGATTTTAAGGAGAAAACATTAACTAGTTTTGAATATTGAATTTGAAGGGATGATAGTT
This sequence comes from Dipodomys merriami, assembly GCF_024711535.1. Taxonomy (NCBI): domain Eukaryota; kingdom Metazoa; phylum Chordata; class Mammalia; order Rodentia; family Heteromyidae; genus Dipodomys; species Dipodomys merriami. Next base: position 75,000,118 of record NW_027203381.1, read on the forward strand.
AAAAGGGTAGTTGGGAATTTGACATTCCATCTGGATGGACTGCCATTACATTTACAGATGTGCAAAGTTGTGGTTAGCAATGATTTAGATAGGATGATAAGATTTCCCCACTCTGTATGTTAACAGAGCATATCTTTGAGACGACCATACAGGTTTGTGGAAATAAATGATTCACTGTGTAAACTATTGGTGTTACCTTTTGAGGGGTTTTCATTGAAAAGGATTACAAATTTGTCACTTACAATGAATGAATTCTTTTTTTTTTTAAAGGAAAGGTACTACTGAAGGACATAGACAAGTGGGCAAACACTAAAATACATTAGACTTTGTGAACAAATGATTGCATTTAAATTTTTCTTTTCAAGGCAAAAAGATTCTTCAATAAGAGGCGACAGAGAGAATGTCTTTTCTGTGGGACTTAATCTGCAGCCATCTGCTGCAGCATCTCATTATGTTCTTCATGTAATTAGAGCAATTAGGATGAGGCTTGTGCCACATATTGGTCTTGGAAAGTGGGCTGAGCTATTTCTAGGCTTGTTTTGAGAGGCTCGAGATTAATGGCCTAATCTTTTAGGTAAACTTATGGAAACGGAGAAACGTTGAAGCTAGGAAAAGGAGAAAGGCAAACCATTTCTGTTATCTTGTAATGTTGCTTATTCTCCTCATAGAAACTAGGTCTCCTGACAAGTACATTTGTTTTTTAAATTCAGAAGTAGTAAAGAAGAAAGATGGTAGAATGGAAGACAGAAGATAGGCTCTGTAGTGTTGTAATAATGATGGAAACTTGGCTCCATATTAATGGAGTTTTGAATCTGTGCACATTGGAGAAAAGAAGGAAGAAGGCAAAGTTACAGCTTTGTGAAGTTCTCTTTTGGGAAGCCAGTCATGTGACTGTGATTTTCCTGCTGAATAAGGGTAGGAGATAAGACACTGTAACTACACATGTGTTGGGATCTCTAGGGCAGATGTGAGAGTGCTCCGTGTTCTCCTAGGACTGTGTGTCATTCCACAACCTGGAAGGGCTTTTTATAAGAACTGACAGTTTTGCTTTTTTCTCGACCTACTTTTCTTCATTGCAGTTGCTGGTACACCAGTGGTGATTCTCAGTGAGAATAGTGAATCTGAGCCATTATGTTATTCTTCCAGCTGATCTTCTCAGGTCAGTATTGACTCCAAGTCAACCTAACTGTGGCAGGCCACCAGTTGTATTTTTTTTTTTTTACAATATACCATTCTGTCCTTGTATCTTTTTCATTCAAGCACTTTATCAAAGACTTGTATTGTCCACAGTGCCAGATTCTTATTCAGACATATTAGATGAACTGGAAGCACACTGACCTATTTTATCTTCTATAGCTTTCCTGACTGAGTCCTGTTTGCAGCCAGTCTAGTGTCTTCCATGTCTTTAAAATGTTCATACTCAGCTCTGCTTCTCTACACATTCCCTTGCCCTTGTCTAGTCTGCCCTTCTCCTCCCAAGAGAACCTAGTCTCATTATCCTAATTGTATCCTACTACTTACTGTCTCTTACAGAGCTCAGCATAGTTGTTCATGGTAGGTGGGTGCCCATATGCTGGTAGTAATGACTGAAGCATAAGTCTTTGGAAGTAGAAGAAATTTGAGAAGTCAAGATGGCTCACTTGTTTTGAATTTCAAATCGCTGTGGCACCGGGTCTTTGGGAACTCAGACAAGTCAGCTTAAAGAATTGACTGGGATCTTTATTACATCCCTCTGTTTAATCTTCGGTCAGAGCCCTGCTGTCACCAAATTCCAAGGCACCAAATTCTTGACACAGGCACTTGACCAAGAAACCAATTTCTTTCATTTTGAGGGGAATTATCCTGGATGCACTGAATGCATTCCACTTCTGGGTGTGTGTCCAGGGCCTGATACAGAACGGTTAATTCTAGGGTTATTTATGCCTTGCTCTATTCAGATCAGGACTCATTTATGTGTGCCAGGCCACTGCTGGGCTTGGCATATGCTGGTGGGTAGGAAAGGCCTGGCTTCTGTCTCTGCATATGACAAGCTCTGTCTGTTCTCTGCTGGGAGCAGCATGTGCCCCATGAGAGATCCTGGTAAGAGAGCAGCAAAAAGCGCAATACACTAGAGACAAAAGATCAAGAGTGAACAATAGGAAAAAAAAAGACACACCAAAAATGGAGGGCTCAAAGGGACTGCCTGAGGCCCTGAGTTCAGACTTCAGTTCTGCCAGAGAGGCAGGGAGGTAGGGAGGGAGAAAGAGAGGTGAAATATGGAAATCCACGTTGCTAGTAGACAGAGTCATGTTGTTGTCTTTCCTAGAGCCTTTTATCTTTACTTGAAACTCACCCAGGTCTTAGATCATCTGAAAATTTCAGATTTCAACATTTTATTTCATGGCATAGTATATACATTATTAAAGAAGAAATATTAATTCTTTATTAACAGTGTCCACTTCTGTGGCTCTTCAGGGGACATTGAAAACCTAATTTTGCTTTATGATTGTGAGATTCTAGGCTACCTATTCTGAAAATGTCTTATTCATCCTTGAATTACCTCTTAAAGTCATTAAGTTGGAGTCTATACATTTAACAACAATTAACTAAGTGGCTAAAAAAGCTAGCTGTTGAGTAGAAAGAAAAAGATTCTTTTCCTATGGAATCTGCATTTAAGCAAGGAGAGACGACCATACATTCTTCAAGAGTAAGAAGTTAGTGTTCCTAGTTAGCGTTAAGGTTAGGAGGTTATACGTTTATTGGAAAACATAAAAAGAATGAAGTTGGAAAGGCAGAAATGAGATGAAATATAGTTGAATATTTTTTTAATTTGAGTAAATTGAAGTGTTCCGCTTGACCCATGCCCCGATCCCAGAATTTTGCTTCTTATCATTGAAATGACTTCACAGACTTTTCTGCTCTAGCTAGCTTTGAACCACAATGCTCTGGATCTCGGCTGAATAAGTAGCTTAAGAGTATAGGCTTGAGCTACCAGTGCTCAGCTGTGCCTTGCTCTTGATCCTAAAATGTATTTCCTTATTTAAGTAGAAGTGATTGGAAGGAAAGTGGAAAATAAAGTACAGTTGCTGGACAAAAGAAATAAATGGCTAGTCTCATTCCCTGTCTTTTAAAGTCATTGTACCTGAACATTCTGATTAATAAATTAAGAATAAAGGATGACATGTTTAAGCTAACACACTGTCAGTACCAGATATACATTTAACAAAAGATATTTAATTAAAATTCTAGTTTTGTTTCTGCATATTGAAAGCAAATACTAATCAGGAAAATTTCACGAGACCATAGAAAAGGAAGTCTGGTACTTTATACTTTAGGGCTTCTTCTTATTAAATCTTGATCTAGGCTTGAGATTTGAGGGCTTATTCCTAGCATTTTCTTTAATATCAAATGGACAGGATTAAATCACCAATAATTTTTGTGAATTCAAGATGAGAAGATCTGAATGTTAGGTTTTCCTCATGTGTCCATGATGGATGGAGAACTCGATGGGCAGAGAGATCTGGTCAGGCAGCATTAGTACATCTATGGTCCAGAGCACCTGTAATTTTCTCTAGGTTTTTTTTTTTGCCAGAGCATGTATCACTGGTACCTCCTCATTGTCAGCCACAGTGCTGGCTACCTGGACCAGCTGCCCAACTACAGACATACCACAGCACTGATTTTGGTCTTTTATTCACCCAAATAGTTTATTTTTTTTTAGAGAATAAATAACCCAGGTACTTATTCCTAGGAAATAAGAGACTAGATTTTAACATTTTTTAAAAAAAACTTATAAATAAAATAAGATCAGTTGCATTTATCTTTATTAAAACTGTTAAAAAATCTTTGAAGATGGTAGCAGTATTTACTAAGAAACAACTCAATAGCACCAACTCCTAAAATAAGATTTGAATCCCTTTGCTGCTATTTTATTATATTTATCTTGCTGTGTTATTATTATTATTATTATTATTTTTCTGAGATAGGGTCTCATATGTAGCTCAGGCTAGCCTTGATTTTAGGATATTTCTGCCTCAGTTTCTTGAGTGCTGGAATTAGAGGAGTGCTTCATTGTACCTGGCTCCCTTTGCTGCTATTTTATACCATCTTAAACTATAAAATGAAGGCTGGGTGAGTCTGTCAAATGCTCCTGACCAAACCCAGTACAAAAGCTGTAACATTCTTGAGACCGACCCCTAAGTCTTCACACCCCATGTTGCCATCCTCGCTGACACAGGTCCAGACCCATACCTAGATCCCTCCTTCCTCCTCCTCCTCATCCCTGCCATATACTTTCTGCAAGGCTGGTTCTCTCTTGGCTGTCCACACCCTACTGGGCACACAAGTATCTCCTCATTGCTGTGAGAATTGTCCCTAGTTCCTCTACCTGGGCAGCTGTCTCTACACCACTGTTCCCCAGACATGCCAGGGGCACAGAGCATGGATCTCTGTGTCACTACAAAGCTCTACTTTTCTGACGACATGAACACATGAACACAATTCAAAGCCAACTGAAAAATCTTTGTAGTGCAAACTGGCTTCTGTTTTGATGGTGCTTGTGCTGTGCTCATCTTAAAGGTGGGAAACCAGAGAGTGAATATACATCCTCTCATTGCTAGATTTTTCTTCCAGTATCTTTACATTTCCCTGCTTATTCCGCATTCACAACCTCTTTGCACCCTACTTAGCTTGATGTGATTACAGTTGGAGGTGTGGCCAGTTCCCTTTCCTGTCATCTTCTTTTATGCTCACTTTTTCTTTTGGAAATCCAACATTTTTTTTCCCAGTAAAACATAAACACAGCATATCCCATATTACAAGAGCCAGTTTCTTGAATTTAGAGTTTTATGTGTAGTTCCAAGTACGAGGGGAACTGACCCACAAGGATCCAAATCAGTTCTTCATGTCCTCAGAAAAGAAGAGCTTTGTAGTGACGTAGAGATCCATGCTCTGTGCTCCTGGCATGCCTGAGGAACAGTGGTGTAGAGGCAGCTGTCCAGGTAGAGGAACTAGGGACAATTCTCACAGCAAGGATCCCTTTCCTTTAGTGTCAATGAGGAGATACTTGTATGCCCAGTAGGGTATAGACAGCCAAGAGAGAACCAGACTTACAGAAAGTATATGGCAGGGATGAGGAGGAGGAAGGAAGGGTCTAGGATGGGTCTGGGCCTGTGTCAGTGAGGATGGCAACATGGGGTGTGAAGAGTTGGAGATGGTCTCAAGAATGTTACAGCTCTTGTATTGGGCTTGGTCAGGAGTACTTGACAGATTCCCCCAGGCTTCACAGTCTTCACTCTCTCCCTTGCTCTATTTCTTCTGTCCCTGATTGCCTCCATCACTCTTTCAAGTCTTCTTCTTCCCCCCGCCCCCATCACTGTCACTACCACTGTGTTGGCTTCTCTACCACTATTGCCATGGAAGGCCTGTTGTCCTGATGTTAGTTCTGTTCATGCTGCAGGTGGTGGCTCTACCTATACCAATATTCCTCGCTGTTGTGGGAGCCTCCACTATGTCACTTTCACTGGGAGGGACAAGGTTGAAATGGCTCCCACTGATGCTCTGCCACCTGGAAGCACTGGGGAGGGTACCAGCCATTGTTTCTTCTTGTGACCAGCTCAGATGAAATGCTAATGATGGGAATCAAATGTAGGACAGGGTACTCAAGAAAAGTCTTTATGGGGACCTAATAATATCATAGCGCCAGAGGGACAGAGACAGCCCGGGGAGGGTATTTCCTAGCTGTTCACGAAGTGTGTTGAGCTTAGATTGCTAGAGGAGTTGTGACACGGATGTCTGCACCCCAATCAAGCCTCAAGCCTCATGCAAATGAGGGTTGCATTTGCACCAATCATGCCTCAGTCTCTATTATCATCCACAGGTCTTCTGCTGGCCAGCTGGGGAGCTCCTTGGCCGGGGTGGAAGTGGCAGCTGTGGTGACACAAGTCTGGTATAAGTTGCTTGCTGGGGCAGTGCCTTCTGGAGCTGGAGTTGTTCTTTGGGCACAGAAGCTGCTGCCTTGATAGCAATTCCTCAGACATTGCCTCTCAGGGAAGGGCCTACCAGCAGTTGATTGGGGAGTTAGGTGCCTTTCCAATGCCCAAACATCTAAGTACATTGAAAGGAAGAATGGCATAGGAAGTGCTCACAGTAAGGGTTTGCGAGTAACAAGCCTTAACTGTATTTACCAGTGCCCTAACTCTGTTAAAACTCCCACCCTCTGGCCCTGGGGAGCAGTGGGACCCCAGCATCTCTTTCAGGTGCATCTAGGTAGTCCAGCTGCTGGAAGAGCTAGATCTTTTTTTTTTTAAATTCTTTAAATAAAGCCCAAGGATTTCACACACCTCCTGCTCCTTAACTCAAGATTCTAGCATTTGATTATCCTGTAGAATTTAGATATAAACCTGAGCAAGGAGAAATCAGGCACTGAGATTACCTTGAGGTTCTATCATTTAGCAGAATGGGGGCCTCAAAACAAAAATGCAGGACACTTATATAAAAATAACCTGCCTTCTCGCACCGCTGAACTTGTGCTTTGCCACCATGGCTGTTGAAGTCTTGCTTGCCCCGCCATCTCTCATCTGCAGCTTGCAGCCAGGAGACTCTCAGGAGGGTATGGCTTGGACATAGTTTTGCAGAGTTAGGGTCTCCCCCAACCCCTGTTGTTAGCCTCTCATTTCCAAACCTGAGTTGTCATCTTACTCTCTTTACCTGTCTAAGCCCTTAAAGTTCAGTTCAGATTCAACTACTTTTTATACCTTTGCTTTCAAACTCATAGTAGTCTGGGTTTTAAAAAAATTATAATACCACTTAGTCCCTAGTTACATTGTGCTATTTGTTTCTTGATTATTACTAATGTTATTATTATTATTATTATTGTTGTTGTTGTTGTTGTTCCATGGCCTTTAATTCTTTTTCTCAATATATTGATACGCTTCTTAGGAACAAGGGCATGCTCTATATTTTTCTTGTGCTCTATTGAACACTAGCGTATAGGGGCCTAGAGACTGAAGGGTTATTTGTTAATTACTAGGGTAGAAGCCATTGCTGTTTAGATTGTATAAACAGATGAATTTGATCTTTGTTTTATTCTTTATGTAATTCTCTATCTCTAGCACTTTTGTACTTAAAGAAGCAGGCAGTGGGTGGATGTACTCTGCATGTCTGACAAGTAAAACAAAGCTGATTTGCTCTATTTTTAGAAAGCTTGATGGTGTTAATTTTTCAAGTGTCACTTACAAAGAGGTGGCTAAATAAGTACTCTGACTGCTTATAATGCACTAGTATATGTTGGCGAGGAAGATTTTAGAATGGGGCATCATAGGTCAACACTTGCTCAATTATTATAGGGATGAAGAGACAGTTGTGTGCTGGGTAATATTTCATAATTCTGAAAAAAGTATCTTCTACTATTAAGATACCTGTTGGACACTTACAGCTTCAAATGAGGTAGCTTTGTTATAGATTCTAGTTCTGTGTTGGATGTTCATGTTTGAAACAACACTGGGTTCCTGTCTCATTCTGTGCTTTTAATTTTTTTATTCAGTGGTAGGGATGTTTCCACACAAAGGGACTTTCTCCTTAGAGTTGGAAGAGGCTGTATCTCCTTTCCCCATATGACCTCTCTGGCTATGATAATTCCTTGGGGGCCCAGAGTAGGCTGGAAGTCTGAGGAAGGAAGGAACTGAAACTCAAGAGGCTTCAGCACACAGGAATCTCATTCTGTTCTCCTTTACTACCTCCCCCAGTCTCCCACTGGGTTTCCCCACAATCACAGAAGAACACAAAACCTGTTTTGTACAAGTAGGCCACATGCCTTTCTTTACAGATAACGTATAAAATGGCATCTTTTTACACGGAAAAATATGTAGTATACCTAATATTGTAAAAATTCAAGTGATCTTTACAAATAATGAGCTTAATCTACTTGTAAGGCAAACACATCTGAGGTTCTGTTGGTTGAGAGTCTCTCAAAGACAAAACAAAACACAGTTTCCTACTGGTCATGACCCTGAAGCTAGCCCATATCACAGTAAGCTCATTGCAGTGTGCTCAGTGGGAATAAGAAGCAAGAATCTACCTTATTCAGGGGCATTTCTTGCCAGTGCATATTAAAACAAAGCAGACAAACTTCTACAAAAGAAAACGGTGAAATTCACTTTATTCATTTGCTTTGTTATCACTTATTTGCTGAGAAGAAAAGGCACAGGGTGCTTTGATAAGGAATGGGTGTGAAAGTGGGGTGGTTGAGAAGATTAAGAAGTCACAAAAGGGGTGACAATGGTCAAAATGCATTGTACTTATAAACTGATTTGTTGACTGCGAACCCCTTTGTTCAACTACTTAAAGATAATAAAATTATAATTAAAAAGAAATAACATCTAATTGAAACCTGATAAACAGGGATCAAAGAGCCAGAGCTGAAGAGGTTGTTACCAGAAGTTCCAGTGTGGCACAGCGATGGATGGGTGGCCGAAGGTAGAAGCAGTTTCTTTTAGAAAGGCTTTCATTAAGTTTTTAAAAGCTGATTTGGGGTTTGTACGGTTGATAAGTAGCTGTTCAAAGTGAGATTGTTTTGAAGACTCAATCCACCACAAAATGTTGGTAGAGACTGTGTGGAAAAACTAGACAAGAAATTTAACACAGATCATATTATCAGTGGCTTCCATAAACATTTTTCTCTTGGAAGTGATGAGTGAAATATCTCGCACTTACATGAAGGACTTCATATATCAATTTTCCTTTCAGTTTAATAATTTTGATGTTCTTGACATTTATTTTTGTTTAGGAACCTTTTAGAATTTATCTCAGTGAGAATCTTGCAATATGGTTAAGTTCGACCTCTCTCTCAAAATCCTGAGCTAACGTGAAAGTGTACCTTCTCTTCCTTTCATTTCCCTTTATTTGCTTATCTTGTAGGTGGAATTACAGAAGCTAGTAAGAGAGTGGTGCTGTGACCACCTCCTGGGCAGGTAGAGCCTGCTGTGTTCCCAGATGTCCTGGAGATAGGAAGAGGAGAGGGAGATTTTGTTTGCTGGTCGGCTTGCATAGACACTCAGCCTATAAAAGAAGAAAGTAGATAAAAATAATAGGAAAAGGCAGTTTTTTTCACTTGACTTTCTTAAATTTAAACCTACATCTGAGTGCTATTAATGTGGTTTGGCTGCTTTTTATGTGGACAGATGCTTGGTATGTTTGATGTGCTTCTTCATGTTGCCTTTGTACTAACTAGAACCTGTAAATCCTTGTATCTGACCCCGAAGATACATGATACGGAGGTGAAATTTTTATTTTTAGTTCTGCTGCCTAGTAAGCACAGTGTCAAATTCTTTTATTTTATTTTTTTTTAATTGTAAAGATAACTGTACAGAGAGTAACGTTACAGTTACATGAGTAAGGTAATGAGCACATTTCCTATCCAGCATTGTTACCCCCTCCTTTGTTTTTCCCCTACCATCCCTTCCCACAATGTCAAAATCTTGAGCATGGAAAAAAAAAATCTGAGAAGTTAGATATCTTTTGCAAGACTTACCACATCATTCTGATTTTTAGCTTGCATAAAATTAAGCAATTAAGATAAGCCAGATAACTCAGCCATACTCATCAAGGAGCTTGTGGTGTAGGGCAAAATAGTTGGAATATGCTTTCTCATACCCTTTTCTGCCACAGATAACCATGTGGCTTTAGCTCCACAGCATTTAACCTTTAGAGCTGTTTCCTCATCTGTGGAAAATGGAAATGGAAATTACAATAGTGACCTCATTAATGCCAATTGTGAGGGTTCAATAAGTACATATGGAAGTGGTCAGCATAGGTGCATGTGTGGTTGTTAACCTCCAAGTAATATTACAGTTGAGCATGCTAAGGGCATTCTGTTGCCAATCTCAACCATATGATCTATTGTTACTGTATTCTGAGGCTAGCTGTGAGCTATAGGATTATTTTTGACAAGTGTTAAATATTCTTTATTTAACATTTATACATAAGCCACACTAAAATGCCTTTCAATAAGTATAAGGCAGATTTTATAGGCAGTGAATTCTAATTAAATTGACATAAGTCAAGACCAAAAGTATAGACGTTGCTTCCCCATCTTCAAGCCATTGCCTTTAGCAGGTTAATGATAAAAAATTCAAACAGGTTACTTTTGCTTGATTCTGAAACAGTGAAGGGATTTCCTCAGTATTTAAAGATGTTCTCATAATTAGCCTTATAAATCTGAATATAAAACCAATCTTTGACAGACTTGGAGATGGTATTATTCCCTATCTTGCTGAAAAGTTGCAAGGGGGAAAATGACAGTATTTTTAAAAGATCATATTCACTTAACCACAAGCCAGTTTTACTTAAATTAGGACCATCCAAAAATATTCTGTCAGCCATTCAGGATCTGAAATCTGATATTAGAGATCAATTGAATTACTGTATACATTAAAAAGCCACGAGACATTTGTTTTGCAATAAATAAGGCAGTGGCTATTACTCATTTGTAGCTTTTTTTGAGATAAGCTATCAGATCTTCCCTTTTTTCCTTCTTCTTAATGCCAGTGAAGATCATTTTTGTTCCAAGGATGTACTTTTTGGGATTCTCCAAATACTCCATCAATGTATCATCTCCACAGATGATACCTTTGCTCTTGTTGGCATCTTGTGTAAGTGAATCCAACTGCTTGACCTCTCTTTCGACCAAACAGACCATGGAGATTCGGCCCAGTCTTGTGCTTGCCTGCCTTTTCAACATTACGGGACTAAGTATACTTGTGAACAAAAATCTTCATGCCTTTCTCAACATCATACATTTTAAATTCACTCTTTTGTTGCTATCAGCTTCAAAGCCAGACATCCACTCTCTCGAGCTATGGGATTTTGAGAGTGAAATAGACTTTTAGGCTATATTTTCAAACAAGAGTTTCAGACACTTGAATGGGTCTTTGCAAGTTATAAATTAGGTTAAGCTTTTTCTTTGAATGGAATAATTCAAAAGTGATTCTTTGGGGGGCAGGTACTGGAGTTTGAACTCAGAGTCTTCTGCTTGCTCTACTGTTTGAGCCATGCTGCCTACCTTTTTTGTTTTTTTGAGATTTGAGTATAGCAAAATGTTCTGCCTGGGCTTACTTTGAGCCATGATTCTTCAGATCTCAGCATCCTGAGTAGCTAGAATTACAGATATGAGTGATTGGCACTCATCTTCTTTTTTTGAGGGGGGTGTCAATTGTGGGGTTTGAACTCTGGGCCTGGGCACCATCTCTGAGCTGTTCAGTTCAAGATGAGTGCTGTACCACTTGAGCCACAGCACTATTTCTGGTTTTCTGGTGGTTAATTGGAGATAAAAGTCTCATGGACTTTACTTGCCTTGGCTGGCTTTGAACTGTGATGCTAAGATCTCAGCCTCCTGAGTAGCTAGGATTACAGGCGTGAACCTCCAGCACCTGACCCATCTTCTATTTGAACATTTAAATAGGCGGGTTACCTATGAAACAAGCTGGTTACTCCAAGCAAAAGAAAAATCTAATGGTTAGTAAAAATGGTAAAATGTCTTGCCTTCTTTTCATTGTATCTCATCCATCTCTCAGCTTTTCTTCCTATAAGTAATTTCTGTTGGCCATAAAGTTTGTATTTACATTAAGCTAGTGTTTCCAGACTCTTTTCAGCCTGCGACCTGCTGGTGGGAAGTCTTCCATTCTGATCCTCTTCTTTTTCTTTCTTATCTCTGCTCATCCTTTGTTGTACTCACTGTAGCCACGTGTAGATTAAATGGCCTATGAAACACTGTAGTACAGTACACACATACAGGTAAGACCTTCCAAATTTCTTGATTTATTTCCGAGTGTTTCTATGCTAAAATCTGCAAAGCATTTTTTTGTCGATGTGGAGTGTCATGATACTTCAAAACTCTTTTCCAAGGCAATCCCATGAATAGACTGCTTGGGTTAAGGCAAGAGGGGATAACTGGAAGAACCAAAGAGAAATGAGCAGATGCTGTCATATTCTGAGATATAAAATCATTACTGAGATGGATCCCGCTAAAAAGCAAATGGTTGAGCTCACTGGGTGCCTTACCCAGGAAGCTTGGCAGTAGCGGCCTGTCATAAGACTGTCATCAATAAAAGTCAATGTCAATTAGGGGATATTAATTAAAATTATGGCCTCCCCGAGGGGAGAAAACATTGATTCTCTGTTTCTCTTTACAGATAAAAACATTGATTCTTTGTTTCTGTAAATAGAATTATAAGGTGATTTCCTAGCCAAAAGAAAGGTAATAAACTGAATATTTATATTTGTGACAGGCCAATTTGTATTGACAAGTCAGTTCTGGGCTTTGGATGATTCTACCTCCATCTCCTGATGACTAGGATTATAGGTGTGTACCACTGCACTTGGCCTGAATGTTTTTTTCTAATATAATTAATGATAGTAACCTGGAGCCTCATTATTATACCTCATTACCCATTACTATAAAACACAACTCTTCCCCTTTTCATTCTTGTTTTAGATAGCTTTACCAGGCCCACCGCTCATCTCCCCGAGTCTTCTTGTTACACATCAATGTCATTCTTCTCAGTACAAAGCTGCTTCAGGGTCAGATTGAAATGAAAAAGTACTTCTGCCCCTAGTCTTTCACATTATTATTGTGTGTTTTTAAAGTAACTTCTGGCTCTTGGGTGAATTTAATAATCATAGTATCTTGATTTCAGAGACACAGTCTATTGACAGACAGAAGGCTAGTGTTGGAATAGTCTTTGAAGAGCATACAGTACCTTTGTCCTCAAATACATTAGTTTGTGTAAAATGACCTTGTTAAAGATATGTAATCTTGATGTTTACCTCATTAGATTCCTATTCAGGTGTTCAATAGGATCCTTTAATCAGCATTTGATACAAGTGTCACAGGTGACCTTAAGGCGGGTGGTTGAGATCATCAAGGTGGGGTCCCCACTTGGGTTTGCTTGCAGGGGCGGTGTGGTTTCCAGTGCTGGGGTCTTGTGTGTCAGCAGTGTCCTCTGGGCTCCTGCTCTTCGGTGGCTTGTTTGTGGAAAGACCATCAGCAACCCAATCAAGTGTGGTCATCTTTCAGGTTTCATGTTGAATTGACCTAAACATACAAATTCACTTTCTATGTTTGTTTTATTTTCAGGATGTAGCAATGCCTTTTATTTCTGAGGTAGATGAGCCCTCCCTGTCATCTCTCCCCCTCCCCCTCCCCCAGTGTAGGCCAGCCACTTTCTATGTTTTTATGTCTGTGATTTCCCCTTTTTATTTTCTCCTTTCTTCTGACTCCAGGGACACTCCAGTACCCCTTCTGCCTAGTGTGTGGGCTCACATAGTTCTGACTTGTGTGTTTGTTTTTTTTTTTACTTGAATTTTCTCTCCTATGGCTCATCTACTTGTTTGTGATTTCTAGACCTTGCTATTACCTGTATTTCTATATTTAGGCATTTTCCCTCTGTCTGCAGAAGCTTCAAATTTAGTGTCTAGAATTGACAAAGTCATCTTTCCCCAAATACCTCTTCCACATATAAATCCTTTTTCCATAAATGGTCCCACCAGTGACCTACACTGAGTACTTGACAACTAGAGTAAGTTATTTTAACATTTTCTTTCCTTTTCTTTTTTCTTCTATACCAGTCCTGGGGCTGGCACTCAGGGCCCAGGCACTGTCCCTGGGCTTTCTTATATAAGGCTAGTGCTATCCTACTAGAGCCATAGCTCTACTTACGGCTTTTTGGTGGTTAATTAGAGATAAGAGTCTCATGGAATTTCCTGCCTAGGCTGGCTTTAAACTACGATCCTCAGATCTCAGCCTCCTGAGTATAGTTGGGATTACAGGGATGAGCCACCAGTGCTAATAATCATTGGAATGTCCCAGGAAAGAATGTTTGCTACTGAAACATAATCATGCCAGTAACAAAATAAATATTGTGATACAAAAAGGGAATTTAAAGTAAGTTACATAACAAGAACCTGCCTTCCCCCCTTTTAAAAAATTTATCATCATCATCATCATCATCATCATCATCATTTTTGTTGGTTGTGGGGCTTGAACTCAAGACATGGGTGCTGTCCCTGAGCCTCTTTGCACTAGCTAGCACTCCACCATTTGAGCCAGTTTTTGAGTAGGAGTTTCATGGGGACTTTTCTTCCCAGGTTGGCTGTGAACCATAGTCTTCAGATCTCAGCATCCCAAGTAGCTAGGATTACAGGTGTGAGTCACCAGCACTTGGCTTATTTTTATTATTTTCAAGTAGTGGTACAAAGGAGTTTCATTTCACCATGTCAGCTAATGAATACAATGCATCTTGATTGATGCAAGATTGCCCTTTCTACTTTTTTTTTTTTTTTTTTTGTCAGTCGTGGGGCTTGAACTCTGGGCCTGAGCGCTGTCACTCAGCTCTTCAGCTCAAGGCTAGTGCTGTACCACTTGAGCTACAGACTTTCCTGCCCAGGCTGGCTTTGAACTGTGATCCCCAGATCTCAGCTTCCTCAGTAACTAGGATTACAGGCGTGAGCCACCAGCGCCCGGCAAAATCCTTTCTTTGAAAAAAAAAAAAGAAGGAAGAGTTACATGAATTGGGTTGGATGAATGTGAAGATAAACTTTCAAAAGAATGAACTCTGGTGTGTTTAAATAATGGTTTTCAGCCCACGGATTGGGAGAAGATCTTCATGAGCCATACAATGGACAAGGGTCTCATATCTAAAATATACCTGGAACTCAAAAAATTAAATCCCCCAACAACAAATCCTCAAAGAAACAACTGCCCAATAAATAAGTGGGCTAAAGACTTAAAGAGAAACTTCTCTGAAGAGGAAAGAAGGATGGCCAATAGACACATGAAGAAATGCTCAACCTCCCTAGCCATAAAAGAAATGCAAATCAAAACAACATTGAGATACCATCTCACCCCAGTTAGAATGGCTATAATCAAGAACACTAATAACAACAGATGCTGGAGGGGATGTGGACAGAAGGGAACCTTACTGCATTGTTAGTGGGAGTGTAAACTTGTTCAACCACTTTGGAAAGCAGTATGGAGGTTCCTCAAAAGACTCCACATAGAGCTCCCCTATGACCCAGCAATCCCACTTTTGGGCATATACCCAAATGATCACAAACAAGACCATACTAAAGCTCCCAGCACTACTATGTTTACTGCAGCATTATTTACTATAGCTAAGATATGGAACCAACCCAGATGGCCCTCATTAGATGAATGGATCAAGAAAATGTGGTATATATATATATATATATATATATATATATATATATATATATATATATATATGCACAATGGAATTCTATGCCTCCATCAGAAAGAATGACATTGCCCCATTTGTTAGGAAATGGAAAGATTTGGATAAAATTATATTAAGTGAAGTAAGCCAAGCCCAAAGAAACATAGGTCCCATGGTTTCCCTTATTTGCAATAACTAGTATATGTCTGAGACAAGCAGAAAAGGTCAGATAAGTTGATGTTAGGGGAAATGAACCCCAAGATAAGTATTCAAATGTTTTTTCTTTCATGTGATTGTTTCTAACATATTTATAAGATGATTTCTTTGTTGCTTTGTATGTCCCTCCCCCACAGTATAACCCCTGCTCTCACTGTATTTGATGTTGGTATAATTTGTGGAGGGGAAGGGAAAAAAACAAATCGTTTAATTAGGGATACAGTTGGACCCATTGCAACAATGAGATGTACAAGTCGTTACGTTGAAAAAAGAACTGTACTACTTTGGTGAGGGGGAGGGGGTGGGTGGTGTGGGGGGGAGATGGGAAAGGATAGGAAGGGGAAACAAAGGAGGAGGCAACAATGCTTGATAAGAAATGTACTCATTATCTTGCTCATGTAATTGTAACTCCTCTGTACGGTATTTTCACAATAAAAAATATTGTGATGCTCAAAAAAATAATGGTTTTCACTTAGGACAGAATCAAAATAACTAGTTACTGAAAACAGCAGCAGCAGTGTTCAGCCACACATGCACGCACACATGCATTTATTAATATAGGTGCACTCACGCTTGTATGCACACACACACACAGCTGTTGGGTCTAACCAAGACTTCTTCAGGGCATACTTTCCTAACAACGTCCAACTCCAGTTGTTTTTATCCCATCTGAGGGAAACATCTTAATAGTCATAGTTGTTTCTGTCCTTCTCCAGTAGTGCTAACATGGGCTTTGGTAGGCATACCTTTGGTGGGGTCACCTTGTCCCTGGATTAACATCATTCACCTATGATTCCATTTATGAGGCATACTTGATAATTTTTCTGGGAGGAAATCATTTCTGGTTCCTGCCTGACATACATCTCAGTGGTCTTCAGTCAGAAGGACGAAATCCCTTACCATTCCATCATTTTTTTTTCCCCCCACAGGTGACTTGGGCTGTCCACAGCCTTCCATTTTGGAGCCAAACCAGCATCATCTGTAATCTGAATCAAGCATCTTGCTTGTGGTCTTGTTTTTCCCATGTAGAGTTGTTCCATAATCATTGTAACTTAAGTCCTGTTCAAAGGGAAACCTACCACACAGTGGGAGGGCAGGTGGCTTATGTGTATTTTTTTTATCTTATCTGGGTGTTACCTCCAAAGTGCAGCCCTAAACACTAGTGAAAATGGTTGTGTGTCCCACCTGTATCTTTCATAAATATTATGTACTGTTTGTAAGTCTATAAAATTCAGCACAAGTTAAATTTTTGTCAAGAGAAGCAGGAGAGTTAGTATGTGGCATTGATGGATTGTGATGATGCCTGACATTAATGTAGAGAATCACACTTGCTGCTTTTGTGTTCCCCACAATGCTTGGGACAATGCCTGGGACAGACTTTGTCACTAATAAATAACTGTCCTCTGCTCATCAGTCCTTGTGCTTCATTTTATTAT
This sequence comes from Dipodomys merriami, assembly GCF_024711535.1. Taxonomy (NCBI): domain Eukaryota; kingdom Metazoa; phylum Chordata; class Mammalia; order Rodentia; family Heteromyidae; genus Dipodomys; species Dipodomys merriami. Next base: position 75,016,979 of record NW_027203381.1, read on the forward strand.
AATATTGGTGCTTTTGGTAATAATGAAGTGTTGGGGAGCATCGATTAGAAGATAACCCTCTTAATCTTTCACATCACAGATTGAGCTGGTCAATCAGCTTTCTACTCACTGCAATTAAATCTAATATTCTTTATTTCTGAATTCATTCCAGTTGCAGAGGTTTCACAACTCAAATGTTTATCCTTCTTGAAGTTAGCTATAGGGGATGTGTACTCGCGCCTTTGAGATGGTTTCTATGTCTTGTGGCTCATATCCTCTCATCCTAGAGAGAAAGTTGGAGACTAATGAAATGTGTGACTACAGGATTCCTGTCTGTAGTCTTCATGTAAGTTATCCTTGAGTGCCACCTGAGAAAGTAAGAAAATGGAAAAATTAAACCACCAAATTTAGTTACGATGTATGCATAAGTCCCCTTCTTCCCTCTTCCCTCTTGAGCAAAAATAGTGGTCTCAGTGACGGTGATTGTGATGGATTCTGTTCTTCACCATATCTGACCTTTAACCTCCCCTTTTATTGAGATTTGCCCTTTTCTTACCTCCTAAGAAATGCTATAGAGACGTTTGGGGTGTCAGCTAGCCATGATTCTGAGAAACACCAGAAAAGAAATGATTTGCAAGTGATTGCAGAATAAGCAGTGTTAACTTTAGGATTTCCTTTTCCTCTGAACTTCCACTTTTGTATTTTAGCACTTTTGATTTTAGAAGGAAGGTTTTTCAGTCACTGTAAACCAAACTTACTTTATAGTACTTCCTAATGAAATTGCTTCCTAATGAACTTGCTTCCTAATGAACTGTGCCAGGCTGAGCAGCTAAGATTAAGAAGGTGGAAAGAGGGGCTGGGAAGGTGGCTCAGTTATAGAGCGCTTGCCTTGCATGCATGAGGCTTTGGGTTGGGGTTGGTTCCTCAGCACCACATAAGCAAAAAGAAAAAAGCCAGAAGTGGTGCTGTCGCTCAAGTGGTAGAGCGTTAGCCTTGAGCTGAAGAGCTGAGGGACAGCGCCAGGCCCAGAGTTCAGGTCCCACGACTGGACCCCCCCCCAAAAAAAGGGGGGGGGGAAGAGTAATGTCCGTAAAGAGAGGAATGCTGGTTACTTTACTCTGCTCAAGCTGGTAATAAAATGATGTAAGCAATTCTCTAATTTAGTCTATAGACAGGGCACCTGCCACCAAAGCCACTGGTGGAAGGTCGCTGCTGTATAAAGTAGAAATGACTTTCCCTACTCAAAAGCAGGCAAACTAATGGCAGATAACTTTAGCAAAAGAGTGTGTTTAAAATACATTTTGTCATGCTGGGCGCCAGTGGCTTACACCTGTAATCCTAGCTACTCAACAGGCTGAGATTTGAGGATCATGGTTCAAAGCCAGCCTGGGCAGGAAACTCTGTGAGACTCTTATCTCCAATAAGCCATCAGAAAAACCAGAAGTGGCGCTGTGGCTCAATTGGTAGAGCACTCACCTTGAGCTGAAGAGCTGAGGGACAGCGCCGAGGCCCAGAGTTCAAGCCCCACACCAAACAACAACAACAACCCATTTTTTTGTGTGTGTTGGTCATGGGACCTGAACTCTGGGCTTGGGTATTGTCCCTCAGCTCTTCAGCTCAAGGCTAGCGCTCTACCACTTGAGCCACAGCACACTTCTGGCTTTTTCTTATGTGGTGCTGTAGAATTGAACCCAGGGCCTCATGCATGCAAGGCAAGCACTCTACCACTGAGCCACCTTCCCAGCCCCAACAACAAACCATATGCCAGCTATATGTTAAACAATAGCATAAAATCAGGAATATACAGAGAGCTAAACCCTCAAAGAATCAACCAATTAATAAATGGGCAAACAGGCTAAATAGAGACTTCTCAGAAGAAGTGAAAATGGCCATCAGACACATGAAGAAATAGTCAATATCTCTGGCCATGAAGGAAATGCAAATCAAAACAACACAGATTCTACCTCACTCCAGTTAGAGTTGCCATTATCAAAAATACAAACTATAATAGATGCTGGCTCAGATTAGGTGAAAAGGAACCCGAATACACAGTTGGTAGGAATGTGAACATGTTCAACCACTCTGGAAAGCAATATGGATGTTCCTCACAAAACTAAACATAGAGTTACTCTATGCTCCAATTCTATTCTTGGCATTTAAAAGATTACAAACTCAGTAAGGCCACATGTACAACTAAGTTTGTTGCAGCACTATTCACCACAGCCAAGTGTTGGAATCAGCCCAGATGCCCCTCAACAGATGAAGGGATCAAGAAAATGTGGTACACATACACAGTAGATTTTTATTGATCCATTAGAAAGAATGATATTGCATCATTTGCGAAAAATGAAAGGACCTGGGTAAAATCAGGTTAAATGAAGCAAGGCAGGCCTGGAATGACAAAGATTGTATGTTCTCTCTTGTGTGGAAGCTAGAAGTAATTTCTAAATATATGTAAAAATTTCAGGTGGTATATAAGTATCCACAAATTAACTGACATATGGTAGATAGAGGGGAGAACTCAAAACAATGTGAGTTCCTTAGAACGAATAACTCACAGTTCAACAAAATAAACACCAGGAATTGGATTTGGATACTTGGGGTCAAGGGGAGAGAGATGGTAGATGAATGAAGAGAGGAGGGGGTGGGTGGGAGAATGCAGTAGTCAAATTCAATGCACAATTGAAAAAATGTGGGGGATGGATGAGAATTTTGAAAAGGGTGTCATGTATTCATAAACTGCTTTGTTGAATGGCAACTCCTTTGTACAGATACTTATAATAGAAGTATGTTAAAAAAGAAATTTGGCCATAAGCATTAAAAGACTTAGAACTAAGACTAAAATAAAGTACATTTACTATGAAGTAAGTGATTATTCAGGAAATAATGTAGTCTGAGATGAGAAGGAACATTGTTATTACAGGTATGTATATGTGTGCATGTGGATGTGCATGCCTCTGTGTGTGTGTGTGTGTGTGTGTGTGTGTGTGTGTGTGTGTGTGTGTATAACTAGGGTGGACTCATGGACTTGTGCTTGCTAGGCAAGCATAATACAAAACATAATAACCACTTGAGCTGTGCCCCATTTCTTTTGCTTTTAGTTTATTTTTTTAGGTACTGACTTGCACCAGCTGACTTCAAATTGCCACTCCCCAAGTATCATAGGTTTGGATCCCCATACCTGGCTTGGAGATAGGATCTGACTAACTTGTTCAGATTGGCTGACTATGAACTGTAATCTTTCTGTCTCTGCCTACTGATTAGCAGGATTACAAGTGTGAATCACCATGCTTGCCCTTTTGGATAAGACTTGTTATATTTAAAATTTATCTCTGATAAGGATTACTATGAACAACTCTGTGCCCACAAATTTAATAACCTAGTTGAAGTGGACCAATTCCTTGAAAGACACAATCTTCCAAACCCATTTAAGAAGAAATAGATAATGTTTTATTAAATAGTAGTCATCAGTGATGACTATTAACTTTCTGCATAAATTAGAGTACTATAGGTACTTAAACATTTTTTCCCCTGATTATGTCTATGAGGATTTTTCTAGATGAGTGTTTGCATCTGAATCAGTGGATTCTTCCCTGATCCATCTTCTGTTCTATTTAGGCCCCTAATTCATTGGATGATGTCCATACCTCTTAGCGGTGGACTTGCTTTAGTGAATCCATGATTCCTTCAGCAGGTGGATAGATAAATAAATTGATGCACTATCTCAGCTGAGGTAGCGATCTAGCAAACTATGAAAAAATACAGAGGAAATTTACAGGCATACCACTAAATGAAGGAAGTTAATCAGAAAAAGTTACATTCTGCTTGACTCGTAGGCATTCTAGAAAAGATGAAACTACAAGAACAGCCTGTGGACGTAGTTCAGTGGTGAAACACTTGGTTTTCATGTGTGGAAGCATGGGTGTGATCTCTACTATGAAATGGTTTGAATATTGCTAGAAACTAGAGGAAAGGGACCAGGCAGAGCACAGGGGAGTTTTAGGGGAATGGAAAGACTCTTTGAATGTGTCCAAACAATTTATTGTTAAAGTCTAATCCTGTTGTGCCAGAATTAAGAGGAGGGCCTTTTGGAATCAATTGGGACATGAGGGCTCTCATGAGTGGATTAGTGTTTATTAAAGGGCTGGAGAGACCCAGCTTTGGCCCCTTTCTCCCTTTCTATGTGTTCTGCCATGTGAGGAGTCGGTGTTCAAGAAATGGTGTTGGAAGTAGTCTTGTGCCTTCACCAAACATTGAGCCTATTGGTGACTTGATCTTGGGCTTCCGAGTGCCCAGAGCTATAAAGCAATAAATTTCTGTTCTTTATCATGCACACAATTTTGGATACTTTTTATAGTCATATAAATGAACTGAAGTAGATAGGGACATATATCATTATAAGTTTGTGCAAGCCCACAGAGTGTCTAGCAGTAAGTGTGAGTCCTAATGTAAGCTGTAGATTTTGATGATAGTGATTTGTCAGTGTAGGTGCTTCATGAAGCATATGTTCTACTGTAGGAGAGGTGTTGTAGTGGCGAGTGTGGGCAGAGTCTGGGAAATTTCTGCACTATCTTCTCAGTTTTACTGGTAACCTAAAACTGCTCAAGAAAATAAGGTTAAAAATGGGTTCTGTCATTTATTGGCAGAAAGCTGGCTAATTGCTTACTACTTTCCTTTTCTTTCTTTTTTTGTTGATCATGGGACTTGAACTCTGGACTCGGGCGCTGCCCCTGCACTCTTCAGCTCAGTGGGGTGGGGAGGGCCTCTCCAGCTTGAGCCACAGTGCCACTTCCAGTGTCCTTGGGATGACATTTCCCCAACCCCCCTCTTTACCCCACCACAGCCTCTGGTAACCATGATTCTGTTTTCTCTATCTATTAGATAAGCTTTCATAGATAATACGACATTTATCCTTCTGTGTATGTGTGCTTCATTAAACATAAATCCTTGAATTCTTTTGTGGTAGTTTTAAAAAATTGTACAGAGGGGTTACAGTTATATAAGTCAATTAATGAGTATATTTCTTTTTGAACAGTGTTACCCCCTCCCTCATTTTCTCCCAGCCTTTCCCCTCCCAAGCCCCCTAATCCTTGGATTCTCAATAGTAACTTCTGAGTGCAAAGATGAATATATCTTATTTCAGTACAATTTTTTCTAAGACCTTGTGTTAAAAGAAAGAGATTAGTTCATTTAGTTCTTTGATAATATCCCTTACATTTCCCACTTTCCAGTGGAAAAGCATTTACCACAGTGTGTTTCTGTACACACACTACATGCCATACACTAAGGGAGTATGTGTTTGTTGGCTCATAGGATTTAGATATATTTACAAATCTGTTTAATACCTATTGTGTATAATCTTTTTTTTAAGAAAAAATTTATACCCTTTCTCAGAGTTTCCAAGAAAATTAAAAGCCCAGTGGGCACTGGGGTAATTCATATCACTGAAAACAAATCCAACTTAGGGCATATACAGATAGAAAATGTTCACACCATTTTTAAATTTTTTGTTATTGTAAAGGTGATATTCAGAAGGATTACAGTTATGTAAATCAGGTAATGAATACATTTCTTTTTGGACAATGTCACACTGTCCCTTACTTTCCCAGTTTTCCCTCCTATCCCCACCTACCAGTTGTATAGTTCATTTTCAACATAGAGGCTAGTGAATATCACTGTTGCATTTGTTCATTCTTTGTTCCACCATTTCTGTGCTCCCTTTGCCCTCTCAAAGAACAAACAAGACAAAATAAAAAGAAAACAAAAACAGCAATGAAGAACAATCCTCTTGTTCCCTGTCTTGGACACATCTTTTGAAATAGTTGTTATATAGCTGTTCTTGTGCTTATAATCCAAAAGGCCTGTTAAATAAGATGACTGAATATGTTGTGATACAATATTCTAGAACATAGCAATAGGAATAAGTGAATTTTAGCTGTGTGCAGTAATCTTAACAGCAACCTTAGCAGAAACAGCCAACTACACTCAGAAAATACCATTTGATTCTATGTATTTCAAGTTCAAAACTAAAGTATGGGGTTAGAAATCAGGATAGCAGTTCTTTCAAAGGGGCCTCCGGAGGGTGTGTAGATTGCAGAAATGTTCTTTTTCTGGTTTTATGCTGTGTGCTCATTACTCAGGCGGACCCTTTTTGGAAAACCATTGAGACATATACTTGAGGTATGTTTTCACTTATGTCTGTTAAACCTAACAGGTTTTACATTAAAATATAAAGTTATAACTACTCTTATATGTAACATATTAGACTTACTTTTGGTAAATAAATATCTAAAAGGATATTTATGAATATAAAGTCATGAATTTAATGCATTTTTGTTTTGCTTCCATATTATAGTGAATTAATTTTTTTTTTCTGTAGTAGGGTTTGAACTCTGGTCCTTGAGCTTGTTTGGTTGGAGTTTTTACTGTTGAGCCATACTACCACCCCTATTTCCTTCTGGCTGTTTTGGAAATAAAACCTTGTTTCGTGGCCAGATGTGTGCCTGGGTGCAATTAACCCACGTTAGGCTTCCTAGTGGCTGGAATAACAGGCACATGCCACAGCCTCATTTTCTGCTTGGGCTCACCTTGAATTGTGATTCTTGTTATTCTTATCATCCCTAGTAGTGAGGATTGTGGGCATGAGCCACCAGTGCTTGGTTAGTTTTATTTGCTTTATTATGTAACTTTCTGATAGAAGCATTTAAGAGCTGTCACTTTAAGAAGCACTAAGCTACACCCTAAATGTTTCAGGGTTATAGGGAAAACACACATGGAACATGATACCAGAGTGAAGAGGCCAATGCAGAGCTGACCTAAGAAAACTCCTGATGATTTGATTTGAGACCTTTTGGATGAGAAAAAAAAATTGTAACTGTAACGTATACTTCAGGATTGAAGTATACGTAGTAATCACTAAACCAAACAAAATAAAACAAAAGCTAAAATCAACCAAACAAACATTGAATCACAAAAAGAGAAAAAGATAATTGAAGTGTAAGTCCACAATTTGGTTTGATTAGAAATTTTAAAATTACTTAAGAAATTTACATAAGTTAAAAAGGTACTGGTTAACTTTTATATTTCTGAAGCATAGGTTTTACCTTGGTAGAAGTTAACCACCTTTAAAATATCCCCTTATGGTATTAAGTTCAATATCCTACTCAATTAAAAAAATTGTATTAAATTCTATATCCTACTCAGTTAAAAAAAGGTAAGTATACACAGAAGTTCTGTGGAATTTTAATAAAATATTTAGGGAAATATCTAAGTATTAACTACTGAACACATAAAATATGCCTCATTCAAACTATTCAAACTACTACTTTGCTTATGTCCTTCATGGTCAGAATATTCATTGCCTTAAGAAACACCACAGTCAGCAAGGGTACCCTGACCCAATGAGTAATAAATTAAAGTTAAATTACATCTTTGACATTTACAATTGACCTGACAAACTGAGAGTACCTTGACCTATTTCCCATTTCTGATTAAACAAGTTAATATTGTTCAGTGTGAAACAGTCTTTAAAAATTGGAAACCCTTATATAAGCCTATTTAGAGAAACAGTGTTAATTTGCCTATTCTCAAAGTTGGAAAGAAAGGATGAGTTTTTATACTACAGGGAAAAGATTTGAAGATAAAGGCATAGGCATGAACTTTCTGAATACGATTGCAATTTCCTAGGAAATATAAAGCAAGAATTGACAGATGGGACTTACATCAAATTAAAAAGCTTCTGGAATGGAGAAAAAAATCTGTTCATCAGATAAAGGATTAACTTCCAGAATATACAAGTATCTCAAATAACCCAATTAACAAATGGGCAAATGGATTGAACAGATAGTTTTCAAAAGTAATAGTATACATGCTCAGTAAATAGATGAAGAAAGCCACCTGTACGATCATGTTTACTGCAAGGTATGGAACCAGCCCAGATGCTCCTTCCTCATGGGTGAATGGATCAGGAAAATGTGGTATATATACACATGGAATTTTACTCATCTATTAAAAAGAATGATATGGTACTATTTGTTTTTTTTATTGTTTACTTCATATAAAAACTTTATTACATGCTGTGATGCAAATATCCTTAGCAGAAAACCATGTATTTGTCTGAGTTATAACACAGACATTTTAACAAAATTAAATTAGAGAAAAATCTTTTTTTTATTGTGAAAATACTGTACAGAGGGGTTACAATTACATGGGCAAGATAATGAGTACATTTCTTATCAAGCATTGTAGCCTCCTCCTTTGTTTCCCCTTCCCATCCTCCTCCGGCCCCCCCATTCTCTCCCCCCCCCCCCCGCACGATCCTCCTCCCGCCCCCCCCATCCTCTCCCCCCCCACCCCCACACGAAAGTTGTAAAGTTCGTTTTTGACATAATGACTTGTACATCTCATTGTTGCAATGGGTCCACCTGAATCCCTATTTAAACAATTTGTTTTTCCCCTTCCCCTCCACAAATTATACCAACATCAAATACAGTGAAAGCAGGGGTTATACTGTGGGGGAGATATGGTACTATTTGTAAAGAAATGGAAAGACCTGGAAAAAAATACATTAAGTAAGTCAGGCCCAGAGAGACAAAGTTTTCTCTTACATGTGAAGCTAGAGTTAGCTTATAAACATATAAGCAAATACGTTGGATGAGAAGCAAGTGTAGTCAAATGTATTAACTGAAATAAGGCAGATTGAAGGGAGATCTCAAATAGCATATAACTCCCTTGAAAGGCAAAATCAAAGTTCAGCAAAAATAAAACACCAAAAGTGGGTACTTGAAAGGGTGGGGGAAGGATTAAAGGGGTAGGAGTAGACAGCTGAAGAGAAGAGGGGAAAAGCAAAGAATCCAGTGTATATCCTACAGAAATAAAGAGCGAGGAATGGGTAGGGAAGGGATGGGTGGAGAGTATGTTGAAAGGGGTGACACTGATCAAGATGTATTGTCTTCATAAACTGCTTTGTTAAATGGCAGCTGCTTTGTACAACTACTTAAAGATAATAATAAAAAGGAGAAAAAAAAGAAACTGTCAACAAATTTAGCCATAAAGGAAATGCAAATCAAAATGATTCTGTATCATCTCAGTCAAGATGGCTATCATAAAGAAAACAACAGCCAAACACTGGTGGCTCATGCCTGTGATCCAACTAGCTGTTAAGAGGTTGAGACCTGGAGGATCACGATTTCAGACCAGTCTGTGTAGCGTGCATCTCTAATTAGCTACAAAAATGCTGAATTAGAGATACATGTGTGGGAATCTTCATTCTAACCCCATTGTCTAAAGACAACAAAAGCAACGCTAGTCTTTTCCCTAATGTCTCAAGCCAGTTTTGGATCTGTTTTACCTTGAAATCTTCATTAGGTGCGTAACAATTTGGTTTACCATCCTGGTTCATGTGTGGTGCCCTCACAAAGGCCTGGCTGGAGGGTTTTTGCATTATCTGGCTAGAAATCACAGATCTGGTGATTATGATCCTTAGTGTTGATGGCCCTGAGGTCCAGAGACTCCATGCTGGGCTTCTAAATCCAGTCTTTATTCTCCTTAGCTTTCAAAGCTGGAGGCTTATTAATGTCGGTGCTCAAAGCAGAGGATCAGTGTTCTGTGGTTCTAAGCTCTAGTGCCAACCAGAGTAGCTGGAGGTACAACTCTGGGCTCGGATGTCAGGATCCTCAGCTCCTGAATCCTCAGTGGCTCTCTTGAACTTGTCCAGTGGCCAGCGCCAGCATTCTTCTACCTTGTTCCCTTGGTTCCCACCTTTGGCTCTTCATTCTCCTCTCCTCTCCTCTCCTCTCCTCTCCTCTCCTCTCCTCTCCTCTCCTCTCCTCTCCTCTCCTCTCCTCTCCTCTCCTCTCCTCTCCTCTCCTCTCCTCCCCTCTCCTCCCCTCTCCTCTCCTCCCCTCTCCTCCCCTCCCCTCCCCTCCCCTCCCCTCCCCTCCCTTCCTCTCCTCTCCTCTCCTCTCCTCTTTCTTTTCTCGTCTTTTCTTTTTGTTGTTGGTCATGGGGCCTGAACTTTAGGACTGAGCTCTGTCCTTGCACTCTTCAGCTCAAGGCGAGCTCTCTATTGCTTGAGCCACAGTGCCACTTCTGGTTTTCTAGTGGTTTATTGGGGAAAGAGTCTCACAGACTTTCCTGCCTGGGCTGGCTTTGAACCGCGATCCTCAGATCTCAGCCTCCTGAGTAGCTAGGATTATAGGCGTGAGCCACCGGTATCTGGCCTCTTCATTGTTTCTTGTCATAATCTTAGCTTCTTGAGTTTTGTCCTTGTTCCTTTCTAGAACCCTTCAGCTGCCTCTGAGCTTTGGCTATCAAGGACTATGAGCTGCTGCCCCTCTCTGCACGGCCACTGCTGGTACAATAGAAGTCCTGCAGTCTTGTCTGTTCTCTATGCCACCAGTCCTGTATTGCCTGTAATAAAGACCACAAAACTGCTACTGGGCCTAATGTTACAATACTGGGGAGGGTAAAGGGAAACATAGAAAAGTGGCATCCAGGATGAACCCCAAGTCCCATCAGTCACAAACCTCACATAGGCACAATGTGCTTCGTGTCAATCACAAGCTCTTTGCTGAGGCACCAGGGGACACTCTTTTCCTCTCAGACCTTGTTAAGGTCCACAGTGGAAGAGGGGAACAGGACATCAGATTGGTCCTTTGGAACAGTTGCAAGAAGGTTACCTGGAGGTCATGGAGGTACTGGTTGGTAGATGCTGAAGTTCTGACTGGAACACTGCAGGTTGACTGTAGTGTTTCTTGCAGCTGGAGCTTGACTTTCTCAAGGCATCTGTGAAGTGGTCAATGGAGCTTCGAAAGCAATGATGTCAGTCCAACTGGTGGCTTACGCTAAGTTAACAGCCCCTCCCTGAAGACAGCATGGCAGAAGGGAAGGGTGAAAGTAGCTCGACTCTTAACAAGTTAGTTTATTTGAATAAAAAGTAAACATGAAAGGATTGTTAGAATAAACATTAATTCACATTAACATATCTATCGTATGTATGTATGTATCCATGTATCTGTCTGTCTTCTTTCTTTCCTTTCTTCCTTCCTTCCTTCCTTCCTTCCTTCCTTCCTTCCTTCCTTCCTTCCTTCCTTCCTTCCTTTCTCTTTCTTTCTTTCTTTCTTTCTTTCTTTCTTTCTTTCTTTCTTTCTTTCTTTCTTTCTTTCTTTCTTTCTTTCTTTCTTTCTTTCTTTCTTTCTTTCTTTCTTTCTTTCTTTCTTTCTTTCTTTCTTCTTTCTTTCTTCTTTTTCTTTCTGCCAGTCCTTTGGCTTGAACTCAGGGCCTGAGCTGTTTATGCTTAAGGCTTGCACTCTTACCACTTAAGCCACAGCTTCAGTTCCAGTTGTTGTTGTTGTTTTCCAATTCATTGGTGATAAGACTCAGATGGACTTTCCTGCCCAGGCTGGCTTCGAACTGTAATCCTCAGACCTCAGTCTCCTGATTATCTAGGATTACAGATGTGAGGTACTGGCACCTGGTTGTTGTTTTTTTTTTTTTTAAATCTTCAAATCATTACTTCAAATGAGTTAGTTTACTGGGCCCATTTATGTACCAGTGCTTCTTGCTCAATGTCACCCCTTCTATTTTTTTTTTTCTCAGTCATGGGGCTTGAATTCTGGGCCTGGGCACTGTCCCTCAGCTCTTCAGCTCAAGGCGAGCACTCTGCTACTTGATCCACACAGCCACTTCTGGTTTTCTGGTGGTTAATTGAAAATTATAATCTCATGGACTTTGCTGCCCAGGCTGGCTTTGAACTGTGATCCTCAAATCTCAGCCTCCTGAGTAGCTAGGATTACAGGCATGAGCCACTGGTGCCCTGCTACCCCTTCCGTTATTGTACCCTCACATTGACTTTCTTAACACCATTTTAGCAATGCTTACGCCATGTCTAGGCAAAAACTCTTAGAGTTGAGACCTTCTAATCAATCTTCTTTTCCTGCAGTAGTTTCAAGTCTTTTTTATTTTTTGATTGGTCATAGGACTTGAACTCACAGCCTGGATGCTGTTCCTGACCTTTGTTCTCAAGGCTAGCACTCTGTCACTTTGAGTCAGAGCTCCACTTCAGGTTGTCTGGTCTTAAGGATTTTTTTCCTGCCCCAGCTGGCTTTGAACAATGATCTCGGCCTTCCTGAGTAGCTAGAATTATAGATGTGAGCCACCTGAGTCTAGCTTTAGGTCTTTTAATAAATCTTTAATCCATTTAGAGTTGATTTCAGATTCTTGCATATAGTTTTCCCAGCAGCATTTGTTGAAAGTTATATTTTTTCCAGTAGATATTTTTAGCCTCTTTGTCAAAAATTAGATAGTGGTAACTGTGGATTTATTTCTTGGTCTTCTATTCCATTGATCTTTGGGTCTTTTTTTGTGGCAGTATCGTGCTATTTTTGTTACTCTAGTTCTGTAGGATAATTTGAAGTCGAATAATGTGATTGCTCTTTTTTTTCCTCAGGATTGCTTTTGCCAGTCAGTTTCTTTTATGCTTCCATATTAATTCTAAGATTAATTTACTATTTCTGCCAAGAATAATTTGATGAGGATGGCATTGAATCTGTTGCTTTTAGTACTATGGCCATTTCCATAATAATAATTCTCTTACCCTATGGCTTGTATTTTCTAGTTGTATCCTTCAGTTTCTTTCTGTATGGAGTTATATAACTCTAGAGCTCTTATTCCTTTTTGGTTAGGATTTTACTTAGTTGTTTTATTGTTTTTGAAGCTATTGTGAATGGGATTCTTTCCTGATTTCTCCTGCAGCTTGTTCACTGTGCTCTATAGAGGAAATACTGACTTTGATATGTTGACCTTATTTATTACTATATTGCTGAATAATTGATCAGATCCAGGAGTTTCTTGATGAAATTTTAATGTAAATTTTGTCTAATACATTGGAAAGTGAAGAGACAAGAAACAGATAACTGAACTTTGTAAAATCTCTCATCATGATTTCTTCTTTATACTTTCAATGTTAAAATAATAATTTTTTCTAGAAAGTGTTAGAATGGATTGATTTCAGTTATTTTCTTTACCTTCATTATCTGCCGTTTGGTAAATAGCCAAATGGGTAGTGCAATAAATAATAATGGAACAGACATAAAGAAACAAAGATTGCATGCTTTCTGTTCATAAAGACTTGAGTTTTGTTTCTGAGTATTTGATGTATGAGCCATTGGCACCTTGCCCAAGCTTTTTTATTTATGAAGTTAAAAAAATGTCAATAGGGCTGGGAAGGTGGCTCAGTGGTAGAGTGCTTGCCTTGCATGCATGATGTCCTGGGTTCGATTCCTCAGCACCACATAAGCAGAAAAAGCCAGAAGTGGCGTTATAGCTCAAGTGGTAGAGCGCTAGCCTTGAGCTGAAGAGCTGAGGGACAGCGCCCAGGCCCAGAGTTCAGGCCCCATGACAAAAAATAAATGGCAATAGATGATACATTTAAGGTTAGTTTTCAAATTTTAGACATTCAAAAAGGAAGTATGTATGTTAAGATGATATACTACAGCTAGATGTTGCCTTAAATCCTTATTTTTACATGAAAATGGAAAGACTAATCAGTTCTATAAGAAATCTTTTTTTGTTGTTGTTGTTGGTTGTGGGGCTTGAACTCTGGGCCTGGGCGCTGGCCCTGTGCTCTTCAGCTCAAGGTGAGCGCTCTACCGCTTGAGCCACAGTGCCACTTCCAGTTTTCTAGTGGTTTATTAGAGATAAGAGTCTCACAGACTTTCTTGCCTGAGCTGGCTTTTAACTGCGATCATCAGATCTCAGCCTCCTGAGTAGCTAGGATTATAGGCGTGAGCCACCGGCGCCCGGCCCTATAAGAAATCTTATGCAGGAAGTGGTGCTGTAGCTCAAGTGGTAGAGCGCTCGCCTTGAGCTGAAGAGCTGAGGGACAGCGCCCAGGCCCAGAGTTCAAGCCCCACGACCGACAAAAAAAAAAAAAAAAAAAAAAGAAATCTTATGCATAGTGTATAAAGCCACCCCAAATAAATACTTTAAAAGGGACTTTGAAGATTTTAAAGTTAGTGAAAGTAGGCCAGGAGAACCCCAACATCAAATGCCACCTGGTTTGGTTTCTAAACAGAGTTTTTGGGTAAATGATACTCTTATGAATAGAAAACTTTCTGGAAGTAGAAACACTAATCCCAAGATATTCTAAACTGAATATAACTTGGAAATGAAAACTAGTCCATAGTGTAAGATTGATGTCATCTGTAAAACTTGAATGCTGGTTTTAAACATCCCAATTCATAACATTGAGAAACTGAGCAGTGAGTTGTAAGATGCATACTTTTTTTTTTTTCCCTGAAACTACTCACTGCAAGAAACGCCTCACTGGGAGAAGACCATTTCCGGTCAAACTCATGGACATTGCTTTTTTCCCCCTGGATTTTGTTTTTCAAGCATATTCCCATCTCAGTTACAGATCCAGCACAAATACACAGTTAAATGGCACTTCAGTGGATGTTGATGTGTGAGCATCTAGAGAAGGCTATTTTTATCAGTGCCTAATTAAACATTTGGAAATGATTGTTTTAATCTGAACTGCTTATCTGACTCAGCTCACAGTTTGCAGGCATTTCCATTGGTGGATATATAATCAATATTAAAGTATACATATGGGACACCATCTATACCCTATAAGTATTGCATATGTGTGCAAGCTATACACACAAACACACACACACTACACACCACACACACACACACACACACACACACACACACACACACACACAAACACATACCATACACACAAGAAGCATATACCCCAAGGTACAGAATGGTTATAAGTACTAATTCTAGGAGGTACCTCATGAGTAAGATATGGACTGCTCAGTTTGTGGATTTAGATGCTTTCATTTTCCTGTTCATTGATGGTGTCTTCCACGACAAGGTGGTGGTCCTCAATGGAATCTGGCTTCAAGGATGGAGATGTTATTTTGAGGAAATTCTGATCAGGGAATTGTGTTGAGAAGGAAAATTCTGTGGAAAATAATGATATTGTTTGGTCAGCTATGTTTATCATAATTTTCACATAAATAGCAACTCTCATTTTAAAATGTTTATTTTTTATTATTTCTGAGTAGTTGTACAAAGGCATTGACATTTAACAAAGCAGTTTATGAATACAATATATCTTGATCAATGTCACCCCTTCCTTCCTTGTCCACGTTCTTTATGGAACTTTATAATTACCATTGTTTGATTAGTTTCTACTCTGGGCAATGGTTTCATCTTTAAATCTTCAGACTATTTTGTTTTATTTTTTAATAAGTTTTTAAGATATGTATTCAAATGTTTTTTATTTTCATGCGATTGTTTCTAACACATTTATAAGATTATTTCTTTGTTGCTTTGTATGTCCCTCCCCCACAGTATAACCCCTGCTTTCACTGTATTTGATGTCGGTATAATTTGTGGAGGGGAAGGGGAAAAACAAATCGTTTAAATAGGGATACAGGTGGACCCATTGCAACAATGAGATGTACAAGCCGTTATGTCGAAAACGAACTTTACAACTTTGGTATGGGGTGGGAGGGTGGGTGGGAGGGGAGGATTGGGTAGGGCTGCGGGAGGGAGGATGGGAAGGGATGGGAAGGGGAAACAAAGGAGGAGGCTACAATGCTTGATAAGAAATGTACTCATTATCTTGTCCTTGTAATTGTAACTCCTCTGTACAGTATTTTCACAATTAAAAAATTCACACACACACACACACACACAATAAATAAATAAATAAATAAGTTTTTTTTTTTATTGTGAAAGTACCATACATGAGCAAGGTAATGAGTACATTGCTTATCAAGCATTGTTGTCTCCTCCTTTGTTTTTCCCCTACCCTCCCATCTCCACGATGACTCCCCCTCAACCACCCACCCATCTGCAGCCAAAGTTGTAAAGTTTGTTTTTCAACATAGCATTTTGTACATCTCATTGTTGCTATGGGTCCACCTGTATCCCTATTTAAACAATTTTTTTCCCTTACCCTCCCCAAATTATACCAACATCAAATAAAGTGAAAACAGGGTTATACTGTGGGGGAGGGACATACAAAGGAACAAAACAATCACTTTATAAATATATTAGAAACAATCGCATGAAAGAAAAAACATTTGAATACTTATCTTGGGGTTCATTTCGCCTAACATCAACTTATCTGAACTTTTCTGCTTGTCTCAGACATATACAGACATATACTAGTTATTGCAAATAACTAGTATATGGGCCTGACTTACTTCACATAATATAATTTTTTCCAAGTCTTTCCATTTCCTAACAAATGAGGCAATGTCATTCTTTCTGATGCAGGAATAGAATTCCATTGTGTATAGATACCATATTTTCTTGATACATTCATCTAGTGAGGGGCATATGGGTTGGTTCCATATCTTAGCTATGGTAAATAATGCTGCAATAAACATAGTTGTGTTGATAGCTTTAGTATGGTCTTGTTTGTGAACATTTGGGTAAGTGCCCAAAAGTGGGATTGCTGGGTCATAGGGGAGCTCTATGTGTGGAGTCTTGAGGAACTTCCATACTGCTTTCCAAAGTGGTTGAACAAGTTTACACTCCCACCAACAATGCAGTAAGGTTCCCTTCTGTCCACATCCCCTCCAGCATCTGTTGTTATTAGCGTTCTTGATTATAGCCATTCTTACTGGGGTGAGGTGGAATCTTAATGTTGTTTTGATTTGCATTTCTCTTATGGCTAGGGAGGTTGAGCATTTCTTCATGTGTCTATTGGCCATCCTTCTTTCCTCTTCAGAGAAGTTTCTCTTTAAGTCTTTAGCCCACTTATTTATTGGGCAGTTGTTTCTTTGAGGATTTGTTGTTGGGGGATTTAATTTTTTTGAGTTCCAGGTATATTTTAGATATGAGACTGTTGTCAATTGTATGGCTAGTGAAGATGTTCTCCCAATCTGGGGCTTTCTATTGATCTTGCTAGCTATGTCCTTTGCCATGCAGAAGCTCTGCAATTTCATGCAATCCCATTTGTCCAACCTTTCTTTGATTTGTTGTGTTTTTGGGTCTCTATTAAGAAAATTTCGTTCTGTGCCAAGGAGACCTCCTATTCCTTCCTGTAATGTTTTCAGAGTGTCTGCTTTTATTTTGAGGTCTTTGATCCATTTGGAATTGATTCTGGTGCAGGGTGATATATAAGGATCTAGGTTTAGTTTTCTACAAGTGATTAACCAATTTTGCTAGCACCATTTACTGAAGAGGCTCTCTTTCTTCCGTTCTATTTTCTTAGCTCCCTTATCTGAAGATTGGATGGTTATAGTTCTGTAGGTTCATTTCTGGGTTTTCAATTCTATTCCATTGTTTTGATTACTATGGCTTTGTAGTAGAGTTTGAAATCTGGTATTGATATTCCTCCAGCACTGTTCTTTCTGTTAAGGATTGTTTTTGCTATTTGTGGCCTTTTATTGTTCCATATGAATTTTTGGATTGCCTCTTCTATTTCCTTGAAGAATGAGGTTGGAATATTGATAGGTATCCTCAGACTATTTTGGATATCTTGTTGATTGCTAATCAGTTGCAAGCAATATCATACTGTGTAGTCTTTTCAGCGGAGTCTCAAAAGTTCAGTTAACACATGGAATTGTGGAAGATTACACTGGAGTGTTGTAATGATCATTCTCCCCAGTCCGTAGGGTGTTGGTGATTGGACTTGGTTTCAGCACACCATATGGTGCTCACATGCAAAGAACAGGTAGCATCTAGAACTGCCATGGTTCTGGTCTCTAGCTGGCAAGTTTTTTTTTTTTTTTTTGTGAGAAGGAGAACATAGGAGGGTAGCATTAACTGTGTGGAAGGAACATAATAGTATTAAACACTCACTGTACAGTTTTCCGAGCCCTTTAAGTCAGAAGGTTAGAGAAGCACACACTTGGTGGCACACTGCAGTTTTCATTGTAAGGAGCAGAGTTAGGTAACTTTCATACGTAAACCATCAGCCAGACAGGGTTTCTTTTCATGCCAAAGCAAATGTCTATCTCTCTACTAGCCTCTTTGAGGATCAATTGGCTCAACGCTTAAGCAGCATCCCAGTGAAATTCAGAGAGTGTTAAGTGCTAACTGGAGGGAGCCCCGCAGACCACCCCTCCCCCCAGTCCCATGCCTGGGACCACAGAATCCTTGGACTGGAGTGCAGGGTGTGTTGCTTCCTTGTCCTCCACATGCTCAGCCATGTGGGTAGCTCCTGGACTGTTTGCTACTCACTGTGGTTTCATGTTATGTTTCCTGTGTCTGGAAGATTCAGTAGTATGGACAGGCCATACTTACCTTCAAATTATAACTAGCCCACAATGAAAAGTATGCCATCTGAAGAAAAAACAAGTAAAAGTATACATCTGCATAACATTCGTCTAGTGTTAATGTGTTAACTCCATGAATAGCAACATTTCCAACAGTCTGTAAGGTTCATGAAGTCAGGACTGCATCTGTTAAGTTTGCAGTCTGTTACAGATTCCTGCTGTATGGTGTCTTCCAAGTGTCAAACCATGTTGGCCTTGCCTGTGGGAGTCTGACCCACAGTGCCCCACACCCAATCCTAGGCACTGCCCCTTCTTCCTCTCCTTTCCCTCAAACCACCATACACATAAGCATGTGTATGTGTAGGTGGTAGTTCCCTGACAATTCCTGAAAAAAATTAAGTCTATTTTTTCTATTAATCAGTTAATAATATACCTGACTCCCAAATGCCTTCTCTTGTTCCTCCCCTTAACTGATGATGTTTATGCCCTTTATGTTCTACTGTGTTATTTTAATTAAGAGCCATAGAAGTGTATATTTTTATAGCATCCAAATTACCAGGTATAAACATATTGGCTGAGCCTGTAATGAGACCTCCTCATTTAGGTTGTCAAAATAAGTAGGCAGTAACTGTGGCAAGACCCCTTACTAGGGAGGTCTCCACTCTACTGCGGGCTCCTCAAAAGAACATGGCACCTTCTGAGATGGATCCTAGGTTAGGAATGAAGCAGAGAGCAGTTCTGTATGCCCTGGAAAGAACAGGTCTCAAGAGTACACTCATTCATCTGATGTCATCATCTTCCCTTCTGCGAGTTATACTGTCAGAGCATCAAGTTAAAGATCAAAGTTAGAAATCAGTAGTGCCCCAAAAGTGACCTCACTGTTTTTACCTGACATGAAATCCTTGTCAGCAGTGACCCCTTCAGGTTTTCTACTTTGAAACTCTGGAGATCTAAGAGGTATAAGAAGTGGGTTTGTAGTACAATGTACCCAAGACACTAAGTCATAGACTTGTAACCAGAACTCTCTAGTTATTCCTGAGTGGTAATGGAGGATGTAAGTCCATTCTTTGAAAACAAGCACTGAGGAATCTGTTGGGTCTCAGATGGCTCCTTTTGAGGCCAAAATGAAGTCTCAACTTTTTGTTTTCATAGTAAAATAGACCCATTTTAATATTAAATCTGTGATGAAGAGCTGTAAGTGTTACAAATAGTTAACACTAGCATAGTTAACACTATGCTAGGCTGATTCTAGTTTTAGAGATTAGTTTTTTTCCACAGTGTTAGGACTTTAGAAGGAATGTGTGATATTTTTTTAAACCATCAGCTGCATTCAGCAGTTTTGCAGGGCTTATACACTACCACGTACACACCTGACCACGTGCAGGGATCAGCTTCCTGCCTGTGCTTGAAAATAATTCAGTATATTAAAACATTAAATGCAAAACAAAACCAGAGACGAACACTAGAAAAAAGAAATAGTAGGAACTAAAGATTAATCTCTAGTATTAGTGATTTTTTTTGCATGCGTGCATCTGTGTGTGTGTATGTAAGTATGTGTGTAAGGTGTATAGTTTTTAATCTTCCCATGCATTTTTTTTTTTACTGCTGTAGTCCTGTGGTTGCTATGGAGAAGGTTGTATGGTAAAGAAGAGCACAATGAGGTTAAAAGTTCTTCTCTTTATCTGGTACAGAAATGAGAGTCCCCTACCACCCAACCTGTCTTTATGCTTTCTATCTTCAAGGGCTGGTTGCTCTTTTGTACTACAGTGTGTACTGCTGAGGGAAGAATGGTTCAATGCTGCACATGAAGATTACCCAGAGGATCTAATTCTCTTTTATTTTTATCTCTTATGCTCTGTCACAGTCATCATTTTGGTGTAATCACATAATGGAAGGACATAAGGGTGAATCATCGATCTGGAAATTTTTGTTTCTTTTTGTATGTTTCTTTTTTATTTGTGTATTTAAATTTTTCTTTATTTTTTTTTTAATCTGCTGACACAGGGAGGAAAAGCTTAGAGAAAGGACCTGATGTAGAACAGTTGGGATTTGGTTAATCTGCTTAGAAATAACATTAATCGGGGGTCATACACTGTCAACAATACAGTGCCTCCACCCAGCTCCTCCCTCACTCTTCCTGCTTGTTTTTCTTGCAACACCTTTCCTTTCAGTTAGCTTTATCTTATTTCTTGCTATTTTACTTTCCCCAAACGTTTCTTCTCTATTTTTTTCTTTGCATTTTATTCCCAAGCTCACTACTTTATCATGGAAAGTATATTTAATCTTTAGGCTTTCTACTTGGTACAGAATGTATTAACTCATATATCAAAATAAACATTTTCTTTTCTTTTCTTTTCTTTTTTCTTTGGGCCCAGTCATGGGGCCTGAACTCTGGGCCTGGGCACTGTCCCTCAGCTCTTCAGCTCAAGGCTAGTGCTCTACCACTTGAGCCACAGCGCCACTTCCGGCTTTTGTTCTTTTTGCTTATGTGGTGCTGAGGAATCTAACCCAGGGCCTCATGCATGCAAGGCAAGCGCTCTATCATTGAGCCACCTTCCCAGCTCCAAAATAAACATTTTCTTAAGATGTGTCTAAGAGTAATTCTTTATGGCTTTAGAAGATAATGACCAATGATAATGGTGATTATAATAAATCACAGATGTAAATATTTGCAACAATCAAAGTGTGACAATAATTTTCTTGATGTGTTTCATGCCACTGGGGACAGTTCTATGAGTGTAGGTGAATCATACTGTTTTCTTTCTTTTGTTTTTTGTTTCTCATGGCTTGTAACTTAAGGCTATCTTCCTGTGATCAGGTTTAATTCGTATTTATTAAAAGCCTCCTTTGTGCCAGGAAGTTTAATGTATACTCTTTCAAAATATACAGTATGTAGTTTTACCTCTTTTCTTAGAAGTGCCAAAATGGCCGGACTTGCTGGTGGCTCACACCTTTAATCCTAGCTACTCAGGAGGCTGAGATCTGAGGATCAAGGTTCAAAGCCAGCCCGGGCAGGAAACTCCGTGAGACTCTTATCTCCAATAAACCACTCAGAAAACTGGAAGTGGTGCTGTGGCTCAAGTGGTAGAGTGCTAGTCTTGAGCTGCAGAACTGAGTGACAGCACCCATGCCCAGAGTTCAAGCCACATGACTGACAGAACCAAACCAAACCAAACAAAAAGTGCCAAAATGGATAACATGCCTTAAAGAGTTTAAGTATATGTCAAGAATATACAGCTCATCCATGTGACTCCTGCATTCAAAGTCTCTTCTTCCATTACCATGAATGTGTGGAGTTGGAATTAGGAAAGGTTGGGGTGGGGTTGGAATTAGGAAAGGTTCTGCAGTCACAGTAGACATTGACTGGATCCAAGCTCCATAGGATGAATAATCAGATCATCTCCCAGTCTTAAAGTGCTTAGAACAGTTCTTGGCAACAAGTTGATGAACAGCATCAAGTATACATAAGGGATTTACTGTATTATGGTTTGGGGGAACTGGAAATATAATTTCTATTTAGAAACCGAGTGAGGAAAACCCATGATAAAAGAATTTGAGGTATCATGACAGTTTCAAAGAAGGGCAGAATGCTGTAGGGAAAAAGAAGTGTAACCAGTTTAGGAAGTCAAGAGGATTTTGAAATCAAGGATGGGTCAGACTTAGAAGGATGGAGAAGAAAAAAGAGATAATACAAGAAGAGACACTGTACGAATCTTGAATGTGAAAGCCCCGTGAGCATATTGCTGAACCTGAGTAAAGTCTGCTGTGAGAGAAAGTGCTGGAGAGGTAGGCCATCCTTGGATCTTGGTAGGACCTTGGATATTATGGAAAATTCTTGGGTATATTGTTAGGATCCAAATACAAGGCCATGGTGTCTCTCCCTGTATTCTCAAAGGACAGATAGTCAAAATCACGATTTTCACATTTCATAGCTCTTTATAAAAAAAATGTTTCATGCCCTGAAGAATGCTTTAAACTAGTCAGGAGTTTAACTAGCACTGACACAAGCATATCCAAAAAAGAATTGAGAAACAATTTTAAAATAGGGATCAGTTTGGAAAGACACTAATATTGGTGAACAAGAATAAAATACTTCAGTAGAGCCATTTTTATCAAGAATTGGTTTCAGAATATAACATCCTTCCTGATGGCTTCAGATGGCTTTATTTGTTCATAAATAACTCTACTTGTTGATTTAGCCACTTTTATCATATGAATGCTTCATTAAACAAATGGAGCCTGCTCATTATAGCCAAGTGGGCTGTATTCAACCAAGTGGGGAAGTTGAGAGTAAAGGCTTGTATTTAACAGCAAAGGCCATTACTCTGGCCTCTTGCCATCTGGAAACTCTAGATAGCATTTCCCAATATAAGCCTTCAATCTGGTAACCAGACTGACAGGGTCATTTGACTACAGTGTTACGATGTCAGACAGGCCTACCAAAGTATAAATCACTCTGTAAATAAATCTAAACCAGGGAAGAAGAATGCTTTCTTCTCAGCCTAGACATTATCCAAGTTGAAAGACTATATTCTTTAAAAGTTCCTCAGAAAACTAAGCAGTAAGGAATTTTGATTGTTTTCCCCACCTTGAAAAGGGTCCGTCTCTCAGAAGCTCAGATCTGACTAGAGGGTTACAGCTGTAGTGAAAAAAAGTCCTGAAGCAGTGATAAAGCGGCCCATTGATTCTGTCAGTCCCTCCCCGAATCCTCCCCCCCCACCCCCCGCCATCCCCAATCCCTTGTCTTGCTTCTAGACTGTAGTTTCTGAAATTGGGAGAAGGGGAGAAAGGAACCAAACAAAAATAGACTTGAGACATTAAGATTTATTTAAAAGTTGTGCTTATTAATCCCAGGCTCAAAAAGGTTTGCAAGA
Source organism: Dipodomys merriami (assembly GCF_024711535.1). Lineage (NCBI taxonomy): Eukaryota > Metazoa > Chordata > Mammalia > Rodentia > Heteromyidae > Dipodomys > Dipodomys merriami. The sequence goes on from NW_027203381.1 coordinate 75,040,083, forward strand.
AACCTATACATAAACTATACGTAATCAAGTCGGCTTTACATATAAAACTCTTTTCTTAACCAGTGTGGTGGGAAATTTACCATCAATCATTGGAACTTCCCTTTCTATCCTGAAAGGTTTTAAACACTGCAAGAACTCTGGACAACCTCTCTGGTTTCTGTGGAGTAACTGGTAATAGTCCCTTATTCAAGCTTTGGGGTTGTTTGAAGTCTTATGCCCCTCTCACCAAGGAACTTGAACAATTGTCATTGCTGTCCCATAAGATCCTTTTCTCCTTTCTTGGTGACTTTTTTCCCTCCTCAGTGGGCTTTGGCCTCATAGGAGATTGGAGCCCACTGGTATTGAGCAAAGTGAGCTTTCCACTTTGCAAAGCCTGTGGGGTGAGGGAATGACAGAGAGGACTAGCCAAGGATACTTCATTTTGTGGTATTTACCTTTGTATAGCAACAATAAAACATGCCATGTAAGATGACATGAAATGTAGTAATTTGGAAGTGATCTTGTAAATTGATTACTATACAAAACCAGTGTGTAATAGGACCTTACATAGTCATAAAATTAGCCAGGTTATAATAATTTCATTTAGTGTTGTATTGATGGCCAAAATATGATTTAATTACAGTTACCACAGATAATATGTTTTTAGTTCCCATGGAAGTTTCAAAAAAGATAATATAAATATTAAGGTAGATCATTTCATCTAATTAAAATTTTCTTAGATTCAAAGGAAAAATGTTTTTCTTAAATCATAGCAATATTAGAGAATTGGGCTCCTTATTTTCCTTCAGAAAACAGAACATAGTGTAAAATTTTAATATTGTGAAGTTTAATTCCATTTGATAGAGCTATAACACTTAGCTTGAATACATCAGATTTATAATACACATAGTGACAACACTTGCGAGTGCTGATATGAAAAATTGAGGCAACAGGGTAATGTATGTCTCCCAAAGAGCCATAAGGTCTTTGGATGCTTGTTCCAGCAGTGGGCTGATCCTGAGAGACTAATCAGCACATGCCTTACAGACATCAGAGAATACTCTTCTGTGAATCCTCAATCTGAATGCCTAGACCAGTCCTCATTCTGAGCTTCCTAGCATCTAGCTCTGTTAGGCATGTGAGGCGATGTCACCTTATTTTAGTCTTGTGCCAGGCAGGTTATATAAAGCATCCTTGGTCAGTTCTCTTGGCTATAGTGTGGAAGAGCCCTCTTAGGACCTTTTAAGAATCTGCTACCAGCTTCTTTTTCTCTACTCATGTACTTCTTGGTCTGGCATAATATGAGTTTCTATCTGCTTTAAATCTTGAGAAATAGGTCTAAAGAAAGAGGATGGACAACTGTAATTTATTATTTCACCTCCTCAGAGGAAACACGGCCCTGTACTTTGTCTTTTTTTTAAATTTAATTGCTAAGAGTCATTCAGAATTCATGAGTTGACTTAAATTTACTTGGATGAAAGTACTAAGAAAAGACTCAAGTCGGCAAAATGCTACCAATTCAGCTCTTAAATTATGTATTTTACATGTAAATATTGCAAATTGTAGGATGTTTTAAGTGAATTTTTAATCCAATATTTAACATTAAAGTTTAAATTCTTGCCTAGAATTTCAAACATAGAAATACACTCTAAAGGAAATAGGGTTTTTGGTTGCTTGATTATAGGATGTTAGACATTTAAAATGTGAAAAATACCCATTCTCTCTCATTTTGATTATATTTAGTATAATCAATATGTCGAAGAAAATAATCATAAGGGAATGTTATCCATCTTTCACTTTTCTCTAAATTGATTTGAGCTAGTTCCTCCTTTCCCTAGATGAATACTAAAGCAAGTTGTACAACTTGTCTGATTTCTCCAAACTTAAAACAGGAAAATCTTAAATTTATATTCTGATATATATATATATATATATATATATATATATATATACAGTATTTAATGTATATATGTATAATTCCCAGAATGCTAGAGAATTCAGGGGTCTTAACAGCTTCTTTCCAGTGAGCCCCATTGGAAGGGCGTCTTGAGCAGAACCTGAGACAGTCTGGCACCAGCTCTGACATGTCCTCACATCAGATCCTAATGCTTTTTGGGCATGTAGGCCTCCTTTCATGGTGGCAGTGGAATGGGTCTTAGAGTATACTGCAGCTTTGCTTTAAAAATTCAATCTGTTAGCAGTGAGGAGATGCAGTTCTTGTAGTTCTAGTGAGCAGTGAAGAGGCCTCTTAGAAAAAACACTGATCAGAATCCCTGCACATGATACCCTACTCGAAGGGGTTGTTCACATTTTCTATGACTGCAGGAACATGTGATCACAAGCAAAGTAGCTTCTGCACTAACAATTTACCACACAGCACTCAGGAATACAGGCCTCAAATCAAAGGGCCTGCACCATTTGCCTCTTGATCAGGGCTGCCAAAAAGAATCTCTCTGCACAGTCACCCTTTTCCTTTTTTTTCTGGCTGTGGAAAAGTGTTTGGCTCTTCAAGTTATCCTCTAGATTTCTGCCTTATTTTTTACATGATATCTTTCTGTACACTTCATGAAAAAAAATTTTCTCTGTGCAGTGTCATTAGAGGTTTCTTTCTACCCATAGGCATTATTCCTGGTGTCGCCTTTACATTATGCATCTTGTTGCCAGCCATCTTCTTCGTGAAAATTCCCCAGGATAACTGAGAGTATTTTAAAACTCTCTTTGGTGTCTTGTGTATGATATCTTAAGGTCCTAGCTAATTATTTAAAGTTCTTCTTGGTCTGACATAATATGAGTTTCTGTCTGCTTTAAATCTTGAGAAATAGGTCTAAAGAAAGAGGATAGACAACTCTAATTTATCATTTCATCTCAGAGGAAACATGGCCCTGTACTTTATGTCTTTTAAAGATAATTCCGATAAGTGGAAGTTGTCAGAATTTCTGATAAATAGGAAAAACAGTGTGTTTCTGTCAAATGTTTCTCTCTATTAGAAAAAGAATAGAACCAGGTATATTGATGAATTTTTTATTGCTCAATATGATCCCATTCATAAATATCTTCCAATGTGTAATGTCATAGGTGATAGTATCATCCTAATTTGCTTTCTGAGATATGATCTTTGGAAGAATTTGGTGTGGTAGAAAGCATGCTTTATGGGCAGCTAAAGATGATGTCCTGGTCCTGCTCTTAAGACCTTAAGCAAATGCCTCTTTGGGTCCTAGTATTTTCATGGGGAAATTGAGAGATTAGATTAAATCAATTTCATGACATGTTTATTGACTGTACTATGTACTACCTTGGACTTCTCACTACACAGGGTGATGATCTGATAAATAATCACTGACGAAAGCATGACTCTATTCATGTTAGTGTTTTGACTGTAAGAGTGTGAGAGGCTGATCTGCACTGAGGTCAGGGAAAATCCTTCAGTAAGAAGATAACACTTGAACAAATAAGAAGGATCAGTAGTGTGTTGGTCAGGGTACTGCAGAGGAGCTGAAGCATAAAAGAGTGTTTATTAGTTTATTAGATTGGCTTATATAATTGGAGGTTGGGTAGTCAAATGGCAGTCCACATTGAAGATACAGAAAACCTGGTAAGCTGCTCAGTCTAAGCTGCTAGAAGCCTCAGAACAAGAGGATCAATGATGTACCCCAGTCCAAGGGTGCAGGCCTGAAATCTCCTTGGTAGGTCAATGCTGGGAGTCCACATTGAATGGCTAAAGAGGCTAGAATCTTACATCCATGGTTGATAGCAGCAGTGAGTTAACTGCTATGAGTTACTGTTTCCCATGTCAGGTTTCTCTGGAAACATCCTTAAATATACACACACAGAGCTGTGCTTTACTGCTGTGAGGAGACTTTCAATCTAGGTTGGTTGACATTCAAGATCAACCATCACAGAGGGTTACTAAATAAAAGGGTTGGAGTTTAGAGCAACACAAATTAGACAGGAAAGATTTAGGATAGAGCAAAGGCCCTAATTCAATAAGTTAAGTCGATAAAATAATGTTAGATGATGTATTGGGTTTAACAGATGATAAGAGGCAAGAGAAAGATTTCTGAATTTTGAGCTTGTCCTAGTTAGTCCTGTTTGAACCATTCCCCACCATAGGGAACACCAGAAAGGAGCCAGGAATATGGAGGGAAGAGGATCTGATCCCCAAGAAATTGACTGGAAGTTCCTTTGAGATAGGTATGTGGAGGTATCTGGGGGGGGGTGCTGGATATAGGAAAAGAGGTTTGGGCTAGAGAGAGAAACTCGGAAAAGCTACTGGCATTTAAATGAGAATTGAATTCATGATAGTAGATGAGATTCTGTAGGGAAAGTTCAGAATTAGAAGTCAAAGCAGTCTTTGATAGGAACAACATTCTATATCACTGGAGAGAAGTGAGACGGCAGAGGCGACTGGGAAGTATCTGTGGAGATGGGAAGAAAACCAGAGGTGAGCTCTGTTACTGAAGCTGAAGAGAAAGGACTTTTCAAGCAGGGGCGGGGGGGGGGTGGAGGGGGTTCATCTCTAGTATATGCTCCTGAGAATCTGTTATTTTAAGGGTTACACAACCAGTAGGAGGTGTTTGGAAAATCCAGGGGAGCTGTTTTTCAGAAGTGGTAGGCAAAGAATAGATTGCAGACTGGGAGCAGAGTCCAGAAGAGTGAGTACAAACAGTTCTTTCAAAAGATTAGCATGAAGAGAGAAAGAGGGCAGACCCTGGAGAGGACTGGAGAGGGTAGGAAGGTAAAAACTTGTTTTCAGTAGAAAAGCCTAAGCATATTTAAAGGCCCAAGGATGGAATTCAAAGTTCACATGAAGGGTTAGCCCCAGAGAACCTCTCACGTAATGGGAGAGAGGGAGGAGATGGGACAAACAACCTGATTTGTAGGTTTCCATGCAGTCAATAGAATGAATTCTTATACAATAGTTTGTAATGATTCTTATGTAAAAGTTCATCTGGTTTCCAGTATTTGTGTGTGTGTGTGTGTGATTGTACAATATGGTAATGCTCTTTGTGGAATGATTTTTTTGTGTTGAGTGGTACACTAAGATGTGTGTTTTCTATAGAGAAGCTGTTTGGGTTTGAATCCAGGCAGAACTGCTATCTATCTACTTTCTAGATGTTGTGACCTTGCAGTTGGTTTTACAATTTTCTCTGGGCCTCCAGTTTTCCTGAGATAGGCATATCCCATCAGCAGATGTCTGTGTGGGATGAAAAGAGCAGATCTGTGAAATGCTTGGTGTGGCATGGTATGTGTGTGTGGTCCGCTTACCTGGATGTCAGCCAGAATAGTTGGAGTCATAGTCCAGTCATTGTCCACATCTGGTACAGCCCTCAGCAGATCCCTTTGATGATAAGATGATAACAGGGACATACCCGCATGGAGAGATAAGGCCACAGACTTACAGATAACTGACTTCTTGGGGGAGGAAGAACCTAGCTGATTAGATGCAAGAGACTATTTCTACCCTGCCCTGTTCTGCACAACTTCATCTACATCTTTGTAAGTTCTCAAGCAGCCTGTCTAGAGTATTTCTTTGCAGTGTTAACCATATACAGCTACTCTTTCTTGGCTTCTGCTGCCCCAGAGGCTTGTCATCTGCCAGCAGGACGCCTCTGCCTTAGCAGCTCCTGCCGCTGTTCTCTGGATCTTGTCTCCCACGTACCTTGGTTTGGTAGCTCCAGCTACACCTTTGTTTCATTTCTTAGTTTACTGGTCTATATTGGTTATTATTTTTTCTTTTTAAGATTTGTATAAAAATTGTGTGAGTTGAACTTGCAATTGGCGAGTAGCGGAAGTCGTTGGTGAGGACAGAGGATAGGAGGTTATACCTCATCCTATATGGTGACAAACATGCCCTTGGTTTGGTATATCCTCTGACGAATGCAGTGATGCTGTTACCACCCTGGTTTCCAAACTTACCATTTATTTATCTGTTTGTTTGTAAGGTAGGCTTTCTCTTTGTAGTTCAGGCTACAATCTTGTCTTAGCCTTCTGAGTTTGGGAGTTATAGGCAGGTACCACCATGTTCCTGACAATCTTACATCTCTATCATAAATTTGCTGTGCTATATATGTTAGCTTGTCTACTTCCACAGTCAACTTGCACCCTGATAAAGTAGCTCATGCTTGTATTCATTGCCGGTTGCATGACCCAGTCATCTTCTCTTTCTCTAAATTCTGAGATTCTTTGAACTTTCTTTTAGAACTTAGGGACTTTGCTTAGAAACAGACTTTTTCTGACCTTATCAAGTTCTTTATATTCTATCACAGATGGCTCACTTTGTGAAGTATTTTACTCTGCAAAATTAACTCCTAAGAACATGATCAGACTGTGAAGAACATGAAGTTCTATAGAAGGAAAGTGTTATGTACGTTGATAAAAATTAACTGTAATCATAACAGTATGTTGTCATGCCACTTTTGGGGAGAATTGATATATTATCCTTTGAAATAAAGCAGTTGAGTTGTTGCCCTGGACTTTGTGTATTTTTCATGATATACACCAATAGAGTAGCTGCTTGGTAGAGTCTCCCTTGATCTATTTTAGTGGCACTTTATTTCTATGTTCTTCCATCATTGAAGGGACACAGCCATTTCTCTGCCCAAGTGATAAGCAAGCTTTTGACTTCCCAGGAGCCCTGATGAGTCAATGTTTTCCTTCTTTGAATTTTAATAGTCTCATTGAGGTATAATTTACATTCTACAAAACTAACCCATTTACCGGTGATCTCTGCTAAATTTATGAGTTGTACATGCATTACAAGTATTTACTTTTAGAAGTTTTCCGTCACCTTAAAAATGTCTCATTAAGTCTATTTGTATTAAGCCGGACTCCTTCCCTACCAGCCGTGACAGCCAGTAATCTTCCTCCTCCTCTCTAGTTTTGCCTTTCTACACAGTAGGTATGGGAAGTCAAATGTTGTTCAGGGTTTAGATCTGGTTTTGTTCATTTAGCAAAAATATTTTTAATTCCTAATCAAAAGGGATAAATTTATTTTTAAAGAATTTTGTTAGGATAAATTAATTGCACAAAGAGAGTTCATTGTGATATCTACAGCATGCATATAATATAATTGGACCAAACTCACCCTGTATATATTATTTAGCTTCTCTCTTTCCTCTCTTCTTTTCAACATTTTTTGGTTGCTTTCATGATCATTTAGCAGAATATATAGTATGTTATATATGTATGTATATATTTTTCTTACTGATTTTGGACCTGGTGCTGTCCTTGGGCATTTTTTTCTCAAGGCTAGCACTCTACTACTTCAGCCACAGCTCCACTTCTGGCTTTTTGGTAGAATTGGAGATAAGAGTTTCACAGACTTTCTTGCCTGGGCTGGCTTCAAACTTCGATGACAAATCTCAGCCTCCTGAGTAGCTAGGATTACAGACAGCCACCAGTGCCCTGAAGAGCAGACTATTTTTGAGAGGCTCAATCATGTAATAACATATGTCAGTAGTTTTGATGTTCTTTATATCTAAATAGCATTTTTTTTTCTTATATGGTTACACCTCATTTTGTTCATTCATTCCCCAGTAGTAGATGGATCCTTGTATTATTTCTCTTTCACCATGCATGATATAAATACTGCCACTTTGAATATTCATGAACAAGCCTTTGGGTAGAAGTACGTTTAATTTTACTTGGGTAGGTTCCTAAGCAATTGTATCACTGTGTTGTAATAGTACACACACACACACACACACACACACACACACACACACACACACACACACACACACACACACACACACACACACACACACACACACACACACACACACAATTTCTTAAGAAACAGACTATTCTCCAAAGTAGTCGTACTATTTTACTTTCCTATCAGCAGTGCATAAAATGCTGATTTCTTTAAATCCTCATTAGTATTTGGTTATTTTGATTGTAACCATCCCAGTGGATGTGCATTGGTATCTTATTGTGGTTTTAGTGTGAATGTCTCTTTCAAATCAGGTTGTCTTTTTAATTGAGTTGTCTACTTCTTTATACATTCTGGATGTAAGTCCTTTTCATATAATTTATAATAAAACTATTTTCTTAAATCTTTTGAACTACAAAGTTCTTTACTTTCAGGTCAGATTTACTAACTTGTTTTCTTGTATGAGATATGATGTTGTAACATACCTTTGACTGGTCCAAAGTAACTAGATTCCTTCTCTTTATATAAATTTTATATGTTTATCTTAATTAAGGTTTATGAACACAGAAAGTTGATTTTGTATATTTTGGGTTGAAATTGTCTTTCTTGATCTCTCTATATGTTACAGTATATTGTCCCAGCACCATTTGTTGAAAAGCAAAATTTCTAGTCTTTTTTATTTTTTAATAATTTTTTAATTATGAAAATACCATACAGAGGGGTTACAATTACATGAGCAAGGGAATGAGTACATTTCTTATCAAGCATTGTTGCCTCCTCCTTTGTTTTTCCGCTATCATCCCTGCCCTCCCATCTCCATGACTACATTCCACCCCCCTTTTCTTTTTTTTATTAATAACTGTTTTTTATTGTAAAAAAATAAGAGGGATTACAATTATGAGCAAGGAAATGAGTACAATTCTTATCAAGCATTGTTGCCTCTTCCTTTGGATTTCTAGTCTTTTCTCCATTTAATTGTCTTGAACCTTGGTTGAAAAGTATTCAGACATAAGTATGAGGGTCTCTTTCCACATTCTTGGTCCTGGACCATTTGACTATAAGTCTTTTCTTATGTTAGTACCGAGCTGTCCTGATTACTGTAGGTTTGCAACAAATTTCTAATCATGTAGCACTGTTTCACTCACCTTTGTTAGTATTTTCAAATTCTCTTTTGGTCATTCACATTCTTCATGTCTGCAAAAGTCAAGAGGAATTTTGAATGAAATTGCCCAGAGATCAAAGTGGGGAGAACTGACATCATGATATGATTGAGTCTTCCAGTTCATGAATGTTGTATATCTTTCATGTATTTAGGCTAACAGATTTCTTTCATTAGTGTTCTAAATGCAGTTTTTTTATCATGTATATTTCTCACATATTTGTTTGATTTATGTATTTGTAAGTTTCTTAGCTTACTGTTGAATGATGCTTAATGCTGTTAATGATGCTTTTAAAAATTAACTTTATTTCTCGTCTTTTATCACCATTTATATCTCACCAGTAGAAATTCCCCTGCATTTTACTTGAATTTGGTTAAATACTGAGGATAATGTTACACAAGAGAACCTCTAATGTTTTCCAACTGTAGAGGCAAAGGAATGATCTATTTGATCATTAAGTAAGTCATTAAGTAAGACAGTCATATCTTTCTGATTACATTATCAACGATAATATGATAAAATAAAACAAGCTGATCTTCTTGAGGGGTTTTGAGCTGTCAGAAAAGAGAAAGCTGCTAACCGTGCTTTCCTTTCTCTGTAGGTGTTGCAGTGTCTCTGGAAGTATCAGAGAGTCCTGGGAGTATCCAGGTGGCCCGGGGTCAGACTGCAGTCCTGCCCTGCACTTTCTCTACCAGTGCTGCCCTTATTAACCTCAATGTCATTTGGATGGTCATTCCTCTCTCGAATGCTAACCAACCTGAGCAGGTACTGCAGTTCCATGTTATGCTGCCCCTCACCTTTAATCTTTACTGAAGAGGTGGGTGGGAGAGCATCCTGAGTGAAGTTTCGATTCCTAGAAGAAGGAAGCGTCTTCAGTGTGCCTGTGCTATTTTAGGTCCTCCCTTCTATGCATTATTAATCAACTATCAGGGGAGGCTAGCCTCTTTTTAAAGGTTGTCATCATCATCACCAAGTATTAAGATTAAGAATCTTAGTAGATCTGAAACTAGAACCTGGGATTAAAAAGAAAGATTTAAAGAAGAAATTTTACATATGAAAATAGGAAAATGCCAAGACAGTAAAGGCCAGGTCTATATTTTGTTGTTGTTTGTTACGGCAGTACTAGGGCTTGAACTCAAGGCTTCATGCTCACTTGACTTTCTTGCTCATAGCTGGAGCTCTACTATTTGAGCCATAAGTACAGTTTAGCTGCTTTGCTGGTCATTTTGGACATGGAATCTCAGAGACTTTTCTGCTTTGTTTGGCTATGAACTGTCATCTTCCAGGTCTCAGCTTTCCAAGTAACTAGGATTATAGTCATGAACCATTGGTGCTTGGCTTATGCATGGTCGATTCTGCCAGGAAAGGGCTGGCATTAACACAAGTGAGTGACTGTACTTTTAAAGTGACAATTAGATATTAATACTTAATGTGCTGAAGTAGTTTCATAAGTATCTAAACAAAATTAGGCTTACTAGCCAACAGTCTCTCTCTCATAAATTACAGTGTGTCACACAAAAGAATGTACATGAAAATAGAAGCTGTTCTCAATTAACAGAATATATGACAAGGAAAAGAGTCATCATTTGTGATAACCACTGTAGAAAATAATGCTCAAAAAATTAATGAGTTGTGATAAAGGCCACACTGCTTTTTGCAAAGGTAACAATTCCATGAAGGTTTTCTGCTTCAATGAACTTAGTAATACTTAAAATTTTTTCTAAATTGAAATTTTGAATATCAAATTTAGTGGAAACCTATTTTGTTTCTTGAAGCCATTTAATATTGTAGTTAAACTATGCCTTTGAGATTATTTTGTTCAACCTCATATTTTTTTTCAGTGATGGAGAAGATGTAAGAATAGAACTTGGCCTACAGTTCTTTACATACACAGTTGTGAACCTTTTCTGACAGGTTTTGATATTTGGTCTATAACTATGATCAATCATTTTGTTGTCTAAGAACTATGAAAATGGCAATGCTAACTTTTCCTTTCCTTTGATAAACTGTTTATGAATTGATAGCATTTCTATGTTCTGATGAATTATATAAGGAAAATATGTTCTCTTAAAGATACCTGTTGGATAGGTGCAATAACAAAATGCTGGGGACAACTGTTAGAAATATATTTTCCTAACATTTCATGCAGGAATATTTGGTTTGCCTACTGGCTAGTTATATATCTGGGAGAAAGGACACAACAAACAGTTTATTAATTTTGTGTTTTTTTTGTAGGTCATTCTGTATCAGGGTGGACAGATGTTTGACGGTGCCCCCCGGTTCCATGGTAGGGTAGGATTTACGGGCACCATGCCAGCCACCAACGTCTCTATCTTCATTAACAACACTCAGCTCTCAGATACAGGCACCTACCAGTGTTTAGTCAACAACCTTCCTGACCGAGGGGGGAGGAACATTGGAGTCACTGGCCTCACAGTGCTAGGTGAGTGATGAAACTGCCCAGCCTCTTAGACCACTTAGGAATCTGCTGTCTGATGTGTTTGCTTTTGCCTTTCCTTCTATACCCTCAATGTGGTTGTGCTCCTTTCCTGACCTCAGACTCTACTCCTTCTCTACATCTCTGTGTTTTCTATACAGGCTTCCCACCGATTTCTTAATTTCAGGTGGTCTGACCTATTTCATCGTGTTTTCTGATGGTACAAATTACTTGGTACAAATTACTATCAGAAATGAACCTCTATTTTTTCGGGGGGGGGTCTGGTCGTGGGGCCTAAACTCTGGGCCTGGGCGCTGTCCCTCAGCTCTTCAGCTCAAGGCTAGCTCTACCACTTGAGCCACAGCGCCACTTCTGACTTTCTTCTTTTCTGCTTATGTGGTGCTGAGGAATCGAACCCAGGGCCTCATGCATGCAAGGCAAGTGCTCTACCACTGAGCCACCTTCCCAGCCCTGAACTTCTATTTTTTTAAAGAATATTTCAGTGGATATTTTACTTTTATTTTAAAATTAATATGCATTTATAACATGAGGAGGCTTCATTGTGATATTTATATATATCATGCAGAGTACATTTTGAACAAATAATCTCTTCCACCGTATTGCTTTTCATATACATGCCATATTATATTATGTGTTCATTCATTGGCTGATTCCACGTCATAAACCAAGCATTAATAAACATGAATATGCAGAACCTCTATTTTTTTAAGCTTTTACAGGACAGATGCTTTTGTTGACAACAAATTAAGTCATGATAATTTTGAGTGCAAAACAGTGGTTTCAGCATATAGTATTTCCTCTGAAACAGAGTACAGTCCCACCAATTCAGATTGGACCTGTTGTCCTGAGTATTGTAGTGTGTGTGTGTGTGTGTGTGTGTGTGTGTGTGTGTGTGTGTGTGTGTGTGTGTGTGTGTGTGTGTGTGTGTGTGTGTGTGTACATGTGTATTATTCTTGGGTTTGAACTTAGGGCCTGGGTGCTGTCCATGAGGTTTTTTATACAAGGCAAGTATTCTACCACTTGTGACACAGCTCTTTTCTGCTGGTTAATTGGAGATAAGAGTCTCACAGAGTTTTCTACCTGGGCTGGATTCGAGTTGTGATCCTTAGATCTTGCCCTTTTGAGTAGCTAGGATTACAGGCATGAGCCACAGGTGCTCAGCCTGTCCTAAGTAATTTTAATAATTTCTTCATCTTATTATCACAGCTATCCTTGCTTGAATAATAAAGATTATATCTTCATACCAAGGACCAAATAGATTTAGAGCCTTAGGTCATAAGACAATGAATAGTACGTTAAAATTTTACTCTCGGCTGAGCGCCAGTGGCTCATGCCTGTAATCCTAGCTACTCAGGAGACTGAGATCTGAGGGTCACAGTTCAAAGCCAGCCTGGGTAGGAAAGTCCATGAGACTCTTATCTCCAATAAACCACTAGAAAACCAGAAATGGCGCTGTGGCTCAAGCAGTAGAGCACTCGCCTTGAGCTGAAGAGCACAGGGATAGCACCTAAGCCCAGAGTTCAAGCCCCACGACCGACAAAAAAAAATTTTTTTTCTCTCATACTCAAACTAGCACTCTTTCCCTCAAGCTGTGCTGTTGAGATTCTGTCATACTAAATACTCTAAACATACTAGATTCTTTAGCTCTCCTGTCTTCTTTCCAAGTGGATACTTGAGGTAGGCCGAGGTGGCCATGCTCACTTCATTTAGGACAAAGTACATTGTGACTCCATCCTACTCATGTCTCAGAACCTGGCTCTGTAGTCCTTTGTAAACTCACCCTTTTTCTACTTTCATTGTGTAGTTACTTGAGGTTATTGATGGTGGGGATTCTTGCCCTTTTCCCCTCATGGTTAAGGGCATGCTCTAATCCCGGGTGGAATTAAATCTCATTCTTATACCTGTAAGTTGGGTAATGGGCTTCCCAGGTGATTTGTTTATTTTTTTAACTTTTAAGGAAAAAAAGCCTTCGTGTTTTAGTTGGTACTACCTCCAATGAATTATTTTGGGTTTTCCTTCAGAGCAGCGTCCTTGTCACAGATGTGAATCCAAGGCGGTACACTCTACCACAGCTCTGAGGGTTTGCTGAGATTCTCACTTCCCTTACCTTTCCTAAACAGACCTTTTCATGATTCCCTCTTCCCTCCCCCCATCTTCTTCCTCACTGCTCTATATAACCTGCATGCCTTTCACATTCGTCTATTTATTTATGAAATAGTGAACACATTCACTGAAAAGTCATTACAATGAAAAAATATATCATTATTTGTCCTTATACTCTTGGTGTCTATATTTCCCGGCATGAGTCCTCTAGCCACAGGCTTCATTTAAAAAAAAATCCTTGTTTTTTTGCTAGTACAAATCACCACTTTCTTCCTTATTGTTTCTTTATTTTTTCTTACCCTTTGTGTTCTTTTTATCTTAATGATTACAAATATCAACTGTTTTATTACCAGTTTTCCTTTAATTTGAGCCCTACTCTAACTCCCCACCACAAAGCAGAATTTGGCATAAAGTATTTTGTCTGGTTTTGTTTGTAAAGTAACTAATCCCCTTGCCCAGGTGGTCTCAGTCAGAGGACAGTTGGTAGGGTGTGTTGATAGGGTAGGAAGTTGAGTTTGCCACTGAGAGGGGCTTTCCAGCAGTGTTTTTGATGGTGATCCATTGAAGTGAGCAGAGTGAAGCAGAGTCAAACCAACACCATGAGATACTTTGAGGTATGAAAAGGTGCAGCTCGTCACAAATTTGTCCCTTGTCTGATGAAATTGCAGGCCCTGTCCTGAAACCAAGTCTTGTTAATTAGCGCACGACTACCTTCTAGCTTTGCCTGGAGATTTTCTCCTGGTGTGTAATCAAGGAACAGTGTTTCCTGAGGATCCCCAGTACTGAATGGTAATGTTTTCCTCGTCAGCCCTTGGCTCATAGTAACCATGTACCCCTTTGCTTACTCTGCCTATTCTAGTTCCCCCTTCTGCCCCACACTGCCAAATCCAAGGATCCCAGGATATCGGCAGCGATGTCATCCTCCTGTGTAGCTCAGAGGAAGGCATTCCTCGGCCGACTTACCTCTGGGAGAAGTTGGATAACACACTCAAGCTACCTCCAACAGCCACTCAGGGTAGGTACAGTGCCCCTTAACCCATTTCATTCCTTTTCATGGAAAGTTCTGAGATTTTCATGGTCATGAACTTTCATATATTTTGAAAAATACCTCTGTCTTTTTTTCTAGATATTTTTGTGTGTCTAGCACAACGGTTTCTTTCCCTTTTGCGTGTTGACTTTTCTATACACAGGGGAAGTTCTGTTCCATCACAATGGATATTTAAGGACCAGGAGACCCAAGGATTGGTCACCCAAGACAGGATAAAGATGGAGATACACAAGTATCATGGTTCTTACAAGCAAACCCCTAGTATTTGGATATTTAAAGGGAAACATCCTTGAAAATTTGAGAAAGTTTTATGAAATAAAATGAGGAAAAATGATAGGATCCTATTATTTTTTCTGTTTTAATTTATCAGTAATGAATGTTATATCATCTCTGTTATAGAAAATGTACCTTTTAGCATTCTTAGGGCAGAGTCACAAATCTTAATTTAAATATAAAGCTCTCACAATTATAAGCCTAACTATTCAGGAGACTGAGGACCAGAGGATTGTAGTTTGAAGCCAGCCTGGGCAGCAAGTCCACAAGACTCCATCTCTAAAGTAACCAACAACAACAAGAATACAACCAGAGAAAAGCCAGGCTTAGTTGTAGTAGAGTATCAAAAATGAGTAAACAAGCCAACTGAGCACTAGGCCTGAGTTCTAGTAGCCAATACCAGCAATAAACGACAGCCTCAAATCAGACGCACACACACACGCACACGCACACACACACGGATGTGCATGTGTAAAACATACACACACAGAGCATAGAGTTCGCAGTTAAGGGGGAGGCCCCAAACAGCCTTCCTTACTTGTTCTTAACTATGAATCCTGTTGAGAACTTCTGCCTGCAGTCTGACTGCCATGGCAAGGGAAAAAGTCCTCCGCTGTCAGCTGATGTTAGTTTCCTTAAGACTCCCAGGTTGGGATTAGCGGTAGAGTGCTTGCCTAGCATGCATGAAGCCTTGGGTTCCATTCCTTAGTACCACATACACAGAAAAAGCAGGAAGTGGTGCTGTGGCCCAAGTTGTAGAGTGCTAGCCTTAAGCAAAAGAAGTTCAGGAACAGTGTCCAGACCCTGAGTTAAAAGCCCCAGGACTGGCAAACAAAAAACAAAACAAACAAAAGCCCCCCAAAACCCAAAGGAATACTGATTGACCTTCTTGTCCTCTCTTAATTCACATAGCCCCAAATTCATTATTTAAAACACAATAATGTTTAGGTTACTCTGATAATGATAATGAGTACTACAATATTGTGAAACACTGATTGTTTATAGCTGAAAGTTTCAGCCATATTATGGTGTGTGTGTGTGTGTGTGTGTGTGTGTGTGTGTGTGTGTGTGTGTGTGTGTGTGTGTGTACTAATTAATCTTACCATTGTAAGATACTTAAAATGGCTCTGTCTTAAATTGCTGAAAACGATGTTCAAATCCTAGATTTTCCGGTATGTTTCTTAACTATTGACTGACTTCTCAAACTGATGTTAGTTTTTGTAAAATAAAAGGGCCAACAATGTCATCTTCAAGGGCCTCTGTGGCAGCATTATTCCATGCCTATGTTGTGCAATTTTTGTGGAATATTGGATGCATTTTTGGAATTACAAATGGACATTGACAATGGCTATTTGTAGTAAGTTGAGAAATACTCCTAGAAAGAACCCTCTGTCTCTTGGTTTCTGGCAGGTGTGTGTCTATCAAATAACTCGGTATATTGTCTTTGCAACTTGAGTATTCTTGGTACTTTATGTACAAAAATGAACTTGAATGCCCAAAATAAAAACTTTCACCTTTTATAATTTGAACTTTGGATTTATCATCAGAATTACATTGGATAAAGATTATTTATTGTAAAAATAAACATTATTAGAGTCAGATTTTAATTTGTGTACTCAGGATATGATAATATTTCTGCTGTATTCTGGTGAAAAGCAACTAGAATCTGATAATGAGGAAATGTCAGGCAAACAGTTATGAAGGGACCTCTGTGGTTTGGCTGTAGTTTGCCTGTGTCCTTCAGAGGTCAGTGTGTTGGAGGCCTGGTCCCCTCTGTCCTCACTCTGATGGTGGTGGGCCCTTTAAGAGATAGGGCTCAGTAGGAGATCCTTAGATTAATTCAAGGTGTGTCCTTCAAAGAGATTTAGGAAGGTTTTGTGGAACCCCTGAGGTCTCACGAGAGTGAGTAGTTATAAGGCCCCAGAATTGTTTAGTAGTGAAATCTCTTGTTCCCATTTGTCCCGCCCAGCCACTTGGGGCTGCTGGATCTGGGATTTTCCTCCAGTTCCGCAAGGCTCAGAAAACCTGCCTAGTGTACATAGAGTGTCATTTGCCCATTCCCTGAGGTTGCCCATGCACTGAGGTTGCGGCTGAGAGAACAGCTCTCCCTGGCTTTCTAACAGGGTATCATGTGATACCCCAGGGTAATGTATTGCAAAGCAGACTAGAGCAGAGCCTGGACTGTTCCAGCCAGTCCCTTCCTCCTTAACTCAAGATGCTGCCTTCCCCGCATATTCTACAGTTACTCTGGAGAGATACCAGCGAGAAAGCAGAAGGCAGCATTCCTAGATCAGCCCAAGGCCACCTAGAGAACTATCTTGCAAGAGCATAACAAGAAGATAAAAATTTTAAACCAAGGAAAGGGCTTCGTTTCTGGTCTTGTTTTTAAAAACACCACCATCTCTCCTCTGCGCCGATTGCTGTCCTCACCTATTATTGTGTTTTAACTTTTCTGTGACATCATTTTATTTCTGAAAGCTGCTTTTGGCTCTTGTGACCTCACGCATTATTTTTCTCAGGGAGTTTAAGAGCGTGACATGTTGTAGTGGCTTTCATATAACTTGAGTATCATGTTTCCTGTATGCCGGTCCTCGTGTTTGTTGTGGCTAGCTCCCTTTCCCTGCAACCCTTTCCTCCTCCAGCTCTCCACCTGCACAGCAGCCCTGAGTCTGTGGACTGTGCTTCTGCCAACAGCCCCAGGGAAGACTCATTAGATACTAGATACAGCGGTGATTACTGATACATGAGCAAGTTGGTGGAATTCTCTCCCTATCACTGATGGAGTGGCCTGTTCTAGGTCCCGGCTGTAAACAGTGGGCTCTGTCTCTTCCCATCCACATGCACTGTACACTTAAGTCTCCATCTGAGACCTAAATCCAGCTTTGGCTTTTTGCCTTCTCCTCTTCCTCTCTGGCTCCTTTGGGGTACCCCTCATCTTTGTTAGACAATATATTTGAAATAATCACTGAGTATACTTTATCTTACTTTTGTAATTAGAAAGTATTGCATATGAGCTTAGGCCAACCTGAAGTCAGTTTCAGCCAGATTTAGCAGATTTTTATGATTCAAAGATATTTATGATCATTAAAACTTAGCCATTACAGAAGTAAAGTTGGAAAAGTCTAGTAATCAGAATGCGGGTTAAGGAACTAAGTAACTGATGTCATATGGGTTATTTCTTGGTAGCAGAAAAGACCGATTTTACATACTTCTGAAAAATCCCTACTGCAGAATAGATATGTGAACAGTGTGTTTTATCCTCTTTTGTCTGTTCTTTTTTTAAATTTTTTATGTAAATGCTGTCTTGAAACCTGATGGTGCTGCTGCCTCCTATACCACCACCATCACTTCCTCCTCCTCCTCCTCTTCTTCCTCCTCCTGTTCT
The DNA here is from genome assembly GCF_024711535.1 of Dipodomys merriami. Classification (NCBI taxonomy): domain Eukaryota; kingdom Metazoa; phylum Chordata; class Mammalia; order Rodentia; family Heteromyidae; genus Dipodomys; species Dipodomys merriami. Next base: position 75,058,143 of record NW_027203381.1, read on the forward strand.
TCTCCTTCCTCCTCCTCCTCCCCTTCCTCCACTTCTTCTTCGAAAGTGGTTCATTTTAGTATAAAAAAGTTCAAGTAGGGATAAGTAAAAGAAGAGAACATTTCCTATGAGAAGGAGAAAAACATTTCCTATTTCCCATATAGGAAATGGGAGTTCAGACACCTTAATAACCTGATTCTTTCAATGTAAGACTATATTAAGGATTATTTCATATAAATAAAAATTATCTTGAGTTCTTTGCAAATACTTTAATAGAAATTTAAAGAAAAATGAAGAATAATGCTGTAGAATATATGGACATGAAATTTGAAATTGATGAAAATACATGAATTGGCAAACACAATATCTGTTTCAATGGCAAAACCAAAATCAGGGCATGCAGACAAAGTATTTTTATAATTGAATAAAGGAATGGAGCTAACAGAAATAGCATGTACATGGAAGGTGAAGTGTCACTGTTAAGTTTAAGCTGGGCACCAGTGGCTGTTAAGGAAGATGAAACCTGGGCGATTGACGTTCAGAGCCAGCCAAGGCAGAAAGTTCCTTAAGACTCCATCTCCAGTTAACAAGAAAAATACTGACTGGAGGCATGGCTCAAGTGGAAGAGCACTAGCTTTGGGCAAGGAGGCAAAGAGGAGTGTGCGGCTCTGAGTTTGAGCCTCAGTACCAGCACATACACACATAGCTTTAATCAGTGGCAGAGCAGCTTGTCCTCATGTGTTTAATTTTTAAATTTTTAAATTTTACTGTTCAGTTTTCCCTCTCCCCAGCCTGTACAGATCATTTCCAACATGTTATCTGTTGCATTGCTCCCCCCTTTGTCCTTTGTCTCACCATTTTGTTGTTCCTCTTCCCTTCCCTCATTCAGATAAATGCATATAAAATACCCAGGGTACCAAAATCAAATACAGTGACAACAGGGGATAAATCACAGGGGAAAAAAGAAAAAAAATACAAAAGAAACAAGAAATCACATAGCACATGAAGAACGACAACAACAAAGAAAAACTTCTTGGAGTTCATTTCACTTAGCATCATCTTATATGACCATATGTACACAGCTGTTGAGCTATTCTGCTCATCTGCTAGGATAACCTTAAACATATATTGATTCTTACAAATGAGGGAAACCATGGGATCTATGTTTCTTTGGGTCTGGCTTACTTCAATGAATATGATGTTTTTTAACAGAATATTGAGACTAAATAGAAATGATTTACTATTTGTTTTTATTACATAAATTTTATCAATTTATTATTAAAATATATAAATTTATTAAAAGTATATATTTTTTAAAATATATAAATAATGAAAATACATAATTCAATTTTGTAATTACTATATATGGGAAATTTGGGGTTATAAGAAAACTTGTAAAAATTTGGACAGATGTTTTCATATGGCTCAGAAAAATACATAAATTTGTTAAGAAATCTCGGGAGGAAATTCCCCCATAGAAATGTCACTAGAAACTGTACTGATCTCATTAGCATACATCATCCTACTTGGTCTTCAGTGCCCCCTGATGTCCAGGCACGTTTTGAGAACAGAAGAGGAAGCTAAGGCAGCCATGGAGATCCAGCACATCTGAGTTCTGCCTGGCTGGAAGGAGGCTGTGCAGTTCTTGACCACATGATTTTCACTAGCACTCTGGATGAGGTAGCCAGAAGTAGAGCTCTGGAACCCAGGAAAAAGACAGAACTGGAAATGTACACTCAGGCTTGTTTCTCTCTAACGCTGATGTAGGCTGGATATGTGGTTGTGGAGGATACAAGGCTGCAGTGAACTAAACAGTGGGTTTGTTGTCTTTTGAACTTTCCAAAGCTGTGTGCTTTGAAACGGCAAACAGCCTTGTGTCCATCTCTGAAAACATCTCTGTTTAGTTTCTGGTTAATCCTGTCTTATCAGTATGGCTGTCTCCTTCCCTGATTAGCTCTGAGCCAGCTCTGCACTATAGAATGTCAACATCACTTAATCACACATTCTTGCAGTTCATTGTGTCTACGTCAAGAAACTAAGGGAAGACAGTGGTTTCAACTTTTAAAAATAACTTTCTAAAGCAGTCACCTTTTTGTTCACCTTTTTGTTCAAACATCATGCCCAAATGCTGCTTAGAGCAACTATTGTAAAATTTTCCAAATAGTCGCTTTGGAAATGTTAACAAAAATTGTTGGTTTGTTATGAGCAGATCAAATTGCTAGTTTCAGAGTTTCAGGAGAAAGGGGCACATGGAACTGTAGCTTGGTTGCCCAGCGTTTATGCTTTTCTTGCATGATGAGTGTTGAAGAGGGAGTTAGCAGACAGTTTGTTCCTGATTCCAACCACACTGGAAGATGGCATGGTGAGAATGCCTGTCATAGAATGATAGAGTTTTAAATACTTTTCTGGAAAGCTAGGTGTGTGATTATGAGCTGAATTCTTGTACAGAGCTGATTTTATAAAGCGCTGCTACCTATGTGTCTCTGTGATCTTAGACAAATCACATGGCTGTCCATAGGGAGGATAGCACCTAAGCATGTGGTGACCATGAAATGAGACATATTAAAGACTTAGTACAGTGTACATGGTACTAGGAAGAAGGTAGCACTTTTATTGGTGGATCGATCATTTATTGAGTGCCTTTCAGTGTGCTGGCGTGGTGCTTGCCAGAATTTCAGAAGACAAAAGTGCCAGGGGGACAGAAGGGGATCTCTAGAAGTGAGATGTGAGAAGTCAGATAGAACACAGAGGAAAGGAGCAGGCTGCCTGAAGTCTGCGGCAGCACCCAGAGAGTTCACCGAACCCCATCTTCCAGCCTTCTTAACATAGAGAGCTCTCAAGATTTTCTGGATTTTTGGGGGGAGGGGAGGGTTGTTGGCTTTTGGTTTTAAAGAAAAGGAAATAATACATTAAGGACAAACTGAGAAACCACTAAATATTATTGACTTTGTATGTATCATATCATCCAAATATCCAGGATTATCAAGCATTGTGCCCTGTCATCCATTTGAAAAATAAACCTGTATTGTATGGATTTGATTTTTTTAAAAAGGCAAAAATGGAGTGCCTCCTTTTCCTGCCCAATATGTCAAAGAGAATTCAAGTATGTATGTGATGATTTGGAGTCATTCCTCATGACTGTCTGGTGTACTATGTTAGAGGTTTAAGGACAACTTGACAGCACTGGCGTTATGAGGATCACCCTGTGAATTCCTTCTGATACATGGTCCAGTGTGGGGCAGTGGTTCTTTCCTGTTCCATGCTCTATTGATTTTGTAGACTCTCATTAGACCTCCCCTAGTACCTGTAGTAATCTAGCCTTGTCTGGCATGTAACCCATTTACTGGAAATGCTTGCCTTCTTCTCTGGTGAAGATCTGTGCTGTTCATCATTGTATCACAGTTCTCAGTATTCCCCAGCCCAAGTATATTAGTAAATGAAGAAATTGATAAAGGTAGGCGGGCTGTGAACATCTGCTTCTATGATTGAGATAAGAATGCCAGTAGCCTGCAGACACCAGATAGCTAAATCTTAGTTTATATAAACATAATTTGACCCCAGGGCCGAGGAGCTCCCAGTGGGGCCTCAGGCGCGTTTGGACTTTGTGCCAGAACTTCTTTCTTAGCTGTTAGGAAGTTTTTCCGCTTACTATTTTGCAGTAATTTTGATTAGTTTAGGAGACAGAATGCATTATGTTTTCTGCCAAAGGGCAAGAAAGTAAAGACTAGAACTTAGAAGCTGAGACAGACATCCATCCAATACTAATTTCTAATGACTGTCTGTGTAATCTTATTTTCCAACTACTTATTTCCCAATCTTTTTGTGGTCCAAAGAGATTAATAATAAAGATACCTAAAAGGGTCATTTAGATAAAGTTCAGATAACACGTATAAGATAATATATATAAAAGTTTTCCTAGTGCCTGGCACATCTTCATGACTGTTTGATTTTTATCATTACAGGAATAATATAAACTGTGATGGTATTGATGAGTTACTAAGATGCAAACTGGCTAGGTAATTCTCAGACCTCTTGATGTGGGGAGAAACACTGTCTGACAGCCCTGGGCCCTAACTGCTTTTCCTCAGCCTCCAACACTGTGTCAGATCAAGGCTAGCCTGTCCCCAGAATAATAGAGCTTCTTGGAGCTGCAAATGCAGTCTCACTCCTGCAAGACATGGGATGCCTTTACTGAAAGACTGGCTCGAAGACTGCCCACGTGCTTAGGAGTAATACTGTGAAACTGTCTGAGACCCTTCCTACGCAGTCTCCCTTCTTCCCCTCCCCCTCACAGATGTCAGACTTGCACAGAAGTCTGAGGCTCTCCGTGCCTTCTCCAGCTTCTTTCCCAATTTTTTATTGCTTTATCCCTCAGTAAACCTGACAGTTACCCTAGTCTATTGGAACTATCATAATTGTTACTGTCACAGTTATAGCATAGACAGAACAGATGGTTTCTCCATCTATAAAGTGAGGATTGTTATGGATGCTCACTTGGTCTTTATGTAATCACAGCTACTCATAATTAAAGTGTGGTGTCCTGATCATACATTCTCTAGAACAAGCTTAGCCAGTCTCATTTAGGCTCTTACATGCTGGTCTGCATGTTGAACTTTGAGATAGTCCTTATTTTGGACAAGGCCTCAATAGTTCCAGGTCCGAACATGTTGTAATGATTTTAGTCTTTATTTAGGAACCAAAAATTTCTTCCCACCTCCATTGAAAAAATGAGGAAAATTGATAACTGTACCTTGTATCGATTGTTGCAGTCTTTGGATTGCTTTGTTTCTTATTTATCCACTTAATCAGATCCTTACTTATTATTTTTGTGACAGACCAGGTGCAGGGAACAGTCACCATCCGGAACATTAGCACTTTGTCTTCAGGTTTGTACCAGTGTGTGGCCTCTAATGCCATTGGAACCAGCACCTGTCTTTTGGATCTTCAGGTCATTTCCCGTAAGTACAGTTGCACATTGAGGTGCAAAACTTGTTAAACCTTAATTGTTGTGAAGTTATCAGAATATTACATAGAAACAAATTTGGTTTTAATCATTGTTAAATGTATATAAATATCAAAAGTATACTTTCCTTTTTTTGTCCTAGTACTGGGGATTGAACTCAGGTCTTTACACTCTATCTAGTTCATAGCTAGAGCCATAATACTTCCATCCTTAAGTATACTTTCTAAACCTCAGCAGTATTATAACCTTCATGACAAAATATCTCTCCTTAAGACCATTAGATTCAAACCAGTTCTTATTTCATAGTGCTGTAAACATTATGATGTCTGTATTGATCTTATAGCTATGGCAAGACCTTGGGTATTTCCTAATCCCTTATGTTTGCCTAATTAGCAGTTATCTGGTTTTGAAAGCAGCATTTGTCAATAGTTGAGAATTCTAGGCTGCTTAGTTCTGGTTGCAAAAGGGAATTATGCTATCTAAATGAATCTCAGGAAATGGAAACATGGGTTTTTTTGGTTGTTGTTGTTGGTAATGTTTGTTTTTGCTTTGGGAATGGGGCCAAGAAAGGGAGGAAGGAAGGGTGAACAAATGCAGTCATATTATTCAGTATATACTAAGTGGAAAATTACCTATGTAACTTGCGGTCAGGGATGGGAGGGAAGACTGGGGGAAAGCAAAGGAAGGAGTGACTTTGTCCAAAAAAATAAATGTGCTCATTGTACCTGACTTATGAAAATGACAGCCCCTTTGTAGAATACCTTAATAAGAATAAAATTATATACTTTTCAAAAAAAGGGATTGATGTAGCTGGGATGGGGCCAGAAAGTATTTGACTAGGTCCCAGAGTGCACGGGGGCCTTCAGGCAGGGTGGATGGGTACTGGCCTCTCCTGTCCTGCTCTAGCTGTGCTCTCCGTAAGCTGTGTAGGTTGTTAAATGGGCCAGTCATGCAGCAGATAATGAGAGCCTCCCTAGCTACTGAGAGAAGTAGAATGCTCATTAGGTTTAACCAGTGTGGTCTTAGACAGACTAGGACATTTGTAGCAAGCTTACATATATTTATACAGTTGTATAGGTATATACTGTTTTTCTTTCTCATTAAATTTATCTCACAGCCCATCCCAGAAGCATTGGACTAATAGCTGGAGCCGTTGGCACTGGTGCCGTTGTTATCATTATTTGCATTGCACTAATACTGGGAGCATTCTTTTACTGGAGAAGCAAAAACAAAGAGGAGGAGGAAGAAGAAATTCCTAATGAAATAAGGTTTGTATGTCCTAATCTGTTCTGCATAGCTACTATGTATGTCTCTTCATCTGGGCAGTCAAGATTTCTATGCTAATCATACAACTGTGATGTCTATGGGCATTAGAGTGACCAACTGATATTTTCCCTTACATTTTATCACTTTTCCTTATAACAATATTCACCTATATTCATTAAGAGTTCTCCTACTCCTTCACATCTCTACTATGTTCAATGATTGCTACAATAGATACATTAGTTTAAAATATTCATTTAACATTGGCCTTTCTGATATATAGTAGCATCAAGACAAAAAAAATGTACCAGTTCCTATACATAGATAGGCACAGCATATATCTTAATGTGAATGAGTGTTTTAGGCTCTTTTTCAGTACTTTAACAAAATACTTGAGGCAGGCTACTTTATTTTCAAAATAGTTTTATTCTGACTCATAGTTCTGGAAAGGTCAGGTCTAGGAATGTATGTTATTTTTGCATAGTAGTGACGAAAATCTGAGAGAACGTCTTATAGGAAATAAGATTTCTTTTGGTTCATGGTTTTAGAGGGTTTTGGTCGGTGTTTGGTTGGCTCCATGTATTTGAATGGAACATCATGCCAGCTTGAGTATGTGGTACAGGAGAGTGCTTTGCCTCATGGTGGACAGGAAGTATACCAGAAGGCAACTAGTACTACTTTCCTGGTGACCTACTTCCTTCAGTTAGGTACCACTGCCTAAAATTTCCAGAATCTTCCTAAAGAGTACTAGTATCCTGAAACACATTAGTCTGTGGGAAGATGTTTCATAGCCATAAGAAGGGGCCCCATCTGTTGGCAACCTTGCTAACAGCAGCCTCAAGCAGCATGGAACATTTCCTGGCAAGAGCTGGGAAGGACATGGGTGTATGTGCCTGACTGGGTGCCCTCTTCGTACAGAGCTGCCAGGATTCACTCAGGGAGGCTTCACTCCCACAACTTCATCTAATTCGAATCACCCCAGATCCCCACCTCCAAATACCACATTTCACTCTCTTAACTCACAGTGGCAATCAGGATTCAACATGTTAAATTTCAATCCTGGTGGGGGAAAAGCAAACTGCATAAAAGCGATAGAAGGCAGTTTAGACAGGAATCTGAAGGCCTTCAGAAAAACGTCAAGATAATCTATAAGGAAAAATGATTCAAGGGTTCCAGCCCAGGTTCAGGTTTCACGTCATCTTGTTGAAATGCTTCAGTGCCTCCTGACTCCCAGTTATGACGCACATGGCCTTTCAGGACCTGGCCTTCACCCTGTTCCTGATTTCCTTCTCCCCTGCCACCAGGCTTACTCTGTGTTCCAGTCTGGTTTTGCATCCCTTTCCACTGTCTCTTCACTAAAGCCCTTGATCTGACCAGGCATCACCTCTTCCCGTGGGCGTCTTTAGTCTCTTGCTTAGCCCTTCAGACTCACAAATCTGGTCACCTCATTTGGCAGAGCTTCTTATGTGCATTCTTGCAAGAAGCATCTAATAGGATGTACTCAAGAAATGTTAAAGAAATGAAGGAGCATCTTAAGTTATTGGCTGCCGTTAGCCTCTTACAATTCCTAAGGGCTTTTGGCTATATATAGGGCTAGATTCAGTCCCTGCACCAGATCAGGAAGGAGACCTCTCAATTGGCACACACTGTCACTTCACAAAATCCCACAGGTAATAAAGTCAGGGCTTCTAAAAATGTCTTAAAAATTTCCATACCCATAACTTGGTTTCTTAGCTTTTCGTTGGCAAGTAATTCACTTGATTTCTTCATAAATTACAGTTGAAAGCGTGTTTGGAATATTTTTAAGTTACACATACATATGTGTTTATACATTTTTTTTTTCAGTTAGATTAGGGAAAGCATTTTGTTGAGAGAGCTGATCCTTTTCTGCTATTGGAGCCTGCTGTGATGCTAAGGAGCAGTTTAGCTCTAAGGACCTGGTTAAAAAAAAAAAAAAAAAGAGACCATTCACAGTTATGTTATTTGGTTCCTGATGGGGGATTTGTGTTTCAGACGCAGTTGCATTTCCACGGGAAGAGGGTAGACTAAATCTCAGGTAAATTTTAATGGCAACTTCATTTTTGTTTGTGTTTAGAGAGGATGACCTTCCACCTAAGTGCTCTTCGGCCAAAGCCTTTCACACAGAGATCTCCTCGTCAGAGAACAACACACTGACTTCTTCCAACACCTACAACAGTCGATACTGGAACAACAATCCAGAAGCTCACAGAAATCCAGGCTCTCTCAGACACTTGAGGGACTTGCGCCAGTCTTCCTCGCTCCACTCAGGCAGTGTCCATATCCCGTCCATCTATGCCAACGGGAACCCTCTGGTCCCGGGTCCACATAAGACTCTGGTAGTGACAGCCAGCCGAGGGCCATCGCCCCAAGTGGTACCCCGGAGCAACGGCTCAGTGTGCAGGAAGCCCCAGCCTCAGCACACACACTCCTACACCATCAGCCAGGCCACACTTGAGCGGATAGGTGCAGTGCCTGTCATGGTGCCAGCCCAGAGCCGGGCAGGGTCCTTGGTATAGGACAGACATACTAGTTGCTGCGAGAACATGCAAAGGTTCCCTATGAGTGAGTGGCTAGGTGGAGTGGGCGAGGGCTGGAAAGACCCTCCTTGCCAAGGTTTACCTGGCCACGGTCCTGTGTGATGGGACTTCATGCTCTGTGAAGCTTCACGAAGTCTTGCTTCCCCTCCACAGGCATCCTGTGATTCTGTTCAAAAGCTGCACCTCCAAGATGTGCCAAGCCATGGAGAAGATGAAGGAGCAGAATGTCAAGTGCAAAAAACAAACAAAAAAAACATGCTGCAGTCCAGATGGGCCTGATCTTTAATTCTTGCCTAACTTAATAATTTTCAAGAGACTAAAGTGCCAGATGGAGTTTAAATAATGAGAGCATCTAAACAAAAGCATAGATGTCTTTAGGAAAAATGGCAAGCCACCCTGTGATGTGCTGGGTATCTCCTGTCCCTCACGAAGAGGGCTTTACTGCATACGTGGTTTCTACTGGTTCCACCAGAGCTGGCTCTCATCATAGAATCGACACTTTATACAACATGTGGTGAGAAATGGGAGAAAACAAAGGAAACATCTCTAAGCAGCCCCTCCCTGTTTATCTCTTCCTGGACCATGGATTTCACATTTGGAATTTTGCTGTATTGACAGATTCTTGCCTGTCTGTGTTATTCTAGGATCTGTTGCAGGTCTACAATTCCCATTTATTATTTCTGGAAAATATCCTCAGCAAACCATTGGGTGTATTTTCTTTAAAAAAAAAATAGGGAAGCTTAACCCCGCCCTGTTCAGTAATTACTATTAGTCCAGTAGGAGGTCTGTCCCAAAGCAGGCTATGACACAGGACAGCGGTGGTCAGTCCTGGGCCTGGCTGGCAGCCAGGATGGGCTGTCCTGGTGTCCAGGTTATTCAGTGAGGGCAGCGCCTGATGCTTCAGTACTGAGGAAGATAATTCTTCCTGGCTTGACAAAAGAAGTTAATACAGGAAAGGCAGGAATTATTTTGGTTCTGTTACTTTCAAAAGAATTCTTTTTGTAATGGAGATAAGTCAGAGAAACGGGGTTCCTGCGTCCGGGCCAGTGTGTTCCTGGGAGAGTCTGCCCGAATCTGACAGCTCAGGTTTGCAGTTTGCCCTCTGTGCACGCACACACGGGGAAGACCGCCTTCAGTGACTTAATTACCTGATGTGGTTGGCCTTGAAGTTCACCAGATTATTTTCCAAACTGTCTTGTGCTGTGTGGACCTGGCCGTTGGTGTATTGGTAACTATCTCGCCTTAATCTCATTTTAAGCAACCCACAAAGAGTGTCTTCCAAGAATCCACCCCTAAGTTATTTGTGACAGTAGCCCAGGATTCAGGATTCCACAAGAGCATCTTTCCTTCCCTCCTGCGTCTTCTCACTGCGCTTCTGGGCTGCTTTTCCTGCAAGCAGGGGCATCACAGGGCTAGGTGGCCTCCAGGGGTTTTTCCTGGTAATTTCAGTAAGTGAAAAGCAGGAGCTGCTGCGAGCACCATTTTGTCTGTGAGAGGGTCACACTCAGAACCACTTTAATGTTGATTAGCATTCACCTTAGCATTACTTAGTTTTTCCACTTGATGGTTCTTGACTTTGTAAAAAATTTAAATAAATGAATGTCTATACTTTTTATAAAAAAAAGTGAAAATACCATGACACAGAAAAGATGAATACTATCAGATGCTGTTTAGAAAGCATTTCTCTTGCATTTCTCTATTCTTTCTAATGATCTAAAACTCAATAAAATTTATTCATATAAAATAATTTGTCATTAATTAATGGATATGATATTTTTTGTTGGTACTGGGGTTTGAACTCAGGGCTTCACTCTTGCTAATCAGGTATTCTACTAATCCATGCTTCCAGCCTTTTTTGTTAAGGTTAATTTTTTTTTTTTTTTGGTCGATTGTGGGACTTGAACTCTGGCTTGGGCATTGTCCCTTAGCTCTTCAGCTCAAGACTAGTGCTCTACTACTTGAGCCACAGCACCACTTCTGGCTTTTTCTGCTTATGTGGTGCTGAGTAATTGTACCCAGGGCCCCATGCATAGAAGGCAAGTACTCTACCACTGAGCCAACTTCCCAGCCCCTTCAGGTTACTTATGAGGTAAAGTTTTGCTTTTGACTTGACCAGCAGGGACTATGACCCTATTTATGCGTCTTGTTTTGGCTAGGATTATGCATGCCATCACACCTAGCCTTTTCTGTTTCTTCTCTCTCTCTCTTTTTTTTTTTTTGTCAGTCGTGGAGCTTGAACTCCGGGCTTGGGCGCTGTCCCTCAGCTCTTCAGCTTAAGGCGAGCACTCTACTACCAAAGCCACAGCACCACTTCCCACACCTAGCCTTTTCTATTGAGATGTGGTGCCACTCTCTTTTTGCCCAAGTTGTTCTCAAAATACAGTCCCTTTTGATCTCAGACTTCCATGTAGCTGGTGTGATAGGCACACATTTCTGAACTGAATTATTAATTGAGATGGATCTCACAAACATTTTTCCTGGACTGGCTTCAAACTGATCCTCCAGCTCTCTGTCTCCAGTGTAGGTAGGATTACAAGTGTGAATTACTGTGGCTGTGCTTGATATTATTTTAATATAGCATTTCCTTTTCTATTCTGTTAAATATTATTTCACAGTCATTTTTAATGAGCATGGAGTATTTCAGAAATCAACTTTCCTTTTTAGAACTTTAAATTGATTCTATTCCCCCCCATCCATGACTGAAGACATAATGATCCTTTTGTGCATTTAGCTGTTTGTCTGTCATGAATACAGCCTGGGCCTGCCCTTTCCACCACTGAGTCATCCTTACCTACCACTGCACTCACTATGATGTCAAATAGATAAATAGTGGGGGAGCTCTAAACCCAAATTGCCAGGTCAAGTTAGAGGCATGGGTGTAAGTCAACATGTGTTGATCAAGCTTGGCTGGAAATTTTTTATTTTATTTTGGCTGACTACATTTACATGCAGCTATAAGGACTAGTAGAAATCACAAATATCCTTTGCTTAATTTCTCCCCATAGTGATATCTTGTGTACTTCTTTGTTATATCACAAATTGACATGGTTTCAATCTATTACCTTATTTAAAATGTGGTGCTTGTGCTTGCACTGCATGTATGTGTGTGCAAACACAGTTAAAAAATAAATAAAAAATGCGTATATATTGTAAAGGTGTTGTACAGCGGGTTACAGTTACATGAGTAAGGTAATGAGTACATTTCTAGTTGAACATTGTTACCTACTTTGTTTTCTCCCACTAGCCCTTCCCTCCCCCACTTCTCCCTCCCTCCCTCCTCCATCCCCCCCCCCACCTCGAAGTTGTAAAGTTCATCTCCAACAGTGTCTTGTGAGTACTTTGTTGTAATTGGGTCATCCTTTGTCCTTTTAGCATTTTGTTATTCCCCTTCACTTCCTCAAATCAGCTAAATGTATATACAAGAATCAAAGACAGTGATTTCCAGGGATAAACCAATGGAAAAAGAAAAATGAAATAAAAGAAGAAAATACAGTACATTAGCAACAACAAGGTCACCAACCCCAAAACAAACAAAACCCTATTGTTTGCATGTCTTGGAGTTCAATTAGCATCATTTTGTATGGTCATGTGTATACACTACTGAGCTGCCAAGACTATCCTAGGCATATACTAATTATTACAAATGAGGGAAACCATAGAGCCTATGTTTCTTTTTTATGTTTTAAAACTTTTTTATTGTAAAGATACTGTAAAGAGGGGTTACAGTTACATGAGTCACTGTAATGAGTAAGGTAATGAGTACATTTCTTGTCATTGTTACCCCCTCCTTTGTTTTTCCCCTACCATCCCTTCCCTCCCCATCTCCCTAACTCTACCTCCCCAATTCCCAAGTTGTAAAGTTTGTTTTCAATATAGTGTCTTGTACATCTCAGTGTTACAATGGGTCAACCTGGATCCTTGTTTCAGCATTTTGTTATTTCCCTTCCCTTCCCCAAATTAGAAAAGTGTATATATAAGATGCAGGCACCGGAATCAAATACAGGGAAAATAGGGGTTACCATAGGGGGAAAGACTTAGAAAAGAAACAAAAAATTCACATAATACATTAAAAACAACAGCAACAAAGAAAACACCTCTTGTGTTCCTATCTTGCTTAGCATCATCTTATATGGTCATATGTACATAGATTTTGAGCTTTTCTGCTTGTCTGGTAGGATTATCCTAGATGTATACTTGTTATTGCAAATAAGAGAAACCATGGGACCTATGATTCTTTGGGTTTGCTTACTTCACTTAATATAATATTTTCTGTCTTTCCATTTCCTTATGAAAAGGGTGATGTTACTGTTTCAGATAGAAGCGTAAAATTCCATTGTGTATATATACCACATTTTCTGATCCATTCATATAGTGGGGGACATCTGGGTTGGTTCCATATCTTAGCTATGGTAAATAATGCTGCAGCGAACATACTTGTGCCAGAACCTTTAATGTGCCTTGTTTGTGATCATTTGGATAAATGCCCAGGAGTGGGATTGCTGGATCATAAGGGAGTTCTAAGTTCAGTCTTTTGAGGACCCTCCAGACTGCTTTCTAGAGTGGTTGAACCAGCAGTGGTGTAGCATTGCTTTTGGCCACATCCCCTCTAGCATCTGTTATTATTTGTTTTCTTGATAATGGCCATTCTGACTGGGGTGAGGTAGAATCTCAATGTGTTTTTGATTTGCAATTCTTTTATGGCCAGCAATGTTGAACATTTCTTCATGTGTCTATTGGCCATTCTTATTTCCTCTCCAGAGAAGTCTCTTTTTTAATTCTTTAGCCCACTTAGTAATGGATTGTTGTTTCTTTGGAGATTTGTTATTGGGGGGTTTAATTTTTTCAGCTCTGGGTATATTTTTGATATGAGACCCTTCTCTGTTATATGGCTAGTGAAGATCTCCTAATCTGTGGGCTTTCTATTGATCTAACTAGCTATGTCTTTTGCCATGCAGAAGCTCTGCAGTTTAATGCAATCCCATGTATCCAATCTTTCTTTGGTTTGTTGTGTTTCTGGATCTTTAGGAGGTTCTGACCTGTGCCAAGGAGCTCTATCCCTTCATGTCTCTGCTTCTTCCTCAAGGTTTTATGATTCATTTGGAGTTGATTCTGGTGCAGGATGATATGTAAGGATCTAACTTCAATTTTCTACATGTGTATAGCCAGTTCTGCCAGCACTATTTGTTGAAGAGGCTGTCTTTCTTCTATCCCTTATTGAAGATTAGGTGGCCATAGGTCTGTGGGATCAGGTCTGGATCTAAACTATTGGTCATGTAGGCCTGTTCCTATACCAAGCTGTTTGTATAAATACAGCTTCATGATAGACGTTGAAGTTTGGTATTGATATTCCTCCACCACTGTTCTTCCTGCTAAGGGTTCTCTTTGCTATTCAGGATATTCTCTTGTTCCATATGAATTTTTGGATTGCTTCTTTTTTATTAAAGGATGTTGGGATATTGATAAGTATTGCATTGAATTTGTAGATGACTTTGGGCAGTATTGCCATTTTTACAGTGTTAATTCTCCCAATTCAGGAGCAGGTTTTCCCACTTTGTTAAATCTGCTTTAATTTCCTGTTTTAGTTGTAAAGTTTTCATCACAGAGTCCTTCACATCTTTGGTTAAGTTTGTTCCTAGGTATTTTATTTTTTTAGAGGCTATTACAAAAGGAGTTTTTTTTAAATTTCAGCCTTGCTCTTCTTATTGTTGGCATACAGAAAAGCCACCGAGTTGTGTGGGTTATACTTTATACCCACTACTTTGCCAAAGTTTTGGATCAGCTCATGTAATTTGCAGAGGGAGAGTTTTACTTCTTTCTCTTTTTGGATCCCTTTTATGTTTGTCTCTTGTCTCATTGCTCTGGCTAGGAATTCCAATACAATATTGAAGAGGAGTGGAGAGAGGGGACATGCTTGTCTCATTCCTGATTTTAGAGAAATGGTGTTAACTTTTCACCATTAATTATAATGCTAGCTGTAGGTTTGTCATATATAGCCTTTATTATATTAAGGAATGTTTCATGGATTCCTAGTTTTTCCAGAGCTTTCAACATAAAGGGGTGTTGGATCTTGCCAAATGCTTTTTCTGCATCTACTGAGATGATCATGTGGTTCTTGGCACTGCTCTTATTGATGTGTTGAATTACATTAATTGTTATGCGTATTTTGAACCAGCTTTGCAAACCTGGAATGAATCCTGTTTGGTCATAGTGTATTTTTTTGATTAGATGTTATAGTTTGTTGGCCAGAATTTTATTGAGAAGTTTTGCATCAATGTTCATTAAAGAGATGGGTCTTTAGTTATCTTTCTTTGATGAGTCCCTATCAGGTTTTGGAATGAGGGTTATGCTGGCCTCATAGTACCAGTTTAGTAGTGACCTTTTGCTTTTCATTTCATTTAAGAGTTTGAGAAGTATTGGAGTGAGTTCTCCTTTGAAAGCTTTATAGAATTCAGCTGTGAATCCATCGGGTCCTGAGCTTTTCTATTGCCATTTTTATTTCAGTACTTGGTACGTAGCTATTGAGTTGGTTTAGATCGTCTTGGTTCAGTTTGGGTATAACAATATTTGCTAGAAATTCTTCCATTTCTTCTGTATTTTCAAATTTGCTAGCATAAAGCTTAGAAAAGTATTCATTATAATGTTCTGAATCTTGTCTGTTTCTGTTGTGATGTTCCCATTCTCATCTCTGATTTTTTGGTCAGATATGCTGGGGCCTGTCAATTTTGTTTATTTTTTTAAAGAACCAACTCTTTGTTTTGTTGATCCGTGCTATGATTTTTTTGTCTCTAATTCATTTAATTCTGATTTATTTTTGATTATTTGTTTCCATCAACTGGATTGGGGTTTGGTTTTTGCTCGTCCAAGGAGCTTCAGATGCATTATATATTTTTTTTGCATTATATTTTTGGTTTGAGATTTCTCCAATTTGTTTAGGAGCTCAGAGCTATAAATTTTCCTCTGAGAACTGCCTTTGCTGTATCCCAGAGGAGATGGTAATTTGTATGTCAGTTTTATTCAATATCATGGACATTTGGATTTCCTTCCTAATCTCTTCCATGACCCATTGGTGATTCAACAATGTGTTGTTCATTCTTTGTTGTTCATTCAATGTGTTGTTCATTTCTTTGGTGGCTTTTGGTGTTGATCTCTAAATATATTCCATTATTCAAAATTTTCAAAATTTCTTAATTTTTCAAAATTTCTTAATTTCTTAATTGTGACATAAAATGTGGTCTATTTTGGAGAATGTTTCATGTGCTGCTAAGAAGAATGAGAAGAACATGTATTCTAATGCTGCTGGGTGAAATAGTCTGTAGATATCTGTTAAGTCTAGTTGGTCTATGCCGTTGTTTAGATCTGAGATTTCTCTGTTGTGTTTTTGCCAGGTTGATCTATCCAGCAGGGATAGTGGTGTGTTAAAGTCCCCAACAATCAATGTTTTTGGATCTATGTGTGATTTTAGGGAAAGAAGTGTTTGTTGGATAAATTTTAGTGCTCCTGGATTTGGTGTATAGATATTTAGAATTGTAATATCCTCCTGTAGGAGAGATCCCTTTATTAGTATATAATGTCCTTCTTTATCTCTTCTTGCTAATTTTAATTTGAAGTCTATTTTATCTGATATTAGGATTGCTACTCCAGCTTGTTTATGGGTGCTGTTTGCTCGGTTGATTTTATTTCAGCCTTTCACTTTCGTAATATGCTTGTTTTTGTGGGCAAGGTGCATCTCTTGAAGACAGCAGATAGAAGGATCTTGCTTTCTTTATCCAACTAGACAATCTATGTCATTTAATTGGAAAGTTAAATCTATTAATACTGAGAGTTAGGATTGAGAGGTGTTTGGTAGTTCCTGCCATGTTATCTACCTTCTTAGGGGCTTTCCCTGCTGGGTTGTTACTATGATTATCTGATTCTTTGATTGGGAGCCCTTTCTCTGCCTTCATTGTGTTCTTGTTGGTTTTCTATTTGTAGGATATCTTTAAATATCTTTTGTAGTGCTGGTTTGGTGGAGATATATTGTTATATTCTATTGTTATATTGTTTCTTTGCTGTGGAAGATTTTTATCTCAGTTATGAAGCACAGTTTAGCTGGTTGATAGTTGTTTGTCTTTAGGGCATGGAATACTTCATTCCAGGCTCTTCTTGCTTTCATGGTCTCTGCTGGGAAATCTATAGTTATTCTGATTGGTTTTCCTTTATAAATGATGGATATTTTCTTCCTAACAGCTTTAAGGATCTTTTCCTTGGTCCCTATTGAGCCTGTGTGGATTACAATGTGACGGTGGGATGTCTTTTCTGTTCTGGTCTATTTGGAGTTCTAAAAGCTTCTAGTATCTGAATGGCCTATCCTTTGGATGTTTGGGAAGTTCTCTGCTAGGATTCTGTTAAATAAATTTCTTAGTCCTTATCTTCTGTCTCTAGGCCCTCTTCTACACCCATTATCCTTAAATTAGGCCTTCTGATGTATGTTGAATGGAGCTATCATATTTCTTGGATTTGAATACTTGAATACTTGTTTGTTCTTTCTCTATATGTCTAGGCTATCGTCTGTCCCACAGATAGGATCTTCTGCATGGTCTTGCTTACTGTCCAGACTTTCTACTTTATTTCTATTCGGTTAGTTTTGATGGCTTCCATTTCTTTGTTGAAGCTTTGTTTTAGATCTTGAATGGACTTCTTTGCCTCCTTGATTTGGTTTTCAGTGTTCATTCTCAAACCTTTGGTTGATTGGCTATAGTTTCACTGGACTCCCTTTCCTTTTGTTGGAATTCATTCAGGTTTCTGTTTGTGGATTCCATGAATTCCTCTATTAATTTGTGGTTAGCCTCATCATGTTCATGCATAGATGTAGGCTTTCAATCTTTTCCTTCAGCATGTTCGCCAGTAGTGTTTGTTTTGAGAGCTATCCTCTGTGTTTTTTCATTAAACTGCTCTGTTGCCTGTTGTCTTGAGTGGAAGTTGAGGTTCTTTGACTTGCCATTTTTTCTTGTGTTCCTATGGCTTGTTCTGCCCATTTGGGATGAAAGCAAATTCAATTCCTTACTAGAACACAATTTTAAGACAAGCATCAACCCAGAGCCCTGTGGTTGCACAGATTTTGGAAGTTCATAAAGATAGTTACTCTCACTATATCTCTTCTTTTTTTGGAGATGAAAGTATATCCACTGCCTCACCGGAACACAATTTTAAAACAAGCACCAACTCAGAGCCCTGTAGTTGTGCAGTCTTTGGGGTTCACAATCCAAACAGGTATTTTACTCTATCTCTTCTTTACTGGCTATGTAAGTAAGCCCAGTTCACAATCCAAACAGGTATTTCACTCTATCTCTTCTTTACTGGCTATGTAAGTAAGCCCAGTACCATCACTGAGCACACTTTTAAGACAAAATCTAAACATGGGCCATGTATTTGTACCAATCTTAGAAGTTCCCAATCATATAGATAGGTATTCCCTTATTTGTCTCTGCTTTTCTTTGTCAGTGGAGGGGCATTGTATTTCAAAAGTAGGGATTATATATAGTTGTAATCAGTGAACAGGTCTCTTAGGAGGTTTACAGGGATTTGGACCAAAAGAATAACACCATGAGCCACTTGGGCACAGTCTCACTGACTACAGCCATAGTCTAGTTCAATGTCTCACATCTGGGGATCAACCGAGTAAAGAAAACAAAGAGGAAAAAAAGTGGAAGTGAAGGACCAGAAATAATGGAAAATGGGTTGAGGTGAAATTAGAGGAGAGATTAAGAAATGTAGTGAAATATAGAAGGAGGAAATCAGAGTAGGGGGATATAGAGAAGGAAGGGAACAGAGAGAAGAAAACTAAGATCTAAATTCTGAGTAAGAAAAAGGAAGAAAAAAATACAAAAAATAAAATGAAATAAAACAGTTAAAATAATTACATATGTATGAAATAATCATAAATTAAAAATACTAAGATTGTGTAGTAGAGAATTGGGTAATCAATTTAAACTCTAAAGTATACATACAGTTAAGGAAAAGTCTAGTGATCACCATAGACTGTATCTCCAGGAGTGAACAGAACAGAAATAAGAAAAAAATCAAACAGGGTTGTAGAAAAAAGAAAAAAACAAAATAAAACCACAAAGAAACTGAAAAATAAGAGGTAACTAAAAGTAGTTTAGAAAAAGAAAAAAATAAAAATATAAAAAATACAAAAATAGGGGCTTGGAAGGTGGCTCAGTGGTAGAGTGCTTGCCTTCCATGAATGAGGCCCTGGGTTCTATTCCTCAGCACCACATAAGCAGAAAAAGCCGGAAGTGGTGCTGTGGCTCAAGTGGTAGAGCGCTAGCCTTGAGCTGAAGAGCTGAGGGACAGCACCCAGGCCCAGAGTTCAGGTCCCATGACCACCACCAACAACAAAAATACAAAAATACAAAACATAATTAGGAAGAATAAAAAAAGGATCTTCTATTTATTTGGGGGATCTTGTGTTTCTTTATATCTGCTTTCTAGTCCCTTGATGGCGTCTTTGGTTTGCTTGCAGTGGTCGGTTTTCCTGGTAGCTTTGTTGGTTTCTCAAATCATCTTAAGTGGGCAGCAAAAATGTGAAAAAGGTCACTCCCTCCCTTGTTTTCTTCCAGTTTTTTCCCTCCTGATCCGCTTCCTCCCAAGTTGTATAGTTCATTTCCAACCTAGTGTCTAGTGAGTATCACTGCTGAGTTAGTTCATTCCTTGTCTGTGCTTTCCCTTCCTTTCCCCAAATCAGATAAACTTACACATAACACAAAAGATACAGAAAGCAAAAACAGTTACAAAAGGGGAAAAATAGAAAGAACCTCACAAAAAGTAAAATAAAAAGTTCCATTTCTTAGAGTTCATTTTGATAAGCATCATTTTATATGATCATATGCACATAGCTATTTTACTATAAAATATTATTTGAGTTGTTGGTTTTGTAGATGTTCTTTGTCAATTGAGGAAATTTACACTATTACTGCATAATTACATAATCATTATTGGATGTTGGATTTTCCTAAGTGTTTTTTTTCCTGAATTTCTTGATACAATATGATTTTTACTTCTTTAGACTGTTGATATAAAGGATTATGTTGATAGATTTTTCTTTTTTTTATTGTGAAAATACCATACAGAGGGGTTACAATTACATGGGCAAGGTAATGAGTACATTTCTTATCAAGCATTGTCTCCTCCTGTTTCCCCTTCCTCTCTCTTTCCATCCCCCCCAGTGCCCCCCCCCAAGTTGTAAAGTTCTTTTTTCGACATAATGTCTTGTACATCTCATTGTTGCAATGGGTCCACCTGTATCCCTATTTAAACATTTTGTTTTTTCCCTTCCCCTCCACAAATTATACTAACATCAAATACAGTGAAAACAGGGGTTATATTGTGGGGGAGGGAAAATTTTCAAAATGTTCACTTTTGCACCATAACCAAAGAGGATTTAATCCTGAAATGCATGGAGATTTCTTTTCTATCTAGTTCAATTTCTGTACTGCTCACAGGGCTACTAACACTAGATATTTTGTCTTTATTGAGGCTGAATTGTTTTTAATTGTGAGGTATTGATCCATTTTTTTCAAGACTGTCATTTTTGTGAGCATGAAGTTATTTGTACTGTTTCCTTACTGTCCTTTTATGAGGAGCAAGAACTGTAGCAATATCCCTGTTTCCTTTCTGATGATTTGTGTCTTCTACATTTTTCAACTTTTTTTTTTGTTTCCCTTCTGAGACCTGGAGTCAAACTTAGTATTTGACACTTTATGTTCATTGGCAGGTGCCCTACCATCTAAATCATGCCTCCAACCATAACATTTTTCAAATTTTGTTCACTATAATAGAATTTTTTCAAAGGAATGATTTTTCATGTGATAATTTCTTCCATTTTTTTGTTTTTAGATTCATTGGCATCTGTCTTTATTTTTCATTTCACTGTTAATTTTTAAGGAAAGAGCAGTTTATTGATTTGAAACTCCTGCTGTCTTTTGATGTAAGCTCTTAGGGCTATAATATTCCTCTAAGACTGCTTCTTTAACCAAATAAAATATATTTTGACATTATTTGTTCTATTCAGTTCTGTATATATTTTTAAGTTTCATATGATACTTTGTGTTTGACAGTGGTTTATTTAGGTGTTAACTAATTTCTAGGTTATTGGGGGTTTTTTTGTTAATATTTAGACAGTGTTATTAGAGTAAAAGCACATATTCTCCATGATTTTAAGTCTTTTAAATTTGTTGGAGCTTGTTTAATGTCCTTTCCAGGAAAGGTCTATATTAGTTCATGTTCCATGGGTTCTTAAGTAAAATATCTATTCTGCTTACAAAAGCCCTTCTCCATTCTGGCTAGAACAACTAGAAATCTTTATTACTATTTTAAAAACTAACCAGTTAAACCAGTTTTATAGTGTTTTAATATTTGGAAGGTTTAAAGATTTTCAACTATGTATTAGATAAAATTTGAATTACTTGGCCTGACTCATTCAGTCCATCCATGAATGGCTTCCTGCCTTTCTCTTGTCAGTCTCCAGCACTTCTCTACATTCTGCAGCATCCCTTGAGCTGATATTTTAATTTCTTCCTTTTCTTTATTCTATCTCCCACCTATAAATCACCTCCCAAATTGTCCCGTACCATAAGTGAAATCTAAATGCTTTGTCTTCTGCAAATCCTCTTTCTGTCTGGTAAGAAGTAATGGTCCCTTTCATGATGCATAACATTTATTACCTCCAAGTGACTCATCCTGGTTTCTATTATATTCCTGTTATTTGCTCACATGATCACTTTCTCCTGTAGAACTGTAAGCTGAGTTATTCCATAACTATTTTTGATTTTGAGCTATGTGTTAAATAAACGTTGTTCTAGGAGACAAGATGGAAAATAAGCTACAAGCCCTGTCCTCAAGGTGCTCATCTTACAGGAAAAATATTGACCTGAGCAGGCAAGTAGTAAGAAATATATGAGCAGATCCTCAAGCAGACTGGTGTTTCTTCCATATCTTGATTGTAGTCCCAACACTTAACATATTGCTTTCAAAGATGTGCTGAATTCATGAAGCTGAGTTCATGTAGCATGCACACATCAGACAATTCTCAAAGCAAGGATATATGCAAGTTGTTTAACAAGATGCCAAATAATTGTACCAGTTCTCTGGGTGAAATTTGTTACTTTAAAGAAACAATAATTTTTTGGTAAAGCTGAAGAAATTACAGAATAAATAAGATGTTTTGGAGGAATCCTGTGTTAAATTATGAAGGGTTTTGTAAATACTGTTCTGTGCTTACTACATAGCAGGCACTAAAAATGCATGTTGAGTCCAGTGGTGGTAGCTTACATCTGTAATCCTCAACCACTAGGAGGCTGAGATCTGATAGTTCAGTGTTTTATCAGTGGTTCAAAGGTATTTAGGTCAGGAAAGTTGGTGAGACTCATCTCTACTAAACGACCAAGGGAAAAAATAACCCAGAAGTGGAGCTGTGGTCCAAGTGGTAGTGTGCTAGCCTTAAGTAAAAGCAACTCAAGGACAGTGCCTAGGCCAAGTTCAAGCCCAGATTTGGTGTGAGCACTATGTGTGTATGCACATACATGCATGCATACATACATACACACACACACACACACACATCTATGCCAAGTATTTGTTCATTTAATCTCATCATCATCCACATGAAAAATGTCATCACCCATATTTTATGAGTCCAGAACGTAAGCTGAGAGTCGTTATAAACCATTTGCCTAAACAAACTGTCAGATCATCTTTTCTTAATAGGTATATCTGTCTCTCTGAGCTAATGTCTAAAGGATCTGGGGTCCTCGGCATTTGCTTTCTAATAGTTCTCTTGTGGACAGTTCATTTATGTTATGCCAAGCAAAGCTCTTCTTTCCAGAATGATGTTGAGAAGCTAAATGCAATGTAGAGAAAAAGTGACTTGTATATTCTATGTACATATAATTATGTGAAGCTTTTTTATCACAGCTCCCTGGTAAAAAGTAGTATTTTACCCATGGTAAGCAAAAGCAGGGCACAAAATTCAGACATAATCACATTAACAATAGAGAACTATCAGACCAGATAAGTGTGGGTACCTACATTTTAGTGCTGTGGATTTAGTGGGTGTCTAAGTAAATCTGTAACCATAACCATTCTCCTTGAAGCACATTTCTTTATCATTCATCAGTTTCTCCCTATGTTCATCAGATGCAATTTTGCTTTGTCTATTTCTGTGTATTTCAGTTGCTTGTTACCTTGGACAAAGTTATAAAGTCCTCCAGAGCTCAACTTTATCTATAAATAGAGATAAATGAGTAGAATGCATCTTGATAAATGAATATGCTGACTTGAAACCCCTTTGTACAACTATGTAAAGATAATAATGAACAGAAAAGAGCTTTGAAGTTGTGAGGACTGGATGAAATAATGCACAGAAAATGAAGAGCCTGGTGGTGACTAGCCACAGGAAACCCACGGCATCCTGTAACTGGTAGTTTTTCAGAGGTTTTAACTTTCTAGGCATTAGCCCTGTCTTAGCCACCTGCTCAGTATTCCAACTCTCCTTGCTAGAGGTGCTGTGAGTACAACTACATGTGGAATAGTACTTGGGACTATGTTGGAGAAGGGGAAGACAGGAATTATTCTCGTTTACTTCCTTTCTTTCCTTTCTTCTCATATGTTGTTCCAAAACAGCACCCTTTTGCTGTTCACCATTGCTCTTATATCACTGAGGACAGTTACAGGGGTAGAGAAAGCATCAAGTTTGACCCATGCCAGACCGCATGCTAATCACTTTGTATCTCATTTTAATTTTCACATCCAAGTTTAATGTTATGCTAATTTCACAGATGAGAAAACAGGCTTAAAGAAGCTAAAGCTCAAGGTCACAAAGATGTTAATTACAGAGCCAAAGGCATTGCCATCTGGATGTACATCATCTCTCCATTTAGATAGCTAATTGAGGTTGGGCACCATGGTACATACTTATAATCTCAGCTACTTGGGAGGTGACTATGGGGGGAATTGAAGTTGGAGGCCAGCTATAAGTTAGCGAGACTTCATCTCAATCAGTAAACTGGGCATGTGGATGTAGGATTGTAATTCTAGCTTTGTAGAGGCTGTATATGGGAGGATTGCTGTTGGGGGCTAGCCTGGGGAAAAGCATGAGAACCTACTTGAAAAATAACAGCAAAAAGGGGGCTGGGCATGGCTGAAATGGTAGAGCTCTTGCCTAGCCAATGTGAGTTCAAACCCCAGTAACACACACACACACACACACACACACACACACACACACACACACACACACACACACACACACACACACACACACACACACACACACACACGAAAGGTAAACCATACAAGAGAGCTTGGCTCTGACTCAGCCTGCAAGGATCAATCTTGACACCTTCTGGTCATTGTTAGCCTTTTAAAAAAAATTGACTGAAGACAATTTCCATCCTAGACTTAGGTCCTTTTTTTCTCACATAGTCAAGTTGTGTGACCCTTCCTTCACTTACCACACTTTTAGGGAGTCTCGCAACCTTTTCATTTCTCACCGAGGTGCTAGGGCATTTCTGGTTTGCATGAAGTCCTGTTTCCTTCACCATCTTGAGCTGTAGTCAGCGTTAGGATCACAGGAAGTTCACTTAGGCAAGACGGGGTCTCAGAAGGCTGGTGCTGCATGGAAGACATACTGGGTGGAAGGATGCATTGTCTCACCCGGGACCTTAGCATCAGCCCTACCTCCATTTCTTTTGGCTGTTAACACAAGCTCCTTAGCTGCTGGAGGCTGGAAGATGGGTGTCATGGATACCACATCCCAATTAGACTATGTATGTCAAATGGCTGAGTTCTTAATGATGGCTATTACTGGTTTATGTTGTATATTTTAATTTTATAAGAAGAAAAATAAAAGTTCTCTTTCCGCGACTAGAGAAGATCTGAGTCTTACACAACCAGCCTCCCTCTTCTTTATATTTCTTCTCCCAGTCACCTAGCAGTCCAGGCCCAATTCATCCTTCCAGATTCACAGGGACAATATTATTATTATTATTATTGACAGAGTCTCACTATGTAGCCCATGGTGACCCCAAACTTGAGATGCTCCTGACTCAGCCTCTAGAGTCCTGGGATTACAGGAATATGTCACCACACCCAGACAGTGCCAATCCATTATTAGGTTGTAAATGTAAGCTGTGACTTCCTGAGGCCCAATCCTTTTGGTAGAGTGATCAATGTAACTATAGCTCCAATGGAAATGTGAGAAATGGAATGGGTGGGAAGAGTGGTGACCCGGAAACTCACTCGCCAAGCACTCTACAGATGTTCAAGATTTGCCAGTAGAATTCTGTGCAGAACATCCAGGTTTCATGAGTCATCAAGAGAAACTGGGGATACGCATGTCTGTATTTTAAACGGTGCATATCAGCAATCCACAGGGGGACAAAAGAATTCAGCTCTTGAGTTAACTATGCCTGTGTATGTCACGGCCTGCGGCTCAGTTATTGACTACCTCTGTTAGGGAATGGCCCTGCAGCTAGCAGCTTTGGGTCCTGATCCAGCTGGATGCTCTCTTCTAAATAGTATCTGGTAGCCAGAAACTGTGTGCTACACACTGAAAGCACTTCACATCCATCAACTCAGCCCTGAGAGGGGCTCTGGGAGGTGATGACATTGCATCACATCATAGATGAGGACTCTGAGGGACAAGAGATCAAGCCACGAAGCCTCGCGTTACAGCAGCAGCAGAGCTGGGAAACAGACTCAACTGCAGGTGATTTGGCTTTTAACCTGCTACGTTGTAGTGTTTGCTGATCCTTTGTGCTTTCTAGAAGAGGAAAATGTGCATTTCCAGTCACTTTTAAGATTTCAAGGCACATCTAAATGGTGCAGCCAGTCCTGCCTTCTTCCTTGTTCTCGTCAGAACAACCTGTGTGTCTGTGTGCAAAGGAGGGAGAGGGTTGGCCCTCCTCTGCTTTTATCAGCAAGGCTCTTGTGAAGTAATGGACCTGAAAGCCTCCATTGTGTGCCCATCAGCCCACCCCCAGGCCCCATCCTGCAGAAGTCACAAGCATGGCCTGACTCTCCACATGGGTCCCAAGGCCCGTGGAGGGGAAAACTCCTTCTACACAATGCACTGATTTGTGAGTGCGCTTTGATAAAAAGGAAAGCCTCAGCAGCCTCCCCCCCCCTTCTCCCTTTTCAAGTGCAGGGTTTTGGGTTACTTGCTAAGGGAATTAACTTCTAGATAGCTACAAGGAGTCTTTAGATGTGTTGCTGCTAGCACCCCTCCCTGCTTCTCTAGTTGAGTACAAGGGTGAAAGAATTTTACATTTCAGGGAGGATAATCGGGGAAGAATCTCTTCTCCGTTGAGAGAACACAGACGAAAGGGGGGAAATCTTTTACCTATCTTCGACTTATTATTTCATATTTTTTAAAAAAGATTCCTCTATCTGAATGAGAGCGTAAAACCCTGCCATACGACTCTTGTCCTAGAAAACATATCAACACGTTCATGAGAGGAAAGCTAACCAAGAAGAGGGGGGTGGGGGATCTGAGCCTTCATCCTCCCTTCCAGGAAAGAGAAATGACTTAATGAGAGTCTGCCATGTGCCAGACACAGTCCATACATTATCTTTCTTGTTCTCACCTCTCCTTGGCTCTGTGAGGTAAGCATTACTTTCTCCTGGAGGTGTTGCAGCCGCTAGAATTCTTCCTTCCCCTCCAACGCCATTTCCTTCCTGCCCCAGTGTGGCTGCTGAAACAGGAGCTGCGTAGGGTTCCAACCTAGAGAGAAGAGGGCCTGGAGGAGGAGTCAAAGGGGTTAATTGTTCCTGTGATTCTTTTAGCATAGCAAATTATTTATCTTTAAAGTTTTTTTTTTTTCTGTGGGTCCCAGGGCTTGACCTCAGGGCCTGGTCACTGCTCTGAGCCTTTCTTTTTGTTTTGTTTTGTTTTTTGGTCAGTCATGGGGCTTGAACTCTGGGCCTGGGCGCTGTCCCTCAGCTCTTCAGCTCAAGGCTAGCGCTCTACCACTTGAGCCACAGCACCACTTCCAGTTTTCAGAGTGGTTTATTGGAGATAAGAGTCTCATGGACTTTCTTGCCCAGGCTGGCTTTGGACCATGATCCTCAGATCTCAACTTCCTAAGTATCTAGGATTACAGGTGTGAGTCACCAGAGCTTGGCCTCTGAGTGTTTTTTTGCTCATGGCTAGTGCCCTACCACTTGGGGACACAGTTCCACATCTGAAATTTTGATGGCTAACTAGAGACCAGTCTCAGAGGAGGTTTTGCTACCTAGGATGGCTCCAAACCATGATCCTTTGATCTCAGTCTCCCCAGTAGGTGGGATTACAGGCATGAGCCAATGACACATACCGTAAACGTTTAACTTTTTTTTTTTAAACCTGATCTAGTAAGGCTGTGGATTCCTGGAGGGCTAAACTTCCCATCACCTACCCTGTGTTTTGCCTCCTCTGTTACCCCTACATGGAGCCCAGGTTGTATACTTGATGGTTCAACACCATCCTCCTCTCCTCTCCATCCCAAAGTTTCTTCCTGTAGCCTTTGTTCACTGGATGATTCTGTTAGTCCCTTAGTGGTACTTCCTGCCTTAATTGTGCCCCATTCTCTACACTGGAGTGAAAATGTGACATCATACCAGTTCTTAAATTACACCCCTTCCCCGCCCAGTTCTAACACTAATGAGCATTGCCAGTGCGGATACCAACACCTGAAGCTTCTAAAGCTTCACAAGGCAATTTGTGTTCTTGTTATGAGTCAGGGAACTGTAGGCCAGGCATAGTGGCTCATGCCTTATAATCCTAGAAACTTGTGAGGCTAAGGTAGGAAGGATCACAGTTCAAAGCCAGCCCGAGCACAAAGTTCATGAGACCCCTCCACTCCATCTCAATCTAATAGTTGGATGTAGTGTCACATGATTGTCATCCCAGCTGTGAAAGGAGACAAAAATAAGAGGATCACAGTCTAGCCTCTCCCTTCCCCAGATAAGACTATTAGAAAATTGAAATCAGGATGGGCTGAAGATGCGGTACAGGTGGTAGGGCACCTGTCTAGCAAGCTTGAGGCCTGAGTTCAGTCCTACCAACTAAAAAGACTCAGCAGCTCCTAGTATCCAGGTTCCTCAGAATACGCAGCCCAGTCTCCGGATCTTACCCATTTACCTCACTTCTCACCCCCGTCCCTACCTTAACTGCTCCAGGTATACCAATCCCTCAGTTCCCCCCTAAATTCACCCTCCTTGTTTGCACTCCCCTTCCTATCTGGAGGTATTCTCTTCCTCTTTGACTTCCTGCTGTGGGCTTGTTTTTAATCTGAGCTCAGCTATGGCCTCCTACCAGATGATTGGTCAGGAAAACTCCCCTAGCAGACACTTAATGAATCAGGAAGTCCTGTTCTTTATCATGCTAGCTTCTGAGTAGGATGGACAAATTATGGTCACTGAGATGACTGTGTCTGATTCTCCTCTTCAATCAAAATATACCTAGGATGGAACATGTTCAAAGTACAGTAATAGCTGTGCATGCGCTGCTACCTCCACCACAGCCGATTGTTCTTGGCTTGGATTCAGGAGAGACAGCCCCGTCTTCAGCCGACCATCTGGGTAACGGTGGCTGGTTGGCATCAGCCTGGCTTTCCTTTGCTCTAATGAGGAAATCTGTTGTTCACATTGATCAAGATAGTTATACGTTTCAAGTGAAGTCACATATATGAAGAAAACTTCAAATAAGGCATGCACAAATATAATTATCAGCCCACCTATTCTTTTCCTGTGTATGTATATGTGCCAGTACTGGGGCTTGAACCCAGGGCTGGGTGCCTCTTTTAGCTTTTTTTTTACTCAAAGCTAATGCTCTATTACTTAGCTTCTTAGCTTCACCTATGACTTTTAGATGGTTAATTGGAAATGTGTCTCATGGACTTCCCTGCCGGGGCTGGCTTTGAACTGCTATAATTACATCTCAGCCTCCTGAGTAGTAGGATGACAGGGGTTGAGCAAACTGGGTCTGGTTCATATATTCCTACAAAGGCCTACAATGTTTTTTTTTCTAGACCCAAAGTCAGCCAAGTTCATTGTGACTGGAAACTGGGAGGAAAAGGTGGACAGTGAGAGGACATTGACTAGAGGCACGGTCGCACAGAGATCTCCATTCTGTGGGGCACTCCTGACGAGCCGGGTTCAGAACAGACCAAGAAGCACCTTTGAACATTCTGATGGATAGATAGACATAAGCCTGTGGTGGGGACAAAACTCTGCTACACAGCATTTACCTGCAAAGGACCACGAGATAACGTGATACTTTGTCCCCCTTTTATCTCACATTGCTTTATCCAGGTGAAGATGCCAGTGAAGCCCTGCCCCGTGTGTGGTGCAAGTTGCACCTTCCTCTCTCTCTCAATACTTTCAGATGTTTGCATGTATGCTCAGTGGCTCTAGGGCGACACTTGCTGCAAGATGTGGGAAACTGCATCTCCGGAAAAATTCACCTTTTGGATTTCTGTAGGCTATGGGGTGTGACTGGCTAGCCCTAACATTGATCTCACAAGCTCTCCATGAAAACCTGTCGCTTCGTGTCACAGAATCCTCATTCTTATTTAATTGACACTATAGACCTGGAAAGTACCACTGAGAGCCCACGGCCTGCTCTGTGCTGCCACCGTGTGGCACAGGTGGGGATGGGCAGAATGAGGCACACTGGAACTGTAGCCATTCAGGCAGGCAGCCATGCAGCTGTGGGGCCCTGTGGCTTAGTAGTTGTGAGATTTATCTGTGGTCCATAAAGTGCACCTTGCCTATGCATCTGGGTTGTTATGTGGATTTAATAATGTATAGATAATGACTTTGTAAACCTTAAATTAAGTAGTTGTACACAGAGCCTTACTCTGTGGTGTAAGTTAGAAGCAATGACCATAGAAGAAGCCATGCATGATACTGGTAGCAGTCATACCAATAATAACAGCTGTATATTGTGGCCATCTCTACAAGGATATCATCTTTATGTGGCTCTGGATTAGGATTATTGATGAAATTCATGTGGGGGAAAAGTTTGCTTAGAACCCAAATGAACCTTTCCATGCATGCACTCAAAACAGAATACCTGTGAATAATGTGTCTTACACTATCTTATTGGCCAAGACACATATTAATTTGTTGATAAGACACATATTAATGTGTCTCATATTAATACGTCTTACATTATATTATTGGTTAATGATCCTCCAAGCATTTAGGTAGAATACACTGTAAGTTCCATTTTAAATGGCTTCTAATTGAGTTGACTCTTTGTCATTTGCAAATGACAGTGTTAAGTACAATGGAAGCAGAGTCCTCCCTTGTCAGAAGCCACAGAACATCAAGCTCCTCAGGTATGTGGCTCGGTGGCACCCCTCTCCAGTTCTAATTTGACTTCTTGGCACACATTTCCTAATGCTGGCTCCGTATCTCTTTCTAGCCATTCCACCTCCACAAGTCAGTCCTTTAGGTACCTAGGTTCAACCACACTCAAGGATCCATTGTCTTTGACCCTCTCTTTTACCACCCACCTCTATTCTGTACTGTATACTGGGGTTTGAACACAGGACCTCACACTTGCTAGGCAGATGCTATATTAATGGAGCATGCCCTCAGTGCTTTTTTGCTTTAGTTATTTTCAGTTAAGGGCTTACATATTTGCCTGTAGCCAGCCTGAGAACTCAATCCTCCTACCTATGCTTTCTGCATTGCTAGGATTTCAGATTGCATACCAACACAAGCTAGTCTCTGAAGCGAAATCTTGGTAACTTTTTTGCTGGGCTGGCCTCGAATTGTGATCCTCCCAATCCTTGTCCTCTGAGTAGCTGGGATTACTGATATGTGCCACTGGGCCTGGCCATCTTCCCTACTTCTTGATTTTCAACCACAATGGATTTTTTTGAGTTGAGATGAAATTTAAGGTGCCCTAGTGGCATATAAACTCATTTCATAGATGTGGAAATTTACTAATCAGGAAGTCTGTTATATTATTATTCTGCATACTTTTTTTTTTTTTTTTTGCTTGCTATGAGTCTTCCCCAGTGAGAGATTCAATTTTGTGTTCTGGCCTTAGTGTCTCATCTCCTTGGGATCCCTGTATAACTGCTTGGGTTAAATGAGCTGCTGGATAGCACTGCCCTCTTGTGGCAATTTGTGGTTGGTTAGCAGGAACCCAAGAACATACCAAGAATTAGAGAAGTTATAGCAATTTTATTTCCATTTGTTTCATTATTTTCACACAAAGGAGTCATGTGGCATTTGAGTATTTACTTATCAAAGTAAAATAAGAGGACAAGTCACATTGAATAAACTGAAGATAATTAAGAGTGTTTGAAGGGTGAAAGAGAGAAAAGAAGCAGAAAAAGAGGTGATGAAAAAAGTGTCAAAGGCTGATCTCATGAGTAGGGCAGAGAAAGAACCACCAAAATACATTTTGAGAGAGACAGACGAGTAAAGAAGCAGCGAGAGCACAGAACACACACAAGGAAAGAGCCTTTGAAGTAGTCATGGTGACAGTGGCAGGTGCCATTTTCCTAGGAAGAACTTCCAGTGCTATGGAGTAAATTAAAATCAGCGGCCAGGGACTGGTAACTCACACCTGCAATCCTAGCTACTAGAAGGCTCATGGTTTGAAGTCAACCCAAGCAGAGAAGTTCAAAAGACTCTGTCTGCAGTTATCAGCAAAATGCTATGCTGGAAGCATGATTCAAATGGTAGTTGAGAAGTTGAAGAAGAGCATGAGGCCCTCAGTTTAAGCCTGGTCTGAGCCAAGCCTTTCCTGCGTTTCCACACCGGTTCCAGGCAAGTGAGCACATACACAATGGGCATGTTTCCTCATGGGTAGAAGAGGAAAAAATGGAAGATGATTTAGGAGCTTATGCTCAGGAGAGACCTGGCTTTTCTTACAGTTAATAGAGAAGAGGCCACAGAGCAGCTGAGATGTGATGAACACAGGCACGTTACTATCCAGTACTTCGAAGGCCCTGCCTAATCCATCCAGATGGCAGGCACAGCGGGGTGGCCTTCAGCAGGATTCAGTCTCCCTAGATGAGTGCCACTTTTAGTGGACAGATAGAGCCACTTGTCCAGAGGCAGGGCGGAAGAGACAGCAGGAAGTTCTCCAAGCACCGTCCATTCACTGAGAAGACACTGGGCGGCCCCAAAGCCTCATTTCTCCTTCCTTCATCTGCAGACCCTTGAGCCACAATGCACAGTGTGGTGAGTGGCAGATTGGGCAAGGCTGGGAGGGCTTTGTGCCCAGAGGCTCAAGCCACTGGAGCAGTGATGTGAGCTCAGCGTCTTGGTGCCTGTGGGAATGTGAGAAGGTATTCACAGAAAAGCCTGGCAGTCTCCGCAGTCGATGGGCCGAGAGGAGCATGTTGAGCCCCACTGTTAGGGTTTGACATGTCCCCTCCTCTCCTGCTCATTGTCAAATGCTTGGGCCTCGGGTGTGAGCTGGAGGAAGTGGGTCACTGGGAACATGTCTTCCAGGGTTGTGTCTTGTCTCACGCATCCTTGTGATGGGTGAGTGACTTTGCTTCCCCACACCCTTCCACCACGGACGCTCTTCCTCATCACAGGCCCAGGGTGAAACTGTGAGTCAAAGTAAATCATGGCTCCCTTTCAGCTGGAGTTCTCAGGTGCTTGTCACAGTGATGGAAGAAGTCTGACCCATCCCTGTCCTGAGTCATCTGCTGAAAGTACCTCGTGAGACAAGCCCTCCATCTCAGGCCTGTGGATCTAGTGTGAAAGACAGGGCTTTGGTGAGAAGGATATAACTCTCTCTCCCTCCCTCCTCTCTCTCTCTTCTCTCTCTCTCTGTGCTGATACTGGGCTTGAGCTTAGAGCCTCACACATTTTCACTTAAGGATGATGCCTGCCTGTGTGAGGCACACCTCCACTTCCCGCTTCAGTCTTTGGTCATGCGATCCCAATCGTTTTTTTTTTTTTTTCTCCTGGTAAGACCGTAAGTATGAGAAATCTCAGTTCCTGGGTTGCTGCTATTGTCCCCCTGCATGCCTCTGATGCCTGGTCTTATGTTTTGGGTTCTGGTGTGGCTTTGGTCCCATTCCTTCTTTTGATGCCACTATTCTTCCCTTTTGGAATGGAGTGTTTATTTTGTGCTGATTGTACGGTTGTGTCTTAGAAGTATGCAACTTGGTTGTTGTTGTTTTAATGTTTACAGCTGAGAGTTTGCCTTGAGTCTCAGAGGAGATTTATGTAGTTATTTATAGTTTTAATATATATTTTATTGTAGAGAGGAGTTACAGTTAAGTAAGGTAATGAGTACATTTCCTATGGAGCATTGTTACCCCCTCCTTTGTTTTTCCCCTACCATCCCTGCCCTCCTCACCTCCCCAACTCCTCCCTCCCACTGAAGTTGTCAAGTTTGTTTTCAACATAGTGTCTTGTACATCTCATTGTTACAATGCATCAAACTGTATCCTTGTTTCAGCATTTTGTTATTTTCTTCCCCTCTCCAAATGAGAAAAATGTATATACAAGATGCAGGACACTGGAATCAAATACAGTGAAAACAGGGGTTATATCATGGGGGAAGAACATACAAAAGAAACAAAAAAAATCACATAGTACATTGTAAGTACATTAAAAACAACAGCAAGAAAGAAAAAACAACTTGTGTCCCTATCTTGGAGTTCATTTCATTTAACATCATCTTATATGGTCATATGTACATAGCTTTTGACCTTTTCTGCTTGTCTTAGACATATACTAGCTATTGAAAATAAGGGAAGCCATGGAACCTATGTTTCTTTGAGTTTGTCTTATTTCACTTAATATAATTTTTTCCAAGTCTTTCCATTTCCTAACAAATGGTTCAGTGCCATTCTTTCTGATGGAGGCATAGAATTTCATTGTGTGTGTATGTGTGTGTGTGTGTGTGTGTGTGTGTGTGTGTGTGTGTGTGTGTGTGTGTGTGTGTATCACATTTTCTTGATCCATTCATCTACTGACGGGCATCTGGCTTGGCTGCATATCTTAGCTATGGTGAATAATGCTGCGATAAACATAGTTGTGCTGGTAGCGTTGTGGCCTTGTTTGTGATCGTTTGGGTAAATGCCCCAAAGAGGAGATTTTAAATTTGGAATTTGGCACAATGTTGGAGATCTTCAGCCAGTTGGGATGCATGGAGATGAACTAAATGCATTTTGCATTATGAGATGGCCATGAGCCTTTGGGGGCCAGGGACAGATTTGAATATGAAATGGTCTCCACAGACTCTGTTGACTGACTGGTTGGTCCCAAGCTGTTGGCTTTCTTTTGGAAGGTGGTAGAAACTCTGAGAGTTGGGGGCACAGTCGGAGGCTGGAGGTCTCTCAAGGCTTGCCTGTAAAGGTATGTCAGGTCCCTAGTCTCTCTCCTATCTCTTGCTTCCTGTCTTCCACAAAAGTGAAGAACAGCCTTTTCACTGTGTTCCCATTGTGGTGATCTTCTACCTAAGCCTTATGGGGCCAAGAAACCATGGACTGAACGTGAGTCAAAATAGATCTTTTGCCCCTTAAATTGTCCTCACAGGTACTTCATCAGGGAGGTCCAGAAGTAACCTGTACAGTGCTGTATTACAATCTCTATAATGTGGGGTTTTCTTATCCTGGCCATCATTTATCTTTCCATTTCTTTATACCCATTTTAGTGTCTTTCCTAAATATTGTATAGTTTGTATTTAATTTCAATTTGAAGAATAGCTTTATTGGGAACAACTTCTGGTGATGAGTTGTTTCATTCTTTATCTGGACATGTTTATATTTGCCTTTTAAACTTCTGTCTGCTTTGTTCCTTTTGAGAAGTCAATAATGGTTAGTGTTTTGTGTCTTTTTAAACATCAGTTTCTAGCTATTTTACTGTGATAAGCTTAATGGTTCCTTGATGTTTATTCTGGTTGTAGCATGTTGAATTTCTTCAATTTGTGCATTGATTATTTTTATCAAATTTGTAAAAAAATTTTTGCCAATATTTCTTAAAAAATATCTTCAAAGAAAATCACTCATCTCTCCCACTGGATGTCCAATCACATATTTGCTGGATTGCTTAATGTTGTTTTTGTCACCTTCCTCCACTCCCATTCCCACGTTTCAGTCTGCGTCTGCAAAGCTCTAATTGTCTAGTCTTTATGTTCAGTGGTTGTCTTTGTCAGCCTCCAACTGACCCATCTGTGAATTTTTCCCCCATTTCATTTCAGTTATCAGTTTTAAGTCATATGATTTCTTTCTTTTTTTTTTTTTTTGTCGGTCGTGGGGCTTGAACTCTGGGCCTGGGCGCTGTCCCTCAGCTCTTCAGCTCAAGGCAAGCACTCTACCACTTGAGCTACAGCGCCACTTCCGGTTTTCTGGTGGTTTATTGGAGATAGGAGTCTCACGATCTCTCCTGCCCTGGCTGGCTTTGAACCGCGATCCTCAGATCTCAGCCTCCTGAGTAGCTAGGATTACAGGCGTGAGCCACCAACGCCCGGCAGTCATATGATTTCTATTTGGTTGTTTTACATGAATTCCACTTACCTCTGGAGAACTTTAAGTTCTTAAAATATTTACATTAGCTATTTACAGTCATTTGTTCATCACAATGGCTGCTGCTTTTGGATCTGTTTCTATTGCTCTTTTTTTTTTTCTGCTAGTGGCTAACATTTCCTTAATTCTCATGGCTGGTAACTTGTATTATGTGTTGGACAGTGAATATGGTATTTATTTAAACATAAATGCTGAAAATTCTTGCCTTCTTTGAATAAGTGTTAGGTTTTATTTTGCCAGGCTGTTAATGTAGTGGATGATAATATAAACCTATGCCCCCATTAGCTCAAGTGCTTAAGGTTTGATTGCTGGCTGATAGGGTTTTGGGAAGTGATTGAATCACAAGGATTTTAACTTCATCAGTGGGTTCACCCATTGACAAGTTCAAATGTACTATTCGGAAGTCCTAATGGAGGAAGCATGCCAGTGGGAGTGAGTCTTTGAAAGGTCTATCTTGCCCCAACCTTTCCTTTCTCTTTCTACCTCCTGTGTACCACGAGATGGGCCATGCTTTTCCCCTATCAATTGCTCATTGACATGATTTTCTGCTTCACCATGGGCCCAGAAGCAAATGGAGTCAGCCAAGCCATGAATTGAAGCCTCTGCAACCATGAGCCCAAATAAATCTTTCTTTCTTTAAGTAGTTTTGATCAGAAGTGATGGAAAATGACTAGCAGCACACTATAAATCTGTAATGGACTTTTCTTCTATGGCTAGTATGAAGTATTTCTCTTTGGCTTTTGTGAGGTCTTCGTTGAATTTCTGGGGTATCTGGTGAGTTTCCTTTTCATCAATCAGCTGGTTGGAACACCTACTTATCTCAGCTCTCCATGACCTCTGCAGTCTTAACTCACAGGGAAGACTCATTCCTAGCAGCTTCTCTGTTTTGCCTAATCCTGTCCTTGTCTCTCCCATGTAATGAACCCATTCTGTACTGCATGAGCTTATCTCTCTGAACCATGGCCCAGATGTTACCTACCTAGAAAGAAGGTAGGGTTCATCACCATTCTTGTCCTTCTTGATAAATTGATAAATTGCCCTTAGTCTAACAACTGTAAAGCATTTGCTCCTCATAGTTTGTCTAGTTTTATAGTCAATTACTGGGGAAATATTAGTTTGCTATCAGTTATTGTCATGGTTGGAAGCAGAAATAGGGTCTGCATATTTTTACCCCTATTTCCTACTGGTTACATGGTGTGCAGGAGGAATTCATGTAAATAAAAGAGAAAATAATGGCCAGGCACTAGTGGCTCATGGCTGTAATACTAGCTACTCAGAAGCTTGAGATCTGAGGATTGTGGTTCAAAGCCAGCCCAGGCAGGAAAGTCCATAAGACCCACCAGAAAATCAGGAGTGGTGCTGTGACTCAAAGTGGTAGAGCACTAGCCTTGAGCTGAAGAGTTGAGGGACAGCACCCAGGCTTAGTGTTCAAGCCCCACAACCAACAACAAAAAAAAACAAACAAAGTAAGCAAAGATCAAAGCTCTCTCTCTTTCTCTCTCTCTCTCTCTCTCTCTCTCTCTATATATATATATATCTATATATCTATATATCTATATATCTATATATATATCCATATTGCTTTTGCTACATTACTGAATCTTGAAAGTCTATCGGTGGACCCCCCAAACAGCCTTACCTTGCAACTCTCCAAGCCATTTTAACTTTCTTTTCTTTCCTTATCCCTCTCTCCTTTCCTCCCTCCCTCCCTCCTCTCTCTCTTTCTTCCTTTCTTTTCTTTCTTTCTGGCTCTGGAATTTTGATACTTTGTTACAGCCACTTCTGAGGTTATTGCTCTGTTGACCTCTGCTCAGTTCTTGACTCTGGCCTGACCTCCCCCTGTATCTTCAGTCTCTAACTCTAAAACTTATACCACAGCTGTGCCCTTCCCTAGCTCCTGTGTTTGACATTCCATTGGTGGAAGCAGATTTCTGTCCTTGACAGAATAAGATGACAGAAATAAGCCCCATCAGTCTCTACAGTCCTGGTGGGAAACAGGGACACTTCAGTTAATGTGGTCCTGGCCTGACAATCCCAGCCAGCAGCCCCCACAGTTGTCCCTGCCAATAGCACACCCCTTTGTAGCAAACCTTTAGGGATTAATAGAGACTTTGCCCCAGAATCTTCTTACCCGTTGTGGCCATGAGGCTGTCACATCCCTAGAATTATAGATTCCTACAGTGCAGCTGCCGAATCCCCATAGAGAACCAACATGGCTTCGCCCTGTCATGCTGAGATGCTTTTTCCAAAGGCTTTTATACAAAGATAGATCCCCATTCCCAGCCATTCCTTCTCTACTGTGCAGCCTGGTGGGAACGTGCGAGTATTCTCACAAAAGGGTCTAGGATGCTCATTCTTTTCATTACTCTGGACAGAAAGTGTAGACTCATAGTGACATTCAGCCACACTTTTATTTTGTCATCTTTGCTTTATGAAAGGCTTAGCCTTTCACAATTTATTTATAGAAGCCCACATATCAAAGGAGAGCATAAGGGTGATTTTTTTTTATAGGATAGGACTCTCAGCACTGCAAATGTGACATGATTTTCTTCATCATCACAGCTATGTGGGCTGTTTGGGAAAAGGCATAGAGAGAATTCACCACACTTCACCCAAAAGAGAATGATTATTGTAGTTCTATCTGGTCTTGTTAGGAGGAAATATCCTTATGGAGTGATGCCAGAAGATAGAGTGTCCCATTTTAGGGCATTTTCTGGAGAATAGCTCAGACATCATTTAATATTAATATATTGTGACCTCAATCAGAGACCTTTAAGGAAAATTCCCAGATGATGCGTTTCATTGACTGTGGGTCTTGTTGGCTCATTTCCTACTTTATAGCACCCTATTAAATTAGAGGAATTTCTTATCAAAGAATTAGGTGATTAGAAATTTACTGTGAAACCAGCACACAAGAAACATTCAGTTCATGTAGGAGCCAAAAGATCTTGTGTGGCCAACAGTGACATCTTTGCCTCTGTGTGTGGGCGGCCTTGGGTTATATTACCTGGGTCTCAAGGGGTATCCTTGAATCCTCTGGAATCCATCCTTTAGCTAAGTTCTGCCACCTAAAGCACATCATTAGCTGTTGTTTGGATCCTTGGGTGTCAGAGAAACCCTTCTCTTGTATCACATGTTCTTTTAATTCTTTCTTTCTTTTGTTTCTGCCAGTCCTGGGGCTTAAATTCAGGATCTGTCCCTGAGCTTTTATGCTCAAAGTTAGCACTCTATCACTTGTACCACAGCTTTACTTCTGCCTTTTGATGGCTAATTGGAGATAAGAGTCTCATGGACTTTCTTGCCAGGGCTGGCTTCAAACCTTGATCCTCAGATCTCAACCTCTTCCGTAGTAAGAATTACAGGCATGAGCCACCTGCACCCACTCACAATTTCTTTTATGAGAGCCATCAAAAGAGAAAAATAGAGTACATCTTTTCCTCTGTGTGAAGCTATCTTTGATTCCCTTTGTCTTACTCTAGTTATTTACTTCCATTCTCCATTACTGACCAGCCTGTCCCTGATGTGTTTTGAAATTGTTTTCAGCTAATTATTCAGCCTCTGCCCTTCTTTATGGTGCCCTTTGATGTTCTAGCTACATTGTACTAGTGAACATTTTCTTGATAAACAATTCAGTCACATTCAAAATTAAAAACATTCATCCTGAGGCAAATGGGAACTCTAGTGCATTGCAGTGTGCTCAGTCTGATGTTCCTCCTATGAAGGTACTCAACTCCTCATCCTAGCTGCTGAGTGGTAGATCTCAACTGAAGATCCCCGTTCTGGCTTCTTGTTTCTGAGTTGGCCTTGATTTTTAGCCATTTGGTACCCGTTAAAACAGTGAGTTTCTCTTCTTCACAGAAACTGATTTTCTCTTAGGAGGTCTTTCCTAGATTCTCTACCTTATTTTGAGAAACAGGAGCCAGTTAGCTCCATCCTTGACCCATTTGTTCTAGGTGAAGGATACTGAACTCTTGTATTCACTGAAGCGTGCACTAGTAATAACATATGAGGTGTAGCTTCATGTGAATGAACAGATCTTTACAATTCCCACAGTATCTGAGAGAATCTTCCTTCTCTTTTTCACTCTGCAGATAATCTGAAATCCATCCTCATATGCCTTCGGAGAAATTGGCTTTGCCTTAAAATATCTGTACTTATCTGAAATCGTGTGTGTGTGTGTGTGTGTGTGTGTGTGTGTGTGTGTGTGCGCACGCGCGCGCGCGTGCGCGCACGCACGTGCATGCCAATTCTGGGCACTGTACTGAGTGTCTCTTTGCTCAAGCCTGGCTACCATTTAAGTCAGAGCTCCATTTCTGGCAGTTTTGTTGGAGATAACAGCCTCATGAACTTTCCTCCCTAGGGCTGGCTTTGAACCACAATCCTCAGATCTTACTCAGCCTCCTGAGTAGCTAGGATTACAGGCATGACCCACCAGCACCTAGCCTGAAATCCATTTTTAAAGAGGAAGAACTGTTCAAATGGTACAGTTCCAGAATCTCCTAAAACTTCATCGTGGACTTTTGTGGTGTCTCAGTTTTCCAACTGCAAAGTGAGGATAATAATAATATTCAGCCTTCAGAGTTATTAAAAATAGAGTTAATAGATATGAAGAACTTAGAATAATGTCTGAAATATCATTCAATAAATCTTAGCCACTATCGCTACCATTTGAAAGGACTTAGCAGTGGAAATGCATATTTTAAAAAGTATACCAGGAGAGTATTACACTTAAGATTCTTCCATGTCATCCTCCCTCGGTATCCCAGTAGCAATAATTGGGTTTGAATTCATCTCTTCAGGCAGAGCCTGAACTTAAAGCTGTGGCTAGATCTTCCCACTTTGCAGTGAACCACTAGTGATTGGATTCCTAGGTGACTTGCTGCGTGTCACTTGTCCTGCATTTGTTTTCAGTTTCTGGTTATAGGCAAAGAGAGTCTCTGATTTGATTTCTGCTTCTCTTCTTCTTCTTCCTCTGTCCTTAGCCATCGGTGAGGCTGTATATGGGCTTAGCTTGGAGAATACTGTGAGTCAGGAATGTCTTCTGACCTGTGAGGCTGAGTGTCCCTAGTGGCTAGCTCCATAGTTGAACCAGGTGTTCCTGGTCCCCCTTATTATTAAGTAATAATCTATGCAAATAAAATTGTAGTATCAGTCTCTACTATAAACGATTGTCCATTTATACACAATATAAATTTCTTACAGTGCTGGAAAGTTCAAGATCAGTTGGTGTCTTCTGAGACTGTCCACTGTCCTCTTTGGAGCAGAAGGACAGAAGTCATGCCTCCTATAATAGAAGGGCTTTGACTCCTTTCCAACCCTTTTATAAGGCACCAAAACATTCATAAGAGTCAAGCTCTCAATACTTAATTTCTTCCACCAAGCCCCAACTTATTATGATACACCATAATGGAGACTAAGCTGGAACACGAATTTTTGAGGGTATTCAGGTCAAAGTACTCACTTAAACAAAAAAAGTTATGTAATTTCAGGCCAACATTTAATCTTAAATTCCACAGGTTACTCCCTTACAAGGAGTTTAAACTCAACATGATGTTGGAAGACTAATTGTTATGAGGAAGGTATATTTCTAGAGGCATTTATAGGTACTTGTTACCCATCAGTTGACTATCAATGTGACCTTTAACTAGTGTACCCTATGGCTTGTTCGCCAAGGTGAGTTCTGGCTTACAGTATAGCCTAAGAATTAATAGAGTATCCTTCAATCACTCACAGAAGTGTATCCGTTTGGGCAATAGGTTATAAATTGACCAGACCTTGAACTGTTGTCTTATAACTACATTCCAAATTGTGTTATACCCAAAGTTCACAATCGAACATCAATTTTCCATAGACCTCTACCTCTTTATTCAGGTTGGTGGTCCCGTTAGATAGCTGTTTTAACAGCTCTGTCACAAGGTTTCTGGGAGAGTGATGTTGCTTATGTGAAAAACCTAACATTTGTGGTGAAAGGATGTGATAAATTTAGGACACCAACCTACAGTAGAATAGAAAAATTTCTTCTCGGGTGATTCGTCTTCTGAAACTTTCTTTAGCTGCCCAAGGCAGGTAAAGAAATCATCTATGCTTAGGTAAGGTGCCCTGTGCTCCCATCTATTTTAGGAATTACCATTTGCATTCGAATTAATTTTGTCTTGGGACTATACTCCTTGAACACAGTGATTGATATAAGGGCTAGGAAGAGAGTTGCTGAGAACCACGTCGTGGATGTTGATAAGGAATCACATACTAGACTGCTAACATTAACAGAACAACGTGTAGTATATATCTGAGTCTAGACAACCAGTAGCACCTCAGAAGAAAATAACAGTCTGACCATCAAAGGCCCCAGACTCACCCTTCTTGATATGAGGGAAGAGTTGATGGCACATAACACAGTTTTTCAGGATTAGCCACCCTTATATCCTCAGCCTCCATAAAGCTTGATGTCTTGGGCTCTCCTGCATAGTGTTCTGTCTTGACCTGACCAATCTTCTATCTGCAGAGTGCACTTTTGTTTGGTTTTCACTCTGCTTTGTCATGATAAAGCTGCTCCTATGTAAGTCTCCTTTGTGTCCCTCCTTAAATTCTTTCTGATAAGACCCAGAGCTTTACTGATACCCAGAATCAACACATTGAATCTTTGGTAAGGCAAAACAGGAAACTCCAGGAGACCCTACTTAGTTGCAGGTGGCTTTATTTTTCTTTATTTTGATAAGGCTACCCGATTCTTATCAATATGGGGGGTAGTGCTTTGTTCTATTCTCTCCGTTTGGACCATTATCTTGGAAAACTTGCATGACAGTGGAGATTTATTGTTCCTCTCTCCTGTGCCTTGAAAGACCCAGTAATATGACTTTTTTGTACTAAACTACAACTACAGCATTAACACGTAAAGATTTGAGGCTTGTGTATTTTCTTTCTTTCTGCCTTCTTTTTATTTATACTAAGATAGTTTGCTATTCAAAGTTGCTTGAAAGTTTTGTTGTCTCAGCCAGAATGTTACATTCTCTAACCCTGAGAGTTTTGTAAGACTAAAGGGGGGAGAAAACTATGTGAAGACACCTTTTAAAAATCCTAGAGGCAGAGAAATTCACATATCAACAGTCATGCATGGACAATGATCTTTATTTGTGTCACCCTGGCATAAACAAATTAATTTGTTTTTTTTTAAAGTTTGTTTGATTAAAAAAAACTAGGTAAAAAGGAGTCAGTAAGTAGGAGATATAAAGAAGAGTATAAAGAGAATAAGCATTTGATATGAAAGGATTTTATATATAAATAAGGCTTTTTCCAAAAAGTAAAGAGTTGTTTCAACATGGAAATAGGCAGATAAGGGCAAAACCAGAATGCTAAAAGCATGTTGCTGAAGGATTGTGTTAGGTTATGCTGAGATACGATGGATGGATTACAGTAGAGAATGAGGAGACATTACAAAGTTGTTAAGTAGAAGCACATTTGCTGGATAAAAAGGTTTTTACATGGTCAAATAAGATTTTTGTCTTAAAAGGATTGCTTCAAAATGGAAATAGACAGGTAAGGACAAAAACCCAGGTTGTTTAAAACCACGTCACAGAAGGATTGTGGTCTGGTTTGTGATAAGATATAATTGCTAGAAAAACAAACAAAACCAATACTGTCTTGATAAATTTATCAATTTTACTGTAAAAACTTCCCCTTCAGCCTCAACAAAGGTGGGACACAAAAAGTGTGTTATCAGTCTCTGCAGAGATGGCCCAATCTCTTCTATAACTGTATAGCCATATTATTCTTTTCTCTTTTGTCTGTCCTGGGGCTTGGACTTAGGGCCTGGCTCCGTCCCTGAGCTCTTTTGACTCAAGGCTAGTTAGTGTTCTACCACTTTGAGCCACAGCTCTACTTCCAATTTTCTGGGTTAATTGGAGATAAGAATCTCACGGACTGGGCTGGTTTTGAACATCAGTCTTCAGAGCTTAGCTTCTTGAGTAGCTAAGATTACAGATGTGAGCCACTCGTGCTCAGCTAGCCTTACTATTCTTAATAAACTTGGTTATTGCTTCCACTATGTTCATATCTTGCTTCAAATCTTCTTTCATGGAAACAAGAATCAACAATCCAGTGGAAGTAAACAAGGCTATTTTGTTATTGCTTGGCATAAAAAAGGTTGAAAAAATATTAATAGATCTGAGTATTTGTGCAGCTCAATTGAACTGAAGCTACTTCAGTCAGCTCTTAGATTGATACACATTGATTACTAAGTGCGATTGGTTGCTAATCTCATATTAATCATGAAGGCCACTCTCTCAGTTTTCCAGGTCTGAAATGTTCTCTTTCTCCATCCAAGATGCAGGTAAGTAAATCTCTTTCCTTCCTTCTTATCTATGAAATCCTGTTTCTGGTTATCCCATCCGAAGACCACATCTACCTCAGTGGGGAATTTCTTAGTATCTTCCAGTTGGGAACTGTCATCAGTTCCAGAGAAGGCTCAAGGACAATGAGTTGGATAATAGGTTTTCCTGGCCAGAGCCATATATTTAGAGCCTGAGACTAAGAGCTGGTCTTGACAAAGGAGACTGATCCAAAGAAGAAAAGTCAGCTGGAACTTGTTCTAAGTTTCATTTTGTGTCTGTGATTCTGGTAAAAAAAACATTTGAAAGCAGTGGTTCACATATGGTGTTTAGACTACGTGGATTTGAATGACCCAAGCTATTCTTATCTTGCTTTATGATGAAACAAGATTTAGATATGTGGCAGGATGAAACAAAATCTAAAGTGTCTATAACCATTTCTGCTTTTCAAGTGGGGGTAGTGGTGACATATGTCCTATCATGTAGGCCAGAAAGGGAGAAAGAATGGAATGTGTAAAGCTGCAAAGTCTCTGCAAGCTTTTCCAGAGTACTAAATGTTGTGGATAACACTGGTGACTGAATTCTGTACATCTGCTGTGTTGAGGATAGCACAGCCTCTCAGGGTTTCATACAAATGGTCAGCCCTGGAGAGCTTGAGCTACTCCGATTTTGATGCGGTAGGCCTGAACTGGACGATTGTGCTTTATCAACAGGACTGGTGTGTTACTAACACCTCTAATCTCAAAACTCTTCTTTGAATGTTAAGAGGCAAAGCAACTATCAGCAAGAAACACAGGTGAAACATTATGTTTGGGGGTTGAGAAACACAGAAAACTCTTGAGATCTTAAATCCTATAGATTCTTAATTTCTTGAGTGAGAAAGTGGGAAAGATACATGTAGTCAGCGTGTGTGTGTGTGTGTGTGTGTGTGTGCTGATACTAGGGCTTGAATTCACATCTTGTATTCCTGTTTGTTTTTCGTTTTCCCTTTTTGCTCACAGCTAGTGTTCTAACACTTTGAGCCATTTGTCCAGTCTTCTGACTTTTTGCAGGTTAATTGGAGATAAGAGTCTGTGGATTTGTCTGTCTGGGCTGGCTTTGAAACTTGATTCTCAGATCTCAGCCTCCTGAATAGAATTACAATTATGCACTTTCGTTTGATCCAATCTCAAATGACAGTGAGAGGCCAGCTGTCACTTGGGTTATAAGCACCTGAA
Source organism: Dipodomys merriami (assembly GCF_024711535.1). Classification (NCBI taxonomy): domain Eukaryota; kingdom Metazoa; phylum Chordata; class Mammalia; order Rodentia; family Heteromyidae; genus Dipodomys; species Dipodomys merriami. Next base: position 75,102,981 of record NW_027203381.1, read on the forward strand.
CTACTTTTTGTAAGTTAGGATTGAAATCTTCCTAATTGTCTTTGTCTTTTTATAGCTCCTTTTCTTTGTTTCCCTTTTTAAAAACATGCCTTATTTATTTATTTATTTATTTATTTATTTATTTATTTATTTATTTATTTATTGTTTTCTAATTATAATCTGCATTTTGCTCACATCTGATGCAGTCTCAACAGGAAGAAAAGTCAAATTTGCTCTAAAAGTGTCATCCTTAATTAATATCGTAGAATGCCACCTTTTCATTAGTATTCAGACCTGGTTCAGCCTAGCTCATTAATGGGCTCCTTTCTCCCAGGATGGTAATTATATATGATGCTGCTTATGCTCCCTGCCAGTCTAGGAATATGAAGAGCTTCATCTCTATGGTAGACACATGAGCGTTAACTATCCTGGCTGAGACTGGTCTACCAAAAAAAAAAAAAATCTTCCTACATTGTAAGCAAAGTTTCCTCTCCATCAAACTTGACGAATCTGTATAGCCTCCCTGTGAGGTTCATGGAATTTCTGATGACAGGAGGCTATGGGTCTGTAGTTTGTTCATACAGTGTTATAAATCATATCACACCATTTATTCCCCTCAGGTGTGGGTGCATTGCAAACATATGAATGCAGTTCTAACTGCATTCATTTGAAATCTTCTATCACATGGTTCTTTAGTTTAAATAGTCCTGTTCTTCTCCTAAAGTCCTAAGTTAAAATGCCATTTAAAGAGATCTTAGAAGGCTAGCTTGTTTCCGTTTGAGGACACAGCGAGACTATGCCATTTGTGAACCAGGAAATGGGCTCTCACCAGTGTGGAATCTGCTAGTACCTTGCTCTTGGCCTTCACAGGCTACAACAGTATGAGGAATAAATTCTGTGGTTTATATAAGCCACTCAAGTCTATGAGGTTTTATTGTAATAGCCTGGGTAGACTAAGATGTATGATGCTTTCCCAAACCTCATTTTTGCCTCAGCCGTTCATTCTGTTGACCATTCTCCAATCTAGAGTTTTATAGCTTGATATACATCAAAGAACATCTGCATATATTCTTATTTGATGCATATGCCATTATCCTTTTCCAATTCTCTTTTATTGCTTCATCACTTTCACAGTGGAAAAATTACTTGTCAATTGTCCTGCCTTATGCTCACAGGACAATATTATGTAAACATTGCCCTCACTTTTGCTAATATTTTTCATGGCTGTTCAGTCTGACACTGGGACGTGGGCAGAGCTCTTCTTATGCAGCAAGAGAATGATGAAGGCAAGGTTTGCAGAGGAGAGCCAGGAATGAGAATCAGGCCACAGGCCAGGTAAAAAAACTAATTGTGCCTACTTGGGACCATAGTTTTCAGAAAAACCAGGCAGGTGGGTCTGTCATCAAAGGAAGGGATTGGGATTTGTAGTCATGCAGAAACAAAAGGGGCAGAGCAAAGAAAATAAGGATATTGAGGCTTACAACAGCTGCAAAATTATACTATGTACTGAAGCCGTGTGTGTGTGTGTGTGTGTGTGTGTGTGTGTGTGTGTGTGTGTGTGTGTGTGTGTGTGAGTGCATGCATGCTAACACTCAGGGCCTAGGTTCTGCTTCTTAGCTTCTTGTTTGCTTAAGCCTGGTACTCTACCACTTCAGCCACAATTCAACTTCTAGTGCTTTGGTAGTTAGTTGGAGATAAAAGTCTCACAGACTTTCCTGCCCAGAATGGCTTTGAACCTCAACCCTCAGATTTTAGCTTCCTGAAAAAATAGGATTATAGGTATGAGCCACTGGCACCTGGTTTAATTTATAGTTCTTATTGTTAAGGCCAACTCTATTCACTTGAGAAGTAGTCTCTGACTTAGCAGGTAGAATTGAGTGAAATCACTTCTTGTAGAGAGTGAAGAATGAATCAAAGTCACAAAGAGAAGGCCAGTTCCTTATGTATACACTATTACTCATATGAGTTTGGATACCTCTTATACCTGAAGTTACAGGATGACTGAGAAATACTGCTATGCTAGAACTGTATGCATCTTCCTGCTACCATAAATTCTAGCACCCAACACATAGTGGACAAGCAATTAGTGATTATTGAACTGAACTACACTATGTGTGAAAAGGCTGGGACTTGTGAATTTGTTGAGAGAGAATGAGTTAAGGGTAGTGATATTGACAAATTAGAAGACAGAAACATATGAAGGCTTTGTTGAGAGGGGAGTAATGATAAAAATAGACAGACAAATGGCATGAGAAACCCAAAGGCAGGGCATCCTCAGAACAGGGGTCCTTATTAAGTCCTTATTAAGGAGCTCCCCAAAGTCCAGAGTGGCCAGATTCTTCCATTCATGTTTTAAATGCTTGGTTCCCAGCTGGTGGCTCTGTTTTGGGAGGGGTGACGGTAGAAACTTAGAGAGGTCGGGGGTGTGGGGGGAAGCAGGGTAGATCTTTGAAGGTTATACCTGGTCCTGGATTCCTTTTGTCCCCTTGGCTTCCTGTCCCATGTAAGATGGAGATCAGCTCACCTTGTGCCACCATGAGAGTCTGCCCAAGTTCATGGGGCCAAGCAAGTACAGACTGAACCTTTTACATCGTTCTCTCAGGTATTTTGGTCTTAGCTATTCAAAAGTAACCAACGCAGTGTGGGTGAGAGGGGCTTTCTTTACATGGATTTCCTTTTAGCATGATGGCTCAGTATGTAGCTCTGCTGAGTTCTAGCCACCGACCAGTGGTTGTTTGTGATCTAAGTTTAAGCGTCAACACTACAGAGACTTATTTTTCACAACCTCCCAACTCGAACTCTCCCTATTGCTAGCTATCTCTTCTCAGCTCTCTGTTCTGGCAGACCTTACTTTTCCTTGACTCTCTGATGTCATCTTCAAACCAATGGGAAACTGCAACTTTCTGGCCAGCCTTTTGGGAAAGTTAGAACACCCTTTCACAGTACCCCATCTTCCTAGACAATTGTTCCGTCCCCTTTTTCTACTTCTAATGTTTGTTTTTCTATGTGCATCTCAAATTCAGAGGACAAAGAGAATGGTACGTTCTTCCTAACAAAATTTCAATTGTATTTCTACTTATTGTTGAGGTAGTTGCAACATTTATGAGGTTGTGTGGTTTTAGATTTGGAAGACTGCCTCATTTCTATCTTGTCATTTACTCCTTAGTAGCTGTGAGTTATACATTCCTTGCCTAAATTCAGTTGGACCATTAGATTCCCTTACCTCATTCTCAATTTCTTTATGTGAGAAAGTCACAAAAGGCACTTTTTATGTTCTGCCTCCTGAGATTTAAATGCCAGTCTAACCTCTTGTACCCTTGGCACATTGTCCCAAGATGGTTTGACAATGGAGACATTTTAGAAGTCATAGGATATTTCATAAGTTTTAATATTTTATAACAAATTAAATGTTAATTATATGCTGGTCAGGGAAGAAAATCATTGAAGTATTTAATTAACATTTAATTTATTAGTCATCAAATATTTAAGTAGCTCCTATCTGAGAGACTTTTACTCCTTATTAGTTCTCAGTTAGTAACAAGTTATTGTTGTTAGTTGCTACTCTCCCTACTATTCCAACTATGCATGACTCTTACAGATTACTTTAAAAAGATCTCTGATATATTTACCAATAACCTCCATAGGAAGATTGTATTTCTAAAATCTCCCTTCTTTTATCTCTTCTTGTTTTGTGAGAAAGTTGACTGCCACTTGGATGTATTTTCTCACAGAAACCCTGTGTTTACATAGTACTTTATAATTTGAAAAGTGCTGTGATCTTGATTTCAGCATGTCATGAAACTTTCATGAAATTCACTAGTTGGGTAGAAGCACTGCTATTTTACAGGTGTGAGAATCTCAAGGGAGTTCTGTCACTGCCCCAATGCCCCATGGTCAAGAATTTAAGGAGAAATTGGATCCCAGAGTTTCTTCCTATGAATCTTACATTGTGTCAAGTTCAATGTCAGGTGGTAATTTCAGCCACAGGAAAGTCCTGAATATACCTTAGCCAGCCATTTTTATCTTTTGTTACTAATTTATTGTGAAGAGAAACTGTAGCCTGAAAACTATTTTCTTGAATACATTTTTATTTAAGCAAAAATATCAGATAAATTCTTATAAATGTTTCATAGACATAAGGCAAAATGTCTATTTTCTATTTGGAGCAATATGGTTCTCTATGTACCCAAATAGTTATTGGTAATATTACTCAATATTGATAGTGACGCAATTCTTTCAGATAGCTGCTTATTTTTGTGTGTGTAATAGATCTACCCACTTCTGAAAGAGATACAATGAATGGTTCTATACTTTTACTAAGTCTTTGCACGTCCAGTACTTTTTGCTTCATGTATTTATTTGTTGTACTGCTTGTTGACTATTTTATTGTATTTATTGTCATTCTTGCTATTATAAAAAATCCTTGTCTTTTTCTAGAAACTTATTTGACTGCAAAATTCTTCATCCAGTTTTATTTTTTGTTTTCTCAATACATCTTTGTCTATTTGTTTCCAACTTTTCATTATCATGTATTTCTGGTAAGATTAGAATTTCATTTTGAATGAAAAACATTTTGTCTTTTGTCTCTTAATGAGTGAAGTCTGTCATATGCAGGGTAAAGATGATGTTCTTGACTCTGGATTCATGATCTGTGGAATCTTCTTTTTACCCTGTGTTTATCTATGTACACATTATCTATGGATATATGTAATTGAAACACACAAAAGGCACATGTTTAAAGGGCACATATAGCTAATTTTTATATGTACTTGTAAAATCATATTTTTTAATCATACTAACATACCTACCACCTTCAAAAGTTCTCTTAAAGTTCTTTGTAACTTCTCCTCTCCTTTGCTCACCTTTATCTTGAGGAAAACACTGCTCTGCTTATCTTATTTATTTTTAGTCATGATGATCTGATCCAGGACCTTGCACATTTAGGCAAGTACTCTACTACTGAGTTATACTCCCTGCCTGCCCCTAAGTCCCTTGCTTTCCTTTGTTATAACAGGTTCTTGCTATGTAACTAAGATGGCTTAAATCTCATTCTACTACTTCTACCTCCTGATTAGGATTACAGGCACATACTATCATACCTGGCTCACTCTTCTGTTTTGCTAAAATAGCTCGAATATTCCAGAATTTTGTGTAACTGGAATCATCTGATATGTATCCTGTTTTGGTTCAATTTCTTTCAAATGGTGTAATAATTTTGCCATTCATCCTCTTGGGCCTGCAAAGCGTAGTTTAGTTCTTTTCTGTTCCATTGTAGGGGTGTACCACAGTTTGTTTTATCCAACAGACGTGGGTCATTTTCAGTTTTTAGAGATTATAAGGAAAGCTGATATGAAGATTCATATGGAAGTCTTGTAAGGACTTGTGCTTTATATCCTGGGTAAATATGCAGGAATAAAATGGCTCAGTCTTAGAGTAGATATATTTACCTTTATAAGAACTGACAAATTGTCTTTCAAAGTGGTTAAACTATTTTACATTCTGAGAATATAGGAGAGCTCAGGTTCCACATCCTGATCAAAGGATTAACATAGGGCCAAGACTCTCTGGGATATACTACTATATTTTGTCACGTACTATACAAAGAACTAGGAAAACGTGAATGATTCTCAAGCAGAAAGATAATCAACAAAGGCCAGTCATGAGATGACTCTGATTTTTCTTTTGCTTATTTATGTATTTGTTATTTTTATTGTAAAGATGATGTACAGAGGTGTAACAGTTATGTAAGTCAGGTATCTTTTTGAGCAGTGTCACCTCTTCTTTTGTTTTCTTCCAGTTTTTCTCTCCCTGTCCCCTCACTCACAAGTTATACAGTTCATTTTCAACACAGTGTCTAGTGGGTATCAATGCTTCACTTGTTCACCCTTTGTCCCTCATTTCTGTACTTCCCCTTAACCTCCCCAAAACAGATGACTTAGATACAATACAAAAGATACAGAAATCAAAAACAGCAACAAAGGAGAAAAAAACATAAAATAACAAAAAAAGCAAAAAAAAAAAACCACCCCAAAACCTCTTGTTTTCCTTTCTTAGAGTTCATTTCAAGGAACATTTTATATGATCATATGCACATAGCTGTTGAGCCTTTGTGATCCTTCCCGAAGAATATCTTCCTTTGAGATGACCCTGATTTTGAAAGTACCAAGCAAAGCCTTTAAATGATCTGTTACATCTGTGCTCCAAGAGGCCAAATTAAACATACTTGAATGAAGAGTAGGTGCTGTAGGAAGAGAAATACAATTTATATGAAGAACAAATGAATTTATATGAAGAATTTATCTGAAGAATGGAATTTTATATGAATTTATATGAAGAATGGAAATTTTAGAAGTAAAAATACAGTGTCTGAAATGCAACAGTTCACTGAATGAGCTCAGTGGGCCAGTGGAGCAGATACAGAAACAATCAGTGAATGTGAAGATAAATCAATAAAAATATTTTATCTGAGGGACAAAGAATTGAAATGTTGAAAAATTAGCAGAGCTTCAGAGACATGTGAAAAAAGTATAACTTTCAGGTCCTAAGAGTCTTAGAATGAACAAGAAAGAGATCAAGCCTGAAGATACATAGTAAGAATGTTCCAGGTTTTCCAGATTTGAAACAAGCACACCACCACATTCTAGAAGCACAGTGAGGCTTAAACAAGACGAAGCAAGCTGTGCCTAGATTCATCACAGGAAGGCTAATGAAATTTCAAAGAAAAAAACCCCAACCCTTTGAAAACAGCTAAAAATAAGAATGTTAAAAAAGGTGACCTTGATGAAGAACCACTGTATTCATAAACTACTCTGTTGAGTGACAACTACTTTGTACAACTTTCTAAAGAAAATAAAAATGTATAAAAATAAGAAAGTGGTACATTCATACAGGGGAACAATGATTAGAAGAGCTGTGGCTTTCGCAACAAAAATAACATGTAGGCTGGAAGACAATAACATTAAAAACTATAAGTGTAACTCTAAATTCTACCTCTAATGAAAATATCCACCACCAACAAAACAAAACAAAGGTGTCTTCCAGACAAAGGAATGCTGGGAGAATGACCAAGGGCAGATCTGCACAAAGAAAATGCCAGGGGAAGTTTCTCAGGATAAAAAGGTCTTCAGAAGTGAAGAGCCAGACAGAGTAGCACATTCCTATAATCCTACTTTATTTAGGAGAATCACATATCAAGCAAGCTCGGAAATAAATGTGAGAACCTATCTGAAAAATAATGAAAATAAACAAAAGGTGAGTGTATGGTTCAATTGGTAGAGGTCATTCCTAGCAAGTAAAAGTTCAAACCTGCAAAATAGAGGAGCGGAGAACAGAACCAAAGTGACAAATCTCTAGATGTATATAAAAATATTTCTTCCCTTAAAGTTTTGAAAATATTTGTGGCAAAACAAAATAGAGAATTTTTACATTTATACATGAACGAGGACTTTGAATGTATGAAGATGAAGATGTATGAAGATGGAGGGAACTGTATGATTAGAAGAGTTTGAGGTTTTATATTAAACTGATAAGTAGATAGAGAAGGTAAGTTAGATATTTATATTGTAATACAGCAGCCACTAAAAGTAAGACAAAACAAAAAATATGAATGGCTTGAAAGCCAATAGATAAATTAACATGGAATACGAGACACATTTAAATAACTCAAGTGAATGACTCTTTTATATTTATTGTTTTCTTTTGTTCACATCAGTATTTACTTCTCTGCTTGTTAATTTGTAAGTCCTACTGTATTCCTCCATTTCTTTTGCTATTATTTAAACTATGGTGTGCATTTCTCCATTATTTTTAAATCTTGCCCATTTCCTTATCAAGACTCTCTTGACTTTCTTGACCATTACTTCTACTTTCTTGACCATTACTTTTTCTTGACCATTGCTTTTATGACCTCATAAATCCTTATCCCCAATCTAGGTGAGATGTTTGCAATTTATTAATGTCCCTTAAGTCTCTGTTTTTAACCTTAAAATTATGCAGAGATACCCTTTGTTCATGAACATTATTAAATGTTTCATGGTAGATTATTATTTTTTCCTTAATTTTAAATAGTACCCATTATATGTATATAACACTCATTCCTAGAGTTTGTCAGGATCCATTTATAGCATCTATTTGTTTCTGTGTTTATTGGCTGATATCTCTCTCTCTCTCTCTCTCTCTCTCTCTCTCTCTCTCTCTCTCTCTCTCATACACACACACACACACACACACACACACACACACACACACACACACACACACACTGCAGATTTCATGCTTACTAGTTTACTCTTTTCGATGTTGGGTATTGAGTTTTCTGTTTTAAATCATTTGTTGTCTGGCTAGAGTCCTTACTTGAGCATTTCTTTCTGGTGAGGTATAAGTGATATGCATGCTTGCACAAACTAGTTTGACTCCTGAGAGTTAAATATTGGGGTTGTGTATACAAGAATTGTATATGCAATCCTTTTCTTTCAGTTTGTAGGTTATAGTTCAACATCTTCTAGCTTCCAATGTGGTAGAGAAGAATTTCTATATCATTTTGTAGTACATAATGGATTCTTCCTGCTAGAACTTCATGCTACATTTTTATTATTCTTAGAGTTCAACAATTTTAACAGGCTGTCCTCAAATGTATAATTTCTCAATCAAATTTGGCTATAGTTGAATGTACAGTTTTAATCAAAAACTTAGATTTTCCTTTATCTCAGGAAGTTCTCTTTTATTATTTGTTTTAAGCATTTCCTCTCATCTGTCTCATTTGTTATGTAGAACTCTTATTTTTCCTGCTTTGGTTCCCCTGATAATCTATCCGCAAATCATTTATCTTTTCCCTCAAGATTTCCTTCTCTATACTTTGAGAATATTCTTCAAATTGGTCACTACTTCTCTCTAACAAATGTACCTAGATTGTTATTTAGCATAAAAATCAATTTTCAGTTCCGGACCATTGTTTGGGTGCGTGTATTACGTTTCAGTTTCGCTTTTGGTCAGTGGTCATCAGCCAGCTCTGAAAGTTCCACTTGGCTGTGTGCCTCATTTACTTGGTCTTTCCCTTGGTGGAACCATTGGAGGTGGGGTTTTCCTTTGTGTGATGGAGAGACCTTGACCCGGTTATTGGAGCATCTTAGGTGGCAGCAGTGCTGACAATAGTGAGATCTGATAGGGGATTATAGAGTGAAGACGGCTTTCTGCAGTGTCTGGAGAAAAATCTTCCTCTCCTCAAATTCTGCACAACCTCCTTCTGTGGAATAAGAAGAGCCCTACCCTATGTATTTGCCATCTTCGGGGACTTGCTAGCCCTATCACAGCATATTGATGCTTACCTAGCCCTTCAGGGAGGATCAAGTTCTTTCAAAATCCACCTGATGCTGGGCTTCAGGTATCCTGAGATCTCTCATTAAACATGGAGTAGAGGCCAGTGCTTTTCTGGCATTTAGTTTCCTAACAGATAGAAGGAGGAATAGCTGGTTGTGTGGCTTGGCGGGGAGTGCGAATGGAGACATGGACCTGACTGCTCAGATCCCGGATTCCTACTTGTGGAAGTTTGCAATTATGTAAAAGCAGAAAGGGAGATGGAAATAGAACGTGAAGCCAAACAAATGGAAAGAAAACACATGGACACATACTTGGAGCTCTTTATATTTCTGGTGTTGCATTAAGTGGTTTATTAAACAGTGCTCATTGATCAGTGGCCTTGAGTAATCTAGGGTGGCAAGAATGGTCAATAAAAAAAGGAATGACTTTAGGCTTTATTATTATTTGCATATTTGCCCTCTAAATCATGAGAGGTGATCAGGCCATTAGGACTCTGCCTTCCTGAATGGGTACATGCAGTTACAGTGTGAGTGGGTTCATCATAAAAGGATAGGCCAGGCTACCTCTCATTCCCTGTTTATCCTCTATTTTCTATTCTACAAGATGTGGGGACCTTGATTTTTAATTTTACATCTTTCAGACCCATAAATCAATATATTACCTATCAAGTGTGTTATATCTGTTATACCTTCACAACATGTACTAGTGGAGCTAAGATGCTCATCTCTTAGAGTTTTAGGGATCAGGAACCAGGGATGGAAAAGATGGATCCATGAATTTTTTTTTTTGCCTGTTGGTTGTGGGTTTTGAACTCTTGGCCTGGGAGCTATCCCTCAGTTCTTCAACTCAAGGCGAGCGCTCTACCACTTGAGCCACAGCGCCACTTCCAGTTTTCTGAGTGGTTTATTGGAGATAAGAATCTCATGGCCTTTTCTGCCTGGGCTGGCTTTGAACTGTGATCCTCAGATCTCAGTCTTCTGAGTAGCTAAGATTACAGGTGTGAGCTACCGGCGCCCAGCTCCATGAATTTCTTGGTACTGAATTTTTCAGATAGTTGATAAGAAAATTTCCTTGAGGAAGGACAGTCATACTAGGGGAAAAACAAATAGTCAAAGCTCGTTTTAGTCTACTGGAAGGTTGTTACCCTTCTCTGAACCCTATGTTCCTCCCTTTCTTTGTTTGAGGACCTAGTCAGGTCTGAGGACATTCACTGGTCACATTCCTTGGGGATAACTATGTTCCATGGCTTCTTTCTTCCCTTTGGGAGCTGCTCTACTTTGAGCTGTCTTGAATGATAGGAAGAAACTATTTTCCTCCCTTTGTTGGGTCTGCCTTTCCTTAGAATTGCTTTGAAGGCTAGAAAGGGAAGAATCAACACAGGAATGGCTTGGGGTACGTAGCCAGAATATTTGTAGAGATTCAGAGCTAATGGCACCCATTAGTTCTGTAGGTCACATTAACAAGGTGTAGGGGAACTAAGAAGGCTTCCCACAATTAGGAATCTGGGCAAAATTGTGAAGAATGACTGGTAAATGGCCAAGAAAAATCTTCAATTTACTGACCATTTATTATTTCTTAGATATTTTACATGCACTATTTTGTTGAGTCCTGTTACCCATAATCCTTATATAGTTAAAGAAAATAGTTTTAAACAGTTTTAGTCATCATGTCTAGTCATACAGTCATGAAATTTGTGAATTTTGGGAATGGGTTTTAGGTCTAGGTTTATCTGTCTTGAATTTAAAAATCCAAAGTGCTGTTTTGGATTTTCTCACTGTGCAGAAAATTTGATAGAGGAAGAATCAACATTACAGGTGGGAGGAAGAGTCTGGCCCTTCTTGGCTAGTTTGTACCAAGGATCCTCCTCCTCCCTCTCAGTCTGAAATTAGCTTCACAGAAAGTTTGCCTTAAATTTGTGTTTAATAACCAGCCTGTGGGTTCTGGTTCATTATGGAATCACCTCACATAGTGGTTCTGTCACTGAGGGTCAGATCTGTTGCAAATAACAGAAAACTTAAAATCAAATAATCTTAGCCAATAAAGAGAATTTATTAGCTTGTATAACTGGAAGTCTAGTACTAGATAGGTCTTTAGATGGGCAGGATTCCTTACCTCCACCGCTCCCCCCACCCACCCCCCAGCCCAGTGTGTATGTTTTCCTGGAACCAATATTTTCCTTTCAGTGTTTCCAATTGCCTTTTTTTTATGTTGTTGGTCGTGGGGCCTGAACTCTGGGCCTGGGCACTGTCCCTCAACTCTTCAGCTCAAGGCTAGCACTCTACCACTTGAGCCATAGTGCCACTTCTGGCTTTTATCTACTTATATATGGTGCTGAGGAATCGAACCCAGGGCTTCATGCAATACTCTACCACTGAGACTACCTTCCCAGCCTGCCAATTGCCTTTGAATTCAGACATTTCCCTGTCTGCATTTGAAGTCTATGTGTATAGAGACCTTTTAGAAGTCTTTTAGAAAAGAGAAGTTCTTCTTTTGCTCATATCCCTTAGAAATCATTAGTATAACCTCATTGTCCCATGTTGTACCATATTCCTAACCTTGAGTCATTAACTCTAGCCTGTGGCAAGGATCACAGCCTATGAGACTCAGGTCTAGAACCAGATGTGCATTTGGGTTTACACTGAAAAACACGGGCTACTGTGGGGAGAATGTGGATTGTACCGTGAAAATCTTGGGTTGCTACCAGAAGGGAGAATAGATGGAGACAGCCATAGTACCCATGGTAGTCACATTGAGCATAAAATCAGGCCAGTTACAAATGTGGTTATAAAAATTCTATGTCTGCTGAGCTTCAAGAGGGTGAAGGAGGAGAAATCCAGCCCCAACCATCACCCATCCCTTCATCCAACATAGCTCTGACCAGTAAATTATGGGAAATTAATACAAATCTATAAAATAATTATATTATTAATAGCAAAAACCCAAACTACCATAGAGCCAAGAGTCTTTGTCCAAAACAATCTTTGCTCATATTCTTAAGTGGCTTACATTGGGACTTGGCTGCGTGCTTTTTTGTTTAGCCAAGAGAGGAAAAAGATCATTTTGTATCTTGCCAAGGTCCAAAGAGTGGCAAGTAAGGTTGATCTTTGTCATTCTCTGCTTATAATATATTTGAAAACACCTTTTCTGCACCTGAAAATGCAGATGAGTTTCTGTTTTTGGTTGCAAGAGACAACTTTTATTAAGATGTAAGCAGCCAGAAATAAAATTATAGAAGGAGTCTTCAGTTTTGACCTTCTTGACTTTGTTGCTAATAAACTGTCAAGATAACACATTACCTTATACAGAGCACCTTAAAATATTCAAGACTCCACTGGTCAGATTCCTTAACCAAAGGAAAGATAAATCTGTGTATAAACAGGTAGATTACAATTTATATTGTCTGTTTCTTGTTTATCAGTCACTGAAGTTCAAGGCCACAGTCACTTGACTTTCCTGCTTGAAAGGTTAAGTTGGTGTGTTTGGATAAGGACACTTGGCTCTTTAGTTGCTGACCTTGGAATGTCATTCAAACTACACAGTCTCCCTCTAATGTAGCCTCAATTATTCACAAGTCCTTTAATCTTCTAAATTAACCAAATCCCTTCCACTGCCCTTGCCCAGGGCTCAGGATAGACCTTTATCAGTTAATGAAATTTGACTACAAAATTTTGAGGTTTTTATCATTTCTGTTTAATTTTAAAACTCTTTTTATTTCTTCTATTACAAAACTGAATGCTACAGAGAAGAACAGATTTGCCTTCAAGTCTGACAGCATTATTTTAAAACAATAGATTTTTATTCAAATTATAACCAGTGGAATAAACTGGTCCTATCATGTATAGGCCAGACTTGGATATCAAATTTCTGCCCTTAATGAAAAGAAAAAGAGCCCTCAGTTCCCCCTTCCCTCCCTTCCTTCTTCCTTCTTCTTTTTCTTCCCTATTTTATTTTTTTCCTCCTCTCTTTTTCTTTTTCTTGCCCCTCCTCCCTCTCTCCTCAAGGGCTGTAAAACACATTTTTGTCATTCTCATTTCGCATGGATTAGATTGGTGTTATAGGTTGCTCTGTAGGTTTCTGGCTGACATATAATTTCACTTATGAGATATACTTTTCTATCCTGAATTTTACAACCCAGATAGGATTGAGAATGGGAATATCATATTTGTTTCCATGCCTGACACATTGTCAGTGGATGTAGAAGTCCATCCTACCCCTTGGGCTGACACCAGAGTTGACCGTTCATTTCTGGGATCCTCTGTAGAGCCCCTTGCCCCATGTCTGTCTCCCTCTCAGTTCCCGGCATGGACGACCAGAGCTGTTCTTTCCTGAAGCAATTCAAGTCAACAAGCCTTACTGCCTGGTTTGTCCAGGTGCTGTAAAGGTCATCTCCACCCACCTTCATGGAAACACTCACTGTGTGCCGACTCCACAGCCTTCTCCAAAGACCACTCACAGCTGGCTGTGTTTTGTCCATCAAATGCCAACTGGGAAAAACTCTTTCCTGGGATTTAATCTCCACCTAGGAGCTTTTGCTTCTGCAGGGCCAAGGGCTGTTATAGCACCCAGGTTCAATGGCTTCCACCAGGGTGCCTGTAGTTTAGGCCACCGGATGTGGCCAAAGCCAGGGCTCCCACTGCACACACAGTGTGCAGTGCACTCTGTCTGCAGTGCAGGCCTTGGCCTGGAGGTCTGGTGGGAGACACTTGTTCCAAGAGTGAGCTCAGGGCACCCTGCAAGACCCCCTCTGGTGCTGGCACATGTCCCATCTGGTGCTGGCACCCAGCTAAACAATTCTCCTCACTCCAGTGAAGATTGGATGGATCCTCTGACAGGGTTTCTAATTCTTTCTATGCCTGAGGCAGAGTATGCACATTGAACTTATACTTGTTAAACTGACGCCAGGGAGCGTTTGCTGTTGACTGTTCAGATAGGCACAGCCCATCTCCCCTTGAACTTGGCCTGTTTTGGGTTAATGTGCTTGTTTTCCACTTCTTGCATCCATGTTTGTACAGCAGGAAATATTTTCTGTACACAGACTATATGTCTTCAGCTCTTGCATTCAACTGCTGTCCCTGTATCTCTGGACAAATAACTTTGCTCTCTCTGGCTTCAGTTGCCATAAAATTAGGGCAAAGATAACTTCTACCTTGGGGGATTCCTAGAAGGAATAAACAAATGTCTATAGAGTACTTAACCCAATGCCTGGCACATTGTAAATGCTCAGTAAACATCTGTAGTCATTATTGCAGTCATATCTATATTTGGTTGCACTTCTGTTATCTTGTCAGTGTTTTCATGCTCATTATCTGATTTAAATCATCCAGTAAATCTGAGAGGCAGAAATTATTATGCCTTTTTTTAAACATATGCAGAAAGCAACCCTCAGGGGAAACCAGCAATTAGCTTAAAGTCATGAATCTAAAATGGGATGATTGTTCATTTGAACTTTGGTCAATGTGAATTCCAGTGAACTGGCTCTTCCTGACTGTTCTTTCCCTGCCCTGTAGCTGGATAACACAGCACAGCTAAGCTTCCAGCATCCCGACCAGGCCCTACTTCAGCAGGAAGGTCCTAAGCCTGTATACTCTTCCCAGAACTTTGCTTTTTTGGAAGCCCACACTTATTGGAGAACTATTGCCCCAAGATCATGAGTTCTGCTTGAAAGTCTACCATGTAGAAAGAGTCTGCTGAGCATGGGTCCCTGCTACATTCTTCCTGGTGCCAGTCTTGCTTGCCTCTGGGTTCTTTATCACTGTGGTCACAAGAGTGTATTCTTCTTCCAACACCAGAGTACCTTTCTGTGCAAGCTGTGCTCGCTACCATAGAAGGGGGAAGCTGACCGGAAGATTTCATACTGAAGATCACCAAAGATCGGGCCTGGAATTTATGTTCTCAGCTATCTGAAATAGTTCAAGTGAGCACCAGCCCCGTGGAGCTTCTGCTGATATTTTCCCTTTGTTGATAATGGAGGACCTTCAAAATAAGCCCAGAAAACTGTAAAACAGCCAGTCAAAGGTTGCCAAAGATGGATAAGTATGTGACAAAGGCTCCAGGCTTTTGATGAACATATGAAAAATTCAGATGTAACCTTTAAGCTGTGATAAACTCACCCCTCTCTCTGATGGCTCATGCTTAAGAAGTGTGTGTGCTCTGCCTCTGAAGGGGCTAAGAGGAGTTACAAAGCTCCATGGGCCTGTGAGACTCCGGGGTCAACTGTGTTTGAGAAATGCTGGGCCAGCCTAGTTCTTTAGTTTAAGACCTTTCTCTGGTTTAATATAATGCAATGTCCTTCCCTGAACTCTCTGGGGGAGAATGCTGCTTGTAGCATTTCACAGTATTAGTTTTGGGAAATATTTCCCCTTTCTCCCCAAAGCATGCCCAATGAAACAAGAATCTGGAGGAACTAGAGAGACTGAGGCTTAGTCCTGATGCTCCCAGCAGCTCTGTGATCTTATGAGTCATCTTTTCTGTAGGGGCAGCAGCATCTTAGTCACATGCTAAGAATGTGAGGGTCACCAAATGTGCTTTAATATTTCTTCCAAATACCCATCTTTGGGTTGCATTAATGTAAATACTCTTACCATAGTCTTGAAAACAATCTTAAATGGCATGACCCTACAAACGTTTTTTTGGCCAATCTTGGGGCTTGAACTCAGGGCCTGGGCACTGTCCCTGAGCCTCTCTGTGCTCAAGCACTCTACCACTTGAGCCAAGTGCCACTTCCAGCTTTTTCTGTTTATGTGGTACTGTGGAATTGAATCCAGGACTTCATGCATGCTAGGCAAACATTCTCCACTAAGCCACATTCCCAGCCCTCTTACAATCTTTAAAGATTGAAATCCCTTTGCATCAAACTGAAGAGTATCTTCATGGCAAAGGACATAGCTAGCAAGATAAAAAGAAAGCCCACAAAATGGGAGATCTTTACTAGCTATGCATCAGACCAGGGTCTCATGTCTGAAATATATTTAGAGCTCAATAAATTAAATCTCCCCCCAAAATAAACCTTCAAAGAAACAACCCAATTAATAAATGGGATAAAATCTTAAAGAGAGACTTCTTAGAAGAAGAAGTAAGAATGGTCAATAGATACATGAGGAAATGTTCATCATCTCTGGCAATAAAAGAAATGAGAAGGCAGGGGCTGGTGACTCATGCCTGTAATCCTAGCTGCTCCAGGAGGCTGATATCTGAAGACTACGGTTCAAAGCCAGCCCAGGCAAGAAAGTCCGTGAGACTCTTACCTCCAATAAACCACTAGAAAATTGGAAGTGGTGCTGTGGTTCAAGTGGTAGAGCACTAGCCTTGAGCTGAAGAGCTGAGGGACAGTGCCCAAGCCCAAAGTTCAAGCCCCATGACTGACCAAAAAAAAAAAAAAAAAAGAAATGCAAATCAAAACAACATTGAGATTCCACCTAACACTAGTTTAGAATGGCCATTATTAAGAAAACTAATAGTAACAGATGCTGGTGGGGATATGGCCAAAAGGAAACTCTACTATACTGTTGGTGGGAATGTAACTTGTTCAACTGCTCTGGAAAACAGTATGGAGGTTCCTCAAAAGACTAAACATAGAGCTTCTCTGTGACCCAGAAATTCTACTTCTGGGCATTTATCCAATAGAGCACAAACAAGGCCTCAGTAAAGCTACCAGCACAACTATGTTCATTGCAGCAGCATTGTTTGCCATAGCCAAGATATGGAATCAACCCAGATGCCCCTCAGTGGAGGAATGGATCAAGAAAATGTGGTATATATATACAGTGGAATTCTATGCTTCCATTAGAAAGACTGTCATTGCACCATTTGTAAGGAAATGGAAAGACTTGGAAAAATTATATTAAGTATAGTAAGCCAGACCCAAAGAAACATAGGTTGCATGATTTCTCTAATTTGTTGTAATCAGAATGTGCCTATAAATCTATAAGTAAACACACTAGATGGTAAAGCACAAAAAATTACACTTTGATAAATTACACAGGACTCTAAACATTCACACAGTGAGACCAAGGGAGGATTTTCTCAGAAGAGGATCACAAAGGCTCAAGAGATATGTACATATGTGCATATGATCATATAAAGTGATGTTATCGAAATGAACTCCAAGGAATGGAAACAAGAGTTTTTTTGTGATTTTGCTTTTTGTCTTGTTCTTGTTTGTTTGTTTACTTCTTTGTTGCTGTTTTTGATTTCTGTACCTTTTTTCTTGTATGTAAGTTTATCTGTTTTGGAGAGGCAAGGAGGAGCACAGAAATGGTGGGACAAAGGGTGAACAAATACAACAGTGATATTCACTAGACACTATGTTGAAAATGAATTCTACAACTTGTGGAAGAGGAGGTCAGGAGGGACAAAACAAGGGAAGAGGTGACATTGTTCAAAAAGAAATGTGCTTATTACTTACATAACCGTAACCCCTGTAGATCACTTTTACAATAACAATAAAAAAATTAAAAAAGATTGAAATCTCTGAAGTCTAAAATCCAAAAGGATTAAAATCCTAAAGGCTGAAATGCTGAAAGCTGAAGCCCTGAAAACTGCAATCTACCCCCACTCTTTTTTATGAGAAAGAATATAAGGAGAGCAGAAGCTGAATTCTGAGTAAGGAGTTAGAGTGTTTTCAATTGCTCATAGGATAGATGCCTTATGTTCAGCAGAACAAATACTCTTGCAGAATAGCATTATTTGGGGTGGATAGGTATGAAATTCATTTTGAATCTTCAAATCATAATGACAGTTCTGGAATTAAGTGCAATCTAAAAGTGAATTTCAAGGTGTTACTGTAAAGTCCCCCCCCCCCCACACTCCAAAGCATTCAGTGGAAAATTCAAAGGAATGAGTTGGTTATGGGATATAGCAACAGTGAAACTTTGGTTTAAAGATGTGTCATTTTTCTGCATTAGCATTCCTTCCATCTGATGAAATTCCAGGTGATTTTTTAAAAAATGAATTAAAGCTGCATTTGCTTGGAGAAGCCAACAAAGTTACTGACTGGTTTCAAAATAATTACATGCACAGTAGGATAAGAAGATATTTGTGCTAAGCTATTGCTGTTTTATCACCAGTATTGTTTCTACTAAATTTGTGGTCTGTATACAAGTGCGTGTGGAATGGATTTCTGTGTACCTAAAACATGAAGCATGGCACAGAAGATGAGAAAACTGACCAGGGAAGGCTTCTGTTGGTGCATATCAAATAAGGAGAACTTCAGAAATCAGGACCACATAGAAAATTAATGTGAGCTAAGAAAATAACCCATGTATTTATCATGGTGCAAGCTAGTAATTATGAAAATAGGCTAGCTTTTGTGGGTTGCCTCTGTGCATTTGTCTAGAATCTATTCCTTCAATATACATTTTCTTTCTTCCTCTCTTTCTTTCTTTCTTTCTTTCTTTCTTTCTTTCTTTCTTTCTTTCTTTCTTTCTTTCTTTCTTTCTTTCTTTCTTTCTTTCTTTCTTTCTTTCTTTCTTTCTTTCTTTCTTTCTTTCTTTCGCTGATCCTAGTGCTTGAATTCAGGGCCTGGGCTCTGTCTCTGAGCTTTTGCACTCAAGGCTAGTGCACTACCATTTGAGTCACAGATCCATGTCTGACTGATTGTTTTTGTTTTGTTTTGTTTTGTCTTGGTGGTTAATTGTAGATTAGATTCTCATGGACTTTCCTGCCAGTCGGCTTCAATCTGTTAGTCTCAGGTCTCCATCTTCTGAGTACCTAAGATTACAGACATGAGCCACCAATACCCAGTCCAATATACACATTCATATATCAGATTTTCTCTTTAGATATTTTTTCCTTGTCCAAGATTTTCCCCCACTAAACTAAATCATGTGTTAGGTGTTTTTTTTACAACTCACTAGGTTATATATTTCACATTTACATTATTTCTAATACTACAGATACATGTTAGATTAAGATGAGAAATTTCTATTCACCTCATACATTTGTTTTGAGAGTCTGCCTTTGAGAGCATCATTGTGTAGACATGTGCAGAAGCATTGCCTATGCATATAAAAACACCCACACTTCCTCAGTATATCTATACTTATGAAAAAGGATGTTTCTGGAGAGCTTGGCTTGTGAGGTAATTGCAATTGTGATGGTGACTTGTTAACACTGAAAACCCCCTTTAAAAATATGCATTTTAAACAAGGACATAGGATGACCCATTGAAACAATGATACTCACAAGATACTATGTTGGAAATGAACCTTACAGCTTTGGGCAGGAGGAAGGGGGAGGTAGAGGAGGGAAGGAATAGTGGGAGAAAAACAAAGTAGGGAGTAACAATGCCAGACAAAAAATGTACTTATTACCTTACCGATGTAACTATAACCTCTCTGTACAGCATCTTCATAAGAAAATAAAATTTAAAAAATATGCATTTTAACCAAGCCATATATATATACATATATATACATACGCATATATATGTATATATATATATATATATATATACATATATATATATATATATGTGGGTGGGAGCTCTGGGCTTGGGCATTGTGCTCCTTCTTGCTCAAGGCTGGTGTTATGCCACGTGAACCCCAGTGCCACTTCTGGCTTTTCTGTAATCAAGTGGAGATAAGAGTCTCATGGAACTTTCCTGCCTGGGCTGGCTTCAAACCACAATCCTCAGATTCTAAGATTTCAGGCATGAGCCACTGACGCCTGGCTCCGTATTATTCTTACATGTTTATGAGGTACAACATGATATTACAATACACATAACGTGTAATGATCAATTGAAGGTAATTGCCAATCATTTCTTTATGTTGGGAAACATTTAAATCCTCATTATAGGAGCTGTTTCAAAAATTTCAGTTAATTATTGTTCACTATATAACTTTTGCCAGTATTGGGACTTAAATTCAAGGCTCTCATTCTCAAAATCTGTGTTCGTACTCTGCTTTACCATTCCTGACTGGTGCTCTATTACTGAAGACACACTTCTACTTAAAGCTTTTTTGCTTAGTTAATGGAGATCAGAGTCTTTCACATTTCTCTGTCCCCACAGTCTCCCAACTTTGATCCTCAGATCTCAGCCTCCTGAGTAGCTAGGATTTTAGGAGTGAGCCGCCAGCAACAAGCCATATTATTTGCCTGTGCTATAGAATATTTGATGTTACTTTTCCAAACCAACTACATACCTCTACCCATCTGGGCCATTTTCTCCATTTGTCACCCAATTCTTAGTGCCTTCTGTGAGCAATTTACTGTGCAATCAACTTTTAAAAGCTTCTGCATTTAAGGGAGACCATGGTGTATTTGTCTTTCTGGACTTGACTTATTTCACTTAATATAACTTTCTCCAGTTCCATCCATGTTACTACAAATGACAGGAATTCATTTATTTTTATGGCAGAATGGTATTCCAGGGTGTATATGTGCCACATTTCCTTTATCCACTCATCCATCAATAGACACCTAGGCCGATTCTATTTCTTGGCAGTTGTGAATATTGCCACACCAGAGTGTGGGTGTCTCTTTGAGATACTGATTTCCTTTCCTGTCTCTTTGAGATACTGATACTCAGCGGTGGAACCGAAGAATCACGTTATGGTTCTACTTCTTAGGTTTTGAGGAACTTCCATATTGTTTCCCATTATGGCTATCCTGTTATATTTCCACCCAACGAGTATGATAGTCCCTCATTCTTCCTATCATGGCTTTGGATCTAGTTTGTCAAAAGATTAATTTTGTTCATCGTCTTTCAGATGAACACATTTATTACCAACCATAGTGATATATTTCATGCATTTTGCTTTTGGACCTATTTATGAATGTAGTTCATCTGCTCAGAACTATTTTCAAAAAACATTTTTAATAAATATTTTTTATTGTAAAGATACTGTACAGAGGGGTTACAGTTACATGCGTAAGTCCATTTCCTATGGTCTGCTCATAACCCTTAAGCCCATTCACTGTTGTATACTTGAGTGTTTATGGTTATAAAATATATTATTTATTGATTAGTATTTGTAAACAGTGCCTATAAAACACTGCTTACATGTTTTTCAGGCCTCCCGTTTCTCAATCTGCTGCCTCTATGAGTCATCACCAAGTCCTACCGGTTCCGCCTGTAATACCATCCCTGAACTTCCCTGCTCTCCATTTTCTCTACCTTCATTCCAGTTCTCATCATCTTCATCTCTCAGCTGGACCACTACAACACTTGCCTTGGGTCATTCCAATGTTTTCCTTACTCTTTGACATCCACGCTCCACTCCTAATCCAGCTTAGCTCTTCTTCATTGAGAGTGGTTTATATGAGCCTTCTTCTAATAGAAATTATGAGGATACTGGTTAGACTAGGAACATTTGTTGAACGTATTGGGATCATTAACAGTCATTTAAGAAAAAAAACGTACCAAGGGTTCCCACATGCACTGTGGTAGGGACACACCTGATATAGCAGCAAGTTTCACATCCATGGCAGGCCAGGGCAATGGTCCTCACACGTCGGCATGTATTGAGCCACAAGCACAAGTTGACCGCACTGAGTCTGGGCTCATCCCTCAGTGTCCTAAGGATGCTGGAGTGGGTTGCATGGGACCCTATTTTGATAACCAATGGTTTAATGGAAGAGAAAGAAACACACAAGAGTACACGTGGGGAGAAACAATTGGTGTGAGAGAAGGACTGAAATCTATTAAGTAATGGCGATGTTCTCTTTGAGAAGATGATAGTTAGGCCTAAAGGAAGAGTGAGACTGGTGAGTCTGACAAAGAACACAGCAGAAAAAGGCTTGAGGTATTCAGGAAAGATAAAATTGGTGTGTCTGCGCACAGAGAGATAGACAGGGCTCTAAGAGGTGGATGAGATCTCGGAGGGCTTTGGAGGCTCGGGTGCTGATTTTACTGTGAGTGCAGTGTGGTGCTTCTGAAGGAGTTCTGGAGGAGCACTGCACAAGAGAACAGATGTTTTGGGGCACACACTAGGAGAGTGTGGCCATTATTGAGGGAAGAAAGGCTGGTGGTTGGGTCTAGAGTTTTGAGTTGAGAAAGGGAGATGGATGAGAAGATTAGATGCTAAGCCCTGGAACTGGTAACAGGTTGTGGATGGACAGAGGGTATGAAGGAATGCTATAAAGATGGCCACTGAATGATTTCATTGACTAGGGGATGGTTACAGGATTAGAAATAGTTCTTCTTGGAAAGGAATAATGCATATAAAGCAGGGTGGGCATAAGGCATAAGAGACCCTGGAAGAAAGGGATCCTGGTCCCATTTTCTTCTTATGGACTCAGTTTAATACCATTATGTTTCTTCCATACAGTTAATGCTACCCTCCTATGTTCTCCTCCTTGCAAAACAAAAAAAAACTTGCCAGCTAGAGACCAGAACATGGCAGTTCTAGATATTATTCGTTCTTTGCATGTGCATACCATATGGTGTGCTGAAACCAAGGCCAATCACCAACACCCTACGGACTGGGGAGAATGATCATTACAACACTCCAGGGTAATCTTCCACAATTCCATGTGTTAACTGAACTTTTGAGACTCCGCTGAAAAGACTACACAGTGTGATATTGCTTGCAACTGATTAGCAATCAACAAGATGTCCAAAATAGTCTGAGGATACCTATCAATATTCCAACCTCATTCTTCCAGGAAATAGAAGAGACAATCCAACAATTCATATGGAACAATAAAAGACCCCGAATAGCAAAAATAATCCTCAACAATAAAAAAATCCTCAACAGAAAGAACAGTGCTGGAGGAATATCAATACCAAATTTCAGACTCTACTACAAAGCCATAGTAATCAAAACAGCTTGGTACTGGCACAATAACAAACCTCAGGACCAATGGAATAGAATTGAAAACCCCAGAAATGAACCCACAGACCTATAACCATCTAATCTTCGATAAGGGAGCTAAAAAATGGAATGGAAGAAAGACAACCTTTTCAGTAAATGGTGCTGGCAAAATTGGCTAATCACCTGTAGAAAACTAAAGCTAGATCCTTGTATATCACCCTGCACCAGAATCAACTACAAATGGATTAAAGACCTCGAAGTCAAAGCAGACACCCTGAAAACATTATAGGAAGGAATAGGAGAAACCTTAGATCTCCTTGGCACAGGCCAAAAGTTTCTTAATAGAGACCCAGAAACACAACAAAGCAAAGAAAGGTTGGACAAATGGGAAACATTGTTTTATATCCTAGTCTTCAATGGTATCATCTTCACATGGGAGCTTGCTAGAAATGCAAATTTCTAGGCTTACACCAAATCTTCTAATTCGGTATCTCCTTTTTTTGGTCTTTTGTGGTGCTTGGAATCAATCAATCCTAGTGTCTGTATGCTCTACCCCTGAATTCTATAAATTCCCAACTTTTATTTTATTGAGATAAGGTCTCACTATATAGCTTAGGCTGGCCTTGAACTTGCTAGGTAGATCAAGCTGGCTTTGAACTCATGATTTTCCTGCCTCCACCACCATGCTCAGTACCCAGAATCTGAATTTTAAGGTCACCTGGGGTCAATTGTATGACAAATTTGTGAAGTCTTGTTTTAGATAAGTGGAAAAGGTCAGATAATGTGATGTCAGGAAAATGAACCCTTAGATGTGTATTTTAATGTTTTTTTCTTTCATGCATGTGTTTCTAACACATTTATAAGATTATCTCTTTGTTGCTTTGTATATCCCTCCCCCACAGTATAACCCCTGCTTTCACTATATTTGATGTCAGTATAACTTGTGGAGGAGATGGGGAAAAACCAGTTGTTTAAGGATACAGGTGGACCTGTTGCAACAATGAGAAGTACAAGTTGTCATGTCCAAAACGAGCTTTACAACGTCGGTGCGGGGGGGGGGGAGGGGAAGGGGGGGAAGGAGAAGGATTGGGATTGGGGGTGAGGGGGGAGGCTGGGAAGGGATGTGAAGGGTAAACAAAAAAAAGAATAATAACTGATATTCACCAATAAAAATATATGAAGGTTGCCAACATAAAAAAAAAAAAAGAATAGAAAAACTGACCTCCATTGTTTCTTAAAATAAGTTTTGGAAAAGTAAAAACAAAACGAAAACCAATAACCTGTCTGCCTTGCTTCTTGAGTGCTTTGGCTGTTTTGTTTTTAAAAAATTAATGAAATAGGGGCTGGGAAGGTGGCTCAGTGGTAGAGCGCTTGCCTCCCATGCATGAGGCCCTGGGTTTGATTCCTCAGCACCACATCAGCAGAAAAGAACCAGAAGTGGTGCTGTGGCTCAAGTGGTAGGGCTTTAGCCTTGAGCTGAAGAGCTGAGGGACAGTGCCCAAGCCCAGAGTTCAGCCCCCAGAACCGACAGAAAAAAAATATGAATTAGTTTTTATTTTCTAGTATTGGGGCTTGACTTGGCTGTCCCTTAGTTTTTTTTTTTTTTTTTTTGCTAAAGGCGGGTGTTTTACCACTTGAGCCACAGCTCCACTTTTGGCTGGGTTTAAATTTTTGATGGTTAATTGGACTTTCCTGCTGCAGTTGGCTTTGAACCCTGATCCTTACATCTCAGGATCCTCAGAAGTTAAGAATACAGGTGTGAGCCACAGTGCCCGGCTTGGCTGTTCTTGCCCAGCTATGGCTCTGCCTCTTCTTTCTGTTTTGCCTTGGGTGTCATGGGCATATTGTTGTGTCCCTGTGGCTGCCTGAGGCAGGGATTTGCAGGCTGGCTCTTTCTGCATGGTGAATGGGAAGAATATTTCCACTGCTCCTTACCCTGGGAGGAGACCCCCTCTGCTCGCTGCAGTTTTATTGCTTTTAAAATCTATTTTATATTCCATTATGTGGGTCCACTGTCCTCCCTCTCGCTCAGCTGCTGTACATGCTGTATTGTAATCTAGGTTAGAATATTTCATCAGATGGTCTTCGATTAAAATCCAATAAAATTTAAATCAGGGGAAAAATCAGAATTAAGCAGATGCCAAGTAGCATGTGAGGGCTGAATGAAAATCTGTTTCAAGCCTTCTAAACATACTTTGCAGAGTGTCTCTGAGACCTATATTTAAATAGAAACCAACAATATAATAATCCTCTCCTGACATTTACATGTCACTCTGTGTGTGTGTGTGTGTGTGTGTGTGTGTGTGTGTGTGTGTGTGTGTGTGTGTGTGTGTGTGTGTGTGCGTGCCAGTCCTGGGACTTGAATTCAGGGCCTTGCAGTCTCTTTAAGCTTTTCCTCTCATCTTTGGCTTTTGCTCCACTATTTGAGCCACACTCTGCTTCTGGCTTTGTGTTGATTACTAGGAGATAAGAGTCTCAGGGAGTCAGTGGAAGTTTATTCTCACAAAGCACCTATTATGGAGTCTATGGATTGTCGAGTTGTTTCCAGCATCTGTTTTTCTTTGTCATGTTTCTCAATATATATAATTAGATGCACCAGCTTATTTACTTCCTTCCCCTGCATGATTATACTCTCTCCTCTTCTTCAAAATAGCAAGCAAAGCAGCAGCAGGCACAATGTCCTGTGCACCATGACACATTCACTCAGAATCTCCATTAACATTCTTAGCCTGAAGAATGAGTTTTGCTTTATGCAGGATTTCTTCTTCTAGGAATCTGAGCAATTTCCACCATTGCCAGGGACAAAGCCTGGGCAACGTGGAAGGAGAGACAGCATAATGAATTCTGTCATGGATGCAGGGAGGGTCGCTCTTCCCAGGGAATGTCTTCACACCTCCTCCACCTTGCTCTAACAGTTACCAAAGCGAGCCTCTTGAGAAGGAGCCCTAGGAGGGAGGGAGGGGCTGTGTGTGAAGGAATGCAATCGGGCTGTTTATGTGCGATTATTTTCTGTATAGGCTACCAGAGTGGGAGTGGGAGAGAGGAGAGGACCTGAAATCAAGTCAGTTGCTTTTGTTGTTTGTTAAGCTGGAGGAGGAGGAGAACTGCAGGGAGGTTCTCTATTATCTGCTATTCAGTTTTAAATATTTCAATTATGCTTCTCCATTGGTATGGAAAATTGAGAGTTGGCTATAAAATGCTTATAAAAATAACCATACTTGGAGGAGTTTAATTACTTTAATGAAATGGAGACAAATATTTGTAAGTGAAGAGCATGCTCATAGATAATGCAAGGAGAACACATGCATTATTCAGCAAATGACTTAATTAGTTTTTAATTAGTAGAAATTACAATAATTTTTCAGCATATCTTTTATTGGAGTGGTTTTTAATAATACGAAGCAAGTGGGTATCCTTTGTAGAGAGCCATTTACTGTAAAGCGGATAACAGATTTGTTGTTTCAACTAGAAAAATTTCAGTTCTATTATAAGCTAATTATAGTTCAACTTATCTTAACAATGTTCAGTGCAGTGGTCCCATACTTCATTGTAGTATGCATTTCAGCTATGTATGTGAAACAACTGGAAGGTGATTGGGTCCTGGATCTCATTACCCTTAAACACCTACAGGTTTCCGTCCATCCATCCATCCATGCATCTATCTAGCCATCCATCTTCCTGGTTATCCATCATCCATGCATCCATGTACCCATCCATCCACTTGCCTGGCCATCCATCCATCCATCCATCCATCCATCCATCCATCCACTTGTATGACCACCCATTAATCCATCCAACCACCCACCTGTCTTCTTTTCCATCCAGTTACCACACATTCAAACAGACAGTGATTATATTTTTCTTGCCAGGAACAGTAGCGGATATTAGAAACTTGAAGGTTTTTAAGATCCAGGGCCTTTGAAAATTTCAAAGTCCTACAGAAGAGTTTAATACAGAAATAAATAATGACAAATTTGTGAATTACTTCCTACAACCATGTTTTGAATGGGCTAAGAGCATAAACAATGAAACAACTGATTCCTACTAGGGGCTTCAGAGAAGGCAGCATAGAAAAACAGACTTTTCAGCTTTTATAAGATATTGGGCATTTACCCAAATCATCACAAACAAGGCAATACTAAAGCTACCAGCACAGTTATGTTTATTGCAGCATTACTTACCATAGCTGAGATTTCGAACCAACCCAGATGTCTCTCAGTAGATGAATGGATCAAGAAAATGTGATATATGTATACACGCACACACACACACACACACGCGCGCGCGCACACACACACACACACACACACACACACACACACACACACACACACTGGAATTCTATGCCTCCATTAGAAAGAATGACATGGCCCCATTTGTTAGGAAATGGAAAGACTTGGAAAAAATTACATTAAGTGAAGTAATCCAGGCCCAAAGAAACAAAGGTCTCATGGTTTCCCTTATTTGCAATAATTAGTATAAGTTTAGGGCAAGCAGAAAAGATCAAAAGCTATCTACATATGACTATATAAGCTGATGCTAAGCAAAATAAACCCCAAGATAGGGACACAAGAGGTTTTAGCTTTCTTGCTATTGTTTTTAACATATGTATAATGTACTATGTGATTTTTTTTGTTTCTTTTGTATGTCCTTCCCCCATGGTTCCACTGTAACCCCTGTTTCCACTGTATTTGGTGTTAGTGCCCTGCATCTTGTATATACATTTTTCCCCTCTGTACAGTATTTTTACAATAAAAACAGCAAACAAACAAACAAACATAAAAGATATTGTCAGCATTTGGAATAAAACTTTGGCTACATGGAAATGAATATTTGATGTGTTTAGGAAACAATCAGAGCTGTAAGGGAGTAGCTAGACCAGAAGTTTTCAATGTCATACCATGGAATGTACCTTGGTTAATATTTTCCTTATTATTAAAGTAATATGTGCTCATTAAGGAGAGACTGGAAAAAACCCAGAGTATTATAATGAGTAAAGCAAAACTTGCTTATTTTTTTGTTGCTTGATATTTTTCCTTGCTGCATACAAACTCACTTAAAAGTAAAAATAATGAGACCATGCTGCATAAACAGCTTATATCCTGATTTTTTTTCACTTAGTACCTTGCAATCATTTTACCATGTCATTCACAATTCCTGCTAAGTGTAATTTTAATGGCTTTGTAATAGTCCACAATATGCATATATTTATAGCCTGTAATTTGTTAGAGTAGTCTTTTGTCATCAGACATTTTTATTATTTCCATTTATTACAATAATAAATAATGCTATAATAAACATATTTGCACATAATTTGTCCACATTTTTTTGGTGATTTCCTTCGGATCGTTATCTAGAATTGAAATTACCAGATCATATAAAAATTACCAGGGATATAAAAATTTTAAGATTTTTGGATGTACATTTTCTTAGTGTTTTCACAAAGTGAG
The DNA here is from genome assembly GCF_024711535.1 of Dipodomys merriami. Classification (NCBI taxonomy): domain Eukaryota; kingdom Metazoa; phylum Chordata; class Mammalia; order Rodentia; family Heteromyidae; genus Dipodomys; species Dipodomys merriami. The sequence continues at coordinate 75,131,482 of NW_027203381.1, forward strand.
ATAAAGATATAAACATTACTGGACAACAGGGAATATTTACCATGTTTTCAATGCTTGTCAGCTTATTGAGGAAAAACTAATACCTTGTTGTTGCTGTAGGTTACATTTCCTTAGATTTAATGTTTATCTGACATGTCAATTAAGCAGCTGCTCAGGAAGAGTGGAGTAGCTTCGGTAGCCATGAAGTCATTTATTTTTCTTGGAATTGCCTATGTGTTTACCCTACTTTCCCATTGTGTTTTAATATTTTCATGATTGTTTATTATTTTACTGGCAGGTAAAATACAATCAAGCACACTGAAAAGTTTCCCTTCAGATTCCTTCCCTTCCTTAATGTTTCAGATTTCATTTGACCCACCATTCTCAAGATCTCTCAGGAAATCCTGTACGTGCGGGCACGCCTGCATGTGATTGCACACACACACAAACACACAATGGAAACATGAAGGAATACTTTAGCTATTCCTTAAATTCACATTGTATTATGTCAACAAAATGTTTACATGCTTGGCACTTTGTGGTATCTTTTTACAGGGGATGGCTACTTCTTGGAAGGCCATAGGAATAAAGGAGTTAGATGTGATTGATAGCTGTGAGTGATCTGGAGAACAGAAGCTGTGACCTATCAAGGGACAGATAGAGGGACAAAATCAGGCCCTAGGCACTTGACTATGGTTGGATTTAAGCTGGTGCATGTGCTATGTCTGTACACACATGTATGTATATTGTGTTTATATTCTCATGTGTCTCTTATTTTATTCAGGCCTTTGACACAGTTCAAGGAGGTTCTAGTGATTTCTGAGTGTTATCTTAAGTAGAAAATAAAGAGATTTGGATGGGAAAAAAGTCTGATTAATATCTAGGCCTTTCGCTCACTGCCTTTAAAAAGAACCCATTAATTAATTTGGAACCAAACAAAGAGAAAGACATATTGATCTTTAGCTAGAAATTCTCCTAAACTCACCTAGTCTAGTAATCTATGTAACATAACCTCAAAAATTAAAAGGCAAATGATAAACATAGAAATATACTTGAAATAACCATATACTATTCTAAAGTGAAAGGACCCTGTTCTTTTAAGGATTTTAAAGCAGTTTCTTCCATATTAACTTTTCCAGATAGGATGTTGAAAATCTTGTCAAACTCTAGATCACTCCCTCCAAAAATATATCTGATAAGAAACAGTTGGAAATGAAAAGATGGATATAGAATTGTTGATAGCATGTTTATTTATAGGATTGACATATTGGCATATGAGGTCGATTGATTCATGTTGAACCAACCTTCAAATGTCTCATGAGATGTAAAATGGAGGAACTAAGTAGCCCTCTCCAGAGGGGACAGGCGAACATTCACCTTTGAAACAGGTGCCACACAAAGCTTAGTCTGTGAAAACTGGACCACAGTCCTAGTTAGAAGATAACATGTAGGACTATTGCCTGACAGATGGGGATCCCTAGCTTGGATAATGTCCTTGAGGTACATGGACAGGAGATAGCCTAAGAAATAACAGAGTTTTGATCACCTGGGGGTTGAGGAAAGACTATCCAGTTAGTGAAGTGTCATTGCTTCAACTGCACTGTGGAAAGGCCAGCCTGTTACACAAGCAAGTTGGTCCTTAAGGCCTGTTACACAAGCAAGTTGGTCCTTAAGAGCCTCAGCGATGTGGCTTGTTCCTGCCCCAGTGTCAAGGTGAGCCTGGCTGCCTGTTTGAGACATTCATTGTTGTGGTTCATGCTAAACCTGTGGAAGGTACTTTGTTGTTGAGAAATCAACTTGTTCAGTGTCTGAAATATTATTAGACCAACTACTGACCCTCATTCTGGGGCTTAAAAAACCAGTTCTCATCTTGATGATATTTTTACAGTTCCTGACAAGGCTTATAAAAAAATCTCTGGAAGCTTCAAAATTAACTTGACAATCAACATAAATGAACCTCAATTTGCTTGTCTATAAAATGGGCCAAACACAGCGTATGCGTAACTCACAGTATAAACTAAGAGAATAAGATAAAAACTGTGAGTGTGAAAGTGGTACACAGATGTGAGAGATTTACCTTCCTATTATCATGCTTGGACATATATCAATAAGGATACCACAAGTTTGTACATAAGGGTATCAAGACTGGCTTCCGTTTGTATGTTACTCTCTGTTGGATAAACTAAAATCTCCCCCCCCCCAAAGATATTTGGTCAAAATATCTATTGTTACTTAATAGAAATTCTAGAGCCTGGAGATTTGGATCCAACATTGTTTTTTTCTAAATAGGCCAGCATGCTTTAGTAGTAACCAAGCAAAGGGAAACCTTATGAATTACTTCTCCTTACCACAAGGTGGTGCTAGTGTATCCAGTAAGATACACTCAGCCACTGAATCAAAAATGTTCTTTTCAACTTTAATTTATGAACAGGATTTACAACGCAGTGTCATAACTTTACCTTTCCTAAGCCATCAATCCTCTGTTTCTTCTTTTTTAAAAAAAAGTTCCTTTCCTACAAAATTACATTTTCTTTAAGATTAAGTTTGCTTTGTGACAAATCCACACATTGAGGATTAATGTCTTTGGGCTTCCTTGGGGGTCAGTTCTGGCGTTGCTTCAGTGGGATTCTTTCAGAATTGCTCTTAGGCTCGTTTGCAGCATAACATTGTTAGGTCTGACTTTAAAAGTACCTTGTTGAATGGCCAAGTGGGAGGAGGGTATGAAAGCACCTTCTGTATTGATAAAATAATTGCTTTATTGTGTTCCAGATGTGACCATAGACAAACATATTGGACCTTTCTGAATCTTAGTTTATCATCTTTTATACAGTATTAATGATAAGAGCAATCTCTTTTGGATTATTGCCAAAATTAAAGGCTGATGACAATGTAGTTGTTTTTTTTTTTAATTTAAATATTGCTGTAAAGGTGATGTACAGAGGGGTTACAGTTATGTAAGTAAGGTAATGAGTACATTTCTTTTTGAACAATGTTACCCACTCCTTCATTTTCTCCCATCTCCCCCCCACGGCCCCTTCCTCCAAGTTGTAAAGTTTATTTCCAACGTAGTGTATAGTGTGTATCACTATTGAATTCATTCCCCCTTTGTCTCTCCATTTCTGTGATTCCCTTTCCCTTCCCCAAATCAGATAAACTTATATGCAAGACAAAGGGTATGGAAATCAAAAACAGTGACAACAGGGAATACACCAAAGGAAAAGATGAAAGAAAAAAGAAATAACTGCAAACAATGTAAGAAAAAAAACCCTGTTTTTTCATTTCTTAGAGCTCATTTCAATAAGCATCATTTTATATGGTCATATGCACGTAGCTATTGAGCCATTGTGATCCTCTCCTAAGAATATCCTCCTTTGTTCTCACTGTGTGAGGCTTAGAGTGTTGTTTAATTAATCATGTCCAAGTGTAATTATTTGTCATTTACTATCCACCGGATTAACTTGTAGATTTATCGACATAGTCTAGTTATTACAGATGAGGAAACCATGTATCCTGTGTTTCTTTGGGTCTGGCTTACTTCACTTAATATAATTTTTTCCAAAGTCTTTCCATTTCCTTATGAATGGGGCAATGTCATTCTTTCTGACTCTATTGAGTATATATGCCACATTTTCTTGATCCATTCATCCTCTGAAGGGCATCTGGATTGATTGCTGGGCCACAGGGAAACTTTATGTTTAATCTTCTGAGGAACTGCCTTACTGCCTTCCAGAGTGGTCGAACAAGTTTACATTCGCACCAACAGGGTAGAAGTGTTCCCTTTTGGCCACACCCCTGCCACTATATGTTAATTTTAGTTTTCTTGATAATGGCCATTCTAACTGGTGTGAGGTGGAATCTCAATGTTGTTTTGATTTGCATTTCTTTCATGGCCAGAGATGTTGAACATTTCTTCGTGTGTCTATTGAGCATTCTTATTTCCTCTTAGGAGAAGTCTCTCTTTATTGATAGGGTTATTGTTTCTTTGAGGATTTGTTTTTTGGGAATTTAATTTCTTAAGCTGTAAGTACATTTTAAATATGAGACCTCTGTTTGATGTATAGCTAATAAAGATCTCCTAATCTGTGGGCTTTCTGTTTATCCTGCTAACTATGTCCTTTGCTATGCTGAAACTCTTAATGTAATTCCATTTATCTAACCTTTCTTTGATTTGTTGTGATTCTGGATCTTAACAAGTTTCAACCTGTGACAAGGAGCCCTAGGGTAGTCCCCATTCCTTCCTGTAATATTTTCAGGGTATCTGGTTTTTCATTGAGATTCATTTGGTATTGTTTGTAGTATAGGGTGATATATAAGGATCTAACTTCAGTTTTCTACATGTGTATAGCCAATTCTGCCAGCACCATTTGTTGAAGAAGCTGTCTTTCTTCCATCTTGTGTTATTGGCTCCTTTATTAAAGATAGGTGGCTGTAGGCCTGTGGGTTTATTTGTGGGTCTTTGATTCTATTCTGTTGGTCTGTAGGCCTGTTCCTGTGCCAGTACCAAGCTGTTTTTTATAACTACAACTTTGTAATAGAGTTTGAAGTTTGGTATTGGTATTCCTTCAGCACTGTTCTTTCTGCTAAGGATTGTTTTTACTATTTGGGGTCTTATATTATTCCATATGAAATTTTGGATTGCTTCGTCTATATCAGTGAAGAATGCTGTTGGGATTTTGATAGATATTGCATTGAATTTGTAGATAGTTTTGGCAGTATTGCCATTTCCACGATAATAATCCTCCCAATCCAGGAACATGGGAGGGTTTTTCCATTTTCTTAAATCTGCTTTAATTTCCCTTTCCAGGTTTTTAAAGTTTCATCACAGAGGTCCTTTACATCTTTGGTTAAGTTAATTCCTAAGGTATTTTATTTTATTTTGTTTGAGGTGATTACAAAAGAAATTGCTTTCCTGATTTCAGCCTCACTCTTCTCATTGTTGGCATACAGAAAAGCTATTGGTTCTTGTGGGTTGATTTTATACCCGCTAGTTTGCCAAAGTTTTGGATCAGCCTGGGGGAAGAGTCTATGGGGTTCTTTAAATACAGGATCATTATGTCATCTGCAAGGAGGGAGAGTTTTACTTCTTCTTTCCCTATTTGGATTCCCTTTATGTGTGTCTCTTGAGCTTATTGCTCTTGCTAAGAATGTAGTTGTTTTGACTTCTTGGTAAAACAGAATGATAGTAGTAGTTATCATTTAGGGGGATAGGCTAGGTAAACAAGAGAAAAGATATACAACCTGCAAATATAACGCTTGATACTTAGAGAATCTTCAGCAAGTGCTATGTTATTGGTTATTTTCAGGGAGTCTATGCCTGTCACCCATTCAAGGACCCCTGAAGCCCCGCTCTTAGATTCTTGGTATTATGTGCTGATGGATGATTCTTCGCCCTCTCAGGCACAAAGCTGTTCATAGAAGTGCATTTGAAGTTGTAGGAGGCTTAGTCCCTTTCCCCCCATTTTTTTTCTCCATTTTCACTTAACAGAATACTATAAATTATTTCCATTTCATCTCTTCCTCTTTTTTCAGTACACGGATTTGTCTTTCTGTAAAAACATTTGAATAAGGCTACAGGGGACCTAGCTTTCCTCTCTAGCAACATTGTCAAGGAGCCTGGCGAGGCCGCAGCGAGCTGGCTCAGAAGCCAGCCCGCTCCACATCCACACGCTGGAAATAAAATTCCTTATACATTTAATGACTGACATTTTCTCATTTGATGGTTCTTTAAATTTTTAATGGTAATTTGTTTCTTCCTATCCGACCAGGTTATTATAAAGGTTAAAATGAACATACAAGATGTGAATGATAATATTGAGGGACCAGATGTCAGTATTAAAAATACAGGTTATTAGGTATTTGATTGTGTGTGTGTGTGTGTGTGTGTGTGTGTGTGTGTGTGTGTGTGTGTGTGTGTGTGTGTGTATGCAAGAGGTCATACTCTGAAAATGCTGAATTCAATGAAATATGGTTGTCCTAGCAAAATGTAAAAGCAAGGCTATTACATTCTTTCTCTCTCTCTCCCTCCCTCTTTTCCTTCTTTCTTCCTTTCCTTCCTTCCCTCCCTCCCTCCCTCCCTTCCTTTCCTTCTTTTCCTCCCTCCCTCCCTCCCTCCCTTCCTTTCCTTCTTTTCCTCCCTCCCTCCCTCCCTTCCTTTCCTTCTTTTCCTCCTTCCCTCCCTCCCTCCCTCCCTCCCTCCCTCTCTTCCTCCCTCCCTTCCTCCCTCCCTCCCTTCCTTCCTTCCTTCCTTCCTTCCTTCCTTCCTTCCTTCCTTCCTTCCTTCCTTCCTTCCTTCCTTCCTTCCTTCCTCCCTTCCTTCCTTCCTTTCTTCCTTCCTTCCTTCCCTGGCCTTTTCTCTCTCTGCCACTCTGTCTCTGCTTCTCTCTTTCTCTTATTTTCTCTCTCCCCACCCTCACCCTTCACACCCTGGTTCCAGTTTAAAATATAGGACAATATTTGTCCCAATGGAGTTGAAAATGGAACAAACAGTAAAATATGGGTCATTCCTAACTGTGATTGGGACACTTCGTAATTTTGCCCTCAGGGGAACACAAACATTATTTTCAGCCCTCTGCCTTTCCTGAAGAAACCTAGTGCTACACAACCCTCCTAGATATGAATAGGCACATGGCATGGGAAGGCCGCGGATGGAGAAAGAGCAGATCATAGAAGAGGAGAGGATACAGGAATGCGGAAAGAGGAGGAAGGCCGACAAAGAAGGAAGGAAGAGTTGTATATTGCTGGGGCGAAGACAAATGCTGCCTGTGTGTCCAGCTGTGGGGTAGAGGCGGGGCCAGAAGTGTGGGAGGCAGGAAACCCAGGAGGCTGGACTGCAGGCGTGTGGCTTGCTAACCCTAGACAATTTGTGCAACCACTTTTATTCTCACTTTTCCTTAGTTCTGAAGTGGGGTTAATAATAATTATCTTTGCAATGTTGTAGTTATATTAGCAGGACACAGTCTTCCTCTCTCTGTCCCTCCCTCCCTCCTTCCCTCCGTCCCTCCCTCCCTCTCTGTCTCTGTCTGTCTGTCTGTCTGTCTGTCTGTCTGTCTGTCTGTCTGTCTGTCTGTCTGTCTGTCTCTCTCCATATTGTGTTTTTACTCAGAGACTTGGGAGATTAGGCTGACTAAGCTGGAGGTATGGGCCTGTCCAGCCCCTTCAAAGTCTTTGATTGATGCTTCTTACAGTTCTGTGTAATTGTCATGTGCAAAGACTGCCCTCGAGAGCATCTGACCTTGTCCAAATATACGGCAGGGCTCTGAGGACAATCTTCTCTGCATGCTTTCTCAGATAACTTTCAACATAAACCCAATATGGCCTGGGGACAGTCTTTCAGAGATGTGAATATATCTAATCATACTGTTAGTCCCATGTCTCCATCTTAAGCATAGCTGTATAGTGGAGGAAATGTTATATATTTTGCTGAAATCAAACATACTATATTTGCTACATCCCTAAAGTATGCAGCCTCATAAGTATTTCAAATAAATAGATTCTGTTGTAAATAGTTTGAAATAATTTCTTATGTTTCTCAGTTGTCTAAGTATTAATAAGTACTGCATTGCTATAGTTTTCCCTGGGACCATTTCTTCTTTCTTTCAAAAACTTAGGAATTATGCTGAGTGGTTGATGCCTATAATCCTAGCTACTGGGGAGGCTGTGTTCTAAAGTTGAAAGCCAACTTGGGCAGGAAAGTCCGTGAAACTCTTATCTCTAATTAACCAGCTAAAGCCAGAAGTGGAGGATGGTACATGTGGTAGAGCATAAGCTTTGAGCAAAAAAGCTAAAGGACATTGCCCAGGTCAGAATTCAAGCCTCAGTACCAACATAAACACACACACACACACACACACACACACACACACACACACACACACTCACTCATTCAGCCTTCAGTCTTACATGTTTTCTTTTCTTGTTGATTCATCATGTGAACATGGAACATTAACATGTGAACATGGAACTTTGATGTATAGATGCCAAGGCTGCTTGCACATCTGGAACATAATTTGACTAGATTTGGTTTCATGTGTTCTTTCTTAAAAATATTGATTTTTGGAAACCCTACTGCATTGTTGGTGAGAGTGTAAACTTGTTCAACCACTTTGGAAAGCAGTATGGATGTTCCTCAAAAGAGTCCACATAGAGCTCCCCTATGACCCAGCAATCCCATTTTTGGGCATTTACTCAAATGACCACAAACAAGGCTATACTAAGTCTACTAGCACAACTATATTTCTTGCAGCATTATTCACCATAGCTAAGATATGGAACCAACCCAGTTGCCCCCCAGTAGATGAATGGATCAAGAAAATGTGGTATATATATATATATATATATATATATATATGTATATCTATATACATATATATGTATATATATACGTATATATATATAGGTAGATATATATATAGGTATATATATATATATATATATGCCTCTATCAGAAAGAATGACATCGCCCCATTTGTTGGGAAATGGAAAGACTTGGAAAAAATTATATTAAGTGAAGTAATCCAGGCCCAAAGAAACAAAGGTCCCATGGTTTCCCTTATTTGCAATAACTAGTATAAGTCTAGGACAAGCAGAAAAGGCCAAAAGCTATCTACATATGACCATATAAGATGATGTTAAGTGAAATGAACCCCAAGATAGGAACATAAGTGGTTTTATCTTTCTTGCTATTATTTTTAACGTATTTAATGTACTATGTGGTTTTTTGTTTCTCTTGTATGTTCTTCCCCCACGATATAACCCCAACCCACTATATTTGATGTTGGTGCCCTGTATATATATTTTTCTAATTTGGGGATGGGAAGGGAAATAACAAAATGATGAAGTAAGGATACAGGTTGACCCATTGTAACAATGAGATATAAAAGACACTATGTTGAAAATGAACTTTACAACTTGGGGGGGGGTGAGCGAGGGAGGAGTTGGGGAGCTGGGGAGGAAAGGGATTGTAGGGGAAAAACAGAGGAGATAACAATGCTCAATAGGAAATGTACTCATTACCTTACTCATGTAACTGTAACCCCTCTGTACAGTATTTTTACAATAAAATACATATAAAATATATTGATTTTTTTTTCCATGCGAAAACAGTGACAGACCTGGAATCCTGGCTGCCCAGTGGGTTCAAGTTTAAAGTCGGACTGGGCAGAGAAGTCTCTGAGATTCCATCTTCAGTTAAGCAGCAAAATTCAGACTAGCCAAGAATGGCTCAAGTGGTAGAGTCAGAGTGAGCATGTGAGTTCAAGCCCCACTAACCACCTCAAAATAATACTGATTCCTTTTGGCACTACTGCCAAGCCCAACTTCCAACCTTCTTCTGTATGGATTATTTTTGAGATAGGGCCTCCTTCTCTACCAATGCATGTGTCCAGGCACTTAATTTAAGGTTCTCATGATGGCTGTAATGACAGAATCATGACACTGCTCATGAACTTGTTTCTACCCAGGTTGGCCTTGATGCATGATCCTTCCAATCTTAGCCTTCCAAGCAACTAGTTTTATAGGCTTGAGGCTCTGGCAACTGGCTAAAATAGTGATTCTTTATTAGAATAGAAATAACGGTGAGTAATTGAGATTTTGTCTTAAAACATTGAAAGTATTTCCACATGTCCTACCTTCTTGGATCCTTCTAGCCTTTCAAGGGATTTAAACACCTGTGTTATCATTCACAGGCGGTGCCTTTTGGGACCAGAAGGGTTATGGATTTAGGACCTTTCAGGATTTTGTAATATTTGCACATACAGAATGAGATATTTGGGGAGAAGGACCCAAATGTAAATGATGTGCCACAGATACCTTATACACATAGCTGGGAGGTAATTTTATACAAACGTACAATATTGTATTTTATGCATGAAACAAAGTTTCATGGTATGGAATTTTTCTGCTTGTGGTGCTACAAAGATTTTGGATTTTTTGGGCTGGTGATGCTCCTCCTGCATTTCCACTTGAAAGCCAAAGCAACAGCCTCAGCAATAAGTGACTGATAGCTATTTGCTGATAGCTCTACAAAGTGTAGGTCTCTCACTTGATTTTTGAATGTCTTGTTATGTATACATTGTATTGTCGATGTGCTAGTTACAAACAGGCAAAAGTATACACACATACACACAGAAGAAAGTGCTGTTTAACAGAACATTCTACAATGATGGATGTATATGCATGATTCAGTGGTGGTAGCCACAGGTGGTTACAGAACACAGGAAATGTAGCTGGTGTGACTGAGGAAGCTGAATTTTTTTTTGCCAGTCCTGGGGCTTGAACTCAGGGCCTTGGGACTGTTCCTTCTTTTGCTCAAGGCTAGAACTCGGCCACTTAAGCCACAGTGCCACTTCCAGCTTTTTCTGTTTATGTGGTACCGAGGAATTGAACCCAGGGTTTCATGGATGCAAAGCAAGCACTCTACCACTAAGCCACACTCCCAGCCCTGGAAGTTGATTCTTATCATTCCATTTTAATTGAAATAGCTGTATCTCAAGAAGGCCCTTGCCCAGGAGTGCATGGGACAGACTCATCTGAAAATTCCTTGCCAAGTGTTAAGACAGCAGGTAAACTCAGGCCCTGGGAGGACAGCAAGAGAACAATAAGGGGGAGACTACTGCAGGCTCTGAGCATATACCCCGAAGTGACTATGTTTTAAGTTGCAAGTGATTACAGAGTGTTTTTGTGGGGCAGGAAGATGAAAATGAGGAATCATGAACATGAGGGAATCAAGCTCCATTTCTGCACAACTTAGTCATAATGTATACATTTTAAATTCACTACATGAACAGACCACAGGCCCTTTGGGGTTTTTCCCCTGCTGAATTATTCTTCCAGGGTCTTGCGGTCCGGTGTATGAATCTTTGGTTATGTGCCCAGCTTTCTAATTGTGCACGTTTCAAAGAGTGGATCTCATCAGGGAGTTCTCTTATAGGTAATTGGTTTTGTCAGATCTTGCTTAAGAAAGAACAAGATGCTTCCTGATCCCCTCCTGCACAATCCTGCAATCAAAGGCCCTCAGAGAAACAGAGGCTGGGTTTAGACTTACCTTGGATCTGGGCTCCATGATTCTGGGTCAGGCTGTAAGTACACTGGGCTTACTTTTCCTCAGATCTGATATGGACACAATGGTAGTATTTCTGATCTCATCAGGTTGGTGAGAAAATTAAATGAATATTTTTAACAGTGCCCAGTGCCCAGTGGCTCATTGTTGATTTCATAGGCTGAGCCCCAGGCTGGTCTCTAGGGCCAATCGTATTTCTAAGGAACAAAGGAGGAAGGAACACCAGCCTTCCCTCAGTAGCTGCACAGTCAGAGCTTTATTGCTCTCACCTAAATAACCAGTTCCTTGAGGTGAGCTCTGACCCCATACACAGAACTCAAAAGCTTCCAGCTTCTCTGGGGCTTTCCTGGGCCTGCCTCTATCTGCCAGGCTTTTACTAACAATGCTCAAACAACCTGCCTACATGTCTTCTCTGGAATTCCAGGAACTTCATGGTCCACCTGTCTAGTATGATGACTTGGTTCATTTTTCAGGTTCCAACTCATTTAGTTGACTGGATATTCAGCCTTATACTAGATTTCCTTTTTACTTCCAAAGGGGCATACTTTTGAAGTCAAGTTAGACTTAAAAATTTTTTTGGGGGTGGGCAAGAGTGATCTAACGTATTGCTTATGAATTGTATTCCTTTTGGCAATAGGATCAAACTACCCATTTCTTACATTTTTTCCATCTATTGATGTAAATTCTAGTACTCTTTCTTCTTTTTGCTAGTCTAGGCCAAATAATTCACTCAACATACTAGACTGACTGAGTGTCTTCTGTGCTATAGACAACACAGCAGTGTGTCTTGCTAGAGTGTCTCACAAATTCTTGCTAAATTGTATTTTAAGTTCAAGTGTTACCACTACAACCATGGAGAGCCACTTTACTTAGAGTGACACACCTAAGTTCCCATCGATGGGAGGGCTGAAGTGAAAATTGCTGAAGAAGACAATGGAACCATCACCAGGTCTTCTGCTTCTTAGTTTACAGTTGTCTATCTCCCTGGCTTTCTCCATTGCCCATGCTGTGGGGTTGAGATGGGGTGAATGGAATGGTACTCCCATGTAAAGCAATCTCCCAGAATTCTACAACACAAGAATAGCTAGACCTATCAGAAGTCTCCATTTTGAAGATGTATATATATAGCAACAAACTTGAGCTCACACATCTCACCTTGTTTTGGACCACTCTGTTTGTCCTTGGCTTAATCAGCCCTTCAGTAGGAATTACAAAGCACAAAGCACTGAGTCATGTGCCCACAAGCATGCCTTTTGGGTTTATTTGCCTTTCAAACACAAGCAATTTAACCAGGCCTCTATTTACCAGGTACTGTCTTAGAGGAAAGAGATGTAAATGCTGACATCAAGTTTATTGGCTCAGGAAGTTCAGTCCCTGGAAGTATCTGGGAGGGTGCCCCTAGCAGTGGCCTCCATGTTGAAAGGTGATGGAAGGCAGGTGGAAAAGAACTTAATCTTACTCTATTCAAACATGCTCAGTGCTCAGAACAGCGAACAGAAAGAATCAGGAAAAGAATGAAAAACCCCTGCTTGTTAATATGTATATTTCACATGGCATTTTTTGAGATGAAGCTGCTACACATACTGTTTTAGTATATTTTACTCCAAATCAGTGAGCTTTACAAGACCCCATGGGGGACTTGTTCCAGTTTGAACAAGCTGAAAATGTTCTTAAAGATGACAGAATAATGAGGATTTTTCTTTGTTTAATATTTTTGATCCAGATCAAGGAATTGGGAGTTTCTGTCGTTTACCTTTTGCCTTGGGGGGACAATGTTTGTTTTATTTACCGGAAGGTTTAAAAAATGTGTATGTTATACACACCATATATATATATATTTATTTATAAAACAAGTCCAAAGAAAAGTAATCATTTCAAATTATTATTAATAAATTTCTGAATATCTTCCCCCTCCAATTTTGGGCTGCTATAGATTCACCTCCTCAGTTTTTTAAGACGTGATATGCTCATGAGTTTGAGATTTTATATCTTTATGATGGAAAAGGGAGAAATTGCATTTCTCTAAATATTGCCAAACTCAAAGGATGCTGAACTTGCCCTTAGTGGACCATGACAGAAGTGAGAAGCCTTCACAATGCCCTGCTATGTGCCAGTGCCTAAATAGAACTTCAAATGAGAAACATCTTCAATTCCATATGCATCAAACTGGCTAGTGTTTGAAATGTTTCCTTATAGTGAGGTGTCTCAAGGAATAAGAACACTAACTCAACAGGAACTCAGCAGGGCCAAGTTACTTCTGCACAGAGGGCATGCTACTGACAGGAAGCCATGTAAGCAAGTGCTTGGTTGGGCAGTCCACCCATGTTTTCTCTCTACTCAAGTACTGTTCTTTGTTCTGATTGGTCAGAACTTAGGTTCAGACTCTCCTGTGATTGGCTAGTTTGAAAGAAGTTAAATGATTATTTGAGGAATCAAGGAAAACCAGGACACTTGGCCAAATTGTCAGAAAAACAATTCTTACTTAGCTGGAGCTCTACCACTGAGCCATGCCTTCAGCTCATAGAAAAACAATTCTTTTTTTAAATTACCTTATTGTTGTTTTAGAGGTGACATACAGCAGAGTTACCTTTACATACATCAGTTAGTACTCATCACCTTGCCATGGAATTATAACCCCTCTGTATGGTATTTTCACAAAGAAATTTCCTTTTACATAGTGTTATCTTTTCCCTAATTCTCTCCCCTTCCCTCCCTCCTTCCCATCTCCACTTTCATCAATGTCCAATGGAGCCAGTGTGCTCCACTGCTGCATTTTTTACTCTTTTCCCTCTAATTCCCCCCACTCTCCCACAGACGTGCACATGAATACACCATATATAAGGTAAAGAATACAAAGTCATCAGAAACAGAAAAAAAGAAAAAGTCCTTTGTTTCCATATCTTTGGAGTTCGCTTCAGTGTATATTATTTTATCTATATAGAAAGAGGTGCTTGGCTAGCAAGATCAATAGAAAGCCCACGGATTGGGAGAAGATCTTTACTAGCCATACAATGGACAAGGGTCTCATATCTAAAATATACTTGGAACTCAAAAAATTAAACCCCCCAACAACAAATCCTCAAAGAAACAACTGCCCAATAAATAAGTGGGCGAAAGACTTAAAGAGAAACTTCTCTGAAGAAGAAAGAAGGATGGCCAATAGACACATGAAGAAATGTTCAACATCCCTAGCCATAAAAGAAATGCAAATCAAAACAACATTGAGATATCACCTCACTCCAGTTAGAACGGCAAAAATCAAGAACTCTAACAACAACAGATGCTGGAGGGGATGTGGACAGAAAGGAACTTTACTTCATTGTTGGTGGGAATGTAAACTTGTTCAACCACTTTAGAGAGCAGTATGGAGGTTCCTCAAAAGACTTCACATAGAACTCCCCTATGACCCAGCAATCCCACTTTTGGGCATTTACCCAAATGTTTACAAACAAGACCACACTAAAGCTACCAGCACAACTATGTTTATTGCAGCATTGTTTACCATAGCTAAGATATGGAACTAACCCAGATGCCCCTCAGTAGATGAATGGATCAAGAAAATGTGGTATATATACACAATGGAATTCTATGCCTCCATCAGAAAGAATGACATTGCCCCATTTGTTAGGAAATGGAAAAACTTGGAAAAAATTATATTAAGTGAAGTAAGCCAAGCCCAAAGAAACATAGGTCCCATGGTTTCCCTTATTTGCAATATCTAGTATATGTATGAGTCAAGCGGAAAAGGTCAGATAATGTGATGTCAGGAAAATGAACTCTTAGATATGTATTTTAATGATTTTTCTTTCATGCATGTGTTTCTAACACATTTATAAGATTATCTCTTTGTTTCTTTGTATGTCCCTCCCCCACAGTATAACCCCTGCTTTCACTGTATTTGATGTCAGTATAACCTGTGGAGGAGATGGGGAAAAACCAGTTGTTTAAGGATACAGGTGGACCTGTTGCAACAATGAGAAGAACAAGTTGTCATGTCCAAAACTAGCTTTACAACGTCGGTGCAGGGGGGGAGAGGGGGGGAAGGAGAGGGATTGGGATGGGGGGAGGGGGGAGGCTGGGAAGGGATGTGAAGGGTAAACAAAGGAGGAGGCTGCAATGCTTGGTAAGAAATGTATGCATTATCCTGCCCATGTAATTGTAACTCCTCTGTACAGTATGTTCACAAATAAAATAAAATTAAATTTAAAAAAAAAGAAAAAAAAAGAAAGAGGTGCTTGGGTATTGTGCCTTTGTGACTCTCTCCTATGACTGTCCTCTTTTGGTCTCACTGTATGTGACTATCTAGAATCCTGTGTAATTTGCCATACCCAAGTGTATTTTAGATCTAATTTCTGCATATCAGGGAGAACATGTGCTATTTGTCTCTCTGATCTTGACTTACCTCACTTAATATGATTTGTTCTGGTTCCATCCATTTCCCTGCAAATGACATTATTTTATTCTTTCTAATGGCTGTGTAAAATTCCATTGTATATAGGTACTACATTTTTTGATACATTCATCTATTGTGGGGCATCTTTGTTGTTTCCATATCTTGGCTATTGTGAACGGTGCAGTGATGAACATGGATATGCAGGTGACCTTATCATATCCTGGCTCATGATGCTCAGGGTAGATGCCAAGGAGTGGTATGGCTGGGTCATAGGGAAGGTCTATATTTAGGTGTTTGAGGCACCTCCACACTGCATTCCAGAGTGGTTGTATTAGTTTACATTCCCGCCAACAGTGCAATAGGGTTCCTTTTCCCCCCACATTCCCAGCAGCATTTGTTGTTGTTAGGATTCAAAATATTGGCCAGTCTAATAGGGTAAGAAATTATCGCAGAAATTATTGTTTTGATTTGCATTTTCTTTATGGCCAGCGGTGATAAGCATTTCTTCATATTTTTTTTTTGCCATTTGTACCTCAAAACAATTCTTATAACAGATGAGGCTTAACTAAAATATCCTCTTGTAAGGTGGTGGCTATCCTTAGAATGATAGTGCTTATATTAAGCAACCACTTTGTCATAAAAGATTCTAACCCCTACATTATGACGAAAGAAAACCTGGGAGACAATGCCAACTCTAGGGGGAATTTTATTACCATTTTGTAAAAGTTCTGAAGAATAGAGTTCCATTTTTCACCTAGAGTTTAGCAGAAAGGCTGAACAATAAACCCTCCAGCTGATATAAATGTGTAAATTTGGCACTGAAATTCTATATAGAATTCCCACAATATTTCTTTAAGGTTGCAATCTTGATTTAGATTTTTGTCACTCATTCTCTACTTCTCTTTTTTTCTTTTGGGAGAAAGTAGGAAAAGTTTATTATTTTTAAGTGTTTGCTTTACAGGTTTTTTACAGCTTTCTTCCTTGAATGAATTTCTGTAGTATAGTCTTATGTTATCAAGTATATAAATTGGTAGACAGCTCCCTTCCTTTTATTAAATGCTGGTTTCTGACAGAATCCCAAGAATAGGTGTTGAAGGAGGGAAAATTCCAACCCTGCTCTTGAATAAATACATGGAAGACATAAGTTTGAGTAAGTGGATGACATTCCATTTATTTGTTTATATTTTACTTTCTTCAAAAATAATCTTCAAAACTGCAGTTCCTGAATGACTAAGGACATAGCTAGCAAGATAAATATAAAGCCCACAGATTGGGAGAAGGTCTTTACTAGCCATGCAACAGACAAAGGCCTCATATCTAAGATATACTTAGACTAAAAAAATTACCCCCCCCAAACAAATCCTCAAGGAAACAACAATCCCATTAATAAGTGGGCTAAAGACATGAAGAGAAACTTCTCCGAAGAAGAAAAAACAATGACCAATAGATACAATCAGAAATGTTCAACATTCCTAGCCATAAAAGAAATGCAAATCAAAACAGCATTGAGATTCTACCTCACCCCAGTTAGAATGGCCATTATCAAGAAAACTAATAGTCACATATATTGGCAGGGGTGTGGCCAAAGGGAACACTTCAACACTATTGGTGGGAATGCAACTTGTTCCATCACTGTGGATAGCTATAGAGCTATCTCAGATTAAACATAGTTTCCCTATAGCCCAGCAATCTCACTCCTGGGCACAAATGACCACAAACATGCCCACTCTAAAACTACCAGCACAGCATGTTCATTGGTAAATATGCACAATGGAATTCTATGCTTTCATCAGAAATAATGACATTGCCCCATTTGTAAGGAAATGGAAAGACTTGGAAACTGTTAAAGGAAGCCAGACCCCCCCCCCCAAAAAAAAAAAAACCACCACAGGCTGCATGGTTTCCTTCATTTGTGATAACTTGTATATGTCTATGATATTTGTAGCAGAGAAGCACAATAAATAGCTCAATAGTTAGGTGCCTATGACTATGTAAAATTAAGATTATCAAAATGAACCCCAAGAAAAGAAACATGAGTTTTTTTTAATAATGTACTTTTTGTAGTTATTTTTTCTTTTCTTTGTCCTTTGGTTTACACCCTGTGGTCACTCTTCTCAATTTCTGTACCCCTTGTCTTGTATATAAGTGTATCTGATTTGCAGAAGGGAAGGGGAATCACAGAAATGTCAGAACAAAGGGCGAGCCAAAGCAACAGTGATACTAGACATTATGTTGGAAATGAATTTTCCCACTTGGAGGAGGGAGTCAGAAAATGAGGGAGGAGGAAACATTGTTTGAAAAGAAATGTCTTCAGTTACTTTACTTATGTATCTGTCACCCCTCTGAACATCATATTTACAATAAAAAAAGTCTTCAGGCATTTTCAGTAGGTCTCATAAATACTCTACAGTGTGAATGACTTCCTAATAGTTCTTCCCAAGAGAGAAATGCTGATGGCAGAAAGAAGTAGACACTGCTCTAGAAAGACTGAGGAGCAATCCAGCATGATCAAAAATTTCCCTCCTATTTGTAATATAACTATGTCAACCTAATCACAAAGTATTCTAAATTGCCTATCTTTGGACAAATTGAAGTCTCCAGTTATATGCATCATTTACGACTTCTGGCTTCCATTGTTACCCACATGTGCCATGCATAGCCAGGCCCCCCCCCATTTCAGTGTGAAGGTATGAAAGAGAAGGAGTGAAATACATCAAATGTCCCTCCCCCACGGTATAAGCCCTGCTTTCACTGGATTTGATGTTGGTATAATTTGTGGAGGGGAAGGGAAAAAACAAATTGTTTAAATAGGGATACAGGTGGACCCATTGCAACAATGAGATGTACAAGTTGTTATGTCGAAAACAAACTTGACAATTTTGGCCGGGGTGGGGGGCGTGGGGGGGAGTGGGAGGGGTGGAGATGGGAAGGGATGGGAAGGGGAAACAAAGGAGGTGGCTACAATGCTTGATAAGGAATGTACTCATTATCTTGCCCATGTAATTGTAACCCTCTGTACGGTATTTTCACAATAATAAAAAATAAAGAGGAGATAAAATTCCAAGGGCAGTCTTCTGAGTTATCTTGCAGTAAGGAACACACGGGAAATCTCAAATGTCTAAACAAAATCAAGCTGAAGAGTGTTTGAAGCAAATTAATTTTATCTTTGGTTGAAATGTAACCAAGGGAAAAAATTGTTCATTTTCAGAATAGGTCACCTATTGCTCTGAATATATGTAGTCTTTTGACTTAGGTATGAAAGTTGGCTGTTCACTTTTTCTTTCTTTCTTTTTTTTTGTAGTATGTTCAAGTGATTTTCACACCTTATTGCATTAGAATTACTCAGAGACTTAAATTTCAAATGTCTAAGGTGCACCTGATGCTAATTAAATCAGAATCCCTGGAGATCCGGGGGGAAGCTGGGAACCAGTCCTGCCATCAGTATTCTTCTTCCTGTTTCATAGGTGTTTCTGATGTGCAGTCAACTTTGAGAACCAATGTCACAGGCAAGTGGGTCTTAAACTTGAGTTTGTGTCAGAATCCTCCCAAGAGTATATTACAACAGAGTCTGAGTTTCACCTCCAAGGTTTTCTGAGTAAGGAGGCTTAAGAATGGGGGCTCAAGAATTGGTGTTTCTTAAATGCTCCCAGATGACCTCACCTGGCCGGGAGATTACATTTTGAGAGCCATTATGACTTTAGAGTTTCAGGTATGTTTAATATGACCTGAATGGATGGGATGGAAATATTCAAGCTATAGTGTTGAATTTGGGTTAGTTTGGTTAAACCAGATGACCTACCAGGTATATTAGAAAAGATTTATTAACAACCATGCACTTCTGCTCCTGTGGCCATATTTAAATATGAATGACCTTTTGCTTCAGGTAGATTTAACCCAGATCTTGGGATACACTTCTAGCATCTAATTCCTATAGGCTGAAACGCAATAAATGTAAAACCTCAACTCACTGCATGTTACTTAGCACAGGTGTCATGAGATGCCAGGATATATTGGGAATGTTGCTCATCCCTGTAATTGTCTATAAGAGTGTGCACAGTGGAATCTTTCAGATGTGGGATAAATGTCTTTTCTCTGGGAAGACTACAGCTTTTTTTTTTTGGATTGGATTTAACAGTTTTCACAGCCTGGCCACCTCGTGCTTCAGCGTGGTGCAGGCTTTCTCACCCCCCCTCTTCTATTATAAATATCTGCACAACTCTCTTTGCTTTACTAGTCCCATTAAAGTGTCATTAGGTTTCCCATTAGCAGCTAGTGTTGATGGTTTCCTGTGGTGTCCTCAGCATGTGTCTTCTTGCTAGGAATCTGAGCTGGGGGAGCATAACAGAAAAGAAAGAACTGGGAAGACTCCACTAGTGTGTGCCTCCCAAACTGCAAACACAAAAGTGAGGTGAGAACTAAAAGTTGTCCTTCTCCAGACAAGTTGGCAGCAGGAACAGAAGTGTGTGGATCTAGCCCCCAAAGAACAGCTTCTATTTAACTTATTTGCTGCCTCTTGTTTGAGAGGCCTTTTTGAATTCCCAGATTCTTCCAGTTGTCAGTGCTCAGGCTTTCAGTTTGGTATCAGCCTACATCTTTGATGAAGGAGCTGCCACAGATATGAGTGCTAGGTCATACACAGGTGAACACAAGCCAGTCACAGTGATAATGGTGTAGTTCCTTTCCATGTGGACTTAGAAAAGCAAACATCTGCCATAGTAAAATTTTCAGAGAGAGAGACATAGAGCCAAATGAAAGGAGAGAGAGGAGAGAGAAGAAAGAAGAGAGAAAGAAGGGAGAGAGAGAAGGGAAAGAAGAGATAGGTGAGGGAGGAGAGGGAAGAGAGGAGAGAAAGGAGAGAGAGAAGGAAGAGGGGAGAGAGTGAGAGGGGAAGGAGGGAGAGGAGAGAGGAGACAGAGAAGGGAGAGAGAGGGGAGGGGGAGATAGGAGAGAGGGAGGAGAGAGAGAAGAGAGAAAAGAGCAAAGGAGCCAAGAAGCCAGGCACTACGGTAACATAAGCCCCACAGGATAATTGGATGAAGCAACATGTAAGGGAGAGGGATGGGAGGAACCTGGGTGGGGTTGGAGCAGGTGGACAGCCACTTCCTCTAAGAGATGGTGGGCCTGTGTCCCCATTAGATCTGACTACTTGTTTGGAGACTTGTCTATGTTTATGGGTACTGTGGTTTCTCAACAAAACAAAGCAACGGAGTTAGTAGTTGGATCTGAAAAAGGCTCAGCAGAACCTGCACAGAACTAAGTTACTTAGGCCTGTTTGTGGCTTTACATCAAGCACTTAGATCTTTTGAATTGAAGAGGCTTTAAGGAAGGGATCATTTGTGGACTAGTCAACAGCAGTGGAAATTTACTGCTTTTACCAGTGTTGCTGATGGCCCTTGGGAGATGGGCTTGTGTGTGTGTGTGTGTGTGTGTGTGTGTGTGTGTGTGTGTGTGTGTGTGTGTGTGTGTGTGTTTGTGTGTGTAATACAATGTTGGTAGGACATCATCATTACTGGAGCCATAGTATGGAAGAGTAAGGGAGTAGGAAAGAAGGGCCTCAACGTCTCTGTCCTACCATCTTTCAGTCCCCTGTTAGTGCCTTTCCCTGGCTAAAATCAATGTGAAGGCAAATTTAAATGAGCACAGAAGAAATGGGCAGCAAGTTTAGATGTGTGGAATGCAGAAAATGGCAGAAAAGGAATCAGGTGGTGTGGCGAAACAAGGACCAATGTGCCCACGTAGCCTACATGTCCATCCAATTTTCCTTCTACTATCTTCAAGCACAAGCACAAGATTCCACAAGAATCCACAAGGCCACGAGGAGGTCTGTGCTGGCAAAGTGCCGTGGAAAATGTCATTCTCCCTGCCCCCACTTCTACTTTTAAATAAATAAAATTTAAAGAAACTGCTTATAGTGATTAATATCAGTCCGCAAAAAGACCCTGCATCTTTGAAGATAGAATATGATCACTTAAAAATTTATGGCAAAACAAGATCCTTTACATGCATGCCCATTTCCTGGCTGCCGGTATCCTCTTGTCTTCGTTACCAAGGCAATTATCAGGCTTAACCTGTTCTCAATTAACTAAACAATGTCATCTTACAGAAAAATTCAACTTTCTTCTCTTTGGATGCCTACCTTTCTTTTCTTGCTGTTTGGAGGAAAAGAAAAAAAAAAGATCCTAATTACACCACTAGTTCCATTTTCTGCCTCCACTTCACTATGATTGTGCTTTTCTGATTAGGAGAAAATTTGCTTTCTCTGACTGCTGCTTAGATTTAGCTCTCTGCCCTTTCCAGCTGAAGAAGAGAGTCCTAATTTACACTGAATACATACGTTTAGTCATTACCACTAAATGTTACCACGTCCTGGTGAGAATCTCCTGTAGCTCTATTGTCTGGCTTTGGTGCAGCCTGACTTCTATTCAGGGCCTTCACGAAAGTTTGAGTCCCTGTCAAAGCCTGTACATGGTATAATCATTCAGTTAAGAATGGGAGTGATGCATGTCCTTAAGGCCAGGACCACCCCATGGAACGACGTCTCAAGTCTCAGCACCCTGGAGAGCGCCTGGGAATGCGGCAGTGAGGGCTTGTTCAAGCATAGAGGCAATAAATGAGCTTTGCATGGGCAAGCTGCCCACTGGTTCAGGAAAGCGCTTAAAACTGACCTCTGTTCCTCAAAAGACTCCACATAGAGCTCCCCTATGACCCAGCAATCCCACTTTTGGGCATTTACCCAAATGTTTACAAACAAGACCACAGTAAAGCTACCAGCACAACTATGTTTATTGCAGCATTATTTACCATAGCTAAGATATGGAACCAACCCAGATGCCCCTCAGTAGATGAATGGATCAAGAAAATGTGGTATATATACACAATGGAATTCTATGCCTCCATCAGAAAGAATGACATTGCCCCATTTGTTAGGAAATGGAAAAACTTGGAAAAAATTATATTAAGTGAAGTAAACCAAGCCCAAAGAAACATAAGTCCCATGGTTTCCCTTATTTGCAATATCTAGTATATGTATGAGTCAAGCAGAAAAGGTCAGACAATGTGATGTTAGGAAAATGAACCCTAAGATATGTATTTAAATGTTTTTTTTCTTTCATGCATTTGTTTCTAATGCATTTATAAGATTATTTCTTTGTTGCTTTGTATGTCCCTCCCCCACAGTATAACCCCTGCTTTCACTATATTTGATGTCGGTATAATTTGTGAAGGAGAAGGGGAAAAACAAGTTGTTTAAGGATACAGGTGGACCCGTTGCAACAATGAGAAGTACAAGTTGTCATGTCGAAAATGAACTTTACAACTTTGGTGGTGGTGGGGGGGGAGGCTGGGAAGGGATGTGAAGGGTAAACAAAGGAGGAGGCTACAATGCTTGATAAGAAATGTACTCACTATCTTGCCCATGTAATTGTAACCTCTGTACAGTATGCTCACAATAAAAAAAAAAACAACAAAAAACTGACTTCTGTTTACCAAGCTCTCTGCAGTAAGCGTGGCATGGTGGGATTACATAGGGCACTTCCTTCCCACAGGTGGTGTTTGTAGTTTCAAGAGTTGATTAGCTTTGTTGTACCAGCCTCATTTATGCTGGCTTTTTTGTTATCATAATAAACATAATATCATTCTATCATATATTAATAACATTAATTCAAGAAGAAAACATCTCCCTGAAATATTTGGTAAAACAGGTTGCGGATAAGTTTCTGATAAAGGATGGTTAAAGTTGGAAGTGGCTCTGTGGCTCAAGTGGTAGAGGCTAGCCTTCAGCTGAAGAGCTGAGGGACAGTGTTCAGGCCCGAGTTCAAGCCCCACAACTGAAGGCGTTGGGGAGAAGGATGGTCAAAGCATTTGCAAAAAACGAATGTAAGTCAGCAGAGTTCTGCATTTAGGTTTTTTTGTCTACAGAAATTAGATGCTGTGTCTTATAGATGTGGTACAGGCTAAGAAGACAATGGAGGACTCCTCTCAGCAGGTGTATGCTAAAAGCAGCAGCCTTAACTGCATTAATGCATGGCTGGATAAATGTACATTTGTAGGTGTAAGTTTGAATAAAATTCTCAAGTAACTTGAATTGCCTTTTCTGATCACCAATCAACTGTCAGTCCCTGCTGCATTCACTGTTTCTTCAATCCATGTATGCTCTGGGATTTCATATTCCCTGAGAATCATCAGAGGCTCTCCTAAGCTCTACTCCTGGCCCTGTGGCTTTTGAGAATTCTTGGAAGGCGTACACATTTGTAGTCAACTGTGGCTCTAACCTTTTTGTTCTGTGTCTCTTATTCCTAGCTTAGGAGTTCAGATTCCTTGATTTCTCAATCAAAGTATTACATAAACATTGAAATGTATAGCATATTTTCTGAAGAGGGAGGAAAGAGAGGGCAGGACAAAGTTTTACACTGCAGAAACAAACACATTTCCTAATTGGAGGGAATACATTCTCATTCTTGTTAAGTCTTTTGGCCATTTTGTTGTAGGAAAGAGGATTTGGTTGTGAGCCTCACACAGAGCTCCATTTGCACATCACGGGCCCAGCCTCTTCTAATTTCACTTCTCTCTCTATTCCTGTTTATGTCAACACAAACGTATCTTGGCTAATCCTTCTTTCTTTCTTGCTAAACTGCTCTTGGGCAGGGTTTCACCTTCATACTTGCTTCAGGTAGCATATGGATGGGATGTATACATACATACAGACACACGCACACACACACACACACACATGCACACACACACACACACACACACACACACACACACAATCATTCAGGTAACCACATCCTTAGTACTCAAACGCTTTTTGAAATCATAAGCAAGAAACATTAATTATTTCTCTGGGTTAAAAGGCAGATTGTTTAAGTTGTTCTGAGTAAACCTGGAGCTGCTATTTATCGAGATATTTTTCCTAATCATAGACAATTTTCTCCTTCAAAAGAGTTCTGGCCTTAGCTGATATAACTCTTTTCACCCCGTTACATACACTTCCAAATTTGGCCAAACTCAAATAATCAATACTTTGCCTGATTAAAGGGATGTGTCATTAATTGAAATACAATATGCTAGTTCCCTTGCCATCACCATGAACTGTCCTTACCCTATCCAAGATCAGTTTTTCCATCTATGGAATAGAGAATATTATTCCCTGCTTACCTACTCTTTTTTTTTAAAGACAGATATTTCATAGAGACCTGAATTATAGACATGCAAGGCTTATTGTGATAGTTGTTTCTTTATTCTTGAGATAATATAGTAAGAGTCAGAAATCACGGGGTGCTGAAAGTGACATGAAGCTTCGTTAGCCCTGATCATTTTCCTGAATTTTAAGCTTCATAGCATCTTAGTTGGTACCCTTTTATTCTTGCTCCCTGATCTAAACTTGGTGCTTTGAAATAATTCCGCCAGTAATCCTGAAACCTGACCTTTTAGCCTCTTTGATATTTCTGTCTTGGACCTCTACCCGGAACATTCATCCAATCACCTTGAATTGTATGTAGTTGAGTCGGGTTATTGTGATGCTGATAAATGAGAACTAAATTGAAGTCATCGGTCTCATTTTCCTTACTCCTCTTATTTCCAGATATGGAAGTCAATCGGCTTGGATTGGCTGCTAACATCGAGCCTCATCAAAGGCCATTTTCTTTAAGGGCATTAGCTGCAATTTGTTGATTGGGTGGAGGTCTGGAGCATTTTGGGTGTGGAATTGTATTATGGCCTACGAAATCGGTTAGAACTGAAATTCAAGCTCCTGCCCCCACGTTTGTCAAATTGAACAATAACACTGTGACTTTAGACTCAAAAGCCAGGTAGGTTGACAAGATAAACAGTTGAAAAATATCTTAAGCTATTAGGGTGTAGTAAGCAGTTCTTCCTTTCCTCAGAGAGTAGGCATACAGGGGCGCTTTTCTGTGCGCCAGTTCAGCTTGAATGGAGGATCTTATCTATTCAGTTCATCCTTAGCAGTCAGTGAAGGCTACTTAGATTGCTTTGGCTTGCTCTGTCTTTCAATTTCTCTCTCTCTCTTTTTCTCTGATTGGCTCTTTAACCTCTTCTACTTCAATCAAATTGCAGCTCCCATGGCCACCACTGCCCTCCTTATTGCTAAAGATAGAGTTTATTTCACATCTCTCATTTTTATTGTTCCATTTCAGCAACAACATGTTGGGTTATAATGCTTTACTTGAAATAATTTCTTTACTAGGCTTCCAGAACATTATGCTCTTCTAGTTTTCTCACCCCTAGAGAGCTGCTTCATCTCCAGCTTTTGGGCTGATGCCTCCTGGAGTTCCTGATATTGAAATATTGGGCTTTCCATGGTTTGTTCCTCACACATTTTCTCTGTTCTGTCCACATTTATGCTCATCCTTTGTCACAGATTGAGACATCATGTGTCATTTGTTCTCATAAACTGATATGCTGAATTGAAACCCCTTTGTACAACTACTTAAAGATACTGTAAAAATTTAAGAACATTTGTGTGAAACACAAAAGAATAAATATCACGTACCAGCTAAAGATTTCTGAGTGTCTATGTCTGACTTGAAACTTTACTTGCAGACTTGCATTGCACGTGGATGTGTGCTTGTTCAACTCCATATGTGAATTATAATAGATGATGAAATGTTAACCTGTCTCATGGTGACTTCTGTGCTTCCACAGATAGGGTCTTCCTTAAATCCCCCCTTAGAAGTAAATGGCAACTTTCAGTTGCTTGGTTGCAAACTCTTGATCAATCTTATGCTTTTGAGTCACATATTACTTTCAGTGCACTGGCATGGTCTATTGGTTGTAGCTTTAATAGATCTGTATATTCAGAATCTGATCATCTTAATACTTCCCTGGCTATCACTCTGATTCCAGCCACCATTCTTATTCACCTCGTTTATTGCAAACAATCTTCAATTTTTGCAATTCCCTACTTCATCTCTGGTACCCTAAAAGTGCAGTTTCAACATGGCAGTTATAGTCAAAGATCTTTAAAAAACTAAAGGTAGATTATATTATGTCTGTTCTCAAAGACTTACATGGATCTGCATTTTACTCACAGTGACAGTCTGAGTTTTTGTCAAAGGCTTCTGAAGTTTTTTTCAAAAATTGTCTTGGAGCTGATATCCTAACAGTCATCAGTGGCCACTCTTGGTTCAGCATTCTAGCCATCATCTTCTTCCTTCAGGAGATTTTCGGTTACTATTCCCTTTGTCTGAAACTTTCTCCAGACTTGTACTTAAAGAGTTCTCTCACCCACACCAGGTCTTTGTACAAATGCTACCTTGGTGTTTCATCCATTATCTTACTTAAAATCACCCATTATCTTACTTAAAAACATTCACTTAACAGAGACTCCTATTCCCCTTCTTGCTATACTATATTTTAGAATGTATTATATATGGAACAATAAAAAGTAAAATTATTTGGTTATGTGCCATTAAAAAGTAACAGATGAGATTTTTCTTGAAGATAATAATCTCTTCAATGTCCAAATACTTTTAAAAATCAAGAACACAGTAATCACACCTTAAAATTCTGTTTAAATGTGTTGTTGCAAAGTATGATAGATAGTAGCCCCTATTCATGTATACTTGAGGAATTGACTTTTTGTTGTGCCAGAGATTGAAACCAGAATCTTGTACATGTTAGGTAACTATCCTACCACTGGGCTATATTCTTAGTGCAAAGAAGTGACTTTGGTTGCTGTACCTGTAATATTTTTTACCCTAGCTACTTCCTTTATTAAAAATTATAGTTTTGTTCCAATATATTTTCCCAGAATATTTTCAAGCCCTTTGTATTTTAATCATGCTTTAAATTTCCTAATATTATGGAATCTTTAAAGGTTGAAGATATAGATACCCTGAGTATCCAGTTATTGGAAACCATGGGTGTGAATAGCCTCAGCCAACACAATTAGGATCTTGGAAGACAAGTCAAGACACACTTGAAACTATAAAAGCTTTCAAGTGGAATTTGCCTCTAGATATCAGATTGAAGGAAAAGACTCAAGGCCTATCCCTTCTCTGTTTTCTTAGCTTTGCAAGTAACCAGCTTTTTCTATCTAGAGCAACACTGCAAACCACTCCTGACCCTATTAAAAAGTAATAAATTATTTAAATATAGCTTAGCCTGCTTTCAAATGTGACACATTTAAAATACATTTGAAATATAAGTGAATTATTCATTTACCAAAGAGCAGGCTTTTGCTAAAATAGTTCAGGATGAAAAAGCAGCATATGCAATTATCTAATTGTCACCTACTTGCATTCTAACAACCATATGTACTCTCCCATTCACTTTTCTTATTTCAGTCCTCGGGCTGAGAAGGTCTCTCTCAAACAGAATTTGAGAATTCTGAGGCCTTTGATTAGATCCACGCCTACTGGTGATCCAACTGCCGATGATTCCATATCAGGAAACTTCAGGAGAAGAGCTGTGTGTTTGGAGAGAGCCGATGCTTTCAGAACTTTTGGTTAAGTACAAATCAAATTATTTAGAAACTGCAATTTAAGATATGTATTTTAATGTAATTCTGTCTTCCTCTCTCTTTCTCTCTTTCATTTCCTATCCTTCTGTTTAGGAGAGGCCAAATTTATTTCACCTATGTTGGAGAAAATCTTATGAGTTAGGCAGTCAGTCAAAATTGAGTTGTTTTTAATTCCTACTGGGGCATTTTTATTCCTCCAGACAAAGAATGATAGAGACTTAAGTTTGGAAGGAAACTTAAAGTTTAGTCGAGCCTAGTGTTTTGTCACCAAATTGTACATTGGCTCATCTGGATAGCTTTAAAAAATGTTCTAGGCCGACTGAAATCAGCTTGGGGGGGATTATGCCTAGGAATTTGTATTAAGAAGCAAAACAAACAACCTTACTGTTTTCATTGTGTAACCAGGAATGGGAACCATGATCTCTATAAATCTCTCTGAGGCCTAAATCTCTTCTGCACCACTGTCACTTGGCCCAGATTTATCTTGTCTTAGACCTTCAAGGAAGAATTGCTCACTCTCCTTAAAGTGCTTACTTTCTACAGAAAAGCTCTATAGATAATTCTAACTTATCCTCACCCAAAAGCTATTTCCTTTTACTTTCTGTATTTGATGTTGTTATAATTTGTGGAGGGGAAGGGAAAAAACAAATCATTTAAATAGGGATACAGGTGGACCCATTGCAACAATGAGATGTACAAGTTGTTATGTCGAAAACAAACTTTACAACTTTGGTGCGGGGGGAGGGTTGGGTGGAGGAGTTGGGGGGAGGACGGGATGGGAAGGGGAAACAAAGGAGGAGGCTACAATGCTTGATAAGAAATGTACTCATTATCTTGCCCATGTAATTGGAACCCTTCTGTACAGTGTTTTCACAATAATAAAAAAGGAATAAAAAATGAAGGTAATTTTCATTCATTCGTTCAGTTTTTAACCAAATATCTAAGTGCCTGTTAAAGGGCAGACCTGTGATACAATGCCCAACACAAATAAAGAAATGGTCCTTGTGCTCACAGTGGCTCAGGGTCTATTGAGGAAGATGGAAAAAGCAACAACAATGCTATTGGGACAGCCTCCCCATCTCCCCGTCCTAACTCCTCCACTGCATCTTATTCCAGTGCATCTCTGTCTATTGAGAGGTATATTTACATCAGGTCTCCATTATAATAACATGCAGTTTTCAGCCTGAGCTACCCATGTCAGATGTGATACGAATGTATTGAGGAGAGGGGTAGCATCTATTCCTTCTTTTTAGATACACTGCTGACACATCATGAGCTAACAGACAATTTAAGCCATTAGGACTTCTTTGTGTATCCAGGGCATCTGGTATTAAGCAAACCCATTCTTTGGGTAAATAGGGGAGCATGGAAGGCAAGGCTGATGTCAAAGGCATGTGTTAGAGAAATTTGACTTCCCTGACCACCCCCAGGTACCCGCTCTCAGATGAGAGTACCTCAGGTCACATGTGAGCGTTTTAGGGGCTCATCCAGGGAGGGGTGCATTTACCAAGTGATGTGGCCCTAAAAGGGCTATGGTGCTGCATGGGGAACATCTCATTGAGAATGGGAACAGCAGTTTGGTAACATTTATTACTATTATTATTATTGTTATTATTATTTTGTTTGTGCCAGTCCTGGGGCTTAAACTCAGGGCATAGGAACTGTCCTTGAGCTTTTTGTGCTCAAGGCTAGCACTCTACCACTTGAGCCACAGCTTCACTTCTGGATTTTGTTATGGAGTTAATTGGAGGTAAGAGTCTCACAGACTCTCATGCCTGGGCTGACTTTAAATGGAAATCCTCAGATCTCAGCCTCTTGAGTAGCTAGGAATATAGGTGTGAACTGCCACTAACAGGCTGGTAAAGCACTTTTATAGCCAGATGTTCATCTGTTTACTCATCAATGATGAAAGATTGTAGCTGCTCTCGTGGCTACTTCTAGATGCAAACTGACTAATGTCATCTCATTTTTCCAGCTCATTTGTCTTTGTTGTATATCTGATGGTGGAGTGCATATACTGATTTTAATGATTACTTATGCTTTTGTGGGAAGTTTGTTTTATGTTTTTATTGTAAAAAATTCTGTACAGAGGGGTTACAGTTACATGAGCAAGGTAATGAGTACATTTCCTATTGAGCATTGTTGTCTCCTCCTCTGTTTTCCGCCTACCATCCCTTCCTTCCCAGCTCCACAACTACAACCTCCCCACTGAAGTTGTAAAGTTTGTTTTCAACATAGTGTTTTGTACATCTCCTTGTTACAATGGGTCAACGTGTATTTTGTTTTTTCCCTTCCCTACCCTGAATTAGAAAAGTGTATATAAAAGATGCAGATCACCAACATCAAATACAGTGAAAATAGGAGTTATACTGTGGGGGAGGAACATACAAAGAAACAAAAAAATCACATGGTACATTATAAATATGTTAGAAACAATAGCAAGAAAGAAAAAAAATATTTATGTCCCTATCTTGGGGTTCATTTCACTTCACACATCTTATATGGTCATATGTACATGGCTTCTGGCCTTTTCTGCTTGTCCCAAACATATACTAGTTATTGTAAATAAGGGAAACCATGGGACCTATTTTTCTTTGGGCTTGGTTTACATCACTTAATATAATTTTTTTCTAAGTCTTTCCATTTCCTAACAAATGGAGCAATGTCATTCTTTCTGATGGAGGCATAGAATTCATATATATATATATATATATATATATATATATATATATATATGCCACATTTTGTTGATCCATTCATCTCCTGAGGGGGATCTGGGTTGTTTCCATATCTTAGCTATGGTAAATAATGCTACGATAAACATAGTTGTGCTGGTAGCCTTAGTATGGTCTTGTTTATGATCGTTTGCGTAAATACCCCAAAGTGGGATTTCTGGATCACAGGGGAGCAGTCTTTTGAGGAAGCTTCATACTGCTTTCCAAAGTGTGTGGGTGGTTTTATATCAGTGGCATCTTTAATCTTTATAAAGTGTCAGTATTAAGTAGAAACCCCCATTTCCTGATGTTTTTCAACATTGCCCTCAATCCACTCTCCCTTTATGTTTTCTTGTTAGGATTTTAATAACAGATGCCACTATATACTTGCATTTTTTTCATTCACATTTGGTGAAATGGTTCATAAATACTTATCACCAAGTAAATTCTGCTCTACAGAAATAACAAAGAGTATAGCGATCCTAGGCCAAGGATCCAAACACTACCATCAGAATCAGTAAGCATTCATTGAGGAGCTGGCTGGCACATACTGGATTGAACTGGAAACCAATTTGGAGTCTAATGGGAAAGATTTAGGCAAGGCTGCTTCCTGCTAGTGCCTTTCTCCGTGCCTCTCCAGAAAGAACAAGGAAAGCACAGTGAATAACCATGTCTGCACACGTGCTGTGTATTCTAGTCTCAGCAAGCACACTCAGGAGAGTCTGAGATGCTGCTAAATGAAGGAAAAGTGGGGCTCAAGGGTGTGAGTAGGAGTGGAAGAACAATGAGGGAGGAACTTCATGTTTTATGGCATCTGAGAGACCTCACTCTACCAGCTGCTGTGTACCTTGGCTGCCTCAGCTGTTGGGATTACATCTGTAGATACACGTGTGGGTGGTGTTTGAAAACAGGCTTGTATCTACCTGCCCAACTTTCTCAGCTCAACCTACATAGGCACAAGTCGAGTTTGCCCAAGGGGCAAACTTGTGCCATTGCTAGTGGCCTGTTCACTTCTGCCAACTTATTCTTCTCTGAGGTATTTGACTTCACTGGCAACCTGTAGCCGGGAGGTCCTCCCTTGGACTATTTTACTCTGCCCTTTCCTTTGAGTTTTGCCCTTCTTGTGTATCTTTCTCATTTGGGTTTACCTACCCCTCATCCATGGGAATGTCTGGAAATTTAATATTTGGTTCTCTGACACGATTACCTCTCTGTATGTTTTTGTTTGGATGTCTCAGGATTTAGCTATCACTTACATGATTATATGTTCCAAATCATTATTTTCAGACCTAGAGTACAACACACATTATCAATTATCCATTAAAGTCAAATGTCATTGTAATTATTGTTATTCTCTTTTCTTATATCCACCTGCATTTGCTGCTGTTAACTCATTGTTAATCCTTGATATGAAGTACTTCAAATGCTCCATTTTTTTCTCCTCCTCTCTTGGATTCTCTGTTTCTTCAGTGGCATTTTGTTTTGGGGGGTGGGGCTGTAGTGATTGAACTCAGGGCTTCATGCATACTTGCTAGGCAAATGCTCTATCAATTGAACTATGCTGCAAGAGCCTTTTGTTTTAGTTTATTTTACAGATTAGAGTTTCTTTTTAAATTTGTGTGTTTGTTGGTTTTTTTTTAATGATCACCTTCTTGTGCTTCCCACTTATCTGGGATTGCAGATGTGAAGCATCATATTCAGTTGGTTTGTTGAGATTAGTCTTGCTTTTTTCTTTTTCAGGCTGGCCTTGAACCTTAGTCCGCCTGTCTCTGCTTATGTAGTAACTGAGGTTATACACGTGTTTCACCACTTTTGAGTTTTAGTGCTATTCTTATTCTCACAGATAACCCGGTAGATTTGATTTTTGTTTGTTTCTGAGCAACAAATATAGGTATCTCTATTTCAGATACTGCAATAGATGCTAAGTAGACCATGAAGCAAAAGTTATGCACTCTAGGAAAGAAGAGTTCACATCCAAGTGGGAGAATTAGAGAAGAAGCATATAATCATAAAAGTATAGTTTATTACATGGTTGAGAAAAGCAGCAAGGGAAGCATACAGGGAGAACCCAGACATGTATAACTTGGGACTGACGTAGCCTAGATGTAAAGGAGAGCCAGGGTTTGTATCATGAGAGGCCTGGCTTAGCCTGGGTGTATTGGAAGCTTCTTTGAAGAGATGATCTTTGACATGAGACCTAACTGATGAAGTAGCGTTGGACATTGCAGGGATAAAAAAATATTCCAGCATTTCTGAGCTCTTGGAATAGGGGTGGCAGTCATGGTGGCCAAGAAAATAATATAAGTAGAAAAAGGCAAGAGAATGGAAAGGGTAGACATAAAGGAAGTGTTTTGGAAGCTCTTAGAGGTGCAGAGAAGGGCAAGAATGTTGCTTATGTGGGTGGAGAGAAGAAGCTGGCTCTGGCACCAAATATAAACCCCAGTAAGTCTGATCATACTTCATGTTCAGCCATTCAACCCAGGCCATTACAATTTCCTGAATATGCTTGCATTTTATATTATCTCTTTACTCTTGATGATGTTCATTCATTCCAGAGTGATGGATACATGCTTACATTGGAGTCCTTGTTAAGGTATGGCTGATGGAGATGTGCTATTCCTCTCTCTGGCCCTTGATTGGGGGGCTATGTGTCCTGTGTCATGCCAGAATCTGGGTCAGCACTGTTGAAACTAACTTCTACTAGGTTGATGCAGCGTGTATTTGTGTTGTATGAGAGCATAGCTCCAGACACCAATAAACTGTGATACTTTGTGGACTTTGAAAATCTACAGATTTCTAGGCTCAGTGACAAGAGGTTATGACCCAGTGATTTTGGGCTGAAGCCGTGTGTTGGTTAGCTTCCTATCAGTACAGCAATTACCTGCACCAATCTACTGACAATTTGGCTCAATTCTGGTACTTCCGCTCCATGATCCATTCTCCGCATGACTCTGGATCTGTGCTAAGGTGATGCATCATGCCAAGAAGACTTGGTAAGGCAAAAAAACTCCTCACCTTACAGCCAGGAGACAAATGAAGGGAAGAGAGCTGGGCCCCATTATCTCCTTTGGGGGTACTCCCCATGACCTAAAGACTTTCCTCAAGGCCTATTTCACAAAGGTTCCATCATCTCCCAAGAGGCCCACTGCAGGGAACTAGCCTCACTCCATGGTCCAAGGACCAAACAATAGCACCCTAGAAGCTGTATTTTATAGCATTCCACTTTCAAAGGAACATGCAGGTTTGGCTTGCTTTAAGGCATTACTTACCAGTATTTCACTCTGCTCTGAAGAACCACAATTGTTTTCTGAGTCTAGTCTTTATCTTTTCTGTGCTACCTTCCCCAAGCTCCTTTCTTTCCTGACTAAAACAACTTTTCTCACTTCAGTCTTTATTTGACTTCAAGCCTTCTGTTTTTTTCCCTCTTCTTCTTCTTCTTCTTATAGCTGGAACTCTCTGATGTCTCCTCCGCAGGCATAGCCACCTGTGAGGAGACGTGCCATGCCACCGGGGACTGCTCCTGGCTGGCTGAGTGACAAGGACGATTTCCTGAGATTCTTTATCAAGCAAACCCCATATTTGCAAAGATGAGTTGTTGGATAGAGCACAGGAGAAATGGCAGCCGTAAGAAAATAGTCTATTTGCAAATGTAGCCCTGCTTTCATGTATCCACCAATTAGATTCGCTCCCTTTTGGTCTTTAGATTAAAAAATAAATAAAACTTCAAGTAAACATGACTGTGATGCATCTGTTTTAATGCTTCTAATCTTCTGACTACTAGAGCAAAAAATTAATATCTTCCTTCCTTGGTAAGAGTAAAAACTTAGATCCAATAGAAGAAAAGAACAGATGCAGGTTATCTCTGGAAAGGCAATGTGTGTGTGTGTGTGTGTGTGTGTGTGTGTGTGTGTGTGTGTGTGTGTGTGTGTGTGTGTGCATGAGTGTGTAGGTGTGTGTGTATGTTCACATATCTTTGTGATTAGCATCAATTTAATATTTTTATGGAGCTGTAGCAATAGATAATGTTAGATATGTGAAAAATATCAAAATTGGATCCCTGACCTAATATACTTTATAGGCATAAGTGCATTATCAGATATCCAGGAGCCAAAGAAATAGCATGAAGGAAAGTTTACTCGGTGTCCAAATACAGATTCATTACTTGTTAATATTCTCTGATGTCTATTCTTAGAATCACAGGTCTTTTCAAATGTCCTTTAATTTCAGCTATTGTCAGCGTCCTGACAAGTGATCATTGAGCTAGGGCAGATAGCAAGAGAACACATATTTGCATTCTCTAACATTGTCACCGAGACCTGAGTGAAGAGGAACACAGATGAATTATAAATTCAAATTGCAGTGTGTGTGTGTGTGTGTGTGTGTGTGTGTGTGTGTGTGTGTGTGTGTGTGTGTGTGTGTGTGTGTGTGTGTCTGAAATGGGGGAGGAGGCAAGGCAGGGAGGGGAGGGAGAATAACTAGCGTTTACTCATAGCACAGAAGATAAATCAACACAGAAGATTAAAAAATGTAAAAAGCTTTTCTCATTCGCTTCGCTTCCTTGTGGTGCCTTTGAATGTGCTTGGCAGCAGTGGGCCATGTCAGGCCACCTGTGCAGTTAGCAAATTGCTCCTGGTATTTAAAGGGCTCCTTTATTAATCTCTTCAAGCAGCCCTTTGGGAAATGGGGGCTTGCTTTGGAATGTGTTCTGCATTTTTGCTTTCCTTGAGGCACCATTATATTTTGTTTGGTTTGGTTAGTAGGTGTTTTGCTCATCCCCCACACCGACCATAGAGCTCCAGAAGGAAAAGGCTTGCTTCTTTACATTTGCATTTACCTCATTTAGCAGGATTTGGGCTAATGTTGCTGGTCTGCGAGTTCTGCAGTTCCAGTCAGTGTTGGTGTGGGGGCAGAAGGGGTGTTAATATATTGCTGTGTTATGAATGGCACCCCTGGGAGTTGAATCACATGGTAATGTTCAATAAATAAATGAAAAGCAACGAATAAACAACTAGGTGATTGAATAAATGTTTTTCTTTTCTTTCTTGCCTTTTCAGAGGAAGTTTAGGCTAGTTTAGATTCAGTCTAAATTTATCTATCGATCTGTCTGTCTGTCTATCTGGATTTTGGATTAAGGACTTGGATTTAATCCTGGTCCTCTCATTTGCTGTTCTGGGGGTTGGCAGGCCACCTAATTTGTTTGATTTCAATCTGCTTATCTATAAACAAGTTTAGCAATACCTCCAGCTGTGTTATATATAGATAACACAACACATACACGTTCTCTGCCTATGTGTGCACATATATATATATATACATATATATAAACATACCACCAATATTAGCTTAATATAGGGTAATAATAATAAATATTAATAACAAGCATAATTAGTATTCATTAATAATATAAAGTATTAATGACAAACATTAATGCTCATAAATATTAATATTGAACATTAATAATAATAATTGTACTCTGATTTCTTTCAATCCAGCATTTGTTTTACAAGGAGCAGTGAATGAACAAGTCAGAGCATGAACATAATTCTGGCTAAAGCCTGCATCTTCTAAAGGCAGGGCTTATGCCTCTTCATTCTATCTGTAGCTCCCAGTAGGTGCCTGTACATCACAAGGATAAAACTATTTTGAATGCCTAAATTATTATATAACTTACTAGTTAGAGTCTGCAATATTTTTTGTTGTTGTTGAAAGCACAAGAAATTGGTTGAGAGTTAACTGATTCTAGGTCATGCAATGTGAAGGACCTGTGTTTAATCCCATATTAGCTTTGCCTATGGCTACAGAATCAACTAGAAAGACTGCACAATGGGGTCCCTTGCACAAAGATGACAGAGCAAACAAGCCTGCTCTGGTTGCCCTGGATTCCACTTCCAGGTTCTGTTGATCCTCACCAGGATGCTTCTTCTTTTCCACGGTAACAAATTACTTACCAAGCCTTCAGCCTGTCCTGAAGAATGTATCAAATTTGTCCCCTGGCATGAGGATTGCTTCCTCCTTACTGCTCTTTTCATTATTTGTATCAGTGTGCTTTCCATGCATTTATTAACTGAATTAGCACATTTCCAATGTTTGTGCACACTTAATGAGGTATTGGTATTTTGATGGCAGAAATAAGAAGTGAGACCCATGGGTGAGAATTTTTATTAAACTTCAATATATTTTAGTTTCCAAGATGTGTCACGTACAAAGTCACAATCTATTGTGCAATGCAAACTCACATGCAACCTCACAGTCTCTGATATTATTGTGGATAAAAGTGTAAGATAAGAAAGGCAAATTTATTAAACAAACGAGCTCTATCCTAAGGAGTTCAAATTTATTTAAAAGAAGTTAGTCTTAGTACCCACAAACACCTTCGAATGTATTAAATCTGTTCACTGGTGTGCAAGTATATACAAACATAAACAAATATGGAGAATTCAAGAGAGAACTCAAATAGTGGACAGTAGTGCCTTGGATTGGCAAAGTCAAAGTTCAACAAAATAAACACCAGGAGACCAAGACTCAAAAGGGGTGACTGGGATGAATGAAGAGAATGCAGTCAAGAATCCAATCTATATCCTACAAAATTAACAAGAGTAAGGGAAGGGGTGGATAGGGGAAGGATGAATGAGAATGTTGAAAGGGGTGACATTCATTGATCAAGATACATTGTATTCATAAACTATATTGTTAAATGCCAACTCCTTTGTACAACGACCTGAAGATTAAAAAAAGTTAAAAATATAATGTCAAATTGTAAATGCCTCTGGATGAATTGAATTATGTCATTGTAGTCAAGGTTTTCTTGGTGGAAAATAATAGAAACCTATCCAACCTGGTTCAAACATAAAGTGGGAATTTACTAATCAGGACACGTGGGTGACTGAGTTCCTAAGGACAGAAAATGGAATTGAAACCTGTACTTAGCACCTCATAACTAACTAGTGATAAATACTTTTTTTCATTTTTAAACTCTCTACCTTTTCTTCTCTTTCTGTTGTCATTACTTATGCTTCATTCGGTTCAGTTGAAGTTGACTCTCTCTGTTTGATGAACTCAGTTCTTGGGTTTAAGATAAAAGCTCAAACTAACCAGCATCTCTAAACTCCAAGTATAGATGCCCAGGAGAAAGATTTCCTTGAGACATAGGAAAGTGAATGTGTGCTTACTGGAGACCTGAATTGGTGTGGGATGTGATAGTGTGGGAAAGAGACAATTCAATGAAACGAGTTTGTAGGATGAACATTGTCTACTAAATGCTTTGTCTTGGGCGATTCCTTTACAGTAGCTCCACAAAAGGCCAGTTTAATGGGGCCATAAAACAGCTGTAGCTGCATTGTTTTATGACTTGTGCTTACTATTAAAGGCCAAATCTACATATTCACAC
Organism: Dipodomys merriami; assembly: GCF_024711535.1. NCBI lineage: Eukaryota > Metazoa > Chordata > Mammalia > Rodentia > Heteromyidae > Dipodomys > Dipodomys merriami. Next base: position 75,169,492 of record NW_027203381.1, read on the forward strand.
TGAAGTTGCTGCTTCAGGAGACTTTCTGAAGAACATAAACCCTAATAATTTGTATATGAAATCAGTAAGAAATTATGTAGAGTTTGCATGTATTAGCCTTCATATTTATTTTGTTTTCTTTGAAGGTGAGATTGTGCCTTATTCTTAGTACAAACTCACAACAATGGTGTTTTTCTATTTGGTTGTTCAAATTATTATTTTTTTCCTTTTTCATCTTTATTCCTACTTTTTAATCTATTTTCTTCTTTATTTCATTCTTATCTTATTCTTTCTCTCTCTCTTTTTCTCCCCAGGAATGAAAAGATGTGCGTGGGTGTTAAAGCAAGGAGGAGAGAGGAAAAATTGAGCAATGACATGTATGAAAGTAGCAAAATTATTTTAGTAACTCAGTGCCTTTGGAGGATACATATTGATGTATAATTTATACACAAATGCAAATAGTCATGTAAATTGGTACGTATTTTAGCTCTAAGAAAAATGACTGCCCACATGTTCTGAGCAGTCCTTTCTTATGCTGTGAAGTTGAAAAATCAAGGAGGGTCTGGAATAATTTAAGATGTAGTATGAGGCCTTTAGGCTCACATAAAATGACCAAGACAGGTAATAACAATGGAAACAGAACAGGGAGAAGAATAAATGGAAGAGAAAGATGGACAAGAATTCAGCTGGGGTGATGTGGGAAGCGGAACAGAATAAGTAGAAGTTCTGGGCAAATGGAGGAGTGCTGAGCTAGACATATGGAAATTATTGTCTGGTGTGCACTTATTTGGTTAGAGGAAAGATCACAGTATCTTTGGGTAATATACCTTTGCAATTACCTGGCTGAAGAGGAGCACATCCCTTCACTTGGACTGGCCACATTCATGCAGTACAAACAGACATGATCTTTTGCAGCATCCTTGTGAGAGAGAAATAAGAATTGAGAAGACAGGATGCAAAGGTCAGGATTGCGAAGAGCCTCTCCCTGGCGCAGGACCCCACAGTAAGCACTGACCATGTGTCAGAGGCTGTGTGCCTCAGAATCCTACTTTGGGAAATGACTGTGTGGACACCTCGAGGGAAGGAGAGTCAATGGGAGATGATCCAGAACAGACCAGAGGGGGCCATTTCTCCCAGTGATAGTGGTTTAGGAACACATATACCAGATGGCTGAGAGGTCTTGGGATGAGAGAGGCCCAGGGTACTTATTTTGTGGATCTGTTGGCTACTATTGGGTTGACCAACTACAAAGCTAGGAATACTTCTATTATAGTTCATCCCCAGGTGAAGGAAGAAGAAGACCTAGGTGCTATGTTAGGTGGTCACCTAACTTACAAGTGGCAGAGATGGGAGGTGACTTCAGGTCTGTCTGCCTTTAAACCTTGTCCTCCACGTATCCTATCTGATTCCTCCTACCCAACCCTAGAACAATTCTGATAGCCCAGTGTTCATCTGGTACACTGCATAGCTAAGCTATGATGAACAGTTGGCACCTACCCTTGCTATAGCAGCCTTAGAGAGAGCAGGTTGCTGCAGCAGATGTTTGCGTACATGGATTGTCATAAGAGACCAGACCCAGGAATCCTGTCTTTAGATTTTCTGAAACAAAAATTGTGACACATGGTGTAATAGGATAATTTTGCCCTGTCTAATGCTGTGATATCAGACCAGGAAACATAGATAGAAGATGAAATATTTTTACTTTAGGGACTTTGTAAGCCTAAAGAATAGCAGAATTTGTAATATAAATTGCTCCAGGAAATCTGAAGGTAATGGTTTAGTATTTTTGGAAACATGTCAGTGAGTGTAACATTTTTGAAAGGGCTGCAGGTCTTTGAGATAGGAGTCTACCTACGGTCACCAGCTCTCCAATAAAGACTTGCAATTTGACCTCTCCAAAAAGAAAAGAATAGAAAGTTCTACAGGAGCATGCAAGAAAGCTTGGACTGGGTAGCACATTTTTGCTGTACTACAGACATGTTACGTAACTGCCTAATAGTGGTGATACATCAGTTGTTCAAGAGTATATAGAAAGGACTTGGTTGTTGTAAGAATTAGTAAACAGATCCTTGAGGGACCAATTAAGGCAACGCAATGTAGGGGAGCCGGATGCAACTCCATGATAAGTATAAGCAAAACACAAAGAGAAAAAGCAAGATGGAGAAGCACACATGCATAAAATCAATTCTTTCTCCTCATGGGGATGTGAAAGAGGGTCTCTGTGAGTAAATGTGCAGACTTGACATTGCTGCTGGGCAGTGAACTTTCCTGCATTTCTGAGCAGCTATCTTCTCATACTTCAAACTCTTAGCTTCTTCTGCCTGAAAGGCCATTTCATCCACTCTACCTATTCCCCTTGAAGGACCAGGCTGTGTTTCCTCCCCTCCCTGAATCCTAATTGATTGGTGTTTTTGACTCCTACTCTCCACTGTACTCAGCTATCTGTTGAAGTGGAGTCTCGGGGACATTTTTGTTGTTGTTAATACCTAGACTTGCCTTGAGCTACAGTCTCCTATTTCTGCTTCCCAAGTAGCTAGAACTACAGGTATGAGATACTGTATTCCATTAACAATTAATAACAAATATTTATTATGCATCTGATGATCTGATGTGAGACTCAGTACTAAGACAGGTAACAAACAAAGCAGACTCAGTGTCTGTTCTGGTGAAGCTTTCTCCACTTGGTGCCACTACTGAGCTTTTTGATTTTTTTTAAAGTACATTCTATTATTCATAATACTTACATATTGTTTGAAAATTATTTATTTATGTGCTTGTGTGTCCTGTTAAGACTTAATCCTTGAGGACAAACACTATGTCTTAATCAAGTTTTTATTTTCAGTACCCAGTAGAGTGTCTGGAAAATAACAGTAACTAAGCACTCATAGATATAATGAAAGATTTTTTTTTCATTTTTTGCCTTTAAAATTTGTGAACTCATTTTCATTCATCCATCATCTTCCAACACTATCATTTTTCATAGAGACGAGCCTCCAAAGGGAATCATTTGGTATCTACTACAGGCATTTTTTCATGTCTAATATCTATCTTAAGGTGATCAACCAAAACTGTGGCAGAATGATTGTGGTAGGTGACATTAAAATGTGCTTGCTTAGTCTATGTAGCCAGTAACTGAAACTTTTGATATACCAAATGCATATTATTGGGAATTGATTTAATTTTTCATTATAGGATTCTTTTATCTGGCAAGCTCTTTTAGTACATTTGAAATATGATTCACTTTACAGAACATTGATTTACAAATAGCTTTATCAGCAGTGTATCTATTGTTTGAATTATACAACATTCCTGTATGGAAGCAGGATGAATGATAAGTTAATTAAGAACAGGGGAACATAAAGCTTTAATCAATAGACATAACAAATCAAATATACTTCAGACTAATATTATGGCCAGGTAAGTGGTGAGGAGAGGGACAGATGAAAATGGATGTGTAGGTGTGGTGAGGGGTGGAGGAAGGGGTCCCCAGGAGGAAAGAAGGATGCAGAAAAGAGAGACTGAGAATAAGAAATCTGAGGATGAGAGGGCTGACAGCAGCAAGGAAGGGCATCCAGAGACCAGGAATTACAATCCATCAGACTTGAGAGCAAGCAGTGACCATTCAGATGTGCACTAGACCTAGACATTGCCAGCCAAGGCCAGGGAAAGACTGTGAGTTGAGGAATGCATTCAACAGTCAGGGAACCAGAGGCAGAGGAGGGCCAGATAGGCAACAGCTAGCATAGATGACCTTGGTTCCTCCCCCCAACTGGCCCTAATAGAAATTGTGCAGATGAAGTGATGGATCAAAGCTGAAACGTAGTAAGAAACATTAACAATGGTGCCTTTGCACTTGTACTCCTTTAAAATTTTGTAAATAACCATTTTAATTATCTATAAGGAACAAAGCACTGAGCTCGTTACTACTGGAAACCTACAGACAGGTATTCAGAGTTAATGGTACAAGATTAATACATAAACAACCATATTAAGATCAACTACACTTGTCAAGAACTCTCCATAATATTTCAAAAGGTTGCTTAATACTTATTCTGTAGCTAACATATTATTAAAACTCTCATGAAAATGTTTAGACCATTCAGAAAGCCTACCCACTCATTCAATCTATGTAATGACTCTTTCTTTCTTTATAATTAACAGACATTTGTGTGTGTGTGTGTGTGTGTGTGTGTGTGTGTGTGTGTGTGTGTGTGTGTGTGTGTGTGTGTGTGTGTGTGTGTGTGTATCAGTCCTGAGGCTTGAATCAGATCCCTGGATCCTGTCTTTAGCTTTTCTTGTTGAAGGCTAGCACTCTACCACTTGAGCCACAACTTCACTTCTGGCTTTTTGGTAGTTAATTGGAAATGAGTCACACTGACTTTCTTGCCTGGGCTGGCTTAGAACCACAATCCTCAGATCTCAGCCTCCTGTAATCCTGCTAGGATTAAAGGTATGAGCCACTAGCACCTGGCTTTGAATAGACATTTATTTTTATTTTTCAAGTGCTCTGCTTTCTTTCTTTTTGCATAACAGGAAGGGAGAAATATCAAAAGGGAGAGCAGCATTTCCAGCTCCCCATGAAGAAAATGAGAATTAGAGATCATATCCTAACCTGCGTTGAGAGTCTTCCTCCGGTCTTCCCCTCCTCCATCTCCTAGTGTGCCTTTTGGCTTAGCATGCTGGCAGTTACCAGTGATGGATGCTCCACTGGACCCATGCAGAACACACGTGCAGCTGACACAGGTCTTGAAAAAGGCACCGACATTTATTTTTAAAGAGCGTTTTTGTTGCAACAGGTCCACCTGTATCCTTAAACAACTGGTTTTTCCCCATCTCCTCCACAAGTTATACTGACATCAAATATAGTGAAAGCAGGGGTTATACTGTGGAGGAGGGACATACAAAGCAACAAAGAGATAATCTTATAAATGCATTAGAAACACATGCATGAAAGAAAAAAACATTAAAATACATATCTAAGGGTTCATTTTCCTGACATCACATTATCTGACCTTTTCCGCTTGACTCATACATATACTAGATATTGCAAATAAGGGAAGGGGGGGGGGAAGGGGGTGAAGGAGAAGGATTGGGATTGGGGGGGAGGGGGGAGGCTGGAAAGGGATGTGAAGGGTAAACCAAAGGAGGAGGCTGCAATGCTTGGTAAGAAATGTACGCATTTTCCTGCCCATGTAATTGTAACCCCTCTGTACAGTATGTTCACAAATAAAATAAAATTAAATTAAAAAAGTAAACAAAAAAGAGAGTTTTTGCAGTTATAGAAAAAATGAACAAAATGTGGAGTATTTTCTACAACCCCCTAGCAGCTTATCTTTTTGGATTTTCATCATTATAATTCTAAACAATCATTTTCCTTGATTTTTTTTAATGCTAGTTAGTATTTGTTGATTTCCTGCCATGACGAATGAGCTATTTATCCCCCTTTTCTTGTATCAACTTTTTTTTAAATCATGTTAGTATATTCCATTTGCATTTATACTTTGTTCTGACAAATTTTCTTGCTTTGAGTATAGATTCACTAGAAATGCTAAGCTTTCAAACAGATTTCCAATGTTATATCATGGGAAGATTATGATTGCTGCTTCAGGCTTAGTGCCTGGCCTTGAGGAGACCTTGTCCTAAGTCAGTAAGTCATTGATGCTCAAAAAGAGAATGGGTCAAGGTCCAGTGCATTGTTGTTTAGTCTCTTTTTACCACAGGTTTTTATAGCCTGTAGAATTTCTTGTAACTCTTTTCTTTATTTTGTTGCATTAACTTCCAGTGTATTTTTTTCTACACAGAACATGTAAGGATTTTCCAAATCCTAAATGGAAAAAGAGAGAAAGGAGAGTAGAGAAAGGATTTTATTTTGCCCCTAATTTTTTCCAAAGATTCAAACATGTACTCATTTTAAGGACTAAAATAATTTTTTACAACCTTAAAAACATTAGTTGGTTGTCTTCTTGTACTGAAGGTTGCTGCTGAGAATGAATGTATTGCATTAATGCATGAAAGGAGATGTTTTTTTTTAAGTACCTCTTTTAGTGGTGATTGTAGGGCTTGAACTCAGGACCTAGGTGCTGTCAAGGTTAGCACTCAACCACTTTGAGCCACAGCTCCTTCTGGTTTTTAGGTAGTTAATTGGAGGTAAGAGTCTCATGGACTTTCCTGCCTGGGCTGACTTTGACCCATGATCCTCAGATCTCAGCTTCCTCAATAGCTAGATTACAAGTGTGAACCATCAGCATCCAGCTTTTAGTACCTTTTAAAACACCTTTTTAAAGTACATCTTTTAGGATCATTTTCCATAATGTGTGGAAATTTGAAATTTTATCAAACTATACTGCAAATTCTACTAGGGCTTTTAGGTAGGAACTTTTCTTCAGATTCTTGTCTAAAGTTTTGGGAGATTTTACTTTATATAGTAAGTGTTTGTCAAACAAGGCCATAATAAAGCTGCCAGCACAACCATGTTCATTGCAGCATTATTTATCATAGCTAAGATATAGAACCAATCCAGATGCCCCTCACTAGATGAATGGATCAAGAAGATGTGGTGTATATATATATATATATATATATGTATATATATATATATACAGTATATATACATGTATATATACAGTATATATACATGTATATATACAGTATATATACATGTATATATACTGTGTATATATACATATATATTGTATATATTGTACATATATGTATATATACTATATATACATATATATTGTATACACACACACACACACACACACACACATATATATATATATATATATATATATACATATATACAATAGAATTCTATGCTTCCATCAGAAAGAATAACATTGCCCCATTCATAAGGAAATGGAAAGACCTGGAAAAATTACATTAAGCGAAGTAAACGAGGCCCAAAGAAAAGTAGTTTACATGGTTTCCCTCATTTGTAATAACAAGAATAAGTCTATGATATGCTTGATGGGGATCACCAATGCATCAGTGCATAGGACCATACACAATGAAACATATGAACATGAATGCCAAGAATTGGAAACAAGAGGATCTTATGTCCTGTATGCAGTTATTTCTATTTTTTCTTGTTTTAGTTTTCTGTACCCTTTGTCTTGTATGTAAGTTTATTCAATCTGTGGAAGGGAAAGGGAATCACAGAAACAGCAGGACAAAGGATGATCCTCACTTGACACTATGTTGGAAATGAACTATACAATTTGGGGTGGAGGGGAGTAGGGAGGGGAAAGGAGAGCAAAGGAGGGGAGAGGTAACAGTGTTTTAAAAATGTACTTATTACCTTACTAATGTAACCTCCTTGTTCAGCACCTTTACAATAAAGATATTTAAAAAAGTGCATGTATTTAATGCATGTATGTAGTAAATGTATACATTTATATGTAGGCATGTCAATATATACACACATATATGTAAACACATACACATTACACATATATACACACATATGTAATTACATGTATATTCAAATATATGTGCATATAATTACTCATTAGTATTATGTATGTTTTTTACTTCTTGTGCTCTTATCAAATAGATGTTGGAGACCAAATGTGATGATACACACCTGTAATTCCAACTGCTTGAAAGGCAGAAGTAGGAGGACCCTGGTAGAGGGCTTCTAGGCAAATGGGTAAGACCTTATCTGAAAAGAAAATCCCAAGAGACTAGCAAGTACAAGGCCCAGAGTTCAATCCCCCCAAAATAAAAACTAGAAATACATATTGGTGGTTTTTTTTTTTTTTACTATTTTCCATTTAACGTTTTGCTTTTCCAACTTTTTGGTCAGTTTGCTTCAATTTTGCATCAACATGTCTCATTTTATAGAAATGAAGCTCTTTCTGATGGTTCAGAATACATTAACTAGATTATTGAAATGTTTATATATGTTCCCTGTGATCCTTGTTCTTTCTTTCTTTTTTCTTTTTGAGCTAGGTATTTGGTTCAGTCATTGTGTTGGATCTGCTCTCTAGTTTCAACTGAAATGTCTAGTGAGTCCTGGTAATCGGTGGATACAAGTCTGAATTAATTAGTAGATCTTTCTGATGTAGTTTCCTCTATCCAAATGTATGTCTACAGGATTTTCTTCTCAGGGGAGAGAAAGTCTGGAGTGTGCAGGTTGCTTGAAAGACACCTGGAAGTGAAGTAGGCATTGTGTCTACATCCATACCTGTGGCTGATGTTAGAAGAATTTTGCTGATGGAAAGCCTTTTCCTCTCTTCTACCTTCTCCCTCCCTCTTTTCCTTCTTCTCCTCTTTCTCCTCTCCTCTCTTCCTTCTCTTACTCCTCTTCTTTCTTCTCCCTTTTAGCATTTGAGACAGTATAGAAATGGACACAGCTTTGTTCTCCTCCTTTCTTGGTCCTACTCTCTCTCATACACACGTCCCTGTGGGATAGTTTTGTTAGGGAGCAGTTGCCAAGTTTGACCCCAGCATGCTCAGGTTCTTCCGTATGTGTTCTTTATACCTTGGAGAAAGGTCACATTTTCTTTTTGTCTTAGTTATCTATAAAGAATTCTTCAGTGGGTTCATCCTGTTGCCTCAGAGCCTATTCCTGCTTTATGAATTTGTTGACCCCTAGTTGCTTGGCTTATCTCCAGCCAACACCTTTTAACCCTGGTGATTTTGGGGTGGCATTGTCCTCTTGCAATTTCTCCTTCCTTCTGTCTTACAAAATGTCTTAAAATTTCGGATAGGCTGAGATCTATCTTTCTTTCCTTATTGACTTTTGTTGGCTGCTTGAAGCCCATCGCTAATTTTGTATGGGTGGTGAATGATGTAATAAATATCCAAATGGCCCTTGGCAGAAAAAAAAGCTCACCATCCTGCAGTATGCTTTTGTTATTTCATTGAGAATATGGTTGGAAAGAGGCATTAGGCCTTTTGAACCAGACACTTCCTTTTTGAAGGCCTATAATAACAGGAAAGGGGCACAGGTTCAATGTTACTCTTCATTTAACAACAACAATGGGAAATGGGGTTCCTTGGACTCCCCGACTTGCTGAGGCATTGCCTAATGACAAATTTGAATTGTGGCCAAATGTGTGAAGAGAAGAGAGACTTCATTTTCAGAGGCCCTGCAAACCCAAACATCTATCAGGGCCAAGTGACCATAACTGTCCCTTGCTGTCATCCACAGTTTCTTTACCATGGTCGAAAGTACATCACAGTTTGTCAGCCAGCTTGACTGTTGCTGGCCTGGAAATATAAGAGACTCTAAGGGCTGTGGATCCTTATCTCCAAGGAGGAGATGCCTCATGAAAATTTGAGGAGCTAGCATCCTTTGAGTCTTCCTGAAAATGCTCTCCTTTCTTGAGACTTAGAGTAACTCATCCCTCCCCTACAGTATTTACCTAGTGGGTGATGAAGAACAGGGGTGCTCTTAACATTCAGGGGTATTTCCACACAGCAAACACTATTTCCAGTCTTTCTGAAAACCTTTTGATTACCAACTTGTGCTTGGAGCCATCCCTGAAAAAAAATCCAATTTGGTATGTTTTATGGATTTTATTATAGTGCTATTTATTCTCCATCCCGGATCGCTAAAGCCAGTGTTAAATAATGCAGGCTCTGTAGTTCTGAAGCGCCAATACAGTCTGGGTCTGTGTGCTCTGCTTTCAGAGACTCAGATGCTGGGGGAGGAGGAGGCAGCCTGAGCAGCGGTGCTAGCCCTCCACTGTGCTGCAAGGAGCTTGGCCTGCATAGATGCTGCAAAGAGCCACTGGAGTCAGGACACCGGGGGCTTCTGACTCAGCTCCAGGGCTGTAATTGGCACACATTCCTGGGCAAGTCATGAACCCCTCTAGACTGATTTCTTCCTTCATGAAAGGTTTAGGGTTTACTACCACCTCCTCAGGCAACTTCATATAACACAATCTCCAATAAGAATACGATTGCCTTTAGCAACATAACGGGCATTTCTGTAAACAAAAGAAATATACAGAAATAGGATGCAGCATTAGTTATTTGCCACATCGTCAGTTTATTTAGCCTGGGAAAGCAGCAGATGTCCTTCAATGGTAAATGGCTTAAATGAGGTCAGATGTCAAGGAAAGACCCTAGCTATAGATAAACTATTGAAGGCTTCTAGAATGATACACCCACTAAGAAAGACCTCTTCTATACTAGGTTGTTCTAGTAGGTAGGATGAAGTTTCCTCCTTGGTTTTAAAAGGGACATAGGTAAAGAGAAAAGTATGTAAAGAATTGGGAATAGGAAGACTGTGTGTGTGTACATGTATGTGTGTATGCATGTGCACACATGCGTGCACATGTGTACATGCTTGCAGAAAAGAGAGAGGGAGCGAGACAGAAGGAGCAAGGCAGGGAAGAAGGAAAAGGGAGAGGAGGAAATGCATGAAGAAAGCACAGCAGCACAGAAGAAAAACATGATAGAGACCCCCAGCAAGATGCATACTGTAGCGCATAAAACCTCGTGGTTGATTAAAAAAATACTTGAGGAGCAAAATGAACTAGTACACAATACTGTGCTTAAATGAAATAAAAATATATGCACCAGAACAATAGTATGTATTTTATAACAACACATATTGATATAATTTTAAGGCAATTTGAACAGAAGAAAAGCTAGAGGGCTTGGAGTTATTCAGCTTGATGAATGAAAGGTTTGAATGATATGTGGTATATATTTGTAGCAGATAAACAATGTCTTGTGGATAAAATTTGATTTAATCTGGATCTCTTTGAAGATAGGCATTTGAGGATCAGATTTGTAACTTAAGACCAAGAACATTTTATGTGTGAGTAAAAGCTTACATACTTACATAGTAGGTCAATTGGACATGTTTAGGAGAGAATAAGAATTGGCTAATAGCTGGGTGCCAGTGGCTCACGCCTGTAATCCTAGCTACTCAGGAGGCTGAGATCTGAGGATTGCGGTTCAAAGCCAGCCTGGGCAGGAAAGTCCCTGAGATTCTTAGCTCCAATAAACCACTAGAAAACTGGAAGTGGTGCTATGGCTCAAGCGGTAGAGTGTTCGCCTTGAGCTGAAGAGTATAGGGACAGCGCCCAGAGTTCAAGCCCCATGACTGACAAAAAAACAAAAACAAAAAAGTTGGCTTATCTGTGACTTCTCTACTTATTAGTAATATTTAGTATAAAATATCTATGGTCCTTTCCATGGTAGTATTATACATTCTGGAACATGAAGTAGACAACCTCCAAGTAACTCTGGAGTAGATAGGAAAGATGGTGGTGTGAAGTTGTATACTGTTGAAAGGGCATGGCACGGGGTAGGTGGAAATTGGCAAGAACATGTTTAAAAAGCACATAATCATTACAAAATGATGCCAACCAAGGACTGGAGAGCTCAACCATGGCATTGTGATACCATCAGCAGCGTGAAACCATTACACTTCATTAGAGAGTGTAGACAAGGCTAGTGGACTTGCCTTCAGCACTGGCATAGAACTATCGGAACAGTTGTTTTGTAGTTTTCCAGCTTTAAGGCACACACAAATCCCTTGGAGAAACTTAATAAATACAAAAACAATTTAAAATCAGAAACTTTATTTTGAATAAAACATGCAGACATCACCTCGATTAACTTCTTTTTGAATAAAAACAGAGATCTTAGAATTCATAAAACACTGTGGTTTTCTTCTGTCCTTTGCAGGGCAAAAAAGTACTTCTGCTTGATCCTGTCATCTCCCAGTAATATTAACCAAGGACAACTGCTAGGGGTAAAAAAGGAATCTCTTTACAGGTGAAGTACTACAGGCAGTAGCTCTGGGTACAGTTCCTTGCAGCTTGAAAGGTCAAGGTCACAGGTAGATATAAGAACATGGCAGCTGAGCAGTCTAGAAAATGACCAATGGTGACTTAGCAGTCAGAGCTGGAATTATGGTCCTGTGTTATGGCAGTGCCACAGAAAGGACTTTATGGGAGAGGCAAAGGCTCCAGATGCAAGATAGTTCCAGGTACTTAGCACTAATACTCCACCCTGGGCCATGTGGCAGGTACTTTGCTTGTTTACAATGAATTCCTCATAGTCCCATGCTAGGCTTGTTGTTTGCTACCCTTCTAATTTTTTTTCCTAATCTGTCCCATGGTCTTTCCCTTGCTGGGGAAGGATATGAAAAGACAAAACCTGAGAAGCAAGGAAATGTGCAGTGATTCCAAGAGCCACAGTTATCCTTTTCCTTAAAGAATGACCTAGTTATATAGTTTCCCTGGCAACTTGTTGACTTAGAGGTGAAACTTTATGACTATCAAAGAATCTCAATGCTAATATTCACAGATTTCCCTATAGGCTTTCCTAGAAGGTCAAGGAGACCTGGCCAAGTCTACACTGCTCTGCAGCTCTCAGAAGGAAAGCACTAAACAAAGCCATGGAAACCCAGCATCACATCGAACTCTTCAAAGGCCCACAGAACCAGGTTCAAGACAGGAAGGGCACTAGGCAAGCTGCTTGTTCTTTTACACTTGGCTGTGCAAGAGCTGGTCCTTTCCTCTGGCTAGCACCCCTTTAAAATAGGAACTGAGACTTTTAAAGACATCCAGGCTCTAGGTTGGGTCCTCTAACAGCTGGCACCATGAAAAGGGGAATGGACACATTCCACCCCAGAGCAGCTGCTGAACACACTCCAAGAAACACAAAGCCTTGTGCAGCCCTAGCTCTTGAGCCAGGAAGGCTAATGCCCTTTTGCGGGCTCTACTGAACTCTGGACCTTACATTCTTGAGAGGACTGCAGGAAGACAGTGACTGTGGTTACAGTGACACCACTTGAATCCTGGCACCAAAGGACCCAAGGTAAAGCAAATTTACTTTAGGAAACAACTCCCTTCCAGAGTGGAGCTCCTATCTTTGTAAGGCTAAAGGAAGTACCTTGCTGGACCAGGGTCCCCTGTCCTGGAGGGCCACACACTCACTTACATTCTGTTATGGAACTCAGCCAGATTCAGATAAACTTCACTTTCAAGAATGAAGTTGGGTTCACAGAGGAGGACCCTGTTTTCTATAGTCTCCTTGCCATCCAGATCAAGGCAGGAAGCACAGTGGCTTATTTACACAGGCCAATCAGTTCCTCACTATGTCATCCATATTTTTCTCCCTGAGCTCTAGCTTGTAGCCAAAGGGGTGATACTGGAAAGCAGAGGGTACCCGAGGGCCTCTTGCAGGGTGGGCAAGCATCATATATTACATTTAAAGTAAAATAACTAGAGGGTAAAGACACTTCAATGCTGATGTGTTATTTTAAATGATGTGTTATCCTATGATGTGCCTCTAATTTTGTAGAAGTGTACAATTTAATGATCTACTACTATTAATAGCCATTCAGAAACAAATGTTCCCTTTTTCCCAACAATCATCCAGGGGGATTTAAAAGTCCTGAGAAACAGCCTACTTCAACACGATCTCTACCCTGGTAGAACCTCAAAGCAAAAAGATGAGAGAAAAAACAACAGGCTAAGAGACATGCTACCAGTGTCTAGCAGGAAAGCGGCCCTGGCTGTCTGCTGGGTGGTGAAAAGCTGAGCTTGTAGCATGCATGCAGTATGGCACCCAGCTACATCTTCCCCACCCTGGCATGTCGTGTCTCACTTATGTATCCTGAAAATCCTTCAGCACGTTTCTACTCCAATGCTCTGCTACTCACATTTGATTCTTCATGTCCCCTCTGTCATAGCTGTCTGCATGCTCCACTTTCCACGAGAGGTTTTCCATCTCAATCTCCAGCTGATCCTGCTGGAATTCAAACAGCTTCTTCCTAGGGCCAGACTCCATGGGTAGGCGAATTGCAGGGTATACTGACATTTGACCAAGAGCTTGGCAACATTCCAACTTGACCCAAGATCCCAGTTTGCAATCTTTTCCTGACTCTTCTCTTGAACCCGCTGGCATGTCTGTGCCTCTAGTTGGAAGCTTTTACTGTGGTTTTCCCACCTATCAATGTGGAACACGTACTCTTGGCTTGGGCTTTCTGGCTCTGGTTGCTAGCATCCAGCTGCCCCTTGTATTGACTGCAATCATAGGAGTTGCCAAGGAGCCTCTTCCAATCTCCTAGACACACCCAGCAGAACTCACATTTGCATTGGAAGCAGCACATGTGATTGCAACCTCTATACTTCTCAATGCACACGTTACATTGGGACACATTTTGGGGTGAGTACCTAAGTGGTTGGCTGTCTCAGGGTCTACACACTTCACCAGCCATTTGTGGAGGGTGGTGCAGTCCGTTGGGCGCATGGTACATCTGGTGACACTTGAGACAGAAGATCTCCTGGTTGCACTGTATTCGATGGGCTCTGGGCTCCTGGACCTGGATAACCACAGGGAAGTCTGTCCGGGGGCTCAGTTGGAGCTGGTAATGACTCTCCACATAGTCTCTGAAGAGGTGATGCCTGTATTTATTTGTGTCTCAATTCTTCATTGGGAAGGAAGGGAAACATAAAGTCCTCTGGTGTATGGAGGGGACAGTCCTGAACCATACAAGAGAGTCCTTGGATCTTGACTCTTGCCTTACTTGACAAGTGTTGAGAAATGCTGCTGCCAGCAGTTGTAGCAAAACTGATGCTAATAAGCCAGAGAGAGGAGGTTTTCCTTCTACACAGGCTGCCTGCACACCGGGCAGTGGTGAGGGGGCTGGGCTGCAGGAACAAATTTTGATGGATCAGGCTGAACTCAGCCTCCACAAGCCGATGAGCGAAGTTGGACTTGCATCTCTCCAGTATCTCTGAGACTTGGCAGTGGCAATGAACCAATAGAAGTTTTGCCATGGGATGAAATACCTTTAGGAGAGAGGCTAAGTTGGTCATGTGTGCATGGATGGCCCTTTCAGACTCCTTGTAGGTTAAGCACATGAATGGGTACTCCTCAGGGTCAGAGGCATCAGTCTCCTATTGCTCCACATTGCTGTCTGCTCCCATATAATAGTCCACCATGTTCCATCCCCTTGTCCTCCTCCTCCTCCTCCTCCTCCTCCTCCTCCTCCTCCTCCTCCTCCTCCTCCTCCTCCTCCTCCTCCTCCTCCTCCTCCTCCTCCTCCTCCTCTTCCTCCTCCTCCTCCTCCTCCTCCTCCTCCTTCTTCTTCCAGCTTCTCACTCTTTGAGTCATTATCCTTTTCATTACTGTCAGACCTCTGGCTGTTCATGTCCGCAGACAGCATCCAGCCAGCCAGGCTGCAGATCATGAAAGCAGTTTTTTTTTTTTTTTTTTAGAATTTTCTCTCCCTCCTTACAAAGCTTCATTAGTCAGTTTCCACACATGTACATAAAGCTTTTTTACATGGAAATTTTTATGGAGCTCCCAGGTGGTACCACTTTGCACCCAAGTTTGAGACCAGTGGTTTTCAAACATACAGACTTTCAAACCCCATTCTAGAGATTGCGATTTTTCTATGCCTGGGTCAGAAGCTACTTAGAAATCTGCATTCAACGATCTCTCCAGTCATTTCTTCTGATCTCTTGTATTTAGAATTTATTCATGTTAAAAAAAAACACTTTAGATATCGAACCACACAGATTTCATAGTCCCTGATTTATGGCACATATGCTGCTTTGGGCAAGCCTATGGACTTGTTGAAACTATGTCTACATCTGTAAGTTGAGGATAATAAGGGTTTGATTTCCCAGCCCTCTGGCAGAGTGTAAATGGTGACTATTGCTCCTCTAATCATACTGCCAAGTTCAATCCCATGTCCTCTGTTGTCACCTGTAAATTATTGAGCATATCATTAATTAGTATTAGTAGTAGTAGTATTACTATTATTATTTGAGCAGTACTGGGGATTGGACTCAAGACCTCACATTAGCAGGTGTTCTGTAACTTGGGTGATGCCTCCAGCCCCTTTTTACATTGGTTAGTGTGTGTATGTAATATGTGAGTGTGTGTGTGTGTGTGTGTGTGTGTGTGTGTGTGTGTGTGTGTGTGTGTGTGTGTGTGTGTTGGTTCTGGGGCATTCAGGGCCTGGGCTCTGTCTATAAGCCTTTTTGCTGAGGGCTAATGCTCTACTATTTGCATCACAGCTCCACTTTTGGCTTTTTGGTGGAGATAAGAGTCTTGCAGATTTTCCTGCCAGGTTGGCTTCAAACTGTGATTCTCAGATCTCAGCCTCCTGAGGAGCTAGGATTACAAGCATGAGCCATTGCTGCCCAGCTACACTGATTATTTTTGAGAAAGAGTCTTGCTTTCCACGTGGGCTGGACTTGGCTGTGATCCTCCCACTTGTGCTGAGGATGACAGGTTTGCACCACTACACCTATCTCTGTGTTTCTTCTAAAGCTGGGGTAACAGATACATAGCACCAGGCTTAGACATTGGTCATGATAGGGTCTCACAAACTTCTGTTTTAGCTTAGCTGGACTTGAACTGTGTTCCCTCAGTCTCTGCCTTCCAAGTAGTTAGGATTACAGGCTCGAGTCACCTGGATATCCACTGTGAGTATCACCAGGAGCATTATTTAATCCTGTGCTTTTCAAACCTGAATGGACGCACTGCGGAGCCCTTTCTCCTAGAAGCAGGAAGGAAGTGCAACTATGGTATGGCAATTACCTTTTTTTTCTCCCACAATTGCACCCAGAGCTCATCTAATGCACTTTGTTATTTAATGTTGGATTAAGAGAAACAGAAGTTTTAAGTGACTGACATGCAAGTTTATTATTTGTATTGAGCAATGTCACTTTTAAATGCAAATACAAGAATATTTAACTCTTATGGAACCACCAAAATTGTACAGTTTGTATGGCAAAGCTGGTATTTCCACATATATTTCATTCTTACAGGACTAGCCCCACATACTTGCTTAGCATAGGGCTCTGCAGTGTTCAGCTGCCTGCAGCCTCAGTGCAATGTGAGCTCTTCTTAGGAATGAGAAACCTTTGTATCTCTCCCCACATCTATTCAGATTTTGCAATTTAACAGTATGTCCATTCAGGTTTGAAAAGCACAGGATTAAATAATGTTCCTGGTGATATTCACAGAGGATATCCAGGTGACTCAATCCTAACTACTTGGAAGGCAGAGATTGAGGGAACACAGTTCAAGTCCAGCTAAGCTAAAACAGAAGTTTGTGAGACGCTACCTCTTCCTCCTCCTCCACTTCCTCCTCCTTCTTCTTCTATTCTTCCTGCTCCTCTCCCTTCTTCTTCTTGTGCTGGGGTTTGAACTCAGGTCTTTGTGCTTGTTTACTAGTTAGGTAATGAATCACTTGAGCAACGCCTCTGGCTCTTTTGCATTGACTATTTTTTGAATAGAATCTCATTTTTTTTTCTAAGCTGGCCTGGACCATGATTCTCCTATTTACATTTCCCACATAGCTGGAATGACTGGTGTGCACCTTTATGTCATTAAAATGTTTTTAAATTGAGATGAGCTCTTGCAAATTTTTGTCCAGGATGGTCTTGAACTTTGATCCTTCCTATCTCTTCCTTCTGAGTAGCTAGAATTACAAGCATAGACTGCTGCACTGTACTTATTTTATTTCTTGATGCATATATGATCTACATTATTCTCTATCTTCATAGGCCTAAAAGAAGTAAGGAAGGATTTGGGGAAATAAGAGCTGTTATTTGTCCTGTGTTTTTTCTGTATCATCTTCAGCACAGGTGCCTGGCTAGCATTGGCTTGTGAGGGTATCATGATGGTGTGTGTTTCTTAGAATGCCATTCGGTGTCTTTCCTGTGTTCAGATCACATGCTTGGTTTCTGAGAACTTCCTGCACTCTTGTTGACTGTGTACTTGGTTTGAGTTCTCCTGACTTCCCACCACCATGGGGCCAGTGTTGAGGAGGCTAGGCTGGCTCTGTGCTGATGCTCACCGCAAATGCAGATGTGAATGAGATGTATATATACGTGTTGCCCACAGCTTCTTTTCTGCTGTGCATGCCCCTGTCCCATTGGACTTTATTTCAAAACACATGCTGAAAGATAAAATGATTAAGAATTTCTAGATAACACAGAGCTATATTAAGCATTTCTATCCTGTGTGAAAGGCTCTATGAGACTGTATGGGTTGCATACCAAGGAAACTATCCTGGCTGATCTTTGAGTAGCATAGATCTAATCTCTCCTGGATTATTATAAAGTGAGAGCCGGGAGATAGTTCCTACCTGAGAGGCAGAGATGGGCATCACAGGACTCAGAAAACTTCATTCCTCCCTACTTCTCTCCTCTGAATCAGCGGCCCAAGAGAAAATCCATTGGGTGCTCAGATGAGGCTGACCAACTGCCTAGGGGATAATGGGAAGCATTATTCAGTTTGATGAAAGGCAGGAGTAAGCTAGGGCTGGGCTGGACTTGGTCCCTAGTCAAGGGAAGAGTATTGGGACGCACTGTGGCTTAGTGTGGCCAAGGCTGAGGAGCTCAGTGTGAACGCCAGAGCAGGGAGGGAAGATGAGTCTCTCAATCATGGAGTGGGAGGATTGTCGTGTTTGCCTCTGTTTGTCCCTTGCATTCCTGCTGCTTTTGTTCTCTGAGCTAATTCCTGTTTGAAGAGCTGATATTTAATTCAACAGCCCCCCATGGAGCCATGTGCCTGTGATAGAAGTTTCTAAAAATCTCTCAGTCAACAAAATGATAACAGCTGGTCTTTGAAACTCTGGGAGCTCTAGACCGGGGAGGTGCTGGGAGGAAGAACTGAGGGAACCAGGGATGGGGACTGGGGAATGCACTATTTGTTAAAGATAATGAGGCAAAAATGTGACAGAGGTTTTTATTACAAATAATAGACAGAAGTCTTCAAACAACAGCAGAGAGTCATTAAAAAAAGAAACAGAGTTAAATAATTGTCTAATTAGCAGGCACCAAGAAAGCAAAATTTATTCTATTAGAACTTCTTAAGGGAGAGTCAATAAATTCACAGCTGGGTGTGCAGTTTCTCAGAATTACAGAGAATGTGGATTTCTTCTTGGTGCCAAATTGCTCTTTGATCCCTGTGCCAAACTTCCTTTCTGATTAACTCAAGGTGAGCCTTACCTCAGAGAACTTCTAGGCTCAGTTGCTTTCCGCAACCATGTCATTATGTTCTGGCCTAAGTAGTGAGCTTTCCAGAAATCAGAAGCTGCGGGGACTGCTACTATTAACAAGACAGCCAGATCTCAGGCACCCAGTGCTTCACAGCTTATAAGGCGTGTTGATATTCTTTCATCCACTTGCAGCCATTCAGCAAAGGAAGCTGAGACGGAGAAAGTGTTTATGAGCATGTGCACCACACATCTGCCGAGAACTGGGACCGGCTATAACCCCACAGACCACTGTCTCCAGGACTTCATCCCAGGAAACTTGCCTAGGAATGCAGGATTGCAAATTTTTATTTGGTGAGAGAACTTCCTGAACAATCCATTTATCAGAATAAGTGACCCAACCATTCCTTGTTCGAGTAAATAGCTTCCTTCCAGGGTATTACATTACCCGAGACTCATGAGGTATTGTTTTCTCTATATAGGGCCATTTTCTCATGGTGTCCCTCAGACCTAAGCTACTGTTGCAGAAATTTGGCCCAGTTTGTGTCCAGCTCCTGCATTTAAGTATCTGCTTTAAACGTACCCCAAAGCCTCATAAATCTCTCCTAGGAAATAAAACTCTATCGAAGGAATGTTCTTCCTTAATTCAATAAGCAAGGAAGTTGACTTTAGTGGCTGGTTTTAGCAGGCAGTCAGCAGTCCACATCACTTTGTGCCCTGGTTGGCTTCAATTCTTCAAAGCTGTGTGATCTTGTGAAAAAAAATTTAAACCTCTCAATGCTTCATTTTCCTCATCAGTAAAATGAGTGCCAAGCACAGAAGGTTATGTGACATAAATGGGCTAATACAGGTGGAAAGCTATCTTATCATATGCTGGGAGATGTTGGTCAAAGGGTAGGAATTATGAGAAATGAGTCCTGGTGATCTATTAACAATGTGGTGATTATAGTTAATGATATTGTATTGTTTGCTTGAAATTTGATTAGTAATTTTAAATATCATTATCACATATCTACCCTGTATGTACGCATGCACAGATATGGCAAATATTGTTGTGATGGATGTATGTGTTAATCAGTTTTATTATGGTAGTATTTATACAATATATACCCATATCTAATCAATCAATCAATCAATCAATCAATCTATCTATCTATCTATCTATCTATCTATCTATCTATCTATCTATCTTGACCATCTACAAATTTGTCAATTACATATTTTTTAATGAAATATTATGTATAAAGTTAGAAATATATGTATGTATATATATCTAAGTTGGGTGCTGGGAACTCACACCTGTAATATTAGGTATTCAGGAGGATTGAAATACAAAGACAGCCTGGGCAGAAAAGTTCATGACTCTCCAATTAACCAGCAAAATTCGAGAAGCACAGGTGTGGCTCATTGGTAGAACACCAGACAAGCTAAAAGCCAGGAGAGTGCTAGGCTGAGTTCAAGCCTCATTACTGACACCATGAAAATCTGTCAAGTAGACTGATGAGTACCCTTATCTAATTTTATAATGGAAACAAGCCTTCCCTAAAACAAGGCTGCCTAAGGAAAATGAAATATCATATGCTTTTCATATATGATAGAATTACATGTCTAATTTCTTCCATTCTGAAAATGCCACTAAGTAGAAAATACTAATTGTAACACATTGGATGGCAAAACCCTGGAAGGTTGCCATGTGAAGTGTATACGTTGATTATAACATGCACACCATTTTTCAGAATTGATAAAATGTAGAAAAAATTATCTCAAGGAGTAAGTGAACTTAGTTCTCTCCTGAAAGCTTCAGAGGGCTTTATCTTGGGGAGGGGAGTGGTGGAGAACAGAGAGGAGGGGCAGGTAAAGCCAGCTTGAAGTGAAAGGCAGTGGGCCTAAAATAACATCATACATTTGATTTCCTCAAGATGTGGTCCACGGCCCTGTTTGTAGATACTTGAAGAGTGTTTGCAAAAGGCCAAAGCTGGTGTTTGCTTAGGGGTGGCCTGGGAGAAGAAAGTGACCTTCTTTCCATTGAGCAGGTGCGCTGTGTGGGAAGGAAATGTTGATTTGGTTATCGTTTCCTCTCTCAAAGGGAACTGAGTATTTACTCTCTCGTCTTTCTTAGTCTCTGGTTATGGCCACTAAACGTGATTCTGACCATGAAGGTCCATCTTTTTTGCCCTGATGGGTTATTCATCCTCCTCTGATCTCTGCCTTTTGAGTAGAGCTGAGATTGGATATGCACCACCATACATGGCCCTGGATGTTGATTTTTTATCCATATATCACTTCTGTATGAGTCTAAGACATGTTCAAATGGGGTCCATATTAATACTAGTCAGTAGGGGGACTGTGCACCAAGACTTTCCAGAGTAATGGTAATAGTATATTCATATAAGATAGAATTACATGTCTAATTTCTTTCATTCCGAAGATATCACTAAGTAGAAAATACTAATTGTAACACATTGAATGGCAAAACCCTGGAAAGTTGCCATGTGAAGTGTATACATTGATTATAACATACACACTATTTTTCAGTTATAGCAGTTATAGTTACTGAAGGCCAGTTCAGATATTAATACATTTTTCACTTAGTGGCTTTTCTTCAGTGTTTATGATTCAGCATAGTTACACTCAAAAGCATTTTTGAAGTCTTTTTGCAGGTGTGACTCTAAACTGAGACACTTTAGTGTTACATATTTGGGGGGAGGGTTGATTTCTTTTTGTGTTATTGAGTTGCTTTCATGTTTTACACTTTTATTTTTATATTTATTTTATACCATATTTTCCTTCCTGGATCTTGCCACAGGATTATATGATTATTTGTTTAATACTCATTCTGCTAAAACTGTAAGCTTATGAAGAACAAGGTGGTATGTCTTTTGTTCTTCTAGTAGTCAGAAAGCATTGATTTAAAAATAAATACATAATTTGTCTATTGTATTTTTATTCTTTTTACTATTTTCATGTGATTTTTGGACAGACACGTAAACAACTGTCTAAGCCAGGTGCCCGTGGCTCACACCTGTAATCCTAGCTACTCAGGAAGCTGAAATATGAGGATCACAGTTTAAAGTCAGACCAGGCAGGAAAGTCCATGAGGCTCTTATCTCCAATAAACCACTAGAAAACTGGAAGTGGAGCTATGGCTCAAGCGGTAGAGTGTTCGCCTTGAGCTGAAGCACACAAGGACAGTGCCCAGGCCCAGACTTTAAGCCCCGTGACTGACAAAAAACCAAAACAAACCCCCCCAAAACAAAAAAAAAAACCCTGTCTACTGTGTATATGAATTTTACATTATCACTGTTCTATTCTGTCCCAGGAGATTTTAGGCTCGGGTTCCAAAGCCTGGGTTTTGGAGTTCTAGTCCATCCACTCTCATCAAGAAGCCAAATAAAAGATGAGCAACAGTAAAGAGCAGAGAAAGGAAGTTTATTACAAGATATGGGCATCCATAGAAGAAAGAGAAGGTGTTAATTTCAACCATCTCCCTCCATCTTCCCCAAACAGAAATTTACCTTAGGCTTACATAGGAAGAAGAGTTAGGTGCAGGAGATAACTGAAGTTAAACATTCCCAATCATAGGTGTGGCCTGGTAGCAACAGCTGGTCCAGAAGTTCCTTGTCTCACAAGGTTAGTGAGGTGGAGCCTTGTTAGAATACAAGTCATTGTCACCTGGTAGGTATTCTTCCTTCTGTCTTTTCCTTCCTGCATTTCAGGAGGGCTTCAAAGTGAAGTACAGATGAGAATGGCTCAGAGCAAAGTAGACAGATATAAGAAAAATGGAAGCTGAATGCCTAGGTTTATCTTTAGTTAATTCTTCATGGACCCAAGTAAAGAATCAGAGATCTTCAGCAAAAGTAGCTTTGGAGCACCTGTTACAAACATATTTCAATCCATTTCAGTTGATTGAAATATAGCTTGCTGTTATGGGAGATAAGGAATGGTTTTGTGCAAGTAGAATGAATCAGCATAGATGAAGGGTTAAATTCAAATTACACAGAAGAAAAGCCCTCAGCTGTGTGCTACAGAATTGAGTGAGGTGAAGGAAAATATGTTTATATTTAATCCTTTTTTTCCATCCTTTATCTCCTCTACCTCCTTTACCTACTGAAACCCAGGTTATTATATCAGCTTTACCTAGACGGAGTCTATAGAAACCTAGCATCATCATAGCTACCTTATTCTCCTTCTAAATGTAACTAATATTCATTGAAGCTACTTGTGTTAGTCACGTTTTTTTCCTGTGACAAAAGACCTTACATAAACACCTTAAGAGAGGAAAGATATATTTTGCCTCATGCTTTTAGAGGTTTCAGCCTATGATGGACTATTTCCATTGCTGCAGGCCTGCGGTGAGGAAAAATATCATGGTGGCAGGAGGGCACAAAGAGGCAAAGCTGCTCACCTTCCAGTGACTGGGAAGCAAACAGAGGTAGGAAATGGCCAGGGACAAGATATACCCTTCAAAGTCAGGAACACAGTGACATAATTCCTGTAGACTATTCTGTATAACTTATCAATGGATTAACCCATTAGTTAGTGTTTTAATGGTTTATGAAAGGATCAATGAAAGGATCCAACACATCCATGCCAGGGGACCATGCAGAGGCAGACAGGCACAGGAGAAAGATTATTACAAGGTTTATTTGAGGAGCCATATTTTCCCCAGGGGGGGGGTAGAGAGAGAGAGAGAGAGAGAGAGAGAGAGAGAGAGAGAGAGAGAGAGAGAGAGAGAGAGAGAGAGAGAGAGAGAGAGAGAGAGAGAGAGAGAGAGAGAGAATGAGAGAGAGATCACATGGCAGCCTCCACTATAGGCAGCAACAGGATCTGAGTGGAGAGAGGGAGGGGCCAGCTGTATGGTAGGAACCCCAGGGCATGGAGGAGCTCAGGTCTGGGTGGAGCTGAGGACCAAAGGTGGATGTAATGCTTACAGTTTAGTCACTGCTTCCCAGGAGAATCACCAGCAGGGAATACATGAGCCCGTTTGGGGTACATTTCATAGGCATACTAAAGTATGAAAGTATACCATAAAGTATAGTATAAAGGGAGGTTGAGTCTATCTTGTTACTTCGACTCAGAAACCTATAAATTGTATATAAAAGAAACAAAAGGCCAGTGCTAGTGGCTCATACCTGTAATTCTAGGTACTTGATAGGCTGAAAATAGGAACATCAAGGTTCCAAACTAACCTGGGCAGCAGGATCTGAGAGACTTCATATTAATGGAAAAAGGTGGTTGTGGTATAGTCACATGCGCCTGTCACCCCAGCTATGGTGGGATGTGAAAAACAGGAGGATTATAGTTTAAGCCCAAGCCCAAGCAGGAACACAATCTCATCTCTAAAATAAGGAACCCAAACAAGGGATGGAGATATGGCTCTTTACCACTAGAGAGGACCTGAATATTGCCCCATTAAACAAACAAAAAACGCACAAAAAAATCCCCAAAACATGGCAAAAAAATGAAGAGAGAATAAAAAATACCCTAGAAAAAGAATGTTTAAAATTTATTTTATATATAACTTAGTTAATATGCCTAATACAGTCATCCTTCCACTGATTCAACCAAATGCAGGTGGAAAATATTTGGAAAAATACTTTGTCTGTGAACTTATACATACTATTTCCCCTAAACAATGTAACAATTATTTGTCTAGCATATTCATTGACCTAGGTAGCATAAGTAATCTAGAGGTGATGTACAGTACATAGGTAGAGGAACATAGACCAAGTGCAATACTAGATATTTTATATAAGTGATTTGAGCTTTCAAAGAAATTGATATTTCTAGAGTGGCTTGGAACTAGATACCAAGGAATAACCGACAGGCATTATTCTAAATGCTTGTACTTTATTGTTGTTAATTTACTTAAGATAGATGGGCAATAAAAAGTAAAGGTTGAGCGTTGGTGTTAACTGCTAACCTCTCTTTCTATCTGTGCATCCTTTTACTTCTATGTTCTCTTCCCAGAGCTGAACACTGTCCATGCCAGGTTGGGCAGTGATAGGCAGGATAATTGATTGTGCTCTTTGCAGAAATCTCTTGCTCCTTATGGGACTGTTCAATATCTAGTTGCGCCAATACTTGGAGCTTAAGCCCAGTGAAGCTCACATTTCCTCTGATCTTTCACTCTGTGGAGTATAATCACATTAGAACTCACAGTTCTTTACTCTGCACCTTCTCTTCCTAGGAATGAAGAGGCTGTGCCTGTGTTTGGAATTAGATTGACTGTAGTATGAGTTTTAATTTTGAGAAAGCCAAAAAAGCCCTTTTCAGGTGAGAGCTGCATGAATACTATTTCTCTACATCTCTAAAGCTTTTTTCTACTGGACATTTCTCAGCTTTTACTACCAGTACTTTCTTGGGGGAATACTCCTTTGGGGAGCTATGGTGATTGGCTGAGGCAAAGCTTTGCATTTGAGCCTTTTCTCTCTGTACAGGTAAACATCAACTTTCTGACACTTTGTAAGTTAAGCTAATCCAGCTCCTTATCACTGAGGTATATATACACATTTATGCATATATATACACACATATACACATACATACATACACACATATATATGCCACTTAAGTAAATTCTTCTAAATGTTTACATTCCTAGGCAAAACAATCCTGAGTTCCTTTCTCTTGTGTGATTGAGAAGAAAGCATTAAAGAAAGAGAGACGGCAGTGGAGCAGACATAATATACAGTGCCATAACTCATAAAATACTCATCTAGGTCTTCAACTATATCACCAGGAGTGTGCCAAACCTCACTAGGCCATGGAGTGGCTAGACATTTGGTTCAAGTCTTCTGGGGGTACCTGTGAGGGTGGTGCCAGATGAGATGGGCATTGAATCAGCAGATTGGAGATTGGAGACTGTTGTCTCCAATTGTACATGATCTTTTTTGAATCCATTGAATTCTTCAACAGGAAGAAAAGGCTAAACAGGACAATAGCTCTCTGGCTACTATCAAGCTGGAACATGGGTCTTGTTCTACATTGGGACATGGATTTGGACTGGAACTTACACCACCGGCTCTTATGGTTCTCTTTGGACACAGGCCGGCAGTGTGTACTGCATCCTGGAGTGTAGACCTGGGGACCTCTCAGCTTTTATAATCATATGACTCAATTCCTTACAGTGGATCTATCTACTTCTGCACTTATATCTATTCCTATATTTATATCTCCCTACAAACAGAACATTTGTTAGGATGTTCCAGAGAGCCCTGAGTAATATAGGAAATGTGCTTTAGAATTTTACAGAGACTGTTATTTTGATGAATCAATCTAGTTCATCAGCTATTTATTAAACATCTGTGAAATTCAAAGCAATAAAATGAGGACTATAAAGATAAAGAAGTGTCCAGGTTTTTATAGCAAGTTCTTAAACTTGCTCTTAAATTATCATAAGGCAAAAGGTTTTCAGAGCCTTGAAAGAAGCACAATCTAAATATTTTGATGTTTTGGTGGAAGGCAAGGTGACTTTGACTGTGAAGTTTTGAGGAAGGCTTTCTAAAGAAGGCATCTCTTATTCAGTGTCAGTTTTATATTGTTGCTCAATTTCACAATGATCTGTTGTTTGAAACAGCCTTGAACTCCTCTGATGGATGTTGTAAGATAATATGTGAAAATCACCAAAGAACCATTAACAATGACGTGTTAGTTCTCATTCAATCAAATAACATAGCATCAAAGTAAATAGAGAAACAACTATCAATGAAGAACAGACTGAAACACATTAGCACAAGTCAACTTTAATATGTCTTTTCCTTGTCCTTAGTTTATTGGCAAAGGTATAAGACAAATGAATAAGTAAAGATATAGATGATCTAGAAAACACAATTAACAAAATAGAGCTTACCACCATAGGTGCAATCATGTACGATGTGTTCCACTCTGAAAGCAGAAAATATCTTCTTAGCAACTAGAATGTTTACAAAAGTGGAGTTATACTAGGGCTTAGGGAAAATTATAAAAATTTCAAAATCATAAATACCATTGTTAAAATTCAAAACAATAACACTGAAATGAATTACCAAACTAGGAAACAAAGATTTCTGTTGCCTGTAAATCTCTTTCTCAACTCACTTCTGAGATAAAAGTCAAATCAAAACTGGAACTAAAACATGTCTAGAAAACTAAAGTGATAAAGATATGGCATATTAGAATATGAAGGATAAAATTAAACCTAATCTCATCAAATAAAAAACTAGCCTTAAATATATGTGGTAATGGGGAAAAAAGACTACTTTCTGAAAGTAGAGAATGAACAAACCCACTTAAAATTCCTAAGTAAAATAAAATTTAATATAAGTAAATTCAGAAATTTATAATCATGAAGAAAATGATTGAACGAATCAAAGACCCAATTATAAATAAACATTAAGATAAACATCTAACCTACTTATGGTATATAGTAAAGAAAGTACAACTCTTAAGCATTTCTTTAAATATAGAAGCTGGTCCTACTGAGTGGCCCTATAGACTCAGTTTCTTGGCCCTATTTGCTAAGATGTTCTTTACCTTGGTCTTTGTTTTCCTTTGTAGCACTTGGTTACCTCCCTCCCTCCCTCCCTCCCTCCCTCCCTTCCTCCCTCCCTTCCTTCCTCCCTCCCTCCCTTCCTTCCTTCCTTCCTTCCTTCCTTCCTTCCTTCCTTCCTTCCTTCCTTCCTTCCTTCCTTCCTTCCTTCCTTCCTTCTTCCTTCCTTCCTTCCTTCATAGGCAACTTGAGCTATATAGCTTTACTTCTGGCTCGTTGGTAGTTAATTGAAGATATGGTTCTCATGGGCTTTCCTGCTCCAGCTGGCTTTAAACTTCCATCCTCAGATCTCAGCTTTCTGAATTGCTAGAATTATAGGTATAAGCTACTGGTTTTTAATAGACATATTATTTTAAAGAAAAGTTTTACAATTATAGAAAAAAATGAACAAAATACAGGATATTTTCTGCAAACCCCCAGCAGCTACTTTAAAATTGACTGATAGTTATCTGCTCAGATATTCATCATTATAATGCTAAATAATCATTTTCTTTTTTTGTTGGTTGAGGAATTTGAACTCTGGGCTTGGGCACTGTCCTTGAGCTCTTCAGCTCAAGGCTAGCACTCTACCACTTGAGCCATAGCACCACTTCTGGTTTTCTGGAGATAAGAGTCTCCTGGACTTTCCTGATGGAACTGGCTTTGAACAGCGATCCTCAGATCTCAGCCTCCTGAGTAGCTAGGATTACAGGCATGAGCCACTAGTGCCCGGCAGTCCTTGATTTTTTTTTAAAGTTAGTATTTGTTGGCTTTCTACTATGAAGGAACATCTGTTTATTCCCTTTTTTCCTTGCATCTTTTTTTTTTAACATAATAGTGTTTTTTCACTTTCAGTTATACTTTTTTTCTGACAAATTATCTTGCTTTGATTATATATTTATTAGGAAAATTAAACCTCCAAACTGATTTCCAGTGTTGTATTATGGGAAGATTACTAGAATTACCATTGCCACCTCAAGCTTCTTAATGGTTAATTAGAGATAAATTTTCATGGACTTTCCTACCTGGGTTAGCTTTGAACCTCAGTAGCTAGGATTGGAGGCACGTACCACCAACACCTGCCCTCTCTTTTTTTTTTTTTCTTTTAAACAGTGAATATAAATTTGCCGTGTGAACGAAGACACTGGCTGTCTGTTCATGTCAGGGATTGGATTGTGGGTATCCATCTCTGGGCATCAATCAGTAGCCACATCGACACTCTCCTATTTTTGCAAACCAGGCAATGGATGATCATTTTTCTTCTTTTCCAGTTTGCCCATTTAGGTTCAAGTTCACAGCTACTAGGGTTGGTCAGAATGGCCATCCACTCCAGATTGTGTTTCTTCCATATCTACAAAAAGGTATTAAATATTTATCTGTGTGTAGTTTTCTCAGAGTTAATTCAAAGATACTAGTTCAAAAAGTAGAAAAGATGACTACAACAAAAACACTTTCTCTTCCCACATCCATGAAAAGGTAGCCTAGTTTCTGGAGGGGGCCAATTTTTGCAGCCTCGGATCTAGCTCTGATTTCTGAGCACTTCTTTGTGAGAACAGAATATTGTGATAAAGTAGCCCATACCTGCTGATTTGGATACTTAGGTCAGTCTGTCTAGCTAAATGGACTGCATCCAAGTCCTGTTATTATGACTGATGCAAATCACTCCTTGTCAGGTCCAGGAAAGAATGGGGGCTCCAAACTGCAGGGCATCACCTTTTGTGAATCCTTAATGAGTGGTCATGAAAGGAAGGCAGGGCAAAGGAAAGAGAATCCAATTTGTATTTGGGGAATGAGATGATTGTTACAGGAGAAAAGAAAATGTACTTATAAGGAGAAAGGTATTACAAAATTCATTCTTACTTAAATGCCAGAACAATTATTTCCTGTTTTGTTTTTTTTCCCCTGACCCGAGTGAGTGTCAAGGAGTGAGTGATGAGCCAGGTTGTGGGGGTGAGGGACTTGCTTTTACAGGGTGGTAGATTGCATTTCCTTTTTCATTTCATTTTTTTTTTAATTGTAAAGTGATGTACAGAGGAGTTACAGTTACACAAGTCAGGTACTGAGTACGTTTCTTTTAGAAGTGTCACCCCTCCCTCATTTTCCTTTTTTCGTTTACTCCTTATGTAAGTGCAGTGACAAAGCTTTGTAGTGTGAGTAGGGAGGCGATGGGCAGACGCTCCCATCAGGAACATCTGTGAGATTGTTGCTATTGATTTTTGCTCATGAGTGACACATTTAAGTGACTCTTAGCAAGCATTTTTCTTCTTGATGACAATTGACTTCTGATTGCCCAAGACATCTCTTTGCCATTGGCAGGAGAGGCAAGGCACTTCTAAAGAGGAATACAGAATGTCCCTGACTGGGAAGCCCACATGACTTTCTTGAGGGTAGCAACAAGTGTGATAAAGGAGACAAGCCTGACTGCCATGCATGCACTGCTGCTCTAGTGAACTTGGCGATTCTGCTCATGTCTGATATAGTCGACCCTTGGCTTCCAAGGATATATAGTGCCCAGGTGTTCATCAGTGAGGAAAAACTGAATGCTCAAGTTCAGTCCCGTACTGCTATGCCTGGTTCAGTTTTCCCATAACGCCATCCAAATTCTGTTAACCACATGCCACCTTTCAACAAATCTAAACTCTGCCTTGTCGATTAAATCAAGTATGTGAACTTTTATCTTGTGTTTGGTTTCTGGCACCATTTGTTCTCTGGGAGGCAGATTTTTTATAATTTAAGGGCAGAGAAACATTCAGCAGATCACACAGGATTTAAACACAGCAGACAATGTTGCATGAATGGTTTGAAGCTTTTCCAAATGGACTATGCTATACAATGTGTACATGGAAGTTAAAACTTTTGTTTGGGAAATGTCTTTTTTATTTATTTTTTGACTGTGCCTAGTAAAAATAGAATATAATACATGTGCAGTATATGTATACCAATTTCTTTTCTCCTCTATCCTTTTCCCCCTGCTCTTTCCTTCCTTTCCCCTTCCTCCCTTCCTCTTTTCCCTCTTCCTCATCCTCCTTCTTTTTCTTCTTCTTCATTGTAGTCATCCTCCTCCCTCTCCTCTTCCTCCTCCTCCTCTTCCTCCTCCTCCTCTTCTTTCTCCTCCTCATCACCATCATTGCTTAGGATGAGCCTGCACGGCCTTACAGATAGGAAGTAAAAATATATTTAGTCTCTGAACAGTTTGCCTACAGGTCCTTAAACATGAGTATGACTGATAAGTCTGGCTTCATTCTGTCCATTTCCATCCAGGTTTAGAGCTACCATGTTTAATGAGAGTAGAGAATTCAAATATCTGGGTGTTATGCAAAGAGAGTATATATACAGGTCTCTGAGCTAGTGACTCTTCAGAAGATTGATCTCACTGGCACTTCTTGGTTAGAATAAAAAAAGCAGGGTTTAACTATTAGGAACACTCATTAGTCATTTATTTTTGGACAAGATAATGAAGGTGTTTATGTGTGTCTGTTTGTGTGTGAGCATTTGTGGGTGTTGGTATGGTGGCTTGAGCTCATGGCCTTGTGCTCTCATTCAACTTTCTTGCTCACTGGTGCTCTACCACTTGAGTCACATGTCTAGTTTGGCATTTGGATGGTTAACTAGAGGTAGAGTCTTGGAGACTTTCCTTCCTGTATTGGCATTGAATTGTGATCCTTCAGGCCTCAGCCTCCTGGTTGACTAGGATTACAGGTATGAGCTACTGGTGCCTGGAAGATACTCTTTTTTTATTAGTAAGTTTTTTTTATCATGAAAATACCATACCGAGGGGTATTGTTGCCTCCTCCTTTGTTGCCCCTTACCATACCTGCCCTCCCAACACCATCTCCCCTTCCCCCTGCTAAAGTTGTTGAGTTCATTTTTCGACATAACCACTTGTACATCTCATTGTTGCAATTGGTCCACTTGTATCCCTATTTAAACAATTTGTTATTTCCCTTCCCTTCCACAAATTATACCAATATCAAATACAGTGAAAGCAGGGGTTATACCATGGGGGAGGGACATACAAAGCAACAAAAAATCATCTACTCAGTGGTAGAGTGCTTGCCTTACATGCATGAAGCCCTGGGTTCAATTCCTCAGCACCACATAAACAAAAAGAAAAAAGCTGGAAGTGGCGCTGTGGCTCAAGTGGTAGAGCGCTGGCCTTGAGCTGAAGAGCTGAGGGACAGCGCCCAGACCCAGAGTTCAGGCCCCAAGATCGGACCCAAAAATAAAAAATCATCTTATAAATATGTTAGAAACAATAGCAAGCAAGAAAAACCATTTGAGTCCTTATCTTGGGGTTCATTTTGCCTACCATCAACTTATCTGTCCATTTCTGCTTGTCTCAGACATATTGCAAATAAGAGAAACCATGGGACCTATGTTTCTTTGGGCCTGGGTTACTTCACTTAATATAATTTTTTACAAGTCTTTCTATTTCCTAACAAATAGGGCAATGCCATTCTTTCTGATGGAGGCATAGAATTCCATTGTGTATATATACCACATTTTCTTGATCCATTCATCTAGTGAGGGGCATCTGGGTTGGTTCCATATCTTAGCTATGGTAAATAATGCTGCAGTAACTTGGAACTCAAAAAATCAAATCCCCCAATAACAAATCCTCAAAGAAACAACTTCCCAATAAATAAGTGGGCTAAAGACTTACAGAGAAACTTCTCTGAAGAGAAAAGGATTGCCAATAGACACATGAAGAAATGTTCAACCTTCCTAGCCATAAAAGAAATGCAAGTCAAAACAGCACTGAGATACCACCTCACCCCAGTTAGAATGGCTATAATCAAGAACTTAATAACAACAGATGCTGGAGGGGATGTGGACAGAAGGGAACCCTACTGCATTGTTGGTGGGAGTGTAAACTTGTTCAACCACTTTGGAAAGTAGTATGGAGGTTCCTCAAAAGACTCCACATAGAGCTCCCCTATGACCCAGCAATCCCACTTTTGGGCATTTACCCAAATGATCACAAACAAGACCATACTAAAGCTGAAGATACTCTTTATGTCTACTTTCAAAGAAAACTTGAGGCAGCTGAAATATAAACTACAACACAAAGAATTCAAAGGTATATAAACATAGAGGAGTCCATTGTAGATGAAGGCTAAGAAGAGTTATTCTAGAATTCAATTTAAAGCAGTTGGGAGACTGAGCTTGTCTCTGATTGGCAGTCAATAAAAAGCAAGTATTTATAAGGATAATGGTAATGGTTTCTGTGACTTTGTAGAAAGTGGCTTTCATATGTTATTTCTAATCTTTGTGACAGTTTTGCAGACACCAGCAACATAGACCCAGAGATTCAGAAAAAGACAAATGATTTGACAAGATGTAGAGACTCAGAAGGGGATGGAACTGAGATTCAGATACAGAACTGTCTGTGTCCAAGGGTCCTATCTATCTGATAGCATGAATGTGTTTTTCAGGACACCTTCCCAGGCCACAGGGCAAGATACTGAGATAAAAGGTGTCTAATAGTTGTAGTAAAGATCCAGTGTTGTAAAGAATGATCCAATCTACAGCTGTTCATCAGTGAGTTGCCTGGGGATATTGACTGAAGATGGGTCATCAGAGGATTTCTGGTATCTATGCTCCTTCAGTGTCTGAAAAAAAGCTTGGGAAACTGTCTTCCAGAGTCTCTAGGACCACAGTAGCGATGATGATAACAGAGCTATGTACAATGGAGCCTGTATTTGACCAACTCTATATTTTCTGTCTGCTAAGTTGGATGGAGCGACTCCTAGCTTACCTCTGACACAAGTTTCTGAGCACTAGGAAGCTGACCTTGGCCGAGGCTACCTGATGCCACCATCCAGATGGCACCACAGACTCAAGCTCTCCACGCCAGAAACTAGGGTTATGTTTAACTAGGTGTCTGGGTCTCATGGTAGCAATGGCTTTTTTTTCTGGATAAAAATATCCATAAATGGTAAGTATATTTGTAGCTCTAAGAGTCTCTGCTCTGTAATAACCATGTTAATGCTCTCATAAAAAGATATGGGGCAGGAGCAAAGTGACAGAAAGGCTGATTAGCATTTTATGACAGAATTAAGCTGCATGACAAATAACTCACTGGTTCTACAGCCCAGGAAATTCTACTTTCAAATGCTGGAGGTACTAAGATGTTTTTGTTCATTTATTTATGTTCAATATTTAACCACGAAGGTGTCCAGAGCAATTTATAGAAAAATGGAACACAAATGTAATAGTGACTAGAACGATTAGTATGAATAGTTATTAATAATGTAATCCATTTACTCCAAAATTTCTTTAAAACTTCTTTATTTATTTCGCTATTGGCTTGGATTTCCCAGCATATGTGGGTTTAAAGATAGAGCAAACGATTCAGAGCCCAAATCATCAGTGTCCTAATTTGTACAATTCAGTTCTATCAGTTTTCCCTAACCTTAAGGAAGTTCATTGAGGCTATTCATTTTGTGTTACAGGGGTAATGACTCCCACTCTAAGTTACCAGATTCTCAATTATGAACTCCTTTTATATTTGCAGGTTTGTCACAGGTAACGAATGAGAACAGGTGGAAAGAGGCAGGGGAGACACCTTGCTTAATTCAGGAAAAGATCAGTTATCTTTGCTGAGAAATGATTCAACAGCTGTTTTTCTCACTTACAGATACAGAAATCACCCTAGGTTTCCTTAATTGCCAGAAGTAGATGAGGATATTAGTTCTCATGTACTTCCAAAGGAGTGTACTGCTAATATGTCAAAATTACCCACATTAATAAAGTTGAGAAAAACCTTGTCTGAGGTTTTACTCCCCTCATGAACACTGATAATCCGCTACACCAAACATTTAAATATAAAGGGCACAAAATACTTCTCATATTTAGCCAATACATTGGGCAATTGTTGGGAGCTTACCTTATGTTTAGCACCAGGCCAATGTGTTAGAGGAGCAGGATAACAATGTAGTCCATGACCTCCAAAATTCAATCCGTTGGGAAGCCAAGATGATTGAATGCAACAATTAATAAGCAAGGCAGAGTGATCTAATAAAGTGCTATAGGTAGTGGATAAAAATGATGTAGTCACCATGGTCTTGATTGCATGTCTAATTTAAATGGATAACACTTTATATATTCCAACTGCTCACAAATACAAACTGGACTGAGAATCAGGAGACTCCAGTCTGGTTGCCACGTTAATAAACAAAACCAAATGTATATATATCCACATACATATACACATATATTCCAGTGTAAAAAAGGAAGATGGGACTATATGACCTCCAAAAAGTCTTTTTTGGAATTTCAAGGTTTAACCTATGATTGCTGTCACTAGAAGGATTCCACTCATTTCCACAAAGCACAGGAGGTAGAGACACTGGTAAAGAATATCCCCACGGAGTGTCAGTTAATCTGTCCAGATATTGTCATGGAATCCTGGAACTTCA
Source organism: Dipodomys merriami (assembly GCF_024711535.1). NCBI lineage: Eukaryota > Metazoa > Chordata > Mammalia > Rodentia > Heteromyidae > Dipodomys > Dipodomys merriami. Next base: position 75,204,338 of record NW_027203381.1, read on the forward strand.
GTCAAAGGGATACAGAGCCTGTCCCGGGTAAAGGCAGCCTTGGGATGACTTAGCTGCAGAGTGTACAAGGATCATCCATCAGAAGGCATCATCCCAAGGGATCACTGGAATGAAAATTCTGGGTGTCTGGTCAGCCAGAGCCAGTTTACAGGGGCTAGGCAAGGATAGAAACTAATGAAGGGCAAGGAGGCAGACATCGGAGAGAATGGAACAGAAAGAAGGTTAGAAACAGAATCTGTAACAGATGATCTGAACTCAGGAAAATAACCACAGGGTAATGAGGAGAAACTTAAGCTTGAAGGACAGCCAGCCAAGACTGAAAATGTGGCAGTCATTCTTCCTATAGATGTGACTTTGCCCCCAAAGGTAGGCTCTTTGTAGTCAAAGTTCTCTTCCCCTAACTAGGCTTTCCCTTGCCTTGAAATGATCAGCTAGGCCTTAGGCATATGGTTCATAGTGAAGGTGTGATGATCTCTCAACATTCTGCTTTCAGATCTATTTCTGCCTTGATCCCCCTTTGTTCCTATTGCTAGCAGAGTGATTTTTCTGCAATATATGGTCTCATTATAGAGTGTCTCTTGCTTCAGAGACCTCAGACATTCATGAGAACTTCAATAGCTAACTCTGTTGAACTTGAAATTTTAAGGTCTATGGAAACAATTTGGCTTCTTTTTCAACTGCTTCAACCATTTTTTTTTTACCATATTTATACTTTACTTAAAAAAATCAAGTTATACCTCTTTAATGTTTATCAGGCCTTTACAACTCTTGTACATTCATTCTGGCCACATCTTGTCGAATGTATTTTTCCTTGTCAAAACACAACCTAGATCCAATCCAATCTTAACTTTCTACTGGAACCACTTTAGAGCCCTTCCATCAGGTATCATCTTCGTCTTTTGAACTTCTGCAACCAATCCTGTCCTCTTGGAATTGATTAATTCTAAAGTATATTTTATTTATTTCTCTAGTTGTCTTTTCTATCTGGTGAGGTCATGGCTTGCATGGGGAGAAATCATGGGTTTGCAGCGCTCACACAGCATTGGCTGTATGAATTCTTCTTGTCTGTTGAAGTCCTGATCCAGAATGAGGAAAAGTGGGTAAACACTCAAGAAAAAAGAATCAAAGATAATCATGTGAAATCAGGAAGTGTTTCTATTCCCAGTTTTGGACGTGTGTGTGTGTGTGTGTGTGTGTGTGTGTGTGTGTGTGTGTGTGTGTGTGTGTTTATGATGTGTGTCAGTACTGGCCTTTGTACTTAGGGCCTTGAGCTCTAACTTTTTGTTCAAGGCTGACCCTCTACTACTTGAGCCACATCTCCATTTCTGACATTTACTGTTTAATTAGAGATAATACTATACACTGTTTCTGCCTGGTCTTGCTTTGAACTACAATGCTTAGATCTCAATCTCTTGACTACTTAGGATTATAGGTGTAACCCTCCAGCACCTGACATTTTTTCCATTTTTCAGTACACATTCAACTCACAAATATGCTCTTGCCTATAAAATATAAAGCACTGTAGGCAAATGAATTTTATTGTTATTGGTCACAATCATTAAATATTTACAAACAAGTGCAAGCCTACACTGAATTGTTAATTCTTTAATCAGAATAATTCAATTACTACCCAAGTGATTGTGTCAAAATCTATGTGTCCATTTCAAATAACTTTCTGTAATACAAAGGCTTCAACTGAATAGAGATACAATCCATTCTTTATTCCATCTCTTTCTTCTCCAGGGCTTACTCAAATTTTTTCAGCATTAATAAGTTGATATTCATATATATATGTATATATATATATATATATATATATATATATGATTGTAAAGATACTGTACAGAGAGGTTACAGTTACATGCATTAGGTAATGAGTACATTTCCTATCAAGTATTGTTACCCTTTTCTTTATTTTTCCCCAACTCCTTCCTCCACCCCATCCAAGTTGTAAAGTTCGTTTTCAACATAGTGTCTTCTACGTCTCATTGCTAAAATGGGTCAACCTGTATCCTTGTTTCAGCATTTTGTTATTTTCCTTCCCATCCCCAAATTAGAAAAATGTATATACAAGATGTAAGGCACCAGAATCAAATACAGTGAAAATAGTAAGAACATACAAAAGAAACAAAAATATCTTTGGGTACATTAAAAACAACAGCAACAAAGATAAAAACTTCGTGTCCCTAACTTGGGGTTCATTTTGCTTAGCATCATCTTATGTGGTCATATGTACATAGCTTTTGACCTTTTCTGCTTGTCTGATAAAATTATCTTAGATGTATACTAGTTATAATAAGTTGATATTCTTAAGGTTCACGTAGTAACTCTTATTTTCTGTAATTCATCTCCTTGGTGCTTCTTTTTGGCTCTGACTTTTCATGAGCTTGTTAATCTCTACTTCCTTTCTTCATCAGTTTGTTTTTGAACAATTGAGTGAGGTCCAGTCTTAGCATAGGACCAGGTGTGTAATTAGTATTAGATGAATGAACTCTTACTTACTGTGAAACTTAGGAGTGAATTAGCTCCTTGAAACTATTAAACTCTAGTATCATTTCTTGGTCAAATTGTAATTCATGCTATCTCTAGATGGGCTTTTCCAGTTGCTATTTCTTCTCCAATGTGGATCTGTGCCAGGTTTTGTTTTGTTTCTGCATTCCCTTATGTACCACTATCCCCTTGTTCATATGAAAACTTCCTCAAACTCTGATGAGAAGTTCCCTGGAAGGGTATTGGCTAATATCCCACGTTACACTTTGGGTAGAGGCTAAGAGGGACGTTTCCACTATAAATGGTACCATGTTATTGGTTGAAGACATTGTGAAAGTTTTTACATTTCCCTACAGCCTTTGGAGAGCAGAGGCATGGCCTGGTGAAGGGACAGTTTGATTTGAACAAACAAACTCTAACAACAGCAGAGAGACTGGGGGAAGAGCTGTTAGGCAGCCTTTTAAACATACCACACTGCTGATTCCAACAGTAAAAGGGCTCTCTTACCACTCACTGTATTTCTGAGCCCACTGGACAAAGGCAGTTGAAAATGAAGACTGCTGTTACAGATGGGGCTTGTGTGCTAGAGCCACAAATTGTTAAACTCCTGAGAGTTAAAGTAAGTTAGGAAGACTTGTATGTGATGGGGAGCTTTTCATTTCTGTCAAGAGGTAAAATAGTAAAGTGAATGCACTCTCTTTCCCACTATGCTACTCAAGGGTAAAGTCAAGCTAGATAGGGAGTTCTTTATGCTGTTGATCCAGCACAGAGCTGGGCTCATCGTGGCACTGAATGATTGTTAATTGGCTTTGAGATGGCTTCGAAACATCTTAGGCAGAACATTTTTTATTCTTTTATATATTAGTGGTTTCCAATTTGCCTGAAATGCAATGGGCATTCTACATACTGTTTAATCAGTTTTAAGAAGATAAATGATGGTTAGCTTTTTTTTTCTGGGATAGTCTCTTTTTTATTTAATAAAAAAGCAATAGCTTTTCTTGTTGAAACATCACACGGAGATTTCCTATCTTATTCATATTTATTACCCACATTCATTCTTACCTATCATTCACTAGTCCCTTCAGCATGCCTTTCATTCCTAGTGAATAGTTGTGCTTAGGAATAATTTTCCCTAAGATGAATAGATCTTAGTTTATATCTGGCTTGCAATTTTTTTCAAGTTCAATCCCATTTTTTCTGTTTCTACATTTAAAGCCTCAAGGCTTTTGCTTTCCATTTTTAAATTTTCATCCCATATAATGTTTTCTCCCTCTGAGCATCACCAGCAGCAGCCTCCCTGGCTGTCTTCCTCTTCCTGGATCGTGCAACTGTGAGTACAATAGTAAGATCTAAGAAAGTACTTGGAAAATACTTATTCATTTACTGAGTTACTAGTCAGAGGTCTTATTAATTTAGTTCTGCAGTGAAGACAGTGCAAATCTTCATATACAAACTGTAAGCTAAGAAGACAGCACTCTGAGGATGCCCCTGTTTGTCTTCACTATTAAAATTCATAGAAGTTTTTTTTTCTTTTTATCTCTTGGGCCCAAGCTGTAACATCTGCTTCTGATAGCTGGTATTAGGGAGGGTGAAGGACATGTGAGGCTGGATGGAAATAAAGGTTAGGGATGAATCAAGGCACATGCATAAGGAGATAGAGGAGAGGACTAAAAAATTGTTCACACTGACAAAGTCTGGCTATACTGGCCATAATAGTTTACAGAATACCAAGGGAATGGGTTTTCCAGTCAAGCTGCCTGAGTTGGTGTAACAATTCAGTAACCTATTGGCCATATAATCTTGCACAAATCACTTAAACATGTATGTCTCTCCTGTTGGTTCTCCTCCTTTTCCTTTCTCTTGCCCTGTTGTTTTCTCATTTTTTTTCTTTTCAAAAGGTTCTTGGGACATAATTCACTCAAAAAATAGGTTATATTTCAATTATATGTATTTTAATTTTTATTTATTCTATTATTTATTTAGCTGGTTTTGGTGCTGATCCTGAGGCTTGTACTCAGGGCCTGGGTACTATCAACCTCGAACTTTTCCACTCAAGACTAGAGTTCTACCATTGAGCTATACCTCCACATCTGGTTATATGCATTTTTAAAACATGAAATATTTCAACCATAAAGAAAAGTATAGAGGCTGACACAATAAAATCCATAAATATGTTACCTACTTTGTCTTCTTTTACAAGTAGATAGTTTTACTTCACATATTTTTGTAAAAGACTGTACATCTGCCTGACTTATTTCCTGCCTTCTGATCTTTGCATTTTCACTAATTTTTAAATACTTTTTATTCATGAATCTATTAGATCATGTAGTGCTGTTGTGTAAGTCTTTAAGCTTTATATAAATAATAAACATACATATTTCAGGCAATTTGACTTTGTTGCTGGACTTTATTTTGGAAATCTACCCCTATGCAAGTAGTTAGAACTCATCCATTGATGTTGCTGATTGTGAGTAATTAGAATTCATCTATTGATGTTGCTGATTGCGTAGTATTTAATCAAACCTTAGTAAGTCACTGAATATTGTGACATACATTTGTGCTTATGGTTCTTTTAGGAATACATATTTTACCATTTATAATACTTCTAGAAATAATTATATACATATTTTGAAACGTTTTCTCTACATTATATACCTAGAGATAATGTTGTTAGATTGAATCAATGTATATTTTTAACCTCATTACATTTTGCCAAGTATCTTTCCAAAGTGATATACCTGTTTATACGTCTATAGGTTTCCATTGTTTTATAGGTTGGATCTATAATTTTAAAGTTTTACTAGTGAAATGGGGTATCACTGTTTTGACTTTCAATTCCTGAATAATGAGGTTGAGAATCTATTTTTGTTCAGGTATCTTTTGACTTGACTTTTATGAATTATCTCTTCATACAAATGGTATGGTATTGGATATACTTTTTGTAATCTTCATTCTTTTAAACTAGTATGTAGAACTCACATAGGTCTATTGAGATGAAATACTTGATTTTATTTCTTTCATCTAATTTTTGTACTTTTTTCCTGATTCTTTTTGTTTAATTTTTCTCTTTTTACTGCCTTATGTTGATTGTTATATTTATTCATCTTCCCTTTTCTACTTTGAATTTTATGCCTTCTGTCTTCGTCTCTTAAAGGTTACCCTTAACATTTTAGCAGTCATGTTTAGTTTAACACAATCTCAATTGTGTCCTTTAAAATCTTCCTGTGTTCTCCTGCAAGGCATAAGAAGCTAAGAATCTTTTTTGTCCCTTTCTTTTTTTTATCATTTTGTTGCTTAATATTTAAAATTTGTATTTTATAAATTTATAGTCTCTGGTTTATACACTAATTATGATGGTTATTTTTACTTTACAGTTAATGCTTAATGTGTCAACCTTGATTTTTTGAGTTTTAAGTCCTTTAAAGTTCATTGTTGTAAAGAAAAAAAAAGAAAGAAAAGAAAAAAGCTTCGGATATCAAGTTCAAGTCCAAGTATCAGACCTAAAAGGAAAAAAAAGAAAGAAAAGAAATAATTTTTCGATACTGTATTTGAGTTCATGTCTTGGATCTGAAAAAAGAAAGAAAAGAAAGAAAGTCACATAAACGGTGGAACAAAGGGTGAACCAATTCAGCAGTGAAACCCACTAGACACTATGTTAGAAATGAACTACACAGCTTTGGGGAGGGAAAGCTGAGAGGGGGAAAACAGGGAGAGAATGAGGGAAGGGATGTTACTTCAAAAGAAAATGTATTCATTACCTGGATTATGTAACCGTAACCCCTCTGTACATCACCTTTACAATAGAATTTTTTTAAAAACTAAGAAACAGAAAACAAAAGAAAAGAAATGAAGCCCATTGTTAGATAGCTAGCTTTCTTAGCTCATCTGAAATTGTCACTCACTTTGCTTTGGCTACTCGTGGATGATGGTGGTCTATGGTGGTAAAGAATTTAAGGTAGACTCCCGCTTGCTAACCCTGGTATTTCAATGACATTTATTTGTCTCAATGTTGTTGAAAAATTTGTTACTCTAATTATTGTCCCTTTATAGAATGATCTGGGTTTTCTCTTTGCATGCTTTTGAGATCATTGCTATGGTATTTTTGAGCTTTCGATAGGGTTTCTAGGTATGGATTCATTTTTCCTTATTCTCCCCATAAAAACAAAGTGTATTCTTGAATTAGATATTTTTTCAATAGTGTGTAATCCTCTGCTATTATTCTTTTCCTACAATATCTCCCACTTTCCTATTTACTCTTTTTGGAAGTCCCATTAGATAGATCTGCTTGTGCATTATACATTCACCAACACTAACTTAGGTTTTTTCTCTCTAGTTTTCAGAACTTAATTCTGAGTTATTTCTTCACAAATACTTTCATGTTCATTAATTTTCTCTTCACTTATATCTAATCTGTTTAACATGTTCACTGATTTTGTTAATTATTTACATTTTTATTAACTTGCTTAAAAATATAAAAGACAGTGAATACTGCAATAGATGCATAGAAATTCATCAGCAAGCTTTGGAAATCAAACCTTAGGTCTTTTGTTGATTTTGTTTTATTCAGTTCACGTTTTTTTGCCAGTCCTGGGGCTTGAATTCAGGGCCTGGACACTGTCCCTAAGCTTTTTTGGCTCAAGGATAGCACTTGAGCCACAGCTTCTTTTTTTTGGCTTTTTCTGTGTATGTGATCCTGAGGAATCAAACCCAGGGCTTTATGCATGCTAGACAAGTACTCTCCCACTAAGCCATCTTCCCAGACCCAGCTCACTAAATTTCTATTCATATATATTTAATTCTGTTCTTTTAACAACTTTAGAATCATTTACTTACAGTTTATTCCTTTTGATAACTTCCTATTTTTTTTCTCATCTTGATTTTATTTATTTAACTCTTTTTTATTATATTTAAGTAGTTGTCCAAAGGAGATGTCATTCAACAAGCAGTTAATGAATACAGTGTGTCTTCATCAATGTTACTCCACATCTAACTCTCTTAACCCCCTCCTTCACACGTTTCTTAATTTGTTTTAGGATATGTATTAATATTTATTTGCCATTTAACAAAGAAGTTTAGGTATACAATGCATCTTGACTTGTGACACTCCTTCAACATTTTTACTCCCACCTTGACCCACCCCTTCCCTTATATTTTTTCATTTTGTGGTATATAAAATGAATTCTTGGCTTTATTATCTCCATTCAGCCCTTCACTTATCTGTCACTCTCCGCTTGGCTCCACCCCTGACTCTTTCAAGTACCTATTTCCTGGTGCTTATTTTATTGGGCTTTGACTTAGTTTTTCTAAAGAATTATACTATTTGAGCTCTCCAGAGTCTATTATACTTCAGATAATTCATGTGTAACTTCTTTCATACCACCCAGTGTGTTTACTCACATTCTAGCACATTTAGGCACATTCTAGCGTGTGATCATGTGATTTTCATTTCTCTGGGTCTGGCTTACTTTATCTAATATATTTTTCCAAGTCTTTCCATTTACTTATGAATGATACAATACCATTGTTTTTAATGGATGAGTAAAATACCATTGTATATGTATATATAGACACATATGGACACATATAATGACATTTTACTCATATATATGTATATATGTATATATATATGTATATGTATACATATACACACACACACACACACACACACACACACACACACATATATATATATATATATATATATATGACATATCACATTCTCTATGCTATGACCTGGCAATTTTACTCCTGAGCATTTATCCAATGAAGCCCAAATGAGGATACAGAAAAGCCACCAGCACAACCATGTTTATTGCAGCACTATTCACCATAGTCAAGATATGCAATTATCTTAATGGACAAATGGATAAGAAAATGTGGTATTCATTTTATAATTACCCATTTCAAATGCTTATTTATTTGTTTTTGTTTCCCTGATAGGTCTATCACTGGGAGTTTTTTTAGAAGTCTGTTCTGTTTATTTGATATGTTGATTCTTGTTTAGTGAGGTTTTCCTTAAAATTTAATTTTAGGTTATAGGCTAATTTTGTAGTACTTTCCTTATTTGAATTGTAGGTAGCATGAGTTGTTAAGAAAGTTTTGTTACTTTTTTCTTTCACATATACAAGGGCCATTGAAAGTCTAGGAACTATTTTATGTTTTCTGGCAACTGATATGATAAATTAATACTCTGTACAATCAGAAGGACACAGTCTCAGATATATTGTGAGCGTAAACTAGTTTATCTTGATCAATTCCAAGATTTCCTTATTATTGCTCTTTTCTAGTAGATAGAATGATTAGTTTAGATGCTGTAAACTACATATGTATATAAAATATTGATATCTCTCTCTATATAACATATTACACAGAGAGAGAGAGGGAGGGAGAGAGGAAGAGTTAGATGACTATATGTATATATAAATAAGGATCCCGCTGAGGTTCTAAGTTTTACATAAGATGACTTAATTATTACTGTTCCTTACATCATCACCTGGTGTAAGCAGGAATCCTCTCTACCTCCCAGGTTTCTGTAGATTGAGCCCTTGTTTTCACCCTTTATACTTACTTTTGTGGGTTTGTATCTCTTTTTAGACTTTTCTGTTTTGTATGCGCTCAGCAACTTAATATCTATTCTATTTGAATCCATATTTCTGCATGATTTTTGTGGGGAGATCTATTTGGTTTTCTGATTCTCTAAACAGGACTTCCACTTACCTTCCTCAAGGACTTAAAATTTTTTAAACAGCAATAATATTATGTACTTTGCAGTTTTTTTCTAGGAACTGGAACTCATATATGCAAAGTATTTCTATGTCTGGCAATGTCTAACACATAGTAGATATTTGATAAAATACTTGTTGCTAATTTTATTTTTCATTAATGTATGAATAAAACATGAAAAACAAACCGTGAAAAGATGTTAAGGATTATTTATTATGGATATAAAAGCAATTCTAGGCATATTCCATGGACGAATAACTTACATTATAGTCTAAGTCTTGATTACATTGCATGAAGATATTAAAGGCCTTATTGTGGCCTTAGGTCTCTTATATTCTACGGGTTTCTTAGTTCTGAGGATGGGAAATAGTGCCACTTCTACAATGTGTGATGCATTTAAAAAAATCCTAAAGTTTATACTGACTCAAAAAGCCAATACTATGGATACCAACAAAGGGCTTCACTTCATCATCTCTCTATTCTTTTATCATTTAACCATCTGGCAGCTGTGTCAGCCCCCTCTCTGTGTACTTCCTTTTTGCCAATTCAATACAAAGATTTAGTACTTATAGTGTGTGCTGTGCACACATCCTTCACAGAAATGTGAAAACTGTGGGTAGAGTATAATACCATATTTCCAGCCTCAGATATCTTAGCCTATGTGGGAATGTAAGGTACCTAAACTATAAACAACAATGGAACTCTATGGTACTCAACAACAGTCTATAATATTGTGTACCAGTCAACACTGAGTCTACATCCTCTCTTTCTCTATCCCTAGACACTATCATTCTACCTTATAATATTATGATTTGGACTATTCTGCGTGCCTCATGCAACTGGAACCATATCACATTTGTCCTGTGGCGACTAGCTTGTTTCACTTAGAATATTCTCAAGGTTCATTCTTGTTAATAGCACTTGTTAGAATTGTTTTTTTTTCCTTTCAAGGCTGAATGATACCTCACTGTATGGATTTCAAGGGGCAGAAGTTCCCTTAACTAGTCTATGTAAAGGTAAGTTTATCTTGAATTTGACATGATAAATATTCAAGGACAGGAAGCTAAGACATGAGAATACGGATCTATACTATTTGTAGTATATCATATTGCCTCTCACTCACCTGGTTCTCTTGTTTTGTGGTTTCAATTCTCTTTAGACAGGTTAAAGAAAAAAAGTCTCTGTGCTAGGACTCATTCTGGGTTATGAGACCCATTCTTGAGTCTGGCACTCTGGTGCTATATCTGGAGGAAGGCAAACAGGCTGTAGGCAAACAGATAGGCAGTAAATTACTAGAACTGTTAGTGTTACTGGCAATCACCAAGCCTCATTGTTGACAACCTACTTCATAGGTTTTTTTTTTTTAAGATTAAATAAGTACCTAGGTATAAAATGCTTACAATGTAGAATCCTGTTCAGGGCCACTAATTTTTCTTTGTGTCTTGGACAAGATATTTCTTTCTTCTGGATCTCAGTTTTTCATTATTTGTCTGAGACAAGGTTCTTTTTGGTTGACATAGTCACAACCCCACTCACAGATCAGTGTATGGTTGAAGTGAACGGGGATTTCCATGTTTCAACTCATCTTGTCCAATGCCTAAAGTAGGCTCTATTGCTGGGAGTCTCATTAAGTTTCTCTCTTTTACTGGTGTGAATAATTAATTGCCATCATCATTAAGACTCCTAGCAACGGAGTTCTGTCCTACAGCTCCTGTGGTGCAGCATGTACTTCCTGGGCAGATGAAGAAATAACAGTGTGTGAGAAATCTGTCAGCAATTAACAGGCCAACTGGACTTTCTCAGGAGGATACACAGCACCCCCTTCAAGAACAAGGATTCTGCTCTTCCACACCAAAGAGAACCATCTGATACGCTCAATATTTAATAAAAAGCACCGAAGTCCTAATGAGGTGGAGATGTTCTACATGGCCAGTTTTCTCCTGAGGGATTAGTGGGGCATGCTGGTCTCCTGTGATGGCATCAAGTGTGCTGTTACGATTTAACCAGAGGCCTTGCCACCTCCAGCAGGGGCGTGGAGTGGGTGGTGGTTCACACATCCTTTTTCTTTATCTGTCTGGTATTGGCCAACATGTGTTTTCTCTTCTAGTCTAGACTCTGGGCATGAAAGATTCAGTCTGGGCATGAAAGATGCAAGTAGCTTTTCCTCATCTTGTTAACCTTTCTGTGTGAACCTGGTAATTCCCTCTCAGTGGGAAGTTCTCTTTACATAGTGAAAAATTCCATGCGGGTCAATGAGCATATGGAAGTTAGGTCATTAAAGCCCTTCAGAATTCTACAGGGTGGTCTGAGGAAAGGAAGAACACAGAGACATGGGTAACTGATAGGTCTCCTAAGTTAGAATTTACAGAACTATGACCACTGAGATAGTGCAGTTCAGTCTTACTTCCCAAGTAAGTTGATCCTACAGAGAAATTTAGGATCTTGTTAACAACTTTTCCTACAGATAATGCAATTAGTTCCAGGGATATATTATCTTCTTATTTCTATCTGAATATAAATCTACAAGAAGACAGGTAAAAATGGATTTTGGAGAAGAAGAGATAATGTTGTTCCTTTCAATTTTTCTTTCTCTTGGTCCTATTTTGTCCTATTTCTTCTCCTGCCCTGTCTAGTTATGTCTATGGCCCTGTCTTTTCATCTGCTTTTAAACCTTTGAACCAATTATAAGAATCTCAGGATATGTTTTATTACTGTGGTAGGGATAGATAGTACAGGAAACCACACTATTTTGTTGAGGATTATATTTAAAAAGTGAGTTGTTGGTTGTTGGATGTGAGATAAAAGAATGCTTTCTAAGTAACTTTGATGATCACTTTTCCATGACTGACAGCTTCTCTTCAAGTCCAGATGATTTTACATGGAATGCTTCATACAGTAATAGGAGTGGTAATGGAAAATATTTTTCTTTGTGTTGTGTGGAGGCGATTCATGGGAGTAGAGGTGCATTGGTAGTGAAGAGTAAAGGTTGCTTGCAACTTATGACTTAAGGTAATAAGCTTTCATTATTGAAAGCTTGGGATTGAAAAGAGAATTATCAAAATGTGCTAAAATAAATTTGATGCAAATGAGATGCAGAAAGTGCCCTGGATGTGTTGGAAGAGGATGTCAGATAATTGGAAAGCATACTTTCTGGCCTACGCATGGCCAATGCCAATCTCTTCCAGAATTCTCTGGAGCCTCTCACTGAAAAACCATTTTAAGCTAAATAGGGACTTTTTCTCTTTCTGTCAGAAGAGTTGTGAAATTCTGTCTATTTTGGTGTGTATTCTATTGGGAAATGGACAAGTTCTGGAGATGAATCAGGAATAAGATTTGGCAGGCAATCCATACGCTCCCTGAGTTTAGCCAAGTCACCTTATTTCAGCAACTACCTGGCCTGAGAGAAGAAGTGGTGGTTTTTGTAGTAAGGAGAAGGGAGCCTTGCCTGACAAAGTCCAGGCTCAGCTGATCCAATTCATTCTGATCTCTTACCTTGGCTCTGAGAGTAAGAAGATGAATTCTTCAACCTAAGAGAACACTTGTAGTACAGAAAGCAAATATTTTTAACCCCTCTCCCCTATCAGGCATCTTTTTCTCTAGCCCCTTTCTGGAGCTATTCCATCATACCTGTAAGATATCTAAGCTACTCTAGGGAGGGCTTATGTTATACAGCCATGCACTGTATTTTCTATTTTCTCATGCCATGAAGCTGGATGGTGAGTTGTGTCTGAGACTTTCCTTTGATGAATCTAACTTTATGTATCCATCCATGGCATTAAGAGAAGATCATCTAGTGTCCAAGTAGGACTAAATGGTCAGTTTAGGTTATAAAGATGAAGCAAGATATTTCATGAGGCCTCATACTCTGCCACAAGCTGCAGCTCTGCCATTTCCAGAGGAATTTGTCATTGCAGCATCAGATTTGAGCTGTTCCTAGGCTTCTTATCTGTTTGTGGCTCTATAGGCTCCTTTAAACTCTCCTAAGGGCTGGTGGGTACAGGTGTTTGGCAAAGCAGGACTTAGCATTGTTCCTCTGGTGGACCTGGCAAAATCACAATCCTACTCTGATTACTAAAGCACAGAAATGTGGCCAACTTTTCTCTCTCCAAAAGATTAAGTTACCCTAATCTGAAACCAGGGAAATAAAAGTATGATTGGGTTTTAGATATGATAATAATATATTATGCTAATATTTATCTTGGCAGAGATAATGGTGATGCCAAGGGGAAAGATTTGTCAAAAGGAGTTTGAGATTTGAAGAGAGGCTGTGGTACTTACTAGGGTGGTTATAGACCAAGATGAAGGAAAGTCTGGCTTTGGGAGAGTTTATGTGGGGAGTAAAAGGCTATTTGGGAATCATAACTTATTTGTATAGATAAGGTTCACATTGGAGGAGAGAATATTTAATTCTCCTGGTCAAAAGATTTGAGTATTAAGGGCTAGAAGCAAGAAGAAAGAGAAGGAAAATAAGAAAAGATTTGTTTGGGTATCTGGATCATTAAAAGTCCAAGATTACTTTCCATTGAAATGAAGGACTAACCTTAACTGCAATTTGTTAGAGTACATGGGGTGGGGGATACATTATCCAGTCGTCCAGGCAGCTTGCTGGGGGGTTTAAAACAGTGAGTCTCTGAGCATGGTACGTAGAAAGGAACAACTTATGTTTTTGGTGAGATTATAGAATAGCTCATATTGCAACCACTGAGTTAGAAGAAAATATTCTACTCATGTATGGGCTCAGATTTTGGCTACAATAATAATGATCAATATGACCACCAAGCAATTTCATCTCTCCGAGCATACCCTAAATTTCATGCCCTCTCTTCCTTGTCAGTAAATGAGGAGCTGGTCATGTGACTGCTTAATATCCTTTGCAGTCCTGTAACTTGACTAGGAACTGTTCTGAGCTTTTTTTTTGTTCCTGGGCTGTGGTCACAAAAATCTTGTGTCTTCACTATGCGCACTATTAATAGTTATGCTCTCTGTTTCTGTTGTCAGCTCAGCAGCATCTATACCTCTTCTGAACAGTTGGCAAGTTAAAAATAAGCAGGAGGCCATTGGCCTTAGGCTGTCTCCATTCTGTGAATCCCTATGTAAGAAACTCTAACCTAAGACTAAAGAAACTGCAAACTTGACAGGTGTATAACGAATACAAAATCTCAGCCATTCCTAAGCAGCCAAGTTTCAGGACATCACAGACCACCACCAAGTGGTCAAGCCTCGTCCCTCAAGTTATAGCCATTCATGCTATTTCTGTACATGATTTCCTTGTATGGTCTATGAATACCCATGTCCCACATTGCAGAGTGGAGTTCTCTGACTTACTCCTTGTCCTTAGTGCTGCCCAATTCATGAATGGCTCTTTGCTCATATTTTGTTAAACTTTAATTTGTCAAAATTTTCTTCATATGCACATATATGCAATGGGGTTAACTGAAGTATGATATATGCATGGGAGAATACAAATAGTCTAATTCCTTAGAATAACGAACTCACAGCCTAACAAATTGATACCAGGAAGCTGGCACTTGAGTGGTGTGTGTTGGAAGACAAGGAGGGAGCAGGTGATTGAAGAGAAGAAGCAGGGGAGAATTCAGTCATAATATTCAATGTATATCCTATGAACCTGGAAAATTGAGTGGATAGGTGGGGTTGAAGGGATGGGAAAGAATAACATTGGTTAAGATGCACTGTACTAATGCAGCAGAGGTACTCACTGGATGCTACACAGGAAATGAACCATTCTAACTTGTGAGTGGGGATAGAAGGGAACACTGGGAGAGAGCAAGGTAAGAAGCGACTTTGTTAAAAAAGAAATGTACTTATTACCTGACTTATGTAACTATGACCCCTCTGTATATTACCTTTATAATAACAATAATTAAAAAAACCACAAACCAAAACACAACAACAAAAAGATACATTGTACCTACACACTGGCATGTTGAATTGAAGCTTATTTCATAATACTTTCAGATAAAAGTATAGTAAACATATTTTCTTTTAATAACTGCTTTCTCCGCCCCCCCCCACATCTTAATCCTATGCTTTTTAAAAAATCTTTTGAGAACTACATTTTCCAAGATTCTCTTCTTAACAGGTTCTATGGCAGATATGGCTAATGAGAAATACTTTATATGAAATTTGGAAGCCAAAGGAGAAAGTAAAACCTCGAGTTTCCCCTGCAGCTGTGAACAAGTATGTATATATTAGCAGATGGTGGGCATAGGGTGAAACCTGTAGGTTCCAGACATTCCCTGGAGAATTACCTTTGGTCATTAGTAGTAACATTTCTGGTTTCTGTGCTTCTTGCACTTCTAGATTTTGTGAAGGCCACTATTAGCTTCTTGACCTTTTTAATGCTAACTACCTCTCCTCCATACATACACGCGTACAGGAAACTCCTTATCACTTGAGTAGAGAAAAAGAGGAACCCATTTGGAACTTCTGATTTTTGGATGGCCTGCAGGATGTTCTGGCTTAAGACAGGAGAGGATTGGTGGGGCTGTACAATACAGTAGGAAAAGGGAAGCCTACATATGGGGCAACCTTTGAGAGATAGCCTGAGGTGTAGATATGTATTGGACAGTGGACAAAACTATGGCTGGATGACTGTAAAACTGATAAAGATCCAGATTAGATATTGGAGCTAAGGGGATCACCGTGTAAGATAGCTGTGAATATGTAGAGTAGGCATAGAGTTGAGGGTAATTGCTACCCATGGGACTGCTCACCAAAGGTATCACTGTCAGTTATCATAGGGACCATGTGACATAGTCTGTCATGTGACTCCACTACATGCTCATCCACAAAGTGGCCATGTTAACAGTGATGGATGCTATTCACAAGCTCAACAGTCTGGTTCCCTCACCATGGCTGATCTGGCTGTACTGCTAAGTGCCTGATATGTCAACAGTCAACGACAGAGACCAAAGCTGAGCTCCCAATATGGCATCATTCCCCAGGAGAACCTGCCAGCCACCTGATGGCAAGTTGATTACGTTGGACATTTTCCATCACTGAGGGGGCAGCATTTTTCTTCCTGGAATAGATGCAGACTCTGGATATGGGTCTGCCTTCCCTGTCAGCACTGCTTCTGCCAGCACCACCATCTGTGAATTTATTGGATGCATTATTCCCTGTCTTGATATCACACAAAATATTTTTATTCTGACCAAAGATTTCATTTTATAGCTAAAAAAAAGGAAGAAAGAGAAAGCGAAAGGGAAGGTGTCAGGCTTATGAGATTTACTGATCTTCTTTATGAGTACACAGTACTTTCTTTTTCTTCATTTTTGGTGCTGGGGATCATGCATAGGTATGTTAGGCAAACATGTTGAGCTATATTCTCAGTCTTCATTGGTCTTATTGTGTTTTCTCACTTAGTGAGATAAAATTTGTGGTAGATACTTAAAATCAGTAGCCCATAGATGATAACATTTGTTCTACTTCCAGTATATATAGGTCTAGAAATCCAGTTTTTGCTTCCCAGATGCCGAATGTGTACTTTCCTAGTTTAGAGATCTTACTTAGTACTTAATACTATATTAGTTTTCCCTTGAGGTTGAGACAATAATCTGGCCATTTAGGAATTTGTAATACCACTGAACCATGAGAGAAAGGAGGAGTTGTTGTATCACTGATGATTGATTCTAAGCATGAAAAGAAAGTCAGGTTGCTCTTACGTAAGGCTGGGAAGGTGGAGTGTTTAGGATGTCTATGAAGTTTGCTAGTGTACACCCCCTATTTAGTGGTAGAAGTTAGTATAGGTCTAAAGCAAGGTAATATGAAGACCTCTAGGAACAAAGATTTAAGTCATTCCAGCAGATAAATCATTAGACCTGAGTTAGATGTTGACTAAAATATAAAGGGAATAGGGAATGTGTGGTAGAAAAAAGTTGGAAGTCTAACTATAGCCTTGTGACTACTTGGAAATGAGGACCATGTTAGTCACATTTTTTCTCATGCCTTAATGCATATAGATGTATATATCTCACATGTTTCAATTTTTTCCTTTTATCTTCTCTTTTTTTCTCTCTGTTTTATAGAGGATGTCAGTTGTGATTAGCTTTAAAATCTAATCTTTCATTTCCTAACTACAAAGAATATTGTGTCTAAGCTAAAAGAGGAATTAACATTACTCAGAGATGGTAATTAGCATTACTCAGAGACATAAGTTTCTGAAAGAACTTTGATTCTTTACTTTTCCAAGAATAGGTGATATACATGCATATGAGAAGAAAATGCGTCATATTAGATCATGAAGTTGTTGCTCATGTTTGTTGTAAATATGGGTGAAAAGATGTTATGGATTTCACTTAAGAAAAAGGGTAGATTGTACTGGATTATCTGTTATCAAGTCAGCACCTACCTGCCCCATTTCCCAGTCACAGGAGTGAAAATTGATAACTGCATTTCAAGCATCTTTTGGCCACGTAAGTCCAGTTTATATCCTGCCAATCTGAAGCACACCCACGAGCTCCTATAGAGGAAGTAAAGGGAAGACACACTCCATGGCTACAGTGACGGACAGGCATGTAGACACAACAGTGGCAGACACAGAGTTTTGTCAGTGCTTCTGGAAATCCTGCTGCTGATCAGCCGCATGGTGCTCTAGGCAGCTGTGGCCACTGGCACAGTTCTCTTATAAGTCATGCACTACTGGGTTTCCACAACATGGCAGCGGCTTCCTTGACTTTCACTCTCTTCCTACTGAAAATTGTAAAGGCTTCTATTCTGCGAAGGATGCCCTTCCCATTTCTCATATACCTTGAGTGGATTCGGTTTTCCTAGCCAGACTCTGATAACTCAAATCCTAGGTTACCCCAATTTACTGCAAGACAATCCTGAAACCAAGGAATGATAGAGATAAACAAGGCTATCCCCAGGCGGTCTTCCCTAAAGCAAACCATTATTGTTGAGTCTAAAACTAACCTCTTAGAAATGCCTGAAGTTAGTGATGGCTGTCCTCATGTGAGCAGTTTTTATTTGGAAGGCCAAGGTTTCCTTGGAGGCCTGGGGTTAATGATAGGACTTGTAAGTCTTAAGTGTGCCAACAATTATATTTAGAATAAATGCAAGTAAAATAGTTGTTCTTTCTTGATCCTTTTTTAACCCCTCCCTTTCAATGTATACAAACACAAGACATTTTCACTTTGCTATACTGATTAATAGCATACAAATTAATTTGAGAGCATTATTAACATCATTAACATTTTTCTTATTCTTTGGGTGCAAATAAAAATGCACATTCTAAAGTGTACAGATCTTTAAAATCTTTTGACACTAAGATGTCTTTATTCTTTTTTAAAATAATAAATGTGGTTCATTTAAACAACACACACACATATATACCTGAATGAACACACAAAATTCAGTATAATCATGCAATATTAAACAACACACACACATATATACCTGAATGAACACACAAAATTCAGTATAATCATGCAATAAACAGGCATTATGTCCAAAGACCAAAAAAAAAAATCCAAAATGTAAATCAATTACTGTATTAGCAGAGTGGGATTAAGCTGGGAGATATATTTTTGTACTCTTAACATATCATTAATAATTTTTTCTTTTTTATTTAATTTTATTGTGAAGATATATACAGAGGAGTTACAGTTACACATGTAAGGTAATGAGTACATTTCTTTTCAAACACTGTAACTCCCTCCCTTGTTTTTCTCCCATCTTCTATTTCCCCCTGACTCTCCCCACCCAACTTGTAAGGTTCATTTCCAACATAGTATTTTGTGAGTATCACTGTTGTATTGGTTCACCCTTTGTTGGCCAGACCCTTTCTTGACATTTTTTTTTAAGCCCAGGCTGGCTTCGAACCACAATCCTGTCAGCTGCTGAAGTGGTTAGGATTACAAGCAGCCACTAACGCCCAATGAATAGAAATTCTTCAACTGTGTAAATCCAATAGAACAAGCTTTCAAGTTATTAAAATGATAAGCAAATAACCTTTGAAGAAAATGACCAAATCCTATTATCTTTTTTAAAAATTTAAAAAAAATTTTTAATTGTGAAAATACCATACAGAGGTGTTACAATTACATGGGCAAGATAGCGAGTACATTTCTTTTTTTTTTTTTTTTTTTTGTCGGTCGTGGGGCTTGAACTCTGGGCCTGGGCGCATTTCTTATCAAGCATTGTAGCCTCCTCCTTTGTTTCCCCTTCCCTCTCTTCCCCTCTCCCCTGCCACTTTGTCCTTCCCCCTCCCCCCACCAAAGTTGTAAAGTTGTTTTTTGACATAACATCTTGTGCATCACATTGTTGCAATGGGTCCACCTGTATCTCTATTTAAACAATTTGTTTTTTCCCTTTCCCTCCACAAATTATACCAACATCAAATACAGTGAAAACAGGGGTTATACCGTGGGGGGAGGGACATACAAAGCAACAAAGAAATCATCTTATAACTATGTTAGAAACAATCGCATGAAAGCAAAAAACATTTGAATACTTATCTTGGGGATCAATTTGCCTAACATCAACTTATCTGACCTTTTCTACTTGTCTCAGACATATACTAGTCATTGCAAATAAGGGAAACCATGGGACCTATGTTTCTTTGGGCCTGGCTTACTTCACTTAATATAATTTTTTCCAAGCCTTTCCATTTCCTAACAAATGGGCAATGTCATTCTTTCTGATGGAGTCATAGAATTCCATTGTGTATACATACCACATTTTCTTGATCCATTCATCCTATTATCCTTTTTATGTGTGTGTGCTGGCCCTGGGGCTTGAACTCAGATTTTAGGCACTGTCCCTGAGCTTTTTTTAAAAATAATTTTATTTTAATGTAAAGATGCTATCCAGAGGGGTTGCAGTTACATGAGTAAGGCAATGAGTACATTACTTGTCGATCATTGTTATCCCTTCCCTTGTTGTTGTCCTACTATCCCTTCCCTCCCCCCTCTCACACTCCCTCCCTCAACATCCCTGCAATTGTTGTTGCAATGGTTCATCCTGTGTCCTTGTTTCAGCATTTTGTTATTCCCTTTCCCCTCCCCAGGTTAGACAAATGTATATACAAGATGCAGGCTACCAAAATCAAGTACAGTGACAACAGGGGATATACTATGGGGGGAAGAACATACAAAGGAAACAAAAAAAATCACATAGTACATTTAAAACAATAACAACAAAGACAGACCTCTTGTATCCATATCTTGGGGTTTATTTCACTTAGCATCATCTTATAAGGACATATGCACATAGCTTTTGAGCTTTTCAGCTCATCTGATAAGATTTTCCTATATGTATACTAATCATTGCAAATAAATTTCTTTGGGACTGGCTTACTTCCCTTAATATGATTTTTTCCAAGTCTTTCCATTTCCTAACAAATGGGTGTTGTTCTTTTTGATGGAAGCATAGAATTCCATTGTCTATCTATCTATCTATCTATCTATCTATCTATCTATCTATCTATCTATCTATCTGTCTGTCTGTCTGTCTGTCTGTCTGTCTGTCTGTCTGTCTGTCTGTCTGTCTGTCTGTCTGTCTGTCTGTCTGTACTATTTTCTTGATCCACTCATTTACTGAGGGGCATCGAAGTTGATTCCATATCTTAGCTATGGTGAATAATGCTGTAATAAACATAGTTGTTCTGGTAGCATTAGTATGGCCTTGTTTGTTTTCATTTGGGTAAATGCCCAACAGTGGGGTTGCTGGGTCATAGAGGAGCTCTATGTGTAGGTTTTTGAGGAACCTCCATACTGCTTTCCAGAGTAGTTGAACAAGTTTACAATCCCGCCATCAAGGCAGTAGGGTTCCCTGAAGTACCCTGTCTTCTGTTTGTTTGTTTGTTTGTTTTTTTTGGGTCCGGTCGTGGGGCCTGAACTCTGGGCCTGGGTGCTGTCCCTCAGCTCTTCAGCTCAAGGCTAGCGCTCTACCACTTGAGCCACAGCGCCACTTCCAGCTTTTTTCTTTTTGCATATGTGGTGCTGAGGAATCGAACCCAGGGCCTCTGGCATGCAAGGCAAGCGCTCTACCACTGAGCCACCTTCGCAGCCCTACCCTGTCTTCTGGTATAAAATATTCATATGCTTTCCCTCCCATACTTGAACATGGTATGGAGAGAGTCTAGCATGTAAAGGAAGAAAAGGCTAGGGTCATTTGTAATTCATCTTTCTTGCTGACTGAAATCTTGGATAAGTTGTTTTTCTCTCAGGCTCAGGGTTGCCTCTGTTTTGCAATAGTGATGAAAATAGTGGTAAGCAGTAGTAATTTGAAATAAAATATCTAAAATTTAGGTAATGGTTGTGAAATGCTGTAGTTAGTCTTAGAAAAGTTTTGAGACATTATACAAACGTAAGTTGTACATATAATAAATCTATGCATGTATCTTATATACATGTATGGAAAGATCCCAATGAAACCCTTTTATACTATTAACATACATTAATAAAAAGAGAAAAGACAGTAGAAAAATTCCAGTCCTTAAGGACTTGTGCTTGTGTAGGAATATGAGGGAGGAAGAAAAACTATAATTATTTTTCAGTGTAAGTACTTATTCTTGGTACAACTGTGGGTAACCACTACAAATGGAAATAAGAATTGTCAGCTCCCTTTGTTGCAATAGAGACAGAAGAAAGGATGGAAGGGAAGAAAAGGGCAGGGAGTGGGAAGAAATTTTGGAAGAGAAATGATCCAAGGAAAGTGTATAAAAGCAGGAAAGCCTTGATACACAGAAATCACAGCTTTGTTAACTATTAGTGTAATTGTTCTGCAACTCTTGCTAAAGTACTATTGTCTCTTATAAAGAAGTATCCTCATAGGCATGTCAAAGTACAAGTTTCAATAAAGCAAAAAGCAATATTTTATCACTATCCTAAACTTATGTTCAGCCTACTCCTATAAACTCAGAAATGTAGATTTGGAAAAGATTGTTTATCTCTTGCTGAATTTCTAAATGATTCCTTATCCCTTTCTTGTTGTATTTAGATTAACTTGCTTATACTCCAAGTTAACACAGAGAGACATTTTTATCATAAAGGTGTGGAGAACACTTATGAAATCTAAGGGCAGGGAGGCAGTTAGATTTTAACTTGGGCTATCAAGTAGGAATGAAGTATATTTTTCGTCTGGGAGAAGAACAATGGGACATTGTTGTGAGCTAAATGATTATAAATCCTGCTTTGTGGGGTTTGCTGTTTCCTTTCTTCTTATCTTATAAACTCACCATAATCTCCTGTTGTAAATATTTTAATTCTCATTTTATACAGAAAGAAGTTGAGAAATCAACTCTTTGTTTTTCTGGCATAAACCATGCGCCTTCTATTCCACCACAAATGAGAGAAATTAACTTTCCACTTCATGTACTAACTTTTGGTAAATCAATTATAAATCATTTTGGTCACTGCATCCCATCATAGATTCTCCCAGGCAATTCTTTTCAGCATTATTTCAGATACTAAATGTGTCTGAAAGTAATTAAAGTATCCTTTAAAAAAGTAGCCTATAATTGGGCTGGGCCTTCTCCCAAGTTAGTTTAAATTAGTGAGGTCACTATTAATACAACCAACTATATTAATAAATGTATGAACATTTCCTGTACATCTATTACATCCAACATGCTCTGAGCTGAAATCAGATTTTAATATTTTATAAATGGGGCAGGATTTTAGATCCTAATTACTCATTTTCCAAATTCTCATTCCAAGATAAAGAGGGTATGTGGTATTATAGTGCTGAGTTGTCAAAAGAGAAGAGAGACCTGAGAATAATGGCAGACTGTGAGGCCATGTTTCATCTAGCAATCACACAGATAGCCCAGATGTGGTCCTATCTATCTATCTATCTATCTATCTATCTATCTATCTATCTATCTATCTATCTATCTATCTATCTATCTATCTATCTATCTATCTATCGATCCATCTATCTACCTGTCTGTCTGCGGCTATCTATCATCTGTATCTCTTTGCCTGTCTGTCTGTTTGCTTCTCACCAACCCTAAGGAGAGATTGCTGTTCAATTTTGTGAATGAGAAAACTGTTTCTGAAAATTGAAGAAACGTGGTCAACATCAAATGGTCCTACCTTGTAGCCAGATCTTTTTCTCCTATAAAGCTGCCCATCTCCAATTCTAAGATTTTCAGGGGGAGCCTAGCTAGATAAACTTTCAGCATTGAAGCCAAGAATTTGTGAACAGCTTCCCTTCTAATCTACAGTCACCCCAGTCTTGTTTTGCAAGTCAAACTTATATGCACATCATGTCCCAAATCCCTACCTCAATCAGTACTTTAGAAGTCTTTTTTATTGTAGCTAGTATTTTTTATTATTAATTTTTTATTGTAAAAATGTTGTGCAGAGGGGTTACAGATACATGAGTAGGGTAATGAGTACATTTCATAGCGAGCATTGTTATCTCCTCCTTTATTTTCCCCCTATCATCAGTTCCCTCCCCACTTCCCCAACTTCTCCCGCCCCCGCCCCCCAACATTGTAAAGTTCATTTTCAATATAGTGTCCTGTACATCTCATCGTCACAATTGGTCAAACTGCATCCTCATGTAAGTGTTCTGCAATATTCCTTCCTCTCCCCAAATTACAAAAATATATATACTAGGTGCAGAACACCAGCATCAAATCCAGTGAAAACAGGGGTTTATACCATGGAGGAAGAACATACAATAGAAACAAAAAAATCACATAGTGTATTATAAAAGTACATTAAAAACACTAGCAAGAAAGAGAAAAGGAAAAAAAAACACAAAAAAACTCTCGTGTCCCAGTCTTGGGGTACATTTTTCTTAACATTATCTCATATGGTCATATATACATAGCCTTTGACCTTCTCTGATTGTCCTAGACATGTACTAGTCACTGCAAACAAGAGAAACCATGGGACCTATGTTTCTTTGGGCCTGACTTACTTCACTTAATATGATTTTTTCCAAGTCTTTCCATTTCCTAACAAAAGAGGCAATGTCATTCTTTCTGATGGAGGCATAGAATTCCATTCTATGCCTCTAAAAAAATGTACCACATTTTTTAGAAGTCTTTCTTATACAGAAGCAGAGACTAGAACTTTGGGTTTCACCTGAATTCACATTTAGCTGATTTTAGCTCACCAAAGATTTCCAAATGTTCCTAAATTATTTTTTTAAACTATAGTTAAAACAAATCTGTTTCTCTCCAAACTTTACTGGTTCATCATGGGTTCAGAGAATAATTTTCTGATTTATTTCTTTTGTTTGGGCTTCTTCTGCCCTGCTGGTAAAATTCGAATCTAATCTTTGTGATCAATTATAATTAATTAAGACATATTCTTCTGCAGTAATGGTGATGATAGAACATTTATGGTGATCTGTGTGTTTCTCTCATTCCAAGCTGTAAGTAGAGATCTGTTTGCTAGATTGCTGTTAATTAATCGTTTAGTTTGTCAAAACAACACAATGGGCTTAAAAATACATTTCGATACTGCTGCTGCTGACTGCTACTTGTGAATCTCTACTGGTACTTACAAAAAAGAAACTGATGAGAAAGATAAGGTTTCCTTACTAAAGTTGCTGACGTTAGTGTGTGAATTTGTCATTTACTGGGAGTGTGTGCAGTTCTGAGGCTATATATTTATTTTTAGGACACACATATATGTATATATACATGAATACAAATGATAATTCATGAATACAAATGTATCATCTGTAATTTATTTCAGATGGGTGCAAACTTGCGAAATGTCTGTTCTTCAAAATCCTAGATAATATTCAGAGAAAATACAAAGACTTCCTGTTAATCAATAGTGTCCATCTTGTTTTAATCAAATCTGTAACCACAAAACTAAAAAAAGACCCAAATACACTCTGTTTTATCTATTTTGTCCAGTCACAATGCACCCCTGTGTGGACAGCATTGAGGGGAGGAAGAGAAAGAAGGTTTTCTTGCGCATATCTCAAGTTGGGTTATTGAAAAAGATGGTAATGGCTTTAATGGATTTAATGGATTGTTTCTCTCACTCTGCAAAAGAGGAAAAATGGCTGCTCCTGAGTATAAAGGAAAGGAAGTGGACTTTGAGCAACGGTCTGCTTTGTTCAAGAGTCTCTTTGCAGCAGATAGCAGGTTCTGAAACTAATTTTAAGTAGTGTGAGTCATTGTGAGTACAGAATGGAAAAACCTATGGAACCGGCATGTGGTGATGGACACGATTCCTGTCATCTGATTTGTGGTACACAAGAAAAGGAACACTACTGGGTAGAGGAAAGGAATAGGGTTCTATAGTTTGATTTTGTCCCAAATTGACCATTTGGTTTTTAGGGACGTGGAATGGATTCTCCTACAGAGGATTTCAGGGTTAATCAAAGCAGATTGTTAAAACCATAACCCTCCTGATTACTGGTTCTCAAGGAGCTGATGTTATAGGCATGAGCCACCATACCTGGCTTACTCTTTATCAAGTAGCTATTTTACTGAGAAATAATTTTTATAATATTAAAATGACACTCTTTTCCCTGCAGTGTTGGGGACGGAACCCAGAACTTTGTGCATGTTAAGCAAGTACTCTACCATTGAGTTATATCCATAGCCAAAAGCTACACTTTTAAGCTCCATAATTAAATAGATTTTAATATAACCAAGGAGTTTTACTAACATCTAACTAAAACATTCCATCACCCTAAAATAAACTCTGTACCCTTTTGAATTTACTTTCTTGTTCTCTCAAGCACCTTCTAGTCTCTGTTCTGCTTGTATAACTGTCCAGTCTGAACAGTTTGTATTAATGGAATTATACAGTATTTGGCCTTTTGGGTCAGACACCTTTTTCACTTAGCATAAAAGCTTCAAGTTTTATCCATGAAATACTGTGAATAGAACTTTCTTCTTCTCTACTACAAATCATTTTTTCATGGTATGAAAGAGCCACAATTAGTTTATCAATTCCTTGACAAGTGGACATTTGAGTTCTCTCCACCTTTGGCTATATATGATGGTGCTATGGACATTTGTGTTCAAGTTTGGTTTGGACTATGTTTTTGCTTCTTTTTGGGTATGTTCCTAGGGGTGAAATCACCAATCTTAGTAAGCCTCCACGTAAAGCTTTTGAAAGCTCCTAGGATGTAGTCTTTTACCTACATCATCTGATCTGATTCCGAAGGATAGATGCGTTGTGCTCCTGTGAAAGGTGAGGCATGGGAAGTTAGGTAACTTGGTTTAGTTCGCAGAACAAGTGAGTAGTGCAGCTAAAGATCAGGGTTTAAAGCATTGTCATGTGCCCTTGGTATTTCCAGAGAACTTGTCAAGATTCTGAGAACTTTGTTCACTGTAACAAGTTCAGTAGAACTTTTTAAAAACAAAAGAGCAGCCAGAATATAGAATATCACAATGGCATCCCAGGTAAACTGTGATTCCCTGGGAAGTTAATGATGCATGAGGGGAATTGTCGATGCTTGCCAGTGGTGGTATTACTGGTAGAACATAAATAACACAATGCCAGCTTTGGCTAGAGTAGTATTAGTATAGAATCTAGGCTCTGATACATTGGTAATTACATGTTCAAGTATTCTCTTCCAATTTGCTTTTGCCTTTTAGCTTTCTGAATGGTGTTTCTAATTAAACCTTTTCATTTTAATGTAGTCAGGTTTATAGATCTTTGTACAATGGCATAGACTAGAGCCATATGGCCTGCATTAGATCTCAGCACCCTTCTTACCAGTTGTCTGACTTTGAGTAAATAATTTAATGCTCAGATGCTTCAGCTGCCTTGTCTGTGGAATGGGAATAATAACAGCATACAGTAGAATGGATTCTTGGGAGGATTAAATGAGACAATATGTATAAAATACTGGGCATGGTACCTGTACACAGGAAGTACTGTGTGAAGATAGTACTTTATTACTGTGTTATTGATGGTTTGTATTTAGTGTGTAAGAAAACCTTCCTTTTCCTGAAATCAAACAATTACTCCAGCAATTTCTGATCTTTTGGCTCTTTATAAAAGTCATACTGTTTTTATTTTAAATTTATTCATTTGTTTTCCTGCTGGTGTTTTCAATTTTTTCTTCTATTTCTAAGCACTTAGTAAATGTAAGCAATTCATGCTCCATCTTTAAATCCTGTCTGGGGTATTTGTTGGTATATTTCAGAAAGAATCTTGGGTATTGTCATAATAGAAAATATGGACGAAGTCAATATGCATACAAACTAAGAAGCACTCACTTCTTGTTACAAATGATCAAAGAATATTTCTTCCCCTCAATTCAGTGCCACAGATTGGTGGGGTGGTAGCCCTGGCTGTTACCTTTGGTGAGGGAAGGTTGAGTTCTCAATCATCATCTCAGAGCAGGAAATTCTTCTCCTTTCCTATATCATGTAACCCACAAAATCGGAGTAGAGGGTCTTTAAGGCTCAAGGGAAAAAATCTAGTCTTGATAACTTTCCAGAATTCTTCATTTCACTTCAGTTTGGAGTTGTGTAATTTCCTTTCTATGACAGTTCACCCTTTTTTGTTTTTTTTTAAAGGTTATTTATAATAAAGACTAATTGGGCTGGGAAGGTGGCTCAGTGGTAGAGCGCTTGCCTTGCATGCCTGAGGCCCTGGGTTCGATTTCTCAGCACCACATAAAGCAAAAACAAAAAAGCCAGAAGTGGCGCTGTGGCTCAAGTGGTAGAGCGCTAGCCTTGAGCAGAAGAGCTAAGGGACAATGCCCAGGCCCAGAGTTCAGGCCCCACGACTGGATCCCCCCCCAAAAAAAGACTAATCATTGACATTTGCAGTGATTTAACAGTATTTTACAGTACTTAATTTGGGTATTACTCCTATGTATCCTTTCAGGGTATTTTTGTTTTCTATGCAAGCACAAACCAACATTGATACTTTTAATTTGATTTTTTTAATATTTTTAATTGTTATTATAAAGGTGATACTGGGATTTGAATTCAGGGCCTGAGTGCTGTCCCTTAGCTGTTTTGTGGCTTCATTAGAGATGAAAATATCATGGGCTTTTTCTTTCTGGCTGATTTTGAACTATGATCCTCTGATCTCAGCCTCCAAAGTAGCTAGGATAACAGGTATGAGCCACAGGTGCCTAGCCTTAGCCTTGAGTTGAAAAGGACATTTCTTTACATTTTACCCAGTATTTTAGTTGCTTTTGTTGTTGTTGTTGCCAGTCCTGGGGATTGAACTCGGGGCCTGAGCACTGTCCTTAAGTTTTTTTGCTCAAGGCTAGCATACTACCACTTGAGCCACAGCACCACTTTTGGCTTTTTCTGTGTATGTGGTACAGAGGAATCAAACCCAGGGTTTCATGCATGCTAGGCAAGCACTCAACCGCTAAGCCACTTTCTCAGCTCCATTAGTTGCTTCTATCAGGAATATTTAGATTTAATTTATAATATTGCCATAAATCTATATTTTGATCTTTTTTCTTCTTTCTTGTACCCTCTTCCCCTTTCCTCTATTTCTCATTCCCCTTTCCTTCTCTTTTCTTTTCCTCCTATTTTCCCTCCCTTTTTCTTTCTTAGCTTAATTCTTTAGCAAAACCAGTCTTATCCTGGAAAGAGTAGCATGAAGAATAAAGGTCTTTTATATAGGTGATATGCTTTAGTTATCCTAATGTCAGATTTTTGCAGATGTTTATTTATTGAATTATGTATAAATAATTCCCTAACTCCTCTTAGCAAAGTATGGTGCTTTATTCATTATTATATCTACAGTGAATTGGAGAATTATCATAAGCTAATATATACAAACTTTCCTTCTGGGTGTTTATAAAATGAATCACATTACTGAAATATCAACTGTATAAGTTAACCATGTTTATCCATAAGCCTTTTGACTATATTTTAGTTTGGTCCTGTGGGCAGGCTTTCACTTATCTAATCAGTGGACATTCTCAACTTTCTTAGGCAGTTCTGTAGCCTACTTTCTTAGGATTGTTATAAACCTGTTGTTTAAAAATCTGAACCTGTTTTATTCTCCCATTTTTAAATTGACTATTACCTAGGGAGCTTTGTTTTCTCCATTAAAGATCAGGGATGATGATGATGGTTAGTATGAATTGCAATTAGTGAATTATAATTTATATAGTCTTGCTGTTACAGGTTTTTCCTAAATAGACTATCTTGATAGAATCCATATTTTATCATCCAGAAAGAATGGACAGATTTGGCTTTCAGACAGCATTCAAGAGCCCAAACCATGACATTCATGTGCCATTCATTACCCAAACACTGATGAAACATCATGTGTGTGTCAGCCTACCACTCTGTAACAGGGACTGGAAATATTGTGAAAAATATAGATTCTCCGAGTCCCACCAAGTTATTAATTTAATGGGGTGGTGTGTAGGCCTCCCTAATACTGTGTTCTAAGCTAGATACATTTCATCATTTTCTTCTTTCTCCCCCTATTCCTCACTATAGATATTTGGTTTAATGAATATGCAATATTTACAAAGTTGTGATCTTCAGTAGTGCAGTGTTAGTCCCAGAGTAGCTTTGCATTTTAAAAATCAATCTTATTACCTAACTCTTCAAACTTAACTTTTGTTAAGTTTGCATCTCTTACTCCTTTGTACTTCAAGTTCTCCATCGACTTGTTCTATTATGCTACCTTGTTTATTCAGTCCTGCCCCTCTCCCTTTTGTGCATACAACTGTTCTGGTAATTCTAACCATTCTCCTGATTGCTCTTGTGAAAACCTCCTAAGAAGCTTTGACTCTTTTCATAGACTGAGGATGGGAGAAAGAACTAAGTAGCACAGGCAGAAGCTGTGAATACTAACATGCTAATTTCAGTCTCATCACATCTATTCTAACAAGTCTTCCCAAAGCAAATACGTTTTGAACTGTTCTTTATTTTTGAGGAGTAATAGCATATTGTGGCTCATTTATGGGAATGTGTGTGCTCTAGGAGCTGTTGAACAAATTATTGCATCTTAAGGCAGGAGACATCATGTTGTCTAATAAAGGAGGAGGGAAGAAAATGTGCTGTGACTGGGGAGAAGGAAGGGCATGATTAATGAGATCTGGAAGAGTTAAGGAAGACAAGGACTAGAGGGGAATAATATATAGATACAAAGTGGGCCTAGAAAACCCAGAAAAACTGATAAAGGGATTGTTTGCCTGTGGAAATTGCAGGGTTATGGACTCTGGGTTTCTTCTGATTTCTGGAACACAGCTGCTATTTGCTAACCCATGGTTTATGTCATTTAAACTGCATCTTAGTTTCTGCCCCTGGTTGTCTGAGTCATCTAGTCTGAAGCAGATAAATTTTACCATTCTGTTCACATAGTAGAGATTGAATAGTGGAGTGGGTTTCAAATAGCCTTGCTTTACTATATAAAAATGTACTTTTCAATGAATTCCAAGACATG
The DNA here is from genome assembly GCF_024711535.1 of Dipodomys merriami. NCBI lineage: Eukaryota > Metazoa > Chordata > Mammalia > Rodentia > Heteromyidae > Dipodomys > Dipodomys merriami. The sequence continues at coordinate 75,234,883 of NW_027203381.1, forward strand.
GGTACAAGATGGTTTTCTTTGTTGTCGTTATTTTTTAAGTACTATATGAATTTTTGTTTCTTTTGTATGTTCTTCCCGCATGGTATATCACCTGTTGTCATTGTATTTGATTTTGGTACCCTGGTATTGTATATATATGTTTATTTGAATTAGGGAAGGGAAGGGGAACAACAGAATGGTGAGACAAAGAACCAATGCAAGAGCAATATACACAAGGCAATTTGTTGGAAGTGTACAACTTGGGAGTGGGGAAGGAGGGAAAGTAGGAAAAAAATGAGGGAAGGGGTAACAAGTTTGACAAGAAATGTACTTATTATCTTACTTATATAACTGCAAATCCTCTGTATATCACACTGACAATAAAAAATAATCATTTAATAGTATGCACAAAATAAACTCTTAAGCTAAAAATTTTTTTAAAATGTACTTTTCTGCAAGGTGCTTGTAGCTTATGCATGTAATCCTAGCTACCTAGGAGTCTGAGATCTGAGGTTTATGGTTCAAAGCTAGCTTGGGCAGGAGAGTCTGTGAGACTTTTACCTCTAATTAACTCAGAAGTGGAGCTTTGGTTCAAGTAGCAGGGCATTAGCTTTGAGCCAAAAGGCTCATGGACAGTACCCAGGCCCTGAGTTCAAGCCCCAGGACTGGCACACACATACAAAATTGTACTTTGCAGCAAACAGACGTATCTTCAAATATTTCGGGTTTAGGGTGGCAGCAGGCTATAGATTTAAAGACATTCTTTCCTACATTTTATCACAACTTCTGTGTTTTACTATTGTACTTAATCAGGACCTGTATTGGATCCCATAGGGTGCATGAAATTCCTTTGCAAAGTTCCTTAAGCTTCCTCAGGTGAAGGGTAAAGTTCAATTGAAAGGTAAAGTTTTCCTCATAGTCCTAAAGTAAGACCAGTATGCAGAATATGATCTCTATTGACCCTAAACTTTTGAAGATTGATTTCAGCTTTGCTACTGTTAGAATATACAGACATTACAGTTCCTTTTGTTCTACAGTTGCTAGTAAAATGATGCCAACTCTTCGACAGCCCAGGACTTGAGAATATTCTATGTCTGCCCAGAATTTGATGCCCTGTTGACTCTTGTTTTAAAAATAAATTTTTATTGTGAAAATACTGTATAGAGGGGTTACAGTTACATGAGCAAGGTAATGGGTACAGTTCTTATAAAGCATTGTTGCCTCCTACTTTGTTTTTCCCCTACTATCCCTTCTCTCCCACCTCCTCAACTAAACTCCTCCCCCACCCCCACCTAAATTGTAGAATTTGTTTTTCAACATAGTGTTTTGTACATCTCATTGTCGCAATGGGTCAAGCTGTATCCCTGTTTAAACAATTTGTTTTTCCCTTCCCCCCAAATTATACCAATATCAAACATCAAATACAGTGAAAAGAGGGGTTAAACTGCGGTTGAGGGACATAAAAAGCAACAAAAAAAAATCACATGGTACCTTACAAATACATCAGAAACAATAGCAAGCAAGAAAAAAAAAAAAACACTTGTGTCCCTACCTTGGGATTCATTTCACTTAACATCTTGACCTGTTGACTCTTATGTGATCACAATCCTTATGTGATTGCATGAGAATCCCTCCTCTCTCTCCTTCTCCCCGCTTCCCTTCCCTTTCCTCTCTGATGCTCTCCTTAGTTCCCCTCCCCTTCTCTGACAGGGATTTTTTAAAATTATATGTAGTCCAGGATGACCTCAAACTTGTAATCAACATGCTTCAGCTTACCTCTAGCTACTGTTGTTATAAATTTGCTCACATGAGAATTTCTTAAAAAAAAACTTTTGCAAAAAGAAATAATAGTTTCAGAAAAACTAAAAATCCATATGAAAATATATAGGAACCAAAAAAAAGAAGGAAAATATATAGGAACCATGTTTACATCTTAGCTTATAGCTTGCATTAAAATAAAGATTATATGGTTAATAAACTGTGTAATAAACTAAAGGAAACTTGAAATTAGTAAAGCAAATATGTATTGAATTTTGGATTTGAAACCATATTTAACCTTACAATTTATAAAATAATAAAAGGATATCCATATACTTAACTGTTATAAATGATACATACCAAAAAATGAACAATAGACTCCAAAATTACTCACTACAAACTTCAACGAATGTAATACATAAATGTTAATATTTCCATTCATAAAACCCTAATAAGTAGAGAAAGATTATCCTATATGTATACTGATTATTGCAAAAAAAGGGAAACCATGGGACCTAAACTTCTTTGGGACTGGCTTACTTCACTTAATATGATTTTTTTCAAGTCTTTCCATTTCATTAGAAATGGGACAGTGTCATTCTTTCTGATGGAAGCACAGAATTCCAATATATATATGTATATGTATATATATGTTACATTTACTTGATCCACTCAACTACTGAGGGCCATCTGGGTTGGTTCCATATCTGAGCTATGGTAAATAGTGCTGTGATAAACCTAGTTGTGCTGGTTGCTTTAGTATGGCCTTGTTTGTTTACATTTGTATAAATGCCCAGAAGTGGGATTGCTGGGTCATAGGGGAGCTCTATGTGTAATCTTTTGAGGAACCTCCATACTGCTTTCCAGAGTGTTTGATAATCTTATCAGATGATCTGTAAAGCACAAAAGCTATGCCCATATGTCCATATAAGATGAACTTTACAACTTTGGTGAGGGGGGGGGAGGATTAGGTGGGGGGGGAGAATGGGAAGGGATGGGAAGGGGAAACAAAGGAGGAGGCTACAATGCTTGATAAGAAATGTACTCATTATCTTGCCCATGTAATTGTAACCCCTCTGTACAGTATTTTTACAATTAAAAAAGATGATGCTAAGAAGTGAAGTGAACCCCAAGATATGGACACAAGAGGTCTTTGTGTTGTTAAAGTTTTACTTGAATTATGTGATTTTTGTTGTTGTTGTTTCCTTTGTATGTTCTTCCCCCTATAGCATATCTCCTGTTGTCACTGTACTTGATTTTGGTCCCCTGCATCTTGTATATACATTTGTCTAATCTTGGGAGGGGAAGGGGAATAACAAAATGCTGAAACAAAGGCACAGAATGACCCATTGCCACAGTGAGACCCACAGGACAGTATATTGGAAATGAACTTTACAACTTTGGGCAGGGGTAGGGGTAGGGTGGGAATGGAGATGGGGGGGAAGAGTGGGGTGGGGGGGAAGGGATAGTGGCCACAACAAGGGAAAGGGTAACGATGATTGAAAAGTAATGGACTCATTGCCTTACTCATGTAACTGTAACCCTTCTGTACAGCATCTTTACAATAAAATAAATTAAAAAAGATTATATGGGGGAAGGGTGACATACAGGATACAAACAGAAAAGTGCATTGAAAAATTTTAAAAAGTAGGGAAAGAAATGTCAAAATAGCAGGATAACAATACTGAATAAAAATCATGGCAGAGTAAGTAGAACTGGCTTTTAAAATGTTGGGAAAAGGGCTGGGAAGGTGGCTCAGTGGTAGAGCGCCTGCCTTGAATGCCTTAGGCCCTGGGTTCAATTCCTCAGCACCACATAAGAAAAAAGCCGGAAGTGGCGCTGTGGCTCAAGGGGTAGAGTGCTAGTCTTGAGCTGAAGAGCTGAGGGACAGCGCCCAGGCCCAGAGTTCAGGCCCCACGTCCAGACCAAAAATAAATAAATAAATAAATAAATAAATAAATAAAATGTTGGGGAAAGTTTCATCATTGCCAATTATCAAAAAATTTAAAAGAATCACGAGACATCACATTTCACCTATTAAATTAAGGAGACTTTGAAAAGAAGTAATATATAATACTGGATAGATCTTAGTATAACAAAAAGTATTCCATGTGATGTATGAATTTAATTAAAAACAATTCAGAAATATGTACCAAGAAATGTTTTTACCTTTTTCTCTAATAATTGTAGCCTTTGGCTTTATTCTGTAGACTTAGTATATTTTTAAAAGAAGATATTAGTCTTTAGGGAAGATAAGATAAATATAATTTTCCAATTACTCAAAGTGTAACTGAACCACCTGAATATTATATAAATATCAAAATCAGTTGCTGACAGGTAGTAAAAAGTCTGTAGACTATACAGTGATCTCTAGACACAAAACCAATATGGAAGTCTCTGGGGTTTGTTTTTGCCTTATTTCAGACCTATAGATAAATATGCCAGTAACTAGAAACACCAAGAAGCACAGCAAAAAATTTCCTTGCAAAGGCCTATTCTTATAATGTAAATACTTTAAAAAGGATCAACAGAGAAAGATAGAAAAAATAGACTGTAATAATTTATATGCTTGTAACACCTACAATAATCACTAACAAAGCTATACAAAGATATTCATTCACAAGCACAATACATAAATCTAGAGAGAATTCTGAAAAATGTCAAGTTATCAAGAGGGAAGAAGGGAAAATAAAGTAACATGAAAAAATAAAACAACATGAAAAGCATAATCTGGACATATTTAATCACATCCAATATAAATGTGCATAATACATTAGTTAAAATAGATTGATTACGTGGATTTTAAAACCTGACCAAGTATAAGCTTCCAATACAAATACCACTTCCAATGTAATTATACATTCATGTTGAAAGTCAGAGTATGGAAAAAATATGTCTTATTGAATCTTGAATTCAGGGATAAACATATTAATATTAGATAAAGCAGATTTTAAAACACAGAAAGTTACCAGAGATGTAGAGTGAGATTATGAAATGATATGGGTTAATTTACCAGGAAGAAATCACAATAAGATATATATATATATATATATATATATACATATATATATCTCAAACATTATAGCTGAAACCATGTAAAGCAATAGTAAGTAGAATCAAAAAGATAAATATGCAAGTTCACATTCACATGTGTATTTGGAGAGAGATTTCCATACAGTGATGAGTATGTGCGCTATACATGTAAAAATGGAACAATGAACCTTGTTAAAATTATTTTGAAAAGTAAGGAGAGGAATGAGGAACAATGACAGATGAATTAAAATCTGACCAAGATACGTTATATGCCTATATGTGGACATGTCAAAATAAAACCTCTGTGTACTACTAACTGAAGCTAATAACCCCTGTTTTCATTCTATTTGATATTGGTATAATTTGGGGGAAGAGAAGGGAAAAAACAAAATGTTTAAATAGGGATACAGGTTGACCTACTGTACCAATGAGATGTACAAGACACTGTTGAAAAACAAACTTTACAATTGAGGCGGGGGGAGGAGGGCAGTGTAGTTGTGGAGATGGGAGGGAAGGCATGTTAGCGGAAAAACAAAGGAGGAGGCAACAATGCTTGATAAGAAATGTACTCATTACCTTGCTCATGTAATTGTAACCCCTCTGTATGGTATTTTCACAATAAAAATTTATTAAAAATGTGAGAATGAAACAAAAGCCAAACAAAATTAATAAGAATTATGTTCACACAAGGTCTGCACCTAACTATTTATAGCAACTCTGTGGACACTAGACTCAAACTGGAAACAAACTAGGTCTGCATCAGTGATAAATGGCTGAATGATGGTACATCCAAATCATGGAAAACTACTCAGCAATGAAAGGGGATAATTGTTCATACATCTACCAGTTACTGACTCTGGAGTATTGTGTTGCATGAAAAAGGGTGAGCTCAAATGTTTTATACCACGTGATTCACGGCATAGTTGTAGACATGGATGACAGAGTAATGGTTTCCAGAGATCAAGGAGAGTTTTGTGTAGTCAAGAAGGGAAAAAGGAGCTGGAAGACGCTTTATACCAGACAATTTCATGGTTCTTTGTAGTGTCGGACATACTCCGTGTCTTGATTATTAATGCAAAATCTTGATTGTGATATTAGAATAGTAGTTCTAAAAGATCTTCTAATTGGGAACACTGAATAAAAGCACATGGGATCTTCTTGTATTATTTCTTACAATAGCATGTGAACTTACAATTATCATAAAATAAAAATTTTAATAAAAAATAAAATAATATTTCTTCATTACTATCTATAATGGCAAAAAATGGAAGCAATCTAAATGTCCAAAAATGAGGGATGTTAAGATAAATTATACTCATAACACAGAACATTATGAAACTTCTTCAGATAGTTTTAACTATATTTTTAAAACTAATGTTACAGAATATTTCTGCTACAATATGATGTAAAATAGCACACAAAGTTGTTTATGCCTTAAGATCTCAATTATATTTAAAAATTGCATTAACAAAATTAGACAGTATAATAATATATGAATAGAAAAAACAACCTAGTATAATAAAACAATAAGTACAGAATCAATCCCACATGCATAAAGAAAATGAGATAGACTTTACAATAAGTGACCCTGTCACTCTTGGTCATCTGAAACAGATAAAGTTAGGCTCACATCTCCTAATGTATATTGGGATAAACTCTAGATGGATTAGAGATCTGTGGTAGTTGATTTTTGAGGTACCTGGATCGTTGACTCTGCTGAGACTATCCTTTTACTGAGAAGGAAACCCACATAGATTAGTAGGACTGTGTTGTCCTTGTGTCTGCAAGTGTCTGTCTTTCTTTCTTTCTCTTTCTTTCTTTCTTTCTTTCTTTCTTTCTTTCTTTCTTTCTTTCTTTCTTTCTTTCTTTCTTTCTTTCTTTCTTTCTTTCTTTCTTCTTTCCTTTCTTCCTTTCTTTCTTTCTTAGTTTTTTATTGTGAAAATACTGTACAGAGGGATCACAGCTACATGAGCAAGAAAATGAGCAAATTTCCTATCCAGCATTGTTGCCTCCTCCTTTGTTTTTCCCCCACTATCCTATCCCTACCACCTCCTCATCCACCCCCCTCATCCCCCCACCTAAATTGTAAAGTTCTTTTTTTTTTTTCTTGACATAGCGTCTTGTACATCTCATTGTTGCAATGGGTCAATCTGTACCCCATCTGAACAATTTGTTTTTCCCTTCCCCTCCCTAAATTATACCTACATCAAATACATTGAGAACGGGTTATACCATGGGGGAGGGGCATACAAAGCAACAAAAAAAAATCACATGGTTCCTTATAAATACGTTAGAAACAATAGCAAGGAAGAAAAAAGTCACTTGTGTCCTTATCTTGGGGTTCGCTTAAGAATGACATCGCCCCATTTGTTAGGAAATGGAAAGACTTGGAAAAAATTATATAAAGTGAAGTAAGCCAGGCCCAAAGAAACATAGGTCCCATGATTTCCCTTATTTGCAATAACTAGCATATGTCTGGGACAAGCAGAAAAGGTCAGATAAGATGGTGTTATGAAAGTGTGTTTCTAAAGGAATATAACACTGTAGTTAGTAACTTAGTGGGCAGGATTTGGCCTCCAAGGATATGCCACCATCCAATCAGGGGGAGAGAGACCCAGATAGAAACACACACACACACACACACACACACACACACACACACACACACACACACACACACACACACACACAGGAACATAAGCACACACAGAGACAGAAACATAGACTTTCCCTACAGGAAACGAGAACAAGAAAATGCACAGACATTTCTGCCCCCCAAAACAAACAAAATAAAATATATTCCATGTCTCACCCCACAAAAAAGACCCTCAGAGGGGTGGGAAGGTGGCTTAGGGGTAGAGTGCTTGCCTAGCATGCATGAAGCCCTGAGTTCGATTCCTCAGTACCCTATAAACAGAAAAAGATGGAAATGGAGCTGTGACTCAAGTGGTTGAGTGCTAGCCTTTAGCAAAAGAAGCTCAGGGATGGGTGCTCAGGCCCTGAGTTCATGCCCCAGAACTGGCACAAAAAGAAAAGAAAAGAAAAGACCCTCACAAAAAGACAAACAAAATTGTGGGAAAGAAGTAGAAGCTTTGTTACTTGTAGTAACTGGGTGGGAAAGGGATCATAAAGAAAGGGCTGATAGAAATGACACCACAGGAATGAGTCAGGGGGAAAACTTTTCTAAGGATACCTTTTGAAAACATTTGAGGTACTGTGGTAGTATTTCACATTTTTACTCTTTCTCCTGTTAAGCAAATGACCCAACTACCATAATCACAGTGAATGAGATAGCAAAGAAGGCAAACAATGGTGGAAAAGAATTTTGATTATTTTGTTATTACACAAACAGACAATTATATTAAATGTGTTTCTTTTCTTTTCCTTTTTTTTTTTTTTTTTTTTTGGCAACACCTGGACTTGCACCCAAGGCCTTGCATTTGCTGAGTTGGCATTCTGCACTTGTGGCATGCCTCTAGCCTGTTTTCTGTTGGTTAGGGATGGAGTATTCTAGACTTTTCTACTCAGGCTGGTTTTGAATCTCAATCCTCTCGATTTCAGCCTTTTGAGAATCTAGGATATATATGGAGAAAAATACATGTAACCTTCTTTTTATTGTGAAAATACCGTACAGAGAGGTTACAATTACATGAGCAAGGTAATGAATACATTTCTTATCAAGCATTGTTTCCTCTCCTTTGTTTCCCCTTCCCAACCCTTCCCATCCCCCGCCCTTAGCTAGTCTTGGGTCTTGAACTCAGGGCCTGGGCTTTGTCCTTGAGCCTCTCTGTGCTCTAGGTCAGCACTCTACTACTTGAGCACAGTGCCACTTCTGGCTTTTTCTGAACGGTTTATTAGAGTTAAGAGTCTCATGGACTTTCTTGCCCCATCTGGCTTTGAACCATGTTCCTCAGATCTCAGCCTCCTGAGTAGCTAGGATTACAGGCATGAGCCACCAGCACTCAGCACATGTATGTAACTTTTGAGTTTTCCTGACCTTTTGAAAGAAGAAGGGCACCAGTGGGCATTGGGGGGGGGGTGGTGGTAACATTGTTCAAAAAGAAATGTATGCATTACCTTACTTATATAACTGTAATCTCTCTGTACATCACCTTTACAATAGGGGGAAAAAAAGAAGAAGGGGGTTGAACAAGAAGGAAAGTCTTTCAAAGTAAGCTGTAGCATTTTACATTGGCCATATAACAGGCGTGGGTGAATAGGGTTGGACTAGTTGGGGGAGAATGATGGAAAGGGGTGACATGGATCAAGATGCATTGTACCCACAAACTGGCATGTTGAAACCCCTTCTACAGCTAACTGCTTAACAATTACAAGAAGGAAGGAAGGAAAGGAAGAAAGGAAGAGAAAGAAAAAAGAAAGAAAGGAAGAAAGAAATAAGTAAATATAGCCAAAGGTTAACCTAATGGCATGTGGATGGCCTATAGTTACCATAGTTTATTTTCTTTCTTTTATTTTTTAAACTTTCGGAAGGATTAAAAATATTTAAAATTTTAAAATAATAAACTACAATACTCAAATAAATAAATACTGGAAGCTGTTAAAAACTATGATTAACATGTGGAGGAGATGGGGACAAACAAGTCGTTTAAGGATTCAGGTGGACCTGTTGCAACAATGAGAAGTACAAAATGTCATGTCAAAACCAGCTTTACAATGTTGGTGTGGGGGGGGAGGGGGGTATAATTGGGTGGGGGGAGGGGGGAGGCTGGGAAGGGAGGTGAAGGGTAAACAAAGGAGGAGGCTGCAATGCTTGGTAAGAAATGTATGCATTATCCTGCCCATGTAATTGTAGCCCCTCTGTACAGTATGTTCTCAAATAAAATAAAATAAAATTAAAAAAAACAAACTATGATTAAATGGACAAATAAATGTCTAATATAACTTATCCAAAGAATCATACTGTAAATTTAGTTAGTTGGATTTATTTTATTATGAACTATTTTAGTCTTACAGAAGAGCTCTTCTCTGGGATAACTCCTCAGATTTTTCTTATCTTTGATGGTCTCAGTATTTTTGATCAGACTGTTTTTTTTTGTTCTGGCCTCTTAGTGTTACCTAATATTCAGTGAAATTTGCATATATATAAGCATACATACTGATGTACAAATATGTATATAAACTTGTACAGTTGGCTACAAGCAATCTTTAAAATTGCTCACTTATTTAATAAATTTAAAATAAGTACAGTCTCAGTGGTTCACAACTTATAATCCTAACTCCTGAGGAGGCTGAGATATGAATATCATGATTGGAATCCAGCTCAGCAGAAGAGTTTATGAGGCTCTTACCTTGTAATTAACCGCTGAAAGGCCAGAAATGGAGCCATGGCTCAAATGGTAGAGCAGTAGCCTTGAGTAAAAAGAAGGTCAGGGATAGTTCTCAGGCTCTATTCAAGTCCAGGACTTGCATCAAAAACCAAATAAACAAACTTAAAGTCAAATTATAAGGTAATTATCCTTTTTTATAGCTTTGTACAACTAGAGATTTATCCATGTTTGATTTAAGTGTTGCTAATATCATTACATGAGAATAATACTTTCAACTATTTTTTCGAAAGAATTTAACTTGTGTTATTTCTTTTTTCTTCTTCTCTTTTTTTTTTTTTGCTACCACAAACAATGTTGTAGTTGTATCATGGGCAAAGTTTCTTGTGAACATGTGTGCGGGTTTCTATAATAGACCTCATAGACGTGGAGATTCTGGGCTGTGCTTCTTCAACAATGTTGTGCATTGCCAAATTTCTCTCCAAAGTGGTAAAACCAATTTGTGTTCCCACTGGCAGGGTGTGATTTCCCATTCTTTCCACATCCTTGCTAACAGCCCTATCATCAGACTTTTAGAATTTGCCAATCTGAGGAGTGTGAAATGATATTTCATTTTTGTCTTAATTTACATTTTCTTGCTTAGTAATGAGGCTGAACTTCTTTTAATCTGATTCTTGGTCATGCGTGTTTCCTATTCCAAAAATTTACTTTTCATAACCAGCTAACTTTCTACCATAACTTTATATGTATTATTAATAAAGAAATGGAAGTAAGCATAAAAAAACTGATTATATTGCCAACGATGTATTGCTTGATGCAATTGAAATAAAATATCTACATTGCCAAAGGAGTGTAATTTATTCCAGACATCCATCCAGAGAGTGCTACTTGTGATGATAAAGGGTCTGGAAATCATGAAGTCTCAGAACTAATTGTAGCAATAGTATGTATTTACCAGAAGTGGCTTAGCAGGGACATCATAGCTGTTAAAAAAAAGTGGCAGCTGGATTCCAGGCTGCCAGAGTGCTCCTCAAGAGGCTGAGATGTAATGATCTCAGTTTCAAGATAGGCTGAGCAGGAACTTCCTTGAGACTCACATGATAGAGCACCAGCCTCAGTGTAAAAGCTAGGGGACAGCACCCAGGCCCTGATTGCAAGCCTGAGTACTGGCACGCATGTACATGTGCATGCACACACACACACACACACACACACACACACACACACACACACACACACACACACCCCAAAAACAAAACAAAACAAAACAACAACAACAAAACAGGTGGTAAGCTCTCAGAAGGCAGAGAGTTTCGGTACTAATATTGTTCATTGGGAGTAAAGGCTAGTGGTACAATTTAAGATTTTGTTTTCAACAATTACATCTCTTCTGGACTAGAAATGATTCCTGGAAGTGGTCGAGCTGAGATTTTTGTTTCCACATATTGGGAATAGAGAGAGATTTCCTTGTAGGTAGGAAAGGACCCCAAGTAAAACAGTCTCTAATCCAACTCAATATTCTATGCCTTTCTATAGATAGAAAACAATTCATAGACTGAAGTTCCAGGAAATCTACAAGTGACTCATTTTCAGTGTTCATAATTGTGGCTGCTCAGTTAAGGCAGGGCTTGGGGTAATAGTGAGTCAGCCTTGATATTTTCTTAAATTTCTCAGCAAAACAAATAAGCCTAAATTGGCTACACTGATGTAGAACGTCAACTTGGAGTTCAGATTTAATTTGCACAGTGGCATTTTAACCTTTTCCCCTCCCACTACTATTTGAGATGACATTCTGCCTTTTAGGGTTCTGTGATTCATGTAACTGCATAATGAGCACACCCAGAAATACCACTTCATCTTTGATGGCCAGGTACATGGAAGACCAGCAGATCAATACTAACTAGAGGATCCTTTAGGGAACATTGTATCAGTAGACAGACCATCATGAAGTTGCTTTTGAGCAAGTAAGGGGACCTTGGATGGATGAAGTTGGGTTAGGGTGATGGATAATTTTTCAGATACATTTTAAAGAGTCTTTCACAGATGCAAATGAAAGTCAAGTGCAAATGAAAGTCAAGGATTTTCAGATCTGTAGAGAGAAGCTGCATGTGAGGGCATCAATGTTGTTCTCTCTGAAGCCCATTCCCTGGTTGGGATGATTATGGAGTGGTCTGCAGAGGCCCCCAACATTTGACATGGCCTCCAACGCTGGAAGTTCTGGGCTCTAAGGGTTACAAGCACATCCCTATAGGCCAGCATATGTGGCTTTAATTAAAAAGTCCAAGTTCCCCACAGTGACTCTACTCTTAGGTGTTATTTGTGAAATTACACATAGAATACCCCTTATGCCCATTTATGTCTGCTGTACTATTTGTTTCTACCTCTTCTTACTCTTTTCATTTTTAGACTAGATGGAATAAATCTAAGTTATTTGTCTGCTACATTTCTTTTATGCATTGAGCATTGGCAAGGGAGCCAGTGTCTGTGTCTCAGATAGAAATTTTAAAGCCCCTGTTTATTTATTTATTTTTCCCTCTGGAAAGAACTCTTTGGAGGAAAAGCAAAATGGCGCAAGCTGACTTCTGTTCCTTCCCTGATTATCATCCTCGCTCTCTCTCTCAGAGACTCCCACAGGGGAGGATGAGCCTCCCAGCCTTCCATTGGTACCCCTATAAGTCATATGTTGGTGTGACCATTATTTTGGATCCTAAAGTGAGTGTCCATTCCCCAGGGCCTCCTAAAAATAAGTAGACATTAAGGGTTTTACAGATATATTATCCTGAGCTTAAGACATATAACAGTTGTACAGAGAAGCACAGAGAGGAGAAAAGAACTAGGAACCAGCTGGTTTGAAATGTAGATGATCAGGAATGCCAACACCAGGAGGACTGGGAAATTAAAGGATTGAGTGAGGGGAAAAAAGTTGAAAATTTATGTAAATACTGAGAATCAAAAGATGGCTTTGAGAAAGAGATTAACATAATTATGATTCAAAGAGTGTAAGATTTTGGCTAGATCATTCATTTGGATTCACTTGCGGCAGTAAGTAAAAAAGCTAGGAGGAAGGTTGTTGAATGTATGTGCCTGGAGTCTATTGGAATATATGTATGTGCTCTGTATCCTTCTACAAGTCTCTCTCTTTCTCTCTCTCCCCTGTCTCTCCCTCTCTCCTCTGTCTCTGTCTTCTCTCTTTTTCTCTCTTCTCTCTCTCTTCTCTCTCTTTCCTCTCTCTCTCCCTTTCCTCCCTCCCTCTTCTCCCCACCTCCTGTAGAGCATACTTGGTGCAGCACGCACCACAAGTTAAAAAAGACCTAAAATGTGCAGGACACCAAGGTTTGAGCATCTGCCCATTTTCCCGTTGAAAAACTCAGAAGAGATTCTTGCTATTTATAATTATTCTAAGCATTTGAAGAAAGCCATTTCTAAATATGACAGGCTGCACAGAAGGGAGACCAGGAAGCTGGGAGTCAGAGAGGTGATTGAAGAGAAAAATGTGAATCCCCTATGAACAGTAGCACCCACAATGACTTGGGAATGGTCTTCTGGACTTCTAAAATTTTTGTGTCCTGGATAGATACTAGACCTGTCTTAAGATTTTCAAGATGGTTTTTAGACCATAAAAGATGATAAAAAATGCCTTGATGTTTGTATGTTACTGAGTAAGATTTGGGATGCATCTGAGAAAGATATTGTTATTTGACAGTTTTCTGTCTGTGGATCAACAGGATGTCAGAACAGCAAAGGAATTAAGAGCATCCATACCAATCATCCTCATCAGACATCTTTGTACAGGGTAGTACTTTCTTCCAAGGAATGTCCCAACCTTTCTTCATATTATCTCTGGAACAGTGATACAACTGATTAAAGCCTTCATATTTTTAGTCCAACCTCTTTATTTTATGACTGAAAAATGGAAACTCAAAGATGTTAGGTGACTTGCCCAAGGTGCCACTATATAAGAAAGAGCTCTAATCCTGCCCTTTCTACATCCTGATCTCTGCTGGAATTTTCATGCCACCCATAGAGAGCCAATCCTTTGTGATTAGGTTTTTGCCATTTCCAGCCATCTCCACCACCAGTGTCAATTAATACCAGAAGGTATGACATATTATGGATCCTGGAGCTTGTTTAGAAGGTGAAACAGATCAGGGCAAAAACAAGGTTGAGACCACAGGAGATCATGGGGTAAAAGATATAGAGCAAAGGGAATTACACAAGTAGCATGACCCCGTACTGCACAGTGCTGGCGTGGTGTTTGTACTCACGGGCTGTCTTCCTAAGTAAAGTGCTCATAGTTGGGTGGACGTGTGACTAGAAATCCCTGAGGTGGAGGTTGTGAGTCAGCCTCTTGATTTCAGTGTGTGATCATACCTCATAGAATTCATCTCAGAGGTTCAACCCCAGGACCATCCTTTTCTCAAACACCCATTCAATCTGAATTTGTATCTTGCTTTTCCAAATAAGCCTGTTTTATGTCCAAGATTCTAACCTGACTCTTCTATAAGTCCCTTCTTGTCCTGAGTTTGTTGGGGGTAGGCACTTGGAGGAGCACAGGTTTGGTGCTTTGGGTCAGAGTTGTCACTGAGTCTCAAGCTGGCCTATTTCCCACGTTGCTTTGGACACACCCTGTCCAATACATTACTCGCATCTAGAAATGAGGTGGTAGGGAGAATGATAAGGCCAAATATCTCAGTATGTATAAGGCAGTTGGTACCCATGTAGGAGCCAATGTTCGCCTGTACTTCTGGTCTCATCCAAAGTGATCTTCTTGAGGGAAAATCCTTATCCATTCCAAGATTCCTGTGGCTTTTCCAGCCTTTTCCTCAGCCAGTTTTCCTGTTGTTCTTTCAGTGTGTGTGAAGAGCCATTTTCTGCAGTATTTCAGAATCTTCGGCAGCTTGCATACATATTCAAGTGCATTTGAAGGAGTTCAGTTTGTCACCGAGCTTCCTGATTTTCCACATTGCTACTGATTCTACATGATACATTTGCACAGGGTGCTTGGAGACCAGTAAAGCTCCTTAAAGCCCAGTGATCACATGTAATAACCATTCACTTATACCTTCCCACATTTATAGGACACTGCAACTCAATTACTCTGCCTGTTCAGGATGAATTCCATATGAGACTCTGCTCTGCACAAAATGGAGCCCAGGTCCTCCCTTTATGCCTCTTCATGCTCACATACAAGCCACTGTCCATTAGGGGGTGGCCTGGAGGGAACCATTTCTTTTAGCGAGTGGAACTCTTTCCTTAAGGGCCTAGCTTTTAGATATGCCCCTCTGCTTGTGAGACAGGCCACTGATTAGCGTCTGTGTTGTGACAGAGTGATTATGCATGTTGTGAATAAACACGCTTGTGTACGCATGTGTGCTGTCACAGCAATGAGTAGCATGCAATAAATACTGGGTTAAGAGCATGCCAGCATCGCCCTAACAGCTGGCACAGCTGAAAAACGCGCCTGTCTTATTAACACTCCACTTATCTGGAATCTGCTCACTGAGCAGAAACAACTTCATCAATTTTTGCAATTTACATTCTGCTTCATCATTGCTTATGACTGTTGACCTCCATCCCTCCTGATCCTCCCACAGTCCTGCCTGCTAGATGCCCCTTTGCCTCTGTGTGTCAATATAAAATACAGAATAGGAGTTAAAGTGTGTGTGCGGTAGGGGATGGGGGTTTTGGTTATGTTAGGACTGAGAGGTGATCACAGCACAAAGTTTTTTCCCTTCATTTGAGAGTAAGTGACATTTCCAAAGTCCTGTCTTCCTCCTGTCCATTTGTCACTTCTTTTTGAGGCAGTTTAAAATGGAGAGAGCCAAACCTTTTTCCAAATGGGAGGGAAAAAGAAAGAGGCAGGCAGCAATTTGGTTGTCCAAGAAAATATTCTGATCCCCTCTCAATGTCTTTCTGAGATTAGTCAATTGTATTCACAGTTTATGCCAGTCTGTTTCTCACTTAATCATTCTAATCCAGTTTCCCAGCCTTTTAACCTTTCTCTCCTTTGCCCTGGTTCTTTTCTCCCATGCTGTGCTTTCAGCTGTTTCATTAGCCACAGTGCACAACTCATAGCATCTAGTTAAACCCATTTTCAGGCCAGGTGCCTTTTCTTATTGGCCTGCATTATAGAGAGATACTGCCTCCCTCCCTCCTCTGTACATCCTCCTCTTCCCAAGGAAACACCATCCTCATTGATTGATTGGAAATGTCTGAGTTCCCTCTCAGACCATCAGGGTCCTGGATCTCTGAACCCCCGTGGCCAGGGAAGCTGTTCCTGAATGAAGTAGGAATTCCTAGCAGCTGCTTCATTAAAAAATCACATCAGGAACTTGGCTTTATTTTCTTCCCTTTCTGACTTGATGAAAACAAAACAAGAAGAGGCAGGGAGAGTGGAGGGAGGAGAGGTAGAAGTGAATTGCTTAATGGAGACACTCAGTCTGAATATTTAATATGCTGATTTTATTGAATAAAAGGTGAAAAAGTGGTTCTTGTTTGTTGCTTGCCTGTCAAACCATGGCAAACAAGCATTCTTTTCCCTGACTGGAGCTTTTTATTACTGTATAGATTCTAGAGTGTAATTATGCCCTATATCTGAGCTGCATTATACACACAATTACAATTCCCTAGCTCAACTATTTATTTATTACCACGGGAAGTATTCCTTCAGCTTCTTTGGAGGACGTTTTTTCCCCGTGACTGTTCTCATTGTCTTGCCCTTTATCAGATGGAATGTCTGGAAGGAGCCCCCAATTTGAATCCCTCATGTGTCCATTGAGAGTTTCCACGAACTTCCCAGCCACATTTCTGCATGTTTTTGGGACAAAACACTGGGCAAAGGAGAATTTAGGGCTATAACTGTTTAAGCATGTTTGCACTGTTTGCAATCCTACATGGAAAGGACTTGGTAATTTTTTTTTCTATTATCATCTCATGAACCCCGATTTGGTATCATTTCAGAAAATAACTTTCTCTAGGCAGAGCCTGCCTGCTTGGCAGTTTATAAAGGATAGCCCACAGCTGAATAGAATTCATTGTCAATACCTATTTGTTGGGGACCTTATCCTGAATAGGATTAGACCTTGTTCTGGACATTAGGACACAGAGCTGAGCAAAAAAAAAAAAAAAAAAGAATTCCAAAGATGTTACTTTGGAAGGTGTCAGAGTTCACCATAAAAGAAGATCCAAAGCAAATTATGAGAAATGTAGTGATGTGGCAAGTTCTGGACATTAGGACACAGAGCTGAGCAAAAAAAAAAAAAAAAAAAAAAAAAAAAAAAGAATTCCAAAGATGTTACTTTGGAAGGTGTCATAGTTCACCATGAAAGAAGATCCAAAGCAAATTATGAGAAATGTAGTGATGTGGCAAGTCCTGAAATACTGGTTAATTCATTATTATTACTATTATTATAATACTGATTTCATCCTGTGTTTAGTTAGTGGTCAGAGGATCTATGGTGGGAAAATAAGTCTTTTCTCCTTGAGTGTAGTATCTCTACTCTCATGATAGAAGGGTGAAGGATGAATAAACAGATAAGAAAGGGAGCAAAAGAATAAGTAAGGTAACTCTAGTTTATGGTAATTACTATAAAATAAAATAGGAAAATGCAACTGTTTGTGGAGGTGAAAAGGATGGTACAGGAGGGTGGGTATGGAAAGTCTTTGTGAGCTGAGACTAACATGGTGGGAGAGATGGTGAGGTATCCTAGGACAAGAGCTTACTGGACAGAAAGTCTGTAATACAGGCTGGGTCTGTAGTGTAAGCATCAGATATACTGGAAGAAAATGAAAGGGGAATGGGATTGGTCTGGCTTATTTATACTCTGCAATATGTAGAAAGGTCTTAGAGTTTTATTCTTTTTTATAAGGCAGTATTTTTTCTTTTCTTCAAACAGTTGTACCAAGGAGTGGCAGTTCAGTATGTCTATTTATGTGTACAATGGGTCTTGTTCAGTGTCACCCGTTCTGTCATTCTCCCCTCCTCCCATCTATTCCACTCTACCTAAAGTTTCCTATTCCATTTTCACACACATATATTGAATATTATGATTGTATTTTCCTACCCTTCCTCTCTCTATCTGCCTCCCTCTCCTTAGCTCCCAATCGCTCAGACAGACAGTTTGCAGATTCCTCACATTCATTTTGTTAAACTATCTGTTAATTGTTCAGAGGTGTTATACCAAGGAAAGCCACTTGGGTATACCATATTTTAGTTAGTTTGATTGTGTATATATTCATATGGCTCTGTTTGTGTATATTTATTTATATTTATATTTTAGGTCTACCTTCTAGATACAAAAGAAAATATGCAACCTCTGTCTCTGAGCCTGATTTATTTCATTCAACATAATTTTTCCAGAATAATATTATTCTTCCTGATATATTCTTCCTAATGAATATATATACATGTTGTGCATGTGTGTGTATATATACACATATATACGTAACTATACACACATATGTATGTGTTATATAGCAACATCACATTTTCTTGATCCATTCGTCAGTTGTAGAGTATCTAGTCTGTTTCTATAACTTGGCTATTGTTAATGGTGTTACAAGCAATTTGGGTGGGCAAGTGTCTTTATTTGAAATCTTTTGCAAATATCTCTGTCTCTATCTATCTATCTTGGAAATTTATTCTAATTTTATTGTTAAGTCATTTGAGATCTTCTGATAGCTGGCCTAGAACAGAGATGCTCCAAATATCACACTTTCATATAGAAATCTAGTCTTTTCTTTTTTGGAATCTCTAAAGTATTCTTATTATATTTTTCCTTTTAATCAGTTAATAACCATTTTTCAGTCAGATGATCCACTCTTCCTTAGCTTAGACATAGGTAAAACATCTAGATTAGGGCAATGAAATGTTCTCTCCTTGCCCTGTGGGTATTTCTGCCCATCCTCACTTATTTTCTCTCTTGTCTTACATTGTTTGAGGTCTTGTCCAAGGCTGGTTTTTAATCTTCCATTGACTCTGTGAACCTGAAAGTCACTTCTACCAAATGACTCTTAGGTTATGTTAACAAGGCTTTATTGCAAATGAGGAAATCACTGGACTAGGAGATGCTTCATGCCTTTTACTTCTTATGTGGGCTGATAGGGCAATCTTACACATTCATCTTACAAGTCATGACAAAATGTCCAGATTCTGGCCCTGGCATAACCAGTAGCATGTTTTCTGATGTTACATGTGTTAATCCTTTTCTGTGTCTTTATTGTTATTTGTTAATTAGAAAAAATAACTAAATGAATTCTTTTTAAACTTACATGTCAATTATAACATATTTAGAGGTAAAATTATCAAAATTCTTTTTTTTGAAATTCTTAAATTTTGTTTTTCTCCATGTTTTATTGCTTATTGGTCATTAGTCTCATGAAATTTTGGTTTACTTCTTCATTTACTTGTCTTATATTCTTCATTGCCTAATTATATGGATATCTAATGAAATTTCCAGATTTTCATCTGAAAGCAATTTTGAAGGGCTAGAAACACTTTTTTCTATAGCTGTCATTGCTAATCAAGTTTTGTGTGGGCCTCATTCCTTTCCTAACATTGATGGCTGCTGCTTAATAATTTTCTAATTTTTATATCTTTTTATTTTTATAGAATTGTGTCCAGATGGCACTAGAATGATTGGCTTTATTACTGTGGCCAAAATGCTAAAAATTTAATTGTAAAGAATTTGTTATTGCAATCTTTCTACTTCTAGATATTTAATCATTTATTTTTAGAGTCTCTCAAATATGCTTTGTATTTTAGATTTTTCTTTTTTTAATAAGTTTAGATTTTTCTTTTAATCATTTCATAACCATTTTGAAATATAATCACTTTAACATAATCCAATCCTTTTAATTAGGATTTAAATACACTTTTATTTGAACCTTTTCTCAACATTTTCCATTAGTTAAGACACATTTACAAAAGCCTTCTCATCTTTTTTCTTATTAAATTCCATTTTTAGAATAGTTTATCAATAAACACACACCATGAAGTCTAAAGATAACAATCTATGAATCTGGGACATTTCAAATATTGTTTTTCTCCCTTCCCCCCACCCTCCTCTTTTGACAGTACTGGATTTGAACACAGGGTCTCATACTTTCTAAGTAGGTACTCCACCACGGAGCCATACTCCCAGCCCTTTTTTTAAACAAAAATTACTGTTGATTTGTTAGATTGGGTCTCCTTTTTTGCCCACATGCATGCTAGACTATGACCTGTTTATTTCCCTGTTGAAACTGGAATGACAGGTCCTCACCGCCATGTCCTTTTTTTTGCCATTGAGATGGAGTCTAGCAAACTGTTTACTTGACTTTGCTCAAGGATGAAACTCTTCCAATTGCAGTCTCATACCACTAGAGTGAGAAGCATGCACCACCAAAGAGAAGGGATTTCCTGTGTCTGCCCATGCTGGCCTCAACCCATGATGAGTCTCCCAATCTTAGATTCCCAAGTGGCTAGGATTATATAAGCTATCCACAGATGCCAGTCATATATCTTTGTTTTTTAAATTAAAGGTGTGTGATAGTTAAATTTGTATTAAAGTAATAGACAAGAAGGAAGAAGTATGTATAATTAGCCATGGAGATATGTTTACTATGAAGGGCATAACACTAATGAGGATTTTTGGAGAGTCAAAGGGACAAGTAAGATATTTTTTTTCTCTAACAATCTGTATTCCTTTAGCTCTTCATTCTGAGGGCTTACTTATTTTTATAACCAAAAGAAATCATGGGCTAGGAGGGTGGCTCAGTGGTAGAGCGCTTGCCTTGCATGCCTGAGGCCCTGGGTTTGATTCCTCAGCACCACATAAGCAAAAAGAAAAAAGCCGGAGGTGGCGCTGTGGCTCAAGTGGTAGAGCGCTAGCCTTGAGCTGGACAGCGCCCAGGCCCAGAGTTCAGGCCCCACGACCGGACCAAAAAAAAAAAAAAAAAGAATAAATCAAATTTGTTTGAAAAAATCCTAATCCACAAAGAAATAATCTAAAGTCATGTAAAAGATTCCTACCCTACTAACACAAGAGCTTCTATTAGTGATTAGTGGATAGTACACTTGCTAAATGATGGGTTAAATGAAGATATATCAGTATCTATGATATAGAAGACATTATCAGTGGATTGAATGTATCCCATCAATATTTTTATATGTTTTTTATTGTAAAAATACTGTACAGAAGGGTTATAGTTATATGAGTAAGGTAATGAGTACATTTCTTATCGAACATTGTTACCTGCTTCTTTGTTTTTCCTTACTATCCCTTCCTGCCCCACCTCCCCAACTCCTCACTCCACGCCCCAAGTTGTAAAGTTTGTTATCAGCATAGTATCGTGTACATCTCATTGTTACAATGGGTCAGCCTGTATCCTTATTTCAACATTTTGTTATTTCCCTTCCTCCCATAAATGTTCTTTTCCCTATTTTCTCAGAATTTTCTCCCATTTTCCCATGTAATATTTTCAAATATGACACATCTATGGTTATATTGCATGATACCAAAAAGAGATTTTGAAGATTCAATTGTGCTTACCTTCAGTTAACTTTGAGTTTGTCACAGGGAATATTTTCTGAGTGGGCCTCGTATAATGATATGAATCATTTAAAAGCAGTGAGCTTTTGACAGCTGGTAGCAGAAGGAGAAGTAGAAGAGATTCCAAGTGTGGGAAGGATTCATTGCACGGTTGCTGGCCTGAAGATGAAGGTTTCCATGTGTCAAGGAAGTCTCTAGAAGTTGAGAACAGACTGCTGCTGACAGCCAGAAAAAAAATGGAACCTTCATCATATAAACTTGGGAGCTCAATTCTGCCAGCAATGTGAACAAGTGGATTCTTGTATAATCTCCCTAACAGCTCAGCCTGGCCAACACCTTGATTTTATTTTATGAGAATATAAGCAGAGAACTGAATTGAGCCCATCCAGATTTCTGACCTACAATATTGTGAGATAGTGATTAGGTATAAATTTGTGGTGATTTTTTTATGCAATGAGAAAAAACTAATACAATAGATAATAATTCTTTTGAAGTTATTCATTGGACAGACCCGAATTCAAGATTTAGGTTTCCATTCATCATTTCTTTTTATCATTACTGGCATCTTACTTAATTTTGAGCCTCAGACTTCTCATCCATAACTGTGTAGAAATAGAAATACCACTTGCTTTATAGGAGTAAGGTCAACTGAAGAGATGTAACAGAGTCAGTGTGCAATAAAGTTTAGCTCTGTCATTGGTTTTGATATTGCCATTTCTATCCTGTGAAGTATATACAACAGTATAAAGTCTACAGTAGGTGTTTAATTGTTGCTAGTGCCTTTTAAAAGCTTTCCTCCATCTTCATTCTCTTGCTTAGCAGTCTCCAGTTCTAGTAACTGCATTCTTCCTGCCTATCTTGTACGCTTTGTGAATATTGATTTGGAGACAGGAGGGGAAACATTTATCATTCTTAATTGCAATAAAATCATTACAATGGTGTTAAACATTCAAACAGAAATTAAGTTCCACTGCATAATGCAAAGACAACTATTAATCTGTGCCAGTAGCCAAACCCAAGGAAAATGATATGGATAAAATGGATGTGATGTATTAATAACATCATGATGCTAGGGAAGGATCTTCGATCTGAGCAAAACAGTTATAATACTTTACAGTCAAGTCTTTCTGTTTCAAAATGGAGAATCAGCAAATAAATCCCTGCAGCAAAACAGCAAAGCAAGAAGAAAGCTTTAGAAAAAAAAACCTAAATCTTTAGTTCCTAATTATCAACACTGCCGGTGGAAGATAAAGTCACAATACAGATTTATAAAGATTTATGTTCATTCTCATACAAAGTAGTGTAGAAAGCGATTGGTACATATCTTTGTTTCCATATTCTTTACCAAATAGGACCTCAACCAGGGTCAGATGGAGGCTTCATGGGACTTGGGTCTGAGATGACTTTGTGAGTCTCCTTTTTTAAAATTGCTATTTTAAAGGTGATGTACATTTACACAATTTGGGTAATGAGTACATTATTTTTTGACAATGTCACCCTTCCCTTGCTGTCCCTTGCTTTTCTTTCAAGTCTTCACTCTTTATTAGCCTTCTTTTTTAAAAAAGCAAACTTATGCATTCAAATTCAAATTTAGGGAGAAAAGCTAGGGCTTGTTCAAATAGAAAATGGAAACAATTACGTTTTAAAAATAGGATAAATCTCAAAAAAATTAAAGAATCCAGAAAAGATTACTGTCATCTTCAGTTTATTACACTCCTACTTGCTTACTTACTTACTTACCTACTTGCTTACTTGCCTACTTACTTATACTCCTACTCCTCCATAATACTCTTCCCCTACATATTTGGTTGTGTTCTCTGTTCTCATATCTCTAAGAAAAATATTTGATCATGTAATTTCCTAGAGAGAAAATTCAGTTTCTCTCCAGCTTGGTTGATAGAAATCTGTTTCTAATTATTTAAAACAGAATTATCTGATTCAGTAATTGGGAAATTGGAACAAGTGGTCGAGTGCCAGCTTAGCAAGCTCAAGCCCTGAGTCCACACCCTAGTACAGAAAAAAGAAAAAGAACTACCTGATTTAGAGCTTTATGTTAGAAAGGCCATGTCTCTGACCTCTTGAAGAATTCTGTTAGTTTGTTCTTCCTTGTGGCAGCTTCAAAGTCTGCAGCTACAGTAGATCATCTTTCTCCTCCAGTATCCAATATCTAAGGTTTCACACCAGTTCTTCTCTCTTGGATTTTAAATAGCTTTGCTACTTTAAATCTTTCTTACAATCAGGGGCTCATTAAAGCAAGTCATAGGCAATTTTACCAACGTCTCAATGAATGTAGGGGTACAGTTGAATTCTTGCTCATAGAGACCATAAAGGCACACTTTCAAGACTGAGACAGCATCAGCACTTCATGTGCTTCTTTGTGACCAAGAGTAGACCCTCACTAGCATTAGAAGCAGTCAGGCAAAGCTGGGTGCTGGTGGCTCACGCCTGTAATCCTAGCTACCTAGGAGGCTGAGATTTGAGGATCAGGGTTCAAAGCCAGCCAGGGCAGGAAAGTCCATGAGACTCATCTCCAAATAACCACCAGAAAACCAGAAGTGGCGCTGTGGTTCAAGTGGTAGAGTGCTAGCCTAGAGCTGAAGAGCTGAGGGACAGCGCCCAGGCCCAGAGTTCAAGCCCCATGACCGACCAAAAAAAAAAAAAAAAAAAAAAAAAGGCAAGCAAAGGTCCTGAAGCTTCATTAGCTTCATGGTTCCCATGTGATCTTTCAATATACTGTTGTGGCCTATCAAATTTGGCTTTTTCTGGTGGTCCCTTCAGAGTTCCTATTTCTGTCCCTGAATCATTCCAGTATCTTACTTGGATTGACTTTCCCTAACATATACCTAATTAGATATTCTAAACCCCACTCAAATATTATATCCTAATGAAATTTCCCCTGATCCTACTCACCAGATGAGGAGATGTGGTTTTGCCGTGTATTTAAACTCCTTTAAAACATGTTGCTCTGAGTTTTCACAGGGACTTCTCTAACCTTGTTTTACATATAGTTAATATTTGTACTCCTTTACTCATGGAAATTTACAGAAAATTTCTCCAGCTAAATAGAAGAATAAACACAAGGACATATTATTTTCAAGTTTTGATGTATCCATTTATTCAACGTATTTCTTGCCAGTCTAAAATTGGAATAATGATCATGAATAAGCTAACATGATACCCTTTGAGTTTATGGACATCAGCAGGCCAGCATTAATTTCAGTTATTTTGGGAATAAGGACAAAAACTGATGTTGTTATAAGCTGGTCAGGCTCCTTTGTGTGTCTCCATAAAAATGGAAAAAGTGACTAAATGATGAATTATAGTTAGTCACATAAAGAAGAAGAGCCCTTCTAGCCAATACAAGACACTAAGATAGGAAAAATCTGGTTGTATTTCAGAACCTTAAAGAAGGTTTATTAGATCATATGTATACTATTGCAATTATTTGTTTTATGGCTGTCTTTTCTAATCCTGTGAATTCTTGGAAGATAGAGATCAATCCTAAGCATTTTTGCATGCACTATACCCATGACAGTGCTTATTATATGCTCATTAAATGTCTGCTTAACTGACTTAAACCTCATTTGCCAAATGAAGGAACGTAGAGAGTCTATGTCAGAGTCTGCAGAATGATCAAACTAATTTTGTATATCTCATTGATTCCAAGATACACATATCTTCATAACTTAATGTCAGAATATTTTACAGTTGATAACATATTATAAGTACATTTTTCATGCATTTTTCTTTTAGCAGTACATAAAACAATGGTGCATTTTACAATAAATGGCATGTTATTTTCAGTGAAATGTGATCGATGTCTTCATATGGCAAATGTTTCATTGTTAATTTGAAAAAGTAAGTGCTTTTCATAACTTTAAATGTTTCAGACAGATTTTTTTCAAGTTATTAATTCAACAAATGAAGTCTTAATCCAGAGTCATGGTAATGGTAAATTAGAAGAAAGAGGAAGACGATTGCACATTTCATCTGTCCTAAAGTATAGTGAATGCCAGTTTTCCTATCCATCCTGATGGACCACATACCCATCTTTTGGCTTCTGGGATAATGTCTCCCTCCTACCATTCTCAAATAAGGAAAGCTTTCAATGGCTCAGCAGATAAGAGAAGCTATCTTGATGGCACCGAGGTCCTATGTACATTTCTGTCTGTGCACATCATAGATGTAGAAATATGATCACTTTCCTGTATGAAATCATGGAGCTTAGCCTATATTTCTATAACAAAAATAAATGAATAAGAAGAAAGCATAAAAGGTGTTTGATCATTGTTTTATGTAACACTGGGGCTTTCAGATTCCAAGACCCAAGGTAAGCAAATTTTATGCTTGGATTTGATGAAGCATGGACTGAATGGAGAAATAGGATCAGACATAAAGAGTACTGCCTGACAGACCTAGCAGAGAAATCCAGTAAAGCCTGCTTATTTGGATTCTTGGCATCTCTATGTAGCATTCATTCCTCCTGGGTATAGGGCAAGACTCCATTTGAAGTGAGAATCTTATATGCTATCAGGAAAGGTAGGTCAGAGAATTTCTTTATGGCCATCTCAACGTCAGAAAGGCAGGGGAATATTAGCACAATAATCTTAGATTTATGACTTGATTTGAGGAACATGAATTTCATTTTTGGTAAGCCATCTTGGGAAAGAAGAATTCTTGGTTTCAGTGGCTTGCCTTAAGGTAGGAAAGGTTAGGAGGAGTCAGGAGGGCAGCAGAGTTAAACAGAAACAGGGCTACTGAGGCTGTTTCTAAGAACTTTGCTTTGGGGCATCATTTCTGAGCCTCACAACTTCACATGACAACTTGCAACCATATGGCAAATTCCTCCTTGGCTTATGTTTCTTATAATTGAGACCAATTTGCAACTGGATGAAACCAAAGGAGGCTCACCTGAGACACACAGCATTCCCAGGAAGTGAAATGGCTCCAGTGAGAGGGAATTCACCATCTCTCAAGCTCCATTCTGGTGTAGTCAAATGGTAGATGCTTGACAGTCTTATTCCTATTAAGATGAATTAGCTTCCTGTGAACTTCACAGGTTGTCACTAGTTCTTCACTCTAGTCCAAATAGGAGGATTCTGTCTGCTTGACAGCCTTCAGCTTTAAAAATAAATATTCCACCTTCTATGCATTCTTTATCCAGAAATATCCCATGTTAATCAGATTAGGTTTTTCTCTGTTCGTTTGTAGGAGGAGCATAAACAAATTGTAAGGACAACAACAACAACAACAAAAAACAACAGTGATCCCAAATACCTAACACTGGGACAGCATTTACTTTGTTACAGGCTCTGTGCTGCTGTATATTTTATGTTTGATAGCTTATTGGATCCTCACAAACCTTATGAGTAAAAAAAAAATAAAGTCATTTTTCTACATTTTTTCTAATAATAAAAACCTGAGGCATAGGAAATGTAATTTATCCAAATGCTACCTAGATACTCAGTAGCGCTGCCTACATTTGAACTTAAGAAGATGACCTATTTAAGGGATGAATATAGCATTGCCCAGCTCTCCTTTGGAGAGAGAGAGAAAAACAATTTTCAAAGGGCTCAGTAGTTGTTCAATAGTAGGCTGAGAAGTGGTCTCAGCAAAATGACACATGATGAAGTAAATTTACCCCTCAGAAGTACCCATTTCCCTGGGGAAAATATCCTCAAGATGTAACAGATTCTGCCAGTCCCAAAATAGCCCCATCTGTTATCTTGGGTCCCTTGGACAAGATTTTCATGGAAGACATCATTCTCATTCCTGTGAGACATTGCTGAACAGAATTTTTAGATTTGCTAATCACCCACAAGATGCTAAGTGTTGAGCAAACCAGCTATAAAGAGGCAGCTTCCCTGTTAAAAACATGAACACACATATGTTTTATTAAAAAAAAGAAGAAGAAAAGAAGAAAGTTCTGCTGTTTCTCCTTTCCCTTAGGATGAACATTCAAGGAGTAGTGAGAGAAACCCAGGGAAAGTAGAGGATAACAACAGAGAGTCCCAACATGGAATGTTTTTTATAATTCTCTCAAGTCAAAGCAGTAGGGTTACAATTGTAGTTACTGTGTTGGGTGGATTATTCTTGTTCTAGGAGAGTTGCCCGGAAGACCCAGAGACCAGGATTCCTATCAAACATTTGGTGACGTTAGAATCCCAGCAAAAGACAGAAAGAACATAAAGAAGGAGAACTCTAGGGAGCTTAGGATCACAGACTACCTTCAGATGTTTTTCTCATTGACAATGGGGACTCTAAAGCCCCATGGGAGCTCTGACTAGGTATAGGAAGTATGATTGGATGTGTGTGTGTGTGTGTGTGTGTGTGTGTGTGTGTGTGTGTGTGTGTGTGTGTAATAGTCTTGATGCCAGTGGAAAACTGCTGGTTTCTGTCTGCCCTATCTGATGTTTGAGTGAAGACACAGGATTCTGAGTGCTTGACATGATGCAGTAATCCTGACCAATAACAGGATAAATGCTTACTCTTTGGTATCCTTCATCTTTAACCTTACCTGATACCTTGTTATCTCCTCTTGGAATGTGTCCTTTGATCTGTAACTGCAGCCACCTCAGGTTAACAAGTACTCCCTGACCCGTTGAAAGCAGAGGATGGAGAAGATTCTGGACCTTAATGGAGTCTATTCCTTAAGCTCTTACCTACTCTCAAGGCAATATGAATAAATTTTGAATATTGCACCTAAAGTGATCCTTTTTCTGCTGACAGGGTTTCTGCTGGACAGAATGGGCCATAGACCAATGAGTTTGGGCACTTGCATTCATACTACTCAATCACTGGACTCCTCCATGAGGAGTTGTGTCTTAGACACTTAACTAGTGTCTAGTAACTAGTGCTAGTAACTCCCAGACGGTCCTCTAAAAATGATTAGGGAACTCATGCATTGTGTCTAAAGCACACCAAACATGGAGGTGGTGGGTAGGTAATCAGAACAAGAAACTTCCAAGGCTGAAGCAACCATCATTGTCACAGCAGCTCCTCAGGTGTCATACAAGCTGCTTAGTTAATCTATGATACAACCTAGTAAAATGGAGATGATGGTCTCCGTTTTATTGATGTAAACATAGTTTCTGAGAGATTAAGTAACACTGAGGTTGTGTAACCATTAAGTAGAAGATTAAAGATTGGGCCTTGAGTTTGTCTGACTCTAGGCCCTTCTCTTTATATTCCACATTACCTCTCCTGGGTGGTTTCTGTTATCTACAATATTAATCCTCAATTAAATTTCAATTCAATAAACAAAATTTTCTGAGCCTCTATTGACTGTCAATACTCTTTCTGGGGTCATTGTTGTAAAAATGAAACTAGCCCATGGGAGAATGTTCTAATAGAACTAAACAATAGAATATGAAAAACACCTCCCAATAACTTTATGAAATAAATACTTCAAAGTTGGTGGGAGAAAGAATAATTATATCACCTGGGGAATGTTAAAGAGAGAAGGCTTGAAGGAGTTGTTATGTGAGTTAAGCCTTTATATGTGAGTGGGATTTAGGTGTGTTGGATTACTTATGATACAGCCATAAAGGAACAGTTTGATTTTGAGTGATTATGTTATTTGTACACAGAGTCTATGCTAACTGACTCTGAGTCTTTCTCAGTCTTGGTTTAATGAATCAACAGCAGATACTTACCAAGTGTTTTTTTCTCTCCTCTTATCATAGACTTACTTGTTTATTCCTATTGATAATGGTGAGCTTCTAAGAAGTACTTCTAGGACTGCTAAAGATAGGCCCAGGAATAAATAGATTTACAGGTGATTAAAACCAAGGTCAGGGCCAAGGTCAAGATGGTACCTTGGCAAGTGACAATGGGATTGGCCAGTGGATTACAGCAGTGGGTAATAAAGAGGAAGAGATGGTGAAGAAGCCTTTGGACCCTTCTTTCTCCTGCTGCATTTCTATTGGGAGGAGCCTTAGATCACACATGACCTCTTCTTTTCCTTCAACTCATTGGTCATTCAACTCTGTTACCCTTACATCAATCAATACCTATGAGTGGAAAAGATAGTCTAGTATTACAGCTGTAAATTCATCAGAGTTGTATAATGTTAAAGGCTACTTTTCTGGGATATTGAGATTAGGAAGCAGGTCTCAGCTCTCTGGAATTTCTACAAGACATTGTAATAATTTCATTGGCTGAGGAGAAGGGAGAGGTTCTGCTGGATAGTAGAAAAGGTGAAGAAAATAAAACGACAAAGATTACAGGGACATTAAAGAAACTTTTATTTCTTTCTCTTGTCTCTTGGCAGTATTGTGCTGAGGTGACATGATAAATGTTGTTTGGGGAAACTTTAACTTGAGAATGTTTGCTGAAAATCCATGTCTCAGGGCTGTTGCTTCATCTCAGTGGTAGGTAAACAGAGCCACATACTGTATCCTTTCCACTAGGAAAATGCCACATGCACACAATTACTTCCAATTATATTTATAACCACTTAAAAGATATACATTTCATCATCTTTGCCAGGCAAGTTAAAAGCTCAGATCAGGAAAAAATGATTCCTAAATTCCCAGCTAATGTTTCAGCCAATCAATCTATACTTTCTATTCAAAACTGAATATTGAGGTTAAGGAAGCCTTTTAATTTCTTTTGTGTTACATACTGGGACTTCCTAATCTCGTTTTGCCTTTTCTCTCAAGGCTAGTGCTCTACCACTTTGAGCCACGGGTCTACTTCCAGCATTCTGCTGGTAAATTGACGTTGCATGGACATTTCTGCTTGGACTGGCTTCAAACCTTGACCCTCAGATCTCAGTTTCCTGAGTAGTAGCTAGGGGTACAGGCCTGAGCCACCAATGTATTACACCTATGTCTTGATGATTTATTTTGCATGGTTACAAAGTAGTGTTTGAAGATCTAGCTTCGTAGTGGGAAATCTAAAATATATAAAATCTACACATGCCAAGTGCCCACCAACCTCATTTAAAGTCGTCACTTAAATATGATGTCAGTTTCTGGAATAGACATAGAAGGCATAAAAAGACAAGCTCAATTAATATGATTATTATTCCTTCCCATTAAGAATCTTAGGCTTAAGTGTCATAAATATACTCAGATAGTTAAAATTTAAGACATTTATAGAAAGAAGCAGCTGACGATAAAACACCAAAGACTAGTTGTAACAACCTTCCCCAGATCGCTATTTATCAAAAATGCCTGCAGAATTTTTTTTATTTATTCCAGAAACACTTTGGCATTATAAAGTCAGAATTATACAGTTTATGGTCTGCAGTTATCTTGAGCATATTCAGGATTATGCATTCCTGCCGTGTTGAACACGGGCATGACAGGATGACAACCGGCCCGGTTGTCACAGTGAGTGATGCATGTCACTTCTGAGCATAAGCCAGCAGGTGCTTGCTCTGTTCTTTTTACCTCTGACATGACTCCCAGCAATGTTCCAGATAGAGGTTTTCCTGTCATTCTAAGTCTTGGAGCAGCACGATGGTCAACCTTTGATAGACAGAAAGCATGAACAGGAACTAAACCTTTGTTGGGAGGCTTTGAGATAATTTGTTATCACAGCATAACTTAGCCTATCTTGACTAATGCAGGCACAAAACCCAGTACAAGTGTATGTACTGTGGACAATCTGAATTTTCTGAAGTTTCTACTCCTAAGGTAATACAGAAACTCAATATGGCTAAAAAATGGTTTATTACATGGACTTAAACATACTACTTTTGTTCTGATTTAGTGAGTCTCTTCTTTTATGCTTTCTGTTGTTCTTACTTAGTAATGATCTGGCAACTTCTGTGATCACTCAAAAGAACTAGTAATTAAACAGAACACTATATAACATATGAACTGTTATAGCTTTCAGTTCATATTTTAAGAATGGCCCTTTACAACTCTTTATATAATGCTTTGTTTGCTTTTTGTCCAGTACTTAGATATGTATTCAGGGCCTAGCATTCTTGCTTAGGTTTTTTCTGTTTAAGGCTAATACCCTACCACTTGAGCTAAATCTCCACTGCAGCATTTTGATGGTTAATTGGAGATAATAGATGAGTTTTTGTTTTGCTTTGTTTTCTTGCCTTCAAAGACAGTATCAAATGACTGGCCTCAATTACGTAATTATTCTTTCAAAAAAATGTCTTCTTTATCTGTGTGATGCTGATGTTGCAAATTTCCCCTTCTCTTTTTGTATTTTGTCACATAAAACCATAGTACTGAGATGAGAAGTCAATCAATCTTCTCTTCCATCTGGGAAGAAAGATTTCTAGGTTCTTGAACCCATGGAAAGATTTTGTACTGGTCAGAGGCATGGATTCCATCCTGTTCCTTATATAAACTTTCTCCCAGATGTAGCATCTAAGTAACTGTTTTGTTATTTATTTTTTTAATTGGATCTTATTATGTAGCCCTAGCTGACCTAAACTCATGATATTCCTGCTTCAGCCTCCCCAGTACTGGGGTCACAGGTATGACTAACTTTTTCATACTCTATGAAAGCATCAAACAACACATGAGAACTCAAGCCATTGGAAAGAAACATTTTGAGGAATCTCCATACTACTTTCCAAAGTGGTTGAACAAGTTTACACTCCCACCAACAATGCAGTAGGGTTCCCTTCTGGCCACATCCCCTCCAGCTTCTGCTGTTATTAGAGTTCTTGATTATAGCCATTCTAACTGGGGTGAGGTGGTATCTCAGTGTTGTTTTGATTTGCATTTCTTTTATGTCTAGGGATGTTGAGCATTTCTTCATGTGTCTATTGGCCATCCTTCTTTCCTCTTCAGAGAAGTTTCTCTTTCAGTCTTTGGCCTACTTATTTATTGGACAGTTGTTTCTTTGAGGATTTGTTGTTGGGGGATTTAATTTTTTGAGTTCCAGGTATATTTTGGATATGAGACCCTTGTCGGTTGTATGGATAGTGAAGATCTTCTCCCAATCCATGGGCTTTCTATTAATCTTGCTAGCTATGTCCTTTGCCATGTAGAAGCTCTTCAATTTCATGCAATCCCATTTGTCCAACCTTTCTTTGATTTGTTGTATTTCTGGGTCTCTATTAAGAAAATTTTGGCCTGTGCCAAGGAGACCTAGGGTTTCTCCTATTTCATCCTGTAATGTTTTCAGGGTGTCTGCTTTGACTCTAAGGTATTTGATCCATTGGAGTTGATTCTGGTGCAGGGTGATATATAAGGATCTAGCTTTAATTTTCTACAAGTGATAAACCAATTTTGCCAGCATTATTCCATTCTATTTTTTAGCTCCCTTATCGAAGATTAGATGGCTATAGGTCTGTGGGCTCCACATAGAGCTCCCCTATGACCAGCAATCCCAATATTTGGCATTTACCTGCATGATCACAAACAAGATCATACTAAAGCTACCAGCACAACTATGTTTATTGCAGCATTATTTACCATAGCGAAGATCTGGAACCAACCCAGATGCCCCTCAGTAGATGAATGGATCAAGAAAATGTGGTATATATACACAATGGAATTCTATGTCTCCATCAGAAAGAATGACACTGCCCCATTTGTTAGGAAATGGAAAGACTTGGAAAAAATTATATTAAGTGAAGTAAGCCAGGCCCAAAGAAACATAGGTCCCATGGTTTCCCTTATTTGCAATAACTAGTATATGTCTGAGACAAGCAGAGATGGTCAGATAAGTTGATGCTAAGTGAAATGAACCCCAAGGTAAGGACTCAAATGGTTTTTCTTTCTTGCTATTGTTTCTAACATATTTATAAGATGATTTCTTTGTTGCTTTATATGTCCCTCCCCCATGGTATAACTCCTGTTTTCACTGTATTTGATGTTGGTATAATTTGTGGAGGGGAAAAACAAATTATTTAAATAGGGATACAGGTGGACCCATTGCAACAGTGAAATGTCCAAGATGGTATGTTGAAAAACAAACTTTACAACTTGGGGTGGGGGGTGGGAAGGGGCAGATGGGAGGGCAGGGGTAGTAAGGGGAAACAAAGGAGGAGGCTACAATGCTTGATAAGAAATGGACTCATTCATTACCTTGCTCATGTAATTGTAACCCCTTTGTATGGTATTTTCACAATAAAAAACTTATTAATAATTAAAAAGAAAGGAAATATTTACCAAAGAATAGAGCAGCTGCTACTCATCAGATTTTTCCATTCTCAACTTTGGAGTTTCTTCAAAGTTCCAAATTTTATTAAGTCTTGCCAGGCACCAGTGGTTCATGCCTGTAATCCTAGCTACTCAGGAGGCTGAGATCTGAAAATCAAGATTCAAAGCAGGAAAGTCTGTGAAACTCTTATCTCCAATAAAAAGTGGAACAGTGGCTCAAGTGGCAGAACACTACCCTTGGGCAAAAAGTAGCTCAGGGACAGTGCCCAGAGCATGAATTCAAGCCCTAGAACCAGTACACACACAGATATTATTATTAAGTTTTTATAAAATGACTGCCCCAATATCTCTAGAACATCAGCTCTGAGGAATGTGATGTGCAGTTTGTAATCTATGCCATTCACTTCACGAGTCTATTTGGGATTAGGTCATAATGAGTGACTGCAAAAGAATCTATACTAAACTGACTTTTGATTAAGGGCTGAATGGTACTGAGTTGAGAATATTATTATTCACTGAAAAATGCACCCTAGAAAACTTCAAAAGCAGGCATATGCTTTGGGTTTTAATAGCAATTATGGGTGTCTGTTTGCCAAGTGTGAGATGTTTATCTGTGAAAAGCAGGGGATAGTAAAGTTGAAAAGATGCTTGCTGTGGCACTGATCACCCAGTAAATGACTGATTGGATTTGGGAAGAACAGCATTAGGGAGATCAAACAGGAAATTGTGGTCGGTGTGAGAAGGTGGGCAAACAGCGCTAGCTTGCTTCTGTATGCCTGGCTGGAAATATCATAGGTGTGTGAATGTTGTATTGCTTGATTAAAAAAAACCATTCAAATTCTTCTTCTTTTTGGTCTGGGGAAGTCTAATGATCTTTCCTTAGAGAAGGGTATACTTTTCTCTGCAATTTATGAGCCCCTGGAAGGCTGATGAATCTTCACACTTATCTGTGCATTGCTAAGTATGTCTCTTCGTTGTTCATATCCAGCATTTAGGAGAAACCTGGAAAATAGGAAGCACAGATATCAAAATCCCAGATCTCAAAAATCCTTAAACTGAAGCCAACACAAGTGATATTGTATGATGTGTATCTTGGAGAGAGCTGAGACACCTTAACATTTCCCTTAAGTGTTCGGCCTAGTGTCTATGTTGTGGGAATAGTAAGTTATTTCCTTGATCTACAATGTAGATTTCCTAAGATTACCTGTAAGGTTTCAACCATGGCAGTCATGCTATTACAACATAACTAACTCATGATTCAGTTCTCTAACGCTTTTTTTTTTGGTATTAAGTATTGTTTGGTACTATTATTATGTGGTGTTGAGGAATTGAACCCAGTTCCTCATACATGCAAGGCAAGCACTCTACCACCGAGCCACCTTTTCAGCCCCCAAGACTTTTGATATTATTTTACAGTTCAGTAATCTTCCCTTTGGATCTTTCTCAGTTTTCCAATCTTTGATACATCCCTTTCTTCTAGCTAGCCAAACCTCTGGCTCTACTCTCTGCAGAGTTCCTTGAAGCCCTTGACATACTCTCTCTCTCTGTCTCTCTCTGTCTCTCTCTGTCTGTCTGTCTATCTGTCTGTCTGTCTGTCTCTCTCTCTTTCTCTAATGGAACATTTGGTTTGGTTTGGTGGAACATGTATTTTCTTCCAAGTTATTTCACATAGTGGAATGCTTCGTGTTTTTGTCTGTTTGTAGTGAATTTAACCTCTATTCTCATCTCCTAAAGTTACCGCTTTACCTGTCACCAGTAAATGGTTAGTTAGAGGAGAAAAAGTTTACTAATAGTTTGGGGACAGTAGGAAAGGGTAGTTATAAGAAGAGGGAGAAGATAAGTTTAGAGTCACTGTTCTCTTGAACATAAAGACAGGAAATATTTTGTGGGTTTTTGTTTCTAATATCAGAGCTTCTTTAATCTCTTTTCATTTTCTCCCCATGATACCTCAGAATCTTAGAATCAGAATTTATGAATGTTCAATTTTCTAACACATATTTAAGCAGAAAAATTTCATTTTACTTTTTTACTTTCACCTTCTAGCTTTGCCTTGGAGACCTAACTTTCTATTCCAAAGTGCCTGTTAAGACTTTGTATTTTCTTTACGCAGTAAAATCAAGGGTATGTGTGTACAGGGTGAGACATTTATCTCTGTAAGTTATTAGCTAAAATTCAGTTGTAAAGTAAGAGTCACTGAAGCTAGATAGATATTTCATCCCCTCCCCCCACCACGTTAATGTGTCACAATTAGGTAGTTCATGCTGTAGTCATCCTGTCCACAAAGTTGACAATGATGGTGGCTGTTTTATCCATTAACAATGATCTATATTCCCAAGGTCATCCCCATGATCTAATATGACAGGTATGCCCCAGCTGTTCCTCCTACATCCCACCATGATAGAGTGGAAGATAAAAGAGGAGAAAGTAAGATACAGCTTTCTTTTAAGAAAAGTTTGTGGATGCTACCATATTATTGGCTGGAATTAGGTGCTCAGATGTCATGAATCAGAATTCAGTCTTGGTTCATGTGATCACCCATAGCTTCAAAGATAGATGGAGAACAGAGCCCTTGTTCCAGTCATATGATCAATTAAAGCACGAATCTTTTGTTGATGCAAAAGAAGGAAAGAATGAAATCAACAGGCATCAGATATCTTTACCACATGTTCTTTTCTGAGAGGTGGGGTGGGGGAACACTGAAGGCTTTGAATAGCTTTCAGATTATTCAGTGACTATTTAATCCTATTAAGTGTGATCTTTTGTAAATTTTTCTTATTTTTCCCCAGATTTTTTTTTAAAAAAAAGATGAATATCAAAAGTAGGGCTGGAGTTCTTAAAAATGCTTCGCCAAATCTTTAATTTCCATTTAATCCTATTGCCAAATATAATTACTTTTCATTATTATCATCTGGATTACTGTTTCGTTTGATAGACAGCATGAATGAGTCATAAGTTTGTGTCGTTTTGACAGTCTAATTTTTCTTCTGTTGTTATTTTTGTGTTGTGTGACTCTAATAACCTATTCTTTGAAGTATCCTCTGATATGTTTTAAAATTCAATTTTGTACTGTTTCCCTTGAAGCTCTTTTTAATGAGAGCATTAAATCTGACCAAGAGCTAAATTGCAAGGGGCTTAACTGAGTAAGTACCATAATAGCATTAATAAGGCCATTCTGTGAGAGCCTGCTGGATATATTTGTTAGTGGCCTAGATAGAATCATTCGTTCTTTTATTTATTCAGGTGATGTATTTAGAATGCCTGCAACTTTGTGTTTGAACTCAGCAAAATATCTGTACGGGTCTGGGAAAAAAAATGTCATGGGAGATATGGCTTCTGATCTCATAGAGCTCTTTCTCCAGTGGCAGAGTGATTAAAAACAAAGAAAAGGAAATTATCTACCCACCTTTAATTTTGAGAATAGTAGGGGGAGGTTAGAGGCTACATTAAGGATAGAGATCTCAGGACAGGACGTTCTGATGATATGGTATTAAACAAGCTTGAAGGATGAGACAAATTCAGTGGCACAAAGGGCTCTGGAAGAGCATTCCAGGCAAAAGAAACAGCACATGTCAATATCTGGCCATGGGGAAGAACTTGGCACGGTGGAGATATTGAACACGGGACAGTGTAGATGGTGTGCTGAGCGGGTCAATAGATGCTGCTGTTTAGTTATCAAAACGAAAACTTCTTCCGACAGAACTCATAGGAGAAAGTGTGAGCACAGCACAACTTCACCTTTGCTTATGTATGACTTTGACTTAGAGGAACACTAAAGTGGATGCAGAAACATGTCCCGAGCTTTCTGTGAACAGTGCACGAATGTACCGAATACACACAGACGCACTTCAGACAACGACCTCTTAAACCTCAGCTGGCTGTGTATATGAATCACAACCATCTACCCAGTGTTCCTTCTGATTTCAGATAACCTTCCCACCACTTCAGAATTTGCAAATTATACCTCTGCTGCCACCCACATGCATACACGGACGTCACAGCTTTCCGCGGTAAAGTTTATCATTTTTGAAGTATCTTTACTTTTTATTCCCATTTGAAATATGCACATATTTTAAATAGGTTTCTAACTTTTTAAAATGCTCTACTGATGAAGCTTTGGAAGGCTTTTTCCCTAGCCCCATTCTTCCTATAAGCTTATTGTAGATTTTACCACTTGATTTTGCACAATGCCATGATTCTTTAGGAATGTATGTGCTGCTTTATAGAATTGAATGTACCAAGGGAGAATAGCAGGGGTCAGAGGGTTATACATAACAGTCTATATTATGTAAAAATCTTGTATATGATATACACAATACATCTATACACACACACACACACACATACACATTGTATATATTCTAGCTGTAATCAGAAGCCCCCTACGATTTTAAACAGAGAAGAAAAACATGATTTGATCTTGTAGAATGGTTTGTTGGTTTGTTAGGAAGAGCTAATGGTAAACACAGTGAGTACGGTAGAGGGGGGATACTGAAATTGGACAGGGGTGTTTATAATTAGGCTGGGGCTTGGCTTGTTTGTATGCTACACAAATCTTTATCTGCATGAATTTGTAAACGTTAGACCATCCCTGACTCAAACCTGTACAATCCCTGGTTAATGTGGCCCTGTCTAAAAAGAAACATTCATTATCCAGTATGAGGGTATCTAGGATATATTCTGCTCTCTTCCTGCTTCAGCATAAACATGCAAAACAAGATCACTTTCAAGAAATGAGAGTGCCCTTGAAGCCTTCTGGTATCTTTCGTAATCAAAAATGCTAATTTATTTCCATTAATTTCTATTCCTTTCTTTTAAGATACACTTAGGATTAATAAAATAAATTACAAGATACAAATGACTTGAATCCTGGGATGCTTAAAGAATTAGCTGCAACAAAACCCTCTGAAAACTCCGCGAAGCTTGCGGCGAGGCCCGTGATACCAGATGCTATAAACCAGGCAGCATAATGTTCATATCTAGAAATACAGGAATAATAGGAGGATTAATTTTTCAAAGTATGAGAGGGATTACAGGGTAGTGGGGGAAAAATCAAAATGACTCTTAAAAGACCTAATCTTGTCAAACTAATCTAACTTTTTTTTTCTACCACAGCATGAAAGTTATAATGTAGCTTTTGTGCTTTTGATTAGGCATTTGAATGGCATTTTCTTCAACAGGCGAGGCAAAGTGATTTTGAACATTTTCCCCCCTCCCTCAGGGGTACCTGGATCAGAGGGAAGCCTAGCAATTACTAGGCAGGAGGGGTTGGCTCAGGATAATGGAGAGTTAAACGTGTATGGTGAGGGAGAGCAGCGAAGGCATATTGAGATGGGAACAGCTGTAATTTCTGAGCGTCATCGGGGTAATGAGTAGAAGGGACGGAGGGAAGCGCTGGTTTCTCTGACACTCTTATCCCTCCACTTGTTCTGCTGAGTGGTGATAACTGGGCCTGTGGCGTTACGATTGAAGGCAGCGGTTGCATTATTCCTTGGTCTGGCTTGTTGCCTTTGGTCCAGAGAATCAGAGCACAGAATATAGGTTGAAATTTGGGAGGATCTTGACAGACTCATGGTATCTTCATCTACCCATTCAGGCAGTTAGTAATGAAATACCTTTGGCTAAATATATACAAATAACATGAACTTATTGCTTTTATTTCTGGAAGCAGGGAAGCCCAAGATCAAGATAGAGGGAGAGCTGTTACTTGGTAAGGATGCTTCTTCATCAGTGCTGCCTCCTGGGTGTCTTCACGTGGTACAAGGACTTGGCAATTCTCTCTGGAACCTTCTGGAACCTATTTTATAAGGGCACAGATCCCATTCATGAGTCCTTGTGACCTAATCACCACCCTAAAACCCCACATTTGAATATCATCACCTTTGTGATTAAACTTCATCACACAAATTCTGGGGAAGCACAGATCACTCAGACCAGAGCATAGAGTGAACTTTCCCCCACATTGTAGTTGAAATTAATTAATCACTAACAAAGCCAGTCAGGATAACAAACTATCTTAATGGATAAGTAATAGGTACTTGTAATTAAGTTAACAATATCTAATTATACACAGATAGTGAAAGAACAAAAGTTTTTAGTAGTTCAATATTCTGTAACAGGGTAACAGAAGAGAAAATAACACTTTGTTTCCTAAGCTCATATTTTTCATACCTTACATGCATATGGTAATTGTGATATAGGATTTAAATTGTCT
Source organism: Dipodomys merriami (assembly GCF_024711535.1). Lineage (NCBI taxonomy): Eukaryota > Metazoa > Chordata > Mammalia > Rodentia > Heteromyidae > Dipodomys > Dipodomys merriami. The sequence goes on from NW_027203381.1 coordinate 75,274,763, forward strand.
TAAGCAATTAATGCTATATGATCTGTAAAATGGGTATGTTCTTAAGAAGTGTGTGTGTGTGTGTGTGTGTGTGTGTGTGTGTGTGTGTGTGTGTGTGTGTGTGTGTGTAAGTTAACCAATAAGCTTTTCACTGGGCTGGACTTTGGGAAGTTTTTTTTTTTCATTGTAAAAGTAGTTAGCTTTGTTTAGTGAACCAGAGAACTATGCAAAATTGACCATATTTTTTGCTAAGTATCCTTGATGTGAAAGGAATGGAGTAGGTCTTTGTGTTATCTTAAGATCTGAGTTTTCAGCTGGCTAGGCCACTAAGTTGCTGGATGATTTCAGGTGAATCATCTTACACTTGAGAGTACTATCACAAAGCTTAGGTGATTTTGATCTCTAAACACCCATAGATTTGTGAGAATAATTATCTCTACCATAAAACATACAAAGCTGGACGCTGGTGGCTCATGCCTGTAATCCTAGCTACTTAGGAGGTTGAGATCTGAGGATCACGATTCAAAGCCAGCCCAGGCAGGAAAGTCCATGAGACTCTTATCTCCAATCAACCACTAGAAAACCAGAAGTGGTACTGTGGCTTAAGTGGTAGAGCACCCGCCTTTAGCTGAAGAGTGCAGGGATAGTGCCCAGGCCCAGAGTTCAAGCCCTACGACTGCCAAAAAATAAAAGAAAAAAAAGGAAGAATAAATTATACAGAAAAACTCATCACTTAAAAAGAAATATATAAGGACATAAGTACTCTGAGTTTAGTGACACTTAACACTTAACAAAGCATACCACAACTTTGAAACAGGGGAATGCCAGGGAGAGACTTTTTTTCTTTTTCTGTTGCTTAGTTGAGTCTCAGAGTGTGCAACTCAGAAGTGAATGAGTCTTTGAATTGCTTAATTTTCAAAGGCAGTGATCCATGCTACTGAGGCAAAGTTTTGAACAAAGAAAAGAGCATTAAATGAATTCCACCATGTCTTGTGGTTGGAATGATAAAACTGATGGACACAGTGATTTCCATTCTCACCTAGTATACTATATTCTGATTTCTCTAGAAAAACAGGACCAAATTACACACCCAGCCATATACACACTATTTTATACATATGCTTATGTATCATATAGTCTGGTATGAATCCTACTCTAATTCCAAAGTCTGGAGAAGACTAATAACACTGCTTAAAGATGGGGAGAAGGAGAGAGAAAGAGGAGAGAAAGAGGGAGGGAGAGAGAAAATGAGGGAGAGGGAGAGAGAGAAGTAGAGAGAGAGAGAGAATTTTTCCATATTCAATCTTCTTTTTGTTTGTTTTCCTGCCTTCAGCAGATTGGATAAGGCCCATCCACATTGGGAACAGCCAATGGCTTGACTCAATCCACCAGTTCAAATGTTAAACCCATCCAGAATCCCCCAGGGCCTTACCTAGAATGTTTAACCAACTATCTTGTCATTCCTGTGACCCAGTCAAGTTGGCATATAAAATTTAACCAGCACAGACTCCATTTAAAAACTAACTGCACATGAGTTTATGACTTCTTAAACACATAAATTACAACTTGTTAATAATTATGGCTTATGAGACAGGGCAAAGGACCTGGCCTATGTATAGTAGGTGCTTACATGTTTATTAAGAAGTGAATGAGCAAATAAAAGTGAAATTGGGGAAAGTGTCTGCTTAGGTTAGTTAGAGATGGGTAAGTGTGGGAGTTGAGTAGAGGCTGGTTTCTCTCCTTCATAGCAATTTGATTTCATTATCTTTTTACGAAAGAGAAAACCTTTCAGAAAGGCTCCATTTATGGTTGCTTATTTGAATAGATGTGACATTCCAAAGTTGATATTCCTTAATAGCTGTGATTAACATATCTAAATACTTCTCCAGTGACTTCTGAAGCATTTTTCTTTTGTTTAAAGCCTTATTATAATTTAGAGTAGTAGGGACCTCCATAGTAGTTCTATTCTTATTTCTTAGGGATTGAAACATCTCTTCCTAAATGGGTATTCCATGGATGGAGATTTTCCTCTACTTCTCCCTCCTCCCATTCCACACCCTCCCCCCCACTCTTTCTCTTCTCCCTTTTTCTTTTTCTTGGATCAGAATCATTTTCAAATTCTTATTGTTAAGAAAACACAATTTGCAATACAATGTTTGCTCTATAAAATCTTGGTAGTCCCATAAATCTCAGTCTTCAAAATATTCTCTTAAATTGAATTTAATTTGCTTGGCCAAGCTTTTCCTTATGCATCCTGCAGAGAGAAACTTCAGATCAGCCCAGACCTTGTCACCAGTGCTCAATTAGAAGTCTGATTTAATCAAGCTGCCCTAATTGGTCTCACAGAACTACCAATATGGCCTTATCACCTTGCTCTACTTCTCTGATCTTGACTGTAAGATTTTATAAAGGACAGATAGAAAGTAGCAAATTCCTGTTTTTCTTAATAACATACCACATTCACAGTTATAACATGCAATGCCCCAGCTCACAACTTTATCCACCAATCTAGAGTATGTTCTTGCAGCTACTTAAATTAACTTAGCTATCAAAATGCTAAGCTTGATAGCTCATTTATCTTTCTGTCTCACAACTCGACATTACAATGCATTGGTGATTGATCTTGCATCTTCCAGGTACCATATAGTATAAAAAAACTAAGAGAAGATTAATTAAAAGCTGTCTTACCCAGACAGGTTTTTAAATAAGTTTTAGATTTACACTATATATCAGCTGAAGCAGAAAGAGATTCTTAAAACCAGGAGCTTTGTAACACCAATTGAATTTTTCTTTTATGTAGAATATGTAGGCAGTGGTTCTGATGAGCATTATTATACTTCTGCACATGTTGAATACCAAAATGAGGTAGAAGGACAGCAACACAAATGTCCTCCAGTTGTCCACCCTCTAATGCAGGATTGAACATAGTACACAGAACATGCTGTGGTAGAGGAATGCTTCACAGCCTTGTCATCATGACTTAAAAGAGTTCTATATTTATTGTCTTTATGTAGGCGTTCTATGTTTATTTTCTTTGAATTTGGAAGCTTGAGAGATTTTATGTGAATTATGGGGGGAAAAAAAGATCATCCAAACCCAGAACTGAGAAAGCAGGAAAATTCAAATACTGTATATAGATCTTACAAAAAGGAGAGTCTTTTTTATCGATTGGTGTGAAGTATCTACAAGAAAATAATAATTGTAGTAACCATTGAGCAGATAACTGTATCATGTGACTTATTTACCATTGTCCCCAGTGTTTGGTAAGTATTATTATGCTCATTGTATGGATGGAGAGGCATATCTGAATGTGTCAAGTTCTCCAGTGGCTAGTAGTCAACAGAGTTAGAGTCTACATTACAGACTGGTTTACTTGGCTCCAAGGGGCAACAGCACCATATTGTTACTGAGTAGGAAGCACTTCTTCATATACACAGAGAGTTTCTGAAAGCCAGGAAATACCTGATTCATTATAATGTGCTCAAGCTTAGGGCCCCGTTTATAAGAATTTTTTTCTTCCATGAGATATAGTGTGTCTCCAAATGAATGTTCCTCTAACTATCCTGGGCAGGGTTGGGGGTCAGGAAGGCCAGAATCAATGGGGTTTTGCTGGTTAATTCTCTAGTTTTCATCTAAATGTTTTAAGTTCCTTGACAGGAACATTGCTAACTCATAATGTTTTTACTTTGAAATCAAATAATTCAGCAAGCCTTACAAAGCTTTAAATTTGCCATCCCAAAGATTCTTATTGTTAAACCATAAAGGAAACAATATAATATGATCATTTTTCTCCCTTACAATCATAAAGCCCTCACTTTATACGATTGATGAGGATTGTGAATTATCTATAGGTTTTGATTTCTCCACAGAAAGGAATTTTTCTTTAGTCTTTAATCCTTAGAGAAAGGAAAACAAGATGCGTTGATCCCCTAATGAATCATGAGCAATTGCCTTCCATCTCATTTGTGACATGTAGCTAAATCAATTCATCAATATATTGAATATTTTCTGGATATTGACACTGTTCTGGGAACTTTTATGAAAAAAAAAATAGATACCTAAACCTAAGACACTGTTCTTTCCCCAAAGAATCTCCTTGTAGAGTATAAGATTATTTCCACACATAAAACAATAAGCCATAATGATCATTCAAAGGACATGATTTATGAAGAAAAACTTTTCTTCAATAACCTAGACATTTGCTTTATTTGCTGAAACACCAGTTAGAGTCTGGATAAACAGTGAATCCTGGCTCTTCTTCCAGATAAGATTTCTACTAAGATTTGCCAATGATCACAACAAACCAAAACAGTAGGGAAAGCCCCAGGGTGTTTGTTCTCTGACTAGAAAAACGGTTCCAAAGATCCTGTTTAGACAGGGGATGAGGCTGTGTTCACAGATGTCCTTCCTCTTAGCATTCTTGAGTTCCTAGTCATTCAATCCAACAGTAGCAGAGGCAATGCTTTGGAAAGGGATTTGCAAGGAGGTTCCAGGAGTTGACCAAAAGTGAATTGACCAAAAGATATGTAGATTACCTAGGACAGAATGACCCAATCACGTGAGATCTTTAAAAGCAGATGCTTTTGTTTACCTTGACAGAAAAAAAGAGGAATTCTGTGAGACCTAAGCACTAAAAGGATTTGGTGCATTCTAGACTGGGTAGAGAATGGAGGAAGACACAGTCAAGAGATGGAGATAGTTCTAGAAACTGTGAGTGGCCTTGAGCTGACAACCCTGAAGGGATTGAAGATTTCAGTATTGAAACTCTCAAGAACTGCTTACTGTCAACAAACAGGTACATTGGTCAGCTTTCAGTTACTATAACAAACACTGAAATAATGAATAAACTTGTGAACAGGGTTGTAGGTCATGACCAGTCCCATCCATTGCATTTAGACTTATGGTGAGAATACAGAGACCATCAGAATGGGAGTAAAGGACCCAGGGAAACTCCTTACTTCATAGCTAGAGAGAAAAAAAAAAAGTTTTTAAAAATGGAGAACAGTGATGCTCCAATCAATCCCCTTGCAAGACATGTACATAAGGACCCAATAGGCCCCATACCCTAAAATCTCCACACCCCTCGACAGTGCCATAGGATGGAGAAGCCTTCAATACATGACTCTTAGGGGATCATTTATGGAAACCATCCTGTCAGGAATCAACTTGGAAGTAGCATCCTCTCAAGATGTTTAGATAACAGCCACGCCCAACTGGCACTTTGATGTCTATATCATTTGGGGTACTCCGAACACAGAACCCACTGGAATTCACCCTGATGGAACACAAATGGGAGATGATAAATAGGTAATGCCTTAACGCCCTAAAATTGTGGTCATTTGTTAAGGCAGCAACAGAAAATACATGCCATCTTAGCACAAGGACAAAGATAACCTCTCTGCCTCCAAATTCAGGGACTCTTTATTTCCCAAGAATATTAGCTTCATTTTATGTACCAATCGACATGGGGTAAGAGAGGGAGGGAACTTTGGTTTTTGCAGGCTGGATTCAAGTCCTGGCCTGATGTGTATCCATAGTACTGCCTGAGACAATCCTGCTCAGCTTTTTGGCAGTGTTTGCAAAACAGGCTTAATCTTATTGGTGGAGTAAGGGTATTGTGTAGATGAAATTAGGTCTTAAAATATGAGAGTGAGTAAGTGATCAATAAAAAACAACACTTATTTTCATCGAGTTTACTAGTTTACAACATTTCTTTTCACATTGTATAGCTTTTGGAGAAGTTTGTCATCAAGGTGCTGATAACTGAAGTAGAGACCTCCCTGTTTTAATCTTAAAACCTAATGGGAATAGGCCCAAAGAAACCTCTTTATTTGTCCAACAACAGGAAAGACCAGCCACTTCCCTATTGTGAGTATACTACTTGTAATTTAAAAAAAAATCTCAGGACTATGTACTGCATGATCAGGATTTTCTTTCACTTTGAAACTGTGTCTGAGTTAGCATCTGGGTAGGTGGTTATAGTGATTTTAAAGCAGATAGTTGAAGAAAGAACTATTTCTTGGTCATCATACTCAGCAGGTATGAGTAGAATATATCACAGCACAGTTTGAAAACTGGGGAAGAATATTTCAGGAGAATTTTTGTTCTTCTTCTCCCTTGGAAATTCCCTAAACAATAGTCCTCAAAGCGAGGTCCTAGGACTTGTTGAAAATATCACATCTTAGGCTCCATCAAAGATCGGCTAAATTAGAAAGATTAGGGACAGAGCACAGCAAGCTATGTTTTAGCAACATCCTTTGTGATGTATCTCAGGTTTGAGAGCTTGTGCTCTGAAAGAGATTGGAGTCACTCTTGGCATGTCCTAGAATTTTGAAGTCGAATTTACTTTTCTTTCCTTTTTTGTCTGAAAATGTTGAATATCACCACAGAGAATTAATGAGATAGATTATGAATGAGCCAATTCTATAAGAGACTAAACCCAGTCTCCCTTGATATTCCTTCTAAATTTTGCATGTATATGAAAAACTTTGTGAAATGAATCACTGAGCAAAAGTATCGGGAACTTCGTTTTTGAAAGAAAAAAAATCAGGTGGCAAATTCTTTTGTAAAGTTAAAACTGACTTATCTGTTTTGTAAGCAGAATTTTATGTATTGAATTTTCTTAGGAGAAGGCAGATTGTATCTGGTAGGTTTATGCATTGGAAGTGCTTCTGAAGAAATATTTGATTAGTTGAAATGGGAGCCAAAATATGCTAGGTTGTATAAAGCTGAGAAAATTGCCATTTTTACTATAAATGCTTTTAAACCAGAATGTGATACTCTCTCTGTAATTCGCTTTTCAAGGAAGGCCTCTTCTTTTTCTTCTCTATGAAGACGGTGCAAAGATGGGCGAAGCAGGATGATATAGTGGTAAGAGCATGCCAGTGTACTTGACTCACATTTACCATCTGTGTACTCTTGGAGCTTAACATCAAGCTACGGTTTAGCTTCTTTGGGCCAATGTCTATGAAACTTGGAATGCATCAAAACCAAGTGGTTAACGAAGATTATCTGAGGTAGTCTTGAGAATGGATGCCACATTCTTTCACTAGTACTTTTGCATTAGCTATTAGTCCAATTTTAGTTGTGCTGGGGTGGAGGAAGTTACTGTGATTCATGATCCATCTATAGGAACGTGTCAGGACACTGAGTTACAGACTGGTGCTGGGGGCTACTTACAAAACACACCCCTGTGGTCAACAAAGTCTTTGTCTTCTTTCTGAACAAGAGCAGGAGCTAACCAGGAGGAGATCCTCTGGGATAGTTTGTGATTCAAGATCGTATCAATTCAATGCACAGTAGATTTTCCAACATTATGGCAGAGAAAATGTTTGTGTTTCAACCAATCAATTGACAATACTGTATAACAATTTTAGATAACAATTTATAAATTGACACTTAGTTCTTAAAAATTATCTTGAGTTAAATAATTCTAATGTATTGAAGGTAATTTCCACGGAAAAGATGGGAAGTAGACTGAAGGTGTTTGTTGCACAATGGAAACAAAAAGAATTAGACACAGCAACATACAAATTTAGTTTCTATGGCTGGATTCTACTTTTAAATCTATTAAGTCTACTTATAACTTATAATTGTCAACATCGACCATTGCTTCCTCTGTTTCATTTACTGTTCTAAGTACCTTGCATTTACTAATTGGTATTTTTATTTTTTAATTGACAAAATTATGTCTGTTCATGGTATGAAACATAATTTTTGATAGCTATATATTGGTATATATACATACATTTATAATATTACTAACTTACATAATCTCTCAAGCTTATCATTTGTATAATTAGCATGAGAATACATTCATAAAATGACTAGTATATTGCTGAGGCAAGAAAACCTTTTCTTTTTTTAAAATTATTTTTTTATTATGAAAATACCGTACAGAGGGGTTACAATTACATGAGCAAGTCCTTTAGTAGATGAATGGATCAAGAAAGTGCTGTATATATACACAATGGAATTCCATGCCTCCATCAGAAAAAATGACATTGCCCCATTTGTTAGGAAATGGAAAGACTTGGAAAAAATTATATTAAATAAAGTAATCCAGGCCCAAAGAAACATAGGTCTCATGGTTTCTCTTATTTGCAATAACTATACGTCTGAGACAAGCCGAAATGGTCAGAAAAGTTTATGTTAGGCGAAATGAACCCCAAGATAAGGACTCAAATGGTTTTTCTTTCTTGCTATTGTTTCTAACATATTTATAAGATGATTTTTTTGTTGCTTTGTATGTCCCTCCCCCATGGTATAACCCCTATTTTCACTGTGTTTGATGTTGGTATAATTTGTGGAGAGGAAGGGAAAAACAAAATTGTTTAAATAGGGATACAAGTGGACAAGTTGTTATGTCAAAAACCTTTGCTTTTCTTTAAATTTCTCACAGTTGTACAGTGTGAGAACCAGGATTCAAATTTAGAAAGTCCTTCTTGAGAGCTCATCTTCTAAACCCTGTGAAACCCTTGGGTCTTAGAACAGAGTGATTTCTCCTCTACTGTTCAGTGCTGAATCCTTTTGTGCCTTGATGTGATGGTTAATCTTGATTGCTAAGTTGATTGGATTGAGAAATACCTAGGATATTAATAAAGCAAATCTTTAACTGGACACCAGTGGCTTACACCTGTAATTCTAGCTACTCAGAAGGCTGAGATCTGTGGATTGTGATTTGAGGCTAGCCTGTAGGACTCTTTTTGGTGATTAATGGGAGAGGTGGAGATGTAGCTCAAGTGGTAGAGCACTAGTCCTGAGCACAAAAACTCACAGACAGCACCTAGGCCCTGAATTCAAGCCCTAGGACCAGCACAAAAACAAAAAATAAACACAACAACAAAAACCCCTCTAGGTGCAGCCATGAAGGCATTTCCAGAGATAATTAGATTAGGAGGACTCTGACATGTGACATTTGACTCTGTGATATGAGGATACCATTGGGAGGCAGTGAAAGGTACAAGGTAGTGGTTTCATGGAGGAAGTAAATAGATCCCTGGATTGTGTTCCTGGGTGCTATATCTGGTCCCTTCTGGTTTCCCATTTTCTCTGTTTTCTGCCTGCCATGCACGAACTGCCCTGCAACTCCATGACTTCGTCATCACAATGCATTGCTCTCTGGAATGATAAGCCAAAGCAAGCATTTCTTTTTATGTTCCTTTTCTTAGCCAGTTGTCATAGTGGCCAACACCTGTTAATACAGAAAATGGGTATCAGGAGTGGGGGTATGGTTGTGACTAAACTTGACCACATAGTTGTGAAGCTTTATAAACTTGTTTCTGTGAAGATTGAAAAGTTTTCTTTTGAAAGGCTAGAAGAACTTCAAAATCCTGTAAGTAGATATTAATGAGCAATTATAGTGGAAGTTCAGAACAGAATTGAAGCAGGAATATGGACAGTGGAGTCAGGCTTATGAAAGTTCACTTGGGAATGACCATTTTGTTGGGAACTGGACTGAAGTCATTCATACTACATTCTGGCAAATAACATGTCTGCATTTTGTCCTGATAATTTGAATAAGGCTGAATTTTAACATAATGGGCAAATAGTCTGATGGAGGAAACTCCAACGCAGAACAGCATTCAAGGTGCAGTATGGCTATAGCTGGTAGCTTTTAAACCAGATTTATAGTGAGAATTAGGAGCAAAAGCAGAGTCAGAGGACATAAAAACCATGCAGTCTAGCTAGAAAAGGAGCAAACTGAAAGTTATGGAAAAGGAGACTGTGGTTATTTTCATACCATTAAAAAAATCAAATACATTTCACTGGAACAGTAGGAAAAAATACCTTGTAGGCAGTTTAGGGATTGGTAGCTCTCACTCATTTCAAATTCAAGGATTTAAAACTATAAAAACATTTGAAACATTTCTTGTCTTAAGAAAAGAGCCTCAGGTGAGCCCTGCTCACCCAGGGATGCCTTGGAAGTTGTTTACCGAGTCTTCATTTCACCATGCTCAAGTCACCCAGGCAAAGGACATTAAAACCATGGAGTAGAGATGCCTAACTATTCTACAGGCTGGTGGCAGTTCTTGGCATAATTTGCGATGCTAGTTTTGCAGGCATGCAAAGTGCATGTTCCAGGGGCATGGAGGCTTCTACTGCGATTTCACTAGTCCATTTGTATAGTAGGGTCAGGTTCCTAGCAAGGACAATTTGTGAGGCTGTGAAGTTGAATCCTAATCTGTAAGGAGGGGTCAGTATGTTGGAGATACCAAGAACATGGAGTATCTGCAGAATAAAGCTGCAGCTAACAAATACAGCAGCCTAAAACATGAAGGAGGATCCCACCCATCCATCCTAGGGGACCATGCAGAGCCAGGCAGGCACGGGAGAAAGATTATTACAAGGTTTATTAGAGGAGCCATACTTCCCCCAAGAGGGAGCACATGGCCTCCATCCCCATCCAGGTAGCAGAAGGATCTAGGGGATAGGAAGTGAGGTAGATGGGAGTTCAGGTGGGCCTGGGCAGAGAGAGGGAGGGGCCAGCTGTATGGAGGGAACTCCAGGAATGGGAGGGGGCCCAGGTGTGGGCAGAGCTGAGGACCAAAGGTGAGCATAATACTAACATTCCCCACTCTATTGTTTAATAAAAACAGGGGATACAGGCTGGGGGGTATGGGAGAGGTCCTTTCTTCTGAAGCTACTTCCTGCTGTCAAGGGGTGAAGTAGTTAGGGGTCTCTGCTTTGTTGCTCAGCCAGGTACCATCCATGAAGCATCTGTTTGACAGTTTGGTTGGTAAAGGTCCTCCTTTTTCCATGGCAATAGTTATCTAAAATGTAAGACACGATCAATAAAAGGCAAAGTTGTTGTTAGTACCCCAAGAGAGGAATATGTCATGGAGGGATTTGCCTTTCCTGTCTCAGATTGGAGACATAGCATGGTACCTGACTCCCGGCATCCTGGAGGAGGAGGAGTAAGACTTTTCCTGCTTTAGTTTTCCACAGTAACCTGAGGAGGGAGAAGCAGAAATATTTAAAGGTACCAGAGCCAACAGGTGTCTTGGGCTCTTTTGGCTACTTCCTGCTGGCCTGGGGGTATCAAGGTATCCCTGGAGCTGGGGTCTTTAGGGTCTGGGTCTGTGCTAGGCAAGGCAGGGCAGTATACGTGATGTCTCTGGTTGCCTGTAGGAGCAGGATGGCCTTGATTTGTTTCCAAGGGGTATCCTGGGCAGGAGATGTTATCCTGTTGAAAGAGACTTTGGGAAAGATCAGGCAAAAAGCTGACAAGGTGACAAGGTCAGCTAACATGAATGACATAGGAGAACACACATTGGCCATGGGCCAGAAACATTCCACTTGGAGTATAAAGTCCAGTTGTAGCCCATTACAGGGAAAGAGGAATAACTGGAATCAGGGAAGGAGCATAATGGACTGGTTGGGAGTCAGAAGCTACTATAAATACAAATAGCAGGCAACAGAGACAAGACTGCTTACTTTTTGTCCAGTTAGAGGGTAGACAGGTTTGGACATTAGGTGGGAAAGCAACTATTTCTCTTGATCTTCCAGCTCTGATGAATTTTGAAAGGGCAAGCATAAAGTGACTCCATTTAGAATGCCATCTCCTCTTACTCCTCTCCATGGTTTTCCATCGTCAGGACTGACTTTGCCCTGGTGGTGCCTCAGCATCCATTGCTGGGATAGGTTGTCCTAGTTGGCATTTACGGTTTGGACTCAAGGCCTGGGCACTGTCCCTGAGCACTTCTGCTCAAGGCTAGTGTTCTACCACTTAAGAGTCACAATGCCACTTTTAGCCTTCGGCTGGGTACTTAGAGGCGAGAGTCTCAAGCCATGCCTCCAGCCTGGTTCTTTGCTGATTAGCTGGGAGATGGAGTTTTAGAGGGATTCTTTGAACTGTGGCAAAAGGAATCTTTGCTACAAAAGCCCTTTTATTTCCAATTAAAGCAACAAGGAGATCAATGAGATAGAGGTTACCTGTTAACAATTGACTAACAAAACATCTCTCTGTCTGTCTATCTATCCATCTGTCATCTGGATATGTGTTTATAGATATCTTACATATATATAGATCATATATATGTGATGTTTATATGTATGATATGTACCATATATATTATATATGTATATGTATAAATATATGTGTGTTTAATGGGAAGTAGAAATAATCTATCATCATGATTTAAATGATATTCTTTAAATTAATTTTTCCTATAAGAGTCTTCTGACAGGTGGAATACAAGTTTAACAGGGACACAGGTAGTCTTTTCTAAAACCCTTCAAATCAGGCACTCAAAAAAAAAACCAACAAAAAAAAAAAAACAAACTTAGAAGCAGCAACTATCTACAAATTACATCCAGAGTTCCAATCTCCTTTGTTTGTTCAGGTCATTCAGGATATCATTATCATGTTAATGGAATTTTCTTATTTCTATTTGCAGGTCTTTTTGTATGCACATTGTAATCTGATTTGAAAGGAAGGGGAGAGAAAGCCTCCTCATTTTCATCTTTTCTGAGAGCTTAGCTTGTGTCCCTGATGTGTTGAGCTCACAGATTTATTGGCTATCATGAAAGATGGGCTCATCACCTTTCTTCTCCCCTGCCCTTAATTTTCTAGTTTTAAAATTCCCAATTGGTCCATTGGCTATAATTTTATCTGTGTTCTGGTATGAGCTTAAGGGTGGAAGATCTAGATCCCTGTTGTTGAAATGGGGTAGGAAGGGAAAACTAAACTCCAGTTCCTGAGTGTATGGGAATAACTCAGGCAAAAGTTATCTTTAATTTTCACTGTATTTAAGTGTGTACCTTCTCATTCCGTTGAAGTAGTTAAATTGACTGTAAGGATAGTGCCAGGTTCATGGCAAGTGAACTTAATTTCCCATTTGATTTTCCCCAGCAAGCACATTTTTATGGCTTTGTGATTCAGGGATGATCATTTCATTCGCAAATGGTGTATTTTAAACTGTAAACAAATATTACTTTCCAGATCCTAAAGATAAGGTTAGGCAAGGCTCAAGTCATTTGGCGCTAAATCTGGAGCCCAATTTCAAAGAAGTCAAGTGTGCTTCTTTATGGCACTATCTGCCTGTGTCAGAACGTGGAAATTTTATCCTGTGCTAGCAATGATGAGAAGGAGCAACAGGCTTAACAAGAGTTGATCAAAGGTCCCAATCAAATACCGTGCCTGCAGTCTTGGAGAATTACAGCTCATATAACAGATCTTATAGAAAATCTTTTCCTTTCTATGAATTTTGCTAAATCAGAGAATTTTCTTGCCACCTTATTTGGTTTTCTTCTTCCCATAAGTAATTACTCTTTATTTTAGGTGACAGAATTGCTTTAATTTTGCATTTTTTTACATCTTTATATAGACCTTAGCAAGGATTAATCTGTCCAGAATATTCTGGGTACTTGGCTCTTATGTTTCAGGACTGTAAATGGGATACAGTAGACAGCTTGTCTTTCTCCTGCTTTCTAGGTTTATTTGAATGCAAATTTTATTTTTAAACAGGGTGTTGTGTCTCTTTCTGCTTTGTAGGCCTTGCTAAAGACAATGTGAACTGTGTGCTCAGTTACTATGGGTCCACCAATAGACTGACAACTCTTGATCAAGAAGGAAGAAAATACAATTAAAAATTCATCCATCATGAAGTCCTCCTGTCCATTTTCCCAGTCTTTTCAGGAGATAACTCTTCCATGAGCCTGTAATCATTTCTCTGTTTCCATTCTTGTCTTATTTGTTTCCCTTTTTACTTTTCTTTAAAAAAAATCCCTTTTCTTGGTACAATGTTTTTTTTATTCCTTTTAGGAGTGTATTTCTTTTCTTTGTTCCCCAACTTGCATTCCCCACCTCCCTTTAAATAGTTTCCTCCTTTCTCTGAAAAAAAAAAAAAAGAAGCACAGGAATGGTTTTACTTTTGTGGTATGGAAAAAAACAGAATGGATTTAAGATTTCATTTAAACTTACCTCTCATGTTCTATTCCTCCCAACACATAGATAAATCAGTCTATTACATTTGGACTAGTCTGTTGTTCTTTGTGCATACATTTCAGGTGAACCAAGGGAGGTGTGTGTGTGTGTGTGTGTGTGTGTGTGTGTGTGTGTGTGTTCTTTGGCATGTGTTTGAGGGGATATAAGGCAGAGAAAGAAAGTAGCATGAAGTTGTTCATACCATTTTCGTGGGGGTAGTTACTAATCCTAGACAAATGGCAAAAGTGATGGCACTTCAGCTTCTTCATATGTTTTATGCTTCCATTTTTGTCTGTTTTCGTACTTCTAGTCAGGCCACTGAGATGTTTCACTTAAGAGGCTGAACCTCTCAGTAATGTGGTGTTTTTGCTTTTGAAGGTGCTAGCTGCAAAGATGAGCATTACACCTAGACTTTACTTCATCAGGAGGTGTTTTTGAGAGGTGATACAACCCTATGGACACCATTTTTCTTTCCCTTATACACATATAGTTTGACTGTTAGCACTTCCTAGAATTCGAAGGCAAAACTACAGTCAGTTTAGAAGTTCATTTTAGTGATAAGATAGTCGTCTTTGTAAAGGTCAGGTAATGTATTTAAGATAATTCAAGAAATTGATTATAATTATAGGGATTCTAAATTCTAATCCAAGCCTGCAACACAAGCAGTCATAATAAAAACAATAATGCAGTCTCTAACTCTCATTTCCTATATGGGGACCAGGATATGTTTTCCTTCCTCCTTTTTTTTAATCTATCCTAGTCCTGTTATCTAAAATCAATCCTTGCTAAAACTTTTGAAAAAAAACCTCAATAATATCTAGTGATATTAATTGAACATCCATTATACTTGGTATGGTACAAGCTAAATTACACACTATTTGATCCTCTCAGCATCTCCCATGGGGTAGATTATTGTTGTTTATTCTAATTTTATAGATTAGGGAGGCTCAGGCAGATATATACCTCATACATGAATAGGATAAAAGTAAACTGTAAACAAAATCTAATTTCAAAACCTGTGGACTACCCAAATTCTAATATACTACAACCACCTTGTACTGGATCACAAAAGCTAATTTTTAGCTCCTGTTCCCAACTCATTATTCAATGGCATCATTTGTACTTGAAATTAGCCACAATATATTTATACCACAGAAATTGGCAAAAGCTGCTTATCAGGGCATATTTTTCTTTGTCAATGATCTGATTTGTTAAATATTTACCAAGACATCTCTTTGTATTTATCTATCAATCTATGTATTTATGTGTCAAATATATGTATGTATGTATCATCTATCATCTATGTATTTATGTATCTATGTATGTATGTATCATCTATTTATCTTTCTACTTACAGTGGAATAATATTTTTAAATGCTATAACTCTTCTAGAAAGTCTGGATCACTATATATTATAGTGTTAGAGGAAAAAAGATAAAGTAGAATAAAGATGTTTGTTAATGCCATTTTAGTCATCTTTCCTTGAATTTGTTTTCTATTGTGATCTGAAGTTCAGGAGGCATGTGTTAGACAAAGCAAATTTGATTCCAAAATAGAAACCACTCATTCTAATGTAAACTAGTAGGAGAAAGTATACCTGGAAAGCCCAGAGGTATTGGGAGTACTTCTCATACAGGGGCTTATAGCAGGAAGTTTGATCTGTGGGTACAGAACACATTGGACAGGAAAGTCAGCCCAGAGCTCCTTTACCTCATCAGGGCTGAGCTCTGAGGTTTAGTGCCACTGCATCACTGCACTGCGCTGTATCCCTACGTCAGCAGGCTAGACTTTTCTGCTTGGAGGTGACATCGTCAACACTGATTCAGCCATATTTTCACTTCAGGATATTACCATTAGGCCCATACTTCTGGCTCCCTTTTTTCCATTTTACTGAAGAGAAGCACTTCTCAGCCCACCATGGGTCAGCTGTCTGATCAGCATCAGTAAGTGGTGGAAACAGAATATCTTATGAGGAAGACAGTGGCTTCTCCGGTGGAAATAAATGATTCTCATTTCAGTACTCTGACTTCAGAGGGGAAGGTGACACAAAAAGAAGAAAGGCTACAATGAGAGAAGAAACTAGATTTCTTTTACTTAAAAATATCTGACACTTCACCCTATACTTTGCATTTAATAGGAGCTGAAAGGGAAGGGGCGGCTCTTGAGATAAAAATACACAGGTCTGTCACTAAGAGAAAATAGAAGGCTGGGAAATAATGTATAAATGAAATCATTCGGGTGGTCATTACAGATTGTGACCATTGAGTTCTGTGTGGATCTATGTCAGTCACCAAAGGGCCAGTGATGTCATTTCTAACATCCTGATGTGACCTTGGGTTGCAAGTACAGTTACAATTTTTTTAATTACCATTTTCAAATTCCCTCCCACATTGCTTTACCCCTTTCCAAGGTTATGACTAAAAGCAGAGCCATCTGAAATCATTTATAAAATTACATGCAAATAAAAGAAATCATGTCCAAATTGTAGAAAATGGCCATGTTTTTCATATTCAATCTTTGGAAAATAGCTTTTAAAATAAATGCTACACTATGCTCACTTTTTTTTAATGGTTAACGAGGAGCAAAATACGTGCCCTCAGGATCAGCAGCTCTAGAGTTCAAATGATCAATGCAATTGAAAAAAGTTCTTACCCTGCATATTGAACTTAAAATCTCATAAGAAAAGATTTTTATTTGGGCTGTTAGAACGTGACTGCCTAAAGCCTTTTCTTGTCCTAGAAAGTATTGTTAAGATTAAAAATAATTGCAATAACAGCCAGTCTAAATTTTCCAAAATTTCCAAAAGAATGGTAGTTTAGTCTGAAGGTTTGAATTTATTCCTACCCTTTTCAGTGTCTGAATAATTGATCATTTATACTTTACTTTTGAAATATCATTAATACAATAAAACTCAATGTTGCAAGAGCTAATTATCTACACTGAGATTTACTCACAGCCCATTTTGCTTTTAACTTCCCTGTAATATAACCTTTTCTGCTTAAGCAGTTCCTCTAGTGACATTATCACCATCTCGCTACGTTTATTCTTAGGTGGAATGCAGCTTGCTAGGAACTGGAGGAGATATATCTGGTTGACTTGCTTTGAGATAACGTAAAACAATCCATTACGCTAGTTTTTCTAACTTGACTTCTTTCTTTTTCTCCCTTCAGTTTCCACCTTTCCCTTGCCAGGTATGAGACATATGGCCACGTGGCAGAAAATAAACAAGGGCTCCTTTATTCCAGCTGGTGCCTTTTTGATCTCACCTGTGGTATTGCATTTTCTTGGCTACAAAGGGGTCTAAGAAGAAAAGTGTGGTGGGAAGGATGGAAACATATGCTGAACTGTTTCCCGCCCCCCCTTAAGATACTCTAGAATGGCCATGTGAGTTGTTAAAATACTGAAATACCTTTACACTAGTAGATAAATAGCTCCTAGCCAGAGCTCCTAAACAAGCAAATGATTCATTTATCACCTGGCTTCTTGTATCTCAATCCAATCCTGGAATATCCTGGTTCTTCTTCCATTCAAAGAGTAGAACTTGTAAGTGAGCTTTATTAAAAAATGATCCTATTTTCTTATGTCCTATCCCATCTAATCTTCACATGTATTTAGAAGTTAAAAACATAACTGCTGCTATTTTGCCACCTCCTCCTTTCCCCTGCACACCCCCCCCCACACACACACATCTCAGTTTTTCCAGGTGTTAGCTCTGGAAGGTGGGTTTGTTCTTTGACATCCTCTAATTATGATATCCAAATATAAGATGCAGAGTATGATATGACTTTCCAGGTTGAAATGATTAAGTGGAATGCTATAACGCAACATTATTTGCAATGCACCTGGTAACAAGTAAACTTAATGTTTATTATACTGTTGTTTCTTTCATGTTGCATTCAGCCTTGAAGTGGCTAGAATGTGCTGCTTCCTTTTAGCCACACAGGGGTGAGGGTTGAAATAGTCAACACCAGTTATTATTCTGACCTCTGAACCCTAATTTCAAATCCTGTTAGTAGAGTTTAGCTTACTATCTCATGCAGTTTATTCCCTCAATTTTTTATGTTTTATATGGAAAAACTTCTGATTTTCAATGCTTGGCTGTGTAGCTGTAATGCTGTTCATACATTCTCTCTTCTCCTGTGTCCTTGTGAGCTATTCACATTTTACCTTCCTCTTATTGTTTATCCATTTCCTTCTTTCTGAAGTTCTCTCCTCTCCATTAATTTTGAACTTATTCTTTAAAGCCAACATAAATTCCTATCTTCTTTGTAAAACTTCCCCAAATATCCAATCTCTTTTGGCTCCTAGAAGGATTTATAGCACCTGATTTCCATCTTAGGACAATATCTCCCTTTGTTTCTCATGAGTCGTTTCTTTACAACTAGATTGTAATGACTTGAGGGCATGGGTCAGATTTTAGACCATTGTAGAAAGTGTCATAAAAAGTCCTTTAATGGTTACATACCTCTTGAGAGATCATAAGAAATATAGGATTTTCAAAATATGAAATCACTTTAGATAAAGAATTTTCTTAAAAGTCAATAAGCAAAGTAAAAAACATCAAACACAAATTGACAATGGGTATTTTAATAAAACACCTTTTGCCTTATTTTACATAATATGCTTATATCAAATATTAGGCTAGACTTAGGCGGATAATTTAATGTATTACTTTAACAAAATACAAAAGTCATAGTAAGAACAAAGATGGGCAAACTGTCTGCTAGGTTATCTCATGGCATATAGAAATAGACACAATATTGCATAAGGATTGAGTCTGGTTATTATAAACTTCAGAATTTTAATGGTACCTGAAGGTGGAAAATGCCTATTTCAGTTAAATAATAGCCAAAGAGCATTGTAATGCTATATTGCAACTACAACAGGGTTTTTTGGTTTGAAATAGTAAAGAAGAATGGGAAGAAGCTTGTGGTTTTTAGCCAAAGGCAAGACATTTATGATGTTTCTTTGGTTTGTGATTGTGTAGACCTCTTAATTAGCATTCCCCTTTCCTTTCAGTTTCCCCTTCCCTCCCCCTCCCTTCTCCTCCCCTTTCCTCCCCTTCTTTTCCCCCAAATGGGTTTTTCTATACAGTCCAGAATAGCTTCAAATGCATAATCTTTCTGTCTAAGACTCCTAAAGTATTGTGCTTTTAGACATGTATCACCATGCTTAGCCTGTGTTCTTATTTTCTTTGTGAGCAACAATCTTCCCAGTATATATACGGGTTAGAATGAATCAAGAAAATGTGGTATATATACACAATGGAATTCTATGCCTCCATCAGAAAGAATGACATTGCCCCATTTGTTAGGAAATGGAAAGACTTGGAAAAAAATTATATTAAGTGAAGTAAGCCAGGCCCAAAGAAGCATAGGTTCCATGGTTTCCCTTATTTGCAATATCTAGTACATGTCTGAGTCAAGCAGAAAAGGTCAGATAAGGTGATGTTAGGGAAATGAACCCTAAGATATGTATTCAAATGTTTTTTTTCTTTCATGTGATTGTTTCTAACACATTTATAAGATTATTTCTTTGTTGCTTTGTATGTCCCTCCCCCACAGTGTAACCCCTGCTTTACTGTATTTGATGTCCGTATAATTTGTGGAGGGGAAGGGAAAAAACAAATCGTTTAAATAGGGATATAGGTGGACCCATTGCAACAATGAGATGTACAGGTCATTATGTCGAAAATGAACTTCACAACTTTGGTGGGGAGGGGGAGCAGGGAGGATTGAATGGAGGGTGGGGGGAGGATGGGAAGGGAAACAAAGGAGGAGGCTACAATGCTTGATAAGAAATGTACTCATTATCTTGCCCATGTAATTGTAACCCCTCTGTACAGTATTTTCACAATAAAAAAAAAAAAGAAAAAAGAAAAGAAGAAAAAAAAGAATTAAAAAAAAAGAATTTAAAAAAATGTATGGGTTAATGGAACATTTGTGCATTTATGCACCAGTTCCTTTGATCCTTATCAATAGCATTGTGAAGTAGCTGTGTCAGGCCTTGTTATGGTGGTTTTACCCAGTGAGATTCACATGGAAGTTATATGTGCTGGCTCTCTGGAGTTACAGATATGTAGAATGGGATCCAATGTAGGTTTCTCGTTTCTCCTAGCCAAGAGCTTTTTCATCATACCAAGCTTGGGTCGTTCTTCAAGATGAGGCTCCTGATGAAAGGGCCCTGTGGCCATTCATTCTGTAATCCTGATGGCATCACCTTTAGTTGTTTCTGTATCTATTCTGAGGTCTAGTCGGATAGTTTTGTTTATTGTGTTCTTTTGTTTGCCTGTGAATTGTCGGCTTTCTTTATAGACAGTGGATTTGAAAATTGTGTCGCTGCAGGTCAGAGAGCTGCAGAAGCCACATCTTTGGGAATGCTACGATTTGGGTTCCTTGCCTTGCCCTCATGCTGTTGCAGGCTAATAGAACAGTGGCATTGTTGCATTTATTTCCACAAAGATGTTAATGGTCTCTTTTCCTTCTGCTTTGACAAAGCAGCTGTGAAGGAGCCAGAATGCCAGCATGCAGCAAGTGCCACAGGAAAAATACCCACAGTGGCAGGAAATTACCCTAATAGGGTGAAAATTAAGGAAGGGCTCATGGCACAGCCTGTTTCCAGGATACGGGTGGTACCTTCACGCCTAAGCAATTATTCTCTTAGAATCAATTTGGTGGTTCTTTTTTAAAAAAAATAGATTTTTTAACTTGAAAGGGGTTCAAGAGAAAAGGATCAAAGCTTGGGAAATATTTAATTTTGTTTAGTAAAGAAACATTTCATCTTCATTGAATAGAAAATGTCATTCTCTAACATTTTTTTTCTTGTTCTTTCTTATTTTGTACAAAAACAACTAGTCTCATTTGGTTACATATTTTTGTGTGTGTATGAGTTCAGATGGCTGGTAGACACCTGCAGGAAGGAGGATCAAAGGTTTTTAAGTCTTCCTTTGCAGAAAAAAAAGTCAGAGCTTTCAGGTCATTGATTACTGAACCAGGGCCCACATAGTAGTTGTGCTGGAGATGGGAAGGACAAGAAATGACCACCAAGGAGAAGGTGGTATGTGTGTGTGTGTGTGTGTGTGTGTGTGTGTGTGTGTGTGTGTGTGAGTGTGTGTGTGTGTAGCCACCTGCTTCTGGGTTGGGAATGCAAAGCCTGAATTCCTTAGGGCAACTCAGTTTCATCACTTTCTTACATCACCTAAGATGTCCATCCTTAAGACTTCTATAGAATTGGTCACTCTGGCAAGACACTGGTGGATCATACCTTAGTCCTCAAGATGCTGAGATCTGAGGGTTACAGTTTGAAGCCAGTCTGGCTAGAAAAGTCTGCAAGAATCACATCTCCAGTTAGTTATCAAAAATCTGAGAGTGGATGTGTAAATTAAGTGGTAAAGCACCAACCTTGAGTGGAAAAGCCAAGCAAGAGTATAAAATCCTGAATTCAAGATCCATTACCAGCCTCCCCCCTTCCCCTGCCACACAAAAGCCTACTCCATTAACTCTATTTCAGTTCCCTCTTTATGGTTGGGGTGGCAAGTCTTGGAATGACTGAAAAACCAGCAATTACTTCTAAAGCCTCCTTGTATTACAGGGAAAACACTCATTATTGGTTTATTTTATTTTATTTTATTTATTCTATGTACCTCTTTGGAAACATGACAAATAGAAGGACCTTTTCTTTTAGTTTCAAAAGGCAAGGTCTTAGCTGGTTGGCTATCTATAATGGAGGAGACAGGCAGTTGGTCCTGGGGCAGTGAACGCTGAGATAAGTTCATGTTTGCTCAGCTCTGTGGCAGACTGTATCCTTGGGATGGAGGGGATGTGCAGCACCTGTTTATTGAGCCTCTGTAAGTATTGCAGCAGGCAGCTTCCCTTTATTCCTGGATGATCCACGATAAGTGGACGGTTATCCCTGTACTCAGTAGACCCAGTGTTACCCATGGGGGCACCAGTTTCAGAATCTGGAGAGATCTTGGGGTTTGGCTTCTTTAAACTCACCCTCTATGCTTGTCAGAGCTACTGGTGCCTCCAAATATAGAAATAATGGGTAAAATGAACCCGGTGGTGCTTAGTAACAACTCTGCTAACATTTTAAAGACATCCTGTAGGTCAAATTATTTGAGAGTAAAGTTGTAGAGTGAGTGAGTGTTGACCCTTGATCTCAGTTTCTTCATCAGAAATAATCGGGGAAGTTTGAAAATGTGGCTTAAATATTAGAAAAGAAACCCAATAACATATAATCATCTATTCATGTACCTAATTATATTTATCATTTGCGTATTGATAGATGGCCTAGTAGATGATGGGGAAGATCTTCCCCAGGGGGGAAAGGAACTAGGGGCTTGAGACAACACTTTGTGTGTCCATGCTGCTCTGTCAGTCATGGGCTGCTTTGTCCTTCTCAGAGCGGGCCCTACAATTCAAACAGCTTTCCCCAAAATTCTTATCAAATGATAGCTTGAATACACTGGTCTGAGTACTGCCAAGTAAAAAGCTGCAAAAGTACTGATTCAATTCCTTGTCATAATCCTGTTAATCAAATCTTCATTTGAAGCCCCTGGTTAGCTTTAAAAACTTAGTTTCAATCTTACTGTCCCTGGCAAGCCTCTGTGAGCTCCACAAGAGTTGTTGCCTTTCCTACATTAGCACCAGCTTAGAGTCCTACAATGCATTCCACATTAGAACATCCTGGGGAGTCATAAAAATAAAACTTTGGAGCCCCAGAATAGTATATTAATAAATCTCCCTCGACAATCCTGAGACAGTTGTTTTACAAGCTAGCATTTGTTAACCACTAGTAGAAAAGAGGGACATTATATTTATTAAGCACTTACTATGAGCTTTGCCATATCTTTGTTTAGTTATTACACTTATGTATTCTCATTGCCATGTGAATATCTTTAGCACCACTTAGTGAATTATCATTTGACCATATAATTGACTAGCTATCTTCTGCTCCATCGTGAAAGGCTTCCTGGTGATGTTCCTGAGTCTTTCCCACAGTACATGGCACACAATAGGATCTCCATAAGTGTCTGAGCAATGAATTAAAGAAAAATGAAATAAAATTGTCTGAGTATCAGGGAGAAGGTTAACATTTGTACAATATTGAGGTAAAGATACTAAACCAAGCTTTTAAGAAAGCTCAAGAGCAGATCTGAATCCAGTAGACCTATCCTGAGGACACACACACACACACACACACACACACACACACACACACACACACACACACACGTATGTCTGTATCTCTATCTCTATGTCTATGTATAGATAGAGAGACAGGGAAAGAAAGAGAAAGAGAGCAGAAACAGACAGCAAAGACAAGACAGAGACAAAGAGAAGTGAGGTTTGGGTTTGAGAATTAACATCTAAGAAAAGTATTGGCCACTGTCTATAATAGTTCTTATATAATAAATAGCTTGAGAGGTAAAGGACATTTAAAAAGTCTTCTCTCCTCTTATTCAAGAGGAGAAAAGCTAGGGTGTAGGTCAGAGAAGGTTGGTTAACTAAACTAGGTAGGTCTTTCTTTGATCCTTAGATTTCTATTACCATCTCTTGGTCCTCAAATCAATAAAGATTCACCAAAGCAATCTTACTGAAGGGACACTGAGGTCCTTAATTTTGAGGCTTGTTTTGAATGGTTTGAAACAGTTCCACTTAATGGCTCTGCTATATTCCTGGAGCCTGGGTTGCTGTTTAACATTCAAGCTGCGTAGAGCTAGTGAGAGCTCCCGACAGAGAAAGGAATTAACTGTTTGGTGTGTTTTAATAAGTGAGTGAACAAAGATCATGTGAATCGATTATCAATTTGGCTAACTTTCTTGCAGAGCTTGTGTGGAAGAATTAAATGCAAACAGACTTCATGTTTACCAAAGAGGAATGCACCTTGAAGTGGATATTAGCATTCTCCATTGTGATTTTTGTAACACATTGTAGTCTTTTTTACCCTTTTCCTTACTTATGTCATAAACATGTATTGAAAACGAAGATAGAATGGAAAAATATAATCAGATACAGGGCAAGCATACTAGGAATCTATTCTAATAAATGTATTTCTGACCTTGAGACTCTGTCTGTATCTTTCCTTAAGCCCAAGGTCACTCCTAGATCCTTTGGTTCCAAGGACATTTGAGGATGAAACTGAGTTTTAGGGCTGATAGGACACCCAAACCTAAATGTTTTGTATTTATTCCATCATATTTTACAGGAGAACAATGGAAAAGACATTATAATAACAATTGTAACTGATCTTGCTTTCCTTCAAGATGTTCACTGAGTAACTGGAAAATCAGACCTAGGATTAGCTTGATTCTAGTTCTTCTTGCTTCTTCTGCCTTTCCCTTCCTTATCCTTATTCTGCATTTGTCTACAGGGAAACACTGCTGTTTGTATATTAATGATCGATGAACATTGTTTGTGAGAGGACCCAGACTATATAGCCAGCTATACTTTCCTCTGTAGCCCTTGTTTATCCTGGGGACATCTCAGTGATGATATCCAATACAGGTATGTGTTATCATGTGCATTATTTACTGAGCACAAGGTCAAGCATATGGTGGAAAGTCAATCACTGAATCATAAACAAGTGACTTCTCAAAAGCTATGATCAGCATCCATTCAAAAAATCTCCCCCACTGTCCAACTTTTGGGCCTCTTCTGGCATTCACAAATTCCTCAGCTTTGTTGTAAAGCATTGCTTTCAAATGGCATTCCAGTTGATTTTTCAAAGTTGGAACAGCTTGTGGTTTATTTCATTATTATTGGGTCAAGTAAACTGGAAGGCCAAAAGCTTACTGAGCCTAAGGATGTAAAGATCATTCCAATAAAACTGTAAGCATCAAAGAGACAGTGACATGTCACAATTCTTTATCTCCAATAAGTAAGTATGGCTATGTCTAAGTAGCAAATTCATTGGGAAGCAATCATAAAGCAGGCAAAGTTCAAGTAGGGGCTTATAAAAATAATGAAGTAAAGAAGCTATGGTTGTGTTTTCTGGCAGGAACTAGTGGAGGTCCTGGGGAGACTGGCTGATTGGCTCTGGAGAGCTGAAGGGTTATGTTTTGGCAATGTCTGACATGATGCCAGCATTTTCTGCTGCTTTGTCCAATTCTCCAAGATCACACGGTAATGAATCGATGGACTGGTGTGTCCATTACCCTCAGGCCTAGCAGTGTTTGCCTCTTTTGGGTAGCTGAGTTGAGCAACATGCTGTAGTTACTGAATTCAAGTGGAATAAGATTTGAAGGTTTAGTGTTTTACTTTCTGGAGTTAATTGCACTTTACCTGGGTAGGCAATGACTATTGGTTTAACTAAAAAAATATTTCCTTGATGCTTGAATTTCCAAGCAGGCAAGTAGGTAAAGCAGTTATGTTTCTCAGCTTCATGTTTCAATGTTAGCCTTCAAGTCATGTGAAATTTTTACATGGACACAGCCCATTTCTCCCTTTTCCAACTCATCTTTCTCCTTTTCATTAGGCTCCTCTTTTCCTTCAGATTCTTCTTTTCAAGTGTTTAAGTGCACTCGATAGTCAGAAGCTGTGCCCATTAGCTCCTTGTGACTAAAGAAAAGACTCTCCTTGTGCTTATAGCCCTGCAACTACCTTGGCAAATGGAAGGATCTGAGTGTCTAGCTAAGAAGACATTGGATTTGACTCTGTAAAACCACCTTTTCACCTTGGTAAGCTGAGAATATCACTGAAGTTCTGTTTCCTGATGCAGGATTGTTACGTGAGGATTTAGCTTACCATGTCTCTTCTATGTGGAAGACAGAATCAAATGATTAGGGTTAAATTCAGTAGGAGACATGAAGTTAGTAAAAAATAAGAAACTCTTGATGGGTAGGTT
Organism: Dipodomys merriami; assembly: GCF_024711535.1. Taxonomy (NCBI): domain Eukaryota; kingdom Metazoa; phylum Chordata; class Mammalia; order Rodentia; family Heteromyidae; genus Dipodomys; species Dipodomys merriami. The sequence goes on from NW_027203381.1 coordinate 75,300,516, forward strand.
TGGATAAATGGTTGCACAGCTAGTTTTGTCAACTACTTATAAATAGTCATCTTCATATTTTATAGTTAGAGGAAGTTATGATAAGAAAGGAGGAGCCTTGATTGGCCTGGGGAAATTGTAGAGGCTCAAGGCACTTCAATAATGTTATTATTTCTCATTTGCATTTATTTAATCAGATATTTGATAATTTTTTAATAGATGGTGGTGGTAAGGATTAAACTCAGGGCCTCTTGCATGCTATCTTGGAGCTTCATTTTTAGCTCTACTGTTACTATTTCTGCTAAGAACAAGTGATATAATCTAGAGCTAGTGCTAGACATAGTGGTTGCTAAGTATCTACCTGAACTGTAGAATGCGCCATAAGTGTAAGAAATGCATACTGGGTTTTAAAGATTTTGTAGAGGAAAAAAAAGAACATAAAACATGTTTAAATGTCATGTGGATGGTATGACCATTGTAGGATATTTGGAATATTTTCAGTATATTGGGTTTAATGAAATATATTATTTTTAAATCGTGTCCTTTTTTTCTTTTTAAAATATGGTTACTAAAAATGTTTAGAAAGTGCTATCAATGGCTCAGGTTTGTGGCTGGTATTGTTTTTCTGTTGGGCAGAGCTGGTATAAATCACACAAATTTTCCAGTTTTTTTTTTTTTTTTCAAAGATGTTGTATCTTGTGATCATTCAATCTGCGTGGTGTGTTCCATCATTACCCCAGGTGCTTGTCATCAGTATAAGGGCAGTGGTGACAAGGTCTCTGGATGTAACAAATGTCACTTCTTGAGTGTTCATTCTGCGTTCATGCTTGGGAGGAGATGATGGGAGTCTTTCCTAGGGGAGCAGTAGCACATATGTTTTTAGCACAGGTGGATTTTTTTTTGCTTGTGAATAAAATACTTTTTTCAGTCATTTAAAATAAAACATCTTTTTATTCTGCATACCAGGCCCTAATCTTTAATGCAAGAGTCCCTTAGACTTACCAATGAAGGATGAGAGAGAGTCTCACCTTGAGACAATTCAGATCCTCATTTCAATTCAGGATTTCTTCTTTGCTATAGGTCATTCAAATTATTACTTGCCTAGATAGTTAATGAGGCTACAGCAGCTACGCTGTAATCTCCACTGTATTAGTTAAGATTAGATGGGGCTGTAAGTAAATCCAACAAACAGGGTTTTTTTAAAGCTAGAAACTTACTTCTTTTCCTATCTAAAGTGTGGCAGTACAGAGTCCCCTGTTACCGTAGCTTTTTCATCTTACTGGGCTTGGGTTCCTTTCTCTGACTTCTTTGTTTCCTCTCATCATCTGAGATGCTCTCCTGTACATCACAGTGGATGAGAAAGGAGGGGGGAGGGAGACAAATAAAAGGGCACGTTTTGTTCAATATTTACTTCTTTAAAATCTACTTCTTAAGGACATAGCAATTCTACTCAGATTTTATTGTCCTAATTTTCCTCTGAGTGGCCATGTGGCTAGTGAAAACTTCTGGGCCTATAAAGAATGCATATGGAGGGACAATTGGTAGCCTTTGCACATCATTTTTCTACTTTGGTTCGTACTTTTCACAGGAAAATATTTGGCTTTGATCCTTATGTCAAGTTACTGCTGGAAGGTAGCTATCATATGAAATGACATAACAATAATAGCACTTTACATATGGGGAAAGACAGAGCTCTTAACCTGTTAACTCAGTTTTGTGTACTCTGAATAAGACACCAGGAAATAGACTCATAATCAGATAGGGTCTTCCTAGTTCCTCTGGCTTAGGAATGAATGAACAGGACACAAAAGATTTGTGGAGCATGCCTGAACTTAGCCTTTAGAATGGTACAGTGTGCTGGGTGAGTTTACTGCTATGAGCCTTAGGCCAGGCAAGCATGGGTACATCTCTGTGACCTCTTGGGCCAACATGTTTCAAGTCTTCTGCTTTCATGAATGCCTGAGGAGGGAGCACTGAATACCTGTGAACCCATCCCTGCTGGAAGACTTGGCTTTGTGTTCAGTGAGGCTTTAAGCCAGAAGTTGGAAGGAGTCCACTATTTGAAGCCTTCAGGAGAATCTTACATTTTGCTTCTATTTGACTTTCCCTGAGTCCTTGTTTCTCTGTAGATCTGTCACAGCTTCCTGCAATTTCTTGAGCATGTCGAAAATGTGAACTTAGTTTTCCATGGAGTTCTTTCTCAAGCTCCTTCAGAAGGGGTTTAAAAAAAATTCTTTTTTACTGAATACTTTGTTAAAAGATCAGCTTTCCTTTTCTTACTTGGCAGGATGATTTTCTTTTCATAAATTATTACATTAAAGCGTTGAAGAAACAGCCATGCCTTTAATGTTATATAAGGCACAATTTACACCTCCTTTCAAAGGTCCCCATTTAAAAATTTTGTGTGATTTTGCAAGCCTTATACACATTTGCCCAGATATTTGCCATCTACCACGTTGAGAAGCATGTGGAATTTGAATCTGACTAATTTTGGTTTGAATATTGCCTAACTTTTTCTAGCTTTGCAGTGTTTATGAGCTGCATACCTTTGGCCAAGTCATTTAACTCTTTGAAGTCCTACCTATAATCTATTTTCTTAAGATCTGTCTTATAGCAAAGTGATTTACTAGACGGAAATAATCTATAAGCATCATTATCATACTTACTGTAAAGAAGCTCATTAAGAGATATTACTATTATTTTAGGCATCAGATTGTCCTTTATATTATGTTACAGATATTTTTCCAATGCATATACTCTCATGTCCTCAGTTAAAAGTCTCTCTTCTTTTTTCTTGTTCTTCATACTCTTAATTTCCTCCTTCTTAACTTCTCTTTCCTCCTCCTTTCTTATAGCATTGGTAGTTGTCTCATTCCCATTGTAAAATACTTCTGGTAGTGTGACCTCAGTGATTCAGTATTTCCCTTATCACTACACCTCTTAGGTTATTACAGACTGGGATTCTATAACTGGATTTCAATTACTAAGGATATAAAATCATCATTTCATTTCCATTCAGCTGTAATTGTCAGTTTATGTTTTATAACTTCATGGTGTAGGGATTAAACCAAATGAAGCCAGGCTCAAGTTTTCTCCTGGTGCTGATCATAAGCTGTTGACAAGATCTGATCCCTAGCTCTGGTGCTCTCCTGTTTTCTGGTTTCTTTGGCTTGGGGGTGGGGAAAGCCACTAGCAAGTCAAGGCAATGGATGGAGCAGGGTAGTATAACAAGTGAAAGCCCAGGCTCTGCTGAGTGCTGTTGCTAGGCAACAGCATGCCAGGAGCAGTCACACGCATATGCCGGCTAGCATCCTGTTGTCTTAGGAACAGAACATTTGGATGGAAGGCCGTGAGAAGAGGGAGACGGGGTTTGAAATATTCAAAGTTCCAAGGTCCTGGGGTACCCCTCACCCTGAATCTCATGTGTTCATTGTCTTAGTTTTCCTGCATCCATTGAGGTTGAAGTTTGGATTTTCTTTTTTTCTTTAGTTCATCATCCAACATTTTTTTTTATAAGGTCTTCCCTCAGAGCTCTATATTACTCCAGTCACATTGTAATTCATTAGAGCCCATCCACCTCCAAGTCCTCTGGTACTGTGCATGACAGGGCTTATTCTGTGGAATTTAAAAATGATCTGTTGCTTTCAGTGAAGTCTTGGGAGAGGGGCAGAAATTAAATGTTCACTTGTTATAGAAATGAAAACCCTAGGTTCTTGGTATATGAAATGATGCCAAGTCATTATCATTAGATCTGAGGCTGACAATTGTGAGCTTGTCAGTCAGATAGAAAGACTAAGAAAAGAGAAAGAGGCCAAGATGGCTTTCCTTCTCTGGTTAAATTCAGTGGGATGTTCAGGAGTTGTTATACTCAGTCCTGTCTTTTTACTCATCCATCCTCCATACTTCACCATTCTTCCCTAAATGTTAGGGCCATGCCTTCTTCATATTTGAATTCTTCACTCTGCTATAGTTCCTGGCACATGGTGGTTGGATTTAGCTGGAAGACCTAGGAACTCCATCAATATGAAAATACTTTGAAATGACACAGATGATATAGAAATATCAGTTGCTATTTCTGTATGCCTGGTTCAAATCTTGTGCCCATTTGTTACAAGGCTGTCTTGTTTCTGAGACCACTTTATGCCTTTGGATACTTGTATTGGTAACTGTGTTTGTATATTGCTTTCTAAAATCTTACGTTTGTTTTAGAAGAGCTGTTCCTACTCAATTTCTTATAATTGAAGCCTTAGCTTTTTCTAGTATTTCCAAGAAACCTTGTGTCTTAATCCATTTTGTACTGCTATAGCAGGATATGTATGGCCAGGTAATTTTAAAAATAGAGATTTGTTCTCTAAGCTCTGGAAAACTCCAACTAAAGCTCTGACATCTCCTAAAGACCTTCTGGTTTTATCTTTATGTGGTGGAAGGCCGAAGGGCAAGGAAGAGTAAACCCAAATTAGCAGGCCCTTTTAGAAGTGGCAAAGCCCCATAATAGAGCCTATCTCCCATAAGGGTTGCATGGAGGATTATGTTTCTAACATACAAATTAAGGGGGACACATTTAGACTGTATTGCCTTATAACCAGTCCTATGGAAGAGATTTTTTTTTTCTCAGTCATCAGATTTTCCTCATGTTGCCTATTGGTTCTTTTGTATTTTGTTTTATCACAGGATGCCTGCAATTTGGTCCCACTATGTACTGATAATCACAGGCCTTCTTTGAGGCCATATGCTTGAATTGGCTTCAACATTGTTGTAACTTCCGTGGATTCATGGTCCCGCCAGGGAAATACTTAGCTTTAGATCTTTCTCTACTACAGCTAATCTGTATTTGTTGTTGTTGTTTTTTTGGGTTTTTTTGTTTTGTTTGTTTTGGGAGTATCTGATGATAGGACCAGAGTCATTTCAAGTCATATTCTTTCATATTATGCTAGCATAGTTGGCCTATTTTTTTCCCCTCTTTCCACCTGTCTTTATTTATATTGTTTTCCAAAAGGGAATTTACCCTCTATGGGGAAAAATGACTTTTCTACAATGTGATCTAATCGAGAAGTTAATTATTTGCTGCCTAAGCTATTTGGTTTTTTCAGACTGAAGTGATATGCTATTAGACATAGAAGGAAAACAAGTTTTTAAAACCCCTACTCAATATCTAGTGCAGGGTTAAGCACATAGTATCCAATTAAGAAATCCTTTTTGAATTAAGTTGAATTAAATTAATCTTTACCCATAAGATAGAACTTTTCTTTTGCTAAGCCTTTGAATTTCTTCCAATGTAGAAGCTGCCAGCATATGGCTCAGTATCTCAATGAATGGATCCAAGTAGTAGAGCAGAGACTAGTCCTCTTGAATTGGAGCATTGTTTACACCAGTGTTACATAGATTCTATATCCTTCTATTAGTGTGTATCTTCCCATCTTTGCAATGGAGCTTTACTAATATCCTAGTCCACTGCCATAGTTTTCTGTATGTAAAGATGTGACAGTATGTCTCATAATCCTGGCAGGTCAGAAATCTAGTAACTCAGGTAAGGTAAATATTCATCTAGAGGTTTTGAAGATTGTGGAGTTATAAGCCATAATCGATTCAACTTAAAAATAAAGATCTTCTGAGTCAGCATGTATATGTATATATACATATATTCACATATTCACACACTTATACATATACAGATATATACACATATATACATAGACATATCTATATACCCATATATAGTATATATGGATATAGATGTGTATATATATATATATGTATACACACGTATATATTTGTATATGTATTCAGGCAAGTCACTATGACCTACTGATAGCTGAAGACTCCACAGAGATAAACACAGCCTGACACTCCTTCATTTCCCTTACTCCTACATTTCACCTCTGTACCTCATTCTCTCTCCTGCTGATTTTCTTAGTCTGCTGGAATTGATTCTTACTGCAGGTTCTCTTAATGTTTACTAGTATGATCTAGCACTAATCCTCCCTTCCCCCATTTACACATCGGCTCCTCCATTTACACATGCAAAGTTTAACATGTTGCAATGTGACAGGATACCTCACAGGTGGCATGAAGTGGAGGATTAGCACTGGAGGAGGGTGGAGGCACAGGTTCTGCATTGACAAGAATTACTGAGATTTGTTTGGGAGACGAGCAAGAGGAAGCTTTCTATATACTGTACTGTGCTAACCTTAAGGCTTTGTCTGGAGAATTCTGTTTTGCTCAACAGTGCTTGGAACAAGTAGGGAGAATAACTTTCTATCATTGCTGGTCACGAATCTCACTGTATTGAAATGTCACAGGCTCTTCTCCTCTGGGTGCGTTAGGTAAATACAAAGCTGTTCTCTTCAAAGGAATGGACCAAAAGATCAGGAATCTGTCCTGTTGTTTAAAAAAAGTCAGTTCAGCCCATTTAAGGAGCCTGTGACTCAAGGCTACAGCTAATTCCTACGAATTACCATCTCGTTTTCACTGAAAAAGTTTTCCTGCACACCCCTCCAGTTCTTGACTTTCAAATCATGAAGAAACATAGAACATATGGATATCGCCCATAAAAATTTCTCTTCTGTAATTGAAATGTGAGGAGGTTGAAAAATGATTTCCACGATTCCTCTCAGCAACTGCTAGATATACAAAAAAAAAAAAAAAAAAAAAAGCAAAACAACAAGCACAAAAAAAATCCTGTTTCTTTCTTTTTTATTTTTCTCAGAAAACTAGGACTCCTGAGCTACCAGAAAAAAATCAGAGACCAATGCCAAGGCACTGCTGTGAATCCTCCACAATGATGCAGAACATTCCATCTCCCTGACTCGGGATCATCTTGAAACTTTGCCACATAGCAATAGGAGGCAGCATGGCAAAGCGTGTGGCCTGGTATTCTCAGAGAGGCAGTCAACTTTCCAAATTCCTGGTCTTGCATACCTTTTCTATCTCCACAGGACTTTAGAGATCCAGTTGGGGGTCTTCAGTTGCTCACTTCCAAAATAGTACCTGCAGGAACAATTGGGGTGGTGGTTGGGATGTCACTGTAAATACTCCATGTCTCCAAAACTCAAATTTTCAACTGGACCTCGTGGCGGTCTTTCTAGCAGGACACATATGACAGGGAACAGTGGTTGCTATGGGATCACCAGAATAGCGACCCTCTTGGCAATGTCTCTGCATGTGTGTGGGTGAGTGGTATTCTGTGACTTATTCTCTGCTCTGTGTGCAGCAGTCGGGAAGTAGGTCTGCTTCATTCCTTGATACAGCCTGCCTGGGTTGCAAGTATGTGCTGGCAAGCTCTGTCCCTTGTGTAGAAACTATCACCCGATTCTTATATGAACAACTCTCCAATTCATTCACTCCTCATCCATCGTTTTCCTCTGTGACTCATCATCTGAAAGTTTCATTCCTCAGTCTCCCTTTTTCCTTCTGAGGCTGGTAAATCACGTGTCACTCCAGCAAAAGGCGGAGGGGGTGGTGGGCCCATCTGGACCCTCAAGTTTGATTTCATATTTATGAAACAGCTTAAATGTCAGATTGAGTGAAAAATGACACCTTCTCTAGCTTCTCATGTTAGTGCCTGTAGCTGTCACAAAATGCTTCTTTGTTTTTTTTTAAATTATATATATATATGTATATTAGTATGTGTTATCCATACTAGGCTCTTCTAAGAGAAGAATGGATAGGAGGCAGGTGGATGGAGGGAACACATAGATGCATGGATAGATAGAGAGCAATCCATGCTATATCTAGCTAGCTATTGTCACCAGAGAGGAGAAAACAAGCCTCACATAGAAGAAATATTCTGGTCTTGTGGGGGAATTTTGATCAGTGATTAAGATCTTGAGACATCTACCTTTTTAGGTTGAAAAAATGTAAACATAAATACATAGAAAAGATAAAGCTTGAGAAAAATAAGTTCTCTGTGCTTCTGCCACTGGAATAATTGCTATGATCATTTGGCTATGCGTTTTCCTCAGACTAGTTTTTAGAACCCATGTGAATCCTAGAGTTCAAAGTTAAATACACATTTGTAATTTGGATCGCTGCAAGAGCTCAGGATTTTTTAGAAAAATCTTAGGTTAGAACCAGTGAGGAATGCTGGTCCTGGAAAACGGGCAAGCAGGGGCAGGAATGAATGCCTCGAAGGAAGTTTGTATTTGTCCCCTGTGAGTTTAGGAAGTTTTCATTAATGAGACATTTTCCTTTTGCGTGAAGGCTGGGGAATTGGTGCACCATAGACAAAGGCCTTTGTGACATCACATGTGACTCTGCTTGTCCAGGGGTGTACCGCTCACATGGGGCTTTTTTTTTGTCACTAGAGCACACTGACCAGATGAAACTGACCAGACAGTTGAAATCATCGCTGTGTGAACTTGATAGACCCAGTGTCCCACCAGGTGGAACCATTGGTCTTTCTAAAGCTATGCACCAGGATGGAGAAGCTTCAAGACAGAAGAGAAGTCTTCTTGTTTTTCCTAAGCACACACACATATTGACAAGGAGGGAAACTGTCAGCTCCCTTAATGACAAGTTTAAAGAAGTTTCTAATGGAAGGAGGGAGAGCAGCAGATCTAAGGAATAAGTGGACACATAAGAAGTGGTAGTCTGGCAATAGAGATGCAGTGACCAGGTACATTAAAGGAGTTTCAAGACCTTGGCCAAAGACAGCCTATTTTTTACTCAAAGCTTCCTGGTGGTGGCCTCTGGCAGTGCCAGAAAAGAGACACCAGAGGTGGTAAGAAGGCGCATCCTGAAGACTTGCTAAGTGCAGAGCTATGGTGGGAAAGGAAAGAGACAGAGGAGCAGGCAAACTGGCTTGTAAACTGGACATCAGTTTGTTTTGGTCGAAGCAGAGGCTTTGGGTTGGAAGGAAAAAGGTGTTTGTTCTGTGTTTGCACATGGAGCGGCCTTGATGCTGAGGTAGCTGTGAAATATGTAGACAGAAGGAAATTTACCTCAGTCTACCTGTGGCAGCAAAGCCTTTAATAGAACTTTTACAACTCTTCATATGCACCTGTACGCTGTAGATTGAACCTATTAGATTCCATGCCCCAGAAAGCAGCTAGCTGGAGGGGAAGATGGTGCGCTTCTTTCTGATCTCTGCTTGGCTTTTCAAACTCCCTCGCACCCTTTATTTTGCTCTGGAAATTATTTTAAACATTGGTTTGTTTTCATTAAAAACATATGTATATATATTTACCCATTGTAACTGAGTCTTTACAATAGATTTCAGTGACTATAATTTTTTTTAAATTTTATTTTATGAATGTCTTACTTTATAATCTTTTAACATTAATTTAATTTTGAATTATGGATTGCTTGGGATGCTTCTAATGTTTGTTGTTATTAATTATTATTTGGTGAATACCTTATAGCACCTTCCCCCACCTTCCAAGATTTTTTTTTGCCTTGGGTTATATTTTTGTGTGTACATATATTTATATTATGTGTACACACATATATAATATATTATATATATTGTGTGTACATATATATTATATTATGTACATGTATGTAAATATTGAGCTATATCTTTGTGTATACACATATACATACATTTATATAATATGTGCATATATGGTATATTTACATGTACCATATATATAATACAGATACATTAAAATGTATTTAAATTCCTTATAATGTTTAAATTAATCCGATTTGTAAACTTCTATTATATCAGGCAATAAATAAATATATGTGTATACTTTACATTAAAATGTTTAAGTTTCTTATGAGACAGGATCTCAATTGGTAGCCAGTGTTAACCTAGAACTTGTAAACCTCCTAAATGCTGTGATTATAGGTGTACACCACTCCACTCAGCTTACATTTTTCTTATGTTTTAAAAATATCTTCAGGACACAATCCTTGCCATGGTATAATAGTGCCAGAGAATAAGGGAAGTTTTAAAGCTCTGAACTTCTGTCAGACTGAAACATCGTAGAGATTGTGTGCAGCTCATCTCCTGTAGCCAGCAAAGCATTTTGCTTTTAAATCTTTGACAGGGGTTTTATTTGATGGTAGGGATATCGTCCTACTGATTTTCTTTCAAGGTTTGATGCTGAAGTTAAGTATTTTCACTGCCTTAAATTATGTGGCAATAAAAGAGGGAGGGAGAGAGAGAGGGAGAGAAGAAGAAGGGGAAAGAGAGAGGAAGGACTTTGGTCTTGCAATGAGTGCTGACTTACATCCATTCTGAAAATGCATATGAGATCTAAACCACAAGGTACTGAAAAGCAATAACCCTATATTTTATACACACTTAGAATCTTCTGGCTAACTTGTATTTTTATTAGGAGGACTAAATATTGAGAAATTTACCCATCAACACTTTTCATGACAGTGCAATTTATTTTTTTATTCAGATCAATAATAGTATCAGAGTTAGGCTTTTTTTTTTCATTTTATAACATTTTTCGTAAGTTTCCTATCAAGATAATATTTTTTTTTACTAGCATTCACTGCCATTTTTGTCTGTAATCTTTATGAGTTTTCCAGGATTTTGTTGTCTCACACACACACACACACACACACACACACACACACACACACACACACACACACACACACACACAGAGTTTCTTCCTAAAAGCAGCTAAGCATGGCAGAGCAAGAATTACTAATATAAGTCCCTTCTCACTTCTCACATTTCTTAATTGTTCCCAATCACCCTGGTTTCATCTTTAGACTTTGATTATAATTTTCACTTCATAGTCATGCAGTCTAATCTTATAATCACATGTCTCTTTGGACCACCATGTGGTTCTGTGTCTTCAGACTAAATTTGCCTTCAAAAACGCTCGGGCATCTTTCAGCTGTCTTAAGGCCAGGGTAGTAAGCCATTCAGACGTAAGATGCCAATTTGCTGATTGCTGTTCTTTTCGTCCTGTGCTGAAGGCACGGCAGCTGTTCAGAGCAAGAATGGCGCAAAATAATAGCTCCTACCCTGTTAAAATATATCTCCTCTTATCGTCTTCTAATGACAGATGCATTTAAGTTAGAGGCTCCCAGTCTTGTCCAATTGGCACAACACCTGGAGGAAGTCACATCCAGAGGAGAACTTGATGATGTATTGATATACTTTATTCCAGGTACAAACTTAGCACCCATAACTAGCAACAAATAGGAGCATATTTCACAGGGCAATATGACATCACTTCCTCAGTCACGCAGGCCAAGGAATGAAGGATGCTTCTGAAGTTTTTGTTACCATGAATGTCATTCTTCATAGCTTGTCGGCTAAGATTTAACAACTGCAGAGTGCTAAAGATTTAAAAACATTCTTGTTTTCTCATGGAGCACTATTTTTTTGAGGGAGTTGTAGTCATTGAAATGTCTTTTCATTGTGAATTTAGAAAAAAGGCAAAATTCTGTGATTCACTTTTCACAATGAAGTGTGATAGATGAGCATCGTTTGTGAGTGACTAGATTGTTCCAGTAGTTCTCTTCTTTCAAGATGCAAACAATGCTTTAGAGGTTAAATGCACTGCTAGTGACATAGTAGTGTGAATTATTTCAATCATCATATTACTTCATGTCTGACCAATAACTTTTCTGTTGTCTATCTACTTTTCTTTAATCGATAGTTGTAGTTGGCTATTATTTGTTCTTTCCATTAACAGGGTTTGAACTCAGGGCCTCCTACACATAGTTTACAAAGTTTTAAATTTAGCTGTACATTCATTAGGATCAGATATATGATTGGTGGTTTAATATTTCAGACAACCTAAAGTCCATCTTGGTCAATTTTTTATCTCTAATTATTTCAGATTGTCTCACAAACTGTTGCAGCATATTACAGCATTTGACCACATTTATTTTATTTTACAATTATTTTTAGCATGGATTAGTTGTCAAAGTAGCTTTTATTTTAACATGTTCACATAGCCCTGCAAAATACCTTGATCAGACTCATTGTCTTCCTTTCTCCCTCCCACTCCCCAAACCAATTTCAGTGAGTTTCAGCCTTTATATATATCTTCGCACATGTACATAATTTTTTTGTCCATCTTCATCCTTCTGTACTTTCTCCATTCATCTTCCATGTGTCTTGTAGTGCCCACACCTTGGGCAGGACATATTTAATATTCCTCTCATTCACTCCCCACCCCCTACAATTTTTGTTGTTGTTGTTTGTCATGGGCTTGAACTCAGAGCCTGGGCACTGTACCTGGGCTCTTTTGCTCAAAGCCAGCACTCTGCCACTTTGAGCCACAGTGCCACATCAGGTTTTCTAGTAGTTAATTAGAGATAAGAATCTCACAGAATTTTCTATTCAGGTTAGCTTCACATCCTAATCCTCAGATCTCAGTCTCCTGAGTAGCTAGAATTACAGGCGTGAGCCACCAGATTCCCCCCACATTTATATTAGCATCAATGACTTGCACAATGGTGTTTCATTTTGTGTTCATATGTGCACACAAAGTGCCTTGATCAGAATCCTTCCCTCCCTTTCACTTTGAGTCTCCAATTTGACCACGATATGGAGGGGAAGGCATCTCCCTGCTCCACATGGAGTCAGTCCCAGGCAGCTCAGCTAGCGTTGGATCCGCTTCCACTATGATTCCTATATGGCTGGTGTGTCAATGCAGGCTGTCTACGATGAGTAGCAGTAGGCTGGAGCTGACTTGTTTTGATTTACAATACCGGTCATGTACATCTATTTCGCAAATCCATTTCTAGTAGTAGGATTATGGCTTGAAATTAACTGTAACAGGAGTAGTTATACCAAAGAAATTGGCAAATGCTACAAAGCATTGCTTTTTCCTCCCACCACACATTCTCAAGAGTGGATTGTTTAACATTTAACACAAGATTCCTGGCTTGCACCTTAGTTAGGATTGAGGTCCAGAGCTTCAGACTCTATTCTACAAGTCTTTCCAGATGGTCTGGAATTCTTGAATCCAGATCTGCAAAATCTTGAATCCAGGTCTGCAATTCTTGAATCCAGGTCTGAGCATTGGTGTTTTTCCTCTTCTTTTCCAGGTGCTAGAAATTGAACTCAGAGCCTTGTGCATGCAAGGTAAGTGCTCTATTACTGAGCTCACCTCTGCTGTGACCTGGGTGTCTTCAGAACATGGTAACTTGGTTCCAAGGATGAGCATCCTGAGTAAAGGAAGGAATATTGGGCCAAAGCTGCATCACTTATAGCCTAGGCTCAGAAGCCCTGCAGTGCCACTTGCATTGTGTGCTGTCACAAACACCATCCTAGTTTCAAGGGGAGGAGACATAGATTCACTTCTTGATGGGAGAATGGAAAATATGGAGGAGCAGGTGAAATTGTTTTCAATCTTTTTGGGAAACTACAATTGTCTTCATTATTATATTTGGTTTTGGTAAGTACAGAGGACTGAAGCTAGCTAAGTAGGTTAAGGTAAATTCTAGTTATACCTTTTTTAAAAAAAATTACCATATAATTCACCACAAAGTAAGTGTCCTAAAAAACAGAAATTTATTATCTCAGTTTCTGATGGTCAAGGCCGAGCATATTTCAACTGTTCGGGGGTGTTTTTATCTTTGGACAATGATCTGTTTCCGGTTCCCTCAAGCTTTTGGTAGAATTCCTTTCTTTGTAGTCCTCAGGTCATTGTCTTGTTAGCTGTGGGCCGAGAGTCCTGGCTCCTGGAATCTGCTCTCAGATCTGCATCACTTTTATCTTCATCTCAGCAATGGAGAACAACCCTCAGTCCCATTCACTCTGACTTTTTCTGGGACCAGCCGGAGAAACTTTTCCGCATTAAAGGCTCATGTGATTAGTCCAGGCCCACTAGTAAAATCTACCCTTTAAAGAGTCAACTCTACTATCTGTCATCACTTAATCACGGAGTAAAAGCTTATCAAGCCCTCAGTGTGGAGGATGAGTTTGGGAAGACCTCATGGGAATTCTTGAAGATCATTTTAGACTTCTGCCTACTCCTACTTGGAGTGACTTGCTTTGCTGTGTGGTTAATGAACCTCTTAGAGCATTTACAGCTAACCCATGAGTTTCGGTGTGTCCTTTAAATTATCTAAGGCTCACTTTTATCATCTGGAAAAAATATAGCATTATTATTAACTTCTCTATCCCGTAGGCCTGTTATGAAGCTCAAGTGAATTAGTGAGTGGAATGTTGCTTTGAAGAATTTAGTGCTGTGTTCACTTTGTGTGTAGAAAGCTCTGCCACTCATATCAAGCCTCCTGTCAGATTCTCTGTCTTCTAGCCTCTTTAATCCTAGTAGCCTCACTGTTCCCAGGTCTCTGCCTCATGTTTTTCCTGCTTGTTTGTGTTCTATTTGATAACTTTTCAATTCAGGGTAGTCTAATTTTTCTGTATTGGCTTGTGAGCACCCTGGGAGCTCACCTGGCTCACAGAACTTTGCATTGTGCTCAGGGCTTATGCAAAACCACTGATGATGAAATGCACGCAGTGCCTCCTACAGAGCTGGGGCTTCTCAAATATTTGATTGAACAATGAGTGAAGATAAAATTGCTAAGCTAGCAAATAGCATTAGAGTGGTTATTAAATGGGAGAATGTCTGGAATTTTTATTCCTATCTTAAAAAAAACCATAAAGGATACGTAGCTGAACTCTTCTGGAATATATTCCTTAGTTCTGTAGAAATGTGAGCAGGCCTAACACATTTGGTCAGTCCACCACCAGACGGGGTGGAGCTCTCTGTAGGCAGTATACATTCCTTCTTGAGCTTTGGTAGTGTGGTTGCCTACCAGAGTCTAACAAATAAATAAGGAATGGATGAATAACAAATATTGGTTCTAGGATATTAAAATGGGAAAAGGTAATCTCTGGTACAATCATGTCATCTTACTCTGCCCAGTTCCTGTCACACACATGAGGAGGAAATGAGATTCATCTAGGAAGGGTCTTCACTGACTGAGCTTAGCTCTAGTACATGACCATGCCTCCATATATTACAGCCTCTATGCATCAAAAATCCCAAGTTCTAGTGACTACCATTTTAGTGACTACTATGCTGATTCCTGAATATGGAGACAGTCTTACTTCACAGGGTTCAGACTATAAGCGATTTGCAACCTCAAGTGGCTTTCTGGCTGGATTTAGCTTTATTCTGCACTCTAATCTAGCATTTTTGTCCAGGGCAATCCAGATGAAAAAAAAAAAAAAGCTACAAGGAGACAGTACCAGGAAGGAAACTTAATAATTGCAGTTCTGCATTGTCTCTGATAAAGTGTAAATCCAGTAAAGATGATGGTGAAGTGATAAAAATAGCAGGGTTATTATGCTAGAATCTAACACATTGAATGTAACAATAGATTATTCCATTGTCATTTAATGAAGGGAAGGTAGGAGGATCTAATTCTATCTCTAGATTCCTTAATAAGTACTTCATTGTCAGTAAAATCATTTACATTGTTCAATCTCCAAATAGAAGGGCATTCCACGGGGAACAAGAGGCTCAGAATGGACGTAAGGCCCTGGTGCCAAAGTTAAGGGCACCCAAGAAGGAGGCTAGAGATGCAACTGCTATTTGGTCGGAGATGAAGTGCTTCACTGCGGTGGAATCAGGGAGGTAGTGTTTTGGTGAGATGGAAGTGACAAATACTTCGCTTTATCCACCTCCTCACATCCCCATGAACGTGTGATTTCGTGGCCGCATTTGGAGATGAGATTTTCTGCAGTATAGGCTTCTTGTCAGGATGAATGAAGACCCTGTTAGCGAGACCGCATTACTCATCGCGGGCTGTAGGTGGAGCCTTTGCTCTAGGTTGAATCGCCTACAAGTTCAAGGCGGAGCTCCATTTCTGGCTGACATCTGCTCCGGGTATGGCAGCACACAATCCTGTGAAATCTGCACTTAGGGACACTTAATCGAAGAGCCCGACACAGCTCTCCTCGTGCCAAATCAACAAATTCTCGGTATCTGCTAATCAGCCACTAATGTTCTATTGATAGGCACAACCAAATAGAATGGCAGAAATGAGTTCCCGGATTTGCATTGCTGCTTATGTTTATGGTCTCTAATAAATAAACAACAACAAAAACAACAACACCCTAAAAGCACAAATCAAAACCTGTTTTGTTTTCTTCATTATTTTCCTTTTTTCTTCCTTGAAGTCTTTGAAGGAGTTTTAAAACCTACCAGGGACCCGATGGATTTGTGGAAAGATTGAAAGGGATAAAAAATATGAAATCTACACAAATCTAACTCTTTCTTTTGTTTGTTAAAGAGATAGGAATGATGTGTATCATGACTACAATCACTGTACTGTTAAAATTATACGATACTGGCCAATATGGTTCTTACTATCTGCACATGATTATTTAAAATGAAAGAAGTGAAAGTTTACAGAGCTAAACATTCACTTTCTAGTTGCACATTTCAAGAGCTCAGTGGCAGATTGTGAGAATGACCATTGTTGTACTCAAAAGGAAAGACAGAAATCATGACTGCCATTAGGGAACTTCTTGTTGGGTGTCACAGAGAGATTTTTACAAAGGCAGATGAAAGTGTGGTGTCAGTGGCTCACATCTGTAATTCTGGCTTCTCAGGAGATCCCTGTTTGAAGCCAGCCTAGGCAGACAAATCTGAGAGATTCTTATTTCCAATTAGCTAAGCAAAAACCCCCCAAACCTTGAAAGCAGGAAGTGAAGGTGTGGTTCAAGTGGTAGAGTGCCAGCCTGGAGCAAAAAAGCGAAGCTAGAGCATGAGGATCTGAGTTCAAGCCTCATTAACAAGCTCCCACCCCCCAAAAGACAAATGAGAAACTAGGAGGAGAAATTTAATATGGACAGGGAGGAACTAGGCAGATGTCTACGCCAGGTGTGTGTGTGTGTATTTATGTGTGTGTGCGTGTGTATAAGATTGACAGAGAGAAAGAACATTGACACACATAGATACACTGAATGAAAATCACCTTAATTGTATGCAGACTCAGATGAAAGAGACTTTCGGACAGATATTTTAATGCTATTCTTATCTTATGGGGCTTCATGATTCTATACTGAAAAAGTTTTTGTTTTTCTCTTTTAAAGCTACGATATATTCTTTTTTTTTTTTTTTTGGTAACTATGTCTAAGTCATGTTACCTCTTAACACTTTTCATATTGTCAAGAAGATACATGGGGTCTTCCCTTTGCTTCCTACACCACAGTTTATCTATAGCTAATCAATCAATGCCAGTTCAATTTGCTGGAAAATTAAGAAGCCTTTCAGATAGTTACTTTGTCCATATAAGAGGAAGTGATTGGTTTGGATTATGCCCACAGTGTGGAGAAACTATTTTGGTTCCATGTGAGTACAGTTGTGTTATAGGGCTAGATATGACCAAGGACATATATTTGAAGGTAACATAAGGGGAAAGGTATTTACCTTATATGAAAGAGCTTTGACAATGAGCTTTTAAAGTCATACTTGATACATTCTAGTATCAACTACCCTGTGAAAAGTTCTTGCTTTTAGCTAATCAATGATTTTTCAGGCCTCATATATATATGCTATTAACTTTTGCCCTTTTGTTGGATGGCTGTTGAGCAGAAGAACATTTTCTCACTGTTGCAGTCCCTGTGGTATTTCTTTGAACTCTGAAGAGCCACAAGGCAGCCCTTGCGGACATTGAGGCTTGGGGCTTCCAGCCTTTCGTTTTTCTTTGTCATCTTTGCTATATTCACACGACTAATATGACAGGAAAGGCCGGCAGACCTGAAACAGCGGCCTCCTTCTACCTCCTTCTTTTTAGCTCGCCGTTTTAGAATACTAGCAATTGGATTCTTATCATTATTTTTCCTGGCATGATTAGGCACTGTGTAATTGGTTTGTGACAACACGAACCAATGCAGGTAAGATTCAGGCTTATTAATTTACAGAGAGAGAAAAACTTGGCCCCAGACTGTGAGTTCACTCGGAAAAATGCCTGATAGTTCAGAAGGTTTCTTGGTGAATAAAAAATCAGAGCTGGATGTCCCCGAGGGACAGTCTTGTCAAGCCATGGTAGCTTGATGAATTGTCTCTCTCCTCTCAAGAGATCCTTCCAGAAGAGCCAAGACATTTCCAGTCTAAACATCCTTATGCCTGGGCAGGGCAGCAGAGAGACACATTGTTGCTCTCCAGCTCTGTTGGCTGATGTCTGTCGTCATTTGCTTTTGTTGTTACTTTGGTTTCTCTTTTATTTTTCATTAAACATCCTTTTGAAACAGTTTATAGTTGACAAGCTAGCAGAGCACTTTTAATTAACTATAGTTTAGGTTGGCTACCTCCTACTGACATTTAGGGGGACATTATAAACTTATTTGGTAGTACATCTCCAAACCAACTTGTAGGGCAAATTTCTTTTCATTGACAGACTGATTTTATTCTATTCATTCACCTGTTCATGCATTCATTCAGTGTTTATTAATTTCCAGTCTTGCTAAGACATTGAAAGAAGCTGTTTAGGTGGAAATGATGAATAAAACCCTCCCTCATTTTACCAAACACACATTCCAGTTCAGAGGCAGATTTATAAGCAAATAATTTCATTGTTGTAAATTCTACATAGAGATAGAAATGTGGTTTGGGGAGCATAAAGAGGGATTGAGTGGTTTTAATACTCCATTTCCTATGGAAGGTCTTGTGTGATACTGCATTTTGAGTTTCCCCTCTATTTTGAGATTATTAATAATAAGAGCAATGATGCTCACTAATATGTTAGGAGCACCTATCATGGACTGTACACTATCCCCAGCTCTCAATATATGCTATCTAATCTAATCTTCTTAACAGCTCCTGGGACAAGATATTGTTTCCATTATATGAAGGAAAAAATCAGTGGTTAGATACTGGCCTCTGGTTGTCCAAATACATAAGAGTGGGGCAAAGCTTGGATCCCAATGTTGCTGTCTATACTTAAAAAACAAAACAAAACAAAACAAAACACACCCCATACTACATGCCATCCTCCGCCTTTAGCCCTCTGCTTGTGATCTAGCAAGTGGAATTACAGGAAGAGACCATCATGGCCCCATTCTTCTCATTGTGATGGAACAACCCTTTGGTTTCTCCATTTTTCATAACGCTGTGGTGCTAGTCTATCCTTGAAGTTAAGATCATGAGCTTGAGCTTCCTGTGAAGCAAGCAGGATTGTTGTATTTCAAGGACCACTTCTAGAAAAGCAACATGCGTTTCTGAAGGCTTTGCCAGGGAATCAGTTATTTCCTTGGAGTCACAGATTCTTCCACAGGTAACAATGGTTGCCTTCTTTATCTATTCCATTGTAATTCTTCACTGAGGCTTCCAAAAGGTAATGCCTTCTACCCTTCTTTCCTTCTTCCTTCACACTTCTCTGCTTTTCTCGCTGGCCCCCAGTACCTCTTAGCCATGTCCAGACATGATTGGGAAGTGAAGTCACGGGTCAGGTTGCCCTGAAGTGCCTTGAGTGGGGAGGGAGGAGGGTGGTGATGGTGTAAAGAATCCACCAACAGGGAGGGAAATTAGGAAGGCATCAGGGAAAACCCAGCCCTTTCCCCCCCCTCATTTCACTTTCACTCAGTTTTGCCTTTTACATAGCCACATATATCACTTCTTCCAATCTTAACTCCCTTCTCTGTCAAATAAAATTGCCAATGCTGGTTTTTTTTCTTGGTCTAGTGAATTGAGAGTTAGATCATGGGTGAGGAAGTCTCTCAAGTTCTAAGATACTCAATCAATGCTGTATGAACAATTAGAGAATCACTCATTCTTGCTCCACTCCTATTTAGTGGGTAACAGTTCTGAAGGAAGAACTCAAGGAAAGTTTGTACCTCCTTTTCTAGGCCTGTTGTGTGCAAAGAAAATAGGAAAGGCATTTCTGAAAGAAGTTTGTCTAGCTTTAAGGTATTGTAGGAGCGTATTTGTTTGACTAGGTCTCTGGCATTTGAGAGGCAGCTTAGTATTTAAGAGCATGGGCCTTTGAATCAGATATCTTAGGTTCAAACCATGGCCTTTAGCAAAGTCGGAAATGAATCAATACTCTGGCTTTTCTATATGTAAAACATGGAGTGTGAGGGCTACATGGATTAACATATGCACATTGCGGGCTGGTCCATGATTATCATGATCATCATGGCAGTTGTGCTATGATGTTACTTGACTCTTTACCAAGAACTCTTCCATGTTAGAATTTTTTTGGTCATCACATCAACAAGAAGCTATAGAAACCACATTTTATAGATGAGAAAACTGATGTCTGTAAACACAGGTTAAGGATCTCACAGCAAGGGAAAGAGAGGACTGTTGACAGGGTGCAAGTCTTTGGCTAACATCTCTCTTGTTCTGAAACTTGAGACCATAATGGCAGCAACATACTCCATAAGGAATCCTGACAAGTTCTCTACTTAGCTTAGAATTAATATTTTGGATTTATAACAAGAAATTTTAAGTGTAGTTAAGAACTTCATTAAGTAATTAAATAGATGAAGTTATCTTTTATACTAGATTGTACTGTATCGTTCAATGGTCTTCCTCCTCCTCCTCCCCCTCTTCTTTTTCTTCTTTTACAGACATAGTGATCGTTTTCCCATTTTTAATTTGTTATTCATGTATTCTCATGATATAGGTTCCAGTGTAAACACAAACTCCATAGACTGTTTAGAGATTAAAAACAGAAGAGTTCTGGGCAGGGAAGGTGGCTCAGTGGTAGAGTGCTTGCTTTGCATGCATGAGGCCCTGGGTTTGATTCCTCAGCACTACATAAGCAGAAAAAGCCAGAAGTGGTGCAGTGGCTCACGTGGTAGAGCACTAGCCTTGAGCATCTTCCCTAAGGGAAGATGTATATTTTGTAACTTAGATTACCTACATTATTGAATGTGAAAATGTCAATGAAATAAACGGCACCAAGCTTTGGCTATTAAGATGTTAATTTGGGATCATAAATAAACTCACTCTGAAATTTGTTAAATACTGAGAACATGATCCTAGCTGGTTTGCATGTGGTAAAGAGATGGGTGTCACTCATTAGACAATGTGAGAGGTAGAACAGCCCAGAGCCAGAGGGTATAGCTGGCAAACCCCTAGAGACATCAAGGCTGCCTTAAAGATTCCTTTATTTCCTAATGGAAGAATACATGTTTGTGCATATTTCATTCATTCTTTTTAACAAAAGGAAAGAATACTCAGTTATCTAAAGAGATATGATTTTTTAAAATTTTTGAATCAAACATTAACAGACATTTGCAGAATAAGAATTTATATAAAGAACTTTGAGCAGCAAAGTGGACAGTATCTTCAATCAGAGCCCTTGTGAAAGACACTGGAATCCTTAACTAATAGATAATCCTCACAGATTTCTACAAAGGCATAAGGCATACCACTGAATTCAGACTGAAAATGCTTCCGTGCTGGCCTCTCTCTCTCTCTCTCTCTCTCTTTCTCTCTTCCTCTGGGGAAGCTATAAGAACAATCGATTTCATAGTTTTATGGTTTCTGATCATTACTTACCTTCAGATAACCATTAAATCTAGCCTAAGGTAAAATATTTCTGTGTCTGGTGGTGTTGGAGAGACACATTGGAGAGACACTCAAAGGTGCAGAGTTGGGTGGTAGTGACAGCAGGAGGACTGCAGGTATCAACTATGCTTCAGTCCCTTGAACCCGAATGATCGGTCTTCTCATCCTTCAAGAACAGTAACGTAGCAGGTAGTTCAGGCTGCACACAGAAGCTTCTTACCATTGTATCTTGACAGGATAAAGACTTGTGCAACGTTACTTGTACATGGGTGTTATTTACTGCAGCATAACTGTTGGCAGTTTTGAAGCTATTCTCCATGTTCACGAATGTGGTATATTGTCATATCCATTCAACAGAATATTATACTGGTGTTCAAAAGGAAAATAATGAATAGATCTTTAGACCTTGTTATGAAAATCTGAAAGATGTCCTTGTTTTGTTTTTATTTGACTGTTTCATTGGACTGACTATATATATAATAATATGATGTGATTTGTGTGTGTGCTAGCATAGAGCTTGAACTCAGGACCTTGCACTGTCACTCAGTATTTTTGCTTACGCCTGGTACTACCCCTTAAGCTATGCCTCCAGTCTACAGTGTGATACACAGATTCATATATACATTTTGTAATGACTAAATTAGGGCAATTAACATATCAATTCCCTAAACTTTTATAACTTTGTGATACAAACATTCCAGGCAGTTTTATCTATTGCTCTGGGTTTTCTTTTATCTTTTCATCAGTACTGTACCGGGGCTTGAACTCAGAGGCTGGGCATTGTTCCTGAGCTTTTTTACTCAAGATTAGTACTCTACCACTTGAGCCTCAGTTCCATTTCTGGCTTTTCAGTAGTTAATTGGAAAAAAAAGAGTCTTGTGGACTTTCTTTCCTGGGCTGGCTTTAAGCCATGATCCTTGGATCTCAGCCTCCTGAGTGGTTCGGATTACAGGTGTGAACCACTGGTATTCCCAGTTGTTCTAGTCATTCTTAAATATTCAATGAATTATTGTTAACTATAATTACTCTACCCTAAGATAGAACAACAGAACTTACTACTCCTATGTGTAACATCACACCTGTTAATCATTTTTTATCCACAATTCTCCTCCTCTCCCCTCTCCAGCCTCTGCCAACCTATATATTCTACAAACAACTTCTAAGGAAAAACATTTAGATTCCACAGGCAGGTGAGATCATATGGTAATTTGTCTTTCTCTGTCTGGCCTATTGACAGAGTGAAAAGACAACTCACAGAGTGGGAGAAAATATGTGTAAACTATGTATCTAATGAAGATTGATATCCAGAATCATAAGGAACTCAAACAACTCAATATGAAAAAATACAATTTAAAAATGGGCTGAAGTTCTGAATTGAAATTTCTCAAAAGAAGATACAAAAATGGCCAACAGATGCATGATAAAATGTTCAACATCACTATTCATTACAGTAATGCCTATCAAAACCTCAAGGAGATATTGTCTTATCTCAGTTATTATATAAAAGTCACCAAAAATAACAAAAGCTGGTGAGAATGAGTAGGAGCATAAATTAATACAGTGAATGTCCTCCAAAAATTAAAGATAGAACAACTCCCTTATCCAGGAATCTCAACTATGTGTGTAACCAATAGAAATCAGCTCACATGTTTATGGCACAACAGGTCACAATGACAGATATGGAATGAAAATAAAAGCTCATCAGCAGATAAATAAACAAATAAAACACAGAGTAATCCACAATGGATAACTGTTCAGTCTTTTTTTTTAAATTTAATTTAATTTTATTTGTGAACATACTGTACAGAGGAGTTACAATTACGTGGGCAGGATAATGCGTACATTTCTTACCAAGCATTGCAGCCTCCTCCTTTGTTTACCCTTCACATCCCTTCCCAGCCTCCCCCCTCCCCCCATCCCAATCCTTCCCCTTCCCCCCCTCCCCCCCGCCCCCCCCGCCCGCACCGACGTTGTAAAGCTCGTTTTGGACATGACAACTTGTACTTCTCATTGTTGCAACAGGTCCACCTGTATCCTTAAACAACTGGTTTTTCCCCATCTCCTCCACAAGTTATACTGACATCAAATATAGTGAAAGCAGGGGTTATACTGTGGGGGGGGGGATATACAAAGCAACAAAGAGATAATCTTATAAATGCGTTAGAAACACATGCATGAAAGAAAAAAACATTAAAATAGACATCTAAGGGTTCATTTTCCTGACATCACATTATCTGACATTTTCCGCTTGACTCATACATATACTAGATATTACAAATAAGGGAAACCATGGGACCTATGTTTCTTTGGGCCTGGCTTACTTCACTTAATATAATTTTTTCCAAACCTTTCCATTTCCTAACAAATGGGGAAATGTCATTCTTTCTGATGGAGGCATAGAATTCCATTGTGTATATATACCACATTTTCTTGATCCATTCATCTACTGAGGGGCATCTGGGTTGGTTCCATATCTTAGCTATGGTAAATAATGCTGCAATAAACATAGTTGTGCTGGTAGCTTTAGTGTGGTCTTGTTTGTAAACATTTGGGTAAATGCCCAAAAGTGGGATTGCTGGGTCATAGGGGAGATCTATGTGAAGTCTTTTGAGGAACCTCCATACTGCTTTCCAAAGTGGTTGAACAAGTTTACATTCCCACCAACAATGAAGTAAGGTTCCTTTCTGTCCACATCCCCTCCAGCATCTGTTGTTGTTAACTACTGTTCAGTCTTATAAAGGATGAGTCCTGCCATTTGTGACAATATGGCTAAACCTGGAAAAAATGATCTTAAATCAAAGACGTTGCTAATTGGGAAAAATCAAGGAGTAGGGATGTATATTGTGAGAAGGTTTGTGGGTATATATATATATATATATATATATATATATATATATATACACACACACACACACACACACACATGTATATTTATATATGTGGGTATGTGTATGTGTGTATGTATCTGTGTGTGTGTATGTGTGTGCGTGCGCGCGTGTGGGTGTCTATCTTAATTTGCTCAGGTACCACAATAGAAAACTATGGGTTGGTGACTAAAAGAAGAACAATCTATTCTCATTCTGGAGGCTAACAGTTTCTGATGGAGAATAAAGCCATTTGTTCTCGGGTCAAGGTTCCCTTCTTGGCTTGGAGATGGCTGTCTATCTTCTTCCAGGTGTCTTCACATGGCCTTTCCTCTACACGTTGGTGGATAGAGAGCTCTGTGTCTTTTTCTCTCCTCATAAAGACATTAGTTATATTGTACTAGAATCTCACACTTATGGATTTATTTAGCTTTGTCAACCTAAAAGCTCCATCTCCAAATATCATCACATTGTAGGTTAGAGCCTCAATACATGAACGTGAGAATATTCACAATTTAGTCTATAGCTGTAGATGTATATTGGTTTTCAGTTGGTTGTCAATGTACAAAATATATGTAGAATGACAAGCTAACATGTATAATTTCAAGGATACATGGGGAACTAGAATATATTGAAATGCATTTTCTCCTGTGATCATCTTGTCCAAGCAGGGTTTTTATCTTACCCAGCAAGGAGCAACCATTTCCTACACAGGCAGTAGTAACCACAATAGACAATATTAGTACTTGAGGGAAAAAAAAAACAATAACACACACCTTTGAATCTTTTAGTATGTATGTAAACCAGAATACTATCCATAGTTTATAGCGTGCTCATTTCTTATTTTGGCCAGCCTGGTGTTTAAACATCATGGTGTTTAAGATGCTAACATCAGGGGGAAATGGGGGAAGAGGACATGAGAACTCTCTGCACATCTACAAGTGAAAAATTACTTAAAAGCAAAGGGTTATTTCTTAAAAAAAAAGGTGTATTTAAAAATATTTTGTTTTACTTTTTAAAAGTATTACTGTCTTTAAGTAGTTGAACAAAGGAATTGCCATCCAACTGAGCAGTTTATGAATACAGTGTGTCTTGGTCAATGCCATCCCTTTCAATGTGCTCACCCAACCCTCCCAAACTACACCTTTGCTCACTTTTCTTAATTGTGTAGGATAGGTATTGATTTTCTTTTTGCCATTTAACAAAGCAGTTGATGTATATCATACATCTTGATCTGTATCTTCACTTCAACATTTTCACTCTTCCTTCTTTTCCTTTTCTTCTTTATTTTTGTTTTAGTTGGTTGTGAAGATAGCGCTCTACCACTTTGAGACACAGTGCCACTTCTGGTTTTTCTGGTGGTTGATTGGAGATATGAGTCTCACAGACTTTGCTGGTCTGGCTTCACACTGCCATCCCCGGATTTCAGCCTCCTGAGTAGCTAGAATCATAGGAGGGAGTCACAGGCACCGTGCCCTTCCCTTCTTTCTCTTAATTTTGTGTTATATACAATAATTCTTGACTGCATTCTCTAGCCTTCCCCTCTCTAAAAGATGTTCGTAAAAAGAGCATTGTCATCTGAAGAAATGAATCGACAGCTTTCAAGTCTTTTCCAATGCTAGCCTCAAGCTTCTGGCTGCTTTCCTACTTAGGTAGTTTTTGAGGAACCCCATTGCACATAGATAGGGGGCACACATTCTCTTTCCACCTAGTCTGGCCCTGCTTGTGCTAATTTATGCTGATTTATGCTGGCCAATGGGAAAGAACAGGAATGAGTCAAAGTGAGACGGGCTGTAAAATCCCAAGTGGAACTGGTGGTAGGAAAGTAAGAATAATTACATATGGAGTTCTAACTTCAGTGCATTTGAATTGAGAATACAAATTCAAATAGAATCTAAGGCATCTGATAATTTCCAGGCTTCTTTCCCTATTGTCACAATAAAGTAGGTTTTCATTTCTAAGAGGACAGTTCTTCTAGGTGTCCTTGGAAATGTGTCCATTAACAGTAGAGGGCAAATGAGTCTTTTCTAGATTTTTCTTCAAGGGCTAGGACCAAAGGGATCTACAAAGAAGCAACTGTTACTCCATCTGCTGCCACTTATGTCATATGCCTGAATCCCTCTTAGAATCACTAAGTCCCATGGAAGTGGTTGAAAACTGTATTTTCTTCCAGCTGCCAAAATCCTGAGAGATCTGGTCCCTGGTTGTTTCCAGTCACCCATTGTATTTCCTGTCACTAAGTTCCAGCCACATTGTACTCAAGGCGTTTTTTTTTTTTTTTTTACTTTTATTTCTTTTTATATAAATTTTATTATTTTTAAATTTTAATCTAATTTTCTTATTGTCATTATTGATACTTTAAATTTTATTGTAAAGGTGATGAACAGAGGGGTTACAGTTATGTAAGTCAGGCAATGAGTATATTGCTCATCAAGTCAGGTAATGAGTATATTTGAACAGTGTCACCTCCTCCCTCATTTTCTCCCAGTTTTCCCCCTCCTAACCCCATTACCCCTCCTGTTCTAATTCTTCTCATGGAGAAATCTCCCTCTTTCTTCTCAGGTTCACTTCCTGGGAAATTTCCTGTGGTTCCCTTTCACTGGTGGTGGTTTGGTTAGTCTGTGTTGTGCGGATACTAGAACTCAGGGCCATGCTCTTGTACAACAGGTGGTGCATTTTTTTTTCTGACCAACTATCTAAAGCAATAGTCATGTTACTTTATAATCTTACCTTCTTTTTCCATACCTAATGTGTATCTAAATCTCTAATTACTGTTAGCCAATTTGTGCACTTAGCTGACATCTGGCTAAAATGGAAATTTCATGAGAAACAAGGACTTTTACCTGTTCACTTCCATACTGCAAGCAACCAAAACAGCCTGGAAAGAGTATTTGCTTCATTAAAGAATAGAGGACAAGTTTACACTCCCACCAACAATGCAGTAGGGTTCCCTTCTGGCCACATCCCTTCTAGCATGTGTTGTTATTAGAGTTCTTGATTATAGCCATTCTAACTGGGGTGAGGTGGTATCTCAATGTTGTTTTGATTTGCATTTCTTTTATGGCTAGGGAGATTGAGCATTTCTTCACGTGTCTATTGGCCATCCTTCTTTCCTCCTCAGAGAACTTTCTCTTTAAGTCTTTAGCCCACTTATTTATCTGGCAGTTGTTTCTTTGAGGATTTGTTGTTGGGGGATTTAATTTTTTGAGTTCAAGTATATTTTAAATCTGAGACCCTGTCCATTGTATGGCTAGTGAAAATCTTCTCCCAATCTGTGGGCTTTCTATTGATCTTGCTAGTTATGTCCTTTGCCATGCAGAAGCTCTGCAGCTTCATGCAATCCCATTTGTCCAACCTTTCTTTGATTTGTTGTGTTCTGGGTCTCTATTAAGAAAATTCTGTTCTGTGCCAAGGAGACCTAGGGTTTGTTCAACCACTTTGGAAAGTAGTATGGAGGTTCCTCAAAAAACCTCACATAGAGCTCCCCTATGACCCAGCAATCCCACTTTTGGGCATGTACCCAAATGCTCACAAACAAGACCATACTAAAACTATCAGCATTGGGCTGGGAAGTTGGCTCAGTGGTAGAGCACTTGCCTTGCATGCATGAGGCCCTGGGTTCGATTCCTCAGCACCACATAAGCAAAAAGAAAAAAGCCAGAAGTGGCACTGTGGCTCAAGTGGTAGAACACTAGCCTTGAGCTGAAGAGCTGAGGGACAGCGCCCAGGCCCAGAGTTCAGGCCCCATGACTGGACCCCCCCAAAAAACAAACAAATAAAACTATCAGCACAACTATGCTTATTGCAGCATTATGTACCATAGCTAAGATATGGAACCAACCCAGATGCCCCTCAGTATATCAAGAAAATGTGATCTATATGTATACATATACATATAAGTATGTTTATATACACACATATGTATATATATATATATATATATATATATATATATGTTGGAATGTTATGCCTCCATCAGAAAGAATGACATTGCCCCATTTGTTAGGAAATGGAAAGACTTGGAAAAAATTGTATTAAGTGAAGTAAGCCAGGCCCAAAGAAGTATGGGTCCCATGGTTTCCCTTATTTGCAATAACTAATATATGTCTGGGACAAGTAGCAATGGTAAAAAGCTATGTATATATGACCAGATAAGATGAAGTCAAGTGAAATGAACCCCAAGATAGGGACACAGTGGTTTTTTTTCCTTTCTTGATGTTGTTTCTAACATATTTATAAGGTACCACATGATTTTTTTTGTTGCTTTGTATGTCTCCTCCCCACGGTATAAACCTTATTGTCACTGTATTTGATGTTGGTATAATTTGGGGAGGGGAAGGGAAAAAACAAAATGTTTAAATAAGGATACAGGTTGACCCATTGTAACAATGAGATGTACAAGACAATATGTTGAAAAATGAACAATTTAGGCAGGGGAGGGGGGATGTAGTTGTGCAGGTGGGAGAGAAGGGATGGTAGGGGAAAAACAAAGGAGGAGACAACAATACTTGATAAGAAAGGTACTCATTACCTTGCTCATGTAACTATAACCTCTCTGTACAGTATTTTCACCATAAAAAAAACTTAAGAAAAAGAATAGAGGACAGTCTTCTTTACTGCCAGTGCTACTTTTTGGGCAGAGGAGAGGAGCTTTGGAAATTCCTGGAATTGTGGAGTTGTTTCCAGTGGGTGCTGTGGAGTCTGGCTTCACAGTCCATCTACTTAAGTGCTTCCTCTTCTCTTTGTCCACAGGCAGGATGGAGAGCATCCTGCAGGCCATCCTGAATCCCTGGGGCTGGTTTCCTCTGCATGGAAGGCTAACTCTAGAACCAGAGCAGTCTTCCTGAAGTATAAAGGAACAAAAGACGTCCCCTCCTTCACTCTTTCTCTCGTCCACAAATATTTCTAGTGCATTAGAACTTAGCATGGCGCGTGGCCCCCTTTAAATGAACTATGAACAAGGGAGATGTAATTCTATGTCCTCCTGTAGTTACAGACCAGCAGAGCTAACAGGCAGGACAAAAGCGAATGAAAGCCTGTGAGAAGGGCTTTGACAGGAGCTGGACTTAGAAGAGGATTCTTCTCAGCTGGATTCATGGCAGGAAATAAAGAAAAAGAACCTTACAGAGCTTAAAACCTGGACAATCAAAGGCCCCCAGTAATCTTAGGTATCACCTGGCAGCTGCCATGTAGGCTCCAGTAATATATAATTGTCTTAAGACCTACTGACTTATGTCTGCCCTTTCCACATATTTACTTTGTGTTCTTGGTGCTTGGAAGAATTTGCTGGATAGCAAACAGAACAATTGGGCCTAGAATCAAGGGCTCAGACTATCCTTCTAATATGTCCCAGCCTGAGATTATGTGTGTCTCTTCTCGGTGAGGGCTCAGAAATCTGCTTGAAAATGTAGGTTCTAAAGCAACTCATTTGTATTGTGCTGAAGTATAAAAAAAATCACAGTAGACTATAAGCCACATGGGTTAGAAATAAAGTCTTCTGTGTTTATTCCCAGGAAAGAGACACATAGTAGGTATTCAATGCATACCTCTTGAATGTTAAATAACTTGTTGTGAGACAGTTGATCATGTACAGAATCTTATAAAGTTTCAGTTTCCTTATGAAGACAATACTAGATACCTTAAAATATTGTGAAGGATAGGAGCAGAATAATCCAGGAGGGACCACATATTATGATGCCTAACTCATGTAAACTTTGTGGCAAAAAGAAGAGTTGGATTTGGGTCTCTGTAGAGAGATAGGAGCTGTCACATTGTTACATGCTTGTGGATTCCAACCATCTACATAGACTGAAGAACTTAAAAATCAACATTTCCAATCTCTTCTGTAAACTTTTATGATTTCACTTTACCAGCTGATAAAGCTTGTTAGAAGCTTGAAAGCCATTTTTATTTTGATGGGGCAGATTGAACCTTGACCTCACACTGTATTACCTCTGTGCTCTACCACTAAGCATTGCCTTCAGCCTAAAGACTTAGATTTGACAGTGAATAAAGTTGGCAGAGAGATAGGATATAAGGTGCCCACTGAAAATCACATCTCATTATAAAAGGCAATGTGGTCAGGCACAGGTGGCTCATGTCTGTAATCCTAGCTACCCAGGAGGCTGAGATCTAAGGATCATGGTTCAAAGCCAGCTAGGGCAGGACAGTTTATGGGACTCTTATCTCCAATTAACCATCTAAAAACAAGAAGCAGAGCTGTGGCTCAAAGAGCACTAACCTTGATCACAAAAGCTCAGAGATGGTGCCTAGGCTTGAAGCTCAAGCCCTGTAGCTTACAACATAAGTAAATAAAAATAAACAAGGCAGTGAGATCTTAGAGAGGTTGGGTACAGCAGTACCTTTCTGTCTTGTTAGTTAAGTAGCTCCTCTGGTGAATGGCTTCCACATTGTGGGTCAGGATTATTCCCAGGAATTAAGCCTGTCGCCATTCCTTCAGCAGCTTCTCCACACAAAATAACCCACTGATGCAATGCAGGATTTTTTGGTTTATAAGCAGCAAAACAAACTAGCATAAACTGTGTGGATTAAAGCAACAAAGAGTTCCCATTTTACAGTTCTGGAGGTCTAATGATCAAAATCAAGATATCATCAAGACTATACTCCTTTCAAAGGCTCCATGTGAATCCATCCCTGCCTCTCTTAGCCTCTGAAGGTTGGCAGCATTACTTGTGATTCCTTGGTTTGAATCTAATGTCACTGTAAGCTTTGTGTCTACTTTACAGGACTTCCTCCTTAAGTGTGTCTCTATGTCTTCAGATAGTCTTCTTCCTATGATGCTAGCTATAGGATTCAAGGCCCACTTTAATCCAGCATGACAATGACATCTGCAGAGACCTTCATTCCAAACAAAGAGATAGTCTGAGGTTTTTGGAGGGATGCAATCCAAGCCAGAACACAGGACAATAATCTTCTGTTACCTGGACAAGCTGAAGTGACTTCTGACCCCTGAAATGGAAGCCTGCTACTTTAAATGGGCTCACAGGCTGCCAGTTATTTCCAACATCGCAGAATTCCTCTCTCTGTATGAGGTTAAGCAAGATATCTGATCAGTGTTCATAGACAATGTCAGTCAGGCTGTGGTACCAGCAACCATGACAAGCAACTTCCCACAGCTTCTTCTGAAAGGGTAGAGAATTGTGTTCAGTTTGTTACTTTCCTTTGTCTTTTCTTCTCAAGCTTCCATATATCTATATATCTACAGATAGATATATAGATAGATAGTCTTCTTTGGGAGAGGGAGTGTCTTTACCCACAAATAGGCCTCCATTTTAATTCTATTCATAGTAAGAGAAACTTGGCTAAAGAATGGATTGAAAATGAATGCCATAGAAACAATTCATTACCAAGTTACCGAGGTGATTTAGACTAAGAGGTGGTTACCAGGAACAGGCTGAGAGCAGTATGGTTTGAGTGGGATTTGATATGCACTCCAAAAGTTCATGTGCTAGAAAGTTGGTCTCCAGGGAGACAGTGTTGAAGTGGCAGAACCTTAACTAGGTGGAACCCTGAATTGGCAGAGTCTGGAAGAATGTGGTTTGGTTTTTGGGGGAAACAACATGGGAAGGAACTAATGTAATTCCCTAGTGATTCTGGTTAGGTTTCATGAGAGTGGCTTTTGATAAAAAGGCAGAACACAGACCCTGAATCATCCCATTTTCCTGTCTTGCCATATGTCCCCCTTGTATATACATTTCTGTCACTGTGATGTCATTCACCATGGACTCCTCTCCACAGGCCAAACCAATAGAAAGACTTGGGGACACCTCTTGACTCCCAAAGCTGTGGGCTGAACATACTTATTTTCTTTATACACTACACAGCCTCTAACAATTTTCAGTGAAAACAGATGAGTACAGTGGTAAACCAATATGACTGCCAGCTTTGGTTGCCATTATCATACATAGAATATGCCAGGCAATGTGCATATACATACATGTACACATATATAATTTAGTCTATAAAATGTAATATACTTATTGCATGTTTATGATATATATGTTACACACATGCACACACATATTCGGCATTGCATTTTGATTATTTTATTGTTGCCATAGAAAATCACTACAAACCTGGTGACCTAACACACACACACACACACACACACACACACACACACACACGCACACACATGCACACACACACACAGACACAAATTTTTCCTCCAGTTTGGTAAGTCAAAGTCTAGGCACAAAAGAATTCAAGTAGATTCTCTGCTCAGAGATTTACCAGGAAGAAATCAAGATGTCCTTTTTAAAGCACGTTGAAGCTTCTGGCAGGATTCAGTTCCTGATGGCTGAAAGACTAAGATCATCTCTTCTAGACAGAGGACCCTCTCGTCTTCAAGTCAATCATGGAACAGCAATTATCCTTTTTAGATTGGAACTTCTGGATTCCCTTTCTGCTATAAACTGGAGAAAGATCTCTGCTCATAAGAATGAATGTGATTTGCATTTCTTTTATGGCTAGGGATGTTGAACATTTCATGTGTCTATTGGCCATCCTTCTTTCTTCTTCAGAGAAGCTTCTCTTTAAGTCTTTCACCCACTTATTTATTGGGCAGTTGTTTCTTTGAGGATTTGTTGTTGGGTGGTTTAATTTTTTGAGTTCCAAGTATATTTTAGATATGAGACCCTTGTCCGTTGTATGGCTAGTAAAGATCTTCTCCTAATCCATGGGCTTTCTATTGATCTTGCTAGCTATGTCATTTGCCCTGCAGAAGCTCTGCAACCTTATGCAATCCCATTTGTCCAACCTTTTGAGATATCACCTCACTCCAGTTAGAACAGCAAAAATCAAGAACTCTAACAACAACAGATGCTGGAGGGGATGTGGACAGAAAGGAACCTTACTTCATTGTTGGTGGGAATGTAAACTTGTTCAACCACTTTGGAAAGCAGTATGGAGGTTCCTCAAAAGACTTCACATAGATCTCCCCTATGATCCAGCAATCCCACTTTTGGGCATTTACCCAAATGTTTACAAACAAGAACACACTAAAGCTACCAACACAACTATGTTTATTGCAGCATTATTTACCATAGCTAAGATATGGAACCAACCCAGATGCCCCTCAGTAGATGAATGGATCAAGAAAATGTGGTATATATACACAATGGAATTCTATGCCTCCATCAGAAAGAATGACATTTCCCCATTTGTTAGGAAATGGAAAGGTTTGGAAAAAATTATATTAAGTGAAGTAAGCCAGGCCCAAAGAAACATAGGTCCCATGGTTTCCCTTATTTGCAATATCTAGTATATGTATGAGTCACGCGGAAAAGGTCAGATAATGTGATGTTAGGAAAATGAACCCTTAAATATGTATTTTAATGTTTTCGTTTCTTTCATGCATGTGTTTCTAACGCATTTATAAGATTATTTCTTTGTTGCTTTGTATGTCCCTCCCCCACAGTGTAACCCCCGCTTTCACTATATTTGATGTCAGTATAACATGTGGAGGAGATGGGGACAAACAAGTCGTTTAAGGATTCAGGTGGACCTGTTGCAACAATGAGAAGTACAAAATGTCATGTCAAAACCAGCTTTACAATGTCGGTGTGGGGGGGGGGAGGGGAGTATGATTGGGTGGGGGGGAGGGGGGAGGCTGGGAAGGGAGGTGAAGGGTAAACAAAGGAGGAGGCTGCAATGCTTGGTAAGAAATGTATGCATTATCCTGCCCATGTAATTGTAACCCCTCTGTACAGTATGTTCTCAAATAAAATAAAATTTAAAAAAAGAAATATTAAAAAAAAAGAATGAATGTGATTATAACATGTGTGATTGACTAATCTGATAGTTCCATAGGTATACATTTGCGGCCACTGGCGATCAGTTCCTTGAAACCATGAATGTTGAACTGTTTCTCTCAGTCTCACAGATAGAGTAGATGCAAACTTGAATATTCCTTTCTTCTCGTGAGATTACTGCGTCTGAATGGAACTCATGATCTGCATACTCCAGGTAGTGCATATTGTCATTAGGTAAGATAAAAGTAAACACAATGAAACAAAGCAGTGAAAGGAAATGAATGCAGGAAATACACCTTCCTTCCTCCCTCCTTCCCCCCCCCCCGTTCGCCCCCCTCACCCCAGCCTAGGAGAAGGGTAGTATATTCCCTATGAATAAGGTCTGTGAGTGAAAGGCACACATTCATGAAGAATTCGATTGTCATGTTTTGAGCTGTTGAATACCTGCACTATGTCCAGCGCATGGATTTTTCCAGTGTTACTACAGGGGGTAGTCACAACAACTCTGTCTGGTAAGAGTTATTGACCCTGTAATGTAGGTGAGGGAATTTGGGAGGTGTGGAGTTGAAATAACTGACCCATTGAATGCCTGGTAGAACTGGGATTTAAAATGTTGTCTCAGTTCAAAGCCCTTCTTTTTACCCATTACATTAATTACATGACATACCAATCTGGTTTATAATTAGAATTTTTCACAAGCCTCATTGTTGTAAAAAAGAACAATTATAAAAAGGGAAAAAAAGAAGGCATTCTGATAGGTGGATTCTTTTAAATGGTACTTAGAAATGATCATCTTACTGTCAGGCTCTAGTTTTTAATTTTCTATGAAGATCGCTTTTATTTATAACCAATTTGGCCCAACACACATTTCTCCAGTGACTATTGCCAAATGTTTGCAATACCACCCCCTCAGGATATTTGGTACTAAGATGCTTTGTTGTTGTTCTTATTGTTTTAAATGATTAAATTAAAAATGTATCCCCAAAAGATCGGGACTCTGAAACATAACTATTTTGTTAGTTTCGGCATAGAAATGAGCCTTCGGGGAAAGGAAGAGGTCAGATTAATATAATTGTGGTGACCCCCAACATCTCCGCGGACCTAGGAATGGGGGTTTGGGCAGCTTGCAGCCTGCCTGAAAAGGGCTTCCTTGCTTTGGAGAAAGCAAAAGCCGTAGGGCCTGGGGAAAGAGAGTAATATTAAAAGAAGTTGGAGAAAATGAGTTGCAGGAAAAGAAGGAAAGGTTGTAATGATTACTTTTAATGATTCAAAGCCATTGGGAACTTTGCAGTGTTGAAGAAAGATATGGCTCATATAACATGTCACATGGAGATGTCATTCAGTGTATAAATTATCTGAGATGCCTGTCAATGCCCCACAAAGTTTTCATTCTAATAATCATGAATTACTTTTGTTTTCTTTCTGATTGTCTGAGATTAACTGATATTTAACTGGATCAATCAGTAACTACAGAAACATTTAACCAATACATGCATATGTACAACCTGAAAGATACAGAAGGCCAGTAGAAACAGAGAGGGACAAAAGTAACAAGAAACTCACAGGGTTTGGAAAATGATTGGGCAGAGTGCTTGTAGTACATTTAAGGAATACTGAAGAAGATTTGGGGTTTTCAAATCTGTATAATTGACAGAATAACATCATAAGAAATAGGGTGAAACAATCTTCGAAGAAAGGATAGTGAGCTCAGTTTTGGACGTACTGAATATTTTTTCCCATAATTGGATTATTCTCTGATAACCATCCAACAATTGAGAAAGACAACACAGACAAAAGGTTAGCTTTTAGGTGCCATATGAATAGAAGATGTTTTTGAGATTTTGAAAGTTTAAGCAATCCTCAGGAGAAGAGATGTGAAAAGGAATTTTAGGAATTACATATAGATGACAAGAATGGGAGTAAAGAGAAATCAAGGAAAGAAAATTCAAGGAGACAGGTATAGAAATGATGAATCATATCATGATAAAAGCCAAGGAGAGAATTTGAGGTAGAAGAGGATGCTGTAGTTTTCTGTTGTTGCAAGAAAATTTATCATGAACTCTAGTAGCGTAGGTAAGAATTTATTATTCTCTTCAGTTATGTCAGTTATCATTCTGATATGGTCTTTACCCAGATAAAAATCAAATTGTCACAGACTGCATTCCTTTTTAGAGTTCCCAGAGAAGAATTTGTTTCCTAGCTCCTAAGTGTTGATGACAGAATTCACTGCTTGCATCCCTTGGCTCGTGGGTTCTTCTCCTGAGAAAAGAATTCAAGCCAGCCACTCTGGGTTGAATTCATATTACACTCCAATTCATGTCACATTTCAAATTTCAAATGTATTCTTCTCTTCACCTTTCTCCTCCTACCACTCTTCTTCTTTATCTTCCTTTTCCTCCTCTTCATCCTTGTCCCTTCTTTCTTCTTTTTCTTCCATATATCTCTGGTAAATGCTTGTCTTTAAGTTTAATTAGATTGTAATCTTCTGGTTCATTTCTGAGACTCTTCCTTACTAATAGTCCATGATCTTAATCCCATCTGCCTGGTCCCTTTTGCTATAACACATAGCATATTCACAGGACTCAGGTATTCATACTTGAATGTATTTGGGGAAGAATCTTTATTTTTTCCATAGCAGAGAATAAACCATTATTTCATGTCATGTAAAGGCCAAATAAGATAAGAAATAAGAAAATGATTTAAGATTTGGCAATTAGGATGCTGTTCATAGTTGCTCTTTGAAAATGAAAGCAATGAGAATATGAGATAGTTTTCTGGGATGAAAAGATGATGTGGGCAGACAATAAGTAGAAGCAATCATGTGAGAGGTAGAGATATGTGGTTGTTGTTATGTGAGGTAATGTATATAAAATACTCAATGCAGTGACTTTAAGGTTGCCAGAACCTTGTTCATAAAGTACGGACAACACTCTCCAAAAGTTTGATGATTATTTTAGTCCATTTTCTGTTTCTGTGATGAAATACAAGAGATTGGCACTTACGAAGAGATACAGTCAGTTCAAGACAGTGGTATCATTCCTGATAAGAACCACTAGTAAAGGCATCATGATGTTGGGAACATATGAAGAAGAAGAAATCACTGGGGCAGAAAGAATCCAGAAAGTACCTCAGGGGATCAGGCTTAGATATTTGCAACTTGTTCTCATGAGACCTAACTCAGAGATACCAGGAGAACTAAGTTAATTCCTTCTGAGAGCATTTCCTTAATGAACTAGGATTTTCTAGGACTGGTTTCATTTCTTTTTCTTTTTAAAACAATATTTTATTTTATTTTAAAGGTGATGTGCAAAGGGTTTACAGTTACATAATTAAGGTAATGAGTACATTTCTTGTCAAATATTGATACCCCCTCCTTAGTTTTCTCCCACTTACCCTTCCCCAACCCCGACTTCTCTTGCTACACCCCAGGTTGTAAAGTTCATCTCTTCAATGTTCCTACTACTTCATTACCACACAGGGGACAAAACACTCAACATGAGAATCTCCAGATGAGCTATTGGGAACAGTTACCAATCATTCAACTATAAACAGTGACAAAGTGGAGAGTAAAAGACTTCATATTTGAAGAGTAAAAGGGAATCTCTGCAAAAATAGAAAAATGTGCACATGTAAACACACACACATATGTTTGTGTAACCAAAAATAGCTAATAGAGAATATTCAGGAAACGAATATGTATAGACTCAAATCAAATGGAAGGATTTCTTTTAAAAAATTAGAAGTGACTTTTTACCTTTAATGCAAAAAGGAAAACAGGCAGAAACTATCATGTGAAAGTCAAAACTGAGAACAAGTAAATATGATTATGTCAGAGATACCTTAATAGTTCTTGAAGAGGAATTGTGGTTCTGTGCTTAGGGCCTTAACGCTATGGTGTACGGGACACACAGCTTGAGCTTTAGCTGTAAAACTATTAGCGCTTCATTTTTGTTTTTGTAAACTTGGCTGCATTTTTTCCCTGCTTTTCCATTGCATGGCTGGAAGAAGGTAGCTAATTTGCATCTCCCAAGTTTTCAGTTTTTCTATTCAGAATCCAGTCAGACTCACTAATGTTTCTAAAGTCTTAGAAAGAAATAATTTCACCAGATCCTATTGGTTCAGATATCTTATTTTGGTTAAATAAACCATGACTGAGAGGAACCCCAAAGCCAGGAGCAATTCTGAGGACATTTCTCAAGGAAGAATTTAGTAGGTACATTGTGCGGTGAGATACTGATAGAGTAGCTCTAATCAGCAGAATGAAACCAGAAGCACGGAATCAAGAGTGGATGAATGGCTGGTGAGATTATTACTGGAGCTGGGGTTCAGAGGTTTATATTAAAGTATCTGTGAACTAGTAAGTGAAAGAAACCAAGACAAGCTGTCCATAAAAGGACTATTTCTAAGTTCTATTAATTATATACATATGTATATATATTATTGTACAGATACTGTACAGAGGGGTGACAGTTACATGAATAAGGTAATGAGTATATTTCCTATCAAGCATTGTTACCACCTCTTCTGTTTTTCCCCCATCATCCCTTTCCTCCTCACTAACTCAACTCTTCCCTCTCCCACCCCAAAGTTGTAAAGTTAGTTTTCAACAGTGTCTTGTACATTTCATTGTTGCAAAGGGTCAACCTATATCCTTATTTCAGCATTTTTTTATTTCTCTCCCTTCCCCAAATTAGAAAAACTGTATATAGAAGATGCAGGGCATTGGAATCAAATACAGTGAAAACAGGGGTTATACCATGGGGGAAGAACATACAAAAGAAACAAAAAATATCGTATAGTAAATTAAAAACAACAGCGGCAAACACAAAACCTCTGTGTTCCTGTCTTGGGGTTCAT
This sequence comes from Dipodomys merriami, assembly GCF_024711535.1. NCBI lineage: Eukaryota > Metazoa > Chordata > Mammalia > Rodentia > Heteromyidae > Dipodomys > Dipodomys merriami. The sequence goes on from NW_027203381.1 coordinate 75,339,393, forward strand.
TTCACTTAGCATTATCTTATACTTAGTATCTTATCTTATAGCTTTTGAGCTTTTCTGCTTGTCTGGTAAGATTATCCTATACATATACTAGTTATTGCAAATAAGGGAAACCATGGGACCTATATTTCTTTGGGTCTGGCTTAATTCACTTCATATAATTTTTTCCAAGTCTTTTCATTTCCTAACAAATGGGGGTGGTTTTATTCTATCTGATGGAGACAGAATTCCTGTATGTGTGTGTGTGTGTGTGTGTGTGTGTGTGTGTGTGTATGTGTGTGTATGTGTGTGTGTGTGCATTTCTCTCTCTCTCTCCCTATGTATATATATACATGTATATATATATATATATATATATATATATATATATATATATATATATATATATAATTTTCTTGATCCATTCATCTACTGAGGAGCATCTGGGTTGGTTCCATATCTTAGCTATGATGAATAAGGCTGTGATAAACATAGCTGTGTTGGTAGCTTTTGTATGGCCTTGTTTGTGATCATTTGGGTAAATGCCCACAAGTGGGATTGCTGGATCATAGAGGAGCTCTATGTGTAGGTTAATTTAGATCCAGGGCTTGGGCTAGCCTGTTGGTCATCCTCCATGATCAGAGCCAAGCTCTTCTCTCTTAAGGTGGGCAGTGCTCACGCAGGAGGGAGATTCCAGGCAGAATTGGACTGAGTCTGCTAAATTCACAAATTCCAAACAGATTAAAATAATGATGTGGATTTGCCTAGTGAATTCAAGTGAACATGATTATTGTCATTGTACAGAGACTAACTTTCTGAAGCTGAATTGCCCATGTTTACTTTCTAGTCCTAAGTTGTAGAGTTCTGAAGATGGTATTCAAAAGGCAACTCTAAAACACATCAATCCTTAACTCAGTCATATAAACAAGATTAATTGAAGGCACATGTACTTTGCACAATTAGTGTGCTCCATTTTCATGGAGAGAGCATATCAGATCTATGTGAACATTGAGGGCCTAGCACTGTGGGTATATCTTTTATTTGCTCCTCTTTAGAAATAGTCACAAATGGGTTGAGACCCTTTCATGAATAAAGGGCAGGGAAGAAGCTCTCGCATTTTAGAAGTAATATCACTGAAATATTTATGATGAGTTTCAAATCACTGGGAATATTAGTTCTTAATGAGAACATCAATAGGCCTACAGCTAGAATGAGGTGAAAGCTACTGCTAGTCTTCCAATGCATCAGCTTAAATGGTCCCACCGATACAAGCCCACACTAGACTTTCTTTGTTACACATTACCAAGAAGAAGAAATAAATCTCAGCAGAGGCCTGCTGGAGCAAAATAATTCTCCTCAATGGTGTCTCTGCCATCCTAAATTTCCTCTTTTCCCTGAGAGTCTTCTATATCAACTTACAGTGACTGTCTTTGACTGCAAAGTCAAAAATTTAATGAATTTAGCTTCCTTTCATAGAAAATTTCTCAAGTGGAAACTTTCATGCCTAACATTTTACCCTCAATTGCAAAAGACATTGCTTAGCACTGTTGCAATCATCTATGAATTCAAAGCCAATGTAAAATCAAGTTCTATCTGATTATAGGTATGTTATTAAGTGTATGTAGTTTATCTTTGGTTGATAAGACTCTTCCCCATTAAACAGTCTTATCTGTTATTTTTCTTTTCATATTGACTAAAATTTCATTTAAAGAAGCTCATGCAATTAACATTTCTTAAAGTCAAAGTCTTCATACGTCCCTCTTCTTTTGACATTTTCTAGGAACGTGCTATCCCACACATCTTTCTGTGACAAGGGAAATATTCTAAATCTGTATTATCTGCCACAATAACTATGTGTGGCTACTGAGCTTAAAATGCGACTACTATATCTGAGGAACTGAATTTCAATTTTGTCGTGTGTGTGTGTGTGTGTGTGTGTGTGTGTGTGTGTGTATGTGTGTGTGTGTATGTGTGTGTGCATGTGTGAGTGTGTAGGTATCCTGGGGCATGAAGTCAGTGCCCATGCTCTGTTCTTGAGCTTTTATTCAAGGCCAGTACTTTAGTCCTTAGGCTACCACTCTACTTATGAGTTATTGGTATATTTTAGTGAAAGTAAGAGTGTCATAGACTTTCTTACTTGGGCTGACTTGATCTTCAGATCTGTAGCTAGGATTACAGGTGTGAGCCACTGGCAGCCAGTTAATTTTGTCTCCTTTCGATTAATTAAACTCAAGATTTAAATGGTTACATTTGGCTATTCAACACTTAAAATCTGCCTAGTGTGATTGAAAAACTAAGTTTCAAATTTAATTTTAGTAAGCTTAAGTTCAGTTGCTGTGTGTGAGTCACACCTACCACGTTGGGTAGCATGGACAATATTTTCACTACCATGGAAAGTTCTATTCAATAGGAAAGTTCAAGAAGTTGTAAAATTATTTAGGCATAAGGAAAAACTTCTAACCTTCAATAAGATTGTATAAAGAATAAAATCAACTTGATGAAAACATCATTAGGAATAATGAAAAAAGAATCTAGTATTTAGATAAAGCAAGATATTTCTCAGGAAGTTTGTAAGTAGTGGATCAGTTCATAATATAATTCTGATTTTTCAGGGCATAGTAATTAGTATAAAACTCTCCTGAGTTGACATGGATTTTATAGTGCCTATGTGCTTCAGGTCTTCAAGAAAACTTGGTATTCAAGCCCACTGGAATCAGTCTGACTAATATGTTTATTGCCCAGGAAACATGGTTTTCTCTCTGTAGATGGCTAGAATGTACTTGTCACCATCTGGAAAAGGAAGTTTGAATGAAATGAGGGGTGACTGTGGCTTCTGATGTAGCTATGTGGACTTATAGATTAGATTCAATCATTGTTCTAGTTTTATAATGGCACTGTGTGCTCTGCTGCTGTATTAAAAATCAGTATCTGCCAGGTACTGGTGACTCATGCTTGTAATCCTAGGCAGTCTAGGATCTAAGGATCAGAATTGGAAGCCATCATGAACAGAAAACTCCATTAGACTCTTATCTCAATTAACTATCCAAAACAACGCACAATAAACAAACAAACAAAACACAAACAAACAAAAACAGGCCAGAATTGGAGTTGTAGCTCAAGTGGTAGAGTGCTTGCCTTGAGCAAAAAAACTCAGGGACAATGTGTAGGCTTGTATTCAAGCCCCAGAATTGGCACCAAAAAAGCAAACAAAAACAAGCCCAAACAAACCCAAACCAAAAAACAAATATTCTGTTTTACACACACAAACACACACACACACACACACATACATATTTTAAAGATGTGGTAGATGAGAGATTTGCAAAGAAAATACAAGTTTATCAATGGTAGATGGAAATTCATGACAGTAGTTCAATATAGTGAGTCTTTTAGAGCGAATGTCTTCTAGATTGAAAAATTCTGAGTTTAAGTCCAAGATTACTGGAGTGTGACCACAATTACTCATTGCCTCTGAGACTCAGTTAAGCCATCAACAAAATAAGAATAAATTTCATTTGAACTCCCTGTGAATTCTTAGCCAATAATTAGAGATATAAAAGTCCAATAATTAGATCATAATGATTATACAAGAATTAAAAGGCTTCTAGCAATACTGTAATAACTTTAAAATTTCTTTTTCTTCATTATATTATTATTATTTATTATTATTATGTTTGAAAGAGTTGTGAATCTTTGAAACATTAATTAGAGTCAGATATACTACCAATTGATAGTAGACCGTCAGGCTACTAGAGAAATTGAATTATTGAAATAATAAAGAAAAGGAATAACCAGAATCATTTTCATGGAAGGAATATTTGCGTGTTTCTAGCTGACATCTACCAAGCGTCCTGTCAATGTAATCCTTTGCAGTAGAAAATCTTTTCAGCACTTTAGGCATTCACACACAGTTAGACTAAAGGAGGATACACTTAGGGAGGAACCCAAAGGTGTAACTTCTCTGAACATTTAAAATACTATTTACCAAATGAATTCCAGGTAGTATAATTGTTATTTTAATTGTTATTATAAAGGTGATGTACAGAAGGGTTGCAGTTAGGTAAGGAGTATTTTTCTTTATTAACAGTGTCTCCTCTCATTTTCTCCTAGTTTTTCCTTCTAACCTTCCCCTTCAAGTTGTATAGTATATTTTCAACATAGTCTGTAGTGAATATCACTGTTGCATTTGTTCACCCTTTTCCCCACCATTTCTGTGCTAGCCTTTACCCTCCTCAGAGCAGATAAACTTACATACAAGACAAAAAGTACAGAAAACAAAAACAGTGACACAGGAAAAATGAAAACAAAAACCCTCTTGTTTCCATTTCTTGGAGTTCATTTGGATAAACATTCTTTTATATGATTATATCCACATAACTGTTGAGCCTTTGTGATTCTCTCCTGAGAATATCCTCTTTGGTCTCACTGAGCGAGTGTTCTGTGGATCAAGGAAATGTGGTATGCACAATAGAATTCTATACTTCTATTAGAAAGAATTATATTGTACATTTCCTTTTGAACAATATCGCCCCTTCCCTCACTGTCCCCCAGCTTGTCCCTCCTGTCCCCACCTACAAGTTGTGTAATTCATTTTCAACATAGTGTCTAGTGAGTACCACTGCTGCATTTGTTCACCCTTTGTCCCTCCTGAAACATTTTTTAATGTTACTGCTGTCGGTGGGGTTTGCTTTTGCTTTGGGTTTTTCTTTCTTTGGGGTGGTGCAGAGTAGGGGCACAAAGGGAGCAAGGAAGAGTGAACAAATGCCAAAATACTATTCAGTATATACTATGAAATGTGCTCGTTACCAGACTTATGAAATGGTAACTTTTCTGTACAATACCTAATAAGAATAATAAAATTATATATATATATATATATATATGATTACAAAAGAAAGATCTGTAGTCATAGGTATAGGAGATGTATAAATTTCTCTTACCCACCTTACAGAATCTTCAATAAGGGTCTACCTACTTTCCTTGTCAACCAAAATCTCATGATATACTCCATTTGTAAATGTGAATTTCTGGGATTGTTTTTTTTTTTTTTTTTTTTTTTTTTTTTTTTTTTGCTTTTAACCCTAGATCCTTCATCTCTGAATTGGAACATTGGTCTTGATTTCTTGAATGTTTTCCTGGCATGAGCCTTTATTCTGGGATTTAATTGGCTATTTGCCTCTCTGGGTTTTTAAATATAGCACATTGAAGTTCCTCATCATTTCCTTCCCACTCTGTGTAGCGACATTCTGTGCTCACCTGGGACGGAGTGCTGACAGCTTCAGTTCTGAGACAAAATGAAATTATTACAGTACCAAATGTCCTGAAGTTTGAACTCAGGGCCTGGGTGCTGTCCCTGAGCAATTTTGTTCAAGGCTAGCCCTCTACCACTTGAGCCACAGCTCCAATTCCAGCTTTTTAAAAAATAGTTATTTAGAGGTAAGAGTCTCATGTACTTTCCTTCCTTAGATCTCTCTCTCCTGAGGAGCTAGGATTATAGGCATGAGCCACTGGCACCTGGATCAAAACTGTTTTATCGAAGTTATTTCTCTTGGGTTTTCTCTGCTTGGTAGAGGATGTTGGGTTTGGTTTCTTCCCATTGGCTCATTTGATGCCATTGAGAGAGGTGGGGTCCACCCAACCCCTGCTTAGGGTGTCTTACCAGAGACCCTCAGGGAAAATTATACAGACTTTTTTTCATTCATCTTATACTGAGCTTTCCCACTGTGCTATTCTAGACAGAGGAGGTACTCAGGAGAGCAAGATTAAGTTCTTTCACATGAAGATCAGATGACATACAGCTCTAACATTTTCTCTGTGTGTGTGTGTGTGTTACTGTCTTAAGTGTTCTTATGTGTGCCTGTCATCTGGTAGAGAGTTTTTTCTTTGTAGTGGGTAGAATATATTCAAAGTATCAATTTAATAACTACAATGGTTTTTCTTACTCACAGAGAATATGTTCTAAGGTGCTCAATGGATGCTTGAAATCGAGGACAGTACAAAATCTTATCTATTATTTTCTCCTGTATATACACACTTGATGTTTAACATAAATTTGGAATAGGAGATTAACATCAATAACTAAGAACAAAATGTAACAGTTATGAAGTACTATAATAAAAGTTACATGAATGAGGAGTCTCAATTATTTTATGGTACTCACAATGATGTGAGGGGAGACCTCACAGATTTGACAAGACTAAGTAAATGGAAAATATAGGAATTATGGTGTTCAATCGTCATAGTTATTTGAAAAGAAACACTGCACAGCAATTGGATCCCTCACCCACACAGGCATTAAGTGTGTACAGCATTGACCACACTGCACAAAGGGATCACTCATATCCAGAGAAAGATGGAGTGTTATAGTACAAGGTTTATTTTATCATGTTAATTAAAATGGCAAAATAACTGATACTCATGAAATTTTTATTTCTGAAATTTTCCACATGATATTTTCAGATGTGGTTTTGACTGTGAATAACTGAAACTACAGAAAGGGCAATTGTGAATGGGGAAGACGTTTGCAACTATACCATAGATAATGAAGCACTTCATTAATTCAGCTGGTAACTTCCTCTAGTTGGTGCCTATTGCAGCAATAAGGAGTTCTGCCTGATTATATTCATTTCAAATCCATTTGGACTAAACATCATTCGGTTATGCACATTCAAAAGCAGTAATTACTCTCCTTTGGTGAAGTTGGAGTGTGTCTTAAAAATTAAGTATTTTTCTTTTGGTTTTTGTCTTATTAGTACCAAGTATCTTGTCAGTTTAGCCCCTAGTACTGAGTATCTTGTCAGTTTAGCCAATTCTGTGCATCAAATGTATTGAAGTAATGGCTTATCTGATCCAGGAAAAAGGACTTCTAGTATTCTTCTGAATAAAGGTGGCCATCTTTATTTTAATTCTGAAGTTAGAGGAAAAGCTGTCAGTTTTTCACGATTGTATGTGAATGCTTGCTGTGATCTATTTGTATATCTTTACCATAAAAGGTGTTAAGCTTTGTGAAATATGTTTTTGCATCAATGTAGACAATTATGTGGACTTATTTATTCTGAATCTTAGTTTTTCATAATGTAAACCTTTATATGGTATATTACACTTAATAAATACCAACTCTTGAACCATTTTTTCCTGCTTAACAGGAACAAATATCATTTGGTCATGGTGAAAAATTCTTTTGATGTCCTGATGAATTGTTTGCTAGTATTTTGTTGAAGAGTTACTAAATTTGATTGATTAGTTGGTAGTAGCTTTTGAAATTGAGGCCTCATACTTGCTTGACTGATACTCTACCTCTTAGTATCTAGCATTGATTTTGATAGCTAATTTTGGAGATGGGGTCTACCAGACTTTTCTTAGTCTAGTCTCAAAATGCTGTCTTCTGGTTCTCAGCCTCCTGATTAGCTAGGATTTCAGGAGTGAGCTAAAAGAATTTGGTTGGAATCATGTCATTATTTTTGCATGAGAGAGATGTCTCAAACACAAACTTATTTCTCCAAATGTAGGAAGCTTGTTATTAATGTTAAGGAAGAATTTACAATCCAAGGCTCTTCCTGAATCCACTTAGGTACTTTTAATTGGTTTGAGTTTTGAGTGAATCCACTAGCTGCTTCATCATTGTTATTGGTATTATTATTATTATTAATATTTGGTGTTAGTAGAAGAGCTTAAACTCAAGGTCATGTGCTCTTGTGTGACTTTTTTTTCTGTTCAAAGCTGGAGCTCTACAACTTGAGTCACACCTCTGCTTCCATATACAAGATATTATTTTTGGGTTGAGATCAGTAGTTCTCATTTTGCTGGCATATTAAAATTATCGGAGGCCCTTTTAAAAATACTGAGGCCTGTCCCTCCCTGCCAGAGAGTCAGATCTCTGATGTAAATTGCTTTGTGATGGGGAACAATACTGAGACAAGGAGATCTTCAATGTATGCTATGGTTAAGCACTCTGGCAAGCACATAGTGAAAATACCTGAATATGGGGTCTATGAGACAGAGGCGGGTTGGTTGCAAGGGGCTGTACCACCTGCGATTATGAAGGGCAGCTTGGAGAGATAGTGTGGAGATGGCTGTGAGCATTAGTTTCTTAGGCTGTTGAATTGGAAGGAGCCCAGGCCATGGTTTTTATCAGACGAAAGAAAAGTAGGCATCATCATGAGGGAACAAATGAATAGATCCATTTTAACGCCACAGCAGTCTCTCTAGCCAAGTTATAATCAAGTAACGGGGAAATCACCAGTACTGATGAGAAGACTACTCAGAAGGCAGAATACTTTCTGCTTTCATATCGAGAGAAATCCAAGCTTGCTGGCTAATGGCTATGCTCACTGCAGGAGAAATTGCCAGGGAGAAATAAGGGCACAACCTACATTCCTACATTATTTTCTCCCAAAGCAACTGTAATCTTTAATCCCTTATAACATTTTCCTAAGATGACTTAAATTTTCTCCTCAAGGAAATCTCTCGGAAACTATGACCCTATCAAAGGACAATCTTTACTAGCTGATTTATTTTGGAAGGGATTTCAAAGAAGATGGGAAAAATTCATACTGTAGACCTTTACGGATGGGCCATATTAAATAAGCTTTTATTGTTTAGGATACTGTGTTACCTTGTTTAATTGATTTATGTAGACTGTAAAAAGTAATATGGAACATAGTATACAGGTATAGCATTTATAATTGGTTGAATACCAGGCTAGTGACCATTCATATGAAGAAGCTGAGCACCAGACCTTGGTTAAGAACAGAAGTCAATTTTATAAGATTCTTTTAGTAGCAAATAAGATTAAACTTAATACTCTTGGTCTTACAACATTTGATTCAATATTAGTCTGGCACTCAACATTGAACAATTACTGTAAAATGTGTCTCTTACTTTGTGTAAGGGAAGCAGTAAGATATATACTTTTTCCTATGCCTGTAATGCTTCCTGGCTAAGTTTTAGATACTTAGGAAAGGTAAATTGAGTCCTTTAAGCCTCAAATCTTGTCTTCAATTAACTAACTGTGATAATCATTAACTATTAATCGAGCAGCTATTTTGAATTACATTTGGGGAGGAGAAAAATAGGATAGGGATAAAGATGCTCCAAAGATTTTTTAAGGGCAAAAAAGACATATTGCAACAGAAGAGATAGCACAGTTAATATAAGAGAACTACAGCTAAATTCCAGAGTTTAGGGAAATTTAGATCACCAATGTTAATTTCCTTTCTGGAGTAACAGTATCCAAATTAGGCTTACTATATTTCATTAGGTACAGCCTGAGAAAACAGCATAAGAAAATAAGGAGGTGGGAAAAGATAAGGTAAATTTGGAGAAGAGTGATGAACCCTTTCAGCTAGGACATAGAGTACATGTGGGTCAGTAGAGGATATGGGTTTTATCAATAAGACTGGTAAAGTCAAGGTACAGAAAGACTAAAGAGGGGCCAACACATGTGATGGATTTGTAGGAAAGTAAAGCTAGTGTCAGGGAGGAGGCACTTAGTGTAGGAAGTCAGGAGTGGGAGGAGACCGGAAAGAGGTATGGTTAGGAGATACCTTGCAAAGGTAGAGAGCATTTGTCAGCCAGGCTCATTCAGTGACGGGAGCAGCATGCCTTGTGAATGGAGGGAATGGTTTTAATGTTGATCAGATGAGTATTCCACACAGGGTTTGAGCTTCCTGCCTGTCATTTCCTCAGCCCTTTTATATTTCCAAGTGAGCACAGGAAATGGGAGACTTCCCTTTCAGTGTAAACTCTGGAACTGGTGGGCGCTACAATAGATTGCTTCTCAGAGTAACCTCTTCACACTGGGCTTATTGGAACTGGAACTGGAACTCAGACCTTAGAAAGCTCCAGTTTACTGTGGACTAGAGGGCACAAATCAATAGGAGGTTGCGGGTACTTTCTAAACCACATACCAAGTACGAAGATGCAAGCTCTTTGACTGAGAATGTTCTCATTCCTAACATTGACTCACTAGGCAGTTTCAGATAATTTAGTCATTGAAACTCTCACTTCAAGTGGATGTCATTCCAAGTCAATGAAATTTTACACAGTAGGACTTTTAGGGATCTTGCTCAGATTATATCCCGTGGGACAAGCTGGGTATTTGTCTGCTAGTAAATCAAAACTTCCACTCCAACCTCTATAGTCTTCTCACTGGCTGTTTTCTCTCTCAAAGAGGATCATTCAGAATGTTTAATGAAGAGTTCAGATAGAAATCATGCGGCTGTGTAACTATTCTTGATTTCCCCCAAGCTTCTTTTTCTGTTTATTTTTACCTTCAAGGTTAAGTCTACTGATCCCCCAGGGCTTGGATGTGAGAAGTCTTCCCTCTGCAGGGGTCTCCCAAGAGTGCTGGCTGGAGCCAGGCTTACAGCTGATTGCAGTGAAGAACAGTTCTGAGCTGTCATTGCTGTCCCTGCTGGCTGACAGGGAAGGTAACTCAAAAGCAATTCAGCCAACAGCAAAGAGGGTTGTGGATGGTTCTCAGAAGCAGTAGCTATTTCTTCAGGAAAAAAGAAAGGTTCATTTCCTCAACAGGATCTGGAAAATGTGTCCTGGGATTGGCATTATAACTCTTTCTGCTGTCTCTGCAGAAAAGTTTCACACAAGAGCTTGTCATGGGAGAGGAGAACGCCAACAATCTTCCAGGGTGCCAGAAAAGTGACAACGACTTTCTTTTTCTCTCAGATATGGGAAATCCCAAGACAAGTTAGCTTTGTGGAGGACCTAGAATAATATAGGATATCTGTCTATCTATCTATCTATCTATCTATCTATCTATCTATCTATCTATCTATCTATCTATCTATCTATCATCTATCTCAAATTTGGCAAACTATGGCCCTTGGGCCCATTGCCTCATGGGTAGGATGTGAAAAAGAGAAAACAGAAGAGACCAAGGTCCCCTAACCCTTTAAAGGACATATATTATACTTGGTCCACGCTTAAAGTTTCCATTCCCAATCTTGATAGTGCTATAGTATTAAGCTGACTCTTTGTGGGACACTCACTTTCGAAAGCAGTGCAGTAACTGTGTACTTTTATCTCCCTCCTCCTCCTCCTCTTCATCCTCCTCCCTCTCTTTTTCTTTCTTTTTCATCTTCTTCTTTGTTCTTCCTTCTAGGTATCAAATATACAGCCCCATGTAGTCTAGGTGAGGCATCTGCTACACAGCTACTCCCCAGTCTTGTGGCTTTGGGGCTTCATAGTCTCCATAATTGTTTTTGTCAGTTACAATGACAGAGTTGAACAGTTGGGAAAGATTATATATGGCCTACAAATCCAATACAATAAAAAATCATGTTCTTCTGACAATAATTGTAGTATGTGTATTTCCTCCCTCCCTCCCACTCTCCCTCTCCCTTCATTTCTCTCCCTCCCTCTGTCCTTCTTTCTCTTTCTCTTATCCTTCTTTCTCTTTCTTTCTTTCTTTCTTTCTTTCTTTCTTTCTTTCTTTCTTTCTTTCTTTCTTTCTTTCTTTCTTTCTTTCTTTCTTTTTCTTTCTCCCTCTCTCGCTTCATTCCTCCTTTCATTCCATTTCTCTCTTATGTCTTTTCCTTCCTTCCTTTTCTCTTCTTTCTCTCTTCTCCCTCTCTATCCTCCCTTCTTCCTTCGTTTCCCTCTATCCCTCCTCCTCACTCATTTCTCTATAGTGCTGGGGATGGAACCCAGAGCTTCATGTATGTAAGGTGAGCCATCTACAATGCAGCTATATCCAAGCCCATTTAACACTTTATATCTTTCTAAGAATTTATGACCACTGTCTCATTTGACCTCTATACTAACCTATGAGATAGTAAGATAGTGAAAAAAGATTTTTTTCTATTTCAGTGATAAGGAAAACAAGGCCAGAAAGATACCTCTGCTCTATCTTTCTACTATCTGAGGAAGAATCTGTGATCTAGAAATCTTTAGATGTCATCTAAGATGAGGATATACATTCTGTTAGGGGGGATAGGACTACTAGCACTAGTTCTTCACCTAATCTTTCATCTCTATTTTTTGTCATGGAATTTTGCAGTTATTTTTCAAGAGGTAAAATATACTTGCCTATGCCTTGAATTGGGGGTTGGCCCTTGACTTTTCCTGTCTGATGGCATATCAGTAGACAACGTTATATCAGAGACTTGAATTTGCAATATGGTGTTTGCTTTTTCTTACAGCCTTTCAATCATAAGAGTAGATAGGACATCCTTGGGCAAAGGAAGAAGAGAAACAAGTCCTACAGTCCTTCTGCAGTCTTGCTCCATGAAGAAATGGTCCTCAAGCCATCTCAGCCTGACATGGAGCTGACAGACTTAGTCCAGACTAGTGAGTCACTGACCAAGTGATACTGAGTTTTGTGATGATTTGTTGGTGTTCTAACCATACTTTGACCTGATCTATTAAGATGATTTTATGTCTCAGCACTTGGAAATGACTTAAGTAGCTCACGTGAAGGAAACAGTAGTTTAAAAAAACACAGAGAAAGAAGCATTGCCAAAAACTTCTCATTCTCTTTGAGTAGCAATATGGAGGTGACTGGTGAACTTTGGGGTTGGTTGTGACATAGTAGTTTTGGAAATGGTCCATGCTGCAGGGTATATAAAACTTGCATAAATATAAGAAACTTTATAGTGGAGTCTGCGAAACAGCTTCATTGTACACCACCAGTCATCTGAGTTTAGTGAGACTGAGTACACTCATATGCAACAAGTTACTTGGAGAGGATTTCTTATTTACACATGGTGGCAAGGGACAAGAGAAGACTAGAATTCATTGTGAAACAGCATCTCAGGTCACAGGAGGCTGCTCACAGCAAATGAAATCTCAAATGTATGTGGCTCATTCGCACCACAGATGAGGGATCCTTGCAAAGGTCATCTGCCCACACCCCCATCCAAAGATGTCTCATTCCCAGTGCATTCTATAGTCTCCTTGAAAATAAATGAGGAAAACAGCAATAAAGGAAACAGAACAAGACAACAGCCAAACACCCCAAACAAACAAAATAACAAGGGACTACCAAAGCTTACCTGTGGTACTGTTTTATAGTTTTCTATGCTGATGTTTTTCTTTTACTTTCTGTTCGTAGCACCCTACTATTGTTTACCTGTTTCTCTGGTTACCTTGCATCTCCCAAATTCTGCCAGCTGGGTATTGCTTTAGTGTCCTCTCCATTGCCATGAATGGAAGGACTGAACAACTCTCATGACAAAATCATGAGAAAAAGCTCCTTAGAGACCTACACAGTCCTAGAAAGAGTGTTGTGCCCTACTCAGCTGTTTTTTAAAGACAAATCCACACACTTGCTTTCTCATTGAAATATCCCACTGGTCTCAGCTCCCTGCTGCTTTCTAGCTCAGAGGCTGGGACACCTACCTCTCCTCAAAACAACTGCTTTCTGCATTGTATATTTTATATGCAGGCCGTCACTTTTGTTTCCGAATCTCAAAGGAACCTCACAGGATGAGGATATATACTGATTTCCTTGGCCTTCTTTTTCTTTCTTTCTCTCTTTCTCCCCTTCATCCTTCTCTGTTTTTGTTTACTTTTTATCCCCCAGCTTGGAACTCTCTAAGGCTTGAAAGAAAGGGTTGTCTTGGCTTGGAGTCAATTCAGACGGTAAGTGCATCATCTTAGAGAATAATCAGGAAGAACTGGGGGCTTGGGAATATTTGCAACAGGGCGAAAAACCAGCTTCCTCCCTCTCTTCTCCTACCAGCCCCTCCCTTCTCTCCTGGGATCCCGCAGCATCCTGGACTAATTCATCAACACGTCTTTCTTTCTCTCTCTCAAAAATAAATCAACAAAACAGGAAGGAGCTCTAGAAAGCCTTTGCAAAATCTCCTTAAAGAAATGCTCTAATGTTAGCCACCTGTTCTTGAAACTAGAAACCCATTTGTGGTCTTAATTATCTAGACAATTGAGGTTCAAAGCCTATTTTGGTCTGATGTACTGAAAAAAGTTTACCTCAAAATGTTTTGGAATGACTTAGACAATTAACATGGTGTGCACAGCATACTTTATGGTCTGTATGTTATAAAATGAAGAGGCAGAAGAAAGATGAATAGTAGAGTAAGAAACATTTCAAAATCATTTGTTAATTTCTAGATGGTTTGATAGAAAGTATGTTTTAGAGAGGGCTACTTCACCTGCTGCAGAACATATGAAACTTATACAAGAGGAACACTAAGCTCTATTCTCATTTCTATAACACAGGTTCACCTTGCACTGACTACCAAACTTATGTAGAGGATGTATTATTCATGCATGGCAATAAGGGACCACAGAAGTCTAGAATTCAATGTGAGATGCGCTACCCCCTCAGACTCAGATGAAGTCTCAAATACAAGTGGCTCATTCACCCATAAATGAAGGACCTTTGAAAGGTTCCTTGCCCAAGTTATATATGGTTCATATGAAACACTGGATTAAATCACTGCAAATAGAAGAAAAATCCACTTCTTTTCCCCATGGTGGGTGAGTATCCACTGGTTACATCATTTTGCTTTATTTATTTATGGTGAGAATGTGGCTATTCTACTCTTAAATGAGGTAGTGTGGTTAGTAGGAGAAAGACTTCTAAGTCAGTTGAGATTTGAACAAGTTATTCTACCAGTCCAGGGTTTTGACCCATGTATTATCTGCCTGCATCTAACACTATAGGATTTCAAAGTAGGACAATATTTATTCTTCCTCTAAAGACAAGACAATCGGGATCTTTTAGGTGTTTTTATATGTTTTTAAAATTTGTCCTTGTTATTTATCCATGCTGACTCCTCTTGAAACATAACTGGCCTCTGAAACCACACACATTCTGTAAATAGTGATTTTTATACTGCTGACATTCTGTCAACATCCTTGTCAGCTTTGTGCCTATTGTTACTACTGTTAACCTGGGACCAGGAGAGCTTGGCAGGTCACTCTCGGAGAGGCTTGGCTTTTGCGTGGAAGAACAGGTGTGGTCAACCTCATCTTCTTCAGCTGAGGGCAAGCTTGAAAAAAAGACAAAACTGGCTTGAGAGAATTCCCACCGCAGTACTCAAGCCAGATTGGCACGAGAGAGGCTGAAGGCAGAGAAGATAGCTACTAGCAGTCACTGCAATTTAGGCCAATGTTTCCCAGGGTGAATTTCAGGTAATGCTACAACCACAGGGGTTTCATGATCAAATATTTTCTCTCACTCCTGGAGATTCACAGTGCACGGGAGCACATTAAAATCTCAGAGAGGTTTTGCAGCAAAAAAACGTGTAACTATGTTTAACACAGTGTTCCACAAATATATGTGGCTACAGAACTATCTTTATACACACTTATTAACAGTGGGCTGTTTGGACACAGGAAGGGGTAGTGGGCAACAGGTGAAGGGTGATTGTTTTGAAGCCTCTGTGGGAAAGAAGAAAATGGGGCAGACATGGACAATTATAGGGGAAATGGAGAGGATGAAGGTGACCTTTTTTATTATTGAGTTTTGATCAGGATGTTGAGTGATTGAATAAGATCATTTCAAATGTTAGTCCTTTATATCCATACCATGAGTCCAAAGTAAAAATAACAAACCAGGGCCCCGGTCCAATTTGTTCAGAGGTTCATAATGCTGCTTGGACAAGAGAGATTCTCTATGGAATATTTTAATTGGCTCAGCCAAAATTTCTATCTATTATATTTTATTCCATTTCCAATTTAGTAGTCTGAGAGAATCATACTAAGTCAAATATTATAATTAAAAAAGAGAAAGAGAGAATTGCCAGTTTTCCCCTCAACTTGGATGGATAAAATATTAGATACATTTTCTTTTTAGCTCAACTAAAGATAGTTTTACTTACTCATGGAGGCCTCTGGATCATTCTTGGCAGGGGCAATTTATACACTGTTCTTCAGCATTGTCCACTATTACTGGCACCAATGCTACTTTTGGTTTAAAGACTCTGCAGTGAACTGTTCCCATTACTTGCTTGAATTTTCTTGACATCAGAGGAAATCCACAATGCTATCCTTTTTATTGTTTTAAAATTGATTTTGTGACGCCTTCTAGATCCCCCTCAGGTTCCAGTTCCATTCATACAGTAGCCCTGCCTCTTTATCCATTGTGACCAACTTAGTCAAACACAATGCCCCCATATCTACTTGGACCCCTTTCTTGAAAAGTTTCTTTTTGACTCCTATGAGCTCCTTTTAATTTTTTCCTGTAATGTCAGCTGGTAGTTTGTTATTCTTTCTTCTAGTAACTTCAGGGTTTATGCTTGTATGAAATCTTTTCCTGTGCTGTCTTAGACTCGGATCGTAACTGTGTGACCTCAGTTTTTATCAGACACCTGCTAAACAGGATGCTGGAAGACTTGAACAGTAATATATACAAATATCCCATTCAGTGACTGAGACTTAAAATATGCTTGGTAAATAATAGTAATTCTTATGTTTACAATGTTTTGTTCAAAAAACACATTTAATTGGAGCATAATATGCATACAATACAATGTATAAATTTTAAGTGTAAATTTTGATAAGGTTGTGTAAATGTAAGTACCTGCTTGATGAACACCACAATTAAGATATACATTTACATCATCCCCAGAGTTCTCTCCTGCCTATTTCTAATCATTGCTCTCCACTGTTCTCCAGAAATGTGGATCTCATCTCTTTTACCTGGGATTTGTTTTACATGTTCTAGAATTTATACTTGGAATTACTCCTTTTGTACCTTTTGTGTACCTTTTGTGTCTAGTTTCTTTTTCTTGACACACTTAAATATAATCCTTCCATGTTGTTTCTGAGTAGGGTTTTATTGTATCAATACACACAACTTGATTTGGGAAGAATATGCACAATTTATCCATTCACACTTGATAAAGGCCATTTGGGGATTTGACAGCCTTTAGGGCTACTATGAACATTCATCTACAATGGGTAATTGCTAGACTCTTTCTTTTGTATTTTCTTAATATTCTTCTTATTTATTTTTATAATTATTTATTATTGTCAAGGTGATGTACAGATGGGTTACAGTTATACAACTAAGGTAATTATTACATTGAGATTGTGACAATTGACACTCTCCACCATGATGTATGCAAGCTCCTGGAACTAGGTGAAATTTAGTGTTTTCAATTCAGTCTTCATCATTCATGTGACATTGTATCCCACTGGGATCTGAACGTGGGTTTCTGTGGATGCTCATTATGTTGAGTTTCTCTTCACATGTTTGCTGGCCATTTTTGTATCTTCTTTGGTACAGTGGCTGGTAAATATTTCCCATTTTGAAACTGTGTTGCTTCTACTGTTCATCTTATTATTGAGTTTGAGGTTTTTTTTCTATGATATAAAGTTAGATAGATGTGCATGCATTGCAAATTTTTTCTCCAAAAATGTGATTTTTTTCATTTTATTTATTTTTCAGCTTTACTGAGGTGTAATTGAAAAATAAAAATTGAACAACTTTACATATATACATACATACATACACACATGTGTATATGCACATGTGTATCTACATTGTAAAATGACCACCCCGATAGCCAATCAACACCATATATCACCTACATTTCTCTTTCTTTCCTTTTTCCCTTCTATGATGAGGACACCTTAGCTCTATCATCTAGGCATATCTCAATCACAGTCCCATTATCTAAAGTTTTACTTTCCATGGTTTCAGTTACTCCAAACCAACAGTGAAACAACAATATTAAATAAATAACTTAAATATTATTAATTGATTCTTCCTAAAGTTAAAATTGGGCACCATCTATGAAGCATGGTAAAATTCCATGCCATCCCTTTTCCTCCTGCCTCGGAAGATGTACTCACACTGGATATGTGGGAATTGCTCACTGTATTCACACTGTATATGTGACTCACTTGGTTTGTGAGTCCTTAGTAGATGTCTGGGTTTTCAGATTGAGTGTCATGGTATTTCAAGCAGTATTTATTTACTTAATAATATTTCAAAGTATCGTAATGGATTGTATATCTAGGGTTTGATATTGTCCATGGTTTTAGGTTTCTACTTCGGTAGAGGGGGGATGTCTTGGAATGAGACCCCCTCAGAGATAAGAGAGGCTTTTGCACAAGTTTACACTCCCACCAACAGTGCAGTAGGGCTCCCTGGCCATATCTCCTCCAGCATCTGTTGTTACTTGAGTTCTTGATTATAGCCATTCTAACTGGGGTGAGGTGGTATCTCAATGTTGGTTTCATTTGCATTTCTTTTATGGCTAGGGAGGTTGAGCATTTCTTTATGTGTCTATTGGCCATTCTTTATTTCCTCTTCAGAAAAGTTTCTCTTTAAGTCTTTAGCCCACTTATTTATTGAGAAGTTGTTTCTTTGAGGATTTATTGTTGGGGAATTTAATTTTTTGAGTTCCAAGTATATTTTAGATATGAGACCCTTACCCGTTGTATGGCTAGTGAAGATCTCCCAATCTGTAGTCTTTCTATTGATCTTGCTAGGAAGTTCCTCAAAAGACTCCACATAGAGTTCCCCTATGACCCAGCAATTCTACTTTGGGGCATTTACCCAAATGTTGACAAACAGGACCACACTAAAGCTACCAGCACAACTATGTTTATTGCAGCATTATTTACCATAACTAAGATATGGAACCAACCCAGATGCCCCTCAGTAGATGAATGGATCAAGAAATTGTGATATACGGGGGGGGGGTGAGGGGAGGAGAAGGATTGGGACTGGGGGGGGGGAAGGAGGAGGCTGGGAAGGGATGTGAAGGGTAAACAAAGGAGGAGGCTGCAATGCTTGGTAAGAAATGTACGCATTATCCTGCCCATGTAATTGTAACCCCTCTGTACAGTATGTTCACAAATAAAATAAAATATAATAAAAAAGAAATTGTGATATACATATATATATATATACACATACATATATATATATATAAGATTTCTATACCTCCATCAGAAAGAATGACATTGCCCCATTTGTTAGGAAATGGAAAGACTTGGAAAAGATTATATTAAGTGAAGTAAGCTAGGCCCAAAGAAACATAAGTCCTATGTTTTCCCTTATTTTCAATAACTAGTATATGTCTGAGACAAGCAGAAAAGCTCAGATAAGATGATCTTAAGCAAAATGAACCCCAAGATAGGGACACAAGTGGTTTTTCATTTCTTACTATTGATAATGTATTTATAAGATACCATGTGATTTTTTTGTTGCTTTGTATGTCCCTACCCATGGTATAACTCCTGTTTTCACTGTATTTGATGCTGGTATAATTTGGGGAGGGGAAGGGAAAATTGAAAATGTTTAAATAGAGATACAGGCTGACCCATTGTAACAATGAGATGTACAAGACATTATGTTGAAAACGAACTTTACAATTTAGGTGGGGTGGGGGAGGAGGGAGAATGAAATAGGGAAGGGGGAATGCAGTTGAGGAGGTGGGAGGAAAGGGGGGAAAGGGGTGGTAGGGGAAAAACAAAGGAAGGGGCAACAATGCCTGATAAGAAATATACTCATTACCTTGCTCATGTAACTGTAACCCCTCTGTACACTGTTTTCAGAGTAACAAACTTATTAAAAAAAAGAAGCTGTTGCAAACAATCCATGATAGTGACATCATATAGGCATCATTCTCTTCATGTTTCATATTTTCTTTGGAAAAGCAGAAGTTTTTAACTTTAGTGCAAACGAATTTTATCTTTTTTTCTTTTCTTGTTGGTGATTTTAGTATCCCATTTATTTATTTATTTATTTATTTATTTATTTATTTATTTATTTATTTATTTATTTATTTATTTATTTTTTGTGAGTCGTAGGGCCTGAACTCTGGGCCTGGGCCCTGTCCCTCAGCTCCTCAGCTCAAGGCTCCACTCTACCACTTGAGCCACAGTGCCACTTCTAGCATTTTCTGCTTCTGTGGTACTGAGGAATCGAACCTAGGGCCTCATGCATACAAGGCAAGCACTCTACCCCTGAGCCACTTTCCCAGCCTGATTTTAGTATCCCTTTTAAGTTGTCTTTGCTTACCTGAAAAATGTGAAGACTTCCTCATGTGTTTTATAGTTTTTTGATGTATTTGTGGTTCTTGATGTCGATGATTTATAGTTCTTGATGTACATGATTTGTTATGAATTAATTTAAAATTTGTTGAAAGGTAGGAGAAGAGTTAAATATTTTCCACACTTGTACTTTCTTTCCACCATTCCAACGTCATTTGTTGAAAACTTTTGTAAACTTTGTTGGAAATAAGTTGAAGGGGTGTGTCTGTGTGCATGAGTGCTATATTTCTAGATACTGTGTTCCACTTATCTCTCTCTGTTTCTCTCTCTCTCTCTCTCTCTCTCTCTCTCTCTCTCTCTCTCTATATATATATATATATATATATATGTTGTATATGCTGCTACCTTTGTTTGGATTATAGTATCTCTATGAGTCTTAGAATTAAGTAGTGTATATTCTCCAATTTCATACTTTTATAATATTGTTTGTCTATTCTAGATCCTTTATATTGCCACATAAATTTTCTAATCAGTGTGTGTATTTCTATAAAAATGTCTAATGGGATTTTGATTGGAATTAAAATTAAAATTAAAATCTATAGATCAATTAGGAAAGTGTAGACATCTTGATTTCTCTAATGCATGATTTCAATATCTATTTAAATTATTTTTATGTATTTCTCAGAATTTTTTTTTGTTTTCAGTCTCACAGTTTTATACTTTTTTGGGTAAATTTGTTCCTGAGAACTTGCAAATTGTATGATGCTATTATAAAATCTTTCAAACTTTCAATTTCCAATTGCTTTTCTTATAACAGAAATCCAATTAATTTTTGTATATTAATCTTATATCCTGTGGCTGAATTTTTGTTTATTAAGAATAGGTTTTGGCATACAGCATCCTTATGGCCCAGCAAGTCTACTCCTGGGCATTTATCAAGTAGAACACAAACAAGGCCATACTGAAGTTATTAGTGGAACCATGTTCATTGCAGCATTAAAACCAAGATATGGAACCAATCCAGATGTCCTTCAGTGGACAAATGGATAAAGAAAATATGGTATATATACTCATGAAATTCTACTCATCCATCAGAAAGAATGATCTTGTACCATCCGTAAAGAAATAGAAAAATAGAAAAAAATTATATTAAGTGGAGGAAACCAGACTCAAAGAAACAGATTGCATGATTTCCCTCATTTGTGGTAACAAGAATGTGCCTAAAAATGTACAAATAGGGGCTGGGAAGGTGGCTCAGTGGTAGAGTGCTTGCCTTGCATGCATGAGGCCCTGGGTTCGATTCCTCAGCACCACATAAGCAAAATGAAAAAAGCCAGAAGTGGTGCTGTGGCTCAAGTGGTAGAGTGCTAGCCTTGAGCTGAAGAGCTGAGAGACAGTGGTCAGGCCCAGAGTTCAGGCCCTATGACCGGACTTCCCCACCAAAAAAAAATCTACAAGTAAACATACTGTATGGTTACGGAAATATACTGAGACATGATAAATTATGCAGGTCTCTAGGCATTCATACACAATGAAATCAAAGGAGGATATTCTTAGGAGAGGATCACAAGGGCACAATAGGTATGTGCATCTGATCATATAAAATAATATTTACCAAAATTAACTCCAGCAAATGGAAAAAAAGAGGGTTTTGGGTTTTTTTTCTTTGTCACTGTTTTCATTGTCTTTTCCTTTTGTCTTGTTTATTTATCTGTCCTTGGGAGGGTAAGGTGGGGACACAGAAATGATGGGACAAAGGGTGAACAAATGCAGCAGTGAGGCTCACTAGATACTACATTGAAAATGAACTATAGAACTTGTGGGTGGTGATGGGAGGTAAAAACTGGGAGAAAGCAATGGGAGGGGTGACATCATTCAAAAAGAAATGTACTCTTTAGCTGATTTATGTAACTGTAAACTCTGTATAGTAACTTTATGATAACATTTTTTTTAAAAGACTAGGTTTTGGGGGGAAGGCAGTCATGATATTCAATGCATATCCTATGAAATTAAGAAAATTGAGAAGAAAGGTTGTGTTAGGAGGGATTGGGGTGAATGCTGAAAGAGATGACATTGATGAAGATGCATTGTATTCATAAACTGATTTATTGAATGGTAACTGCTTCTACAACTACTTGAAGATAATCAAAATGTATTTTTAAAAATAGGTTTGGCCAGGCACTATTGTTCTAGCTATTGAAGAGGCTGACATTTGATATGTGCAGTTCAAAGAAACCCTGGCAGACAAAGCTCCAAGATATTTGTCCTTAACTTACCAGCAAAAAGCAAGAATTAGAGGAAATCCTCAAGATGCTTGTCTCCAATTTACCAGCAAAAATCTGGAACTGGGGTGTGCTTCAAGTGGTACAGCTCCAAATGAATGGAAAATTCTGAGTAAGAACATAAAGCTTTGAGTTCTGCCACAGACACAGCCACAGACAAATGCTCACGCGCGCGCACGCGCGCACACACACACACACACACACACACCACACAGAATTTTGTTTTCTTTAGGACTTTCAATGTATATAATCATGCTGTCTAAAATTTTAGAAAGTTTGTTGCTTCCTTTTCATCATTTTTACTTTAATTTTTATTGGACTTTATTATTTCAGATCTTAGAATAATATTAAAATAGAAGCATATGGGCAGGGAGCTTTACTTGTATGTATGTTAGAATCTTACCTTTCCTTAAATCCAGTAGTTCTCTTTAAAAGCATGAAGAGAAAAAAATTGCTATTTTTTTGTATTACATTGTTTCATTTAGCAGTACCTCAATGAAATTGGAGGCATAATCCATACATGTGTGTGTACATGTATATGTGGAGAAAATATATACCTTCACTTAACTATCATTTTAAAAGAAATATTTGATGGCTGGCTATAGAATTCTAAATACTTTTGTTTTCCTCTTTTAGCATTTGGCATTTTAAATATTTCATTCACTACTGTTAATGTATGGCCACTCTGAAGTCTGAACTGGATGTGGAGTATAAGGAGGTTACACTTCTCTAATTTTACAGAACTCTTAAGAATAGGCTCCAGACTTAGCTATGGTAAATAATGCTGCAATAAACATAGTTGTGCTGGTAGCTTTAGTGTGGTCTTGTTTGTAAACATTTTGGTAAATGCCCAAAAGTGGGATTGCTGGGTCACAGGGGAGTTCTTTGTGGAGTCTTTTGAGGAACCTCCATACTGCTTTCCAAAGTGGTTGAACAAGTTTACATTCCCACCAACAATGAAGTAAGGTTCCATTCTGTCCACATCCCCTCCAGCATCTGTTGTTGTTAGAGTTCTTGATTTTTGCCATTCTAACTGGAGTGAGGTGGTATCTCAATGTTGTTTTGATTTGCATTTCTTTTATGGCTAGGGATGTTGAGCATTTCTTCATGTGTCTATTGGCCATCCTTCTTTCTTCTTCAGAGAAGTTTCTCTTCCAGACTTTGGTTCTCCTTCATTTTCTTTGTTCTACTCTGTGCCTAATAGTAATTACTTTCTTTTTAATTTTTTTTCCTTTTTTCATTTATTGGGTTTTTAACCTAGGGCCAGTTGAGCCACACCTTCAGCCTGGCTTTTGCTGCCTATTTTGTAGACAGAATCTTAAGGAATTTTCTATCTAGTCTGGCTTAGAGCCTTGATCTTCCAGATTTCAGCCTCTCAAGTTACTGGGATTATAGGCATGAGTGTCTGACTGCAAGTACTTTCTTATTAATCTTCTGTGATCTCTTCTTTCCTCAGCAATTGAGTCCTCAGACAAGAACTCATAAGAGCATCCCATGTAATTTCTACAGTTCTCTTCTATTTACTATGGTACTCTCCAAATTCCTGTACTTTCTGTATCCAAACTCACATAAGGCTCTTTGGTTCAGAGACTGCTAGACTCTGCTTCAACTCTAGATCTAGCTTCACCTGCTTTGGGAAATTGTCCCCAGATATAAAGCAGGAGGTAAGAGAGCTAGTGGAACACATGATGATTACTTTGTGGTCTTCCCTTTTCAATTCCTCAAAATAATATCTTTTGGTATTTTATAGCCATTTATGGTGGGCTATAGCCATCATCTGACACTCAGCTTTTTAACTTTCAGCATTGGTTGCTAAATTGGAGAACAAAATAGGGATGGGGGTTATATGTGCCATGATTATAGGCACATGTTAAGAATCCATAATCTTTCCTTCTTTCTGACCTGAAGAACTGTGCACATTCACCAGCAATATCACTGTTCAATGGAGGTAGAGCTAGCCAGGTTGGCTCAACATAGCTCAAATATGAAGTTCTTTTGATCTCTTAATTTATAATTTCTTAATCCTTCTTCTGTTTGGTTTTCATAGACCCCCCCCCCCACTTGAAAAGTCTAACTTACCTCTGAACTTTTTTATTTTTTCTTTGGATGGATCTGATAACTGCCACATATTTGATGCTCATTCTTCTGATCTTGACTACTTTAAGCATACACTAAAAATATCATTTTCCCCTCTACATTCCCTAATTGTATCGTCAGTGTTCTGTGACTTATTTCTGATGCTCCTTCATGGGAGCCCTTACCAATAGTTTAAATTCTCCCTTAGATATTTGGATGGTAAAAAGAGTTTATAACACAGTGGAAGTTGAAGTATATGGTGAAACAATATATATGCAAATGCAACCATACCTTTCTGTGATTTTTTCTGTCTCCATTCTAATGTCCCTCTGTCTCACTGCAGAGTAAAATATTTATATCAAGTAAAAATATTTCTATCAAGATAGTCTTTTCTGATTCTCTGTCACAGGAAAGTGAAAAATGTGAACCTGAGAAATGATGAGGAACAAAAGATGGGAAAGAGGATGGAAGGGTCCCAAAGTACCTATTCAACTCCCAGTTCAATTACTGTTCTTCATCTTTTTATTCACTCGTGTCTTCCAAAAACTCGAGATCAGGCCCAATAAAATTTCTATTGGAATGAATTACTGGAAATTAAATGTGTTTTAATTTTTAATTCTGCTTTTTAATGTGGCTGAAATCCAACTGATCCATGAGCCTTCTCCAACTACCTTTTTCCCCCTGAAATGCCCATTTCTTCTGCAGCACTAAAAACTTTCGAGTGATTCCTTAAATTAGGCATGAAGTTGTGTTATGTAATATACTTACTCTAATGTTCTAAGAAATCTTCAGATCACTTAGAGAGTACTTTAAGGCAAAAGTTTGTTTTCTCTATAATTCTTTGTTTCCTGCCCAGTGTCTTGTGATCTTTAAAAACTCAACACATCCGTGGTGATGGGTTGATATTTAAGTAGATTTAAATATGCATATTCTGAGCAGAAAACTCGATTTAATTTTTGTTCCTCTCCAAATCAACTCATCCTGTTTACTTGACACTGTATCATCAACACGATTAATCACTTCTTGTAGAAGAAATGAGTTTAATTAGTTAAATATCAATGCATGGATTTAGCAGAATGGCTAATCCAATACATTTATCTTAACAAACAAGATAATTTGATGTGGTCTAGTTATTTTAGTGACTAGTTATTATAGTTGATCAAATGTGCTTCATCTACCATGATATGATTGGATGATTGTGATTAACCTTCAAGTACCCTTAACATCTCTCTTCTCAGTTGATGTGGAGATGATGACAGATCTAAAAATGTATCCCTGGCTGTATTTCCTCTATGTAGGAAATTCCCTTGACTCTAAACCCACTTTCTCCCTGGAATTTTCTCCTGTGGCCTAGTTTCTCCTATTTGCAGTTTCTCTTCACAAAACTCACTCACTGTGCCCACCCTCACTGTGGATTCTTCTGTGGCAAAGCCAGGGGTGCTTGGTTGTTCATTTTGATGCTACTTATATGACATAAGTAAACCAAACAATATGAGATAGAGTAAAACTGAATTACCGTACATTTTAAAATGTAATAAAGACAGATTAAAGCCGGCTGTCATTATAAGAACTCTAAGAAAATGCACAACTGGGCGCTGGTGGCCATGCCTGTAATCCTAGCTACTCAGGAGGCTGAGATCTGAGGATCACAGTTCAAAGCTAGCCTGGTCAGGAAAGCTTGTGAGACTTGTATCTCCAATAAACCACTCAGAAAACCAGAACTGGTGCTGTGGCTCAAGTGGTAGAGCACTTGCTTTGAGCTGAAGAGCTGAGGGATAGTGCCCAGGCCCAGAGTTCAAGCCCCACAACTGACAAAAAAAAAAAAAAAAAGAAAGAAAAAAAAGAAAAGAAAAGAAAAGAAAATTCACAGTGCTTGGTAATATTATGATATATTAAGCAAACTGATGATAAATTGCCAAGTGAAAAAGCAGGCTTTGGAAGAATGTACTTAACATTATCTACAGATCATTGAGGAATCCTTTTGGAATAATACTCTTCCAAAGTTGTTAATTGGTTCTTTTCCTTACCCTATAACTTCCAAGGAGGTACCTTTGGTTACTTTTGGAATTAAATGGATTGGCTATTCTTGTAAGACTAAGAAAAGTCCAGTCCTATATAGTTCACAGTATTTATATAATATCAAGTGCCCATGCCTGTGAAGTACAGAAATGAAATAATTGACCAAGAAGTGATTAATTATATTACATTAGATTGTGTCATGTCATACATATCAGACCATATCATATTAGGTCCTGAAGGAACTGAATTCTAACTGGGTCACATAACTGACTTCCATGATACCATGAGGGAGCTGGAGTGCTCTCCTTGAAACACAATAAGAAGAGAGTTACCTGTTATTTTGAGTGTCCCTAAGTTTTTTTTCTCTCTCTCTTATCTCTAATATCTAAATTACAATAATCAGAGAATCCCTCCTGTGTGGCTGCAAGAATCCAATTCTGTGCCCTGTGATATCTGAAGTTCACTGTAGGAATATTGTATTCGTTTCCTGAAGCTGTCATAATAACAGACCACACACCGTGTGGCTTAAAGCAACAGAAATTTACTGTCCTGCAATTCTGGAGGCTGGAATTCCGAATCAAAATGTTGGCCACATTGGGTGCTTCTGAAGACTTAGATGGAAAATCTGTCCTACATATCTCTTAGCATCTGAAAACTTCAGCTGCTTCTTGACTCAGACAGTGAATTTCCCCTGTATCTTCCCATCATTTTCTCTCTGGCTGTGTCTGTTGTCTCTCTCTGGGCCCAAATGTCCCTCTTCAGGTAGATATCACTGATTTCTATTAGTTTCCACTGCATGATATCCTCTTATCCACCATGAAATTCTATATCCAAATAAGATTACATTCACAGGTTATGGAGATGAGGACTTCAACATGGTTTTGCCTAGTGCAGTTCAACCAATCATGAAGACCACACTGGGGTTGGTTGTGCTGTGCTCCTGCCAGTTTCATTCAGGCTCTATGCCCCTTGACTCCGATTACCTCTCCCCTAGGCTCTAACAGCTCACTGCTATCAACTGTAAAGGCTCTCATTCAAATAATCTGACAGAGTAATGAAGATGGCTTGAGGGCCATCAATACAGAGAAGGGAAACCTGAATGTGGACCTTTAATCTGTCAGCTCTTCAACTCCATTATCCAAACACTGGGCTTAGGTTTTAACTGCCTGTGTCTGATCCCTTGGCTACTGCCACATCCTGAGATCTGATCATCCTTCTTAGGAAAGTCTGATGCATTTTCATAGATTCCTTGCCCAGCCTACAGCCTAGGGCTTTCACTACATGAAGCTCAAAATCAACTAACAATAAATGAACACTAGAGATCCATGCTTGACATACTGTGATAACACTTAAAAAAATTACCAACAGGGTTTTAGCATCTGCATTTGGGTCCAGGTCTTCCTTCTGAGGGGTGGATCAATTCTTGCTTAGAGCTGTGTGACTTGGACATGAAATGATCCTGTCCAGAACAAAGCGAGAACATTCTACATAAAATAGATAGGGAAAAGAAACTTCTGTGTTGGATTTGTAAATAACATTATCATTCATTATTACTACTATTATTATTGCTTTATTATAAAGTGGGCAGGGACCTTTGGAACAATTAGGATTAGAGTTGTTCTTAAAAAGGTAGTGGCAGGTGGTGGAGGCTCACATCTGTAATTCTTATTCAGGAAGCTGACATCTGAGAATTGCAGTTCAAAGCCCGCCTGGGCAAGAAAGTCATGACATGTCTATCTCTAATTAATCACCGGAAAACTGAAAATGGCCCAGTCACTCAAAATAATAGCGTGCTTGCTAGC
Source organism: Dipodomys merriami (assembly GCF_024711535.1). Lineage (NCBI taxonomy): Eukaryota > Metazoa > Chordata > Mammalia > Rodentia > Heteromyidae > Dipodomys > Dipodomys merriami. The sequence continues at coordinate 75,367,480 of NW_027203381.1, forward strand.
CTTGAGCCAAAAAGCTGAGAGACAGTGCCCAGGCCCTGAGTTCAAGCCCTACCACCACCACCAAAAACAACAAAAAAACCCCAAACCTCAAAACCAAAAACAGAAACAGTATTTACTAGTTTACTATCTCTTATTTTTTTATTTAACATATTTTTCTTTAAATATACATTTGTACAAACATTGTAGCAGGGATCTGTCACTAGAAATGTAGTTGTTTAGCTACAAGGTATGTTAGCTGGAGCTTTTACATGAGTGCTTTTGTATAAGGGGTGAGCTGCTTTACATATCAAGATTAGTCCTTGGTGAGAGCCTATGATTAGAAGTAAAGACTAAAAAAAATTTCATACCTTTACTGCAGGTCAACCAACATTGTCACCCTATACATGTCAGCACAGTGACCAGGTGAAATGTAAAAATGTCATTAACAACTTAGAGGGCAAAGTCAATTATATTGATTTTATTTTGTTTATTAGCAGACCTCTTGGGTATCAAAGTAGATACTGGACATTGCTTTCTAGTATTTTCTTTCCTGACCAAAATACTGCCAAGCTTATGGCAATTAATACAAACCATGATACCATGGATATAATGCATTTTAAAGCTTAGTTGGATCTTGACCTGAGTTCATGCTGATACCCATTAGGCTTCTAGGATATGATACTTTATGGTGTATGTTGGTTACACATCAGCACCTTTAGACCTAGTTTATACTATTGGGAAACATGGAACCAATTTTTAAAGCAAATCTGACATCACTGAGTGCTAATGGTAAATATTAGTGTCTTAATACCTATTTGATTTCTAAGTTTTTGGATTTGACAAATTATTTTTCTTTATTTTTTATTTTAATTTTACTGTCAAGATGATGTACAGAAGGGTTACAGTTACCTAAGTAAGGTAGTGAGTACATTTGTTGTTGAACTTGTTCCCCCTCCCTCATTTTTCTCCGTCTTTCCCTCCCAAATTACATTTTTGTACTTTGATTTTCAGAAATATTGTAGCTGTGCTATGAAGAAGGGGGCAGAATTATTGTCTGCATTGTATATGTATATAATTTAAGCCTCAATATAACAACACAATTTGCTCAAACTTATGTAACATGGAAATGTTGGAAAAATCTAACATGCAATACAGGTTTTATGGATTCTTTTTCAAAGAAGCAATTTTCACAGAATAATTTTAGCTTTATGAAGAAGTATATTTTTATAGTATTCAATAATAGAAAACACAACATAAAGTGACTTTCACAAAATGGGAAATTTGTTGACATATTTCTTTATAGATCCATCTGGGATTCAGTTATGGCTTGATCCAGGGGACTCCAAACATGGCAGTAAGAGTTAGGTTTTCTTCATCTCCTCATGTACTTTTGATTGGGTTGCCTGTTTTCTTACATTTTCCAGACTGGCAAGATAGCTGACAATAACTTTAGTTCTTAAGCATTCCAGTCTTTGAGTCCAAGTCAACCTGGGGGATCTTGAATAAGCTTCAGGATTCATCCTCAATGAACACCATGGGCCAGCCACTATGGTGTGCTGATATAATAAGCTGAGTACAAGCCATGGTCTCTGGAAGAAGCACTGAAAACACACCCACACTGAATGAGGGCATCAAGTGGCTCTTCCAAGAAAATGTCAAATGAGAATAGTAGAACAAGGTCCATTTGATGATGGCTAGCCAAAGCAATCATAAGCTTTAATTCCTGTGTTTATTCTCTAGATGTTGAAGGAAATGGGAAGTTTTATTGAAAATGAATGCCTTGGCTACAAGCAGTGGTCCTGTTCACATCGTGACTCACAGCATTGCAGAGAGGACAGTGAAACTGTGAGGACGAACATTTTTCAGTGTATGGTAGCTCTGCATTGCAAACCCAGGTCCCCCAAACTTACATCACTGAGTGACTTTGACTTGTCTGTTGCTGTCCCCCAAACTTACATCACTGAGTGACTTTGACTTATCTGTTGCTGAACTTACAGGCTGAAAGAGTTTTTCCAACACTTTTAAAATATAATATACAGGAGGCTAGCATGTTTAAGAGCTTGGATTTGATCTCCAGAACTGCACTATGTTTAAAAAAGGTTGTAGATGTATATGTGTGTGTGTGTGTGTGTGTGTGTGTGTGTGTGTGTGTGTGTGTGTGTGTGTGTGTGTGTGTGTGTGTGTGTTTGGGTCCGTTCATGGGGCCTGAACTCTGGGCCTGGGCGCTGTCCCTCAGCTCTTCAGCTCAAGGCTAGCTCTCTACCACTTGAGCCACAGCGCCACTTCCGGCTTTTTTCTTTTTGCTTATGTGGTGCTGAGGAATCAAACCCAGGGCCTCTGGCATGCAAGGCATGTGCTCTACCACTGAGCCACCTTCCCAGCCCCTTCCTTTCTTTCTTAAGGCTGACACTCTACCATTTGAGCCACACATCCATTTCTGGCTTTCTGCCCATTAATTGGAAAAAGGAGTCTCATGGATTTGTCTGCTCAGGCTAACTAAACTATTGTCTTTGGAGCTAGGATTGCAGATATGAATCATCAGTACTTGGCTTTAAAAAGTTAATTTAACTGGCAACTAATTGTCCTTATTTGTATGGTAATATTTTGGTGATCTATGTAGATGTTGGAAATCGATTCTGCTGAGCTATTTATTATAGCAACCATCTTGCCAACTTTATCCCTGTAATTATTGACTCCCTTATCTGTTTTCCTCCAGTAGAACCCTTTTATGTCTACAACTTGATGTGTTTGCCTTGTACCTAATAACTATTCAAGTGCTGTCCACAGTAAGTTCCATATAAATGTATATGTATATATATACTTACACATATATTTACCTATTCATTTATATGTATAAATACCTATTCATTTGTATATAAATTTATTATTTTTATAAATTTATATAAATGAATATATTGTCCAATATATATTTATGTATGAATTTATTATTTATATAAATTTATGCATATATAAATGAATAGATAAGTGAATTATATGAGGGGAATTTCCTGTGATTAATCACACTCAGAGATCAATATAATTTACTTCCTTTTCTATGATCAAATATAGGCAGAGGACAGTTACCCAAATCCTGAAGAGGAGATGGGAACCAGCATCAATGCTGAGGGATTAACTTCCCAGGATCAGATTTGTGAGAGACAATACTTTGCACAGCATTTGCTACAAAAGTCTTGTCACTGATAACCAGAACAGGAAAAGTAGGCTTGGAAAACTCAGAGACCCAGGGCCTAATGAATGCCTATGGCTACTCATTATGGTGAGAACCCCATGCCCATACAGCAGCAGAAGCTGCCCACCTCAGAGACTTTATTACCTCCCTTTTCTCCCTTGGATGAGTCTGTCAAGGGAGATGGTGTTGTCATTTAATAGGAGATCACTAGTGAGGGCAGCTGCGACCTCACAAGCTATTATCAGAATATTGTGACCAATGTGTAGTAGCTCAGAATCACAGGATGAGCAAAATGTATCTAGCTGGAAGTCAAGCAGCAGAAATAATTGTGCAGCCTTGGAAAAGAAATGACCTATGGGAAAAAGGTATGGTAATTAGCTTACTTCACCTGGATTTTGCCCCATTAACAGGCTTCAACTCCCTGAGAGGTAATTCCAGAGGATGGTAAACTTTCAGTTGTTCACGTTGAAGGATTTTTCTCCCCTCTTCTCTTCTTACTATTTCCTGTTTTATTTCTCACAATAAGTTGATACAAGATAATAATGTGGTGACTCCAGAAAATGTACAAGAGTAAATACTTTGGAAGTTGGCAAAGTGACTGCCTTGTCTTGCAACTCTTTCCTTCCCTGCTTCAAAAAGGAAAAAAAAAAAAAAAGAAAACAACACAGAAAAGAGTACGTGTACCATCTGCAAGAGCTCTTTCCTCTTTTACAGCCATCCTGTTGCCATCTGCTAAAATCTTTAGCCCACCTGTGTGGTGAAAAACAATAAACTGTCTTCCAGAAATGCACAAGAGAGAGGGCAGGAGGAAGGAGACATTTTACAGCAACCTCATGTGAGCTTTGTCCCAGCATCTCACCTGGATCCTTTTGCTAATCTACCTTAAGCTGAACCAATCTTATTGTCTGAGCAGAAGATGTTGTGTGTAGAGAAAATGGAACCTTAGCATTTGTTTGTTTCTTTTGAACATTTTTGGAGCCAGCAGGGACTCAGAGGTGATGTCCCCAGTGTTGAGAAGAGCTTAGATGTTATTGTGAGAAGCTGTCATGAGGACTTTCTTTTCCTTCAGACCCAGAGTAGTTTTCTATCCAAACCCTGGTATATTTTCTATATGTAACGACGGCTAGAGTTTTAGTTCTTCTTGCTGATATTGAGCAGGCTTATAAAGTTCTAAAAGATAATAATTGTGGTTACTATTTCTCAATGATATTGTTGTGGTGAACAAGAAAATTCTTCTTTTTAGAAAGTCATGATTTCTGTCACAGAGAATTTTCCATCCCTGCTGCTTCTCATTAAATGGCCTAGGTGCGTGCTGCCATTGTGGCATCTCTGGGCTCCCCTGCCCCAGCCCCTTTCCTCACACCCCTCAGAGGGCTCTGTCACCCCTTGCTGAGAACTATTGAACCTGTCTTTCTTCTTCACCTTTTCCCATTTCAGGAAGAGAGGTCAGGTTTAGCTGATGCTTCCTGCTGGGGTGAAATGATCCTTCTTTTCTTAGCTCCAAACTATGTCATCATGGCTCTAAACCACCAAAAAGGATCTGTGGTTATAAAAAAAAATGAGAAGCCATCTGTAGAAACGTTTCTTCTCTATCTCTATCTGTCTGTTCGTCTGTCTCATTTTTCTCTCTCTCACACACAAACACAGCATGGTTCTGCATCTAAAGTTACAGCAGCCCATATCCCACTGCAAGAAGCAGTTTAGAAGAAAGAAGGCTTAATTCAAACCATCAGTTCTTGTCAAGCCATTTGAAATTTTAATAGCAATCGTGTACAATTAAGCTATGTATACATTTGTCATTGAGTTATTGGGCATCATTTGACAATGTCCACCACTGGTGTAGGTTGCTATTTGGGTATTTACTGATTTATGCATCATTCCTTCCTTCCCTCCCTTCCTGTGGCTATGATTCTGTGTTAATAACAGCCCACACTTCAAGTATGCTTTTCCTTCATCCTCCTTTAACATTCAGCATCTTCTATGTATAGATTAATTGGATTCAGCCTGCTTCTTTCAACCAGTTTATCACTTTCCTTATGAGAAAGAGCTTATGTTGACTTCTATTTCCCCTTCTGAAACAACATTGCTTCCATAAAAAGAAAATAATGATTTGGTACAGCAAGTCCTTTTAAGGATGTATCTTCATAGCAGATGGGTTTTGCCATTCAATGGCTGGTTGTTAGGCAATCAGTCATATTGCAGTCCACAGAGTCAAGTCAAGCTGATTCAGTTGACTTAGCATTTAGGATAATCACTTATTTAGTAAGTCATATATTGTGTGACAATCAACAAATGTAGATTAACTTTTCTAATGATCAGTTGAAGAGACTATATTGCTTTTTTCCCCATGCAGACCTATTGCATTTATGCTTCAATGCTATATTTAATCAATGATCACAAACTCGTTGGAATATGTTCCTATGTACTATAGACTGTGTGGACAGATTAGCCACAAAAGTAGCAGGTACAAACACAACAGGCTTAGGAGTCAGAGAAATAATCTAGACTATGCAGGTCTTTGTGTAAGATATTTAGCCTCTTTGAATTGAGGTTGCCAGGTTTTTATGAGGATTAACAACAAAGAGCACACTGCACAGGGCCCAAGAGACAGCACCAAATGAGTTACCATGCTTTATTCCAAATGCAGCACAGCTTTCAGCCTTGAGAAACCTGTATTACTCATTGTAATTATATAAAATAATAAATTCTAGGTGTATATACAATCATACCTTGTCTTAATTTCAAATTCTTTAAAAATTGCACACTTTAGAATTTAGCATTCATACTTTTTACCTTGAGACACCACGTGTCCAACACTTTGCAACCAGACTTCTCCCTTGATACCTGAAGATAAATTATAAATGCCATGCAGACCAAATGTGACCCTGCGACAGCTCCATGAATAATATTATCTCACAGTTGTCCCGAAGACTCTCGGACTGAGTCATCTAATGCAGCTTACAGGAAAACAAGCTGAGTGTTACTGTAGGGGACCTTAATGATATGGAGTTATTGAAGAATCTGGTGTTTACCACTTCCAGTTAAGAGTGCATGAAAGAAATAGGAAGACGATGTAATTACATATACAGAAATTAGGCTAATGCTGATGCTGTAATAACTCAATATGACCACAAACCAGGACTTCAGTATTTTGCACAAACATGTAAAAATATTCAAGGTATGCCTAACAAAAATTTATAGAAGATTTTATGTCTTTTTTGTAGAATGTTATTTGGTTATTATTTTGGTTATATGTGTATGATAACCTACCACTCAGGGACTCATCTTACTTTCTAATGTTCTGCAACAAGAACTATAATAGTAACAACAAGAACAATATCTATTTGACCTACCATTCTCTTATTTGGGCAGGGCTCATGAAGAAGGGCTCAGCTCTTCTCCACTTGAAGGTATCTGGGTAGCTCCGTGTTTGGGTACTGGAGTCATCTGAAACAGTAGTCCTCAACTGGAATGATTTGTTCTTCCACTGGAAGACATTTGGACACTTCTGGAATTATCTTTTCATTTACCTAACTTGAAGGAAGGGAGGGAAATGATTAGCATCTACTAGGTAGCTAGTAGGAATATTGCTAAATGTGTTTACAATGCACTGGATCACCTCATAAACAAACACAACAAAGAATAATCTTTTCTCTAATGTCAATCATTCCATGGTTGCAAGCTTCTGAGATAAAGGTTTGTTTGCTCCAATGTCTGGTAGGATATTCTGTTAATTCACTAGGGACATTGATTCCTCTCTTTAGGAATTTCTCTAGAAAAGTTTTCCTACTCTGTGAGGAATAGTTTGGGATTTCTCAAAGCACAATGACTGACTTCCAAGTAGGGGAGTGTCCTGATTGAAAGATTCGGGTATCTGCAGACTCCTTCATGTAACCTAGTCTCAGAAGAAACAAAGGATGTTCTACTTGATTAAGTGAGTCACTGAAAACTTCAGCTTCTCATCCCATGGAGTAGAGAATTTTTTAGTCTATTTTGTATTGCTATAAAAGAATGACATAAAATAGCTAACTCATAAAGAAAATTAATGTGTTTCAAATGGTTCTGTCCATTTGTGAGGACCTTTGTGCTGCATCATCCCATGATGGAAGATGGAAGGGTAAAGGGAGGAGAGAACAAGAAAACAGTGGGTAGGATCTGCTGTATTCACCTTTATAACAAGCTTGCTCTCATGACTAATCTACTCTCACAGTACTGACACTTATCCACTCATGAGGGAAAAATCTTCATGGCCTAATCACCTCTGAAAGTTAACCATTTCTCAACACTTCTGCATAACATTAACTTGGATTAAATTTCCAACATATGAACTTGGGCATTAGCATTCAAACCATATTGGGGGCAAGGTGTAAGGTATAGACCCTGCCATTCCATAGGCAGAATTTGTTGTGTTGAAAAAAGAGCAGAAAATCAAATTTGCCCAAGGGACTGTGTCTCATTCTTCTTTGTATCTCAGCATCCTCGCAGTCAATAGATGGGTAACAGATGCTCACTCTATGCACTTTTGAATCGTATTAAATTAAGTAAACCTAATATATGAAATATATAAAAAAACAATGAGGAGATTTGGCATTATCCGTAGCGATTTTCCACAGGGTACCTTTAAATAGTGACTTGCTATACTTCATTATAAAGTATGATTTAATTATGAAAATTTCAATGGCATATTTATTCATTTGGTTGTTCATTAATTCAGTATTCACTGAGCACATACTGTAGGCAAGAGAGTGTTCTAGTTGCTGGAATACAAAGATGGATCAGACATGAAATTGCCTACGAGTCAGTCACAATCTAGAAGTTGAAGGTAAAGAGCATATAAATATATAAATCACTCTAATGTAGCCCAGAGTTCATTAGCGGTACAAATGAAGTGCCTTGGTGCTATAAGCAAACATGTAGCTTTTCCAAAAGAGAAAGTGAAAACTTTATTTAAGATGCTCTATCTAATGAATACTAAATCTTTTTACTTTCTCGCTCTACACTTCTGTAATTGCAAGGAGAAATTGGCAGAATTTCATCCAATTTTATAATCTTCAATTGAAGCAGTCACCTAAAACATGAATGAGGGCCATCTGCTATGCAGCTGTTAAGTCTGTCTGTCTCAGTCACAGTCATTTACTGTGAGGGAAAGGCATCTCCTCATCCGGGCATGGTGAATCTTCTTGCTGAAATCCTAGGGCCTTCCAATATGAGTAAGAAAAGTCATAGTGTCACAGACATCATATATCAGTTGCCCTGTTTTTTAAGTCACACATAGTTCCATTGTTCCTTATGGAGCTTTGGGGCTTCAGAGGATTGTTTTGGGATAGCTGTGGGCACTGGTGACTCAGTGCCTTAAATTGTTAAATCCCCAAAGGCAGAATTGGAGGGCTTGTGCCAAACTCACTGATTCTTGGCATTCAGATAATACAAATGTATTAATCAGGTTTAACTTACCTGGGAAGATTCTGTGCTTAAAATACCATAATAATTAATAGTTCTTTTGGAGTACTTATGACATTTTAAGAGATTATCTATAATTCAAAGAAGGAAGTTCAAACCAATTAAGAAGAGATACTAACCTGGTTGAGAGTCATAGTGAAAGGAATCATAAGAGCTAGTAGTTTTTTTTGAGTATTTTCCCCATGACAAGAGCTGGATGTCTTTACACAGATTGCTTGTGTTGATATGCACAACAATCTCATTTGAGATACATATTATTACTTCTGCTTTGAAAGATGGAAGTGATCAGTAAAACTAGAGTTTAAGTCTACCTAAATATATTCTTTCACTTTATGTTTTTAGCCATATGCCAATGTATCAATTATCAGGGGAAAGCAAAGGATAGATTCAAGGAAGAAGAATCTAGAAGATTTCATCATAAGACTGAATGTAGGGAGGAAGGAAGATGAAGTATCAGAATATCAATTAAGTCAAAATTTGGGATTGGAACACGGGTAATTTCCTTAGGTTGAAAAAACAACAGAAAGCAAAAAAAGAACAATGAGATTGACTATATGACAAGTTTAGTTCCGGACATGTTGAATGAGAGTGAAGTGGCCAAGAGATACTCCAATGGAGATGGTCAATAAGCAACTGGCCCCGTGTATCTTGAAGATCATGAAAGAGATCCATAGAGGAGATACACACTAGGATGTCATCAACCTCTACATGAAACATTAGGAGTGAAGGAGCACGTGCAGGGAGTGTGGGAAGCCTAGGGAGAGGAGGTACCCAGCTCCAAAGCCTATTCAGTAAGCTTTCCTTTACTGGATACTGAGGATAGCAAAAAAGCCTAGGATTGCTGGCCAAAAGTTGCTTCTGCTGTGGATGTGGAGACATACTGGAGACATGGGAAACAGCTTGAGAACAATTCCCAGGCAGAATGCAGAGGAGGGCAAGATGTCTCTCAGAGTTAAAAGAAAAGAATTTGAATAGAATGAAGCCAGAAAGCTTCTTGGAGTTCAGATGTGAGCTGAGTTTCCACGAGGGAGGAAGGGAAATGGAAGTGAGGGCAAAGGCCTGTGGCAGGGCAGGGCGATCTCTCCTTGACCCTCTGCTGTTCATGCACAGCACTGAAGGAGATACTGCTTCACCTACAGGCCACGTTATAAGGCTGCTGTATTTGTATCAAACACATGATTGGAGTCCATAGGGCGTGCTATGGTGAAGGGCAGGGGAAATGGGCACTAAGTGCAAAGACAACTTGAGACCCACAAACTGAGTTTGGGGTTTCTTGCTGCCTCTGAGCTTGATGCTGTGAGTGGAAGCTGGACTCTCATTTGGAGCTAAGTGACCATTTAGCCCAGCAATTAGAGAAAGTGAGGAAGGACTCTCGAGAAAGTAGAGCAGTTGCAGCCCCAGCTGTTGCTCCATACTCATGAATTGAATCAGCATGCAAGTTACAACCTGTATGCCATCCACAGAGGCCAGAGTTTCAGTTCTGCACTCAGTCTTTCTCTCAGTTTCCTTGTAGCCTGTCCTAACCGGAACCCTCCAGGAAAGGAAATTCTGGGGACTATCAATCATTCCATCAAGTAATTCCATTAAAAAGCTCCCATACCATGTATAAAAGTGACTGGTGTGAATGAATGTGCAAGGTTTGCAGAGATCCAGCAGATCAATTTAGCTTAGTTCCTCTTAAACTTTAGGACATATTAGAATCACCTAGATGGTGTCTTTTTTTCCTTTCTGCATTTTTTATTGTTGTTATCAAGGTGACGTACGATTGTTAAGTCAGATAGAGTCCATTTTTTTTGAACAATGTCACCCCTTCCTGGTTTGTTTAACCACAGAGTTTAATATTTAACAAGTTAGGATGGGACTCAAGAATGGACATTTCTGAAAGTTCCCAAAGATGCAGATATATCTGGTTTGGGGACCACACTTTAAGAATCACTGGTTTGATTGAAATTCAGAGGCATCATTGAGCTTTGGGGAGAAATAGCAGTGGAGGAGCAAATATAGCAAAGGGATAGTTAAGAAAAGCTATTGAATAGTAAAATCTAAAATGACAGGATGTCATAAATGACTGAGCAGGAGGTTGATTGGCAAAGATAGTGCTTGCAGCCATGGGAGAACTGTCTCTAGTAATGCTCAGAAGTGAAGAGATAAACTGTAAGTTAGATTTAGCCACATTTTAGTATCCTCAATGCAAAACAAAAGTCACTGGAGAACAGAAAAAACTGATGCAAAGACAATGCAGCTTCTAATACTCTCCTCCTCTCTTTCCCAAGATAGATTCATCTCTAAGTGAGAGGAACCTATCTGACTTTAATTTTGCCACTTATAGAATGCCTGTGCATTGCAGAATGTTTAGAAATCAGCAAAATACAAAATAAAAAGTTTTGTACAAGCCAGAGTAATTACCAGATTTGAAGTATCATTCTCTTCCCTAATTTTCTCTATGTGAGTTCATATATTTTATTTCACTTCAAATAGGTAGAATTTGGTTGGCCATATTGATCGTAGTTGGGTAATGAGGAAGATACATTTCTGGATTACAGGCCAGGTGGCCAGGTAGTCCTTGGAGTTCTTAACACATTCATCTCTCATGAATGAACACCACTTTTCCTTTTTGGACAACTTACTGCTGGGGCATTAGTGTAGACCTGCCATCAGTTTGTTCCTTGGCTTCAGATCTATGTTTCTTGAGATACAGAAAGAGAGAGAGAGGAGAGAGAGAGACAGAGACAGAGACAGAGACAGGGAGACAGAGACAGAGACAGAGAGAGACAGAGACAGAGAGACAGAGAGATAGAGACAGAGACAGAGAGAGACAGACAGAGCAGGGGGAAGGGAGAGGGAGAGATATGGAGGATATGGAATAGATCACATGGCACAACTAAGGATCCAGAAAAATGAGACACCCATCTAGACAAGCCTAGATGCTATATTACTTTATCTGATTAATCTGCACAGAAACCCTACAAGATAAAAGTAAGAATAAAAGTGCTGATGAGAATAGCAAGCACTGTTTACTGAGGATTTCCTTTGTTGCTTGGAAAGAAGGGAGGAAGAGGGAGATAGTAAGGAGAGTGAGAATCGGGGGACTTAAAAATGAAGTGACTTGACCAAGAACAAGTAGTACCTGGAGGAGTATATCTTAGAATCCAGGTCTTCAGATTTACAGGTCATTAACCTCTTTTGCTCTGTCCCATTGTTCTTCAGAATAAGGGTGCTCATCCTTTCTGACGCTGATCTCAGCTTTGATTCTCTGTTTTTCTGGCCTGTTAATATGATTTTGGATGTGCAGTCTTTTCTGATGTCACTGCTTGCTGTGTCTGCTTTCACTCAGATTTAAATGTTGGCACTTCTGATCCCCCAGTCTGGTAACTTGACCCTGGGATGTGTCAGTTTACACAAAGTCCTCCCCTGGGCATCTCCAGGCAGGGCTCAAACTCCTGCACCTGACATTGCCCGACTAATGAGAATTTTGAAGGGCAGTGATAACTTATTCTGAAGCCACTGCCTATATGCTCAGCAGGATGTGACAAGAGCAGTTTACCTCCAGTTCACTCACTCAGAAACCACCAGTGCCATCTGTCTGCTCCACTCTCTGCCTCCTTCTGGCTCCCTTTTCCACCTTCCACTCCCATGAAGCACAGTGTAAGGAACACAAAGAATATGAAGTTTCACCCCCTTTCACTCTGTGTCCTGTTCTCGGTGAGTGGCCTTAACCTACTTTTATGTTTATTTTTTATCTATTCCCTGTTGTGAATGTAAGACACAAGATTTTTTTTAACAAATAAGTTACCTTCAATTATTTTATATAACATAAATTTAGACTATTAATCTGAAAGTCTGACATTGCTGAATTGAACTATACCAGAAGCTTCTATTTCTCAACTTCAACTTTTAAATCTGGTATCTGTTTCATACTCTCTTCTAAATCACTCACTTAAGCAAGTTTTATTTCCCATTGTCGTTTTATGTTGAAATCTTTATTTTGAATTCACACTCTCTAGGTTTAACTCACTTGTAGAAGCATTGAAAAACCTTATCAAGCACTGGATTCTTTTCTTACAAGCAGCCCAAGAATCTCTGAATTCATTCATTAAATGGAACATAAAATGCACCATAGAGTAATTAACAACTACTTAGTAAGGCATTAAATCAAACGGAATTTGTCTTTGATGATTTGTCTTCACCTGTGATGACAAATCTTGTTTTAAATATATTTCCTTCCTCCCTCCCTCCTTCACTTCCTCCTTCCCTCTTAACCCTCCCTCCTTCCCTCCCTCCCTCCCTCCTATCCTTCCTTCCTTCCTTCCTTCCTTCCTTCCTTCCTTCCTTCCTTCCTTCCTTCCTTCCTTCCTTCCTTCCTTCCTTCTTCTCTGTTCCTTTGTTTCTTTCCTATCTATTGAGTAAGATTGTCAAGAAGAAAAACTATCAGTTCCGTAAGGTCTTATGACTTTATAGAAAGGTGTCAGAACAGAGAAGGCATCACACCCTTAAGGGTAGACAAGGAAAAAGAGCAGCGAGGAAGCAGAGGTCGTATCTGTGGAAAATTTATTGGAGAAGCTGAGCAATGTGAGCTAAGGGTAGAAATGGATAGATAGATAGGCTGAGGGAAAACAGAAGGGAAAGAGATCAAGAGAAATAAAAACAGACAAAAAAGGAATGTAGTAGAAAGAAGAGTGCAGAGCAAAGAGAGCGAAATGGAGACAAACATAGAAAGGAAAGGAGAGAGAAAGTGAGAAACCCACTGAAATATTTTCAAGCTTCAGCTTATGTGTGGCTCATTGGGGAACAAAATGAGAATAATTTTAAGGACCCAAATCAGAGAATAAGGGTGGATAAAAATTCATGATATGACCTGTAAAAGTTCATGTGCTGAAAATTTAGTCCACAAATTCATATGTTAATAGTGTTTGGTCCTCCATGATGGTATTTTTGGCTTCATAGGAGAGACAGAGATAGACAGCGTCAGAGAGACAGAGAGCTGAGCTAGTGCTCTTGCTCAGACACTGTAATACTCTCTGCCATGTTTAATACAACCACAAATTTGATTTCTCTGTAAATTACTTACTCTCCAATATTTTGTTATAGCCATGGAGACAAGGGAATACTTTTCATGATAAGTTAGGAAGAAGTAGGTGACATAGAAGGGACTGTGTTATATATACTTAATAGAGAAGAGGATGAAATGAACCAGCATTATAGAAACATGCATCATAGATCAGGTACTTTGCATCTCTCTCTCTCTCTCTGAAAATGTTCATTCCCTCAGCATCACTCTGGTTTTGCAATAAGGAAATAGAGACTTAAAGACATGGTGAGTCCTCCATGGCCTCATAGTTAGGGCATTGCAGAGCTGATGATAGGATGTGCCCTACACTACCCTGCTCTTTGAAACTACATCCAGTGGAGAACAAGGGCAGGTGAATATTGTTGTCAGGAAGGAGATAATTGATGGTACCTTGGATCAGCATTCCAAGAGCAGGCTTGATTATGAACAGAGTACTGTAGCAGGTGATCTACTTTGGGTAGCTGGCTGGCCCCTCTCTGATATGCACTAAATTGGTAAATACAATGGTTCCCACACTACTCCAGCATTAGCAGGGGAACAAATGGAGTAGGTGAGTACAGCAACCCAAGTAGAGGGACATGCCAAGGGTAAGAGAATGAATGAAAATAGTTCAACATATATGTATCATATGTCAGTATATCATATATATGTGTATAATATCTCACACTTAGTGCTATAACTTAATGGTACAGTGCTTGTTTAGCATACCCCAAAACTTGGATTCAATCCTTCGAACAACAACAAAATAATTGAAACATTTATTTTACCTTTTCTACCACTCTCAGTGGAATTGTTTTTTTTTATTTTTTTTTTAACTTTTTTTTTATTTTTTTTTATTTAACTTCTTGTACTATCTTGGAATTGTGATCCTTTTCATTTCAGCCTCTCATAGCTTAAAGTGACAGGTACACATTGTACCGAGCTATGGGTAGAGAAATCTTGAGAACTTTTCTGTTCAGGCTAGCTTTGAACCATAACCCTCCCATTTTCAACTTTTTTTTAATATATATTTTTTTAATTGTAAAGATACTGTACAGAGGGGTTACAGTTACATGAGTAAGGTGATGAGTACATTTCCTATCGAACATTGTTAACCCCTCCTTTGTTTTTCCCATCCCTTCCCTCCTCACCCCTTCCCCATCTTTTTTTTTTTTTTTCATCATGAGTCCTGAACTCTGGGCCTGGGCACTGTTCCTGTGCTCTTCAGCTCGTGGCAAGTGCTGTACCATTTGAGCTACAATGCCATTTCCCCTTTTTCAACTTTTTAAGTGGTAGGATTGCAGGAATGAGCCAGAGGCATGCTGCTACAAATCTTTATTCTTCCTGTTGCTTTCCCAGTATATCCTAATACCCTCATCTGGGTCCTTATTATCACACACTTGGATTATATGGGGGACATTTTGTATTTTATCAAGGGATAGGAGGACAACTGGGTATTTACATGCAGTAGAATGAAGTTGTATATTCATCCTATGCCAGATTTGTAACAAAAGTAACTGAAAATGAACCATGGACCTAAATGCAAGAGTAAAATCATAAAACTCTTAAAAGAAAATATAGGCTTTTGTGTGTAGGACAAACATCAAAAACAAAAGCAATGAAAGAAAAGAATAGATAATTGCATTTGCCAAAAATAAATAATAAAATATTCTTCGAAGGGTATTATAAAGTAAAAAAATTAACCAAAGATTGAGAATAAGTAATAGCAAATCATGTGTCTCATAAGGGACTATGTCCAAAATATATAAGCAAGCTATAATTCTTAGAACTCAGTAATAAAAAGACAACACAATAATCCAAAAGGTATTTCTTTCAAAAGATAGACAAATGGCCAATAAACATAACAGATGATGTTCAGTATTAATAGTGAGTAGGGAAATGCAATGAGATACCACTTGTCCTATCTATGAAGATGACTATGACTAGAAAGACAGACGATTGCCAAGTCTTGTCAAAGATGTAAAAACAAAATGGAACCCTCATACATTGCTACTAGGAAAATCAAATGAAGTAGCTGCTTTGGAAAAATCAACTGACAGCTTCCTAAAATGTTAAATGGCGTTACCATATGATATAGCTACTTTCTGTGTATATACCCAAAAGAAATGAAGATATATACATATATATGCATATATATATATATATATATATATATATATATATATTTACAGGCACTTGAAAATGTGTGTAAAATGTTAGCAGCAGAATGAATTATAATTATCCAAATGTGGAATACAACTGTATGAACATCAGAGATCAATAAGTAAATAAAATAAAATGCACTAGATCTGTATTATGAGGTACTACTAGGAAATAAAAGGAAATGAAATTTTGATACATGGTACAACATAGCTGACCTTGAAAACATTATGCTAAGTGAAAGAAGCCATGCATAAAAGACTACATATCATGTGTTTCCATTAATATGAACTCTAAAATATGTAAATCTATAGAGACATTTAGTAGATTAGAAGTGGTAAGCGCTGGCAAAATAGGGTACTGCTAATGGGTACAAGGATTTTAAAGAGGGGGAGTGCTCTAAATCTAGATCATGATGACGGGTGCATAATGTAGGAATATATTAACAATGATTTAGCTATATACTTCAAATGAGTGAATTTTATGCATGTGAATTATATCTCAATACTATGTTTTTAAAAAAGTCTCTTAAATCATTCTCTTCATCTCTTCTACTTCATTGAGCTCACCATCACGTTAACTCATCATTTTTCTTATTCGAAATTCTACTCAACACCTATGGGTTGCTCTTCAATGAATTAAAAGTTTAATACCTTAATTTAGCATTTGAGAGCCCCCTATTTCTTAACAGGTGTTTTATCCTTTATCTTCTTTTCTGTGGTAACTCTGCTTCAGCTGGTTTTACTATATACCACCCTACCTATTTACAACCCTACCTGGAATACTCTCTTTTTCTTTCTTTCTTTCTTTTTTTTTAAACCTAAATCCTAAACCTTGTTCAAGTTGCATACTCAGTGGTTATTTCATTGGTTTGTACAATTCTCAGCAATTCATCTCTCCTAAAATCCATCCATCAATACTACTCTTTGTACTTAATCAAGTTGACTGCTGTAGTAAGTAGATAGAGTAAAACTATATGCCAACTTATTTAATAAGGAAGGCAAAGACTCAACAGGTGACTATTCAGAACTCTTCCCAGAAACAATCCATTTTATGCTTGTGTTTTTGTTCATTAATTTTTTATCTTTTGAGTAGTTATCTAAAGGAATGTCAATGCTACATGTCATTTTGTGAATATAATGCCTCTTGATGGATGTTTAGAGATCATTTACTGATAAGTTCAAGGTGCCAGAAAATGTATCATCCTAAAGTATACTTTAAATATACAAAATGCTGAAATAAGGATTGTAACAACGAGAGGTACAAGACACTATGTTGAAAATGAACTTTACAAATGGCATTTAGGGAGGTGGAGAGGGTAGGGGAAGGTATGGTAGAGGAAAAACAAAGGAGGAGGTAACAATACTGGATAGGAAATGTACTCATTACCTTACTCATGTAACTGTAACCCCTCACTACAATATTTTTACAATAAAAACATATATAAAAATAAATATACTTTAAACAGATTGCATTCCTGAAAACAGAACATCATGAAATGAACTTCTAAATGAGAAGAGAAACTAATGTACAAAAATAGAAAAGATAAAAAGCTAGGGGAAAAATGTGATGTTTTGTTCTTTGGGAACTCTAGACCCTAATCCAGTATATAGAATTATCTCTTAGTAAGGAGAAAGAAATGGCTTTGGCCATGAGGACCTCAGGAAGGTCTTGAAAGAACATTTATGTCTTTCTTTTTGTATTAGTCTGTGGAAGTGCCCAAAATATCATAATTCCTGGACAAAGCCTGACTAGAACATTCACCAGGTGAAAAGTACTATCATAGTATTAATAATAGTGGATCATATTTCCAACCTTATATTTGCCTGCATTTCCTCATGTAGTTTTCCAAATAAACTTCATATATATTCAGCTTTATTATTTTCATCTTATAAACTTGACTACATTTATTCAGATTAGATTTGAATGCAAATAGAAGAAAGCCTGAAAATTACAATTGAATTAGAAGCTGACTTCCCTGTCACAGGGATGTGCAGAAATGTTGATCTTCCAAGACTGCCTTCAGTTCATCATTCATGATCTATTAGTGGGATTTGAGCCTCCTCTTTCAAGTGGGATCTGAGATTTAGGCAATAGACTGAGGTGAGGATGAATATTATGAACCAGAGTTCATCAACCTTCTTTTGTTTTTGGCTGAGAAACTGCTCATAGAATATTCTTAATTAAATTGGACAAAATTAGTTATACAGTGCACTTGAAGGAATTCATTCAAGGAAGGCTAGCTATGGAGCACTGCCTGTATTCTATGCAAGGTAGCCAACTAACGCTACCAGCACAATCATGCTTATTGCAACATATTTATCATAGCTAACACATGGAACCAACCCACATGTCCTTCAGTAGATGAATGGATCAAGAAACTGTGTTATATATACACAATGAAATTCTATGCTTCCATCAAAGAGTGACATTGCCCCATTTGTAAGGAAATGGAAAGACTTGGAAAAATCATATTAAATGAAGTAAACCAGATCCAAAGAATTATAGATCCCATGGTTTCCTGTGCTTGTAATAATTAGTATATATCTAGGGTAGTCTGAGCAGATGAGTAGAACAGCTCAATAGTTATTTATATATGACCACATATGATTATGCTAGGTGAAATCAACTTTAGACATGGAAACAAAAATTCTACTATTGCAGAAAAAAATCAGAATGGAGAAAAGAAATGACCTGAAGCTTCTGTTATATTGTTTAGGGTCACAAACAATCAAGAAGTCATGGGATTTAAATCTTGTGGTTTTTTTTTTCAGAGCCCATGTGTCTGATCTTTGCCACCTAGATTCTTCATAGTGACACATTTAATTGAGAAGAAAGGCCATGGTAAGATAACCGGGTTTTAGCTAAATGCACTTTCTACTGTGCGGTAGTTGTGGATGAATGTCCTGTGTTGCTACTCATGTCAGAGAATGAAACTTGTTATAACTCATATCTTTCTCAACTTAATCAGATTGGGGCTGAAGATTGACTTATGATTATACTATTTAATGTCCTGTTATCATTTATGGTGAATTCCATAACAATTGGATTTCTAATCATTAATAGTAAATACAACCACACCACTTAAATTCATGTTAAACCATCATGAAACATGGTTTCTTTCTTTCCTTCTCTGTTTTTGTGCCAGCACTGGGACTTATACATTTGGCATCTCTGTCACTTCATCTATGAAGCAATGGTGCTAATCATATCTAATTTACAGCAGCATGGGGGAAATTAAAGATAATGAATGTAAGTAGTTATTACTATATCTAGCTGTAAATATTATCAGTGCATGGTATCCTTGGGATTGAAGGAACTCACTGGGGCAAAAATAAAGTCAAATATATAGTAATAGTGTATCATAGGAAAATATTTTAAATGAGAAACAACCCCAATTATTTGTCTTAGGGTCTTTGGAAATGCTGTAGATTTTGCTTTTGTTGAAACTCAGGATGTAGCTCTTACAGGAGGAAATGTTATATATATATATATATATATATATATATATATAATGTTTTAAAATATATGTATTACATTAAATATATATATTGTATATATTAAATATATATTATATATATTAAAGTTTCTCTTGAGGCTTTGCTGGTTGCTACTTCTTTTTTCCCTTCCTTAGATCTTTACTATTCTTCTCCCAGGAGACTAGCAAGACATTGATCCTGACTTCAAAAATCCCCTTTTAATACACAGAAAATATATGAGGTTATCTGTGAGTGGATTACCTTGAGACTGTGTGTTGTAGAGGAGTGTGCGTTACTGGGAAGCAGTGTATGTGGAGTCCCATTATAAGAAACTGTAACATCAGCTAGGACCATCCCTGTCCCTCCTCTCTCTCTTGATCCCTTGCAAAACAGAATCAATATTTGTTCCACATTCAGAATTCTAAGGGCATGTAGGTAAAATGGTGAGGTTTAGTTAAATAAGCAGTATTTTTAATCCCTGAGGATCCTCATGTAGATGCTAATTGTACAATACTTGTGAGTGCTTAAAGCTGAGATAGGAGACTATTTTTTTAAGTTGTAACAACACCTCAATTTTCTTGGGGTGAGAAGATTACTTGTATTTGAATATAGAGCCTTGCATGTGTTAGGTACGGGACCTATTAATTGAGCCATACTTCCAGATATTTTTGCTTTAGCTATATTTTTCAAACAGCCTCACCTTTTTCTCCCCCAAAGCTGGTGTTGGACCATGATCAATCTATACCTACAACTTTCACCTACTTTGAATTATAGAAGAATAGTCACACACTTGTCTTGCTTGTTAAGGTGTGTTATCAACAACTTTTTTCCATTGCTGGCCTTGAACAATTACCCATTCAATAGGTCCACTTCCTGAGTAGTTGAGATTATATATTTCATTCTTATGTGGACAATTATTTTTGCTAACTTTCTGGAAGTCTAAATTAGCTTTTTGATAAGTCATTACAAAAACATAAGAGTCCTACAGACAAATGTATCACCGTTCACCAAACCAAAATCCGGTCTGCTTCAACTCAAGGAACTCTTCTCTTACCACATTTAGTCAATGTTTTTCAAAATGAAAATTTGTGTGCCTCCTGTCTAGTTACATTTAAGTTGCTGTGGAAAACCAATATTCCTTTCTTTTTGTGGGCTTTATAGACTAGTAAAGGAAGAGCAGAAAAGATGTTAATGTAATTATCTAAATGAATCTCTAGTGCCCTAGCAGCAGTTCAACTTAATGGTCGGTAACTTGGATTTGGAATAATATCAAGGGTATGTGATCTTGGGCAAATTATGTCCTCTTTCTGAGTCTAAACGTCTTCATCTGTTAATAGAGAGGAATCGTAGCCCCTTTCTCCCTGGTAGTTGTGATGATTAAGTGAAATAGCACAGACAAAGGAATGACATAGTCTCTAGTACATCACATTGGCTTAATAATACAATTTTCATCTGTAGTAAATATAATCTGTAGTTTTCTTAGATGTCACGAAAAACACACTTGAATTTTGTGCAGAAAAAATATAAAGATATAAGCCATAGCGTGAATAAGCCTTGTGGGGGGACACTTGAACCTCAAAGAGATGATAGATTTTTTTTTACCTTATAATATATTTGTGTTTTAGCATCTGAAGTAGCCCCTGGCATAAAATATTTGCACATTGTCTATCTGATAAAAGGACTGTACCAGGAATATTTTTAAACCTTTTATATCAGAAACTATATTTTAAAATGTTCACAGCATTAGAGATAGGACACCAAAGCATTTAAAAGATGACAAATATGAGCATAAAAAAGACTTTCAATGTCTTTAATCTTTAGAGAAATTAAAAGCACAACATACATAGGTGGAATTGTTCTCTTATTGTTTCTGTCTCTCTGGAGAATCTAGAATATCAGCTTCTAGTCTGTGGCTTCATGATTGTTTATTACTTTGTTTGGGCTTGGGCAGTTTCAACAGAATGATTTTTATTGTTCCGTCTATTTTTTGTCTATTGATATTGCTCTTGGAATATTTCATCTCAATTACCTAGACCACCTTACAAGTGAACATAGTCATTATTCAGCCATGTTTTTGTAGACATCTGGGTCTACATTCTTTAAACATTTTGTTTGTAAAACTTCTTACCTCCTATAAGCATTTTGTAAAGAAAAACATGAGAATCTAAATGTGGAAAATACTCTTGGTTTTTCTACTTAATATTTAATTTCCTTTCCTTGGTAATTAAATCCTCATTTTAACCTTCCTACCATCCTTGCTTCCTTCCTTCCATGTTAGAATTTGAACTTGGGGCCTTTTGCTTACTAGATTGGCACTCTACCACTTGAGCGACATATATATTGCTTTTTGTTGGCTATTTTTGAGATAGGGTCTCATGAACTTTTTTGCCTAAACTGGCCTCAAAATTGATACTCCCATTCTTAACCTTCTAAATAGCTAGGATCACAGGCATAAAACACTGGTGTGGGGGCTGGGAAGGTGGCTCAGTGGTAGAGCGCTTGCCTTGCATGCATGAGGCCCTGGGTTCGATTCCTCAGCACCACATAAGCAAAAAATGCTGGAAGTGGCTCTGTGGCTCAAGTGGTAGAGTGCTAGCCTTGAGCTGAAGAGCTGAAGGACAGTGCCCAAGCCCAGAGTTCAGTCCCCATGACTGGACCAAAAAAACAAACCAAAACAAAACAAACAAACAAACAAAAACCCACTGGTGCCCAGATTTACTTATTTTAGCTTTGAAACAATGTACTCACCATTTGAGAATGTTATTTTGATTAACTGAATCAGAAAAGAACAAGTTTATTCCCTGTGGCAGACAATTCACCTTAAATCAATGGGATATAAGAAGACTTCTGAGAAACTAGAATCCTCCTTTAACCCTATTACTAAAAAGAAGGCCATTCATTTCTTTCCTTTCTATAAAAAAGTACACTTATTTCTTTTACTAATACATAGATTTCTGCATACTAAGATAACTGAGGATATCCCAGTAGATGTATAGATTGTACAAGGTCTAAACCCATTAAAGGTATCTTCTGACACATTGCCATTTTTTTTCCTGAACACTTTCAAAACCTTTTCTTCTAGGTTTTTCTAATGTGCAGTACATTATTGTTATTTATAGTCACCTTCTTGGTAATAGCCCACCAGTGCATCTTGTTCCCATGGAGATGTAAATAGCATTTACCCATCATCCTTTCCCATCAATCCCTTTACCCTAGTCTCTCTGGCCTCTTTACCATCATTCTACTCTCAACTTCTATGAGGTTACTTTGACTCCACATAGGAGGGAGACCATGGAGCACCTGTATTTCTGTGCCAAAATTCATTCCTCTTTTTGGTCAAGGAATATTGTTTTGTGAAGTTGGCACATGGGAATTATAGCTACCATGTGATAGTAAAGGGAGAAGAAATGGTCAGCCCACAAATGTATGTGAAGCAGAAAAGCAGCTTAAACAGAGGTTCTTTTTTTTTTTTTGTTGGTCATGGGGCTTGAACTCCAGGCCTGGGTGCTGTCCCTCAGCTCTTCAGCTCAAGGCTAGTGCTCTACCACTTATGAGCCACAGCACCACTTCCTAAACAGAGGTTCTTATTGATGTTTGAAGTTCTGTACCAATTCTTGAAACCATGTTACCATGAGTTTCTGGAGGGATTTTTTTATGCTAATGAAATCTTACTATTGTTATTTTAATCAGAAATATATTACTTGCAGTAAAGCATGTTCGGTAGATATAGCTAACTTTGCTGTTGAAATCTTCATGTCTCTAGGTGTGTATTGTGCTTTTCTGTCTAGGCAAGTCATCCATAATCATCCACAGTCTGTGCAGACATCCTGTGGCAGAGTTCTGATGACTTTTCTTCTCCAGAAACAAGTCAACCTTTGTTCCTTTCTCTCAGACTGAACTTCCTTTCCTGTTCTGTATATCGGTATCCAGTGTAAAAACTGTCAACTTAGATCTCTTCTGGCCTGAGTACCACTATACCCCTGCCAGAGCTGGGCAGTATTTTCTTTGTATGTCACAGAGGTTTTATTCCCCTCCTCGTAGATGAATACACCATCCCTTGTCAAATATTTCAGCCATCCAGTCTTTTGCCTGGGTGGGATCCTCATGTTAAAGACTCTTCTGCCAGAGCTCTTCTAGCACAGAGGCTAGGGAGTACAGGGTTCTGTATGTCAGGGAACTTTCTCCACTGTTGACCCTGCCCTCAGTCTCCCTGCGAGAAATACTGAAAAGATGAATGAAATGTTCAAAATTATACAAAACATAAAAGCACATGTCCATTCTCTTATTTTCTAACAGTACTGGAGTTTGAACTAGGGGCCTTACACCTGTTAGGTAAGCATTCTACTACTTAGCCACTTTTTCAGCCTGTCTTGCTTTAGTTATTTTTCAGTCTTACAGACTTAGTCAGGGGCTGGTCTCTTATCATGATTGTCCTACCTAGTCCTCCTGAATAGCGGGCACCATAGTTTTGTACCACCATGTCCATGTCCTCTGTAAATGTGTATTCATTTGTTTACACATGCTACACAAGGTTTTGCTTTTGTTTAGGAAGTGCTAAGGAAGTAATAATTCTAAAAGCAAATATGAGTCACAGAAGGCTCCTTCCTTCCTCCCTCCCTCCCTCCCTTCTTTCCTTCCTTCCTTCCTTCTTTCCTTCCTTCCTTCCTCCTTCCTTCCTTCCTCTCTTTCTTTCTTTCTTTCTTTCTTTCTTTCTTTCTTTCTTTCTTTCTTTCTTTCTTTCTTTCTTTCTTTCTTTCTTTCTTTCTTTCTTCTTTCTTTCTTTCTTTCTTTCTTTCTTTCTTTCTTTCTTTCTTTCTTTCTTTCTTTCTTTCTTTCTTTCTCTCTCTTTCTTTCTCTCTCTTTCTTTCTCTCTCTTTCTCTTTGTCTCTCTTTCTTCTCTCTTTCTTTCTTTCTCTCTCTCTTTCTTTCTTTCATTCTTCCTTCCTTCCTTCCTTCCTTTCTTTCTTCCTTCCTTCCTTTCTTTCTTTCTTTCTTTCTTTCTTTCTTTCTTTCTTTCTTTCTTTCTTTCTTTCTATCTTTCTTTCTTTCTTTCTTTCTTTCTTTCTTTCTTTCTTTCTTTCTTTCTTTCTTTCTTTCTTTCTTTCTTTCTTTCTTTCTTTCTTTCTTTCTTTCTTTCGTGTGTGGTGTGTTTGCTGGCATCGGGGCTCTTTCTTCTCTGAGATTGTTTTTTACCTTGAGGATATTGTCAGGATACAAGTCAGGTGTAGTTCTGTGAATCTTTCACCTTCAACAGTGAGCAATCCTCACCTTCTCTGAATGAGCTTTGTATACTGTTTTTATTTTAATTTTAAATGGGCAAAAGGACTTCTCAACTGACCCTGTGAAAAAGCCTAGGGGAGAATTCAAGATGTGGTCAGTGACTGCTGGCACCAGCCCAGACACAAGATGGACAATTTAGTTCAATATGTTTAGAGAGTGTTCCTCAGATTATCTTGTTAAAATCTGTCATTCTACTTCCTGGGCTGAGTGTTGATAAAGAGTTTAATGAATATGCATTTTTGATAGGCAGACAGCCTCTTCCCATGCTGGATTTGTCCTTCATCAGGTGAAGTCTGCACAAAGGACCCCTGTTATCATTCTGTGTCTATCTGGCCAGAGAAGCAATCTGAATTAATGTTCTAGTAACCCATTCACAGAGGCCCTGGTTGGACTTTGCAGTTGGCAGGGGAGATGCTAGCTATTAGCATCTAGAGATTTCTGAAGCCCACTGCTGGGCCACTGGCTGGCCATAACAACCTTGTTAAGCAGGTACCTTGTTATTATCAATACATTTATTTAGAGAGTATCTACTTTATATTATGGATTGAGCTCCTGCTCTGCTCCAGATTCAACTTAAAGTCCTATTTTCCTTTATAGAAACTCCATTCTTACAGGAGTTCAGGCCAAACACTTGTTACAATCTCTGGTTGTACTGTTTTTCCCTCCTCTCTCTTGTACCACATCAAACCCACCAGAAAATTCCATAGCTTTGTTTTCAAATTTTGTCCTGAATGCAGTTGCTGTCATCTGGCCTAAGCAATGACCTCTTCCTTCATTAGTTTCAAGACCTTCTGAATCATCTTCCTGCTTTGACTCTTATCCTGTTCAACACTTTTTCAAGCAGAAAGTTTACGTTTAGAAACACAAACACAAGTCAACACAGGTTATAATATCCATCTTCCAGTTGCCCTCCTCCAAGTCCATCTTTTCATTCTCCTATTCACTCTTCTTCTACCATATTGCTTTCTGGATGCTCCTGACAATGCAGAAATGACTATCCTCCCTGGGTAGCTGCCTCTGTTCTCCTTGCCTAGATTTTAGCACATTAGTTCTTTCTTGTGGGAGTCCTGTTGATTCCCACCTAAAATTTTAATTCCCTCAGAATCCTCTATTCCTGCTTGATTTTTCCTCAGAGCCCTTATCATCGTTTGATAAACCATGCTCTTGTACTAGAATACTGCACTAATGAGTGTTGGGAACATCACTTCTTTTATTCACAGAGCTATCATCACCATCTATAGTAAGGTATGGCATGTTGACACCCAAGTTCTTAAGCAGCTGTCAGTACACAAAGATTCATGGGCCATACATCTGATTTTTGTAAATAAAGTTTTATTTCGAATATAATCACATCCATTCTTTTCCACATTATCTGTAGCTACTTTTGAGCTACAACACCAGAGACTGTATCATCTGTAGGCACAAAACATGCACTAATTGGTCTTTTAATAAAATCCTTGCCAAACTTGTTCTTAAAGATTTTACAGTGTAGTTAGGGAAAGAGGACTAGGAACTTTTAGAAAATAATTATCTAAAGGTTTCTCAAATTTCTGCTTACATTTGGCCCAGAAGTACCAATTGCCTTTCATCTCCAAGATATACAGTGTTAAAGAAGTTTGTATAGCAAACAGCCTTGAAAATGGAAATTGATAGCTCTCTCCTATGGAAGGGTTGTGTGGAGGTCTCACTGCCTGTATTATGAGAATTCCTTATGCTCTGGATGTCTCTTCTGCTCTGTAGCCTATGGTACATGTGGCCATCACTTGGCCCCTTTGCATCGTTCAGTGGGAATGGCAGGACTTCTCTAACACAGACAGGACAGAAAACAAAATCATAATGTGTTTATTGAACAATGCTTACATGGTATGGGAGTCCTAGAAAGGAAGACACTCAGAACAAGGAAAATTGTTTTTATGCTAAGTCTATGGAAAAAGTAGGTAGATGAATACAAAATATCCAGACAAAAATCTATTTTAATAGAACTGGAGATCTTAGCAAAGTCTGTTCAGGCTCTTCTTAGCCTCTCATTTAGTATTCCTATCCAACCACCCATATGGGGCAGGCTGTAGCCACTGTCTTACAGCTGTCTTTTAGAGAAGGTAAGCCAGAAAGTAGCCTCTCCAGATTTTACAGCTTGCTTTAAAACAGGGAAGTGTTAGTTTCTATGGCTCACCTTGCAGAGGTGAGCCATGTTTTTAGATTTGCATCAGGGGAGAAAAAGAGGTTAGAAACTGGAGAAGGTCTGAGACACCCTATTTCTGAGGTGCTTCTATTCTCTTTCACTTCAAAATACTGAGTACTAAGGAATCATACTTTGTGCTTGCATGGAGGTATATATTTAAGTCATGTCTTCTGAAGAAAAAAATGGAAACTCAATTTATGTAATTTAGATTCCAGTAGATTATTTGGTATTTTAAACAAAATCTTGAGAGAAATGAGTGCCAGAAATATCATCTGCATGAAATTTTATGGATATTATAGTTAAAACTACGAAGCCAGAGGTGCCGTACATAGAGAGGATGAATTGAACGAGAGGAGTCAAGAGCAGTACCAGTGAGGTGTTGGGAAATACTGCATTGTGGTTCAAAGAATCATGCAAATGCATTTCCTTGAAGAGAGTCTCCATTGCCATCTGAGGTTTTATTACTCTAGTGTGAAGAGTGTATTTCCTAGACTCACTGACTTGGGTTTGACCACATGACATGCTGTGGCTAGTCAAAAGCATGTGAGGAAACAGACAGGATGTCTTTTGTAGATAAAAGCGCAAGAGCTGTGCCTTTAGCCCAGGTGCTGAGGAGAGGAGCTGAAGCCCCAAATCACACAGAACTACAACTGACCTTTAGTCTGCAAGTAAAAACAAATTTGCAAGGACTACTAGTGAGAACATTAGCATTGATTATAACTGAATTTATTGAGAATTCAAATGGTAAGACATAGGGGAGAAAGATAAGGCAGAAACATTAAATGCTCACACATATCCAGTTATCTCCGTCCCGAAGAAGAATAATCAGAATCCTTGACTTTATCCATGACCATCCAAGTTGCTGCAAAACTGACATGCATCAGCATTAGGCTGAACCACATTTAGAAGCTAGTGTGAAAGTTATTCTTCTCTTCCCCTCTTATTCTAGCCTTGGAAGTTAAATATACAATATAGGATAGAATATTCTTTATTTAGAAAGCAGAGTTGCCATTTTGAAGAGTCAATCTACTTTTCAATATAAATATGATTAAGAAAACCTTTGTGGTTTCCTCTGAGGTGTGATGG
Organism: Dipodomys merriami; assembly: GCF_024711535.1. Lineage (NCBI taxonomy): Eukaryota > Metazoa > Chordata > Mammalia > Rodentia > Heteromyidae > Dipodomys > Dipodomys merriami. Next base: position 75,395,343 of record NW_027203381.1, read on the forward strand.
TTATTTCAGCATAGCTTCACAGATGCTGACTGCATGATGTGGCAGGTCTTATGACATCAATAAGGTAGACTGACAAAAAAGAGAAAAATAAAACCTCTTGTTAGAACTTAACTTTTTAGGTAAGATGAAATAATGATTGTTTTAGTACAAAGATAAAACTACCTAAGGAAAAAAAGGAAGAAATGGCAGAAGGGGTAAATTTTGGAAATCAGATAGCAGAAGAAACGAGAGAGTAGATCAGTAGAAAAGTATAAAATGCATTTCTCCCTCAGGATTATGAGTGCATTCCCATGGTATAAATTGCTCTCTTGATTTTGGCTTGCATTTTAGTGTTTCTTAAAGTGGTGACCTTAGATAACACAAATGTTATTAATAAGAAATCGTGGTATTGAAAATAACAAAATTCTCATTCAGACTGAAGGAAGATTTATCACTTATGGACCACATTAGAGAAAATGTGGCATTGTCCTGAAACAGAACAGGTTTCACATTCCATGGTATAGTTCCGGTTCCATCTTTCTACTTCTAGGTCCTTTCTCAGCTTCTCTCACCTTTGGAATTCATTATTTTCCTAATATTGACATGTGCTTTCCACATGACAAGGAAAAGAGCTTAGTTGTATCCTGGAACTCATTTCTCAGGAAGTTCTGATAATCAGAAAATATTGTAGTGTGGGATTCTGCATGGGTTATGTTTCTATCCTAAGCTAATCTCTAGTGGCCAGAAAGTTGGGAAATACAATAAATATTTCTTACCCATTGCAAGGTTGATGGCTTAGATGCCTATAACAAAAGATAAAATAAAACATACACATTTACGAGTTTTATAAGATATAGGATTTTTCTGAAAAGAAGACCCAAAGAAACAGGGGAGATGACTGGTAGTGAAGGACAGAATGTTATGATGTAGAAGTAATAACTTGTGGAGGACTAGCAAAGCCTATTTGGTGTCTATTTTAGGCAAGGCAGGGACACTTATTAGAGTAAATCAGAGTCTTCAGGAGAGTAGAGAGGGACAGAGTGATCTCCCTAGGTTTTATTGTCTGAACAAGGATGAAAAACAAGAGGAAGAAGAGTTGAACTTCCTCCTTCTGCTATTTTTCTCATTTTCTAAGGTGACTTTGGATAGCATGATCTATACATTAGCGTGGCTCACATACCCACTTTCATGGTCGAGAGCAAGCAAACAGTTTCTGGAAGAGACAGAGTAAATTCTGGAAATATGATAGTTGCTAGAGAAATACAGTAGTTGCTCCAGTAGTCTTAAAAGCATTAACCAGTATGATAGCATCTTCTGTTGGTTAGAAGTTCATCTCAATGATTGAATAAGCTTCACATTTAAAATTTTGAAATACTTATTTTAAAATATCATATAGTTAGAAACACAGATTTCAAGAAGGAAAGCAGCAGAATCTGATTTACTTAATATTACACAAGAAATGACAGTAATGATAGAAAAGTAAATGATCATTAAGGAGGTCCTGTGAGCAGAGCTGTTCTCAGTATCAAGACACAGGCATGCTCGGTGGGGACATCTTTGTATATCAGAAACACTTGGCAGGGACTTTTCCCAAAGTTTATCCCCAACATCATCCTTCAAAAATCTTTCTAGAGTCATCCCTTGGAAAAGGACACCAAACCTCTTAAAAAGAACACAAATATCCTGCAGAGGAGTGGTGAAGATGTCATTGGTTAAGCATCTATCAGATACATTATCAATGCCGTTATTCCTCCTGTCAAATAAGAAGAAATAAGCATGCTTATTTAAAAATTGAGGCCAAAGATGGGAGCTTTTCTAAGTTTCCCAAGTTTAAATGAACTCTAGGACTGTGTGACCATAAAGTTCTTCCTAGCCTATTTTCAATTATTAACATTTTGTTCATGAATATGTTCAACAGGTATTTAAAGCAGACTGCAAAAACTTCCTTAGAAATCACTGAGTAAGATAAACAAATATCAAGTGTTTCACAAGCCAATTCACTCCCAACTCCTACGTGACTGAGACAGAATGAACTGTGGGATTGTGAATGGTAAACATTGCTAGGGAAAGTCAGTGCCGGGGAAAAGTGTACAGATATAATTTGTCTTTACTATGTTAATGCTCCTGGAAGTTATTAGCTAAGTTGTATCTAGATGGGCCTCTAAAGCTGGCTGGGTATCTTGATGGAATACTGGGGATCTGAGGATTAAGTGAACTTCTGGGAGGTCAATTAAAATGGGAGGACCTTGTTAGCTAGTTTTCTGGAGAGCACATGCCATCCTGGATGCCCCGTTTCAAATCTCATCTAATCTGAATTCCTTCCCAAAGTGTTCTTCTCCAAAGACTATTAAAATAACACTTTAACATGACTTGTAGCTGGCAGGGACTTCCAACCCATGGCAGGAGCTAGAGAAAAACCACTTGCCTTTGGGCAAAAAGGCCAGGGAAAGTTCATGGTGTGTGCTTAAGCCTATTGCTTAGAGGCAAATGTTATCCAACAGACAGCCAACAACACATTTCAATGAATGCCAAGATAAGTAAGAAAAAACAACAAAACATGATATTATCTAAGACAAATAACCTCAATGCTGTTACCACACACAGAAAAATTATCTTGGTAAAGTTAGAAGAAACTGAGTGGTAATGCCACTGAATTAGGTAATGCCACATGAGGTACTGCATCACAGGGATGGATGAAATCTATTCAGATTTTTTTCTTTGTAGTTTCTGATTTCTTTCTTTCTTTTTTTTTTCTTGGTAACTTTTGTGAAGCACCAATGAGTGCATGAATTTAGGAACCTGTGAGCCATTTTGATCTATAATAAAAAGAATATATCTACAGTATTGGGAAGGAAGGACCACTGCTTTCCTTAGTCTGAAATGAAGCCCTTTTAGTCTCTTTCCTGTTGTAGGGACTGAATAAGACATAGTAACATAATTAATAAAGACTTACTCAGCTCTAGGGTCAATGGATGGACAGAAGTTCACAGGATACTGATCTTCTGTCTCCTTTAGTAGATGGTGAATCTCTACAAAGTCCCAAATGGCTCAGGACATCATGTGATAAAGCAGAACCTGTAGTCAGCTTAGGTTTCTCTTTATTTACTTATAAAGACACTGGCATCATCCTGGAGGCCCCATGTCTAATCTCATCTAATCTGAATTCCCTCCCAGAGGGTTTTTCTCCAAAGACTATTCAAATGACACTTTAGCATGACTTGTAGCAGGCAGGGACATCCAAACCATGGCAGGAACTAGAGAAAACCACTTGCCTTTGAGCAAAGCCTTTGAGCAAAAAGGCCAGAGAAAGTTCACGTAGTGTGCTTAAGCCTATTGCTTAGAAGCACATGTTATCCAACAGTCAGTCTATTTCACATTTAAATGAATGCCAAGATAAGTAAAAAAAAACCATGATATTATCTAAGACAGATAATCTCAATGCTGTTAACACACAGATTCTAACTCAAGGCAATAAACACAATTTATGCACCTGAGCTGATTATACTGTTGAGCCCTGCTGGAGAGAAAAGAAGCTGTGAATCTCCTGGGTATTGTCTTCAGAGGAATAATTTGCACACCATGACTTCAGTATTTCTGTGATCCAATATACCAATAGAGCCATGTTGAGGGAGACTTCTGTTGATTGTGTTTTATAACAAATACACTTTACAGAGGGGGAAATAGACAGACTTGTATGGATCACAGAAATTCTGCTAGAAGGATGCATATTTTCTTGATACACTATCCCAAAGGAGTCTAACCAGTCTGGTACAAAGTATGACAGGGGTGGCAGAGACAGTAGGGGAGATGCAACAAGAAGAAAAGAAATTTACAAGAAAGGTCAAAAGCCTAGTTTTCTGTGGTTAGTCTTGGTAAGCAGTTACAAAGTAGTAGCACAAGTTAGAGTTGTACAATATTTTCCTGGCTATGGCTTTACAATACTATGGAAGACCAATCAGAGCAAACTTAGGGCTATTAAAAATGAGGGGAGAGAAAGCATAAGGAGAGGAGGAATTTAAATGTAAGGAATTGGTACAGCACTGTCCAGGGTCAACTAGCACCACCTCAGAGTAGACAAAGAAACTTGTGCAAAATTTATGATGGACTTAGATCTAGGACAGTGCATGCTTTGAAACTCCAATCTATTTAAATGATGATAAATGTCACAGCTGTCCTCCTTTATGGAGTGATTTGCCCACGAGAAGTGAAAGATTTCAAACTCTCTTTTCCAAAGAGGAGATAAAAATCACTTCAAATTGGTCATTCAGACTGTCTCATAAGTCTCTTGAGCTTCAGGAAGTTATATCCCTTTACAGAGAACCGACAAATAAATGACCATACAAGGATATATTAATGGTCCATCTAGTTTGGGATTTGGTTGTAACCAAGCTAGACTATTCTCTCATGATGTCAATCATAAGAGTTTAACAGAAAACACTCTCATTTTTAATAACCCATCATTGAATTGTCCCTTTGTTCATTTAGGAGAACGACTTAGCTAGCAGCCATGACGTGTTCTATTTCACATGACACTGAACTTCACAGCTCATGTGTATCAAGAAGTATGCTGAAGGAGAAGCAAAGGAGGAGGCAATAATGCTTGATAAGAAATGTACTCATTACCTTGCCCATGTAATTGTAACCCCTCTATATGGTATTTGCACAATAAAAAAGAAGTATGCTGTTTGTTCCTCTCATCTTGATTCTGCAAAGAATCAAGGTGTTCACCTAGTATATTGCATGCCGATTCATAGTTATCCTGACACCAAAGTTCCTGTTGTATCATTAAATGCACACACCTGCTTGTGGGGGTGTAGGGGTGGGGAGGACTATTGGTAGTTCTAAGGGAAACCAATGTGAGGGTAGAATAGAAATTCAGCAACTGGTTATTGCTGTGCAGCTGTGCCTTGCTCACAGCCTGCTGTGACTGGAAGCTTTAGTTGTTTAGATTCCAGATGCTTCAGTCCAGGTCAAATATGACAAAAGGAAAAGAGTAAGGATGGCACAACTAACATTAGTTTGGGACTTTAGCAGAGGATAATGTAGGTGCCCATGTGTCTTTATAAATACATAAAATGTCCTTGGAAACATGTTTACGAAATGGGTAGTAGGTGTTTCTTTGGATCTGAAATGTCTCTCAAAGTCTCACAACTGAAAACCTTGGTGAACAGCTATGGTGCCTTAGAAATGGTAGAACCTTTAACAAGTAAGTCTAATGGCGGATGTTAGGGTCATGGGACCCGGACTTTCTTCTTGCTCTCTTTTGCTCCCAGCATGTGTGAGTGGCACTGCTCTGAGCAGCTGCCCTACCACAGGCCTAAAAGTAACAGGGCCTGCCACCTTGATAGCTATGAAATAAAATAACACTTTTCTTTCTTATAAGGTGATTAACTTTGGTATTTCTTGCAGAAACATAAGCACAACAGTTAAAGGGAGACTTACTTTTTCACCATCATGAACTTTTGTAGAATTTTATTTTATTTGCTCTTGCACTCTGGGTTTGGGCGCTGTCCCTCAGCTCTTCAGCTCAAGGCAAGGGCTCTATCACTTGAGCCACAGCACCACTTCCAGTTTTCTAGTGGTTTATTGGAGATAAGAGTCGCATGGACTGCCCGTGGTGGCTTTGAACCGTGATCCTTAGATCTCAGCCTTCTGAATAGTTAGGATTATAGACATGAGCCACCGGTGCCCTGCAGAATTTTATTTTTCTTAATGTATATTAATTATATAGAGACATTTCATTGTAATTTTTCATACATTTATACAATCTACATTGATCAAATTTACCCTCTCTCTTACTAGTTCTTATTTCCCTGCTGCCTGCTTTAAAACAATTTTGTTGTTGTTGTTGTTGGTTGTGGGGCTTGAACTCTGGGCCTGAGAACTCTTTCTGACCTCTTCAGCTCAAGGCCAGTACTCTACTACTTGAGCTACCATGCCACTCCTGGTTTTCTGGTGGTTTAGTGGAGATAAGAGTCTCATGGACTTTCCTGCCCGGGCTGGCTTTGAACCGTGATCCTCAGATCTCAGCCTTCTCAGTAGCTAGGATTATAGGCGTGAGCCACTGGCACCCAGCTAAAACAATTGTTAAAGCACTTTGGTCAAATTTATTTTCCACTGTCACCCTCTCCTTTCACCATCTCCTCTGATTCCTAACCCTAATATTCTTGGACATATATCTAAAGGAATATGTTAGCACACAATTAAGCTGCCTGTATACCCAATTTTAGCAGCAGCAGTCACAGTAGCTAAGGAATGGAATCACCTTGGATACCTAATAACCAATAGTGGAAAAAATGTGGCATATCTACACAGTGTAGGTTCAGCCTGTCATTTATAGGAGAATGGATGGAACTGAAGACAATTATGTTAAGTGAAATAAATCAGGTTGAGAAAGCTACATGTTATCTATTCATTCTCATCTATGGACTCTAGACCTGCAAAACAATGTTTATTATGAGCACTTTTATGATTTTTTATAATCATTCATGATTCTATCATGTGCATATTTGCCTATAAAAACAATAATGATTAAAAAACCAAGCAATGACAACAGTATCAAAATAGTGTGACTGAACTTCCTGGGACTATGGGGTCTCTATATTCAGTTAACAGAATTTGATCATCAAAACCCTTGAGATATGGATGCTTCTCCCCGTTGTTGAGATTGGCATCCTGTCCTATACTATTTAGCTCTATTTCATTTCTGAGGGCCATGAACTGGGGGTGCAGGTAAAATGATTGATATAATCATTAAAGTCTATAGACAAACTATATCCGTCAAACTACAGAAGTGCCCACACTGGAGGTTTCTATTCACATGCAGGGATCTACATGTGAATCCGTGACAGTGGCATTGGTGAGAGCCTTATAAAGTGGACAAATGTAACATTTCCTTAATCAGCAGGCTTTGGGATCATTCCAGTGAAGGGAAAGAGAAAGGAGCTTAATGATATGAGGTATGGAGGTCTATGTCTGACTTTGAATTGATGAGCTGTGGTGAAGGTTATAGCAAGATTCTCCTTACACCTTCTATCAGACTCTCAGATTTGAAGGAGGTGTCAGACATCAAAAACTTGTTTCAGGATTAGGAGAGGGATATTTTTGTATGGAAAGATCCAAACAATAGAGAAGCAATATAAAGGGTGTACACGTCACAATTTTAAAATCACTCTCCAACCTCGTGATGAGTGCTCAGGCCTCCAGTATTAAGGAATGTTCCATAAAGAAAGGCTGAATTTGTTGCAAGTTCAGACACGTGTATAAAGTACTTCAATTGTATTGACTCCTCCCCTGCTCATTTTTTCCTCCCTAAGCAGTCATCCATGGTTTTAGTTGTTTATTTATTTTTCCTCTAGGTCAAGATTGAGCATATGAATTTATGTGACTAATATGTCATGTGTTTCTTGAGATTTGCCATCTCTTTCCTTGGGGAAAAAATGGAAAAATAGGGTAACAAGGTCAGGCTTAGAGCTCCTGAATGGAGAAGTTAGGATTTCTGTTCCATTGCTGATTCATTATTTTAGGTATTTCCTTGCTACTCAATTTTTCTATTGAGGCTGATAGTATTGTTATGATTTCAGTAGCGCTAGCAGTGCTACAGAGGTTGTGTGTCTCTATCACTCACATTGCACTTGTACAGAGGTCTAGGAGGTTTCATAAAGCCAGTGTGAACAGGGCCTCCTGGAGTTGAGCAATGTGCTATCTTGGTGATCAAGTGTACATACTGACTTCTTTCCAAAAGCTTTTATTACACTCTTAGCATTTATAATGCATGAATATGTGAGGATTAATCCTAAAAAGGCAAAATGAAAACATTACATTCAATGACATAAAATCAATTTTCTGTACTTCCATTGGTAAACAAAGGCTAATGGACCAAATGTAGCCTGCTACCTGTTATTTATAAATAAAGTTTTATTGGAACACAGCCACACACCATTTGTTTAGCTTACTGTCTGTCGATGGCTGCTTTCATGCTGCTGTAAATTGGATAAGGGGATGATGAATTCTTGATCACGGTAAAGGGTGGTGATAGTACCCTTGTGACAAAGGTCAGGCTAACAGAAGAAAAGCATTACAAATTCATTTGACCATCATTTCACATGGCACCAAAGCTTTCAGGCTGAGGACCTCCAAGTTTTGGGTGAGCCTTCCATTTCTATGCGTGAACAGTCATATAGAATTAGGATTGGACACAAAAGTTATGACCTAATAGTCACAGAGTGCAGATGGGAGGCCTAGAAAGGCCTGCTTGTTCACGGTCCTCCTGACCTCTCTGGGCAGTACTCATTCCTCTTTGCAGTAACGTATGTATTGTACACAGGATCACTTCTCAAATGGGGTCTTATGAGTATCAATTGAACAATGACTTTGTGTGACTCTTATATAGGCTAAGTTAGAATAATAGATGTAGTTTGTTTTTGGCTAACATTGGGGGAGAAGGGTTTCTATGACCCACCATGGGGGTGACTGATACTTTCTGTGGTGGGAGAAGTTGGAGGTATGAAATAGGAAGGCAGGAGACAGAAACTTTGTTTTGAGAGCTTTCATTTTGGGTTATTTTCTGACCCCAGCACCACAAAAAACAGTTAGTTATAAGAGAGACTACAGTGCTCTAAAATATGCAGAATCTGATAATTGACAGAAAATGTTTCCTTTTGGACCAGAGCACTAACTAGAAATTTCCCATTAATCTGGTAAGTATAAGCCTTTACCTTATTCATTATTATATTTCAAATAAAATTCTCTCCAAAATTAAAAAAGAAAAAAGAAATAGGAAGGCAATGATTCCATTGTGACCAGGAGAACTCAAAGCTTAGAAAGAGTCAATCATAGATTCCAATGTTTGTGTATATAAATAAACTAGAAAATTTGTTCTTGTTCAAAGTGACAGGGCCCTCTATTCTGCCATGTGCAATGGCTCCTCATTCCCTCTTCTGGTATTCCTTCATTTAAAAAAATGATCTTCCCTTCATTTTCAAGTTTGTAACCTACATGAGTCCTTTGGTCAGTAGCGTTGGTGTCTTCACCTTAATTTTAAGCACTTCATTATTGTTACCGTGTCATAGGGTTCATAATATGCTCATATTAATGATTCTCATCTTACTCTTTTTATCCTTTTTCTTAATAACTCCTTATGCCCTTTCCCTATGCAGTAGTTCATTATGAATAAGCAGTTTCAGACTGGCTTTTGGGTATTCTTCATAACTTTTCATTATTGAGCTATCCCTGAACAGATGTTCTTACAGTCCTCTTCATTCCAGAAAGTCACCTTGATGGTGGTGATGTGGATACCAGGAAGCCTGGAGTTTGGAGGTAGAACGTTCAGGATACAGTGATTAAGAAACATTGCCCAGTGACAATGTTTCTTCTGCACCATCAGTGTTGATGATAACACTTAGTGTCTTCTCCATCTTGCCCTGAAACACTCAGCTCAAATATACAGATTGGGTGTACTCCAGACATTCTGCTTTATAGGGTAGCAGAGAACCAAGTAAGTTGGGAATGGAAAGTTGTCACATCAGGGAAGGGCATCTTAGCCCCAGAAAGGTCTCAGTAGTCAGGCATGTGTTGGGAACCTATACTCATTTATAATATAACATAAGACAGCCTAGAGACCTAGGTCTTATTCCTCTGTTTGCGACCTTACAGAGGCTGGTTAGCCTCTGTGTATCTGTTTCCTCATCTGAAAAATAAGAAGGTTCATCAAAATAAGTCAAATGTACCTTCTACTTACAATTTATATTTCCTAAGCCAAGGGGACAATGAGACAGGAGATACAGAATACGGATGATCAAAGAAAATCTGGAACATAAGGCTGCCATACTTCCAGTTATATAATTTGAAGAAATTTAAGGCATCTTATTACTGTTGTACATTTAAGAATTTTCAAAAATTTATGAGTTGTTAAGGATACCGACTAAGAATGCTATTAATTTTTATGCTTCTTAATTTCTCAGCCTTTACATTGTCAGTATATTCTTCAAAGCGAGTTTCTTTATGTTCTATTCACTCATTCAAAAAATGGAAGTGGCAACAATGAGAAGTACAAGTTGTCATGTCCAAAACTAGCTTTACAACGTCGGTGCGGGGGGGGGGGGGGAAGGGGGAGAAGGAGAAGAATTGGGATTGGGGGGGAGGGGGGGAGGCTGGGAAGGGATGTGAAGGGTAAACAAAGGAGGAGGCTGCAATGCTTGGTAAGAAATGTACGCATTATCCTGCCCATGTAATTGTAACTCCTCTGTACAGTATGTTCACAAATAAAATAAAATTAAATTAAAAAAAATGGAAGTGGCGCTGTGGCTCAAGTGGTAGAGCACTCATCTTGAGCTGAAGAGCCCAGGGACGGTGCTCAGGCCCAGAGTTCAAGCCACACAACCGACCAAATCAAAACAAAACCAACCAACAAACAAAATCTAGAGTTTCTCTTATGTGCTCCTCTAGGTTTTCTAGAAGCATATCTTCCAGGTGACTAGATAGAAGATGGAGAGGGCTACTCTGCTGCCAAATATAGACCCAGTGTACTCTGGGTAGTGATATAAAGACCGTAGATAAGCCAATGGTTTTCCCTCACTGAAACTAGACACATATGAACACATTCCCTGCCTTCTGGGAAATGTCAATTGAGTGAGAAAGTTCAACATTAAATGAAAATGATAAGAATAGTAAATGCTGTCAAAGAGAACTGAACAAATTATTAGTGGAACACACATGAAGGGAGAAGCAACTTGAAGTCAGAGAGCAGAGGGGAGAAGGGAGACAGGGAAGGCATCTCTGAAGTGCATTTAGCTTTGGCACCTTCTTCCCAAGAAGAAAAGAGGGGAGCTGTGGTACAGGTGTCAGATGCAGAGATAAATACTGGGTTAGAATTTCTAGAGATAGGGCTTCAAAGTTGGGAAGAATCATAAAGGCTGAAACTGTTGTGGGATAATATCCCATTTCTCTTCTTTTAGGACTCATGGCCTACCCTTAAGGAAAGATTATTTTTCCTCCTTCAGTTCCTACCCTTTCTTTTCTCTCAGCATCCTAGGCAGAGAAACTGGGATGAAATCTTACCTATAGTCAGTTACTGTGTGCAAAACAAATAGTTGAGTTCAAGACAGTCTTGCTCACAGGCTTCATCTTGGGTTTGAGATCAAAGGCAAGTTATAAACCTTACTTTGGCTTGGCTTTAACTTCTGTGGTGATACTTTCCTTAGCAAGCTCTCAATGTAACTAGTAACTAGATAAGGACAGAACTCCAGTATTCAGAAGCCTATCCTCCACCTCTTCCTATTACTGACAGTAAAAGAATGAGGAAGGGTTTGCTTCTTCTCTTCCCTCCCCACTTTTCCTCTCTCTTGTCTTTCCTTCTCCTTCACTTTTTCAGTATCAGAATTAAACTCAGGGATTCCCTCTTGCTGGAAAATACTTTACTATTTTAGCACGTTTCAGTTCTTTCACATGTTCAGTTTTCAGGTTATTTATTTATTTTTGGTAGGTAGGATTATACATTGTTGTCTGGAGCCAGCCTGAGACCATAGTCCTCCTATCTCTGATTCCTGACTTGGGATTACCAGCATGCCACCAGGCCTATCATGGTTTTGTGTGTGTGTGTGTGTGTGAGTGATAGAAATCTCACTTACTTCCCTACCACTCTCCCCCCCCCCACCCCCACCTCAGCCTTGAACTGAGAGTCTCCTAGCTTCCTAGCCTCCTATCTCTACCTTTAGAAGTTGGATTACAGGCACAAGCTAAGACACTATGCCTGGTCCGGAAGTTGGCATGACAAGCATGTTGAAAAAACCTTATATATGAAGGAAGTAATTATAGGCAATGGCTTCTGTTAGAATAATAATAGTTTAATGAAAATAGAATAAAAATAATAGAATAATAATAGTTTGGAAATAGGAACAGAGGTTAGCTGGGATTGTTAAGAGCCTGTGGTGCTCCATTGAAAAGTGGACATTTTATCCTGTGTGAGCAGGACAGATGTAATGGAATTTAGCAGTGACTGAATGCCATATCTCTTATGGCATGGAGGGAAGCCTGAAGTAGAGAGAAGACTGGAAATCAGAAACAGAGGGCTTTGAGCTGGCCTACAGAATGGGAGTGGAGAGGAGGAATCTAGCTCAAGAGATAGGCCCCACGGGGTGAGCATGAGGAGGAGGGGTGTGGTACACTAGGGTGATGCCTATGGAAAGCAGGAAGATGAGTCACAGAAGGTAAATCTGGCTGGTAAAGGCAGGGGCTGGGAACTATGGACAATGATTCATATGAACAAAGATATAGATATATCGATACCATCTAGTGGTCTTGGATCTTTTCATTTCCCCACCAAAGAAAGTATCGTCAGGCAAGAAAGATGGGGGCAGAGGCAAAGCTTATCGGAAAGTTAGAGTAGGTGTCAGAAGGGTGGGGATGTAGTCTTGGTTAGTAGACTGCTGCTTGGGAGAGCCACCTTATGCTGTATGAGCTCTTATCCACTTACTGCCATGGTGAGTAGGGTAGGGGAAAGGAAAGGGAGGAAGGGGAGAAAGAGGAGGAGGAAGAAAGCAATACAGATTTCTTGAGGCAAGAGAGTGAAAAGTGGGATCTGGAAATCAGTCGTTCATTGTCACACTTTTAAATTGCTTTTGCCAACTGCCTGGCATCTGCTTGGTTCAGTGCCCACCTTACCACCAGGAGAGGGGCACCTGTCGCCTTCCAGGGTCTGCTCCAGGATTGTCAGGGACATTGACTCTGCTAGAGAAGCTGTCTCTGTCTTCAGGAAGAGGAAGAGGCATTGTCTCCATTGGGCCACTGTCTCTTCCTATCTGCCTAGTCTTTCTCTTTTTGCCTCTCCCCTAGTATTTCTGTGTGAGGGTAATCTGTGATCTGAGGTAGAACAGACAGATTTGACAGACAATTGCTATTTATTTTGAGAACACCCATTCTTGCTTTGTTGCTCAGCACAAATATTCCCATCCACTCTAATGGGAGCAGGGTAAGCATGCATTTGCAGTATAGAATTATTGCCAGGTAGACATGGTCATGGAATAGCAGTGTAGAGAATGTATTATAAGCTGGGTTACAAGACACAATCATCTAGGATGTGCAAACAGCTTACTTATTTAGAAAGTTAGCAGTCAAACTTGGATCAGTGAAACAGGATTTAGACCAACAGATTTTTTTAAAAATATGATAATATTAACTGTTCTTGTCAGTTTGCTTAATCTTCACAATAGCGCAGTGATGTAAACATTATTTTACTCATTTTATAGAGAAAGAAAGTGGGATTCAGAGATATTAAGTAACTTGCCTAAGGAATATTACCACTAAGTGGCAAAGTAATTATAAAACTAGATCCCCCTTGTTCCTTGCTCTTTCCAGCATAAGATGCTTCCTCTTTAGCCTACTTAAGAGGGAAGACAATTAGCAGCATCATTTGCATTTAAATAATACATTTGCTAAGCACAAGTGATTCTTATCTATTTGTTAATGAATTTCTGGATTCTAAGAAAGCTCAGTAGCTTCTAGGATTTTTTTTTTCTTTCTCTCACTGTCTGTCTCCTTATTTACATTTTTGTCTTTCACAGCCTCTGAGACAAGTTAAGGTAGTTTCATTTCTTGGAGAATCAATCAACTCATTGTAGATATTTATCAACTTTTTTCAACTCAAATAAGGATACAGGTTGACCTATTGTAACAATGAGATGTATAAAACACTATGTTGAGAATGAACTTTACAACTTTGTGGGGGGGGGGAGGAAGAGTAGTTGTGGAGGTGGGAGGGAGGGGATGGTAGGGGAAAAACAAAGGAGGCGGTAACAATGCTCAATAGGAAATGTACTCATTACCTTGCTCTTGTGACTAAAACCCCTCTGTACAGCATTTTTACAATAATAAAAAGTAACCCTCCCCACCACAATAAAACCCTCTTGCTTTTTTTGGTCACTGAAGTTTTTTTTTTTTTTAATCAATATCCTACTTTCTTGGGTCATGTTTCACCACATTGGTATATAGTATAAGTAAGTAGATGCTCAATAAATATCTGCCAAATGAAGGGGCAGGGATATTTTTATCTTTTAAACTCATACATGTTTATACCAAAAATGTGTTCAAGTATTCTCTTTGATTCAATTTCCTTTGATTCTATATTTACCAATATCTTTGATGCAAAGAGACTATGAATCTGTCATTTCATAATGTCTTTGAATTCTTGTCCACAGAATCCCCAACCTGGAGATCCCAGTGTCTTTCGGGAGGCTTTGAGTGGGCCTTGACCTCGGGCTTATTTTCCATGGGCCAACAATCAAATCCCAGGAGTCTGTCAAGTACTAGGTCCAAGGGCATCACTGCCCTTGATCATCATCTTGACATCATCTTCATCCTGCCTAAGCCACTTTCCCCTCTGAACTTCTCATGGATCTTGACCTTCTGGGTTTTGTTTGTTTGTCTGTCATTGTCTTTTCCTTTGCATGGTGATTCTGTATAAATCCATCTTTTATTCCAGCCTCTGTGCCTTGAGGTTGAAGGTTGTGTCCGATTCACATTTCCATAGCTCTCCTTAGAATGTGGGGATTAATTGTTGTCAAATGAATTGCCTCCACATACATTCTGCCTTTATTAAGGTTGTAAATGAACATGATTTTTTTTCTTTTTGTACTGTGTTTAACTCTTCTCAAGAGCTGAAATCAAGCCTTGTTCATCTGCACATCACCACAGACCCAGAGAACTCGGTAAATTGTTCTCAGTGATTCTGGGAATGGCTTTCTTCACTCACTGTCAACAGTCATATTGTGTCCACTTAATATCCTTCAACTGGAAGATTTAAAAAAATATTCTGTCTCTCAGGTTTATTATTTTAAGACCAATCATCAAGGATTTCCTGACTCTCAAAACCTTGAAAGAAGCAATTCAGCAGAAAGTTGGCAAAGAGGAAGGTAGTCAGGAATTTGGAGAGAATAAGAAGGGGTGACCCTCAGAGGGGAAGGGACATAGAAAAGGGGGAGAGTCTCAGGAGAAAGAACAGGGGCAGGTTCTAAAGTGGGGAGCAGACAAGGAGACAGACAGGCATAGGCCAGAGGCACAGAGTGAGGTACAAGATGGACAGGCAGGAAGAAAACAAAGCTAGACATTAACATATATGTCACCATTAAAATATTACATTGCTGAAAATAAACCATCTATGAGGTTGATTAAAAAAACAAGTCTTACATGATTTGCTCATTTCCTTCTAAGTGTGAGGGAAATACATGGGGAGGGAAACCAATTTTATTTTAACCAATAGTACATTTTCTCTAGGAGAAGTGAGTCAAGGAGTAACAGAAATGGAATTAAAGAGGCCCTCCTTAGAAAGGAGGAAGAAGGTGTAAATCTGGGCCCATGGCAATGAATAAGTATAGGAAGATGAGCAAGGAAGGGGAGGGAGTAAAAAGACAATAAATTAACATGTTTATGTGAATTCATGGGCTGCTGTGTGAAGATGAGAGCTCACATCTGCCTTTGATCAACCACATGGCAGATCAGAATCAGATCAGAAAGCAAATGAGAGGATACATTGGATGAAACCATAGACGAAGCTCAATACCCAGGAGGGAGAAGAGTGGGGAAAATGGAAATCAGGAAGAGAAAGTATGCCACCCTGGGCAGACAGCCTAAGCCCAGGCAGGGACTGGCAATGGTTCTGATGCCCTCGGTGGCCTTCTGAAGTTCAACAAGGCAGCTGGACAGAGAGGAGCAAGCTTCAGGGAGACTCCCGGCTCTGGTTCCTGAAAGCAGACCTCACTTTGCTGACACAGCCCGGGAGCTGATGGTTGAGGATTTGCTTAGCTCCAGGGACTTTCTGAATTGGCATTTACCCTGCAACAGGCCAGTACAAAAGATGAAATCGTTACTTCAAAGGATTTTTTTTTCCTTTTCATATTCCCCTTTCCCTTCTTAGAGCACTTCTTTTGTTGCTGAATTGCCAGAAAGCCTGATTAATATGTAAACATGATCACAGTCTACTCAAGAGTTTCTTTGCTGATTTTTACACTGTTCAGAGCAAGTTCTCAATAATCGTAAAGTAACTGTTTGGAAAATATCCTTACCGTATTTAGGACATTATTGAGGGTCAAAAAACCTATAAACTGTGGGATAAATAAATTACAACTGGCATGGTGTGAGAGCCCAGTATGGGTTGTGATGACATTTCTCATGCTAACTCATGAGAAAACTGATACTGAAAGGTGACAAATAACATGTCTGCTCTCAGGTGCAGGGCTAGGGGGCTATAGCATTAGAACTGAAACCTTTGCTCAATTGATATTATCTTGGTGTTAGACGGATTTTTCAAGTACCAGAGAAAAATGTTTAAGGGAGGTGATGGTGTAAGGTTTTTAAATCTGAAAGAAGTCACTTAGTTGAATTTGTTCTCATCCCAAAGGGATGCTTGCTATTCGAAGGCTCCCCTTCTATTTAGTTGTAGGCAGAGTCTGGCAACGAGCTCACTGTTTCATGTGAGTTTAAAGTCAGCTGGGTAAAGTAAGTTGGAAGAATGCAAAGTACAGAGTGCAAAGAGAACCAGACCTTGGGGAATGGAAGAATACACAACTCACAGAACGTGCCCTTATTCTCAATAATTATGTACTTGAATGGATTGTTTAGGCTGCCCTTTAATAAAACATTTAGAATAATAGAGGGGAAGGAATCAAAATTGAGCACACTAACATTACTGTCCCATATTTTATCACATACTACAATAACACATATTTTATTATCACATATCAAGAGGTTATGGGATGGAAAGCACATTGATTTACATCATTGCCACACTGGCAGGAAAGGGTGTGTGCACCTGTGGATGGAGTATCTTGACAGGGATAAAGGGAAAAGAAGTACCATAAATATTAGAAACCAAAGGTTTCTAAGAAATGTGTTTGATCAAGAGTCAGTGTAACAGTTATAGATTGCTCATCTGGACCCATGCACTGTCTATAACTTTAGTTTTAAGACCTGAGAGAAAATCACCAGAAGGCAAGAGGATGGGAAGAAAGCATGGATGGCAAGAAAGCATGGTAAATGCCCATCAAAATCTCAGAGTATTCTTCTATGGGAAACTAGTGAGCCCTACTTACCAGATAGGAGGGATTATGTTTAGAGGAGAGGCAGTAAATGATAGAAGATTAACCTGTAGCAAAGTAGGACTACAGACTATAACATCTACTGTTGGATGGCATTCAGAGACCAGAAATAAATATTGAAAAAAACAGAAGCCATCAACACACTAAATAGGTATCCTCTGTTCTAGGTAACTCATCACACAACACTTGGAAAAATTAAAAAAACACTAGAAACAAGGAGATCAGACAACTAGCTGTAACAATGGGTAACAATGTTTGACAAGACATGTACTCGTTACCTTCCTCATGTAACTGTAACCCTTCTCTACAGTAGCTTTACAATAAAATAAAATTTAAAAAATTATATTGTAGAATGAATGTCTATGTTCTTTTTTGTTATAACATGCAAATATTTTAAAGAAAAATGTCTCAGAAGATTGTAAAATCGAACCCAATACATTCTTAGGTTTTTGAAATTATAACACTAAATAAAACTATTTTTTCAAAAATGAAAACAATACATGAGGCAAATGTGTTGTTCTGCTGTCAGCGAAGATATTTCTTCCCACCTTCCAGAATGGTCCAGTGATTAGGAATAAGAGTAATTAGTAATCTGTGTCCACACTCAAATTCATCTTTTAACAAGCTGGACTAGCAAGTTAATCAACCACTTCAAACCAACATGGAATAGTAACTGCTTAGCTCTCTAAATAATTGTGATGATAATCTCACGTAACACATTTGAATGTGTCTACCCATATCATTGTTTCTGGCTTATTATACAAATCTACTAACTTTCTTACATTCTAAATTCAAGCATTTCATGGAAGTGACTGAAAGCATGTTCTGTAAATTTTGTCCTATAATAGCATATATTTTCTACATTTATATTTCTCAAATAGTAATCTAATTCAGAGCTTGTTATTAAATAAAAAAAATATATGAACTTTTTTGCATTTTGTAAATCAGTGATCAACCATAGGAAATATGTATCACAGCCCCAGATTTGAGCCTAGTGGGAATGAACTATCAATTCAAATCAGCCCTCGGCTTCATCTACTTCATGTATTTAAAACTATGTGTTTGATATAATCTTATACGCTTTCCTTAATACACTTGAAAACTTGGAGCCTTGAACTGCATGTGCCTTTATTTTTTTTTTTAAAGCAACCGAACTCCAGGTTATCCATGGGCATCTATTCCACTGTGTTTTAGGGATCAACACACCAGCCAATCGATTGATCCTTTACTTTTTCTAATTTTTGATCCTCTGCCATTACTCAAATCTGGCCAAAGCTCCTCTCTAGTTCTATAGATTCACTCTCAGCAACAAATTACCATTCCAGTACTTGGTCCATTATATTCTTTGTGACTACTTTGGGACATTTTAGGGATAAAGTTTTTAATCCCAGTAACATTACATGCTTCTTTTACTTTTTCGACGAGATTTATTTTCTGCTACTGTGTGTGGGTTTCCTGCTGATGTAAGGATGCTCATTCATACATATTCAGCACTTTGCCCGTATTGGTGTTGGTAGCAAGAGTCTTCACTATTTGCACTTTCCATTATGTTGGCCATTGTGATCAGGATCACTGACATCAGCATACTGTCCACTTCTGCTTCACAGCCATTCATTCAGAACTAGGCACCTACTAGTGCTGTGGGGCAGACACAGTCATGTAGCTTAAGATGCCATGGCTCAATTGTTGAAATCGGTATACACATTATCATGATTCAGAAAATTGCTCAGGATATTCTTAGACTGAGTTTGCAATGCATACATATATATATATATATATATATATATAGCTATATATATAAAACATTATATATACATATATATATGTTATATAAATGGAAACTTTTCTTAGGCCCTAAACTAATCATTAGCAGGCCCATGCTTTCCACAGAGCTCTGTAAACTGGGTAATCACCAAGGCATGATCCAGTGATTGTTCTGTCTCTCCATTTGACTGGGAAATACAAAGCTAGTCCTTTAGTTCTGTATATAATATGTTTCGAGACAATGTTGGAGATCAAATGAGCTGATAATGAACAACACACTTGCATGTTTGATGGTTGGTTCGGGCTCTCTAAGAATTGCAAAATGTTATATAATTGGAAAGTTCATTTTCCCTTCCAGAATAATTTATATAGAAAAATTTGCATAATTTTGTGTGTCTCTATGTGTGTACATGTGTGCATCATTTGCTTTCATTGATTTTAGTCCCAAATGATCAGTTATAATTGAATGAACATGCGATGGAGAGTCATTGTTTTCAATCTCATGGCTTCTATACTTTCCATACCTTAACTAACCTTATGGAAAAAAATAGAAACACCTATAAGCATTTTTATATTTTCTACCAGGTTTCATGTTGAGTAAGAACTTGCATGTCAAGGTATGGTTGCTGTTGTTGTTGCTTTAAAACCTCTTTTCATGTAGCATTGGGAAGTGGCTAGTGTGTGGAGCTGCAGAGAAAGGTGTAGGTGGATGTCTGCAGCTCTGACACCAGGATACCCTCTCTGTTCTTTGCTTCATCAAAGTCTGTGTTGTTTATGGAGGAATCTTGGGCTTTTGTTGACTGCAGCAGATTTTTAGATTTATCATTGTATTTGTTGCGTAAACATAAGTATGCACTTTCAAGACAGCACAGTTGGTGGGTGAGTATCCCTGGCATGCTGAACTCGGAAATGCTGATCTTCAACTAATTTGGGAAAGTCCACATTGAATATCCACAGGTGATTAGAGGTGTCAATATGTAACACAAAACACATTGTGATTTGTTTTCCTACTGAAAGAGGCCCACATTTTAGCAAGCACCTGTATTTCCATTTTTGCCTGCACGTAGGCTATGTAATAAGAGTAATAGAGATGCCACACTTAGGCTCTGCTGGTTGTCTTTCTTCCAGTTGCAATTGCTCTTTATTTCCATTTTCACTCCACTTTTAAATGTATCTTTTAAAGATTCGCATTGAATCTTTTATGGGTTTCTTAATGTTGGTTCTTCTTGGACTTTGCACGTATTGAATCATGTTTATGTTAGGTAAAAGGAACATAAAAATTTTCCTGTTTATATCTGTTGCAACAATAGAGGCTCAAGTGCCTAACAGATTTTTTCCTCCTGTTCATCATGGGGGATGAAAGGGATTAGCTAAGATTTTACCATCTCATTTCTCTCTCACACCTACATAGTAGATCCTTATATGGACCCAGTTCCTTTTTCAGCTCAATTAGAAATGGAAGGAAGAAATGAAAAAGTAGTGGCTTTCCTCATTGCTGTTTGCATATGAGCAGTGTCCATTCTCAACAGTCATTAAACGATTCCAGGTGCATATTCCTTTGAAATCATAGTGTGGCTTTCCCATCCAGACACAATTATTATTAGTGTCTCTTTCAAGTTAATTATTGAAGTTACAAAGAATTTCTTCAATGGCTTGTTTCTTCCCTGGCCTTAATGGATATTTATTTATTTATGCTGTTGTTGTTTATTGTCACATTCACATGAAATAAAATTAATCATTTTCAAATGAACAATTCAGTGACATTTAGTACATTTATAATACTTCAAAACCAACATTGTCACCTAGTTTCATGATATTTTTCTTTACCTTTTACATATGTCTCCTTCCCCAAACGGTGTATACAACCAATCTGCTTTATATTTGATGGATTTACCTGTTCTGGATATTCCATACAAATGACATCATATAATATGTAGCTGTTTGTGACTGACTTCTCTTTCTTAGAATATTATTGGGATTTGTCCACGTGATAGTATGTATCAGTCGTTAATTTTTCTAAGACTGAATTATAGCATTAAAGCATGCACAGTTAGTGTGTATGTGTATATGTGTTTGTGTAGTGTCTGTAATGGAATATTTTCATGCATTCAACTGTTGAACATTGAACATTATTCACCTTTAGGCTATTGTGAATAGTGCTAGTGTGAACATGCCTAGAAATTGTGTTGGTATCTGATTTTAATCCTTTTGAATATATCTCCAGGGGCAGAATTTCTGACTTATTTGATAATTAAATATTGAACTTTTGTTGTTATTAGTTTCCTTGTGATTCTGGGAATCAAACCTAGATTCTAGGTTAGCCCTTCATCCTGCGCTACAATTGTAAGTGATTTTTATTTTCATTCCTTAGTACTGAGAATCAAACGCTAACTATTATGGATGCTAGTCAGCTGCCCTTCCATGAAGCTATCTGCCCCATAATAAACTTTTAGTGGAACTGACAGATTGTTTCTACTCTTTTCCACAATGGCTGAACCATTTCACATTCCTATCTGCAAAGTATGAAGCTCTTTATATACTCACCAACAGCCATTATTTTCTATTTTTCTAATCAGAGCCATCATAATGGATGTAAAATGACTTTGAATTTTGCATGATTTATCTTATTTTATCTTTTCTCAAAATATTTTATACCTTTAAAAAACACAATTTTATTAAAATAATCTCAAAAGGTGTCAAGTGAATGTTGCTCTCATACCTCTTGGTAGTCACCCTACAGAGCAGAACTGACTAGGTACTGGTCAGGAATAGGAAATAGCAAAGTAAAAAATGGTTTGGAAAGTCCTACCAGAGCTGGAGAGGAGGACTCAGCCAAGACTGGAGAGCATCTCCCTGTGAATGTGGATAGAACTAGCAGTTGATTTTTTTTGGGGGGGTCAAGTCATGGGGCCTGAACTCTGGGCCTGGGCGCTGTCCCTCAGCTCTTCAGCTCAAGGCTAACGCTCTAACACTTGAGCCACAGTGCCACTTCTGGCTTTTTTCTTTTTTGCTTATGTGGTGCTGAGGAATCGAACCCAGGGCCTCAGGCATGCAAGGCAAACGCTCTACCACTGAGCCACCTTCCCAGCCCAGCAGTTGATTTTTTAAAAAGTCACTCTCTGATTATGTGGCCTTGTATAAAACTACATAGGCATTCTCTACATAGCTTTCCTACTAGAGCTCAAGACTGAAAACTATTCCTCCTAGGTATTCTCTGTTGGTTTTGAAGACATAAGCTGCTGTGTTATGAGCGGTGGCTGGAACCTGATGGCCTCTAACAACTGGGAGCAACCAATCTCAGGCACCTAATAAGAAAGCAGGAGTCCTAAACCATAAGGAATGGAATTCTTTCAGTAACCTGAATGTGTTAGCAGAGAACTATAATTTCCAAATGAGAGCAGAGTCTGGTTGATACTTTGCTTTTGTTCATTTGTTTGCATTTTTTTTTGTTTGTTTGATTGGCTGACATAGGGGTATCTATATACTGGAATAGCCTGGAGTGCATAATCCTTCTGCTTCACTTTCCTTGAGGGCTGGAACTACAAGTGTGCATCACTTTGTTGACTCTGGGTGGTATGAGAACTTGAGCAGGCTGCCCAGTTGCACTTCTTGTTTGCATAATAAATAATAACTTGGTTTAAAAACTGTTAAGTTTGTGACAACTGGTTGCATAGAAATAGAAACTTAGTAAAAGGCACATGCCAAATAGTTAATAATTACTTAATAATTAGAGTCTCTTGGGGTCCTTGGATACTAACCATGAACAATGGCGATGTACCACTGTGACTGTTATGTAGGGAGTAATAACATTTTCATCTGCAGAGAGCCCATGGAAACCCAAGGCTTTGGGCAGACTCTCAAAAGTGCTATGCTTACTTTGATACTGAATATATTTGGACTGGTTGTGGTCCTCCTTATTCAAAACTGGAATGCCACTTGTATAGCACAGTGTGGTAGGTCTCTAGCTTCTTGGTACACATGTTTATTCATGGACCGCGAAGTCCTTCAAGGCTGGTGAGTAGGCTGTTCTCATTGCTGGCTTCTTGGAACACATGGATAGGAAACCTTCACAGATGGCCCCTGTGTTTGACTTAATCATTAACTTTAGCTTTATCTTCACCAAATACTGCAGCATCTCCAAACACAGTGGTAAAATGATTAGACTTAAACTTTATGTTTTAAACCTTAACCTGGTTTTATGGTTTCCGGAAAGAAATATAACAGAACTATTTAAAGTGATAGAACATGAGGAATAATAGAAATAGTATTTGTAGATGTGGCTAACTTCACTTCTTATTCTTTCAGTTACACTGTTTTTCAAACTGTATTCTTTAGTTGCCTGTTTCATTTATTATTTTTACTTTAACATAGTTAAACAGCTTCTGTTTATGCTTAATAGTAGAAGCCCTGTTCAAACTTTTCATGTACACTAATAAGGTGTCCATAAATTCTCTTAGGTCTTTGAAGATAATTTCCTCAGGCATGAAGGTTTGAGAAAAATGCATTATCTATAAAACTCAGGTTTATAGAAAGCAAAGTTAGATGTCAAGAAAGAAATAGAGGAAGGGGAAGAGGAAGGGAAGAAGGCAGAAAGGAAAAAAGGAAGGAGAAGGAAAGGAAGGAAACAAGGGAAGGAAAACAGGAGAAGAGAAGGAATGAGTGGTATGGAAGGAAGGGGAAAGAAACAAGGAAGAAAAAAAGGAGCAATGAGGAAGGATGGAAGGAAGGTAGAAAAGGAAAGAAAGAATGGAATGAAGGAAAGTCCTGTAAGAAGGAAGGGCAGGGAAGAAAGGAAGAAATGTGAGGAAAAGGGAAGAAGGAAGGAAGGAAAGGATGGAAGGAAGAGGAAAAGCAAAGAAAGAAGGAGGGAAGTAAGGAAAGAAGAAAGGAAGGAAAAGACAGGGAAGAAAGGAGGGGGCAGTAATCTATAATGTTTTCAGGGGGAAAATAGTATATACATTTCTCAACCATTCATGTTTTTGTTTAGTTATCAGAGGAATAAACATGCCCCTAGACATGTGGAGACTCAGGGAATCATCAATGTTCTTTACAAAAAGAGGGTTAAAGAAATGCAGCCAATTTAAATATTAGTTGTCTCAAAAGCTCATAGAGTTGTGATAAGGGTATTGGTGTGGCTAACTCTACATTAATGCAGAACTAAGAGAAAACTGGTTGTGCTTTTCAGAACAGAAGGAGAATGATATAGAACTGGTTGTTATTAAAACTGCATAATAAAAATCTGGAGATAGGGCAAGGGAGGTGGGTGGGAGTGCTAATTTCCTCATTTGTCAGAACAAGCAATCAATCAATATTAACTAAATTTGACACATGTAGTGTAATAAGAACTGTAATGATTCCAATTGCTTAATATTTTCCCTATCATTTCTTAAACTTGAGAAAATATCTTAAAACTTCCACATTTATGTAAATTCTGTCAATTTCTTTAGTTTTTCTTATGTCTTTTTCTTACTTATTCTTTATACAAGTTGAAAAGTAGTAACTTAGGGGGGTGATATCAATTTCATGCAATTATCTCTCTCTTTAGGTATCCATCCATCCATCTCTCCTCTATGTTCCCATCCATTCTTCTGTCCATGGCTTGAATGGGGTTTACCTAATATAAAAAATAATTTAAACATTTTTCTTATCTGAAGCTCACTTATTATTTAATTAGATGGAAGAAGGAACTTTTAATGTAGTATCTCAGTTGTGATGCAGATATTTACTCAATTAAAAGAAACAAAGGAGGAGGCAACGATGCTTGATAAGAAATGTACTCCTTACCTTGCTCATGTAATTGTAACCCCTATGTATGGTATTTTCACAATAAAAAACTTATTAAAAAAAGAAAGAACCTGTAGAATATTCTAGAGCATTCTTTTTTAATCATATTATCAATAACTGGCATAGGGGGAAGGTGGGATGGGCTGCAATGGGGAAGGTGCTTTTGGTTGATAGTTGTGTTGAGCTACTCTTCCCTCAGTACCTCAACTCTTACTCTATGAGGGATGGAAAAGTAAGTCAAATTTGACAAAAGACAGACTAGGTTTGAGTTGGACAGGCAAATACATAATGCAAATGTCTTTATACCTAGAATAACACTTTGGTTTCTGGGGTAGACCCTCATGAGATCAAGGCATAGAACATAGAGTTGTGCTTATTGAGAGTCTGAATGACTGAAATTTACCTACATGGTGACAGTGCCTGAGATACTTCATGGCTTTTAAATATATTTGTTCATGGCAAATCAAATGTACTAATGACTAAAATCTTTCATATTTTAAAATTCAAGTAAGTCAATAAATCAGTGGGTCTACTTTCAAGTGAAATTCCTTCTGTTTTCTTTCTTCCCCTTACACTCTATTATGTAATGGGTCTTATCTTATTTATCTACTGGTTCTATGCTTAGGGCTCAGTATCTTCCAGGGAAGTGTAGTCAGGCTGTCTCCCAGGGTTGCTACAGTCTCTGGGGACTGGGATGTCTGCTCTGAGCTCACTCAACAGCCTTATATTTGGCCCAAATTGTTTTCTCTATGGAGTATATCAAAATGTGGCTTTCCTCAGAGAATTTGGGATAGATAGGGTAGGATAGGATAGGATAGGATAATATAGATAGATAGATAGATAGATAGATAGATAGATAGATAGATAGATAGATAGAGAAAGCAACAGAGAAACAGAGACAGAAAGAGGGAGACAGAAATAGAGAGACACACAGAAGTACACACAGAGAGATGGGGGCAGAGGAAGTAGGAAGGTATAGTATTTTTTATAACTAATTCATATATGACCTTCCTTTACTTCATCCATATTCTATTTGCTAGAAATGGGTCATCAGTGCAGTAAACATTCAAGGGCCTGGGAATGAAGATCATCATTTGAGGGATTCTCAGAGGTACTGTGAACACATCTTTAAAAGGATGGTTGAATTAGTTGATGCTACAGACACAATCAGAGATGCTTTCCTGTCCATGAAAAAATAACACCAAGTCCTTTCCTATGTAACTTTTGCCTTTTGTGGGAGAGAATGGGAAGTTTGGACTGTGGGATGGGAGGGATGACTCATATTCTCTTTTGAGAACTTACCCTTCTCCTTAAGCCTATGCACATCTATTTGATTAGAAATAAGAAAGAATACCATGCAGATTAAAAGGGAGATAAGAAGGAACAATAAATCAGTAAGAAAAACCACAGCTGAAAGCCTCTATGGAAAAGTGTATAGAATAAAAATAAGAGAATGGAGTGATTTCTGTTTCTATTCATGCATCACTATCTCCTTGCTCATTGACAGATATCCAGCCTTCCAGATCACCCCAATTAAACTAAAGGTTCAATGATCTCCCTTGGAACTAGTGCCCCTTAAATTACATTAAACACAAATTCTCTAGAGTATGATTGTGCTTGAGCCTTGATAAAAATGTGTAATTGCCTTGCTGTGCCCTGCCTCAGATTAGGGAGGAGTGAGCCAGTACAGGCAGGCTTGATTTTCTCAGGAGGGAAAGTAGAAAGAGAAGGTGGAGCTAAGGCTCTTTTCCCATTTGCTATGTAACTGTGGCAGCCATAAACAGGCTTTCAAACATTCCACATAGAAGAGCTTCAGGGAATACAGGGCCTTGGGTGAGACAGCTAGAGGAGAAAAGGAAAGGGGCATTCAAAGAAGTAACAAGCACATTAATATATACATGAGTTTTAACTTCAAATGGGCTTAAAAATATCTGCTGAAAACATTAGAACTTGTGTCTGCTTCAGGGTAGAAAATGGGAAAAGAATTTTCTCAACTGTGTACCAGACAATGCCTAATATCCAGAATATACAGAGAGCTGTAGAAACTAAATCCTCAAAGAATCAACAACTCAATTTGTAAACAGGGAAACAAGCTAAACAGAGATATCTCAGAAGTAAAAATGGCCAATGGACACATGAAGAAATGTTTAACATCTCTGGCTATAAAGGAAATGCAACTCAAAACAACACTAAATTTCATTTCACTCTAGTTAGAATGACAACAAGACTACAAAAAATAACTTGCTGGTGAGGATTTGGGATAAAAAGGAACCCTAGTCCACTGTTGATGGGAATTTAACATTGTTCAGCCAATCTGGAAGTGACTATGGAGTTTCCCCAAAATATAAATGTAATCTTTTCCCAAAAGATTACAAACCAGGATACAGCAAAGCCACCAAAACAAACGTGTTCATTGTAGCACTATTCACCATAGACAAAATATGGAATCAGCCCAGATGCCCTTCAAGAAAATATGGTATGCATTCACAATGAAATTTTATTCCATCTTTACAAAGAATGATTGCATCATTTGCAAAGAGATGGATGGACCTGGAAAAAAATCATGTTATGTAAGTCAGGCCCATAGGGGCCAAGAATCATGTTTTTTTTCTCTCTCATATATGGAAGCTAGAACTAATTTATACATATGTAAATAAACACTTTGGGGTGGTATGCAACTTTATTCAGATGTGTTAATTGAAATATGGTGAGAAGTTAAACGATGTAATTCCTTAGAAAGGCTAACTCACAGTCCAAAAAATAAACACCAGCACAGTTATACAAATTATGAGTGGGTCAAAGAGGGGAGTGGTGGATTAATGAAGAAAGGAAGCACAGTCAAAATGCAATGCACACTTTGTAAAATTAAGGCAATTGACAAAAGGGGTGGGGTTGATCAAAATGCCTTGTATTCATAAATTGCTTTGTTGAATGGCAATTTCTTTGTACAACTACTTAAAAATAATAAAAATATAAGAACATGTGTCTGTTTCCTTTTTTCTCCTTGATATAGCAACCATGTTTTGATATCAAGGAAAGGAATTACATTATTCAAAACCTGAATTCTTAGTTATTCACTTATACCTTCCTAATCTTTCCTAACATTGCTATAAAAATTCATTTCAAAATGGAATCCCAAATTAATGATAAAAGCACTTCAGACTGGGCATCGCAGCTTTTGTCTGTAACCTTAGCTCTTTGAGAAGTAGAGATTGAGAGGATTGCAATTTGAGGCCAGACAAGGAACAAAGTTAGGTAGGTCCTATCTCAACAATACGCTGGGTGTAATCTGAGATACACCAGAGGAATAAACAGCGAAATGGTGGTCCAGGTCAGCAAAATGTGCAGTCTACTATTCAAAGAAAAGGGCTTGAAAGCTGGGCACCGGTGGCTCACGCCTGTAATCCCAGCTACTCAGGAAGCTGAGATCTGAGGATCAGGGTTCAAAGCCAGCCCATACAGGAAAGTCTATGAAACTCTTAGCTTCAATAAACCACCAGAAAACCAGAAGTGGTGCTGTGGTGCAAGTGATAGAGCGCTAGCCTTGGTGCTGAAGAGCTAAAAGACAGCATCCAGGACCAGAGTTCAAGCCCCACGACCGACAAAACAAAATAAAAAGGCTTGAAATTTGCCTGAAGTGTTAGATAGTCCAGCAAGAATGAAGCATGGAGTTCAAACTTTAGTACTTGTTTTCTATCAGTGTCAGTATGTCAGTGTCCTCTCCTGACTCAAAATGTGTAATGTGTTACAATAATTCTCCTTAAGTTTGGGTTGTACCATCTTAGATTTTGTTTTTTCTTCCAACCACACCTGCTCTCCTGCCAAAAAAAATTTTCAACTATCCTTAAAAGAATGGAATTCTATGCCTCCATCAGAAAGAATGACATTTCCCCATTTGTTAGGAAATGGAAAGGTTTGGAAAAAATTATATTAAGTGAAGTAAGCCAGGCCCAAAGAAGCATAGGTCCCATGGTTTCCCTTATTTGCAATATCTAGTATAGGTATGAGTCAAGCGGAAAAGGTCAGATAATGTGATGCTAGGAAAATGAACCCTTAAATATGTATTTTAATGTTTTCGTTTCTTTCATGCATGTATTTCTAATGCATTTATAAGATTATTTCTTTGTTGCTTTGTATGTCCCTCCCCCACAGTGTA
Source organism: Dipodomys merriami (assembly GCF_024711535.1). Classification (NCBI taxonomy): domain Eukaryota; kingdom Metazoa; phylum Chordata; class Mammalia; order Rodentia; family Heteromyidae; genus Dipodomys; species Dipodomys merriami. The sequence goes on from NW_027203381.1 coordinate 75,424,113, forward strand.
ACCCCCGTTTTCACTATATTTGATGTCAGTATAACATGTGGAGTAGATGGGGACAAACAAGTCGTTTAAGGATTCAGGTGGACCTGTTGCAACAATGAGAAGTACAAAATGTCATGTCAAAACCAGCTTTACAATGCCGGTGTGGGGGGGGGAGGGGGGTATAATTGGGTGGGGGGCGGGGGGTAAAATTGGGTGGGGGGAGGGGGGAGGCGGGGAAAGGAAGTGAAGGGTAAACAAAGGAGGAGGCTGCAATGCTTGGTAAGAAATGTATCCATTATCCTGCCCATGTAATTGTAGCCCCTTTGTACAGTATGTTCTCAAATAAAATAAAATACAATTTAAAAAAAAAAAAGAATTCTAAATTATCCTTTAAAAAAGATTCTTTATTATCCTTAAAAAATTCTCAACTAACTTTTCATAAAATTCTCTTCCTCAATAAATGTGGTCATTTGAACAGTAGAAAGAAATAGAAAATGTCTTGGAAACTTAATAGCAAAATAAAATTAAGCCAAATTTGAGATAAAATAAGTTTGAAGAGAGGTTTATGAAAATACGAAATGATATTAAGTCTATTACAATTAAAATAAATTTGAGAGTATAAATGTTATGGGAAATATTCCAAAACAATGTTAAAATCAAGATTACCCACCAATTGCTCATGGCTGGTCCAACTTAAATTCCAAAATGGAAATTTTAAAAATGGGAATGTTATTTTGATTAAAAAATTAAAATTTTATAGAAATATCCTGGGTCTCATTGTTCTTACACAGACCATACATTTCAAACATTTAAGCAATTGCTTTAAAAAAAAGATGTAGTACTGATTCTGTGCAGTAAAATTGTCAGGAATAGACAGCTAAAGTTGACAATGGTATCAGAATTAAAATATATAATCCATATAATTCTTTGAATTTTTGTTAACCTGAGAAAGCTAAATCCTAATGATCTTAAATAGATATCAAATATATGCGATCTGTCATTGGAACATAATGGTGAATTAACATTAAGAAATCCACTAGATCAAATGGCCAAACAAGAAAAATAATTATCTCATGAAATATTAAATAGGCACAACTTGGTACCAATCTCATCATGACACTTAGAAAGCATTTCTAAACATGCAAACCAAACAAGACCCAACATTATTTTTAATGGAAAGACAATCTAAATAATACTACTTTACTCAAGAACTAGATGAAATTGTTTACCCAATTTTCTCCACTGAAACATGATGAGTAGCTAGGAGAAAGAGGTAAAACCACTAGGACAGAAAAAAAAGAACAATACAAGGCCAGGGGCTTTGGGAGGTTGTTCAGTGGTAGAACACTTGCCTAGTGTATATAAGATCTTGGGCTTAATTTCCAGCTCTGCAAAATAATACATACATGCATACCATATAAACACATATATACACACACACACATATATATATATATATATATAGTTTGGAAATGGGAATAATAAAACTAAAACATGTTTCTAGATAACATTTGAAGAAGTGAATATCTCTCAGGTTAGTACATTAATTAAGACAATATTTATAAAAATAGAGTTGAGTCTCAATATTTGTGGTTGTTTATATTCTATAAAATTGAAGGGGCATTGAATTAGCCAAAACTGAATCATTGCTAGGAGGAAATACTCAGAATTAGGTTTCCAAGAAACCACTGGCTACAACATTTTAATGAATTGATTGGCATATAACCATTTTATGTGTATTCATATTTAAAGATACCTTATGAATTCATATTATTTATTTGTTAATGGTGAAGCCACAGCTAACAATACTATGATTCAAGTGTAAGCCAAGTTTACCTAGGCCACAGACTGCATCAATAGGACTGCATCAATAGGGCAACTCACAATTTACTGCATTAAAGGATTTTATATACTACTTTAACACCACATCTAATGACTGTTTTAAATAGCAATAATCGGCAATAATCAGCTCAGCATAAAGTACACAACAGAAGTACTAATATCTCAAATATTTATAGTATGAAATTTGAGACAAGATAGGATTGTGACATTATTTAATGTGTTTTGGTGGATCGAAACTTTCTTACTGTTTTGTCGATGTCTGGAAAGATCAAGAAAGCATTGATTGGGCTGGGAAGTTTGCTCAGTGGTAGAGTACTTGCTTTGCATATAGGAGGCCCTTGGTTCAATTCCTCAGCATCACATAAGAAGAAAAAAGCTGGAAGTAGCACTGTGGCTCAAGTGGTAGGGTGTTAGCCTTGAGCTGAAGAACTGAGGGACAGTGCCCATGCCCAGAGTTCAGCCCCCATGACAGAAAAAAAAAAGAAAGCATTGATTTGGGGGTTATAAAAATTTTAGAGAATAGACAAATTGGCAAATTTTTATTCATAGCAGTGAAGATCTATTAGTATCTTTCTTGACAAAATAATTCTAAAGTTCATCTGGCAAACTGGTGGGATCATAGCTGAAAGAACTTGGGAGATGAAGAGGCTTTGTCTCCTACTGGGTATTAAAATTGATTATACAATTGAAGTAATTTTATATCCTTTGATATAGCTATCTGCAGATAGATCAATAGTACACATTTTGCAATGAATCGTACTGCATTTGAATACTTGATCTTTGACAAATAGTATATAGTAAATTAATGAAGATGCTATGTGTGATTCAGAAATTGTTCTTTTTAATTTTCTGAGCAAAACTAATACATAAAACTAGTATATATACTATATAATATATAATAATAACTAATATAAAACTAATATATAAAATCTATATACATATACATACTTATTCTCCTTTTATATCAAAATAAAGTTGAGATTAATTTTAAAAGTCAACTGTTTAAACCAGTAAAAAAAAAAAACAGTAGAAAGTGCAGATGATCTTTTAACAGACACTCAGGAAAAAAAATACATATATTTTCTCAGATAAAAACCATGCAAAAGGGCTGGGAAGATGGCTCAGTGGTAGAGCACTTGCCTTGCATGCATGAGGCCCTGGGTTCGATTTCTCAGCACCACATAAGCAAAAAGAAAAAAAAGTCGGAAGTGGCTCTGTGGCTCAAGTGGTAGAGTGCTAGCCTTGAGCTGAAGAGCTGAGGGAAAGCGCCTAGGCCCAGAGTTCAGGCCCCATGACCGACCAAAAAAAAAAAACATGCAAAAATATAAATCAATAGTTCCTGATCAAAAGGTGACTGAAACTAATTGTTCTGTTCGCACAAAAAGTCAGAAATGAAATTAAGAGTAAATACCAAGATGAGAAACTATTCTGCAGTTATTTTAATAGACAATATCTCATATGTAAGTATATATATATGTGTGTGGGTATACATATATAGGTTACATGTAAAAATTAAACATGCACATACAAATATTACACACTTTTTCTGTATATATTTTTGTGTTTGTGTAGTACTTGGGCTTAAACTCAGGATCTCACACTATCAGTTGGATGTTTTGCTAAGGCTGGTGCTCTACCACTTGAGCCATACCTCCACTTTGACATTTTGCTGTTTAATTAGAGACTCTTGTCTCAAGGATTTGAATTCCAGGGATAGCTTTGAACATTAAGCATAAGATTTCAGCCTGCTGTATAGCTAGGACTAAAGGTAGCAACCACTGACAACCAGCAACAATGTTATATTTTTAAATGTGTGGAACCTTAGATATAAATCAGTATTAGTATTGAGTGGAAGAGGGTATTGAGAGGCATGGAACTCCTAGAAAAGCACAAAAATTAAAAAAAAAACACATTATTTAACTTAAGTGCTAAGTATATAACAAATGTGAGCAGAAGATAAGATCATTTGGTTTCAAAATAATAAAGATCAAAAGTATGATAGAGATTGGGAGTATCAGAGCCAATAGTATTTTCTCTATTACAGATGGGTCTCTGGATTTAAACTGCCTGACCTCAAATCTTGTCATTTACTTCCACTTATTCAATGTTGTATTGGGGCAAGCGACTTAACTTCTTTGTCTCAGAATCTTTATTAGTACTGTCATCTACATACTATTTCACAATGGAGAATTAAGTGAGTTACTACATGTAAACCACAGCAGGGACTTGGGCATGTAGTCAGGGCACATTAAATGTTATTTATCTATTAACAGAACCCATTCCTACATGGATGGGCACATGTGGGGTCTCAGAAACCGGCATCCCAAAGTATGATGCTTTTACGGGTTGAACACTTCCAATGAAAATGAATAGAAGTTGTTCAAACCTTCCCTTGTTTCTAACAGTACCCCTGCTCCCTCCCTAAACTGCAAGAAGAGGTCAGCTGAAGTCCCCTTACCTGATTGAAGGGACTTCTTCAAAGGCAAGGTGATTGTTTTGCATATCACTCCTAAAAATCTCATTAACTCATAGAAAAGAAGAATAAGTGTCTCTAACTATTTACAGTAAATATATCAATTCTTTCTTGGATAGCCTCCAGACAGATTTTTTTTCACAGGGCAATCTATTTTCCTAGTACAGTTCTATCCCTTATCTTCTTGTAACTTGTCACTTGAGCCCACTTCCCCCAGAGCCCAGTGGAATTTTGTTCCAGGATATTATCAATTGTTTAGGTCCATTCATTTCTCCTAAAAGTCACTGATGATCCCTCTAAAATTTCCTATAGTTTTCCAAGTCCCTCTCTCCAGTGAAGAGACTGTTTAAGCTTTAACCATCAGGCTTTCTTTGAGTTTTATATTTTGCATGGCACCTATGTATTTGTGCAGACTTGTGAACTCTATGCCTTTTCTCCTGTTCATCTGTCTACTGTCCATTTATTTCAGCCAATTTAGACTTCCAGACAAGGAGGGAACAATTCATTTCTCCCCTACATAATTAAAAATTTTGGAAGGCAATTTATCAACTTATATAAAGAGTTCTTAAAATGTTCACACCTATTAACTTAGTGATCCCAGTTCCTAGAATCGATCCTCTTTAATCAGAAATGCCAGTAAACAACTGTTTTGCACTACAGGGTCCTTGTTTCCAAGTGTGAGCATTTAAAAGTAGTTAGTATATATTACAGAAGTTTTAAATTGATGAATTTAGGTTCATTTAAAATTGTTTCCCAAGAAAGTTAAATAACGTTAGTGGATTGACACAACTGCCTTAAGTGGGAAGAAGTGTCAGATATGGCCTGCGCCATATTGGCCATAGAGTGAATGGTCAATCTGGCACATCTTGTCTTCATGCTGGGGGGAGATGACGTCCCGCCTCCCAGGGGATGGGCATTGCCCGAATCCTGGGAGTCAGGGGCGGTGCTGACCAGTTGCAGGACCTGTCAATCCATTGCCCTGACCCTATCTAGGACCAGAGGAGCATTGGTGTCATTTCTCCATGCCACATGTCTCTGTGTTTGCTATGTCCTTCTCTGGTCACCATGGTGTCCCACTTCAACTCTCCATTGGAGCTGAATTGGTTTGTTGGTATTGTTTTTGTTCTTTCTTTCCTCTCTAGTCTCTGTGTTAACAGTGTTATATGTATTTGTGGGCGGCAGGCCTTTGGAACAATTGGCTGCCTGCAGGCTGCTCATGCTCTAATAAAGACTCCAAGATTCGACTTGTTAAAATATGTCTCCCCTTACAACGGTAAGCAAAGTGGAGTGGAGAACCAAATCTTATGTCAAAATCCTCATCTTTCTGAAGTCTTCTGAAGTTGACTTTCTACTGTTTTACTTTGTTCCATTTTCCTTCCTAGCCTGAAAGAGCCGAGCCACACGTATTTGTTCATTGTGGGTTTCTCCCAGTAAGTATTGTAAATCCTAGGAGAATATTCACCATCTCGTTCATTAGATGTCTTCATTTTATATTGAGTGGAATGGTCTTGATATGTATTGCACAGTAGGTATTTCATGAATAGGAGTTTAATGAAGAATTGGGGAAAAAATGAATGAATGGACACTGGATTTTGTTGACATTTTTGCATAGAATTTTTATAAAAACATTGAAATAGCTAAGATACCAGTAGTTGTATTTAAAAAAATATTTATGTGAAATTTATAAACTATTCTCAATGAGTCTAAATTGCATCCAGAAGCAGAACACACACACACACACACACACACACACACACACACACACACACAATACACATGCATAATTATCTTCCTCAATCAAAGTTGGCTGAAAATTCTCCTAATGCCCTCTGCATTTTACATGCATTTTTGATACATTTCCTGCAGTCTCTTTTATTTCTGGCTTATACTTTCATTTTGATTAGAGGCAAAGTTAGACCAACCATGTCTACTATTTATTTTAGTTACTGAACCTGTTTCTCCCTGATTAAATAAGAAGCACTTCTGACTGGATGTATTGGTTTAACTGATGAAGGTAAGCAACTATTGGATACACTAAAGTACAGACTCCTCATTTTCTCACTATATTTCATGTAGAGTTTGACACAAGCAAACCACCACCAGTCCTCAAAGCACAGATACCTGTCTGGCTGGGACTACTAATTTTTTGTTACTTCCTCTTTTTCACTTTTTATTTTAAAGAATCAGTCACATGAAGGGAGGGTGTCTACATATGCTTTGCCCTCCTGCTTGAAACAAGAAAAAAGTAAAAAGTGGAAATTACCATTACCTAGATTCTATTGTAAATGATAAATGGAGAAGAGGTTGGAAAGGTTTGTGTGGGTAGCGGCACACTCTCAATTCACAACTGGAAACATTCATAACATGGCCATTTAGCCAATACATATTTTCCTCTTTAGTACATAATGGGGAACCTGAATAAAAGGTTTGAATTACAAAGCAGCCTAATCCTGCACATTCTTTGAGCAATGACTGCTATTTGTGTCAAGAAAATAGAGAAGCAGAGAAAATGAGGGAGAGGGGAGGGGAGGGAAAAATGAAGGCACATCTCAGACTTCTTTCTTCCCACAGTATAGGAGGGAAATTAGATTGAAAAGTTAGTGCCTTATATCTGTGTAAGATCATTATGAGGGGGAAAAAAACCCTTGGTAGCAAGGCTTTAATAGGACTTTTTGCCTGTTTGCTAAATGCAGAGAACCTGCTGAAGTAGGTTCTGTCCTGTAACCCCTTCCTTCCTTCCTTTAGCCTTCCTTCCACACTTCAGCTCATGGGGTGGCTAATGTGCAGTAATGGTGCAGCCGAAAAGCATTTATGTCCCATTTTCCCCCAATATTATTAAAACTGCTCCATCACTGCCTGTAATGGGGATGTCCATATTTTCTCTTGCCTCTATCCCTGACATGACATAATGCCTGCCCTCACCAGTATGCTATAATATGGAGGTAATTGAAACATAACTCTCCCTAAATTACAGGCAATGTTCAGGCAGAGACCCAGTGAGCTTCCTGAGGCTCATTACAAGTATAAGCTAAGTATTTTTTAAAGGAGAGTAAGAAGAAACATAGAGCTTAAAAAGAAGGGTCATGGTAGAGGGAGAGAGGGAAAGAGAGAGGAAAAGAAAAGACTGAAAGATGGATAGACAAAAGAGAGAGAAAGCGAGGAGAGAGGAAAGTGGTATCATAGTCCAAGTTAATGAGGATGAAACAGATTTTCAAAAGGGAAGACTTTTCTTTCATCTACAATTTTCTGTGGGCTTTCTATTCAGCTGAGTTCAGTAGCAACCTGTCATCATTATTACTTATACAACGATTACTTAGACTACTCAAAAAGTATGAATTTCCATTTAGTTCTTAGGCAATTTGTGTCTAAACAATTGTATTTCTTGGCTAGTGACTCCTGTTGTAGCTAGCAGTGTTTACTCTGAGAAGAAGCCATGGCAATGAAATCATGACTTTTAAACATGGAAGTGATCCTATGAAGTAATGCACGTTTACTACAATTCTTTCAGTTTCTCAAATCCTGAAACCTCAGCCACCATCTTGGTTGTCTGTTGGAGCAACTATCTTGAAAGTTCAAACACTCTTAACTTTGAGTCAGCTCCTGGTTATAAACAAGGTCCACTTCAGGCAAACAAGAAGTACTCTGTCAACCCACTGAAGACTTCATCTGTCTCAGAGGTGAATGGTTTTTATTCTTTCATGGGAGGGCCTTTAGGAACCTTATCCAATTTGTGTTCCTTCTCCTCTTTCCCCCTCATTCTGTACTTCTTGGTGGCCACTTGAATATCTCACTTGGGTTGTTTTCTTACGACTGAGTTCCTAGCATCTAGTATGTAATTCCATACTCTTTCCCAAGATTATGGAAGGCTTCATCCTGTGTGAAGACTGGAGACAGGGAAACCCAGAACAGGATGGGAAAGAAAACAGGACAGTGCTGTCCATCAAGACATGGTGTCTCTGGAAGCTGATCAACTGATTCGGTGCTCTGAATTTTGTAGTAGTTTCTAAGCGCATCCTATATAAATTGAGCTGAGGAAGGAAGCCAATCCATTCCTCTCTGCACCCTCCTCCTCCTCCATGATAGCCAGTATTCTGGCAAAGACTTGGAGCAACATATAATCAGAGGTAACACAATGGACATTTACTCCTGACTTCACTTGACTTTCAGAACAAACAAAAGTAGACAAACAAACAACAAATAAACAAACTGATTTCCATGTTCTCTATCAGCCTCCTGTCATTGTTCTACCCCAAAGATAAAAGAAAACTGGGCCTTTTCTTTGTAGCTCATTACTTTTTACCTTCCTCAAATCAGTCCCCCAAAAGATTTATAGAATCACATTTTTTTTTACCACACTGAAGAGATTATCTGTTCCAATCTTCATGTTTTATAGAAGGAACATCTGATGGGGAAATTGCTAATTTCTAGTTAATAGTGACATCACTATGAGTAGAAAGCAGATTTTTCCCCCCATCAGTTCTATCTTTTTTTCCCACTATATACTAAGTTAGCTTTACTTTTATATTTTGTTCTTGAAAGATAGGATTTAGGTAAATACCAAATTGAAAATGTTTTTGTCACGTCTGTTGTATGACTGATAACAGCTTATTACTACCATCTTTTAAGAATTTGCAATGTAAAATAGATTGATTTGCTTAAGATAGAATGTAAAATACACTTAGAATGAAAGAACTTTTGGGTAGCCCTGAGAATCATATCATATATTCTACCACCTCCTTCCCTACGTTTTTGTTTTTTGTTCTTTTTTTTTTTTCTTTTTCAGTTGGTCATAGGGCTTTAACTCAGGTCCTGAGCACTGTCTCTGAGTTTTTCTACTCAAGCTTTGAACACAGCTCAAAGTAGCTTTGGTTTTTTGGTGGTTAACAAGAGATAAGAACCTGCCTAAGCTGGCTTTGAACCTGGATCTTCAGATCTCAGCCTTCTGGGTAGCTTGAATTACAGGCGTGAGCTACTGGTACCTAGTTCTTCCCTTAGCCTTTAATATTGGGTTTATTTATGCATGTTGTCTGATTAAATTTATGTCAGAATTTATAACATTAGTGTTGGAAGGTACCAGTAAGTTCATCTATTCCATTTCTTTCTTTTTATGGCTGTGTTGTACCACACTATGTTGTTTGTAGAACCAGAACTTGTACACATCAGAGAGTTTACACATGCAGAGTTACCTGCATCTAAGTATACAATGGCTTGAGAACAAAGATGCATACCAAGACCACCTGGGAAACATTTGGACAACACTTATACTTGTTTTGAAAAATACTTACACTATATCCCTCAGCCATCTTCTGATTCTTTAGGGCTTAAAATGGTGTACTGTAACTCCACTTGTTTATTTTTTTAAGATTACAATATAATTTTCATACAACAAGACACATAAATCTATAGTGTAGTTGCATGAATTTTATATATGTAGCTAAATATATGTAAATGTATGCATATATATACATACTTCTGTGATCAATACTGAAATAGAGAAATAGAATATTCCTGGAATCTAGAAAACTCATCCATGATTTTTGTCAGTAGATGTTCTTCCTTCAAGGAAAACCACACTTAGATTACTTATTTTCTAACTTTATATCAATAGTCTCATGAGCACTTTTTGTTCTTAATTCTTGCACTCTGTTGTGTCTGTGAGATTTATATGTATTTTATTTATCAGTAGTTGCTTTTTTTGCATTGCTATGTAGTATTCCATTATATGGATGTATCAGGGTTTATTTATCAATTCTATGGTAGATGAATATTTTAATAACAGATAGCTTTTCATGATAAATACGGCTTTTATAAACAGCCTTGTGGATATTTTCTTTTTTTTTTTCTTTCTTTTTTGTTTTTTGTTTTTTATCTGTCATGGAGTTTGAACTCTGGGCCTGGTTGCTGTCCCTCACCTCTTCAGCTCAGGCTAGTGCTCTACTGCTTGAGCCACAGTGCCACTTCTGGTTTTCCAGTGGTTTATTGGCAATAAGAGTCTCAGGGACTTTTCTACCTGGGCTGGTTTTGAACTGTGATCCTCAGATCTTAGCCTCCTGAGTAGCTTGGATTAAAGGTGCCCAGCCTTGTGGATATTTTTGACACAGACATAGCAAAATATCAGCTGGGTTTTTCTGTATCATAAGGAGGCAAGTATGCTTATCTTTCATTGCCAAACACTTTTCAGGGTGATTCTATTATATAACATTAGCAATGTAAAGGCATCTCCATTGTTCTCTATTATTGCTGATTTTTGGTATTGACACAGAATAATTCTACATATGTGTTGAAGTACAAGTACAAGGTGATATTTTTATACCTATAATATATTGTAATCAAATGTGCATAATTTGTGTATTTATCGCCTCTAATTTTTATTTATTTGTGGTGGAAGCATTCAAAAAACTATTTTCTGCTCAGTTTTTGAAACATGGAACTTAATTACTATTGACTATACAATAGTTAATCTATTGTGCCATATGTACCTGTGTATGTATTTATCCAATAATCAGCTCTTTTCTATCCTGTATCCACTTTCCAGCCATTGGTGACACTATTCTATTCTTTACTTGTATCAGCTCAATTGCTTCTACTTCCACATTCATAAGTTATTGCTTAGGGCCTTCTTGAATATCCTCCAATGGTAAAGATAACTGTGGGTTTTTATTACAAATTAAATAGTTATTTTCCTCTGAGATTCCAAAACAGACCACAGACTATAGGGAGAGAGTCCTTTACAACTCTGCTTGAAATCAGCCATCCATTTTGTGAGTGCTGCCCTTCAATCAGGGCCTCTCAGGGAATTGTCTTTTTTGATAATAGCAGTGCTAATTGGGGTGAGGTGATATCTTTTGTCATTTTGATCTGGTTTTCTCTGGTTATTAGAGTAGAATATTTTTCACACATCTGTTGCTCTTTTGAATAGGTCTACACAGACCATTCACCCATTCCAAAAAAACCCCATATTATTTAATTATTTGCTATTGAGTAGTTTGAATTCCTTATATTTTTTGAGTATGAATCACTTGCTAGATGGATAGTTTGTAAATATTTTCTCCTATTCTTCAGTTTTTCTCATAATTCTGTTGATTATTTTTTGGATATGCAGAAGATTTAAAACAATAGCTTCATGCCCATTTTTGCATTTTTTGCCCGAGTTTTATGAAGTCTTATAAAAACCAACTTTGTCCAATCCAATTTTCTGAAGTGTTTTGTGTTTCTCCAAGTATGTTCAGTGTTATTTTTTTAGCATTAAATCTACTTCATGATGCTCTTTGTAGATGAGGTTCTGTACAGATTTTAGGAATGTTTTGCCATTTTTAGGATGACCATCATCAGAATTTTGTTGGGGATTTCAGTGAATCTGTAGATTGCATTAGGAGTTATGTGTTATATTAATTCTTCAGTCCGTTAAAGTGGGATGTTTTTTGTTTTTGTTGCTATTGTTTGTGACAGTCGTGGGTCTTGAACTCAGAGACCTTCATAGCTGGTACTCTACCTGAATGATTTTTCTCAATGTTCAACTACTTTGTCCTACCAAGGACAAAATATTTATCATTTGGAGGAGATTATAGTCCTCACCAGACAATCAAACCCATTGGCATGGTCATTGGTACTGGATAGTTCTTCCCAAACTGTGAGAATAGAAATTTCTTGAATGTATTTTGTTAGATGTGAGGCACAGGAAATAAGCATGGCTACTCCTGTTATAGCAGCACAGAGTGAACCAAGATGTGGAATTGATCATGAGAAAGTAGAGAATCAGTTTAGGTACCAAGATGGCAAAATATGATGACATCATAGTGTATCTGTCCTAGACAATAACAAAGAAAAGCTTCTATCTTAGTGGCTTTTGAAATAGATCAAATTTAGCAGATAAAGAAGAAAGGGAAGTGGGAGGGAAACAAGATAAAACAAACCTAATGAGGAAATCATTTAAATTCCAAAACAAGATTTCTATTATGTGTAGTATGATTTGTACTTGTGCTTATATATGCCTCATTCCAGAAGTATCACAGATTTCATTCATTAAATCCACACCATGAATCACAATAGCAGTCCAAGCTCGTTCAGTTCTGGGGTCATTGTGAACCAATCACTGCTAAATTTGAAATCTAATGACAAGGCAGTGGCATGACTGTATGAGTTGTAGGCTTATAATAAAATAGAAGCCATATTGTATGGTTAGGAATAATAACATGATAAGCAACATTGAAAGCATGTTACCAGGGACAGAGAGTATAAATTATAATTTGATGCGTGAGAAAGGACCACTGAGCAACTTCAAAAACGGAGAGCCTTCACCTACATTTCCAGTAGAAATCTAAGGAAATAGAGTTAGTCTTGTCCCCTGAAAAACCCTTCCCTTACAAAAAGAGCCAGCAAATAGAGGATACAGATTTGTGATTGAAGATATGTACAGATGAGATAAGTGGAAGAAGAACCATGATGAGATTCACCATGTTTAGTTGGTATGGTACTGGGGCTGAACTCAGGGCCGAGGCACTGTCTCTAGCTTTACCACTCAAGATGAGTGCTCTACTACTTGAGCCACAGTTGCACTTCCGGCTTAGAGATATGAGTCTCCCAGAGTTGTCTCTCAGGGCAGGCTACAAATCTTGAGCCTCAGATCTCAGCCTCCTGAGTAGTTAGGGTAGACCACCATTACCCAGCTCCACTATATGTATTAATGCTCAGTAACAAAATAGAACTCTCTGGATGCTATTGGGACATTTTGTAGTGACTAATTCTAACCTTATTTTATAGATGAGGGGAAAAGTGAGTTGCTCAGGATAAAATGGCTTGTTATTCATAGAAATAATATTAGAATCAAAAGACTCCATATTAGCTCAGTTTGTTGTTATACCAAATTCAATGGTCAATAAATAATTTGGATGAGTGAATGCTAGGCAGAAAAATAAAGCAACAATAAATAGATAAATAATGAGACGTGTCTCTCATCCCTCACAGAAATACAGTTTAGCTGGAGGAGAAGAAACCCTGCTTAAAAATATTTGCCAATAAATAGAGAAGGGTATAAAATTTATTGTTGATTAAAATGGTTTATTAGGCTGAACTCATTTTTAAATCTGTCCTCAAGAAGAAAACTAAAGCCTATAAATCTGAACATTGAGAAATAATAAAGAGCAACTATTGACCTAAAGAATGCAAAAGAGTAGGTAGTAAATGTGTATGTGTATACATCATCAAGTCAAGAAATTATTTATCTGCAGCTACCATAATTAGATAACATGCATTTGCCAAGCTGTTATGTTTGAAGAATAAATAAATTGAATAAATACCTCAAGGTGAAAAAGACAATATTAAATTCTGCTTGGATGTAAAAATCTCTGAATTGAACATTATGCGCCAATTTCCATGTGCCTAATATGATATAAATGAGGGCATAGTTGTTTATGTAGAACTATTAAAGAAAGCTAGTGCTTTCTAGATAAAAAAACAAATGGTTCGCATGGCTCAGATATACTTCCATAATGCAGTGTCTTCTGGGATGTCTAATCCCCTTCTCCTACAACTCTCTTGTGTCTACCCATACACAGTTAAAGTTTTCTGACAGTGTCTGGTTCTGTCTTCTTCCACTCCTGGCTTAAATTCCTTCCTATCTTCTTGTTCTCTTTCCTTTTGTCAGTTATCCCATTGCTACGATTTGATTTGTTCTGAAGCACTCCCGTGACCTCTTGTTGTCTTGCCCTACTTCCTGTTTCATTATTCACACTACTTTTCCTTTTATTTATTTGTCTTCATTTCGTGCAAGCCAGGTGATAGAAACTTCATTCCATTTTTAATTCAAGTCTATACATTTCTGGTTACTTCTTGAGAGTCAGATTCTGTACTTCTTTTCCTTCTTCAGACAGCATCTTACTATGTTGCCCAGAGTGATCTTGAAATCTTGAACAAACCACTTGTCTCAGCCTCTCAAGTTCCAGCTCTATAGGAACATGACACTACACCAGGATTAGCTTTTACACTTTTTTCTTCCATTTTCTAAAATTAGAATCAATTAATTGTTCATATATGTATCAATGTAACATGATCAGACTCCCCTCCATCACATTCCCTCCTACCACTCCCCAAATCAGCCTCCACAAGCTTCATTTTTAAAAAAAAAATTTTTATTGTGAAAATACTGTACAGAGGGGTTACAATTACATGGGCAAGATAATGAGTACATTTCTTATCAAGCATTGTAGCCTCCTCCTTTGTTTCACCTTCCCAGCCTCCCCCCCCCATTCCCCTAGCAAATCCTCCCTCCCCCCACCCACCAAAGTTGTAAAGTTCGTTTTTGACATGACAATGTGTACTTCTCATTGTTGCAACGGGTCCACCTGTATCCTTTATTTAAACGATTTGTTTTTCCCCTTCCCCTCCATAAATTATTGTTCCATATTAATGTTTACACAAAGTATTTTGATCATATTTGCTTTCCTTCACCCTCGATTCACCCTCTTCTCTACCACTAATACTTGAATCCAAGGCAGGACCTATTTTATATCCCTGTCACTCACATTTTTAAAATGTGAGTGTTAAAGGTAACCTCTTTGAATAATTAACATAAGCTTTATATTATTATTTTTTCTTTTTAAAATATTATTTTATTGTAAAGATGCTGTACAGAGAGGTTACAGTTACACAGTAAGGGAATGAGTACATTGCTTATTGAACATTGTTACCACTCCTTTGTTTTTTTCCTGCTATCCCTTCCCTCCCCCATCTCTCCCTGCCCTGCAAGGAAGTTGTAAAGATCATTTCCAACATAGTATCTTGTGGGTATCATTGTTGCAATGGGTCATCCTATGCCCTTATTTCATCATTTTGTTATTTCTCTTCTCCTCCCCAAATTAGACAAATGTATATACAAGATGCAGGGTACCAAAATCAAATACAGAGACAACAGGGGATATACCACAGGGGGAAGAACATACAAAAGAAACCAAAAAAATCACATAGTACATTAAAAACAACAACAACAAAGAAAAAAACTCTTGTGTCTATATCTTGGGATTCCATTTTGCTTAACATCATCTTATATGGCCATATGTACATAGTTTTTTTTTTTTTTAGCTTTTCTGCACATCTGATAAGATCATCCTAGATGTTATCCTAGTAGTTTTTGCAAATAAGGGAAACCATGGTACCTATGTTTCTTTGGGTCTGGCTTACTTCACTTAATATGATTTTCTTCCAAGTCTTTACATTTCCTTATGAATGGCAGGAATTATTTCTTATTGCTTTTGGCATCACTAACTTTGAGGCAGTTAACTACTTTCAATAAAAAAAATCATCAAATAAACACCCAGATATCCTCACCTCTGTGCCTAAAGAAGAGGCTGTGATGGGTTTTAACTTATGATTGAACAGATGGATATAATCAATGCCTTAGAATATTTAACAGCAAAGTAAAGAGGCTAAGTGTCCAGATGCATTTATTTCTCTGCTACATCAGCCTTGGTAACAATTGGACTTAATAACAAAGTGAGGAAAATGAAAAAAAAAATAGAGACAACAGCAACTGAATCAGAGGACTGAAGTGGGGTATATCCTCATATGCCCCAGGAAACATCCTTTTTATCATCTAAAATGAAGAGGAACAATTTCTTCCCTTGTCATCAAGGTTATTACTAAATCATGTGCAGAGTGCTCTCTCAGGTACCTGCCTTGGGATTTGTCTTAAACTCTGGAGAGCTCATGGCAAAGCCCAGGATTCAGACAGCTTTGGATAATGGTATGTTATATGGGCTTCATTATCTTTCCAATGGCATTGATGACACTTCAGAGATGAAAAGGAACGAGACAAAATGAAAAATAAAGCTAGAGAGAAGCAGAAATGAGCTCACTGTTTCAGAGGCTGCTGTGGGCACTGAACTACAAACACAGGCTACCAATCACATGCAAACACAGACAGCAATGAAGGGGGAAGTCTCCATTCTGGTCCACAGAAGAAAGCTAGAATTGTTACTGAAAGCTAAAAAAACCAAAAAGAAGGAAGACCAATACAACAATCTTGAGTTATAAAGGAAGAATCAAAGTATGTAAGAATATCAGCAAAATCCAGTATTCCCATAGAGAGCCTGGATAGATTGTCAGAAACTCAAAATTGCCACAGACATAAAAATGCCTCTAATAACTTTTGATTGCACATGGACATTAATGAGAATATAAAGTTGTCTATTGACATTTTAAATGCTTGAATTGTTGCCCAAGTGTTTAAAAATAAATTATGTATCTTTTCTTTTAAAATAAATTTGCCATTTTCTTATTCTGGACTTAGTATTTTTCTTAGGTATTTAAATAAGCTCTTTATTTAATAAAGGTTATTGCTGCATTGCTTAAAATATTTTTTCCCACTTGAGAAAATTAAATGTGTATCAAAATAACTAATTTTTAAGATTATTTTAGTTATCTAAGAGATTTATCACAAAATGAAGCTGAACAAGTCTCTATGCTCCTGGAACTTATATTCCAGTTTGTGTGAGCATTCATGCATGTGTGGAAAATAAACAACAAACAAGACAAGCAGGAAACTCATACAATGGGTTAGAAAGGAATGCATGTGCTTTATAAAATAGAGAGAAAAAAAGAGCAAGAGTAGAATACCAGATAGAGGGCTTGGATTGGATAACTTATTATTGATGGTTGACATTTGATTAAAGAGCTAATAATGGTAGGCAAGATTGTAATATCTGAGGGCAAGGTACTCTAGAAACTCCTAGAAATGCACCTGTGCAAAGAGTCTATGTCAAGAGCATCCTTGGTCATTTTGATGAATGCCAAGGAAGCAAGTATTTCTAGGAGAGAATAAATGAGACTATTAAACAATAAAGCATAAAGGAAAAAGTAGAGTAATTATGAGGATTCGTAAGGGTATTCCAGCTTCTGAGTGAAGCTGAATGCAGATGGGTGATGTGACTTTGATATTAGCAGTCTCTTTGGCTGTTAGACAGCTGGAAGACCATGGAAAAGAATGGATAAGAGCAGATAAATCTGTTGGGAGACTACTATAAATTTCCTATTGCTGCTGTAATAAATTATCACAAAACAAACGAATAGGTTTTTTTTTTTTTTTTATCAATTTGTAATCTGAAGTGAGCCTTACTGGGCTGGGACCAAGAAATAAGAAGTTTGTTGTATTTCTTCCAGAAGCTCTGGGGAAAATGTATTCGCTGTGTGTGTGTAGGGGTGTGTGTGTGTGTGTGTGTGTGTGTGTGTGTGTGTGTGTGTGTGTGTGTGTGTGTGTGTGTGTGTGTGTGTGTTTTAAATTTTATTGTAAAAGTGATTTACAGAGAGGTTACACTTACAGAAGTTAGATAATGTGTAAATTTCTTTTTGAATATCACTGTTGAATTAGTTCATCCTTTGTCCCACTGTTTCTGTGTTTCCTCTTCCCCTCCCCAAGTCGGATAAACTTGCATGTAAGAAAAAGGGTACAGATATCAAAATCTGTGACGAAAGAGAAAAAATAGAAAAAAAAGAGAATTACAAACAGTAAAATAAAAAACCTCTTGTTTCCAATTTTGGAGTTCATTTTGATAAGTATCATTTTATATGATCATATGCACATAGCTATTCAGCCCTTCTGATCCTCTCCTAAGAATATACAACTGCTGGTGGAGATGTGGCCAAAAGTGAATGTTACTACACTTTTGATGGGAATGTAAATTTGTTCAAACACTCTGAAAAGCAGTATGATGATTCCTCAAAGGACAAACATAGAGCGTCCTATGACTCAGACGTCCCCCTCCTGGGCATTTATCCAGTTGACTACAAACCAGACAACATTGAAGTCACAGCACAACCATGTCCATTGCAGCACTGTTTACTATAATTAAGATATGGAATCAACTCATATGCCCCTCAAAGGATGTATGATCAAGAAAATGTGGTATATACACAATGGAATTCTTTGCTTCCATCAGAAAGAATGACATCACCTCATTCATAAGGAAATGGAAAAACTTGGAAACAATTACATTAAGCAAGTAAGAGATCCAAAGAAACATAAGTTGCATGGTTTCCCTCATTTGCAATAATTAGAATATGCTTATAAATACAGAAGTAAACCCAATGGATAGTAAAAGACAAAAAATTACACATGGACATGATAGACAGGACTCTAAACATCCAAAGGAGGATATTTTAAGGAGAGGAATCCTTGTGGTTTATAGCTCTTGTAGACTTCCAGAATTCCTGGGCTCTTGAATCCCTTCCAACAAGTCTATCAGTCCAGTCCAGCTTGCCTTCTTTTTTGACTTTTTTTTTTGTTGTTGTTGGTTGTGGGGCTTGAACTCTGGGCTTGGGTGCTGTCCCTGTGCTCTTCAGCTCAAGGTGAGTGCTCTATTGCTTGAGCCACAGCACCACTTTTGGTTTTCTAGTGGTTTATTTGAGATAAGAGTCTCATGGACTTTCCTACCAGAGCTAGCTTTGAACCGTGATCCTCAGATCTCAGCCTCTCTGAGTAGCTAGGATTACAGGTGTGAGCCACCAGGGCCAGGCTCTCCTTTTTGGCTTTTGTTCTGGCTGACTCTCTGGTGTGTATTTTAGAGTACTATTGTGATTAGATTAAGACCATTCAGATAACCAAGAACAATTTCCTCTTCTATAGCTCCTTAATTTAACCAGACCTGCAAAAATCTCTTTTTTTTATTGTCAAAGTGATGTACAGAGGGATTACAGTTACATAAGTAAGGAAATAAGTACATTTCTTTCCAAACTTGTTACTCCTTCCCTTTAAGATAAAGTTACAGATTTAGAGGATGAAGAAACAGATAACTTTACAAATTTTTTCTATATAATTTAAAAGCTGTGATTGTATCTTTCTAGGAAGATGATGGTCATGACCAATTCAGGATGTTACAATGATGGTAGTGAGGGCTGGGTGGGTTTTATATGCTATTTTGAAAGTATAGCAAATAATATTTCCTAATGGCATAGATGTGAGGTGTGAAAAGGAGATGAATCAAAACCTATCCAATCCTGATGCCCCTCAGTAGATGAATGGATCAAGAAAATGTGGTAAATATATATACAATGGAATTCTATGCCTCCATCAGAAAGAATGACATCAACTAATTTGTTAGGAAATGGAAAGACTTGGAAAAATATTATATTAAGTGAAGTAATCCAGGACCAAAGAAACATAGGTCCCATGGTTTCCCTTGTTTGCAATGACTAGTACATGTCTAGGACAAGCAGAGAAGGTCAAGGGATATGTACACATGACTACATGAGATAATGTTAAGCAAAATGTACCCCAAGACAGGGACACAAGTGGTTTTTTTCTTTCTTGCTAGTGTTTTTAATGTACTTATAATGCACTATGTGATTCTTTTGTTTCTTTCTTTTGTATGTTCTTCCCCCATGGTATAACCCCTGTTTTCATTGGATTTGATGCTGGTGCTCTGCATCTTGTATATACATTTTTGTAATTTGGGGAGGGGAAAGGTATTGCGGAAATGTTAAATGGGGATGCAGGCCGACACATTGTGACGACGAGGTGTACAGGACACTATGTTTAAAACAAACTGTATAATGTCAGAGTGAGACGGGGTGGGAGGAGTTGGGGAGGTGTGGAGGGAAGGGATGCTAGGGGGAAAACAAAGGAGGAGGTAACAATGCTCGCCATGAAATGTACTCATTACCCTACTCATTTTTACCATATATATATATATATATACATATATATATATATATATATATATATATATATATATACTAAAAGAAACAACAAAACTTATTCGAGTGCTAATGGTTTCAGAGACAATAGCATTATATTTTTTTTACTTCTGAATTACATGGCCTAGCATAATGCTATCATACACACAATAAATGCCCAATAACTACTTACTTTAAATGTTCTTATTGCAAATAGAAACAGAGAAAAGAAAAAAGAAGTATTACCTCAATCTTTCATTTTATGCTTTTGTGTTAACAGTAAACTTAACTATATTGTGACCTAAATAACTGTTTAAGAACAGAAAATTAGTATTTTCCATAAACTTAGTCTTCATTGACATCAATTCTTATCATTTGAATATTACTTTATTGAGAAAATGCATTATAATCATGCAATAATTCCCTTATTACTGGATATTTGGTTTTAGCATTTTTATTAAAACAAAGTATATGATTGGAATATTCTTTAAATGATTTTCATTTTATATTATTAGAATCTCAAAAATAGAGTCACTGGGAAAAGTATGATGTGTTTCATGAATTTTTATGTAGAATGCTAAGTTATAAAAATTTTGGTACAACTTTTATCATCAAATCAACATCTGAGTGTGAAAGAAACACCTAAAGATTTTTACTATTAATAATCAATGTCACTGAAAGCCATTTCCTATTATTAAATTAAAATATGTCATCTCAGACTTTTAAAGATGTTAATTTGTCAATTAGCCATAATTCCCCATATATAAGTTATCTTTGCATTGCTTTATTATGCTCTTTGGAATATCTACATTCTTAGGTTAATATAATTACATGGTCTCAATTCATAAAATACTTTAAAAATAAAACTGATTATAAATCAGGAAAATATATGAAAGAGTCAAAAAACAAGAGCAAACTACAATAAAGATAGACACAAAACCTTGTTAAAATTCATTAAATTTGAGTTGATATGTGAGTGTCTTGGTCAGTAAACTTGTCTTGTGGACATGGTGAATGTCCTTCTAAACTCCAATAGGGACCAGGAAAGAGCACATAAGTGAGAAAGATTTTGAAATACTATTTTTGTAATCAAATTCCCAAATAAAAAATTAGAACCTTATTTTTAATGGAATGTAAATAACTTTATTTTTCCATTTTCCTTGAAAAGTGGTTCAGATGAAATTGGATCAGAAAAACTCATAAATAATAAAAGTTATGCACCAGACACTGGACTAAACAATTTGATAAATTGCAAAAGGGACAGAGGGCATTTTGAATGCCTTGGGAAAACATGCTATTTCTACTTTCTAAAACTCTCCAATTAATATCTGCAGGAAAAAGCAGCACATCAATAATTCTTGAGATGCTGCTATATTAAGCAATGTGGTAAACATGGATAATGACTTAGAAACTACTTATCTGGAACTTGAAAAGGTTACAAATATGGACTCAAATCAAAATGAGATTAATCTCAGAGAATGTAAACTAGTACATCTGGAAAGAAATTGAATCAGATTCATAATCCTCCTGAGAAACCTGATAAGTGAGAAGATATGGAGCCGGTGGGTAGCCAAACAAAAATATATTTTTAATACAGTATGGAGACAAAAAGGAAATGTGATTTGAGTTGCAAAAAAAGAACAAAACTTGAAAAAGCAAAGAAGAAAATGAAACAGGAATCAAATCTACTCTTAAAGTGCTGGTGGTTGGTAGTCGCTGAAACACTTTTACAATCAAACCAACTAGTTAGAAAATGAAGGAAGTTATTTGGAAAAAATATTTTTAATAAAACAGATTTAGACAACAACCTGAAGCTTCCACAAATAACACTGCAATATGTTGCTATTCTCTGCAGCTTGTTCTGTTTTTATAATTACTTGGTTTAATCTTTGGGATGATTTTTTTCCCCTATCAGCTCTATTCTTCCTCTTCTTCTTTTCCTCATTATCTTTATTACTGCTATTATTATTACAACTGGATATATTTGTTTTTTAAATTATATTTTAATATCTTTACTTGTACAAAGAAGTTATCATTCAAGAGATCAATGTATAAGTACAATTTATAAGTACAATGTATAAGTACCATTTTGCTCAACATCACTCCTTTCACTCTTCTTCATCCCACCCCAAACCCTGTCTCCAATTTTCCTAGTTTCATAGTATATGCACTGAACAGTACTCTCTTTCTCTATTCATCCATCTATCTCCCCTTCCTTTTACTCCTTCCCATCCACCCTAGCAAGTACCAGTTCCTTGGTATTTTATTTTGTGCTACTGAGTGAGTTTTTCTAAGGAATTACACCATTTGGATTCTGCCTTGCAAATGTCGTATTTTAGTTCACATATTTATATATACTTACATATGACTGCATATTTTTACTTATATGTTAATGAATTAGTTCCTGCTTCCATATATGAGGGAAAATATGCACATTTGTCTCTCTGGGCCTGACTTACTTTGCTTGACATAATCTTTTCCAAGCCCATCCATTGTTTTGCAAATGATTTAATACCATTCTTCCTAATGGATGAGTAAATTTTCATTGTGTATACAGACCATATATTCTTGATCCAATTAATTAGCCATTGAGAATCTGGGATGTTTCCATACCTTGGTGTGGTGAATAATGAACATGCAGTAATGAGCATAGGAGTACAAGTGGCTAATTTCTAGTATCATCATCCTTAATCTAGACTTCCACCCCCTCTTGCCTGGATTATCTCCAGAAATCTTATTATTAGCTTTTGCTTATGCCATTCTTCAGATTAAAATACCTTGCTACCATTGTTCTTCAACTTTAGTTCAAATGCCTTCTCTTTGTTATTGTTTCTGGGTTATCCCCTATTCCACAAATTAGACTTAATTACTGCTCATTTGTAAGTTACACTCCTTGCATTTAAGGTGTTAATCACATCCTTGTTTTCAGCAAATAGCCACAGTGTCTTGTATACAAGAAGCATTAATATGTATTTATTGAATTAAATTGAGTATAAAAAATGCATCGTTATTTCTAGAAATGGAATCTAGCCTCACCAGACAGCTGTGACAAGGTCACAGCACCTACAGGTCAGGTGCAGCCATCTAGAGAGGAGAGAGATGCTCACTTTTACAGTGAGTGATTACAGAAGCTTCCTGTAGTAGATCATTATATACTCTAACTTATTAAATCCCCATCAGAGCCCTGTGATATGGGTACTAACAAACCATCTTATCTATTTTTTCCTTTTTATTTGGGTTATCTTTTTATTTTTTTTTATTATTTTTTATTGTGAAAATACCATATAGAGGGGTTACAATTACATGGGCAAGGTAATGAGTAGATTTCTTATCAAGCATTGTAGCCTATGGGGAAACAAAGGAGGAGGCTACAATGCTTGATAAGAAATGTACTCACTCACTATCTTGCCCGTGTAATTGTAACTCCTCTGTATGGTATTTTCATAATAACAAAAATTAAAAAAACAAAAAATCATCAAATGTAACTATAAAATGGTGGGCAAGATTTAAACCCTGATTAGCTTGATTCTTATAACCTTGGCTTAAGTTTTTTTCTCTACTGATCTAATGTTTTCTTTTGTATTGTCAATATTCTGATGTCATAGCTTTGAAACATAGGTATCACTATTGAGTGTGGAAACAATGACACCAGAATATCTCAAAACATGTGAAGATTCCTTATTATCTCTTGCATTGTTTTTTAGTGAATAATTTTTGTGCTAAGCTTGTATGTACTTGTATGTGTGTGGGGGGGGGAAGTTAATCAGGGAATGGGAAACACAGTAAAGAATAACGACGTAAAACTGAGCATTTCTTTTATTAGCTATGTTTACATTCCAGACATAGCTCCAGTGAAAGATTAAACTTGATTACACTTAATTGATTCATCATTGTTACAATAGACCAAAAATTCCTAAGATTTGGAATTCTTATCATCCCAGTCATTTTCTTGGACCCAACTAACTATGGATAGTAAGGGAAATCTACAACACCAAATGTCAGGATTTGTATATAGAGAGGGTTGAATTAAGGATAACCATGAAATATCACTAAGAATTTCTTAGACATAAATTACTTCGGCATAAAAAAAATGTTTGCCTGTATCTTGGTTTCTTTTTCTGTATTACAAAATTATAAGCAAACTGAGTAGAATGGTGAAATTTTACTAAGTGAGTCGTACATATTTTAAGCAATCAGCTATATTGGAAAGTTCTTTGTTTTCTTATATTAACAGTACATGCATAATTGTCTCTATTAGATTTTAAACTACTTAAGAACATTTTAACATTTTCCAAAGTTCTCAGTGAATTAGGAATTTATTTGTTAAATATACACACATATATGTTTATATATATATATGTTTAACAAATATATACATACGTAATGCATTTTTTGGAAATTTATTTGTTCATTTATTTTACCACCAATTCGTTGTATAAAGAGCTTTCATTTTAATGACTATGCATGTAATCTATTTTGATTAGAGTCACCTCCTTCTTCCTAAACCAGTCTCATTCACTTTCCTTGTGACATTTTCATGCATATACATAAAGTATTTTGATTATATTCACCCTCCCTTTAGCTCAGACGAAATATTCAGTCTAGGAGGTATAATCATTGGGAAGGACTCAAAGGAGTTAACATTGGCACTTGCAACCTGTAATGGAATGTTTGCACTTGCCATAACCCACTCATTTGTTTCCTTGTTGTAATCTGCAGAGTAGTTTGGCCTAAAAAAAAACACAGGTCACATAAACATACGTTTATAGGTAAGATACATTTTATAAGTACAAGAAGAGGAGTTAAAAAACAACAACAAGAAAGCTAAAGCTAAACAAAACACTAAAGAAGTAAGAGGGAACTTTAAATTTAAAGGCAAATATTATAACACTTTAATAATTTCACTTTCCTTACATGTCTAAGCTATATTTGAGATTATTATGATTTCTCAAAAGCTGATAACAATTCCCACATCAAAAGGCTGTCTCATACCCATGATTAGAATGCCATAACCACCTCAGAATACCCAGAGGTATCCATTGTGAAGAATATCTCAAGAAGACCTGATATTGTCTTATAGGTTGGTAGTAAGAGAGGAAAGGAGGGGATGAGCAAGGAAATGGCAAAAACAACACAGATGTGTGATGTCCTTCAAATAAAATAAAATTATACAAATATACAAATAATCTTGTTTGCTTAAGATTGCTGTATTTGAACTTGATAGGTAATTTCCTATCTTCCTTTTGCAGATTGTAAGTTTGCATTAACAAGGGCTTTGATAGATATTTTAAGCAAGATCTTCATGATCATGACTGTCTCCTTTCTCAACTATGTGTTTTTTAAGTAAGTTTTTTTTATTGTGAAAATACTGTACAGAGGGGTTAAAATCACATGAGCAAGGTAATGAGTACATTTCTTATCAAGCATTGTTGCCTCTTCCTTTGTTTTTCTCCTACCATTCCTTCCTTCCCATCTCCACAGCTACATTCCCCCCTTGTGTCCCCCCCACCTAAATTGTAAAGTTCGTTTTTTTCGATGTATCTTGTACATCTCATTGTTGCAATGGGTCAACCTGTATCCCTATTTAAACAATTTGTTTTTTCCCTTCCACTCCCCAAATTATACCAACATCAAATACAGTGAAAACAGTGGTTATACCATGGAGGAGGGACATACAACAAAAAAAATCACATGGTATCTTATAAAAATGTTAGAAACAATTGCAAGAAAGAAAATTTGTGTCCTTATCTTGGGGTTCCTTTTGCTTAACATCATTTTATCTGACCTTTCCTGCTTGTCAGACATATACTAGTTATTGCAAATAAGGGAAACCTTAGGACCTATGTTTCTTTGAGCCTGGCTTACTTCACTTAATGCTGGAGGGGATGTGGACAGAAGAGAATCTTACTGCATTGTTGGTGGGAATGTAAACTTGTTTCACCACTTTGGAAAGTAGTATGGAGGTTCCTCAAGAGACTCCACATAGAGTTCCCCTATGACCCAGCAATCTCACTTTTGGGCATTTACCCGAATGATCACAAACAAGACCATACTAAAGCTACCAGCATGGCTGGGAAGTTGGCTCAGTGGTAGAGCGCTTGCCTTGCATGCATGAGGCCCTGGGTTCGATTCCTCAGCACCACATAAGCAGAAAAAGCCGGAAGTGGTGCTGCTACTCAAGTGTAGGGTGCTAGCTTTGAGCTGAAGAGCTGAAGGTCAGAGCCCAGGCCCAGAGTTCAGCCCCCATGACTCACTAAATAAATGAATAAACACATTTACCTCAGTTTAAAAAAATAAAGCTACCAGCACAACTATGCTTATTGCAGCATTATTTACCATAGCTAAGATATGGAACCAACCCAGATGCCCCTCAGTAGATGAATGGATCAAGAAAATGTGGTATATATACACAATGGAATTCTATGCCTCCATCAGAAAGAATGACATTGCCCTATTTGTTAGGAAATGGAAAGACTTGGGAAAAAATATATTAACTATGTATTTTTATTATTAGATATTTGGATTGTTATTAAAAAGGTGATGTACAGAGAGGTTACCATTTCATAAGTCAGGTAAAAAAGCACATTTTTTTTAGACAATGCCTCCCCTTCCTTTGCTCTTTCCGTTTTTCCCTCCCATCTCTACCCACATGTTGTATAGTTCATTTTCAACACAGTGTTTATTGAGAAGCAGTATTGCATTTGTTCACCCTTCGTTCCTCTATTTTTGTGCCCTCCTTTGCCCCCTCCAAAGACAGATAGAAGAACAAAAAAGACAAAAAGAAAAGAAAAATAAAACCCTTCTTGTTTCCATTTCCTGGAGTTCATTTTGCTAAATATTATTTTATATGATTAGAGACACATAGGCATTATGGGTTTGTGTTTGTCCCTTAAGAGTATCCTTCTTTGATCTCACTGTGTGTAAATGCCTAGAGTTCTATATAATTAGTCATGCTCCAGTGTATTTTAGATCTTGCTTCTGCATATGAGAGAAAATGTGTGTCATTTGTCTCTCTAAACTTGGCTTACTTTACTTAATATGATTTGTTCTAGGTCGATCCATTTTCCTGCAAATGACGTATTATTATTCTTTCCAATGGCTAGGTGAAATTCCATTGTGTATAGCCATCACATTTTTATTCTTTCATATATTGCAGGGATCTGGGCTGTTTCTATGAATTGGCATGGTGACTAGTGCAGCAGTGAACATGGATGTGCAAGTGTCTTTATAGTATCCATGCTTGTGATGCTCTGGGTAGATGCCCAAGAGTGGTATGGTTGGGCCATAGGAAAGGTCTATGTTGTTTTAAAAGGAAACTCCAAACAGCTGCCCAGAGTGGTTGTACTAGTTTACATTCCTGTCAACAGTGCAATAAGGTTTCTTTTACCCTACATCCCTGCCAACACTTGTTATAATTTCTGATGTAGGCTCATCTAACTGTATTTCCTTTATGGCCAGGGAAATTGAGCGCAGGGATAGTTTGACTTCTTTCTCTATGTGAATGAATCTTTTTGATGATTTTTCCTTGCTTTAGTGCTCTGGTTAGGAATTCCAGAAATATATTGAAGAGGAATAGAGAGAGTGGCCATCTTTGTCTTGTCCCTGATTTTAAAGGAAATCATTTTAGTGTTTCACTGTTCAATATGCTGTTGGATGTACTTCTATGATATGTAGCATCTATTATTTGAGGTATGTTCCTCCTAAGCTTCTCCAGAGCGTTTAACATGTATGGATGTTGGACTTTGTTGAACGTTTTTTTTCATTTATTGAAAAGATCATGTGGTTCTTGTCTTTGTAAATGTGATATATTATGTTCATTGATTTACATATGTTAAACCAGCCTTGCATCTCTGGGATAAAACACTTGATAATAATGCATGAGTTTTTTGATTAGTTGCTGAATTTTGTTGGCTAGTATTTTATTGAAGAGCTTTGCATCTATGTTTATCTCATAGGCTGATCTGATAATTCTCTTTTTCATTGGATCCCTACCTGGTTTGGGGATGAGTGTGATGCTGATTTTGTAAACTCTAATTGGAATTGATCTTTTCATTTCTGTTTCACAGAAAAGATTGAGGAAGAACGGTGTTCACTTAACTTTAAAAGTCTCATAGAATTCAGCTGTAAATCCATTGAAACCCAGGCCTTTACTTGTTGGAAAACTGTCACTTCTTCAATCTCATTATTTGTTAGGGGCCTGTTTAAGTGGTTTATATCTTATTGGTTTAGTTTAGGCAGTTTGTATGTCTCTAGAAATTTATGAATTCCTGCTAGACTTTCCATTTTATTTGAGTATAGGTTTTGAAAGTAGTCCTCCACAGTCTTTTGGATTGTCCTGTCATAATCTTCTCTGATATTGGTTGTAATGTTTCCTTTGGCATCTCTAATTTTGTTAATTTGAGTTTCTTCTCTCCCTTTCCTCAGCAATTTAGCTAGTGGTCTGTCAATTTCCACCCCATCCTTCCCCTCCCATAACTAGCATTTTATTTCATTGATTTTCTTAGCCACTGAGGATGTCCAGCATGATCCCTCCCCTGGGTGCATTCGTGGGCACGTCTGGCTGGGTTGACCCCTGGAGGGGCACCAACATCGTCAGGTGTGGTACATGCTCAGGCTTTTAGAGGTCTCCACGGCTGTGTCCACTTGCCTGCTTTAAAGGTCTCACCAGAGGTCTGGTTTGCGGGCTAGATACCCGGAGTACTGTTAAGGTGTTCGAAGTCCCGCTGAGACTGTTCCTGGGGAAAGGTCTTCTCACCCCCCCCTTCCCACGGTGCCAGCCCTCAATGTTAGGGACCAGTAGAGACTCTTCCCAGTGTGCGAGGCCTCTCTGGGGCCACTCCTGGGGTTAGAGGCCCCGCCAGACTTTTACAGTTACCTCACTGAGTCACTTTGTCTCTGGAATGGTGTTCCTGGTACATGCTGACCGTGGATGCTTCATCCAGTTCCAAGATTCAGCTTCTGGATCTCAGGCATGTTGTGCTGTCTTCTGGGGAGGTTGAGTCCCTGGACACTAATGTGGAAAAAGAAAGGAGACCGGAGAGGAAAAAGAACAAACATTGGTATGGCTCTCTCTGGCTGGAGCATGCGGCTGCTTTGGTTTCTCTCTGTTTTGATTCCCCTCTGGTAGACCCTTCAGTTTGTATCTTCTTGTTTGGTGCCAAACTCTGATTATTTCTACTTTGTGTGGTCTGTTGAATTAGAGTTCCGTTCCTCTGTTTGATCAGAGGGAACTTGGGCTCATCCTTGTTACTACTCTGCCATTTTGATTCCTCATTCCCTCCTAGGTATTTTCATGACTGCCTGGGTTTTGCATATGAAATATAGATCTTGTTAATTGTTTTCCAGTGTCCCCCCCCATTTCTTTCTGTGCAATATCTTCTCTAATCACTTGTAATCCAGGAATAGCTTCTGTGCCTGTTTATTGGTCCCTCAGGCTCTCTGCCTCTTTCTGAAGACTTTGGCCTCCTGGCTACATTTGGTAGCCAATACATCTTTTTTCCTCTGAGGCAGAGGAAAGATTTAAGCTTTATACTCCCAGGAAAGAGTTATACTCAAGATATGTTCCATTCTCAAAATGGACTTTTTGTGGATAGAAACACCAGTACCACAAAATAAAAACCTCATGGAAAAATTGAGAATTCAGGAAATATATATCTACACTTCAGAATTGATTTCCTGAATGTGACATCATCATCTAGGGTAAGCAAGGCACATAGCCACATTAAAAATCTACAGAGAAGAAGACACTGGGGAGAGTTAAAGACTGTTGGAGAGCAATAGATGAAATTGTGGAAAGGTGAAGAAAATTAAAAGACAAAAAGATGGAGCTACTTTAGAGAAACCAAGCAAGCAAGCATGAAGAAATAAGAGATGCTTGTCATAAGAGACCTGATTTATCAGCAAGGCAGAATGTTTGTTTTCTGACTATGGGGCCTGACATGACAGACTGATGTCTTAAAATTATATTTCATTTAAGCAGTTATACAAAGGAGTCACCCTTCAACCCTGGCACTTTTAAAGTACAAGATATCTTGATATACCCCTTTCATAATTCTCCCCCATGCCACCAACCCAATGCCTTCCTTTAATTTTCCTGGTTTTGTGGGACACATTTATACTTTGGCTCTAGTGAATAATGCTGCAATGAGCAATGTTGTACAAGTAGCTTTACTGTGTCCTGGTTTGTAATCTTTTGGATAAATGTCCATGAGTAGTATCGTTTGATGATAGAGAGTTGTTCTATTCTTGTATTTAGTGGGAACTCTGCCAATTATGTTTTAGTGCTTGCCCCACATCTGTGCCAGCATCTGTTGTTTGTGTTCTTCATGATGGACATCCTTACTGGGGTGATGAAATGTTAGTGTTGTTTTGACTTGAATTTCCTTTATGACCAGAGATATTGAGCATTTTTTCATGTATCTATTGCATGGCAGACTGATGAATGGAGAATTTTATAGGTGCCAACTTAAGAGTTGAATGTGTAGGAAAAAATGCAAAATGAAAGATAAAGGACTTATTTGTAGAAATTGTCCCTACTACAATTTTAGTGTATACAGCATCACTGATTTAGAGTGGAGGATAATATGGGAATTATCACTTTTTTGATTGGGCTCACAGGAAAAAAACCACCCTGTTGCCATCATTTTAACTTAGAATTGAATGTTAAGGCCTAAATAGATATGAGATTATTTGACTAAGTAATACTAGATATGGAAATAGGAAGGACAAACTGACTCAAGAATTATGTCTGTAGGCATAAAATAACCTAGATATAGATTTCCAATTAAAACACACACACACACACACACACACACACACACACATACACACACAAACCAACATCTAATGATCACTACCACCATTACCATTATTGCTATCATCATCATTACCTAATTGCCTACAATGATACCATTATCTGAAGAAAACTGAACCTTTCTTCCTTCCTTCCTTCCTTCTTTCTTTCTTTCTTTCTTTCTTTCTTTCTTTCTTTCTTTCTTTCTTTCTCCCTCTCTTTCTCCCTCCTTCCCCTTCTTTCTTCTTTCTTTCTTTCTTTCTTTCTTTCTTTCTTTCTTTCTTTCATTCTTTCTTTCTTTCTTTCTTTCTTTCTTTCTTTCCTTCTTTCCTTCTTTCTTTCTTTCCTTCCTTCCTTCTTTCTTTCTTTCTTTCTTTCTTTCTTTCTTTCTTTCTTTCTTTCTTTCTTTCTTTCTTTCTTTCTCTCTTTCTTTCTTTCTCTCTTTCTCTCTTTCTCTCTTTCTTTCTGTCTTTCATTTTTGGCCAGTGCTGGGGTTTGAACTCTGGGCCTGGACGCTGTACCTGAGCTTCTTGTGATCAAGGCCAGTGCTCTACCACTTCTGGCTTTTTTGAGATAAGAGTCTCACAGAGTTTCCTGCCTGGCTTCAAACTGAGTAGGATTACAGGCGTGAACCACCAATGCCTAGCTGCTTCCTCACTCTTATGCCTTGTTGTGAACACTTAATTTTCCTGCTGAGACATGGGCCAGTTATGTACATTTCAGTCCAAATAAAAATCTTTGCCCATTTCTGATGACAATAAAGCAAACATTATGGATTCAAATATACCATAAATTCAATGAGATCAAGAACCCACATTTTCTCTTTTCTTATCCCAGTGGCTACAAATCTCTTGAAATGTGGTAAGATACAGGTTCTTAATGGGAGGTTATTGGCTTTCTGAACTTTCACATTATTTATCAAGCTGTGAAGCAGCTTATAAGACAATAATTTTCTCATACTCAAGAATCTGAGGTTTTTACTACACTGGCCCACAAGATGGAGTAATTTAGGGAGAGGTCAAGTATAATAGTCACATGATCTTAAATGTCACAGATGTTTTTGGGCTACTTCTGCAAATATATTTCTCTTGACTTTGATTCAGCCTTTGATAAAGGCTGACCTTTACGCTCTTTATGTTTATATTCTTGTAGCTAATGGCATGCATATTCTTCACGTCTTAGTTTCAACTTGACAGTTTCTTGAACTTTATAGTTTTTGCTCTCATTATATGATTCCATAATTTTATGAGACCTATATGGTATGACTGGTTATGGTACTAACATTTTTACCTCTAGGACATCTCAATTTTCTGGATTACATCTTTATGAATAGCTGCCTAATGAAAATAGCTGTCTGATAGATGAAAGATGAATTGGTCCATTTGCAAATATTCCCTAGTAGTTAAGGAACAACTTAGGGATAAATGCAAGGTAGATTTTCATTTCTTCTCTACAAAATACCATTATTCATTAACTTGTTTCTTTTTGCTTATCATCATCCTTGAGATAAAACTCTCATGTGTGCAGAGAGTGATATCCTTGTTTTATTATCAACTTTAGTATAGCTCTCCTTTTACATGTTTTTCTTGTATTTAGAATAATGGGATGAATATGCTAAATGATACAGAACTGAAGTTAACATGTTTCTATAAGAAATGCTGCTCTTTTCATTTTTTGAGGCAGCATCATTTTATGTAGCTTAAAGTTGGCCTCAAACTCATGAACCTGGTACCTCAGTTTGAATATCACTATCCTTGGTTTGCAACATTGCCTAATTAATTTTTTTCCCACAGACAACCATTTTCTAGACAGGTAACCCACTTTCTTTCCTTAGCCAGTAAACAATGGCTCCTCAAAAATCAGAATTTAATTTTGGCATGAGTGCTACTGAGAAATTAATTGTTTTGGAGGTATGTTGTAGATGCCAATCCGTAGTAATACACAACACTCAGTGTGAAGTAGAATGAAGGTTCTGTACTTTGATCTGATTCTTGATATGTCTTTGATGTTGTGTACATATTTTATGCCAATTGTATAACTAGCATCTGGTTAGGTCTTTGGAGGAAATTGTTTGAATGTAAGTATTCTACTGGCTCTTCATTTTTGGAGATAAGTATGGGAAAGATACAAATGTGTGTTTTTCACTGGGTTTCATGGAATTCTCCCATTGCTATATTACATGCAAGGATTCTAGTTACTGATACAA
The DNA here is from genome assembly GCF_024711535.1 of Dipodomys merriami. Taxonomy (NCBI): domain Eukaryota; kingdom Metazoa; phylum Chordata; class Mammalia; order Rodentia; family Heteromyidae; genus Dipodomys; species Dipodomys merriami. The sequence continues at coordinate 75,457,068 of NW_027203381.1, forward strand.
ATTTCTCAATATCATTGCTCAGCTTACTAAACTATTATTATGTTCCACTTCCACTTGGAGTCCAGGCACCATGAGTAGAAGTCTGGATTTGTTAGGATCATTTTTATGGATAGTTATTAGGAAACAAGAAAAGTTATGAATGAAAAATTACATTCCAGTGGAATAATTTATAATTATTTGTTACCTGACTATTAGTATTTAACTTTAAAAAGTTTCCTCTCCCTTCTTCAGGAATTTGAAATATATATGCTTCTACTTTGATTTAGCTTTTCTCTTTTAGTAAGTTCTCCTTCAAGTCTCTGGGTTTTTGGGAAGAGCTGCCATAACTCTATAGCAAACATTCTTAAGTACTAAATTCTAAAGGAAGAGAGAACTGATGGCTAAAGAACTGTAACCTAGTCACGAAGTAGAAGAGATAATTTTGAATTCAGCATATCTCTCCCTCAGATTATCTTCTTGTAGGCTCATGCTTGAGAGGACTCCCATAAATAAGACTCAGAGTCAAGTGTATTTTGTTCTACTCTGGTTTCTACAGTGAATTGACTGTTCAATGTTCCCAAGCAGATGTGCTCAGACAATAGGCAGTAACAGTAGTCTGTAACAATGTCTGACATTCTAGTGCCCTTTATGTACACAGTGTGGCCTCATCACTTTAAATGGTGCGTCAGGTGGACAGAACTGGGCAGCAGCACCATGTTCTTATGTCATGCATCTCCATGAGCTGTGGCCCTACTTCTACCATCCTTCCTATGGTAGGCTGGGATCTAGGGGTATCCAATTAACATATGCCATATTACAGCTTAGTGGACTAGGCTGTAGAGAAACTGAAAGCATTTGCTTAACATTTTGCATTGATTTGATTTCCTGCAAAATGAGTGGGCATAAACCCAGAGATACTGAACTTAGTGATGACTGTGTGTTTTCATATGTTTTTTGTACACATTTAAACATGTGTAACACTCAAGTCATATTATTGTTATTTATGAAACCTTAACCTGTGTTGTATTAAGAACTACTTCTGTGTTTTCTTGTTTGATGTGATTACTTTTTAAAATTTATTTCTTGAAATTATCTTTAAGAAATTGTACAGAAGGGTTTCAATCCTACACGGTAGTTTAGGAGTGCAATGTATCTTGATTATCTTTTTTTATAATTCTCTCCTATCTCTCCCTGCCTCACCCACCCCCTCAAGTTTACTAGTTCTATATTTACATATATCTATTGAATATTATGACTACCCTTCCTCTCTCCATTCATCTACCTCCACTCTATTTGACTACTCCTTTTGAAACCACAAGTCCCAACCTCTAGGTGTTCATTTTATTTAATTGTATTTAGTTGTTCAGAGGAGTTACACCATAGGAGTCCTCCCCTGCATATACCATACTTCAGTTCTCTGTTCTTAGCTACCGTTATATCTCTTGAAATTGTGAATCATCATCTTAGAGATTTAGTTTCTTGTATTACTGCTTTTTGACATTTTTACCTACATGTTTCAGGTTCTTTGCAGAGACAGGAGTAAATGAAACATTAATGAACACATTTACGTGTATAGCCACAGACATTTACGAACAGGGAAGCTTGCATTTAACACTCCATTGTTTTTCTAAAATGATCAGAATTAGGTCCAAATTATTTCAAATTGATATCTATTTTCCTGTTCCCCACTCCCCCACTCCATGTACATATATGAAAACAGAATAATAAATCTTGTTGAGATTGTTTTGGGCGTTAGGGAGAAGGATGAGGATGAATTCTAGAGGGAGGGGATCTGATCAAGGTGTCTTTTAAGCATATCTGGACGTACCAAAATGAAACCCTTTTATACGAGTAACATACTAATAAAAATTTGAAAAAAAAAATCCAAAAGTCCAAAACCAACCTTAATAGGTAAAGACTTCCAGAGTCCAAATTAAAATTGTCTTTCTCTTACGAGCTCAGTGCTTTTCTCACATCAGACTGGCTTGCTCTCTTCAAAAGCCAATGCTTATTTTTTAAAGTGGCTTTGCTCATCTATGAGCCTTTTCCAGTTGTTTGTCTTCCCCAGCTTTATCTCCAGAAACATGTCTGTTTTCTCAGTCTACCGCGGTGGCTGATCCAATGGTCTCTTGATGAGCCCTTTCTTCTTTGAACTCAGCCTCCTCACCTACACTGTAATTCTACACATACCAGTTGGTGTCTATCTTCTGTAGGTCCTTTTGTGCTTGTGCCTTGCATCCTCTGCAATAATATAAGTTCTTTGGTATCAGGCAGAGCGTTCTGCCTAATCTCTGTGCCCCCAGCCCTTGCATCATTTCTGGAGCACAACAGGTTCTGAATCTTTGCTTAGCTCTTGCTTGATTGATTGAAGTGAATAAAGCAGAGGGAAGAGCCTAGTAAGGGACTGGAATAGCATTAAAAAAAAAGAAAGAAAGAAATGGCAGGAGAGCTAGAATTTCTTTAGTTTTAACTTCAAGGTTTACTGCCAGCCATAGATAAGCTGCTATTACAGATAAGCCTCTTCAGTCCCAGAACTCTCCTTCTGTGTTGCTGGTCCACCAATGATAGCGCTGGGAGGGAGGGAGGAAAAGCGAGTGGAACGAAGGATTGGGACCTAGCATCTGCCTCCCTCCCTGAAATTTGGCAGGAGCCTTCTGTAATCCAGTGCTCAGTCAAAACATAAGCACCTTTGAAATGCTTCTATGACCCCTGTCATCAGATAAGCTATAGCTGCTGGGATTCACTGTGAGGACTTTTTTTTTTTTTAAGAGCCACTTTATTATTTCAACCAACTCACATGCATACATTTCTTTGCTTCATTTTTGGTTTAGTTTTCCAACTTTAGCTCTACTTTTTAATCTTCTTTCCTCCACTGGCTCATTTTTAAATTTGCAAAATTGCATGTATGAGCACTGCTTAGTTCTGCTGGTGGCACCAGCATTTATAGGACTGCCTGGCCTAGATTATCTAATGGGGTCTCGAGGAGTTATAAAATTCAGTTTTACAGTATAATATTGTGTTATGTTAGGATGTAAAGGAGGTCAAGACTGTGGGGTGAAGTCAGAATTTGGATATTACCTTGTGGAACTGGGCTGTAGAGAGGGCTAAGCAGATCATTCAGGCCAAAAGTCTTTTCCTTCCTTTACCCCCACCCCACTTCTTATCAATTCTATAATGTATCTATCCACACAGCTTGAATTGATCAAATATTAGCTGCTTCACAGGAACCAACAGATTTCATAACATTCCTACTCCAGTTGGATCCTTGGCCTTGAACAAGACTTTTGGGCACCCTGGAGTTAAGACACCGAAGGCCTAATTGCTTCAGATATCTCTGCTTGTTTGTAATTTGGATTTTGTTTGCTCCTAGTCCCTTGGGAGTGCTTTATGCTGTTCAGTTAATTGAAAGTGGCTAAAGCTGAATGAGGCAGCCACACTGCAGGTGGCATCTTTGGGATCAATTTGAGAAGACTATTGAAATCCTCTTGCTTAGTTTAATAATTATCTCTGATTGAGGTAGGATTTTAGACTTGAGACTAATAGAAGATTCCCAAAGTTTGCCATTGGCTTCAGGGAATAACAATTCCCCAAGCAATTAGCTTTTCCTAGAGGGTGTTTCTGTTAAATAGTGTAGTCTGTGATGAGGTTAGTTAGCATAGGAGGTATGTCATAGAGGGGGATTACATACAAAAAGAAGGAAGAATGAAAAGGCATCTGTAAAAGAGTTGGAATGAAATATTAAGAGACTATAAAAGGTATCTCAAATAACTCAACAAAAAAGGAGGAATTGGGGAAATTGAAGCATATTTCAGATTTTATATTTCAGATTTTTTTAAAGAAAAAAACTAGATATTATTTATCTTTTCTCCAAGCCAGATATACATTCTAGGCATCCTAATGTTAATACAAATATGGAAATAACACAGAGTCTTGTCTCCTGGTTAAGGTCAGTTATTGTAATTCAGTAGAGCTACTGAGATCCTCAGCATGTAAGTGAGTTTTAGTCCTGGGAGCCTATGTTGTGTCAGACACTCTGATGGTTATTTACACATGATACTGAGAGGAGAGCATGGAGAATTTATGAGGTGAGCCTTGCACTATGGCTGTGCATGCACAAAATGTTGTTAGTCTCACAGTGATTCCAGGAAAAAGAGTAAAGTATGGGCATGCAATTATGTGTGAAAGTATATGTGTACGCATATGCATATGTATATGTGTGGTCACACAATTTTACAAAGTTTAACAAGCTGACAAAAATCAGTAATGTAGTGTTACTGCTTCACACATTTCTGCAAGACTTTTTTGAACTTTTAGTACAATCAATAAATATAAAAATTCAAAATTAATCTGCACTCAACATATACAACAAAGCAAACAAATTGTGGCTACATTGTATTGAGTGAAACAATGGCATAATCAAGTTACTCTTAAATTGCAGCTATCGAATTCCTGTTCAATATGTATGGAGGTTTTGTCACTAGAACACTTGTTTCTTAAGGCAGTTTGGTAGACTTCGTAGCAATTTTGTTCACTGATTTGTCTGAACATGCCATATAACATCAGGAGAAGATGGATCAGATATGATAAAATACAATCCAATGTGTTGTGATGCACAGCACAGACAACTTCACATTCTAGTGCCCTGGCTGTGATGTTGTTATAGGTGTATATACGCCATTAAAAAAGAAAGAATTATGAACAGTTTTTTTGCACAATTCTTTGTACTTTAAAATGAACTGCTTGTTATAAAATAGGGACTGTAACATTGAACATATTCCAGACAGGTAGTAACTTTTGTTTTGACTAAGCCTCAAAAGAATGTACTGTTTATAATTTTACACCTCTGATGACTGGAAAAAATTCCAATAGGCTGCCTCCTGGCTGTGTGCATTACAGACCTTACTTCTTCATTATCCTGACTTCTAGTACCAAGCCTGTAGGTCACACTTACAATAGGACCTCTAATATTTTGCCATTTGTGCCTTGATAGGGTGGGTTCCTTCCTTACAGTAAAATGTGCAAGTGTTCTGAAATCTATTCCTATACACAGAACTCACTGTGTACCACACAATACAGACCTCACTGAACACAAATGAGATGCATCCTCCACTGAAAGACTCTTTCACTAGATTCCCTAAAATGCCCAACAGTCACACCAGTGCCATTTGCCACAAAAAAACCCCTAACTTCCCAAACCATAAAAAACTGCAAAACATAATGAAAAGGAAATTAGAGTGTAAAAATAGTGGTATTCACTGATTAGAGTTAAAATATTTTATTTTACAAATTTTATAGAAATGTGACCACACAAACAGATATTTGAAAGCCCTATTAGGGCTTTGGAAGAGCTCTAAGCAAAAATTCATTCATTTTATGACAAACTCATCCTTGGCACTGAGTGATTTAGTCAATAAGTTGAGAAACATTTCAATAGAAATATTATGACTCAATTTTCTAATTAAATTTCCACATTTCTATATTGCCTTTAGCTACACATGAACTATTATCTTAAATCTTTATTGAATCATAGTTTTGCAGTTATCATTCCATATATGCTCCTTGAAGACAGTCATGATTATAAACCTTTCTATCCCCAACATGCCGAATTCAGTGATGTGCATAGTCAATAAATACACAGTGAAGTGATTAGAAGCAAATTAACTAAATGAACAGAACATTGACTATGTACCTTTTTCTCTGAGTGCTGTTAAATGTGCCACCATTAATATGAGAAAATTAGACACCAAATTAAAATAGGTGAAATGTCGTTGAGTATTTAAAACTTCATATAGCATTCATGACAGTCAACCTCTGGAAATTTTGAGGAGTTCCTGCTAGAGAATTGATTGGAAATAGCCCTGGCTGCATTATGGTAACAATATTCAAAATGAAAAATTGTTTTATCTTAAGTCATTTAAATTATTTAGTCTTTTGGAGACAGGATCTCACTATGTAGTCCAACCTGGTCTTGATCCCATGCATGATCTTACCTCAGCCTCCCATTTGTGAGTATTATGTCTCTCTACCGCCACACCCCAGGTTATTACTCATTATGCTTGAAATACGTTTGATTATTTAAGATGGACTAAGAAAATTTTGGCCTGTGCCAAGATGTTATGAGGTTTCATATAAATAGTAAAATCACTATGAGATCAATATATCTATCATCACACTAGTTATTTCTTGTGACAATAGCAACTACAATCTGTTAATTCATCAAAAATCCCTATCAAAATAGAATATTTCATGTGCTACAAAAGAGTGTTAGACTTGCTCACCTACTACTCTGCTATGTTGTATCCTTTATATCTGACCTTTCCCCATACCCCAGGGACTCTTTGTTAGCTATTGTCTACTCCTCTGTCTCTTTTTAAAAAGATCACACATCAGAGACATGCATCTCACACATCAGAGACATCAACCCACATTTCACTTCCTGAGTCAGGCCTATTTTACTTAGCATAATGCTCTCCATTCCATTTATATGATCAAAAATGGTCAATTGCCAACTTTTAAATAAGCCGACCAATCTTCTGTGTGTGTATGTGTGTGTATGCGTGCACACATGTGAGTGTATATGCATAAAATACACACATCCCCTTTTTCTCAATTCACTTTTTAGATTTACATTGTTTCTCTATATTGGAAACAATATCCTGTATATGAACATGGGAATGCAGGTATCTTCATGGCTCAGTTCTTCATCTTCTTTGGCTCTGTGTTCAGAGAAGGAGTGCTAGAATATATACATGGAAGTTCTATTTTCATTCATTTAGGAATCTGTGTTGTTTTCTGTATTAGCATACCAACCTACATTCTCTCCACACATGAAGCTGCTACTACTATCCTTCAAATCCTTACCAAATCATCCTTCTCATCATCTTGATAGTAATTAATCTTTTGGGGTTTGAGGTGATATGTCAGTGATTTTAACTTTTATTGTCCTTATGACTAGTGATGGTGAACACATTTCTGTCTACCTTTGGGCATTTCTATGTCTTTTCTGGACAAATGTCTACTGAAGGCTTTTGCCAATTTTTTTAACTTGGATTGTTTTCTGCTAGAGTTGAAAGTATATATGTTTAAGATTTTAACCTTTTATTAGATATGTTGTTTGAAATTATTTTGTTTTCAGTCTGAAGATTGTAGATTAGATTTTTTCCATTATTATGAAGAAAAATTTTAATTTAATGTAGACTAATTTGAATTTTTGTAGACTAGTTTGAATTTCTGGTGTGACATTCACAAAATCTTTGCCATGGTCAGTGTGTAGTTCCCCCTTGTGATCTCCTTTGGAAATGCATGGTTTCAGATCCTATGTTTTTTAGTTATTCTATGTTTAGTTATTTGAGCTAATGTTTAGGTATGCAGTAAGATACAAATCCAATTTCATTGATTTACATATGAAAATCCAGTTTGTTAGGGCACCATTTACTGAAAAGACTAGGCCCCATGTTTATTTTTAGTACGTTTGTTAAATATTAGTTCAGCTCTATATGTTTAGATTAACGTCTATGGCTACTTTCTATTCTATTGGTCTGTATTTCTGTTTCAATGCTAGTACTATATATAACTTTAAATTGGCAATTCGGAGGCCTCAAACGTGGTCATCTTGCTCGGCATTGTCTAGAATATTTTTTGACTGTTTTCTATTTCTGTTAAGCATGCTACTAAAACTTTGATAGGGATGGTGTTAAATCTCTACATATCAATATTATTAATTCTAATAGTATCAATATTATTAATTCTAATAATACAAATATTATTAATATTATTAATAATTCCATCCATGTATATAGAATATATTTTTATTTATTTGTGTCTTCAATTTCTTTTTAAAAATACTTCATAGTTTTCATTGTACAACTCTTTTACCTCTTTGGTTAAGTTTATTAATGAGTATGTTTTTGAATGTTATCATAAATGGAAATTTCTATATTTTTTTGGGGGGGTCGGGTGGTGGGTCCCGAACTCTGGGCTTGGGTGCTGTCCCTCAGCTCTTCAGCTCAAGACTAGCACTCTACCACTCGAGCCACAGCGCCACTTCCGGCTTTTTTTTTCCCCTGCTTATGTAGTGCTGAGGAATCGAACCCAGGGCCTCAGGCATGCAAGGCAAGCTCTCTACCACTGAGCCACCTTCGAGCCTGAAATTTCTGTATTTTTATCAACTATGTTATTATTAAAAACAAATAATCATTGAATAGTTATTTTGTGACTGGCACTCTCCTAAGTGTTACATTATTTAAAGCTCAAGGTCATCTGCAAAGAGGGAGAGTTTCACTTTATCTTTCCCTATTTGGATGCTTTTTATGTTTGCATCTTGTCTTATTGCTGCAGCTGGGCATTCTAATCCTAAATTGAAGAGAAGTGTAGAGAGTGGACATCCTTGTCTTGTTCCTGAGTTTAGAGAAAATGGCTTTAGTTTTTCACCATTAAGTATAATGCTGGCTGTAGGTTTGTCATATACAGCCTTTATTGTATTGAGGAATGTTCCCTGGATTCCTAATTTTTCCAGAACCTTCATCATAAAGGGGTGATGGATCTTATCAAATGCTTTTTCTGCATCTACTGAGATAACCATGTGGTTCTTAGCCTTGCTCTTGTTGATGTGATGAATAATATTAATTGATTTGCATATTTTGAACCAGCTTTGCATCCCTGAAATGAATCCTGTTGATCGTGTTGTATGATTTTTGGATGAATTGTTGAAGTTGATTGGCCAAAATTTTGTTAAGTAGTTTTGTATCAATGTTCATCAAAGAAATGGGTCTATAGTTCTCTTTCTTTGATGAGTCCCAGCCTGGTTTTGGGATGAGGGTTATGATGGCTTCATAGAAAGAGTTCGGTAGTGAACTTTCTCTTTCAATTTCATTGAAGAGATGGAGGAGTATTGGTGTGATCTCTGCTTTGAATGCCTTGTAGAATTCCGCTGTAAACCCATCTGGTCCTGGACTTTTCTTAGCTGGGAGGTCTCTTATTTCTGTTTCTATTTCAATGTGTAATATGGGCCTGTTAACTCATCTTGGTTTAGTTTCGGCATCTTGATATTTGCTAGGAATAGAACAAATCAAAAAAGGTTGGACAAATGGGATTGCATGAAGTTGCAGAGCTTCTACATGGCAAAGGACATAGCTAACAAGGTCAATAGAAAGCCCACAGATTGGGAGAAGATCTTAACTAGCCATACAATAGACAAGGATCTTATATCTAAAATATACCTGGAACTCAAAAAATTAAATCCCCCAACAACAAATCCTCAAAGAAACAACTGCCCAATAAATAAGTGGGCTAAAGACTTAAAGAGAAACTTCTCTGAAGAGGAAAGAAAGATGGCCAATAGACACACGAAGAAATGCTTAACCTCCCTAGCCATAAAAGGAATGCAAATCAAAACAACATTGAGATATCACCTCACCTCAGTTAGAATGGCTATAATCAAGAACTCTAATAACAACAGAAGCTGGAGAGGATGTGGACAGAAGGGAACTCTACTGCATTGTTGGTGGGAGTGTAAACTTGTTCAACCACTTTGGAAAGCAGTATGGAGGTTCCTCAAAAGAGTCCACATAGAGCTCCCCTATGACCCAGCAATCCCACTTTTGGGCATTTACTCAAATGATCACAAACAAAGCCATACTAAAGCTATCAGCACAACTATGTTTGTTGCAGCATTATTTACCATAGCTAAGATATGGAAGCAACCCAGATGCCCCTCAGTAGATGAATGGATCAAGAAAATGTGGTATATATACACAATGGAATTCTATGCCTCCATCAGAAAGAATGACATTGCCCTATTTGTTAGGAAATGTAAAGACTTGGAAAAAATTATATTAAGTGAAGTAAGCCAGGCCCAAAGAAACATAGGTCCCATGGTTTCCTTTATTTGCAATAACTAGTATATGACTGAAACAAGCAGAAAAGCTCAGATAAGATGTTAGGGGAAATGAACCCCAAGATAAGGACACAAGTGGTCTTTTTTATTATGAAAATACTATACAGAGGAGTTATAATTACCTGGGCAAGATAGTGAGTACATTTCTTATCAAGCATTGTTGCCTCCTCCTTTGTTTCCCCATACTATCCTTTCCCCTCTCTACCCTCCACCCTACCCCTGTAACTTAATTGTAGAGTCAAAGAGGGGAACTGCATAATTTCTGTCAGAGAAGTACAGAAAACCACAGGAACTGGGGCACCACATACTTTAGAAAGGAAGTGAGTATGTGGAGGTGAAGAGGAGGACTGCAAAAAGATTTACATGAGAATCCGGAAGATAGATTCTCTTTCTGTCTTGCTTGGATTATTGCTAATGATGTCTTTTTTTTTCTTTTTTCGGTCATGGGGCGCTGGGCCTAGGCACTGTCCCTCAATGCTTCAGCTCAAGGCTAGTGTTTTACCACTTAAGCCACAGGGCCACTTCCGGTTTTCTGGTGATTTATTGGAGATAAGAGTCTCACACACTTTCCTGCCTGGGCTGGCTTTGAGCCATGATCTTCAGATCTCAGCTTCCTTAGTAGTTAGGATTATAGGCATGAGCCACCAGTGCCCTGCTCTAATGATGTCTTAAAACCAGTTCTTTTAATGAGCACCAGAAATCTGATTGGGTGCATGGACTCTAATGATATTTAATTTATCTTCTCAGTGTTCTATTTTGCACATATAGGCAAACAACTCTATATTTTTTATCTCATATAGTGTATAAATGGTAACATATACAAATAGTCTTTTCATCCTATGTGATGCTTAGTTTTTTTCCATTTAATTATATATAAGGGAAATTACTCCATTTCTATTTATAGAGATTTTCCTGGTTGTTTTCTAATGGTTATATAGTATGTCACTGTGTAGATACGCCATATATTAATCACCCATTCTTCATATATGAACATTTACATTGTTTTCAAATGCAGTTATAAACAATTCTACAATAATAGCTATGTACATACATATTTTCATATTGTTAGTGGTATGTGGACAGGTTAATTTTCTAGTCATTGGAAAGTACATATGTAGTTTTATTATATGTTACTAAATATCTATATTAAAAATTCTACCATTTTTGCCTTCCTGCTAGCCTTGTATGGCATTTCTTGTTTATAATGTTGACTTTATTAAGAGTGGATTGTCATACCTGGACAATTTCCACTAATCTAATACTTAAGAGTGTATTGTAATGTTGCTTTTATCATAATTATATGTGAATTTGAACAATTTTCCATATGTTAAATGCTTTCCTATACTTATCTTTTATTGGTGAATTATTTTCTTATTTTCTTCTACATATTTTCATCACATAGTTTAGTTTTCTATATTTTGACTTTACAAATCTTTTCAAAATATATTAGAGATACTGTTCATTTGTGATATATATTGAAAAAAATCTCATCTGTCAGTTCTCTTTTGACTTTTAGACATTTATTGTCATCAAATATTTTTATAATTATGTCTTTACATTCATCAATCTTTTATTTTTTTCTGAACTTAACCCTAATTGGAAATGAAGTAAGCCAGACCCAAAGAAACATAAGTCCCATGGTTTCCCTTATTTGCAATAACTAGTATACATCTAGGATAATCTTACTAGACAAGCAGAAAAGGTCAAAAGCTATGTACATATGACCATATAAGATGATGCTAAGTGAAATTAACCCCAAGATAGGAAGACAAGAAGTTTTATCTTTGTCGTTGTTGTTTCTAATACACTAGGTGATTTTTTTTTTATTTTTTGAATGTTGTTTCCCCATGGTATAACCCTTCTTTTCATAGTATTTGATTCCAGTGCCCTGCATTTTTCTATTTTGGAGTGGGGAAGGGAAGTAACAAAATGCTGAAATAAGGATACAAGTTGACCCGTTGTAACAATGAGATGTACAAGACACTATATTGAAAACAAACTTTACGATTTGGGAGGGGGAAGGGAGGAGTTGGGGAGGTAGAGAGGGAAGGAATAGTAGGGGAAAACCAAGGAAAGGTAACAATGCTTGATAGGAAATGTACTCATTACCTTACTCATGTAACTGTAACCCTTCTGTACAGTATCTTTACAATAAAAATATTTTAAAAATGGGGAAGGGAAAAAATTGTTTAAATAGGGATATAGGTGGACCCATTGCAACAATGAGATATACAAGATGTTATGTCAAAAATGAACTTTACAACTTTGGCAGGGGTTGGAGAGGGATATGGGAAGGGATGGTAAGGGGAAACAAAGGAGGAGGCAACAATGCTTGATAAGAAATGAATTCATTACCTTGCCCATGTAATTGTAACCCCTCTGTATGGTATTTTCACAATTAAAAAAATGCCTTTTCCTACATCAACTATAATTTCTTCTAGTATGCATTTGGTTTTAAATTTGTGGTTATTAACACATTAATTGTACAAATTTATGGGTTTCATTTTGTTATTTCCATACTGCATATATTTTTCTTTGATTACATATTATTAAATTTATTTCATTTGGGAGCTTGGTCTGATTTGAGTTTATTTTAGTCTACAATGTGAAAAGCAGTTAAAATTTGTCTTCTTTCAAAGAGCTATCTGGTTGTTCCATGACAATTTGTTGGTGTTTGTTACCCCAATTCGTTGGCTTCCTAAATTTCCATATATATTTGGGGTTACTTATGGATCTTGTATAGTAAACCACGAATCTATTTTTTATTTAAATTTTTTGTAAAGGTGATGTACAGAGGGATTACAGTTTCATAAGTCAGGTAATGATTATATTTCTTTTAAAATGATGTTAACCCCTCCCTTATATTTCTATACTACCTCTTTCTCTCCCCAAATCAGATAAACTTATATACAAGACAAATGGTATAGCAATCTAAAACACTGACAAAAGGGAATAAACCAAAGGGGGGAAAATAACTGCAAACAGTACAATAAAAAACAAAAAAATCTCTTATTTCCATATCTTATTTTTTTTTAATTTCACTGTAAAGGTGATGTACAGAGGGGTTACAGTTATATGATTCAGGCTATGAGTATATTTCCTTTTGAACAGTGTCATCTGCGCATCCTTCACTCTCTCCATTTTTCCCCTCCCAGCTTCCTTCCCCTCTAAGTTGTACAGTTCATTTTCAACATAGTGTTTAGTGGATTTCACTGCTGAATTGGTTCACCCTTTGTCCCACTTTGTCTGTGCTTCCTCTTCCTCTCCCATATCGATACACTTATATACAAGACAAAGGGTGTATCAATCAAAAACAGAGACAAAAGCAAATAAACTGAAGGAAAAAAAAACTACAAACAGTACAATAAAAAAGCCTCTTGTTTCCATTTCATGGAGTTCATTTCAATAAGCATCATCTTATATGATCATATGCACATAGCTATTAAGCCCTTGTGATCCTCTCCTAAGAATATCTTCCTTTGGTCTCACTGTGTGAATGTTTGGAATGTTGTTTAATCATGTCCAAATGTAATTATTTGTTATTTATTATTCATTACATTTATTTGTAGATTTATAGACATATTCTAGTTATTGCAAATGAGGGAAACCATGAAGTCTATGTTTCTGTGGGTTGTTTTATTTGCCCATCTGAAACATCATTTTTATTGTATTAAGTTGATAATTTGTTTTATAATATCTGCTAGGGGAAGTCTTCTCTTACAGCTTTTTTTAAAACTGATTTTCTTACATCCATTTGAACTTTAATACAAATGTGATTTTGATACAATATCCTGCTCAGTTCTAAGCCCATAAGATATTGTCAATACAATGTCCACTTGATACAATTATATTGAGTGTTTTATCATATGTTTATGGTGAAATATTATATTCACTGAGGAGAAAAAATATATATAATCTCAAGAGGCAAGTTATTAGGAGCCAATTATCTTATAAGATCACAAAATATTTAGGGGGTGGTCTGACATTTCCCCTAAGTCTTAGTTTTGCTTATTAAATGACTTTTCCCCATTTCTACAAAAATATTATCATTAACAAAAAAAATTATAAGTAAACAGACAAAAGGCTTCAGAAATAGTTTCTTTAGAAGCATGGAAAAAATCTTTATTTGATTGATGTTTCATGTATGGTACTATGGCTTTTGTCATTGTCTGTTTCCCTTTGCTGATATGAACAGGGTAGTGGGTACTGTTACTAAGTTCAATATGAGCAACTGAGTTGTAGTTGCTATCATTTCTGAACTGTCAGAGTTTATAAAACATTTGAACTAGTGATTTGGGAAGAATTAAAGCTTCATTCCTCTTGCTTCTTGATATTGCAACTTCTATAGAATGTCTTTCATTTCAGGGAAATGAAATGGATAAACAATTTAAAACTGTACTGGCATTATTTTGGTTGTATCAAACCATAGCTGAGACTTTTAAAGAAAGTCAATTGACAGTAATGAAAAATGTGGTTTCAAGAAACTGTTTCCATCTTCATCCTTCTTGACTTCTTTCCATTTAAAATACCTTGTTCAGGAGCTGGGTAATGTTGTGAAAGAAAATAGCCATCTTGAAACTAATGTAGCATCAGGTGATCTTTTACAAATCACAAGACATCATAATCATTTATTATATTATGAGAAAGAAGTTGATTAAGAGAGATTTCACAGAATTCTGACTCAAAGTATATATTGATGACAGGTCAAGTCGTGGTGATCAATGTCAAAGTTGAAAATAATTTCTATATTTCTTACCATTATTTATTTATTTGTTGTACCAGTCCTGGAGCTTGAACTCAGGGCCTGAGTGCTATCTCGGGATTTTTTTTAAATGTGATTATTTTTGTTATCTTTAAGAAGTCATCTAAAGGAGTTTCCATTTAGCAAAGCAGTTCCTCTGAACATTATTTTTTCAAACCAGCACACTACCACTTGAACTAAGGTCCACTTCCAGTGTTTTGGTGATTAATTGAAGAAAAGAGTCTTAAGGACTTTCCTGCCCAACCTGGCTTTGAACCATGATCCTTAGATCTCAACTTCCAGAGTACCTAGGATTACGGCATGAGCCACTGGCACCCAGCTTTCCAACTATGATTTTAATTCAGAAGAAGCTGTTAATAACAGACTTCCATGAAAAATTGAAGAGATACAGTATGTGTACTTGAAACAGAAGGAAAATATGAAAGAATATTCCTCTGTAGCCTTCTTTCATTTTTCTAAAACCTTATATATCAAATATTCACACTCAATTTTCCTTGGCCATATTAAATTATGAATGAAAAAGGGGAACCAGTGGCATTCACTTGTAAATTCAGCTTTATTCTTACCTTTAAACATACTTTTTTGTTTGTCTTTTAACTGCTACTTTATTTAAAAATAAAGTTTGAAGTTATTTATATTCTGTTTATACTACAAAATTTACCTTTTAAAATGTATACTTTGGCAGTTTAAGTTTATTTATGAAGTTATGCTGACATCTTGTCTAGAAATTCCTATAAATCAAAAACAAAACTCAAATATCCTGATTTTAAAAATAGGCCAAGGACATCTCTCCAAAGATTTCATACATATATTAAAAGATATTGATCATCATTTATCATCAGTGAAATGCACATCAAAAACACAATAAGAATGAGATATCATCGTACTATAGTAGTCATTAAAATAAAAGATGATGGAGGGATGAGAAGTTGAAATGCTGAGCATTCTTCTGAAATGATGACTGCTATATAAAGCAGTATGAAAATTTCCTCCCAAATTAAAAATACAGCTTCTGTGTGGTATAGAAATTTCACTTCTGGATATTTATCAAAGATAACTGAGAGAAAAATATCAAAGAGGTATTTGTACATCTATGTTTTAACAGCACATTTCCCAATAACCCAGAAGTTGAAAATCAACCCAAAAGTTCAGCCACATGTGGTGTATATACAGAGTGACATTGTGTTGTTGTTGTTGGTGGTGTTGGTGTTGGTGGTGTGTGTGTATGTATTACAATTTGAATATGAAGGCTTTTGTGAGGAATGCTTGATCCCCACCTGGTGGCACTATTTAGAGGTCACTGGTTGGTGAGAGTGCTATTTACATCAATAGATCGATCTATTGATGTGTTCATAACTTAATGGACTGATAAAGGGTCACTGAAGGTGTATCGTGTCCTCCTATCTCCCCCTCTGTTTCCCAGCCTCCAGGAGATGAGCAATTTTTCTCCACCACAGAATCCTTGCCAAGATATTCTGCCTCAACACAAACCCATGGTAATGGGCCAAGTATGCACTGAAACCTCTGAAACTGTGAGCCCAAATCTACCTTTCCTTCATTTTATTATTAATGATTTTTATTGTGAAAATACCATACAGAGGGGTTACAATTACATGAACAAGGTATTGAGTACATTTCTTATCAAGCATTGTTGCCTCCTCCTTTGTTTTTTCCCTTTACCATTCTTTCCCATCTCCCTGTCCCCCCGCCCCAAGTTGTTAAGTTCGTTTTTCAACATAGCATCATTTCATTGTTGCAATGGGTCCACCTGTATCCCTATTTAAATGATTTGTTTTTCCCTTCCCCTCCCCAAATTAAACCAACATCAAATACAGTTAGGTTACTTTTATCAGACACATTTTTCACAGAGTTGAAGAACTGACCGACACTATATGACAGCCCTACTGAAATAGACCAAGAGATCCTGTAACTATCAGAACATCTATTTATGTTCAGGTAAGTTCTAGCATTCTTGATGGCAAGAATTTCCTCTCTGATTTTCATAAATAGTTCGGTGGGACTTGGGGAGGCATCCTCAGCTGTTAGTCTCGAGATTCCGAAGCAGAAGTCACAGGACAGTTTTGCTTTCTCTTTAAAGGAAGTGAGATCTACTGTAGAGCACTTCCCATTAGAATCTTCATGCCTCTTCTCTATTCCCTTCTCCTGAGATCTCTCAGAGAGTTCCATAAGGGAGGGAAGTGAATGTGACAGGATAATCCATTCACAATATCAAATCTCAGGAATAATTTTAAAATAATATTGCTACTTTATGATCTATAATTGCATCTATGAAAATAATGATTGGTTGGCAGAAATAGCCTTGAAGACTTCCAATTTCATATTGGCTGGAATGATCTCTTCCTTGGTGTTTGCCAGGGATCCTTGGGCCTGGCAGAGGGCCTGATACATCATGACTTTTCAATTAATTATTGGATGAATGTAAGCCTAAAGAATAAAAATACCTGGTAATCTTAGGAAGTATCACATGAGAAGGAATGAGGTAATGTTGTGTGCAAGACTTGACTGAAAAACTTACTGAGCAATGTGACAAAAAATGTAAAATCAATATGCTATAAACTTGATATTAAAGATAAAAATTGAAAAATGTCAGCTGAGATTTGGCCATCAAATTAGATGGAATAATAGTTTGGAGGGAATTCAATGATCTACCTTGAGGAGGCCATGCTAGAATGAAATGATATATTAAAACAAGGTCTGGAAATTAGTTGTATCTATTAGTTATTCTAGAGAATAAGCTGTCTTGCAATTCATAAAATATTGATATTGGTTTGACTTTTTAGTAGAAAACAAAA
Source organism: Dipodomys merriami (assembly GCF_024711535.1). Lineage (NCBI taxonomy): Eukaryota > Metazoa > Chordata > Mammalia > Rodentia > Heteromyidae > Dipodomys > Dipodomys merriami. The sequence continues at coordinate 75,474,517 of NW_027203381.1, forward strand.
GCTTGGGCCTCAATTATCTGTATAAATATCAAAATTTAAATATACTGATTATGGTAGGTAATGGAAAATATGAAAAAATAAATACTTCTTAACAAATTTGAAGATTGAGTAAATGACAAAATAAGATGCTATGGACATCCTCAAAGGAAAAAAAAATCAATAAAACAACAATGGAATCAGATCATTCACAATAAACCTGAAAGTCAAGTCTTTGAAACAGGATTCTGTGAAGAGGAAGATTATCTTTACAGAAAGGGAAAAAATGGTAAAGGACCAGAACAACGTAGTTCAGGATTGTGGGGTCAAGGACAGTAAACATCAGGAAGACCAAAACCAAAACCAAAGGAAACCTAAAAAAGACTGTAATGCTAGCAATAATTTTTTGAACTCATTCAAGGAAGAAAAGAAAAACACTTAGCTATGGTGATATGAAGAGTGTACTTAGAAATGAAAGGAAAAAGCTAGTACAATAAACAGACTCATTGCTTAGCAGCTTTCTAAGGAAGACCTTAAAGGAATCTTTACTTTTAAACTAGTTCTTCACAAAGACAGATCAGATACACTATAACAAATGCGAGTACATGCTAGGTATGGCCTGGATGGACTTGAATAACTAGATGAAAATAAATAATGTAGACAGCTTTCATCTATCCCAGTTTTCGTTGCTCTTGTTAAGAAGATGCTCTTGTTTCACCTATTCTTACCTTTGAAGTCCAGCATGGCATGTGCTTCCTGCAAGCATCTCTTGATGGTTAAGTGTAGTATGGACTGGGTCACATATTGGTAGACTACTGAGCAGCTGAGCCATTGTTTTAGTATTCCAGTAAGCCTTCAACTTTCCCTTTTGCTGTGTGCTCTGTTATTGTGTTACTGTGTCCTCCCTACCTTCCAGACTCTTAGTCCTCAGGCACACAGACCATGGCATTTTGAACTTAGCAGTCTTTTCCACTCATATCTATCTAAATCTATGCACTCCATATCTTTTGTGTCCAAGTACTGGGGCTTGGTGAGGATTTTGTTTTCTCCTCCTCTTCCCCTGTTCTATAGGCCCAGCATCTCTTGGGTCCCCTGGGTCCTCTTCTGTTAATGATTTGTCAAGAGACTTTTAAAGGAACTCAGGAGTGAAATTGTACAGTCATTGGCATAAATATGCAAGCTGCCATAAACAGGCCACTCTGCTGGGTGATTGTGAAGGCATGTACCAATCCTGAGTTAGAAGAGTTCCTCAGAGACCCAGAAGTTACAGACCAGTGACTCTCATTCTCTGTTGAGCAGACTGGGGGGAATTTGTAACAAAGGATCATTCCACTGATCTCTGAAGCTGGTGCTTCTGAGCCCGCTCTTATAACAGCAAAACACATTGGCCAGGTAAACCCAGGAACTGGAAGGGTATGGATGAAGGAGTTTGCTGCAAGAGTAACATGGGTTTTAATTTTTTCCCTTTTTCATTGACTTTTTAATGTATTTTTTTATTGTCTAAGTGATGTACAGAGGGTTATAGTTACATAAGTAAGGTAGTAAATACAATTACATTTCTTGTCAAACTTGTTACTCCTTCCCTCATTTTTCTCCTATTTTCCCTCCCCTTAATCCCTACCCCCATGTTGTAAAGTTCATCTCCAACATACTGTCTTGTGAATATCGCTGTTACATTGGTTTTCCCCTTGCCCTTTGTCTCACCATTCTGTTGTGCCCCTTCCCTTCCTTAATTCAGATACTTGTTTCATTTGTATGTTCTTCCCCCTATGGTATATCCACTGTTGTCACTGTATTTGATTTTAGATTTTAATTTTTTATATTTTCTATGCTATGTCAGCAGTAAGATTTACTTTGGGAGATGTTATCTTTATTTTCTGATTTCTGATATCATACAAATGTCTGTATAATCAGTCACAAAAAGACCAGAAAGAAGCTTAATTCTGAAAAACAAAAACAAAAATAATAAGCTTGCAACTTGAAAAACCCATTTTATCAAATTCAAATAAGCTTTAAGATGTGTGAGTGATGACTTTGAAATCACACAATTTCTGAGCTTCTTTTCTCCCAGCCCAACACTTCTTCTTTTCCTCCTTCCCATATATAAAATTATATCTGTATTTATTTGTATGTCTGTATTTATTTTTGACTTCTGTTTTTGCTTTGTAATTTATTTTTCCCTACTCCAGCATTTGCTGATGGCATCTTTTTGGTGCCACTTGACGTTCTTATTTTTTTATAAATTAGTCATTGGGGTTAGAGGTTGGATCTGGCTGAGAATCATGTATTTTTGATATTCTTCTATTTCTCTTTTATTATCAGCCAACGTATGTTTTCAAGAATCAATTTCCTTTTTTCTTACTTGGTTTATTATGTGGTGTAAGTATGTGAGAAAATCAACAGAATGGCAGATTCTTCACTTTTATTTTCTTAATCATCCATTATTTCTAAATTCAAGTATTAAATTGAGTGGTAAGAACAGCAATACATTGGAGTTTGAAAGAAAATTTAGTTGAGATGTATTTGTTGTGTTTCAACTCATTGTAGTTTCTATCCTAATACATGATGGAATTTTCTGCAGTTTCATCCACAAGGACCTTTACAAGTTGGCTCCTGAGTTCATATGACTGCAATTGAACAGTCTCTGATAGTTTTCTCAGATATGGAAAGACATTTCATAGTCAAACAGAAATGAATCCACAGTTCTATAGGAGTCCTGGTTCTTTTTGTGAAATGATATGGAGAGAATACAATCTCATAGTAGTAATAAGAATACATATTGCTACTGGTTTGGACATTGTTTCTGAGATTTCTCAGTGGACCAGGGCATATTTAGGATAAAATATATATCATAAGTATGTTCTGATATTTTCATGAGTTTTAGAGTGAAGATAACAGGGGTTTTGCTTGACTTTTTATTTCTTCTACTTTGTTTACTTCTTTATCTTATGGCAAAAATAACTATACTCAATGATATTGGGAATAATGGAAACTCCCAGAATTATTCATTTTCTGTGGTTCCTAAAACACAGAAACACTGGAGATGTACCCATAGTTTGATGTTTCCTTTAGAGCATGTTCCCTTAGTTGGTTGAATTAGTACATTCTAAAGTTGTGAAATAGTTTACTCAATGGAATATGTATTAAGGTTCATTTAGAACTGTTTTCTTCTTTTTTAAAGGGACGGGGGATAATTTTTATATTTAAAATATGTTGTTTGAAAGAAATAATAGTAAAGTTCCAAATTCAAATCTTAAAAAGATAATATCTAAAGAAGTTAATATTTCTATTTGCTTTCTTTTCTGTATTTTATTCTTTTTTAAAGTGTGATTTTAAAAATATGACAGTTTATTATTCTATTTTACTGTTTAATTTTTTCAAAGTAATATTTATATGTATAAAAAGTTACATTCTGTACTGATATTTATTTTTCTACTAAAATCTCTGAGTGGCATTCTGCATTTTTTTCCATATAGTTATCTTCTCATGGCTCCCTACTCTGAGGAACGTTGAAATGAACTAGGAAGCAATTCTTCCAATCTTTCTTTCTCTCCCACCATCAGATCTAAAGTAATACTCTTTTATACTAGATCAAAGCTGTAAGGCAATCAATAAGGCTATTGTACTTAGATATTTTCTCCCTTTTATCTTTGTTTTTGATTGTTATATTTTACCTACATTAACAGAGCCCCAAACTGTTACGTACTGATTTCTTCCTTTGTCACAATCATGTGCTCTCAGTTCTATAGGTAAATAAGGGTTTTGTGCTCACCCCATTCTTCCACCTTTATGAAAGTTTTCCTGCTTTGTGCTTACCAGTTTGAATGAAAGTGTATAAAATCTTAGTTCACGTTTTCTTTCTTTGAATATTTTAAATATATTTTATATTATTTTCTTGTAATACTGTCAGACATTTGAAGAAAATCTGATTTTCAAAGTGTTATGAATAACTTGACAAAAAATTCTGGACAGCCTATATTATTTTATCTTTAGAATCTTGTAGGTATATTTGAATAAATCTTGGTACTGATTATGGTTTCTTTTCACTTCTTTTCCCTTTCCCTTTCTTTTTTTTTTGTAGTTTTGCCTCTGTTTTAAGAGTCTGGTAGGTTTACTAAGATATACCATGTTGTTAAGCATTTTATTTGATTTCTAGGTATGAGATAGATCCTTTGGGATGTCAGTATGATATATACTTTCAAGTCACTTGTGGGTGTGAATGTTGAAAGGGGTGACATTGATCATGAACTGCTGCAGTGAATAGCCATTCCTTTATACAACTAGTTAAAGATAATAAAAATATTAAAAATGAAAAAATTAGCTATTCTTGATTTTTAATTTTAGTATATTTTTCTTTCATTGTTTTCATTTTCTTTTTGTATTTTACTTCTTAGCCCAAAGCGATATTTTATATCTTAGTTTATTTCTGTATTTGTTGCTTTTAATTGCTTTATGCATATCTTGAATTTTTTTCAGTTTTCTATTTGTGGCAGCTTTATTTGTAATATACCTAACAATTCTAAAGCAGTTCTTTTTACTTTTATTTCTATCCTGAATGGGGTTTTGTTTAAAATTAGGTTAAATTAATTTTTTTTGGCAATACTGGGGTTCGACCTGAAGACTTTATGATTTCTAGGCGGGCACCTTACCACTTAAGCCTCATCTCCACCCTGTATTCAGTGCATTTTTGTCTTTTGAGGTGATATAGTTCTCATTTATTTTTATTCTACAATAATCTCTATTGTAGTTCTCAATTTATTTTTGCTCATTTTGAAATAGAGGTTTTTGTTTTTTCAACCTAGTATATAAAAAATACTTTTCTGGATGCTTTTGTTCATTGTAGGAAGTTTTTCTTCTCCTCACTATTTTATTTTTGTTATATTCACTTAGCATGAAAATGGGCATGAAATTTTATAACCCATGTTTTCTGTTTGGCTAATGAGACATTATTTTGTCACAGCCCATTCTGGTCTAGAACTCATGATCCTCCAGCATCCATCTAATTGTTGGGCATTGCTGCCATTCCCTGGTTGGCTTCTCATATTTAAATGTGATGTTGTTTTCTCAAACTTTTAGGAAGGAAAGGATTTGTCAGGTTCTTGAGCCTTCTTTTCTCATTGCTTGCATTAGCAGCTCAAACATTATACAGTCTTCCAATTTCAAATACCTATTGTTTCTGCTCCCTAGCTTAGCTTTGGTTTGGGTTATTTCTTTTGAGTAATACTGCTTTGTATTGTGTGTAGTAATTGTGCTTGTTATTCACTTTATTTTACAATAATTTAGCATGGGGTGTGACCTCAAAGTTCTACTGTGACTATTGCATTTATTTCCCCGGTTTTTTATACCTAGGACTCCATCCTTAGTTTGGGCCTTTTAATAATAGTTTTGAGAATTCAAAAGCCTGGACAATTTCCGTGAGATTTTGTTTTAGGAAGAGGTTTTGGAAATGGAGTGGCTCAGCTCTTTCTTTATCACTTCTCCAGTTCTGCATCTATTGTGGCAGCAAAATGTAGCATAGTGAATAGGCTTAGAGCACATTTGAGTGTGATTACACATGTAACTCTGTGCATACAGGCCTATGTTTTAAATATTTACTTTGCAAAATTTTCAAGAAGAGTCCTGATTTTGCACACAAAGGATTCCTCTAATGGCATGCTTACTTACCAAAAATGTTTCCCATGTTCCTGTAAAGTCAAAAGTCTTAGAGAAACAAATGTGCCTTAATAAAAGAACTAGCTCCGTCTGGTACCAGTGGCTCATGCCTGTAATCCTAGCTACACAGGAGGCTAAGATCTGAGGATTGCCATTTGAAGCCAGCCTGGGCAGGAAAGTTCATCAGAATCTTATCTCCAATAAACTACAAAAATGCTGCAAGTGGAGCTATGGCTTTAGCTGTAGAGCATGTGAGCCTAAAGGAAAAAAAGAAAAATCTCAGGGACAGTGCCTAGATCCTGAGTTATCAAGACCCAGGACTGGCACACATCTACAACAAAAGGGAAACCACTATATCATCAATTTGTGACTCAACTTAGAAATTTTATTATGTTCCAGATTATATTTAATATATTTTTGCTCACTTTATGTTTATGCAATAATGTTATATTTGCACTATAATTTATTAAAATGGAAAACTAAGCAGTTCAGTATTGTAATGCTGTCAAAGAAGAAAATTGGCAACAATTGTCCTATAATAAAGAAACATGACATGTTGAAGAGATTGGGATTAATCTTATGTCTCAATACTTTGCTTAAATGACTGCAAGAATTCTATGTAATAGACAAGGAATCTCAAGTTGAGAAATACAATTGACAATTTCTCTTGGGATCTGAAATCATTCCGTCATTCATGAGTATCAGAAAGACGATCACAAATCATCTCTGTTTTCAAGAAAATTAAGGGGCATTTGCAATAGCCAAATTTAACATTTCATAACAGGCTGAGCAACAAAGGGAAGACCAAACAGGAATATGAGAAGTTACAGATCAAGATACATGGCTGCAAATTTATACATGACCCAAAGATGATGTTTTCCAAAAGAAGAGTAAATATCCTATGATTTCAATAACAAAATGAATGACCAGCTGACAAGAGCCATTCTGATCCTCCTGATACCTGTTTGACAACATGAAAACAATACTGATGCATGTTGCTTTCACAAAGGGCAGATTTACAGATCTTGGACACAAAAGAGAGATTCTAAATTTGATGTTCTCTGGTATATGTAAAGGTAGAGGTAAATAAAAGGTACTGTATTTTACACACACCACTATAAAACAGGGATTTCAGTAGTATAGATAACAGTTTTGATCCATCACCAAAATGGATTTCTCTTTAAATATCCCATCAAATGATTTTAACTAATTCTAAGATGATTAATAACCTAACATGTTACTAGCATAAAACATACTGGAAATATTCCAAGTAAGAAGAATGGGAAGCAGGAATGATAGATATGCATAATGAAATAGGTAGTACAGATAATAAATAATATATTAAGCATAAAATACACTAAGCATAAAATATATTGCCGTAAAAGTATAAATATTATAATACAAATATCAATGAGAATGTAAAAGAAGAAATTAATGAGACAATTTCTTATTTTTAGATTTAAAGTAAAAACAGAAGCACTTTGAAAAGATATAGGGAAACAACAAAAAGGAAATGAAATATGAGCTAACAAAGTACATGAAAAATACTCAAGAAAATGATAAGTGGATCACAAAACAAAAATCATATTGAAATAAAAACCAGTAGATTTTATTGACAGTATAATAAAGGGCATAGAGGATATGTTTGAGAAAAAATGAGCAAAACAAAGCAAAAAAAATGAAGGGATTTCAAAGTAAAAGTAAAAGTGGACACCATAGAAAGACTAAAACTGTATGTAGGTAAGATATTAATTATAGAAATGGAACTAAAGATATAAAAGAACATAAAATTATTAACAGAAGCTTTACAATTGCCAGATTATACAGTGCTCTTACGAATCTGACAAATTGCATATCAGACTGATGGTATGATTTTACCCTTCACCAGCAACTTCAAATGGAGCCAGTTTCTTGTAACCTTACCAACATTTAGTGTTTTCATTGGGCTTTATTTCAGCCAATCTTCTTTATGCTGAAATATTTTTGTGCATGTGTGTACTTGTCCTGGGTTTTGAACTCAGGTCTTGGCTGTGATCCTTGAACTTTTTCTTTTGTTCAAGGCTAGTGCTCTCCATTTGAGCTAGCTTCACTTTCAAGGAGTCTCATAGACTTTCCTGCTCAGATAATATTTGAACTATAATCTTCAGATCTCATCCTCCTGAGTAGCTAGGATTACAGGGATATGCCAAAATGTTTTACTGTAATTTTTACTTACATTTCTCTAATAGATGGTAATGTTGAATATCTTTTTATGTGTGTATTTTTCATTTGCATTATCTTCTTCAACAAAAGGTCTCAATTTCTTTACCTATTTTTCTAGTTTTCTTTTGCTGTTAAAATTTTAAAAGTTCTTCACATATGAATTCTTCATTGGATATGGGTTTGCAATAATTCTCTCCAACATAATGTACTTTCATTTCTTACCAATGTTTTTCCCAGAGCAGAAGTTTTTACTTTTGATAAAGCTTCCCCCCCCCCCCCACCTTTTAAAAATGGATACTTTGGTATCAGGTCTAGAAGAAGCTCTACCTGTTCTTCACTACTGAATATTTGCTTCTATTTTTCTTTTTCCTAAAAGCTTTATACTTTTATATTTTGTATTTGAGATGATAATCCATTTTTAGCAATTCTTATTTAAGAGATTAGACTTAAGGTCATTAGATTTGTTGCCTATAAGTGTTCAGTTGTCAGCGCTGTCAATTGAAACTTCTATATTGAATTTGTTGCCTTTGCAACAAATTAACTGGAAGACTTGTGTGGAATTTTTTCTTGGTTCCTGTTCTTACTACATTGACCTATATGAGTGCCATTCTATAACTACCATTCTAATGACTAGTAACTCTTAACACCAGATAGAGTGGTTTTGGTACTTTATTCTTTTTCATAATTATTTTAGCACTCTTGGTTTTATGTATATCTGTATAAATATTATAGTAAGTTTGCCAGTATCTGCAAAACACTTAACCATAATTTTGTTTGGAACTTCATGAAATATGCAAAGCGCTCCAGTATAATCGCCAGCTATGATATTTTGAATTTTTCAATCCAAGGACATGGAGTTTATTTATGTAGATGTTTTGTCTTTAGTTATTATAATTATTTTTGTTTGTTTGTGAGACAGAATCTTGCTTATGTAGCCCAAGCTGCATCCTGCATTAGCTTCCTGAATGCTGGGATTATAGGCATGCTTTACCACACCCATTTTATTTCAAGTTTTTATAATTTTTCTTATAATTTTTAACATAAATATCTTATATATTTATTATCTTTAAAACTATTTCATTATTTTAGTGATTATAAATAATATTATATTTTTTAATTTCGATTTCCAGATATTTTCTGATATTGTTCTATCAATTGTTAGTATTGGCATAGAACTTTCTCTCTGTAATTGCAAATGTGTTGATTTTTTATTTGTCAGTTTTTATATCACAACTTTGAACTTTGTTACTTACTGAATTACAGGATTAGTATGTTTTTTGGGGGGAGTTGACACCTTTATGTTATTTTCTCTATCTTTAATAGTCTGCTTCAATTTCTATTTTGTTATTACATCCATTTGTGCTTTCCTATGATTTATACATTTTATAAAAGTCTCTTATGATTTTCGATCTGCCTATAGCATTGCATTTCACATGAGACTTTCTTTTCTTTTTTCTTTTTTTTGTCAGTTGTGGGGCTTGAACTCAGGGCCTGGGCACTATCCTTCAGCTTTTCTGTTCAAGGCTAGCACTCTACCACTTTGAGCCACTGCACTACTTCTGGTTTTCTGCGTGTTAATTGGAGATAAGAGTCTCATGGATTTTCCTGTCTGTGCTGGCTTCAACCTCAATCCTCAGATCTCAGACTCTTGATTAGATAGAATTACAGGCATGAGCCACCAGCACTCAGTTCACTTGAGACAGTTCATGAACTCTAGGCCCTGAACACAGAGGTTTTTCTTTGTTTTTGTTGTTCCCAATGTACTATGTGATTTTTTTCTTTTGTGATTTATTTCCCCCTATGGTTTATCCCCTGTTGTCACTTACTTTGACACCATGGATTTTGTATGCATGTTTATCTGAACTAGGGAAAGGAAGGGGAACAGCAAAATGGTGAGACAAAGGACAAAGTGGGAACCTATGCAAGAGCAATACTCACAAGACAATATGTTGGAAATGATCAGTATATCTTGGGGGGAGGTCCGGAGGGAAAATGGTAGAAAAATGAGGAAGGGGGTCCCAATTTAGACAAGAAATGCAATCACTACCTTACTTATGTAACTATAACCCCTCTGTATATCACTTGACAATAAAAACTTTTTAAAAAGTACTTTATATACCTTTTCACAACCTCTACTTTTTTAATTTGTGCAATTAGGTCACTTAAATTTAATGTGGTTATTGGCCTATTAAGACTTAGATACTATATTCTTTATTTTTTGTCTGTTCATTCCTGTATTTTCCTTGTATCTTATGTGTTGTTGGACAAATTTTGAATTTTATTTTGATTTAGCTAGAGCATTTAGATTTATATATCTGTTCAGTTTTGTTTGTGGTTGTTAGGCAGTATACTACTTATTTATCAAATCACAATCTGGTAGTATTATCACCTTATAAGTTGAAATAAAGTATAGAACACTTGAAACCATTTATACTCCTTTTAATTCCCTATTCATAATACAATTGTCTGAAGGTTTTCATATATATATATATATATATATATGTATATATGTATTAGAAACTATATACAACTGAATATAATTTGTATTCCAACAAGAATAACTTAAGAACTTAAGAGGTGAAGAAAAGCTTATTGCCATATTTATTTTTACCACATTATTTCTTCCTTTCTTCCTAACATTGGAAGTTTCTTTATTGTATTATTTTTAGTTTACAGAAGTTCTCTTATCTTGACTCCCTCATGACCTCCCACCCCCTTTCTAGGTAATTGCTCAGAGGGAAAATTCACATTGCTTTTCTTCATCTGTGAATATCACAATTTCTTCTTGATTCCTGAAAAATATTTTAAACAGTATCAGGTTGACAGATGACCATTCTTTCCTCTTGGCACCTGAAAAATATTCTGCTACTTCCTTCTGGCCTCCATCATTTCTCATTAGAAATATACTATCATCCTAACTGTTAATATCATTCTATAAACAAGCTATCATTTGCTCTGTTTTCCAGCTTGCTTGATGTCTAGTCTACTTCCAGATTTCTAGTTCTTCCTTGGTTTTCTCCTTGTTCTGCTGTTGAGCCTGTCTATTGTATTGTATTGTATTGTATTGTGTTTTCTTACCAAAATTTTTATTCGGTTGTTATTTATATCTTATATTTAATTTTTGACATTTGTTATTCTATTGGTTTGCATTTTATATTTTTCTTTTCACTTGATGCATGCATAGAAGTGTTTATTAAAGCAAACTGATCATGATTGTATTTTTCAGAGTAGTTCATCTGTGATCATGATTTTGGCATTTATTAAATTTTTTTTGATAAAACAATTTGAGATTTCCTAGGTGTTGGTATTATAGGTATTTTTAAAATAGCACCGAGGCTTGAACATAGGGGCTTTGTGCTTTTGTTTCACTTATTTGCCCATGGCTGGCTTACTACCACTTGAGATATGCCTTCACTTCTGATTATTATTATTATTGTTATTTTTTTACTAATAATATGTTTTATTTTTCTTAAAAGATTTCTTTTGCTTTTATTGAAATGATATGGTTTTTCTTTTTAATTTAATTTAATTTTATTATAAAGGTAATGAACAGAGCAGTTACAGTTACATAAGTGAGGTAACATTGTCAAACATTGTTACGCCCTCCCTCATTTTCTCCCACTTTGTCTCCCCCTGATTCCTTCCCCCTCCCACCACTACAAGTTATAAAGTTCATTTCCAACATAGTATCTTCTGAGTATTGCTGTTTCATTAGTTCACCCTTTGTCCTTCGTCATGCCATTTTATTATTCCTCTTTCCTTTTTCAAATCAGATAAAGGCACAGGGTACAACAACAACAACAACAGTGACCAAACAGGATAAATCAAAGGGGCAAAAAATGAAAGTAAAAAAGAAATAACTTCACACAGTACATTAAGCAAAACAAAACAAACAAAAAATCCCTCTTGTTTCCATATCTTGGAGTTCATTTTGATTAGCATCATCTTATATGGTCATATGTACATAGCTATTGAGTTATTGTGATCCTCTGCTTATATCCTAGACATGTACTAATTATTACAATTGAGGGAAACCATGGAGCCTATGTTTCTTTGAGTCTGGTTTACATCACTGAATATGATTTTTTTTGAGTTGTTCCAATTCCTTTTGAATGGTGACGTCATTCATTCTGATGGAAGCATAGAATTCCACATCTTCTTGATCCATTCGTCTACTGGGGGTCATCTGGGTTGGTTCCATATCTTAGCAATAATAATGCTAATGCTGCAGTGAACATCGTTGTGTTGGTAGCTTAAGTGTGGTCTTGTGTGTGGTCACTTAGGCAAGTGTCCAGGAGTGGGATTGCTGCATCATAGGGGAGCTCTATGTTTAGTCTTTTGAGGAACCTCCATACTGCTTTCCAGAGTGGTTGAACCAGTTTATGTGCGGACCAACAGAATAGAAGTGTTCCCTTTTGGCCACATACCTGCCAGCATATGTTATTACTTGTTACCTTGGTAAGGGCCATTCTAACTAGTGTGAGGTAGAATCTCAACATGGTTTTAATCTACATTTCTTTTATCACCAGAGATGTTGAACATTTCTTCATATATCTATTGGCTATTCATCTTTCCTCCCCAGAGAAATCTATTTTTAATACTTTAGCCCATTTATTAATGGGGTGGTGGTTTCTTTGAGGATTTGTTATTGAGTGGTTTAACTTTTTGAGCTCTAGGTATATATATTTTTATATAAATTTTTATTGTGAAAATACTGTATATAGAGGTTACAGTTACATGAGCAAGGTAATGAATACATTTCTTATCAAGCATTATTGCCTCTCCTTTGTTTTTCCCCTACCATCCCTTCCCTCCCACCTCCACAACTACTCCCCCCCCCTCGCCCCTGTCTAAATTGTAAAGTTTGTTTTTCAGCATAGTGTCTTGTACATCTCATTGTGGTATATATATAATGGAATTCTATGCCTCCATCACAAAGAATGATATTACCCCATTTGTTAGGAAATGGAAAGACTTGGAAGAAAATTATATTCAGTGAAGTAAGCCAGGCCTAAAAAAACACAGGTTCCATAGCTTCCCTTATTAACTAGTATATGTCTGGGAAAAGTAGAAAAAGTCAAAAGCTATGTAGATATGACCAGATAAGATGAAGTTAAGTGAAATGAACCCCAAGATAGGGACACAAGTGCATTTTTTCTTTCTTGCTATTGTTTCTAATGCATTTATAAGCTACCATGTAATTTTTTTTGTTGCTTTGTATATTCCTTCCCCATGGTATAACCCTTGTTTTCACTGTATTTGATCTCTAGATATATTTTTGATATGAGCTCTTGTCTATTGTATAGCTAGTGAAAATCTTCTCCTAATCTGTGGGCTTTCTATATATCTTACTAGCTATTCCCTTTGCCATGCAGAATCTCTGCAATTTAATGCAACCACATTTTATGCAGCCTTTCTTTGATTCGTTGTGTTTCTGGATCTTTATTTAGAAAGTTTCAGCCAGTGCCATGGAGCCCGAGTGTATGAAAAGAGAGAAGGTTAGCACTCTCTTTGAAGGATGGAAGAGGCTCTTGGGCCTGACAACATCCATCTGCTTAATGCATTGCCACCTACTTTTAATTAATTTTGCTAGTTAATTGGAGATTAGACTTCCTTGGATTTTTCTAGTTAAGCTGGCTTTAATCTGTGATCCTCAGATCTCAGCCTCCTGAGATGGTATAATTATAGGCATGAACTAACTGTGCTCAGCTTTTGTGAGTGATTTTTTAAAATTGAATCCTGGGAAAATCTCATTCCTTAAACATTCTATTCACTCTAGTGTCTTAGCAAGTGGCAAAGGTACCATATTTTATTATTACCAAGAGGCAGCGGAAGTTTTCTATTGTCTCCATTGACAATGTAGGAAATGGAGGCTATTAGTTACTGTTGGGTGTTATAACATTATGATTTATCTGGCCTCACTTTTCTTTCCTTTTTTTTTTATTGTGAAAATACCATACAGAGGGGCTACAATTACATGGGAAAGAAAATGAGTACATTTCTTATCAAGCATTGTTGCCTCCTTCTTTGTTTCCCCTTCCCATCCCTTCCCATCCCTTCCCATCTCTCCCCACCCTACACACACACATTATACCAACATCAAATACAGTGAAAGCAGGGGTTACACCATGGGGAGGGACATACAAAATAAAAAAGAAATCATCTTATAAATATGTTAGAAAAAATCAAATAAAAAAACATTTGAATACTTATCTTGGGGTTCATTTCACCTAACATTAACTTATCTGACCTTTTCTGTTTGTCTCAGACATACACTAGTTATTGCAAATAAGGGAAACCATGGGACCTATGTTTCTTTGGGCTTGGCTTACTTCACTTAATATAATTTTTTCCAAGTCTTTCCATTTCCTAACAAATGGGGCAATGTCATTCTTTCTGATGGAGGCATAGAATTCCATTGTGTATATATACCACATTTTCTTGATCCATTCATCTACTGAGGGGCATCTGGGTTGGTTCCATATCTTAGCTATGGTAAATAATGCTGCAATAAACATAGTTGTGCTGATCTTTCACTATCAAGCAGATAAAGAGAAGGTTCTTAATTACTTCTAGATTGGGATAGGAAGGAAGGGAGACTTCACATGTGGTTTCTTACTGACACCATAACTCCTGGGTGTTTGTTAGTGCCTAGCAGAAATGAAAGTCTGAGCCTCCCCTTCTGACTTTTCTCATGTGGTATGGTCAGTTTTGTTTTCTGTTTGGCTGAAGCAGTGAAATTATTGCCTAAAAAATGTCACTTTTCTGGATTGGTTCTTTACAGGTCATTTGGCTAGAGTAGGGCTTCAAAACGTCTATATTTCAACTCCTTTCACGTTGTCAGTATCTTTAACTTCAAGTCTTCAAAAAACAGAGATTACTTCCTGTCCAATTCCTCCTTTCTTGTGTACCCTGGGTATCCAGTCTGTTCCCTTTCTTTCCAAATCTTATTTTGCCTTATATAATATCCAGGTTTACAATTATGTTTAGTAACAAGAGTATGAAAACATGTATTTACTTCACTTTCCCAGAAGTATATGTTTAAGTTTTAAAACCATATTTATGTTATTTTTATATTTTTAATCACTGAAACAATTCAGGTTGTAGTAAAAAAAAACTTGAAACTGAAATATTGGCTGGTACTATTCCTTGTAAATCTTAAGTATTTTACTGTTTATTTTTCATAAGCAAAGCATGGATAAAATTGATTCTCAGATGAAATTTAGTTTGTAATAGTTTTTCCATTTAATGTGTTTTATAAAAGTTCTCTAGGTCGAAAAGTCTGTGCTTTATTTAGCTGTTAATTTTCATTAACCCACTTTGATCCTGAGTGGTTTCTGCATCTTTCCTTGAGTTTGTATATCATTGACACTTTTGAATAGAACACACATTTTTTTCAGTTTCTTTTTACAAAGGTTTTTTTAATAGTGACAATTCCAAAGCTAAGTATTTTTCTTAATTGAACTTTTTACTTCTAGAGTTCTAATGTGAATTTTTCATAATTTTTATATCTTTATTAAATTTCTCTTTCTTTCTTTTTTATTGTGAAAATACCGTACAGAGGGATTACAATTACATGGGCAAGATAACGAGTACATTTCTTATCAAGCATTGTTGCCTCCTCCTTTGTTTCCCCTTCCTATCTCTTCCCATACCCCCCCCCACCGTCTGTCCCCGTACCCGAGCCTCCCCTCCCCACCGAAGTTGTAAAGTTCATTTTTCAACATAACAACTTGTACATCTCTTTGTTGCAATGGGTCCACCTGTATCCATAGTTAAACGATTTTTTTTCCCTTCCCCTCCACAAATGATACTAACATCAAATACCGTGAAAGCATGGGTTATACCGTGGAGGAGGGACATACAAAACAACAAAGAAGGGCTGGGAAGATGGCTCAGTGGTAGAGCGATTGCCTGACATGCCTGAGGCCCTGGGTTCGATTCCTCAGCACCACATAAGCAAAAAGAAAAAAGCCGGAGTGGCGCTGTGGCTCAAGTGGTAGAGCGCTAGCCTTGGGCTGAAGAGCTGAGGGACAGCGCCCAGGCCCAGAGTTCAGGCCCCACGACCGGACCCCCCCCAAAAAAAAAACAACAACAAAGAAATCATCTTATAAATATGTCAAAAACAATTGCATGAAAAAAAAAAAACATTTGAATACTTATCTTGGGGTTCATTTCCCTAACATCAACTTATCTGACCTTTTCTGCTAGACTCAGACATACACTGGTTATTGCAAATAAGGGAAACCATGGGACTTATGTTTCTTTGGGCCTTGCTTACTTCACTTAATATAATTTTTTCCAAGTCTTTCCATTTCCTAACAAATGGGGCAATGCCATTCTTTCTGATGAAGGCATAGAATTCCACTGTGTATATATACCACATTTTCTTGATCCATTCATCTACTGAGGGGCATCTGGGTTGCTTCCATATCTTAGCTATAGTAAATAATGCTGCAATAAACATAGTCGTGCTGGTAGCTTTAATGTGGTCTTGTTTGTAAACTTTTGGGTAAATGCCCAAAAGTGGGATTGCTGGGTCATAGGGGAGCTCTATGTAGAGTCTTTTAAGGAACCTCCATACTACTTTCCAAAGTGGTTGAACAAGTTTACACTCCCACCAACAATGGAGTAAGGTTCCCTTCTGTCCACATCCCCTCCAGCATCTGTTGTTATTAGAGTTCTTGATTATAGCCATTCTAACTGGGGTGAGGTGGTATCTCAATGTTGTTTTGATTTGCATTTCTTTTATGGCTAGAGAGGTTGAACATTTCTTCATGTGTCTATTGGCCATCCTTCTTTCCTCTTCACAGAAGTTTCTCTTTAAGTCTTTAGCCCACTGATTTATTGGGCAGTTGTTTCTTTGAAGATCAGGTTTTTTTAATGTTTTTTTTTTTTTTGTGAAAATACTGTACAGAGAGGGGTTGCAATCACATGAACAAGGTAATGAGTACATTTCTTATAAAGCATTGTGGAACACACATTTTAATTTGTAGAAAGATGTTCTGCCTGGGTTTATCTAATGCTAATTCATTCCTATATTTTAAGAAATGATTACAGATGTGACTTTGAGCTCTTCTCTTTATATGCTACCAGGTGACTCCTACAGCAATTTATTCCATAATTGATGGTTTCATCTTTCAATATTTGATAAAGATTACATATGTAAGGCTTTTTCCACTCCAAATTAATTAGAATTTATAATTAATTAGAATTTTCAGGTGGGTTGTCCTTGAGAACTGTGTAAATATCCATATCCTTATCAGCACGTCATTTATATCCTGTGGACTCATAAATTCTTATTTTGTATAATGACTGTTGATAAGTTGTTTACTTTGGTGCTCAGACTGTCTGTGGTAATTTCTGATTCATCCAATTCTTCAGACTGGCTCTGTTCTGTCTTCAGATTTTAAGAACTTGCCTTACTTCTTGGTACTAGATACTCTTGTTGTACTGTGGACTACTTCACTCCAAACCTGGGCTCAGCCATTTCTCCAAGGATGCTTTTAGGAGAAGGTCTCCAGGCACCACAATCTGAGGAGTAAATGAGCTTATGACTTTTAGAAGTGCAGCTAGTTCTAACTTATTTAAATCAACAGAGCTAAGTTGGTCTCCATTGTCAACCTAGGAAAAGAAGATCGCTAATTCCTAATTCCTATCGGGTGTCAGAACACTGGGACCTCATTAGTGCTGGTTTATAGCAATACATATATTTCTATACCAATATTTATTTTATTTTATTTTATTTATTTTATTAATATCTGTGCTGAAAACTAAAGGTTTGCATTGATACCTTCTATTCCAATGCAGTATACATCATTCCTTTAAGCCTGTTCCCTTTCAATATTTGTAATTCTCTTGTCTGACAGTGGAAAACTGAACTTCTTTTTATATATTTTTATGATTTTCTTGTCTAGACTCCTGTTCTTTGTGCTGGGCCAACTGTAAATCCATTCATTCTGGCTCTGATCAGCACATTCAGGCCTTGTGTACTCTATTGCCCTTAATGGCCTTGGAACAAATTATTCCAGAGAGAAAGAGAAGGGAAAGAAAAGAAATGAGAAATTAGAAAAAGGGAGAGTAAAAAGCTGACATTATAGTTATTTTTATTTCGATTTAATTAATTAATTAATTTTTTGTGTCCAGTCGTGGGGCCTGAACTCTGGGCCTGGGTGCTGTCCCTCAGCTCTTCAGCTCAAGGCTAGCACTCTACCACTTGAACCACAGCACCACTTCCAGCTTTTTTCTTTTTTGCTTATGTGGTGCTGAGGAATCAAACCATGGCCTCATGCATGCAAGGCAAGCCTCGACCACTGAGCCACCTTCTCAGCCCTATAGTTATTTTTAAATGGCATATTTTTTATGTTGTTATTAGCCTGTTCTTATTGTTGATATTTTTGGTATGTTGTTCCAATGCTGTATGGAATAGAAGTGGAAGACTTTCTAAAAATTCTTTTGTTAGAAATTATGCAATGATTTTTGGAAACTAGAAATACATTTTTTTCTTTAAAAATAGCACATATGTATATACACACATATATGCATAGGGATGGCATATGCTAATTAGTACAATACTTTATAGTACACAAATATATGTGTACACACATTTATGCATGCACACCTATCTCCATATGTTTATAAACACACATATTAACCAATAAGTGCTGTTCAGATAACCTTGAAGAAAAAAATCTATCTATCTATCTATCTATCTATCTATCTATCTATCTATCTATCTATTCTTTCTATCTATTTCAAGTAACTTTCTACTAGGAAGAATGCTTCATAGGGAGATGTTTTACAGTATGCCTGACTATCAAAGAGAATCAAGCAGCATATTAAAATTAAATTGGGAATGTGATCGAGAAAGTGAATTTGTTCAAAGTGCACTATGGCTATGTATGGTATTTACACAGTGAAACCAATGTGTACTAAGTAAAAATTAAAAGAATAAGAAAAAATTAATATCTCTTGACCATCTGGAATCTATTACAGATGCGTTATGATGGGTCAACAGTGGAAAATCTGTTTACTCATGTTGGTACATTAAAAAAAATCAGACTTTTCTCAAACAAGAAGGCTCTTGATAATAAACATTTGACAAAATATGACTTTCAAATAGAAATATATGTATCTCATTCCCCAAACCAGCATTATGAGTTTCAGAAAAATACAAGAAACATTATGTTAGCATTAGGAAGAAGGCCTTCCTATATATTTACTTGTGTGTAAATATATAGGAAAAAGAAGCAGAATGCATACTAATAAAAACAAAGATATGATTATCTGCAGATGTTATCGTTTATCTACTAAAAAACCCATAATAAGGGGCTAGGAAGGTGGCTCAGTGGTAGAGTGCTTGCCTTGCATGCATGAGGCCCTGGGTTCGATTCCTCAGCACCTCATAAACAGAAAAAGCTGGAAGTGGTGCTGTGACTCAAGTGATAGAGTGCTAGCCTTGAGCTGAAGAGCTCAGGGACAGTGTCCAGGTGCAGAGTTCAGGCCCCACACAGACAAAATAAATAAATAAATAAATCCATAATAAACAGAAAAAGACTACACATAAAAGTAATTTAGTAAGGATGAGTAGACCAAAATCTTTTGCTTCTCAGAGCCAGTACAAAAAAATAGCAATAGTTAAAAAGATTTCATTTCTAATAGCAACAACAAATGAATGAAATTCTTTAATAAGAAATGTTTAATAAATATTTCTGACAATTGTAAAGACAATTTTAACACATGGGTGAAGTTTTTTGCTTAGGTGTGGCTTAGCCTCATATGCACATCACTTTACTCCTAAATTAGAATATTCATAAAAGATTGCCCAGTCAAAACATCAGTACATCTTATTTTAAGTCCCAGGAAAGATGAGTATAAATCTCATATAACAAATTAAGAAGGACATATTTTCTAAAAGAAATCTGAAAAGAAGTACACGAAGAACTTTGAAACTTCTATAGGATGCTACTATTGGGTGGACAGGCCAATGAGATAAAATAGAGATTTCAAAATGGATCTAAATGTAAAATATTGTTTATGTATGACATGCATTCGACAGTAGGCAACACATAAAATATCTAATAAATTCTAGTAAAATATTTGAGTAATCATGCTGACAGGAAAAAAAAGTTTTTTTCACCCTTTTTTTTCATAGTCCTAGGATTTTGAACTCAGAGCCTTGGACCACTGGATGCATACTTCCAATCCTTTTTGCTTTTAATCATTTTTCTAATAGGTTTGATGCTTTTTGCCCAGGTCAGCTTCAGGCCATGATCCTTCTGTGTCTCACTCCTGGGTTTATGAGACTGAATCACCATGTTTAGCTTGTTCTATTTTGTTTTATATTTTTAATGCATTTTATTGTTTTTGTAAAGATTATGTACAGAAGGGTTAGAGTCATATAACTCAGAGAAAGAGAACACTTCTTTTTGAACAGTGTTACCACTTCCTTTGTTCTCTCCCAGGTTTTCCCCTCCCATTCCCACCTACAAGTTTTATAGTTCATTTTCTTCTTTTCCTTTTTTCTTTGTTTGTTTGTTTGTTTCTTTCTTTCTTTCTTTCTTTCCTTCCCTCTCTCTCTGTCTGTCTCTCTGTCTCTGTCTCTGTCTCTCTCTCTTTTTCTTTTTGATCAGTCATGGGGCTTGAACTCTGGGTCTGGATGCTGTCCCTGAGCCCTTCAGCTCAAGACGAGTTCTCTACCACTTGAGCCACTTACAGTTTTCTAGTGGTTTATTGGAAATAAGAGTCTCATGAACTTTCCTGCCCAGGGTTGACTTTGAATGCAGTCCTTAGACCTCAGTCCCCTGAGTAGCTAGGATTATAGGCATAAGCCACCAGCACTGGCTCTTTTTTTAAATTTAATTGTCAAGGTGATGTACAGAGGGGTTATAGTTGCACAGGTAAGGTAATGAGTACATTTCTTGTTGAAGATTGTTACCCTCTCCCTCATTTTATCCCACCTTCCCTACCCCTCTGCCCTCATTCCAACATGTCTTGTGAATATCCCTGTTGCATTGGTTCACCCTTGGGTCTTTGTCTCACCATGTATAGTTCATTTTCAACATAGTGTCTAATGAGTATCATTGCTGCATTTGTTTACTCTTTGTCCCTCTATTTCTGTGCCCCTCCTTACCTTCCCAAACACAGCTAAATAAACAAATAAGACAAAAGAAAAGAAAGACAAAGCAGTAAGAAAGATAAAACCTCTTGTTTTCATTTCTTGAGGTTCATTTTGATACATATTATTTTATAACAGATGCATATAGCTATTGTTCTCTGACACAGGGTCTGGCTATCTTTTTGCCTGGTCTGGCCTTAAATCACAGCCATCCTATCGCTATCATCCAAGCAGATGGAATTCCAGATATATGCACCAGGCATCTTTATATTTAAAATCTGAATTAATTGTAAATTACATATTATTGATTAAATGGCATTGTACTTATAAAGTGTTGAATGGTATCCCTTTTTACAACTACTTAAATATAATAAAAAATAAGGTTATATTGCTTATCTCAAGAATATAAAAAAGAAAATCATGAAACTTACAAAAGATATCATAAATTAATTAAATTCCTATTATTGGAATAGAAGAGAACTTCCTAATGATAACATTGTATGGCTACTTAAATCAGAGTAATAACCTAGATTTCATAGAATTTAAGAAGAAAATTGAAGAATGAAAGAAAAGTCTAAAGGGAATTGATCACCTGGCATATTTCTCATATGTATTATATACAAAATGCCTACATTCTTAACCCAAAGAGTACTTTCAGATAACAGATGAATGGGAACAAAGTTATCATTGAGGAGACATCATACAGAAGCAACTGGACACTTCCTGTCACAGCAGCCTCCGTGGACAACTCCTTGGCAGTTTAGTTGTGGGGCAAATACACATGATATACAAGAAACAGTGGTCTTCTTTTTAATCATATGAAATGATATGGCTAGTCACTTGTAATGTTTTATTTTTATATATTTTCTTGATAATATCAAACACCATGAAAATTTATACACTGATATAGTTACTTTCCTATATTTCTGAAGGAATTTAAATTCATTCTCTGTGAGGAAAACTTGCTAAGTATTTATCAAATATTAGAATATAAATGTCTATTATTCAGAAATTCTATTTATAGGAATTTAGTTCATAAGTAAATGTCTGTGTGCCCCCCAAATATCTCTATGAACATATTCAGTACAACATTATGACATTCTTATGACCTGTGTGATAACACAGAATGGGGATAATTCAAATATCTATTGATGTGAAAGTGATTTAGTGATACATTGTAATATATTAAATGGAATATTAGACATATATAACAAACAATGAGGTAGACCAGGTGTCCTTCAATGATGTAATTGCCTACTTCCACAGTAAGGTGAAGAAAAGATTGCAGTCAGGCAAGTCATAATCTCAGCATGTGTTCTGCATTTATATCTCTATCTTCACATGCTTTCTGTGGGTAAGATAGTAAGTGACGCTAAAGTCTAGAAACATAGTTATTTCTAGGAAAGCTACCTGAATGGTTGAAGTTGGTTGCAGGGATGCTACTATCTTATGCTATACATTTTTCCCCTTTTATAATCTTCCCATGTACATATAATGTTTAATATAATTTAATATAATATTTATTCTAGCTGATTAAATAAACTTTAAGCACCAAAACTCTGCTTAGATGCAAATTTCTCACAAGTAACTCTGTCATTCATTTTAATTATGCAATTTAGACATACAGATGGATAAGTTAAGAGGTATATTTATTAACAATGATCAAAAATCAGCAAAATTGCAATAGAAAATATATTTAAATCCACACATTGTGACTCATATTCAATTAGGGGAGATCTTGTGAATTACTTTCATTCTCCAAGGGCATCAGCGTGTGGCAGCAGCATTTTCTGTAGTATCAGAAAGTAAAGTAACGAAATTGATTACAGTATAAACTTAAACAACCACAGACAAAATTGCTTCAAACCATTAACAACTCTGAGAGTTCTAGGAAGTTGGCTGATCTCTCTGAGCATTCAGGACATCTAGTAGAACACATACTGTTCATTTGATTGCATTAAACTTAATTCATACTGGAATTATTTTGGTAGACCTGCTCTCTCACTGTATGAACTTGTTTCAGCTATCAAACTTAAGTCTCTCATTCTCTTAAGCCTCATTTTCTTTATGATAAATAGTATAGTAAGACATGGTCAAATAAATAGTTATATGATGCATGATAAATGTAATGGTCATTGTCTTCCGCTCTGCTTCCTTCTTTCTTTAGTCTTTTTGTCTATACTTTTCTTTTATAATCTGGATATTATTTGGCTTTCTACAGTACTCTAGTTTTTCACATTGTTTTCCTCTCGGTTTCCTTTTTATGTTTTTCCTTGCTTCTTTAAATCTCTCTTTGTCTTACATTTTTTATCTTATGCAAAGAGAGATTCGAAAAGAAATGAGTCTATTTACCAGGCACTGCTCAACCCAGTGCAGGTTTCTAGGAGAAGATGAGCATGGGTAAGATCATGTGACAATTGTCCTATGATTTCATTGCTTCTGTTACTCTAGCCAGACATCTTGCCAATGTGGCTCTCTGTCTACTGGCTGCCTTGCCTTTTCAGTTTTTCCACAGTTATTTATCTGATTGCTTTGCGTACCAATGCACATCAGTCTGAACCATCAGGCTGTCCAGTTTCCACAAATATCTCACAGAGGATCTTTCTTTGCATTTATGCAGTACAAGTTTGTATGAAAATGACTGATAATGTTAAGGACAAGCAAGTAACTCTGAGAATTGTAAATACTCAGGAATAGTAAGACATGGTCAAATCTCCACATTTCAAATCCAAAATGTTACTACTTATAGGCCACACAGCATCATTTTTCCTACCTTTTTCAAAGTCAGATCAGCAGCAGCTTCCTCTATGTATTTTACTTACCCCTAAATATGGTCAAGATGGTATAGTTTCCTTGTTCAAGTGTCATTAATGCCTAAGGTATTTCTGTTTTTCTAAGCATATTAGCTTACAAAGTATTTAAATTACTCAACTAAAAAAAATTTCTGTAGTAAAAGTTTATGTCTAAAATTACAGGTCTATAAAAACATCTTGTTTGTGTGTTTTCTCAGAAATATGAGTATGTAAATATGGAGAACATAAAAAGGGAATTTTCAGAAGTAGAGACACCTACACACACTTCGTAGAACTGCACAATTCTAGGCCCTGGTGCATAGTGAGTCTTCTTTAACTAAGAGGATGAATATAGTTATGAGCATTGAGGTAATTACAGTTTTTGAGGTCCAGTGATGAGAGTTGGAGTATACCAAAATATTAAATGACACAGAATGCATCCAGATGAGGTTTGTTAAGTTAGAGAAATAACAAAGGGAACATTTTGTGAGTTTTCTTTATCCCTTTTACTTAAAACTAAGTAATATGAGGCTAAAAATTTAATCATAAGGGTAAACTTAATATGATGAAAATCATGTAGTGGAGTTCTAGATTAAATATTAAAAATAAATGGAATTATCTCTTCCTTTTACCTTCCCCCTGTTTTCTTATTTTAGATAATGATAGGTTATAAAGAAATGATTTCCTGTAGAGTAGCAAGCATTCATGGGCATTGGTGTCAATAGCTGGCAATATTTTTAATTTCCTGCCTAAGAGTGGTTCATCATTCTATGAGCCTTCCAGTAAGCAAGATTGGGAAAGCAAGGCTATGTTGGTAACTGGCTGCAGTGCTAGCCTGTTGGAATTCTGAGTGGCAGGTATTTCTAATTATTTTTGTTTATTAATGTTTAGATAACAACTAAGAACGCTAGGAAATTTAGTAATATACCCCCTCTTTCAAACATATAAAAATATAATCTAATAATTAAATCATGTATTTATCTACTCCATCTGCTTTTCTATGTCTAATTCCCTGACATGTCTGTCAGAAATATGTCAAGTCCCTAATACTTCTCAGACTCTCTGTTCAGATAGTTTCCCTTGTCTCTGATATTATACACTTCTCTGCAAAGGGCTGCTCTTAATGTGAGAGTGTTATTTTCTCAGACCACAATTATGCCTTCCAGTTTTGTATCTGACTCTCAACTGTCACACTGTTAAGAGTGCTCTGACAGGCTACCTGCTGGTTCTCCCAGAAATGGAGAAACATCCTTTCATCCCTTTAACAGTTAAATGATCCATAAGTAGGTTTTTCTTCTTCTTCCTGGTGTATGAAAAGTATGCCCGACTATCCCAGCACCTGACATAAAGCTTGATTAGTAAACGTGAGGCATACTTACTATGGTCCTCATCTCCCACCAATCTCAGCAGTAGGCAGTTTCCTATGTTGTGGCCACAATGCACCTCCAGTATGCATTTCCTGCCTCTTTTTGGTGTGAATCACTAAATTAGGCTGCTAAGTAATTGTGTTAAGTGTATATGTACCATTTCTCAAATGACCCTTTTAAAAGTCTTTCCCTGTTACTACAGGAAATGTTTATTTCTCCACTATTCCCAATGTACTTATTTTTTATCTTTGCCTGTTATGCAGTAAAGAGGCTATAGAGTATAGAAAAACACGTCCATAGTTGGGATTTTGAAGAGATTCTTTTTTCCTAATTGGTGATTTTTTTATGCATTGGTATTATAAATCACATGACCTTAGTTTTCCCATAAAGATACTGGGAATACTATCAAAGTGCTAAGTACATTTATGTACTTTATGTAAATCTAGCATGAATAAAGTTTTGATCAAAAAGTGTCTTCTGTCCATAGGAGAAGTGATGAGGACGTTAAACCAAAGAATAAGAAAAGAGAGGATGAATATGAGATATCAGCATATAAAATCACAGATTGAAGAGTTCGTGGTTGATTCGTTGAGCTCAAAATTACTGATAGCTTCCTCTATTTATCTAGCCCTAAATCTTTGTGAAATGAATAGGAGTAGAGAATAAAGAGAGCTGGTTATTTTCTTTAAAATGTATAGGCAATTAGCTTTTCCTGTGTGAAGTTCTATTTGATTGGAGAATAGAGTAGACACAAAAATTTTAGATGTGAGTGGGTAAATTGTGTAACAGAGAATTGGAAACAGCTGTGGGCCACTCTTCTAATTTGGGAGGCCTTCCCATCAAGCAGAGTACCTACGAGAATCTATGAGACCACTAAGACAATGGGAAAATAAGGTTGTAATTATTGAACTGAAGGATTTTTTTAAACCAGCACTTGAGATATTAGAAATAATCCATATATATGTAATATAGTCATATGTTTATGATATTGATCCTTTGGCTTTAACTGATTTTTATAAATGAATAGTATTCCAATGTATGAACATATTTTTTTTTTTTTTTTTGTCGGTCGTGGGGCTTGAACTCTGGGCCTGGGCGTTGTCCCTCAGCTCTTCAGCTCAAGGCAAGCGCTCTACCGCTTGAGCCACAGCGCCACTTCCGGTTTTCTGGTGGTTTATTGGAGATAGGAGTCTCAAGGTCTTTCTTGCCCGGGCTGGCTTTGAACAGCGATCCTCAGATCTCAGCCTCCTGAGTAGCTAGGATTACAGGCGTGAGCCACCAGCGCCCGGCGTATGAACATATTTTTTATTGTGGGAATACCATACAGAGGGGTTACAAATAATGAGTACATTTCTTATCAAGCATTGTTGCCTCCTCCTTTGTTTCCCCTTCCTATCCCTTCCCATCTCCGCCCCCCCCCCCAAAGTTGTAAAGTTCGTTTTTCCACATAATGACTTGTACATCTCATTGTTGCAATGGGTCCACCTGTATCCCTATTTAAACATTTTGTTTTTTTCCTTCCCCTCCACAAATTATACCAACATCAAAAACAATGAAAGCACAGGTTATACTGTGGGGGAGGGACATACAAAGCAACAAAGGAATCATCTTATAAATATGTTAGAAACAATCGCAAGAAAGAAAAAAAAACATTTGAATAGTTATCTTGGGGTTCATTTCACGTAACATCAACTTATCCGCCATTTTCTGCTTTTCTCAGACATGTACTAGTTATTGCAAATAAGGGAAACCATGGGACCTATGTTTCTTTGGGCCTGGCTTACAAATACAAATCAAAACATCATTGAGATACCACCTCAGCCCAGTTAGAATGGCTATAATCAAGAACTGTAATAACAACAGATGCTGGAGGGGATGTGGACAGAAGGGAACCTTACTGCATTGTTGGTGGGAGTGTAAAGTTGTTCAACTACTTTAGAAAGTAGTATGTAGGTTTCTCAAAATACTCCACATAGAGCTCCCCTATGACCTAGCAATCCCACTTTGGGGCATTTACCCAAATGATCAGAAACAAGACCACACTTAAGCTACCAACACAGCTATGTTTGTTGCAGCACTATTCACCATAGCTAAGATATGGAACCAACCCAGATGCCCCTTAGTATATGAATGGGTCAAGAAAGTGTGGTATATATACACAATGGAATTCTATGCCTCCATCAGAAAGAATGACAATGCCCCATTTGTTAGGAAATGGAAAGACTTGGAAAAAATTATATTAAGTGATGTATGAACATTTTTAAGACAGCATTCAATCAGTTATAATCAGATACTGCATGGAATTCGGCTTATAAAACATTTGATTGCAGGCCCACTAATTCACTATAAATATTTCTTTATAAGTTGCCATGGATTATATTAGAAAATACTTTGTTGATAACAGCTTTTTCAAAAAACAAATAATGTTTTTAAAATCAGAAGATTACTACTGTAATGTTGAAATGTGAAAAATATGAATATCTAGGAACAGAATGAATACAATGTATCTGTGTAGCAAAAGCAGGGAAATTGTTTATTTTATAAGATTATGAAGGGCCATCCCATAAAATGAGAACTGCACATATTTTATGACACAGATAATTCAAAACAATTGTGAATATTTCATGGTAGAAAGCTGTTATCAGTTTTTAGTGTTTCTTTATTTAAATGATAATCCTTAACAGTAAAATTCAAGATAGCAGTCATTGGTTCTTTGGGCTTCCTTGTCTTTCTTTTCCCATGTTCTATATTATAATTCTTGCCTATGTATGATACCATTTGGTCCCATGTTGCTCTGAGCATTAAGGTCTTTGTTATTACTTGCTATTGGCTAAGTATTTAATAGTAGTTTGTTTTCAAGTCCTACACCTTTATCTGTTTGTTTATTAAAGAGAAAATTGATCAGATTTCAGATTTCACTTTCCTACATGAGCTCCTGCTAGTGAGACATTTACATGTTTCTCGTTATAATAATTCTTAGGAGGGCTGAGAAGGTGGCTCAGTGGTAGAGTGCTTGCCTTGCATGTATGAGGCCCTGGGTTCTATTCCTCAGCACCACATAAGCAAAAAGAAAAAAAAGTGGGAAGTGGCACTGTGGCTCAAGTGGTAGAGCGTTAGCCTTCAGCTGAAGAGCTGAGGGATAGTGCCCAGGCCCAGAGTTCAGGCCCCATGACCGGACCCCCCCCCAAAAAAATAATTCTTAGCAATGATTGGATTTGAATTTTCTAAGAGAATCCTTTTACTTGTAGAAGGTAAAGTCAGGACTAAATGGTTAAGGAAGGGATAACATTGTTCAAGATGCACTTAGACTCATGAACTGACATATTGAACTGAAACCCTTTCTACATAAATGTGTGTATACATAGATACATATAACTAAATGGAACTTAGAAAATAAATGCACATACTTTTAATTCTTCTTTCTTCATCCTCATTGATAAATATGAATCAGTGCTTTATTTACTCTATCTCAAGATATCTTATATATGAAAATTGGTGTGCTATTTATTCCTTGCTATTTATTCCTAATTTCATCTAAAGCTAAAAACCCTTCTATGAAAAGAATAACTTTCTCCCAAGCATTTGGAAGGATTTCTGAGTCAACAAAATGTGAGCATGTCTGTTCCATGTTATTCATGTCAACTAAGTATTATTGAGATCAGGAATTTAGAGAGGAGTCTTTATAAACTTTGTTGGCTTATGAACTTTACTGGTTTAAACTTTTTTTCTGCATGCTCATTAGCTGTGTGACTACCCTGCATATTTTTTTTCCTGTATAGTTTTTCTAACTATGAAATTTGGAAGAACTCAGTTCACCAAACCATCTGCATTTTTGTCAACAGCTGAAACCCGTCAGGGTCACTAAAATCACAACTCTATCTGAATAATTTATTGAAACCACAAAATTCATTATCACAATGACAGTTTGTTTCAGAGACGATGCAGATTAAAATGGGCAAAGCAAAAGATGCAGACACAAGGAGAAGCCCCAGCATTGAGCCTCTCACCCAGAACTCTTGCCTGCTGGAGGCAGCGGAGTTACTTGATGGGCAGTACATGTGGAGTTAGTGACCATGAATGCTTACCTTGTCTTGGTGGGTTCATTACATGGTAATAGTTGGATGTTCACATGACTGACCTATGTCCATCCTGTTAGGGTCAAGCCTATGTGACCAAAAACACTCACTTCATATCATATCACATTATTAATTGGTGTGGCTTAGATCTCCTTCTCAAATCCATTTTTTATCCTCCTGCTAGCCAAGATTGAATTTTGTTTGTTTCTTTTTGTACTTACTCTTGTGTTTCCTTGTTACCTCCTTGGTGTGAAGAGATAACCACCTTGTTTGCGTCTTCTGTGGTGGGAATGTGGTGGGAAATGTGACCCATGCAGAAACAGTCAGAAGCCAGCCCGGGTTTTCCTCTGAATGTAGGAATAGCATGTACTGTATCCTTCAGACACATGCCTGTTGTAAGGATAAAACTGGGTATGCAAGAGGAGAGAAACAGACACACAAGGCAAAGAAGAGTGACTTATGAAGTTGAATCAAATGCCATTTGAGGCTTGGTGTCGGTGTAAAGCCACCCCTGGACCAACTAGGGACAAACTTAGATTTCTTTGTACACAAACCATTAAATTTCACTGTCCCAAATATTTTGAAGCAGTCTTTCACTTTGAGCTCAAAAGACTTCTTTTGTTAGAATAGGGTGACTTACAGAAACATAGATAGTTCATGTCTGTAGGTCAAAGTAAAGGGATAGATAGACAAGCAAATTCATTCAATAAATTTGACTCACCTCATCATGACATTATCTATAGGCTTTTGAGAGTGACGTTTCAACTAAACTCTAGACCTTTTTTATGTTTTCTCAGATATGTCCTACATAGTTCACAGGAGATCTTACCTGTGTGCTTAGTAAGTCTCTTCATAAGGCCTTAGAAAAGTGATCACATCCTAAACTCCAGCAAGTCTGCACGCATTGTCATTATTAGATTCTGTCATATGCGACTTTTTTATTAAAAGGTAATTTGTGAGAGAATAAATTTTCTATAACAGATTTAGGAAACAGAAGTGAAGCTTAAAATAATAATGTTTAATATAAAATGTGTTAAAAGTTAGCAGTGGTTCTGAAGTACAATTCATTCTACTCTAGAATTTGGTCTTTATGAAAGCAAATGTCACCCATGCTTCAGACTTTATGCATGAAGGCCAGGAGCACCTGTTTTTAGGGACATAATGCAGCATGACTTAATCCTGGCAGGGCTTCTAGGTGTATCGACTCTTCCTAACAAGTGCTACCTGATTTTATGCATGTAGTATAGCAATGGTTTGAAGGTTATTGTACAAAACACATGAACATCACACAGAACCTTACTACTTAAGTCTTCAAGGTATGGATTTGTCAAAAACAGAACAATGTCTTTGAATAGTTGAGAATTAATTTTCAGCTTATTTTTCTTCTTTGCAAAATAAACAATACTTCTCTTAGAAGAATGAAATGCAACTGAAACCATTTCCTCCCTATACTTAGTCATCTGGTATTTAACGAGAGCAAAAAAAAAACACATTGGAAAAGAGATTGCCTTTTCAATAATTAGTGCTGGAAAAACATATAGTATGTTTGCTGAAGACAAAGTATCTGACTGCTCTGTGTCACAATTACCAGGAGGATATGTGCCAGGTTTTCCCATGACACAGCGGAACTCATACTGGCAATCTGACCACATTCAGGCATTGCCTTATAGTTTCTTTACCAACTCTCTCAGGATGCAACTTTAGACATGCAGAAGATGGAACAAGACCTATGTTGGAGTTGTATCTGACTCAAGAGATCAAGAAACTCAAGGGAGAACATTGAATGTGTCCCCTAATAGAGAGTGATCAGCGGCCACAGGCTCAGGGTCACTGGGGTCTCAAAGGAAAAGAAAGACAAGAACACTGTGGAGATGGGAACAGAACTGAGGGCTCCCTTCTGTATTCTGTTTTTGTTCTCTCAGGCAGCTTCCCTGTTCTCTTTCTAATAGTAGTACTAGTACTATGCCATTCTCAACTTTGGTTTCCAAGGGTCCTCTACTTTCTCCTTACCCTCTCACCACTCTTTTGGCACACAAAAAGGCAAAATCATACCAAAACAATACAAAACCACAGAACAGAATTCAGTTCAAGGCTCTTGGTTGGCTTCTTGACCAACTTTCTGGCATTTTTTTTCTTCTGTCTGATAGGCCTAAATCTCTTTTTTGCCCTCAGAAGGTATATCTTTCTCTGTCGGGTGGAAGTTGAGGCAAATCTTTTCAGTTCTGGATCTTATGTTAAGACTGTGTTTTCTGTGGTTCTTTTCTCCTCAAGGGACAAATATGACCCTTAATTGTGTTTATTAAAATTCAGGATAGTTTCAAATATTTTATTGATGTCATATATGTCTATATAAATGAATATGTATCCCAGCTGATATATACTGATCTTTCTGGATGAATAGGCAAAAGTCACTTTCTCTAAAGAACATAATTACTATTGGATGAGGATAAGAAACATGCAACCATCACCAACAAAATTGAAACTTAAAAAATATGAAAATAATCTTATAGGAGGGAAAAATGTAACGGACAAAAACCACATCTATTATATGCTATTATAGAAGGGTAATTTATATGTATCATTTTGTGTACCAGTATACTTGAAGAGGTGGATAATTCCAGAGGTGGATAATTCCAGTTATAGAATCAAAGATATCCAAATCACACAAATGATATCTCATGTGGAATTGAAGAACAGGTGGCCTGTTGACCATCAGAGATTTCCTGGAAATTAGAAATAGTGCAAGTAAGGACACACAGAAAAGAGATAAGGGAATAGTTCAAGTTATATGCAAGAAGAACTTGTGGAATAACTGTGAAAATACTGGAACTGGACCATGAAATTAATGTGGGTAATAGGATATTGGTAGCTTTGCTCCTTTTGATGAAGATAGCCTGGTAAAGGGTTTTTGAGGTTTCACAAAAATTTGGAATTTTTAGAGTATTTCTGTGAAGAATCACATTGGGATTTTACTAGGGATTATATTTAATCTCTGTGTAATTTTACAAACTATGGAAATTTCAATAATATTGATTCTTTCAATCAAAGAACATGGAATTTCTTTCTATTTTTATATTCTTCAATTTCTTTCCTTGGTATTTTGTAGTTTTCTGTATATAGCACACTTTGGCCAAATCCTCCCTAAGTATTTTATTAGATTTTAGGTGCTATAGTAAATTTCTTTTTCAGTTTACTATGTTAATTGTATATAGAAACACTATGATATTTCTAAATTGAACTTGTATCATGTAATGTTACTAAGTATACTTTTGAATTTAGTCAGTTTTTTTGACATTTAGCATTTTCTCTATATAAGATCAAATCATCCATCATTTTTATTTATATTCTTTTCTATTTGAACGTATTTTTAATTTTCTTTCATAATTGCTTAAGCTATGACACCTAATATCATGATTAACAAAAGTGGTAAGAGTGTATATCTATATATAATATAATTATGTATAATATTATATATAATACAACAAACATAAAAAATGTAAATAAGACACATATATAGATCTATATATGTATATCTATATTACTTTTAGTTTTGGACAGCAACAGGGTTTGGACTCAGTTCTTCACACTCGCTTAGTATACTTGAATACTTGGCACTCTACCACTCAAGCCATGGCTCCATCCTATTATTTTGCTGGTCATTTTTGAGATGGAGAGTTGTTAACCTTTCTGTCTTCTGAACATAATCCGTCTCTCCTATGTGTAGTGTGTGCCTATGGTCCTTTCTACTCAGAAAGCTAAAATAGAAGGATTACTTGAGTTAATGAATTCAAAACCAGCTGGACATCGTGATAAAGACCTTTTAAAAAAGTAAATAGATGAATGAGTAAAGAAAAAGAAAAGAAGTAAAATACAATATATGACTTTAAGTATCACCACTTACTAGAATTATTTCCTTTTTACTTTAAATCTACTAAGAGCTTTGTTTTGAAAGGTTTTGTGTCATAGATAGACTATCACTTTTATAAATATTTTTGAACTGCATGCACTACCACTAGTTACATATGATTGATAGTTGCTTTAGCAATGAAAATGTGGAGACTCCATAGCACCCATACCATCAACACCTCTACTAGTTATTATATGAATTCTTGTAAGTTTCTGGTTTCTTGTTTTGACAGTTTTGTTTAATTCAGTTATTTTATTGTAATATTAAAATCTAATATATCATTCTAGGTTCCTTTTTCATTTTCCTCTTACAATCTTTTGGTTCACTTAACATTTTATGATTTTATGACATTATTTATAGATCCTTAAGGTGTTTTGTTGTTGTTGTTCTTGGGGTTTGAACTAAGGACCTGGGTGCTGCCGCTGAGGTTCTTTTGCTCAAGGCTAGTACTTTTACTACTTGATCCACAGCTGTACTTCTGTTTTTTTGGTAGTTTATTGTATATAAGAGTCTCATGGACTTTCTTGTTTGAGCTGTAATCATCAGATTTCAACAATCCTGAGGAGGTCTCTCCTGAGAACCACTCATGCCTGGCAAAAATTATTTACTTGTGTTACATTAAGTACAATGGCTTTTTACTAGTGTATTCTTAATTCCCACAATCCATCTTTTTAAATTTTTTTTCCCATTTCCTACCCTTTTAGTCATAGCTTTTCTGATATTCTCTGATTTTGCACTACAAAGGGGACTTTGCCAGAATAACCTCAATATTTTTCTGTTAACATGACATATTAAGTATATTTCAGTTTAACATCTGTGTATAAAGATATGCTGTCTTTATCAATTTCCATGCTATTTGTGGTCAGGGCCTCAAAACAGGGTAATAATAATTTTTTGTGTGACTACACCATAAGATTTTACTGGTGCTGGGAATAAACATTCCATATTCTCCAATACCATGAAGTTTAGAGTAAGACAAAATGAAATCTATACTACAGCATGTGTCTTATTGTGAATGAGCAATTTAAGAAATTTCTGCACAACTGTGGGTTCCATAATTTACAATATGTAACTTAATTGTATTTTGCTTACTTGTTTTGAGATAACTTATATGTGTGTTTTCTAACACTGATGAAATGTTTCCATTTTTTTCTGGCTATTTTCAATTGTCTATTGTTTTGATTTCCTCAGTTACCTGTATCCTACATTGTCTTGCATCTGTGCCAGGTGTGTTTTTCTTCACTGCCAGTTGTCAGTTTATTTTGGTAAAATGCGTTTAGTTTTATTTCAAAACTAAGATAAGATATAAATCTGTGTTAAATTTCTTCCTGTCAGCATAGCTAAATCCAATATAATTATGAGAACTGTGGACTACTTATTTATGTTCTTTCTATTATATTGAAAATAACACATCTTGAAAAGAAAAGGGTTCTGTCCTACTAGGAGAAAACTAGGCTTTCATTTTTACAAGAGAAGAAAAAGAGTTGTTTCTTGTATATTACATATCTATATCTATATAGATATATATATGCTTTTGCCAGTTGGGAGGCTGCCTGACTCATATCTGTCATTGGAGTAGGCTTCAATGGACTGGGAAATAAGATTGTATTGTGGTATTAGTGATGTTATCCAATAATAACATTTATGTTGTTTATTTTTATGCTTTTCCTATGACATAAAGAAAACAAAAGAAAGAAGAGTAATGAAAAGCTAGAAGGAGGAAAGGAAAGGCAAAATAAAGCCTGTGTGTAATGAAACGTTTTTGTAATATTAGCTATAGCAGGAGACAGAGGTAGAAGGATCCTGGGCAAAACTAACCATGGGCAGATATCTGAGATCCTATGTGAAAAACAAAAGAAAAAAGAAGAGAGCTGAGATATGACTCTGTTGGTAGAGTAATTGCTTATCAAATGCAAGACTTTATGCTCAAAACTTAATACTTCCAAAGGATAAGAAAAAAAGAAAACAGAAAAAGAAATAAACAAATATAACAGTATAGAATCAGAGAAATTGGTTTTTTTTGGTAATATTTGGTTGATTTAAATAGCATGAACCTGAGTGGTTCACAAAGTGTCTGGTTTGCCTTTAGCTAAATTCTATGTCTACAGTTTAATAGTTTAATATATAAAAATGTGTCCATCTATGAAATTTTATGATTAGAAAAAAAGGAATAAACAAACTTGAGAAAACACTATCTAGTTTAGGATTATCTAGTTAGATAACTACTCTTATTTACATAAAGATATTGACTGAAGAAAAGTAAGAAAGAATCAGCTATGAAATTGGGCCATAACATAACTACCATACTAATACTGCTAGCATTCATAAATAATAGAAATCCCAATAATTTCTGAGTTTGTGATAAAATTGCCTCCCAGTCTTAAAAGTTAAATGAAGCATATGCGACCAGGACTGTTTATAATTAATTCTGGGAAATATGACCAATAAGTGAACACAGCCTATAACTCTATATAAGACACATTGTAATTTTAAATATCAAACATTATGATCAATTTTTAACACGTGGAAGCCTTTGGAAAGTTATTTTGACACAATATCAGAGTTTTTCAAATGCTGTCAAATGAAATATGTATTTCAAGCTGGTATAAAGCAGACTAAATACATTCTTGTATTATTGTATATAAGGTGTGTCTTGTAATCATTTAAAACCACTAGATTTTTTCAACTAGGACCTTAAAGATAGGGGTAATTTTTACAAAATGGGTCTGAGAACAAAACAATATCAGTTGCTGACATTGCATCAGTCCAAATTGCACCAGACACACATTAAAGGTAGCCACACACATGTGCTCATGATGGTATAATTCATGCCTCAACACATAAATATATCATGAAAATGATTACTTATTCATCAGTACAGACACAATTGGTTTGTTAAATGTCAAGTACTTTGTACAACTACTTAAAGATAATTTTTAAAAAAGAAAAAGATACAATAATTGTAAGATATGGACTTCAAACTGTTTTAAGGGAATTAGGTTAATAAGAGTTAAGCATATAACAGCCCAACCTAGATGACCATATATAGAAATGATTTCTAGAAGATGATATACTGTTCATAAGAGCCATTTTGTTTATGACAGTAATTCTTTATGTCAGAACTTACACTTATGTACCAAGATTAGGAAATTATTGCCCTTAACTTCTCAACACTAACACACTGACTAGTAATAGAAATGTGATAAAGGAAATCATGTCTCCATAATGTTCCTTGCCTGCTAAAATCAGCCAAATGGTGAGGAAGATGACTTTTATGTGTTAAATTTTGTCTTCCTCTAAAAGATATATATTGAAGTACTTACCAGTAGGATTTCAGAATGTGATTATTAGACCACAGAGCCTCTAAAGAGGTTGTTAAGATGATGTGCTTAGGATAGGCTCTTAGGATGGGCTCGATCTAGTCTGATTGGTGTCTTGATATAAGGGACGCTGGAACAGAGACAGACATGCACAAAGGAAGGCAATGTATAGATGGAGGGAGAACACTCTGTGAAGTGGGAGGCAGATACTGAAATTTCACTGCCATTCTCCAAGGGACATTTAGCACTGATATCACAAACAGCAGCTCAAAAGAGGCAAGGCAAGCTTCTTCCACACAGACTTCAGAAGGAGGATGGCCCACTGACACCTTATCTTGCAACTGAGAAGTTTTGTTGTTTCTAACATCCAGTTTTTGGACTTCATTATGGTAGCATGTAATACTAGTTTAATTGATTGGTGTCACCTGATTTACACATAGTATGGCCACTGCAAAGGGGTCTGTGTAATGGTATGGAGTATAATAACACATTCTGAAAGGAGACGAGAAAGGAAACCGAATGATCTAATTCACAGGGTCTATCTCAATCATTTTTTTCCACAAAGTTATTAACAAATAAAAGCATAGGGGGGAAGAAAAATGGATTACTATTTCTAATTTCATTATGCTTTTTCTTATTTGATAGTTTTGTTGTTTGCTGGCCACAGAGTCATTGAACTATTGATAAAGAAATGGTATAAGATCAAGAACACAGGTGTGAGAAAAATACATTTTGATAATAGTTTCTTGAAATCTTATGTTGTGGGCTCAATAATAATTCAGATATGAATCATACTCAGGTGACTATCAGTGCATTTGGTCTAGGAAATTTGTCTCCTACTGTGCTTGTGACAGATATCCTTTGATATACACCAAAGGATATATATAACTTGTTTATATATATATATATATATATATATATATATATATAACTTGTATATATATATATATATATATATACATAACTTGTTTTAATTTCAATTTTGTGGATTTTTAAGGAAATTCTCTTGTTGATTTCTTCTAGGGAAAAAGATACTTTAATAAGAAGGTCTGTCCACATGTGCAAAAGCAAATTGAGAGCAGCAGGCTAGAGAGGGAATATAATAAAACAATGATTTTAATGAATGTCACTCAGCAATTTGGGATGACCAGCTGGAGTAGGAGGAGATAAATAGTAATATCCAAGTATTTATGATTCAAAAACTTGAAAAAAAGATAACAGTAGATAATAGAATGACTATTGAAAATGGGGGGAAAGCTTTGGAACTGGTGAGATGATGAGGGTCAATTTGAGCCAATTTTTATGTGGAGAGTGGGATAATTGAGTCTTTGGTTTGGGGAGTGCAATACTCAGGGACTACCCAGAGAATACAAATGTTTCAGTGAAAGGGGAGTTCTTTACTTGTTTTTTAAATTGTCTATTACTTTGGATAAACCATATGATGATGATGAGTCAGGGCTCTGGCTACAGGCATTCTCAGGAAGAGATTCAGCCATCACCAAGGCTCTGACCTTATGAAGTGCTGAGAAAAATTAATGAGCCAAACATAATTGTGGGAACAGCCACTTCCCCAGCTTCTACTCTCCTGTTCCAAATGCCCAAGCCTGGTAAATGGCAGACCAGGATGTAGGTCCATGAATTTAGCTTTTCCTTAGAAGAGAAACTAATGTTCTTAATTGAGGAGTGTTTTTGTAGATGAGAGGTAATGGTGATTTTTCTGATGACTTGGCCCAATATTATAGAATATTTCCATTGTCTATTTCACTTCCATTGTCTATAGAGTCAAGTAGGTATTGTTTGAGTCTTATTAGTATGTCTGAACATGGAGAATTCATACACAATAATCACAATGTATTTGGAAGATTTTTAAAGCCCCCAAAATTAACTGAAATATGTACTTCAACAAAACTAGAAGTTCTAGATCAAATGCACAAAAATGCAAAGCTACAATAAGGAAAACAAGAAAAGGCGACTATTTGCAGTGTATGGCAAAGAAAAGAAAAAAAATGTAAAAAATTACTAGCTATGAAAAATAATGGTTGAAATATCTATTCTATTTAAAACTTCATTAGGCTTTTTTGTGCAACTTCCTAAGATTATTGTAAGTCATTTGGAAGAGAATCTCCCAGGAACTTCTGTGTAGTGTGAGTGAAAGGCACATCATGTCCAACAGAAGGTTTATTATAAAGTTTAATGATGATCACAATATAGGATTACTGCAAGGATATATACAGTTACCAACTTGAAGTTTTAAGTAAACTGTCAGAGTAAAAAAGAATAGCATGTATAATACAAAAATCTGGAAATAAATAGGAATGTCACCATCAGTTTTAGAAAGTTTTTAGTGAATACCAAAAACAGCTATATGACAAAAACTTGGGTGACATTGATCAAGATGCACTGAATTCATAAACTGCCTTACTGAAAAGCAACTTCTTTGTACAAATAAAGATAATTTAAAACAACCATAACTGAGGCTCTCTAATATTATTCGAAAACAACCTAGTGAATGAAATAAATTCCTGCAAAAGTGCAAACTAATGAAATTGCTCAAAAGTAAGTAATATGCACTTATAAAAATGATAGAAAATGACTGTTTAAATAACTTCCCATTAAATAAAACACATACCCAGGCAGTTTCCTAAATCCTTCTGTGAAGCAGTATTACCTACATACCAGAACCAGGTAAAGATATTGTAAAAAAAAGAAATTTAAAATGGAATATCCCTTAAGAATAAAATGCAGAAATCCTTAAAAATGTTTATAAAGGATTATACCACACAACCAATAATAACATTTATCTCAGGAATGCAGTTTGCCTAATATCCATAAAATAACAAATTAGTATAGCTAATTAATAGAACAAAGGCTAAAAAAATGTGTCAACAGACATAGCAAAAATGGACAAAATTCAACTCTTATAGAAAGGGAATATTCAGAAATGTCTCTCCCCAAAATAAAGTGGCCAGTTACAAAATAGCTATAGGTAAGATTGATCATTAAAAACTAATGCTCTCTTGCTCAGATCAACAGCAGGTCATAGATATTCACTCTTGTTATAGATTTCAGAAAGTGATTCTGCCTGGGGAACTAAGCAAGCAGGAGAAGTAAAAGACATCTACAGTGGAACAGGAAGAATAAACTATTGTTATTAAATAGAAAATCCTTTAAAAATACATTAAAATATTAGAACAAGGTGTTAGATGTAGGTCACTGGCAAAGAGTTTGCCTAGCAAATGCAACATCCTGGGTTTGATCTCCAGTACCCAAAAAAAGACAAATTAAATATTAAAACCAATACACAGATATAGATTTCAGGGATACAAGTGGACCCATTGCAACAATGAGATGTACAAGTCGTTATGTCAAAAACAAACTACAACTTTGGTGCGGGGGGGGGGGGGGTTGGGAGAGGGCGAGGGGAGGATGGGAAGGGATGGGAAGGGGAAACAAAGGAGGAGGCTACAATGCTTGATAAGAAATGTACTCATTATCTTGCCCATGTAATTGTAACCCCTCTGTACAGTACTTTTACAGTTAAAAAAAAGAAAAAAAATTAGAAACTCCCCCATACAATTAATATATGTTAAAAATATTTGTCTTTAAAAAGAAAAAAAATTCTGTATAAGTAATGAAAAATGTGAGTTAACATTAAGAAAGTGTAAAATTTGGGAAAAAATTAATAAATTAGAAAAATACACATAGAACTCCCTAACCTACTATATTAGTTGAAAGGTATCCAAATAAATGATGCCTCATTCATTATTCATGAATTGAAAGCCTTAATATTACATAAATGACAATCAACAATTGATGTGTAGAGTCAATGAAATCTTACAAAATAAATGCAGAAGTTAGCAAGTTGATCCTAAAATTAAAATAGATATTTAAAGAAAACAGAATATACTCCATTGATAATTTTAAGAAAATACATTATATTTTGAAGCCAAATAGCTTCCCAATTTCAAAACTCACTACAATGCAATAATATTCAACACCATAATAGTCACATATGGATAGACAAATGGATAAGTGGGAAAATCGTGTTTATAAATAAACTCATGTATTTGTAACATTTGAGTTTTGACTAAGGTAGAAAAGAAAACAAGACAGAAAACAAATAATTCTTTCAACAAGTGGTAGTATAATATATTGATATGCATAATCAAAAGAATGGATTTAGGTCCTTTATTCCATTATGTTCTCACATTTCACTATTAAAACTCTTTTTGTGTGTGTGGTGGGCTTAAGAGTTTTAATTCAAATCCTATTTGCTAGGAAGGCACTCTGCCTCGTGAGTCTTTTTTTGTTTT
Organism: Dipodomys merriami; assembly: GCF_024711535.1. Classification (NCBI taxonomy): domain Eukaryota; kingdom Metazoa; phylum Chordata; class Mammalia; order Rodentia; family Heteromyidae; genus Dipodomys; species Dipodomys merriami. The sequence goes on from NW_027203381.1 coordinate 75,515,239, forward strand.
GTTAGTTGTTAGATAAGATCTTGTATTTTTGCTGTGGCTGGCTTCAGACTACAATGATTCCATTTATGAATCTGTTGTAGCTAGGATTGCAGGCACATACCAACATGCCCTGCTTGTTTACTGAGATGATATTGAGAAAGTATGTCATAGTCTGCCTCAAACCAAAACCTTCCAGTTCTGCACCTTCTAAGTGGATGGGATTACAGGTGTGTACCATCACTCCTAGTTTACCACTCAGATTTGATGTCAGATGTTCAGTACTTTCCTAATTCTGAGGTGACAACGTAATAGAACACTTAGGGTTTTGATATCATTACCGTCTTCCTCTGCTCTTTCTTTCTTTTTTTTTTTTTTTTTTTGGTCTGGGGCCTGAACTTGGGGCCTGGGCATTGTCCCTCAGTTCTTCAGCTCAAGGCTAGTGCTCTACAACTTGAACCACAGTGCCACTCCTGGCTTTTTCTGCTTATGTGGTGCTGAGGAATCGAACCCATGTCCTCATGCATGCAAGGCAAGCACTCTACCTACTGAGCCATCTTCCTAGCCCCCTCTGCTCTTTTCTTTAAACTACTATTTTTGGATCAGCATTCATTTCTCACAAGCAAGTGTGTATTCCAGTATTCTGTTATATCTCATCCAAGAATTGAGTTTTGTTTTTACCTTTCCAACACAAACCCAAATAAGCTTGCAAGGGTTAAACCTCTTTGTGGCCACACTTTGTTTTATATGCCAGGTTAAGCCTGGTTCTTTTCATGTCAGGAAAGAACCTTAGAGATCTGATTTGTCTCTGTGACTTGCCTAAGTTAAATAAATCAGTGATTTATTTTCTAACTCAGAAGTTAGGTTTTCTTTCCCCACCTATGGTTCAAATTTTCCCAGTTTTCATATAGAGCGACTAGTGAAGCAAGAATTGTGGAGAGTGATGTCTCAGAGGTAGATAATAACCAGACTAACTCTGACATTGTAACAATATTCAATAAATACTTTTTTCTTTTTTGTTTCAGTTATTTTACCAAAAAATGAGGGCATCTTGTGTGTTTGACATCCTAAAAAAAGACACTGATTCAGGAAAATATAATAACTTCCTTTGTCATACTATAATATTGATGATTTCTTGTGTTACCACTGGCTTGACTATTTCTTAGAAGCTGGCAGGAATTAGAATGTATTCCTTACAGTTTAGCAGCTTGTACTATAATTTACCATACTTTACGGAGATTCTCCAAGTAAAATTTGTAATTGTCTGAGTAAACTATGCTTTAGAATTTAATATATAATACATGAACATTTTATGAACAAACCAATTAAGCCTAATACATTTTTATGCTTTTAAATTAACAAAATTACTTTAGAAATACATGAGATGTGAAAACATAAGCATTGTATCTATTTCTAGACTCCTTGATCTATCTTTATTTTCTTTTATCTGCAATAACAGAATGAGGAAAGATTTTTTGGAGACTGTAAAGTCTTTGTAAATGAAATCTCTCTTCCTGTGGGACCACAGTGTCTATGTCAGCAATGGGAAAGTAGTAAACATCTTTTCTTTTATATGCAAAAAATGGGGTAGAAGATGAAAGAAACTAGCCCTTGCAATATTTCTTACAGCTTTAGGGATTAAGCATATGTACTCTATCATAGTTTGCAAAGCTCCACCTCATTTGGCCATTACTTTCTGTTCTATCAGCTACTCACAACTCCCGAAGTCAGAGAAATAGTTCTTTGTTGTTGTTGTTGTTGTTGTTTTTAATCTGGTGGCCAGTCCCTTTCACATTTGATTTCCTCTATCTGGAACATTCTGTGAAGCATTCTGCTTGGCTCCTTCTTCCTGCTGATAGCTGGCTCAGTCTAGAGGCTGCATTTTTCATAATGCAGTGCCTGATACTTCCTGACAATTTCCTGATATATGTCCTTGGAATTGAGGAAGGAACAAGTGCATGACAATAAATGAATGAATGAATGAGTGATAAAGACAGCATCTGATAATGGGAAGATCTCTCCCTAGGCACTCTTACACTGCTTCTTCTTAGGCAGACACCAGGGCTACAGGGGATGATGCAGGGAAGAGAGTGGGGTAAGATAGAAGGGATGGAAGAGTATAGGAATGAGCACCGGGTAAAAAGAAACCCAATAATCTGAAAGGTGTTATATGAGTCAGAAGTTCTAAACACTTTGCAATCTCCCATAGTATTTTCGGTTACAGTCCTCATTATTGTAAGGTCTTTGCAGCAAAGTTTCCACCCAGTACCAGTGTTACCTAGGCAACTGGCACACCTGGAAGAGGTCACATCTGCATCCCCTGAGGTCACATCTGAATTTGATGTGGCCACACCTTTCTCTGCCCATACTCTAGATAAGGCCTAGCCCAGGCCCAGACACTCTTTTTTCTAGCTCTTTTCTCTCTCTTTCCCAGCCACGTGGAGGGCCAACATGGCCTGGTGCCAGCCAGATCGATGAATAAACCTACCCCTTACCTGAATACCACATGCATTGTGCTGTTTTTACTTGACTACCTCTTTTTAAAAACCGAACATAAATGGTGCCATGACTCAGATAAAGGACTTAAAGTCACCTGGAAGAGGGCTGTGGTCTCATCTGAATTTGATGTGGCCACACCTTTCTCCACCCATACCCTAGATAAGGCCTCGCCCAGGCCCAGACGCTTTTTTTTCTAGCTCTTTTCTAGCTCTTTTCTCAGCTCTTTCTCAGCTCTTTCCTTCTCTTCTTTTTCCCAGCTCTCTTCTCTTTCCCAGCTCTCTCTTCTCTTTCCCAGCTCTCTCTCTTTCCCAGCTCTCATTCCCAGGCCTTTCCCAGCCATGTGGAGAGCTAACATGGCCTGGTGCCAGCCAGAATGATGAATAAACCTACCCCTGAATACCACGTGTGTGGTGCTGTTCTTACTCGGCTACCTCTTTTTAAAAACCTACTGGAATTTTCTTGTTAGTTTTTGCATTGACTCTCAAGTGAGTTTTAGCTTTTAGTGCCCTGGGAACGTTTAGTATTATGAGCATATTATCATGCCATTCCTGGATTCTTTCCTTCAAAACCTATCAATGGACCACTGTTTGGTTTTGATCAATGGCTAAGCAATCTGAGAAATATCTTTTTATTTTTATGAATATTCCCCCTTCCTTTAAAAAATTAATTTAGCCTTAGCTAAATGTATGTTAGTAATGTTAGATGTAAGAGATATTATCCCTAGTTTCTGGGATTTGTTTGTTTTTAGCAGCAATGGTTTACAATGCACTTAGCTATATCCATGGGTGCAATTATATTCTTTTAGCTAGCTTTCCATAATCAAATAAAGTTCTTACATTGCCATTTGTTTTCGAGCATGCTTATGTCCTTGTTAAACCACTTATTTTTATTTATTTTGTCAAATAGCTATCTGGGTAGGTAAAACTGAAAGACAGGTCTGTGTTAATCAGAATCCTTGGACAGAACTCAGTGGATGCTAATGAAGGCTGAGCAGGATGCTAGTATTAAAGAATAGCAAAGCACCTGGATTCCTTTTCTTCCCATTCCTCCCTCCCATTCTCCCTCCATAACTTCCTTCCTTCCCTTCCTTCCCCCTTTCCTTCCCCTTCCCTTCCTTCCTTTCCCCTTGCCCTTCTTTTCCCCTTCCCTTCCCTCCCTTTCCCATTCCCTCCCCTTCCTCTTCCCTTCTCTTCCCTGTCCCCTTCCCTTCCTCTTTCCCTTCCCCTTCTCTTCCCCTTCTCTTTCCCTTCCCTTTCCTTCCTCTTTCCCTTCTCCTTCCTTCTCTTCCCCTTCTCCTTCCTTTTCCCTCCCCTTTCCTTCCCCTTCTCTTCCCTTCCCTTTCCCTCCCCTTTCTCTTCCCCTCCCTTTCCCCTCCTTCCTTCCTTTCCCCTTTCCCTTCTCTTCCCCTTCCCCTTCTCTTCCCCCTCCAATCCCCTCCCCTTCCCTTCTTTTTCCCTCCCCTTCCCCTCCCTCCACTTTCTCTCCCCTTCCTCCCCTTCTCTTCCCTTCTCCTTCCCCTCCCCTTCCCTTCCCCTTCCCCTCCCCTTCCTCTTCCCCTTCCCCTCCCCTTCCTCTTTCCCTCCCCATTCCCTTCCCCTTCTCCTCCCTTCCCCTTCCCTTCCTTTTTCAGTACTGGATATTGAAGTCAGGGCCTCACACTTCCTAAGCTGGTCCTATGAGTCCTTTCATGGTACTGAAGATGCCATGACTTCTGGCTAGAGTTGTCTCATTATATACATATTCATGCTGTCTAATCGGCTAAATTCAGTTCTCAGTCAAATCTGCTTTCTCTGATTTGCTAAAGTTCTAAAGACCAGGAACCAAAGTTTGGGGTGTGTGTGTGTGTTTGTGTGTGTGTGTGTGTGTGTGTGTGTGTGTGTGTGTGTGTGTGTGTGTGTGTTTGCATTTATTTACATGACTTTGTGTTGTTCTCAACTAAACTGAATTCTTCAAAATGATATATCCTTCACAGTTTAGGTCATTGTTTAATACATTCTACATCTTAAACAATATCTAGCAAGATGATAGGTATGACTATAAAACATTTAATCTATACAATGGAACAGGGGTTAAGTGAATTGTGAAGATATTTTTTTTCTTTTGAGAATAAATTATATGCTAGTATTTTTCTGGAATGATAACTGTAATGAACTAAGCTTGAGAGAAAAAGTTTTAAAAAGGTAAGTAGATGTACTATATGGATTAAAAAAAATGTCTTCCAAGTTGTGAATGGGTATTCCCCAGAGAGACTTTAAGAGATTGAAAAAAATGAATAATTTGACAGTTGGGAAAGAGATGGGTACTTTCTATGCTGAAGAAACAAATTACTTTTCTCCATACAAAGTGTACTTTGTTGAAACCTCATTTAAACAACATGGTTAAATAAATGGACTTTCTGTATAACTACCTCTAGAGAGTGCTGAACTAAAGGCGTTTTGTGATGTTTATTTTATGATTTGACATAGTGTTTCTTATTTTTATTGTAATAATGAATTTTTAACGCCAGCGTAAACAAAGCGAGATTTCATAGTTTATGGAATCTTGTTTTGGAACCCATTATTCTCCCATATATTTCCCAGGACCAGAGTTCCCATAGAACACCTGGGGGTGGGGGTAGGGCAGGGAGATGCTGATCTGGGGGAAAAGTCTAAGCAAGTTTGAGGTGTTTTGTGGGTACTCCAATAGCTTATTGGGACATAGTAGCATAGGAAACTTTTGTGGTAATCATAATGAAAAGAGGGTCGATGTTATTGTAGTTTGGAGGATATTTAGATGCTTCATGTAATCATCCTGCCTCTTCATGGAGAGACACAGAAGCTTTCTGAGATTATCCAACAAGAAAGGTATTTCTGGTTTTAAGTGGGAAAACTATAGTAGGATCTGAACATTTATTACTGTAAAACACCTGTAAGGTTATTCAAACATGGCCTAAATGGCAGGCATCAGGTGACTTGGAAGGAGAAATGCAATGTATTTTAAATAGAACCTACAGAAATGTAGGGATCGCTCACTGTTAGAAAATCATTAGTAAAATCCACTGCATTAGGATGTTAGGGGAAAAAACACAATTGTCCTGATTGCATCTGAAAGTTATTAAGTAAAAATAAAGTGTACCCGTTTTATTTTTTAAGGTAAACAGTACATTTATTTGAAAGTGAAAGGAAAGGCCTCTTCATTTGGAGAGAAGCTCGAAGAGGAGTTCCTATTCCCGTTTTTTAAAATAAAGCAATCTTAAAGTCAATGTAGAATAGGGTTAAATATTCTCTCTTTCTCTTTCTAATACTTATGCTGTATTTCTTTTTCTTTGACTTATTGCATGGATTTAAAGCTCTAGTACAATATTTAACCAAATTACAACTCTAACAACCTCATTTCAATTTTGAAGAAAAGCTTTTAATGTCACCAACTCTAGAGTTTGACATAGAAGATGTGAAGATTGCTTTGCCATAGCTGAAATGTCATTCTATTCCAAATCTAGTAAAGTTTTATCATCAATAAGATTGAGTTTTAAGAATATCTTTAGGAAATGTACTTATTACCTTGCTCATGTAACTGTAACCCCTCTGTATATTATTTTTCCAATAAAACATTCTGAAAAAGAATATATTTAATCATTTATAAATATAATCATGTGTTTTCTATTATTTTATTAATGATGAATATGTTGATTTTAATTTTTAAAACATTTTATTTTTGGATTAAATAGAGCTCAATGAAGATATGCTACTCGTTAATAATAATTTGGTAGATCTAGTTGTCTAATATTTTATTTGGAATTTTTAACCTGTTGGTCACAAGTAGATTGAAGTATCATTTTCTTTGGTTTAATAAATATTTTTAAATTTTGGTATCTATGTTATTCCATCCCAATAAAATGAGTTATGATTGTTTTCCTATTGTATTTGTATCTGGTACTTTTTATGTATTAATTTTGAGTGAAATTAAATTTTAATAGCAATTATGGCAATGTAGATTCCTTATTTGTTCTAGCATCATAATTGGAAGTTTGTTTTTGATAATGATTTTCAATTATTCAGATAGTTGCTCACAATGTCTTTTCATTATTTTTCTAAACAACTAGTTTGCTTACTCAGTTTTCTGTAACTTTAACAAAATACCTGTGATAGTAACTTCAAAGAGGGGAGGTATAGCGCACAGTTGTAGAGATTTTTGGTCCATGGTCAGTTGGACCTCGTTCCTTGTGTGCCATTATTATATAATGGGAGAAGTCCTCGGTGGAGAAAGACTTTTGCCTCACGTGGTACAGTGTGAGAGAGAAAAAGCAGAAGGAGCCAGGGTTCTAGTCTCTCCTTTTAAGACATTCCCCCAGTGGCCTAAGATCTCACACAAAGCTTTATCTTCTAAAGCCTCTACCACCTTCCTCTAACACTGCAGGCTGGACAGCAATTGAAGTACATCTACGTGTTTCCCCACGTAGACTCTCACTACAGCGCTGTGTATCAGTCAGCACTATAAGTTACTCATATCTGATATCCGTTTCTTTGAATCTTCCTATTTGCATCCTCAGGGATATTAAGTTACTCTGGATCTGCTTTACATGGCTCTGTGTCAGAAATACTCAGCGTTCCTCTGGGGTCAGCAAATGCAAAGACACACAAAAGATACAGAAGAATTCATGAAGGCATTTTACTTCTGTACAGAAGGCTGGTCTGCCACTCTTCCCAGAGATAGGCAGGCAAACCAGTAGGGTGGTCTGTTCTGTTTTTATCCTCACCTAAGGGAGGGTGACATCCTTCTATCACTTTGCTAAGGAATCGGCTCACTTTTTTTAAAAAAAAATTGATTATCTGGGTGATAAGGTAATATAAGGAAGTTAGAAATCATGGTAACCACCAGTGAAAGGCCCCTACTGGGATCAGGGCTGTTTTGGAGGCAAAGGCGCACACTCTTGTCACAGATGGTCGGGGAGAGCTGAGAACTGGGTTGGGAATGGTACCATTGGTGGAAGATGGTAAAGTCAGTGGAAAGTTCCTACACCAAGGAAAGTCTGTTCTTTAACTCCATTGATGATGATTTATATATCTGACATGACTGGCTGGTCACAAACAACACATAGGATGGTTGCAATGGAAGTCCAGAAGCAAAGATTTCCAGGAAATACCCGTACCAGGAAATACCAGTTTACAATGGTGACTGGTTACATGATGGACAAAGTTGACAGAAAAGATGGTTTCTTTCTCACATATACATTGCTCATCATTTGCTCAACTGAAATAGAATCACAGACTCACTCTCTTTGTTTGACTCAGTCAATATTGCATATCAATTTTTTTCTTTTTTAATGCTTAGTAATAGTCCAGTGAACAGAGATGCCAAACTTTTGCACTCTGTTCGTGGGTGGCATTCGTTTTCCAGTTTTTGAGTCTACAAATAATGCTACTATGTGTAAGGAAGCCTCTCTAGGAACATGTTTTTATTTCTGTTGGTTAAACATCTGGGAGTGGAAAGATTGAATGATGAAACAGATGTGTATTTAATCTTTAATTGAATTTTCAACAAGTTAAAAAACTGCCAATTTGTTTCCAAAAGCAATTATTCCATTATTTATTCTCAACCATAGTCTTGGAAGACTTCATTATTGTCACACTTGAAATCACCTTTTAGTTTTGCCTACTTTAAGAAGTGTGGTAGTAGGTTGTTGTGAGGATAGTTAAGATTTCCCTAGTAATTATGGTGTCTGGCATCTTTATTGAGCTTATTTATCATATAATCTTAGTTTAAATGCTAATTCAAATCTCTTGCACATTAAAAATATTGGCTACTTATTTCTTTATTGCCAGATTTTCCTTATTGTCATTATACTTGCTGGATGTTAGTATTTTATTGTATACATGATTTGCAACTGCTTTTTTTTTTTTTTTTTTTTACCATTTAATGGTTTTCCTTAAATGACTATTAAAGAATACAAGTTTAAATATGGATGAAATTGAATACAATGCATCTCTTTGTCTTCATTTTGAAATTTAGCTTTTGGTGTCATATCTTAAGAATTTTTGCCCAAAACATTTTCTTCTAGAGATTTAAGATTTACATTCAAAATTTAAACATTTTTAATTAATTTATAGAGAGTATAATCAGTATGTGGTATATTTTAAAAGACTGACTCCTGATTTTACAGCATTAGTTGATAGATATCTGACTTTCTACATTGAGTTAAATTTTGGACCTTTGTGGAAAGTTTTCTTCTGATACATGCTGATTTGTTTTTGCACACTGTTATATTTCAAGGATATAGTTCTTTATCTATCTACCTATACTTGATTATCTTGAGTATTGTTTTAATAGTTTAAAAACAGAGATGTTTGCTGCAATTTAGTCTTACTTTTTCAAAGTTATACACCTATAGTAGGTTTTTTCTTTTTCCACATAAAATTTAGAATCAATTTTAAATTTCTATAAAAAAAGCCTTCTGGGATTTTAGGTGGGATTGTGTTGAATCTGATAATCAATTTCACAATACTGACTTTTCTGACTCATTTATTGCTCATTTATTCCATGGATTGCTCATGCATTGCTCATTTATTCCAGTCTTCCTTACTTGCTATTAGTTTCATGCTCAAGGTTTCTTATCTGTATTCTGTAGAACTTCCTCTGTGGGCTTCTCTTTCCTCTCTGGTACTCCATCCTGAAAACATCAGCATCTTAGTTCTCCCTAGGGTCTACTCTGTTCCTTCAACTCATAGAGTTACTGGACTACTCGTGGGTTTTCGCCCCTTCTCTTATGGCCTGGAAATTTTACCCAGAATAGTGAGTTTAAGCCATTACAGGTTCAGTTCTTTTGTTTTCTGCCTTAGTTTGTATTTCATGTGTATAGCTACTATGAACATTTATGTACAAGTATTGCAAAGGAGATTTTTTCTTGGTAAAAATCAAGACAAAGATTGAATTACACAGTAGCATTTTGAATAGTTGTATGATATCTTTCAAACTTGATTTGATATCATTGGCTTATTTCATATGAGAGTTCCTATTACTTCATTCTGACCAAAAGTACTTAAGTCATTATTTTAAGCTTTCATTTGTGGTATTTAAATATATTTATATAAGTTTAACTTGTTGTGTATATATATATATATATATATATATATATTTATATATATGCACACACATATATATGTATATATATATATACTACAACTCTGAAAATCTCTTAAGATAAACACATATGAACTACATAGTCTAGCTATTTTAATCTTACATGTTTCTTCAAGAGAAATTATAGCTTATATCCACATATAAATGCATATAGTAGTTTTAGCTGCAATAACTAAAACCTGGAAATATCTTAAGTAATTATCAATAGATGAAAGTATGAATAGAATATCATCCAGGAGAAATATAAATATTTGTATAATCATTGATTATAATCTCTGATTACATACATTTTTATAAAAAGTTATTTGAATGTTAGCTTCTGTGTCCTGCTTATTCTGTGATCAGATAATTTCAGGCAAACTCTGTGTTATCATCTTCAAGAAGAATTTGGTAAACATGTAGAGGACAGCAGAGTTAGTTATAGCACATACATAGTAGTAAACACGATGGTGTAACTAGTACTAGTCAGCTTGGTCATGTGGGTTTGATGTCATGGGCCTGGAAGTCTTAATTCATCACAAATCCCAGAAAACTCCCTTGGATACTGGAATGAGATCAGAAGATTGACATCAAGTGAAAACCATCAGCAGCCAGGACCTAGAAGGTCCTGATTGGTGCTTCCAAAATCTGGATTCCTGTGGGTCAGGTGTACTGACTCATCTGGTCATTTCATAAACCCATCATTTACATAATTGGAATGCTACACTTTTGCTGTTCTACTGTTTTTATGTCAAAATACTATGATTTGTTTCCATTTTTATGTTTTGTATTTTTTGAGTTTTAAGTAAAAACAAATAGGTTTAACATACTTCAATAGCTCTATTTATCTATCTATGTATCTTATGGGAACAGGATAAAATTTTAGGAAATCATTAATGTTAAAAATGAACTGTGCAACTTTTTTTTAAGTTCATTTTTTTTATTGTAAAGATACTATACAGAGGGTTACAGTTACATGAGTGAGGTAATGAGTACACTTCCTCTTGAACATTGTTACCCCTTCCATTGTTTTCCCCCTACTAAAGTTCATTTTTTGACATAACATCTTGTACATCTCATTGTTGCAATGGGTCCACCTGTATCCCTATTTAAACCATTTGTTTTTTTCCCTTCCCCTCCACAAGTTATACCAACATCAAATACAGTGAAAACAGGGTTAAACCGTGCAGGAGGGACATACAAAGAAACAAAGAAATCATCTTATAAATATGTTAGAAACAATAGCAAGAAAGAAAAACAATTTGAGTCTTTATCTTGGGGTTCACTTTGCCTAACATCAACTTATCTGACTGTTTCTGCTAGTTATTGCAAATGAGGGAAACCATGGACCTATGTTTCTTTGGGCCTGGCTTACTTCACTTAATATAATTTTCCAAGTCTTTACATTTCCTAACAAAGGGGTATATATATATATATATATATACCACATTTTCTTGATCTATTCATCTACCGATGGACATGTGGGTTGGTTCCATATCTTAGCTATGATAAATAATGCTGCAATAAACATAGTTGTGCTGATAGCTTTAGTGTGGTCTTGTTTGTAATCATTTGGTTAAATGCCCAAAAGTGGAATTGCTGGGTCATAGGGGAGCTCTATGTGGAGTCTTTGGACTACTTTCAAAAGTGGTTGAACAAGTTTACATTCCTACCAACAATGCAGTAGTTTCCCTTCTGTCCACATCCCCTCCAGCATCTGTTGTTATTAGAGTTCTTGATTATAGCCATTCTAACTGGGGTGAGGTGGTTATCTCAGTGTTGTTTTGATTTGCATTTCTTTTATGGCTAGGGAGGTTGAGCATTTCTTCATGTGTCTATTGACCATCCTTCTTTTCTCTCCAGAGAAGTTTCTCTTTAAGTCTTTAGTCCACTTATTTATTGGGAAGTTGTTTCTTTGAGGATTTGTTTGTTAGGAGATCTAATTTTTTGAGTTCCAGATATATTTTAGATATGAGACCCTTGTCCATTGTATGGCTAGTGAAGATCTCCAAATCTGTGGGCTTTCTATTGATCTTGCTAGCTATGTCCTTTGCTATGCAGAAGCTCTGCAATTTCATGCAATCCCATTTGTCCAACCTTTCTTTGATTGTTGTGTTTCTGGGTCTTTATTAAGAAAATTCAGCCTGTGCCAAGGAGACCTAACGTCTGAAATCTTGAATATAGGATTTTTGTTTTTAGAGTATAAATGTCCATGGTAGAAAGATGAGCTTGTTCTCAAATTTGAACTGTGCAACTTATGGCTGGGGATGGGAAGGAAAAACTGGGAGAGAGTGAGGAAAAGGGTGATATTGATCAAAACGAAATGTACACTTTATCAGACACGTAAAACCTCTGTACATCACCTTTATAATAACAATAATGGTGCATGGAAAAAAGAGATAAAAAATAACATATTTATAAGATGATTTTTTTTGCTGCTTTGTATGTCCCTCCCCCACAGTATAACCCATGCTTTCACTGTATTTGATGTTGTTATAATTTGTGGAGGGGAAGGGAAAAAACAAATTGTTTAAATAGGGATACAGGTGGACCTGTTGAAAAACTGAGATGTAAAAGAGTTTATGTCAAAAAACGAACTTCACAACTTTGGCCTGGGAGGGAGGGGGTGGTACAGGGGTGGGGGAGGAGGGGGCAGGGGAGATGGGAAGGGATGGAAAGGGAAAACAAAGGAGGAGGCAACAATGCTTGATAAGAAATATACTCATTACTTTGCCCATGTAATTGTAACCCCTCTGTACGATATTTTCACAATTAAAAAAAATACAATTAATGCTGGGTACTGGTGGCTCATATCTGTAATCCTAGATACTAAGAAGGCTGAGTCAGCCTGGGCAGGAAAGTCCAGGAGACTCAGATCTCCAATAAACGCCAGAAAACCGGAAGTGGTACCTGTGGTTCAAGTGGTAGAGCACTTGCTTTGAGCTGAAGAGTTGAAGGTCAGCACCCAGGCCCTGAGTTCAAGCCCCACAAATGAGAATAACAAATCCCCCCAAACCTAAAAAACAAAAACAAAAACCCAAGCAATTATAAACTCTGTGAAAAGAATATTAAGCTGTACCAAAAATTACAAAAATATCAATTAAAGAAGCTAAAATAGATTCTTTTTGTCCATTAGATAGAAAAATAATTTTGAAGGATGGCCTGAAATTTTCCCTTTTGATGTTAGGAAACAGTTATTTTCATCCAGTATTAAGGAAAATGCAAATCAGCACAAGTGTTTTTGAAAAGCAGTTTTCTAGATTCTAGGGAAATGTACAATACACATAACCTTTGGCTGAGTAATTTCTCATTTAGACTGAGATATAGAAATATGCACATAAGGGCAGCCATATATATGCAAGTATATTCATTTTGTTATTGCTGTAAGCAGCAAAGCATACATGTGCAATAAATGTTCATTAATAAGGGTAAGTTGGATAATTTATAACACATATAGATTATATTACTACTGTTAGCTGTTACAAAGGTGATAAATGTACTCATACTGCCTTAGAGATATTCCCATGATATATTGTTATTTGAAAACAAAACCTACAGAGTAAATAGGATCCTGCTTTATAAGGATCTCTGTGTGTATATGTGTGTGTATAGATATGGATATAGATAGGTACATAGATATAGAGATAGATAGACAGACAGAGAGACAGATAAATAGATAGATAGATAGATAGATAGATAGATAGATAGATAGATAGATAGATAGATAGATAGATAGATAGATAGATATTTACTCTCTATTGCTCTCTCCATATTCCAATAAGGGGGGACTATTGTTTAGAAGAAGACTAGTGGAAGGAAACAGGAGAGAAAAGAGAGAACAATGATGGATGAATGAAGAGGAGCAAAGTACATTATATACATTTATGAAAAGTACTTAACAAAGCCATTATTTTTGTAGTAATAAGCCTTCTGATATTTCGAACCTAAACTACAATTTTATTTTAATAGTGAAAATACTGTACAGAGGGGTTACAATTACATGGGCAAGGTAATGAGTACATTTCTTATCAAGCATTGTTGCCTCCTGCTTTGTTTCCCCTTCCCATCTCCCTGCCCCCAAAGATGTAAAGTTTGTTTTTTGACATAACGTCTTGTACATCTCATTGTTGCAATGGGTCCACCTGTATCCTTAGTTAAACAATTTTAAACTACAATTTTATATCTTAAATTTTATTTTTTTGAATGCTTTCATTCTTTTTAAGTAATTATACAAAGGAGTTGATGAAAACAATGCCTCTTGATAAATGTTGTTCCTTTCTACATTTTTGCCTACCCTTCCCAGTCCACCCCTCCCCTCACTTTTCTTAATTTTGAGGCTACGTATTGAATGATTTTTGCCATTTAACAAAGCTGTTTATATTTATCACGAATCTTCATCTATGTCATCCTGTGGACCTCTTCACTCCCCTTTGACCCACTCCTTCCCTTCTATTTTTCAATTCTGTGCTAGACACAACTGATTATTGCCTGCATTTGCCCAGCTTGGCTCCTTCATTCTTCTGTCTCTCTTCCTTTAGCCCTCCCCTCCCTCTTGTAAGAAACCATTTCTTGGTACTTATTTTGTTGGGCTTTTGCTTAGTCTTTTTGAAGAATTATGCTATTTTCGCTCTCCGTAGAGTCTTTTATACTTCAGTTAATTCATTTATAACCACGTGCTTACCACCCAGTGTGTTGGCTTATATAATTCCAGATATATTTTTGCTTATATAACAATTTGCTTATATAACGTTCCAGATACCACAAATGGGGGAAACTGTTTTCAAACTACAATTTCTATAGGATTGTGTTATTGTTCTTACATATTTTTGTTCTATGCAGTTCACTAAAAGTCTTGGTGGAGGCACTCTCCTACTGTCTCCATTGTGGCGTAACAAATCGGTCCACTTGAATTGATGGAGAGACAGATGCGACCTTAAATTATTCTTTCTATCAAAAGAGTAGCTGTAGTCATTTTATGTACCTCGAAACTATAGCTGAACTACTTCAGGCTAACTTGGGGCTCTCAGATGACTAGTGGACCTTGGATCATATTTAGAGATGACTATTTTGTATGCGTGTGAAATACACTTCATCTTATATTGAAACATCCTCTAGGACTATTTTATTTTTATAGTCACCTCCCTGTTTCACATTTGCCATCTATCTTAAGGATCCATCTGGGGCTCCTATATTCTCCTTGCACGCACAGCCCATTGCCTGCTTTGTGGGCACTCTGCTGAGACTTCTGTATAGCTTGTTAATTCATGCTCTACTATGGCAAGGGACATTTTCTGTTCCTCTTACCATAACTACCCTTTCTCTGTTTGACTTTGATGCAATTTTCTCTATTTCTGAAATAATTTTACCTTGTCCTTGTTCAAACCTAATGTGTTAATTGCCAGTATCATTTTGAGTTTCCATCTTAACCTGAATGTTGCTAAATATTTCTACTAACCTATAGAATTTTTAGACCATTACTGAGGACACTGATGAACTTAAAAAAAATGGCCGTCCCAGTATTCATTCACTCTGGCAGAATACTACTTGCTATGTGCCCTCTGGGTAACATTACTCTTACGAAGGAAATTTATTCTGAATGACCCTCCAACTAGCAATTAGGCAGTCTGAACCATAATTTTCTCATCGAATTGAGCTATGGAAATAATGGTGTAATGAAGTAAAGAATGTAAAGCTTTGCTAAAGTCAAAGTGGCTCTGTTGTCTCTCTTCCATCTACCTATCCTGCCATTGCTTCATAGATGATTAATCTCATAATGTTATAAAGTGCTGACACAAGCTTTATGGCTTTATCACCAAGTAGTTGATGTTCTCATTATAGTTTTTCTCATGGCTAGGATAATTCTTCATCCAATATATTCAAATCCAGATATAAAGATGGCACTCGTGAGATTTACTATGATTATTCTTTCTGTATCAAAATGTTTCTGATATTTCTCCAGGAACCAAGCAAAATGCCCAGCAAGGCTCCTGTGATCAACTTCAATTTGAGCACTGCCTATTTTTTACTGTGATGCAATAGAGCTCTGGGCTTGTCTCAGAGTTGTAGCTTCAGCCTCTGTTACTGTTGTGAGACTTTCTCTAATGAGCCAGTGGTGGTCCATAGCCTCAGCGTGTAGGTAGCATAGGAGGATAGAGTCATCACATTTTATTTTTATTATTTCACAGAGTTTGCTTTTATATTTTAACTTTGCCAGACTTTACCTTTTTAAAAATTATTATTAATACGTTTTTATTGTGAAAATACTATACAGAGGGTTTACAATTACATGAGCAAGGTAATGAATACATTTCTTATTGAGCCTGGTTGCCTCCTCCTTTGTTTCAGAGCAAGAAAATGAAAGAAATATTATCATGTAATAAGGCAGTGCCACTTAATGGTTTATCCTTACCTAGACTGCTACATTGCAAAGAAATATCAATGCAACCTTATGTAAAACTCCATGTAATTGCACTGTGACCAATATCGTATCTGATTTACAATCAGCTTTCTAGTTTGCTTTTCTAAGTCAGCTGTTGTATTTGATTATATTCTAGAGACTCTCTTCTAAGAGCTTCTTTATATATCATAAGCATGAATTGTTACTCGAGGACTACAAATGGTCCTTTAGGACAGAGGATAGTTATGGTGTCAGAAAATAACCTTTTCCTGATTCTGACATTATTTAACATCACCATGTAGGCAGACATTTAAACACACCAGCTTCGGGTTTGAACTAGTATATTTCCCATGAATTGTTCATGACAACCAGTGCATAAACTGGCATGTTTTCACTTCTCAGAAGAAAGGCTATAAATACAAGCCGTAGAAATAGTTGGGAACCAGAGTACATGTCCACTATACATATTTCCAAAGCTGTCCCAGTTTTAATGTGACTTTATGGTGTTGCCCTTCAAAACTGCTGAGGATAGTAGAGAGCCTTGAACAAATATGCTGAAATTGTAGCTTAGTGGGATCTCTATGGGGGTTTTAGGATGGTTTTACAGTGGGCATGGTTGCATATGTCTGTAATCCCAGCAACTGTAGAGATTCAAGAGGTAGGAGGATCATGATTTGAGGCTAGCCCAGGCAAAATTAGGGAGGCCTTACCTAGAAAATAATGTGAAAAAGTGAATAAAGACAGATGCCTGTAGCTCGTGTTATCATGCTACCTGTGTCAGGAATCATCCTAAATTGCGGGACTGTGGTCCAGGGTAGCCTTTAGTAACTAACCTTAACAGGGGCTGGAAGTATGGATGTGTAGGAAGCATAAGGCCTTGATTTCAAACTCTGGATAAAATGACTAGGGCTGTGACTCCAGTGTCAGAATGCTTGGCAAGCAATTTCAGGAACTTGAGTATCATCCCCAGCCACTTCAAAATGAACAGATAAGCAGACTTTTCATGTACATAATATTGTACTATATCCTCATTGTTTTTCCAGGTTTGATTTTTCTGATGCATCTCACCTAATAGGAGATTCTTGGACCCTATGTGAATTTGATTTATCATAAATTTGTCTAATTTACATTTTCAGAGGTTAGCTTTTCTATCTGATTACCTTATCTAATGGGTCTCCATTTTTTCTAACTTGTTTTTGATTTTTTGCTTAGCTATTCTATTCATATATTGTGTTGATTTTCTACTCTCATCTTCTTTACTTGCATTGATATTTAATTTATTTCAAATTTTCTTTGCTATTAGTAAAAGAAAACTAGAGCAATGCATTTGCAAGAATACTTTTGGCATATGCCTCTTTCTAATGAAGCAGACAAAGCTACTGTAACAGATTCCAGAATACAATGGATCAAGCAAATAATAGTGTATTTATTTCATTCAATATAATAGTCTAGATAAGTCCAAGCCATTAAGTGGCCCTGCTTTACGATATGATTAAGTTTCTTTCATTTCCTTGTTCAGATTTTCCAGCATTATTGTCTGTCTATGCATAGTCAGAATTAAGACAAAGCAATCTCATGTCTGATCCACAGAATAGAAAATGGAAAAAACATTCCAATGTAAGTGGATTTGTCTATAATTCTTGAATGTTCTGCCAGTAACTTCTTAAAATTCTACCATCAAAACTATGGTTATATTGGCCAAATCACTTTGAAAAGAAAGGTGGGAAAGAGCCTCTAGCTTTGTAATGTAAGACAATATGAAGAAAGGAGAGTTCATTCTAGAGAACATTTTTTCTCATTTCTATTAATTCCTAGCGAGTCTAATGTTTAATTTTTCTCTTTGATTCAACAGTAATTGAGGAGAATTTAAAATTATAATCTCCCAAGGGAGTTTATCTAAATGTATCCTTTCTGATTGCTCATCTCAACACTGAAATATACCTTAAAAACCCTTTTGAGATGTTATAGATAGTTAAATAGATGAGAGGCAGATAGACAGATGGGTATAAAAATTTAAGTTATATGCCAGGTGCTGGTGGCTTGTGCCTATAACCTTGCTACTTAGGAGGCTGAGATCTGAGGATTGTGGTTCGAAGCCAGCCAGGGCAGAAAAGACTCTTATCTCAATTAACCATTCAAAAACTGGAAGTTGTGCTCATCTTGTAGATTGCTGGCCTGGCCCAAAGAGGCTCTGGGATAGCACCCATGCTCTGAGTTCAAGCCCCACAACTGACAAAAAAGTTTAAATTATAATAAATCCTTACATACAACTCATATAAATTCATTGAGTTTTTTTGTAGCACTGATATTTGAACTCAAATCCTCACACTTGCTCTACAATGACTCCTGCTCTTTTGTAAGATTATGTTTGAGACAAAGTCTTGTTTCCTGTCAAGGTGTTCTCTTGGATTGTAAGCCTCCTATTTTAGGCTCCCTTGACTGAGTTGGCAGCTTCTTCCATTGAGATGAGTCTTATGTACTTCTCTGTCTGGACTAAGCCTGGATCCTTGACCCTTTTTAGTTCAGACTCTTAGGATTACAGGTTCAAGCCATCTGTACTCACCTATCTATGATATTTTAACAACTTATTTTTTATCATTTTTTAAAAATGTTTTTTATTGTAAAATACCATACAGAGGGGTTACAGTTACATGAGCAAGGTAATGAGTACATTTCTTATCAAGCATTGTTGCCTCCTCCTCTGTTTTCCCCTACCATCCCTTCCCTCCCATCTCTACAACTACACTCCACCTCCTTTCTGCCCCCCCCCTCAAATTGTGAAGTTTGTTTTTTGGACATAGAGTCTTGTACATCTCATTGTTGCAATGGATCAACCTGTATCCCTATTTAAATAATTTGTTTTTTTTTGCTTTCCCCTCCCCCAATTATACCAACATCAAATACAGTGAAAACAGGGGTTATACCGTGGGGGAAGAACATACAAAGCAACAAAAAAAACAACTTTTTACTCATGCTTTGATGACTTTCTGTACATTCTTACATGAGATTGTGATATTAAGATCTATCAAGCATCTCACTCTCAATCTATCTACCATCCTCTTTTGAGTTTGCTTTTCATTAATACATTATGTCATAAGCATTTAAGAGTTAACATAAAAATATCTAAATATGAACTTTAAAATGATAGCCATAACATCAATATCAAACTGACATCCTTTAAAAGATTAATATTATCTAGTATTTAATTATGTTGACCTTTCCTAAATTATATTGAAAGAACGGGCATAATTGGTTTATGTGAATTTCTATTAAAATATGGTCAAATTTTACCTTTGATTGACATGTCTACAATATTCCCATAGCTTTTTTTTGCCTAGAGCTGAACCCTTTATTTTGTTTTAACCATCTTGTTAGGGTATAATTGTCATTTAAAAATAATATACATTTGTGGTATACATACTGAAATTTAATGTATGTATACATTACAAACTGATTACCACAATCAAGCTAATTAACACATTCATATCACATAGTTGCTATGTGTGCATGGTAACAACGTTAAGGTTTTTATGTATGCAGTATATAGAGATAGGACATTTTGTAACTGATATCTTGTACCCTTGACTAACATCTTTCTATTTCCTCTGACCCTTGGCAACCAAAGAACTGTTGATGGTTGGCTGTTTCTTTGAGGCTGATGTTTTTAGATTCCAGGCAACAGTGAGATTATGCAGCATTTGTCTTTTTATGTCTGTTTTTTTCCCACTTAACATAACATTTTCTGAATTTATCCATGTCATTGAAAATGGAAGGATTCCCTTATCAAAGATCAGATGGCTATATGTCTGTATGTTCATTACTAGGTTTTCAATTCTATTCCATTCCATTGGTCCTGAGGTCTGCTCTTGTGCCAGTATCAAGCTGTTTTGATTACTGTGGCTTTGTAGTAGATTTTGAAATTTGGTATTGATATTCCTCCAGCACTGTTCTTTCTGTTAAGGATCATTTTTGCTATTCAGGGTCTTTTGTTGTTCCATATGAATTTTTGGATTGCTTCTTCTATTTCCTTGAAGAATGAGGTTGGAATATTGATAGGTATTGCTTTGAATTTGTAGATAGCCTTGGGATCAAGAAAATGTGGTATATATACACAATGGAATTCGTGTATATATATGAATTTATATATATATATATATATATATATATATATATATGAATGACATTGCCCCATTTGTTAGGAAATGGAAAGACTTGGAAAAAAGTTATATTAAGTGAAGTAAACCAGGCCCAAAGAAACATAGGTCCCATGGTTTCCCTTATTTGCAATAACTAGTATATGACTGAGACAAACTGAAACTGTCAGACAAGTTGATGGTAGGTGAAATGAACCCCAAGACAAGGATTCAAATGTTATTTTTTCTTTCTTGCTATTGTTTCTGACATATTTATAAGATGATTTCTTTGTTGCTTTGTATGTCCCTCCATCACAGCATAACCCCTGCTTTCACTGTATTTGATGTTGGTATAATTTGTGGAGGGGAAGGGCAAAAACAAACCGTTTAAATAGGGATACAGGTGGACCCAGTGCAACAATGAGATGTAAAAGTCATTATATCGAAAAATGAACTTTACAACTTTGGCCGGGGATGGGTTGGGTGAGGGGGTGGGGGAAGATGGGAAGGGATGGGAAGGGGAAACAAAGGAGGAGGCAACAATTCTTGATAAGAAATGTACTCATTACCTTGCCCGTGTAATTGTAACCCCTCTGTACAGTATTTTCACAATAATTTTTTTTAAAAAAGGAAATGGAAGGATTCAACATGCAGAGTTAAATTACACCCTTGACCAAATAGCCTTAATACATACTTTCAGTATTTCTTATTTAGCAGTGCCAAAATATACATTTTCCTCATGACTACAGGGTACATTTTTTTCAAGATAGATCACAAATTAAGCAACAACAACAACAACAACAAAAACATGAAATCACATTGAGTTTCTCCCTGATAATAATGTAGTGAAATTAGAAGTCATTAAGAAGAAAAACTTTGGAAACTACAGAAATACATGGAAAAATCAACAAGTTATATATGTATATATATAATTTTAATTAGTTAATAATGTATACATATAATTTTAATTGTTCCTATAAAGGTGATTTACAAAGGAGTTAGAGTTATACAAGTCAGGTAAAGGGTACCTTACTTTTTGGACAATGTTATCCCTTACCTTGCTCTCTCCCAATTTTTCCCTCCTGTCCCCAAGCGCAAGTTGTATAGTTCATTTTCAGGGTAGTGAGTCCCCTTTGTTCTTCCATTTCTGTGCCCCTACTTATCCTCCCAAAGAAAGATACATTAACAAACTAGACAAGATGTAAAGAGAACAAAAATGGCAACAAATACACAAAAAACCTCGTTTCCATTTAATGGATAAACATTGTTTTATAAGATCATATGTAAATGGTCTAGTTGTGCCTTTCTGTTCCTCTCTTAAGAATAATTTCCCGGGGCTGGGAAGGTGCCTCAGTGGTAGAGTGCCTGACTTGCATGCATGAGGCCCTGGGTTCGATTCCTCAACACCACATAAGCAGAAAAAAATAACTGGAAGTGGCACTGTTGCTCAAGTGGTAGAGTGCTAGCCTTGAGCTGAAGAGCTGAGGCCCAGAGTTCAGGCCTACAACTGACAAAAAAAAAGAATAATTTCCCTTGTTCTCACTCAGTGAGATCATTTGCTATGTGAATGCCTAGAGACCTGTATAATTTATCATGACCCAGTGAATTATTTTGAATAACCAATAAACCAAGGAAAAACCAATAAGGAAAATTTTAACTTCTTGAAACCTATAAAAATGGAAGTCCAACAGACAACAACCTATCAGATACAAAGAAAGCAGTACTCTGGGAAGTTTCTAGCACTCATTCCTACACATAAAAGCATAGAGTTTTCATATAATCTATGGCTACATTTTAAGCAACTGGAGGAGCACGAAGAAACCAAATCCAAAAATAGCAGAAAGAATAAACAGCAGAGATCACAGAAGGAAGAATGGAAATAAAGGCTGGAACAGCAACACAATAGTTCAAAACCACAAAGAGCTGCGATGTTGTAAAGTGATTTTTGACAAACTCTAAGCTAAACTATGAAGAATAGGCACAGAGAAAATTAAAAGAGAGAAATTTATAGTGAATAATACAAAAGACCACTAGAGGTTAATATGGACAACTATATACCAAATACATTTGATAAGTGAGATATCCTTTTTTTGACTAAATAGTATGTATTCATATACACATGCACACACATGCAATGCAATATATATTTCCAATTTCTTTATCCATTGAATCATCAATGGGCACTTAAGTGGTTTAGTACTTTTGTTATGAATAATGAAGCAATGAATGAGCAAGTGCAGACATGCCAATTTCATTATCTTTGAATTTATACCCAATAAATTGCTGAATCTTACGGTGATTTTATTTTTAATTTTTGAAGAACCTCTATACTGTTTCCTGTAATGACTCTATAAGTTTATGTTTCCCCAATAATTTATTATGTTTTCTCTGCATCCTTATCAATACTTGATATGGCCTATCTTCTTTGGCGCTGTGGCTCAAGTGGTAGAGCACTCGCCTTGAGCTGAAGAGCTGAGGGACAATGCCCAGGCTCAGAGTTCAAGCCCCACTACCGACAGAAAAAAAAAGAAATTGCCTATCTTCTTGATAATAGCCATCCTAACATGTTCAAGGTGGTATTTCATTGTTTTATTTGTATTTCCTTAGTGATCAGTGTTAGTGAAAAAGTTTCTTGTGTTTTCTTTGGAAAAATAGCAACTTAATTTTTTATCAATTTTGTTTTGTTTCTTTTTTGGCTGTTTTGTACTGAATTTTTGTATATTTTAGGTATTTATTCTTATTAAATAAGTAGTTTGAAAATATTTTCAAACATTCCAGTCTTTTTTTTTTCACTTTGCTGACTGTGTATTTGATCTGCAGAAGGCTTTGAGATCAATGAATTCCCATTTACTAGTTTTTCCTTTGTCATACATACCAAAAATATTGGTATTGCCAGTGGCTTTCTTATGCTTTCTTTCAGGAGGTTTGTGCTACCAAGCCCTACACTGAAAACTGTAGTGTGTATCTGAGGTAAATTTTGCATAAGATAAAATCCAGTTTCTTTCTTCTGACTTAAAAAAAACAACAACACAAACCTGTACATACCCAATTTTTCTAAGTGATTCCTTTCCTATCAGGTTTGCTCTGCAATCCTGTGGAAGAGTAGTGTGTAGATTTGTTTTTAACATTTTTATTCCATTCTGGTCTGTGTGTGTGTGTGTGTGTGTGATTACAATATAGATTGAAATCAGAAATTGTGACTCTCCTGGCATTTTCTTCTTTCACAAGATTGTTTTGGCTATTTAGTTTTCTGCGGCTTTGTAGAAATTTGAGAATTGTTTTTTTTCTATCATTTAAAAAATTCAATGGAATTTGGATAAAGATTAAGTTGACTCTGTAAGCCGATTTAAGGTTAATTTAACAATATTATCCTTTTACGTGTGTCTTCAATTTTTTAATCTATGTTTTATATTTTTCAATGTACATGCCACTCAATACCTTGGTTAAATTTATTCTTAAATCTAATATTGGTTTTATTTTCATATTGCAAATGGAATTTAAACATTCATTTTAATTTCTCTTTGGATAATTTTTATTTTAAAATTGTATAAAAATGTAATTTTTTTGTATTTTGAGTCTGTGTTTCTCAACTTTACTGAACTTTACGTAAGTTATAACAGATTTTCCATAAGTTTAATGTATTTTCTTAATTTATGTATTTTGTTGATGTATATATAGAATGTATAATGATATGGATTATTTAGTTAGTTTTACATTGTTAGGATCAAACCAAGGAACTATGTATGTTAGACGACTAGTCTATAGCTAAGCCTCCCATTCTAGCTTGATTTGTTTTTTTTTTTTTTTTTTTTTTTTTTTTTTAATTTCTGGTGGTACTGGAAATTGAACACAGAGTCTCATGATAGCTAGGCAAGTGCTCTACAATTTGAGAGTGCTCCTTAGCTATGGATTTAAAACAAACAACAACAAAAATGCCTTCTGAGCTTTTGTTTCACTCTTCTTTAAGACAACCACAATGTGCGCATTCATTCTCTTTATATCTGCCATCGATGAGAGCTATTTTTTTTCTTCATGACTGAATGTGATGATAAAGCTTTTATCAAGGTGTTTTATTTGTTTACTTTTTTAAGTTGCGTAAATATTCTTCAGCTCCACGCAATTCTGTTGGTTCTTTTGTCTGTTGTGAGCTATACTTTAGCTTTTCATATTGTTCATGTACAGCCTTGCTGATTTCATGTAGTTCTTTAGTTGTATTCCATGACAAACTTCTTTAAGATGACTTATTTTTTCAGGCCAGTTATTGGATACTTGCTCATTTCTTTGGATAGTGTTGTGCTTACATGATTTTTATGATCTGTTCAGTTTTGGGTTGGTGTTCCTTTGAAGATAGAATACCTATTCTATCACCTACAAAATGATTCAAACACATGGAAAACTTTTGCTGGGCATGTGGCCCGATGCAATGACATTTTGAGGTAGAATCACCTATAATGGCACAAGGGCTGAAAGGGTGAGTCAGGATTGGTGGGCATGTTGCGAGGTGAGCATGTTGCTTTTCTCTGGTTTAGGCAGCTATAACTGCATCCAGTCAGTATCTTGGGAAACAGAGCTGAGTGTGGAATAAAGGACTACTTTGGGTTCTTCAATTAGCTTGCAAATGTTACAAGCACACAGATGACTGTGACTCTCAGAGGATTTCTATTTCATCTTTTATCTGATGTGGTGTGGTCTGGTGGTGGTGGTGGTGGTGGTGGTGGTGGTGGTGGTGGTGGTGGTGGTGTGTGTGTGTGTGTGTGTGTGTTGACAGAATAATCAATACCTGGGTATAGTTCATAGCTACTGTCTGGGTAGTAGATATATAGAGCATAATTTTCTTTAATTTTTTTCTATAGCTGAAGAATTAGAGATTCTATTTTATATTCTAGTGGTGGTGACATGTTTATAACATCCACATTTTAATCTATAGTTCTCAAATCATTAATGTCACAGCCAATTTTTGAATGTCTTCACAAATTATGAGAAGTTAGCTATGCTTGTATTGACCCACCCACTCCAATTTTCCACTTTTCATTAATTTAATGTAGACTTACAGTCCTTGTACATTACTGATGATATTTCAGCTATGTAAAATGTATTTTCCAATACTAATTTTTAGCTTTATATTTGTTTTTTAACCCATTTCTCTCTTTATGTATTTACGCTTACATGGAGTATCAAAACTATTTCAGGAAGTATTTATTAGTTTTATGAGGCACTTTAGAAAGCATTTGAAAATAAGTAAATGGGAAATATTAACCCTTTAAGTATCCTGTGTTATAATCCTTTGTGTTTCTCCTATTTGTGGTGTGTGTGTGTGTGTGTGTGTGTGTGTGTGTGTGTGTGTGTGTGTGTGTGCTACTCTTCCAGTTCTTAATCAAGGTCATGCAGTTTTTCTCGTTGAGTACAGTTATTTCCCCATTGGAAGTCTTTCAACAAAATTTCTTGGTTATGACCATCATTGCTTGTGGCTAGACACTCTGCTACATAATAAGCACAGATTGGCATTTCAAAATTTTAATTTCATGGTGAGGTATGGAACTGTAAGTTGGTTTACATCTGTCCCCAAGTCTTCTTTGATATATTTCAAAGCATTTTTTTCTACAAAAGCTGTTTTGGCCAGGATGCTAAGTTCCTCCATGAGTGTGCACCCTCACTTTTTTTTTTATTATTATTAACAGAGAACCTTATTAATCCAATATTGGCTTATTTAGGATAGTCAAAGGACTTACAGTCCCCAGGTATCCAAATGCTCTGCTACTTTAATAAAAAAAAATTTAGATAATCTCAAGCAAGTTAATTGCAATTCTGTTTTTTCCTCCTTCTTTAGTCCCTTGTGTTAAGAATTAATAAGATTTTTACTACATTATGTTAGCATTTTCCTGATACTGAAATTAAGCTTATAGAGCTGTCATTTTTGAGGTAATTCTTTTCTACTTTTTCAAAGAATGGTAGTTGTTTGATTTTAATCAAATATTTTACTTGTTCTTCTTGATGTCTCAAATTATGACTGATATCTAGTTACATAATTTTATGGGTTTATATCTTTCTTCCTTTAATTAACTCTATTTTTTAAAACAATTTCACCAAAAAAAGATAAATGAGGAGATGCTTACTCTCTTTCCAAAGCATTATTCTCAGTACAAGAGTCAGGATAGATTTTCTTTAAGCAGCACTTACCCTTCTGTCAGAGTACGGAGGAGTCTGTTTTTATGCTGAGAGGATATTGTGGAAAAAGGAAAGAGGGAAACCCAAATACATGGAAGAGAGGGTCAATCTTTTAGCAATTAGGAGGACCATTTCCTTCACAACTACTTTTATATGTTAGATAATTAGTGGTCTGAAACATAGAATGATAACTGATTTGTGAACTTCAGACTTTATGACTGTGAACGTTAGACTATATCAGCATTGATGTCAGTACTGACAAAAGATCCTACCTACATTGCAACATCTCCTGTGATAACTACAAAAATCAGAATACTGAAGAAATAAATATAACTGGACTTAAAAAATGGGACATTTTTCACATTCATGTGCTAATCCTTAACTTGCACCCTACCAAAGCCTGTTGTGTGGAAAAGAAAGTTAATGCAAAGAGCAATACCTAAATGAAGACAGGACATAGAGGACAGTAGAAACATTCAGGCCAACACAAATGAACAAATAAGTTGACAAGCAAAATCATACTGATCGGTATAATTTTTTCTTTTGTGTTGGTACCAGGGCTTTGGACTTGCTAATCAAATACCACTATCACTTGACTTGCATCTTCAGCCTTTTATGCATTTTAGTGAGTATGAGACCTTTTATTTTAAATTTATGAAATAAACTTTTGAGTTTTTCCTCTTAGGAAATCCTTGGAGTAGGATACACTTAACCTACATTTCTTGCATAGCTGTGTTTACAGGGGCACACACCATCATATCCACTTGTCTATTGAAGAATCTTGATAACTTTTTTTTTTTGGCTCATGCTGCAGACATCATATCTCCTTCTCCCAAGTATTTGGAATTACGGAAGTGAGCCACTATGCTAATCCTGAATTCCATACTTTAAATATGTTGTGACTGTCCCAGTGGCTTATGAGATGGGAATTGGGTCCGATCGGGAAAGTGGTATGTAAATTTAAGAAGTGTGCCACAGTATCCCCACCCTCAAAGGGCTTGCTGGATGACAGTGCAGCCCTGCTTCTGGCTCCCAAAGTGCTTGCTTACACTGAACCCTGCTCCTGCCAGGATCATCTGCTTCTTCCATAGGTCCCCACTCAAACTCTGTGATGGCACCTTCAAAAGTGGGAGCTAGCAAATCTCTTTTCTTTATAAGGAGCCTGTGCCAGGGATTGAAACACAGTAAAGAAAGGCTGAGCAATACACCTACAGGCTGCAAAAATCCATCTGAATTCAAATTTCTCACACACTTTGAGCCTTAAAAAACCGTTATGGGTTTGTATAGCTACTTGACCTTCTTCTGATGAACATAGAAGTAGTTGCTCGTACAAGAACGACCTGAGACAGAACATTCATATATCTTTAAAATCATCTTGAGACATTTCAGTCTTTAGACATTTAGAGCAATAAAACACAGTGACGCTCTAGCTAAGTAAATGGATAGTTGTTGCAAATTAAATAAAGATTTTTATATACTTGCCAGTTAATTTTATTTTCCTTAATTTATTATATGCATATCATGAATCAATGCAAGCCTGCACATAATACAAAGCAGAAGTCTTCCCTAACTTCTTTAATTCTCTAGGCTTTTCTTATAGCACTTAAATCCACAGTTCTATATTATATGTTTATAAGTCTATTCCTTATAAAGAATGTCTTAATTTTCTCAAGTTGAGACACAATTTGTCTTACTGCAGCTGTGAGGTCCACTACCATTTCTCTCCTCCTGTGTTTCCATTACAATTTCAACAAACTTATTTTGATTAAAGAAAACACCTATCCTTCTTTGGAGTATAGAATTTATATTACTGTGATTATTTGTTGAGCCAATTAGTATACCACAATTGTTTTCCTTTATTGTATAAATGTTCCCTGAATTAGTAACTTTTTTGTCATCAAACTTCTTTGATTTTTTATAGTTTTTCTCTAAGACATGAATAATTTTGTCACAAGCCTAGCAATAAATTTAACAACTATACAAATGAATTATGCAAATACATTTTTATTATTAGTATTACTATAATAAAATTATAGTATATAGTATTATATTATTAAAATCATATTATATTAAAATTATAGTATATAGTATATTAATTTTTATATGAAGTATATTTATTTAACTTTCTTTTTTTTGTGAAAATACCGTACAGAGGGGTTACAATTACGTGGGCAAGGTAATAAGTACATTTCTTATCAAGCATTGTTGCCTCCTCCATTGTTTCCCTTTCCCAATTTTCCCCACCTGACCAAAGTTGTAAAGTTCGTTTTTCCAATATAAGGTCTGTACATCTCATTGTTGCAATGGGTCCACCTATTAACTTTTTCTAGAATTTTTTTTGGCTTTGACTTACTATATTCAGAACATAATCTTGAGATCATGTTTCTTTATCTCCAGACTTATGGTCATCTCTTTGTTTTCTCTTCCTGTTTTGATGAATAAAAGGAGGTATTTGAGAGGAATAATTTGTGGATTCATTCATAACTGATGCTAAAATTTTTCTGTGCCTACGGGATAATTGTAATTCCAAATTATTTATAATTTAATATACACATAAAATACAAATTCTCAAGTTTATCATTTGAATGGAGAATTGTACACTAAAACTGACTATTTGCTATGGTGTATTATTTAAAATATGTGAACAGGGAAAAACCATTCGTTTAAGGATATAGGTGGACCTGTTGCAACAATGAGAAATACAAATTGTCATGTCGAAAACGTTGGTGCGGGGGCGGGGGGGGGGAGGATTGGGTGGGGGGGTTGGGGGGGAGGCTGGAAAGGGATGTGAAGGGTAAACAAAGGAGGAGGCTACAATGCTTGATAAGAAATGTACGCATTATCCTGCCCATGTAATTGTAACCCCTCTGTACAGTATGTTCACAAAAAAAATAAAATTAAAAAAAATGTGAACAAAAATAAGTTTCCTTAAATTCTCATACATATTACTTGGTCTATTAATTGGGTTTAGATACTACCTATTTTTTGGCTCCTATTACTTTACTACTTCTCTAGGATTCTGTTGAGATATCCCTTATCCTTTTTATA
Organism: Dipodomys merriami; assembly: GCF_024711535.1. Classification (NCBI taxonomy): domain Eukaryota; kingdom Metazoa; phylum Chordata; class Mammalia; order Rodentia; family Heteromyidae; genus Dipodomys; species Dipodomys merriami. The sequence goes on from NW_027203381.1 coordinate 75,544,552, forward strand.
ATTGCATGTCTTATGATATTGACTACTAATCTATGTTGAGGTAAAGGAGAGAAGTTTGAGATTCTAAAAACAGTGTGCAAAGATTTTCAATCCCTATACTTCATGTTTATATCCTACAGTACCTCTTGGCTCTATACATTGAGTGTATAGTTTATAGTTCTAATGGTATTGAATATTATACTCATTCTCCTATCTTAGGTATTTGGGTATTAGTATGTTAAATTTACTCTACTTTTGCATTTCTGACTCTTCTAAAATACATTTAGGTCTCAAACGTCCTTTCCTTTAAAATTGTTTTCTGTGTTTGTGTTAGCATAGCTTAAGTTTCTGAGTACCATTTTAGTAGGATTTATATTATATAAAAAGAGAAATGTATATTGTCCATCCTCCATTGTTAAAATAGATTATGGTGACTAGATCTAGTTACAAAATACCATGAAAATACTAAAGCAATAATTCAAGGAAAATTTTAAATTAATATTAATAAATTTGGAGGAAATGGAAATTATTCACTTATTAAATTATATTAAATTAAGGATGCCATAGTTACAGCTTTTATTTATAATATTAAAACTTAAACACTAGATCAAGTACATTTGCAATTATGTTTCCATATGCTGTAAAATGGTTTTATAAAATTTAAAGTCCATTTTGACAAAGAATTTTAGTAAATTGAGCTTATGCTTTATAATGTTTTATAATGATTGAGAAGTGGTCTACAGCATATATATATTCTTGCCAATAATTTAATAAAAACATGAGAAAATTTATATAAAGTTATTAAAAAGATCCTTTTATAGAGTGTGTGCTGGGTGCTGGGGCTTCAACTCAGGGCCTTAGCACTGTCCCTTAGCTTTTGTGACCTTTTGTGCTCGACTAGCTCTCTAAGACTTTGAACCATAGATCCACTTCTGGAGTTTTTGTGGTTAATTGGAGCTAACGGTCTTATGGACTTTTCCTCCAGGGGTGGATTCGAATTGTGATCCTTAGGTCTCAGCCACCTGAGTACCTAGGATTACAAGTATGATCCACTGGTGGTTGGCCCCAAAAGATACATTTTAAAAATAATTAAGATTTGAAATTATAAAATATTGAAAAGCAGAGCACCATTATTCACCAGGAAATTCCAATACATAATACTCAGAAATTAATACAAAATCTAAGTATATAGAAAGTAAAGATAATGAGAAAAATGTTAATGTAAAAAAGTTCAAATGTGGTCTAGACATCAAATTTTTAGGGAAAATTTTTTCTTTTAAATTTTGATAGATTATCCAAGAAAAATATGCAACTAAAATATATGACTCTGCTCCTTTTGATCGAAAATTACATCAGAACTATATTCTATAAACAAATTGTAAGGGAAATCTGTACTGAATAAAATTAGTACCAATTAAATGCAGAAAATAATGGCTATACGTCTGAGGAAAAGATCACGAAACAAGAATTTGTGAACAACTGTTGTATTAGAAGATATTTACTGAAAAAGAGTGGGGCCAGGAATTCAAGGAGACCTTTCCTGTTAAAACTGAGATATCAGATATATGGGTAAATATACCAAATCCTGATTGTGACGTAATAATTGCCATTAAATATTAAGTTTATTAAAATGTGAGTTGTAATAAAACTATAGCATTGAGAACAGTAACAGTAAGTTCTATTTGGAAAATAGTAAATATATACAATATGTATATATATCTGCATCAAGAATATGTATATCTAAATCTTCTTCTGTTCATACTGTTGATTTTCAGGTGCTTCAAATATGTCTAAACTGAATTAAGGTGTGCTTTAAGTATAAACATAAATGTAAATATAAAATGCCAATTAATGACTCCATATTATGGTACTTTCAGGATTATTATATTAGACATTGTGAATTATTTAAATTCATTTTCTTTCTTTTTTACAATTTTGGTGTGTCAAGTAGAAAGTTTAAAATGACCAAAGAAGCCTAGTTTTTACTTCAGTTGAACAGTGTGTTCCTTTAGGGTAACTACTAAAGGAATTATTAAAATGTGTGAATAAAAACTTAAAAATGAGTCTATTGGACATTCTTATTTCCTCTTCATAGAAGTCTCTCTTTAAGTCTTTAGCCCACTTATTAATGGGGAGATTGGTTTTTTTTGAGGATTTGTTGTTGGGGGATTTAAGGTTTTTTGAATTCTAAGTATATTTTAAATATGAGACCCTTGTCCATTGTATGGCTAATGAAGATCTTCTCCTAATCCGTGCGCTTTCTATTCATCTTGCTTGTAATGTCCTTTGCCATGCTGAAGCTCTGCAGTTTCATGCAATCCCATTTGTCAAAACTTTCTTTGATTTGTTGTGTTTCTGGGTCTTTATTAAGAAAATTTTGGCCCGTGTCAAGGAGCCCTAGAGTTTCTCGTATTCCTTCTTGTCATGTTTTCAGTGTGTCTGCTTTGACTTTAAGGTCTTTGAACCCCTGTTTTCACTGTATTTGATGTTGGTATAATTTGAGGAGGGGAAGAGTAAAAACAAAATGTTTAAAGAGGGAAACAGATGGACCCATTGCAACAATGAGATGTACATGATACCATGTTGAAAAACTTTACAAAACTTTACTTTAGGTAGGGGAGGGGGTGTAGTTGAGGAGGTGGGAGGGAAGGGATGGTAGGGTAAAAACAAAGGAGGAGGCAACAATGCTGGATAAGAAATGTACTCATTACCTTGGTCATGTAATTGTAACTCCTCTGTCCAGTATTTTCACAATAAAAAACTTATTTTTAAAACGGTCTTTGATACATTTGGAGTTGATTCTGGTGCAGGGTGATATATGGGTTATAGCTTTAGTTTTATACAGGTGTTTAGCCAATTTTGCTAGCAACATTTCCTGAAGAGGCTGTCTTTCCTCCATTCTATTTTTTTTTAGATTAGGTAGCTATAGGTCTGTGGTTTCATTTCTGGGTTTTCAATTCTATTCTATTGGTCCTCAGGTCTGTTCTTGTGCCAGTACCAAGCTGTTTTGATTACTATTGCTTTGTAGTAGAGTTTGAAGTTTGTTATTGATATTCTCCAGCACTTTTCTTTCTGCTAAAGAAATAAGAATGGACAATAGACACATGAAGAATTGTTCAACCTCTCTAGCCATAAAACAAATGCAAATCAAATCTACATTGAGATACCACCTCACCCCAGTTAGAATGGCTATAATCAAGAACTCTAATAACAACAGGTGCTGGAGAGGATGTGGCCAGAAGGGAATCCTACTGCATTGTTGGTGGGAGTATAAACTTATTCAACCACTTTGGAAAGCAGTATGGAGGTTCCTCAAAAGACTCCACATAGACCTCCCCTATGACCCAGCAATCCCACTTTTAGGCATTTACCCAAACGCTCACAAACAAGGCCATACTAAAATTACCAACACAACTATGTTTATTGCAAGATTATTCACCAGAGCTAAGATATGGAGCCAACCCAGATGCCCCTCAGTAGATGAATGGATTCAGAAAATGTGAATATATACATATGTATATATATACCTATATATACATATATATATACATACAAAATGGAATACATGCCTCCATCAGAAAGAATGACACTGCCCCATTTGTATCAAAATGGAAAGATTTGTAAAAATTATATTATGTGAAGTAAGCCAGACTCAAAGAAACATAGGTCCCATGGTTTCCCTTATCTGCAATAACCAGTATATGTCTAGGACAAGCAGAAAAGTTCAAAAGCTATAAGCTATATACATATGACCATATAAGATGATGCTAAACAAAATGAACCCCAAGATAGGGACACAAGGGGTTTTATCTTTGTTGCTGTTCTTCTTAATGAGATATGTGATTTTTTTGTGTCTTTTGTATGTTCCGTCCCCATGGTATAACCCCTGTTGTCACTGTGTTTGATTCTGGTACCCTGTATCTTGTATATACATTTTTCTAATTTGGAGATGGAAAGAGAAATAACAAAATACTGAACTAAAGATACAGTATGACTCATTGTAACAATAAGATGTACAAGACAGTATGTTGAAAACGAACTTTACAACTTTGTGGGGGGGAGGGAAGGGAGGGAAGAGAAGAGATGGGGAGGTGGGGAGGAAAAGGATGGTATATAAAGGAGGTTGTAACAATACTCAATAGGAAAAGGACTCATTACCTTGCTCATGTAACTCTAACCCCTCTGTACAATATCTTTACAATGAAATACATATATTACAAAAACTTAAAAATGAACTAGAATGGGAATACAACTGATAGTAATACATAGGGATAAATGTGAGAAAATATACAAGAAATGGTAAGATGATAAATACAAACACAAATCTTAAATAAAGTATCAATCAGTACAAATGAATTAAATATCAGGCTTGAACAGAAGATTTAGAAGTATATAAAGAATAGAATGTCCAAATATGAGGTTTTACATATACATACATAAAAGAAAATTCCTGTTTTTTCTTGCATCACAAAAGAGATGGCCAGTCAAAGTGGTGTCTACTTGCAATTCCACCACTTGGGCCATAGTGGGAGGTATCTATAATGTAGTTGTTTTCTGGGTTTGGTTACCAATTTAACGTCAAATGTACTCATTTATAAATCTAGCTTAGGGTTTTTTTTCTTTCCTGAAACTTGGTCATAAGGAATATTCTTTGTTCCTTAAGTAGCAGTGTATGGAGTGGCATTCATCTCACAGTGGTGGTTAGCATGGAAAGATTGCTTGATCATAGACTAGAAGTTCTATGACATTGTTGTTCTTGAACCTACTCAACTTACAATTTCATGGATTTAAAGATCATGTTTTAAGTAAAAAAATCTGCTGATTTATACTTTCATGTTCCAATTCACCAATGGCCTTGTGGCATGTTATGAGCTGTCTTTACAAATACGTTGGGTTTTTTAGCTTCAAATGGTGTGGCCTTCTTCCAGAATACTAAGCATTTCCATTCTGGTTCTCTCTTGGAAGAGATTCTACAAGGTTTCTTTTGCCACCAAGTGTTCCAGGATGGTTCCCAAGAATAACAATGTTGGGTATATTTGTTTCCTATTATTCCATAAGGCATCACCAAACGTACCATATGATGTTAAGTGTTAACCCTCACAAATTTGTTGCCTTAGGGTTTCTGGTATCAGGAGGGTGGACTTGCTATGGCTGGGTTCCATATTCCATATTCCAGGTCATATAGGTTCAATCCAAGAAGTAGCCTAGTGTTACAACTCATTTGACACTGAGGGTTCTCTGTCCAGCTCATTACCACCAGAATTCAGTCTCTTGAATTTTAATGACTGAGATACATGCTAATAAGAGAGAAAGTACATATTGTTTGTTAGTTTAACCATTGTTATTGTCTAAAAATCAGAGCTTGTTCAGTTCATAGCCTGAAACCTCTCTCCTGAGCCTTTTTCTGCTCCAGATATTACTAAATCTGACAATCTTTATAATACCAGCTAAGTAATATATTGATGTAGCATTCCATTCTATTCCATATAGAATATGGTACTTTAATACACAGAGGCCTGTGTATTCACAGTGGAGTAGGTGGTGCAATCATTGGCTGATCACTTTGAAGAGAATGATCCATTATGTCTTATAGCAAAAGATGCCCAAAACTTTAACTGATATAATAGGCTTTTGATTCTTTGTATGGTTAGCTCCTATCCTCAAGCATTCATAAATATTATCCATTCCTATAATGCACTAACACATTCTTGGTTATTCTCTCTGATTAGTATGTTGTTAATATTCAAAACCAGTCCAGATCTTATTAGACTAAATTATAACAGGTACAGTTTTAGCCTTTCCAATTGTGTGGAAGCCGTTTCCAATCCTGTTTTTAAAATATGGCTATAGAGTAATGCATTCATCAGATCAATGGGTGCCTATTATATCCCAGAGGCTGTGCTATTCCTCTACAGCAAGAATACTATAATGATATACCTGCTGCACATAGGGCTACTTAGTTGAATACATCTCACTGTCATTTTCCCTGATCAGTCTAGAGTGTTGGGAGGAGTCAACTTGATAATTGATGAGAGGAAGATCATCTCTTCATTCTAAGTTTTAAAATTCAACCTTAATTACTACTTTTCCTCTCTTAGGGTTGTAACTTTGCTTATGTGGAAATGGCCGTAGGTCCCTTTGAGGGAGGGCTGGCGAAACAATTTTCTATTCTTGTGCTGAAGGAAAATTGCTATACGTTCTTTCTTTGGAGCCTATCTTTTCAGTCATTGATTATAGTTCAGAAAACTAGCTCATGTCTATAAATTGGTGTACAAAACAAATACAGCAGTGACATTCATTAGACACTGTTGGAAATGAATGATACAGCTTGTGGAGGAGGGGCGTTCAGGAGGGAAAAATTGAGAGAAAATGAGAGAAGAGGTGACACTTATCAAAAAGGAATTCACTCATTACCTGACTTATGTAACTGGCAGCCCTCTGTAATCACCTGTACAATAAAAACAAATTAATTAATTTAACCAAAAATGAAGTAATACAATATAAAACAAAACAAAACAAAAACCCTTCTAATTAAATCAACTGCCTCAAATGGGGTGGGGAAGGTTTTCTGATGGAACCCAGAGCACCATGATGTATTGTATCCTTTTGGCTGTCCATCTATTTCACTCTTGAAAATGATCTATGTTCTTAAAAGGCCTGATCTCTGTGGATCAGGTCCCTACGTGTTCCTCCCCTTCGTGAAAAACATCATACACTTGACTTTCCCTAGTTAAATCCCACTGCCTTTCTGCATTGTGTGGACTGTGTGTATGTGCGGCTGGGAGTGCGGTGGCCATTATTGGCATCAGTAAGTCCACATCTCATATAACAATAAAGCCAATATTGAGGTTGTGAATGATGTGGATGAGCTTTCACCAGCACATTCTAAATGGTGTCGTCTCTGGACATTCTTGTAGAATATTGGCCTGTAGAGGATTTCCTTGTCTTCAGTCTTGTCCCCATTTTAGCACACCTGAATTTTGAGCCTCTTCATTCCTCCTTCTACTCTCTGCCAGATTTCTTTCATTTCCCCTCACTTTGTATAGGCTATCGCTCTTCTCAAGCTTTGAGCAGCCAACCTGGCAGCATGTCTTCTGGGATCCTTCCTAGCAGCGTATTATGTGTCACGACATACTTTGAATGCTCACAAAATTACTGACTTTGTGTTTGATTGGAAGTACAAGGAACCAGACCCAGGTCTTTAGTGTACTAGTGCCCCCAAGACTTCTGTTTTGATTTTGTTTTTGAGATAAGGTCTTATGTTACATTTATCTGAGTTGCCCTTTAACTGTAGATCTTCCTGTTCTGCCTTCACCATATCTGGAATTATTATAGTCAAATACCTCATGCCCGACTTATGATTGGCCTTTTTATTCCTTAATTTTATGTTGTGCACATGAATATGAACACAGATTTTGCCAAAACATTCTGGTTAGTTCCAGAAGACTCTTTGGCATACATTCTTTTCTCACTTATTAGGTCTGTTCCATCACCTTAATTATCAGAGTAGGAGATGAGGTAGGGTTGCTTCTGGGGTGTAGTAGTGGCACATGTATTGTCTGACTGAGGAAAAACCTTGGTACCATTTTCCACAAAGCATGGTGTAAGCTAAGCTGGTCTATGACAGAAAGGAATAGACAACTTCTGCAGGTCCACCGGGCCCAAGAAATTTCAAGAATCAAGATTTTTTCTTTCAATAACTCAAATGTTCCCATTCCAGAGTCCTAATATTATCAAAGCAGAGTCTTTGTATTAGCATAGCAAACTTGCTTAGGCTGACAATGTTACCTTCAGGGCTTTGCTACCCTTAGTATTAAGTTTGGTGTATGGCCATCTATTTTTTTTCCTCTGCCCTGTGTTTTATACCTCCAAGGATACTCTGTGACTTTCTCCTCTATATTTTAGTTGTGATTAATTGCTCTTAGTCTTTTATTGTCTTCAGTTGTGCGTGGCAGCAACCACTCCCACCGTCCTTAATATATCCCACAGATAACTCCAATGCCAGATACTCTGTACAGCTAGTACATTTCCTTTCACCACTTTGCTAGAGCAGCCCCCAGAGTTAAAGGTTGGCAGGGGTCACTCAGCATTCCACACAGACTGATTTTCATTATCAGCATATCTATGGGTGATCCAGTTCCTAAAACTCATTCCAGAGCCTGCTTTCTTGGATTATTTCTGGCATCAGGTATCACAGATTGTGTTTCCAAAACATAGCATTCTGAAGTGAAGAGTATACAAATGACCTTTCTTAGGATGATGATGATGAACATGATGATGATGATGATGATGATGATGATGATGATGATGGTGGTGGTGGTGATGATGATGATTGTGTTGGTCCTGAGGCTTGAACTCAGGGCCTAAGTGCTCTCTTTGAGCTTTTTCCGCTGTAGTCTAGTGCTCTACCACTTGAGCCAAAGTTACACTTTTTGGCTTTTTTGGTACTTTATTGGACCTAACAGTCTAATGGGACTTTACTGTCTTGGCTGAGTGTTGAACCACTATCTTCAGATCTCAATGTCCTGAGCAGCTAGGATTACCAGCACCTGGCCTTAGGAATGTTATGTAAAAGTAGTATCTGTGGTATGGAGAAGAAGGGCTAAAAGCACATTTAGATAAAGTGAGTAGCTTAATGAAATGTCTAACCATGTCAGGTAGGGCTAGGAAGATCTGATACTTCCACACTCACACTGCTCAGTTAGATGTGGACCACACAAGCTGGAGACATATCCTTGTGTGAGATGTTTGTCTTCAGCCATGGTTATCTCTCCAGTGGGTGAACACTGACTCACAGAAGCCTTCTATCCAGGAATCTCGCATCTAAGAAGCCAATCCCCTGATCACCATGTTTGGAAATGAAAAGGGAGCAATAATGCTCTGAGACAACAATGAAAACAAGAACCAGACTGAAGGCTATACATACATAGATATCAAGGCCTCTTTTAAAGAGACAGTAATGAAATGAGTGTTGTTTTGTGTAAAAATAGTTACACAGAAAATTCAAACAGAAGTCCAAAAATCAACCCACACAGAAGTGAACACTTACGACAAAGTTGACTCTGGAACCACTTTTTGTATAAGTAGATATTTTCAAAAAATGGTGTGGTACCAATCAGATCAACTTTATAGAAAAAAAAATATTTTAGCATCTAAACTCAGACCATATAATTCCAGATGGAATAAGAAAGAGATGCATATAGAAACTAAAATTTAAAGTGCTTAGAAAAAAATCTCAGGCGGATATCTTCATGCCATGGAAAGCAGCATATGGTATTAATCAGAAAAAACCTGATAAATTTAAGACTATGAAAATTAAGATATTTTGTTCATGAAAACATATAAAAGAACCAAGCATTTGGGAGGCTAAGGCAGCATGATCAGGAGGCCATACTGGTTACATAGTGGGATATTGTATCAAAAAGGAAATCAAAAGGGGCTGGGTAGGTAGCTCAGTGGTAGAGTGCTTGCCTTGCATGCCTGAGGCCCTGGGTTCAATTCCTCAGCACCACATAAGCAAAAAAGAAAAAAGCCGGAAGTGGCCCTGTGGCTCAGGTGGTAGAGTGCTAGCCTTGAGCTGAAGAACTGAGGGACAGCGCCCAGGCCCAGAGTTCTGTTCCCACTACTGGACCCCCCCCCCCAAAAAAAAGGAAATCAAAAGAAACAACATGAAAAATAAACATAAAAGGATTTAAGAGATTGTAAAATAATCTACAGAATAGCAGTTATTTGCCACATGTATCAGACTTAATGATTAATATCTTTAAACATGGGAAGAATCTGAAGAAACCTGCAAGAAAATAAGTGAAAAAAATAAGTGAAACTCACTTTAAAATTTGGCAAGCAATGCCTGGTGCCAGTGGCTCATGCCTGTAATCCTAGCTACTTGGAAGCTGAGATCTGAGGATCGCAGTTCAAAGCCAGTCTGGGCAGGAAAGGCTATGAGACTCTTATCTCCAATTTAAAAAAAACTACCAGAAAACTGGCAGTGGTGCTATGGTTCAAGTGATAGAGGGCTAGCTAGCCTTGAGCTAAAAAGGTGAAGGACAGCACCCAGTCCCAGAGTTCAAGCCCAGACCCAAGTACAAGTGGATTTCATGCAGTGTTTCCATATATATTACACTATACTTGAATTATATGCACCTCCACTATTTTTCTTTCTTAACCTCTCTTAGTTTTTCTTTGCATATGATTTTAAATGGGGTTTTAAATTCTATTTATATAATTCATATAATGTAATTTGATCATATTCACCCCTGTATCACCCTCATTGGTGTCCCCACCTCCTCCCACAATATTCCCTCTTTTACATTCATGCTTGGTTTTTGTTTTTGTTTTCCATTATTTTCAAGTCTAGATCATGATATTTATCTTTTCTAAGTCTGACTCATTTTGTTCACATGATGATCTCCAGTTCCATCCATTTCCTGCCAGTGAAAGACATAATCTGATTCCTCTTTGGGTGGCATATATACTCCATTGTGTAGAGAGACCACATGTTCTTATATTATATGGTCATTAGTTGGCAGGCACTCAGGCTGAATGCACAGCTTGGTGACTGTGAATTGTGCAGTGACAGATGTGATTTATTCTGACTTATATTACTTCATGTATATGCCCAGATATACTATAGCAGAATCATGTATTAACTGTATTTTTAATTTTTTGAGCAACTCCCATACTGATTGTCTTCTTTTTTTCTTCTGGTCCTGAGGCTTGAACTCTGGGCCTGTGCACTATCTGAGCTTTTGCTGAAAACCAACACTATACCACTTAGGCCACAGTACCATTTCTGGATCTTTCTTTCTTTCCTTCTTTCTTTCTTTCCTTCTTTCCTTCTTTCTTTCTTTCCTTCTTTCTTTCTTTCCTTCTTTCTTTCTTTCTTTCTTTCTTTCTTTCTTTCTTTCTTTCTTTCTTTCTTTCTTTCTTTCTCTTTCTTCCTTTCTTCCTTTCTTTCCTTTCTTTCTTTCCTTTCCTTTCCTTCCTTCCTTCCTTCCTTCCTTCCTTCCTTCCTTCCTTCCTTCCTTCCTTCCTTCCTTCCTTCCTTCTTTCCTTCCTTCTTTCTTTCTTTCCTTCCTTCTTTCTTTCTTTCTTTCTTTCTTTCTTTCTTTCTTTCTTTCTTTCTTTCTTTCTTTCTTTCTTTCTTTCTTTCTTTCTTTCTTTTTCTTTCATGTGATGCTCCACGAGACTTTTTTTTATTGTGAAAATACTTTACAGAGGGGTTACAATTACATGGGCAAGATAATGAATACATTTCTTATCAAGCATTGTAGCCTCCTCCTTTGTTTCCCCTTCCCATCCCTTCCCAACCTCCCCTGGCCCCCACCACCCAATCCTCCTCCCCTCCCCCTCCCTCTCTCTCCCCACCACCAAAATTGTAAAGTTCATTTTCAACATAACGACTTGTTTCTATGATTAATTGGAGAAAAATGTCTCATGAAATATCCCTCCTGGGTTGGCTTCGAACCTTGATCCTCAGATCCCAGCTGCTGCTTCTTTTTGTTTTGGTCAGTTATGGGGCTTGGATGAAGGGCCTTGGTGCTGTTCCGAGAGCCTCTTTGTGCTCAAGGCTAGCGCTCTACCACTTGAGCCATAGCAGCACTTCTGGTTTATGAGTGGTTAATTGGGGGTAAGATTCTCACATGAAGTTTTCTGCCTGGGTTGACTTTGAACCATGATCCTCAGATCTCAGCCTCCTGAGTAGCTAGGATTACAGCTATGAACCACGAGGTTCTGGACACACTGACTTTCATACAGGCTGCACTTTTTTTTTTTTTTTACTATAGTTGACTATATGTATATGTTATGACAAAACAAATAAATTTCCAGTTATGTTCCAAACATAAATGTATAATTGCAACAAAGGACATTCATCAGAATTTCATAGCCACAATAGACAAAACTGAAAATGACAGATGTGGTCATCAATGAAATGGAATGAATCTAATTAATATATATTGATACTGTAAATAAATGATCAGTGAAATCCACAAAATAATATTTTAAATATTCATACACATGAAACTTACACATGTGGTATTAATTGATAAAGCATCAATCTAAAACCAGGTGCCTGTAGTCCTAGCTACTCAGGAGGCTGATATTGGAAGATCAGCAACTTGAAGCCAGCCTAGGCAAGAAAGTCTGTGAGACCCTTATCTCCAATTAACCACCAGAAAAATTGGAAGTAGATCTGTGGTTCAGTGATTAAGCTCTTACCCTCAGCAAACAAACTCAGGGACAGTGCCTAGGCCCTAAGTTCAAGCCTCAGGACCAGCACAAAAAGGGAAAGTAAGAGAGAAAGTAAGAGAGAGAGAAAGAGAGAGAGAGAGAGAAAAAAGAAAGGAAGGAAAGAAAGGAAAGAAAAAGAAAAGAAGGAAGAAAGGAAGGAAGGAAGGAAGGACATAGAAAAAATCCTCCATGGGAAGTGTATTTGAGTATCTATTAAGGATTGGAAATTTTACAGCTATACATGATAACCTATACAGGGCTCAATGCATTTACATACAAACTGACTAAATGAGGGTATTCATAGGGGAGGAATCCAAAGGCATTGTAACTTCTGAACAACTACTGCAGTTTATCAAAACAAGTACTAGCAAGTGGAAACATGTTTGAAGGATAAGCAAAGAAGGAGGCATAAGAATAAAGTGTAGAAGGGCAGCAAACATAATCATTATATTCAATGTACATTATGTAAAAATTGACTATGTAACTTGAGGGTAAGGATGGCCCTGGGGAGAGGGGCTAATGAAGGAATGGGTGACACTGGCCAAGAAGCATTGTCATTACCTGAATTATAGAATTGTAATCTCTTGGTGCAACTATTTAATAAAATAATAGCAATAATAAACATCATAATAAATGGGAGCTGGATGTTAGTGGCCATGGCTATAATCCTAGCTACTGAGAAGGCTGAGATTTGAGGATCACAGTTCCAAGCTAGCCCGGGAAGAAAGTCCATGAGATTCTCAAATAAATAAATAGATAAATAGGAAAGTTTACACCTGGTTTCATGTATTAGAATGGTTGTTTCTTATGTATAGGATTATAGTAAACTTATGGGGCCAAGATTCTTCCAGAGGACAAAAAATATTCTCTATCTTTCTGGGGCTGACTAAATGGACATAAAGATTTATAGAATTATTCACATATGTATAAATTTTTGTTTATATTTATTATTGGTATTAAAGGACTGTCTAAGAACAAAATAGGAAGTATACTTTCTGGAAATGAAATAATTTTTATCATTTTTAAATTTTATTTTATTGTAAAGATGCTGTACAGAGGATTTACAGTTATATGAATAAGGTAATGAGTACATTTCTTTTTGAGCATTTTCCCCCCTCCTTTGTTTTTCTCTACTATCCCTTCCTTCCCTCACCTCCCCCATTCCCCCTCCCCCTAGAAGTTGTAAAGTTCATTTCCAACATAGTGTCTTGTTAGTATCATTGTTGCAATGGGGCATCCTGTGTCCTTGTTTCAGCATTATCATTCTCCCTTCTCCTCCCCAAATTAGATAAATGTATATGCAAGATGCAGGACACAAAAATCAAATACAGTAAAAACAAGGAATATACAATAGGGGATGAACATACAAAAGAAACAAAAAAAATCACATAGTATATTAAAAACAACAATGACAAAGAAAATCCTCTTGTGTCTGTATCTTGGAGTTTGTTTAGCATTCTCTTATACAGCCTTATGTACATAGCTTTTGAGCTTTTCTGCTCATCTGATAAGATTATCCTATATGTATACTAATTATTGCAAGTAAGGGAAACAATGGGCCCTCTAATGAAATACTTATAACTTATAAGTTAACTTATAACTTATAAGTTAAAATAATACTGTACCAATGATTGTCTTCCAAAACAATCAGGGATGAAAAAATATATATACCTTCTTTGGCCACTAGAATTCAATATATTTTTTTAAAACTACGCTTTTAAAATTACAAGAAAAATTGTATTTTCTCCACAGGGTATGGAGTATCGTGATACAAAAAGATATATTCACACCAATATAGCAACAAGAAATATGTTGGTTGAGAATGAGAACAAAGTTAAAATTGGTGATTTGGATTAACCAAATTTGCCACAAGACAAAGAATACTATAAAGAACCTGGTGAAAGTCCATATTCTGGTGAATACAGTATTTTTCAACAAAATAAAATAGAATTATATATCAGTTATTTTTCTTATTACTTTATTAAAAAGTATTAATGCTTAATAATAGGAAGTATTTTTATGGGTTATTTTATATTTAGTCCTCATAACAACTTTGGAATAGATGTTATTATTATTACAGATTGAGCCCTAAACTGAAAATCCAAAATACTCTGAAATCCCAATGTCATTACATGATGCTCAAATAGTTTCAGGTTTTGAAGCATTTGACTCATTTCATTATAAAAATATTTCCCAGAGCTGGGTGTTGGTGGCTGATGTCTGTAATCCTAGCTGCTCAGTAGGCTAAGGTGTGAGGATCATGATTCAAAACTAGCCCAGGCAGGACAGTCCTTGAAACTTATATCTCTAGTTAATCATCAGAAAGCTGAAAATAGAGCTGTGGTCACAGGTATAGAGTTCTATCCTTGAGCACTAAAGTCAGACAGCATTCAGCATCCAATTCAAACCCCCAGAACTGGCACCCCCCCAAAATAATTTCTATACTGCAGGATATATTTATACATATATGCATATGCGTTTATGTACACATATATAAATTATATAGTGGAATATGATAAAAATTGTCTGCTAGCTGGCAGTCAGTTTCTTTTTTATATGAGGTCTAAACCCAGGCCCTCATACTTCTAGTTAGGGTACTGTACCATTTGAGCCACATCTCAGCCTTTTTTGGCTTTTACTATTTTTCAGGTAAGGTTTCACATTTTTTCTCAGTTCACCTATATATATATACTATTCCACCTATACTATGTTGCCCACCTAGATGAGAGCACAAACACACATGACCATGATTGAAGTATTTATTGATATGGTAGGAGATCTCATTAATTTTTCCTGGCTAGCATTAAACCTCATTCCTCCCCATCTCCTCCTCTGCTAATATTTGGGGTTACAGGCATGAGCCATCACATCTGGCCATAGGATTTAATATTTTGGGGAGATTTACATAATGTAATTATTAAGAAAAAATAGAGTTTTAACCATTAAGACATAGGTCAAAATTATGATTATATAATTGAAATGTTTATTAATCTGAAAATTAAGATAATTCACTGTAAATGATCATTATTAAGGCAAAAGGAAATATTGGTTTAGCTAAACAAAACATTAACATATATACTCTTTTATTTAGTTTCATTTATTACAAAAAATTAATAATAGTGATGAAATTAAATTATAACTACTAATCTGCATTAATTATTAATAATACTTTTTATTCTTAAAGTCTACTGATTTCAATATCAAAGCCTACTATTATAGGAAAATTATCACATGTAATTATATGTTTATATTTAATACCATTATACATACGTATACATACATTACATACTATGTAGATCCAAGTAGACCTATAAGCAATATAAGATTGGTGCAAAAAATACTGACCAGAATCAAGAACACATGGAAATAGTTGTATTGTCAAAGTTTGCAGATTTCACAAGCTTTATAGACCATGATAATGACAACACGCCTTATAAAGGTTAAAATGTGTTTGTGACTTTAGCTAAGTATCACTATCCCACGATACGGTATAAGTTATGTACAAAATCTCAATAAAGATATTAAAAAACAAAAAGAACATGTGAAGACAATACCAGGAATTAATGCTAAATATATTAATTCTCCACAGAGAAAAAATTTACATATGATTTAATTCTAATAAAAATATCCATTGATATTTTTAATGTATACAAATGTTTCTAAAGGTCATTTTCAGAAATTGATGATCATAAGCTACTGAAAATATTAATAATTATGAGAAATTATTTTTCCAGTTAATACTGAGATGGTATTGGAATGTCAAACTCATTAAAATAGTTTTTTTGCTTAAGAACTGATTGGTGAAAAGTACTTGAAGAAAACAGAAATATAGATACAAACACATTTGTATTCATAGTATGATACAATTCATATGAAGTTATCATAGAATATAATTTAATATGTATATTTGGAATAATTGATTATAAATGATTAAATACTTAAATCTAAAAAAGAATGATGAGCATAACATGACTAGAAGAAAATAGAATTTTGAGTCCCGAGGAAGCTACTACATACATAAAAGAAAGAAGATCTATATGGTTCACAAAATTAAAATTGATACATAAAATTCTTATTGCTGTTAAAATGAAAATATTCAAATGTTAGAATATGTACATTATAAAAACAAAGATTACATTAGATAGTGAATCAAAAACCTTCCACAATGACAAACATTAAACGAATTCATAATCAGTAAACCAGCATTACAAATAATTTTTTTAGATTATTTAATTTTTTAATTTTTAAAAATTTTTTATTGTAAAGATACTATGCAGAGGGTTATAGTTACATGAGCAAGGTAATGAGTACACTTCCTATTGAGCATTGTTACCCCCTCCATTGTTTTCCCCCTACCATCCCTTTCCTCCCTACCTTCCCCGAGGTTCTTTTTTTTTTTTAAATTGTGCTTAAGTGATTACATAATTTCCCAAATTTCACAGTATTGTGGGATAATGATGCTCATTTAAAGTCACAAGTTCATTCTAACTTTCCTGGAACAGATTGTCTATCACAGTCTATAACATATAACTTTGTACACTTATACACCATACATGTGATCAGCAGCATGGGGATATTTAGTAGTGGTTCGACCAGATGAGTGGGAGTTCTTTGTTTCTTAAGTCCTGTTAATTTTGTCATATCACCTAACATTTTGGATTTAGCATCCACTTATCAGGGAGACCATGTACCATTTGTCTCTTTGCTCTTGGCTTACTTCGCTCAACACGATTCCTTCTAGCTCCATCCATTTCCCTGCAAATGCCATTATTTTGTCATTTCTAATGGCTGCATAATATTCCATTGTGTATAGATACCACAATTTTTGGATCCATTCATCTGTGGTGGGGCATCTGGGTTGTTTCCATATCCTAGCTATTGTGAACAGTGCTGCAATAAACATGGAGGTGCACGTGTCCTTGTATATTGGTTCCTGTTGTTCAGGGTAGATGCCTAGAAGTGGTATGACTGGGTCGTAAGGGAGGTCAATCTTTAGCTTTCTAAGGACCCTCCAGACTGCTTTCCAAAGTGGTTGTATAAGTGTACATTCCCACCAGCAGTGTAATAGGGTTCATCTTTCTCCACATCCCCTCCAGCATTTGTCGTTGGCTGATTTGTGGATGTGGGACATTCTGACTGGGGTAAGGTGGTATCTCAGGGTTGTCTTTATTTGCATTTCCTTCACCACCAGGGATGAAGAACATTTCCTCATGTGTTTCTTTGCCATTTTTACTTCTTCATCTGAGAAGTCCCTCTTTAGTTCCCTTGCCCATTTAGTAATTGGTTTGTTAGGTTTGGGAGGGATTAGTTTCTTGAGTTCCCTGTATATACAGGATGTTAACCCCTTGTCTGATATATTGCTGGTAAATATTTTTTCCCAATTAGTTGGTTGTCTTTCTAGCTTGGTTGCAATAGATTTAGCTGTGCAGAAGCTTTTTATTTTAAGGTAGTCCCATTTGTCGAGTCTCTCTCTAATTTGTTGTGACCCTGAGACTCTGTTCAGGAAGTTTCTTCCTGTGCCTATTAGTTCAAGTGTCTCTCCTACTCTGTCCTGCAGTAGTTTCAGAGATTCAGGTTTAATGTTAAGGTATTTAATTCATTTTGAGTTGATGTTGGTGCATGGTGATAGGCTGGGGTCCACTTTTAGTTTTCTGCATGTGGCTGCCCAGTTTTCCCAGCACCAGTGGTTGAAGAGGCTATGTTTCTTCCATTTTATGTCTTTGGCTCCTTTGTCGAATATCAGCTGGCTGTAGGCCTGTGGATTTATTTCTGGATCTTCTATTCTGTTCCATTGGTCTTCAGGTCTGTTTTTGTGCCAGTACCATGCTGTCTTTGTTATTATAGCTCTGTAGTAGAGTTTGAAGTTCGGCATGGATAGCCCTCCCATGTTCTCTTTATTCCCTAGAATTGTTTTGGCTATTCTAGGTCTTTTGTTGTTCCATATGAATTTTTGGACTGTTTTCTGTATTTCAGTGATATATGTCATTGGGATTTTAATAGGAATTGCATTGAATTTGTATATTAATTTTGGAAGTATTACCATCTTTACTATATAAGTCGGCCTATCCAAGAGCATGGGAGGTATTTCCATTTCCTAGTGTTTTCTGCAATTTCTTTCTTTAACTTTTTATAGTTTTCATTAAATAGTTCGTTTACATCTTTGGTTAGGTTAATTCCTAAATATTTTATTTTGGGGGAGGTTATTGTGAGTGGGGTTGCCCCCTTTATTTCCCTCTCTTCTTGTACATTGTCAGTGTACAGGAAAGCAACTGATTTTTGTGGGTTTATTTTGTATCCTGCTACTTTGCCGAAGTGATTTATGATTTCTAAGAGTTTGGGGATGGAATTTTGGGGATCGTGAAGGTATAGTATCATGTCATCTGCAAAAAGGGATAGTTTAACTTCTTCTTTCCCTATGCAGATCCCTTTAATGTCTTTTTCTTGCCTTATTGCCCTGGCTAAGGGTTCCAGGACTATATTGAAGAGGAGTGGAGACAGTGGGCATCCTTGCCTTGTTCCTGATTTTAGGAGAATTGGTTGTAGCTTTTCCCCAATAAGTATAATATTGGCTATTGGTCTGTCATAAATGGCTTTTATTGTTTTTAGAAATATTCCTTCTATTCCTATTTTCTCCAGAGCTTTTAGCATGAATGAATGTTGAATTTGTCAAAGGCCTTTTCTGCATCTGTGGCGATAATCATGTGATTCTTGACCTTGGCTCTGTTGATGTGTTGGATTACATTTATTGACTTACGTATGTTAAACCATCCCTGCATCTCTGGGATGAAGCCTACCTGGTCATATTGTATGATTTTTTTATGTGTTTCCGGATTCTTTTTGCTAGAATCTTAAGAATCTTTGCATCTTTGTTGGTCAAGGAAATTGGCTTGTAATTCTCCTTTTTGGTTGGGTCTTTGCCTGGTTTGGGGATGAGTGTGATATTGGCTTCGTAGAATGAGTTTGGGATAGCTCCCTCCTCTGTTTCTCTGAAGAGCTTGAGGAGTATGGGTATTAGTTCTTCATTAAAGGTCTTATAGAATTCTGCTGTGAATCCATCTGGTCCTGGGCTTTTTTTGTTGGAAGACTTTTGATAGCTTCCTGTATCTTGTTGTAGGATATTGGCTTATTTAATTGATTTACTTCTTCTTTGCTCAGTTTGGGCAACTTGTATTTCTCTAAAAATGCATCCATTTCTGCCAGGTTTTCTTCCTTTAGAGAGTATAACTTTCATTATAAAGAATTCTAAAGGGAAGAATACAATCTGAAGAAAACAATCAAAATCAAAGAAACATATCAAACAAACATCATTAGATCTGTTGAATAAATACATAAAAAACATCAACATACAGGAAATCAAGAAAATTGCAGGAAACATGACACATCTCTCTATATTAACCCTAAACACTAATGGATTCAATTCTCCAAACAAAAGAATAGCGGATTGGATCAAAAAACAAGATACATCCAATGTTTGCATTCTGTTTTGGGTTATTTTTTAATTGATTAAAGCTTTCACTAATTATGATATACGCTTTTAACATACTACTTGTATGTTACATTTATTGAATACA
This sequence comes from Dipodomys merriami, assembly GCF_024711535.1. Taxonomy (NCBI): domain Eukaryota; kingdom Metazoa; phylum Chordata; class Mammalia; order Rodentia; family Heteromyidae; genus Dipodomys; species Dipodomys merriami. Next base: position 75,564,333 of record NW_027203381.1, read on the forward strand.
TGAAAGATATTAAGCTCCGATCTTAGATAAAAGAATTCAGATACAGACATTTGCACTAACTAACATACTTTTAAACATAAAGAACTATCAAAATGTCCTAAAGGCTGTCAAGCTAATTTACAAATAGAAAACAGCCCTATTGCAAAACAAACAAACAAAAAACAATAAAGAAAATAGCATAGACCTAAGCATTGGAACTTCCTTTCCTTCACCATGCTGCAAAATAAATAAATAAATAAATAAATAAATAAATAAATAAATAAATAAATAAGTGCAAAGATATTATAACTTATACCAGTTAGTAACAGTGAATGCACTGTTTAAAATAGCCAAAGCTCACGAATACATGTTTAATAATGAAAATCATCTTTACTCATGAATAATGAGGAGACCTAAACAGTTGCTCACAGAAATAAAAAAAATTACTTAGAAAATTTGTCTGTACTCAATGAATCCTTTTTAATTAATTCCTTAATAGATAAATTCATAGATTTAACCATTAGTCTAGACATTTTTAGTTCAGAGAATTAATTTTTTAACTTATTTTAACAGATAATTTGCTCTACTTGCTCTCATTTCTTTTCCACTGGGATTAAGTGAAGTTTGATTTTGAGGACTGAAGAATAGTCATGTCTGAAAAACTAATGATATCAAAAATTTGTAGACTTTGTCCTTATCAAAACACCTTAATATCTATAATTTTATTTTAGTCTCATATGCAGTATGCAGTCTTATTTAGAAATTCATACTTCTTTTCTTATCACACAATACATCTTAAAGAATATAGACTGATTGCTTTCCATGTTTAAATATATGCTTGTTTGCAAAGTACTATTTGAAGATATGTGTGTGTATACAAGCTTATTAATGTCAGAAAGTTATTTATGTAGACAAAATAATTATGATTGATAATAAACAGAATAAAATTTCAGGATACATAAAAACCATTAATTCTACATCTCTACAAATATAGACTTGAAACATGGAAATAATTTCAAGGAGAGACTGACAAATTCTTTATTAAGTCCAACTATCCTCAAAACCTAATAAATAACAAAAAGAAAATTATTGACGATACAGGAAAGTTTCTAAGTTTTCTACAATTGATTCTTACAAAAGCCAACAATGACAGCTAGTGGGTATGCAACTAGTGGGTATAGCCTACATATAAAACTGACAACATTTAGACTTTCAATGAATGAAAAAAAAAGAACAAAACCATGCAGAACACATACTCTTTTTCTTTTAAAGTGGTATAAATAGGAATAATTATAAAATTACGTCAATAAAACTAGATCAGCTTGAAATCTCTAGACACTTTTAGGAAATTCTCAAAATGACAGATTATTCAAATATAATACTTTCCTGGGTTACCATCAATGCAAAACATAAAATAAAACTTCATATACTTGGCTTCAAATAAAGTTAGACAAATGGATAACCTATGAATGAGCCAGATGATGTCTACTATGTCTACTTAGAAGGTGGCTGGAGAAAATAAAAATTTTCAAGCTTGAATCTTTCTCTTTTTTTTTTTCCATTTTTTAATTGTAAAAATGTTGTACAGAGCAGTTACAGTTACATGAGCAAAATAATGAGTACATTTCCTATTATGCATTGTTGCCACCTCCTTTGTTTTCCCCCTACCATCCTTTCTCTCCCACTTGAAATGTTTCTGTAAGTAAAAACACCAGTAACTTACTCTGAAAGAGCCCTTAGTCTAGAAGCAAGAATGGATCTATTTCTTCACTCAGCCTTTCCACCATAGACAGAATCAGATTTCATTATCCCATTACAAACCTGCAGGAAATGGCAGAAGAACTCAATCATCTGTATTGACTTCAGTTATTGACAGGATGCAACTTGGGATATTTCAACTCCAGTGTGTAGAAAACTCTCAAGGAACAATACTAGAAAAAGGGAAGAAAAAATAAAAAGAACTTCACAGCAAAAGAGGGATGCAGAGATATGTGTAGGATTTTCCCTTGAGTCTATAGTAGTACTCATTGGTTAAGAAAGGATGATGGGGCCAATCCTGGTGGGAAGGGGAATGTAGAAATAGCCTACATGTGTCACCGGAAAGCTCAAGAAAGTAAGTCAGTGAGCTCATGCAACATCATCAAGTGCCTGGCATAAAGACTCTCTGGACTTAATGCAACAACTATAACAAAGCTTGAAATGATCAAATTCTTTCCAAGTAACTTGTCTGCTTAATAAAGCAAAGCTTCCCAAACACTTTTTACTGAAAAAAAAAACATTATCCAAATTCTAAAATCTTCAAATAAACATTTCAAGTAGAAAAATTACTAGATATGACAGATGATGCTAAGTGAAATAAACCCCAAGATAGGGACACAAGAGGTTTTATCTTTCATACTGTAAAAGTTTTTAATGTACTTATAATGTACTAAGTGATTTTTTTTGTTTTTTGTTTTTTTGTTTCTTTTGTATGTTCTTCCCCCATGGTATAATCCCTGTTGTCACTGTAGTTGATTCAGGTGTCCTGCATCTTGTATATACATTTTTCTAATTTGGGGAGGGGAATGGAAATAACAAAATGCTTAAATAAGGATACAGATTAACCCATTGTAGCAATGAGGAGTACAAGACACTATGTTGAAAACAAACTTTACAACTTTGTGGGGGTGGGGCAGGTGTAAGAAAGAGTTGGAGAGGTGGAGTGGAAGGGATGGTAGGGGAAAAACAAAGGAGGGGGCAACAATGCCCAATAGGAAATGTGCTCATTACTCATTTAACTGTAACCCCTCTGTACAGTATCTTTACAATAAATTTATGTTTACTAGATAAAAATTAATAAGTATGAAAAGCAAAATTACACAAACCATAATGAGGATGAAAATTGTTCCATAGAACTAGAACCAGAACTAAGAAACATAGAAGAAATTACCATACAATAACATTAAAAACAGATTATAAATGTATACCGTATGGTCAAAATGAAACAGAAATCATAAACTAAATGGAAATATGTAAGATATGAAATTTTGGAACCAAGCCCCCAGGAATAAAAAAGGGATCGTTTACAATGAAATATGCACTCTTGGAGTAGCAGCAGATTAGACACTACGAAAGAAAAATCAGTGATCCAAAAAATATGACACAAGGTGCAGTATGGCAGTGAACTGTGTGAAATCTTGAAACAGCATAATCCATGTGTCATTAGAGACTTAACAAGACAAGCGCAAACGTTAGAGCTAATTGGTGAAAAAATAAGTCCCAAATGCTATTGATACCCTTTTTTATGTTTTTATTGTGAAAATTCTGTACAGAGGGGTTACAGTTACATGAGCAAGGTAATGAGTACATTTCTTTCAAGCATTCTTGCCTCCTCCTTTGTTTCTCCCCTATCATCCCTTCCCTCCCACTTCCAAAACTACACTCCACCGCACCCTGCTCCCCTGCTAAATTGTAAAGTTCGTTGTTCAACAGTGTCTTACACATATCATTGTTACAATGGGTCAACCTGTATCCTTAGTTAAACAGTTGATACTATTTATAGCACCAGATCCAATAAGCCCAATGAATCCAATCAGAAGAAATCAATGCCAAAAAAACATACTAATAAAGCCATGTTAAGACTACTGATAGAGAAAAATCAAATATACAAGAGGAAGTAAAGCCCCATATTAACAAAAAAGAAAAACATGAAAAAATGACAGCAGACTTCTATGAAAAAATGTAAGAATGAAGTATCAATGCTCAAAACACAGGAAATATGACATTGGACAAACAGTTAAACACTAATTTTAAAACAAAGAATCATATATCATTTAGTCTTTGAAAACCTTAGTTTCTTTATCAGTGGACTACTGCTATATTATTCACCGACCCAGTTCTAAGAAATATCAAAACAAATCCTTTAGTGAAGGATGCAATTGTAGCTACACATAAAATAATGAGAAACACTACAAATAATAAGCACGTTCATATGAAATTCTTTTAAATATGACTGATTTTTAAAGGATATATTAAAAATACATTCTTGCTTTTAATATAATTAAAAGCAAAATGCACAACAATATTAACACCAGTTCAGGAACAATGAAATGGGATGTCATGCTAAAGTTATTTTATTGCACTTGAAATGGTGTAAATAAAATCTTAAGATGACCACTAAAAGTAACATATCTATGAAGCCAATGAAAGACATGAAACTGAATCAAAAATGAAACCCCAAAACAGGTTTGATAACAAAAGAGTAAAATTGGATGATACAATCAGAAAAGGAAATACTCAAACTCAATCATATCAATAATAATATTATAATAATTAAGTTGAAGGCCAAGGATGTCAGATAATGCAAGACCTCACTACAAAGAAGGAAAACCTAAATATAACCACACTGATTATTTAAGTAGAAAGCATGCATTTTATATGCTTAGAAAGTCAGAGGGAATCTTGAGCAGCTTTATTAATATCAGACAGATTAGACTTCAATGCAGGCAGGTACTGTTACCAGTGATAAAGGATGGGGACTAAAACATTCAGCAAGAGTAACTAATTCCAAAATTTTTATGCCCTTGATATTCAAATAATAGTAAACAAAAGCTTAGGAAACGTTGAAGAAACAAATAATTATATTTGACAATTTCAACATTATTCCTATGTTATTATAATTGGTGGATTTCAACACTATTCCTATGCCATTATAATTGGTAGATTTCAACACTATTCCTATGTCATAATTGGTGGACAATGGAAAGAAAGTAAGTCTATGGAAGACAGGAACCATGCCACTAATAATCTCAATCAAACATGTGTATAATATATATAACATATATAATATATATGTTAGATATATATATAATCTCCATGTAAAATAAAGAACAGCATTAAGATCACATGGAACATTTACTAAGACACAGCATCTTTTATACCCTAAAATAAATCCCAAGAAGTATAAAAGATTCCAGAGAACACAAATTATTTTCTCTGATCACAGTATATTGTGAGGAATCAATAGCGAAATGATGTCAGGAAAATCCTCAGCATTTTCAATCTAATTACCATCTTTCTAACTATTCTGCTGATCAAAAAGCATCAGAGTGAGAGCTTCAAGTCCTGAGTTCAAGCTCCAGTACTGGCATAAAAAATGAGGCATTTAATAAGATTCAGAAACAAGTAGATATGTGAGCAGTATGTACTTACATCATTACGTAGTTATATCATTTATATCATTTAACACACTGAGAATTAAAAATTCTCAGAAAACATTGGATGGGAAGAAACTTCATCAATTTGGCAAGATTATGTATGTAAACTTAGAGTTAGCTTGCTTAATGTGAAAGGTGCATGTGACCAGAAATGAGCAAAGATGCCTGTCTTCACCATCTCTATTACACATTGAATTAAAGGTTGAAGCTAATTCAGTTGGAAGTTTAAATAAAAATAAATTAACCTCATTATGTAAAGCTCTGTTAGGTTTCAGGCAAAATAGTTTTCTGTGTAGAAAAATTATACAAAATTGGGAAAAGTTTCTAGAGTTTACAAACATTTTAGAGTTTATAAACCTTCTGGAATTTCACCACAGAGTCTGTGTATGTGTTCAAAATTAATGATGTTTATATGTATATATACAATGTACAATATAAATGGAAATATTAAAATATTACAATTAAAATATAAAGTAGGAAGTATGAGCAATTTTTACTATATGTATATACTATCTATCCCATTAATTCATAAAATAAAAACCTACAAAATATTGCTACAAGTATGACTTATATTGAGAAACATACCACAACCAGGTTTTGAAACAATATTGTTAAAGTACACATTCTCTCTCTAACTTGATCAACATATGTAATGCAAGTTTATTAACATTTACAAAATATTTATAAAAATTGATAAGCTTATTCTAAAAATTACAAGGAAAGTTTAAAAGGAAAAAGGATCTAAAGTTTATAAAAGTTATTAATAAGTTTGGAAGCCCTGAAATGCTTTTCTCAACCTTACTAGGATGAATAGTTATTTATTCATCACATTATTAGTGTAAGAACATAGTTAAGTCATTACAGAGCTTAGATAATGCCAAAGTAGGTTACCACATATGTAGACATTTGATTTTGATGAAGGTATAAAGGTATGAAGAAAGCACAATATTCCTGAAATAATGGCATATATCCAAATGCAAAAACAACCTAAACACTTACCTTGCACAAAGAGAATATTTAATGTAAATCCCAGAACTAAATGTAAGACCAGAAATTGTTCAATTTATTTTTATTGTAACAGTGATATACAGAGGGGTTACAGTTATTTAGGTCAGGTAATGAGAACATTTCTTTTTGAAGTGTCACCCCTTCTCTCATTTTCTCCCTTTTTTCCCTCCCAAACTGCTTCTTCCCAAGTTGTATACTCTATTTTCAACATAATGTCTAGTGAGTATCACTGCTGAATTAGTTCACCCCTTGTCCCACTATTTCTGTGCTTCCCCTCCCTTCCTCCAAAGAAATAAACTTACATTCACTACAAAATGTACAGGAGTCAAAAACAATGACTAAAGGGGAAAAATGAAAAAAAAACACAAAAATGATCCATTTCTTGGAGATCATTTCAATAAACATCATGTCCAAGTGTAATTTTTTGTCTGTTGCCATCTAGTGAGTATACTTGTAGATTTATAGGTACATTCTAATTAGTACAAATGAGGGAAACCACAACCTATGTTTCTGGCTTACTTTGCTTAATATAATTTTTCCAGGTCTTTCCATTTCCTTACAAATGGGGCAATAGCATAGAATTCCATTGTGTATATATAGGTACACACACACACACACACACACACACACACACACACACACACACACACACACACACACACACACACATATCACATTTTCTTGATCTATTCATTCATTGAGGGGAATCTGGGTTGGTTCCATACCTTGGCTATGGTATACAATTATGCAATGACTGTGGTTGTGCTCGTAGCTTTAGTGAGGCGTGGTTTGTGTTCAGTTAAATGAATTATCAGGAGTAGGATTTCTGGGTCATAGGGAAGCTCTATGTTTAGTTTTCTGAGGAGTCCATACTGCTTTCTAAGTTTACATTCCCACCAACAGTGTAACAGTGTTCCCTTTTGGCAACATTCTACCAGCATCTGTTATTGTTAGTTTTCTTGATAATGGCCATTCTAACTGGGATGTGGTAGAATCTCAACCTTTTTTAGATTTGCATTTCTTTTACGGCCTGAGATGTTGAACATCTATTTCCATGTTTATTGACCATTCTTACTTCTTTTGTGAAGTCTCTGTTTACATCTACAGCCCATTTTTAGTTGTTTTGTTTCTTTGAGGGTTTATTTTTGGAGGTTTAAGTTTTTGAGCTCTAAGTATATTTTAGGCATGAGGCCCTTGTCTGTGCATAGCTAGTAAAGATCTTCTCCCAGACTGTGGGCTTTCTATTTATCTTGCAAGGTATATCTTTTGCCATGCAGAAACTCTTCAGTTTGATGCAAAATATAAAAATAGGGGAAATATAGTGATATTGTGTTATGTAAAGCTTTTAAAAAAACATTTAAATCAATAAACTACAAACAATAATATAAATTCTTCATTGAAGTTTTAAGTGTTTTCAAAATAAATCTTGAGACATCATAACTAGCTATAGAATATGAAAATATCTTCATAAGTTATATTTGAGAAAACACTTCAATCAAGCTGGGTACCGGTAGCTCACGCCTATAATCCTAGCTACTCAGGAGGCTGAGATCTGAGGATCAGCCAGCTCGGGCAGGAAAGTGAGTGAGACTCTTATCCCCAATAAACCACTAGAAAAAAAACAAACCAGAAGCGGTGTGTGGCTCAAGCGGTAGAGCGCTAGCCTTGAGCTGAAGTGCTGAGGGATAGTGCCCAAGCCCAGTTCAAGCCCCACAACTGACAAAAAAAAAAAAAAGAAAAAGAATAAATAGAAAACACTTCTATCTATCTACATAAATTATACTTAAAGTCAAATAATAAAAAATACAAGAAATGAGAATATGGGGATAAAACTACCAGAGACTAGGGATAAAAATACCAAAGACAAAGCTTCACATCATTAATTATTAGAACAACATAGATTGAAATAGAAATGAAGTAAATCTATACAATCCTAAAATAAATTTTAAAAGCTGCTTCCTGAAAGGATCTTATAATTCTCAGAGTAATTAAAATTCTCATCTTACTTTTGAAAAATACAAATAATACTTTGAGAAACAATTCAGCATTTTCTTAAAATTTTCAACCTATGATATGAAATACTCATTCTATTCCTAAGTATTTCCCTAAGAGAAATTTCTGTATGCTCAGATGTGTTATGGCAGTTTTATTTGTAATGAACCAAAACTGGAGGGAACCCAGAATCTGTCAATAGTGAGTGATCAGTGAAGTATAAAATTATGCATTTTTATTATTGTAAAAATAATGATTAGCAGTAACAATAACAAACTATTGAAAAAATATCTCAGCGTACATGAATTGCAAGAGAATTTTGCTAAGTAAACAAAGATAGGTTAAAATGCAAATCTCCATTTTACTTATGAAAAGAGTTAGAAATAAAAGATAATCTATATTTATGGGATTCAAATAAGAAATTATCTGGAATGGCATACAGTTTGGAGAAGGAGTGATAATATGTTATAACTGGGCAAGGGAGCCTATTAGGATAACAGAAATGTTCCATCTCTTGATTATAGTTTGCTCAGAGACATACACCAAGATACATCAAGTTGTAAACTTAAGGTATGTTTGCTTTATTTTGTGTCAGTATATTTCAATAAATTCATAAAATATCATAGCAAAGTAAATCTCTAGAAAGAATAATCTTGTACCATTTGTAAAGAAATGGAAAGACCTGGAAAAACCTACGTGAGTGAAGCTAGGCCCAGAGAGCTACGAACGCATGTTTTCCCCTATATGAGGAAGACAGATTTAGTTTATCCACTTGTAAGTAAATGCATTGGGTGGTATGCAAGTGTAGACAAATGTATAGCTGAAATAATGTTAAATCAAGGGAGAACCCAACGTAATTTCTTAGAAAGGCAAAGTCAAAGTTCAACAAAATAAATACCAGGAAGTGAGGAAGTACAAGGGGTGGGGTAGGGAGTAGGGGATCCACGGTGACAAATGAAAAAGAGAAAAGGGGAAAAATGAAGTAAAAAATCCAATGTATATCATACAAAATTAATAGAGTGAGGGAAAGGGTAGGTATCTGAATGGATGAGACTGTTGAATTGTAACTTGATCAAGATCCATGAGATCCATACATTGCTTTGTTAAATTGGCAACATTTGTACAACTAAAGATAATTACATGTATATATATATATATATATCATAAATAATAAAAAAATAAGGACTAGAAAAGAAATACACATTGGCAAAATGTTATCAAAATATTGTAGGAACATTACTAAAATAAATGGATTAATCTAAATTAGAGACTGGTTATTTTATGTATGTATGTATGTGTGTATGTATGTATGTATGTATGTATTTATAAAAATATTGTTCCCCTGTACACCTCTTTACAATGATATAAGATTTAAAGGAATATTGTAAAGGTGACGAATAAGAGGTTACAGTTACATAAGTAAGGTAATGAGTACATTTCTTTTGAACACTGTTGACCCCTCTCTAATTTTCTCCCACCATCCCCTCTTTACTCCCCTCTCCTGCAGCTTGTAAAGTTCATTTCCAACATCATGTCTAGTGAGTATCATTGTTCCATTAGTTCATCCTTTGTCCTCCTGTTTCTGTGATTCCTTTTTCCCCTAAAATACCAGTGAAGGCCATATGGAAATAGATTCCCAAATGGAAAAAAGAAGGAAACAAAGAATTACTAGTACTAGTATAAGGAAGAAAATGTTAGCAAGATATGCTAATATTTAAATTCTTAAAAAAGTGATATATAGTATTTAATAATAATTTTAAAGCGCACCTGATCCAGAAAATTCTCACAAAGAGTAAAAGTAATCAGTTTAAGGAGTAATTGAAAGCAAGAATAATTTTATAATCATTATTCATTTTGTCAAAGTGTCGTAGCCATGTGGTTGTAGATGAACTCAATTTTACTGACTAATGTGTGCCAACCTTGTAGTGAAGTTATGATTTTATTCGCTTTTGCAAATAAAAGTTTAATTTAATAAATAGCATTTCCCTATGTATTTTGTGGACCAAGCAAAACTGAATGAGAATGTAGCCAATAGAGTTTTTCTCATAAATTAACAAACTGTTTCATAAGTATGACAATGATTAAAAGGGAACATATTTTATCAGTTCACATATGGGAAAGCATTGAACAATTAGGTTGCCTAAGAATTGATGAAAATTCAGAAATCTATTACAAACCTATAGGAACTTTGTACAACACAACATATAGTATCATTTATTGCACAGTAAAAAATAATATGAAGATAGTTGAAATACTGCTCTTTGAACACAATATTTCAGGTCCTACTCTTTAAAATAAAGCAAAACATAAAGATTTTAAAATGCAGAATATCATTCTTATTGTTCAGATACAATATGATTGAGAACATATAATATTTTAAAGATTATACAAAAGAAAATAGATATAAACTTACACATAAGTAGATAATAACAAAGACAAAAACAATAAAAATGGGCAATTTTGAATATTAACTACATGCTATTCACTATTCCAAACATTTCACATGTATATTAATTCAAGAATAAAATGAATATGTTTCAGAGGCAGACGTGGTAACCAAGATTTGAGATCTAGAGACAGAGCTGAGAAACCTGTTATATAAAAATGAGCTTTTGAGATAAAAGGATGAGTAAAATAGTAAATTTTAGGTGGATAACAATATGAGCCCATTAATATAAAATTCAAGAATATATAGCCAGTTGCTGGTGGCTCACGTCTGCAATCTTAGCTTCTCAGGAGGCTGAGATCTGAGTTTCACAGTTCAAAGCCAGCCCAAGCAGGAAAGTCCATGGGACTCTTAACCCCCAGAAAACCGGAAGTGGTGGTGAGGCTCAAAGTGATAGAACACTAGCCTTGAGAACAAAAGCTCAGGGACAATGCCTATGCCCTGAGTACAAATCCCACAACTGACAAAACCAAAAACTAAAAATTAAAAATTAAAGAGCATAAAAATGATAACATTGACTCATTTGTTCTTTTCCTGTCTTTTGTATTCTCTTTTCAGAAGATTTAAGTGTATATCAAAACTCTATTTTAAATCAGTATTATTTTGAGGTTTCTTTTCTCTCACTAGTTTCTATTGCCTATTTTGGTTATAAAATATTTTGGTTAGGGATGGGATCTCATGCTAACACTAAGCCATAGTTAGTGAGGCAAAAAGCTTGTGGCAAATTCTGTGCAATTCCTCAGTGCCTGGGAAAAATAACACATACTTTAGTCATTATTTCCCACTGGATCTATTTTCTGTAAAAAAAAGGAAGATGCAAATCATATTCCATCTTTCAAAAGTGTTTGAACTTTAAAGTCTCACCATCATTTCTATTCTTCTTTTATTAGTACTGGACTTTCCTTCTCTTCCCTATGCTATTTTATTTGTATCTGACAGGATTTTCTATGAAAAGATTAAAATAGTGTAAAATGTTACATGATCTGTCCAAAGGCTGGATAGGAAACTGGAAAATACAGCTCACTCCGTGCTGTTACTCAGGTTTACTTGTTGGGGACTAAGGGGTACCCTTGATCTTAGCATTCTTTGTCATCTTTGTTTATTTTCCTATTCATTCATACAATACAGATGCAGATTCATACTCATGTATAATTTCATAGCACATGGAAGACTCTTTACCAGAGAGTGTAGACTTAAAGATTTAAACAGAATTTACTTCTTTCAGAACAACTGTTTATCTTTGATACAAGTATAATATTATTTTCATATTTGTCCTTTGACCAAATTTTAGATTGTTTTCAGTCCTCTATGAAAATTACAAATTGTTGATGAAGTCCTTTGCTATATTTAATAGCTATTCATTAACGATATTTACAAAATTCTTGATTTAAATATATTGCTGTTCTCATTTTTCTTAGGAAACAGAAAATATTTGTTAAGCAACTTGAGTATTCTTTACATAGGTACTATAGGGAAGAATAAGATCTGGTCCTTTCTTTTGAGGAATTCTTAGTCTAGAGGGAAAGAGCTGTAAACATAGTAACCAAACCATGATGTGATATATGCTAAGACAAATGTTTTTGTAAACTACTTTGGGCTCACCGATAAGAGGGTGATTAATTCTGCCTTCAAAGCTGAGAGGGAAAGGCATACAAATTAAATGACATTGAGTTGAAACTTGACAGATAAGCAGAGGGTTCCAAAAGAGAAAAAGTGAGCAGAATAAAGAGCTCAAGTAAGTGGCTGTACCTTAACAGGACAGGCGGGATGGAAGCTTCATGGGCGGGATGTGAGATGTAAGTTCCACTAGGAAAAGTCAGAGAAAGAGCTGGGGTTGGGACTGGAAACAGATCTGGAGTCAGGGTAAGAGTGTAGACTTTATTAAGCAATATCTTTTATTTAAAAAATTTTAGATAGGCAATAGAGATTTCTAGGTCCTACTGAAGCCTCTCTCTCTCTTACTCTTCGAAACAAATTGGATAAGGAAATGGCATTTATTTTTGTTTTAGAAATCGCTTTTTGTAAAACATAAACTTCATCAAAGTACAACAATGGTTCGTTTCATTACTATATGCCCAGTATCCAGTGTACTAATATTTGCTATTTACATTTCAGGTAAGAGGCTTGTTCAATACTCCAGGGAAGTGATTATCTACCTGGACCAGGGCTGAGAGCACACAATGTCAGATTCTTTCCTTCCTTTCCATATCCCTCACAAACATTGGGGGAGGAAAACGTAGTAGTGAAGTTAAGTAGACATAGGATTCAAATGTGAAAAATGCAATTTTAATTCGAGAGCCACAGCCTGCTGAGGCAAAGAGGTTTAAGTTTCTAAAATGTAGGTGTTTATAAAGAAACATTTCCAATTTTGTGGGCAAGAATTTTACTCTCTCTTGCTACCTGTTACCTGAATGACCATTTACCTAGAATTCTGGCTACTCAGGAGCCAAATATATGGAGGAGGGAGATTTTGAAGCCAGCTTTGCTCTGTGAGATACCATCTCCTAAAAGCAGGCCTGCATATGGATCTCAACCAGTCGAGCACTAGCTGAGCAATCATGTGGAGCACTTTGGAGGCAATGAGTTCAAACCCCATTACCAGTTGTTCCCCCATGACACATTTAAATTCCCCACATTTATCTACTTTTTCTCCTGATCACATGTCTTTTGTCTTTTTTTCAACTCCAATTTAATCATCACTTACTGACACTGATGGTATTCTGAATCCAGGAGGGGGAAAGAAAGAAAAGAAAAGAAAAGAAAAGAGAAGAAAATGCCTACTTAATCTGCCGTTGTTCTTCCTTTCCCATTGAAAGAATGTGAAAATGCAAGTCCCTGGTCCCCACTGGAGGCCACCTTAGAGACAGATAGCAGGAGCACACATTCTATATCAGCAGCTTTGTAGCTGTCATTAAAATCCATCGAAATGGTTGGCTGTGCTTCGAGTTTAGCCATCTACCAAGTTAGAATAAATAGTGAGTTTATATAAATGATGAAATTTGACACCATCTCGAAGCAGGAAATGTGAGACCGGTAAAGGGAGATTTGCACTGGTTTTAAACAGCGTTCGCTTAATTTGTGAGAAATGTAAATATGATCCTTTGGAAATGTCAGGTGCCCACTTTAGTGACTCGAGCATTTGTGTAGGACAGAGCACACGGAAGCCTGGGGCTCATGGTTTAGAAATTAAGGACCATGACGCTGTGGCACGTTTGCAAATGTCTCATTACCAATGTTTCCATACCGTAAAGCCAGATGGAAAAGGCTATCTTTTATTTATCAGTCTCAAAATAAAGTGTTATTTTCTCTGGGATTTGAGAATTGTGGCGGCTTCAGTTGTAGTCCTCATTGCTTATCAGCCCTGCTCCCACCCACAGCCAGCCTTCCTTACTGTTCTGAATTCCTCTGCTCCTGTGGGAAAGGCAGTTAATTAAGATGGTCCTGTGATCCAGCTAATTCGAACCACTGGTTTCCACACTTGGCTGGGCCTCTCAGGATTATCTGAAGGAACATGTTTAATGTAGCCTTTCTTGAGCCCCGTTTCAGGCCTCCAAATTACACTTATTTGGGGGTGTTTCTGGGAATCTATATTTTAGGAAAGTTCTTGTTTTGTAGACTGGGGTTTATGAGCTATTTAAATTTAGGACTTCCCCAATCCAATCAGTGATGTAGAGGGTGTCCTACTGATAATTCTTAAAATTTTGGCCAGGCCAAGGCCTGGGAAAGGGTCCTTTATGCAACCATACTTGTGGACTCCAGGAGACTCTAAAGTTGCTCTAGTCTGAGACTAGTTGTAGAAAGACAGCTGGATTTGGAAGTCACTCTGGGAAGTCTCTGCCACTTTTGTGACCCAGTTGAGCCTGAAGAGTATATTCAGGAATTGATGAGACTTCTGGGCTGTAAGCAAAGTAAGTTTTGTTGAGCGTCTGCATTTTGAGAAGAGGTAAGCAATACATTGATGCCATATACACTGCCTAAGTAATTTCATATTGCAGCTTCAAATAAATAAATGTGCATACATGTATGCATTCAGTGGAACTGTGCTTACTGCAATACATATGGGATTTTCAAGGAAAGTGGTAGAAACATCTGATGTGAGTTTTAGAATAGCAAATGTGGGTGACCTGTATTGCATAAGTCAGCTTTGAGTTTCTATATCAAATACCCAAGATAGTGTTTATGAGAAAAAGGTTTTTCTTTTATATAAACTTTATTTTACGTGTGATATACAGAGGGGTTACATTTACATAACTCAGGTAATGTTTTGAACAATGTCACCCCTTCCCTTTCTCCCTCCCAGTTTTTTCCTCCTGTCTCCACCCACAGGTTGTAAAGTTCATTTCCCACTTAGTGTCTAATGAGTGTCACTACTGAATTGATTTACCCTTGTCCCACCATATCTGTGATTTCCCCTTATCCTCTCCTGATAAACTGATATACAAGATAAAGGGTACAGAAGTCAAAAACAGTGACAAAAGGGAATAATTGATTCAGTTTTGTAGGTTGTAGTTTGTGTTTGATTGGTCATATTGCTTTTGAGCCTGTAGGAAAGTGGCACATCATGGTGGGAACATATATTGGAGGAAAATTCTCACCTTACGGTAGCAGCTGAAAAATAAGAAAGAAAAATAGGGAATTGAGAGAGACAGAGGGGGGGGAGAGAGAGAGAGAGAGAGAGAGAGAGAGAGACAGACAGACAGACAGACAGACAGACAGATAGACAGACAGATAGACAGAGACAGAGACAGAGACAGAGAAATAGTCTCACAAATACCTGAGCATGCTCCCCATGACCACCTACTAGCCCTTATCTCCTAAAGACTTCACCATCTTGCCAGAGTAGCTTGTGTCTTTTACATATGGGCCGTTGTGGGACATTCTAGACCCAGAATAGAGCAAATAAATATTATGGTAAGGAGAGGTAAGAAGATCCTGAACTTAGGAAATAGTGGTCAGAATATAAAATCAGGAGCTGGGAAACTGGTGCCTTACACTGGTAATCATAGCTACTCAGGAGACTGAGATCTTACGATTTATGCTTCAAAGAGGAAGGCCAAGCAGAAAAACATGTAAGATTCCATTTTCAATTAACTAACAGAAATGCCAGACAGGAGCTGTGATTCAAGCAGTAGAGTATTATCCATCAGCAAGAAAGCCAATTGAAAGCATAAGGCCCTGGGTTTAAGCCCTAGTGTTCGCAGAAAAAAATTATAGAATCAGAAACAGATTTTGAAACCAGTTCCTAAGTCTGTAGACTTTACTAACTGAAGATTGTTTAGAAAACAAAAAGTGAATTAAGAATGACTCTTGTGTTTTAAAGTAAATGGCTATGAAGATGGTCATATACTCTCTCTAAATAGAGACTAAAGTCAAATGAGGAAAAACAAGCTTTTCTCTTATCATTTTTTTGAGGAGCTGGGTATGTTCAGAGGTGGTTCAGTACTGAGAGATTTTTCCATGGGAGAAGTATTTGGGTCCATGAACAATTGTGCACAAAATGGTGAAACTATAACATGAATCTAAAGATGAATGCTTAAATGCATTTTGGGGGATTTGAAATTGTTACATAATTTTAGAATTTCAAGATGAATTGTATTTTAAAATTAAAGTTTATTGCAACAGCTTGTGGCAACTCAAACTCTGACTAGGATGACAGTTTAGTTTTGACAAAAAAAATAAGAGGAGAAAAACTAAGAATGGAGTTAAGGACACACAGAAAAGGGGACCTGTAGATTACTGGTCCATTAAAGAAAACCAGAGAAGGAAGTGTCAAAATTAAGTTCCTGGTGGTGTGGGATGGTGATTTATTTCCATCACACTACTATTTTGCTGCAGGAAATGCACAGATAAAGCAAGCAAGCAAACAAACAAACAGTGGAAAGTTAATGCCCAATTAGTCAAAAGGAAAGTGAATTCAAAGGGGAAACCTCAGGACTTAACCATGGCCAAAGGCCAGACCACAGTGTCAGGACTCAGAGCCTGTACACAGAAATCCTTAATGGGAGTGACTTGAAGTCTTTAGATAATTCGAAGTACATCATGCTTGCAAATGATACCATCACAAAGGTAAAGGGACAGGTGCTAAAAAATAAATAAGGAGTGACTTCAGATTTCTATACACAAAGGTCGGAAACCTTCATTCAGTGCTGAGCCCATAGTAGTCTCTCAATAAAGATGTCATCAAGGAATTGGGATTAGTGAATTGATCAGAATAGTAGTGAATAAGTTAAACGATTTGGAATTCTAGAAAGGAATGTTGGCTCCATACCCTCTTTTTTCCCTCAATTTTATTTTATTATAAAGGGGATGTCCAGAGGGGTTAGTTACCTAAGTAAGGTAATGAGTACATTTATGGTTGCACAATGTTACCCCCTTGCTCATTTTCTCCCACTTTGTGGTTGAGGAATTTAGACCAACCTTTCTGACTACAAGAAGGAAAAGTGCTTTCCTGAGAGGAAATATGTTGGTTAGCATTGCTATTGTTGATAAAAGGAAAGAACTGCCATCCTAATTGTCCCTGTTAAACAGAACAAGTGCTCCCCCTGGTAGGAGTTCCTTCCTTCCTTATGAGATTGGAAAGCTGATAAAGAATAATGAACTCTATCAGAATCCATAATTATCTCCAGCGATTTTGGTTTTATAAA
This sequence comes from Dipodomys merriami, assembly GCF_024711535.1. Classification (NCBI taxonomy): domain Eukaryota; kingdom Metazoa; phylum Chordata; class Mammalia; order Rodentia; family Heteromyidae; genus Dipodomys; species Dipodomys merriami. The sequence goes on from NW_027203381.1 coordinate 75,581,597, forward strand.
CTTGTAGTGCTATAATTTCCTGTCTTTCCTTTGAACCTTTGTTTAGAAACTCTGCAGCATGCTCTTTATTTTCTCTGCACCGGGACGGCTGTCACCTGCCATATCACATCCACTATATCACATTAATGGCCACCAGCTCAACAATGTCGTACTCAGTCCCATATATCAACCACTGATAGAATCCATTGCCATACAGTATATTTCATTTGCATTTATCTTTCCCTCTATACAGTGCTGTCTTTTATCATTCTTTCAGGGTCTCTTTCATTCCTCTCTCCCCCCCCCACCATGTTTATTCTCACACATCTATACTTTTTATCATTGCTGTGTTATTAATAATCCTTACAAAGACCTTTCCCCCCACCTTTTTTTCTTTTCCACTTCTCAGTAACTGACAGCTCCTTACAATTTGGCCTTTTAATGTGGTTGAGTTGGGGCTGAATGAGGATGTTTCTTTGTTATTTTCGCAAGCATTAGCATAGCTGCCTGAGCTGGAACTCCTGCACTTTCCTTTAGATATGATTTATGACATCAATCCAATTTATGGCCATTTAAAGGAATGCTGAAACCGGCTGTAAATCAGCAGAAGCACATAAAATACTCATGAGAACGGCTGGAATCCATCTGCATCAGCCTCTATCACCTGTAACAGCAGCCAATCAGCAGCAAAGAGATGGAACTATCAGGTGGGCAGGGGGAAGTGATGGTGATGATAAACTTCCATCATGGAGAAACAACTTACCTGATGAAAGTAGACAGAATAGATACGAATGTCAGATGGCTCAGAAGAATCCACAGGGGCCAAGGATGGGGGTTAAAATTGTGAACTCTGCAAATAGGTTCACATAAAGGAGATGTGACAAAGGAGTCCATCAACAGTAACTATAACAGGTTTATAGTGATTCTGATTTACAAGGTAAACCTATATGTGCTTTTTTTAAAAGCCTATTGATAATCTTGATGGATGGGTTATATTTACTCAGTGTTATGAATGAGAAATGTGGCTATAATTACTGAAGATAAGGTCTGGACTTCCCCAGTCCTCAGTCCTTCCCCAGTGGATAGCAAAGTTAAAAATGATGAACTGTTTTGCACTCTGATTGTCAAGTCATTACTTGAGGACAAACATATGACTAGGCACTGAGTGGCATGATAGATGATTTGTTCTTTCTTTGCATATGTACCCTTGAGAATCTGGGGCTCTTCTAAGTTTTACTTGTCTTCCATTATATTATTTAAGAGGAAAAAATCCCTCAGCGAGATTTACTTGTACTTTCTTCGTGTATTTAGTTCAATACCTGGTTATAGGAATCCAGCAATGTTCCCTTTCTTTGTTCCTGACACTGCAGTGGCACATGTGGGCTCATGAATGATATTTTGACATTATAACAATAATGTCCTTCTCTTTTCCCTATCCTCCTTCTCTTCATTGAAAACTATGAAGGATTTTCTGTCCCTTCTTTGACAAAAGTCGTATGTCATAGAATTGAAACAAGCATGACTGGAAATCCTCACTGAGCTTTTATTTCCTAAAGCTGCCGACTCTTGATGATCAAAAATATGTGGCTAGATCAGAATATCTTAGAGAATCAGCAAGCAGGGATGGAGCAAGCTTCTGCTGGTTCCTTGCACCTATTCAGACAGATTTATCTGTGCTGGTAGGTAAAGAAAATGGAAATCACAGTGCTCTGGAGATTTGGACCCTGATTCTTGGCAGTATTGCTTTGTGGTCACAAGACTCCACGTGCTTTTATTACCTTAATAATGTGCATTTATGAAAATATAATAATGAAATCCATTAAAATTGTATACAATGGGGGATGGAGATAAGAAAGAATCATAGAGGGGATAAATTAGATCAAAGCATATCATATGCATGTGTGCACTTAAACAATGAAATCTCTTTGTATAATTAACATGCATTAGTAAAAAAATTAAACTGGCTTCTTCTAAAGACTTGTATCTATGTTGTGTGTGAAATATGTGTCCAGATTTATAAATGAATCTAGACCCCTTTTTCCTTCATATTTTTCTCCAAGTCCATTGATAGTATATTCCCTAACATGTGCAATTTCCTGTCCCAGTCTTTCAAGGAGTTGTATATTTCTTAACGATTTTTTTCTATTCCTCTCACCTGCTTCCCTCACCTCCCATAAATTATTTCCTCTGGACAAACTTTTCCCCAACTGTGCATAAGTTGAACCTTTCAGAGGAAAGATGCTATAAAACATCTAATCGATAAATAACCTTGTTCTCTTCATACAGTAAAAGAGTCAATCAATCTTTACTCCTCCACACAAATGTGCATATCCTGGCTCAACTCCCATTATAGCTATTTCTGTGGGGGAATTCTCTTTGGTTATAAGGGATGTTTTGTACGAAGAGCAAATAGGGGATCTGTTTACCCAGAATATTTAGATTCTGTTTGAAGTGAGGTGGGGAAAGTGAGCAGAAAAGCAAATTAGGCTTTACAAATTATCCATGCCTAGAACCTAAGTGAGACAAGATTTGAATTCTGACCTTTTATGCAATAGCCATGACCAGATCTATTTTAAATTTTAAGCATGATTCAGGGCGTGAGCAGTAATCCTTAGAGAATTCAGGAGCCTTCCTCAACACAACTTTAACACATTCAAAAACTGTAGATGACCTATGCCTGGGATTATGTAGTCATTATCCTTGATTAAATTTAATCACTATAATTTATGAAGGACAGTGAATTCTTTAGTTTTGAATTTGTAAGGACTAACTGTTTATGTTTTATGAATCAGATGTGCATTTGTAACCACACTACCTCATTAAGGATATGCTGGTAGGACTTCTAGCTCTCATCATCCTATTTTGTTCTTGGTGGACTGAATTCTTTAATCTGAGATAACAAAACAATGTCCTTTAAGGGTAATGGGAAGTTGAAGATCTACTTGGAGGACCCTGTAAGACAATGGTGGAGAACAAGTTTGGGGGGTGGTAAGATATGACACAAAGTACAGGTGCTACTTGAACTAATGGGAGGTTCAATTTCAAATCACACACGATGTACTTGAGCACCCAATTGCCTCACCCACATATAAGCCATTTGATCTTAGGATTTAGTAACCTCATTCTGCCTCTGTTTTCTTATGTGTAAAGTAGGGTTAAGGCTAAGTGTGTCTTTAGTGATAGACTGCTAGCTCTGAGCAAGAAAGATGAACAAGAATTGGAGGCTTTGAGTTCAAGCCCCAGTACCAGCACACAGACATAGACATAGACACAGACACACAGACACACACACACACACACACACACAGACACACACACACACACACACATACACACTCATGCATGCACAATAGAAATAGGGTCAGCAATAGTACTTATTTTAAGATTAAGAGAAGTTTTTCATATGAAGCGCTTAGTATGCAAGGTTATAGTACATAAGTATAGTTTTTGGTACATTTTAAGTGAGGAATAATATTAGTAATTAGTATTTTTTTATTACCTCATGTTACTGAAGCCAACCTAACCTAATTATTCTGCTGTGATTTATTTATTCTCTCTCTCTCTTACATTATTTCTAAATTGTTATCACAACTTCCTTCTCTGACAACTTCTATAATCTACATATGCTGTAATTTAACTTGCATATGTTGTTGCTTGATGCCTATACATTGACTCAATGCTATCTCAGCTCTATAAATCCTCATCAGTGTACACAGTGATCAATAGCAGAGATTCTCATGTCTTGCCCATCTGGTTTGCCATACAGCTTTCCAACCTGGCTCTTCAGTTATGTACCTACTGGAATTTGTGCCCTATCTATTAAAAAAAGATTTGAGGCAACAAACATCAATAATAGAAAGCTAGCACTACACTTATCAAAAAGAGCTAAATTGCCACGTTAAAGATGGAGAATGTATGTGAAATTCTTTTCCTGAAAGCAAAGATTATTACACTCTGGAGAAGACTGCTAGATTATTTTGACTAAAATATCAAAGCTTTAGGCTCATAGCCTCTATTCTAGTGGTAAAAAAGCAGGAGGCAGGAACTTCAGACCTACAGTATGCAAGGGTCTTTACTTATAGATCAGATCAAAACATCTCTTTAAATACCATTTCCATTTATGACCACTTCATTAAATGTAAAATAATAGCGTAAGATTAATATATATGTATGTGTGTGTGTGTGTGTGTGTGTGTGTGTGTGTGTGTAAGAGATACATGCCTGGGTATACCTGGGACCAAAATAATTGCCATTTCTTGTTTTCAGGCATTATTATTATTATTATCATTATTATTATTACTATTTTTGTGCCAGTCCTGGGGCTTACACTCAGGGCCTGGGCACTGTCCTTGGGCTTTAGTGCACCAGACTAGCTCTGCACCACTTGAGTCATAACTTCACTTATGGATTTTTTGGTTGTTAATTGGGGATAAGAGTCCCATGGATCTTGCCAGGGCTGGACTTCAAACCTTTCATGATCCTCAGATCTCAGACTCCTGAGTAATGAGGGTTTCAGTAATTCAGTCATTAGCCACCAGCACCTGATATTTTCAGCATTTTGGATAGTTCCCCCCAAATGCTTTCCTATGTTTCTGTTTACACTTCAATATAATATTTAATTTATACTAACAACATTAAAAAAAACAGAAAGGAGCTAGGCACAGTTGGCTCACGCCAACTGAGGACACTGAGATCTGACTTTCTCAGTTCGAAGCCAAGGAGTCACTATGAGACTCTTACCTCCAACTAACCTCTCAAAACACCAGAAGTGGAGCTGTGGCTCCAAATGGTAGGAGCACTAGCCTGTAGCAAAAGAGCTCAGAGACAGTGCTCAGGCACTGAGGTCAAAACCCTCGATGGATAAACAACAACAACAACCACAATAACAATAACAAAACCCAGAAAGACCAATCATCTTACCTGTTGAGTCATGGCTGGAGTGAAATTCACTCCCTTACTATCTCTGGCAACACTGACACTTTCAGTGTTCTTCCCAAAATTCATACGTTGAAGAGAGGTAGCACTCTGCAAAATAGGTCATGAGAATAGAGCCAGCAATATGAAATTTATGTCTTCATAAAAAGAAACACGAGAAAGGTTTTCCCTCAGGTAAGGAACTGGCTACAAACTCTGCCATTATCTGACACTAGATCTGCTGGTAGCTTGATCTTGGATTTCAAAGTCTCCAAAACTGTGAGAGCTACCCATTTGCTGTTTATACCACCTCTTCTATGCTATGTTAGTGTTACATCCTGAAACTATGCTTCAGGAGTCCTCAAAGGAGTTTTAAATAGAATCTCAAGGAGAAATGTCTGGAGAAGCTAAACATGAAGCAGGCACCTGTGCCACTTTCATTTTTGAATGGTGATTGGAAACATGGAGTTGGAAGACTTGGTACTCTCACCTGGATCCTTTGCCTGTTCTCTTTTGTGGATTTTGTAGGGTTTCTTGTAAATTAGGAAGACCATTGCCTAATAACATTTAGTATCTGTGAAGAGCTAAGAAATCTGTAAGAATTCATAGGATTTATAGCCTTCAACCTGGTTGCACCTCAGCTCTGACATGATTGTGCTGTTTGTGACCAAAAGAAACTGGCATCTAATGCATCAAGTGTTTCTAACTGTAAAATGGAAATGATGAAATAGTAAGTCCTTTATTAATATTTGAAGCCAGATGAGGACAAAGATCAAAGTACCACATGTTGGTTATGGTTTTTTTTTCATTCCATTATTAGGGCTGCTACTGTGATTATCCTATTAAACCTTGATTATTTTATTCCTGTCATCATTCCATAGGTCTTCAAAAGCACAGGCTCTTGTATATTGCTCTTGTATACTTTCTTCCATGATATATTTTTTTTATCCATCCCATCTTCCTCTCCACAGTCTGATGCTAATATAGTCTTCCTTCTCTCCCAGAGTAACAGGGAAAATGTGAACTTGGCTGTTGGCATTGCTGCTTTCTATGACTTCTCTCTCTAATGGCAAATTATTCTACAGCTTGACTAGTTACAGCCGAGATAAACAAGCTTTCTAAAGTCCCCAAACTTAAATAGAACTTGGATGTTATAACAGGCAGTTTTTTCTCCATCTGTTCTGAAAGCATACAGCCACTACGGATTCTATATTTCAGTGATTAGTAGAATTAGGGAGGGATTCCTAACTTATGTGAGTACACCTGCCTGTCTTATGGGTGTACCAACCTATTACCTCATTCTCTTCCATGACTGCTTCTTTATCAGTGTGTGGAAATCATAGTAGTGAGTAGCCTCAAAAGGATAGCAGATATTCAATGTTCAGGAAGTCTGAAGAGTGAATCAAAAAGAGAATGGTATGATAAATAGCAGTAGAACAAGAAGAGAAGTGGGGAGAAAACACAAGCTTGTGTGTGATATACATGGCACATATATGAATGCACACATACATATTCAATTTAAAAATCTTTCAAGATATGGAAAAGGTCTGACAAGCATTCAGATTCTCCACCTGATACCAGGCAGTAATTCTGAGAGTCTTGATTCTTCTCCAATGTTTATTTTTTAAAGGTCTCTAATGGCTTTCACATTGCAATGTGATCCATAATCATCTAAGAGTCTTCTTAAAGTTCACATTAATCACAGAGATATAAAAATGTGACTAGACATTTACCTCTCTTATAAATCCCAGATACCCAATCTGCCATCCTATGAACAGGAAGCCCACCTGATGCTTTGTGAACTGTTTGCTATATGTATCATTGAGAACAGAATTTACACAATTCTTATAATTGAGCTATAATGGGAACTCTTAAGTAACTTAAAAATATGAATCTATACCCAGACACTTTGAATAAATCTTCTAGAATACAACCTGGGTATTGAATACTGAGATGATTCAAATGAATACTGAAGTTAGAGCACTCTAGACTTACAGCTAAACTTTAAATCAGTAGTTCTCAGTTATTCTACCCAAGCCAGAAACATTAACATCACCTAGGGACTTGTTAGAAGCATGTATTCTACATCCCTCCCAGACCTGTTAGCAACCTCACAGATGTATTCTAAGTTTGTGAAATGAAGCTTCAGGATAGGGCTAAACTCCTTCATGGAGGAGTTTATAGACAAAGAACGAAGTATTATGTCTTTAAAAGCCTTTCGAAGTAAATGAGCTTACCTAAAAGACAGGACAGGTTCATAGGTAGATTTAAAATGCATAGGCAGAAAAAAATCTTATGGATGAAAACTAACAGCGCTTAAAATTATTTGTGTATATATGTAATTTGAATATATTCACCAATGTTTATATGGTGAGAGCTGTCTCTAGAATGGGCATGATGGGAAATGAGGAGGTGGGCTCTAGTAGGAGGTAGTTATGACCATGGGCTCACTGTCCTTAGAAGGAATTCACATAGTTCCTTTACATCTCTGATTCGTTGTTGAGAGAGGATTGCTGAATTATCACAAGCCTCATCTCACTACTCTCTGTCTTCCTGTCTGGACATATGATACGTCACAGCCAATATCACTATTGTGATTCAGTCTGACTCCAGGCCTTCGCTAGAGCTGGGCACAGTCTTGTATAAGACTCTCGGAATTTTAAACTGTCAATTGAGCTAACCTGTTTTCTTTTCTTTATTTTTTAAAAAAAACATTACTGTTAAGATGCTGTACAGAGGGGTTACATTACATGAGTAAGGCAATGACTACATTACTTGCCCATCACTGTTACCCCTTCCCCTCCTTCTTGTCCCACTCTTCCTTCACTCCTCTCCCTCCCATATTTCTACCTCCCCCCCCACTTACCACCCAAAGTTGTAAATTTCATTTCCAATATACTGTCCTTTGGGTATCCTTGTTGCAATGGGTCATCCTGTGTCCTTGTTTCAGCATTTTGTTATTTCCCTTCCCCTCCCCAGATTAGACATATGTTTATATAAAATGCCCCTCGGTAGAGGAGTGGAGCAAGAAAATGTGGTGCATATATACAATGGAATTCTATACTTCCATCAGAAAGAACAACACCATCCCATTTGTTAGGAAATGGAAAGACTTGGAAAAAAAATCATTTTAAGTGAAGTTACACAGTCCCAAAGAAATCTAGGTTCCATGATTTCTCCTGTTTGCAATAATTAGTATACATATAGGACAATCTTATCAGATGAGCTGAAAAGCTCAAAAACCATGTACAAATGACCATGCTAAGTGAAATGAACCCCAAGATGTGGACACAAGAGGTCTGTCTTTATTATTATTGTTTTAAATGTACCATGTGATTTTCTCTACTTTTTATGTTTTTATGGAAAAATAGTGTACAGAGGGGTTACAGTTACATGAATAAGGTAATGAGTACATTTCCTATTGAGCCTTGTTACCTCCTCCTTTGTTTTTCTCCTACCATCCCTATCCTCCTCACCTCCCCAACTCCCCTCTCCCCCCTCCCAAGTTGTAAAGTTTGTTTTCTACATCGTGTCTTGTACATCTCACTGATACAATGATTTTATTTGTTGCTGTTGTTGTTTCCTTTGTATGTTCTTTCTCCTATGGCATCTCCCCTGTTGTCACTGCACTTGATTTTGATACCCTGTTTTCTTTACAAAATACTCAGCTTCAAGTATTTCATTGAAGCAGAGGGAAAACGGGATGAGGCTAATATAAATTCAATGAAAATGTTGCATAATTTCATGGTGAATGCACTGACTGTTGCAAAGGAAATGATCTCAATATGAAAAAAGGCAGAACTTCATATTCGACACCAGGGTCTTCTTAAATAAATCCCTCTTCATCTGTTGGATCATAGGGACCAAAAATTTCCCGAATTAAGCAAGTTTAGAAGAATTCCTTGGGTGTTTAGGGAAGGCTACATGCTTTTGTATAACAAAAGGACAATGCCATGGGTCTTTCCTTCCTGCATGAGAACCCTGGGAACCATTGAAAAACTGTTGAATTGCTCAAAGATTCATTAGGCATTAAACTTTCCTTTAGTGTATTTCACTCCCTGAACTGAACAATCTGCAAGAATCATGAGGCAAAGAAATATGTAATGTTTTGTGTCTTTGAAGACCTAAAAGAATGTGTCTTAACAACAGAGATGGCTCTAAACCAACACTGCTAATAATAACAACTACAATATATGGAATATTTACTACATGTCAGTAAACACTGAAAGCCTTTAACATACATTACTTCATTATATTTTATTACAAATAAACAAATTGACCTCATGAGGTTGATTGTTTTTCAAACATGGTAACTGAGACTAAAGAGGTTAAGTGACATGGCTCAGAAAATCTGCTAATTAAATTTGAGGTAAAAGCCTATTTTTCTCCCTCTGCTTTTGTTGCTTTTTCTTTTTTTCTGCTGCACTTGAAGTGAGTTCTTCACCTTTCATCTTGAGTTTATTTTCTTTCCATAGAATTGAGACATACCAAAGACCTAGCTTTTATTCAGTGTGTTTCTCTGTCTTGAGGGTTAGGCTGTGTTTCTTTTCCTACTTAAACCAGAGGATTAATCTCCATATGCATTTTTTTTCAATCTATAGTTAAAAGTGTTTTGCAAATTAATGTTAATTTTCATTCTTATATACTTCTTGTGTTTTCCCATACATTAAAATACAAAAAGAAAGAAGTGATGAAAATGTATCCTGGGAAATGGGTTTATCTAAATATCTTGTCCTGAGACCCCCTAAGACTACATGCATGAATGGTTTCAGAAATAGAGTTGCAGGAAGTGTCCATATTACTAGATTGATATGTTACTTGACCTTTTAATGCCTGTTGAATAGAAAAAGCATAATATTCCAAAATATAGCTATAACTTATATGATTTTAACACTGATGAAATAACAATACTTTTTACTCTCACATCATTAAGCTGTACCATTTTTCTTGTGGTTTTCCACACCTAATAATGACATAGCAGGGGAACAGATGCCATCTTTTTAAGAAGGGGCACTTAGTTTTTCTATTGGATTGAGAGATTTTGGTGATAATTACTATAGTCCCTTTTTCAAGTATTTTGGCTGCAAAAGATCAAGCCCACTGCTTCTCTTTCACCAAAAAAGTTCAGTTTGGAATATTTGTGAATCTGCTATCAAACCACTATAGTATGATCTAACATAACAACTTGCAGGCCTTCATATTGTCCACTCCCCCATTGTTCTAATTCTTCTTGCTCTAGAATGCTAATTTTCTGGTTAAAGTTTGGCAAAATTATTTCCAGTGCTCACTTTGGCTTTGTGTGTTCCAGGTGAGGTTACTGACAAGTGATTTCTGAGCAATTGTGTCAGTGAAAAGTTATGACTTTAGCCAGTGGAAATGATGCAATGGTCCATGACATGAATTTTCTCAATTTCTCTTAACCTACTGGACTATGTAATTTGTGAGCACCTAAAGCTCTTTGAAAAATTTTAAAACTTTGTTTGAAAAATTCAAGGTTGTTTTATTCTTTGAAACAAATGCACAAAAATCGCAACTTTGTGTTAATACTGGGCTTGCAGTAAGTTATTTTATTTAATCTTATGTCAGTGTCATAAATTGTTTCCTTTCTCTCTAATTTATAGACAAAGAAAGCACAGCAGGTGATGGGTTTCATGGTTGCCTGAGGTAGGAACCTGACTTCCCCACGTATTTATAGCTAGACTATTAAACCTCCAAAGCCTCAGTCTTCACATATGCTTTAGGAGGTAGAAAATATATTAAGAATTAACTACATAGAGTTGTTCTGAGGCATCAATGAGATAACGGATATAAAAAAATCTCTTTAGCATAATAGCTAGTGTATAATAAGAATTCAGTTAAATGTTGTTTGTTAACTTTCATTGCTTGACAATATTGAGCTAATACAGGACTGAACTAGAATTTGAATTCACCTCACTTTTGGCAGAGACCTATCAAATTGATTAGCCTAGGATGACTTGTGGACAATAATACTCACTACTTGTGTGAGTTAGGTGGTTGGAATCTACTGTTTTGAAGGCTTTGTCCCTATCAGATCAATTCTCCACTTAACAAACTAATCACTTAAACATATCAATTTGATAATAACATGTTCCTTCCTAGACTACTTCCATGGTATTACATTGTTCTCAGGATAACACCTGAAATCTTGATACAACTCCAAGAATTATGACCAATCTTCTATGTGTGATTATGGCATAAACTTTTGTGCTCACTCATCTCACTCAACTATGTAACAATGTTCATTCTGGTCCCTGGGAACTTAACAGTCTCTTTCACAGCATCATGGATTTTACACATGATGTTCCCATATCTGAAAAAATCTTTGCTCTGCTTTTCTGTTGGTTAAAGCTTATCCTTTCAATAAATTTCAATAAATGCCCCCTTATTCGCTATACCATTTACCTCTGGTGTTAAATATATATTTATTTATATGTGTTTTTTGAAAATCTGCCTCATCCAATATACCATTAATCTTGTGAGTAAAGACTTTATCTGTGGTACCCTGGTGACTTGCAGAGTCTTCTGGTTTGTGGTGTGTTTCCTTACCTCCTCTATGATAGGAATCTTACCTCCCAAAGGTGTTCACCTGTGTGTGTGGTGAGATATAGAAAGTTTCAAAAAAAATGTCACAAACACTCATGTACTAATCGCATAACTTTATGAATTTTAGCTACATTCTTTAAAATTTTTTAAATTAGAAAATAATTCAAATATAGTTAATGACTGTTCTCTACTCAAAGACATTTTATTTAATTTTGGTATATGCAGTTAAATAAATATATATACATACATAATTCGGTATCTAAATACTACATATTTTATATTACTACAGGTGTATATGTCTTAAAATATGCAATATTTTGCATATTTCTAAACATCATTAAAATGGATTTGTTTTAGTGATTATACCATGTTGAAATGATTTCTTCTTTTGCTATATTTGTGTGTACTTGTGAGAGTGTGTGTGCTAGAGCTAGGTCTTGAACTCAGGGATTGTATGCTGTCTGTGAGCTTTTCTGCTCAAGTCCTCATGCTCTACCAGTTGAGCAACTGCTCTACTTCCAGCTTTTGAGGGGTCAATTGGAAATAAGAGTCTCATGGGCTTTCCTGCCAGGTCTGGCTCATACCTGCTTCCTCAGGTCTCAGCCTCTTAGTAGCTATGATTACAGGTTGTAATATTATTTTAACTTTCTGAATACACCAATACCAATAGATCTAATTCATTTGTTTTCACCAATGCATACTTTAAAGTTTGATTAAATTTACTGAAGTTATTTATTTTCCTGAAGATGAACATTATGCCATTTCCTATGTTTCCCTATCTCTAGTAAGGCAATAAAGAATTTATTTCTTATGTTTCTTTGTGGACTTGTAGTAGTTTTATCTAGGAATTACACCCTAATGTACAAGATAGGCAAAATAATATGCCTATTTTCAAATACATTATAGTAGATACTTTCAACATGTTCTCTGAAAGTTACCAATGTTTTCTTCTCCAGCAGGATAAGAAAGCTGCTTTCTGCTTTTTCTCCAGTCTTGCTAACACTTGACATTGTTGAAGCCTTCAAATTTGTCCATTTTGATGGCTAGGAGGTGATATCCTTAAAATCTGACACATATTAGGCAAAAAACAGTTATGCTTTATGGAATTACTGCTGCACATTTATACTGAAACTCATATTTTATACTGCCTTGAGAAGATATGATCCCAGCAAAGGTTTAGCACCAAGAATTACAACATTTCAGGGCTTGGATGTAGCTCAGTGGCAAACTGCTTGTCTAGCAAGTGCAACATCCTGGGTTCGATCCTGAGTACCAAAAAAGAAAAGACAAAAAAAAATACAGTTAAAAAAAAGAATTACAACATTTCAAATATTAACAATCATTTCTCCCTGTTGTTATCACTAAGAAGTAGAAGTGAAATGAGCATCTCTCCAAAGGTATCATTTTACAAAATGAATTATCCAAAATGAAAAAGTTTAACATTCTCTCTTTGCTTCTACCAGCTGTCCTTTCTCTATTCTTGGGAGCAGCTGTGTGGCTGGAGGAAGTAAGAAGATGGCAAGTGGATGTTAGGCCTGAAAGTGCCGTGTTTGGTCATGCCCAAGGAAGTGGCAGCAGGGCCAGAAGCTATGAAGTAGCCATGTGGGAACTGAGGAGATGATGAACTCAGAGGCCCTGGGCCCACCGATGCAAAGGTATCCAGCATAGGCTGGAGATTCAGTGCAGGCAGTGGAAGTAAACACCCCTGTCAGAGAAGGATTTATACAAATGGAAAAAGAAAAGACAAGGAGGAGCCCTAAGGTGTTAGGTTGGATTTGATAGTCTGTATGTTATCCAGCAGAAGCAGGCTAGCCACGGCATGTTCTTATGGCAATTACAGCAAGCCAGAAAGGAAAGGGAAATGTAAAATGTATTTGCAAGCCTCTACTTGCATTGGTTCTGTCAGAAAAGCACTGGCCAAAAGCAAGTCACATGTCTGTGTTCAGAGTCAGGGTGAGAGTTCAAGTTTACATGTCTTAAGACGTGGATAAGAGGGAATCTCCTTCGCTGCTACCATCAGGGTGATTAATTCCTTCTGAAACCTAAGCCTGAATCACAAACACAGACCTGCACCCCTTCCATGGTCTATGTCATCATGTCATTGATTATGGACTCATTTTTCTGAATATCTAGTCTTCTATCTTTACGTTTCTTAAATTTTTGACTTTGGATGACTTATATTTATTTCCTAATTGAAAATGGCAAAGTTGGAGCAATCACCACTTCTTCCATCATCATTTTCTCATTTGTAAACTTTTCCCTTTTATGTTATCCTATTCAAAGTAAAATCTACCTCAGTAGTTGTCCAGTTTTATATGCACATACTTCAGACTTTTCCATAGGTTTCAAAAGATGCAACTCACTACATATAACTCATAGTGTGTTTATATGCATCTTCCTATGTATATGAACACACACGTAATTATAGGACTAAGAAGCGTATTCAACTCAGAAAAGGAATGTTACTGACTGACTGTTACACTCTGGTAAAGGAATATTCTCAGCATGCCATTTTAAAGAATGTCCTTTTCAATGCTTTCAATATTTTTTCTTTGATCTAATCCTGTTTAATGATTCCAGACCATCTTCTGTCTTGGTTCCTTTTCATTTAGGTATATTAGTTTCAGAAGTAATTCTTTATGCATAAAGCATGTGTGGGTTTCAACTATGTTCTTGCCTATCACTTGTGCCTTCCTTGTTAACTCTCATTTGATTGACCAGGAACACACATTTGGTCTAGGCTCTTTCTCTTTGAGAAGGCTGAGGACACACTCAATGTTAGCCTCTCTTCTTCTCTTCTCCAAGTTGGTTGAATATGTATAATTATTCTTAAAATTAAGAAATTTTACCTAATAAGAGTGCTTCTATTTGTGTGTGTGCTGGTCCTGGGGTTTGTACTCAGGACCTGTACTCTAGATTGGATTTTTTTTTATTATCTTTAAGTAGTTGTACAAAGAAGTAATTCAAGGCTGGTGCTCTACCCTTTGAACAATACCCCAGTTTCCAGCTTTTTTAAAATCTCAGTTGGAGATAAGAGTCTTGGGCTTTTTCTGCTCAACTTACTTCAAGCTATGATCCTCAAATCTTAGCCTTCTGACTTGGCATAAGCCACTAGCATCCATTTGTTTTTTATATATTCTTTGGCCCTTCAACATAATAGATTAGTGCTTTCTTCAAAATGAGAAATCTATCTCTTATTTCTTGTGCTGTACATTCTGCAGCCAAGATTATGACTTGACCAGAACTTTATTAGATCACTATTGACTACCAAACTGTATATGCCTATTATTAAGTAATTTGTGTTGTGGTTGTCTCAGTCACATTTTTCATGACAAAGTGACTGAGAATGAGTTTTATTTGGGTTTGTTGCTCTGGATGCTGCATTATAACATGTCAGAAAAGCAGAAGAGCAAGTCAGTAGGTTGAGAAGAAGCAAAAGTACAAGGGGTCAGCCTTCATCTAATACAACTCACTCTGCAGGGACAGACAGTTCCATGAAAGTAAGATCATATTCTCATGAGTTGGCATCATATGCATTATAATGACATAGTCTAAAGAAGCCTAGTCCTGCCTCTTAGAGTTCACATAAGTAGAGTTATATTATGAACCAAATCTCAACTTGAACTTAGGAGGGGTAAATCATAATTAAGTTACAATACTTAGACCAAGCACAATGCTGCATTCTTAAGATTCTAACTGCCAAGGTGACTGGGGCTGGAGGATTTCAAGTTAGGGGCCAGCCAGGGCGACATAGTGAGGTCCTATCTCAAACAAACAAATTAAGAAATGAAACGCAAAAGTTCCTAAAATTTAATGAGAATTACTATGATACAGAACCTTTGGGATGCAGCAAAGGTCACAGTAGAAGTTGAGAAATAAGTTCCGGGAAGATGGCGGAGGAGAAGCTGGAGGCTAAACAAGCTCTCTCATAGAAAGCAGTTTTAGAGTTCCAGTGAACAGTTCTAAGCCAGAGAATCATACCAAGTGTGCCATCACAGGTCAGAGAGTTAGGCCACAGAGGGAAAATCCAGGCAAGGAGACAGCTCTGGCTCTTGCCAGCTGCTGACACCGCCACGGCGGCAGCGGTGGTGGTGGCGGCTGCAGACGCCATGCCTGAATCACAGAGAGTCCGGGACAAAGGAGCCAGATGCAGCAGGCGAGCAGATTCTACTCAACACCAGCAAGAACCCACAAGGAGCAGACTTCTTCATCCTGCAGTTCGCAGACCAGAGACGATCCAGGAACCAAGACTCGGCATGAGTAGAAGCCTGATGTCCTCTCTCCTTCTCAGGGAGCAGAGGAGGGAAGGCCACACCTCGCCCCCCAGTATGGAAGATCTCCATCTTGGATACCCACAAAGCTCGGCGGAGCTGCTAGCTCCAACTCAGGCCTTGGAATAAAACGAGTCATTTAGCAGGTCACAAGAAATTAACTGTGGCAGCATGACCGGCCAGACTCAGCTCCACCCAGGGAAAAGTCATCCAGCTCAGGCACCAGCCCTAGGAGTGGCTTTCTTCACTGGGTAATCAGAGCCAGAAGCTGCCCCTCCCTCTAGCAGCCTCAACAATCAATTGAAATTCAGTAAACAGAAACCCTGAGAATGGCTCCAGGCTGGGCTCTGTGAGTTTCTCACAAACTAGACCCCAGGGAAAAGCTACTGTTTGTTAAAAGGTCTCAACTCTACCCAGAACCTAGCCTCATCACAGCATCGCCCTCTTTTGTGATACTCAAAAGCAGATCTGCCTCCCATTGAACTAGCCTGGGAGGAGGATTGCAAAATCCTGGGTAAAGCAGAGCATTTTTCTGCCTGTTTGAACAAACTGACTTAAGAAACCAACAAAGCCACAGGACCACAAGCAGACCAGAGACTCCAACAAGAGGCTGGTTATGGACACAAAGGAGATACAGGATTTTTCCCACCCCTCCCAAAAAAATCAAAGAACTTTTTTTTCTTCTTCTTCTTTCTTTCTTTTTTTTTTTTTTTTTTTTTGGTACCTTGTATTAAAAAAAATGTTTTTTTCTTTTCTAAAACTTTTTTTAATCTTTAATTTTTACCTTTTTTGAAAAAAAATTGTTTTCCAGTAACTTTTTTTTCCTCTTATAATTTTTATTTTAGGGATACATGTGTGTGTGCATTTTTCTTTCTTTCTTTTGTTTTCTTTCTCTCTTTTTTTTAAATTATCTTTTTGTTTTTTGTTTAGCTCTACTGAACTTCTGATCTTTTATCTTCCTTTCTTATCCTTTTCACCTTTTCCTCTCATTCGTTCTTCTTTATGTGACTTAATTGTTGTCCTGCAGATCCTCAGATAAACCCTTAGTTGACTATTAGACCCTATCCCCCATTGTGTACACACTTAATCACAAATTTATTGCTCAATTCAAAACTTCTGAGACATAAATTCCTTAATAGCAGTACTACCTCTTTATACCTATATAATATTTTAAGCATTTTTATTTTTAAGTTTTTCACATCTCCTCTATATCCCTCTCTTCTCTCATTATATTCACGTTCTTCTCTAAATAGATTGTTTTCGATTATGCATAATATTTTTAATTTTTACTATTCTATTTTTTCTGGTCTCTTTTCTTTTCCCTTTCTCTTTCTTCTTTTTTTCACTCTCTCTACTGTCATCCTACTCAACCTATTTCCTGCTTTGAGATTAGGACTTAGTTAACTCTCCCTGTGCCTTCCCACATCACTCTATTCCTATTTTTTACCCGCATCTCTCCCTAATCCTATTAATTTCTGGTTTTCCAAATTCTTCTTTGTGGTTGGTAGCCCATTAATATGTAGTTGTTTGATGTTGAATAGATGTATCTGTTGAACTAAATTGTATCTGTAGAATATTGACTGTGCAAATTCAGACTTTGGTTCATGCTTGCCTTAGGATAGTGTTCTAGCACAAAACTGGTGCTATTTTCATCCCAAATGGGCAGAGTAAGCCGGAAAAACACAAGAAAAATGGCAAGTCCGGGTATCTCAACTCCCACTCTTGATAATCAGGGGACAGAACAGATAATGAATAATCCAGAGGAGAGTTCCCAAATAGCCCTACAAATACTGCTGGCAAACATGATAAATGAAAAGATTAAAAACATAAAAAGGAACCTGTATGAGCATGATAGGGAGAGAGAGGAGGCAAACAAAAGGTCAATGCAGGAAAAGATTGAATACCTACATAGGACTCTGTATGAACGTGATAGGGAGACAGAGGTGGCAATCCAAAGGTTTATACAGGAATATCATGAGCATGAGGAAGCTACTCAAAAACTGATACAGGAGCTTGAGAATACTCAAAGAGATAGGCAGGAATGGCGTGAACAGGCTGAGAACACTCAAAGAGAACTACAGGAATGGCATGAACGGGAATGGGAGGAAGCTAAGCAAAGAGTAATACAGGAATTGAGAGAGCAGGATAAGAATACACAAAGATCACTAAAGGCATTCATGGGATCCATTAACAAAGAGCTGAAAGAAGTCAGGGAGAGGACAAAGGGAATGCTGAATGGAACCCAACAGAAGGAATGGGAGTCCAAGGAAATCATGACCAATCAACTAAGTGATTTGAGAATAAACACTGAACACCAAAATAAGGAAATAAAGAAGTTCATACAAGATCTAAAACAAAGCTTCAACAAAGAATTTGAAGCCATCAAAGCTGACCAATTAGAAGGAAAAGAGACAAAAAACAAAGTAGAGAGTCTTGACAGCAGGTTAGACCATGCAGACATGCAGAAGATCAAATCTCAGGGATTGAAGACAGCCTAGATATTATAGACAAAGAACATACAACGATCCAAGACAAGTCCAAGAAATATGATAGATCTATCCAACACTTGGAAGACACCATCAGAAGGCCTAATCTAAGGATAATGGGTGTAGAGGAGACCTAGAAACAGAAATTAATGGTCTAGGAAATTTGTTTAACAAGATCCTAGCAGAGAACTTCCCAAACATGCAAAAAGATAGGCCTATTCAGATACAAGAAGCTTTTAGAAACCCAAATAGACCAGACCAGAATAGGACATCCCACCATCACATTATAATCCACACAGGATCAACTCAGACCAAGGAAAAGATCCTTAAAGCTGTCAAGGAGAAAAGATTAATCTCCTATAAAGGGAAACCAATTAGAATCACCTCAGATTTCTCAGCAGAGACAAACAAAGCAAGAAGAGCCTGGAATGATGTATGCCATGCCCTAAAAACAAACAACTATCAACCAAGAATACTGTACCCAGCTAAACTCTCCTTCATAACTGAAGGCCAAATAAAAACCTTCCATAGCAAAGAAAAATTGAAACAATATATCTCCACCAAACCAGCCCTACAAAAGATTATTAAAGATGTCCTACACACATAGAAAACCAACAAGACCACAATAAAGGCCAAGAAACTGCACCCAAACTGAGAATCCAAGAGCATTAGGAAGAACCTAGTTTTCACAGCCCCCAAGAAGGTGGATAACATGGCAGGAACTCCCAAATACCTCTCAGTCCTATCTATCAACATTAATGGACTTAACTCTCCAATTAAGCTACATAGACTGTCTAGTTGGATTAAAAACAAGATCCTTCTATCTGCTGCCTTCAGGAGTCACATCTTGCCCCTAAAAACAAACACATTTTCAAAGTTAAAGGCTGGAGCAAAATCTACCAAGCAAACGGCCCCCATAAAGACGCGGGAGTTGCAATACTAATATCAGATAAAATAGACTTCAAATTAAAATTCGTGAGAAGAGATAAAGAGGGTTGCTACATACTAATTAAGGGATCTCTCCTTCAGGAGTATATTACAATTCTAAATATGTATTTGCCAAACAATGGAGCTCCCAAAATTATCCAAGAAACACTACTTTCCCTCAAATCCCACATAGATCCAAAGACATTAAATGTTGGGGATTTTAACACACCACTCTCCCCACTAGATAGATAAACTCCGCAAAAACTCAACAGAGAAACCACAGATCTAAACAGCTGAATAGATCAACTAGATTTAACAGACATCTACCGAACATTTCACCCAGCAGCATCAGAATGCACGTTTTTCTCAGCAGCACATGGAAGATTTTCTAAAATAGACCACATTTTAGGCCACAAAGCAGACTTGTCTAAATTCAGAAACACTGAAGTTATACCTTGCATTCTCTCTGATCACAAGGGAATAAAATTAGAACTCAACACCAAAAGCCACCAAAGAAAGTACGGTAACACATGGAGGCTGAACAACACACTGCTGAATCATGAGTGGGTCATGGAAGAGATTAGAAAGGAAATTCAAATGTTCATGCTATTCAACAAAAATGAGCACACAAATTACCGGCTCCTCTGGGACACAGCAAAGGCAGTACTCAGAGGCAAGATTATAGCTCTGAATTCCTACATCAACAAATTGGAGAGATCTGAAACCAACAATTTAATGAGACATCTGAACCTCCTTGAAAAAGAGCAGCAAGATAAACCCCAATCCAGTAGATGGAAAGAAATGATTAAAATTAAATCAGAATTAAATGAATTTGAATCCAAAAAAACTATAGAAAGACTCAACAAAGAGTTGGTTCTTCGAAAAAATAACAAAATTGACAGACCCTTAGCAAATCTTATCAAAAAAAGAATAATAAATAAATAAACTCAGAGATGAGAATGGAACCATCGCCACAGAAACAACCAAGATTCAGAACATTATAAGGGAATACTTCACAAAACTTTATGCTAATAATTATGAGAACTTGACAGAAATGGACCTTTTACTAGCAAACATTGACATGCCAAAACTAAACCAAGATGAGTTAAACCATCTTAACAGGCCTATATCAAGCATTGAAATAGAAACAGCAATAAGAGACCTCCCAGCTAAGAAAAGTCCAGGACCAGATGGTTTTACAGTGGAATTCTACAAGGCCTTCATAGCAGAGCTCACACCAATACTCCTCCAACTCTTCAATGAAATTGAAAGAGAAAGTTCACTACCGAACACATTCTATGAAGCCATCATAACCCTCATCCCAAAACCAGCCAGGGACTTATCAAAGAAAGAGAACTATAGACCCATTTCTTTGATGAACATTGATGCAAAACTTCTCAACAAAATTTTGGCCAATCGATTTCAACAATTCATCCAAAAAAACCATACACCACGATCAAACAGGCTTCATTTCAGGGATGCAAAGCTGGTTTAATATACGCAAATCAATTAATATTATTCATCACATCAACAGGAGCAAAAATAAGAACCAAATGGTTATCTCAATATATGCAGAAAAAGCATTCTTCAAGATCCAACACCCCTTTATGATGAAGGTTTTGGAAAAATTAGGAATCCATGGAACATTCCTCAATACAATAAAGGCTGTATATGACAAACCTACAGACAGCATTATACTTAATGGTGAAAAACTAAAGCCATTTCCTCTTAACTCAGGAACAAGACAAGGATGTCCACTCTCTCCACTTCTCTTCAATCTAGTATTAGAATGCCTAGCTACAGCAATAAGACAAGATGCAAACATAAAGGGGATTCAAATAGGGAAAGAAGAAATAAAACTCTCCCTCTTTGCAGATGACATGATCTTGTATTTAAAGAATCCCATAGACTCCACTCCCAAATTACTCAAGCTGATTCAAAACTTTGGCAAAGTAGCAGGGTATAAAATTAACCCCCCAAAATCAATGGCTTTTCTGTATGCCAACAATGAGAAAAGTGAGGCTGAAATTAGGAAATCAACTCCATTTGTAATAGCCCCACAAAAAAGAAAATACCTAGGAATTAACTTAACCAAAGAAGTGAATGACCTCTATGATGAAAACTTTAAAATCTTGAAAAAGGAAATCAAAACAGAACTTAGAAAATGGGAAAACCTCCCATGATCCTGGATTGGCAAGATTTACATCTCATGAAAATGGCAATACTTCCCAAGGCTATCTACAAATTCAACGCAATACCTATCAAAATTCCAACCTCATTCTTCATGGAAATAGAAGAGGCAATCCAAAAATTCATATGGAACAATAAAAGACCCCGAATAGCAAAAACACTCCTCAACGGAAAGAACACTGCTGGAGGAATATCAATACCAAATTTCAAACTCTACTATAAAGCCATAGTAATCAAAACAGCTTGGTACTGGCATAAGAACAGACCTCAGGACCAATGGAATACAATTAAAAACCCAGAAATGAGCCTACAGACCTATAGCCATCTAATGTTTGATAAGGGACCTAAAACAATAGAATGGAAGAAAGACAGCCTCTTCAGTAAATGGTGCTGGCAAAATTGGTTAACTACTTGTAGAAAACTAAAGCTAGATCCTTATATATCACCCTGCACCAGAATCAACTCCAAATGGATCAAAGACCTCGGAGTCAAAGCAGACACTCTGAAAACATTATAGGATGGAATAGGAAGAACCCTAGGTCTCTTTGGCACAGGCCTAAATTTTCTTAATAGAGACCCGGAAACACAACAAATCAAAGAAAGGTTGGACAAATGGGATTGCATGAGGTTGCAGAGCTTCTGCATGGTGAAGGACATAGCTAGCAACATCAATAGAAAGCCCACCGATTGGGAGAAGATCTTCAGTAGCTATACAACAGACAAGGGTCTCATATCTAAAATATACTTGGAACTCAAAAAATTAAATCCCCCAACAACAAATCCTGAAAGAAACAACTGCCCAATAAATAAGTGGGCTAAAGTCTTAAAGAGAAACTTCTCTGCAGAAGAAAGAAGGATGGCCAATAGACACATGAAGAAATGTTCAACCTCCCTAGCCATAAAAGAAATGCAAATCAAAACAACATTGAGATACCACTTCACCCCAGTTAGAATGACTATAATCAAGAACTCTAACAACAACAGATGCTGGAGGGGATGTGGACAGAAGGGAACCTTACTTCATTGTTGGTGGGAATGTAAACTTGTTCAACCACTTTGGAAAGAAGTATGGAGGTTCCTCAAAAGACTTCACATAGAGCTCCCCTATGACCCAGTAATCCCACTTTTAGGCTTTTACCCAAATGTTTACAAACAAGACCACACTAAATCTACCAGCACACCTATGTTTATTGCAGCATTATTTACCATTCTTAAGATATGGAACCAATCCACGTGCCCCTCAGTAGATGAATGGATCAAGAAAATGTGGTATATATACACAATGGAATTCTATACCTCCAGCAGAAAGAATGACATTGCCCTATTTGTTAGGAAATGGAAAGACTTGGAAAAAATTATATTAAGTGAAGAAGTAAGCCAGGCCCAAAGAAACAGGTCGCATGGTTTCCCTTATTTGCAATATCTAGCATATGGATGAGTCAAGCAGAAAAGGTCAGATAATATGAAGTTAGGAAAATGAACCCTTAGATATGTATGTTAATGTTTTTTTCTTTCATGCATTTGTTTCTAACACATTTATAAGTTTATTTCTTTTTGCTTTGTATGTCCCTCCCCCACAATATAACCCCTGCTTTCACTATATTTGATGTTGGTATAATTTGTGGAGATGATGGGGAAAAACAAATCATTTAAGGATACAGGTGGACCTGTTGCAACAATGAAAAGTACAGGTTGTCATGTCGAATACGAACTTTACAACTTTGCTGCGGGGGGGGGGGGGGGGGGGAGGGGTGGAGTGGGGGAGGTTTGTATTGCGGCGGTGGGAAGGGATGTGAAGGGTAAACAAAAGAGGAGGCTGCAATGCTTGATAAGAAATGTATGCATTATCCTGCCCATGTAATTGTAACCCCTCTGTACAGTATGTTCTCAAATAAAATAAAATAAAATATTAAAAAAAATGTATGCATTATCTTGCCCATGTTATTGTAACCCTCTGCACAGTATGTTCATAAAAAATAAAAATTAGAATAAAAAAAAAGAAGTTGAGAAACATCAATTGGATGCAACTCAACAGCCTACAAAAACAAAAATTAGTCAATCCCAAACCTTTTAGGCAGAAAAAAAAATAAAATTTAGGTCAGAAATAAATGACTACAAGACTAAAGCAAGTAACTATATAAAGAATAAAAAAGTTCTCTTTAAAAAGAGATAAACAAAATTGATAAGCTATGTAAATCTGCCCAAAAAGCCAAGTGAAATTGACAAATGAGATTATACCTGTATTTCTTACACACTCTCCAGCCCTCCTTGTTACCCCCCGCCAAGCACAGATCTGATATAGAGATGGTCCCTTACTTGTTGTAAAAGACTATAGTAAAATACTTTTCTATGACCCCTTTTGTCTCTTTTATCCATATTTATTCCCTAGTTTCATTTTCCATCTTTGTTTCTGATATATACAACACAAACATACCATGTACATATCTAAAAATAGCAATTGGTAAAAATTCAATAAGTAATAATATTCCCAGCATTCTAATGCAAGCCACTACGATTCCTCATTTAACTGTATTTTTTTTTTGTCTTTTCTTTTTTGGTACTGGGGATCGAACCCAGGATGTTGCACTTGCTAGGCAAGCGCTTTGCCACTGAGCTACATCCCAGCCCGACGATTCCTCATTTATAATGGTTAGTCTTTATTTGTCTTTTTTTAATTAAATGCTATATGTTATCATCTAGTAGAAAATTCTTCAAAATTAAATAATTCCCAAGAAACATGCTCATAGGTAAAGCCTGTTTTCAAGAGCCTCTATATTCAAAACTCTGCATACCAATTTACACTTAGCATTTAGTCAGTCCTACATCTAAACTGAGGGATTAGCTTTATTCTGATGTCATTTTCAAGACTCCATGTTCTTATTTCTAGAAAATGTATTGGTTGTTCCAGCTATATTTTCCAAAGATGATTCACATAGTACCTAGTGGTTCCATGTGAAAATGAAATACTGTCTGAATCCCAGTTTTACAATTTGATACTCCTGAGTTTGTGTGTGGTTGTGGAGTCTCTTTCTCTTTCATTCTTTCTCAGAAAATCATTGTAAAGGTGATGTACATATGGGTTACAATTACAAAAGTCAGGTAATGAATACATTTCTTTTGCAACAGTTTCACCTCTTCGTTCATTTTCTCCCAATTTTTCCCTCCCAACCTACCTCCCACATGAGTTGTAGAGTTCATTTCAACATAGTATCTAGTGAGCATCACTGCTGAATTAGTTAGTTCACCTTCGTCCCACCATTTCTGTGCTTCTTATTACCCTCCCCAAATCAGAAAAACTTTCATACAAGACAAAAGGTATAGAAATAAAAAATAGTGACAAAAGGGGAACCACAAGAAAAAAACACAAAAAGTAACATAAAAAACCTCCTGTTTCCATTTCTTGGAGTTCATTTTATAAGCATCATATTGAGCCCTTGTGATCCTGTCCTAAGAATATCCTCCTTTGGTCTCAGTCCTGTTTAATTTGTCATGCCCAAGTATAATTTTTGTCTTTTACTATCCATTGGGCTTTACTTGTGGATTGATAAGCACATTCTATTACAAATGCAACCTATGTTTCTTTGGGTCTAGCTTACTGCACTTAATATAAATATTTTCCAAGTCTTTCCATACAAATGGGGCAATGTCATTCCTTCTGATGGAGGCATAGAATTTCCTTGTGCATATATAGAACATTTTCCTGATCCATTCATCTACTGAGGGGCATCTGGCTATGCTAAACCATGTTGTAACAAACATAGAGGTAGTTTTAGTGTGGCATGGTTTGTGATCAATTGGAAAACACCCAGGAGTGGAATTGTTGGGTCATAAGGAAGCTCTATACTTAGTCTTTTAAAAAATCTCCCTACTATTTTCCACAGTGGTTGAACAAGTTTACATTCCCACTAACAGTGCAGTAGCATTCCCTTTTTGCCACATCCCTACCAGCATCTGTTATTGTTAGTTTTTTTGTTAATGGCCATTCTAACTAGGGTAAGTTGGAATCTCAATGTTATTTTGCTTTGCTTTGCTTTTATTGCCAGAGATGTTGAACATTTCTTCATGTGTCTACTGGCCATTCTTATTCTTCTTCAGAGAATTCTCTTTAACTCTTTTTTTTAATTTTTAATTTTAATTTTTCATTGTGAAAATACCATACAGAGGGGTTACAATTACATGTGCAAGTTAATGAGTACATTTCTTATCAGGCATTATTGCCTCCTCTTTTAATTCCCCTTCCCATCCCTTCCCATCCCTGCCTCCGTCCCCACCACCCATCCCCCCACCCCTCAGCCAAAGTTGTAAAGTTCGTTTTTTGACATAACGTCTTGTACATCTCATTGTTGCAATGGGTACACCTGTATCCCTATTTAAACAATTTACTTTTTCCCTTCCCCTCCCCAAATTATACCAACATCAAATACAGTGAAAACAGGGGTTATACCATGGAGGAGGGACATACAAAATAACAAAGAAATCATCTTATAGATATGTTAGAAACCATAGCAAGAAAGAAAAACCATTTGAGTCCTTATCTTGTGGTTCATTTTGCATAACATCAACTTATCTGACCGTTTCTGCTTGACTCAGACTTATACTAGCTGTTGAAAATAAGGGAAACCATGGGACCTATGTTTCTTTGGGTCTGGCTTATGTTTTTAGACCACTTGCTAATGAGGTGGTTGTTTCTTTGAGAATTTGTTTTTGGTGGGTGGAAGGGTTAATTTTTTTGAGCTCTAAGTATATTTTAGGTATGAGGCCCTTGTCTGATGCACAGCAAGTAATGATCTCCTTTTCTGTGTGATTTCTATTAATGTTGCTAGCTATATCCTTTGCCATTCAGAAACTCTTCAATTAGATGCAATCCCATTCATCCAGTCTTTCTTTGATTTGTTGATTCTTGGATTCTTTTTTTTAATTAAATTTTATTTTATTGTAAAGATGCTGTACAGAGGAGTTACAGTTACATGAGTAAGGCAATGAGTGTATTCCTTGTTGACCGTTGTTACCCCCTCCTTTGTTGTTCTACCACTATCCATACCTTCTCTTACCTCCCTCACTCCTCCCTGTCCCCAAGGTTGTAAAGTGCATTTCATACTCTCTTGTGGGTATTATTGTTGCAAGATTCTTACTTGGGAAATTTTGGCCTGTGCAAAGGAACCCTAGTGTTTCCCCCATCTTTTCTTGGAATATTTTCAAAGTATCTGGTCTTACACTGAAGTCTTTGATCCATTTGGAATTGATTCTTTTTCAGGGTGATATCTAAGAATCTAGTTTCAGTTTTGTGCACATATATAGCCCATTCTTCCAGCACCATTTGTTGAAGAGGCTGTCTTCCTTCCATCCTGTGATTTTGGCTCATTTATCAAAGATTAGGTGGCTATAAGTCTCTGGTTTCATTTCTGGGTCTTCTATTCTATTTCATTGATCCTCAGGCCTATTCTTGTTCCAGTACCAATATGTTTTTTTTTATTACTATTGCTTTGTAATAGAGTATGAAGTTTGGTATTTAAATTCCTCCAGCACTGTCTTTCTGTTAAGGATTGTTTTTGCTATTTGGGGTCTTCTATCATCACTTATGAATGTTTGAATTGCTTGTTCTCTATCAATGAAAAATGTTGCTGGGTTTTGATGGGCATTGCATTGAATTTGTAGATAGCTTTGGGCAGTATTGCCATTTTCACAATGTTAATCCTTCTAATTCAGGAGCATGAAAGTCTTTTCCATTTCCTTAAATCTGTTTAATTTCCTCTTTCAAGTTTTTACAGTTTTCATCATAAAGGTCCTTCACATCTTTGGTTAAGTTAGTTACTAGGTATTTTTTGTGTGGCTATTACAAATACAGTTTCCTTCTTGCTTTTAGTCTCACTCTTTTCATTGTTGGCATACAGAAAAGCTACTGAATTTTGTGGATTAATTTTATACTCTGCTTATTTGCCAAAGTTTCGTATCATTTCAAGCAACTTGGGCGAAAAATCTTTGGGGTTCCTTAAATATAGCAACATGTTATCTTCAAAGAAGGAGTTTTACTTCATTCCCTGTTTGGATCCTCTATATGCTTTTCTCTTGCTTTATTGCTGTAGCTAAGAATTTCAGTATTATATTGGAGAGGAGTGGAGAGAGTTGATATCTTTGTCTTATTCCTGATTTTAGAGGAAATGGTTTTAACTTTTCACCATTTAGTGTAATTCTGGCTGTAAGATTGTCATATACAATTTTTATTATATTGAGGAAAGTTCCAGGGATTGCTAGCTTCTCTAGAACTTTTAGCATAAGAAGATGTTGAATCTTGTCAAATCCTTTTTCTGCACTCATTGAGATGATTATGTGGTTCTTGTCTTTGCTTCTGTTGGTGTGTTGAATTATATTGATGTGTGTATATTTGAACCAATTTTGCAACCTTAGAATAAATCCCATTTGATCATAGTGTGTGATTTTTTTTGGTTACTTGTTGAATTTAGTTGGCCAGAATTTTATTGAGAAATTCTGCATCGATGTTCATCAAACAGATGAGTCTATAGTTCCCTTTCTTTGATGAGTCCCTGCCTGGTTTTGGGATGAGGGTTATGCTGGCTTCATAGAAAGAGTTTGGTAGTGAACTTTCCCTTTCAATTTCATTGAAGAGTTTGAGGAGTATTGGAGGCCTTTGAAGGCCTTATGGAGTTCATCTGTGAATCTGTGGGTTTAGTCTTTAAATGATTTTAGAATCATCCAAAATGAATGATTCTTTCAAGATTTTCTATATATCGTTTCTGTCAGAAGAATCCCGAGAGGTTCTTTAATCTCTAAAGAAGAGAGGAAGCAAATTCGACCTTTGGATATCCGTACATATTTTTTTCTGATGCTTTTTCCAAAAAAAAAATGTTTCTTTTCTCAAATAGCAAGAATCCTATAGAAGTGACTGGTACCATCTTCACCAGCTTGTCTAGACCCTGTCACTTCCTACTCTTTCCCAGAAAGCCTGGGTCCAAATGGAATTTATCTCATGAAGTCAGCGTTGGTTATTTCCCTGGTGTAGTTCTTCCCTAGAAGGTTATGAGTTTTCGCACTTGGAACTGTTCATCTTGTGAGTAATTTAAACTTACTCAGAATCTTCTCTTCTGTCTAGAGTTACAAGATTTCTAACATTTTCCCTAGTGCTCATGGGTAAGAACAGTCCAGATCTTAGAAGCCAAAGAAATTTGACTTCCCATTAGCAGGAAAAGAAAAAAATGCTTCCATTCCCCCCATCCCCACCCTCCCAATCATATTAAAATCAGAATAAGAGGCAATTTCTCAAGAGGTTCTCCAGCTACCTTAACTTCATAGGAAGTCATTCTGTTACTAGGCAAAGCCACATGTCATTGAAGGGGAGCTTGTGCTTGCAATGGGCTTACTGAACCACACACATTTCCTGGCTATTGCTTCTACTGGTCATTGGATAATGATAAAGAGTAGCAAGTTTCAGAGCACAGAAAATAGAATTTTAAGAAGTTCTCAGGAAAGGCTGCCAGCTGTCTAGGTGCCAGAGCAAGTACCGTATAACTGCACAGCCCTGTGGGAGAGAAAGCAGCTGCAGCTGCTGCCCCTCTGAGGGTGACCAGATGCAGCTGCTGTCTAGTTTATTTTACTTTGGGTAGAGAAATTGTAGTGACAAGGATTGGAGGATGTCTCTCAGGATTCTCTCATAAAACCCATGTAGGCAGCCAATTTGGCCTTCCTGAGGAAACTTTTCTTTCCCAGCTTTGTCCAGGCTTCTGCCAGTAACTTACTGTTAAGGCCCTGAGGGGCCTGGAACCAAAATTGTATCTGTTTCCCAAAGGGCTCAGCCACAAATGGCAAAGAGTCAGGGCTGGAGTAGCTATGTGCCCAGAAGTACATCCATGACCTGGGATAATAAACAAGATGATTATGTTTGTTCCAAGGTGTTCTTGTCAATTACAGAGAAGAGAGCAACTTTGATTTCCTCCTAAGTCCTCAACTGACCTTTTCTGGAAGCCAAGTGGTGTGGTAAATTATTCATTGTTACAGTGCATCAAGGCTTCACAGGACCTTTCTTTTAAGGCTTCCTCACAGTTTCTGGAAAACATTGTTACATTTTATAGTTGTTTTTTGTTTACTGAGCAGGGCATGGGAATCTAATTTAATAGGAAAACAGTTTAATGAATCTTGTGAATTACATCAATCAAAGTAGGAGAGTACACAAAATCTAGACAATGGTCCCTTTCATATGTATAATTGGGGCAGTGAAGACTTTTTTTGCTTCTAGAATAAATTCTTTACTTCAGAAAGATCACAAGAATTTCATTGGAATTACCACAAGTTTTGAAGACCATTTGCTTCCCCTCTACCACTTACTTAAAACTTTTATAACCATTAATTCTGGCTTTGGGTACCTAAAGTAGACATATTTCTCCTGGGCAAATTAACTTTACTCAGATATTGTTGCAATATTGCTCTATCAAAAACCATCCCCCAAACACAAACTTCTTGATATTTACTTCAATTCTGTGTGACAGTTGGGGAAGCTCTGCCCAAGATGAGGTAAAACTAGAATTAGTTTCAATCTTCAGGTTATTTAAAACCCTCTTCATTTGTTGCTTTGAGTGAATTGTAAGTAGAATATTTTCTTAGTGAGTGACTTGAGTGTAAGAAGCCTCTGTAGGGTCCATACTAGAACAGAAACACTCACTTTCATATACATTCTCTTGGCAAAGTCAAAACATGTGGATAACTTGATTTCACAGAGGGAACAGGATGTATTCTGTCCACTATAATAGGGATTACCACAAAGGCATGTGGCATGGGCTGTGCGAAGGTAATAATCATAAAAAAATATCATGAAGACTTGTAAGTTGCTGGCTTCATCTTTCACATCAGGGAAGGGCAAAGAAAGAGAATAGACCTGAAATGATGCAAGACAGCAAAGGATTCATTAAATCTTAAGATATTAGAAATTTGAGTAGGTCAGTCTTAGAAAGGTCAACAGAGATTTCTATTCTTGAATAGAGATCTAATCTCTCCGTTAAAACATACAAATTTCTATTCTTGAATAGAAAGAAAACAACCAATTAGATGATTTCAATGGTGCTGCAAGCAAATTATTAATATTAATTTTTTATGTTATTTATAGAACCCCAAAAATTCATCAATGAAGAATAAATCTACTAAGATGGAATAAGGAAGGAGAAAGGTAAGTGAGTAAGCCTAGAAAGGAGAAAAGAAAAATATGGTCCAGGAAGAAATAAACTATATAGGTGAGAGATAATCCTGGTGGAATCAGAAATAATCATTTGTCTTAATATATGCTAACTGATGTCTAAGCTATAGGGATTCTTCACAAAAGTAAAATAATTTTGGTCTCTTGTCAATGACTTAAAAGATACATTTCATCCAGGAAGTAAAATGACAAAAAATACAGACTTGTAGAGAGATTTCATGCATCTGTTCTCCTTACTTTGATGAGAATATATCATGTGGATAGTAGTATACCCAATTTGACATGCATACTTATCAACTTCCATTACAGGTATAGATAGCTGTGTGACAAGATTGTAACTGACGAGGTATGTATTTTGGGGTGAGGTGGATAGGGAAGATTTTACATCTATAACTTCTCTGTTGTCCTTTTTTTTTCTTGTATAGATATAATTGTTGCTGACATGACAGCCAGCATGAAGTCACAGTGAATGTAGTAGCCACATGAGGTATTCAAGATCAGGCAACTCACAGTGAATGTGATAGCTATGTGATGTATTCAAGATCAGGCAGCTGGAGGTCCTTCCAAACTTGTGATCCTAGGATTTAGATCAGAGATCGATTTGTGAGTTAACCTAGGAAAGTAATCGAATCAAAAGGCTCCTCAACATGGTCAAGTTCTGCTTGACACCTTGAATTTAGTGTGTCTCTGCCTGTGTAAGCATGGATGTTAGGCTGCCAGGCACTTTTGATTTCATATGCATTTTGGACACTTGTTAATTGTATGCTAAGAACCAGAAGCGGTAGTATTAATAGTGGTGGTGGTGGCAGTAGCAGTAGTAGCTACTAGTAGCCAAGAGACTCCCCTGTTCTTCTCTTCGGCCCCTGGGATTTTAGTGAAGTAAATTTTGGGCTTCAAGCAATCTCAAACTGTCTAACACCATTACTTACACCCCAACCACAGGAATATGTGCACACATTCACACACCCACACACCCACACACCCACACACACACACACACACACACACTTGCTTTCTACTCTGGAGTGTCTGTCATTCCATTTACATTAGGAACTTTTCAGCATATTTTACATCTTCTTTTTGCAAAATGAGGCTACTCTTTTATTTCCCTTTGGGGGAAGAGTGGGCAGTAGGGACATATCTCTGCCTTCTAAACTTCTGCACTCAAATTCTTCTCACAAATAGCTGTAGTTTTCTTACTGACATCAGTTAAAATGCCTTTCAATTCAAATTGAGGGTATGACAAGATAAATGGATGCATTCATCTTAAATCTTGGGAAATACGCAAGGGAATGAATGTCTGTAAGAATCAGAAGTCATGAAAAACCCTTAGATTGAACTAAATATGCAAAGTCAGTGTGTTTACTTGATTTTCATTTACTTACATATAAGAGAAGGTAAGCAATATAATGGTCAAATTCGCATTTATTGTTATATCCTATTTTTTATTACCAGATTTTTTTTCTTCTTGTCTCCCTTACATATTTGGTCATTTACTAGATAGTTTTTTCCTCCTTTGTACATCATTTCTTAAAAGAACTTGAATTATACATCAGAGAGAACACAATTTAGTTTTGACAATGATTTCTATATTAAGGTATTGATGAGTAATGATCCAGTAAATAAAAGGGCATTTCAGAATAATTTAAGAATATTAGATAATTTAAAACAACCTTTGTTTTTCTAACCCAAATTAAATGACATCCTGACAGTCAAGAAACATAGTTAGAAATATAAAGGATAACAAAAGCATTTTTGTTAACTTGAAGGACTAAGAACTCCAAATTATTTGATGCTCTTCTGTCTCTGAAAACTTCCTAAATAGTGTTTCTAGATTAAAATATAAAAAATTTCAGGATGCCCAGTTAAATTTGAATTTCAGATAAACAACAAATTGCGCAGAATAGAATTATTAGTTTAACAATTATTTATTTCTATCTGAAATTCAAATGTAGCTCAGTGTCCCTCATTCCATCTGACAGCCCTATGTTCCTGGACACCAATTGGTTTTCTTTCTTGGCAGTTAAATTCTCCTCAAGTCTTTGATCCTCTTTTATCCACTAACATGGTCTGTTGATTTCCTGAGAGAGAAGGACACCACTGGAGCATTAATATGGTCTTTTGTAAGCTGAAAGGAGATGATGGTACTAGCTGTCCCACACAACATATTTTTCTAGAATTACAATTTGGATTATTTTTAAACTGGATGTGCTCTTTTAGATTTTTAGCATTTGTGTAGGACATTGAGGAACAGTTTCCTAGAGTTTGATTAAATGATAGTATTCCACAAAACCATGGGAAAACCATTCCTTCTTGGCAAATTCAACCTGTGTTCTAAGACTATTCTCAGATTCTTTGACTATTTTATTTATTTATTTTTAAATAAGTTTTTTAATTGTGAAAATACTGTACAGAGGGGTTACAGTTACATGAGCAAGATAATGAGTACATTTCCTATCAAGCATTGTTGCCCTTCCTATGTTTTTACCCTACTATCCCTTCCCTCCCACCTCCACAACTACCCGCCCCAAACCTAAATTGTAAAGTTCGTTTTTCAACATAGCATCTTCTACATCTCATTGTTGCGATGGGTCAACCGGTATTCCTATTTAAACATTTTATTTTTCCCTTCCCCTCCCTAAATTATGCCAGCATTAAATACAATGAAAACAGGGGTTATACCGTGGGAGAGGGACATACAAAGCAACAAGAATATCATATGGTAGCTTATAAATACATTAGAAAGTAAAAACCACTTGTGTCACTATCTTGGGGTTCATTTCACTTAACTTCATCTTATCTGGTCATATGTACATAGCTTTTGACCTTTTCTACTTGTCCCAGACATATACTAGTTATTGCAAATAAGGGAAACCATGGGACCTATGTTTCTTTGGGCCTGGCTTACTTCACTTAATATAATTTTTTCCAAGTCTTTCCATTTCCTAACAAATGGGGAGATGTCATTCTTTCCAACGGAGGCATAGAATTCATATCTATCTATCTATCTATCTATCTATATAGATAGATAGATAGATAGATATATCACATTTTCTTGATCCATTCATCTACTGAGAGGCATCAACCCAGATTATTTTATTTTCTAATGAGGTTTACTCTCTTCCCTGCGGGGTGCGGGGGAATCTCAGGAGAGTTAGAAGTTTACTCCTATTCATGACAATGTCCTTGTTCTTAGCTGTAGTACTTCTATATATCCTT
Organism: Dipodomys merriami; assembly: GCF_024711535.1. Lineage (NCBI taxonomy): Eukaryota > Metazoa > Chordata > Mammalia > Rodentia > Heteromyidae > Dipodomys > Dipodomys merriami. The sequence goes on from NW_027203381.1 coordinate 75,615,346, forward strand.
TTTCTCTAAGAAGGAGCCTAGAATATTCCTTCCATAAAAATGCCAGAAAGAGCCAGGCGTTGGTTGTTCATGCCTCTAATCCTAGCAACTCAGGAGGCTGAGATCTGAGGATCGCAGTTTGAAGCCAGCCTGAGTAGAAAAGTGCATAAGACTCTTTTTTTCCAATAAAAACTACTTAGAAAAAGCCAGAAGTGGGAAGGCTCAAATGTTGGAGTGCTAGCCCTAAGGGAAAAAAGCTCAGGTACAGCACCTGGGCTTTGAATTCAAGCCCCAGGTCCTCCACCTCCCCAAAGAGCCAGAAAAGCTTTTCATAAACAGCAGTGTATTTCATTATACTACATAGTATGAAACTTGCCATCCAAATAGAACCTCTATTTGCCATCCAAATAAAATCTCTCAGTAATCATAAGTAACTGTTTATACTCTAACTGGCTCTTAAGCACCTTTGACCACAGTAAGTAAATACAAAAATATAGTGAATAGCTGTAACACCTGAAATATGATAATTGAAGTAATTTTGGCAACCTGGTGGTAAGTTTCTTTTACCTATAGTTTTACTCAGGTAACTGTTTTACATTTGTCTTTTTCCATATTATTCTTACTAACTTGGAGTTAGATTATGTTTCTAAATTAACTAGAATTGGGGTGACTAACAAGATATCCAAAACACGGACATTTGGTTCAACTAGTACCTGTAGTTACACCATATGGGAGTTTCTAATAAATTGTTATGCTAACTAGACATACAATTAATATCTGAGGAGTGAAGCTAGGGAAGCACTACATCCTGTCAGCATTATTGACTCAGTGAGATTTACATTATGAGCTGCATTCCCACCCTTTGAGCTGAATTCAACATCAGCATGACTAGGTGGTGTAGAGAGATGCCAGTGGTATGGCTAGAAAGATTAGGCCTGCCACTCTGAGTTCATATCTTTATGAAAAAAAATGGTACATACATCCTTTCTTGCATTCACAGTCATTTAGTAAATGTGTGTGATTCAATAATGACTGCTATTGAATGCTTGTACCATGGTAAGTCAATTTAACTAGATAAGCAAATTCTAGTATTAGCTGGCAGCTGAGCTATGTAAGCAATTTGTCACATGGAAATGGTCATGGCGATTATATCTGTTAGACTAAGATGGAAAGCTTTCTTACACTTGGCAGACATTAAACTAAAGGATGGGACAGAGGTTAAGTTATAGGTTATCACTGAGGTAAACAAAAACAAACAATGAACAAGAAAACCCAAGGACAGTCAAAAACTCAAGGGTAAAGAATAATTATGAATTATTTCATGATAGTGATGATAGGAAAGTGTGTATATGCAAATACACATGTAGCTGTCCTTTTTGTGTACTTAATGTGCTATATGGATTGATAAAACAAGTTGGAGAAATAGCAAGTCACCAACCAAATAAAGCAGAGCAACACAAAGCAAGTATGGTATAAATAAGCTTTGAAAGGTTCTCCATTATGGGGAAAATTAAAGTGCAGTTTAAAAAAGTGATGCATTGAAAATGCAATAACATAGAAAAGAGGGAGGGTGTGAGTTAGTATCAGATAAATTTGAAACCAAAAGAGAAGTTCTTAAACTTTAAAGAGGAAAGAGATAATTGTTCATTTCTTCACTAACAGCCTGTGTATAACTAGGCAGTAAAATTCCCTCAAGTACTTCTTACCTGATATGAAACCCAAATAAAATCAAGTAAAGTACACCACAGAAAGTCATTTTATTCTGATAACTGATATAACCCTCAATAAAGATATAAATGAATGAGAAAGGCTTATGTCCTAAATATTGTGAAATCTAATTATGTATATCAAAAACTGTTTGAAAAGATGAATGTTATATGATCTGTTATAGACTAAGTAGGAAAAATAATGATAATGCAAGTAACATAATTTATCAAAACAATAATATAATAGGAAATAGATAATTACATATTCCTAATAGGATAATTTGAAAACCATTAGATGATATAAACTTCATTTTCTTTAGCTTATTTTTTCAACAATTTTAGTTTTAGGTCATGATAAATATTTAAGTTTTATGTTAAGAAAAACGTATAGGCCATAATCCCTTCCTAAATGTGGTCAACAAGACCAGAGGCAGAAGGAGGACACTTTTCCAGAGAACAAAAGACCATCAAGTCAGATAAAGATGGCCACAAAACAAGAAAAGGGCTGTAGACTTGGCTCAACTCGTAGAGGGCATCACATGCATGAAGCCCTATGTTTAATCTCTATTACAGAAAAGCAAGCAAGGTAGGATGGAAGGAAGGAAGGCAGGCAGGAAGGAAGAAAAGTAAAAAAAAATTACTGTCAATATAGTCTTATCACAACCTTAAAGCAGACAAACACTGAGATAGTACACCTGTGGATAATTTAAGTATGTATGAGAAAAGTTAAATTGTACCTGATATCAATATTAGTTAAGTATTCATTAAATACCAGAACCTGGCCAAAGTAATTTTGATACATTATATACATATTACAATCAGTAATACTGTATTGCACATCCCAGATCAATGTTCCCCTTTAAGTCTTTCCCATAATGTATCTTTCTCCCATTATCCCCTGACAGTATATGAGAAGGCACATGTGAGTATTCATTTACTCATTGTCAGGTTCCCATTGGAATTTGGAATGGAAGTTTCTGGAGGGCTGCCTATGCTCTGTTGTCACAGAATGCAGACATCTGGATCATGGCCTGTCAGGACACATTTGCAAATTCTCTGAGACAGATACTGTCCTCACTATTATTATTTTAAATGGGGAAAAATAAGGAAATGGAAGGAGCGAAGGAGCTACCTGGATGACACAAGGCAGAGAGATATGGAAACAAGAGGTTTTGTTTGTTTTGATTTTTTTTAATGTACCGTGTGAAGTTATTTCTTTTCTCTTTCATTTTTTTATCTTTTGCTTTATTCCCTGTTGCCACTGTTTTCGATTTGGTACCCTGTGTCTTGTGTATACATTTATCTGATTTGGGGAAGGGAAGGGGAATCACAAAATGGTTGAGACAAAGGACAACAGGTGAACCAATGCAACAGTAATACAAGACACTATGTTGGAAATGAACTTTACAACTCGTGTGGGGGGGAATCAAGGGAGACAGAAAGTAGGAGAAAATAAGAGAGGAGGTAACAATGTTCAACAAGAGATGTCCTTATGTAACTGTAATCCCTCTGCATCACCTTTGCAATAAAATTAAATTAAAAAAAGAATTTGAATTATTGAGCTTATCTAACACTATCATCAACCGCCATATCATATACATTTCTGGAATACAATGATGATAAAAAGCAGTAAGTTAAAAACAAAAACTGAAATTGATTCATAAAAGAGACATAGACTCCCACGGTATAACCCTGCTTTCACTGTATTTGATGTCGGTATAATTTGTGGAGGGGAAGGGAAAAACAAACCGTTTAAATAGGGATACAGGTGAACCGATTGCAACAACAAGATGTTCAAGTCGTTATGTTGAAAAACAAACTTTATCCCTATTTAAACGATTTGTTTTTGGACCCATTGCAACAGTGAGATGTACAAGTCGTTATGTCGAAAACGAACTCCACAACTTTGGTGGGGGGGAGGGAGGAAAAGGGGGGGAGCCTCCCGCGGGGAGGATTGGGTAGGAGGTCTGGAGGAGGATAGGAAGGGATGGGAAGGGGAAACAAAGGAGGAGGCTACAATGCTTGATAAGAAATGTACTCATTATCTTGCCCTTGTAATTGTAACCCCTCTGTACAGTATTTTCACAATAAAATAAATAAATAAATTAATTAATTAAATGTTTTAATTCCTATATGATGAATAAGAAAAAAATGTGAAAAGTGGTACATTAATCTCATAAAGCCAGAAAAGAAAAAAAATCTTATAGAAATCATAAAGAATAAAATTTGGAAAAAAATATAAGTAAAAGTATTATTTTGTGCATCATAAATAAAAGGCAGATCTTCATGATAGAAAATATTTTGGAAAGGAATAGGTGAAAAATATGTCATCTACTTATAAAACATGCAATTATGTATTATTTGGCAATAATACACGGAGCAAAAGAAGCACTGCTTTTAACTAACTAACTATATATATGAAAATGACAAAAGAGCAAATTAAATTTTAATACTTGGCCACATTTATCTTACAGGTAAAGTCATTGCCTGAATAATGTTTATTGCAAATTAAAAGTGAGGGAATTCAATGAATTATTTTATACCGGACAAAGGTTATGACTACAGACATTTCACAAGGTAAACACATGAGATAAAGAAGCCCCTTTCTCAATATTTCACACAATAATTGTCAATTAATTATTCACTAGTATTTACCTAATATATTCAATTCTGCTGAGGATGTCAGGAAGCAGGCACTTCCAAGTATTTGCTATAGCGCAATTGGATTATCCTTTTTGTAGTTTATTGAATTGTGAGCCTTAAAATATTGGTACTGTTAGCCAGTAATCCATTGCTAAAATTTCACATTAAGTAAATAAGTAAACCACAGTAAATAAAATTCCCACTGAACAATGCTTTATATAAATGTAGCCAATCATTAAAAATTGCATCAAACACCCCACTATTAACAATAACTATGCAAGTTATTGTGATGGGACAGAAAATAAACCATTTCTTTTTCTTGGGGATTATTTTCTCAGAGTACAGTGGTGTGTGTGTGTGTGTGTGTGTGTGTGTGTGTGTGTGTGTGTGTGTGTGTGTGTGTGTGTGTGTGTGTGTGTGTGTGTGTGTGTGTGTGTGTGTGTGTGTGTGTGTGTGTGTGTGCTGAATGTGGGTTTTGAACTCAGGGGCCTGGGTGCTGTCCCTGAGCTTTAGTTGCTCAAAGCTAGTGTTTTACCTTGCGCCACACATCCAGTTCTGGCTTTTTGGTGGTTAATTGGAAAGAAGGGTCTCATGGACCTTTCTGCCTGAGCCTTCTTCAAACTTCAATCCTCAGATCTCAGCCTCCTGAGTAACTGGTATCACAGGGATAAACCACTGCCTGTCTGTGATTTTGATTTTTGTTTGGATGTCTACAATACTCAGAAACTTCATGTTTTGTTTCTTTTCTAGGAGTCATGATGATATTAAAATTCAAAATCTGTTCACATCCCACTTATTGCACATCATGGCTGGTCATGGATGTAATTCCTGATTATTGGTTTTCCTATTGTCTATTACAGACACCCTGAATCCTATTGTCTATTACAGACACCCTGAACCCTTTTTATCCTACAAAGAGTCAAATCCTGCCTGTCCTTTGATCTTCACATCTGAGTTTGTGTATGAACTTTTCCTAGACTTCTTGGGCTAGATTCTATTTATCCTTCAATTGTCTGAGAAGCATATAAAATATTATTATGACCCTAGGCCTTTAGGGATCAGACTTCTACCAGAGAACTGAGGATGCAGACAAGGGATACAAGATTGAAGTCCTTCTAGCTTGTGACGATCTTGAACACAGGGACCACTCTCAGCAAATTGTAGTCATAGTGTCCAGTCAAGAATACCCTAGATTCTTATAGCACCAAATGAATGCAAAAATATTATGAGAAGCACTGGGAAGGTGGCTCAGTGGTAGAGAGCTTGCCTTGCATGCCTGAGGCCCTGGGTTCGATTCATCAGCACCACATAAGCAAAAAGAAAAAAGCTGGAAGTGGCGCTGTGGCTCAAGTGGTACAGCGTTAGCTTGAGCTGAAGAGCTGAGGGACAGCGCCCAGGCCCAGAGTTCAGACCCCACAACTGGAGCCCCCCAAAAAAACAAAAAAAAATTATGCGAAATACTTACCAATATTTAACAATGGATGTATTGAGCTGCATGTGAAACTCTTTGTGTGTGTATATATATATATATATATATATATATATCTTCAATGTAAGCGACAATAATTATATTTTATATATATATATATCTTCAATGTAGGGTACAATAAGTATATTAGTAGCAATATAGATATCAATAAATATCTTCCTTTAGACCCCAATAATTTGGTGTTCTATAATAGCCTCCTTACCAGATTTTCTGTCTCCATGTTTCCCCTCTTCCAACAATTTCCGATTTACTTCCCAAATTGTTTTTCTTTTTTTTTCTGCTTGCAAAGTAGCATTTAATATTAGGAAGCATGAAAGAGTAAGAAAGCAAGAGGAGGAATGGAGATCAGGTACATGAAGTGTTTGTCCTGTTAAGGTGTGTTAGTTACTTTTGGTCTTTCTTTCTTTTTGCTGTACAGAGGGGTTACAGTTACATGAGCAAGGTAATGAGTACATTTCTTATCCAGCATTGTTGCCTCCTCCTTTGTTTTTTCCCTACCATCCCTTCCCTCCCACCTCCTCAGCTACACTCCCCGACCCGCTACCCCCATCCCCCCAACCCCACCCCTGCCATTGCAGCAATGAGATGTACAAGATGCTATGTCGAAAAATGAACTGTACCAAATTTTTCTTAAACTCAACCCCCTTCTGTAAGCTCCCTTCACAGGTTTTCCATTTCTATCTAATTCCTAAAGACATCTTGCCAACTCTTCAGTGAACTCTCTTCTTCTGGCATCATATTTTCAGGCCTGATAAGATGATTCCCAAATTCCTTTCCAGTTGTTCTCTTAATGGGTTACTCTTCTTTGTTTGTTGCCTATCTAACACCTTCTTTTTCAAGACTCAGCTCAGATTCCATAAACATGAGAAGATTTTGTGTGCCAGTTTTGCTCTTCCTTTACCATCTACAGATATCTGTCAGAGCATGTTGGCATTTTGTCAGTGCCTCAAATTGATTTGCCTCCACCATCCCGTTACACAATTTCTTGGAAGGTGATGTTAGTGTCTTTCCATACATTATCTGTAGTTGTTAGTAATGTCCAGTATACACTATCAGTGATAGCTCAATGATGGATGAATGAATGAATGAATGAATGAATGAATGAATGAATGGATTGAGTCTAAGTATGATATGGGCCTTCTCTCTGTGGTGCACAAACACTATAGAGAAATTCCAGAGAGCATTTTATATACATTTACTTTTATGTATAGTAAATACAGCCAATTCATAGTGAGCAGTAATCACATCAAACATTTCTGGCTTTATCCTCTTAGCAAATTTCAGGGGTCATATTAATACCACATGTATATCTGTAAGAAAATTGGACCCCAAAGCCCCAAAATAACTTGTGCACTACCATGTAGATAGCCAAAGAAAAACACCATCAAATCTCTGACTAGCCTGATTCCAAAGGCCAACACACACCATAATTTTGCAAATCATTTCTATTTTACAAATAATGTAAAGTCTATCCTTACTGAATATTTTATCATAGGTCTTTTTTTATAAATCTCTCTTCTTTTTGAACAGATTATTTAATTAAGTCCTTTTAATTACTCTAGGAATTAAAAAGTATTAATAAGATTGAAGTTTTAAAATAAAATGGTTTGCCCAGCTTAAATGACTCTCCCCTCACAGCCAAAAAGCCAGAGGAAGAACTGGTTTTGAATGTGAAGAGGCTGACTTCAGGATCTTAAGATTTTATCTGAAGGAGGAAGCCTATTCAGTTTTCAGATCTTCAAAAAAATGTCATCATACATTTATCAGAGTGTTCATAAGCTATGTATAGAAAAACATTTGAGAAGCAAGTGTGAGGAAATGACTTTTTGATTAATTATAAGTAATCAAGATTAATGAAGTGATACAACTCCAAATGAAAACTTTTAGTAATCATTTGAAGATAATTCTATACAAAAAAGTGTTAATAGAAATAGAACAATAATTAGACTGACAGAAAACCCATTGTAAAAAATGTTAAAATTGACATTGGTGAAATGGAAGTTTCCTTAATTTTAAATATCATTACTTGCTGCAATGCTCACCTGGTAGAATGGTGGTCTGTCAAGGACTTTTTTAAGTAGAAAAGAAAAACGCATTGTCTGGGGTAATTCAACTTTTATCTAATTTGATATAAGAATATAATTTTGCCAGCTTTGGGCATTTAAGTGATTTATATTCTAAGAGAAGTGATGGAGGGTGGTGCCTTTTTAAATGAATTTGTCACTTTCACTTGAATCTCAAGACTTTGAGTAAGCATCACTTGCAAGGAATAATGAAGTTTGAATATTTCAATAGTCAAACTGTTTGCCTCTGTTGTCCTCCTTTGCTTGTATTGCTAATAATGTGTCTCCCACCACATTGCACCAGTAATATGAAGAACAACTATGTCACACAGAGGAATATTTGAAGCATTTGAGAAGCTATACAAATGTCTGGTTGAAGGTAATACCTTTTTTCCCCCCACACAGTTGGATCTCTGGTTGTTTTCTACAAAAATTTGTGGAGTTACCTCTACCTCTCTACAATGTCAAGCTCCTATAATTAATGAAGGGAAAGTGTCTGGCAGATTTGGAACAATGCTCTACTAAATGCAGGCCAATGTTTTCATGGTTGGCTGCAACATTTTACAGACCAAACAGGAATCACCTATTCTCTAACAATTGTTAGTTTTGTGCCTACCAGTCAATGTGAGCCTAAAGATTACAATAGCCCAAAAGTATGCCAATATCAACAGCTGGAAATGATTATCCAAGTCTGGTCAACAGTTTGCTTTTTTAATTTTTATTTTTTTTTATTTTATCTTATTGTAAAGATGCTGTTCAGTGGGGTTACATGAGTAAAGTAATGAATACATTTCTTGCTATTTTGTTTGTATATTAGAGATCTGGTTTTGTTATGGAATCTAGGCTAGCCTCAAAGTCTTGCTTTGTCCTGTCTCAACCTCCTCAGTGCTAGATTACAGGGGCCACCACACCCAGCTATGTGTTTGTCTTTGAATACATAAAATTACCACATATTCTTTATAACTCTCGCACTGTCTACAAAGTCAAATTCAGAACCACTGCTCTTTTTCTCTAGCTTTCAGCTATATTTTTGAACAGGAGTAGTTCATGTCTCTTTTTCTCAAATTATATTTTTATTATCTTTAAGTAATTGTAGCAAGGGGTTATCATTCAATACTTCAGTTTATAAGCCCAATGCATCATGATTGATATCACCTACCTTATCATACATCAAGTCAGTCATAACCAGACCCAGAGCCTGGTCCAATCAAACTATTACTGATATAAGGAAGATCATCTTGCAACATGATTGGAGCCCAAACATCTTGATGGTCCAAGCTTAACTTATATGTGTCTGAATGTTTTTCCATGTTCCTGTCAACCAAACTACACCCACGGCTCACCATTACTCTGTCCTTTTCATCCCTCTAACAGCATGTGTGCCTCGTGGGGAAGAGTGGAGCACAGCTTTATAGCCTCATAGTTAAGGAAGGAGTATTTTAAATCAGACTGAGCTAAATTCATTTCTTGGCTCAAACCTATAAATAGTAGTTGTGTAATCTTAAGCAAAGTTCATAAGCCTTTTCAAAAATCTCAATTCCTTTTGTGGCTACTATTTTCTTAGTCGTTTTCATGACTAGGAGTAAGCACTCACTGACTGTTCACATGGTCCAAGTGCTCCTTGAAGTTCTTCATTACCCTGACTAAGGCCAATTCTTTTTCAGGGCGATCTGAGGAAGCAAATTGTTTTCTTTTTTATAATAGGTTTTTTTTTTTATTGTGAAAATACTACCGAGGGGTTACAATTATATGAGCAAGGTAATGAGTACATTTCTTATCGAACAAAGGAGGAGGCAACAATGCAAATTATTTTCTTCATTTTTTTCATTCTTCATTTCTTCTTCATTACTGAAATTCATTCTCAGATTAGGACTTTAAAGCCTCAGCTTACTACTTTATATAACTAGAGATTAAAGTACTGATTTTAGAGAGAAAATAAATAAAAATAATTAACTTAAAATGTATATGTAGAATACCTAGAATGGTACATCGGGCATTCCACACTAGGTCAGGTTATTATTAATGTTGTTCGATGTCCCTGAATTTCTTAATTCACATTGTAATTTGCTTTCTTTCTTAAAATATTCAATTTTAATAATAATTGCATATTAGTTGTGCAAATTAACACATTTCTCCAGGATATTTCCATACATGCATATATTATGCTTTTGTAATATTGAAAGTTTTCTGAACATCAAATTTCCCTCGGGGGTTCTGATAACCTCTATTTAAGCTCTGTAGTTCTTTCTTCTTATTTTTCCAAGATCCAGGCTTTAGCATTTTTTTTCTGTGATGCTGTTTTCAAGCTACTGATATACCTGGCACTCAGATTTTTTGAACATCTGATGCCACATATTACCATTATCTGTGTGTTATTTGTCAGTTACCATATCTTACCACACAAGTCACACAATATATTGGTCCTATATTCCATACTCTCTAGAATATTAGATACTAGGCAGCTGGTTAATCCTCTTAGTCTCAAACTGTAAATGTTAAATACCTTAACCCTAGTCTTTTTAACTTCTTAGCAGCTTCTTTTCCTGGAACTCCACAGTCAAGATCTCTTAATTCATTTTACTTGAAGTAGTATATCTAATTGTTTAATTTAGATGAAACAAAAGTGTAAGAAGTATAGTAGCGATCACTCCTCATATTGGTTTTTATTCATTTAGACTTAGTATCTAGGACTTGTCAAAACTAGATGCTTTTTTCTTTCAGTGATTTTGTTCTTATATCTTTCATACAAATCTGATGCAAGAGCTTTTTGCAGTGGTCTATTGTAGGAACAGGGATTTAGTCACATTAATATCTTAAGAGGACTTCTTAACAAGGTGAGTCACTTAATCTTTCTGAACCTCAGTTTCCTCATTTCATAAATGAGGATAATATGAGGCTCTAATATAATGAGGATAATTATGCAGTGATCAAGGACAGAATTAAAGGCTTAAATACCCTGGGATACAGGAAGCAGAGTGGTAGCCTCTCCTTTATGGAGCCATTGTCCTATCCTCATTTGAAACGAAAGAGACAGAGACCTAAGTAGAAAATGCTCCTACTCTCCATTTATTAAGAAGCAAGAAGAATAAAATTGAAAGGCAGATAATAGGTGGCAGTGAGGCCTCCTAACTTCCCTCCGAATTTCTCACAAAACCCTAGAAACCTTCTTTTGATTCATCTTCTACTACTTTAATGTAAGCCTTTGTTACATAGAACCCTTACAATAGGATGACTGGAGGGCCTTTTACTTTTAAAATCTTTCATTATTTTTTAAAAACTGCATAAAGAATTGCTTCAACTTTCCTGCTGTATTTCCCTTCTTCTGATGCTTGATCCTCTTTCATTTTATTCTTGAGGTCATTTCTTATTGGTAAGCTGTGCACATCTGCCGCCCAAGTTTATTGCACTGAGCACTGGAGCTCAGTATTGTTCTAGGCACTGTGGTGTAAAGAGGAGGAGTATAAAGACCTTGCAATTTGGTTGTGCTATGTGCATAAGGTATGTATTAATATGGTCTTCAGTTTACAAATGAGCTATCTCTAAATCTCTTGGAAACAAACTCAAAGGGACAAGTGATTTAACAAGTAATAGCTAGCATGAGGAGAAGCCAAAATTTGAGTGCAAGGCTTTAAAACATTCAAACCACTCAAATAAATAAAAACATCCTTTGTATATACAGGACTCAAGACAAAAACCAGACTGACCAAAAGGAAACAGCATATTGGAACAAGACAGAGACATGGCAGCAATGAAAAATGTTGCTGAAATTCATGGGAGAACACAGTACACTAGTAAAAATAGGAGGCTGGCTCCTTCAGTTCACAATGAAGTTAGAGAAGTTTAGGTGGTATAGAAGGCCTGTCATAATTAGGAAGGATTTGAATCCATATTATCAGAAATTTAATGTCAAGTTCCTGTTCAGGGATCCAACTACACAGGGAGGTAACCTACACAGGGATGGGGTGTAGTAGATAAGTTAAATTCAGAGAGAAAGGGGATATTTCATTCTCAGACTGAGGAACAAAATGGTATAAAAATGGACAGAGGGCAAATTAGGGAATCTTTTGGAATGTCTATGGCATGGTCTTAGATTTCTAACAAACACAGGAGGAACAATTGTTATTTTACAAGATCCTGGGCATGAGGAGGTCCAGGACATCTTTTTAGGTCTAGGAGCACAGTTTAAGTAAAGCTCCTTGAAGCATAATTGTAGATGACCTGGAATAAAAACCTTATAAAGAAGTGGTAATTAAAAATAAGCTAGAAAATAGAAAATACTCTTCCAAACCAGATCTTAGTTTTGTACTGGGGCTTGAACTCAGGACTGGGTACTATTCCTTAGCTTTTCCACTCAATGCTAATACTCTACCACTAGAGCATAAAATCACCACTTTTATGGTGGTCAATTGGGGATAAGAATCTCATTGACTTTCCTGGTCAGGCTGGCTTTTGAACTGTGATTCTCAGATCTCTGCCTCCTGAATGGCTAGAATTACAGATGTGAGGCACTGGCAACCCAGCTCAAACCAGGTCTTCTTTTGTGTGTGTGTGTGTTGGTCATAGGCATGAACTCTGGGCCTGGGCACTGTCTCTCAGCACTTCAGCTCAAGGCTAACACTCTACCACTTGAGCCACAGCGCCACTTCCAGCTTTTTCTGCTCATGTTGTGCTGAGGAATTGAATGAACCCAGGGTCTCATGCGTGCAAGGCAAGCACTCTACCACTGAGCTACCTTCCCAGCCCAAACTAGGTCTTCTTGACTATACATTTTTCCATTGCAACATCTAGAGTGAGGATGAGTAGGTTATAGAATGTTAAGTGGCACTGTGTCTAAGTCTAGTCAGAAGTCATGTGGCCATGCGAGTTTAGTATAGAGCATTGGTAATACCATCTGGTGGTTGATGTTACTCATAGGGGATGGGGGCAAACAGAACTGCAGCCACGGGATCCCACTGGAAATCAGATACTCCTAGGGATGGGTGGGTAGTGGAGGTTGGAACAGGAGAAGATGTAGGGAAAATGAACTTCTTCATCAGATGTTATCCTCTGACCTTTATCATGTTGTCAAATGGAGAGAAGGATGTCAGATCACTGTATAGATGAGGAAGGGATGGAGGGCGGTCTCTGTTCTATTCTTCATTTTATTTTTATTATTTCTCTTGTCAGCATTTAATTGTTACCTTTATTTCTTTTGAGAATCAAGGCATCTGCTTTCCTGGTTGAGAAGTACGAGTATATGGAAAAGACAAAGAAAAGATGAATTCATTTTGCTCCCCCGTGAGTCAGTGTCTCCATCCTCCTCCACCCTGATCTCCCTTCATTTAATTATTCACCACCATCCCTTCTCTTTATTCACATAGCCTCACTTCTCAATGTTCATGTCAGGTTGTTATTCTTAAATCATATGCACCGGAGGGAAGAGAGAGTTTGTCTAGGACCTAAAATGTGGAGGTTACCCATTTATAATGCACATATGCAAAGCAGAGCTCAGCAGTGTTTCCTCTGGTATTCCAGTGCCATTCTCTGATGCCAGAGCAGAGCTAAGCACCGGGACAGGGAAGCTTTCCATTAGCCTCCCAGCCTTTCTCTCTCTCCCTACCCCTCCCACGGATGAAGACCTTTAAGCACAGACATTCATAAATTAAAGTGTGTTGTTAATTATTCTTAGATACCAGAAGCAGTTCTTTCAAACAGAACATATATAAGACTTCGAAAAGCAATTCTATTCCTAGCTCTTTAACACTAACTCATCAGCGGATTTCTAAAGAAGAAAAAAAATATATATATTTTAAAAACCCACAAGAAATATAAAATATAGAAGGATTTCTCTGTGATATAAAGCAAATACCCAGCTGGGCAGTGGTAGCTCATGCCTTAATCTTAGCTACTCAGGAAGCTGAGATCTGAGGATTGTGGTTCAAAGCCAGCCGGGACAGAAAATTATGTGAGACTCCTATCTCCAATTAACTACCAGAGAACCAGAAGTGGCACTGTGGTTCAAGTGGTAAAGCACTAGCCTTGAGCTGAAATGCTGAGGGACAGTGCACAGGCCCAGAGTTAAAGCCCCTCAACTGACCAAAAAAAAAAAAAAGCAAACTCTTTTGGAGGGTGTTTAAAATAATTGAGGTGTCACCAAATGCAGGATGTAGTTTGTGGAAATTGGACAGAATAGAAGAGGTCATTTCTCTCTGTTCTATTCTATCCCTCTCTCTCTCTCTCTCTCTCCCTCTCTCTCTCTCTCTCTCTCTCTCTCTCTCTCTCTCTCTCTCTCTCTCTCTCTCTCTCTCTCCACCTTTCTCTCTCCCTTTCTCTCTCTCCACTCTTCTCCCTCTCCATTTCTCTCTCTCTCACTCTCTCTCTTTCTGTCTTCCTCTCTCTCCATGTGTGCGTGTGTGTGTGTCATTGATTTCTTTGAGTTTTCATTCATTTATAGACATCTGAAACCATGAAACAGAAACAAAAGTCTGCTGACACATTCAACTTAGGTCAGAGAGAGAAATGTTTTAAATAGAATTCAAAATAGATATAACCAGCAATAGAGAAGTTTCTCCTAATCTTCAATTATTTTGTATGATTTCCCTATGGATAAGATATGAACTGTCCTATGCTATCTCTGAACCCCTGTCTCAGGGTACCAGATCTGTATTTTTGGGGGGGTTATGAGGTTTAAACTCAGGATCTGTGCTCTGTCCTTGAGATTTTCTGCTCAAGGCTAGAGCACCACCACTTTGAGCCATAGTTCCACTTCCAGCTTTCTGATGGTTAATTGGAGATAAGAGTCTCACACACTTTCTTGCCCATACTAGCTTTGAACTGCCACCCTCAGATCTCAGTCTTCTGAGTAGTGCAGATTAGAGTCATGAGCAACCAGCATCCAGCCCAAATCTACTTTTATGCTTAATTTATAATGAAGAGTTGCACATAGTGTAAAACTCTTTGGATTATTTTTTCTAGAAAGTTCTGTTTATGTTAGAAACTTTGGAGATACCATCCATTCCTTATTTAAAGTGTGTTATTCATTTTGTGATTATTAAAGGACAGATACTTTAGAAAATGTGATAATCACAGAAAATATGAACAGAGAATGCAATCCAGAAGTAGTGATGGTAATAGTCTGGTATGCAATCTATATGGGTACTAGTTATACACATGAATTATACATACATATATGTATTTGTGTACATATGTAAATGTGTGAATCTATACACTATCTATATACATATTTTATACAGTATGCTTAGTATTTTGTTTTAAATTTGCATTGTATACACTATTGGGTATATCTCTATGTAAACAAATGTACTTTAATTATAAAGTATATTTGGTCATATAATGTTCTACAATCTGGATATACCAAAATTAATTTTATCTTTCTTTGTAAATTAAGCAAAGGATTACATATAGCCACTTTTTCATTCATCTTTTTAATTTAATTTTCATTTTACTGTTCATGAGAGTGTTTTGCTAAATAAGAATTTCCCAGGACTGGAGGAGATGGCAGAGGAGAAGCTAGAGGCTAAAAAAGCTCTCACATAGAAAGCAGTTTTAGTGTTCCAGTGAACAGTCCTAAGCTAGAGAATCACACCAAGTGTGCCATCACAGTACAGAGAGTTGGCAAGAGATGGAAAATCCAGGCAGCTCTGAGCTCTTGCTGGTAGCCAAAGCTGAAGCAGCTGTGGCAGTGGCTGTAGCCTCAATACTAACAGAGTAAGTCTGGACAAAGGCACCAGACACGGCATGTGAGCAGATTCTACTCACTACCATCAAGAACTGACAAGGAACAGAAATCTTCATCCTGCTGATCGCAGACCAGGGACAACCCAGGAATCAAGAATCTGGTGTGAGTAGAACCCTGATATCCTCATTCCTTCTCTTGGAGCCACAGTGGGAAGGCAGTTCCTCTCCCACCACTGGAGAAGATCTCCATCTTTGATACAGACTAAGGCTGGGCTGAGTAGCTAGCTCCAACTCAGGCCATGGAAGGAAAAAATTGGAGCCATTAGCAGGTCACAGGAACCTGACCTGACCTGCCAGGCTCAGTTTCACCCAGGGGAAAGTCACCCCACCCAGGCAGAGGAAAATCCACCCGAGGAGTGACTTCACTGGGTAAACAGAGCCAGAGGCTGCCCTTTCCTATAGCAGCCTAGACAAACAATTGAAATTCAGTAAACATAAATGCTGAGAATGGCCCCAGGCTGGGCTCTGTGAGTGTCTCAGGAGCTAGCCTCTCAAGAAAAAGCTACTGTTTGCTGAAAGGCCTCAACCCTACCTAGAGCCTAGCCTCATCACAGCATTTCCAAACTAAAGGAAACAGCCATCTCCCTCTTTTGTGATACTCAAAGGAGATCTCCCTCCCACAGAACTAGCCTGAGAGGAGGATTGCAAAGTCCTGGGTAAGGCAGAGTTGTCTGCCTGCTCAAACAAACCAACTTAAGAAACCAATCAAGCCATAGGAAAGCCAAATACCACAAGCATACCAGAGACTTCACCAAGAGACTGGTTATGGAAACAGGGGAGAGACAAGATCTTCTCCCACCCCCCCCCCAAAAAATCAAAGAACTCTTTTGTCTATCTATTATTATTTTTTTAAAAAATTGTTTTATATTATTATTTTTCTTTTTTTCTTTCATAATTTTTATTTTAAGAGAGAGAGAGAGAGAGAGTGTGTGTGTGTGTGTGTGTGTGTGTGTGTGTGTGCGCGCGTGCCCTTTTTAAAAAATCTCTTTTGACCTTTTGGTCTTTTTTCTTTTTCTTTTTCTTTTTTTTCTTTTCATTTTCTTTTTTGCGTGACTTAATTGCTGTTCTGCTAATCCCCAGATATATACCCGTTGTTGACTAGTAGACCTTATCCCTCATTGTCTACATACTTAATCCAGACACTTATTACTCAATTCACAACCTCTTAGGCTTAACTTCTTTAATAGTAGT
Source organism: Dipodomys merriami (assembly GCF_024711535.1). Classification (NCBI taxonomy): domain Eukaryota; kingdom Metazoa; phylum Chordata; class Mammalia; order Rodentia; family Heteromyidae; genus Dipodomys; species Dipodomys merriami. The sequence goes on from NW_027203381.1 coordinate 75,632,154, forward strand.
ATTATTTTTTTATACCTATATAATTTTCAAGTATTCTAATTTTAATAATTTTTATTTTTTATGTATTCATTTTTCCTTTTTATGTTTCTCCTCCTTTCATCCTATCCTTTTCTTCTCTCAATATTATTTCTTTATACTTGCATATTTTTTGGGGGGGGGTCCAGTCATGGGGCCTGAACTCTGGGCCTGGGCACTGTCCCTCAGCTCTTCAGCTCAAGGCTAGCACTCTACCACTTGAGCCATAGCGCCACTTCTGGCTTTTTTTTCTTTTTGCTTATGTGGTGCTGAGGAATCGATCCCAGGGCCTCATGCATGCAAGGCAAGTACTCTACCACTGAGCCACCTTCCCAGCCCTACTTACATAATTTTTAAGTGTTTCATTTTATAAATTAAATTTTTGTTTTTCCATTTTTTTCTTGTTTTTTTTTTTTTAAATCTCTCGCCTATCATTCTGTCTTATCCATTTCCCTCTCTGAGATTAAGACTTGGTTAAATTCACTCTCCTTTTACCTCTCCACATCCCTCTAATCCTATTTTCCCCACAATTCTCCCTAAACCTAATAATTTCTGTTTTGCTGAATCTCTCTTGGATGTTCTTAGCCCACTAATGCATAGTTGTTTGATGTTGAATAGATTGTATCTGTTGGACTAGATTGTATATGCAGCCATTTTGACTGTGCAACTTCAGGACTCTGGTTGATGCTTGCCTTCATATAGGGTTCTAGCACAAAATTGGTGTTGCTTTCATACCAAATGGGCAGAACAAGCCAGAGAAACACAAGAAAAATGACAAGTCCAAGTATCTCAGTTCCTACTCAGGATAATCAGATGACAGAACAGTTAATGAATAATCCAGAGGAGAGTTCCCCAAAAGTTCTACAAATATTACTGGTAAACATGGTGAATGAAAAGATTGAAAACCTGCAAAGACTCAGTGTGAGCTTGTTAGGGAGTGAGACGAGGCAAACCAAAGATTAATACAGGAACTTCATGAGCAGTTGAGGCTAACCAAAAATTACTATAGGAATCTTGTGAGCATGAGGAAGGTACTCAAGATTTGTACAAGAATTGTGTGAGCAGGCTGAGAACAGCCAAAGAGAAAGAAAAGAATTGCAGGAGCAGGCTGAAAACAGTCAAAGAGAAGCACAGGAATTGCAGAAGCAGGCTGAGAACAGTCAAAGCGAAACACAAGTATTGTGGGAGCAGGCTGAGAACAGTCAAAGAGACAGGAATTGTGGGAGCAGGCTGAGAACAGTCAAAGAGAAACACAGGAATGAGGGAGCAGGCTGAGAACAGTCAAAGAGAAATATAGAAATTGTGTGAGCATGAGGAAGCTAATCAAAGAGTAATACAGGAATTGTGTGAGCAGGATGAGAATAGACATCAATAGAGGCATTCATGGAATCCATAAACAGACAGCTGAAGGAATCCAGGGAGACCACAAATGGAATGCTGAATGGAGCCCGTCAAAAGGAAAGGAGTCCAACCAAACTATCACCAATCAACTAAGTGATTTGATAGTAAACACTGCACACCAAATTAAGGAAGTAAAGAAGTTCATACAGGATCTAAAACAAAGTTCCAACAAAGAATTTGAAGCTATCGAAGTCGACCAATTAGAAGGAAAGGAAATAAAAAACAAACTACAAAGTCTTGACAGTAGGTTAGATGATGCAGAAGATTGAATCTCATCTCTGGGACTCAAGACAGCCTAGATATTATAGAGAAAGAACATACAACTATCCAAGACAAATCTAAGAAATATGATAGATCTATTCAACATTTGGAAGATACCATCAGAAGGCCTAATCTGAGGATAATGGGTGTAGTGGAGCACCTAGAGAAAGAAGTTAACGGTCTAGGAAATTTATTTAACAGGATCCTAGCAGAGAACTTCCCAATCATGCAAAAAGATAGGCCTATTCAGATACAAGAAGCTTTTAGAACTCCAAATAGTCCAGACCAGAACAGGACATCCCACTGTCACATTATAATCTACACAGGATCAATTCAGACCAAGGAAAGGATCCTTAAAGCTTTCAAGGAAAAAAGATCAATCACATATAAAGGGAAACCAATTAGAATCACCTCAGATTTCTCAGCAGAGACAAACAAAGCAAGAAGGGCCTGGAAAGATATATGCCATGCCCTAAAAACAAACAACTATCAACCAAGAATACTGTACCCAGCTAAACTCTCCTTCATAAATGAAGGCCAAATAAAAATCTTCCGTAGCAAAGAAAACCTGAAACAATATATCTCCACCACCCAGCCCTACAAAACATATTTAAAGATGTCCTACATATAGAAAACCAATAATCGGGCCGTAAAGTCCAGGAAACTACACCCAAACTGAGAATCCAAGAACCATAAGAAGAACCCAGTTGACCCAGCCCACAAGAAGGATAACATGGCAAGAACTCCCAAAAACCTCTCAGTCCTTTCAACATTAATGGATGTAACTCTCCAATTAAGAGACATAGATTGTCTAGTTGGATTAAAAAGGAAGATCCTTCTATCTGCTGCCTTCAAGAGTCACACCTTGCCCATAAAAACAAACATATTCTGAAAGTCAAAGGCTGGAATAAAATCTACCAATCAAACGGCCCCTATAAACAGGCAGGAGTTGCAACTGCATAGATCAACTAGATTTAAAAGACATCAACTGAATATTTTACCCAGCAGCATCAGAATTCACATTTTTCTCAGCAGCACAGGGAACACTTTCAAAAATAGACCACATTTTAGGTCACAAAGCAAATTTGTCCAAATTCAGAAACATTGAAGTTATTCCCTGCATTTTCTCAGACCATAAGGGAATAAAATTAGGAATCAACACCAAAAGCCACCAAAGAAAGCCCTGTAACACATGGAGACTTAACAACACACTGTTAAATCACCAGTGGGTCATGGAAGAGATTAGAAAGGAAATTCAAATGTTCATGATATACAACAAAATTGAACACACAAAGTACCAGCAACTCTGGGACACAGCAAAAGCAGTACTCAGAGGCAAGTTTATAGCTCTGAGTTCCTACATCAACAAATTAGAGTGATCTGAAACTAACAACTTAATGAATCTGAACCTCCTTGAAAAAAAGGAGTAAGCTAAACCTCAATCCAGTAGATGGAAAGAAATGATTAAAATTAAACCAGAATTGAATGAATTAGAATTTTAAAAATCCATACAAAGAATCAACAAAACAAAGAGTTGGTTCTTCACCTCACTCCAGTTAGAATGGCAAAAATCAAGAACTCTAACAACAACAGATGCTGGAGGGGATGTGGACAGAAGGGAACCTTACTTCATTGTTGGTGGGAATGTAAACTTGTTCAACCACTTTGGAAAGAAGTATGGAGGTTCCTCAAAAGACTTCACATAGAGCTCCCCTATGACCCAGCAATCCCACTTTTGGGCATTTACCCAAATGTTTACAAACAAGACCACACTAAAGCTACCAGCACAACTATGTTTATTGCAGCATTATTTACCATAGCTAAGATATGGAACCAACCCAGATGCCCTTCAGTAGATGAATGGATCAAGAAAATGTGGTATATATACACAATGGAATTCTATGCCTCCATCAGAAAGAATGACATTGCCCCATTTGTTAGGAAATGAAAAAACTTGGAAAAAATTATATTAAGTGAAGTAAGCCAGGCACAAAGAAACACAGGTCCCATGGTTTCCCTTATTTGCAATATCTAGTATATGTATGAGTCAAGCGGAAAAAGTCAGATAATGTGATGTTAGGAAAATGAATCCTTAGATAGGTATTTTAATTTTTTTTTCTTACATGCATGTGTTTCTAACGCATTTATAAGTTTATTTCTTTGTTGCTTTGTATGTCCCTCCCCCACAGTATAACCCCGCTTTCAATATATTTGATGTCAGGATAACTTATGGAGGAGATGGGGAAAAACAAGTCATTTAAGGATTCAGGTGGACCTGTTGCAACAATGAGAAGTACAAATTGTCATGTCAAAAAGAAGCTTTACAATGTTGGTGGGGGGAGCAGAGGGGGGAAGGATTGGGTGGGGGGGGAGAGGGGAGGCTGGGAAGGGAGGTGAAGGGTAAACAAAGGAGGAGGCTGCAATGCTTGGTAAGGAATGTATGCATTATCTTGCCCATGTAATTGTAACCCCTCTGTACAGTATGTTCACAAATAAAATAAAATTTTAAAAAAATTAATAAAATTGACATACCCTTAGCAAATCTTATCATAAAAGGAAGAGAACACACCCAAATAAACAAACTCAGAGAATGGAATCATCAACCCAGAAACAATCAAGATTCAGAACATTATAAGGGAATACTTCTCAAAACGTTATGCAAATAAGTTTGAGAACCTGGAAGAAATGGGCGATTTCCTAGCAAATATCCACATGCCAAAGATGAGTTAAACCAACTTAACAGGCCCATACCAAACACTGAAGAGAAATAGCAATAAGAGACCTCCCATCTAAGAAAAGCCCAGGACCAGTTGGAATTACAGCAAGGCCTACAAGGCCTTCAAATCAGAACACAAACCAATCCTCCTTCAGGTCTTCAATTAAATTGAAAGAGAAATTCACTACCAAACTACCAAACTCTTTCTATGAAGCTATAATAACCCTCATCCCAAAACCAGGCATGGACTCATCAAAGAAAGAGGACTATAGACATATTTCTTTGATGAACATTGATGCAAAACTTTTCAACAAAATTTTGACCAATTGAATTCAATAATCATCGAAAAAATTATACACCACAAACAGGATTCATTTCAGGGAAGCAAAGCTAGTTTAATATATGCAAATCAATTAATAAAATTCATCAATCAAGAGCAAGGATAAGAACCACATGGTTATCTCAATAAATGCAGAGAAAAAATTAGACAAGATCCAACACCTCTATATGATGAAAGCTCTGGAAAAATTAGGAATCCATGGAACATTCCTCAATACAATAAAGGCTGTATATGACAAACCTACAGCCAGCATTATACTTAATGGTGAAAAACTAAAGCCATTTCCTTTAAACTCAGGAATGAGACAAAGATGTCCACTCTCTCTGCTTCTCTTCAATTTAGTATTAGAATGCCCAGCTGCAGCAATAAGACAAGATGCAAACATAAAAAGGATCCAAATAGGGAAAGATGAAGTAAAACTCTCCCTCTTTGCAGATGACATGATCTTGTACTTAAAGAATCCCATAGACTCCACTCCCAAATTACTCAAGCCGATTCAAAACGTTGGCAAAGTAACAGGTTATAAAATTAACCCTCAAAAATCAATGGCTTTTCTGTATGCCAACAAAGATGAAAGTGTGGCTGAAATCAGAAAAGCAACTCCCACAAAAAATAAAATAGCCCCACAAAAATGAAATACCTAGGAATTAACTTAACCAAAGAAGTGAGGACCTCTATGATGAAAACTTTAAAAACCTGAAAAAGGAAATCAAAACAGAACTTAGAAAGTGGCAAAGCCTCTCATGTTCTTGATTGGAAGGATCAAAATCATGAAAATGACAGTACTTCCCAAGGCTATCAACAAATTCAATGCAATACCTATCTATATTGCAAGCTCATTCTTCAAGGGAATAGAAGAGGCAATCCAAAAATTCATATGGAACAATAAAAGAACCCGAATAGCAAAAATCGATCCTTAACAGAAAGGGTAGTGCTGGAGGAATATCAATACCAAATTTTAAACTCTACTACAAAGTCATAGTGATCAAAACAGCTTGGTATAGGCACTAGAACAGACTGCAGAACCAATATAATAGAATTGAAAACCCGGAAATGAAACCACAGACCTATAGCCACCAAATCTTCGATAAAGGAATTTAAAAACTAGAATGGAAGAAAGACAGATTCTTCAGCAAATGGTGTTGGCAAAATTGGTTTATCACTTGTAAAAAACTAAAGCTAGATCCTTATATATCACCCTGCACTAGATTAACTCCAAAGGGATCAAAGACCTAGGAGTCAAGGCAGACACCCTGAAAACATTACAGAAGGAATAGGAGAAACCCTAGGTCTCCTTGGCACAGCCCAAAATTTTCTTAACAGAGACCCAGAAAGACAACAAATCAAAGAAAGGTTGGACAAATGGGATTGCATGAAATCGCAGAGCTTCTGCATGGCAAAGGACATAACTAGCAAGATCAATAGAAAGTCCACGGATTGGGAGAAGATCTTCATTAGCCATAAAACAGACAAGGGTTTCACATCTAAAATATACCTGGAACTCAAAAAATTAAATTCCCCAACAACAAATCCTCTAAGAAACAATTGCTCAATAAATAAGTTGTCTAAAGACTTAGAGAGAAATTTCTCTGAAGAGGAAAGAAGGATGGCCAATAGACACATGAAGAAATGCTCAACCTCTCTAGCCATAAAAGAAATACAAATCAAGACAACGTTGAGATACCATCTCACCCCTGTTAGAATAGCTATAATCAAGAACTCTAATAACTACAGATGCTGAAGGGGATGTGGCCAGAAGGGTACCTACTGCATTGTTGGTGGGAGTGTAAACTTGTTCAACCACTTTGGAAAGCAGTATGGAGGTTCCTAAAAAGACTCCACATAGAGCTCCCCTATGATCCAGCAATCCCACTTTTGGGCATTTACCCAAATGATCACAAACAAGACCACACTAAAGCTACTAGCACAACTATATTTGTTGCAGCATTATTTACCGTAGCTAGATATGGAACCAACCCAGATGCCCCTCAGTAGATGAATGGATCAAGAAAAGTGGTATATATACACAATGGAATTCTATGCCTCCATCAGAAAGAATGACATTGCCCCATTTGTTAGGAAATGGAAAGATTTGGAAAAATTACATTAAGTGAAATAATCCAGGCCCAAAGAAACCTAAGTCCCATGGTTTCCCTTATTTGCAATAATTAGTATATGTCTGAGACAAGCAGAAAAGATCACATAAGATGATGTTAGGTGAAATGAACCCCAAGATAAGGACACAAGTGGGTTTTTTCTTTCTTGCTATTGTTTTAACATATTTATAAGGTGATTTTTTGTTTCTTTGTATGTTTTTCCCTCACGATATAACCCCTGTTTTCACTGAGTTTGATGTATAATTTGGGGAGCAGAAGGGAAAAAACAGTTTAAATAAGGATACAGGTTGACCCATTGAAACAATGAAATGTACAAGATGCTATGTCAAAAAAAGAACTTTACAATTCAGGTCAGGGTGAGGGGGGTTGGGGAGGCTTGGGGGTTTGGGGTGTGGGAAATGTTGTAGAGATGGGAAGGAAGGGATGGGAGGGGAAAAAGAAAGGAGGAGGCATCAATGCTTGATAAGAAATGTCCTCATTACCTTACTCATGTGATTGCAACCCCTCTCTCTGTACAGTATTTTCACAATAAAAAAACTTCTTTAAAATAAAAGAATTTCTCAAAGTTATCAATCTCTTCTTATACCCTAGAATGTGACTTCTTCTAACACCTAGTAAAGGGAAAGGAACTTTACATCTTTTGGTGGGGGCAGGGCTTAGGTGGAGTGGGGAGGAGTGTGGGAGTAAAGGGATAGTGGGATAACAAAAAGGGAAAGGGTCACAATGACCAATGATCTCATTACCTTACTCATTTCCTTACTCATGTAACTGTAAACCCTTTGTACAGCATCTTTACAATAACATAAAATTAAAGAAAGAAATAAACTTCAAGATATGGAAACAAGAAAAAAATAAATGTAATTTTTACAAACCTTAAGATAGAAAGTTTTTTAATGAATTATTCAATAAGCACCATATAATCACTTAGGTCCTTAAAAGAGGAGAACTTTCTGTGGCTGGGAGCAAAACGAAGACTTGATAAAAGGGAAAATTAGAAATAGTGCAATAAGGAAAAATATTAGGTATGCCGTTGCTGCTCCTGAGAAACAGGGCTGTGTGCAAAGACCTGAGCAGCCTCTTTAGGAGAAGCCTGGGTAACAGAAAACAAAGAACACAGTGCCTCAGTCCATCACCTGCAAGGAAGTCTACATTTTTCTCAAAACTGTTGATAAGAATAGCCTTGTGCCAAGCCAACTGGGGACTATGAAATGCACTGCTGAAAAATCAGCTGAACTAACCCAGACTTCTGACCTATAGAAGTATGAAGCTAGATCCTTATATATCACCAGGCACCAGAATCAACTCGAAATGGATCAAAGACCTCGGAGTCAAAGCAGACACTTTGAAAACATTACAGGATGGAATAGGAGAAACCCTAGGTCTCCTTGGCACAGCCCAAAATTTTCTTAATAGAGACCCGGAAACACAACAAATCAAAGAAAGGTTGGACAAATGGGATTGCATGAAGTTGCAGAGCTTCTGCATGGCAAAAGACATAGCTGGCAAGATCAATAGAAAGCCCACGGATTGGGAGAAGATCTTCACTAGCCATAAAACAGACAAGTGTCTCATATCTAAAATATACTTGGAACTCAAACAATTATATTCCCCAAAAACAAATCCTCAAAGTAACAACTGCCCAATAAATAAGTGGGCTAAAGACTTAAAGAGAAACTTCTCTGAAGAAGAAAGAAGGATGGCCAATAGACACATGAAGAAACGCTCAATCTCCCTAGCCATAAAAGAAATGCAAATCAAAACAACATTGAGATACCACCTCACCCCAGTTAGAATGGCTATAATCAAGAACTCTAATAACTACAGATGCTGAAGGGGATGTGGCCAGAAGGTTACCCTATTGCATTGTTGGTGGGAGTGTAAACTTGTTCAACCACTTTGGAAAGCAGTATGGAGGTTCCTCAAAAGACTCCACATAGAGCTCCCTTATGACCCAGCAATCCCACTTTTGGGCATTTACCCAAATGTTTACAAACAAGACCACACTAAAGCTACCAGCACAACTATGTTTATTGCAGCATTATTTACCATAGCTAAGATATGGAACCAACCCAGATGTCCATCAGTAGATGAATGGATCAAGAAAATGTGGTATATATACACAATGGAATTCTATGCCTCCATCAGAAAGAATGACATTGCACCATTTGTTAGGAAATGGAAAGACTTGGAAAAAATTATATTAAGTGAAGTAAGCCAAGCCCAAAGAAACATAGGTCCCATGGTTTCCCTTATTTGCAATACCTAGTATATGTGTGAGTCAAGCAGAAAAGGTCAGATAAGGTGATGTTAGGGAAATGAACCCTAAGATATGTATTTTAAATGTTTTATTTTCTTTCATGCATTTGTTTCTAACTCAGTTATAAGAGTATTTCTTTGTTGCTTTGTATGTCCCTCCCCCACAGTATAACCTCTGCTTTCATTGTATTTGATGTCGGTATAATTTGTGGAGGGGAAGGGGAAAAACCAATCGTTTAAATAAGGATACAGGTGGACCTGTTGCAACAATGAGAAGTAAAAGCTGTCATGTCGAAAACGAACTTTAAAACTATGGGGGGGGGAGGATTGGGTGATGGGGGGAGGGAGGATGGGAAGGGATGGGAAGGGTTAAGAAAGGAGGAGGCTACAATGCTTGATAAGAATGTACTCACTATCTTGCCCATGTAATTGTAACCCCTCTGTACAGTATTTTCACAATAAAAAAAAAGAAAAGAAAAGAAATTTGAAATAATATATTGGGGTAATTTAATATTGCTAGCCTTTTGTAATTTGCTAGGGAAGTAACAGTAAACAAATGCAACAGCCTAGAATATATTTTTTATTAATAATCAATTAATATTTATTCCTGTTTGGAGATTTATTGTATTTGGCAATCTATTGCATTTGGTATACATAATGAAGGTAGTTACAAAACAAAACAGAACAAAATCCTGCCCTGTTACTTTTAAGCCAGAGTAGTGCCTACTATGCTCTTTGCAAAGCCTTTAGATGTCCCTAAATTCTATACTTGCATCCAAATATGAGTGAAAAAAAATGTTTTTATGAACTGCATAGTTCAGTAATAGTAATATGATCATGCTTGAAAAGAAATATCAATAAATGTTTATCCCATTTCACTGTCACTTACAGGGGCTGTAACAGAATAAATTTTCATAAGGAGACATTCTCCTTCTGTCTTTCTCTTTGGAGATCCATATGACTATTCCTATGCGATGCAAATAAATCAGTAAGTCTTTGACATGTAAATTAGATAATAGAAGTACTTGTAAGACAGGAATACACCATGAGGTAAAGAAGGCCAGCCATATATACTTATACTAATAATATAACTTTAATAATAATTTGCTGATATGAGTTCTCTAAGAAAGCTTAATTAGGTGCCATCCTCTTATGATCTTACTCTTATATAACAGAATTGGTACCCCTAGAAAATAAGCCTTGTAAAATCGAATTAAAAAAAAGAAACTGCTTTCCCCCAATATGTCTGTTCTAATATAATAAAAAATATTGAATTATAATTAGTGTCACATTCCTATCAGACATTACTATCTACAGATAACATTGTGTTCTTGCCTAAACAAACAAAGCTAACTACAGGAAAATCTTATTAACAAAATCCTAAACATTCTGATATTGAGAACTCCATCTGGGTTTTATAGAAAAGGGACAGTTTTCTTTTTTCTTTTTTTGCGGGGGGGGGGGTCCGGTCATGGGGCCTGAACTCTGGGCCTGGGCACTGTCCCTCACTCTTCAACTCAAGGCTAGGGCTCTACCACTTGAGCCACAGCGCCACTTCTGGCTTTTTTCTTTTTGCTTATGTGGTGCTGAGGAATCGAACCCAGGGCCTCAGGCATGCAAGGCATGCAAGGCAAGCACTCTACCCCTGAGCCACCTTCCAAACCCCCAAAAGGGACAGTTTTCTAGAGGAACAAAATGATGAATGAAAAGAAAGGCCCTAAGAATAAAGGCCCTGCTTAGGAATTAGGTGGTAAGAGGACCAGCTTAAGTGAAAGCAGCTTGTAAAAGGGCCAGAAATATCTTAGGATTTGGGATAGAATGTGATAAACCATGGGGAAATAAAAGGAAGAGAAAAATGCTTAGATCTGCTTATTTTGGTCACTGTCACAAAACGAATGGTCTTATTTTTAGTGTCACCATGCCAAGAGGAAATCTTACTAACTTTCCCATAATAACTACACAGGTGAGATAATGTTAATGTTCTTTTTCTGAAAGTGCATTCTTATCGTTATGTAATCAAGTTTCTTCACACCTTTGCTTTTAATGAAATTATTTCAGATGCCTCTCATATTAAAAAGTATAGGGTCGTACTGGTGGGCAAAGTGACTTCAAAGCCCTAACCTATTCTCTAAGAATCTCAATGATGGGATATTTCTTATGATTTCCTCCCACTGCACCACACCTGTGTAAAGGGCTTTTAATCTGTATCAGAGAATATCACCTTTTTTATTCCCTGTGTCTCCTGTCTTTGCTCTCCCATCTACTACTAACATCAACATTTCTTGGTTGCCATTGAAACACAACAGCCTCTGAACCCATATCCTGTTTCCATGATGCTGTCCTCCAATCTGGCTGTGAACTAATCTTTTAAAAGGCAAAATAAAATTATATTCATTGTGTATTTGAAACCGTAGGAGAAACTAGATTTCTGATCCAACACAAAAAGAGCTCAGAAGTTGTCATTTCTGTCTTACAACAAGAAGAAAAACTGCACTTTGCAAAACTTTAATGACTATTCTTGTTCCTTACAAAGAATGGAGGTCACAAGACAAACTGATATCCTCAAACCCAGCAGGATCAGCATAACCAGAGACCTGAAGCAGAAGCCATTAGTCTCCATGACACTATTTGCAAATATATTTAAAGCTAGCTTCAGGACTGAACAAGACTTTGAGACAAATAAATAATGGCATTGGTGCTCACTGCTGCAGCACATACACTAAAAACAGAACAATACAGACAAGATTAGCATGACCCTTTGCAAAGATGACACACAAATTAGTGAAGTACTCCATAGTGTTGCTCGTATATGAAATCTATAATTAATTTATAAGTATAAAAGTAAACACTTTGAGATGGTATCCAAGTATACATAAATGTGTTAGCTGAAATATGGTAGATTGAGGGAAGAACTCAGAGTGTGTAATTCCTTAAAAAGGCTAACAGTTCAACAAAGTAAACACCAGGTACTCAAAAGAGGGATGGGATCAAGGGTGGGCGCATGTGAAGGAAGAGACGGAGAGGGGGAAGAATGCAGTCATAAAATTCAATTCCTATCCTACAAAATTAAGAAAATGAGCGTTGGGGAGAAAGATGAAGCAAGGTTGACATTGATCAAGATGAATTATATAAATGGAAATTCCTTATCATGAAAAAATAATAGCATAGGTAAAATCGTGTGATAGCCATTCCATAATTCTCACTTATTTCTTAAACTTAGCTTTTTGTCCATACTACTAGCATCCTCTGTTGTCTTTCTATGCTGTTTGTAGGCGTGAAGGAGATCTTGCAACTCAGATTACTCTTGGCTTCCTAGCATGACACTTACCCTTCAAGCCCTTACTGTATGTTTCCTTGCTGTCTAAATTAATAAAAAAATTATTGATGTCATGGCTTCTTCAAGTCTGTGTTCTGCTTTACCAGATAGGTAGTCTTCTCTCTCATAAAAAGGAAAATGTTTGTTAGTGTTGAGAAAGGCCTGAAATAAACTAAAATCTGCCGATTTGATCCTTATTCTTATAGATTAAAGAAGAAAGTGATCCTTTCAGTTTTCTTAGTTTTGTTCCCCCAATGCCCATGATCTATATCAATGAAAATCAAAAACATACCAAAACAAAAAGACAACTTCACTCATCTTTGTGGTTAAACCCTGATCCATTTGACCCACTTTATCCTGTATCAATGCTCAATTATGTGAGATTATGTTGCCTTATTTCTTCCAATTTTGCAAACCTCTTAGGGCAACTTGATTTTCCTTTGAATGTTATAAAAACATCTCCTCACAGAAAGGTAATTACTACGATTGTCTCTCAGAAGCTATTTTAGTAACTATATGCTGTATGTATTTGTGTCATGTAATGTTCATAGTAACAATAGTTCATAGTAACAATACCTCCGCATATAGTTTGCATCTTTAAAAATGTCACTATATAGACTTTTTATTATATTAAGCCATTTTGATGCAGTTTTTCTAGTAAAACTATATTCAACTGAGTGTTTTCTAATATATTCCTGAACTTTCCAACTTTTAAGACTTTTCAGCAGGAATTCATCCCACTCTATTCATAGCATTTAGGTTGCTAATTACATATTTTATTGTTTCTTTACTTGTCTGGTTATTCTAATGGTTTAAGTTATATTGCAAGCACAGGCATTCCTTTAGATATGTCTATGCAATCTGTACTTCTCTTTGTAAGTTTTCAACACATCATTGTCCAATGGATACAGGAATGGGTGAATCTATATGAATAGATGTAAAAAGGAATAAAATTGGTAGTCTAAATGTAGTTAGTGTACTTATAGGAAGGCATAATTAAAAAGGAGATGAAGAAATCTTTTGTTCTGTTTACTTTAGAAAGAAACCCATAAGCCAACTACTTTCTTAGTTTAGTAATGCCCAGAAGAGATTACTTCATTTAGTTAGTAAGCCCCTCTGTTGGTACCTTCTGTTTCCACTGTAAATTAACTCCTCCACTCTACAACTGCTATTGTTACCTTCTTCAATTAAAGATAAAAATCAGTCTCATAAATAAGATAAAGGAAGAGTGCATAAATAATAAGTAAGAGAATTTCTTCCTCTCATTTTCTGTTTTAGTGTTAGTTGCCTTCACATTTTTCTTCAATGTCCACAGCATTCAATGAATTTCATAATACCTTTTTGAAGGTCCACAACAAAAGTCTTGGCTATCCTAAATGAACTTATGCTAGAATAAGAGTCAGAGACATAGAAGTTGGTGTCTGAAACACATTTTGTTTTTTAATTCATGTTATGAAGAGAAGGAGGGGGAAGATCATTGTCAAGGCAGAGTTTTGCAGCAGCTCTATGATAAGCTCTCTAATTAGAATAAGCAGAGTATCTAAGAACAAAGATTTTTTTAAATTGGCTTACAGTGAGTGCAGGTGATGAAGCAGCTGGCAGAGTTAATAACATGCCTTCTATAATTGCCAAAGACCCAGTTCCGAATAGAGTAGGTAATACCATATTGGAAAAAGATGAATAGGAAATTAGATGGGGTGAGGAGGCAGAATACATGGGAGCACAAAGACATTGAATAAGCTTGTAAAGAAGGTTTGAATGTGTATATGGACAGGTTGTCTCACATTGATGATAGAGAAATAGGAATTGGAGGGCAGTGTTACAATGGGTAGGTGGGAAGCCTGGAAAGCATGCTTGGTATTTGCAAAGCAGTAACAGTTTTTTTTTTTTTTCTGGAAACCGAGTTCTTCTTGTTAAGGCTGTAGCTGATCTTGGCTCTAAATAATTTGAATTGGAAGAAGCATGTTTGGAGAAGTCTTGAGATTGAAACAGAATGTTTATTTGCACATGTAGTGGTAAATATAGGACTAAGTGTTATCTCAGGAAAGGAAGAGTAAAGAAGGATTATCTTGGATTAATAGTTTGAGTACTGAAATGTCATAAGAAGAGAGAAATGGTGACAGAGTATTGTGGCTCCCTGGTGTAAAACCAAGAATCCGCTGCAGTTGGTAAAATAATCAGCATGTAGAAAATTTCTAGTGTCTCTAGTCTATTAGAAATGGCCATGATATTATCATAATCTGGATTATGTGCTTTTTACATTTTATTATGTTCTGTTAAATACACACACACACACACACACACACACACACACACACACACAATGCTCCAATACTTACCTTGGTAGCTAGAAAAGATTTATTGGAGATTTGATTTAAAAGTAACCTTAGAACTCCTTCAGATATAGGGAGATATAAACCAAATGAAATATATTGTTAAGAAGCCTAATCAAAAGACACAGACCATGTAATCAGGCAGTTGGCTTAACATTGGTTGAGCATCAGTGAAGTGTCAGGGGAAAAACTGTCTAACTAATGTAAGTTTGGATTACAGAAACATTTCAGTTACTTAATATGTTTGAAAGAACAACAAATTACATTAAGGTTATCAACAAGAAAGGATTGTGCAGACACCAAAGTAGAGTTGGATG
Source organism: Dipodomys merriami (assembly GCF_024711535.1). Taxonomy (NCBI): domain Eukaryota; kingdom Metazoa; phylum Chordata; class Mammalia; order Rodentia; family Heteromyidae; genus Dipodomys; species Dipodomys merriami. The sequence continues at coordinate 75,647,226 of NW_027203381.1, forward strand.
CTTACTTATCAAATACTATCCATATTACATTATGAATGTAACAACAATTTCCCAGAGTAAGACCACTCCAAAGGTGGTCCTGAACAGGAAATTTGATAAGTGCTTTTCCATCTGAAGGAGGGAGGCTGGAGAAAGAGGTAGTTTAGTTTAAATAGTTTCCTCCTCTGTTCTATAGTATAAGCATCATTGCATGGAGGAGGGACTTACCCTCTTGCTCCCTTATCAAAGTCTGTTTATGTTCCATAAATTCTAGGCAGTCCTGCTACAACAAAGATAGGACTTCCCTCAAAGAAAGGTCAAGTGAGTCCCAGAGGTTATCAGGACAGTTCCTTTATGAAAATAAAGCAGAATGCCTGCAAATATCCAGAAAAATATTGGAATCTGGGAGAATGAATTTAAATGTGTAGAAAAAGAAACAATATGGAAGACCAGAATTGGGGAAACCTTTTGTTCTAGTTGAGTCAGTGGTCAGCTTCTAGTAACACTATCTATGTGTGTGTTTGTCTGAAATGGTGCCTCATGGAAAAGCTGCTAATCTAAGCATCTGTGTCTCCTTTGGATCTCTTTATGTCTTCTAATGGCGCCGTCTGCCTTGTTGAGTGTCTCTGAGGTACATTGCCACCCTTCCAGATCAAAGTTGTAATTGCCAGGTGAGATGACTCCCTGGAGTCTTAACAATTTCATTTTCTCCAGCAACGTCTGTGGGCCATAGGTGTTGATGCCTCAACTTCCTCTGTCCCACTAGGTTTATGGCCACAACTAGTGTAGTTCCTGATGAGAGCATGTATCTATGCTTAATGGTTTGTTTAATTTCTCAATGTTAGAATATCTGCATGCTGTTTCAGTGATGATTTTTTTTCTTAAACATTTGCTCATTTTTGGAGTTTACCCAAACTCATATAGTCAGAAAGTCAGCATTAACATGGCAGGCATAATAACATCAGTTCTCCATACATATATATATATATATATATATATATATATATATATATATATATTATTTGATATTTGTTTCTAGCCCATAGGCTTAATATGCTGCTACATTTTAAATAATTTTTCATGTTTAGAATGATTTTAAGTGAATTTCAGTGAAGCAAGGTTTACATGGAAGAGCTTTGGATGTCTGTGACAAGGGACAGATGGCAAAGCCAAATGCTGACGGCTATGGCAGTTATGTGTCTGAAACAGGAAACATTTTTCAAGAAGTAAAAATCATCCCTGTTTTTCAATTCAAGTGCTATGTGTAAGTTAGTAATCAGATGTAAAGGATTTCTAAAAGAAAAAAAAAGTACATGTTTCTCACCTGAATTCTCCTGGGCTTGTTTGTTTGTGTTGTTGTTTTGTTATGATTTTATGATTTCACCACCGTATGGCTATAAGGAAAGAAGTAGCTTCTATCCTTTAATTTCCCTGTTCTTTTCAAGGCACCTTGGAGACATGTACACCTGTTACACCAGATAGGAAGAGGATTAAGCGACATGTCCCTTGGCTCTATTGAGTTCTCACATTGATATACTCTGGGGCCAAGGTCCCAGAAACACTGCACACAAACAGGGGAAGGATGCTAATGTGTGTGGAGAAATGAAAAGTTGATGGAGTACAAGCAATCAGATTTCCATTGATTCTTTGGGAAACAGTTCAGTTTTATAAAAATAACTCAAGTCTCTAGGTTTTTAGTGCTTCTGTTCCTGCTCCAGCACAGCACATACATGCTGCTGATGTGAGGCTGCAGTTAAACTTCATACATCCATTGTCCTCATCTTCATAAGGTTGTCTAGTTCAAATTAGGTAGCTTATTAAGAAAATCCCTAGTAATCTGTAGGATGCTAGTATGATGCCAATGAATCTTCAATGGTATCTTCACAATGACTCAAAAAACAGAAACAACATCAAAACAACAACATCAAAGAAGACTTGAAGAGACACGGAATTCCCATCTCCAGGTTCGTTTATATTCTCCAACTCTGTCCTAAGCAATGGATGGGTTGGGCATCAGGGACTGATGCACACCTCTGCTTGTCACATCACATTGACATCACTTCATAGCTGCTAGCACTAAAGAATTTATGACAATATAAGCTGGGAAGAAAGAATACTTGGCAACAATTACTTTTTTGTCTCACTCCCCCACCCAAATTGGCAGCCCTATCACAAGCACCCAGGTTTTTGGTGGTGGTTATTTTGTTTTGTTTACCCTGACATGAAGCATTTGTACTTACTTGAGAACACACCAATTAATTCCTCAGCAGGAGAAGCATTTTTGTGACTGAGTTACTGAAATATACCAGGACTAGTTCTTTGAGAATCTAATATAGCCTCATTACATGGAGGCTCTATGGTCTACTAAAACAGTAGACACAATGCCCGGTGTGGTGCTCTCAACATTAGTCAGCTTTAGACACTGAGGCTATACCTTTGGGACTCAGGACAAAAGTATTTATCAGTTCAGCATTCCAATGTGAACAGTGGTCAAGCCATGAGGTCAGGATCAATCCAGGTGAATCTTTTTCTACATTATTAAAACCAATTACTTTCCTGTTTTCTATCTTTACTATGTCCCTACATACACTTAAGAGATCATAGGTATATCTCTTAAATTCCTTATGAGTCTGTCTTCTTCTCTGTAGACTTTTTCTTGCCTTGTGGGAACTATTGCATTGGTTTTCATGTGATTGGAAGCCTAATAGCTATTCTTTTCTCCTCCAATCCATCCTTCATCTTTTCAAAACTACTTATCCATTTCAAGTGTTTGTTTTTGTTGTTGTTCTTGATTTGCAGGGGTTCTTTATTTATTCTGGCTGTTAACTCAGATGGATGGTTTGCAAATATTTTCTCCAGTTCTTAGATTGTTTCCACTTTGCTTGCTGTTAGATTGTTTCCTCTGCTGTACAGAGGTTTGTATATATGATGATGGCCCATTTGGCTATTTTTGTTGTTGCTGCCCATGGTTTTGAAGTCATATCCATGAAATCTTTGCCAAGACAAATTTATTAAGATTTCTTCCACATTTTCTCCCCCAGGAATTTTATTTTTGCAGATCTTATACTCAGTCCTTAATTGGCTTTGAATTGCATAAGGTGTAGGGTAAGGTTCTAATTTATTTATTTTGCTTATGGTTACATGATGTACCAATAACATTGGTTTGAATCAACTATTCCTTTCTTATTGTCTAATCTCAAATCTTTGAGGATGCTCATCTGATGTACATGAGTGGTTCATTTCTGGGCTTTCTATTCATCTTCATTTCCTTTGGTTCAACTGTCCGTATTAAAGCCTCATTGGTTATTTATGTTGGTAGGTAATATGTTTTAATATTACATAGCTTGAGCTATGTTGTTTGGACTCTAGGAGCTTCCTGGATGGTCCTATACAGTTTAGTAGTTTTTGCTATCATCTCGATGTAGTTTAGGTGCATATGTGTCTTGCTGGTCTCAGTAACCAGGGTATTCATCTTAGTCCATTTTTTGTTGCTACAGCAGAATATCATATATTGGGTTATTTATTAAGGAAACAAGTCTGTTTGAGTCACTGTTCTAGTTTCTGAAAATTCCAAGTTCACAATGCTGATAACTCTTGTTCTATAGATACCTTGCAGCAGAGAAAGATGGCTGGAAAAAGAAACTAAGGACACTAAATTTACTTTTAAACAACCCACTTTCACAACGTGTTCCATAAGTACCAACAAAAAATTCACTCTTAGGAGAAGGGCACTAGTCCATTCCTGAGAGTGAAAGCCTCTTGATGAAGACAACCCCTATCAAGTTCAAACTTCCAACACTGGTGCACTGAAAATTAGGGTTCTAATACATGATCTCTTGGGGAGATACACTAAAAGCCACCATAGTCACTGTGCTTAGATTAGTCTTGAAATTTAGTTCTTGTCTTCTCCAAAGAGTAAAGGCATTGTGAAGGCATTCTATGCTTTCAACATAATTTTAATCTGAAAATATATACAGCTGAGCTCAATGGCTACATTTTACTTAAACTGCCTCGGTCTGGAGGGAAAAAAAAATACAAAACAGCAACAACTTCGCTCACCTTTTTTTTTTTTTTTTTGGTCGGTCTGGAGGGAAAAAAAATACAAAGCAGCAACAACTTCGCTCACTTTTTTTTTTTTTTTTTTTGGTCAAGGGTTTGAACTCTGGGCCTAGGCACTGCCCTTCAGCTCTTCAGCTCAAGGCTAGCACTCTATCACTTGAGCCACAGCACTACTTCTGGTTTTCTAGTGGTTTATTGGAGAAAAGAGTCTCATGGACTTTCCTGCCCAGACTGGCTTTAAACCGCGATCCTCAGATCTCAGCCTCTTGAGTAGGTAGGATTACAGGCCTGAGCCACTGGTGGCTGACATACCTTGGATATTCTTGATGTATCAATGCTTAGTGATTCAGAATGAGCCTATATTGTGCAAGTCTCAAGTACACAGAAGCAGAAGCAGAGGTAGGAAGATTCCTTACACTGTGCAGGAAGATAAGGGCTTAACAATGATTGGTACACATAAGATTTTCAAATGGAGCTGGGTCTTACTTTCCTGTTACCATACTCATGGAAGAGAAACAGCCTTTGTTCCAATCAAGGTGATTGCAGTTTCCATTCTGTTATTATCATATATCACAGGAGGATCTAAAAGGAGACTGAGAGGAGGTCCTTTCATTTAATATTTTAATATTTAAATATTGTAATATTTAAATCTAGACATATGAGCATGTGCAAGTATTGTTGCTTTAATATTTTATAGTAGCAAAATAATTTTAATTAAAATGCTTTTTTGATGGGAGGCAAATTTGATCAAAGTACATTATATGCATGTATGTAAATATCACACTGAAATCACATTGTTTAATTAATTTATGCTAATAAATTCTTTTTACATAATAAAACAATACTTTCACATACATCCCATTAGTCCTAATATCAGATCTTTGGAGGCAGTTTTATTAATATGCTCATTTTTAAAAAAAATGAGCAATATGCCACTCTGAGAGGTTAAATAATCTGTCTAAGATTTTATGGAAAGTTTACACCAGAGATTCAAATCCTGAATTTTTATAACTGTCATGCTTTGAAGTAAAATTAAATAATTTCTTAATATTCTAATCTTGATTAAATTCTCTAACTTTATATGTATATATCATATATATTTACATATGTTATGCACATGTATATTTATATGGATAAGGTATGAAACTATTCTGAAAGTTAAATGAGTGCTGCGGTTTTCATTTTGAACAAAATGAGTAGGGAATATTGCATTGGGTTTATATTCCTCATTATATGAGGAACATAAGCTTTTTAGAGTTAAAACTATTGGAAATATCACCTTCATGTAGATCCTTTATATTAAAAAGTGTGTAGACAGTGAGGTACCATCAATAACCACAGACTTTCTTGAGGCTTTACATATTGATAAAAAAGTTATTACAGATGTTTTGATTTATTTTCAAGTCAGATTGTTATTATTTCTCCATTACTATATTTTTTTTTCTAAATAAACTACAAGACTGTTTTTTGTGATCCAAGGAAAATATAATGTTAACAGTGTTAACAACAGCTAATATTGAACTTGAACTCTGGGCCTGGGCGCTGTGCCTGTGCTCTTCAGCTCAAGGCTAGAGCTCTACCACTTGAGCCACGCACCACTCAGTTTTCTGGTGGTTAACTGGAGATAAGAGTCTCATGGACTTTTCTGTCCAGGCTAGCTTTGAACCGTGATCCTCAGATCTCAGCCTCCTGAGTAGTTTAGGGTTACAGGGGTGAGCCAATGGCGCCTGGCTTACATTGATTGTATTTTATGAACTTGACACTATGCTTTGTCTTCATGCTCAGAACTATTCACATTATTATTGTATAGGTAAGACAATTGGGACAAGAAGTTAATTTTCCTCCATCACAAGTGGCAGAGTTGCAATGATTAGGTTTGCCTGTGCTGTCTCCTTCTTTAAAGGCAAAGCAGATTTCAGGGTTGTAATTCAAAAGATCAAGAATAAAAAGGGTTGAGGAAGGAGAAGTCAGTTTAAGAATCTGTTGAGTCTATTATCAAGTGAGTCATTCCTATGATAAGGCTTAATCCCAGCAGGCCTTTTGGAGAGAAGAGAGACACCCAAATGATTTTCAAAACTGCCAACCAAAGAACCGAGGGAAGAATCTCTTACCCATTGGCTCACGGATCTCTCCATTAAATACTATCCCAAGAGGTTCTAATCCCACCATACATACACAAGCACACACACATATGTACACACATACATGCACACATGCATACACATATAGCCCTTCTTCACTGTAGATATATCTTGCTAGTGGGTTCGGACTGGATCCTTATGCTTGGAAAAATCTCAGATTAGAATGAAAAATATGGAAGAAGTCAAATACTATATGGAAATGTTTTAAAATCAACCTCATTTTAGATTTAAAAATGAGATTGAGAGGATGTAAAGCCAACTATAAGATAAATTTAATATAGGTCATGTGGTACATTGCTAAAAACAGCATGTACATTATATTAAGAACCTGTATCATCACTTCCTTTAGGGTAGTGGATAATCTAATTTACAAAAGACTAGTATTTTCATGGAATCGGCATCTGCTTGGTCCACAGTGATATTTTCTTTTTCCCTATTTCCTGCTAGATTTCCCTATCTCCAATTTATGATTTGGCTAGTCTAGGTTTCTTGCCAGGTAAGATCTTCCCAGACTTGTATCCCTGGACAGTCTGAGACTTACTGAGCTGAGTCTGCTACAGTTGCCCATACACCAACATCACTACCAGACCTGGAAGCATCAAGAGATATCCAGTGAATGTCTTTAGTTCTAGACATATTCAAATAGTTTCCTTCTGGGAAAGAACAGATTGAGATATCCTATGTAATAGGGAAATAAATTGCCATACAATGTCCATTGGTTTTGTTTATTATATACTGCTTCCTATAAAGCAGTGTCACAGAGCTCACAAGGAGTTTAATATATTATAATATCTAAGCTGAGCTTTGAGGAGGGCATTCCATTATTCTATTAATTCGGTTACTTCTATGTGATATAGTATATGGATGAAACGAGTAGATAAGCATTGGCTTACTCTATTAATTAGTATTTATTATCTAGTAAATAAAAAATTGGCAATGTGTTCCTACTTCGTAGTAGAGATAATGCAAGTCTTGTTTCTAGGGAGTCTCAAAATATGAGGTGTGTAAGTTCTTTTTTCAGTATAGTTTGCCTGAGTCATATACCACAGGCATTTTAGGGAGAAGGATTTGTGAATATTTGCCATTTATACATGCATTGGTGGTATTCTAGTGTAATTTTTTTTCAAAGGGTCTCAATTTATCTTTCAACTATTTGGCCCTGGCTTATATTAGAAAGTCGATGATCTCCTTGATAAGAGCTAACCTGCACATGTGCATATGCAGTGTGAGTACACTGATTATTTGAGAATATTCAATATATCATGGAAAACAAGAGAATTAGTGGAGTGATAAAAAGTGTGAGAAGTGCTTAGCATATAGTATATTTTATTTATTTATTTATTTATTTATTTTTATTTTTTTAAATTTTTAGGCACTTTATTCAGATATTTCTTTAGTACATAAACACAATTCCTAACAAATACATGATGCTTAAGAAAGGTATTGGTTTTTATGTTTTATTCAATCTTGCTGCCTTGTTGAACTCTCCTACCACTTTTATTGTGGTTGTTTGTTTTTTAGACGATCATGGGGTTTGAACTCTGGACCTGGATGCTGTCCCTCAGCTCTTCAGCTCAAGGCGAGCACTCTACCGCTAGAGACACAGAGCCACTTCCATCTCCTACCACTTTTAATAATTTGATGCCCTTTAGATTTTCTCAATCATGTAATAATTGTCGATCTTCCTCTTCTAATTTGTGTATTTTCCTTTTCTTTTTTTAAATTTATTTTTATTTTATTTGTGAACATACTGTACAGAGGGGTTACAATTACATGGGCAGGATAATGCGTACGTTTTTTACCAAGCATTGCACCCCCCTCCTTTGGTTTACCCTTCACATCCCTTCCCAGCCTCCCTCCTACCCCCCAAATAAAATCCTTCCCCTTCTCCGCCCCCCCCCTGCACCGACGTTGTAAAGCTCGTTTTGGACATGACAACTTGTACTTCTCATTGTTGCAACAGGTACACCTGTATCCTTAAACAACTGGTTTTTCCCCATCTCCTCCACAAGTTATACTAACATCAAATATAGTGAAAGAAGGGGTTATACTGTGGGGGAGGGACATACAAAGCAACAAAGAGATAATCTTATAAATGCATTAGAAACACATACATAAAAGATAAAAACATTAAAATACATATCTAAGGGTTCATTTTCCTGACATCACATTATCTGACCTTTTCCACTTGACTCATACATATACTAGATATTGCAAATAAGGGAAACCATGGGACCTATGTTTCTTTGTGCCTGGCTTACTTCACTTAATGTAATTTTTTCCAAGTTTTTCCATTTCCTAACAAATGGGGCAATGTCATTCTTTCTAATGGAGGCATAGAATTCCATTGTGTATATATACCACATTTTCTTGATCCATTCATCTGCTGAGGGACATCTGGGTTGGTTCCATATCTTAGCTATGGTAAATAATGCTACAATAAACATTGTTGTGCTGGTAGCTTTAGTGTGGTCTTGTTTGTAAACATTTGGGTAAATGCCCAAAAGTGGGATTGCTGGGTCATAGGGGAGATCTATGTGAAGTCTTTTTAGGAACCTCCATACTGCTTTCCAAAGTGGTAGAACAAGTTTACATTCCCACCAACAATGAAGTAAGGTTCCTTTCTGTCCACATCCCCTCCAGCATCTGTTGTTAGAGTTCTTGATTTTTGCTGTTCTAACTAGGGTGAGGTGATATCTCAATGTTGTTTTGATTTGCATTTCTTTTATGGCTAGGGATGTTGAACATTTCTTCATGTGTCTATTGGCCATCCTTCTTTCTTCTTCAGAGAAGCTTCTCTTTAAGTCTTTCGCCCACTTATTTATTGGGCAGTTGTTTCTTTGAGGATTTGTTGTTGGGTGGTTTAATTTTTTGAGTTCCAAGTATATTTTAGATATGAGACCCTTGTCTGTTTTATGGCTAGTAAAGATCTTCTCCCAATCCGTGGGCTTTCTATTGATCTTGCTAGCTATGTCATTTGCCCTACAAAAGCTCTGAAACTTTATGCAATCCCATTTGTCCAACCTTTCTTTGATTTGTTGTGTTTCCGGGTCTCTATTCAAAAAATTTCGGCCTGAGCCAAGGAGACCTAGGGTTTCTCCTATTCCATCCTGTAATGTTTTCAGAGTGTCTGCTTTGACTTCAATGTCTTTGATCCATTTGGAGTTGATTCTGGTGCAGGGTGATATATAAGGATCTAGCTTTAGTTTTCTACAAGTAATTAACCAATTTTGCCAGCACCATTTACTGAAGAGACTGTCTTTTTTCCATTCTATTTTTTTAGCTCCCTTATCGAAGATTAGATGGCTATAGCTTGGTAGGTTCATTTCTGGGTTTTCAATTCTATTCCATTGGTCCTGAGGTCTGTTCTTATGCCAATACCAAGCTGTTTTGATTACTATGGCTTTATAGTAGAGTTTCAAATATGGTATTGATATTCCTCCAGCAGTGTTCTTTCCGTTGAGGCGCGTTTTTGCTATTCGGGGTCTTTTATTGTTCCATATGAATTTTTGGATTGCCTCCTCTATTTCCTTGAAGAATGAGGGTGGAATTTTGATAGGTATCGCGTTGAATTTGTAGATAGCCTTGGGAAGTATTGCCATTTTCACGATGTTAATCTTGCCAATCCAGGAGCATGGGAGGTTTTGCCATTTTTTAAGTTCTGTGTTGATTTCCTTTTTCAAGATTTTAAAGTTTTCATCATAGAGGTCCTTCACTTCTTTGGTTAAGTTAATTCCTAGGTATTTTATTTTTTGTGGGGCTATTACAAATGGAGTTGATTTCCTAATTTCAGCCACACTTTTCTCATTGTTGGCACACAGAAAAGCCATTGATTTTGGGGAGTTAATTTTATAACCTGCTACTTTGCCAAAGTTTTGAATCAGCTTGAGTAATTTGGGAGTGGAGTCTATGGGATTCTTTAAATACAAGATCATGTCATCTGCAAAGAGGAAGAGTTTTATTTATTCTTTCCCTATTTGGATCCCCTTTATGTCTGCATATTGTCTTATTGCTGTAGCTAGGCATTCTAATACTAGATTGAGAGGAGTGGAGAGAGTGGGCATCCTTGTCTTGTTCCTGAGTTAAGAGGGAATGGCTTTAATTTTTCACCATTGAGTATAATGCTGTCTGTAGGTTTGTCATATACAGCCTTTATTGTATTGAGGAATGTTCCATGGATTCCTAATTTTTCCAAAACCTTCATCATGAAGGGGTGTTGGATCTTGTCGAATGCTTTTTCTGCATCTATTGAGATAACCATGTGGTTCTTATTCTTGCTCCTGTTGATGTGATGAATAATATTAATTTTTTTGCATATATTGAACCAGCTTTGCATCCCTGAAATGAATCCTGTTTGATCATGGTGTATGATTTTTTGGATGAATTGTTGAAGTCGATTGGCCAAAATTTTGTTGAGAAGTTTTGCATCAATATTCATCAAAGAAATGGGTCTATAGTTCTCTTTCTTTGATGAGTCCCTGCCTGGTTTTGGGATGATGGTTATGATGGCTTCATAGAATGTGTTCGGTAGTGAGCTTTCTCTTTCAATTTCATTGAAGAGTTGGAGGAGTATTGGCGTGAGCTCTGCTTTGAAGGCCTTGTAGAATTCCGCTGTAAAACCATCTGGTCCTGGACTTTTCTTAGCTGGGAGGTGTCTTATTGCTGTTTCTATTTCAGTGCTTGATATGGGCCTGTTAAGATAGTTTAACTAATCTTGGTTTAGTTTGGGCATGTCAATATTTGCTAGGAAAAGGTCCATTTCTGTCAAGTTCTCAAACTTATTAGCATAAAGTTTTGAGAAGTATTCCCTTATAATGTTCTGAATCTTGGTTGTTTCCGTGGTGATGTTTCCATTCTCATCTCTGAGTATATTAATTTGGGTGTGTTCTCTCCTTTTTCTGATAAGATTTGCTAAGTGTCTGTCAATTTTCTTGAGTTATTCGAAGAACCAACTCTTTGTTTTGTTGATTCTTTCTATAGTTTTTTTGGATTCTAATTCATTTAATTCTGATTTAATTTTGATTATTTCTTTCCGTCTAGTGGATTGGGGTTTATCTTGCTGCTCTTTTTCAAGGAGGTTTAGATGTGTCATTAAATTTTTAGTTTCAAATCTCTCCAATTTGTTGATGTAGGAGCTCAGAGCTATAAATTTGCCTCTGAGTACTGCCTTTGCTGTGTCCCAGAGGCACTAGTAATTTGTGTGTTCATTTTTGTTGAATAGCATGAACATTTTAATTTCCTTTCTAATCTCTTCCATGACCCACTCATGATTCAGCAGTGTGTTGTTCAGCCTCCATGTGATGCCAGACTTTCTTTGGTGGCTTTTGGTGTTGAGTTCTAATTTTATTCCCTGTGGTCAGAGAGAATGCAAGGTATAACTTCAATGTTTCTGAATTTAGACAAGTTTGCTTTGTGGCCTAAAATGTGGTCTATTTTAGAAAACGTTCCATGTGCTGCTGAGAAAAACGTTTATTCTGATGCTGCTGGGTGAAATGTTCGGTAGATGTCTGTTAAGTCTAGTTGATCTATGCAGCTGTTTAGATCTGTGTTTTCTCTGTTGAGTTTTTGCCGAGTTGATCTATCTAGTGTGGAGAGTGGTGTGTTAAAATCCCCAACAATTAATGTCTTTGGATCTATATGGGATTTGAGGGAAAGTAGTGTTTCTTGGATAAATTTGGGTGCTCCATTGTTTGGCGAATAGATATTTAGAATTGTAATATCCTCCTGAAGGACAGATCCTTTAATTAGTATGTAGCGACCTTCTTTATCTCTTCTCCCGAATTTTAATTTGAAGTCTATTTTATCTGATATTAGTATTGCAACTCCCGCCTGTTTATGGGGGCCATTTGCTTGGTAGATTTTGTTCCAGCCTTTAACATTGAAAATGTGTTTGTTTTTACTGGCAAGATGTGACTCCTGAAGGCAGCAGATAGAAGGGTCTTGTTTTTTAATCCAACTAGACAGTCTATGTTGCTTAATTGGAGAGTTCAGTCTATTAACGTTAAGAGATAGGACTGAGAGGTATTTGGGAGTTCCTGCCATGTTATCCACCTTCTTGGGGGCTGCAAACACTGGGTTCTTCCTATGGTTCTTGGATTCTCAGTTTGGGTGCAGTTTCTTGGACTTTATTGTGGTCTTGTTGGTTTTCTATGTGTAGGACATCTTTAAGAATCTTTTGTAGGGCTGGTTTGGTGGAGATGTATTGTTTCAATTTTTCTTTGCTATGGAAGGTTTTTATTTGGCCTTCAGTTATGAAGGAGAGTTTAGCTGGGTACAGTATTCTTGGTTGATAGTTGTTTGTTTTTAGGGTATGGCATACATCATTCCAGGCTCTTCTTGCTTTGATTGTCTCTGCTGAGAAATCTGAGGTGATTCTAATTGGTTTCCCTTTATAGGTGATTACCCTTTTCTCCTTGACAGCTTTAAGGATCTTTTCCTTGGTCTGAGTTGATCCTGTGTGGATTATAATGTGACATTGGGATGTCCTATTCTGGTCTGGTCTATTTGGGGTTCTAAAAGCTTCTTGTATCTGAATAGGCCTATCTTTTTGTATGTTTGGGAAGTTCTCTGCTAGGATCCTGTTAAACAAATTTCCTAGACCATTAACTTCTGTTTCTAGGTGCTCCTCTACACCCATTTTCCTTAGATTAGGCCTTCTGATGGTGTCTTCCAGGTGTTGGATAGATCTATCATATTTCTTGGACTTGTCTTGGATCGTTGTATGTTCTTTCTCTATAATATCTAGGCTGTCTTCAATCCCTGAGATTCGATCTTCTGCATGGTCTAACCTGCTGTCAAGACTCTCTACTTTGTTTTTTTATCTGTTTTCCTTCTAATTGGTCAGCTTTGATGGCTTCAAGTTCTTTGTTGAAGCTCTGTTTTAGGTCTTGTATGAATTTCTTTACTTCCTTAATTTGGTGTTCAGTGTTTGTTCTCAAATCACTTAGCTGATTGGTTATGGTTTCTTTGGACTCCCATTCCTTCTGTTGGGTTCCATTCAGCATTCCCTTTCTGGTCTCCCTGACTTCCTTCAGCTCTTTGTTAATGGATTCCATGAATGCCTTTAGTGATCTTTGTGTATTCTCTACCTGGTCTCTCAATTCCTGAATTACTCTTTGATTAGCTTCCTCCTGTTTGTGGGATTCCTGTAGTTCTCTTTCCTCCCGTTCGTGGGATTCCTGCAGTTCTCTTTGAGTGTTCTCGGCCTGCTCACGCCATTCCTCCCTTTCTCTTTGAGTATTCTCAAGTTGTTCACGCAAATCCTGTATCAGTTTTTGAGTAGCTTCCTCACGCTTATGATATTCCTGTATAAACTTTTGGGATGCCTCCTCTCTCTCTCCCTATCACGCTCATACAGAGTCCTTTGTAAGTTGTCAAACTTCTCATTTATCCTGTTTGCCACCAGTGTTTGTAGGGCTATTTGGGAACTCTCCTCTGGGTTGTTCATTATCTGATCTGACCCCTGATTATCAAGATTGGGAATTGAGATACCCGGATTTGCCATTTTTCTTGTGTTTTTCTGGCTTACTCTGCCCATTTGAGATGAAAATAGCACCAGTTTTGTGCTAGAACACTATCTTAAGGCAACCATCAATCAAAGTTTGCATTTGTACAGTCAATAATCTACAGATACAATCTAGTTCAACAGATACATCTATTCAACATCAAATAACTATATGTTAATGGGCTTTGAACCGCAGAGAAGAATTTGGAAAACCAGAAATTTTTAGGGTTAGGGAGAGATGTGGGTAAAAAATAGGAATAGATTGGTGTGTGGAGGCACAGGGAGAGTTAACTATGTCCTAATCCCCATGCAGGAAATAGGTTGGGTAGGATCCAAGTAGAGAGAGAGAGAAAAAGAAGAAAGGGAAAGGGAAATGAAAAGAGACCAGAAAAAAAGAGAAACGTAAAAATTAATATTATTATGGAGATTAAAAGACCATCTATTTAGAGAGGAATGTGAGTAAAGAGAAGGGAAGGGACATAGAGGAGAAGTGAAAACCTTAAAAAAATGCTTAAAATATTATATAGGTATAAAGAGGTAGTACTGCTATTAAGGAATTTAAGTCTCAGAGGTTTTGAATTGAGTAATAAATTTGTGGATTAAGTGTGTACACAACGGGGGATAGGGTCTACTACTTAACTACGGGTTTATCTGAGGATGTGCAGGACAAGAGTTAAGTCACATAAAGAAGATCAAAAGAGAGGATAAGGTGCAAAGGATAAGAAAGGGAGAAAAAAAAATCAGAAGTTCAGTAGAGCTAGACAAAAAACAAAAAACAAAAAGATAGTTAAGAAAGAAAGAAAAAGAGAAAGAAGACAAGAAAAGAAAGGAAAACGCACATTCATGTATTCCTAAAATAAAAATTATAAGAGGAAAAAAAAGTTACTGGAAAACAATTTTTTTTTCAAAAAAGGCAAAAATTAAAGATTAATAAAATTTTTAGAAAAGGAAAAAAATTTTATATGTATATAAGGTACCAAAAAAAAAGAAAAAAAAGAAAAGAAGAGGAAGAAAAAAAAGTTCTTTGATTTTTTTTTTTAATTTTTTTGGGAGGGGTGGGAAGAATCCTGTATCTCCCTTTTGTCTGTAACCAGCCTCTTGTTGGAGTCTCTGGTCAGCTTGAGGTCCTGTGGCTTGATTGGTTTCTTAAGTCAGTTTGTTCGAACAGGCAGAAAAATGCTCTGCTTTACCCAAGATTTTGAGATCCCCCTCACAAATTAGTTTAATGGAGGGTGATCTGCTTTGAGAGTCACAAAAGAGGGGGATGCACTGGTGAGGCCTTTCAACAATCAGTAGCTTTTCCCTGGGGCTATTTTGTGAAAAAACTCACAGAGCCCAGCCTGGAGCCATTCTCAGGGTTTCTGTTTTTCAATTGATTGTTGAGGCTGCTAGAGGGAGGGGCAGCCTCTGGCTCTGGTTACCCAGTGAGGAAAGCCACTCTAATGGCTGGTGCCTGAGCTGGGTGACTTTTCCCTGGATGGAGCTGAGTCTGGCAGGTCACTTCGCAGTTAAGTTCTTATGACCTGCTAAATTACTCGTTTTATTCCAAGGCCTGAGTTGGAGCTGGCAGCTCCTCTGAGCTTTGTTGGTATCCAAGATGGAGATCATCGGTGCAGGGGGGGCGGAGGGGTGGCCTTCCCTCCTCTGCTCCCTGAGAAGGAGTGAGGACGTCGGGTTTGTACTCACGCCGAGTCTTGGATCCTGGGTCCTCTCTGGTCTGCAAACTGCAGGATGAAGATGTCTGCTCCTTGTTGGTTCTTGCTGGTGTTGAGTAGAATCCGCTTGCCAGCTGCGTCTGGCTCCTTCGTCCCGCACTCTCTGTGTGATCACTCAGGTATGGCTCCGGCTGCAGTGGGCGCCGCGACCCTGCCGCAGCCGCCACAGCGGGTGCTGGCAAGCGCTCAGATGTGTCTTCTTGCCTTGGCTTCCCCTCTCTTGTCTAACTCTCTGTCCTGTGATGGCACACTTGGTGTGATTCTCTGGCTTAGGACTGTTCACTGGAACTCTAAAACTGCTTTCTATGCGAGAGCTTGTTCAGATTCCAGCTTCTCCTCCGCCATCTTCCCAGTATATTTTAAATGAAGATAATGAGTAAACAAGTAGCCTGTGATTCATAGACCAAATTCAGGATATATGTTAAATACAGATTGTAAACAAGTTAGTAACTTGTAGGAAATGGGAAAGATAATTAGAACAAATAGCTAAGATGATACAGTAAACATGAGAGTTACTTATAGATACAAATGAATATGATGAACAACTCATAATATTGTCTTTGATAACCCAGACGTGTTTTATAGAAGAAATGCAAATAAAATTCATAGTAGACCAACAGGCTAGTTGATAAGCTCCTACTATGACTAAATGTATTTTTCCCCTAAATCTTCATTTTCTTTTCCTTTTTATTGGGAGTGCTGAGGAGTAAACTCATTCTTGTGTCTTCTTGATAGAGAAAACATGAATCATTGGACAATGACACCTTCCATATGTGAATACTCCATCTTTAAACTCAGTACTGATGCTTATACACATACTGTTACTGAGGAGATTAAGTCATTTAGGAGACAAAAATAGGAGATATGAGCGTTATATAGCTTAAGTCTCAAATAATGTAGTCCTTCTCTCCACTTGTAATCTGTCCTTAAAAGGTGTATTTATTCCATTTTTATCCTTACCTTTATTCTGTATTTACAAAGCACATTTGAAAAACAATTTACATTGCCTGTTGTTTCAGAAGTATTTCTTTCTTAAGATGTTCGTGTAGGATAGCTTACCCAGTTGTGTATTTACAAGATGACATTGCATGAAAGTAAGGATGGATACCCACTGCACCAGGTGAAGTAAGACTACTAGCAGTTTAACTTTTCAGACTCATGACAACTGAGTTTCTTAAAAGATAATCACAATACCCATCCCTATATAACCCACAAATTCCAAGGTCTTTATCTAAAAGAAGTCATAGGAATAATTTTTGCAGTTGGTTCATACTAACAATGGAAGACAATTCAAATATCTTTCAGTAGATAGACGTATAAACAAATTGTAGTAAGTTCAAATAGCTTAATATATGTTCAAATAATAATCAGAATTTTAAAAAGTATAGAATACTATTACATGTGATAATATGTTAAAACTAAGAAATATTCAGTTGAGCAATAAAAGAAAGAAAAGCACATGGGAATATATCTAGACTGTATAATTTTATTATATGACATTTCAGATCAGGAAAAAAACTGATCTATTAGGTCAGTAGTATGAGGTAAAGAGCAGAAATCAATTAATACAGAAGTTTCAGGGGAGCTTTTGTCATAAGAAAAATGTTTTCTCTTATTAGGGAGATACAGGTATCTGAAATTTCCAAATTCCCAGAGTTATATATCTAAAACGATCACATTTAGACTAGGTAGAATATGCTTCAATGGAGTCAATTTAAACTTCTATAGCAACACCTATGTCTGCTTTCAATTACTGTAGAAAAATTACTGAAGTTATAACAGAAATCCAGCATTATACTCAAATTGGTGTAAAACTTAAATTTGTATATTCCCAATGATGCATCATAAATAGGAGTTCAAAACTGTCATTATTGTTATTATTATTTCGTCGGTCGTGGGTCCTGAACTCTGGGCCTGGGTGCTGTCCCTCAGCTCTTCAGCTCAAGGTGAGCGCTCTACCACTTGAGCCATGGCACTACTTTCAGCTTTTTCTGCTTATGTGGTGCTGAGGAATCAAACCCAGAGCCTCAGGCATGCAAGGCAAGCACTCTACCACTGAGCCACCTTCCCAGCTGTAAACCTGCCATTATTTTAGTAAATAAATCATTACTTTCTAGAACAACTCCAGTGCTCCCTTGCCTGTGCTTTGCTGAGACTTGATTTTAGTTATGGGTGCTTAGGAATGAGAAATAATAACGATCCAGATGAGTTTGCACTGTATCTACCACCGAAGAAGCCTTTGAAAGCTTTCACGATAGTGGAGGTGTAGTACTGTATAATAGGAGTGGAGTTTCATTCTGTTGGCTTAGTAGATTTAAGAAAATTTTGGAAATCAACCTTAGGTTGGATATTCTCATGTCATTTTTCAGAATGTTGTTACTCTTCTATCTGGACCCTTTTAGTCTAGGAGTCCTGTGGAGTCATATGGAGTCATCACATTAGTCCCTTTGAAGTTCTGTCAGTTCAAAATGACAAAAAAATAAATCCCAGATCTAATTTCCAACACAGGCTCCCCTGTGGCTGTTGGAGACAAGGTTTCTTTAAACCCTTCTGTGGCATTTCTGGCTGTCACTGCTCACTCTACTTGGCTTACCATAGCGTACTATTTTCCTTTTTTTCAGTGTTCTTAATGCACCTAACAGAAGTCTGCCTTATGATTACCTTTGTCATCTATTCAATCCAATAACTCACATTACCCCAGGTTCACTTTCTAGGGATATGTCACTCCAGCCCACCACAGGTGATGGTATTGACTGTGACGTTATAACATGCCTGGTATTATCTCTGTGTCACTTGTCACTGGTAATTGGTGAGTGCTATGGTCTACAATCTCATCCAATAGGCTACATTTCTAGAGATACTTCTGGTATCAAATTGTCTGACCTCTGAGTTCTACCCATCCGTTAATTGCTCATATCCCCCACAGAAAAATCAAAGCAACATCTACAGCAGTGGGTTATGAGCGCAGAGCAAATAGGTTAATTTACCAGATGATCTCAGGAAATAAATGTGTTTAATTAGGTAGAGATGGTTGGGAAAGAAAAAAGACAACATAAGAGAATATTGGTGGGTTGGTCACCACCATGCAAACTCAGGTTCTTCCATGAAATGTGTTACTGAATTATGAATCTATTGGTAGACAGGGACAAGTA
Organism: Dipodomys merriami; assembly: GCF_024711535.1. NCBI lineage: Eukaryota > Metazoa > Chordata > Mammalia > Rodentia > Heteromyidae > Dipodomys > Dipodomys merriami. The sequence goes on from NW_027203381.1 coordinate 75,665,776, forward strand.
TTCATGAATTGCCACTTATCCCAGATGGATTGAAAATGATCTCAGAGGTTAAGTCTCCATAGATAGGCCCAGGATCTGGCATTGGAGAAGTCAAGAAGCAATAAGCATAGATATCTGCCACATCTTGGAGGAAATGGTGATTGCAAAGTAAGTCAACACCCACTTAAAGTTTGTTCCAGCTATGGCTACAGCAGAAGATATGATAGGGAAGTAGGAAGAAGACTAAAGAAGCTTCAGACATAGATTTGTTTGACCCAACAGCTTGGACATCAGACTATTATATGTAATATCACCAATAAACCAGGACAAAATTCCACTCCAGAACTCTTCTGTTCCCAAATATCATCGCTAGTTTGGGTGAATTTAAAACCATAATATTTATAACCACCAAATGTGTGATAGATTAACAAGGCTTTGTAGACAGAAATCCAGGATATTTTCCAAGAATCTTTCTTTAAGCTGCTGTGTGGTGAAATTCAGTATAAAACAACTTTAAAAATAACTGATAATTAGCACACAGTAAGGGTCATTCAAATATACTGACACAAAACCCATGCTTTCTAAGGCTTTTATGAGAACATAATTCTTTCAAAACCTTTCACAGCCAGAGTTAATTTATAAGCATTATTCCCTTAGGCTTTGAGACATGGCCTATGGACCTGAAGAATAATGTGGCAGAACTAATGTTTGTGTTTTGGCAGGATTTTATTTATTTATTTTTCAGAAATGCTAAAAGTGAATCACCCCTTTCAAACTCAGAGGGATGTAATTAATGAGTACAGAGAAGAGGGGAACAAAACCTTCTCTAGCACAGGAATGAAGTAATTTTGGTACAGAAAAACAAGCTCTTACATATAGGAAAATGTCAGAATAACACTCAAGCCCCAGTCTCTTGATCTCAACTGGGTTTTATTCTGATAGTCCCAAGGATTAAACAACAGAGTAGGAGACTTGCTGCCACCTGTTCAACACATGAAGTTATGCTTTCACTTGTCCCTTTCAGTGGTAATTTCTTCCTTTGCAATAAGTGAAAATTACTAAGACAGCCCTGCTCACTTGGTGATGTTGTGGTAAGGGTTAAAAGTTCTAATGCTCATAATGCCCTGTGCAAATGTTTGCTGTTGTGGATATGAGTTCAAGCCCTAGATTAACTGTGGTTTGACTTCTTGCAGAGATGTTCATTGTTTTCTCCTCCCTCCATAATTTTCCTGTCTAGCTGACTCACAGCTTCTCAGGGTTATGCCCTCACTGCTTAGCACACTCCCATTATTACTTGGTCTCCTTTGCAACTGTCTTTCATTAATGGAGCAGATGAACTAACTCAGGCTAAGATGCAAATAACTGATAGGAGTTTCAATATTAATGTCTATCTTGCAAGAAGTATTTAGCCACCTAAGAAGCCTAAAAGTTAGAACTACAAGGTCATATAAAAATTAAATAATTCAGGCTGGGAAGGTGGTTCAGTGGTAGAGCGCTTGCCTTGCAGCATGAGGCCCTGGGTTCGATTCCTTAGCACCACATAAGCAGAAAAAGCTGGAAGTAGCACTGTGGCTCAAGTGGTAGAGCTCTAGCCTAGAGCTAAAGAACTCAGGGACCTCACCCAGGCCCAGAGTTCAGGCCCCACGACAGGCAAAATAAATAAGTGAATGAATAAATTTTTTAAAAAAATGAAATAATTCCCTCTTTTTTGAAAATGAGAAAAAAATATCTGTACTCGGAGTTCAAGGGACTTGTTTACATCCCAGAACTAATGGTAGGAAAGGTGTATTATCAAATTAATTCTAAAGATTCACTTTATAGTGGGATTTTCCTTGAAGCAAGGGTCATTTGGGGAGTATGGCTTGGGATAAATACTTACAAAGTTGTGTCCAAAATAACAAGCACTGGAACAGCATATAGAAGGCAAATTATTAAATTCTATAAACCCCTGATAATCCTCATTAAATTTACTAAAATAATGCTGGCGTTTTTCAACCTTAGTAATATTTGTATTTTGAGCTGGATAATTCTCTATTGACAGGAGCTGTGCTACAGATTCTGGGATGTTTATGAGCATCACTAGTTGCTACTTACTAGATGACCTAAGGATGTACTTGTTTCAAAAACCAAAAACATTTCCACGGATTGCTAAATGTCCTCTAGAGACCTAACAGTCTAAGTGAATCTGGGTGTCAGATTGCCTAGATAGAAATGGATGCTAAACTAAAATGAAATCTAGAATGGGCTGCAGATGAAGGAGATGATGAGCATCACTTATGGTTTAAGGATGAACAATGGCAGTAGAGTTGGGATCTGTCCTGTTAATTCTATCATAGCTCATAAAGTATTCAGAAATCATCATCAACCACAATTTTGAAGAAACTCTGTCTATGTGGAATGACCCAAATGTGATAAGCAAGTGTATCTGCCCATCGCAAGGAGTGTAGCATGGAGTACGGGTTGTTATCCCAAGCAAATTCCTCTGACCGGCTAGTAGCCATACCTAATCTAATGTGGTTGACTGGGAACAATGTTGTGCTACCAGAAAATTGCTCTCAGCACAATGTAATGCTCTTTGCTGACTCCCCCACCCCCCACACACACTTCAAGCAGACATTGACCAAACCCGAGTGATACAAAACCCAAGCCCAACTTCTTCTGCCTCAAGGTTAGACCAACTCCATGGTGCTTTTCCAAAGACAGAACTTGCTTCTGTCAAGGTAAAGTAAATGTAAACTGAGAGCACTGTCTTGTGTACCCTTTCTCTTAGTATATCTTATTTTTTGTTTTATTCTGCACTTCTTTTTTTCTTGAGAAACAAAGGGTTGTACAGTGATAGCTACTGGGTATTGGTGGCTCATTCTTGTAAGTTGAGATGATCAGATACTCAGTTCAAAGCCAGCCTGAGCAAAAAGTACAAAGATATCATCTCCAAAGTCACTAGCAAAAATGCCAGGATACAGACATGGTTAAGGTGGCTATGCTCAGGTAGAGGATGAGTCAAGCAAACAAGCCTAGTGAACTCAAAGTACTGAATTCACACACTAGTACTTCCCCGAAATGCCAATATTAAGCTATATTTCTAGGGCATCTGACATTAAAAATACATGTTGGAAGTGGGAATTTTCTCTAATTTTTAATTCTTTTTAAATAGTGACTATTATAATCTTTTAAATATTTAAAAATGTTCACTGCTGAAAATATTTAGGTCTAGATTTTAGTATATATATGTAATTGTGTACAATTTAGTATATAATTATGATTTAGTATACAATAACACATGCACGTATTTACATGCATAGGTTATAAATATTTCTAAACACAATTTTTACTTCCAAATTTTTTACTTTTTTGTATAAACTTGATAAGTTTATTTGCAGAGATTTTTGTTAATTTCGTGTAAATTTTAATGTATTTTAACTGTAATTTTACCTTATTTATATTTTCATGTGTGGAGAAGGTATTTGTGGTGAATTTTTTTCATTCCTTAAATTAACCATTTATGCATTTTTTTCTTTTCTTTCTTTTCTTTTATTGTAAAGGTGATATACAGAGGGGTTACGGTTGTGTAAGTAAGGTACTAAGTACAATCTTTTCAAACAGTGTCACTCCATCTCTTGTTTTTTCCTGCTTTCCCTCCACGCACCACCTCCCCTTTTCTTATTTTTATTTTTTATTCTTTTGGTTGGTTATGGGGCTTAAAATTGTGGTCTGAGCACCGTCCCTGAGCTCTTTTGCTCAAGGCTAGTACTCTACCACTCTGAGCCACAGTGCTACTTCATGGAGATAAGAATCTAATGTCCTTTCCTGCCTGGGCTGGCTTTGAACAATGATCCTCAGATATCAGCCTCTTGCGTAGCTGAGATTATAGGTGTGAGACCCTAGCTCATTTGTGAGCCTGGCTCACTTATGCATTTTTTTTTAAATTTAAATTTTTATTTTTTGTGAACATACTGTACAGAGGGGTTACAATTACATGGGCAAGATAATGCGTACATTTCTTACCAAGCATTGCAGCCTCCTCCTTTGTTTACCCTTCATATCCCTTCCCAGCCTCCCCTCCCCCCGCCCCCCAACCCAATCCTCCCCCCCTCCCCACCAACTTTGTAAAGTTCGTTTTCAACATGACAACTTGTACTTCTCATTGTTGCAACAGGTCCACCTGTATCCTTAAACGACTTGTTTTTCCCCATCTCCTCACTTATGCATTTTTTGTGCTGAAAGGGTTATATAAACTTTAGTAATCATTTTAAAGAATAGACATTGGATTTTTCCCTTTTATAATTTTCTTTAGTATATTTTGTTAATATTCCATGAATCTTTGAGACAGATTTTTACTCATCATTTTCCCTAACATGAGTTTCTTTGACAAATATGTTATCTCAAAGTAATTTCCTATGTATTTATTATATGTAGTTCAATCAGTATTCAATTCAACATGTCAGTTCATGAGTACAATGTTTTGTGATAAATCTCCCCCAACTTCAACAATCTTTTTCAACTTTGAACACTGAAGAACTTCATAGAACTAAAGCTTAATTCCATTGTGAGCAGATGAAAGTTGTGTAAGTTCAGTGTTTTGTTTTTTGAGATATTGTGCAAATTACCAGTTTAGATAAAATTATATTGCATTATAAAAATAACAGACATTTTGAAAATACTCAGTATACTAGAAAAATACTCTTCCATCATTTAAATTAAACAAATTTGGTCTGTATCATCACACTTTTTCCATCTCCACTAATATGCATTATCATTTACTCATACATTGTAAATAGGTATTCTTTCTTCCAGTTCTTCAGCTCAAGACAAGGGCTATAGCATTTGACCCATAGCACCACTTCCGGTTTTCTGGTGGTTAATTGGAGATACAAGTCTCATGGACTTTTCCTGCCCATGCTGGCTTTGAACTGCTATCCTCAGATCTCAGCCTCCTGAGTAGCTAGAATTACAGGTGTGAGCTACCAGCACCTGGCTCTTCAGTTCTTAAGCTTTGAATGGTTTGTGCATTGAGTCTGTATTATGAGGTATAAGCACATTATAATTTTATGTATTCCCAATAAATTGATAATATTTGTTTAGGAAATATAGGTTTTAATATAATATAATCTTCAAACCTATTATGTAGAATACTTTTTGTAGTTAAGGCTGCTCTATTAGAGAAATATATATATTTTATACAACTAAAGACATTTATATGGGATAACATGAAAACACGAAACCAGAAGTAATAGTAGTAAAAACACCAGTTTATAAATACACGACAGCATTGAAAGTAAATAGTTTTTAATAATTATAAATATCTTAGGTGAAATGTAAGGAGAGAATAAGGTATTTACATCAGACTATGATGAAATAGGAACTGGACATATGCTAAGGTTCAGGAGTCTGCTGAGCACCATGTGACCTAAATAATCCAAATTAAACATCATAGTAAAAGACCCGATACCCTACCTCTAGTTATACGACACCCTGGAGAGGACACTACTCAGCCTCTGCCATGTTTTCACAAAGATTTTGAACCTGTTTTAATCATGAAGCTGGCCTTAGTCAAATCATACAATACCCCAAAGACTCGTGAACTGTATTAGAAATATGATCTGTAAATTCACTTATGAGGATAGATTTTTTTCAGACCTGAATGTTTTATGTATGTTTATGTATTTATTTGTTTGTTTGTTTTGGTGAAGATCCTGGGACTTGAACCCAGGGTCTAGGCTTTGCCCTTGAGCTTCTTTTGCTCAAGGCTAACACTCTATTACTTGAGCCATAGTTGCACTCTGGCTTTTTTTTTTTCTGTAGTATATTGGAGGTAAGAATCTTAAGGATTTTCCTGTCCAGCCTGGCCTTTAACTTCCATTTTCAGGTGTCACTCTCCTGTGCAGCTAGAATAATAGGCATATGCCACTTGAACTGCAACTTTTAGTGTAGAACAAAGAGAGAGGAGGAGGGAGTAAATGAAAGTTAGGGAAAGAAAGGGTGGGGGGAGAGAGAGAAAGAGAGAGAAGGAAGGAGGGAAAGAAAGAGAGGGAGGGAAAGGGGAGGGAGGGAGAAGAGAAAGAGAGCACAGGGAGAGGGAAAAAGACAGATAGAGAGAAAGAATGCAACACAAGTATTTAGGTAAAATCCTTAGGCACGCTGTGCTATTCTTTGAACTGTTGCAAACATCTGACATGCTTTCATGCCTTAAAAATGAAAGACAAGGGCCTGGAAAGGTGGCTCAGTGGTAGCATGCTTGCCTTGCATGCATGAGGCCTTAGGTTCAATTCCTCAGTACGACATAAGCAGAAAAAAAAGCCAGAAGTGGTGCTGTGGCTCAAGTGGTAGAGCACTAGCCTTGAGCTGAAGGGCTGAGGGACAGCGCCCAGGCCCAGAGTTCAGGCCCCACAACTGATCAAAAAAAAAAAAAAAAAAGAAAGAAAGACAAATTAGAATCATGAGCTTTTAGAAACTGTATGCATCCCAAAGGTTTGCAGGTGTACATAAATGAATTGTGGTATGCCATTCGATGATCTAATAATATGCAGCAATAGAAAAAAATATGTGTAATCATCACTATGGGAAAGTCACAACGATTCAACTAATAGAAACCTCTGAAAAGTAAGCTCTGTGTTATATTTTTACATGATGGAAGTAGAAAATTTGGTGGGTGTGGAGTGGTGGGTATGCAGGGACACATAGAAAGCGTGTTAAGTGCAGCCAGTATTCCATTCATTAAACTGAGAGGTGAGAACACAGATGTTCCTACTCATTGTACTGGAGGTCCTGGGCTTTCTACTGAGGACGTTTTTTTGTCAGACTAATCCAAATGGTAATCCTACCCTTTCCATATAGCTAGGATTGCAGGTATATAACACTGTGCCAAGGACGTTGTTTTCATTCTAAATTATTTCTGATAATCGAAGGCTATCAAAGATCACATTTCAGAATAACAATAAAATTAGGGATTGTATACCATTTTGTTAAAAAAATTTTTATAAAGATGATCGACAGAGGGGTTCTAGTTACCTAAGTCAGGTAATGAGTACATTTCTTTTTAAACTTGTTTCTTTCCTTGTTTGCTTCCAGTTTTTCCCTCCTTGTATACCATTTTTGAGAATGGTATGACAGGAATTGCGAGGTTTTATTATCAAGACATTTTAGAAAAGATTACCTACTTTCCTTAATTTTCATAGCCCTTAACTGTACTATGAGCTATTTAGACAGCATCTGTTTGGGGTTAGGCTAGAAGAATGGAGCCAGGGTCACAAAGCCACCTTTGTTTTGCTTAAACACTGTTGCAATATTCATTTTGAGCATAATCTCCCTCAAATGGCCATTTTCGTATCTGCACCCCTAGAGTCATTTTTCCCCCTGTCTGACTAAATCCAGTAATGATTTATTTAGCCACTGTTGCATGCTTGCTACATGAACCTGATGGAGAATTGCAATTTGATTCATATCACAACTGTCCTTGAAATTTACTTCAAATTGTAACTAATACTCTTTTACTTTTTTTGATTAACTTTTTCCCCACTTAAATCACTTATTTTAGAAAAGATTAGTTAACCCAAGAAGTCTCCTAAATTCTGCATGAAGGAAATGTTACAGAAAATTTCTTCTTTAGGAATCTGTATTTAGACTAGAAAATTGGAAATAAAGCATTATTAATAAAGCTAAGACATTTCTTATTAATGCATGCAGGTTTCTTTATATGCAATTTAAATGATATAAAAGTAGATTAACTCTTGGAATTTGCTTGAATCTTTAAGATTTGCTAGAATCTGTTCTTTATTATTAAAAAGATTTTCTTGCTTATCTAAGGATGGATTTCAGTTTGCTTTTAAATGGGAAAATACAGAAGAATGATAAACTTAGGTGGATTCAGTATCATCAAATTGTACCTGAGCCAGAAGTAAGGGTACTTTTAAGGATGAATATTGATTCCTTGGGACACAAAATTCTTTCCTGAGCAGCTATTTTTTTCAGCTCCATTCTTGGCACCCTTTCTTCCTTCCTTTCTTCCTTCCTTCCTTCCTTCCTTCCTTCCTTCCTTCCTTCCTTCCTTCCTTCCTTCCTTCCTTCCTTCCTTCCTTCCTTCCTTCCCCTCTCTCCATTCTTTTATTATCTATTAAAAGCTACCTTTAAACGGTTGTACACAGAGGTTTCAATTCATCATGCCAGTTTCTGAGTACATCTTGATCAGTGTCACCCCTTTCATCCTTCTCCCCATCCCTCACTCAAGCCTACCCAACCCTATTTTGACATGTTATATCCTACATTCAGTCTTAACTTGGCTCTATCAAAGCTGCACAGGTAAGGTCTCTTTCAGTGTAACCAACAATGCCTATTTTACATTTTTAAAGGCATATCAAATGTGAAGGAATGATCATTAAGCCTTTTATTTTTATGAAGTCTTCAGAGACTCGTAGGATAAGGCACCATGCAGTACTTTGTAAATGTCAAATCTCTTTAGAGAATTGCGAAGGAGGCATTGCAGGCTGTCATCTGTTCCTCATGCTGCCTACTGACCCTCATTGGGAGCTACCAATTCCCAAAGATTCTGTGCCCACTAAAATAAATAGCTCTCTCAGGCACAAAGCAAAATGTTAGACAACATGAAGCAGAACAGCACCCACTTTAATTACACTGTGCAGTGTGGGTTATAAAAAGTAGAGATCTGAAGGGTAAGACATTGAGGGACAATCCCAGCTGGCAGGCAATGAGAGAGAGTGCTTTCAACTCCACAGTGCAAATGACATAGGAAGACTGAGGGGCAAAGTGGGCACAACCTGGCTTTGTAAAGACAGATAAAAGGTGATGCATTTGTTGTAAGGCAAAAGCACAACTGTACATGGATGTTCAGAACAAAAATTGAATTGTCTTGAGTAAGATACATTTGAATGGCTTAAAGGATGGATCTCAAAATAGAGTAATAGAGCAAATGTGGCCTTGTCTCCATCAACATGTGACTTCATCATCAGGATTGAATCATGGGGAGTCACAATCCTATGCTGTTTTCCTATTATTATTACTAATAACAGCCTAGTAGACTAAGAAAATGGTCTGTCTTGCATGAAACTGTATATGGCCACTATTTATTTAGATAGCATGGCATAGCAATCAGAGTAGTTGTCTTTTCACAAAACCCAGTCATAGCCACAATGCTTAATTAATATGGTGACATTTGGCCAGATATTCTAATGCAATGAACTCTGGCAGTTTTGCCATCTCCAATTATTAAACACATCGAATAATTTAACTTTTGGAGCCAGATTGTAATCAGCAGCCTAGGAGTTTGCATTATGCAAGCTTTGTAGGTCAGTGTGTCTTTATTAGTCACATTTCTTGGTTTTGTCCTTGCTGACTGAATTATGAGTTTTAAAACTTTAAATATCATTGGAACATCCTGCCTACTTCCTCATTTTTTATTTAATCAGTATATTAGCAATATTTTCAACTCTAGGGACTTCAAAGACAGCATTGTTAGATAGCATTCTTTATGGACTCAGTCCATTGGTAAGGTGTTTTTTTCATGAATTATCTCTTTTCCTGTTATCTCTTTTGTATTCCTAGATTTGTAAAAATTCAAATCTCAAATGTAAGTCATAGTAGCAGCTAGCAGGGTTTATAAAATCATCTCTGGGTGAACAAGGAGCTTGGGGCCATTTCCAGTTTTGGATGGACCTCACTCTTGGTGTGGCCATTCTTACATGGAAGGAGGTGCTGTAGGTGGATGTGGCAGGGCCATCTGGAGGGTCAGGAGATAGTGATCTGCCATTTTACAAGTATGATGAAAGCTGTGCCAAGCCAGTGTGTCTGAGCATTGTACTAAAATGCTTTCTTTTCATCTTAAATTTTGGTCCGTAATTTAAACATCTGTTCATGAAATCATTTTTTTAAAATTTATTTTAAAGATGCTGTCAGAGGGGTTACAGTTACATGAGTAAGGTAATGGGTACATTACTTGTGGATCATTGTTATCTCTTCCCTTGTTGTTATCCCACTATTCCTTCCCTCCTCCACCTCCCTCACTCCGCCCTCCCCTCCCAAAGTTGTGACGTTCATTTCCCATATACTGTCCTGTGGGTCTCATTGTTGCAATGGTTCACCCTGTGTCCTTGTTTCACTGTTTTGTTATTCCCTTCCCCTCCTCAGATTATACAAATGTATATACAAGATGCAGGGTACCAAAAACAAATCCTCAAAGAAACAACAGCCCCATCAGCAAGTGGGCTAAAGACTTAAAGAGAGACCTCGAAAAATAAAGTTGTTTAAATAGGGGTATAGGTTGACCCATTGCAACAACGAGATGTACAAGACGCTATGTTGAAAATGAACTTTACAATTTAGGTGGGGGTTCTGGAGGGGTGGGGGTGTGGAGTGTAGATGAGGAGGTGGGAGGGAAGGGATGGTAGGGGAAAAACAAAGGAGGAAGAAACAATGCTTGATAAGAATTGTACTCATTACCTTACTCACATAACTGTAACCCCTCTGTACAGTATTTTTACAATAAAAACTTATTTTAAAAAAACAGAACAGCTAAAAAAAAAGAATGGTCAATAGACACATGAAGAAATGCTCAGCTTCTCTGGGCATAAAAGAAATGCAAATCAAAACAACATTGTGATTCTACCTCACCCTAGGAAGAATGGCTATAATCAAGAAACCTAATAACAACAGATGCTGGAGGGGATGTGGACAGAAGGGAACCCTACTACATCATTGGTAGGAGTGTAAATTTGTTCAACCACTTTGGAAAGCAGGATGGAGGTTCCTCAAAAGACTCCACATAGAGCTCCCCTATGACCCACAATCCCACTTTTGGGCATTTACCCAAATGAAAACAAACAAGGCTATACTATACAAAAGCTACCAACACAACTATGTTTATCATGAATAAAGTATGTTTATTCACAATAGCTAAGATATGGAACCAACCCAGATGCTTCTCAGTAGAAAAGTGGATCAAGAAAATGTTATCTATCTATCTATCTATCTATCTATCTATCTATCTATCTATCTATCTATCTATCATCTATCATCTATCTATCTATCCATCTGAATTCTATGCTTCCATCAGAAAAACAACACCGTCCCATTTGTTAGAAAATGGAAAGACTTGGAAAAATTATATTAAGTTAAATAAGCCAAGCCCAAAGAAATTTAGGTCCCTTATTTGCATTAATTTTTATATATAGGATAATCTTATCAGATGAGCTGAAAAGCTCACAAGCTATGTACATATGTTCTTAAAATGTTTATTCCAGGTTTTCAAAGAGTTTTCCATGAATAAGTAGGGTCAACATCACTGAGGAACTAGCTAGAAATCCTAATATTCTATTTTAGTAGTTGCTAAAAATGTATTGGGAATGAGATCCAATAATCTAAACATCTGTGTTTTTGAACATTTTGTAAATTCTTTTAATTCACACTAACATTTGAAAACCACTGCCTTAGTAGTTCCTAAGATGAATTCAGAGGATTATAACTTCTCTTTTAAAATAGTATAGAATAATGACAATATGACAAAAAAAGAAATGTACTTCAAGTAATTATGGATGAAAAAGCAATATAAATCACAAAATTCAGAAACCTTAAACTAAAAATAAATTGTATAAAATCCTAGGTATCCTATAAAATCTGAAGACTGATTGCCATTTGAAAGCTAGCCTGAGCAAGAAAGTCATAGTAACTCTAATCTACAATTAACCACCAAAAAGTAGCTCAAGTGGTGAATATCTATTGTGAGCAAAAATGTTAAGGGACAGTGCCTAGGCTCTGAGTTTAAGCCCCAGTACTGGCACAACAGTAGCTAGCTAGCTACCTAGCTAGCTGATAGATAGATCGATGATAGATAGGCTAGACAGATAGATAGATAACTTAGTTATGTTTATAAATTATGCAATAAGAGTACCCTAAGAACATTTATAAATATCCATACCACTATAGATCTATACTAATAAATGTATTTATTATCCATTTGACAAAGTAAAATATATAAAGAACTCTTATAATGGGTAGCATTTTCATGGAAAAAGGGGCAGTGGACACGAACAAGAAAATTCCAAAAGAGAACATCTAAGTGGCCCCAAAGAGTAAATATTACATGAAGCTAATAACATCAAAATTACATTAAAATATAACTTAATATTCATCGCTTATGAAATTATAAATATGGTATCTGTAGCTCATGAGAACACATATAAATGTTCATTGATGTGTATAAATTACTTTTTTAGAATGTTGGCAAAGAAAATGAAAATTGAAAAGCTATGTATTCTGCAAACAAGTTATATCACTTGAGTGACTCAGTCATACATATTGAAGACCAAGTTCAATAAGATTTATTATGAATGTTTATTATGGTATTGTTGTAATGACAAAGATAATGAAAGAAGATACATGTCTAAAGATAGAAATGACTAAATAAAAAGTTTGTTTAACATTTACATAGTTTGTTTAACTTTTATGTAGTTGCATATGTGCTGCTTGACTTAGGAAAACTGGGAGATTTTTATTGCTGGTTTTAAAAAGTAATAAGCCAGCTGGAGATAACATTTGTTGGATTTTTGACACTTTTACTTCTAAATCCTTTTAAGACCTTGTCAAATAAAGATTTTTATTATTCAATTTTTAGAAATGAGGAGTCTGAGTTATGGTAAATTTAGCATGAATTCACCCAGGTAATTAACTTCTTGATCTGCAGTGGTGTTGGTCACCTGTCAGGTTTACTGTCTTAACAATGCAAAGTTACTCTCTCTGTCTAGACAAAGCTATTTGTCTATGTCTAGCAGTGGTTTCTCTAGCTAATACATAATATCAACCCTTTTGTAGTTTCCTTTAGCGTGTGTCTTCTGGCTCCCTGATTCTGTCTTTATCTGCGTCCACTTTAATTAAGGCTTCATCTTGTCATGAGTGCCTATAATTTTCATCAGACACTCAAATTGGACAAATCTGCTTTTTATGACATCCTTGGACAGTGGAAAGACCTTTTATGATTGTCATTGCTTTTGTTGATATTGGCCCCACAGTAAGAGAGTTTAATTCAAGGAGATATGTCTTCTTTGAATAGTCTCAAATATTATCGCCATGTACCACACACAGTTCCTCTTCACAGCTATTGTAGAATTAGACTTCACAGACAAATATCTAGCTCTGTGACCATAGGTTGCCTCTACTTCATATTTTGGCTTTAAATTACTTTTTTCTGCTTATTCAATTTCATTCTTCCTGCCTTATATCATTCCCCTTTTCATCCTTCTGTCCATTCATTCTCCCTTTGTCTTCCTATGACTAGTTTGAACTTAGGTTTTCCAGGAAGACTTGAGCCATGTGACCAGTGAATGTATTGCTTCAGTTAATTTTCCATCAGGGTTTTGTGTTTTATCCTGTGGGAAGCATCAGACTACAACCTTCTTATCTATGGTCTCCTCAGTATCTGGTACCATAGCATATGCTCAGCTTATTGATTGTGAAGTGATCTTGCTGGAGTTTTGCCCCAGATTGGCCTTTAACTGAGATCATCCCAATTCCTTTTTCCTGAATAGCTGTGATTATAGGCATGAACCACTGCACCTGACATTGAAAAATATCTGGTATTTCTATGTGTTTGAGGGAAAAATTATGTTCTTCTTGCCAATTTAATCTCCCATGGTGGTCAAGATACTGATATGGTCCAATTTCAGTTTTTATTGTAGTTATTGACTTTGTTTCAGGAATCTACCAAATCCTCTTGAATATTTTCTCTTTTCAAATTCTCTAGAACTGTACACCTTTTCTTTTCTAAATCCAGGACAAGTATCTAATCCTTGTATGTCTCTCTATGCTTATCAGAATTTGTAATGGAAAGTCATGGAACATTGATTCCTTTTAGTAAAAGGAGAAGATAAATTTATGACCTTAGTTGGTCTTCAGGCTTCATCAGCTTAATAGATTTCCACAAAGAGTATTAGATTTTAAACTTTCCTTCAGGTCAACATTGTTACTTTATGGATGTTTCTAAGATTTACCCATTTGGGTTGAGAGGAAAGCACAGGAAACAAACTCTTTTACAGACTCATCAATGTGAGGGCTTCTTTCTGCCATTTTCTTACATACAGGTTGTTGGTTGAGAGATGGAGTCATAGAACCTGTTTTTCCATCTCATAGCCAATGCATAATATGTATAACACCTAGGTTGTTTCTTATATCATTTTCAAAGTTTCAGTAAAAGGGAAAAGTCTTCATTTAACCCATCATATTATGTGAAGTTTGTAAAATGTTATTGCAGAGAAAGAGATTCTCTCCTGACATAGATGTTTTTGTATATAGCATACACTGTTTAACAAGAACTCTTGTGTTTTACTTAGATTCCCAGAAACTATTCTCCTTCATAGAAGACAAAAAAATTACTTTAAAAATTAAGTTAAAGTTTACCTGACGTTTTGTCACCAATAAAACAACACTTTTTGTAAATGTCTAGATAATTGCAGTTTTTCCAGCCTTGTAAATTAAGGCCATGTATCACATTAGTTTCTTCATGTTTGAAGCTCAGTCACTATTCTTTGAGTTCTGTATTTTCATTTAAACTAATACTGACTCACACTGGTAATGATGTCATAAATATTTGGATACAACTCCTCTTCTCATTTTTTATTTAAAAATTTTATTGTCAAGGTGATGTACAGAAGGGTTTCAGGTACTTAAGTAAGGTAGTGAGGACATTTCTTGCCAAACTTGTTACCCCCTTCCTCATTATTCTCCTACTTTCCCTGCCCCCAAACCTCCACCCTTCAGTTGTACAGATAATTTCCAACATATTGTCTTGTGAGTATTGCTGTTGGATTGGTTCTCCCTTTGTCCTTTGTCTCACCATTTTGTCATTCTACTTCCCTTCCCTAATTCAGGAAAATGTATATACAAGACCCATGGTACCAAAATCAAATACAGTGGCAACAGGGATAAACCATAAGGTTTATAAAAAACAAGAAATCACATAGTACATTAGAAACAACACTTGAACTCAAGAGTTGGGCAATGTCCCTGAGCTCTTTCACTCAAGGATTATACTCTAGCACTTTGAGCCACAACACCACTTTGGGTTTTCTGGAGGTTAATTGGAGATAAGAGTCTCAGAGACTTTCCTGCCTGGCCTGGCTTTGAACCACAATCTTCAGATCTTAGTTTCTTGAGTGACTAAGATTAGAGTCTTATGGAATTTCTTATATAGCCAGGAATAATTGTTATCATAAATTTTATGAAGAAAAAGGAATGTGTAGAAAGAACGAACACACATACAAATCAGGAAGACTTAATCTAAAGATTCTAGTAAAACTTCTATTTAGTTTATCTGTTTATTCATTGACTTATGTACTTATGATGTACAAACTTCCATACCTTGAAGTTTTCTAAGAAAGACATCATAATAAGCTGATGCTTTAAAGGTAATTGGTATTTCAATTGATAAAGGTCAGAGGAAGAAAAACCACTTGAAATAGAGACAATAAAAAGTTAGAATTCTCAAAGATAGAAGAGAGTATAACTCATTTGAAGAACTGAAGCAAGGGTACACACTAAGTGAAAGGTCATGAGAGAAGCTTCATGAAATAAAGAGATGTTAGATTACAATGACTGTTGGAAAGAAATCTGGGTTTGAGGGATTATAGTAAAGTTATTGAGAGGTCTTTAAGAAAAGACAAGTCATGATGCAGATTGAATTTTAAAATAATTATAGGAAC
The DNA here is from genome assembly GCF_024711535.1 of Dipodomys merriami. Taxonomy (NCBI): domain Eukaryota; kingdom Metazoa; phylum Chordata; class Mammalia; order Rodentia; family Heteromyidae; genus Dipodomys; species Dipodomys merriami. Next base: position 75,681,453 of record NW_027203381.1, read on the forward strand.
GATTTCAGCAATATTGTAGACTAGAAGTGTCTATCTCATTCCTGCTATAAAAACACCAATTTACAAACATAAATGAAACTAACTTGGGGAGAGCTCTAGAATCTGGATGGGATTGCAGCACTCCAATAAATCACATAAAAAAAGACACACTCAAGAAAGTTAAGAGGAACAGTTTAACTTTACTCATATCATCTTGTCTAAACTCAGATACCAACAAAAAGTCAGAATGATGAGAAATAATCAAGGAAACATGACACCATCAAAGGAGGGGAAAGCTTAAATAACTCATTGTAGGAAAGGGAGATTTACTGTCTTCCTGACAAATAATTAAAACTATTCCTCTTAAAGAAACTCAGCAGAACATAAGGAAACAGATCAGGAAAATAATACAAAAATATATGAAGTTTAATAAATAATATAAATTCTAGAACTGAAGATTATACCTGAACTGAAAAAATAAATAGAAAGAGAGCTTTAATAGCAGACTTGACATAATATACATGAAGACAGGATATTTGATATTACTAAGAGGAACCAAAAGAAAAAAGAATATGAAAGAATAAAGAAAATATATGTGCCTTATAAAATACCACTATGTGATCCCAGAAACTATTATGGGAAATCCAAAAGGAGAACAGAAAGTAGTAAGCATATGTAAAAAAAGTAAAGACTAAAAATTTACTAAATTGAGGAAAGAAATGGGAAAATAGATTCATGAAACTCCATGGACCTGACATAAATTGAGTTGGGTCATGGGGAGAGGAGCAATGAATAAAATGGAGAAGGGGAGAGAAGGCAATCATGAACTCACTGTATATCCAAAAACAAAAAAAAAAAATTAAAAGAGGGAAGAGGATGGTTGGGAGAGACAAATGAGCGGGACAAATGAGAATCTTAAAATAAGTGACATTGATCAAGAAACATTGTATTCATAAACTGCTGTGTTAAATAACAAGTCTTTTGTACAACTATTTAAAGATAAATCTAAAACTATTAAAAATATACACATTGAGACATATGATAATCAAATTGTCTAAAGTCAGAGATACAGAGTTTTAAAAGTAGCCTGAGGCTAGAGCCTGTGGCTTATTACTGTAATTCTAGCTATTTAAAGGCTGATATCTAAGGATCATGGTTAAAAACCAGCCCAGGGAAGAAAATCTTGAGACTCCTATCGACATCAAATAGGACTAAAAAAAAAAAAGCAAGAAATAGAGCTGTGGCTCAACTCATAAAAGCATTAACTTATCAGTTTGTAGGCCCTAAATTGAAGCGCTAGACCAGCAAAGACAAAATCAAAAATAAAAACAAAAAACAAGTAGCCCAAGAAAAGTAAGCTTTACCATATCTTGGAAACTGACATTTTAAAAATATTTATTCATTTGCATATTTATCTCAGTACAGTGGTTTCAATTAAATTTGTCAGTTTATGAGTACAATGCAAAACTGTTTCAAAAGTGAAAAAATGACAAAAACTTATCAAGACAAAACTAATGATGTTCATCATTACCATTCTCTTTTTCCAGAAGTGCTAAGGGAGTTCTTCAAGTGAACAATAGTAATCGATAGCAACATAAAACATCTGAAGTACAAATTTCACAGGTATATGAGAACATCTATAGCTTTAAATAATGAAATATGGTAATTGTTTATGTACTGGTATGTATTAAAGTATGACTGCTTTCTTGAAATGAGTGAGCAAAATATATATTCTAAAGATTATATAAAAGGGCTTTCTGCATACATTGCAGCAATGATAATTGAAAATACTTCTGCCATCTTATGTTTCTTTGAAGCTGGCATACTTCACTTAATATGATTTTTTCCAAGTCTTTCCATTTCCTTATAAATGGGGAGATGTCATTATTTTTTTATTGTGAAAATACCATACAGAGGGGTTACAATTACATAGGCAAGGTAATAAGGACATTTCTTATCAAGCATTGCTGGCTCCTCCTTTGTTTCCCCTTCCCATCCCTTCCCATCAACCCTCCCCGAAAGTTGTAAAGTTCGTTTTTCAACATAATGTCTTGTACATCTCATTGTTGCGATGGGTCCACCTGTATCCCTATTTAAACACTTTGTTTTTGACCTTCTCCTCCACAAATTATACCAACATCAAATACAATGAAAGCAGGGGTTATACCGTCGGGAGGGACATACAAAGCAACAAAGAAATAATCTTATAATTGCGTTAGAAACAAATGCATGAAAGAAAAAAAACATTTAAAATACATATCTTAGGGTTCATTTTCCTAACATCACCTTATCTGAGCTTTTCTGCTTAACTCATACATATACTAGATATTGCAAATAAGGGAAACCATGGGACCTATGTTTCTTTGGGCTTGGCTTACTTCACTTAATATAATTTTTTCCAAGTCTTTCCATTCCCTAACAAATGGGTCAATGTCATTCTTTCTGATGGAGGCATAGAATTCCATTGTGTATATATACCACATTTTCTTGATCCATTCATCTACTGAGGGGCATCTGGGTTGGTTCCATATCTTAGCTATGGTAAATAATGCTGCAATAAACATAGTTGTGCTGGTAGCTTTAGTGTGGTCTTGTTTCTGAACATTTGGGTAAATGCCCAAAAGTGGGATTGCTGGGTCATTGGGGAGCTCTATGTGGAGTCTTTTGAGGAACCTCCATACTGCTTTACAAAGTGGTTGAACAAGTTTACACTCCCACCAACAATGCAATAGGGTTCCCTTCTGGCCACATCCCCTCCAGCATGTGTTGTTATTAGAGTTATAGCCATTCTAACTGGGGTGAGGTGGTATCTCAATGTTGTTTTGATTTGCATTTCTTTTATGGCTAGGGAGGTTGAGCATTTCTTCATGTGTCTATTGGCCATCCTTCTTTCCACTTCAGAGAAGTTTCTCTTTAAGTCTTTAGTACACTTATTTATTTGGCAGTTGTTTTTTGAGGATTTGTTGTTGGGGGATTTAATTTTTGAGTTCCAGGTATATTTTAGATATGAGACCCTTGTCCATTGTATGGCTAGTGAAGATCTTCTCCCAATCCGTGGGCTCTCTATTGATCTTGCTAGCTATGTCCTTTGCCATGCAGATGCTCTGCGATTTCATGCAATCCCATTTGTCCAACCTTTCTTTGATTTGTTGTCTTTCTGGCTCTCTGTTAAGAAAATTTTGGCCTGTGCCAAGGAGACCTAGGGTTTCTCCTATTCCATCCTGTAATGTTTTCACGGTGTCTGCTTTGACTCTGAGGTCTTTGATCCATTTGGAGTTGATTCTGGTGCATGGTGATATATAAGGATGTATCTTTAGTTTTCTACAAGTGATTAACCAATTTTGCCAGTTCCATTTACTGAAGAGGCTGTCTTTCTTCCATTATATTTTTTTAGCTCCTTTATCGAAAATTAGATGGCTATAATTTTGTGGGTTCATTTCTGGGGTTTCAATTCTATTCCATTGGTCCTGAGGTCTGTTCTTGGGCCAGTACCAAGCTCTTTTGATTACTATGGCTTTGTAGTAGAGTTTGAGATTTGGTATTGATATTCCTCCAGCACTGTCCTTTCTGTTAAGGATCGTTTTTGCTATTCGGGGTCTTTTATTGTTCCATATGAATTTTTTGGATTGCCTCTTCTTGAAGAATGAGCTTGGAATATTGATAAGTATCGCCTTGAATTTGTAGATAGCCTTGGGAAGTATTGCCATTTTCATGATGTTGATCTTTCCAATCCAGGAGCATGGGAGGTTTTGCCACTTTTTTTTTTAACCACATGGGACAGAGAGGAGAGTGGGGGAGTAGGAAGGGAAAAAGGGAGAAAATGAAGGAAGGGGTAACACTATTCAAAAAGAAATGTATTCATTACTTATATAATTGTAACTCCTCTGTACATCACCTTTCCAATAAAAATAATTTTAAAATAAAAAGAAAATATTTTCTTCAATATGTGGCTTTTTTTATTATCTAATTGACTCTTTCAAATATTATTTCATATTTATTCCATTTTTATGTTCTATATATTTTTATTTTGTCAAGATTTTAAAAAGAATTTTTCAGTTAAATTTATGTTTTACAACTTTAACCTTTTTTGCTGCTAAAACCACACCTTATCTATGATGTTAAAAATAATCTCACAACACCATAAACCGACAAAAAATTTAAATAAATACAATTATTACTGGTTTCTAGCATCTAATCAGTGGTGTGTCTTTGAGCCAATTCATGTTATGTATTGATAACAGAATACAAACAAATTAAAATGTTAATCCAAATTTGAAAACATTTTCTCTTTTTTCTTTTCTATTTATTTTATTGTGGGACTTGAACTCAGGGCCTAGTGCTTTCCTTGTTCTTTTTGGCTCAAGGCTAGTACTCTACCACTTTGAGACACAGTACCACCTTCTCTTTTTATATTTAATATCAAATATAATGAGTGTGAGAAGTGTCATGGTAATGCATTTTATTCATTCTCTGTATTATTCTTTTTTCTTGGTGGCAGTCCAGGGTTTTGAACTCTCAAGTTTTCTTTCCTATACTTCTCCCCCACCTCCTTTTAAATTATTTTCTTGCAATTTTAATTAGTACACATTTAAACATCTTAAAGAGAAAAAGCTTTAGCTTCTTTATATTTTAAAGCAGGCCCTATTTCTCTATCTTTTGGGGATACAGTGTGAAGGGGACATCTTGTTTCATTTGCTGCATTAGGATAATCAATTCTTCAACAACATTTGTGGGAAAAATCCTTTGTTCATTGATTTACAACATCTTTGCCAAAAAACATATCTCATTCGGCCTATATCTCAACTCTTAATTCCATATTATTAAAACATACATGTCGATCCTATAACATGTCCTCAATTATTGTTTTATAAACTGAAAATAGGTGACAAAAATTAACTTGATTCTTTTTTTTCATTTATTTTAGTTTTTAATTTTTTATTAGTATCACTTAGTGGTGCAAGTGAGTTTTATTTTGTCCTGTCTGTATAGTCATATCTCAATTGTTCTAACTATTTCTGTGTATTTTAGATCTCTGAATTTCTAAGCCCACAGTGAATATAGTTTGTTAAATTCCTCAAAAAATGTTTACGTTTTGATGGAGATTATAATATCACAATCAAGTATCTTAAGAATATTTAGTTTTCTAACACAGGGACAATATTTATCTTCTCAATTGTTAAGGTACTTGATTCTTTGTCACAACTTTTTGAAGTTATCATTATATAACTAACATAACTACATTTATCCCCTAAATATTTTGTTGTGTAGATGTGATTGTAAATGATCATTTCTAATTTAATTCACTACATATTTGTGTCTAGTTCTAATTTTGCCTAAGCAAATTTTAGGTTACATACTTTTTGGGTGAGTTATTATTTAAACTCTCCAGAATGTAGTTAAATTGAAGAAAAATTGTTTATCTCATAGCATAATTAGTTTTGCTACTTTCAAATTCAAATTACAATCTCTATCTCCGCTACTTTAAAAATTTAACCAAAGGTATTTATTTACTGCTGAAAAAAATCCTATCTGTATATCTGGCTTCAGATCAAATGGTCTTTTCAGACCTCTCTTTCTCCTCACTCCCAAACTTGCTCAGCAGGTTCTCTCCATATGGTATCCAATCTGACTCTTGGTGACTCAGAGTAACAGGTGACTTAAAGAGAAAATGCTTCTTTGTCTAATAATTGTAACTTTTTCAAAATATGATGCAAGTAACCAGATGATGTCATAATCATTTTGCTTCAGCTCAAGTGTTTTTTGTACACTGGAACCAGGCATAATCTTATTGTTTGGGCTTAGGTGTTCTTAGTATAAAGTTGGTCTCACGTGAAGTATGTGGTCCAGAAGAGAGGGAGAAAACATTAGGGATAGTTCACTCACAAAAGATGTAGTTATTATTATTTAAAAAAAGAAGACAAGCCAACAAAAGCACAGTATCAATTTCAGACTGATACTTCATGACTTAACAAATCTATTCTAATAGCAGGGTTCTATGAATTCCTATCAAAACATATACATACTTTTAAAAATCTATATAAGAATTTATGACATTTGTTTTTAGCATCTGCTTTCTTCATACATATTCCATGAAACGTGGCATAGTATACTTTCCTCAGAAGTATTGCATTTAACGTTTTATGTATGTAGCAAGTTGCTTTTGGGTTTATTACTTTTCTCTTTCACATCTACTTCATATTGGATGATTTTAAGTAGTTGACATTCCTTTGATCCTTGGTGCCTTTAAGGAATGTGTGTTCCCTCTTTCTGTAACAGAATTTACTCCCCCTTTTTCAACGAACAGATTCAGCATCACATTTGAGCTGCTAATCATGGAGGGCTGGCAAATAACTTTACTATTTAATGGCTTCAGTTTTACACTAAATAAATAAATAATTTCCAACTGCTAATTCCAAACAGAATGTTCTTTCAAAATGGGCACAAAAGAGGCTTCTTGCATTCATACGCCAGAAACAACATCAATATGACTAAAAGAAAAGGTACAAACTTTTTATTGCACATAAGCAATGTATCTCTCTCAGCCTTTCCTTTGTAGAATATATTGAAAAGAAACAAAACAAAATAATTTAACAAATATTTAATTTTCAAAGCTTCTCTTTTAAATGTTCAGGAGATAATTGATCATTGGGGTTCAGAATAGGAAATAGACATTTTTTTCAGGATGCCATATTAGGTAGATTGTACAGTATCCTCAGCCATATTATTTATGAATCAGTCCCAGGCTTTTAATACAATGTAACTAATACCAGAAGCATTATACATTCCCATGAATTGTGTATATAAAAATTTTAAAGCTCCTGACTCATATTATGGGCTCAGGCGCTTTCACCAAAGAGTTTAAGTTAAAAATGCTTTCTGGGCTGGGAATGTGGCTTAGTGGTAGAGTGCTTGCCTAGCATGTCCTCAGGACAACATAAACAGAAAAGGCAGGAAGTGGTGCTGTGGCTCACATGGTAGAGCTCTATCTTTGAGTATAGAGAGGCTCAGGCACAGAGACTAGGCCCTGAGTTCAAGCCCCAAGCCCAGCAAAGAAAAATTCTTTTGTTTCTTTCTTTTTCTTGTCTTTCCTTCTCTCTATCTTTCCTTTCTTTTTCAATAAGGGAGCTAAAAAAATAGAATGGAAGAAAGACAGCCTCTTCAGTAAATGGTGATGGCAAAATTGGTTAATTACTTGCAGAAAGCTAAAGCTAGATACTTATATATCACCCTGCACCAGAATCAACTCCAAATGGATCAAAGATCTCAAGAGTCAAAGCAGACACCCTGAAAACATTACAGGATGGAATAGGAGAAACCCTAGGACTCCTTGGCACAGCCGAAAGTTTCATAATAGAGACCCAAAAACACAACAAATCAAAGAAAGGTTGGACAAATGGGATTGCATGAAATTGCAGAGCTTCCGTATGGCAAAGGACATAGCTAGCAAGATCAATAGAAAGCCCATGGATTGGGAGATCTTTCTTATTTTCTTTTTCTTTCTTTTTTTCTTGTCAGTTCTAGGGTTGGAAACAGGGCCTCCGTGATTGACCTGATTTTTTTGTTCATGCTAGCACTATGTTAGTCACACATCCACTTCTGGCTTTCTTTTCCTTCCTTCCTTCCTTCCTTCCTTCCTTCCTTCCTTCCTTCCTTCCTTCCTTCCTTCCTTCCTTCCTTCCTTCATTCCTTTCCTTCCTTCCTTCCTTCCTTCTTCCTTCCTTCCTTCCTTCCTTCCTTCCTTCTTCCCTCCCTCTCTCCCTTCCTCTCTCCCTCCCTCCCTCTCTCCCTCTGTCCACCTCCTCCCTCTCTCTCTTTCTCTCTTTCTTTCACAGTTAATTGGAGATGAGTTTCACAGACTTTTCTGTCCAGGCTCGCTGTGAACCATTATCATCAGGTCTCAGCCTCCTGGCACCTGGGATTACAGAGATGAGAAAGAGACATAAGACACCAGAGTCAGGCTTAAAAATGTTGTCTACCATACATGTATGTGTATATATGTGTGTGTGCATAGGTGTATGTACGCATATATATCTAGTTTATCCATATTTCTTATTTGATATTCAGAGCTCTGAATAGTATTCTTTATAGACAAAGCTTCTGTCTTTCACAGATTATTTCTTATGAGCATGAATACCTCATTGTCATAAAGAATTCTTTTCTTGGAAGTGGTGCTGTGGCTCAAGTGATAGAGCGCTCGCCTTGAGCTGAAGAGCTGAGGGATAGCGCCCAGGCCCAGAGTTCAAGCCCCATGATTGACCAAAAAAAAAAAGTAATTCTTTTCTTTAGACTTACTGTTTCTTTCTTAGACAGGAAGATCAATACCCTATAATAGTAATAATGTGTACAGGAATATATATATCCTCCTAACAGGTTTTCTCCTACAATTTCCTTCCTATTAAAATTAAATCTGCTGGCTGATATTGGCTCATGTCTGTAATCCTAATCTTAGACTGAGATCTGAGGATTGTGGTTTTGAAGCCAGCTTGGGCAGAAAGTCTCTGAGACTCTTATCTTCACTAAACTACCAATTAAAAAGAGAGAAAGAAAAAAATGAAAAGATGCAAATAGAGCTGTCACCCAAGTGGTAGAATGCTAGCCTTGAGCAAAAGGTCAGGGACTGGCATAACAACAACAAAAAGTAGAATCCTGCACATTTTCTGAGCAACCACTTAAAGCAGAGTGAAAAATAAATCAATAAAAACAAGAATGGCAAAGATTTAGTGCTCAATGTAATCAATCCTAAGATAGTCAGATGACCTCACTTCTAGTTGTACATGAGAGTAATGTCCAATTGTACACGAGCCCCTAGATTTCAAACTAGCATGTCTTTCCTATAAATCCCAGGTTGACAGACAGTTTTCTCTTGAATAGATCTCTACCTCTACACCAGAATTTAAAAAATGAAAGAAAGGAAGAATTTTCCAACTATGACAATGACTGAGGAAAATACTTGAAATGTGTTGGTTAATTTTAATTAGGATCAGAGTTTCCAATAGGACCATAATTGCTTGACCTCTTTTAAAATTTATCTGATATGGTCTTTTGCATACTTTACATTCTCTTCTCTCTCTTTTATACTCAGATTTCAAGGGTTTATCTTTCCCCTCAAGGGGAGTAAAAGCTTCAGGAACTTGAGAACCTTTACTGTGGGAATATGTTGAATTAGGATTGTGAAATATACTTTCTTCTAATGAGCCTTAGGTAATTAATGGAGCATACTTTTGACCTTACCTACTCACTTCTCTAATTATTTTAAATAAAGAAGTTTATAAAACATGTCTACAGCCCTTGATAATTCTAGCTCTAAAGTTTCCTTAAAATTAAAGAATGAGATACATGGTTATCTGATTTACTAGCAAGTTGACATAATAAGAACATTATAGACCATTTTCTTGGAACTTATAATGTCACTTCTTTATGATATAATGATATTCAAAAAGCAGGGTATAAAATCATCTTTGGACTTCTATTTATTTTAAATATAAGTATAGTTCAACATGTTATATGGTAAAATGTTTCTCTGAGAAAGAAAAATCCCCTAAATTCTATTTTAAAATGGTAGAAACACATTTCATCTACAGCACAGAGGAAATGACTCATTCTTGGTTTATAATCTATTTGGTGGGTAGTAGAATGGAGAAATCCAGCATGAGGGAATATGAGATGGCTTTCTAACTCTGATAATGCATAAACAGAATGAAAATGGAATATTTTCTCTGGGAAGCTCTGTCTGGTGCTTGCCAATACAAAATCACCATTTGTTTATAAATACCTGATTCCCAGGGAGGTGGGCAGACATTAAGTAACTTTGTGCTTAGCCCAATGGGATTTCTTTGAACACCATATTTACTTTTTTTAAAAGCCTATCTTATCCTTTTATATTCTTGAATATTTTAGAGTAAAATCACTCTGTTCCCAGTAGTTTCCACAGTGTTTACAATGGTGCCTAGTTCCTAGAAAGGCAAACTAAATATTGGTTACTCAGTGAAGTGGGAATGGATAGGAATGTAATCAGGATGAGAAGAATGAAGGTTGGAGAACTTCAATACCAGAAGTACATAGACACAGATAGTTGGGGAATTGTTATCTGGATGTGTAGAGATCTATGACTGTCAGGTTGCCCCTCTTCTCTTTTGTCATTCCTGGTGGTCATGATAACACAGACATAGAATGATATGGTACATGTAGATAGTGAAGTGTAAAACCACTGTTCACACAGGAGATAAACCTCACAGAAAAGTGTTATGGAAGGTTTGCATTTGAAGGAAAACTCTTATATACTTAGTTTATTATGTTTGAATAACTACACAAAATATTTCAATTCAACATGTCAGTTTACAAGTGCAACTTTTGGCTAGATTTTCTGATTACCTTACTACACTTGTATTAGACATGATTATGAGCACACAAGTGAAAGTAAGCTAAAAATGGATTAGGATTCATATGTAACAGAATAGTATTCCCTAATTCAGGTAGCTCTGTATGTGTGTGTGCTTGCATGCAAGTGTGTTATATGTGTATATACCTGTAAGAAATTATCTTTTTAAAATTTATTTTATTGTAAAGGTTCTGTACAGGGTGGTAACAGTTACATGAGTAAGGCAATAAAGTACATTTTTTGTCGAGCATTATTACCCCCTCCCTTGTTGTTCTCCTACTATCCCTTCCCTCTCCCACCTCCCTCACTCTCCCCCCCCGACTGAAGTTTTAAAGTTCATTTCTGATATACTATCTTGTGGGTGTTAATGTTTCAATGGGTCATCTTATCTTTGACATTGTTTTGCTTTTCTCTCTCTGCTCTTCCAGTGTTATCTGAAACACTCTGTTGAATTTATGCTTGGCTTAGGAGATACCTAAGGTCTGAAGAGAACAAAAAAGAAAATAGAGAGACATTCTAAACAGCGGTGATAAAGGAAGAAGAATGTCCATGCTTATCAGGGGACCAAACATGTGGAGGACACAGGTGGAATTCATAAAAGAGTGTCCATCATTAAATGATATAACAACCTTCAAATATACTGGGTCATCAGCATTTTATATCTGCAACTTTGTGAAGTCATCAGTGAGAAGTCCCTTATATCTGTCTTCCCCAACTGTTCTTGTCTTATCTCCAGGCAAATTATACCCTGTGATCTTGGGTTAGATATTCCTGTAATAGAATATTGTTGTTATTTTTTTAAAATATCATTGGGAAGGAGTGAATTATAGGTTGTATCTATATTCCTTTACTACTTCATCTTAATGTTTCCTCATATTGCTTTAAAAGTATGTATTGATATACTTAGGATTTCCTTAAATGGTCCAGAGCATAGGGGCTTCAAAAACCAGTTACAAGATGATGCCACAAAAAGGAAGAACAGAACACATTAAATTGGAGATTTGATCTGTGTGTTTATGAAAGTGTCTACCATCAGGCCATTGGGATTTCTGGTGATTCACATCCCAGCCTCCATAGTACAGATTCCCCTCATGGTATTCTTCAGTCCTTTTCTAACGTTCTTCATTTCCTGTTCACTCTACCCACACATTTTAATTACTTTTCATTGGAAGAATAGCCTAAAGTTCTCTCAGTTGCTTACTATAACATGATCTTACTTTATTCATTGCACCAAATACAGTTGAGCAAAGTAGTTTCTTAAATTAAAACCAGAAAAACTCTAGTACAAGCTGTTCGAATAATGAAGGGAAGAAGGAATTCCTTAATTAATCTGTTCAGCAGACATTACCTATCTCAGTGGCAGATATTACGCTGGACACTTAGCATGCAAAAATGTAGAAGCCATCAGCTGACCTAAAAGTTAAACTTCAAGAGAGAAACAGAGACCAGGACAGATACATTGATTGGTGTATTCTGGGCACTGGTGGCTCATGCCTGTGATCCTAGCCACTCAGGAAGCTAAGATCTGAGGATTATGGTTCAAAGCCAGCCTGGGCAGAAAAGTCCCCACAAGTCTCTTATTAACTACTCAAAAACTGGAAGTAGAGCTGTGGTTCAAAATGGTAGAGCACTAGCCTTGAGCAAAACAGCTCAAAAACAGCCCCTAGGTCATAGTGTAAGCCCCACAATGGACAAAAAAAAAATTGATTTCTGCTACAATGGTTATCATAGTATGTGCAGAGCATTTGATATGCACTAGGAACTTGCCAAGAAGCATCCGATTCATTTTCCTGATGGAAATGAAAATAGAATTAGATTTAAAATGGAATTATGTTGACCCATTGCAACAATGAGATGTAGAAGACACTACGTTGAAAAGTGAACTTTACAATTTAGGGGGGTAAGGGGAGAGTGTATTTGTGGAGATGGGAGGGAAGGGATAATAGGGGAAAAACAAAGGAGGAGGCAACAATGCTTGATAAGAAATGTACTCATTACCTTGCTCATGTAACTGTAACCCCTCTGTGCTGTATTTTCAAATAAAAAAATCTTATTTAAAATGGAATTATGACTTACCCAGAGAAGAAGAGTGATATGTGTGGTATAGATGTCAGATATAAGATGAGAGCCGCTTATTATCAGTGGAACATCATCTGTGAGACAAAATTCAGGAAAAAGAAGCTGTAGTCATAGCCAAAGATCAACCCATGAGGTTTCTATCATTGCAAATTGTGTAGGTTGCACTCTGCATTGTATTTAAAGGAGTGTGTTAAATAGTTAGGTTACCATGTTTTGTATGGACCTGAGAGGAAAAAGACCAAAAATTAGGAGAGGGATATAATCGTTAAGGTATAGTGATAGTAGCAGAAGAGGATAGGAGTTGGATATGGTATTATTTACGAGGAAAAAGTCCGTTGAGACTGTTGATAAGATCTGGTGACCCACAGGGAGTGATCTTATAAGGAAAACAGCTCTAGTATTGACTGGCAATTGATATTATAATGGAGAGTAGAAGATAACTCCCTTTTAGGTCCTTCTTAGAAACTGAACTATTATCACCCTCTTAGAGACAATTTTTTTTTAACAATGGAGAAAAATTGGCAACTACTCTTTCCATAATTGGTTTTCAGTGCTTGTTCTTGGGATCTGCCAAGGGCATATTGTGTGCTTGATATATTGGCTGGTATTTAAGATAGAATGCATCAATATTTCCAATCACAATAAATATGCTATAAAGACAAGTTCAATGCTTATCTTAATTGGCTAGTAGATAATCAGGCTCATGGTGCATTTAATCTGTTAGTTTTAACAAGGTAAAGGTAGGTTTTATCAATACTGACACTTGTTCAGGCCCTGGAAAGTAGGAATTACCACCATAGCCAGCATTTCTTCATTAACAGCACCATGTTAATTCTAATTGTTTCAAGCTCAAAAATTCTGTTATATCACACTCTGAAATTTGCTATTCCTATCTCATTTTGTAGTTTTAGGATCTTACTACTACAGGTTTAGTCTATCAGCAGAAGCATCTATACCACTAGGAGCACATTAAAAAAAAAGGTCTCATCCCAAATTTCCTGAACCAGAAGTTCTATTGAGTATAATTCCCTGAGGACTTATCCAGGCACCAAAATTTTTGAAGCACTTAACTAGCATGGTCAGGATTTACTAAGGCATTTTCAGCTGCTAGTGTTAATGGACAAACTGATTCAGAATGCTCCTGTTGTGGAAAGCAGTGGTAAACTTTAAGCAAAATGCTTCAAGGCAGAATAATGATGCACAGAAAGATAGTGGAGTAATAAAACACTTAAGTGAAGAGAAAACACAAGAGTGAGATCTTCACATCAGACCATTTTGCTCTGAGGTTAGGATTCAGTCAACAAAAATGTGCTGTCAGGAAAAGTTAGAGCAGAAAAATACAATCCTTTGGGCATGAGGAGTCAGAAGTCAAAATGCAGAGATGCTACAATGAGTAGAAATTGAAACAATACAAAAGGGAGGGGGTCATAGACAAGCCTTACATATAAATCTCCATAAAAATCATCTCCGTATAAATCTCCATATAAATCATCTTCATTTGTTTTGGATGATTTGTAAAATGCATCCACAGGGGTCAAAATTTCCAAATATCCAAAGGGAAAATAAAACAACTTTGTACAGATTTAAGACATAAGTATGAAAAGAAACACAGAAATTTTAAATATTTTATACTTCTGTTTTTGGTTGTACTGTTGTTTTTAGTTGTTGTTAGTTTCTGGACTTAACTTTGTTATTGACTTACTTTGCCTTACTGTTTTAGGTATCAAGTTAGAAATTTAGGACATTGACTTTGCATCTTTCCTTTTATTCTAATCATATAATCAGTGTCTAATCAGAAAAGACTAATTAATACACCAATAAAAGCTCTTTTAGTATTTCACAAATTTTGATACATTCTAATTGAATTATTGTTTTACATATTTTATAATTTTCCTTGGACTATATCATTTATTTGCCACAAAGTATTTACAATCAATTTCTCATGGGGTTTTCTTAGACTGAATCTTACTAAATTTAAATTCAATTATACTGTAGTAATAGCACATACTCTATATGATACAGGTTAATTAGAATTTATATGTCATGATTCTGTTTATGATTCAGGATAAAAATCAATCTTGATAAATATCTGTTGGGAACAAATGCATATTCTGAAATTTTTAATTACACTTATACTTTTGTATGAGGATCAATTCAGACAAAATGGTTGCCAATGTTATTATTGTATTGTGTGTCTTCACTGATGAGTGTCTAATATTTCATTGCTTTATGAAATAAAGGTGTTGAAACAGTCTCCCTTTATCTCTGCAAATTTCAGAGTAATATAATTTGAGGTCGTTGGCTGTAAGTACATTTATTATCATTGTTCTCCTTATGAAATAAATATTATCACTAAAATGTTATCACCATGTAATATACTCCTCTATTTCTGGCACTTCTATTGTCCTTAACTCTATTTTATTAAAGTTACTTTCAAGCTATCCAAGCTTAGTGTTTACAGTATGTCTAGTATAGTAGACAGCATTTGATGAGATTTTATTCCGCCTGTACTACAGTAACTTCTGCTTCTGAGTAGAATGTTTTGGCCATTAACATTTGATGAAATTGATGATATATGTGCATTTACTTCCATCATTTTGTTTCTGTTTATGTCCTGCTTTTTCCCTCTGTTCATCCTTTCTCACAGTCTTTTGTATTCATTGAATATATTTAGTATGTATTCTAAATCTAACCAGTATCATACAGTATACATTTTACTACCAGAATGGAATTACATTAGAATTCAATAAGATTCAATTGAGGAAAACTGTATCAGAAATTGAATTATGCATATGTGTTAGGAAGATGTTATGCTCAACTCTATAGGGACAAAAGCTTCCACATACAGAACCTTTCTTAATTATATCTTACAACCTCATTTTATGCCTGCTCATTTGTATCCTTTATGGTAATCTAGTGACTGAGTGACTTTTTGTTACATCAAATGCAATTTTTAATCTCTATCTGCAATTTCGTCCATTATTTTATCTTAAATATTTTTATTTTTTAATTTTATTCTTTTATTGTCAAGGTGATATACAAAGGGCTGAGTGACTTTTTGAAAATATAGATCTCTAGAACACAAGAGAAAAAGTCATCAAAATTACTGGTTTGTAACTAGTTGGTTAAAAGCAAGGCTGACCTTGCCTTTGACTGATATCTTGACATAAGGGCAGCCTTGTGGGTCTGAACTTTTCAACCATGTGGTCTGACACTTTGAGTGGTTAGTATAGCAATTGAGTTTAGTTACTAGATATCCAGTTGGTATCTGCAGAGGAAAAATAATTGATTCAGAAAAAAAGTATATGTTTGTATTGTATTTCAATTTGAAATAAAAGATGACATAAGTGGTTATATTATATATGTTATATATAACATTTACAATATATTATATATAATATATCATATAAAATATATAATATATACTATTAAATATAGTATAATGTATAAAATATAATAATATGTAATGTATAATATATATTATAATACATATATAAAAGAAGTTAAAAGAAACTATATAGGGTATCTTTGGGACACATGTAAAATCTTAAAGTAAAACCAAGATCAAACTCTAGATCCCCAAAAATGAATTAAGAGCATCTGTCATGAGGAATATGTGAATAAATATAAAAGAATTATTTTGTCATTTTTAACACACAGGATAAAAGGGGTTATTTCAGAATACTTAAAGTGGTAAATTTGCTAAGTTGGAAACACCAGGCATCTTTCTCATCATGTGTCCAACAATTGCAACAATGGAACCTGTCAGTAGCTGTTTTAGAACTCAGAGTCTCCTGAAAGATTGCAACTTTCTTGCAATGGAAGTCTGGAGCATAATATAGCTGTTAATTTCAAGGAGTTTTGGCTTGTGGCAATAGCATCTACTTGTCCCTGCCATTCCCCCCATGATACACAGCTATGCCTTTGTTCCCAAATTATTTTTCAAGATCAAGGATAGACCCTTCATCTTCTCAGGAGAAAAACAAAGGAGCAGGTAACAGTACTGACAAGAAATGCCCTCATTATCTTGCTGATGTAACTGTAACCTCTCTGTACAGCATCTTTACAAGAAAATAAACTTTTAAAAAAATCAAAAATTTCCTTACTAGTTTACAAATATCAAAAATTAACTTGAATAGTTCCAGTGCTTTGAACGATGAAGATTAAGGCAGGTTTGGGAATTATGTGAGAGCCTTTTTTCTAGTTTAAAGATGGCATCATTCTTACTTTGTCTTCACATGGAAAAGGAGGAAGGAAGCTCTCTGGGACTTACTTTATAAAAACACTAATCATATTTATTATCTGATGAATTTCGTTTCCAATGACTTTCTCAAAGTCTCATCATCTTATGGATGATGATTTTTTTCATATGAATTATGGAGAAAGGCAAATATTCAGAACAAATGATTATTCTTCTGGATCCTACTAATTCATAACTTGCTTTAAAGTAAAAATGATTCATTCTATCCTAATAACCCTGAAAGTTTTACCTGATTTGTGTATCAATTCAAAACTCTAAAATCTAAAGTCTCATTTTACTATCATCTAAATCAAAGGCTGAGAATAAAAGGTCACTGATTCTGAGATGTGTATCTATGAAATCAAATGAGTTATATGATTTCAATGCACAATGATATAGTCCAATCACAGGACAAATTATTTCCATTATAAAACAGAGATAAGAAAGAATAAAGCAATAGCAGGTTCTGAAACAAGTGCTAAACCTCCAGGTTGGAGAACACTGTCTTTGGCTAATTATTTAGCTTTCAGGCCCACTGTGTGTGGTTAGAGTCTCACCTAGACATACTTTGGAGGCAGCCTGACTTTATACCTCATAAGAATTTTGTGGGAACAGGGGCTAGAACCAAAACTCTAGCTCTAGCTTGAAACGTTTGTCTGTGGTTCGCAATCTAACACTTGAATCACTTCTGGCTATTTGCTGAGTAAATGGAGATGACAGTCATATTTTTAATAAGTTTTTTATTTTAAAAATGCTGTGCAAAGGGGTTACAGTTACATGAGCAAGGTAATGAGTACATTTCCTATCAAGCATTGTTGCCTCCTCCTTTGTTTTTCTCCTACCATCCCTTCCCTCCCACCCCCACAAGTATACTCCTCCATGCCCCCCTCTGCCCCCACCCCTACCTAAATTGTAAAGTTCATTGTTCAACAGTTCTTGTACATCTCATTGTTACAATGGATAAACCTATATCCCTATTTAAACATTTTGTTTTTTCCCTTCCCCTCCCCAAATTAGACCAACATCAAATACAGTGAAAACAGGGGTTATACTGTGGGGGAGGAACATAGAAAGCAACAAAAATTCACATGGTACATTATAAATATGTTAGAAACAATAGCAAGAAAGAAACACTTTTGTCCCTATCTTGGGGTTCATTTTGCTTAACATCATCTTATCTGTCATATGAACATAGCTTTTGACCTTTTCTGCTTCTTCCAGACATATACTAGTTATTGCAAATAAAGGAAACCAAAAGAATGACATTGCCCTATTTGTTAGGATATGGAAAAACTTGGAAAAAATATATTAAGTGAAGTAAACCAGGCCCAAAGAAACATAGGTCCCGACAGTCATATTTCTTTGCCCTGGGTGACTTCAAAACACTGGTCCTCAGCCACTTGAGTGGCTAGGATTACAGATATGAGACACAGGAGCCCAGACCTCATAGCTTTTTGACAGTTTCATCCTTGACGTGAAGCTGTGTCATCACAAGCTCCAAGACTCTAATTCTAGAACACATACTGTTGGTTCTGTTAGGTTATAGTTACATATTTGTGGTTCTAATGTTTTGGTGGTGTTAGCACAGCCCTTCCCCTACAGTACTGTTAGGCTTTGCTTTACTAGAAACTCTGCAGTGATTTTATACTCATGAGAGTTGCTTTGTCCCATGGTTTATGAGGGCTTTGAAGTCTCAGTAGAGGTGGTAACCATCCAGAGTTGCAATACGCTGCAACTCTGGCTCTGTTCTGAGGTAAGTGAGGAGCATGATGAGAGTATGTGGGAAGCTGAGTCCAAAATATAAATGGCTCGAGGCAGCAGATGCCTCTCCTTTTATTTCATTCTCCTTAGTAGAGACACCCTGGCCTGTGATAGGAACAGCAATCTTAATGATTGAGCATCAAAATAGTTCAGAGGTCATTCTTTCATTGTCTAATAAAATAATTTGTTTTCTGTTTAGTTGGCTGAGTAAGTACCCTACTTCTTGATGAGTAGTACCTTTCTCCTACTGAGATATCTAATTTATGCTAATCACATAATGTAATCATTTGGTCATCCCTGGTTTTCTCTGAACAGATTTTTCTCACATTTTCCAATATGGATAGGTGAAGAGTTTTCCAAATTCTAATGCTCTGTTTTACTTTGCTGAACAATTGTATATCTTTAAAATAGTTTTCTCTTATTATATTTTAGTATAAGCAGTCAGGATTAACCAGTCTAATCCTTCAACACTGTTTAGAAATTTCCTCAGGCAAATATCCAAATTCATCAGTCACATTTCTGCCTTTCACAAAGCACTATGAAAAGAACACAATTTAGAAAAGTTCTTTCTTCATTATAATGATGTTAGTCATTCCTCTATGTCTAATATTCTTCATTTCTACTTGAAATATTATCAGAAGGAGCATTAGCATTCCCATGCTGCTCAGAATCTTTTAGGCATTCTTTGCCAATGAGAGTTTCTTTGTAGTTCTCCACCCATCCTATAAGCCTCCACAGTAATCACACTTTATGGTCTATTCAAATATCTCTGAGTTTCTACCAAGTTGCCAGTCTACTTTAACTTTTTGTTTTGGTTTTTGTTATTAAACACCTAATTCTCAGTCTCAATTTTCAGTCATAGGCTGTTGAGGTCCCTAAAACAGAATAAATATCATATTGGTGAGAGTACTTTCTGGTTTAAGGACAGCATTTCTTTTTAGTACTCTGAAATGAGGATCAATTCAACGAAAATGGTTGCCAATGTTATTATTGTATTGTATGTCTTCACTGGTGAGTGTCTAATATTTCATTGCTTTAGGAAACAAAGGTGTTAAACAATCTTTCTTTAGCTCAGCAAATTTCAGATTAATATAATTCTAGGAATGGGTTTCTCTATCATAGTCACTGATTCTATTTATTAAAGTTCTTCCTTTCTATGCTAAGTACTTCTCGATGTCCTCACTTCATAATCACATCCCTAAGGGATGTACCCTTTAATGTATGACTATTGGAGAACACAAATATTGGCACCACAGGAGTGAGCAATGTGGACTGGAAAGGACAGAGACTGACTTTTATGGTAACTGAATTACTAGGAAAAATACTTACTACTAAACAGCAACAAACCAATAGAAATAACAAGGTATACAAAAAAAGTGAAAATTCAGCCCATTAAAAAATGAAAGAATAAATCAACGTGTAAAGACAAATACATGAAAAAGACAGTCAATATGAAGAAAAAGAAAGTTAAACTAGAAAAATAGCTCTTAAAAATAATTCAAGGCCAATGATAGTCTCTCACATTTTTAATCCTAGCTACTCAAAAGGTCGCGATCTGTAGGATAGTAGTTCAAGGAGAGCTTGGGCAGAAAAGTCTAAGAGTTGTCTCTCTAAATTAACTGACAATTGCCCTGGGCTAAAAGTATGGCTCAAGTTGTAGAGCACCAGCTTTGCAAGCAGGATACCCGAGTTCTAACCTCAAAACTGCCCAAAATAAAAGTTCAAAAAATGGTCAAAAAACAAATGAAGAAAAGAAGTCCACAGAGCTAATAGATTCTTAATAAAATAACATAACTCAAAAAATAATTATGGAGCTGATAATATACTTGCAAAACTTACTAGAGGGACTCAAAGGCAGGTTTCAGTGTAAAGAAGAAATAATAGTTGGGTTTGAACAACACAATGGTAATTACTGTCTGAGGAACAGAATTTAAAAGGATTGGAGAACTAAACAAAGTACAAGCGAAGCTCACAACATCATCAGAGGGAGTAATATACATTGGAGCCACAAAGAAGAGAAAACAAGAGAAAGGAAGAAAATATATCTGAAGAAATAATTGTTGAAAACACCAACTTATTTTTATTAACCATAGGAGTACACTTATCCAAGAAGCTCACCAAAGTCCAGGTAAGAGGAACTCACATACAACCATACTGAGATGTATTATATTCAAATGTTCAAGTGACAAAAATAAGAGAAACTTGAAAGTGACAGGAAAGAATTAACTCATCATATACAAAGCATATGCTTAATTTTTTTTTACCACCTTTTGATTTCCTTGCTCCCTTTCAGCACTAAAGATAGAACTTAAGTCCTTTTACATGCTAGGCAAACATTACTATTGAGCAGCATCCTCAACCTATAAAAGCTTTTTTAATGGTATTATGACCACATTTCTCTCCAAAAGCATATTTCTTTATAGAAAACAGCCAATATATTTGAAGTGTTCAAAGAGAAATTACTGTCATAGAAGAGACCTTTGTTTGGTAATACTGAGTTTTCAAAAAGTGATGAAAATTAAGATATTCTTAGATAGCCAAAAGCAGAAAAAAATCTGTTGGCTACTAGACCTATTGTAAAGAAATATGTAAAAGAATCCTGAAGGATAAATGAAATGATACTAGACTATAATTCAAAATAAAGAAATGAAAACCAGACAAACAGTTAAAAAAATGAGATGGCTTACACCTGAAATCTTAGTTCCTTTGGAGGATGAGAATGGTAGAATTATGGTTCAAGGCCAGCCCAACTGGAAAAATTAGCAAGACCACTTATCAACCTATTGCTGATTATAGGGACACATGCCTATTGACCTAAATATTCTCTTTCCCTAATAGATACTTTGGATTAACACCCTATATTATCTCTTCAGTGAAACATAAGTAAATAAAGATAAAAATTACATCCATTCAGGTTGAAGGCTTTTTATGTCTAATATCATAGGAAAAACACTGTGAAGAGTGATTAGATAGATAGATGATAGGTGATAAAAAGATGGATAGATGATAGAAAGATGAAAGAAAAGTAGATGATACATACACAAAGATAGGAGATAACGTTCAAACAAGTGAGCAAAGCAAATGTTATTTATTCTGAATTTACTACATCAATTGAGTTTTGGAACTAGCAAAGAGAATGGAAAAACTGGATAGTGGAAAGGAGGTTTTAAGTGCCCTGACTGGAGATTTTGGCATGGAGGAAATTGTAGGCAAGCTAACTAGGAACAGGGAATTCAATGCCATTGATTAGTGGAGCATATTTTTTTCTTTGATTGGTTTTAATTTGAAAATGAGGACACACATTAGGGAATCTGTTAGTTATTAATCAAGTTAAAGCCACTTAGAACCAATCATTACAGAAGTTATGGTTTAACTTCCTAACTTGACACTAGATTTAGCCATTCTTTCCCAGTCTGATTGTAGTAGTCTGGCATTCTGGGTCGCTGTTTACAGAGAAGGAATTAGTATTCTGAGCAAGATGCCAAAAACTGTAGTTCAAATATTATAAGGTGGCCATTGTGTCATTAGCATTCAGCCTCTCAATAGGTTTCAAAACAAAAGGAAAACTTTTTCTATCTATGGAAAAAATACAATCAATAAAGTTGAGATAAACAGGAAACTAAGAAAGACAATTACAAAAACAATGAAAAAATATATTAATACATGGTAATATTCTTATGCAAATATCTTTAAAACTTTATGAAGTTGTGAAAAACTCCAATGGGGGAAATACTCAGAGCAATATTAAGCAATTCACAAAAGAGGAGAACACACTTTACTTAAAAATGAGACATAATTTTTAGCCTATTACACTGACAAATATTAAAATGACTGACTAAAGTAAATGACAGCATGAGTTGGAAAAAACAGAAGTTCTGCTACATTGCTAATGGGTCTGTAAACTGGCTCAACTCTCCTGAAAGGCAATTTGGCAATGGTACAAAATGTCTTAAATATATGTCTTCCCATTGGACCAGCAATGCTTTTATAGGATTTTATTCCATGAAAAGAAAAATGGAGCAATGCACAAAAATAAACAAAGAAGAATGAAATAAAATAACTCATGATATTATCAAAAATCGATTTATTAAATAAATTATGGAACATTATATATAATTCTTAAAATGGAGATGAAGAAGTAGAAATGGGTAGAAAAATTATATCTTGTGTTAAGTTAGCTAAGTATTTTTGAGCAAGTGATTTGGAATAATAAACACCTAAACATTAACAGTTGTCCTTAATGAATTATGAGGTTTTGAAAATGTCATTAATGTTTACTAATTTCCAGTTTTTCCACGATGAATATTGCTCAGAACAGCTTGATGCCTTAGTACAAGAAAAATTATCAAAAGAAACATATACAGTGAACAAATGCTCTATCTAGAAAATACATATTGATATTTTTTAAGTAATTCATGTAAATTATTGGGATATTCAAATAATTGCTTAAAGAGTTTATAATAAGAATCATTATTTTCCTCCATTCCTTTTCTTCTCCAAAGAATTTAGAACTTCAAGCATTGTTTAAGGAACTGTTTTTGCTTGTGTGTATATTGCCTGTACTAAGGATGATTTTAAGGGCTGGTGCTCTATCACTTGAATCACACATCCACTTCCAGCTTTTCAGTGGTAAAATTGGAGATAAGAGGAAGAGTCTCACAGCCTTTTCTGACTCAGCTGTCTAGGAATCATGATTATCAGATCTCAGCTTGAATAACTAGAATTATAACTGTGAGCAACCAGTGCCTGGCTCTTTGAGAAAGATTTTTAAGGGGCAAAAAAAAGTCCATCAATCTAAAAAACATTCAAGAAAATTATCAAGCAATTCCATCCTGATGATATTTGGCTCAGGAAAAAAAATCCAATAAATCCTACCTTCTGTTAACCTTTAGCTCTTGTCTGAATTCCCAAAGTTTCCCTATCATTGGCTTTACAGTACAATAATATGTCACACTTTGCAATGTGTGTAATATACCTACTTGTAAGTCATTGAATTCCAATACCCATCTTCCTTTCATCCAAATTAAATGTGCATTTAAGAAACCAGAGCATGGCTTCTGACTGTACGATTGTTTTGCTCTAGTCCAGATGCACTGCTACATAGATAGTCTATGATGCTAAAAGTCCTTCTAATACTGGCATTGAACAGGGGAGTTGAGACAAAAAACTGAACCCATTCAAATAAATTTAGAGCTGCAGTCCCTGCTCTAAAAACAAATTTTCATTTTTTTGTGTGTTGTTTCCTCAAGAGATATGTTCATCTCCTATCCAAAACATAGCCTTTCTCATGAAGAAAACTCGAGTAGACTCTTATGTTTATAACGAAAACATTCAGATTTGAATTACTTTCATCAAAAGAAGGAGATGATTCATGATTAGTTAAAACACAAACTGCCCAGGGTGCTACAGGGTGATTTTTTAAAAAAGAAATCACTTCTCCTTACATCTGAGAGCTCTTATGTTCATGTTTAATTATAAGTAAAATCACTGACTTCACAAACTGGTAGGTGGTTATTTTTTAATGTGATTAAAGTTCCTGCTCCAAACCTTAGTATTGATTCTTTTTGTCCTGGAATCATGTGACTACATTAAAAAGATATTCTTGACTTATGGAAAATTTTGTTTGATAAAGTTTCCAAATAATTCTTGTACTTTAGAATACCGAATTAATTTAGAAATACAAATAGACCAGACCAAAATAGGACATCCCACCCTCTCACTATAATCCACACAGGATCAATTCAGACCAAGGAAAAGATCCTTAAAGCTGTCAAGGAGAAAATATTAATCACCTATAAAGGGAAACCAAAAGAATCACCTCAGATTTCTCAGCAGAGACAAACAAAGCAAGAAGAGCCTGGAATGATGTATGCCATGCCCTAAAAACAAACAACTACCAACCAAGAATACTGTACCCAGCTAAACTCTCCTTCATAACTGAAGGCCAAATAAAAAACTTCCATAGCAAAGAAAAATTGAAACAATACATCTCCACCAAACCAGCCCTACAAAAGGTTCTTAAAGATGTCCTACACATAGAAAACCAAAAAGACCGCAATAAAGGCCATGAAACTGCACCCAAACTGAGAATCCAAGAACCATAGAAAGAACCCAGTTTTCGCAGCCCCAAAGAAGGTGTATAACATGGCAGGAACTCCCAAATACCTCTCAGTCCTATCTCTTAACGTTAACGGACTGAACTCTCCAATTAAGTGACATAGACTGTCTAGTTGGATTAAAAAACAAGACCCTTCTATCTGCTGCCAGCAGGAGTCACATCTTGCCAGTAAAAACAAACACATTTTCAATGTTAAAGGCTGGAACAAAATCTACCAAGCAAACGGCCCCCATAAACAGGTGGGAGTTGCAATCTTAATATCAGATAAAATAGACTTCAAATTAAAATTCGTGAGAAGAGATAAAGAAGGTCGCTACTTACTAATTAAGGGATCTCTCCTTCAAGAGGATATTACAATTCTAAATATCTATTCACCAAACAACAGAGCACCCAAATTTATCCAAGAAACACTACTTTCCCTCAAAATCCACATAGATCCAAAGACATTAATTGTTGGGGATTTTAACACACCACTCTCCCCACTAGATAGATCAACTAGGCAAAAACTCAACAGAGAAACCACAGATCTAAATAGCTGCATAAATCAACTAGATTTAACAGAAATCTACCGAATATTTCACCCAGCAGCAACAGAATACACGTTTTTCTCAGCAGCACATGGAAGATTTTCTAAAATAGACAACATTTTTAGACACAAAGCAAACTTGTCCAAATTCAGAAACATTGAAGTTATACCTGGCATTCTCTCTGACCACAAGGGAATAAAATTAGAACTCAACACCAAAAGCCACCAAAGAAAGTCCAGTAACACATGGAGGCTGAAAAACACACTGCTGAATCATGAGTGGGTCAAGGAAGAGATACAAAAGGAAATTCAAATGTTCATGCTATTCAACAAAAATGAGCACACAAATTACCAGCTCCTCTGGGACACAGCAAAGGCAGTACACAGAGGCAAGTTTATAGCTCTGAGCTCCTACATCAACAAATTGGAGAGATCTGAAACCAACAATTTAATGAGACATCTGAACCTCCTTGAAAAAGAGCAGCAAGATAAACCCCGATCCAGTAGATGGAAAGAAATGATTAAAATTAAATCAGAATTAAATGAATTTGAATCCAAAAAAACTATAGAAAGACTCAACAAAGAGTTGTTTCTTCGAAAAAATTAACAAAATTGACAGATCCTTAGCAAATCTTATCAGAAAAAAGAAGGGAACATACCCAAATAAATAAACTAAGAGATGAGAATGGAACCATCGCCACAGAAACAACCAAGATTCAGAACATTATAAGGGAATACTTCTCAAAACTTTATGCTAATAAGTTTGAGAACTTGGCAGAAATGGACCTTTTCCTAGCAAATATTGACATGCCCAAACTAAACCAAGATGAGTTAAACCGTCTTAACAGGCCCATATCAAGCACTGAAATGGAAACAGCAATAAGAGACCTCCCAGCTAAGAAAAGTTCAGGACCAGATGGTTTTACAGCGGAATTCTACAAGGCCTTCAAAGCAGAGCTCACACCAATACTCCTCCAACTCTTCAATGAAATTGAAAGAGAAAGCTCACTACCGAACACATTCTATGAAGCCATCATAACCCTCATCTCAAAACCAGGCAGGGACTCATCAAAGAAAGAGAACTATAGACCCATTTCTTTGATGAACATTGATGCAAAACTTCTCAACAAAATTTTGGCCAATCGACTTCAACAATTCATCCAAAAAATCATACACCACGATCAAACAGGATTCATTTCAGGGATGCAAAGCTGGTTCAATATACGCAAATCAATTAATATTATTCATCACATCAACAGGAGCAAGAATAAGAACCACATGGTTATTTCAATAGATGCAGAAAAAGCATTCAACAAGATCCAACACCCCTTTATGATGAAGGTTTTGGAAAAATTAGGAATCCATGGAACATTCCTCAATATAATAAAGGCTGCATATGACAAACCTACAGCCAGCATTATACTCAATGGTGAAAAACTAAAGCCATTTCCTCTTAACTCAGGAACAAGACAAGGATGCCCACTCTCTCCACTTCTCTTCAATCTAGTATTAGAATGCCTAGCTACAGCAATAAGACAAGATGCAGACATAAAGGGGATCCAAATAGGGAAAGAAGAAATAAAACTCTCCCTCTTTGCAGATGACATGATTTTGTATTTAAAGAATCCCATAGACTCCACTCCCAAATTACTCAAGCTGATTCAAAATTTGGCAAAGTAGCAGGTTATAAAATTAACCCCCCAAAATCAATGGCTTTTCTGTATGCCAACAATGAGAAAAGTGTGGCTGAAATTAGGAAAGCAACTCCATTTGTAATAGCCCCACAAAAAATAAAATACCTAGGAATTAACTTAACTAAACAGGTGAAGGACCTCTATGATGAAAACTTTAAAATCTTGAAAAAGGAAATCAACACAGAACTTAAAAAATGGCAAAACCTCCCATGCTCCTGGATTGGCAAGATTAACATCGTGAAAATGGCAATACTTCCCAAGGCTATCTACAAATTCAACGCGATACCTATCAAAATTCCACCCTCATTCTTCAAGAAAATAGAGGAGGCAATCCAAAAATTCATATGGAACAATAAAAGACCCCGAATAGCAAAAACGCTCCTCAACGGAAGGAACACTGCTGGAGGAATATCAATACCAAACTTCAAACTCTAGTATAAAGCCATAGTAATCAAAACAGCTTGGTATTGGCATAAGAACAGACCTCAGGACCAATGGAATAGAATTGAAAACCCAGAAATGAACCTACAGACCTATAGCCATCTAATCTTCGATAAGGGAGCTAAAACAATAGAATGGAAGAAAGACAACCTCTTCAGTAAATGGTGCTGGCAAAATTGGTTAACTACATGTAGAAAATTAAAGCTAGATCCTTATATATCACCCTGCACCAGAATCAACTCCAAATGGATCAAAGACCTTGAAGTCAAAGCAGACACTCTGAAAACATTACAGGATGGAATAGGAGAAACCCTAGGTCTCCTTGGCTCAGGCCGAAATTTTCTGAATAGAGACCCAGAAACACAACAAATCAAAGAAAGGTTGGACAAATGGGATTGCATAAAGTTGCAGAGCTTCTGCAGGGCAAATGACATAGCTAGCAAGATCAATACAAAACCCACGGATTGGGAGAAGATCTTTACTAGCCATACAACGGACAAGGGTCTCATATCTAACATATACTTGGAACTCAAAAAATTAAACCCCCCAACAACAAATCCTGAAAGAAACAACTGCCCAATATATAAGTGGACGAAAGATTTAAAGAGAAACTTCTCTGAAGAAGAAAGAAGGATGGCCAATAGACACATGAAGAAATGTTCAACATCCCTAGCCATAAAAGAAATGCAAATCAAAACAACATTGAGATATCACCTCACTCCAGTTAGAATGGCAAAATTCAAGAACTCTAACAACAACAGATGCTGGAGGGGATGTGGACAGAAAGGAACTTTACTCTATTGTTGGTGGGAATGTAAACTTGTTCAACCACTTTGGAAAGCAGAATGGAGGTTCCTCAAAAGACTTCACATAGAACTCCCCTATGACCCAGCAATCCCACTTTTGGGCATTTACCCAAATGTTTACAAACAAGACCACACTAAAGCTACCAGCACAACTATGTTTATTGCTGCATTATTTACCATAGCTAAGATATGGAACCAACCCAGATGCCCCTCATTAGGTGAATGGATCAAGAAAATGTGGTATATATACACAATGGAATTCTATGCCTCCATCAGAAAGAATGACATTGCCCCATTTGTTAAGAAATGGAAAAACTTGGAAAAAATTATATTAAGTGAAGTAAGCCAGGCCCAAAGAAACATAGGTCCCATGGTTTCCCTTATTTGTAATATCTAGTGTATGTATGAGTCAAGCGGAAAAGGTCAGATAATGTGATGTCAGGAAAATGAACCCTTAGATGTGTATTTTAATGTTTTTTTCTTTCATGAATGTGTTTCTAACGCATTTATACGATTATCTCTTTGTTGCTTTGTATGTCCCTCCCCCACAGTATAACCCCTGCTTTCACTATATTTGATGTCAGTATAACTAGTGGAGGAGATGGGGAAAAACCAGTTCTATAAGTATACAGGTGGACCTGTTGCAACAATGAGAAGCATAAGTTGTCATGTCCAAAACGAGCTTTACCATGTCGGTGTGGTGGGGGGGAGGGGGGGAAGGAATAGGATTGGGATGGGGGGGAAGGGGGAGGCTGGGAAGGGATGTGAAGGGTAAACAAAGGAGGAGGCTGCAATGCTTGGTAAGAAATGTACGCATTATCCTGCCCATGTAATTGTAACTCCTCTGTACAGTATGTTCACAAATAAAATTAAATTAAATTTAAAAAAAAAATGGAGAGAGTCCTAGCCAATAAAGACTTAGTGCCTTCCAAAAAAAAAATTAATGGTGAAAAACTAAAGCCATTTCCTCTTAACTCAGGAACAAGACAAGGATGTCCACTCTGTCCACGTCTCTTCAATCTAGTATTAGAATGCCTAGGTACAGCAATAGGAGAAGATGCAGACATAAAGGGGATCCAAGTAGGGAAAGAAGAAATAAAACTCTCCATCTTTGCAGATGACATGATTTCGTACTTAAAGAATCCCATAGACTCCACTCCCAAATTACTCAAGCTGACTCAAAACTTTGGCAATTAGCAGGGTATAAAATTAACCCTCAAAAATCAATGGCTTTTCTGTATTCCAACAATGAGAAAAGTGTGGCTGAAATTAGGAAAGCAACTTCATTTGTATTAGCCCCACAAAAAATAAAATACTTAAGAATTAACTTAAACAAAGAAGTGAAGGACCTTTATGATAATAACTTTAAAAACCTGGAAAAGGAAATCAAAACAGAACTTAGAAAATGCGAAAACCTCCCATGCTCCTGGATTGGAAAGATTAACATCGTGAAAATGGCAATATTTCCCAAGGCTATCTACAAATTCAATGTGATACCTATCAAAATTCCAACCTCATTCTTCAAGGAAATAGAAAAGGCAATCCAAAAATTCATATGGAACAATAAAAGACCCCGAATAGCAAAAACACTCGTCATCGGAAAGAACACTGCTGGAGGAATATCAATACCAAATTTCAAACTCTACTATAAAGCCATAGTAATCAAAACAGCTTGGTACTGGCACAAGAACAGACCTCAGGACCAATGGAATAGAATTGAAAACCCAGAAATGAACCTACAGAGCTATAGCCATCTAATCTTCGATAAGGGAGCTAAAACAATAGAATGGAAGAAAGACAGTCTCTTCATTAAATGGTGCAGACAAAATTTGTTAATTACTTGTAGAAAACTAAAGCTAGATCCTTATATATCACCCTGCACCAGAATCAACTCCAAATGGATCAAAGACCTCAGAGTCAAAGCAGACATTCTGAAAACATTACAGGATGGAATAGGAGAAACCCTAGGTCTCCTTGGCACAGGCCGGAATTTTCTTAATAGAGACCCGGAAACACAACAAATCAAAGAAAGGTTGGACGAATGGGATTGCATAAAGTTGCAGAGCTTCTGCAGGGCAAATGACATAGCTAGCAAGATCAATACAAAACCCACGGATTGGGAGAAGATCTTCACCAGCCATACAACAGACAAGGGTCTCATATCTAATATATACTTAGAACTCAAACAATTAAATCCCCCAACAACAAATCCTGAAAGAAACAACTGCCCAATAAATAAGTGGGCTAAAGACTTGAAGAGAATCTTCTCTGAAGAAGAAAGAAGGATGTCCAATAGACACATGAAGAAATGTTCAACCTCCGTAGCCATAAAAGAAATGCAAATCAAAACAACATTGAGATACCACCTCACCCCAGTTAGAACAGCAAAAATCAAGAACTCTAATAACAACAGATGCTGGAGGGGATGTGGACAGAAGGGAAGTAAGCTTCATTGTTGGTGGGAGTGTAAACTCGTTCAACCACTTTGGAAAGTAGTATGGAGGTTCCTCAAAAGACTCCACATAGAGCTCCCCTATGACCCAGCAATCCCACTTTTGGGCATTTACCCAAAAGATCACAAACAAGACCATACTAAAGCTGCAGGCACAACTATGTTTTTTGCAGCATTATTTACCATATCTAAGATCTGGAACCCACCCAGATGCCCCTCAGTAGATGAATGGATCAAGAAAAT
The DNA here is from genome assembly GCF_024711535.1 of Dipodomys merriami. Lineage (NCBI taxonomy): Eukaryota > Metazoa > Chordata > Mammalia > Rodentia > Heteromyidae > Dipodomys > Dipodomys merriami. Next base: position 75,712,170 of record NW_027203381.1, read on the forward strand.
GTGGTATATATACACAATGAATTCTATGCCTCCATCAGAAAGAATGACATTGCCCCATTTGTTAGGAAATGGAAAGACTTGGCAAAAATTATATTAAGTGATGTAAGCCAAGCCCAAAGAAACATAGGTCCCATGGTTTCCCTTATTTGCAATATCTAGTATATGTCTGAGTCAAGCAGAAAAGGTCAGATAAGGTGATGTTAGGAAAATGAACCCTAAGGTATGTATTTAAATGTTTTTTTGTTTTATGCATTTGTTTCTAACACATTTATAAGATGATTTCTTTGTTGCTTTTTATGTCCTTCCCCCACAGTATAACCCCTACTTTCACTGTATTTGATGTTGGTATAATTTGTGGAGTGTAAGGGGAAAAACAAGTCCTTTAAATAAGGATACAGGCATACCTGTTGCAACAATGAGAAGTACAAGTTGTCATGTTGAAAACGAACTTTACAACTTTGGGGGGGGGGAGGACTGGGTTGGGAGGGGGGCTGGGAAGGATGGGAAGGGTAAAGAAAGGAGGAGGCTACAATGCTGGATAAGAAATGTACTCACTGTCTTGCCCATGTAATTGTAACTCCTCTTTATATTATTTTAACAATAAAAAATTAAAAAAACTAAAAAAAAGAAAAGAAAAGAATACCGAATTAAGCTAAACTCCAAGTGTTGCAGAGTTAGGAGAGAGAAGTTCAAAAAGCTCTGTATGGTTGTAAATGACCTCAAGGGACGAATTCAGCCTGGGCGTTTTGGTTTCATGTGTTGCATTATGAAAATGTACCATTGCATTGATTAAATGTGCAAAGGCACATGACCAATCATCTCAGTTGCAAAAGTGTCTTTGATGTGTACTAGAAGATCTGAACTTTAGCTTCGCAAAAGGCTCTGTATCCCTGACCATCTATGCCCTGGATTCTGGACACAAGCTGTCTAATATGAGGTATTTACACAGGATCTGCAGGATGCTTTCCCTAGGACAAAGGCATCTTGAACAATGTACAGATAAAATGTTGAAGCAAGACTAAGTTTTCTTTTCCTTGATACTTATGAAACTCAGAATATATTTCATCTGTTACTAGTACATTGTCATGCTAATAAAATGAGATGGGAAGCATTAACAAAGTTCTTAGATACAAAGTTCTAAAGAAGTTTAATAATTGGTGTGTTATATACTTTAATAACTTAATTGCACATTGTATAATTTCTAATATTATCACACAAAGAATGGAAACATTTTAAATACCATACTGATAGCAGAAGAAAACATTATTAACATGTTCAATCATCTGAAATAAATAAGAAAGAAAATAAAATTGGAAAATAGAAGTGGGAAGTATAAGAAAGCATTATTATATCTGAATTTTTCAGTAATTTCATTGAATGTGCTTGTTTAAAAAAAATAATCAACCAGGCATCAGTGGGTCATGACTGTAATCTTAACTACTCAGGAGGCTGAGATCTAAGGATCATGGTTTGAAGCCAGCCTAGGCAGCAAAGTCCATGAGACTCTTATCTTCAATAAACTACGGTGGTAGAGTGCTAGTCTTGAGCAAAATGAAGTTCAGGGATTGTGCACAGGCCTAGAGTTCAAGACACAGGACTGAGGGGGAAAAAAAGGAAATATAATCATGATGGGAAAATAACTATGTTTATAAGGGATGTATCTAAAGTACATCAGTGCTGAACGTGTTGAAAGTCAACAGATTGAAGAAGACATGCAGTTAGATCCTAATGTTAAGAAGCTCATATGACAATATTAATTAGCAATAAAAAGACATAACTTCAGAACTAAAAGTAATAATTTCAAAATGAACCATTTAGAAATGATTTAATAAGCAAGCTAATACAAAAATTTCAAAGCTGTGTGCATATATTAGCAAAGTCTTATTCAAAGGAAATGTAGACAGAAATACAATGAGAAATTGTTACAACTTCAAAGTTAGAAAGTTCAACACATCTTCAGAAATTAATAGTCACATATTCAAAATTAACAGGATATAAAATATTTGGGAAACATCAGACTATTGACTCATTAACTCTAGAATATACATTGCTTTCTATCACGTACAAATTAGTTTGGAAAATATAGCTAAATGCAAACTCTTCCAAAACATTGCAGACAGTACTTCTAAGCATATTGAATAAGAACATTTAATTAGAAAAACCAAACTCATAGAAACTATACTAGCCATATCTCTTATTTGCATACATGAAATATTGTAACCAATTTTATTTAAACCTTCAACAGTATACACAAATGATTATATATTACAACCAATTTAAGCATATCTAATCAACACGAGGTTGTCTTCACATTGAGGTATCACCTGACATAATCCTTTTGTTTCAATTTAAGTTTTATTGTAAAGGTGATGTTCAGAGGGGTTACAATTACATAAGTCAGGTAATAAGTACATTTCTTTTTGAACAGTGTCATCCCCTCCTTCATTTTTTCCCACTTTTTCATCTCCTGATCTCTGACCACCAGTTTGTAAGGTTCATTTCTGACATAGTGTCTAGTGAGTAGCATTGTTGAATTGGTTCGCACTTTGTTTAAGGGTTTCTGGGATTCCCCTTTCATTTCCCAAATGAGATAACCTCATATACAAGACAAAGAGCATAAAAATAAAAACAATGACAAACAGGAAATAAACCAAAGGGAAAAAGAAAGACAAAATAAATAACTGCAAACAGTACAATTTTAAAAAAACTCTTGTTTCCATTTCTTGGCACTCTTTTCAATAAGCATCATATCATATAGATATGATATAGTTGCTCTGGTCCTGTCCTAAGAATATCATAGACATATCCGAGTCATTACAAATGAGGGAAACCATATTGCCTGTGTTTCTTTGGGATCTGACATAATTATAATTCATCTTTTTTTCCTTTTTTCATTTTTTGTAAAGATGATGTACAGAGGGGTCAGAGTTACATAAGTAAGGAAATAATTACAATTCCTGTTGAACATTGTTACCCCCTTCCCCGTTTTTTTTCTCTTTGTTTCCCCCCACTCCCCCTCCCCCTCAAGTTGTAAAAAGTTCATTTCCAACAGAGTCTTGTGCATATCACTGTTGAATTGCTTCACACTTTTCCCTTTATCTCAGCATTTTTGTGATATTCCTTCCCATTCCCAAGCCAGATAACCTTATATACAAGACAAAGGGTACTGAAATTTAAAAACAAAACCATACCCACCTACATGCTTTCAATAGATTAAAAAAAAGCTTTTGACAAAATAATCATCCATTACCAATAAAACCTCAGCAATAGTAAAAATACATTACCATTGTTGTTTCAATAAACCATTTTGGATTAAATTCTATCAGTGTTTTTGGTGAACTCCTGATTCACAGATAGTAGGGGAAAATTTCAATTCTTAAAAATCTAAGTTGATCAACTTAGATTTTGAAGAACTAAGATTTAATGGTGACAACTATTAAGTTATTAGGAAAGGATATAGAAAAAATTATTTAAAAACTTGGAATAAGAAAGAATTTTGAGACAGAATATAAAAACCATATTATTCATGCAATATATTCTAAGATAGAAAATGTTATGTTTGTAATATATTCTTCATAAAAAGAATATACTGCAATCATAATTTCCATTAATCAAAAAGCATTTTATTATAGAAACATGTGTTAGTAAAGGATACTTTCAATGCCTATAATGAAAAGGAAATATATCTGTAATAAATAAGAAAAATTCATAAAAATCAAAGAGAAAAGTCATATTAAATGGAAAAGTTGACGAATATATCTAAATCAGTAAATAAAAAACATCAAATTTCATTATTAATCAAGAAAAAGAAAGCTATAATTGTGAGATACCAGTACATATTGTGCCAATTGTTAAACACTAAAAGATACTTTACCAATTGTTAGCAAACTATTTGGAAAGTGTATTATCCAATACTGCTATAGTTAGAAAGGAGAAATGGTTCTCTAGTTTTCTTGCTACTAAAGTCAGCATTTTAATAATATAATGGTTAAAACAATTGTGACAATAGTAAAACATAGAATATTATACACTTAAAAAACCAACAAGTAGTTGTGTGGCTAAGATTTATATTTTAATATTTAGTAAAACATAGCAATTATAGAAAGGGCATTTAAATAGATGCTTTTTATATAAGTGTTCAAAAGAATCAATAATCATATAATTTGGAAATGTTCCATAGAGAAGAGATAATACTAACAAAACCCAGGAATTGATTTCTAAATGTCAGGATAGCGCTTACACAAAGAATGAAAAGGTACGAAGAGGCAAAAAAGTATTCTGGAAAATTTGATAACATTTTAGGACTTAATTGTATAATATGTACCTGAGTGTTATTTATCATATGTTTTAAACAGAAGCTTTGTTTAATGCATATCTATCTGTCTTTCTCTCTCTCTCTCTCTATATATATATATATGCATATATACATATATATATATAAAACCTCTTTCATAAGAAAATAATTTTTTAAAAAATCAGTCTTTTGAAAATCTTGTAAAAGTGTTAGGGCTCCTTTTTCCAGCTTGAGCCTCTATCTATTAAATCCTCTTTATCAGTTTCTTATCAGGCACCGTAGGGCCCACCAGAAAATGGATTGATTAGGAGGACAATAATATACCTTTAAATCCACTTGAGAACTGTTCCTGAGGTTTAGGAAAATCTGGATGCCTCCATTCCTGCTTCTTATTTTCATCTAATCCTACCAGCTAAAATCTAATATCTAAAGACCGTGAGTCACCAATCTCAGCAGAAAATACAGTACTGCCTTGAGCTGCAGGTAAAGACTCATGACCTGAATGTAAGCAGTCCTGATGGAGCACTTTACCTACTCATTGGAGGCTGCTGATTGTCCCTTCATACGAAATGAAAGCACCCTCAGAGCACTGGATTGGACTGGCAGTGAAGCAAGGAAAACTGTGTCAACGTGAAAATAATCTGATACACAAAAACGTTCTAAAGCGTTATGATGGTGGAGAAATGTTATGGTTGGAGCAAAAGCAAGTCATTACTGGAGGCAAATGACTGAACTAAAGAAATTTGATTTCCCCTGGATTTTAACTTCATGGGTGGCTGCCTACAAGAAAACTCAATACATCTCTGAGACTTGTGCCTCTCTGTCAATTTGACTGAAATCAGCCTATAAAATCCAAATGGCTTTCATTCCACATGAAACTAGGAAAATATTTGAAGGGTAAGTTTTTAATCATAATGCAGAGTTCCTTCAAGACAAGAGTTGCTTTATCAAACTGAGTTGTAGAACCACAAAAATATTAAATTCTTGTATATAGAAAGGGGCAGATTTTATCCCCACTTGAAAGAGGGTAGTTAGAAATAGAAAATTGATGATTCCTCTGTAATTCTAGGAATTGGGCCTGATATTTGAAAATTACGGAGGGCCTAGAATTAGTAAAATACTAATCAAAGTATAAAGGGGAACACAGAGGGATTTCAGTACCCATGATAGTTTTAATCTTAGGCTAGTAGAAGCCTGTGTTTGGATCTAGTGAAAAGAAGATATATAGGAAGGATCATGACATTAGGATTCCACATGTTTGCTCTGGCTCACCTTTCTAGAGGCAGAATAGAAGACTAGTAGGGTGCTGATTTACTTCTTGAGCTTTATCTGCATGCAGGTGGGCAACAGTTATAAATTGGTAATGGAAAGCTCCATTTGATAGCAACTATTTGAAAAGTTGCTGCAACATATTTTAATGTCCTCCCAACAAAAATAAAGAAACATTGAATTGGTGCAGTGAAAGAAATATGCATTAGTTTGAGTGAAACTTTAATGTACACATACTCAGTGAAATCTATCTATCTATCTATCATCTATCTATCTGTCTGTCTATCTATCTATCTATCTATCTATCTATCTATCTATCTATCTATCTATCTATCTATCTATCTCTCTATCTCTCTATCTCTCTATCTCTCTATCTCTCTATCTATCTATCTATCTATCTATCTATTCATCCTGTTATTGTATTCTATCGCTTAAGTGGAATAAATAAAATAGTAAACTACCATGTCTGCTAGGATTTTAAAGAGAGGCCAAGTAAGAACAGCACCATGCATGTGGTATTCAGATAAGGGGTAGGTTTATTCATCATTCTGGTTAGCATTAGGCCATGTTAGCACTCCATGTGGCTGGGAAAGGCTTGGGAAAAAGCATCTGGCCCTGGGTTAGGCCTTATCTAGGGTAGGGGTGGGAAAAGGTTTGGCCACATAGAATTCAGATGTGACCTCAGCAGATGCAGATGGACCTCTTCCAGGTGTGCCAGTTGCCTAGGTAATGCAGGTACTGGGCAGAGACTTTGCTGCCAGGAGGGTGGAGTCTGCTTGTCTTCTAGGAGGAGACCTTACAGTGTCTATGAGCAGCACACTGTTCTTTCATTTCTTTGTATTCTACAAACCAACCCCACACTTGCTAACACAATGTTCCTGTGAATCATTCACTGTACAGCTATTGATTTACTGACAGATAGGCTGCTTTCTTGTTGTAGGGCCACTGAGAATGCAACAAAATAGAGTACAAGTGTTCCTTCCTGAAGTTGTCACATCAGTTAACCCCACATAGATCCTAAAAGCCAGGACTTGCAGTTCATATTACAAAAAAAGGTATCTTGCTTGCCTTATTGTAGGAAGTTATCATGAAACTTGATTGTCCAGATACTTTTGGCCCTTGTAAATATAGAGTGAAGACCCTTGGCATCTTTAATAACTAGCACAGGTTTAAGAGAGGCAGAAAGAAAAATGGCACACGGGGGTAGATTAGTCAGGGTACTTTTGTTGCATCCCATTCCTGAGGAATTTAATTAAAAGGTCCTTCTGTGATCCCTCGCTGGAAACCCAGAAGTAAGATGGGCTAACGGATGATCTTAAGCTCTTGAGTCTGACTCTCTTCTGCAACTTCAGCACTGTTTGGATTCTAATTAATGATTACATTCTCAATCTGCTTCTCTCGTGGAGAAAATTTTGTAATGTTTTCCAGCTTCATACCTATATACAACAATGTCCTTATCACAGGCACATGCCCCTAGGTACATGCTGCTCATATCACATGTTCATTTGTGACCAGTGGTTGTCAACAACAGAATAAAATCGGTTGATTAACCTGCCCCAAGAAGTCTTGGTCTGGGAAGAACTGGATGAAGCTCGTTTTCCTCAGTTTTTTCAGTGCTGTAAGTATAGAAAATGCCAATATCTACATTTACATATCACAAAAGACTCAAACTCTCCCTAAAAGATGACAAAAAAAGAAAAAAGAGGAGAAAAATTTACGGTGATGGGTCTCATCTTTCAGTGTATATTAGATTCACCAGTAGTACTTATATATCCTAATGGGAAAGCAATATCCTGGGCTAAAGAAATCAGACTATTTAGACATAATGGGGAGGGAAGCCAATATTAGGGGTCCACCCTTGATTCTAAGGTGCACTTAAATGAGACTAACTATAGCATCACATGGGAAAGGTTTATTATAGGAAGATAAAACCCATGTCTGTCAGTTTCCCTTCTCTTGTGGGAATGTTGAGAAGGGCTCTCAATTGGTTTTAGTCACCAAGCTATGACAGCTTAAAGCCACCTGAGCTGACAGTTGCATTTCCCCTTACAAAGTGGCTTAAATGTAGGGGAATTGTACTTTTCTAGCTTCACAATGAACAACAGAAAGTTACAACAGTAGCTAAATCCCATGTGGGCAACCCAGAGAAAGCCATTGTTAATACTGCTTTTCCAGAGCAACAGAAAATAGAAGGGGATTATAGTAGGGGTTAAAATACCATTTCATTCCCTCCACCATTAATGACATTTTTATAGTGTACAACCATGAGTCTAGCATGGTCAGCTGAGGCACAGCTTTGTATTAGTTTGTTCCGAGTCTGATTGTAATGCTTTCATCCATTTACTACTCAGTCTCCATTCTTTGCTGCTCTGGATTTTGTAGTCACCTTCCAGAAAATTTAACAGATGAATCTGGCCCAAGAACAAATGACAACAGAGACAAAACAAATCACCCCTCAGATTGGTAATTTCCTGCTTTTGTTTTCTTCACCTCCTCCCTTCCTTTCTTCACCTCATCCTGCTTCTTTACCTCTTCCTTGTCTATCTCCTCCTCTTCCTAACTTCTAGGCATTATGTTTTGTACTAAAGAAATAAAATCTGGATTTTCTCTCCTGACTGATATTTAAACTGCTCAGAATATTTTAGATGGTCTCATTTTCTCCATTTTAACATTCAGAAAACATTTTCTAGAAAAGCATAGCTACTCTTTTGCCTCCAGGTGGTACAAATTTGATTCATCCATCTATCAAGTTATTCATAAAACCAAAAAGTTTACTGCCCAATGCCTAAAGCATATCAAGCTCTGAATCAGGGCTATACAAGGGATAAAGTAATGACCTGAATACATAACCAAATACCTTTCCTTGGACCGCTTAATTTCTAATAAGGGAAGATAATATATGAACTGATACAGAGTGAATCACGTAGTAATGAGTTTAATGGGGAACAACATAGGACATTAAGAAGAAAGAAAAAAACTTGGGGGAACTGTGTAGTAGGAGGAATGGGGTGGGGTCAAGTATTCCTACCACTTAAGACCTGAGGGAGCTGGCCCTGGGGACACCACAGTGAGCTTTGCAGGCAGAGTGAATAGCAAGTACACACACAATTGGGTAGAAGAATGCTGGGTGTGTTGGGGAAGATGAGAACTAGAACTGTAGTGGAGAAGGAACATGGCTGGGCAGAAATAGCAAAGTTCAGGTTGTGCAATATTTTATGCACGGTTTGTCAAACTTTATCCTTAATCGCAATGGAATTTAAATCTTCCAAATGATGGTATCTGATACATTTTAAATGAATTCTCTTTTGAGAAAAAGCCTAAGGAAATAAGATTGGACCCTGAGGAATATGTGAGTATGCTTCAGTAATTTTTAATAATTTTGTATTTACTATTGCAGTATGGTATGAGATAAGATCAAGCTTTAATTTGCTAAATACCTTCATTCACCATATATGAATTTTTTAAATATATAGCAGATTTTCATTAAAAAAACTTATAACTAGTTTCAGAGGGCTATGAATGAACTATCTTGATTTTGCACCCATTCCTAAATCATCAAATGTTGGTAGCTTTTATTGTACAGAAGTTGAAAATCCAATATTTCCAGTGATTAGTGATTATTTGATCAGCTGTTAAAGCCTTCTTTCTATAATATTAAGTCAATGAAAGGGAATACAAATACAAACATCCAAATAACAAATATAAAACTACAATCATGCTACTGAGATGGTAGCATTTTTTCTTATTTTTAGCTATGGATTCTAATTATGCTTTATTATTATATTAGGTAAAATGTATACATAATTAAATGAAAAGAAAAATCCTCTCTTACCTATAAATATTTGCCATAAGCTGGTATTACTTTACAGTACTGGTATTACTTTAGCAAATATCAATGCCTTGAAAAAAACCCTCATTTCTCAATAAAATAAGATCTCTATACTCATATTTCTGCCTATTCAACCTTTCAATTTCAATATCTAGACAGCTTAAACCAATCTTAAAATTACTTTAAAAACACACATAATTCCCCTTTCTTCAAAGTTGCTTCTCTTCCAGTTTCCTAATTCAGTAAATCACACACTTACAACATATCTCTTTAAATGAAAAATTTTAGAAGCTCTTTTTTTTCCTCTTTTTTTGTTCTCATGCCTGATCTCTAATGAGTTGGCAAAAGATGCTTCTGTTTGGGGCTGGAAAGTTGGCTCAGTGGTAGAGTGCTTGCCTTTCATGCATGAGGCCCTGGGTTCAATTCCTCAGCACGACATAAGCAAAAAGAAGAAAAGCTAGAAGTGGCACTGTGGCTCAAGTGGTTGAGTGCTAACCTTTAGCTGAAGAGCTGAGGGACAGTGCCCAGGCCCAGAGTTCAGGCTCCACAACTGGACTCCCCCCCAAAAAAAGATGCTTCTATTTCTTTATTTTATTTTATACTTTTTTATTGTAAAAATACTGTACAGAGGGTTACAGTTACATGAGTAAGGTAATGGTTACATTTCCTATCAAGCATTGTTGCCTCCTCCTTTGTTTTTCCCTACCATCCCTTCCCTCCCCACTTCCCCACTATCCCCGCCTTGCTTTAAGGTGTAAAGTTTGTTTTCAACATAGGCTGCTGCTGGTTCTATCTTAATTTTTTTTTAACCAAATCAGGCCCTGGTACCTCATGTCTTCAAAATTCACTATTCAGAAGGTGGAGATCTGAGGATCATAGTTCAAAGTCAGCCTGTCTATGAAATGCTCATATCCAATTAACCCTATCGTTTCTAATATATATAAGATGATTTCTTTGTTGCTTTGTATGTCCCTCTCCCGCGGTATAACCCCTGCTTTCACTGTATTTGATGTTGGTATAATTTGTGGAGGGGAAGGGAAAAAAACAGATTGTTTAAACAGGGATACAGGTGGACCCAATGTACCAATGAGATGTACAAACAAAGGAGGAGGTAACAATGCTTGATAAGAAATGTACTCATTACCTTGCTCATATAATCGTAACCCCTCCATTCAGTATTTTCACAATAAAAAAATTTAAACCAAAAAGAAAAATTGGACTAGAGGTATGGTTCAACTTGTGCAATGTTGGCTATGTCTGAGCAATAACCTAGAATCCCAGAGTTTAAATACTGGAACAAGCACCAGTGGCTCATGCCAGTAAACCTAGCTAATCAGGAGGATGGTGGTTCAAAGTCAGCCTAGGCAAGAAAGTCTGTGAGATGCTTATCTCCAATAGACTACTCAGAAAAACAAAAGCTGGACGCAGTGCTAAAGCAGACAGCAGTGCAGCAGTGCATCAATTTCCTATCATAATGAACATTAAAAATCCAAATCTCTGCTGTAGCTATCCAGTATCGGCAAAAAATCCAACTCTCTGTTGTAGCTATCCAGTATCGGCGTGTGTGCTGCCAACTAGTATCTGCATGGAGGTCACAGCTTACCCCCTCTTCTCGCTTCTCACAAGTCTGTTTGTGCCTGGTCCTTTGGGATGTTTCTCATCATTGTCAAAGCATTCCTCCAAGATATGTGTTTCATTTCCTGTCCCTCCTCCTCAAAGTGTTCTTCCTCCAAATTCTTATGTGGCTCATTTCTTTCCTTCATTTGGCTTCCACCGAGACGACCACTTCTTCTAAGAGACCTTTCCTGACCAGCCTACTTACAATGGCACCTCGAATCACACTCTGTTTCTTCTCTATGCTTTTTCTCAAAGCACTTACTAACACCCATGCTTTTACTTTCTGTTAGTATTTACTTCCTCCCACCCAACAAGAACACTAAAAATTTCAAAGAATAGGCTTTCCAAAGCAGGAGAGAACAAATTTCTTACCTGAACCATATAATAATTAAGAATGAAAATCTATTGGTAACTACATGATGACTAGGATCTATTTCCTACTACTAGAAAATGCTCCGTTGGTTCTATATGTTTAAATATTGGATTGTAATTCCATTACCTTAGTTATACTTACAGGCAGCAACTTCATGATTGTAAAATATTTCGACTTTTTTCCTTTAAATTCAGAACACATCCTTATAAAGAAGAAAAATATTTAGTTTTCTATCCACTGCAAGACTACTTCCCAACTTTAGTCTCTATCACTTCTAATTATTACTCTAGTGTGTAAACAACTCTATTCATTTGGTTCCAATGCAAGAAACAGCCATACTTATGGGCATTTTGAGGTACCTCTTAATTTTTTCCTTCCAAACAAAACAATCTGTTCCTGTCAATAATATGGGTTGATGAATTTCAAAGCTCTTGTTGCAGTCTCCAAATTAAATCCCAACTTTCTAACACACTCAATCCCAGTTATTTAAATATTTACACATTGCCTGTATTGGAAAATGGCCTGACAAACATAACTTACTACTGCTTTTTCCTGGTCACATGTTTCCTGGTAGAGAAAGCCGACATGATCCCCAACTCCTAGTCATTTAACTGTGGTTCATAAAAGCTGGGGTCACAGCAGTTCTCTCCTGCCATGATTTTCTTCATCTGAAGTATGTTATTTTACACTTGTTCATTTTACATATCATTTTAGTAGTTTTAGTCATCATTCCAATCTGTCATGGTTTCTTTGAACTTTGATTCTTTTTTTTATTACCTATTCCTCCCATATGTCTGTCATTTGCAAAGCTTATAATCTCATTTTTATGTCTTTCTTCAGGTTGATAAAAATGTTGAGTAGAACAGATACCCATAATAATGTACTCACGATTAGTATTTGATATTTTCATGATGCTCAAGCATTCACAAGTCTATTTAATACACAATCTCATTTGTAGCTATCATTGAGTAAGTGTAAGAAAGGCAGCCTTTTTCTTTTTAAATTTAGATAGAAACATGTATATTCATTTACAAAAGAGCTACAAAATCTATTACATTATGGATTAGTAGAAAATTTCAATCAATCAATCAATCATACATATATTGAGGATTTTCTACATATTAGGAACCATAATAGGTGCTATGGAGGGCAAATTAGAATGGAACCCAACTTCAGGAGTTAAAAAGCCAGACAAAAATGATAAATGATAAAAACAGATAAAATTTAGAAAGGTATTTTCTTGGCCTGTTAGGAGAAGGGAGATTTATAGATAACATGAAAGCACTTCTAGATTTTGAAGAATAAGTATGTTAGCCATGTAGATAGAAGAAATAAAGGGTTTTCTAGGTTATGAGAAGAATTCATTCTGCAAAGAACAGAGGTGTGAGAATATGGTGGGGTGATAGATGGAGACACAAACATTTGAAATGTTATCTTTACTGATGGTGTCACCTACTATTAATGATGATTAACTTTTTTCTGACATATGTGGTCTGAAGAGACTGCATCAACCCTTTAATAAATGTTTGTTCCTTTTGCATATAAATTCCTTGTGATTTAGATGTAAGAAAATAAGATTTTTTAAAAGAAAAGTTATGATTGAGCTACCTAACTTTATTGGCAAAGCTATGTACATCTTAAAATAGAGCATGATACCAAAACAAACAATAATATCCCTGCCATGTTATGTTAGAGGTTTGATTATACACTTTAGAACTCAATTTTATTGCTCATATATGAAGACTGATTTTTTTATTGCACAGGTTTATTTTTTTCTTGAATGCATAACAATTTCATTCTTCATCTTAAAGTTCTTAGGTTCAACTAAATTTGAATTTATGCATTAAAATCATAAGTACTTTCTCTTTATGAAAATTTCCCTATAACTTCATAACTTAGAAATGACAGAAGCAATTGGCCTGTGAAAAGAGGGGTAGAGAGTTTATTCTCAGAGAAGGCCAAGAGAGTTGGAGGATGAAAGGATAATTTCTTAAAAGAAAAGGGTGAACAGGTCAAACAGGAGGTGATACTGGCAGTTGTTTTGAAATGCTAACAACAGCATCCTTTCCTATTTGCTTTGCTTGTGATAAGGTGTCAAATAAGCCTGCCACGGCTGGCATCACAGCATCTCACTGTAGACACTCTTTACAATACCATAAAGACCCAGTGTTCTTCTTCCACTCTTCCACTTTAGAGTGAGAGAAAAACATCAGATTGAAAGGAAGGTTAAATCTAAGCCAGACAACAAGGAGATGGCTTCAAGGGCTAATTCACCCTGTAGTATAATGAAAGCTGTTGGCGCTGAGGTAGAAGTTATGCTTTGTCAGATACTTCTGGTCACCTAGAAGTTTGCAATCAAAGAGAAGTCACAGTCTGATGTGGCTGAGAGCAAGTCGTGGTGTGACGGTTGCATTGCTCCACTGTGATTCGGAAGCCACACATAGGTGTATGGTATTGAAATGGGATTCCCTAGGAAGTCCCCCAATAGAAGGCTTCCAGTTGTGTTCTTCCAAAGAACAGGTGCAAAAGGATCTGGAGTTCTGACTTCAAAGATGATGTGACAGACTTGTGGCCTTTTCTGCCTCTTCTGCTGTTCCAGTGTATTGTACTGCACACTAACTAGCAGGTGATATTGGTGAATGCAGGTTGTTTTATTACATTGTTAGGAAGCCTGGAAATCTAAACTATTATGTGATTGAGTTTAGTTCAAGAGTATATCAATGGCCTAATGATAACCTAGGAATCAGTTTCATCTAGAGAAAAAAAAAGAGTGCATGTCTATATATACAATAGACCCAATTATATGTCTTAAAATATAAATAAATACATACTGAGTCTCCTGAGGAATTATGTGGGAATGGCATGATAGAAATATAGCCTGTTATAAATATAAGGACAAAATTCAATATTAAATCCTGTGCACTAAAATGCTGACAGACTCCAAGTGAAGGAAGTAATCGGGATAATACAGTCAGAGCTGAAAATGAGGACAGAAGAGGGCTTGGCAATGGAGAATCAGGATTGCTATATACGCTGGGTCAAGGCTTGGCACGGCTTAGTTGGGGAATGGCTGCAGATTCAGCATTAAGTACAATATCCAAGAAAATAAAACGGTACTTGAGGGAGGTGGCTTGTATTTTGTAAATATGATGATTTATTGCCACTAAGCTGACTGCACTATGCTAAATTATCATGTGTAATCCAGCAGTGCCTGACTTTGTAGTATGAGGTTATTGTGCATTGAGCCTTGGTACCTAAGCTTGGGGATTGCAGGAATCATAGGACTGAGGGAAGAAGATAAGGATATTACATCAATCAAATAGGCTGAGAAAAAGTTGAGAGCAGCAACTGCTTATTGGAGGCAGCTTTCTTAAGTGAGATAGTCCTCTCAGTCCTATCAGTCCTGGCCTGCTCTTTGAATTAAGATTCACAAGAGAATGAAATTTAATATTAACGGAGATGAGGGAACACTACTGAGCAAAACAGAGCAGTCACCAGTTTTCTGTTGGGGTCCTCCATGACATAATAACATTTAAGGATAGCAATAGGACAGATACCTAAGAACATCCTTTATATGGATTCACCTATTGCTAACCTTTTGCTGTGTTCAAGGTATCTTGAGTCAGAGCAAAGTCGGAAAACCCTGGATGTTTGAGTTTTCTCTAACAAAGACTTCTTGAAAAACCCCGACGAGATGTTGCTCTACTGTTCCTCATTCCTTTTTATCCTCACTTTAGCTCCAACTCCAGGAAACTCTTATTTTCCTTGCTGGACTGATAAAGATTTTTCATGGAAGCCATGCTTCCCCACAGCCCTCATGATGACCACTTCATCTCAGGTCATTTCATCATGCTTGATTGAGTTCCTTTCTCTGGAAGCCTTCTTTCTATACTTGCTGCCTCCTTAAAGCATTATTCTCTCCCGATGGCTCTCTAGGCTTGCAGAATTTTTATCCTCAGCCCCCACAAATTTCCCTCCACTGGTTGCTCCTCCCATCTTGGAAAAAGTCTACCCCCCAGTGACTTCATATTTTCAAAAATACATATCTTCACTCAGGCCACACTTCTGACCTGGTACTGTATCATCCTCTCTCCCACGAGAAGCTTCAAATTTGCATTTTATCACATCCACCCCAGCCCATATGGGGTCACCCTTCAATCCTTCGGTATTTTTAGAGAAGGAGGCTTTTGCTACAAGCATTCATCTGCTATTCGTGACTTTTCAGTACAAGTCTGTCTTTTTCAGTCACAGAGTGCAGCAGAGATAATTGTTGTGAAGTGGAGAGAATATTGCTTAGCATTCTAGAGGCATACTTCCTACTCCCTCCTCCCGTGTGCTGAAACACCAGGAGCCACATGGAACCCTGAGGAACATGTCTGTGAACAAATGGTGCTCTGGGACAAAGGGACTCTTTGGGTTGGAGTCTTTTTTAAAACTATTAATGTCTTCTATAAGATATTAACTAACAGCTTTTTTTTTTTTTGCTAGGACATATCCAGGATGTTCCTCTTTGTCTTTGGGAAGAGGGGCAGTAGTAGAACTTGAACTCGGGACCTGAAAGCTGTCTCTTAGCATTTTTGCTCAATGCTAGTGCTTTACCAAGTGAGCCACAGCTCCATTTCCAGCTTTTATTGTGCTTAATTTTGTGCTTACAAACATTCTTGCCTGGGCTGGCTTTGAACTGTGATCCTCAGCTCTCAGCCATCTGAGTGGTTAGCATTACAGGTGTGAGCCCACCGGAAATGGCTCAGGATGTTACAGTTTTATATTTGATACTGGAAATTTAAACGAAGGTACTGAAACTACTGTTTACTATTATTATCTATGACTCACATTGAGTACCTGTTTGGTTCATTTGCTTCTGAGTATGCATAATGAGAATATTGTTGTTTTTCTCCTAAAAGTCTTATTCCTTCTGCATCTGTGTAGAGGACCACTGTGAAATGTGCTGGTAGAGAGATTTGCTCCTTGCTTGGAGAGACTGTTAAAGTAGTACTACAAAGAGTATTGGATATCCATTTCCACCTGGACTACTTATTTTATAACAAGGGGATAAAAAGTTGCTACTTAACACCCAAAATGATCATCAGTGCTTCTACTTCTAAGGGGAATTAGAAAAAATATTTTAATGCCCTGTTCTTTTCTTCAGGAAATGATACTGATGATATAAAGAAAGGGAATATCGAAGCCGTTTGCAGTTCACCTGTATTATTTTTGAGGGGCCTGGAAGTGTTTTTGGCTGACACTATCTCTTATAACAATTTTGAGTTTATGATGGCAGGTTCTGAGCTGGGTTAGTGGAGAGATAAAGTGTCTCTCAATAATAAGATGAAGGAGCATGCTGGGGTTTGAATATTCCCTAAAGGTCCTTGTCCAAGGTACTCTTGGGAGATATTAGGATTTCTGAGAGATGAATCCTGATCAGGTGCTTAGATATATTTTTTTTTCAAATCTTTGAAGAGGTTTGTGAAACACTAGTCTCTGTTTCTCTCTGCTTTCTGGTTAAACATGTAAGCAATCTGTTCTATCCTGTTCTTTAGTTTGATGGGATGCCCTTAATCAGAGACACAAGCTGGTAGGTCCAGAAATAGGAGCAAAACTTTAAAAAAATCCTCTTTATAAAGTAATTGCATCAGGAATTTCATCCTAGTAATGCAAAGCTGATATTAATACAATGAGTAATCTGACATGGAGAATAGAGCAAGAAGTCCCAGAACAGGGAGGTTTTTAGTGGGCTCAGCATCAGATTGATGCAAAGAACCATTCACTTCAACTCTTCAGGAAACCCTTATATGTGCAAATAGCTTAAGAAAGTTTGATTTAAAAAAAATAGCCCAGCTAGAGAAAGTAATGCCTGTATAAGACTGGAGGTATCTGAAAATATCCCCAAAAGAAAAAAATGAAATTTTTTGATCCAGGCACGAGTGGATGATGCTCATAATTCTAGCTACTCAGAGGGTTGAGATGTAGAAAACCACAATTTGAGGATAGCCTGAACTTCCTCAGACTACATCTTCAAAATAAATAGTAAAAAGCTGGGCTAGAGGCATGGCTGAACTAGTGTAGCATGGGGTCCTGAGTTCAAATCCTGGCACCAGAATAAATGAATGAATGAATGAATAAATAAACATACATAGAAAGTTGGGATAGTAGCATCTGGAAACATAAATAACTTGCCTTACTTTTTTTTCTAGCTTCTCAAGAAAATTAGCACCAGTGGGGCATATCTTTCACATAACTTCTGTTCTTGTACCTGAAAATTATAGGGAACAGAATATCTATGAACATATTTTCCTTTTACATGTGGCAAAAACAACTACCAGGTTTTGTAAGCCAATATGTAAACTATGAAGGCCAGTTAGTGTAAGCCATAAAATAGAGCACACCACAAAGAAACCCAGTTAAGTGTTGAGATTTTGTTTTATCTATGACACAGAAATTCTCACTTTTACAATCCTTATTCCAGGTATTATACTGAAGTGAATGTAAATGTTCTAATCTATAAGCCCTCCTTCAAATATTTCTCAATCCCTTAGAAATCTATAAACATTTTAGGAAGTTAATTGATACTAACCAAGACTTGTGAGTTATTTGATACCATAGCACTTATGTTTATTTAACATTTACATTTATCAAAGCATGCTCACAGTTTAGCATAAAACCTTGCACACCGTAATTACACAATACATATTAGTTATTAACAAACTTATACATTTGTGGTTATTAGTTTATATCCAATAGGATTGTACTTATAACTCAATTCATTCAAACTGAACAAAAGTACTACAAAGATGATACTATTATTTCACTTGCATATAGTGTCTAAATTTAAAATAAGTATTATATACTAAAATATAAAATATAGTTTTCCATAATAAAATACATAGCAATACATATTAAAATAAAATTACCCATATTTTAGTAAGTGGTAATGGCAAAGTCTCTATTCAGACTCAAAGTTCATGTTTCTTCTCTAAGGTAATAGTTGTATAAATTCAATCTATAACTAGAGATGAGGAGATTATAGATGGCACATCAAAAACATTAAAAACATTTAGTAAGTTTAATTTACATAACAAAACATTTGCAGTTGCAACAATAAATTTATTGCTATAGTGGTGGTTTTAGAATATTCTTAAAATATACCAGAATAAGAGTGTGGAAGTGCACTTGAAGGTAGAGGTAGGAGGATTATAAATTTAAGGCTAGCCTGTATTACATAGGAAGACCCTTTTTCAAAATATTTTTTCACCGTAAAAATTTACATCAAGCTTTAAAAAATATTAAGTAGCAATAGTACAGCGCGGGGAAAGGTCACAAAGGAAATTCTTGAATGGTTATGGTTTTTAAAACAGAACAATGAATCATACTTACTGGAATTCTCAAATTTCTCCCATTAGGAACTTGCTGTTGACTTAGACACTAGAGAAATCCACTCACCATATTGAGAAAACACCTTCTGTGAAAGTATCACTTAACATGTTAGGTACAAAACTGTTAATGTCAAGAAATATTGTAAGAACAATTAAAACTTCCTGTCTGGCTTAAGACCCCCATCCACGCTTTCTCAGCAATGGCCAGTTTGTATTGCATTCCAAGTTCAAGATTTCTCTTACTTGGACAGCTTCCTGCTTGATATGTGTCCTTCATCTCAGACCAAGAAAACTCTGCATTCTGTATTTGCCTGGTCCTGATAACTCTAGGCATCTGAAAGCAGTTGAAGCACATTAGAAGTTTAATGTACTCCGCAGATTGATCAGCTTGGGCCACCACTCTTCACAAATGACTCACCAGGCCCTCCCAAGGTTCACAGAGTGTCTGCTCTTACTTGATGTTCTCCTGTTCATGAGGAACAGATGTGAGTGTTGTATACATGCCCATTGCTTACCTCTATGTGTAAATCTGACAAAAGTGTCCAGGTGTCACTCAGAAGATTAGGTTAGACAAACTGTGCCTTCCACTGTACTTGTCTCCTCTCACTTGATTTCTACCTTGCAAACTTTGATGAAGTTTAGGGCCTGTTGTATGGAATTAGCTGGCCAGTAGCTAAAGGAAGCCAAGAGCCCACGGCAACTGAGGCCCTCCATGCAATGCACACAACGAAGGAATCCTGATATTCACCACATGTGTGATCTTGGAGTGATTTCTTCCTTAGGCAAGACAAAGAGGTTGGAGGCCCAGCCTCTATTACAGCCCATGGACTATAGGGAGGCCCTGCAACAACTGAGCTGGACCTAGATTGCTGGCCTATGGAAACTGTGAGGAAATAATCTTTTATAATACAAATAGAGTGGGTAAGTTGTTATGCAGCAATTGGTAACCTGTTCTCTTACCAGACATTTCTAAAGGCCACAGTCTGGAATATTCTCTATACACATGGCTATATTTTACTAATTCAAGGAGAATTTGCTATTGAATCCCCACCAACATTTAGCATCCTGCAAGTTACTCCTTACCTCTTAGCTCATCCAGCCCCAATTAGTTCTTTTAGAAACCCTGGATATTTTGTCTCATATTGACACATAAATAAATTTTATCTACTGCATGGTTTTCTCCTTAGGTTTTCTCTCTTGTCCACTGAACAAATGATGCTAAGCCTTTTGTTGTTCATGAAACTGCAGAATCTCAGAGGTAAGAAATAGTTCAAGAGTTCCACTCTTGGAATCTTTTGCTATTGATAGAGATTCAGGATCTAGAGATTCTAGAGTTGTTCATATCAGAATAACTCAAAATCTGTAACTGAAAAGGTAAGAAAGCTAGATTTCCCAGCTTAAACTCTTAAGCTTGAACTCTTCTCCTTTTACTGTCTAAATATTTAAAATTAAAAATGCTCTTCTAAGCATTACTTTATCTCCATCTCTTGAATTATAATGCATTGTCTTTCATTACTTTTCCCCTTTTTAAAGCATTTTCTAATATCCTTTAGGATTCATCTTTGATCCATGAGTTATGTAGGAGTATATTAGATACTACCTAAGCATATTTTATTACTGATTTTTTTGTGTAGTACTTTATCAGAGAAATATTCTGCATAATTTAAAGTATTTTAAAATTATTGAAAATTCATTCCATATTACAGAGTGATGATAATTAAAACAGCATGGTACTGACACATACTGATCAATGGAGCAGAGTAGAAGCCAGAAATGTCCCACGCAATGCATCAGTGGATTTTCCTTTTCAACGATAGTTGTAAGCTTAGCCTTGCTTATTAGGTAAAAGTACACAAAGGAAAACAAAAAGCTCTATACTATATGTGTAAGGAAAATTGAGTATCCACATCTTAAAGAATGCAAGGGATAACCAAAAATAGAATAAGCATGTGGACATGTAACTTAAAGGCATAAAACTCATAGAAGAGTTGGATGCTAGTGCCTCATGCCTGTAATCATAAGTTACTCAGGAGGCTGGAACCTGGGTGATCACAAATGAAAGGTAGCCCAGACAGAAAGTCTGGAAACTTCAATGAATCAGCCAAATGCAAGACTGAAGGCATGGCTCAGCTGGTAGAGCACCCAACAGTGAATAAGAAAGCAAAACAAGAGCACAAGGTCTTGAATTCTGAATTAAAGCAACAACATTGGTTCAAAAGGAAAAAGAAAGCCACTAGAAGAAAAGATGGGAGAAAACAGTGATGTTTTGGTCCAGGCAAAGTTTATGTTTATTTTTATTTTACATTTGACTTCCAAAGTACAAGAAATAACAGCAAAATTGGAAAAATAGAATTGCCTGAAACTGAAGAACTTTAGAGCCAAAGGAACATTAGTAGAAGGAAGAAACAATGTAGAGATGGGGACAAAATATTCAGGAGCCCCAACACTGATTAGGGGTTAAATCCAAAATATATAGGAAAGTAAAATATCTCTGCAACAAAACAATCTTATGAAAATGGGCAAAGAATCAGAATATGTATTTCTCAAAATAAAGCATACAAATATTACCATACACAGGAAAGACTCCTCAATGTCACTACTCATGAGGAAAAACAAACACCAAAACAGGTGACATCATCTCATACCAATCAGAATTTCTTGCAGCAAAAAGACACAAAATAAACTAAGTGCCAGTGGTTTACCAGGCTAAGATTGCTGGAACTGTGGTTCAAGTGAGTAGGGAAGAAAAATAATATCTTTAAGTCACCTCAAAGAAGAACTGGATACAGAGGCGATTTTCTACCAGTTGAGCCATGCAGCTAGTCCTGCTTTTTGGCTGGTTATTCTGAAGAAAGAATCATTCTTTTTTCCTAATCTGGCTTCAAAGATTGGTCTCAGCAGTCTGGGCAGTTATGATTATAGGAGTGAGCCATCACAAGCAAGCTTGAAGCTTGCTTGTAAGCTTAGGCCTTGATAGTTGAGGATTTTTTCTTTATCATAGAGATCGTTTACCTCTACTACTTAGAAATGGATTCTGTGGAACCTCCACTAAATACCTCAGGGAAAATCCCCCTTTTGTTCATTGAAACCCTAAATATTCCAAGTCCAAAAGTGCACTTCCTCTGTAACTAGTCTTTCTCTCGTAGTTTCCTCTTGCCCAGCCTTATGAAAATTCACTGTATGTAAACTAAGTTGATATTCATGTAAAGTCTCAAGGAACTTTTGTGCAGGTTCTGAAGTCCTTTCTCTGCAAAACTCCTTCCTTCCTAGTATTCTGCTGTAGTATCCAGACATTCAGCTTGCCTCAACTGTTCTCTGTCACCACAATCTACAGTAAACATCATATTGTTAGGTTACTGTGAAAATCAGACTGTGCCCTGCTCCACAGTTGTTCCATATTGTCTAGAGCAATGGCTTTCAGGCTTTGCCCCGAGTGACTCTATTTTCTCAAACAGCAATTGGCTCCATTGGAAGGGCAAATTCTGAGTCACGACTCTTACAAAAATATATCTGAAGAATAATAATCTATGTGATTGGTTACATGTAGTTGCTAACAACAGAGAATTATGAAATATATCTTGTTTATGCAAGTAAATAACCACCATCTGTCCAGTATAAAAGAGGCAGATAACTTCTTTATACAAATAAAGGATTACCACCTATGAACTTATCAAATTAAATGAAGAACACATGGCCATAGGGATGTATCAAGTCTGTATTTAAAAAAATGTTTAAAAAAGAGGCCCCAAAAGACCTTATTGAACAAACCAGACCAAGGGATAATATAATATCCTCCCCCAAGTCATATAAAAGGAAGACATTTAACACTGGGGTAAGGCACCACACACTAATTCCACATCACACAATCTGGTGTAGGGCTCAAGGAGGGAAAGGGAACAACTTTGAATACTGTCCCTGGTGCTTCAGGTCAGCTCAAACTTCCCTTCCTGATGAGACCCACTCCAACCACCTACCGAAGCTGTCAAATTCCCTTCAATCCTGATCCAGTAAACCTGCCCTCATTCTCTGCACATGGAAGCAGCATGAATTGGAGAACTAGTTCAGCCTAAATAGCTCTGTGATCAAATTACTAGAATCTTATCCAACCACCTCTAGGAACTCTTTTTTACATCTGTGTTGCACTCTTTAGTAAGGCTCCTTGAATCTTGCTGCTACTTTAACCCATTCTTAGTTTCCTGTAACTTCACACTTTTTTGGAGAATGAAGTATGATCAGATATGAAGTCATCATTAATACTGGAGAAAAAGGAATGGTGTTGCTAAAGTCTCCAGGCTACAGAACAAAATTAGTCCTACTTGGTAAATCGGTGCCAATAAAGGTGTTGTAGATCACGTATTTTTGTGATTCAATGAATTCTGACTTGGTGGAAAGACACAAGCGTGTCTGTGTAGAGTGCTGACAGAAATTACTCATGACAATGTCCCTTGTGCTAGGCTGGGAAGTATTTCTGGGCAGAAATGGGCTGTCAATGAGCATCCCTTATCTGTTTGCATCCTGTGATAGGTCAATGTCTAGCTTTGTGTGTTGTTTTAGTGTTTGCATAGTTATATAGTTGTATTTACAGCAGGAGGGCAAGTTTCATTCTCTACTGCTGTGCTTCCAAATACAGACCTTATTTTTTCCACTTCTTAGAATAAACCATGAGTTGCCTGAAATTTAGCTAGAAGGCAGTTCCAGGTTTTGCTTATCATCACAATCTTACATTTAGATCTCCCTTTGCCATCAGGAACTCTGTGACTAGCCTCTGTATTCTTCCTGATCTATCTTCCCTTAGAATAAATCTCCACCCTTATGAATCCTTATGAGACAGTCCAGGGCCACTAGACTACCAGGCAAGCCCAATCATGTCTGCTCGTACACTGTGATACAGGTCAGGTGAGGAGTTCCAGCCTTACTTAATCAGGAGATTCTTTTGCTCTTTTTCATTGTCAAATATTCAGTAACACTTAGACACAGCTTCCTTCCCATTCTCTTATGTACCAGTTTCTATTATACAGAGAAAATATGTTAGGTATTGTGTAGGCTCCAATTGCAAAAACACTAATGAACATGAGACTTGGTTAAAACAGATGGGTTTCTCTTCTGCCCATTCTGTAATACACTTTAACTTAGTTGGGGTGGTTTCCTGGGGACCTTGGCTAAGAAGTACATTCCAAACCCTTGGAATTATCCCCGACAGTCATAATGGTATTCTCCCTGGCATGATGTATTCTCATAAAAGTTTTAAATGCTTGCATGTAGCCATCTGCCAAACACCAAATGGTCTATCTTTGTCTGATATGATAAAAACTTTAAAAAAAATGACAAGAACACCAACTTACAAGCATGACCAAAAGAAATTGTTAAAATTTTCAAGGCCAATGTTTTGAATTGAGTTCCTATACTAGTCCAACACACCAAACATAAATAGTCAGTGATGTCAAAATCCAGTGTCACTAAATTGACACTGAGTCACTGACCCTCAGAGATTTGGAGAGTGACAAGAGATACAGAAGAGTCTCCTAAGCAGGCCAGTTTTAGCTGGCATGATAACAAAGGAAAGTATCTTTTGCTTTTACCCTCTGAAGAAAGTAACTTTGAAAGAATTGTTTCTCTGTTCTGCTTTCTTTGACCCTTTTTTTGCCTATACATCCTACCTATTCTGTGAAAATCATCAGAGTA
Source organism: Dipodomys merriami (assembly GCF_024711535.1). Classification (NCBI taxonomy): domain Eukaryota; kingdom Metazoa; phylum Chordata; class Mammalia; order Rodentia; family Heteromyidae; genus Dipodomys; species Dipodomys merriami. The sequence goes on from NW_027203381.1 coordinate 75,736,607, forward strand.
CCTATTCTGTTTCATAGAATGAGATACTGCTCAATTTTTTAACACTAAGGAATGCCAATTAGATTCTTAAACTAAATTTGTCAGAGCATTGTGTTTTGACAGCAGGAGACAAAAATACTCTTTATTTTCTCTTTTCTTCCTCTAGAAATTTGCCTACAAAGGATGGCCAATTTTCATGTTTACCTCCATTATGTATCAGAAGGAAAATATTCTTTGTAAAGAAATGGTTCTTTAATGTTAGCAGATTGAGAAATCCCATGGTGAGCTATTAAAGATTAATATTCAGATAGCCCTTACTTTTCCCATACCAACTCAAATCTGACACCAAATCCTTATCTTTCCTAAGGCTAATGAGAACTTTATTTTCTATCTTTAATTGAGATTCTTTCTTTTATATTTGGGGACATAAACTCATTCCAGGATATTTACTTAAATTTGGACTTTAGAGGGCAGCTTTCTTGATTTTGGCACAAATACGGTATTTTCATTTTCTAAGCTTTTGTTACCCATGAAGAGTAGTAGTGCTATACTTGGGGAAAATAAAGGTTTTTATGATCCTGTGGTTAGCGTGGGGATGTAGCTGGCCAGTTCCCAAGATCTCCCTACTTTTTAGGATCTGCCAAGTAGTAGAACAATCAACTCTCTTGCAAGGTCCCTTTTCTTTTTGACTTTGATAAAAAAGAAAAAAAAAGAACCTCTTCTGCTCTACTCTGTCTTTCTCTTCTCTAAAAACTTTCCATTGCAATATTTTCCCATCTTCCTCAGAATAAGTATACAGCTGATGGTAGCAATTTCCTGCAGCATTATCAGTGCTCAGCTGTAAGGATATAGCTATTGGGCCATCTCTTTGAAACAAAGAAGTGCAAATAATTAGAATAAAAACAACAACAACAAATAACTCTCACATGCAAATGTGTTTGTGAATAATGTAGCATGGCCACATATAAATTATCATCTAAGTTTAGTTGACTTGAGTAGCTTCAAGGTTATCATTCTACACATTCTAAATAACTGTAACTATTTAAAATGTGTGATCTACATTACTTGCAGTCTGTATTATTTTAGCTGTGGTAATACGTGTGCTTATAGCTTGTGACACTTCCCAAAGAAAGTGAATTGCATTTGCTCCATAAGCCTGAAGGAAAATATAGACTGAGTAATTTTGTGAGAAATTGAAATGTATCCCTCTGGTGATTTTGGCAAAAGAGCCTAAAGACCTCCTAATGTGACAAGTGCTTTTTTTTTTTAAATTTCAGCAAGCATGAATTGAGTGTCTACTACGTGCAATACATAGCACATTATTTTAAGTAATGTAGGTGGATTTAAAGATGGTCTCTCCCCTTAAGAATCTTGCCTCCTGACAAACTGTTCTACCACATTATGTGTGCCTCCTACTCTCCAACTTTACATCTTCTCGTTTGCTCCTCCACTCCTCTGTCTGTCTCTCTACCGTGGGTCCAGTTGGAATCTTTTCTGGCAATACTGTGTTGGTCTGTCTGCTCAATTCTTGTGTCTGGCAGGCAGTTTTTCTCATCTTAATGGGAGATTTTATTTCCCATTTTAACTCGGTCTATAGCAAGCAAGTGCAGCACCTGCCTACTAGTTCCTAGCTACTTTTCATTTTAATTTCCATTCATTTCTCTCTTTTTCCCCCCCTCAGGTTGAAGACCAGAACTTGAACACAGTACCTGATGCTTTTAGCTCAGTGTGATACCCTACCAAAGGAGCTATACTTCCAACACCTTAATTTGCATTCTTCACTGTTCCAACCATCCATATTCTATTATTTACAAAACTCATAAAAATATACAGATTCACATTCTCTTCACCACAGTGTCCTCTATTAGACTGGGCAACCATTTTATTTGCAAATTATAATCAGGTCACTAAGACACAAATGGATAATATATGTGGGTGTCGCTTAGTAAGGGAAAGTGAATACAATAAAGACTCTCTGAAGTTTATTAAAGGAACTTTTTGTTACTCTTGACTAGTCTTTCAAGACTCTTTATGCTTGAAGGCTCATAGCCACAGTGAAGGTGGTGCTATTCAGGGCCACTTAGACTCTTCACCATTTGTCATGTTAGGGTCGGGGACTGAGTTTTACTCATTTTTCCTGTGTCAAGCTGGAACAACTGTGGACTTAATGGCTGCTCCATTAATAGCTGATGACAACAACACCTAAATCACAAACTGACAAAAAGTGGAGCTGTAGGTTTGGGAAGGCAGGACTTACAGGTTAGTATCTACATAGCAAAGGAGTAAGTTCTCCATGCCAGCCTGTCAGTCAAGCCTGTTAGTCAACCCTATTTGTTGGGATTGCATGTTTTGTACCTTCCTACATTAAGGAAATATAATAAAAATGGGAAAATGATAAGCATAGTCTCCCTCTTCTTTATCTGCCTGGCATTTTAGGTTGTAGGTTTCATTCAACAAAGACAGAAATGAAGTTTTAATTGTATGAGGGGAAATTACCATTTCCTCTAAAAATAGATTGATTTGGCTTTTACCACTGCATATTTAAAAGCAAGGAGAAACAACTGGGCACTGCCTGGTTCACACTGGCAATCCTATCTAATCAGGATGCTGAGATCTCATGGTCACGGTCCCAAACCAGCCTGATGAAGGAAATAGTAAAAACACTGGTCCTCAATAAACTACCAAAATTTGGACATGGAGGCATGGCTCAAGTGGTAGAGCACCGGCCTTGAATGTAAAAGTTAAGCAAGAGTACAAGGCTGTCAATTTAAACCTTAGTACTGGCACAAACACATACACATACACACACACACACAGCCCTCTCTTTCAGTCTCTCTCTCTCTCTCTCTCTCTCTCTCTCTCTCTCTCTCTCTCTCTCTCTCTCTTTTTCACACACATACTACACACACACACACACACACACACACACACAAATGAATACATATGTACCAACAAGAAGATTCTACCCAACAAACACAGTTGCACTTTGAATCTGAGAAGGTACAATTTTTAATCCCTTGCCTGTCTCCTGCCTCTCTGTTTTTCTTATAATACTGACAGACTGATTGTACTTATTTAGAAACCATGTAGCCATATATTTCATTTTATGCCTGTGAAACAATTCTTGGTTTTCCCAAACCACATTTTCTTTTCAGAAGGTATTCATGTTATGCACCCTCATGAAAATTAACACCTGTCTTCTCTTAGCTTCAAAGAGACACATTGAAATTACTGTTCCTCAGAAGGATTGAACTCCTTTGTGTAAGCTTCCAACAATGTTGGTGTCATCTCCCATGTATGCATGGGGTAAGGAGAAGAGATTGATTGCATGATTTGTTCAAGGGTAGTTTTTTAAAACAAAGTTATTAGACAAAGAGAGGAAGAATGCATACACAGAAACTGTCTCCAACCAAACAGGTGGTTTTCATCATTCAAAAATGATTCCAAAGGAAAAAAAGAAATTAAAAATATTTCCTCAATTGTGTGGAAGGCTTATGTTTTTGTTTGTTTGGTTTATAATGAACAGTACACTGAAACATTCTCTCCACCTGTCTCTGTCACTATGTATAATTTTGCTTCTCATAAAGTCCTATTCCAATCTCAACACACTCCAAAGTGATCTCATCTCTGATTCTGAAGGAGCTCCATTGTCAAAGACAGACATAAAATAGCTCAGAATACTACAGTTGCCACATAGTGAAAACCTCTGAGTCCTAGTTTTGATACGAGCAAAATAGGCAAAATAACCAATAAACTAAACAAGAGCAGTATTTATACATTATAAATTGTAATTATTACTTTTATTATTCTTCCTTGGCTCTGTAGTTTCTGAATGGTCTTAATATAGTACTCTGTGTATATTGTATTAATATATCTATTTGTAAATTGGTTTCGTTTTTATTGTGAAAATACTGTACAGAGGGGTTACAATTACATGGACAAGGTAATAAGTACATTTCTTATCAAGCATTGTGGCCTCCTCCTTTGTTTCCCCTTCCCATCCCTTCCCATCTCCCTGCTACATCTAGTCCCTGCCTCTCCCCCCCTTCCCCCCACTCCTCCTCTCTGCGCCAAAGTTGTAAAGTTCGTTTTCAACAAAATGACTTGTACATCTCATTGTTGCAATGGGTCCACCTGTATCCCTATTTAAACATTAATTGTTTTTTTATCTTCCCATTTCTAATCCTTCCCAAACCTTTTTTCTTGACTCATAAGCTCTCCAAAGGCAGGGCAGTATCTCCTGTTTCTTTTCTTTCTAGCAGTTCCTGCTAGCTTGGCATGTGCCCTCAAAAAAGGTACCGCCTTGAATGTCAAGTGCCCTAGGAAGCCAGTGATGGGGAGTGACTTGGGCTCATCCAAAGACTATGACAACAGCAACCTGGACATGTGCTTCAGTCAGGAGTGACAGCAGGGGCTGCACGGTGGGCTTATAAACCACAACCGCCTTGAGATGGAGCCACAGGGCACATGGTTAACAGAAATAGTAATAGAGTTTAGGGGTAAAAGGCCAAGGGAGTGAAAAACATATCACCATCTAACAGATGAAGGCACTGTTTCCTTGTTAAGTTAAAGTGTATGAACTTCTTTTCTCTTCTTGGTGAGGTTTGTGTTTACTGTTGGGGACTCCACTGGGAATTTATTACCTTTAGCACTTCCCTAGAGATACTGGGTCCTCCCTCAAATCTACAGGCTCAAGCGCAGATAAAATACCTTTAGTGTAGTGAAAAATAGCAAAACATCAAGAATTTATTCAACGCAACAAAAGATTTTTGGAAAAATATGCAGATATTTCAAGCCAATACATTTTATAAATTAAAGTCCCATTGTTCCTGCGAGATGTCAACTTGCTTCTAATGATAATAGTTGGTACAGATCTGAACATAATACTTTACCTCTTCTTCAACTTTATAAATATCTCTTGCCTCTAAAATGTATATCTGACACCATATGAAACTATCCATCCTAAACTCCCTCTTGGCTATGATATTTGCTGTGAAAAAGATAATAGATAACTCTGTTTTAACTAAATGTTTACCTAACTAGCTGACTATACCTTCACTATCTTAACCTAACTAAACTTCTGGCTCTTGAAACACCCATGAAGACTCCTTTTGGTAGTTTTTTATTTCACGAGACAAACCTTTTCCATTGGTGGTTGCTATATCTCCTGCTTGAGATGAGACAAATTTTTCAATTAAAGAAATCCCTGGCTCTTTTGCACAAGGGAAACATGTTGTTTTTGGCCTCAAAAATGATGTCAATATATCATGAAATATTCACAGGCAAAAATAAAGTTAGTATTCTTTATACTAGTAGAAAGCTGATTCTTGCCTATTGATGATTGTTTTGTTAAATTTTAGGGAATCACATAGGTTTGAGGATTTTGGTTCATAAGTTTTCATTTTCCATCCATATAGCCTACAATATAGTGATTACTGAAATAAACTGGTGCTTATTGAAATAATCATTAGTAATCACCATATTGCCCATATCATGTCGTATTGTTGGATGCATATTCTCTTCCATTAATGTCCTTTTTCACTTTATAAGGAGATTGTATGTCTGCTTTCCTATTGAGGATTGTGTTATTTTCATCATCTCCATGCAATTCTTTTTGAGGTCTGCAAATATTTTCTTCCAGTCTGCTGTTTATCATTTAATCTATTTCTAAAGTATTTTCACAGCATGAAGGCTTCTTTTTTGGGAGGTGAGGGGGATGTGGCCCAATTGATAAATATTTCCTTTAATGCACCCTGCTTTTTGTATCAAATACAGTAATCTTTGGTTACCCTACATGCTCCCAATTTTTCTCTTATTTTTTTCCAACTTTTTGTTTAATGTTTTAACTTAAATCTATAGTTCATTTTTTTATATAAGATGTGAGGCTGAGTTGGAAGTTCATTCTTTTTCCTCTGACTGCTCCATTGTTCTAATGACTCTAATAAATATTCTTTTCAACTTTTAAAATGTCAATTTGACAAATTTATAGTGAGTCTACTTTTTGTTCTTTAGGTTCAAGTTATCTGTTTGTCTACGCTTTTCTATATTCCATCTTCTCTTGATTGCAACAGATATATAGCAAGCTTCATATTAAGTAATTATGCTACTTTATTCTTTTTGGTTTGGCAATTGTTTTTTTTGTTTTTTTTTTTTTTAATTGTATTTTATTTTATTTGAGAACATACTGTACAGAGGGGCAACAATTACATGGGCAGGATAATGCATACATTTCTTACCAAGCATTGCAGCCTCCTCCTTTGTTTACCCTTCACTTCCCTTCCCCGCCTCCCCCCTCCCCCCACCCAATTTTACCCCCCTCCCCCCACCCAATTATACCCCCCTCCCCCCCCACACCGAAATTGTAAAGCTGGTTTTGACATGACATTTTGTACTTCTCATTGTTGCAACAGGTCCACCTGAATCCTTAAACGACTTGTTTGTCCCCATCTCCTCCACATGTTATACTAACATCAAATATAGTGAAAGCGGGGGTTACACTGTGGGGGAGGGACATACAAAGCAACAAAGAAATAATCTTATAAATGCATTAGAAACACATGCATGAAAGAAACGAAAACATTAAAATACATATTTAAGGTTTCATTTTCCTAACATCACATTATCTGGCCTTTTCCGCTTGACTCATACCTATACTAGATATTGCAAATAAGGGAAACCATGGGACCTATGCTTCTTTGGGCCTGGCTTACTTCACTTAATATAATTTTTTCCAAACCTTTCCATTTCCTAACAAATGGGGAAATGTCATTCTTTCTGATGGAGGCATAGAATTCCATTGTGTATATATACCACATTTTCTTGATCCATTCATCTACTGAGGGGCATCTGGGTTGGTTCCATATCTTAGCTATGGTAAATAATGCTGCAATAAACATAGTTGTGCTGGTAGCTTTAGTGTGGTCTTGTTTGTAAACATTTGGGTAAATGCCCAAAAGTGGGATTGCTGGATCATAGGGGAGATCTATGTGAAGTCTTTTGAGGAACCTCCATACTGCTTTCCAAAGTGGTTGAACAAGTTTACATTCCCACCAACAATGAAGTAAGGTTCCTTTCAGTCCACATCCCCTCCAGCATCTGTTGTTATTAGAGTTCTTGATTTTTGCTGTTCTAACTGGAGTGAGGTGATATCTCAATGTTGTTTTGATTTGCATTTCTTTTATGGCTAGGGATGTTGAACATTTCTTCATGTGTCTATTGGCCATCCTTCTTTCTTCTTCAGAGAAGCTTCTCTTTAAGTCTTTCGCCCACTTATTTATTGGGCAGTTGTTTCTTTGAGGATTTGTTGTTGGGTGGTTTAATTTTTTGAGTTCCAAGTATATTTTAGATATGAGACCCTTGTCCGTTGTATGGCTAGTAAAGATCTTCTCCCAATCGGTGGGCTTTCTATTGATCTTGCCAGCTATGTCATTTGCCCTGCAGAAGCTCTGCAACCTTATGCAATCCCATTTGTCCAAACTTTCTTTGATTTGTTGTGCTTCCGGGTCTCTATTCAGAAAATTTCGACCTGAGCCAAGGAGACCTAGGGTTTCTCCTATTCCATCCTGTAATGTTTTCAGAGTGTCTGCTTTGAGTTCAAGGTCTTTGATCCATTTGGAGTTGATTCTGGTGCAGGGTGATATATAAGGATCTAGCTTTAGTTTTCTACATGTAGTTAACCAATTTTGCCAGCACCATTTACTGAAGAGGCTGTCTTTCTTCCATTCTATTGTTTTAGCTTCCTTATCGAAGATTAGATGGCTATAGGTCTGTAGGTTCATTTCTGGGTTTTCAATTCTATTCCATTGGTCCTGAGGTCTGTTCTTATGCCAATACCAAGCTGTTTTGATTACTATGGCTTTATAGTAGAGTTTGAAATTTGGTATTGATATTCCTCCAGCAGTGTTCTTTCCGTTGAGGAGCGTTTTTGCTATTCGGGGTCTTTTATTGTTCCATATGAATTTTTGGATTGCCTCCTCTATTTCCTTGAAGAATGAGGGTGGAATTTTGATAGGTATCGCGTTGAATTTGTAGATAGCCTTGGGAAGTATTGCCATTTTCACGATGTTAATCTTGCCAATCCAGGAGCATGGGAGGTTTTGCCATTTTTTAAGTTCTGTGTTGATTTCCTTTTTCAAGATTTTAAAGTTTTCATCATAGAGGTCCTTCACTTCTTTGGTTAAGTTAATTCCTAAGTATTTTATTTTTTGTGGGGCTATTACAAATGGAGTTGCTTTCCTAATTTCAGCCACACATTTCTCATTGTTGGCATATAGAAAAGCCATTGATTTTTGGGGGTTAATTTTATAACCTGCTACTTTGCCAAAGTTTTGAATCAGCTTGAGTAGTTTGGGAGTGGAGTCTATGGGATTCTTTAAATACAAGATCATGTCATCTGCAAAGAGGGAAAGTTTTATTTCTTCTTTCCCTATTTGGATCCCCTTTATGTCTGCATCTTGCCTTATTGCTGTAGCTAGGCATTCTAATACTAGATTGAAGAGAAGTGGAGAGAGTGGGCATCCTTGTCTTGTTCCTGAGTTAAGAGGAAATGGCTTTAGTTTTTCACCATTGAGTATAATGCTGGCTGTAGGTTTGTCATATACAGCCTTTATTGTATTGAGGAATGTTCCATGGATTCCTAATTTTTCCAGAACCTTCATCATAAAGGGGTGTTGGATCTTGTCAAATGCTTTTTCTGCATCTATTGAGATAACCATGTGGTTCTTATTCTTGCTCCTGTTGATGTGATGAATAATATTAATTGATTTGCGTATATTGAACCAGCTTTGCATCCCTGAAATGAATCCTGTTTGATCATGGTGTATGATTTTTTGGATGAATTGTTGAAGTCGATTGGCCAAAATTTTGTTGAGAAGTTTTGCATCAATGTTCATCAAAGAAATGGGTCTATAGTTTTCTTTCTTTGATGAGTCCCTGCCTGGTTTTGGGATGAGGGTTATGATGGCTTCATAGAATGTGTTCGGTAGTGAGCTTTCTCTTTCAATTTCATTGAAGAGTTGGAGGAGTATTGGTGTGAGCTCTGCTTTGAAGGCCTTGTAAAATTCCGCTGTAAAACCATCTGGTCCTGGACTTTTCTTAGCTGGGAGGTGTCTTATTGCTGTTTCTATTTCAATGCTTGATATGGGCCTGTTAAGCTGGTTTAACTCATCTTGGTTTAGTTTTGGCATGTCAATATTTGCTAGGAAAAGGTCCATTTCTGTCAAGTTCTCAAACTTATTAGCATAAAGTTTTGAGAAGTATTCCCTTATAATGTTCTGAATCTTGGTTGTTTCCGTGGTGATGTTTCCATTCTCATCTCTGAGTTTATTAATTTGGGTGTGCTCTCTCCTTTTTCTGATAAGGTTTGCTAAGGGTCTGTCAATTTTGTTAAGTTTTTCGAAGAACCAACTCTTTGTTTTGTTGATTCTTTCTATAGTTTTTTTGGATTCTAATTCATTTAATTCTGATTTAATTTTGATTATTTCTTTCCGTCTACTGGATTGGGGTTTATCTTGCTGCTCTTTTTCAAGGAGGTTTAGATGTGTCATTAAATTGTTAGTTTCCGATCTCTCCAATTTGTTGATGTAGGAGCTCAGAGCTATAAACTTTCCTCTGAGTACTGCCTTTGCTGTGTCCCAGAGGAGCTGGTAATTTGTGTGTTCATTTTTGTTGAATAGCATGAACATTTGAATTTCCTTTCTAATCTCTTCCATGACCCACTCATGATTCAGCAGTGTGTTGTTCAGCCTCCATGTGATACCGGACTTTCTTTGGTGGCTTTTGGTGTTGAGTTCTAATTTTATTCCCTTGTGGTCAGAGAGAATGCAAGGTATAACTTCAATGTTTCTGAATTTAGACAAGTTTGCTTTGTGGCCTAAAATGTGGTCTATTTTAGAAAACGTTCCATGTGCTGCTGAGAAGAACGTGTATTCTGATGCTGCTGGGTGAAATGTTCGGTAAATGTCTGTTAAGTCTAGTTGATCTATGCAGCTGTTTAGATCTGCGGTTTCTCTGTTGAGTTTTTGCCGAGTTGATCTATCTAGTGGGGAGAGTGGTGTGTTAAAATCCCCAACGATTAATGTCTTTGGATCTATCTGGGATTTGAGGGAAAGTAGTGTTTCTTTGATAAATTTGGGTGCTCCATTGTTTGGCGAATAGATATTTAGAATTGTAATATCCTCCTGAAGGAGAAATCCTTTAATTAGTATGTAGCGACCTTCTTTATCTCTTCTCACGAATTTTAATTTGAAGTCTATTTTATCTGATATTAGGATTGCAACTCCCGCCTGTTTATGAGGGCCGTTTGCTTGGTAGATTTTGTTCCAGCCTTTAACCCTGAAAATATGTTTGTTTTTACGGGCAAGATGTGACTCCTGCAGGCAGCAGATAGAAGGGTCTTGTTTTTTAATCCAACTAGACAGTCTATGTCGCTTAATTGGAGAGTTCAGTCCGTTAACGTTAAGAGATAGGACTGAGAGGTATTTGGGAGTTCCTGCCATGTTATCCACCTTCTTGGGGGCTGTGAAAACTGGGTTCTTCCTAAGGTTCTTGGATTCTCAGTTTGTGTGCAATTTCTTGGCCTTTGTTGCGTTCTTGTTGGTTTTCTATGTGTAGGACATCTTTAAGAATCTTTTGCAGGGCTGGTTTGGTGGAGATGTATTGTTTCAATTTTTCTTTGCTATGGAAGGTTTTTATTTGGCCTTCAGTTATGAAGGAGAGTTTAGCTGGGTACAGTATTCTTGGTTGATAGTTGTTTGTTTTTAGGGCATGGCATACGTCATTCCAGGCTCTTCTTGCTTTGATTGTCTCTGCTGAGAAATCTGAGGTAATTCTAATTGGTTTCCCTTTATAGGTGATTAACCTTTTCTCCTTGACAGCTTTAAGGATCTTTTCCTTGGTCTGGGTTGATCCTGTGTGGATTATAATGTGACGGTGAGATGTCCTATTCTGGTCTGGTCTATTTGGGGTTCTAAAAGCTTCTTGTATCTGAATAGGCCTATCTTTTTGTATGTTTGGGAAGTTCTCTGCTAGGATCCTGTTAAACAAATTTCCTAGACCATTAACTTCTGTTTCTCGGTGCTCCTCTACACCCATTATCCTTAAATTGGGCCTTCTGATGGTGTCCTCCAGGTGTTGGATAGACCTATCATATTTCTTGGACTTGTCTTGGATGGTTGTATGTTCTTTCTCTATAATATCTAGGCTGTCTTCAATCCCTGAGATTCGATCTTCTGCATGGTCTAACCTGCTGTCAAGACTCTCTACTTTGTTTTTTATCTCTTTTCCTTCTAATTGGTCAGCTTTGATGGCTTCAAGTTCTTTGTTGAAGCTCTGTTTTAGGTCTTGTATGAATTTCTTTACTTCCTTAATTTGGTGTTCAGTGTTTGTTCTCAAATCACTTAGTTGATTGGTTATGGTTTCTTTGGACTCCCATTCCTTCTGTTGGGCTCCATTCAGCCTTCCCTTTGTGGTCTCCCTGACTTCCTTCAGCTCTTTGTTAATGGATTCCATGAATGTCTTTAGTGATCTTTGTGTATTCTCTACCTGGTCTCTTAATTCGTGAATTACTCTTTGATTAGTTTCCTCCCTTCTGTGGGATTCCTGCAGTTCTCTTTGAGTGTTCTCTGCCTGCTCACGCCATTCCTCCCTTTCTCTTTGAGTATTCTCAAGTTGTTCACGCAAATCCTGTATCTGTTTTTGAGAAGCTTCCTCACGCTTATGATATTCCTGTATAAACTTCTGGGATGCCTCCTCTCTCTCCCTATCACGCTCATACAGAGTCCTTTGTACATTGTCAAACTTCTCATTTATCATGTTTGCTATTAGTGTTTGTAGAGCTATTTGGGAACTCTCCTCTGGATTATTCTTTATCTGTTCTAATCCCTGATTATCAAGGTTGGGAATTGAGATACCCGAATTTGCCATTTTTCTTGTGTTTTTCCGGCTTACTCGGCCCATTTGAGATAAAGATTGCACCAGTTTTGTGCTAGAACACTATCTTAAGGCAACCATCAACCAAAGTTTGCATTTGTACAGTCAATAGTCTACAGATACAATCTAGTTCAACAGATATATCTATTCAACATCAAACGACTATATGTTAAAGGACTTCGAACCGCAGAAAAGAATTTGGAAAACCAGAAATTATTAGGATTAGTGAGAGATGTGGGTAAAAAATCGGAATAGATTGGTGTTGGGAGGCACAAGGAGAGTTAACTATGTCCTAATCACAGTGCAGGAAATGGGTTGGGTAGGATGCAAGTAGAGAGAGAGAGAAAAAGAAGAGACGGAAAGGGGAATAAAGAGAGACCAGAAAAAGAATAGAAACGTAAAAATTAATGTTATTATAGAGGTTAAAAGACCATCTATTTAGAGAGGAATGTGAATATGTTCAGAGAAGGGGAGGGACATTGAGGAGATGTGAACAGCTTTAAGGGAGAAGAAAAGATCAGAAGTTCAGTAGAGCTAGATAAAAAACAAAAAGATAATTAAGAAAGAAAGAAAAAGAGAAAGAAGACAAGAAAAGAAAGGAAAACTCTCATTCACGTAATTCTGAAATAAAAATTATAAGATGAGAAAAAAAAGTTACTGGAAAACAATTATTTTTTCAGAAGAGGCAAAAATTAAAGATTAATAAAAGTTTTAGAAGGGAAAAAATTTATATACATATATATATATATATATATATAAGGTAACAAAAAACAAAAAACAAGCAAAAAAAAAAGAAAAGAAGAAGAAGAAAAAAAAAAAAAAAAAAGAAAAAAAGAAAAAAAAAGTCTTTTGATTTTTTTTTTTTTTTTGGGGGGGGAGGAGTGGGAAGAATCCTGTATCTCCCTTTTATCTGCAACCAGTCTCTTGGAGTCTCTGGTCAGCTTGAGGTCCTGTGGCTTGATTGGTTTCTTAAGTCGATTGGTTGGAAGAGGCAGAAAAATGCTCTGCTTTACCCAAAATTTTGAGATCCCCCTCCCAGGTTAGTTTTCTGGGAGGGTGGTCTGCTTTGAGAGTCACAAAAGAGGGGGATGTGGTGATGAGGCTAGGTTCTGGGTAGCGTTGAGGCCTTTCAACAAACAGTAGCTTTTCCCTGGGGCTTTTTTGTGATAAAGCTCACAGCGCCCAGCCTGGAGCCATTCTCAGGGTTTCTGTTTTTCAATTGATTGTGGTGGCTGCTAGAGGGAGGGGCAGCCTCTGGCTCTGGTTACCCAGTGAGGTTAGGCTGGCGCCTGAGCTGGGTGACTTTTCCCTGGATGGAGCTGAGTCTGGCAGGTCACTTCGGCGTTAAGTTCTTGTGACCTGCTAAATGACTCATTTTATTCCAAGGCCTGAGCTGGAGCTAGCAGCAACTCCGAGCTTTGTCGGTATCCAAGATGGAGATCACCGGTGCTGGGGGGGGGAGGGGTGGCCTTCCTTCCTCTGCTCCCTGAGGAGTGAGGATGTCGGGCTTGTACTCACGTCGAGTCTTGGATCCTGGGTCGTCTCTGGTCTGCAAGCTGCAGGGTGAAGATGTCCGCTCTTTGTTGATTCTTGCTGGTGTTGAGTAGAATCCGCTCGCCAGCTGCGTCTGGCTCCTTCGTCCCGGACTCTCTGTGTGAGAGCTCAGGTATGGCCCCCGGCTGTGGTCTCTGCCGCTTGCGACCCTGTCGCCGCCGCCGCCGCCGCCGTGGCGGCTGCTGGCGACCACTCGGTGCTTCTTTTTGCCTTGGCTTCCCCTCTCTTGTCTAACTCTCTGTCCTGTGATGGCACACTTGGTGTGATTCTCTGGCTTAGGACTGTTCACTGGAACTCTAAAGCTGCTTTCTATGCGAGAGCTTGTTCAGATTCCAGCTTCTCCTCCGCCATCTTCCAGGAACTCTGATCATCTTTTTCTTTATCCATTATTCATGGCTGAGACTGTGACCTTCCCGGGTAGCCAATGAGTAGCCTTTCCAAGCAAAACAAAATGAGCAACCCCAAACAACAACAATCCTCACCTGCCTTTTCTGCTTAAATTTCTGAGAGCCAGTCAAGCCAGTGGGACTGTTGACTAATGTAGCTTTTGCATTCCAAATCCCAGAAGTTAGCTGGTTTGGCAATTGTTACATATGGTGAGACTTGTGTATTAGAAGCTTGTTTATATTCATGATAATACATTGCTGGGTTTTGGATAGTCATCACATTTATCTTACAATGTAGAGAAAATTGAAGTTTTGTGTCAGGTTAAATCTTCCAATCCATTAACTTGGTATATCTCTTTATTTGCTTATTCTCTTTAATTTCTCTATTAGCATTTTGCAATTTCTTTTTTTATTGTGAAAATACTATACAGAGGGGTTACAATTACATGGGCAAGATAATGAGTACATTTCTTATCAAGCATTGTAGCCTCCTCCTTTGTTTTCCCTTCCCATCCTCCGCCTGCCCCCATACCCAATCCTCCTCCCCCCCCCAAAGTTATAAAGTTTGTTTTCCACATAACGACTTGTACATCTCATTGTTGCAAAGGGTCCACCTGTATCCCTATTTAAATGATTTGTTTTTTCCCTTCCCCTCCACAAATTATACTGACATCAAATACAGTGAAAGCAGGTATTATACCATGGGGGAAGGACATACAAAGCAACAAAGAAATAATCTTAAAAACAATCGCATGAAAGAAAAAAAAACACTTGAATACATATCTTAGGTTCCATTTCCCTAATGTCAACTTATCTGACCTTTTCTGCTTGACTCAGACATATACTAGTTATTGCAAATAAGGGAAACCAAGGGACTTATGTTTCTTTGGGCCTGGCTTACTTCACTTAATATAATTTTTCCAAGTCTTTCCATTTCCTAACAAATGGGGTAATGTCACACTTTATGATGGAGGCATAGAATTCCATTGTGTATATATACCATATTTTCTCGATCCATTAATCTACTGAGGGGCATCTGGGTTGGTTCCATATCTTAGCTATGGTAAATAATGTTGCAATAAACATAGTCGTGCTGGTAGCTTTAGTGTGGTCTTGTTTCTGAACATTTGGGTAAATGCCCAAAAGTGGGATTGCTGGGTCAAAGGGGAGCTGTATGTGGAGTCTTTTGAGAAACCTCCATACTGCTTTCCAAAGTGGTTGAACAAGTTTACACTCCCACCAACAATGCAGTAAGGTTCCTTTCTGTCTACCTCCCCTCCAGCATCTGTTGTTATTAGAGTTCTTGATCATAGCCATTCTAACTGGGGTGAGGTGGTATCTCAATGTTGTTTTGATTTGCATTTCTTTTATGGCTAGGGAGGTTGAGCATTTCTTCATGTGTCTATTGGCCATCCTTCTTTCCTCTTCAGAGAAGTTTTGCTTTAAGTCTTTAGCCCACTTATTTATTGGGCAATTGTTTCTTTGAGGATTTGTTGTTGGGGGATTTAAATTTTTGAGTTCCAGGTATATTTTAGATATGAGACCCTTGTCTGTTGTATGGCTAGTGAAGATCTTCTCCCAATCCGTGGGCTTTCTATTGATCTTGCTAGCTATGTCCTTTGCCATGCAGAAGCTCTGCAACTTCATGCCAATCCCATTTATCCAACCTTTCTTTGATTTGTTGTGTTTCTGGGTCTCTATTAAGAAAATTTTGTCCTGTGCCAAGGACTCCTAGGGTTTCTCCTATTCCATCCTGTAATGTTTTCAGGGTGTCTGCTTTGCCTCTGAGGTCTTTGATCCATTTGGAGTTGATTCTGGTGCAGGGTGATATATAAGGATTTAGCTTTAGTTTTCTGCAAGTGGTTAACAAATTTTCCCAGCACCATGTACTGAAGAGGCTGATTTTCTTCCATTCTATTTTTTAGCTCCCTTATCGAAGATTAGATGGCTATAGTTCTGTAGCTTCATTTCTGGTTTTCAATTCTATTCCATTGGTCCTGAGGTCTGTTCTTGTGCCAGTACCAAGCTGTTTTGATTACTATGGCTTAGCATTTTGCAATTTCTATCCTCCAAATGCTATATGAATATTTTGTTATGCACAAGCCAATGGATTTCATTTTCTTTGGAACAATTATAACTGGCATCATAGTTTTAATTTCAATTTGCTTGTGATCATTGTGATTTTATATTATTTTGTCTGACTTTTATTTGTTGAAGTTGTGTCCTATTGCCTGACTTCATGCATTCATTTGTCCTATCAGGTTTTGTAAACTTTCAGGAATTACTTATATAGGTTATATTATTTTCTACAGGTAGAAGCAGCTACATTCATTAATTTTTTTTTCCTAGCACATCTGGTTAGAACCTCCGGTACTTTCTTTCATAGAAATTGCAGGATGGGCATTGTCACACTGCTAATTTGTTATAAGCATACTCTGCAAAAGGGGAAAACTTTCAGAAGAATGGGTTTTGGTTTGGTTTAACTCATTAGAAAAGCTTAGTTTGTTTAATGTAGTTGACAGTCACACATTTTAAAGCCTATTCTGTCATATTTGAGAAATCATTTGGCAGGGGTGATTAAAAAAAAGCATGCTTATCTTGCCAATAGAAAAACACTGGGAAAGATATGGAGAAACTTGAAAAAGCTGAAGATTCTGGTTTACCAGAGGACAGAGCATCTATAGCAGGTCTAGTCTCTGGCATTGGTGAAAGAATCTCATAGAGGATTATTTTCTTAAAAAGATAGCCACACAGGATCAGGATTGACTTCTATGAAGAGGGACTGTGTGAAAGAGCTCCCCTCTCAGTGCCAGATGGCCTCTCATGAACTGTTCCATTCTCCATTAGGATATAGTAGAATTCCATACTTTTCTCCCTACAAAACCATAATTTTGCTTTATATGTTTGCTGATCCATGCTGCTTTGTGCTCACATGACTTTCTCCACAGGAAAAAAAATCCAGCTCCTAGACTATTAAATAATTGAAGGTCTTTGTAATGATGCCACAGTGCCATCATGGTATCGAGAACACAAAAATATTAATAAGCCTGATGGTAAATAATAAATACAGCAGTTACCTTCTGTGGCCCATTTACAAAACAATATTATTTCTTTTTTAACTAGAGACTCTATTTTTCACTACTCAAACTTTGCTCTCTCCTCAAATCAGTGAGATTCATCTCCTAAGCTTTGCACAGAAGAGAAGATACTAGTTGAAGAATAGATACTTGCCTGAGTTTTAAGAATGTGGTTAATAAGCTGGGTGCTGATGGCTCACTCCTGTAATCCTAGCTACTCAGGAGACTGTGATTTGAGGATTGCAGTTTGAAACCAACCTGGGAAAGATATCCATGAGACTCTTAACTCCAATTAACTACCAAAAAAGAAAAGCCAAAAGTGGAGCTGTAGTTCAAGTGGTAGAGTGCTAGCCTTGAGCAAAAAGAAGCTCAAGGATAGCACTTAGGCCTGTAGGTGAGGCCCCAGGACACGCACTCTCTCTGTCTGTCTGTCTGACTCTCTCTCTCTCACACACACAGAATATAATTAATAAAATGGGAGGAAACATAAGAGCATGGGTAATAGGAATAAAGTGTGAAGCCAGGAGTAGAGTAAGCCAATGCGTCAGCCACGGTCAGAAGTAAGAAGGCTTTAGTCATTCTGAAGTCACACAAGCACAGTGTTGGTCCTTAGAGTGAGCATCTCCTTAAACACTGTGCCCTGGGTACCTGGCTCTTGTCACCCTACTGACCCAGGCTTCTGTCCCATGCTTACATATCACAAACAAAAGGTGTGGTCCAGGCAAGGAAGACTTCATGAATAGTGAACAAAAATGTTTTAATATTATCAAACTTCAGTACATTGAAAGAAAAAGATTTATTTGTAACACTCATATAACTATTTCTTCACAGCACTTCTTGCATAGTTCTTTGTCTTCTTTTATAACTTTGAACTTACTATATTAAATGACATAAATCATAAGTTTTGTAGGTTAAGAAAATTGAATACCGGCCATTTCATGAGGTTGGTTCAGTACCTTATTTTATGATATAATGGAAAAATGAACATGTGTTCACCTTCTAGGTATGCTACTTCAGCTCTCCTTGCTAGAAAGTTACTCATCTTAGTTTTCTGATTTGTAAATAAAGATCTTGATACTCAACTTGGATAGTTCTAATTATTAAGTAGAGAGGCATAGCTTGATTACTGCTAACAAATATTATCTACTGTTTTTTCTTATTGAAGAAACTCCAGGGGTGAAGATGTGGCACAAGTAGAGCACTTGCTTAGCAAGTAAAAAATCGCAAGTCCAAACGTTAGTACTCCCAAAAACAAACAAAAGCAAAGAAGAGATTCCAGGTTAGAAACAGACATGAAAGTACAAGAACTAAGAAAGAAGTTTTATAGGTATCCTTGCCACACCAGATAGACCAGAGGTTTCCCAATCTGTCTGAACGTCATGTTCAAACATGGAAGCAGCACGAAAAGCATTTTATGATTTCCACTGTGATGGCAATATATTGCCATATTTGGGAGACTTCCCTAAATCCCCACAGAAGCATTTTCTGACTCCTATGATTGGTTACCAGGTTCTGTGTTGAGTGATGTCCACTAAACACTCAAGCTCCTCTTACTTTATTCTGTATCTTCTTCTTAGACAAGGCTCCCATCTGAACTGATGTGTGCTGTTCTGTTCGTACCAGGGAAGCCTTTTGTTCCCGCATCATTCCATGAATTGGCCTTTTTTGTGTGCATTTTGAGGAGAACACCTTTTAATTAAAAAGAAGTTAAGCAAGATAAGTTAGTTTTCTTCTTCAAAAGGCATTCTTGTCATGTTCATGACACCCTGATTACTTTACCTCTCTTTCTTTAGCATGCTGAAGTTCAGTAACATTCTCTACATCAACATGTGGATTAAAAAAAAAAAAAGATGTTTTGGGACCTACTGCTATTATCTTGGATTGCCATTGGGAAATGATCTGTGCCAATATTGCAGGCTGCTAGGATATCACAGATAAGCCCCTCTCTTTCCTTGGTTTGCATCTTGTTTAGATCTTGCAGCAGAAGCCTGTGCCAGTCTTTTTGGAGTAGCTTGAGTGTCACCTCCATGGATTACAACCAGCATTCTGTAGGAGGAAGATCCTTGACACACTATAGAGTGTACTTAGTACCAAGTGGTCCAGGGGATTTTACCTCCTGTATTGGTAAAGCCTGTATTGTTGACCTTCATTTTGACAATTTAAATTTTATCCTAGCACATACATTCATAGAGCTTAAATTTAGCTTATTTTAGGACAGGAGGCTTTCAAAAAAGCTGTTGATATTTTAGGACTACACATGAAAGAAGAAATGGAGCTTCCATATGGGTGATAGAAGAAATGTAACTAAAAGGTCATTAATTCTAGCATCTGTTCCATCAGAAATTCTTAACAAAACTACTTAATTGTCATCAAAGCTCTGGACTAAGGACGTCCATTGGTATGACGCTCACAAAACTCATATAGCTTCAAAGTTCTTAATTTTTTCTAAGGTATTTCCAAATATGAATGGTTTTTTTCTAATATTCACCCATTAATTTGAAAAAAGGGGACACAGAATAATTCAAATTCTCTTTTCTATAGGAAATCTTCAAATACTAGTGATATTTATATTTGCCAAAATTTGTTAAAATATTCACATTATAGGCTTAGATTTTCTTATAAGTCTGATTAATTTTTCAATAGCATAACTTAGTATCTCTTAGCTATTTAAATTCATAAATACTGTCTGACCAGAGAAGGCTATTTTAGGGTTGAAATCTTTCTCATAAATTAATATTGCACTTTATTTTTAGAGCTTTTATAAAAAAATACATTCATAAGTTGAAATGTCTTATTACCTTTTTAAACACAAATGAATTTGGAGACAATTGCATCTTCTCCCTGTGTTTTATAACAAGAGTTAAGGAGTCAAGAGTTAAGGAGGTCATTTGGTAGGTTTACTTGTAGATTTATAGGCATGTTTTAGTTAACACAAATGAGGGAAAACATGCAGCTAACGTTTCTTTCGCTCTGGCTTAATTTTCCTAATATAATATTTTCCAAGTTGTTCCATTTCCTAATGAATGGTAAAATATCATTCTTTCTGATAGATGAGTAGAATTCCATTGTGTACATATACAACATTTTCTTGAGTCATTCAATCACTAAGGGACATTTAGGTTGATTCCATATTATGGCTATGATAAATAATGCTCAATGAACATGAGTGTTCTGGTATATTAATTTTGCCTGGTTTGTGGTCTATTGGATAAATGCCCAGGAGTGGAATGGATAATAGGGAAGCTCTATGTTTAGTACTCTAAAGACTCTCCATACTGATTTCCAAAGTGGTTGAATGAGTTTACATTTCCATCATCAGTGTAATAGGTTTCCCTTTTGGCCACATCCTTGCCAGGATTTGTTATTGTTAGTTTTCCTAATAATAGCCATTCTAACTGGAGTGAGGTGAAATTTCAATGTTGTTTTGATTTGCATTTCTTTAATGACCAGAGACAGAAATGTTGAACACTCCTACTTCATTGTCTATTGACCATTCTTTTTTCTTCCTCTGAGAAGTCTCTCTTCAAGTCTTTAGCACATTTATTGATTGAGTTGTTCAGTTGTTGAGAGTTAATTTTTGGAGGTTTAATTTTTTGAGCTCTAAGTATGACTAAAATAAATAAGTAATATATATATATATATATATATATATATATATGTACACACATGGGACATGATAAATTATATAGGATCCTACTCATTAACATACAGAGGTCAAAGGAGGCTATGCAAAGGGCTCAATATCTATGTACAGATGATCATATAAAATAATATTCTGTGAAATGAACTCCAAGGAAAGCAAACAAGAGACATTTTTTAGTTACTATTGCTGTTACTTTGCTTTCTTTTCCTTTTGTCTTGTTAGTTTGTTTGCATCTGGGAAGGTAAAGGAGGGTACATAAAAGGTCAAACAAAGATGAACAAATACCAGTAATACTCACTAGACACTATGAGGAAAATGACTGGATAACTTGTGGGTGGAGATGGGAGGGAAAGACTGGGAGAGAGAGGGATGAAGGGGAGACATAGTTCAAAAAATTGTTTCATTACTCATTATCTGATTCATGTAACTGTAACCCCTCTGTATATCAACTCTACAATAACAATAAAAAACAAAGTACCTTTAAAAATGAATTAAGGAGGTATGAAATGAAGTTAAGCTTGATGGTATTAGATGATTTCTAGGTTCTCTAGTACCTCTAATATTCTAGTATCTTGTGCCACCCAAGGGTTTCTGTCATGTTTTTTTAAACTAAAATTTCACACTTGTATCTCTTATATAAAATCACATGAGAGGAAATAATGTTTCAAACATCGGGCTTCATAGAAAATCCTGGTCTGAGATTATAACAAAGCTGGATTTTCCCAATTTCTACCAACGTCTCAGTTATTGTGAAGTATTAGTGTAATGCATGATTCATGTGTGAGTGATGATGTTAGTGTAATCCCACCACTGCATTGCCAAACATATAAAACCGTGGCACATGAAGTCATATGGAGTATTAAACTATTGTTTTAAAAATCATTATTCTAGCATGTGCTTCTTCAATTTCTAAATGAGAGAAGTTTGCTGCAAAATCAGTATGCAGTGTCATGCATACTCAGTCACACACCTTATGTTTACCACATCTCTTGATTACCTCAAGAGGCCACATTGAGTGATTGACCTGGACTTGTATAACTACACTCTTTGGATGTGCACATGATGACAAATTCACCTAAGGACTTATTGCTCAGAAAGTATCACTATTGTTAAGAGATACATAACTGCATTCCCCTGTGGTGGTAGTGTTGGCACATTATTTCTGTTGGTATTCATATTTTAAAACTTGGATCCATAGATACAGAGAGAATTCTATTATCCTCAGAGAAGTTCCTAAGCATGGAAGCAAACAAAACATCTATGATTCAAGTATAATGTGGAGAACAACCCCTTGTATCAATTTCAGTTCAATCTGGGAAGCATAGAACTACTATGAGTGACAGGAAACAAGGAAACAGGGTGGACATGACTGAAAGTGAAGATGTTCACTGAAAGTTGCTACCTGTGTATCTGATAGCGGACCACAGTCTCTGAATTCAGTAGGACCAGCAGTTGGGGAAAATATTTAAAAATGAAAGACATGAATTTGTCAAGACTCTTTCTCAAATAATGGCTGGGTATGGTGGCATGCGCACATCATTCTGGCCACAGAAGACGCAAAAGGAGGATTATAATCCAAGCTAGCTGGGTATAGTGTGAAACCCTATCTGATAATAGCCAATAAATAAGGGGACTGAAGGAATGATTCAAGTGGTATATTGCTTCCTAGCTAGCAAGAGACCCTGAATTCACATCCCACTACCACCAAAAGTTGGGCCTTTTTCAAGGAATTATCCAGGGACTTGGCTCAGCATCTGGAGTATCTGCAGGAGAAGATGCTACAGAAGACAGAAGCTCTTAGGTAAGACTGCCATCCTCACATAAGAACTAAACCCACTGGGGTAGTGGCAGCATACTGCTGCAGCCTTCACTTCTGCCTTGGAACCCTCTAGGCAATTCCCCTGTGGTCAAAGTTAACTCAGAAAAAATGCAGAGAAGGAAATTCTGCTTCCCAATCAGCCCAATTCATACTCTACCAAACCCATGATAACAGCAGTACTTTCTAACTTGACATTTGAAGGTCTGGAAAAGAATGCATGGGAAATCCAGGAAACAAGAGAAAAATGGTGGGGATCAGTTGCTTCCAGTATGTGATGAAATGCAGGGGATGATAAATGCTAAGTCTAAAATAGCATTTTCAATATGAGGGATCTAAGGAGCCTTTAATAAGTATATAACATGTTCAGTATAAATGCATCCCCCCAAACTTGGTCATACTGGGATTATATAACTATAACATCAGTACTTGGGATAACTACAAAGGAAGGTAGAGTTTGAGGCCATCTTGGCATATATAGGAAGATCTTGTCTCAAACACAACCACAATAAGAAAACTATTCTTACTCTACCATGATATATGACATTGCAATCAAGAAATGTGACCCATCTTGTGTGTGTGTGTGTGTGTGTGTGTGTGTGTGTGTGTGTGTGTGTGTGTGTATGATGCGGGTGGGTTTTGTGTGTGTGTGTGTGTGTGTGTGTGTGTGTGTGTGTGTGTGTGTGTGTATGATGCGGGTGGGTTTTTGATGGTGGGTATGGGGAATGTGGCTGTGTGATGAACAAGGGTCCTAGCAGTTTTCTTTTCTCTGGAATTTCTCACTTGCTCCTCTCTTGTTCACTTCACCCAACAGCTCAATTCCTAGTTCACAATTACTCTCATAGGAGCTAAGGCTTTAGGTTGGATTCAATATTATTTTCTTACTACAAAAGCAGCCTTTGTTCAGCTACAATCTGTCACTATTGGTTTCAAACAAAGAGGTACACAATTGTAAGGCATCGTTATCCTGAAAGACACAATTACATTTCATGTTAAAACACTAATATTTGAAATATTTAAAATGAATTACATGGTCTACACACAAATATATCTATGTATTCTGAATGTGGCTCTAAAGGTACAGTATCTTGAGGTATTCTATTCTCATATGTATTATTTAGGGGTTCTTTTGAGAAGTAGAACCAATAGAACCAATAGTAGAATGAATAGTTGAATGAGGAAGAGAGAGACAGAGAGAGGGAGAGAGTGAGGGGGAGAGAGAAGAAGAGAGTGAGAGGGAGAGAGACAGAGAGAGAGAGAGAGAGAGAGAGACAGAGACAGAGACAGAGACAGAGAGACAGAGAGACAGAGAGACAGAGAGACAGAGAGAGAAGCATTATATTTCAGCTCTAGTCATAAGGCAGTAAACTGAAAGGCCTATGAGGAGAAAGGTAGATTTTAGTCTTTTTGTTCTGATCTTTCCCTCAATTGATTGGATGAGACCTACCCAATTAGCAAAGATAAACCACTTCCTCTAGGTCCACAAATTTAAATGTTAATCTCATCCTAAAGCATCTTCACAGAATAATATTTAACCGATCAGACCACTGCTAATAAAAAATTTGCATTACGTTATTAATATTAAAGGAGTAGTTTGAAACCATTTATTCTGAATTTTATGTTCCTTAGTTTCAGTTGTTCTTTTCTTAAATGTATAGAGATAAAACACATCCTTCATCATTCAGAAACTGATATTGGCAGATGGTGCATGCCTTGAACCTCACCAGCTCCTGCTTACTGTAAGGGCTTCCCAATGTTTTATCCTTTGAGAGATCAGAATACTAAGACATTCCACTTACCCTAGAACTTTTTGTTTATGTTAAGGCAAGAAGCTAAGTGACCAAGAGCCTCCCTGGGCTGTCTTGTCACATAAGGATAGTTGAAAGGAAATTAAAAGGTGCAGGAGGTTATTAAGAACCAGTTGGTATTGGAGGATGGTGATAAATGAGATTTTGATTCTAGTGACCTATTTAAGGTCAGGAAGGAATTATACTTAGGTAAATGTCAAGCCATGCTGGTAAGTAACTATCTATCATCTACTTAGAATGTTAGTTTTTGCTTTGACAGACTAAAACAACAATAACAGAATTGAGTAGTTTAGGACAGTCATATGTATTACAGAGCATTACTCGTTTTATTTAAAACTATGAGTTTGGCAAAATATTTTAAAGACAGAAAATTCTTATGTGCTCATGTAAGATCATTTAAATTCCCCCTATTCGTTAAACATTAAAATTTCCCTATAGTACTCCTAATTACTCTTTGAAATATTAAAATCACCATGAGGAAGATGACTTAGAGCAACCATTTACATAAATCCAAGTGTAGTACCCATGATGGTTGGGAGAGAAGACAAATTAGAATGATACAGCAATGGGAAGTGGTCAGAACGTACACTGTAATATACAATGGGCACAAAATAATGAACACATACCGATTTTACTTGTAAACTATTGAACTATATATTTACTCAGTAAATGAAACTTTAAAGTGTGCCTATTCTGGAGCATTTCTCCTGAAAAGACCTAGCATTCAATATAGAAAAATCAAGCTTTGGATTTTCACAATTTGAGACCATACATTAAAATAATCACCAATTGTCAAGAGCTGATGGCTCATGCTTGTCATCCTTGCTGCTCAGAAGCAAGAGATTTGGAGACTAGAGGTTCAGTCAGCTTGGGCAAGAAATGTCTATGAAACTTCAATCACCAATAACCCTTAATAATGCTGTCCTGGAGTGTGGCTCAAGTGGAAGAATGCCAGCTGGAACAAGAAAGTGAGAAGCAACAGAACCTATCTTTAACCTCAGAACTGGGTACACACAGAGAAAATAATGAGCAATGTTTAGTTTTACCATTATATATGAAATTAAGGAGCTGGTAAAAGTTTCCTTTTAATGGTATTCCTCATGGATACTTGAACTCAGCACTTGAATGCTGAAACAGGTTATCAAGCACCATTTTGGACAAACAAGTCATATTCTCTGTTTCTTTTTGCCTCAAAAATTGGTGTTATATAGGAGAGTTGGCTTAATATAAAGTCCATGTGTAGTTGTCAAGGAATGAGTGTGAAGTAGATTTAGTGAAAGAAGAAGATCAAGGATAGTGCCCCAGGTAAGCAGTTAACATCCCTTTGTGAATAGCTGACTGCTCTAATCTGTGACCATGGAGATAGGACTACTGACGTGGGCTGATGAGCTGAAGTCTGACTCTTGGCTGTTTCAGAGCTCAAAATATGGCAGCATTGCTGTTGGTAGCTCCTGTGATTTATCATCAGGTCGCTGGCCTGGAGCAGAGGCATACGTGTTAATCTGCAATCTTGTGGGTTACAGCTAAGAGCCTGTTTGTAAAGAAACACATGGGATAAGGTTAGCACAGAACACAACATCAATTATTTTCACCCTCTGGTGAGACAGTAAGTGCATCATTTATGTATTCTACTAAGGATGGGATGAATTAAACAAAAGAACTTAGATACTTGTGGATGATGTCAGAGACGAGGAAAAGCATATAGGTGGAGATTTTCTTTTCCTATGAGTTTTTAGCCATGCTTAGGTGTTTGGTCCACTTTATGATGTTGCTTGCCTGTGGGATCTTGGAACGTCCAAGAATTAGAATTAGTTCCATTATTTGTACATAAATGTTTCATGAGAAATCTGAAGTTCTCTGCCTATTTTGTCTTTCAATGTATGTGAATAAAAATACTGAATCTATTGAGGAACCTCCATACTGCTTTCCAAAGTGGTTGAACAAGTTTACATTCCCACCAACAATGGAGTATGATCTCCCCTATGATCCAGCAATCCCACTTTTGGGCATTTACCCAAATGTTTACAAACAAGACCACACTAAAGCTAACAGCATAACTATGTTTATTGCAGCATTATTTACCATAGCTAAGATATGGAACCAACCCAGATGCCCCTCAGTAGATGAATGGATCAAGAAAATGTGGTATATATACACAATGGAATTCTATGCCTCCATCAGAAAGAATGACATTTCCCCATTTGTTAGGAAATGGAAAGGCTTGGAAAAAATTATATTAAGTGAAGTAAGCCAGGCCCAAAGAAGCATAGGTCCCATGGTTTCCCTTATTTGCAATATCTAGTATAGGTATGAGTCAAGCAGAAAAGGTCAGATAATGTGATGTTAGGAAAATGAACCCTTAAATATGTATTTTAATGTTTTCGTTTCTTTCATGCATATGTTTCTAACGCATTTATAAGATTATTTCTTTGTTGCTTTGTATGTCCCTCCCCCACAGTGTAACCCCCGCTTTCACTATATTTGATGTCAGTATAACATGTGGAGGAGATGGGGGCAAACAAGTTGTTTAAGGATTCAGGTGGACCTGTTGCAACAATGAGAAGTACAAAATGTCATGTCAAAACCAGCTTTACAATGTCGGGGGGGGTGGAGGGGGGTATAATTGGGTGGGGGGAGGGGGGAGGCTGGGAAGGGAGTTGAAGGGTAAACAAAGGAGGAGGCTGCAATGCTTGGTAAGAAATGTATGCATTATCCTGCCCATGTAATTGTAGCCCCTCTGTACAGTATGTTCTCAAATAAAATAAAATAATATTAAAAAAAGAAATAAACTACAAAATAGGCTATAATATATTAAAACATAATTTTGAGAAACAAAAGAAATACTGAATCTATTATTTTCTTTATTCTAAAGTATGTTGTAATCAGAGTCATTTTAAGAGGTCAGGCAGATAGGTAATCTAAGGTTGGGGGATGGGGGAAATGTAACTGAACTCCAAAAATCTAAGCAAAAGAGTTTTGTGGTAAAACAAAAGAGGGAGCACAGGCAGATGTGGAAAAGGAGAATCATGTGGAGGACTTCGTGTGTATGCTGTCTTTGGATCTGGTACCATGAAGGTTGGACGCTGGTAAGACAAGAAGAGACACAATGAGGTAGAAAGAAAACATCTCTAAAGTCTCCATTGGGGGCATGAAGAGGCACAGTAAGATAAGAAACATACATGTTTTATGCTGTGTATTAATCCAAGGGGTTTTTGCTATCTTCTGCAGAGAAAGTCCATAGAAGAATACAGAAACTGGTAAAGAATAAATTCTCAAGTGTGATCATTGCTAATGATACCACTTACATTGCAGAGTGCTTAATGAGTTTCAAATTACCTTTATATAAATTACCTTATATAATCTTCACAACTTTGTCAGACTTGTTTGACAGGTATAATATGAGAAGGAAATGGAAATGCGATTTAGACATATTTGTTTTATCTTCTGTCATCACAATCTGAAAAGAGTGAACTGACACTCAGACCCTGATTTTATTTCAGAATCCAGAGTTCTCATTGGCTTGTATTTAAAAATATTGTGCGTTAGAGACCTAGCACTGTATATTATCTATATAATATCATACATATTATGAGAGTAAGTATTATTGTATGTTTCCAAAAGCTAAATAGTTTTGATGATCTGTTTAGATTTTTTAAACTTATATATGAATCTTTCTTACAGAGCCAGAATCAGTCTAGAGCATTTGTTTTTGGTCAGTTGAGGGGCTTGAACTGGGACTAGGTGTGATCACCCCTCAGCTCTTCAGCTCAAGGCTAGCGGGAAGCAAATTTTTGATACAGGCAAAGGGATGACTGGTATTTCCTTGAAGAAGCTGGAAATGGAACTAAAAGTCTATGTAGGAAACTAGTGAGGAATAGAGTCCAGTGGGAATTGGGGAGCTGAAAGTTCAGGCATCACTTTTGCAAGGTGCTCCGAGTCCTTGGGAATCACACCTTGGTGTGGGATCACATGTCTGGTATCTAAATAATGGGATTTGGCATTGTAGTTGAGCAAGCAAAGAAGTACAGCATTGGAGCACCTGTGGACTTGTAAACTGGGGCTCTAGGACATTTTCCAACCATGGCCAGAGGCAGTGCAGGCTCCCAGGTGTACCTGAATCTTATGTAGGCTATTTCCTGCCTGCCACTCAGTCTTCAGATCATAGACCCTTATAAAGGCAAAAATAGCATCTGTGCGCCGCCGTGTGTTGGGGAGGATGAAGCAATGAGTGAAAGAATTGTGCCAGCATCCATCATTGTTACAAGACATGTATTATCCTTATTGAGATGATACTCTTGGGAGCTGCTGTCTTTAAAGGTCTGAGAAGTCATTTCTAGGATTTCTGGAACTGTATCACATTGACTCAAGGACAGAAACTTTGAGAAAAAGTTTGTATTTTCGGGGCTGGCTGTGATGCCAACCACTAGTGAGGAAAGGGAGGTAGAAGCAGCAGCAGCTGCCGGTGCAGCTGTGGGAAGTTGCTGACACAGGACTCAGTTGGGAAAGCACTGAATGGAGTGCAGTAATTTGGTGGAGAAAGGCAAAGAGAAAGCAGAGCAGCACGCCATGAAGAATGACTCAGAGTTTTCCCTACCCAGAACTTCGTTCTGCTGGAGTTCTCTTCAGCACTTTTGTCATTGTAAATTGGAGGCTTGGATCAGCAAGAGACAGAAAAAAGTCTCTGATGAACTCCCAGATGGAGGTGCTTTGTTTAAGAAAAAAATAGAAATGGAATAAAGAGGTGTACGTGCCTATACAAAGAGAAAGAGAGTGAATGGACATCTGCAAAGCAGAGGTGGCTAAATGGTTGCAATGAGCAGTAGTACTTGGCAGCCTCTGGGGTAATCTTAACAAATGGTCTCATTTTATCCTGTTCCGCCTTGGAGGAAGGAGCTAGAATTGAGGAGCCCTGAGCAGTAAAAAATAAAACAAAACTGGCTTCATTCAACATCAAAGTTTATTTCTAAGAAGTAACAAAGGGTCCACAACCAACTAACACACAGTGTTTCTACTAAAAGCTTTGGCTCTTAGTTATTGATTGTTGGAAAGCAAAAGAATATATTTAGAAAGTTGAGTAAAAATGCCTCACCTTTTTTTCTAAACTCTTTTATTGAGATGGAAATCATGTCCAATAAAACTTGCAGATTTGAATTGCATGACTTCATGAGTTTATAGGATGTGTGCACTATCATAAATAGAGTATTTCTACCGTGACAACACATTCTATCAATACTATTTTCCTGATTTAGGTCCCTGAGTACTATTATTAGTGATCTGTTTCTAATTCTTTTTGTTTGTTTGGGATGTTTGTATTATCTTTAAGACCTTGCACAGAGGAGTTGCCAGTCAACAAGCAGTTTATGAACACAATGTTTCTTGGTCAATGTCTGTTTTAAATTCTATGATTAGCCAGGTTCTAGATTTTTTTTCCATATTATCCTATTGAAGATAAACTTTTGAGTTTCTCCACTCTTTGTGTATCAGTTACCTTTAATCACTAAACAATGCTTCACCTAAATATGGCACAATGTGTTTGTCTCTTCATCATCAGACAAACAGTTGTGTTGTTTTTCATGATTAAAACCTCTACGAACCGCATAAATTTGGGATTGGATAGATGCTTCATTTCTTTAGGATCAATATCTAGAAATAGGATTTTCAGGTCACAGTGAAGTATGTGTTCGTAAGAAATGAATGAATGGTTTCCTACCTGGATGCATTACTTTCTACTCAAGATCAGGATGTTACATGTGTCTCCAATACCTGGAGTTTTATTTCTTTGGAAGGGAACCACCACAGTAAGTACACAGTAGTGAAAAATCTTATAATTTTCACTTAATGTGTAAAGATGTTAAAAATTACATCTTTATATCATTTTGGTTAGAATTGACGTCTATTTAAAGCTTTTGCCCAATTTTCATGTGACTTTGCCCTAGTACAATTTAGTTGTAGGACACAGGACACATTTTCAATAAGTTTTAAAATAGTTTTTATAGCATCATGTGTTAAAATTTTTTTTCTTAGTTCACTTTTTTGAAAATGCTATTAACATTAACCAATTTAACAGTTTTTATTGTATAATTTATGCCTTTTCCTGAACTATAGGAAAGGTTTGTCTATCCTGTCACAAAGATTAACATGTGTGTATGTGTTTATGTGTGTGTCTGTGTGTGTATGTTAAAATTTATAGTTTTTGCTCCCACTTTTATGGTTTTAACTCATATAACTTTTTATATATAGTATGAGATTTTAGAGCCACACTTCATTAATTACTCAAGTATTTTTTATACAGGTAATCAATTATTCTAGAATCACTTGTTACAGATACAGTCTTTTCCCCAATGATATGGATTGACAACTTTCTTGCAAATAAATTTGTATATATGTGTCTAGGCTATGTTTTTTTTACCATTCACTAGTCTGTATTTATGAAAATAACAGAAGACTTTGAATACTGTGCTTTATACTAAATTTGTATACATTCTAGTTTTGTGCTTCTTTACAAAATTGTTTTGACTGTTCCAGGCCCTATGTATCTCTATTTAAATAGTTTTAATATAATTCAGTCTCTTGATGGAGTCTTTGCAAAAAAAATTATATTAAGCAAAGTAAGCCAGGAATAGGCTGCATGTTTTCCCTCATTTGTAACAACTAGAATATGTTTATAAATCTACATTTTAATCTAATGGATAGTAAATACAAATAATTACACTTGGGAATTATGAGTTAAACAGCATGCTAAGCATCAAAGAGTGAGAACATAGTGGGGCATTCTTAGGAGAGGATCACAATGGCTCAATAGCTATGTGCATATGACCATGTAAAATGATGCTTATAAAATGAAAAATGAACTCCAAGAAGTGGAAACAAGAGGGTTTGTTTTTTTTTATCATATGGTTTGCAGTTATTTCTTTTTCTTTCTTCTCCTTTGGTTTACTCCCCAGTAGTCACTCTTTTTTATTTCTTTGTCTTGTATATAAGTTTATCTGATTTGGGGAAGGGAAGGAGTACTAGAGTAATGGTGAGACAAAGGGTGAATCAATTCCACAGTGATATAGTGAGACAGAGGGTGAACCAGTTCACGAGTGATTCTCACTAGACACTATGTTGGAAATGAACTTTCCAACTTGAGGGGGTAGAGCGTGGATGGGGGAAGAAGTGGGAGGAAATGAGGGAGGGGGTAACAGTGTTCAAAAAGAAATTTACTGGTTTCCTTACTTATGCAACCAAAACTCCTCTGCACCTCACTTTTACAATAAAATTGAGATTAAAAAATAAATAAAAAGCTTTAAAACCAGCTGGTAATTTTCTTCAAATGGTATGCTAGAGTTTTCTTTGAGATTGTTTTGAGTCTTTAGAAAAATCTCAGAAGATGGCATTATTACATTCCAATTATACTTAGATATTCTTATGTATACTTAGACAAAATATTGCAGTTTAAAGCACATTTATATTTCATATGGTTTCTTAAATTGCTAGGTATGCTACATTTTTTGATGCTGTTATATGTAGCAATATCTTGAAAATAAATTACAGTTGTTATGAAAATACAGAAATCTTATTTAGTATATGTACATCAACTCTGCAAATTTGCTGATTTTACTTTGTTTTCCACCTCTACTGTGTCTTGTTATATTTCTTTATTGCATTGGATTAGAGTTAAAAATATTAAGTCAAATAGAAGCTTTCTTCTTGCTCATCATGGAAGGAAAGTACTCAGAAACTTGGCATGTGTGGTGACTGCTCCCTTTTTTTGTATGGTATCTCTTATATAAGTTACTGAATTTGATTTGCTCCTTTAGCTAACGGATTTTTTATCTTAGATCATGAGGGCCACTAGTCTGGAATTTACTTTTTATGACTTTGTTTTCCTGTTTTCATGATCATAATGATGCTAGATAATCAAGTGTTTTGGGAGGTAATTTTTTTTCCTATTTGCTAGAAATACTTTATAGAATCATTTTTGTTTCTATAAAATAGGTAAGTTACTTACATTTTTTCACAATTTGCTTTATGGCAAAACTTTGAAGTATAATTTAAACTTAGTGGATAGTTTGTGATACATATTGTGAGCTTTTATTGAAATGCTTTTTTCAAAATTTTTTATGTCTGTTAGATCTGTAATGATGTCTCTTTTTATTTTTTATGTTCATAAAGTACATCTTTTTTAAGAAAAAATTATTGTTCTTTTGAATTTACTTTTATTGTAAAGGTGATGTACAGAGTGGTTACAGTTATATAGGTCAGGTAGTGAGTACATTTCTTTCTTTCTTTTTTTTTTTTTTTGTCAGTCATGAGGCTTGAATTCTGGGCCTGGGTTCTGTCCCTCAGCTTTTCAGCTCAAGGCTAGCACCCTACCACTTAAGCCACAGTGCTACTTCTGGCTTTTTTCTGCTTATGTGGTGCTGAGGAATCAAACCCAGGGCCTCATGCATTCGAGGCAAGCACTCTACTACTGAGCCAACTTCCCAGCCCAGTACATTTCTTTTTGAACAGTGTCACCTCTTCCCTTACTTTCTCCCAGTTTTTCACTCCTGGCCCTCTCCTCTCAAGTTGTACAGTTTATTTCCAACATAGTTTCTAGTGAATATCACTGAATATTACCTTTGGTGTCACTATTTGTGTGTTGTCTTTTACAATTTGTGAATCTTAACATTCTCACATTAGAAGTCTAGCTAAAAATATATTGTTTTTTATTCTTTCAAAATCACCTGATGTGGGTTGCAGGGTTTTCTATCATTTGTTCTTTTAGTTTTTTTTTTTCTCTTTCATATTTTTTTCATGATTATGATTTACTTTTTTATGTGTACCTTTTTGTTTACACTATTGAGTTTTGATACTTCTTAATGTGGAATATAGATTTAGGTTAAAAGCTTTTTTAATTCTTGTTTTTTTTTGTTTATTGTAGGCCTTGAAGTTACCGCCTGAGCACTGTCTCTGAGCATCTTTATGCTCAAGGCTAGTACTCTACCACTTTAGTGACAACATGACTTCTGGTTTTTACATAGCTATTTGGAGATGAGTCTCACCTAAGGTTTTCTTCCTGGAATGGCTTCAAAACATCATCCTCAGATCTCAGCAAGTTATAAGCTTTTAATGCTGCTGTTTGTTTCTAAATTCTGGGTTCAACTGAATAAATTTCTCCTTGCATCCCATTTCAATCAGAGCAGAGACTATTTAATGTCTGCTTTTTCACATATATGAACACTTTTTCTTAACCCCTGTTTTCACTGTATTTGATGTTGATATAACCTGGGAAGGAGGAAGGGAAAAAAACAAATGTTTAAATAGGGATACAGGAAAAAATTATATTAAGTGAAGTAAGCCAGGCCCAAAGAAATATAGGTCCCATGGTTTCCCTTATTTGCAATAACTAGTATATGTCTGAGACAAACAGAAACTGTCAGACAAGTTGATGTTAGGAAAAATGAACCCCAAGACAAGGATTCAATTTTTTTTCTTTCTTATGATTGTTTCCAACATATTTATAAGATGATTTCTTTGTTGCTTTGTATGTACCTCCCCCAGGGTATAAGCCTGCTTTCACTGTATTTGATGATATAATTTGTGGAGGGGAAGGGAAAAAACAAACTGCTTAAATAGGGTTATAGGTGTACCCATTACAACAATGAGATGTACAAGACGTTATGTGGAAAACGAACTTTACAACTTTGGCGTGGTGGGGGGGTGGGGGTGATGGGAGTGGTGGTGGTAGGGGGGTTGTGGGGAGGGGGATGGAGAGGGGAAGGGATGGGAAGGGGAAACTAAGGAGGAGGCAACAGTGCTTGATAAGAAATGTACTCACTACCTTGCCCATGTAATTGTAACCACTCTGTATGGTATTTTCACAATAATAATAATAATAAAATAAAAATAAATAGGGATACAGGTTTACCCACTGCAACAATGATATGTACAAGACACTATGTTGAACAATGAACTTTACAATTTAGGTCTGAGTCGGGGGGAAGGGATGGTAGGGGAAAAACTAAGGGGAAGGATTGGTAAGAAATGTACTCATTACCTTGCTCATGTAACTGTAACCCCTCTGTACAGTATTTTCACAATTAAAAAAATGTTAAAAAAAGAAAAAGAAAGTGGACTGAATCTGTAAATTCTCCTGTGTCTTGGAGAATAGGTATCTGTTCCTGTTTTGATTATCCTGTTCTCTGTAAGTTTAGGAGAATGATGGTGGTGTTCAAGCATTCTCTTATTAATTTTTATCTATCTTCTTTAGTAATAGCACAGAGAAAAGTAATTCATAACTGTGGATTTGTTTCTTTCACCTTTTCATTTCTGTAATTCCAATGTGCCTTTGGTCCTAGAATTTTTTTAAATAGTTTTTTTTATCTTTAAGTACTTTTACAAATGAGTTACCATTTACCAAATCAGTTTATGAATATAGTGCATCTTGAATAATGTTGCCCATTTCAACATTCTCATCTACCTTTCCCAATCCTCCTTTCCCTTACTCTTAATTTTAGGCTATATATTGAACAATATATTGAATTTTGTAATTTAACAAAGCAGTTTATGCATCTTGGTCTTTGTCCTCACTTCAAAATCTTTATCCCCCTTCAACCCACTCCTTCCCTCATATATTTTTCAATTCTGTGCTATATACAGTGAAATTTTGTCTTCATTCTGCCCTTTCCTCTTCATCCTTCTACTCCTCTCACCTTGGCCCCACACTTCTCTCTTGCCAGTATCCATTTCCTGGTACTTTTGTTGAG
The DNA here is from genome assembly GCF_024711535.1 of Dipodomys merriami. NCBI lineage: Eukaryota > Metazoa > Chordata > Mammalia > Rodentia > Heteromyidae > Dipodomys > Dipodomys merriami. The sequence continues at coordinate 75,771,531 of NW_027203381.1, forward strand.
GTTTGACTTAGTCTTTTCAAAGAATTACACTATTTGTGCTCTCCATATAGTTTATTACACTTTAGTTAATTTATTTGTAAGTCCTTCCTTACTACCCAGTGTGCTTACTTACAGATTTTAGGCATATTCTAGCTACCACAAATAAGACAAAACATGCAGCCTATATTTATCTGGGTCTGGTTTACACACTGTGTTTTTCCCAGGTCTTTCTGTTTCCTTTTGGATGGTAAAATATCATCCTTTATGATGGATGAATACAACTCCATTGTGTCTACGTACCGGATTTTCTTGATCCATTCATACATTGAGGGGTATCTGGGCTTATTCCATATCTTGGCTATGATAAACATGCTGCAATGAACATGGTTGTGCTGGTAGCTTTAGTGTGGCCTTGTTAGTGTGGCCTAGTTGAGCCTTGAATAAATGACCATGAGTGAAACTGCTTGTCCCTAGAATTTTGAAGCTTTGATATCTGTTGCATACATACCTTGGATTGCAATGATACTATGTTTAAATGGTATTTTTTTTACCAATATAAAATATTCCATTTATCTTTGGTAATAGGCATTATCATTTACTTTGTGTGACATAAATTCTATTTGTTTCATCTCTGTTACATTTTAATTCATATTCATGGAGGCTTAATTTATAAACATAATAATTATTTATATAAATAATTGAATTCATAAATAATGAACATGATAAATAAGTACCAAATTATAAATTTTTGTTGAGAACTACCAGACAAGCCTTGAGAGATAATGTCTCAAACTTCTATGAATTCTGAAAAGTGAACATATTTGTGTAGCCCCCAGACTAATTAAGATATAATACATTTACTAATAACTGAAAATTTCAGACTTCTTTGAAGTCAATCATCTTCTTTCATTCTACTTATGGGTTTCCTATTCCTATAGAGTTTTGCTTTCCAAAGTGTTATGTAAATGGAATCAAATGTTATGCCGCCTTTCTCTACCTATTTATTAGTAATTTTCTTCTTTCTGTTTCTATTCAATTCTATTACACTTATATTCTGTTCTTTGTTTATCCATTTAGCAGTTGATGGATGTCTGGGGTTTTCCAATTTAGCTATATGAATTCAGACAGATAAATATTCATTCATAAGAATTGTGTGGTTATGCATTTCTTATGAAATTCTAGGCTTTAGTTGGCAAGTAATAAGAATTATTTCAAGGCACACAAGAATTGGAACAATCACAGTATATGAAAGCATGATACAACAAGCTGGAGGGATTTTTAGTGATTCTGATACTTAAGTAAGTTCTACGTTTTGTGAACACAATCTAACAGTGGCTTATTTCTTTGGGGAAAAAGGCCAATGGTATAATAAAACTATGTTAAGAAGCAACCATAAATCTATGTTGAGACAAGCTTTGAGGAATAATAATGTCTCAAACCAACTGAGCTTAGTATAGAAACACTGAAGACATCTATGCCGCCTCATCAAGCTCTTAAGAAATTACTTCCATAATCACAGTGATGCCATTTTTGTTCCAGGAACTGAGTCTTACAAATATTCACAGACATTCTTCTAAATCCACAACCAGACATCTCTTCCTGTTTGGTGGCAAAATGGATCTCAAAAGTTTGTTTCTATCTTGATAAAGTTTAAGCATGCTGGGCAGAACCCAGGTAACCTGCTTGTGCCTTCACTGAGGAGGATGAGTGGAAGAAATTGTAGTCTTATCAGCTAGAAAATATGGCAGAAAATATGGCTGTACTCTCTTTGATACTTCTCATTGAAATAAGATGTAGGATCCAGGTAGAATTACAACCTAATAATAACAGGAAGAACAGATGCAGAGGAGTCACACAAATCTATCTCTGAAAGACTTAGATTTTTTGAAGTTGTGGACTCTCAAGTAGTGTTTTAATTTGGTTTTATTTATTTGCTTCTTCTTGGTATATAATACATATCCAATTAATATTTTTAAGATTAAAAAACTACCTTTCCACATCAACAGGAGAATATAGCTATCAGCAACTTCAAGCTGTGAAAAATAGTATATTTGGAAAATGCTTATTTTATAAAACATGTTTTTATAAAATGAGTTTTGCAGGCTTAATTTAAATAAAAAATTTTCTCGGTCAAGTGATATTTAAAATGTGTCTTACCTCGAAACTGTTGTTTTCACATATTTGTTTCCTGAAAAATAATTGTTGCTTACAAAATTTAGTTCACCTATTGCTACCAACACTGAAGATAGGCTACCTTTTGAGTTCATTTTGTGACTATAAGAAAGCTAACCGTTACAGCACACTTCAGAACATCAGTATAATTTAGATAATAATAAAGTCTGAGGGAAAGGTAGACTGGAGCATAAGTCTGGAAAGGAAAACTATGGTTGGGAAGGAGAATAAGGATAATTAAAACAGTATGAATTTATATTTCTATAATTCTGTGCACTTTGCAAAAGCCTCCTGCTCTTGTGTTTGTTTTGTTTGCTTTGCTAAATTGCTTTGGAAATCCTGAAAGTGTCCTGAAATGCTGTCCCATTGAGTGAATATGCTGGGAGCCTCATGGTGTGTGTCAGCTTCTCTCTGCTGGACTTTCAGATCTACCATGGACCTTGATCACCCCTGATGCGCTCTTAGGCACTGGCTACTGCTATCTGCCTCTTGTGAAATCCTCTAAAAAGACTTTGACCTGAGGATTTACTTTGGGCCTGGCATTCTGAGCTAAGAACTGACTTGCATTATCCTTCCTTCCCTCTGTTTTATACATAGGAGACAGACTCTCAACATGATCTGAACTTTCCTCCAACCTAATCCTTTCCCCTTTCCCTTTCTCTTTTTCTTTCTTTGAAAGGCATTCTGTTTGCTACCAGAAGTCTTTCACTTACTTCATCTTAATTTGGTGTTTTTTCATCCCAGAAGGCTCAAAAACGATAGTTACATTAACAAGGACTTATGTTTATAGTAAAAAAGATACCACAATAAAACTACAATTATTGGAAGAGTTACTGAGATTAAAAGTTTATATTCAACTAACCACAACCTATGAAAGCCTAGCACCTCGATTTGGCAAGTCTAGATTTGATAGAGGACACATTCAAAATTTTCAAGAAAGAATTCAAAACTTGCTATTCCTTATTGATTTTTTCACAAAGCATTACTGCGGTCACTTTTAGAAAATATTTTTTGAGATATGATTGACGTATACAAATTTGGTGAGTTTGAGTGTAACTTCACACCGATTATGAGAAATCATAATCACAATTGTGCTATTTACATCATCTGTAAAGTTCCTTTTCACTTTAGTGATATTTGTTTATATATGATATCAAAACTCAGCATGTCTAGCCTCTTAACATGCACTACAGCATTGTTACAAAAGATATTCATGTTGTGAGGAAGATTTCTAGGACTTATTTAGTAACTGATATACTTTGTACTTTTTGTTGTGTGAATGTTGGTTCTGGGGTTTGAATACAAGACCTGGGCACTCTTCTTGAGCTTCTTCACCCAAGCCTAGCACTCTGCCACTGGAGCCATAGCTCCATATCCAGCTATTTGGTGGTTAATAAGAGAAAGGAGTCTCAATATGTTGGAATTGTGATCTGAGTCATCAGATATCAGCCTCCTGAGTAGTTAGGGTTACAGGCATGAACCATTGGTATCTCACTTAGTTTGTACTTTTTCTTTTAGTCAGTCTTGGTGCTTGAACTCTGGGCCTGGGCACTGTCCATGAGCTCTTCAGCTCAAAGCCAGAGCTCTGCCACTTGAACAACAGCACCACTTCCATTTTTCTGGTGGTTAATTGGAGATAAGAGTATCATGGAAATTCCCACCCAGGCTGGCTTTGAACTGTAGTCCTCAGATCTCAGCCTCCTGAATAGTTAGGATTATAGATGTGAGCCACTAGAACCTGGCTTAGTTGGTACTTTTGAAAAAATCTCTAGATTTTCCTCTATTTGGCCCCTGACAAACCACCATCCTATTCTCTTTGTTTCTATGAATTTTACCCCTCCAGTTCCCACATGCAATTGAGGTGATGTAGCATTTGTCTTTCTGTATCTGTCTTATTGAGCACCATGCATCTAGGCTCATCCATGTTGTAGATCTCAGAATTTACTTCTAATATAAGGCTTTTAAAAAATTACTTATGAGTATATAAGTGTACTTACATGCATAAAGCATATATATATGTTTATGTATATATATGTATCTATTACACCTATATTTGAGATAAAGATATGAATGTATATACATAGGAATATATATGTACAAGTAGGTATATAAATGTATATATATACTTACATATGTATTTATGTGATATATATATATATTTAACATACATATAATGTAGACTACATAAATTCTCAATTGTGAGTTAATATTTAGACTATTATGAATAACTTCAGTGGACCAGAGTGTAGAAATCTCCTTTGGGTTCTTGTTTTCATTTCTTTGCGATATATATCCAGAAGTGAGATGGCTGGAGCATATGGTTGTTACAGTTTTAACTTTTCCCAAACTTCTGTACCAGTTTTGTCCTAATAATATCTGTACAGATTTACTTTTCTTTCCTCCACATGCTTTTCAATGCATCTTATGCAAGATTTATTGTTTGTGTTAGACATTACAATGTGTGAGGTAGGTTTGTTTTTCATTTTACTGATGATTGGTGAGATCTAATATATTTAGTAGCCTTTTGTCTATGTTCTTTAGAGAAATGCCATTTCAAATCCTTTGTCAAATTTTCTGAGCTATTTGTTTTCTTGATACTCAGTTGTTTGATTTTCTTTTATATTTTGTTATTATCCTTTACTAGGTCTATGGCTTGCAAATATTTTCTCCCACTCAGTTTTCTATTGACTCCATTTATTGTTTCATTTGCTCTACAAAATGTTTAGTTTGATGCCATCTGTTATGTTTTTTATTGCCTTGCTTGTGGAATCATATCTAAAAATTGTTGTACAGACCAATTTCAAGAAGGATCTTGTCTATGAAATCTATCAATATTACAGCCTTACATATTATGTATGTTTAATCTATTTTAAGGGTACTTTATACAATTAGTATGTTCTAAATGCTTTACCACTACTAATATCATATTTTGGAAAATAAAACCCAATTTGATAGTACTGTGCTTAGCAGACACTGAGTGTTCTGGGAGCTTTAATCCTGGACTTTTCAGCCTATTAAAATGTGAGGAATTAATTGTACTACTATACCCAGGCTAAGGTATCTTGTTAAACCAGCACAAATAGATGAACAAAATGTGTTTAGAATTAAGCAAACAAAGCCATGAATAATAGCACTGAATGCCTAGAGATACATTTATCTAAGAAGGTGAAATATTTAACTGATTACCATAAAACATAAAAAGATTAAGGGTGAACAAATGCAGCAGTGATACTCACTAGACACTGTGTTGACAAAGAACTATACAACTTGTGGTGGAGGGGGGTATCAGGAGGGAACAAACTGGGAGAAAACTGAGGGGAAAGGTGACACTGTTCAAAAAGAACTGTACTCAATTATCTGCTTTATATAACTGTAATCTCTGTGTGCATCACTTTTACAATAAAAATTTAAAAAAATATATGAAAAGCAAAATTATAAGACTTAAAAAAGAGCAACACAAGTAGATGCAAAGATGTCCTGTAATTTTTATATAATGGAAAAATAAACTAACACTCTAAAAGTATTTATAGTTCCTAAATATAAACATATTCTACATATTCAATGCAATTATTTTCAAAACCCAAATTGTATTTTTAAAAGTACTTTTTTTTTCTGAGATGTTGTCTGTATCTCATGCTTGTAATTTTAGCTAGTTAGGAGTTTGAGATGAGGACTGAGTTCAAAACCAGTCTGGGCAGCCAAATCTAAGAGACACTTAGCCCCAATTAACCAGTAAAATGCTGAAAACAGAGGTGTAGCTGAAGTGGTAGAAAGTTAGTCTTGGGAAAAATTAGCTTAAACAAGAGTGTGAGGCTCTCAATTCAAGCCCCCAATACCAGCACATATGCAAAAGTACTTTTCTGAAATATTTGTATTTTATAAATTAAGCAAACATTCTTAAAATTCAAATGGAACTCCCAAATAGCCAAAAAAAATTCTTCACCAAAAATCTATCAGATATCCAAATTAATCTTGAATGAAAGAAAAAGCTAGATGTATCAGGGAACTTTATTTCAAAATATACTTGATTTCAAATATTTTAATAACACAGAGGATCCAAGAAATAAGTATACACAATTATAACCAACTGATCTTCCTTATCTATGCTAAGAATACAAAATAAGGAAATGATAACTGGATATAACATGCAGGAATAGATAGATAAAGTTTTATGAAATGGGTTTGTGAGTTATATTTGTTTTAAGAGTACAGAGTTTAAAAAATAGATTTGGGTAATCTGAGTCAAGATTGACAAACTGGAAGTTGGCAGACTAAAGGGGGCCAACAGATGTGTGCACAGAAACTCTCTATACCTTCACACTTTTTCTTTAAGACTAAATTTGATTTAAAACAAATTCTATTAGTTAAAAATGTAAATGTCCATGATTATGAATATCCTTATCAAAACAGACCCAATGCATAAATATATCTTACACAAATTTTCCTACAGCTTACTCTTTGCACTGGATGATATCAAAGTTTTTCTGAAAATACATCTTTAATAGATGAAGCACAATGGTTATTGAAGAAGGCTATGGAAAATGTCTCCCACAGCTGGAGAAGCATGTCAATTATAAATTTTGAGAGGCCATGTAATAAGATCAGAAAAAATTAATTTTATGTTAATATTGGCATGTCAACTACTTTTAGGCAGAAAATAATCATTTGGTTTTTAAATGGGGATATCAAAGAATAAATAAATCAATTCCAAATTTGGAAAAAAATTTAAAATGGCTTTTGTTGTATAAAATCAGCAGCAGAAACAAGTGTTCTGAACAAAGAAAAGTGGAGTTTGCAATATGTTTAGCTCTATTTTGGTCAAAATTGTCTTTAATTTTGACTCAGAAGAATCAAAAGTCAACATGATCACTCAAATAAGAAAGTAGGCCTGCGCTTGTCCATCTGAAGCTGTCTAGCTGGCGTGGTTAACTTTTTGTCTCTAGTTAAAACCAAACTCCTTTGAAGACAGCTATGTAAGTGCTCCCAAATCACTAAGTTTTCCCAGTTCAGTTACAAGACCACCCTTCTACCTATGAATGTAGGAAACTTTTACTAAACCTTTGCTCTGGTGATTATTAAGCAGCCAAGGACTTCTGTGAGACTTTCAGAACAGGTAGTATGACTTTTCAACAAATGTAATTCTTATTGGCCCCATCTACAGACTGGTATTGAAATTCTCAGTGACAATTCAGACTCAAAGGAAAGCAATACTCCCAGTAACTCTAGGTGCTAGATTTTAACTCTGTTTTTCCAAAAGTGACTAAAGAGTTATGTCAAATTCACCAAAAAAGGAGATAAAAGGCCGTAAAAAATTCATGTGAAAGAAACAGATAGGGAAACATGTCAAGGATTATTATAAGTATCAGATTTATGAATATAGTCAGTTAAAGACCACAGGGGAATAAACTCATTAAAATGTTCTAAGAACGTAAAGATTCAAATTTTGTGTATCTGTAGGTTTGATATTAGCTTCCAATGAGGAAGGCATCTCACTAGTTATCAAGGGAAATTAGAAGACAACTGTTGAGAGAAATTTACTTACATAAACCAAAGAGTGAAGAAGATGCATGAAATTCTCACACTGTAAGATAGTGAAAAAATGTCCTATATCCCTGGGGTAAGGCAGTTTATATCAAGTATTTCCTTTTACCTCAATAACTAGAGTTTCTTATCTAGGGTGCTGATAACACTGTGCCAGGCACAGGTATTTGAAAAGTATGTCTGGATTTTCATCATCCTTATTAACATTTTTATTAATGCTAATTGCATGAAGAATTCAGGTTGAGAGAAAAAGTGTATTAGCTAACTCTAGGAAGTTACTATTGTTTCTCTAGTCTGTTCAGGCTTTTTAATGGACAAGCTGTAAAATAGCAAAGTCTTTTTTCTTGTCTCTGTCTTAACTTTATGTTTCCTCACTTTGCTTTCTTATAATTCTTTCTAGATTTGCTTTTATGTTCAAATCTTCTTTTTCTTTCATTCTTTCTTGGGGTTTTTACCCCATGGTACCTCTACATATTTTTATCTCTGCCTGCACTGCTTTTTCTCAGTATGGCTTTTGTTCCAGCCTAGATTTTTTCAAATTTAAAAATATCAGAAAAAGTAAGCACACAGAGAATGTCAATGCTATCCAGCGCCATAAGTATTCCAATGTTAAAGTGGCTTCAGCTAACATTCTTCCATTTTCTCAAGATCTCAGTTACATCTGTTCTAAAATATGGTTACTATTCCCAAAACATTTTCTTTAAGCCAATACATTAGGCAACTTGCCAGAAACTTACCTTGAATTGTTTAAACAAAAAATATATATGCAAATCACTTTCTGCCCTCTCTCACTTTCAAACCTACCAAACCACAACATTTATATATGTTAGTAATCATGACCAATGTTTTTATACTGCGTTTTTCTCCACTGATCCACACATTCTAAATATTTTATGCACATTTTCAATAATTAGGACCGTGGTAGGATGATAAAGATGTTATGCTAATATTTTGATTCTCTGATTATTTAAACATGAATGTTGTTAATAGCAGGAAAGTGTTTGAGAGATGGAATTAAGATTCCTAATTAGGTGACTTCAAAATAGGAAGATTATTCTGAGTTATCTTGGTAGAACCACTGTAATCACATAGGCCTTAACATAAGAAGAAAAGAAAGAAAGAATCAGAGAAATTTCACAAAATAGAAAAACAGTAGATGTAAGGCTAAAGGGAACATTAGGGGATTAAATGTTTGAACACTCAACTCACTGCTGATCACTCTAAAGACAGGGAAAAGGGGCAGGAGCTAAGGAATATAAGCACCCCAGAAGCCTTATAAGACCCTGAACCAAGAAGATCCAGGGCATGAGAATTTCTGTCCAACTACCACCATGGAGCTGAATTCTGCCATTATTCTGATGAGTCTCAAAATAGCACTAATCCCCCAGATCCTGCAGAAAAAAGGGTTACCTCGATTTTCTCTTATGAAACATGAAGTGGGGAATCAGCTTTGATATACTATTCTTACTCTTGTGGCAAATAAAAACTGTGACATACAAAAATTATATAATTTTAATGACCTTGTGGTAATGTCTTATAGAAAGCAGATGAGAAGAGTTAAATACACGGAATAATTTTATTGAGTACTTTTTTTTGGGGGGGGGGTCCGATCGTGGGGCCTGAACTCTGGGCCTGGGCACTGTCCCTCAGCTCTTCAGCTCAAGGCTAGTGCTCTACCACTTGAGCCACAGCGCCACTTCCGGCTTTTTTCTTTTTCCTTATGTGGTGCTAAAGAATTGAACCCGGGGCCCCATGCATGCAAGGCAAACGCTCTACCACTGAGCCACCTTCCCAGCCCTATTGAGTACTTTTGTTATAGGATAAGATACTAAAAGACAAAGACAATTGACTCTTTTATGTGGTTTTATTCTAATATTAACTATTTGAAATTAAATATATATGCATATATGTATATAGATACATATATAACAATGTATACTAATGTTATATTGGGAAAAGTATGAAACAAAATAACTTTACTAGAGTGTCCGTGTGTGAGCATATCTATAATCATAGATAGTCATGAGGCTGAGATTTGAAGAACATTGTTCAAAACAGCCTGGGCAGAAAAATTAGGAGATGCTTATTTCCAATTAACCAGAAAGAAAAAAAATGGAGGTGTGGCTCAAGTAGTATAGTACCAGACAATAAGAGGGAGCCTAAGGCTACTATTCCAAGTCCTAAAACTAGTGGACTTGCACACACACACACACACACACACACACACACACACACACACACACACACACTAACAAAAGTGATTATCCTTTCTGTATAACTATGACAAGTTCATGAGGGCTGACTTATATATTGGCTTATACTTAAAAGAGTATAATACTCATGGATGAATTTATTGTTATGTCCAATGTGTCTTAACTTTGTAAAGTATGCACATATTTAAACATGTTCATGAAAGATCAGAAAAGGGTAAGCTCTTTTTTATTTCCCAAAGAGCAAGCCACTCTGAGATTTCCTGGTCAAGCAGAATATTAAGTGCTGAGCAGTGCTCTCATTAAGCTGTTCGTGGAAGGATTAAATTTAAGGTTACTTTGTGCTATTAAGTTCCCAATTTATAGCTGCTTTTAGCATCCTATTCTGTAACTCTGGACTAAACCAAATGAAAATATTTTTCTCACAGAAAAAAGTGGCTATATACATACACACTTGCTCAATCTTATCTTTTCTAAAAAAATAATTTTAATTGATGTTTTTCTTCATATAGACAAAAAATTCTTATCTCTAATTTTCCTTCTTCAATGTGACAAAGCTAAAGAATAAGAAATCTTCCTATCAGAAAAGACATATATAAACTCTGTTCTTAATTTGTCCTGAAAAAGACATTCTCAATAAAATTTTGAGTTGCTTTGGTGGGGAGGAAAGCAGGGACAGGAAGCAGACAAAAGCAAGGACAGGAAGTAAAGGAAAGCAGGGACAGGAAGTGGAGGACAGCTTGGACTATAAAAGAAGTGGTACCCTTTCCCTACACCAACCAGAGTTCAGAGAAATTCATATAATCTGCAAGTGGGGAGCATTAGATATCTCAAATCCTTTTCATCTAGATGTTTTGTATCTATTTGCTCATCTTACTTATGTGTAAGAGATTTAAAAAATAATACTCCTTTATTTGACTTTTTATTAGACTTAAAAATGAGAAGAAAGAAAAATAAATGTGGAGTTATTGAAATCCTACCAGCTTTGTGCAGAGAATTTCACTTTCTGTGGCTCTATATTTCACTTAACTGTTGTGAGCAAATTTTTACTTACATAGTGCTTTAAAAATAAACTGATAAAATCATCATAAGAGGAAAAATTCCATGTATAACATACATGGAAAAGTATTTCTTTTATTTTATTTTGGTGTCAGTGCTGAATTGAGGGCTTGGGTGCTTTTCCCAAACCTTTTGGCTCAAGGCTAGTGCTCTATCCCTTGTGCCACAGATCCACTTAAGGCTTTTTGATAGTTAATTGGAGTTAAGAGCCTCTCAAACATTCCTATCTAAGCTGACTTTGAACTTGATGCTTATATTTCAGCACCCTGAGTAGATAGTATTTAGGTATGAGAGAGAGAGAGAGAGAGAGAGAGGGAGAGGGACAGGGAGAGGGAGAGGGAGAGGAGGGGGAGGGAGAGGGAGAGAGAGGGAGAGAGAGAGAGTGTGTGTGTGTGAGAGACAGAGAAAGAGAGAGAGAGAGAGAGAGAGAGAGAGAGAGAGAGAGAGAGAGAGAGAGAGAGAGAGAGAGAGAGAGAGAGTGCCCTGAAGCTTTAATTCAGGGTATAGGTGCTGTGCCTGAACTTCTTTGCTCAGTACTAGTGCTCTACCACTTGAGCCCCAGCTCTATTTCCAGTTTTTTGGTGCTTAATTGGAGATATGAGTCTCATAGATTTTCTTGCCTGGGCTGGCTTTGAACTGCGATCCTCAGAGAACAGCCTCCTGAGTAACTAAGATTACAGGAGTGAGACACCAATGACGGTCTGGAAGATATTTTTAAGAGTGTTACTAGTTTTCAGCCTGAAAATAGAACCATGTCTAGTGGTGCAGGTAATCCATTTACTAATTTGTGTGTGTGTGTGTGTGTGTGTGTGTGTGTGTGTGTGTGTGTGTAATTTGTAAGCATTTTAGTATTACAGTAAAGTTGTGGTCACTATCTTCTAGTTATTTCACCACTAAGCCTGATAAAATGTGATACCTATGATTAATAAACATATTGATAAAATTGATAAAATTATTACATATATACAATCAATATATTTATTAATTCATTGTATTTACTTGACTTAATTGAGAAGATATTTTGAATATTAGAGAGTCTTACTATAATGAGAGATTTAAATATGTTTTCTATATTTAATCAACCATTTGTTAGTTCGGCAGTGGGCTTTAAGTTCTCTGTGGCTACAGCAATAATTGTATGTAATGATTATTGCTCAGTTTATGGTATCAGGGCTTTTTGGAGACAAAAGTTCATCAGTATTCTTCACCAATAATGAATCTCTGCTTCCAAAATGACTACCATCTTGTTGGCTAAAATCTCTCTAAACCTTCCAATGTAGGCAATGTTAAATAACTGTAGTTTTTATCTTTTAAATATATTCAGGCTGGATGCCTGTGGCTCATGCCTGTAATCCTAGCTACCCAGGAGGCTGAGATCTGAGGAGAGCAGTTCAAAGACAGCTTGGGCAGCAAAGTTTGTGTTGCACTTGTCTCCAATTAACTGTCAATAAGTTGGAAGTGGAGATGTTACTCAAGTGGTAGAGTGCCAGGCTTGAACACAAGAGCTCAGGAACAGTGCTCAGACCCTGAGTTCAAGACCCAGAACCAGCAAAATGTGAGAAAAACAAAAACAAAAACAAAACCCCACACATTATAAGTAGGTTTGTGCATTGTAGATTTCCTACTACAACATAACTTTACTCTTAATGTAAATGTTAGCCACTCCAGTTTGGCAGCACTGAATCTAACACAATGCTCTAGGAGTCAAGAGATTGAAAAAGTACAAAACTGAGCATCTTAAAACTTGGGACCCTCAAAACACCTCCAGCACTTAAAAACTTTAAACTTCAGCATGGCTATACCTAAGTGACTTGTCATAAAGTCAATAACAATATTGGTTAAAATGTAGGTGTATTTTATGGCTAGGGTGAAATGATTAATTTATATGTTGTCAAGTAAGTTTATAAAATTTAATTCCACTGCAATTACATAAAGTGTACAAATATTAAGTGGAGATCTCAATGAATGAGTATATTTATATGTAGCAATGTAACCATTTACTGTAAAAAATATTTAGAAATTCTAGGAAGCCTTGCCATTGCCCCTCCATGCCAAGACATTGAACTGTCTCAAGCAGTTTCAAGTTTTCAGTCATGGACAATTATCTTTGCTTCAGAACGCACACATACACACACACACACACACACACACACACACACACACACACACAAGCACACACACATATATGTATATATTTAAATAAGGTGAAGATTGTAAAGAAATGAGGCCGACATTTTTAAGAAGTTTCTGGATATCCACAAATAAATCATGGAAGGAGAAGAATGAATCAATGAAAATTGTTTTAGACTTGCCAGTTTGGAAGGAAATATAAGGAAAAATTAATTTTTTGCCTATTTCTGTAGTCAAGTATTATAGTTCAATTAAGCAGTTGACATATTTTATAAAATTTGTATGATATGCTAGTGAAAGATATTACATCTCCAACTGTCAAAAAAGTTGCATCCCAAAAGCTCACTTATATATTTATTACTGCAACTTAGGACTTCCTTACCCATAGAACAACATTATAAACGTCATAAATAATGGTTAAAATCTCAGGTTACTTATATAAGCCCATACGAAACACAATGTTTATAAAATATTGCACATTTAAAATGAAAAATAGATTCAAATCCACAGCAAATGTAATTAAGCAAAACAGAAATAATGAATAACTGTTCATATGTATCTTTGGCTGGTACTTTAGAAAAGCCAGGTTTAATTAGAGAAGATACGTGATATTAATTTATTTGGAGTTTAAAAGGCTTTTAAGGATATGTTAAAATTCTTTTCATACTGTTTATTTTGTTTGTTTACTCTTACTCTAAAAAATATTGTTAGGAAATGGAAAAACTTGGAAAAAATTATATTAAGTGAAGTAAGCCAGGCCCAAAGAAACATAGGTCCCATGGTTTCCCTTATTTGTAATATCTAGTATATGTATGAGTCAAGCGGAAAAGGTCAGATAATGTGATGTCAGGAAAATGAACCCTTAGATGTCTATTTTAATGTTTTTTTCTTTCATGCATGTGTTTCTAACGCATTTATAAGATTATCTCTTTGTTGCTTTGTATGTCCCTCCCCCACAGTATAACCCCTGCTTTCACTATATTTGATGTCAGTATAACTGGTGGAGGAGATGGGGAAAAACCAGTTGTTTAAGGATACAGGTGGACCTGTTGCAACAATGAGAAGTACAAGTTGTCATGTCCAAAACAAGCTTTACAACGTCGGTGGGGGGGGGGGAAGGAGAAGGATTGGGATGGGGGGGAGGGGGGAGGCTAGGAAGGGATGTGAAGGGTAAACAAAGGAGGAGGCTGCAATGCTTGGTAAGAAATGTACGCATTATCCTGCCCATGTAATTGTAACCCCTCTGTACAGTATGTTCACAAATAAAATAAAATAAAATTAAAAAAATATTTCCTCTTCTCTTTGTACTATTATGTCAATAACTAAGCATAGGCCTGTATTCATCTACTACTTATGGACCAACACAAATAGTTTAGGTAGAGTTGGTCTTGAAAGAGGAGGGATGGTTGATTTGGGTAATGGAATGGCATTATTGGAGCTGCTCTAAACTGCAGGGCAGACCAGACCCTTCCACTCAACCAAATTTGCTCCTCCTCTGCCTTACATTGCAGTCTGATGGCTCTCTTCACCTTGATCAGCTCTGTTCCCATTTTTCTCTCAGTGTTTCTTGTAATTAAGTCTTTGTGTGTTTCTTCTCATCTTAGCATCTGATTCTTGCAGGATCCAGAGTCACACAGTTTATATTTCTATTTAGGAGTTACATCGAGCTGGAAGAGTTACATGGGAAAAAAATATATATAGGGAATATTAGAGTGAAACTGAAGTATAAAATGGATTCAAAGAAATGATGCAAAAGATTATTTGGTCTTCTTTACCACCTGGCCTAGGGATTTAGGAAATTTTCTGTGAGAATAAGAATCAGAAATAGAGATCAGGAATTTCATAGGCATAAGTTCATTATCTTATTACCAGTAAGCTAAATAAAAAAGCAGGGGGGTGGAAAGTAGCTTTGGACAAAAGGATCATTAACACTGAGGTGTATATGAAAGAATGGAAATCTTTTAAGCACAACAGATGACATTTTCAGTCTATAAAGTATAGAACTTCATGTAGTCACCTTACTTTATTTTTACATTTGTGTCTCAAATTAGAGAAAAGTCACATATCCCAGAAACGTATCATAGATAAAGTATATTGTGTCCATGGGGATGAATATTTACTAAAATTTAAATCTGTTCTCTTTTAACATACATTCACCTAGAGGGTAAGGTAATTAATCAAAAGTCAGTCTCCACCAAGGAAATTTCATAACAGCAACCATGACCAGTATTAAAAAAATAAAGCAGTGCCACGCTGAATTCCTCATATTGTAGTTCCTAACTGAACTGCAGGCCAGAATTCACCAAGGAGACATACAACAATTTTGTGACTTGGACATAGAAAATACAAGTTCATGGCTTTAGTTTCTAGTGATTTTACTTTCCTTAACTCTTCTCCATTTCTTTCAGATAGACCCATGATGTGTTAGTGTCCAATGCCTTCATGCTGTGGTGGGTCCCTAGCTGACAGAACAGATATTGAGATACACTTGGAAAGTGTTAATGGAGCATAGTTGGAAGCTGTGAAACTAGGTATATTAATAACTATTCACAAGTGATAATCTATGCATATACAGTCTTGCTGTATACAGTCAAGAACCTCTAAACATATCCTTTCAGGGAATACACAGGAATCCAATCAGAACCTGATTCAGACCTCTGGTTTGCTTGCATCAAGATAATTGTTTCATGTCAACATGAGTATCATTTGGTAGCTAATCACTTCATTTTACAGATTTATCATCGTGAGCTGCTTCTGAACTACTAAAAAGCAAAAATCTTCACTTCCTTAGTATCATCCTTTTCTTCAACTCTAAATCCTAACTTAGGTAAAGTTCTAAATTGCAATGTTGCCAGAACTATGTCAATTTTTTATACTACTATGAGAACTTAGCATTGTAAGAAAATAACAAAGATGTGGAGCTTATAAGCCAATATTTGATTTTGGAAAATAAAACACAAAGGAAGAAGGAGCGAGAAAGAAACTATTAACTCCAAAAGAAGGTAGAAATAAGGGAAAGAAAAAAGAAAAATTTGATAAAGAAGAAATAGAAAATGGAATAATGAAGAAATAGAAAAATGGAATTAAAGCCAATTACTTTTAACTATGTGAAATATCAATAATTAAAACACCAGTCAAAAGGAGTGATTGCCTAAGTAAATAAAATGTTAAGATATATTATGTACTGCCTGTAGAAAACTTATTTCCTTATACAAATATGAAAAATATGAAAGAAAATAATATATTGTATTTCATAATGATAATGTATCATCTAATAGTTATAAGAAAGTTTTAATAGCTTCATTAGTTTTAGACAAGGTGAAAGTATCAAAATTTTCAGCAAATATAAAAGGGAAAATATGAAAAAAGGATAAAAGGATAACTTTATACACAATATTTTATAATCCAAAGTGTTGATATACCTCATTATGGAGATTCAAATACATAAAGTATTGCCTGAGACTCTTAAAGGAAAAATAAACACATCTATAATTATAATTACAGATTTGGCACTCGTTTCTCATAAATAAGTAGAAATACTAAGAAAATCATTAAGAATATAGAAAATTCAAATAACTAGCAAACAACTTGAATTAGTTGACAGTTTTAGAATGCTACTTACGAAATTATATGGTAAATATTCTATTTGAGGTAATACGGATCATGAAGATAGAAAGGAGTCTGGGTTATAAACAAGGGTTTGTAGATTTCACAAAACAAATAATAAAATTTGATTTGAGTAGATTATTTAACATTAGAAAAATAAGCAACATACTTCTACTCTAAATAATACCCAAAATGACAGTGGAGATAGAACAGATTTCGGAGTGACTTATAGTGATTGCAGTATATAAAATTTGTGGGATGCAGCTAATGTGGTGTTTAGAAGGAAGGTCAAAGCTTTAAATGAATATACTAAAGAGATGGGAATTTGGAAGTCAATAATCTGCAATTAAACCTTAGAATGATATGCAATGAAAGACAGCATAAAACATTATCAAGAAACTGATGAAGAAATGAGAAGAAGCCAATGAAACAAAACTCCAAAACATAGTAGGAAAGAAATAAATGAATCCTTTAAATAAAACTCAGAAACATAGTAGGAAAGAAATTAATGAATTCTAAAGCTAGCTTTTATGAGAGCTCAATAGCACTGATGAGCCTTTGCTACACCTGATCAAGAAAAAAACATAGCAAGATACAAATTACCAAAATTCTAAATGGGAACACGTTAGTACAGATGTTATAGATACTAAATTAAACTGAGAGACTATTATAATCAAACATTGATTAAGTAAAACAAAAATTTCTTGTAAGATTCAGATGACTGAATCTATACAGAAAAAAAACAGAAAAATCAGAATGGCCCTGTATCTATTAGAGTAATTGCATTCATAATTAAAAAGTATTCTATAATAGAAAGCTTTAAACTGCAAATGCTTTCATGGTGAATTCTATCAGACATTTAAGTAAGCAATAATAAAAATCTTACACAAACTTTTGAAGAGAGCAAGAGGGATAATGTTCCCAACTCAGATCATGAAGTGTACAATGTCCCAAGGGCAAACACAAAGTGCAACAACAAAAGAGTAATGCAGCCAGGCATTGGTGGCTCACGCCTGTAATCCTAGCTACTCAGGAGGCTGAGATCTGAGGATCACGGTTCAAAGCCAGCCGGGGCAGAAAAGATGGTGAGACTCCTATCTCCAATAAACCACTAGGAAACCAGAAATGGCGTCATAGTTCAAGTAGTAGAGTGCTCGCCTTGGCCTGAAATGCTGAGGGATAGTGCCCAGGCTCAGAGTTCAAGCCCCATGACCGACAAAAAAAAAAAAAAAAAGAGTAATGTAGATGAATACCCTTAGTGATACCCCAAGGGAATGAGAACTCTGAATAAATAATAGTAAATTGTATGCAAAAGTTTAACACATCATGACTGAATATTGTTTTCATGGAATTTCAGGGTTCCTTTGACATTAACAAATAAATCATTATAACTCAATAATTAATAAATTATCTAATAAAGGCTGGGAAGGTGGCTCAGTGGTAGAGTGCTTGCCTTGCATGCATGAGGCACTGGGTTCAATTCCTCAGCACCACATAAGCAGAAAAAGCTGTAAGTGGTGCGTGCTGTGGCTCAAGTGGTAGAGGGCTAGCCTTAATCTGAAGAGCTGAGGGACAGCACCCAGGCCCAGAGTTCAGTAGTACAACTGACAAATAAATAAATAAATAAATAAATAAATAAATAAATAAATAAATAAATAAATAAATAAAATTACCTAATAATATCAATGGATAAAAATGTACCACAAATGTTCAATATTCATTCACTAAAAAATATTGTTCTTGTGTCCACACAAGAAGGTTTTCTTTGTTGTTGTTGTTTTTAATTATATTATGGGATTTGTTGTTTCTTTTGTATGTTCTTCTTTTATGGTATATCCCCTGTTGTCACTGTATTTGATTTGGTACCCTGGTATTGTATATACATTTATCTGAATTTAGGAAGGGAAGGGGAACAACAGAATGTTGAGACAATGCACCAGCAATATTCACAAGACTGTATGTCAGAAAATATTTATACAACTTGGTGGGGGGATGGAAGGGAAGGGAAAGTGGGAGAAAAATGAGGGAAGGGATAACAAGTTTGACAAGAAATGTATTTATTACATTACTTATGTAACTGTAACCCCTCTGTACATCATCTTGAAACTTATATATATATATATATATATATATATATATATATATATATATATATTTCTCTTGTAAAACCAAAAATAGAAACTTTTATAGCTGATTAAGTTCATCTCCAAAGACACTTGTAGTTCACATTATACTCAGCTGTGAAAAGCTCAATGATGCAAAAGATTTGGAACCAGACAAAGTTTAAGTCATCTTCATACCTATTTCCAGTTTTGTTTAGTGAAATTTTGCACAATTTACAAAGAAAAATAATACAAAGAAAAATAATATCATGAAAAATATACTACTGAAAAATAAACGTCGACTTTCTGGTCATGATTTATACACTGGTAATGAGAGAATAAGACTAAACAAAAATAAAAGATATACATTTCTTAAACACTGAAAAGAAAGCCTGAATTAAAAAAATAAGTTGATTAACAAAATTTAAAAAAAAACTTTATGATCTTAAAGTCAGTTAAGGAAATAAAAAGACAATGAGATGTACAAGTCGTTATGTCGAAAATGAACTTTACAACTTTGGTGTGTGGGGAAGCGGGGAGGATTAAGTGGGGGGGTGGGGGTGAGGATAGGAAGGGATGGGATGGGGAAACAAAGGAGGAGGCTACAATATTTGATAAGAAAGGTACTCATATTATATTGCCCATGTAATTATAACCCCTCTGTACAGTATTTTCACAATAAAAAAAGAAATAAAAAGACAATCTGAGAGAAAATATACACAATAACTGTATATGACCAAGGCTTGCTAGAATATATAGAGAACTTTTACAATCCAATGGAAAGAAAAACAATAGCATATAGAATGAAAGAGCAATTTGAGTAGATATCCTATCCCCCCCAAAAAAGATATCCATGTGGACAAGATGTTCACATCATTAGCCATTCATGGCCTAATCCTAGAGGATGTATCTACTTGTGACTTAAATTTAATTTGTATCTGATAATATCAAATATTGGTGGGGATTTAGGGCCTTTTCTGTCTTGCTTGTGGCAACATGAAGCAGTAGATGCAGCATAGCACATGTGTTATGCATTAAATCAAACTTTACCATGTAAGCAAGCAATTTTTTCCTAAGGTACTTAAGCAAAATAAAACCAAATATTGACATGAATTTTCTACTCAAATTTTCATATGGAGAATTATGTTAAATAACCTAGAACTAGTATTGGTATGGAATTGGAGTAAACATTTATAATACATCTATCTCATTAAT
Source organism: Dipodomys merriami (assembly GCF_024711535.1). Taxonomy (NCBI): domain Eukaryota; kingdom Metazoa; phylum Chordata; class Mammalia; order Rodentia; family Heteromyidae; genus Dipodomys; species Dipodomys merriami. The sequence continues at coordinate 75,791,545 of NW_027203381.1, forward strand.
GCATATCCACAATATGTAAATGACCTCCATGAAATAATAATGGAAAGACAAATGGCCAATAGAATTTATCAAAAGCCTGAAATGATCATCATGGAAGGAAAATATTGTATGAACCTAAAGCACATGGGAAAGTGTTCACAATGAGATCATTTACAATGCTCAGGGTAGAACTCAGGACCTTAGACATGCTGCCAAATGTTCTGTCACAAATGAACATTCTTGTCCTTTAGTTGTCACTTAAATATACTGCATGTATTCTCTCTGAAGATGTTGCTCCAAATATATTACCTATACAGTAAACTATTTGTAATGCTACTGCATGAGCCTATTTTGCTTTACTATTCACTTTTAATTATGGTAACTATTCATAGTGGGTTTTTTGTTTAATTTTCAGTTATGTCTACATTAGATTTTATTTCTTCCTTTTTTTTTTTTAGTAATTTTGCTACCTTCTAAATTTAAATCTTCAACATTGACTTGTTTTGTTCCCTTCTTTTTGAATTCCCACTTTGAGATTTCTAACTCTTTCTACTTAGTTTCTACTTAGTTTTGTTGTTTATTCTATACAGATATAGATAGATAGATAGATAGATAGATAGATAGATAGATAGATAGATAGATAGATAGATAGATAGATAGATAGATAAAGACAGATAGATAAAACTTTTATGAGTTTTAACCCTGTAAAATTTAACAGAATATGTATATATATGTATATATGTATATATGCTTACATACATATAACTGTATGTGTTTGTCTTTTCTTTTGAGTGGTACTGAGGATCAAACTCAGGATGTTATACTTACTAGGCAGGTGCTCTGCCACTGAGTTACATCTCCACCCTTGACAGACAATACTTTTATTACTGTTAATTTCTGTAGATCTTAACCCTTGACACATATTTTGAATTAGGAAATAAAGTTTGCACCTTTAAATAGCTGGAATATTGTTGCTGTTGTTGTTTTGCTGTTGCTTGTATTGGTAAATAATGTTGTCAACACTAATTCATTATTTAGATTTTTATTTGTTGTATTTTTAAATTATTGTAGCACAATCTTTTAAAAATATTTCATAAGTACATTATATATTTTGTATTCATATATTATTTATAAAATATATGATAAAATCCTGTGTGAACTGCTTAAAGAATGATAAAAATGGAAAATAGAAAATATTGTTTTAAAAATGTCAGAGAAACTGACATTGCAAGGTTGTATTTACAGCTCCAAATTCTGTGTAAAGACTTGCTCATGTCTTCTTTCAAATAAATAACCATCAAATAAAAATAATATATCAGTCAATATTATTATTTATATCATGACTTGCTTTATCATGAATTAAAAACAGTTACATCATTACTGTTTTCTATTTTCTTCTCATTAGATTTTGAACAGTCTTGAATTTTGATGTTACATTGATTTATGGCTGAAAAAAGCATAATAATGAACCCTACTATATAGTGTTTGGAAATGGAGGGAGATACAGGGAGGAGGTAAGCTGGGAATCATAATAGAGGAGAGGGCTCTGGCCAAGGTACATATATGGAAATACCATGATGAAACAGTTGGAACAACTAATGTACACTGATAAAGGAAAAGGGAATGATCATGGTAGCCATTACAGTGACACACACCTCCACCCCGCACCTGGGAGGCAGAGGCCGGAGGACTCTGACATTCAAGACCTGCCTGGTCTGTTATAGTGTTCCCCTGTGTCTCTATGAATATTTCCAGAAAAAATGTGGTAGAAAATGATATTAGTTTCAGAATAGAGGAGGGCTTTAAATTTACTTTTTGCCTGGAGAAACTAGGAGGCCCCTAAGTCTTTTTGGTCTTGTACATTTGGTCATTTTCATTTCAAACTAGAGAGATTTCAACATGGTTATGTTGCACCTATAAAATGTTTTTGTATTTGATATCAGTCACTCTCATATACCAAAACTTACAATCATAGGTTCCCTGGGTATATCAGCTGTCTGGGGAAACCACATCACAAACCTTTATAGGATATTCCCTTTTTCTCTTGAAAAGAGGGATGAGTCATTTACCCACTCCTTTCAAAGGTCTTAAGTATTCAAATGTTTTTTTTTTCTTTCATGTGATTGTTTCTAACACATTTATAAGATGATTTCTTTGTTGCTTTGTGTGTCCCTCCCCCACGGTATAACCCCTGCTTTCACTGTAGTTGTTGTTGCTATAATTTGTGGAGGGGAAGGGAAAAACAAATCATTTATATAGGGATACAGGTGGATCCATTGCAACAATGAGATGTACAAGTCGTTATGTCGAAAAACGAACTTTACAACTTTGGTGGGGGTGGGGGAGGATCGAGTACGGGTATGGGAAGGGATTGGAAGGGAAAACAAAGAAGGAGGCAACAATGCTTGATAAGAAATGTACTTGTTATCTTGCCCATGTAATTGTAACCCCTCTGTACGATATTTTCACAATAAAAAATAGGTTATAATCACTCTCCTATTGTCTTAACTCTGGGGCCACATCTTATTGGCATAGTAGACAACTATGCTTTCCCCAAGGCTAAATAGTAATGACCCTATAGGTAATATGGTATAAAAGCAATTTAACTTGATCCTTATGCAAATTCCAGCAATTTTAGATTTTCACAGTGGATTTCAATTCTATTTTTGCCCTGGCCATATCCTTCCAATCTTACAGAATATTTTCAAATGAAGCTTGCTACCACCATCTCAGGAATTCAGCAAACAAACTCAAAACTTTTCTTAACAGGACAGGTTTGTTAGATATATTTTATGTTCTTCCTATTATCACAGGAAACAGATTACCAAACTTCTGTCAACTACATACCATAAGTTGATGTTTTCTTACTTTCTATATTGTCTCTTAAATCCTATTTAATAATTTTCTTGCCAACTAACACCCAGTTACAAAACCACTGTCACCAATTTTAGGTAGGTTTCCAGCAGCTGTGTTCTACAGCCTTTGTCATATGATGCTTCACAACTAACCAGACCATACTTAGTTGCGTATAGCAATTTCCTTATCTATGTATGCAACTTCAGTTATGTATGACACAGATGCTTTAGGCTGGGTTTGGTTTAAGATGTAGATTAGTTGAAGGTCTTTACATCATGAATTCCATTCTTCACAGACTTAAAATTATCTGAGTCATGATTTTATACTAAATAAAGGCAGCAATTCAAGAAGACAAACTCAAATGTTCAGATGTGTCTAAGTTTTTGCTTATGTCACATTTGTTAGTAAGTATTGGCAAATCAAACCCATTGGGCCAGCTCAAAGAAAAGTGGTGATCATATACTGCCTAGCATGAAAGTATGCCAATTATACAGGTGTATATATCCATATTAGGAGAGCTTGCATAATTTAGAGTTTTACTTCAATCTACACAGGCATATTTTCTTCATTGTTATTAAGAGGAATTCATTGGAAAATTTATAAAATCATACTGTTTTCTCTCAAATGAATTCTTTATCAGAGCTTATTTAATAGTCTTCATAATAAAGAATAGTAAGAGGAGCACCCGTAAGTATTTTACTCCCAAACCATTTAAATTTTACATGTTAATCATAGGGATTTTTTGTGATACCATATACTACGTGAGGGTTAAATCGGACTAGTTTTACAGAAATCATTAGATTTCAAGAGCTTCAGGATAATAGTCATTTTCATACATCCTCAAAAAATTTCATATAGATTAAAATGGAGATTACAGGGCTAGGCATAGTACATGTATCTATAATCCCAGCTAATGGGAGGCCTAGGTAGAAAGCTAGGAGTTTGAGGCTATTTGGAGCAAAAGCAAAAGATTGTATTAAAAAAGCAACTAAAGCAAAAATAAAAAAAAGACTGAGGTACAGCTCTAGTGCTAAAGGATTTGCTTGTCAAGTACTAGATCCAAATTCAAACACCTATACCACTAGTGATAAAAAAAGAGGAAATAAACTATACAGTCATCATCTATATATATATATATTGAACAAAGAACAATACAAACACTTGCATGGAAAAATAGGAAAATAAAACACCTAATCCCACAGACAGCTTTAACACCCATGCTTATGTTGGAATGGTCCACCAGAGGTTAGATTAGTCAGCTTTCTGATTCTGTAATAAAATGCCTGAAATAATGTGTGTAAAAGGAGGAATGTTTTCATTCTGCTCAAGGTTTCATAGGTTTCAATCCACGGTTACTTGTCTCATCACTTTGGGCCTGTGTCAAGACTAGCTGCTCTCCTTTCAATGACTGAAACAGTGGAGCTGGGCTTTAATATGTGCTTCGAGTGCCATCCATACCTAACCTACCTCCCCCCCACAGCTCCACTTAGATTCTATCTCCTCCAATATAACAGATGGCACAGGTTGACAATGCACCCTTTACAAAAATAGAGCCTTTATGGTACATTTAAGGTGCAAACTATATCAGAGGTAAAACAAAGACACAGGGATGGTGGAGAAGGATGGTCAGAACACAGATGATATTCTCACCAGTAAGAAACAGTCTTACCTATTTTGTGCATATGGAGGAACGCTTTGTCACCCAGAGCATTTGATATTGCAGGATGGAGAGCAATTTTGTGGGTAGATCTCAAGGTGGCTGACTCAGGGAGGCTCTGTCTCAGGGGAAATGGAAAAATCAGAAAATGTCACTCTCTGGAAATGTAATAGTGGCAATAATAAATGAAACAAGAAGTGGTTATAAGGAATATTGTAAAGAGAATTAAGGAAAGAACTGTGTAGCAAAGACTTCATATCTAGCTAAGCTGACTTTTTAATATCAAAGATATAGAGGACTAGATTTATGCTGTACAAACAGATGAAAGAATCACAGAAAAGGCAACTGTTGTCTCCTAAAAAGCATTTTAGTATATGAAGGGAAAATACAATTCTTAAAGTACAAATTTTAGAAAGCTAGCTAAAGATCTCCAACCACATATGAATATAATTGTTTTCTAGTGAAGAAGAGACACCACAGAATGTACATGAGCTTATGCATAGCCATACAAAGAAATATAAAAAGATGCCTAAGAATTAAAATTCTGAATTCATGAATATTTCCCAAATAGTCACAATGCAAAAGGAAAATGTACCATTGTAGCCAAACCTGAATATTAAACAAGCATCTGTACCTTCATTTAAACAACTTAACTTGTAAAATCACGAACTCAGAAAAAAAATTATAAATTTAAATGGGAAAATGAATTAGGAAAATGAAAATTTTTTATAATGCATAAAATAAGACATGAAAAGGGGCAGTTTAAGTTGATTATACAAAACTTCATATGGACAAGTGTCACGGAATAGTCAAGACATAAAGGCAATAAAGTGGTGTAAAAGGAATAACCATGATTAATAAGCAAGACAGGCAAAAAAAGACAGAAAATATAATTTAAGCCTCCAAAATAAGTAGAACAGAGCATATACCTGAAAGTTACACTCCTAGCCCGAGATTTGACTCTCAGCATTGACAAAAACAAAGCAAAAAATAATAAAATAGGCAACAATAGATGAGATTAGTAAAATATTTTTCAGGAAAATTTCCTGAGTTAAAATACATGAATAGATTTATGACAAGAGCATAATATTTCTGGGAAAATTTAACCACAAACAAGCAACACAAAAATATATAACAATACAATTTTCAGAAAATAGTATTAAAGAGAAACAAAACTTCATGCCAATAGACAAAACAGTAACTTACATACAAAAGGAAGAAAATTACAATTGGCTTTAGATATTTTCCAGCAACAACATGGAAAGCAAAAATACCCACAATAGAATAGAATTTTTAGAAACTCCAAGAAAGGCAGTATGATCTAAAAGATTTCATTTCGAACCAAGATGTCATAAAATTTTAATATGGTAATAAATCAAATATAACTTGTAAAACTAGAGGATGCACTATTCTAAAGTCCTCCCAGACAAATGTACTAAGTGACAAGGTCTACCTTTCCAAATGACTTCTGGAGAGATGGAAAAAGAAAAATCCATGACCATTGCCACAGTGTATGACTGATATCTTCGGAATTTTTTGTCCCCTATCATTTTATGTGTATGGACAATGTAATATGTCATACTGAGAATATTTCTTCTTGTTCTTTTTCCTTTGTAAGCAGAATGCTGACAAAAAGGAAAAATGATTAAATAGCATATATTCTTCTAAGGCAAATGCAATGCTAATAAAAAGAGAGGGAAATACAAAGAAAAGAAAAAGAATGACGACTACTGATTAGCTTATTGCAATACTTACAAATTATATTAAAATAGATAAGACTAAACACCAAGTAGTAGTTGAGTGGTTCATTAGGAATTACATGAAATGTACCATAAACTAGTTTTTATAAAAGACACATTTCATGGGTGTGAATGGCTCACACCTATAATCTTAGCTACTTGGAAGGCTAAGATTTGGGGATCAACAGTTCTAAGCCCACCCATGCAGACAACTCTGAGAAATTCCTATCTCCAATTAACAACCAGAAAGTCAGAAGTGGAAGTGTGACTTACAACCTTGTTAAAAAAGTCAGCAAGAGTGCAATGCCCTCAATTCTATCACTAGGATTAGCACACACAGTATACAAGGAACACTAACAAGATAAACAGGCAAACAAAAGAAAAGAGAGTTAATGATAAACCATGCAAAAAAGGAATATTATAAATATCAAATACTATGCAAAATAAATATAATTAAGATAAAACCATAGAGTAGAATCCAGGCATACTAGTTGTCCCACAAAATTATATAAATGAGGTCATATCACATATCTGGAACCAACCCAGATGCCCCTCAGTAGATGAATGGATCAAGATAATGTGGTATATATACACAATGGAATTCTATGTATAAATCAGAAAGAATGACATTGCCCCATTTGTTAGGAAATGTAAAGACTTGGAAAAAAATTATATTAAGTGAAGTAAGCCAGGCCCAAAGAAACATAGGTCCCATAGTTTCCCTTATTTACAATAACTAGTATATTTCTGAGAGAAGCAGAAAAGGTCAGATAAGTTGATGTTAGGGAAATGAACCCCAAGATAAGTATTCAAATGTTTTTTTCTTTCTTGTGTTTGTTTCTAACATATTTATAAGATGATTTCTTTGTTGCTTTGTATGTCCCTCCCCCACGGTATAACCCCTGATTTCACTGTATTTGATGTTGGTATACTTTGTGGAGGGGAAGGGCAAAAACAAATTGTTTAAATAGGGATACAGGTGGACCCATTGCAACAATGAGATGTACAAGTCGTTATGTTGAAAAACAAACTTTACAACTTTGGCCGTGGGGGTTGGAGGGGTAGGGGCTGGAAGATGGGAAGGGATGGGAAGGGGAAAAAAAGGAGGAAGAAACAATGCTTACCCATGTAATGTAACCCCTCTGTACAGTATTTTCACAATAACAAAACATAAAAAAATAAAATAAAGGTAAAAAACTTATAAATGTAGACAGAAAGTAGAGGCAATTACACTTTAACCAATAAATACAGGATGAATGATTGCATCTGTTATATTCTTATATGAACGTAGAACATAGTAATGTGCTAAATGCATCAAGTTGTACAAACTTGACATCTAAAGAGCTATTGGCATGTAAGATCAGAGGGAATAGAATGGACCATCCACAGCTGAAAGGAAGGATCCTCAAATGAGAAGACCCAAAGTCTATTGGTAAACATGGCAACATATCTGGCTGACTCATCAGTTACATATGATACACTCCAACTAAAGAAAAAAGAAAAAATAGAACAGAATAGACCTCTTCTGCTTGACATAGACATAGGACATAGACTAGTTATTGAAGATAAGGGAAACCATGAGACTTATCTTTCTTTGAATCTGGCTAACTTCACTTAATATATTTTTTCCAAGTCTTTCCATTTCTTAACAAATAGGGCTATGTCGTTTATTCTGATGGAGGCACAGAATTCCATTGTGTGTGTGTGTGTATGTATATGTATATATATGTGTGTGTATATATATATATACATATATATATATATATATATCTCACATTTTCTTGATCCATTCATCTACTGAGGGGCATCTTGGTTGGCTCCATATCTTAGCTATGGTGAATAATGCTGTGATAAAGATAGTTGTGCTGGTAGCTTTAGTATGACCTTATTTGTGATTGTTTGCATAAATGCCTAAAAGAGGGATTGCTGGGTGATAGGGGAGCTCTCTTTATGTGATTTTTTTTGTTTCTTTGTATCTTCTTCCCCCAGGGTACAACCCCTGTTGTCACTGTATTTGATTCCGGTGTCCTGAATATTGTATATACATTTTTCTAATTTGGGGAGGGGAAGGGAAATAACAAAATGCTAAAATAATGATACAAGATGACCCATTGTAACAATGAGATGTACAAGAAACTATGTTGAAAAAAACTTTACAACTTTGAGGGGATGGCGCGTAGGGAGGAGGTGTGGAGGTGGGGAGGAAAGAGGTGGTAGGGGAAAAATAAAGGAGGGTGTAACAATGCTTGATAGGAAATGGATTCATTACCTTGCTCATGTAGTTGTAACCCCTGTGTATTGTACCTTTACAATAAAAATATATATTAAGAACAAAAAAAGAACAGAATAGAGTAGAATGGAATAGCTGCCATTTATTATAGGGGAGACAATTTAGTTTGAACTTAATTGCTAAAACATTGTCATCCTTTGTGAGATAACAATACCCATGGTTTCTATAATGCATCAATCATGAAAGCCAATAAATGTAACCTTTGAAACAGATGAATGAAGCAGAAAAATATAATGTATGCTTAAGAGAAAAGAAAAATCAATGTAAACTAAATCTGAGATGTCTAAGATATTATAAACACCAGACACAGATTTAAAATGGCCAAACAATGTACAAAATATATGGTCCTATTTGTGAGCAGCTTGAAGAGCTCACACACACACACACACACACACACACACACACACACACACAAGTGGTAAGAAAGAAACTGTAAATTATAAAACTGGAATAATATGTGAAATGAAAAGTTATTGGATTGGTTTAGTAGCATAATAAAAATGGGGATAGTAGGGGAAAAACAAAGGAGGAGGCAACAATGCTGGACAAGAAATGTACTCATTACCTTGCTCATGTAACTGTAACCCCCTTGTACAATATTTTCACAATAAAAAACTTAATAAAAAAGAAAAAGTAAATCAGATTTAAAAAGCTGAAAAGAAAACATATAATTTGAAAATTTAAAAAAAAATTGCTGTTACTTCAAGAAACGTTTCCTGTTTTCACAACACATTACATATACTTAATTGGAGAACCAGAAAAAAAGTGATAAAAAGAATATGAATCAGAAATATATTTGAAAAATAATGACATTTCCAAATTCAAAAAATTTGGAATGTCCCTACATGTGTTAAAATTCATAAAAGTAATAATAAGAAACTAAACCTATCAAATTAAATGCATACAAACCATTGCATGACTGTCAGATACTAAACAGAAAGAGTCTTAAATTAAGTTGCAGAAAAAAATATAATAAGAACCACACACTGCAATAATCATGATGACATATTCTACCACAGGATGGAGGCCAGAGTGTAAGGGAAAAGAGTATGAATTGCTAAAAGAAAAGAAATTCAGTCACTCCACAATTCCATATGTTTTGGAAATATGCTACAGTTAAAATAAAAATATTTTAGAAAAAACACACCAAACCTAAGCAACATCATCACGAATGGACTGGAATGATATCTGGCATGCCAGATATACCCAAGGGGGAAGGAAGATGATAACTTAAATGTACATTTCGGGAAAGCTTCTGCATAGGAAATAATAAGTATGGATCAATAAGATGATAAGCCAGATGTCTTTGGTATCACCTGAAATTCCAGAACTCAGACATCAGAGATACCAGCATGGTAAACGCAATACCTGCCTTGAGTTCTCTGTCATACTATCACCCAGTCTCAAAATACTAAAGTCAGGGGATGTTGCATAGTAGTAGACAGACATTGTAGTAAAAAGCAAATCAACAAAATTTGCAAACTATTTTAAAACTGTATATTTGTACTTTTCTGTTAATATCTTTAAGTTGTATATTATATCTGAATTAAATAGCTGGGTTTTGTCCATATTTCTGGCATTGTTGTTTCCTAGATTGATTTATGAATTAATGGCTTACAGTTCTGAAGTACCCTCAGAACAGGAACTGATCATTGGAAATACCAAGACAGGATTAGAAGTTTGGGAGTTTCAGATACTGTAAAAATAGAAAAAAAATTACAGCCCTCAAATGAATAGAGCTTTAAAATAGAAATTTAAATATATGCATCAGAAGTACAAAAGCAGGCTGGACACAAGAACAACACCACATGAGTGCTATCCCTGAACTTTTGTGCTCAAAGCTAGTGCTGTACCACTTTGAGTCACAGTTTCACTTTAGGGTTTTTTGGTGCTTAATTGGAGATAAGAGTCTCATGGACTGTCATGCCCTGGGCCAGCTTTGAATCATGATCCTCAAATTTCAGCCTCCAGAACAGCTAGGATTATAGGCTTGAGCCATGAATGCCCAACACTCATGTTAATTTTTTTCTTTTTTTTATTGTAAAGATATTATACAGAGGGTTACAGTTACATGAGTGAGGTAATGACTACACTTCCTCTTGAACATTGTTACCCCCTCCATTGTTTTCCCCCTACCATCCCCTCCCTCCCTCCCTTCCCTGAGGTTCTTTTTTTTTATTGTGATTAAATGATTACATAATTTCCCAAATTTCACAGTATTGTGGAATAATGATGCTCATTTAAAGTCACAAGTTCATTCTAACTTTCCTGGAGCAAATTGTCTATCACAGTCTGTAACATATAACGGTGTTCACATGTCATGTTAATTTTAATAGCCAAAAAATACCAAATTAGCTTTAGATTAGATTTATATCAATACTGCCATAGACAATAATATATTATTAATAAAAATATATTTATTACTTGAAGTCTAAAATGTCTCTTGACAATAAAAAAATTATGACAGTAAATAGTTATAACATTTTTAAATCCAAAGCCAAGCAATCAAAAATATAAAAATATATACACGGTATGAAGTCACTGGCAGGCAGGATACTTGGCAGGCAGCGATTAAAAGGATCATAATCTGAGACTTGCCCAGGCAAAAATATAGTGAGACTTACTTGTCAAAAAACAAGCTAGGTTTGTTGTTGCTCCCTTCAGGGAGGCATGGATAAGAAGCTCAATCTGAGGCCAATTTGGGTCAGCATCTAAACAACCAATCTGAAAGCATAAAGATAGCTAGAGGATGACTCATATGGTATACTGGCTACAAAACAAGTGCATGAGCCGATGTTCCCGTCCCAGTACATAAAGAGATAGGGGCATACACAGTAGGCATCTATTAAGTAGACTATGATATAAACATGAAGTTGTACAGGAAACTGTTTTCTCCAAAAATTTTCCAATGTGTTATATTCGGTCTTTAATTAATTAATCTAATTAGTGCTGCTGGTAGGTAGGCCTTTCTATTTCATTAGGGTTTAATATGCATTTTATGATTACTAATGTTACTGAACACTTTTCAGTGTATTTATTTACCATTCACATGAAATACATGTTCACTTTTTTACCTTAAAAAACTGATTGATGTGTATTTCATTTGAGTTTTAATGGTTTATATGTATTTCATACCATTTGGTGTTGGGTTTATATTTGGAAAACATTCCCTCACAGTCCATATTTGCCTGTTAGTTTTATTAATGGTAATATTTTCAAGCAAGTATTTCTAATTTTGATGAAGTTGACTTTCTCTATTTCACTAAAGTTTATTTCTGGCTCTTGGAATTTTCTTAAAAGACAAACTACAGAGCTAGCCTATGACTTGTAGTTATGTCTTTAGGTTTTTGTCCAATGGAGTTGAAAATTAATTGTCCACAAAAAAATCCATAACTTATTTTTCATAATGATAAAAATTGGAAACTGTAAATATGTATCAATGGGTAATTTAAGTATATATCACTAAGAGACTAGATAAATAAAGTATGGTATATTCATCTAATAGATTACTCTAATATCCTTCAAATAAACTAATAATGATACATTCATAAGATTGATACATGTTTACAACTATAGGAGGTCAGAAGGAAAATAAAACTAAATAAAATTGTGGAAGGATTTGTATCCAGAATAATTTGAATTGCATATATATATATATATATATATATATATATATATATAAAATCTAAAATCCTATGTCAAGAAAAATTAATATGTGTTAAAAATGTAAAACCAGTCTGTACATCTGGGATGTTGAAAATGAAACCTGGAAGAAGGAATGTGAGGGAGATTTCTCAGAATGAGGTAAATGCTCTGTATTCTATTATGCTGTAATTATTCATTTTTCAAATTCTCAGAATTGTTTGTTCATTTTACTTCAAGTTAAAGTATCCCAAATAAATTTAAAATAATTTTAGTATGAATATATCTGATGTATGGAATATCTTGATGTATGAAACTTTAAAATAATTTGGTGAACTTTTGGATTAATAGATACATTGATAGGTGGGTACGTAAATGGTGAAGTATAAATAGCAAAACATTGATGATAATAGGCTAATAGAAAGTAGGATATATGATTGTCTACTGTACATTTTGCTTAATTTTCTGCTTATTCACTCAGGTAAATTGTGAAAATAAAAATAAAATTACTTGGACTTGGATTAGTGGGTAGATCACTGTAATCTCAGTGACTTGGGAGGCAGAGACCAGAAAGTTCATAGTTGGAGGACAGTCAGGATCCAAAGCTAATGAGACCTATCTCAATCAATAAACCAGATATGGTGATGGGCACTTGTAATCCGAATGACATGGAAGGACTTATGTAGGAGGAGTATGTTCCCAGGATATACCTAGCAAAAAGAAAAACCCTATCTGAAAAATAACTAATGAAAAAAAGTGCTAGAAGTGTGGTTTAAATGGTAGAGCATCTGACTAGTAAGGGAAAGTTATGAGGTCAAATCATAATATAAAGAAAAAATTAGATAAAATAATTGATCAATAACTTTAGATAAAAATAGGAACAAAAATCCTAGTTGTAGAAAATTAAAAAAATAAAAAATACTGTTATAGTACAGTTTCCTAGAAACTGTAAAGCTTCAAGTATTTAAAACAAAACATATAAAATTGGAAAAGAGCCTGCAAATTTGGCAAAAATGTAAAAATGTCTTTAAAAGCATGAGGGAAATACACTAAGAAAATGAAAACTAAAATTAAAAATAAGAAAATTAAAAATAGTGATTAATGTAGATACTGGTTCTGTAAAAATTAATAAAAAGATAAAATATACACAAAAAAGAACAAGGAATATATAAAAGATTATACATGGAAACTTGAAATCACTATTAGTCTGACCAAGTACTCAGCCGGGTGCTAGTGGCTCACTCCTGTAATTATAGCTACTCAGGAGGCTGAGATCTGAGGATCGCGTTTCAAAGCCAGACTGACTGGGCAGGAAAGTCTGTGAGACTCTTATCTCCAATTAACCACCAGAAAACCGGATGTAGTGCTGTGGTTCAAGTGGTAGAGCACAAGGTTTGAGCTGAAGAGCTGAGGACAGTGCCAGCCCAGAGTTCAAGCCACATGACCCACAAAAAGTACTCGGTTAAAAATAATTAATTATTAATAACAACAAATAATAAACACTATATGAGAGATATGGACATAGATTTAAACTACAGAAGAAGAAAAGTAATTTAATGCTACTGAAAAGTGTTCTTAATATTACTTTGTAGCTATACAAGCTAGTTCTAAACTTGATATGGATAAACGTAAACTTGGAAGAACACAGCAAACAACAAAGCTTTTATAATTAAACAGCAGTTCAGTGGCTTCTAAATAAACATAAACAGCAGTGAGAAAGAATATGAAGTTCAGAAAAAACCTAAATACAAATAGAACTTTAGCATAAGGTAAAGTAACACCTCAAACTCTATAATACAGGCTTCATAGTAAGTGTGATCCAACAATTTCATAATCAGTAAAGTACAGAATTTATATCTCATACATTACCCAAAAAGGTACTTCAAAATATATTAAATCTTATTGTAAAAATATCAAAGTGTATATAAATGGAAGAAGTCATGGATTAATTCCCATACAAACAATCTGAATGTAGGCAAAGACTTTTTGCTTGTTTCTCAAATTCCTGATACAAGAAGAGAAAACAAATGACATTAAATCATCAGTTATGAGCTAGAAAGAAATATTTGTTTAACATTTATCCTATGTGCTAATTTCTGTAATGAGGTACAAAGCATCTTAATCAAGAAATAACAAAAATATAACAAGAATGATAATAAAAATTAAAACACATGTATGTGCATATATGTGAATGTGCATGTATCTCTATGTATATGAGTGTCTCTGTGCACATAACAGTAGATCTGTTTATTTTATAAAATAAACAGAAAGGATAAGACAGAGAAAGATTAAATTTGTTCCCCACAGACAAAATGCTGAAACATTTGGAGTGTTAAGGGGAATTTAATGAGTATTTGACTTAACTTCATGAATTTCTTGGTTTGGTCTTTTGGATGCATTGAATGTTTTTGTTAAAAAAAACAAATCTACAAAGAATACAACAAAATCCTAAATTTCAATTCAAATATAAATAAATACAAATTGTATACATCATTACAGAGATAAAAGAAAATAATCCAAGCAATTTTTATATAAAATACTGCCAGTAGCGCTTATTAGAAGGACACTTTTTTGACTTTTCACTAAAGGTTGGTTTATTATAGTTTTATGTGTGCAATAAGTTTGAATCTACTTTGGTGTTTGTATGACTTAGAAAATACACATTAATGGAACTATTCTTTCAGGTGTGAAAGAAAGAAACTACAAATGTAAAATTAGAATATGGCAGGGTTGTATTTGAAATAATCATACATACATACATATGTATATGTATATATATTCACTGAAACACATATTTTCTAGCTGTTTCTTGATAAAAGTAGTAGCAATAGTATATTGGGAATAATGCACATACTTGCTCCTATATGTTGTGACTCTATTTTCTTTTTCTTTAAAAGGAGCTGGAACATCTTGGAAAATGGATGAGACTAGGCTTGTGCAGGGAATCAAGGAAAGCCTAGGGGATATTGTTCTGTCACAGAGTAAGAAGCTTTCAGAGGTTGATAGGGACATATCAAGAGGATATCCAAAAGTGTTTGTTTTTCTTTGCCAAATTTGGGATAATTTGAGTGTCAAAAAGCAAGTAATGGAAATCACTTCTTTATGACACATTGAAGAAGAAATCAATCCATGAGCCACAGTCATGCTAATTTTCATTTTACCAGAGGTAAAACGGAGTGGAATGAAACCTCCTTTTCAAGATAAATGTTAAGTAATACATAAGGGAGTACAGACTGGCCACTTGAGAAAATAAATATTTTGCAACTAACATTTCAGGAGTAAGCTACCTCATGAATCATGAATGGACGCTGACACTATCAGGATAAAATTGGATGGGAGACACAAAGGGTGAATAAATACCCCTGCATATTAGTTTTTACTTATAATGGGTAACAGCTAATATTACAAAGGAGAAATTTTAGTTGTTACAATGTTTACCCATTTTTCAAATATAATAACCATCAATTTCAGGACAAACTGACATCACGCATCTCCTTGTTAGGATGTACTAAGAGTCGTAAGAATTTATCTTTGTGACATTCTTCTTGAAAGGGTTTAATATGAATCTACTCATGAGGAAATGAACAGATGAGAGACATTCTGAAGAACACATGTTTCTATTCCTCAAGATTATTGTTGTCATGAAGGAAAAATTACTCTGATTGTGGACTGGTTTGTTTTTTTCCCCCTAACTTAAAGTAGCCTAGAGTAAAGGCAAGGAAATAAGTACCTGAGTTATTGAAACTAGAAATTCTAGGGAAAGATTACTAGGACTTTATGGTGACAATTAGGGAAATGAGAGTATGGAAATATATGATGAGAACAGTATGAATACTAAATTATGGTTGTTATAAGTAAACATTTCTGGTTTTGTGAGGTACATAATTACAATTTGTAAAAGGTTAAGAAATTGGTGTGAATGAAATACCTAAAAGACTTTGTTGTGCTTTCTTGGTAAATTTGCTCAAAATGTTGGAGGCATGGTATCTCCACACTTTCTTTTAAGTTTAAGGTCTTATATTAGGATCTGTCATCTTCTTGGAATGGATATTAATGCAGGATGAGACCATATGATCTAGTAATATCACTTTTGGGTATATATCAAAGGAACATATTGGGATATGATGGAGACACTTATATGCACACATTGCAGTACTATTTACAATAATCAAGCTATGGAAACAGTGCAGATGCTTCAAAACTGATGAAAGGATGTATGTATACATATATACATATATACATATATATATATATATATTCATACACATATTCATACACACACACACCTCACCACCACCACCACCACCACCATGGAGTACTATTCAGCTATAAAGAACAATGAGATTATGACATTTGAAAGTTAATGGATGGAACTCCATCATGTTAAGTACAGTAAATCTAGTTGAAAAGGACAAAGGTTATAAGTTTTCACTCTGGAAGCTAGACTTGAAAGACAGGTAAAGTGAGATTAAAAGAAGGTATCAATATGATTAAAGTACTATATATACCTGTGTGATACTGTGATAAAACATGTTTGAATAGATAAAATGCACATATAAAATGAAAGACAAGAATCCAAAGCAGGTACTGTCCAGGGTATGAGAATAAGAGGGCAAGAAGATGGTCATCAGGAAAGGTGGACAATGATGACCACAGTAAAAATAATATGTACATGTGTGAATATCAAACAATGAAGCTTGTCGGGATTATTTTGGGCAGAGAGAGAAAGATGAGGAAAGGAGAGGAGATAAGTCAGATCAAGGTACATTGTAAGTGTATATTGATTCATGAAAATGAAATTCCCCCCTTTTTTGCTAGTCCTAGGACTTGAACTTAGGGCCTACGCACTGTACTGAGCTTCTTTTGCTCAAGGCTTTCACTCTACCACTTGAATCATAGCGCCACTTCCAGCTTTTTCTGTTTTATGTGGTACTGAGGAAATAGACCCAGGGCTTCATGCATGCTAGGCAAGCATTCTACCACTAAGCCACCTTCCTAGCCCTGAAACTCTTTTATATGGCCATATGATGTTAATAAAAACATACGGATAAACATTAATGAAAAAGTATGAAGAAAATTTTAAAAATCCGAAACCACATAAATTCCCAGATGCTGGTATGTTTACTCATTTGTTTATTTGTTTCAAAAGTCAAGTACAATGTTATTCTCTTGCAACTGAGAGAAACACAAAAAACAAAAACAAAAGTAAAAACAAACAAATGGAATTTAATCAGACTCAAATGTGTTTTTCCAGAGAAGAGAAAATGTGCAGAGCAAACTATCAACTTACAGAATAGGTCCAATGATGTTAAATTACATTTCTAACAATGAGTTAATAACTAGAATATACAAGGAATCCCAAAACTCAATAGCAAACCGACATAAGAAAAACACAATTTCAAACATAAGTAGGAGACCTAATAGACATTTCTCAAAAGTAGACGTAAAACTGGCTAGTATATATATATAATATTATATGTATACATACATATATATACATATATTAACAACAACAAACAAACAAATAACAACAAAAAAACCCTCAGCATCACCATCCATCAGGGAGATGCCACCTTACTATGGATACCATAAAACACATTGAAGATAACTTCTGACCAGAATATTGTTGTTGGCATGCAAATCAGTGTAGACATTATGAAAACAATATGGATGCTTGTCTAGATTGCATTTCCTCTCTTATGACCCTATATGACCAAAGACAGTGCACTAACAGCAGAGATAAATCATAACTTTTTTGAGAGTAAAATAGAAGTTGTCCAATGCTGGAGAGATTGTTCTCTATACTGAGTGACCATAATAAACACAGTAGAAATTCCAAGAAAAGAGGAAGGAGATGCGGGACCAGTTAGTTCTTCATATTGGAGCATTTAAAACCAGGCTTTGTTGTGGTGTGAGGGAAAAAAGTATAGGAAGTGGCTTTTGTGAGAAAGTTTGAAGAGAGGGTAGATTGAAGAGACATGATCATGGGAAAACTTTTAAATAATTATCCCCAAACAATGCTACTTTTACTTGAGAATGTGAAGGACATGGCTGTCTTCAGAGTTGCTAATGAAATATTTAAAAGTTATTACATGATAACTCAAAAAGGTAACAGATCTTGATGCGGCCATTTGATCCTGAGACCTAGCCAATATTAAAACTCATGCCAAAGCAGCCCTGGCATTTGGCTTCATCACAAAGGCAAACCCGTAGATGTGGGAGCATCTGCTCTCCTTCTTACTGCTTATGTTAAAATGAAAGCGAGTCAATAAAATATTTATAAGTGTTGCTTCCACCGGTGGCTGGATGAAAATAAATTGGCATGAAACCAAATTTCTAATACATATATGAAGAGTTATTCAGGCAACCACCATTTGACATTAACACCATTCATACTTCTACATTTTTTTCAATGTATGCCTTCTTGTCAGAAAATTAAAAGGAATGTGTTCTAACTCTCTACTTTTCAATGTCAAAAAGCTCTGTCAATAAAGACAGCAGGAGTAATTTGGTGTGAACATCTCTGGTTTAAAATTTTGATTATTAACTCCATCAACTATTAATTAACCATCTTCTTATATTTTGTGTGAGATTTTGTCACAGACTTTGTGGGTAGAAAAGTAAAGCTGGCCCTTATGAAATTTACCAGGATCCAAAGCATTCCAAAAGAGATAAATAAAGGAAATGTGAAATGTATTTATTTCCTGGAACGCACATAAAGTTGGGTCATAGATTGAAGCCAGACTCAGAGGAGAATTAAAAATCAATTTGGTTATTTATTACAGTCTTTTTTGAAAATGTCATGAGGCATTCTAATATAACACAGAGTTTCTGAAAGTCTACTTCCCTTTCATTTCTTGTCAAAACATATCATCTACATATCCTTCCATTCTGTAATCAATTAAAAATTGGAACTATCCCTTCCACTCTCTCTAGACAGGTTTGGAGCAATTTTCCCTCTTGCCTACCTCACTTCTTTATTGCAAGCCTCATCATAGTTACTTTGCCTTCCCTAGTTACTAAGTGGTGGATGGAATAGCAAACTACAGCATATATTTTACCCAGCATTTTGTAGGCCTCAGCAAAGAGAACAAGATCTATGGGTTTTTTTTTTTGGTATTCTAGAGAAGTTCTTTTGTTTTAATTGTTTTTTATTGTGAAAATACTGTACAGAGGGGTTACAGTTACATGAGCAAGGTAATGAGTACATTTCTTATCCAGCATTGTTGCCTCTTCCTTTGTTTTTCCCCACCATCCCTTCCATCCCACCTCCTCAGCTACCTGCTCCCCTAAATTATAAAGTTCATTTTTTGACATAGCACCTTGTACATCTCATTGTTGCAATGGGTCAGTCTGTAAGAGCTATGCTTTATAATACCCTTTTTCTCTTTACAAACCATTCTCTTCACTTCCCTTTCTTGTTTGAATGAGATTTATGTAGGATAACTGGAGGAATCTGTCCCCATTCAGCTTTCCATTGTCCATTCGAGTCCCATCTCGAAATTCTAGGAACCTCAAGAATTTGAGTTTCTTATGGAACCAGCCAGAGATGGTTATATTGGTTTACTCTTACTTTCAGCTGTCTTTAGAACAGATTTACAGAAGACACAAACCAAATAAGTTTGGCAGCAAATATTTCATTTTTATGAGCAGCCTGAATCTTGTTTATAATTGTACTGCTGAAGGTTCGCAAAGGATATTACAATTGAAATGTTTATTGAATCTTTAGAAATGCATTTTTCAAAAGTCTCCTCATTTGGGTCTTACTGGGGATTGAACTCAGGGTATAAGATTTGAGGAAGATGATCTCCCATTTGTGCCAAAACTCAAGCCTCATTTGCATCAGTTATTTTTAAGATAGGGTCCTATTTTGTGCTTGGACTGGCCTGGCCTGCAATGCTTTTATTTGTGCTTCCCAATGTCAATCAGGATGACACTGTCAAGAGAATGAGTGGTATGCCACTCATCCAGAGTTTGTGCTTCCACTGAAGTTGGGATAAGCACCACTATGTCCCAGTCATTGGTGGAAATGAAGTGGCAAAACTTTGTGTTCATGCTGTCCTCTCACCATGATGCTTCTGCTCTTAATCTCCATCTCTTTAAGTAGCTAGGGTGGAAAGATAGGGTCACAGAGCCTAGAAATAATATTTGAAGATATACTCTCAACAGTAGTTGTGAAAATAACATACTACTCTGAGAGGGGCAATGTCCTGGAGTGAGGAGGAAGAGAAAGTTATAAATGCATCATTGATATATCTAAGAGCTGTCAATTTTGAATTGTCTTTTGGGAATGAGGATGGTAGCTGGACAAAAAGCATCTTAATGTAATTACAAGGTTGCATATGTAGTGATATACACTGAATATGCATATGGGAAGTGAAGTAGGTTTTGCAGGGAGAAGAGTAACCGAAAAGTGGCTGGCATAAGACCCATTTCCCATTTTCTGTAGTTTCTTTATTCTTTTTTTCCCCCATTTTGGCCAGTTCTCTTACATGACAGTGACTATTTTGTTCTCAAAAGTTTTACTTATTTAGCTATCTATTTCTGTCTGTCTATGCTGAGATTTGAATGCAGGGCCATATGCATTTTAGGTAAGGTACTGTACTTCATGAGCCATAATTCCAATTTCTCTCCCTTTTTATTTATATTTTAGCTATAGTCACTTTTCCCCTAATCTAGGCTAGATCATGACCCTCCTATATATGTTTTCCATATGTTGAGATGGCAGTGGTATAATGCCACATCCACTTTTTTTGTTAAGATGGTATCTCACTGACTTTTTGCTATGTTTATCTTGAACTGCAAGATACCTATTAGGTAGCTATGTTCTATAGGTATGAGTCATCATGTGTGACATCACAACTGATTCTTGACAATCTTGCTAAGATACAAATAGGGTTCAGCTAACTAATACATGCAATTAGAATACTGCAAAAATTACTCCCTGAAAGCAGGCAGATGTATCAATGGAGATGAAAGAAGGTAAGGCTAAGCCATGCAAGAGTTTGGCCAATCATTGCAAAAACAGGCTACATGCTCCAAGGCAAAGTCTATTACCTCAGGTCTCTAACATGGCTATGAATATATCAGAAGAATGACAACTCCTATCCAAGAATAGAATTGTTTTAAGAACTATAGACCCATTTTTTTTGATGAACATTGATGCAAAAGCGAATCTTCTCAACAAAATTTTGGCCAATCAGCTTCAACAATTCATCCAAAAAATCATACACCACAGTCCAACAGTATTCATTTCCAGGATACAAAGTTGGTTCAATATATGCAAATCAATATATTTCATCACATCAACAAGAGCAAGGATAAGAACCTCATGGTTATCTCAATAGATGCAGAAAAAGCATTTGACAAGATCCATCACCCCTTTATGATGAAAGGTCTGGAAAAATTAGGAATCCAGGGAACATTCCTCAATACAATAAAGGCTGTATATGACAAATCTACAGCCAGCATTATGCTTAATGATGAAAAACTAAAGCCATTTCCTCTTAACTCAGGAATGAGACAAGGATGTCCACTCTCTCCACTGCTCTTCAATTTAGTATTAGAATGCCTAGCTACAGAAATAAAACAGGATGCAAAAATAAAAGGGATCCATATAGGGAAAGATGAAGTAAAACTCTCCCTCTTTGCAGATGACATGATCTTGTCTTTAAAGAATCCCCTAGACTCCACGCACAAATTACTTAAGCTGATTCAAAACTTTGGCAAAGTAGCAGGGTATAAAATTAACACTCAAAAATCAACAGCTTTTCTGTATGCCGACAATGAGAAGAGTGTGGATGAAATCAGGAAAGCAACTCCATTTGTAATTGCCCCACAAAAAATAAAATACCTAGGAATTAACTTAATCAAAGAAGTGAAGGACCTCTATGATGACAACTTTAAAAACCTAAAAAAGGAAATCAAAACAGAACTTAGAAAGTGGCAAAAACCTCCCATGCTCCTGGATTGGAAGGATCAACATTGTGAAAATGGCAATACTTCCCAAGGCTATCTACAAATTCAATGTGATACCTATCAAATTACAAATTCATTCTTCAAGGAAATAGAAGAGGCAATCCAAAAATACATATGGAACAATAAAAGACCCCAAATAGCAAAAACGATGCTTAACAGAAAGAACAGTGCTGGAGGAATATTAATACCAAATCTCAAACTCTACTACAGAGCCATAGTAATCAAAACAGCTCGGTACTGGCACAAGAACAGACCTCAGGACCAATGGAATAAAATTGAAAACCCAGAAATGAACCCACAGACCTATAGCCATCTAATCTTCGATAAAGGAGCTAAAAAATAGAATGGAAGAAAGACAGCCTCTTCAGTAAATGGTGCTGGAAAAATTGGTTAAATACTTGTAGAAAACTAAAACTACATCCTTATATATCACCCTGTACTAGAATCAATTCCAAATGCATCAAAGACCTCAGAGTCATAGAAGACACTCTGAAAACATTATAGGATGGAATAGGAGAAACCCTAGGTATCCTTGGCACAGGCCGAAATTTTCCTAACAGAGACCCAGAAACACAACAAATCAAAGACAGATTGGACAAAGGGAACGTATGAAATTGCAGAGCTTCTGCATGGCAAAGGACATAGATAGCAAGATCAATAGAAAGCCCACGGATTGGGAGAAGATCTTCACTAGCCATTCAACGGACAAGGGTCTCATCTAAAATATACCTGGAACTTAAAAAATTAAATCCCCCAATAACAAATCCTCAAAGAAACAACTGCCAAATAAATAAGTGGGCTAAAGACTTAAAAAAAGTATCTTATTTCTTTGTTGCTGTGTATGTCCCTCCCCCATGGTATAACTCCTGTTTTCATTGTATTTGATGTTGGTATAATTTGTGGAGGGGAAGGGAAAAAACAAATTGTTTAAATAGGAATACAGGTGGACCCATTGCAACAATGAGATGTACAAGATGTTATGTAGAAAATGAACTTTTCAACTTTGGCCGTGGCAGTGGGGGGGGGAGGGGCGGTGGGGAAGGGGTTTGTGTGAAGGGGGGAAATGGAAGGGGATGGTAAGGGGAAACAAAGGAGGAGGCAACAATGGTTGATAAGAAATGTACTCATTACCTTGCCCATGTAATTGTAACCCCTCTGTACAGTATTTTCACAATAAAACAAAAGAATTTTACAAAAAAGACTTAAAGAGAAACTTCTCTTAAGAGGAAAGAAGGATGGCCAATAGACACATGAAGAAATGCTCAACCTCCCTAGCCATAAAAGAAATGCAAATCAAAACAACACTGTGATACCACCACCTCACCCCAGTTAGAATGTTTATAATCAAGAACTCTAATAACAACAGATGCTGGAGGGGATGTGGACAGAAGGGAACCCTACTGCATTATAGGTGGGAGTGTAAACTTTGGAAAGTAGTATGGAGTTTCCTCAAAAGACTCCACATGGAGCTCTCCTATGACCAAACAAGCCCACTTTTGGGCATTTACCCAAATGATCACAAACAAGCTACCAGCACAACCATGTTTATCACAGCAATATTTTCTATAGCTAAGATATGGAACCAACCCAGATGCCCCTCAGTAGATGAATGGATCAAGAAAATGTGGCATATATACACAATGGAATTCTATGCCTTCCTCAGAAAGCATGACATTACTCCATTTGTTAGGAATTGGAAAGACTTGGAAAAAATTATATTAAGTGAAATAAGCCAGGCCCAAAGAAACATAGGTCACATGGTTTCCATTATTTGCAATATCTAGTATATGCTGAGACAAGAGAAAAGGTCAAATAAGTTGATGTTAGGCAAAATGAACTCCAAGATAAGCATTCATTTTTTTTTTCTTTCTTGCGATTGTTTCTAACTTATTTATAAGATGATTTCTTTGTTGCTTTTTATGTCCCTCCCCCATGGTATAACCCCTGTTTTCACTGTATTTGATGTTGGTATACTTTGTGGAGAGGAAGGGAAAAACAAATTGTTTAAATAAGGATACAGGTGGACCCATTGCAACAATGAGATGTACAAGTCGTTATGTCCAAAACGAACTTTACAACTTGGGGGAGGGGGGAGATGGGAAGGGCTGGGAAGGGGAAACACAGGAGGAGGCAACGATGCTTTATAAGAAATGTACTCATTACCTTGCCCATGTAATTGTAAATTCTCTGTATGATATTTTCACAATGAAAAATGTATAAAAATAAATAATAATTAAAAATACATAAAGATCAGACCCATGTTTTATAAAGGAAAAAAAGAATATAATTGCCTTACCTTCTTACCTAGAAGTTTCTAAAGTTATATTGTCCTATGCCTGAGAAGTCTTAAACTACTATCGTAGGCTGAACTACAGGAGTCAGTGCCCTGGCACCATGGCTTCTCTTCTGGACTCCAGAGCACATTCTTCCTGCTGATCATGCACAAACACACAATTCTTGACTTTTATAAACCTCAATTTCCTAATCTGTTTAACGAGTAAGGAAATGACCAAAGAAGCTCTTTCTTGTTCTAGCATTCTTTCTTTGATCAGAATCATATGTTAGGCTTACGTCTCAGATATCTGGATTGTTTCATTCATCTTATTCCTTTTTATATATTTTATTGTAAAGAGAGGTTACAATTACATGAGTAAGGTAATGAGTATATTTCCTATTGAGCCTTGTTACCCCCATATTATTCTTTTCTTTATATGTTCTTTTGTCCCAACAATGTAGTCATCTTCTATCTTCATTCTGTGAAACAAAGAGTTACAGTGAAACTCTTTGGACGTTTCTAATCTGAAATCTAAGAGAATGGAATAAGTCCCTTTCTAAGAGAGTGAGTCTGAAGAGAATGAGTGAGAGAACAGAGAAGAAGAATTTGGAAGATGTTTGAGAAAAAGTCTGAGGACCTATATAACAAGTGTATTGGGATAGGAAAAAAATGAGAATTTTCTGTATCAAGCCAGGAAAGGAGTGATAAGAATTTCCAAGTTTGAGATGTCTTCCAGTGTGGGATGCTTCATCCTGTACATAAGGTAGATATACTCATTGAGTAATTCTCTCCTCTTACCTGGGTTGGGGCATCTTGTGTAGAAAGAAGCATGAGGAATGCATTGTAATTTGCTCAAGTTGGAACTGAGCCAAGAAACAGGGAATTACTTTCAGGTCAGGGACAAGAGCATACAAAACATGTTATGTAAACTTCTTCTTATGGAAGGAAACAACAGAGAAGTAGAAAAACAAGTAAAGGGACAACTTAATATAAGATGTACATGTTAGTTACAAATAATTAGAAAGTTGTTCTAATACGTACACACATCAGTGAATTGATGGCACTTGACTGCTCTGAAAATGTTGCTGATTCCAAATCAAGCACTCTGTAATTATATGGCTATTGCAGGTCACATGACTTCTCTGAATATCAGTTTCCCCATTTATCAAGTGTGGCAGGGCTGATAATCTCTGGATTCTCTCTAGTTGTGATAATCTCTGTTAATCATCAATGGAATCTGTTAAGATATGGCTTATAAAGATGGATTATTTCAGTGTGCTGCATCTGGACCCAAAGTTCCTTTCCAAGTTTTTCTATACTCCTAGGTAAAATTGTCAGTGAAATTCTCCTTGATGCAAAAATATTTTTGTTTATATACATTCAGAGTACTAGAGAGAGCCAACAAAGCATTAAAATCACATGAGTGTTATCATTTCAAGGCAAATTTGCAGGAAAGCCTTTTTCTTCTTAATTTATATTATTTTACATTTTTATTTATATTAAGCTCATAATTCTTTAAAGCATATTTTAATCTTAAAACATGCTACAAGGCAGAGACACTAATGATATTCTCCCTATGTGTCCGTGTTTGCCTGTCTGTCCATCTCTGCAAAGAGGAATAGCTGATATATTTTTACAACAATCTAGTTCTTATACTTAGAGGTCAGGAACCTACTGTGAGGGCTCAATGTCTCTTTCTGACTTAGCCTTGAGCTTAATAATATTTGTGTTGAATTTTCTTGCCCCCAATATGAAGAAACACATTCTGAATTATTTTTTATAGAGTTGGTCCTAGATGAATTTCAAAGAAAAAAATTCTGATAATAGATTAGCTTTCTTTTTGATCTGCTCTGTGAAGTAGGCAAGTGACCAGAATACATATTTCCCAAGACTTTGCAGTGGTAAACCTCTAAATCCTTACTTGCTAAATTCTTAGAAAAGGACTAAATCCTTACCTTTTTCATTAGACTACATGCCAACAAGTCCTTGTAGCAATTAGTGACTTCTCTTTGAAGCAAGTACATGTTATCAGGCGATGTTTTGTAATTCCTTATCTCACTTTCTTGTATTAGCTGATCATACTTGGTGCCAAGACCTCTGCAAGGTGTAATGTAAACTCAGGGATATTGTTTCCATAGCAGCATGGTTCTGTAGTGTACTCATACCAACAATTGTAGCCACTCATGTCAACTTAAACATAATACCTTCAGGGAAGCACAGATGGATAAGTATTCTACTTCAAATCTCAACGATCCAGTCAAAAAATCCTTCTCTCCTTCAAAACTATCCTTGAATTCCAATCTACCAAGCCATTCTGATTAACTGTGATGAGATATGTCTAAATAGTTGGTCCTTCCATAGCCATACGAATTGCGTTCTGACCCTTATCCTTGGCACAGATGTAAATAAACACTATCAAATGGATCTGTTTCCTTAGAAACAGAAAGCAATGTGCCCTTAATACATAATTATATAAACAGGCTCCATCTTCAATACTGTTTTCAGATGCTTTCTATGACCTCCTTGAGAGGAAAATTCTGACCAGTTGCATCGATATATGATGATGTTTAAAAATGCTAATTCAGAAAAACTCTTTTTATATAAATGATTCATTTACTCTATGTTAGAGTATCACATTTCCCTGAGGAGGGTATCCATTAAAGGGCAAAATTTGGTTACTGGATGTCATTAGCACTTACTTTTTGGACCTATTTGTAAAAAGGCTGGATGACAAAGAGAGACAATTATGACTGGTTGATTTTCTTTAGTCAACATTGCCTTATAGGCTCAGGACCAAACACTATCAGTATAGAAGGATACAATCATGGAAATAATGAATCTATCTTGTCCTGTGTTGAGAAGCTAGTTCATAAGGTGTACTTGGATTGCTGATAAAGGCTTTAATTTTGCAAAATGTGACAGGTTTTGTGGCTAAGGAAGCTCTTCACATTTTGAAATGTTCCCCAGTTCTGCTCAGAGACTTCTTTGATTTCACAAATCCTGTAGTGAACAACTCAGGAGTAATTTTAAGCCAAATCACTGCACTAGTTTTAGACTGTTTAACTTTTGTTCATTATGAGGTTTATAATTCAGGTGGAAATAGTAGGTAATCCACATGAAACTAATAAAAATAAGAGATAACAAAGCATGTGGTATTCAATTTTCTATTTTGTTATCACTATTGTAATGTCCAATATATAACTTCAGAGATACTAAATAAAAAATAAACATAAAATGGAAAGAAGGTATCATAAAGAAAAGTATATATTTGAGAAAATATATGATTCTGAGATGAATGATGCAAACATGAATTGGCAGGAATGGAGGGGTCACAAGAAGTTTAATTAGTAGCAATAAAGTAATTGATGGATGTAATTTTGAATGCATTGAATGTGAAAGAAGAGATAGGGCAAAAGAGCTTTTGTCATGTGGTAACTTCCTGACATGTAAATTGTTATATGTCAATATGTCTTACTATGACATGTTTTTGCATTTTTAATTTCTTAAAAATATACAGTAAAAAATAAATGACTAGATAATTTTGAAAACAGATTAGAAAGATTATGTATTGCTATCATCATTCTATCTCAAACTTAGAAAACATAACAAAGGAAGAATTGGACAAATATTTATTATATAATTGTTTAAAATAAAAGTAGGTTCAAATCTTTAAAGAACAAACTTACAAACACAGTATAAGGAGCAAAGAGAGTGAGAAAGAGCTACACAGAAATATTAAGCAAGAGGCGATGAAGAATATGAAAATATGGCAATTTTGGTGAAATGGACCAGAAAAATAATGGTGGCCCCAAAGCAAGGTTTAGAAAGTCGGCTATGCACAGATGAGAAGATCGAATTGGGGATGAGATTTACTAGCTTCCAGGTAACAGGTAGGAAAGAAATCTGAATCCAGTTTGCTCAGTCTGTTGGAGCCTGGCCAGGTATGAGAACATTCATCAAGCTTTTGATAGACTATAGCGCCCATCCATGAGAAATCTCATTTCTGGACATTCGGTAGTCCTTGACCTTGAAAACAGTTCCGGACTGATAGTCATTCTAACTTGATAAATGATTATTTCTTGAGGAGAAATGCAATTCTCCCAGTTTACTTTGACCCTAAACACACACACACACACTGTCTCTCTCTCTTTCTCTCTCTTTCTCTCTCTCTCTCTCTCTCTCTCTCTCTCTCTCTCTCTCTCTCTCTCTCTCTCTCTCTCTCTCTCTCTCTCTCTCTCTCTCTCTCTCACACACACACACAGATGCATACACATACACATGGCATAAAAATAAATAGCTAGGTATATGGAAAGATCCATGAATGTGTGGCATACAGACTTTTACCAGCGAGTACCTGATAATACTCATACAACTGATGCTTTCAACATAATTACAGATTCCAATGTCTGGACCTGCCCTGCTCCAAAAGCTTCCAGAAAAATCTCAGCTATCTGGCAATAGGAACATATGGAGTTCTTGGAAAAGCGTAAGAACACAAATGCTTGTCCACAAATAACACCTGAAGTTGTGGCTGTATCAAGTTCAGGCCTAAGGCCAGAGTACCTGGCACAAGCATACATGCTTTGGGATTTTATTTGTCTATAGAGTTTTAGAGTTTTAGCACAACTATGTTTCCTGTCACTTTTCACATTTCTATTACTAATTAGGTCCTGTTCCTTCTACCAGATTTCAACCCAGTCCTCCGTGAGGTATAACCTAACACAGATCTTTATTTCTGTTTTCTTATCTCTCTGTGATATAAAATCAATGAATCCCTGGGCGTCAAGTTACCTACAGCCATCTTTCATTCTGGAAATCATGAAATGAAAGTAATATTTGTGGCACAATTTAATATGAATTTGTAAGTTCTACTATAGCATTTCTTCTACAACAATAAATTGGAAATATTTGCATACACCATTAAGCATATGAACTTAACAAGCTAACCCAATTCTGTGTTTAAGAATGTGTCTGAAGCCTATATTTGCATTCCTTTATGTTGTCTTGGACATTCTTTTTTGTGAGATAACAGTATTCTTTAAGATTATTAATATACAGCAACAATGTCCTTGTCATGTATCTGTGTTGGAGAAAAATATTTTCTTCCCAGTTAGTATCCGTACAGTTCATCCAGTCTGGCTGAGCCCTTCTGCAGGGTGGTTTCCTGAACTCATCTTCCTCTAGGTCTATTGGCTAACATGTATCCTTACACAAAATGCCAAGTGCTGTTTTCAAGACAGTCAAACTAACTACACATGTTATTGTGATTAGTGTTTTGCTAAGTATTTAAACTAACTATGTAGTTTAACAAATTAAAACAATGAGAGCAAAAAGAAAAAATGTTGGCATTTAATGTAAACCATGTCCAACACTACAAATACATTTGCTAAGGATGTACTGCACTGGTGCCACACACTCAGTTGAAAACTGAAGATCTGCAGGAAATTCCATACTCAGATCTTTCACAGGTTTTTATGATACGTTTTATGGATAAATGTGGGAATTCTACTCTACTTACTCTTGAATTGTCAAATTTAAATAGCAGTTTTTTATTGTTCAAATAATGACTGCAAAATCACAAGTCTGTTGTTTCCCCTGTTCTCATTCACTCATTCTATTATGACTATGTTCTTCAAATAATACTTATTGATGCAGATGTTCAGTGGCATGGTTATTTCCTTCAGTGAACTTACCATTGAGTCTGAGAGGTATGTCACCTATTCATTGAACTACAGTAAAAGACTTATCACAGAAGTCAGTGCTCACTAGTAAAAAGGGTGATGAAAGTGGTGTGAGAGTATTTAGAAATAGCTAATAGGTACAAATACAAATGCACACTTCTTCCCCCAACCGATGAATAAAGCAAACAAATCCTTTCTGGATGAGCACATGTGATGATGAAAGCATGATGCCAGAAGGATTGTGAGAGGGTAAATATCACTGGAAGAAATTAAACAGTGACATAGGTAAGAGGTCTTCAGCAAAATCAGAAAAAAGCCAAAACAATTTGTTGAGGAACAGGTGAATAATTTGTCTGGAGAATGAGATATCTATGGAGACGTGCTAAGGTTGAAAAGTTATGAAATTTTATTGTTTTGGGTGAGAATACTTCTTTGAGGATTGTGACTGCGCCTTTGTGGGTCTATTTCCTATCAAAGCTGCACAAGATGCTTAGATTCTGTGATCAGCAAGGTCTTGAATAAATGCAGCCTTTTAGCCAGCTTTCTGATGTAGTAACAAAATATCAGAATAAATCAACTTGGAAGCAATATTTATTGTGATTCACAGTTGTAGATATTTTAGTCAGTGTTTATTTGGTCCATTGTTTTGGGCCTATAGTATATCATGGAAGTCTGGAATCAGAGAGAGGAAAAGAGAGAGTGAGGAGGAGAAGAAGAAGAAAGAAAGAAAGAAAGAAAGAAAGAAAGAAAGAAAGAAAGAAAGAAAGAAAGAAAGATAGATAGATAGATAGAAAAAAGAAGGAAGGAAGGAAGAAAAAAAGAAGGAAGGAAGAGGAGGAGGAGAAGGAGAAGGAGAAGGTGGAGGAGAAGGAGACAGGAGAGGAAGGTGTGAGGGGGAGGGGGAGAAAAATATGGAGGAGGAGGAAGGGGAGGGGAGGGGAAAGGAGAAGAAAGTAAAGGAGGAGGAAGAGGATGAAGAGGGCAGGGGGAGAAGGGAGAGGAAGAGAAGAGAGGAAGAAGAATAGGAGCAGAGAACGTGGAAAATAAAGGATAAAAGTAGGAGACAGGACTTAGGTTTCTATAAACCTGTAAAGGGCAAATCTCGAAAGATCTAACTTCCCCCTAGGTCCCACTGCTGAGAAGGTCCACTGCCTTACAATAGATTCTCAAGCTGGAGTCCAGACCTGAGCAGGTGGCCTTGTGGGAACATTTCAGATTAAATTTATAACAGCTGAAAAAAATCAAAATATAACATCTTTTGTTGTTGTTGTGTATTCAAATTCCTGGTTGTAGCGTTTAGAATAGAGACCGCTGTATAAAAATTTAAAAATATCATTTTTCTTGTCTTGAGCAAGATTTAAAATAGAGTGTATGAAAAAAATTGAGTTCATAAATTCCATTGTTCAGTCAGGGCCATTATTTGCTATTATAAGAAACATTCCATTGATTGCAATAAGGACAGTATTACTAGAGGAACAAGAAGAAAACAGAAAACTTTCTAACTTCAAATCCATGTAATTTCTTGCTCTTAAGAGGGTATTTCCACCTCTGAAGCCTTACATACAATAGTGTCATGTAGATTTGAAATTTATAGCTTCTTTTTCTATGTTATTTGCTTTTATAGCTCAGACTTTACAAATTCTAAGACTATATCTATATAATGCCCCAAAAGATTTATTGGGCAACAATTTTGCTTGGCCATTTGCATTCTAATAGCAAAAGCAATTTCTGTAGCCAGAATAGTTTATTTTCTTTTCAGCTGCAAATGAGAATATTTTAAGTGAAAAAAAAGTTCTTTTGGTTCAAAGGAGGGGTGGATAGATTGTGGAACTTTTTACTACTAAAACCTGCCAAACGCCCACCTTGTCAAAAGTTCTTCATGGTCTAGCATCTAACAGCTTGATCCAAATGACCCCAACCTATAATGGAATCAGTCTATTCCTTACCATTTTTAAACTTTGAAGTTTTTCTCTAGATTTATGCAAATAGTTTTAAAGTTATTTTATGCAATTGAACAAATGTTTTATCGTACAAAGGAAACTGTGTGTGAAACCTTACCTTCATTTATGTAGCAAGGAATAATCCTACATGAGGAATCAGAAGGGCTGAATTCTGCTATTTTTATTCGCTGTGTAAGTTGGACACATTCAATGTGTTCTAGGTGCCTTAGTCTTCCATGTAAAATTGGAAGAAGAGAGTAAGATTAGGGAAAAGTAGAGGAAGGGTATCAGCATTTTAAAATGTAGGCACAGACCAACTTTCCCTGCATACTTGATGCACAGGAGGAAGAGTATTATCTCTTGTTTCAATTGATCCTCCCAATGGCCATCTCAGAGATGTTAGCCTATTTACATACCACCACAGGGTTGATAAGTAGCAGACCCCACATCCTTTCTGACTTTACAGCTGGATTTTCCTTCCATACCCCTGTGTGTCTTTATAAATCCATTTAAGTGAGGAACCTCCTGCACTTGAAATTCTACTGTTTAGTTTTTTGACACTTCAAATTCTAGCATTTCCTTTTTTTTTTAAAGCTATGAACTTCTAGAGGAAAATAATTTCAAAGGAAAAAGAATAATCCCCACAGCCTGAAATGTTCTCCAGTGAGATATCAATGAGATCACAGACAGGAAACCACTTCACCAGCACAGGTATTATGAGATGAGCACAATTACCCACTTTAAGCTTTTCATTCTAGAATTCCATTTGTTTCCTTTCAGGAAAACCTGCATTCTTGTTCTTTACTTTATGATTCTACATAGACTGTGAAGCCATTTCCAAGATCAGCACATACTGTTCTGACGGGCATAGGAATAGTCTAAACAATCAGGCAGGCCAGAGTGCAAAGACTGTTATAAGAGTTATTGTGTGTCTCACAACGTCTCTTGCCTGGAGTCAGGAAGCCAGAGTGTAATACAGGCAGGAATGAATGGCACTTGTATTCTGTTACAAGATGGTAGTTCTTTAAGGGTGGAGAAAGCTCTAATACAGGAAAAGTAGAAATAGGCAATCCATCTGTTGGGAAAAATGATTTTTTGTTTCTTGGTTCAGGGCTTCATTGTAATCTCCTAAGGGGTCTCTGGACAAGAAAGCACTTCTCCAGATAGAAACCTAATTGTCCTGACAAGAAAAATGCCTTTTTTTCCTCTTTGGCTTCTGCTCCTTGGAAGAAGATATTCCAGCTAAAGTAAACGGGGGAAAGACTTCTAGGAATTCCTGGACCCATCTGAACACAAATCATTTGATGGAACACAAATGATTTAACAGTAATATAGAAAAGCTTCCCAGAGCAAATTACAGTCCCATCACTGAGAATTAGCAATGGAAGTTGACAGGCTTTATAAACTTTGAGCTTTTGTTGGATTGCAAGGCAGCTACGGGGAGGGAAATAAAATTCCCCTAGGTGAAAGGCTATGAAGGGTTTCTATGCCTATGATTTGTCTTTTATGTCACTTGTGGTTTTGTAATCAAACTAGTGATAGTGGAAAATTATGTGATTTCTACTTATGCAGATAATAATTGGTCTGACTTCCTTACACAACAATATAAAGAAGGATAACATGTATATTATTGCATAAACTGAACTTCACAGAATGAGGACAAATTTTACATAACACCAGAAGTCATTACACACACACACACACACACACACACACACACACACACACACACACACACACACACACACACACACATTCTTGAAGTTCAAAATTCTTGAACTCTGGCTATGTATCAGATTAAACCTATAGCTCCATGTAAATTCAAGAAAAAGCATTACAGTGACAGCACATGAATATCTCTTATTTATGAAATTCATTTTTTGTTTTGTTGACAGTAGGAAAGGTTCAAATTCAGAGCTTCATGCTTGCTAGTCAAGTACTCTGCCAATGGAGTCATGCACCAATAATTTTTAACACTAGGGTTTTTTTGCTTGTTTGGTTTTTTTTTTTTTTAGAGATAGAGTCTCACTTTCTGTCCAGTGCACACCTGGACCAGGATCTCTCTATTTTAGCATTTCTGTATTTTTCTTACTACTGCTCCCATTTTCCCCCTACTGAGATGGAGTTTCATGGCATTTCTGTCCTGGTTGGCCTGAGAAACCACAGTCCCCTGAATCTTAGCCTCCCACATGACTTTAGATGATGAGAGACCCATTGTACTCAGATCTGGGTTGAGGAAAAAAATCTCATGAATTTTCTGCCGAGTCTCAATTCAAACTATCATCTTCCCATTTGCAGTACCAAAAGTAGCAAGGTTTATAGAAAGTTATCTTTGTCATAAAAAGTGTCCCTCATCTAAAATGAAGGATATATGCAGAAAGAGATTGTGGTACATTTTTTTCCTTAGGAAAGAATATATTTTTAAAAGCATATCGTATATGTAAGAAAGCATTAATTATGATATTAAACAATTGGTATATTTGTAGATGGGTTCTCTGTAGTTCCAAAGCAACAAGTAATTGTTCAATTGTTAGCTGCATTCAAGAAACAATTGCACTGAACCTACCATTGTGTAGGCTTGGTAAAGGATGTAAGGTAACTGGCAAGGGCATTTATAATCACAATGGGAAAATAGGATATGGACAAGGTAATGAATTAGAGATTGATTCTTTAAAGCAACAGAGAAGCAAATAGATAGTATAGCCAATGAAGTATATGAAAGAACAGTTGTTAGATGTCTTATTAAACATCATGGTGGGGGGTGAGAATCTTACCATTGTATGTAAACCTTTATTTGGTTTGGCAGTCTAAATCTAGCCTGAACTTTTCCATGTTTCAGATGGTTCTTTTTCTAATGATTGGGTACAGGGTAGATCCGTAGTTTTCCCACTATTTGGAGGGTGGCTGAGGTAAAGAGAATTAGGTCTCAGGAGATATGTAGATTTGTGGGATATTCATGGCTCTCACAACTTGGAAAGAAAGAGTGTCTAATTGGTCTAGGGCCAAGTATACTCTATCCTTCAGTACGAAGGACAGTCTAAAAAATTATGTGGCTGAAAATGTCAGTGGTGCTGGGTGGGAAACCCAAAGCAGATGAGATTAATAATTCTCACAACTCTGACAATTTGTGGCTCTTACATGATTGCTTCTCCATCATTAGAGGAATAAAAACATCACATAGAATTGGAGTAAAATGTAACATTCTAGATCTAACATCAAAATATGTTAATATACTATGTGTGATGTAAAGCTAGGTACACTTCACCAGAGTCTTACATCTGACTTGTAAAATTATTTGCATTTTGAGAAACGTTTTTAAGATACCTTATTAATCTCGAATAAATTTAATTTTATCCTTAAGAAATACTAGATGCCAGTTATTAGTATCTCATGTCCCATAATCATGAAATCCCTTGAGACCTATGTGAGCTGTCCCAGAGCTAGCTAGCAGCAAGGTAGGACTTGAACTCCACATCCATGCTCTGGCCATTGTGAAATTTGCCTCTTGGGAGTACAACAGTCTTAGAAGGTAAACAAGTAGGGGATAAAGGATGTGCATAGGAAGACTGAATAATTGGAAGAAAGGACCTCTATAGAGGATAAAGAGTGATATTTTAAAGTGATATGAGACATCTCAGAGGACTTCAACTTTAAATAGAATGAATTTAAGCTGGTAGGTCAGTGTTTCTCAGTCTCAACTGCAGATTACAATAGCCTGGCATCTTTGAATAGAAAATAATTTGGTGGAGTGTGGTAATGAACTCCTGTTATCCATACCCTAGAGAGTCTGAGGCAGGAGATTCACGAGTTCAAGGCCAGCCTAGAGTATAGAGTGAGCTCTTATCTCCCCCCTTTTCTAAGAAACAAAGCAAAACAAAACAAATAACCAACCAGCTAGCTAAACAATACTATTGCTGGGACTACTGCAGGTCTAATTGATCCCAGGTGTGATAAATACACCATTAGGTTTTTACAAATCCCCAAGGCTATTCTGATACATATCCATAAACACATAGTCATCTGCTGCAATTCATAAGCAGAGAAAGGTCAGGAGGGAAGTGTTCAAGAGGATACACCTGTTGGAAATGTAAAGCTTACAGTAGAGCCTAGAGGAGAAGGATTAGCTATGGGCAATAATAGACCTAAGTAGATTGGTAGAAGCCATGCTGGCATCAAGAGACTTCTTTCATCTCTGCTTTGTTGCTGTCACTAACCTGTTGCATACCCTAAGACAAATCACTTACCATTTTTGTATCTACATTTCCACCTAACACAAAATGCTACTTTTGCCTTAGAACCTCCTGAAAGCAGAGTCGGGGGCGGGGTGAGTCAAAATTGGTAAGTGGAAGCATTTGGGGAATATTATGTACAATCATGTCAAACAGATCATGAAAATATCCTCAGTGAAGGTGGAAAAGCTTAGAGGTAAGACTCATGGCCAAGCAGTGAAAAATGTAGGTATAAGCCTGTAAAACTTGTGACCTTTAGAACAGTAGCATGGATGTTTTGAATGAAGACTAATGTCTGAAGGAAAGCAGCAATAGAGACAGGGCAGACATTCTCAGCTGGGGGTAAATTTGCCTCCCTTAGAGGCATTTGGTACTGCATGGGGATGCTTGAGGTTGGCATCACTCCTAGTTAGAGGGAGTGGTTGTCATGTTCTTCCTCCACAACTAAGGACAGCCGCTTGAAACAAATAATTACCTTGAAACAAGTAATTGGTATGCTAATCATACCAAGGTCAGAAACATGGCAGAGGTATTACAAGCCAAGTTAGCTGAAGCCAAAGACATGCGATTATACAATTTAATTGTTCAACTCACTGATAATATCAAATCCAGAGGTTGGAGGACTTGATTAGCATCTTCAGCTAGTAGAGGCCACAATGACAGACTGAAATCCAAATTTCCAGACTCCTTTTCAGTTAGAACTCCATCCTGGCTTCTGGCTTCTGACCTAGCATTCACCAGGCTCTGAGTCACTCGATTGGAGACACTTTGTTCTCAGATCAGAACTGGATCTGAAGGTCAGATGGTCAGAGGCAGAAATTTTCATCTTGGAGTAATCACAAAAGATGGATCTCATTGACAATTATATTAGATTAAAGAAATAAGCTTATTTACAAATAGCTGAAATCTGGAGTGAGGGAACCTAAAGAATTCAAGCCAGAAGATAAAAACAAAGAAAAGAGGACCCACAGGGCCTTTGAAGGAAAGGTCAACAATACCAAAGCTGTTTTGACCCAGTGATAGGAAATTAAGAAAAAAAATAAAAGGAGTGATAAATACTGTGCAAATGCCTGGTAAAAGGCAGCGAGGATGAGGCTTCGGTTGGCCATTGGGATTTGGAGGTGGAGGTCATGTTGACATTTGGAGGAGCCTTTCATAGAAGAAACGAGGGAGGTTTCCGAGAGAAAAGCAGCAGGCGGCGGTAATCAAGATGCACGGGTAGTGATTGGCAAGACTCTCCGCCTTAAAAGGACGCAGTCAGACCTTTTGGGAGAAGAAGGTCAAGCCAAGGACTCCAGAAAGCCCCAGCTTCACCTGTGTTTGCTTGGGAGCCAAAGGGTCTTCAGCTGCATTGGATGGACCTTTTCAGCAGACACACAGGCCAGACCGGAGCGATACCGGGATGTGGGCACTAGGTGGCAGTAGCGGGGTCCTTTCGGCTGGGCTCCGGGTCCTATAAGGCGCTGCTTGTTTAAGTACAGTCTCATTTAGTTGGAGCTGCAGGGGAGAGAGGGAGAGGGTAGGCGAGAGGAGGACGCGGGAGAGCTCCCGGGAGAAGGGGCTCGCTGGGTTGACACCCTGCGCCGGCTGGGAGCCTCCATCCCGGACTCGGGGGGTGCTTAGCGCTCTCCGTGGAGAGCCAGGCTGTTCTGGGATCCGTCTGTCTGTCGTGCGGCCAGAAAGCCTGCTCTGTCCGCCTTGCCAGCGCTTCCCATACCCCCCCACCCACCTCCCGCCACCCACCCCGGAGCCCAGAGGGAAACCAAGGAAAAGACCGAGTCGAGCTAGCCGGGAGCGAAGGCGGCATCGTCGGAGCGCGTCCAGAAGGAGCAAGCGAGCGCGGCGGAGACATGAGGACCTACTGGCTGCACAGCGTCTGGGTGCTGGGCTTCTTCCTGTCGCTCTTCTCCTTGCAAGGTAAGCAGCGGGGTCCCCCCGAGCCCCGCGCACACCCTGGTCCCCGCCGTCCAGCGCTGGCCGGCTCGGGGGCTGCACCCGCACCTGGGCTTATTTACAAGTCCCGCCGTGCGCTGCGCGGCGCCCGGGCTCGGACCCGGGGCGAGTGCACGCACACTTACTGCAATGTTGGTGTGGGCAGCGCGTGTGCGTGCGTGTGAGGGAGTGTGTGTGCGTGTGCTTGGCGGCGCTGGAGGGCTGCTGGGGGCCCAGCGGCTTAGGCTCACTCCTCTGTAAACTCTGAGCACCGTGACCATATTCTGGTCCGCTGTCCCCAGTCCCTGGTGCTGAAGCCGCTGCCTTCTTCCCCTTTCAGAGAGAGAGAGAGAGAGAGAGAGAGAATTGGCATTAAGTTTAGAAGGCGGCCAGGGGGGTGGGATCTGCTCAGCACCTGGTACTTGCATCTCTAGGCAAAATAACCCCTATGGTTTCTTCTGTCCTGAAATGTGGGAGGGATGCGGTGGAGGGAGGGCGCTTGGTGGAGGAAAGCTGGCAGAGGGATGAAGAGGGGAGAGAGAAGAGGGAGGGAGGAAGAGAGAATGAGAGGGGGAGGAAGAGAGAGAGAGAGAGGGGGGGAGAGAGAGAGAGAGAGAGAGAGAGAGAGAGAGAGAGAGAGAGAGAGAGAGAGAGAGAGAGAGAGAGAGAGAGAGAGAGAGAGAGATGCATGTGAGAATTCGTGGGTTAAGAGCTGTGCTGGCTTGGAATGGAAATGCTCACCGTGTTTCCTGCCGGGAGGACGAAATAACTAGTGGTGGGTGTTTACTTTGGAGAGGTTTTGGGTTCTTATGTTTTGAGGGGAGATGGCGAAGTGATTTCCTGAAGGTGAAAGATGAAAACACAAACGCACAGTTTGCATTTCGCTTACAAGCTGGTATCCAGGGCTCGCATGCATGTATGTTAAACATACCTACAAGACTGGAAGTCATTCCAATACAGAAACACATTCTCCTTAGAATCCAGCCCCCTGTTCCATTACACATCCCAATCACAAGGGGAGCCTTGCATACTGAGTCCCTACAGCCTGGAATCCTGCTACTACATTGCTGGTTCTACTACAGCTTCATGCTCTGGCATTCTGCCATCATTAGGACTTTGACATTTCTCATGCTACTGAACATGTAAGTCTCTTCCCTGACACACACACGTACACACAAACACACACTGTCACTTTCATGAACACTCACTGTAAAATGACCAGACTGGCAATCCTCCGCTTGATTTTTCTTCTGACAGCTGGTTGCTAATGTTACATTTGTGGGTTTCATTTGTCATTGCTGGGAGATGTTTTATGTAGCTACAAAGCTCTCTTTGCCAAATGAGAAGAGAGCTGACTCCTGGTTGTTTACTAGTTGAAGCATTGCGAGTAAATAAACGAGTGCTAGGTTGAAGTTATATTTTGAAAGAGACTTATGAGTAACAGCTGTAATTCACCC
Organism: Dipodomys merriami; assembly: GCF_024711535.1. NCBI lineage: Eukaryota > Metazoa > Chordata > Mammalia > Rodentia > Heteromyidae > Dipodomys > Dipodomys merriami. Next base: position 75,831,200 of record NW_027203381.1, read on the forward strand.
CCTCACACAATTACAAGTTACAGGTTCTTTTTTCTAAAAAAAAAAGTTCCCCATCTTAGAACTCACTGGCCCATTCCTTTCCTAGCCAAATTGTGAGGTCTTGGAATTCACAGTTCTACTAAATATGCCTGTTTGGGAAAAATAAATGGAGAGCCAATCAAGCTTTAGATTTCACATCTTATTTCTTCACATTCTGTTTTTTATTTCTTTCAAAGCTCTTGGGACCTTGGCTGTGATTTTGGATATTACTGCAATTCAACCTTTCCTAGGGAGACATTAGCATCTTAGCGTTGTGGCTGCACTGTGAAGGCAGCAGAGGTTAATCCCCTTCCTTCCTCTCCCATTTAACTCGAGGAACTTAGCTCTTCAGAGAAAATGTGGAGAGTGAAGTCACTAATACATGTTTCTCTGAAGTTTGAGTAAAGCTGTGGAATATTCATTGCACAGCCATGGGGTCATATGAGTGAAGGGCAGATCAGAGCATTGAGCGGGTGGTAGACTGCACTTTTAAAGGACAGGGGAGGTTTAATGGCGTAAACACCAAGCCAGATAATTAGGTTGCCAGTGATATTTCATTAAAAAATAAAACCCCACAGTCTTCTTCAATAAAGCCAAAGTTAACGATGATGGCAATTCTTTGAAACAGAGTAGATAGCATTTGGACAAAATGGATAGTTTTATTCTCCCAAAGAGTATTGTTATTTTCAAAGAGGAGTTTTCCAGGTGTGCTCAATACAGTTTTGTGACTCAGGAATTGTTTCTGGTTCTCAAGTATGGGATGTTTTCATGAGCATCATAGAGCAGGTAGCAGTGATTCTGAGTAAAGGAGTAGGAGGAGAAAGCAGTGAAGCCAGCTGGGACTCGCAGCACAGGGTCAGTACAGGCTGTGGCCATTCTCACAATCCTTCTGCCAACACTGTGGACCTTCTAGGGTGGACTGCCTGGCCACAGGCTCCGCTCCCCTTTGGCTGTGTGTCAGTGCTGGAATTCACTTGCTTCTCAGTGTCAACTTGTGTAGTCCTTTGGAATCGGCCCCTCAGCAGCCCAGTTTCTTCTACTGTTCCTTACGATTCCCTTTGTGGATTCCCAGATGAATATAGAAATGAGTGTCTAGTTGTATTAGATTCTATTTATTCAAACATGTTTGGTGTATTTTGTGCTACAAGGTGCTGATGTAGGCACATGTGTACTGCATCATTAGGGTTGGCTCTAGGAGACAGAGGTTATGGGGTCTCAGCTACTACTTTGTGGCAAGAGGCATGCCAGACCTGTATAGATAAGTCTCAATGATAATTATGTTCCATTTCTCGGTGATGATGCTATAATGTTCTTTGGAAGTAGAGTGACCAAGACAGGATTCTCAAGATATGTTTACGTAGAAGTGAAAAAAAAAACTATCATTTTCTAGTGCTCTTAACCCAATTTATATAATTGACAATATTCCGCCATAATACAGCCTTATGATATTGGTCGGGACAACTTGTAACACTAAAACAACCAAGATTTGGTAAGAAAAAGTTTTAGCCAGGTTACTGTATTGTATATTATTGACAATGTTTTTGGTAGAGTCCAAGATTCCCAGAGGAAAGTTTTGTAGACATTTAAAATTGTACCATTATGTTTGCACTTACCTTGAATAGGCAAAGGGAATTCGGTTAGAACATTTTTAAAGGTAAATGGAACAAACATATATTTTTTTTAAAAACCCACAAAACTACCCTGTTTAGAGTTCTTCACTTTGTGGTTGGTTCCTTTTGAGGTCCTTTATTTTTACTGGCTCAGATCTGACTGGGTTTCCTTTTCATCTGGCATCTGCCCCTTGTTTCTCATGCTCCAGAGCCAGAGCCAGAGCCCAGACACTGTTTGGCTCTGAGGTTGGCTCTGTTCTCTTCCTTTGGCAACTAGGCTGGCAGTAGCTGTGTGCCCTTTGGGAACTGCAGAAGAGATGAACTCCACGTGGTTCACTCCACCCCCCATGTCTGATTCATCTGGGCATGAAGGTCGCCTTGGTTTATGCCTGCAGCCAGATTTGGACTGCATAGTGGTCAGGAGAAGAGAAGGGCATGTTTATACTGCCTCAGACGCAGCCTGGCTGACTCCCCCCATAAGAGGAGCCCCCACAGCTGCTGGTCAGTGAGGAAGCAGCCGTCCTAGGAGATGGTAAGCCTTCCTTCCAGCCACTGTAAGGCTGCAGGTGAAGAGTATCTTTCAGGAGCTCTATGAATGACCTGCTCTCAAGCTGCTGACCCTTCCACACAGGTCCAGTGTAGATTACTTAGTAAAACCCCTGCAGAGGTTTTACCACGTTTCCTAAAACAAGGCTAGAAATCAAGGCCCCTCAGCAAATATCTTTGAGAATTGAAGTTGCATTTTGTTTGTTTGTTTTGCTTTTACTTTTATTTTCATTATTTACTTTTATTTTTTACTGGGGATTGAACTCAGGGTCTAGGTGTTGTCCCATAGCTTTTATTTTTGCTCAAGGTTGGTGCTCTTCTACTTAAAAAAAGCCACTACTGGCTTTTTGCTGATTAATTACAGATACAAGTCTTGTAGCCTTTTCCTTCCTGGCAATTATAGATTTTCTTCCCTAGGCTGTCTTGGTGCCATGATACTCATATTTCAGCCTACTATGTTACTAAGATTACAGGTGTGAGCTGCCAGCACCCAGCTGCATGTGGTTTTAATAGCAGCCACCATGTCAAGAGATTAAGGAAATGATCTTACATTTTCTAATTATATTTGCCCAAGTAATGTAAAAAATGAGTTAAAGCACTATACACAAATAATGATGTGATCACTCCTATAACCACCAACAGCAGGAACTTAAAACTGATCCAGGGACCATGATACCTAGGAAATACCTAAGAGAAACCAAGTTATTTTTTCCCTTGGTATTTGTATCCTCAGAACATATTTGATACTAAACTAGCATTCTGAAAAATCTAGACATCCTGCTGGGTGTCAGTGGCTCAGGCCTGTAATCCTATCTACTAAATAGCCTGAGATCTGAGGATCATGGTTATAAGCCAGCCCAGGGAGAAAATTCCAAGAGATTCTTATCTCCAACAAACTACTCAGAAAAAGCCAGAAGTGGAATTGGGACTCTAGTGGTAGAATGCTAACCTTGAGCACAAAGAGACTCAGAGACAGTGCCCAGAGGCCCTGAAGTCAAGCTCTTGGACTGGCAATAGTAAATAAATAAATAAATACAATAAAAACCTAGATATCCCCTTTGAGTGTTGATTTTTAAATATATTTTGTAAGTGGTGGAATAGATCTTGTCACAATCTTTTATTGATGATTATTAATTATAATTCTCAGTTCAGGTTCCTACTGTGCTAGAAAAGAGAGTATAGTTTATTTTTTGGGACTTTTTTCTAAGTATTTTATTAATGTAGAAACACACAATATGCCAGGCAGCATAAAGACATTGACCAGAATGTCCTACAATTTACAATTTCTTCTCCCTCCACCCCCTTTTACTTGGTTAACTTTCATCTCTGGAAGATGATGACTTATTTTATACCTCAATGAAGTTGCTGAAGTTCCCGAAGATTCCATGTCTTCTAGAACAAACAGATTTGGTTCCATGAAGATCTTTATCCTATTTTCTAATACAGTACATTTTCTTCTGTGTATATTTCTCTACTTGGCCTGGGATATTTAAAATAAACATTTTTTCTCATGTGATTCTTCATCCATACCATTAATCCTCTACTACTCATGGAAATCCATATTGTCCACCATTCTTTACAGTTTAAAAGCATCTATTGCTACTACCTTAAGCAATGCTAGTCTGGATACTAGGTAGGGAAAATAGTCAAGTGAAATGGACTCATTAGAAAACATTAGAAAACCTAGCTCTGGATTAGAATTCATTAATAATTCTCTAATAAAACATAGACAATAATCTAACAGGATCCTCACATTAGATGCCCTGTACTGCCTGCCCCATGTCACACAGATGATGTAGAAGTTGGAAACATTTAAGCAAATGCCTTATTTGTTTCTGCCTGAGATGATGAAGAGTTAAATTTAAAGGAGTTCTCTGGCTTCTTGCCATGGACTTAACAGAATTTACCAGTGTCACATCTATCTCTTCCTCTCATCCTCCATCTTTCTTTTTTTTTTCTTCCTGGATTTGGGTGAAAGCCATATTGAGCTCTCAGTGCTAATTTAATGCTGAAGGGAACTACCAGTACTGATATGGGCTTGCATCAGCTGCCTCTGACTGCTCACTGAGCTCAAAGGGCTGCAGCCCAAACACAAAACAAACAAAATGGGAAAGGAAACACATGTCCATTTTTAATTCCAGGCTAACCACCCTTTGTGTGTATACTCTTTCCCTAAGCCTATGACAATCTCACTTAATATTTTAGCTTGCAGTTCTGAAGAACTGCTGAAGGAAGGAAGAAATGTTAGGGGATCTAGATTCCAATTAACTTCGCCACTGTGGCTGTGTAACTCTGTGTGAATCACTGTTGTTTAGCAAATGAGAATGAGAATCTCCAAGATTAATAAATCTTGCTGAGGTGGCAGCAGACCGGAACTCTGTAGCTCATCCCCCTTCTCTTCTTCTAGGATACTCCTTTCTCATTTCAGTGTGAAAGAAAGAAAAAAAAAGATGAGCAAAGTAAGGAGTCATGCAAAGAAATATGCTGTTGGTGTTGGCATGTATAATTAATGTTTGCCTTTTGTTGGAATATTAATATTACACATTATGAATACATTATGGCTGTTTATTAAAATATAAAATATAATTTATTATTATACCTCTTAAGGATATTACAGGGTGTTTTTGGGAACTGTTTTTTTTTTTTTTTTTTACCTCCCTTGGGAACTGTTTATAGAGACCTTTGTTTGTGGTCTCATTTCAAAGGTAGGATGAAGGACATTTTAAACCACCAATACAACTTAGTTTTTGAATGGAATGACTGTTAAGTATTTTATGAAGAAGCGAAAAGAATTCCTGTGTCTTCCATAATGCAGAGACCTCAGTCCTAAGTGTAGTCTCACTCCCAAGGCCATGCAGGGAAAGAGGCTGATCTCTCTCCCCTTCTGTCCTCTCTCCTTTCTCCCTTGTGTCAGTTGTATTCGACCACTAGGAGGTGAGACTGTGATTCTATATCCTCAGATTCCAGGAGAGTGCTCAGTCAAGTCAGGTCCTCCAGGAGCCATTGGCCAGGCTAATGTTCCAGTGGGCTTACTACACAGGCCTGGAGAGAAACTGCTTCCTGCTGCTTCCTGCCTCCTGCAGCAGAGCTCAGAGCCATCCACAAACCTAACCCAAACCTCTGCTGGCATATCAGACAAAGGCTGGAAACTGCTCCTCCTAACTACTCTGGTTTTGTTACTGAAATTTTAATTTCCTATAGTTCCCATTAGGCGGGAATGTGGTTTGTGCTAAGGAGGAAGCAGGGTGGGCATTCTGTGGGTTTAAAGTTATTTTTGTTTGTATGATGTGAACAGAATGAAAAATTGAAAGTTATGTCATTCTGTTTGGGGAAAACACAAAGTACACAATATAAGAAATGCAGCAGATAGGCAGGAAAGCAACCAATAACTTTCCTTTGCTTTCTTATTTTCCTTTGCCCATAAATATTTATTTAATCCTTATGCAAACACTCTCATAGATCTCATGGCAAGGGGGAAGACACTGTCAATATAAATTAATTACCGTTGTAATGAGCATAATGAGTGGGAGTTCAGGGTGTCATGAGAATGCATTTTAGGGAGACTTAGCTTAGTCCAGGGTGTTAAGAAAGACTTGTCTGACAGAATCGACCTGAAATTGGAGTTTGAGTGATAAGTGGGAGTTAGCTATGGGCAGACTGGGGCAGATTGGGGCATGAGAGAGAACTTTACCAGCTAAGGGGAGCCCTGACAAGGATGGGTGGTACAAGCAGAGCCTAACGTGTTCTAGATACCTAAGGAACAGAAGAGCTGTAAAGGATAAAGGAGAGGTGACAGGAGGGAAGCCTGGATGCATGCAGTAAGTGTAACACTTTTGGTCTTGGAGGGCCATGGAAAGGCTCTGTATTTCCTCTAATCAGGAGAATGAAATATGGCATTGAAGAAGCTTAAAGCAACATAGTGCCACCAAAGGGTCCGTGGCTGCTGTTAGGGAAAAGAATGAGAGTGATTGAGGAGAAGCCTGTTCAGAGACTTTAATTTTTTTTTTTATCAGAGAAGAGGACAGTGGTGACTTGAGAAAGTTTGCAGTACTGGACACAGATGGAATGCTTTGAAGACAGGTTCAGGGGTAGAATCTTGAGAGTTAGTTGAGGAAGGATCTCAAAAAAATACTGCAGCGTTGTCAGAAGACGCTAAGTTTACAACTTAAAACAACTATGCATAGATACTACTTATCAACTATAATCTGCCAATTACCAACTACTTATCAACTATAATCTGCCAATTACCAACAACCTTCAGGAGTCACATGCTATTATTTCTACACTATTCTCTTTCAAAAGAGTAGGTAGGGCTGGGCTTTGAAGCCTTGACTTCCAGATGCAAATTTAGCTCCTTTCTCTTGGAGAAAGTAATAGTATATAAATGGAATGGTGTATAGAATTAAACAAATCATCTTCAACTAACCACCTAGATGGTCTTGGGCAAGTTATTGTGTGTTTCTGGAAACATTCTCTAAGGTGTCTCAAAGAATTAGGCAAGTCTTATGATTTCATTCTGACTGGAAGAAGTCTAGTCTTAATTAGAAAGCAGTTGAATAAACTACTATTTTTAAAGAAAGGCAGTTTTATTACATTGAAGTACATAGAGAAGAAAAATAATTCCTAACAAAATCTCTTTAAGGAGTAGAGCTTGCTGACCTAACCTAATATTTTGGCCAGAGTGAAAAAAAGCCAACTATTGTTTTTGTGATTTGTGACAGCCTCATTTATTTGAACACACAATATAGATAGGCAGCATAAAGACATTGACCAGAATGTCCTACAATTTACAATTTCTCCTCCCCCTTTTACTTGGTTTTTAAATCACTAAAATCATAACCCAAAGCTCTTTTTGTTACATAGTGTATGTTCTTTTTATAATTATACCATAGGACATTTTAGTTTAATTAGCTATGGACTTTTGAGTGACTAACATCCTAAAAATCAATAAATAGATTATGATAAAATCTAATTCAAACCAATTTGGAAAATATATTTTTAAAAAGTAGGGGTTAGGACTGCATCCTGGGCATGAAAGGAGAGCCTTATATTAAACGATAGGGGATTTATTAGAAGAAGAAAAAAATGAAGATTTCCATTGGAGAAAAGAATATATCCAGGAGAAAACATATTTGTGCAGTGACTGAGTTGCGGTATGGACTTTGGCTTGAGTGGAGTTAAGGGTTCATGATGTGCAATGTTGCCTACAAGTCTGGAGATGCAGGGAGAGCCTTGGATGTCATTCTAAACTATTTGTGCTTGATCTGAAAGAAATAAAGGGCCTTTGACTAGGCCAGGAAGGAAGTGACATAAAGGAAATGCTGCTTCTGAAAGACTAATTTGATGCCAAGCTACCATTTGCATACATAATACAGAGTCAGATTCAGGCCTTGCTGTTTGTTTATTACTGATGCCGAGTTATCTGGTATTTTGCTTGTTTGCATGTGATCTGTAAAGGAATGCAAAGTTTTAAAGTCAACAGAGTTATCAGATGGAAGTTATATATACATGTATACCATTCATATAATATCACTTTTGAAGACCCACACATGTATGTTGTATGGGATGATATTAACATATATGATCTGATTAAGATTGAAACATTTATGTTATTAATAAGGTGATGACATATATGTATATATCTCTGTGTGTATATATGCATATGTATATATATTTACATATATCATAGTACGTGATGGTTAGGTAGTGTGAGGATAGCTTTTCCTAGATTGCTGGGTTTCCGATGTAGGCCATCTGTTTAGTTCTGTTCTTGTATAATATATAGTGAGAAAATATTGTTAAATAAACCTTGGCATCACTGAAGGAACTTTGAAGTACTTCCCATTACATTCCAAAGCAAAGCATGCTTTATTATATTCTTAGAATCAATGAAGACACAGTTTTCCCTGCATAGTTTAAATAATCGTTTGTCTTAAAAATTTCATTACAAATTAATACATTCTTTGTAGAAAAGTGGGAAAACACAAAACAGCACAGGAAAGAAAATTTATAAGATAAGATTACTCCAGAGAAACCATTCCAGACTCCCTCCCACACCCAAATATGTGTGTGTGTGTGTGTGTGTGTGTGTGTGTGTGTGTGTAAATATTGTTTATAAACGTACTTGTGGTTTAGCCTTTTAATTTCACATTATAAAATGTTTTCTTTTCTTTTTTCTTTTTTCCCCCACTGGTCCTGGGATTAGAACTCAGGGCCTGGACACTGTCCCTGAGCCTCTTTTGTGCTCAAAGCTAGCATCACTTGAGCCACAGCACCACTTCTGCTTTTTCTGAGTAGTTTATTGGAGATAAGAGTCTTACTGACTTTTCTGCCCAGGTTGGCATAGATCCATGATCCTCACAGCTCAGACTCCTGAGTAGCTGTAGGATTAGAGGCATGAGCCACCAGTGCCCAGCTATTTTCTACTTTTAAATATTCACCTACACATTTATTCTAATAGGTCCTCTGTGTCTCAGATCATAATTTAGTTATCAATGTCCTAGTTTTGAAAAATGATTTTGAGGCATGCTTTTATATTTTTTTAATGGGAAGATACCATATCATCCCACCCATAAACAACTTGATTTTCCTTTGTGACTATAGTGGTACTTTACAATCTTATAATCCCACATTATTCCACTTAGAGAAACTATGTTGATTTTCCTGCAATAGTTTATGTTGTATTACCAAGTCAGTGATATACTCTGGTTAAGGATCCTGTCATCTCATAGCAATCTACACTTTATGAAGTGCTTTCATACACATTAATTCATTTGGCTCCAGACATACTCTGTGCTAAGAGGACTGACCTCTCACAATATGAGCATGGCTTATAATTCACCTAGTGCAGTGCCTTGCTAGCAAAAGATCCCTGAAAATACAAGTTGATTCTGACAGATAATGCTTTGATTATCTTCTTAAATCTCTTCCAGTTTGGGAGTATCATACCCTTTTGCCGATGAAAAAATTGAGACTGTAGAAGGTATGTTCACTTAAATGAGAGAAAATACACTAGTCAATGGTATAGTAAGCCATGGTCTCCTTCCTGGTCCATGTTGATTTTGCTTTGTCTGCCTGGACCCAGCATCATTTGACTAATGCCCTTTGCTGGGCTTTGACTCAACCATTATGGAAGGGAGTGTCATCTGGCTCCTGTAGAATTGGCAGTGGGAGATAGCTCTGACAAATTTCAAATAGTTTAGAATGGTGACAGTTTAAAAGCACATCTACATTGATCTACGAATCAAGGCCTCACCTTTGTGCTATTTTTAGAATTTGTAGGTGATGGCTACCCAGCAGTGATGACTGAACTACTGTGCATTAAAGTTTGTCAACTTTTTCTTCAGGGATTTCAGGTATCTCTTGAGGCTTTGATATGACTGGCCTTTTAAACTGTGAAGCAGGAGCTGGGAAGGTGGCTCAGTGGTAGAGCACTTGCCTTGCATGCATGAGGCCCTGGGTTCGATTCCTCAGCACCACATAAGCAAAAAAGAAAAAAGCTGGAAGTGGCACTGTGGCTCAAGTGGTAAAGTGCTAGCCTTGAGCTGAAGAGCTGAGGGACAGCGCCCAGGCCCAGAGTTCAGGCCCCACGACCGGACTCCAAAAAAAATGAATAAATAAACTGTGGAGCATTTTATGATCCTTCAGAAATAGTACAGCAGATAAAGAAAAAAAAAAAGATTCAAGTTTCTCGGTTTTCTGTTTCCGGGGTATGTATTCTCCTTCCTGTTGGGTGGATTTCTGACTGGTCTTCTCTATGTGGTTCTCCTAAGAAATTTGGGTTAGATTCTTTAGACTGCTTTGTATTTTATTCCTCAGTTTCCTCTTGAATTTATAAGATATAGTCGAAGTAGCCCATTTTGTGACCTTCCTTGCTTACTTTCAAAATCTATTTGTCACCTCTCTATAGTTATTTTTGGGTTTTTTTAGCGTATAAAATGTTTTTTTTTCAAATTTAGAATAGTAAAAATGGAAAAAGAGAAAATAAATCATGATGAAAAGCAGATGCAGAAAATTCACCGGACTTTTCTGACCACTTTAACCAACTTGAACTTTTGAAAACACATGGACACCTCATTCCCACTGGTATTCAAAGTCTCTGGTTAGGCAATTTTGATGAAGATGAGGAACAAAATGAAAAAAATGAAGAGTGGTATCAATTTCAAGAAAAAATGGGGAAGGATCAAAGCAAATTGCTTCTTTCGGCTGCTGAAAATAATCGGGAAAAAAATTTTTTTAGAAGGCAAGGACCATTCCATAGTAGGAGAGCTATGGGTTTTATAGCTAAAAGATCTTTTCCCCAACCCACCCCCAACCTCCATTTGAACCATATCTTTAGGCTTACGCAATTTTGAATCTAGTTTCTTGTCTTTGAAGTTGCCATCACAATATTTGCCATCACAATATTATGCAGGTTAATGAGAATCAAATGAAACGAAGTACCACAAAAAGCACATATTAAGATATCTTAATATTATTTAAAGTTAATTACAAACCTCATAAGCAGTTGTTTGTCTTCTCTACATAGTTATTTTTGTTTTCCTCTTTTGCCTTCTAATATTTCTTAAAGTTTGTTTCTTGCAATAAGGCATTCTCCTGCTTAGTGTTCTTGGAATTGCTCTTTCGGACTCCTATATGTGTCCCTCTCTTTGTTCACCTTAGTGAAAAAGGCCAAGTCCCTTCTAATCTCATTTGATCTATGTTAGTGTTTAGCTGTAATGCTGTCTAGACTTTTAAGTATGCTGTGCTCAGTTCTTTCAACAAACTTACTCTTCATTAACTTCCCTCTTCCAAATTGCCAAGAATTTTTAAGTACTCAAAAAAGACTTGAGTCTCAGTTATCTTCAATGTCAAAACTACAGGGGTTTTCCCCTAATCTTTAGTCTCCCATTCCATCTTCCCTCTTGTAAGCAGGTTTCTCATCTTCACTGTTGCATTTCAGGGTCAATTTTCTCGTTTTACTTTTATGCTTATATGAATAGGCCCATAAGGAAGTCTCATTACAGTCTTACTTTGAGGATATTTTGAGATACTGTATCTCAAAATAAGGTGGGACACACAATGAATGCTTGGAGCTTGTCTTATCCCAAATAAAAGGAGACTACTTTGAATTCATTTAGACATTCCCTCTTCGAAGGGGTAGGAATGGTCTTAACACATTGGCATCTTAAAACCTGCAGGGAATTTTAGTGGAACAACATTAGGCAACATGGGATGTGGTTGTTAAGAATGGAAAATCAGCCTGGGGCTGAGGGTATCATGGTGTCCCACAGTCACGGGGGCTTGGCTCCAGCTATGATTTTTGCAGGCCTGGAAGGTTGCCTTTTGAAAGTAATTATAATACCACTATCAAAGATAGTATGCTTTTAAAACTTAATTAACTTATTTCATGCTAATATTACTGTTAACTTGTTGCAGGTATCGTTTGAACTATATAGATGTTTAAGTGTCACACTGCTAAAACCTGACTGCTATTAATTGTGAATGCTAAACCATGATGTGCTTTAGGATATAGAGAGAAGAGATGATTCACATGGGTATCATTCTGTAAAGTAATTCATCTCTCCAAGAATTCTCTGGCATGCAATCACCTCTTATGGAGGTTTCCTAGCGGCCTTAGGTTTCTGGATTTTTCATTCGTACCTGGTTAACCAAGACACCTCTGGTGGTGATTCTGGTATAAATGGGCTTCATGAGATGGGAAGCTGTTTGCATTGATAAGTGGCCAAGAATGGTGATGACAATGACAGTGATGATGGTGATGCTGCTGCTGCTATTGCTGCATAGAGAAAAAGCAAGCAAGATTTACCCAGGAAAACCTCTGCAAAGGTAGCTTTTTAATACAAGGGCTCCAGTTGCTGTAGCAGAGACATTATTTGACATTGAGTGTGAGAGTAGAAAACATAGATGCTATATGGATAGATAGAGAAAAAGAGAGAGAAAGAGACAGGGGGGTAGATAGGTATCTTTGAGTAAACAGAGTGAGTCTTTCCAGTAGTATTTACCTGGCAAAGATTCTTTTTTTTTCACTTGATATTGTGAGGTAACATCCTTTTAAAAATATTTGTTATACTACTTTAAAGAAGGTGATAATAACAATATACATTTCTTGGATAATGTTTAATTCAGATTTAGTTTAATGTATTTGTGCTAGGATAGAAAAAAAGACATTCAGAAGTGAGAATAAATTACTAAAATTGAAAATTAGTAAAATAGAATTAACACCTATCTCATGGGGTTGCTTAGCAGATAAAATAACGTATTTGAAAATTAGAATTAGAGCATTCTATAGGAGTATCAACACTGCTTATTTCATGTATAGCTTTGATACAATATCCATTTAATAATATTTTCTTTTGACAGTTTATGATCCTTTTACCTTGAGAATAATGCTAATAAAATTTCACCTGTGATGATTCAGATGAAGAGATTGATATTTAAACTTTCTCGCCTTCCCAAATAAAGATGTGCTTGGTTGTTTATATCACTGTCAATGTTTATTCAACTCTGCTTCTCAGATGCTATATCTCCTCAAGCCTCTGCTTTAAAAGGCTTTTCTTTCCTAGATCATTGTAAACAAGACTTGCCTGTCTGTCAGGGTTTTTTTTTCTCCTCCAACAACCTACAGCTCTGCAACTGTGTTTGAAGTCTGACTTCAGTGGACCTTTGAAGGCATGCTGCATTCTTCTGGCTTGTGTCATTCTACTCTACCTCATCATGCAGTTGCTGCTCAGGAATCTTGCTGTCAGTCATTCTCTGTACATGCTCTGCCTGGCTGAGCCATAGATCCAGAAGCATCCTCTCGATGCTGATACCATTCCCTTTGCAGACAAAATACCAACAAATTGGAGCAGTCAGAAAGTTGCTGACATGGAGAACAAGTGAGCTCAGTGACACCTAGAAGGGAAAGATGTGCCATGCTAGATTCGTTATCTCTAGGATAGTTGATTTTATTTGGCACAACTTTTGATGAAGTTTTACTTGAGAATTGGTTAGTTCCTTCCTCTGTTCCCAGAGTGGCATCCTATTTGCTGTCTAGCCAGTTTCCCAGGATACTGTCCCATGAATTTTTTTCCCCTCAAAATTTCCTCTCTTCTAATTTTAACCTTACCTCTCATTCCATAAAGAAAGCTTGACTTAGCTCTTAGGTACATTTTCCAACTCCAGACCAGATGTTCTCTAGAACTGAGGAACTTTCTCTTAGAATTTTGTTCATGAGAAATGCTCTGTCATTGTCTATATGGTTTCTATTAGATTTTGCAATATTCCTTTCAGCATATCATTAAGCATATTACTATATAGAAAGTATGAATTTCAGAGGGCACTATTTTTTATTAGTGCATGAAAGTATGGAATAAAATGTTTTAATGGCCATACAGGAACAATACATTTTCATAAAGTAGATCCAGAACTACCTGCTAGCACACTTTCTAGGAATTGTTTTCAAATGAAATGATTGTGTTACACCAAGGTTTACTAAAGTCAGTAGAAACTCCTAAACCTAAAATAATATGTTTAATATTGAGTAGGGACAGTTCTTTCTCAGGACTCTTCCTTCCACAGCATTATTGCCTGATGATTCTTTGGAATAACAAGACATATAAAGTAACAATCTTATAATGGAAACAAAAAAAAACTAAAATAGCTCAAAGAAGCTTTCTTAACAGATCTTCACAAGGATTTGCATAAACTGACATCTGAGAAACACCATGGTATATGGCATCATAAACCTCTATGAGTACCTTAACCAATGAACCTCTTAGCCAAAAGAAATACCTCAACGAATACATCAATAACTATGTCTGCTAGCATGGTAGTACATTCTCTTAGCTTTGTTTTTTCTTTTTAATTTAATTTAATTTTATTTGTGAACATACTGTACAGAGGGGTTACAATTACATGGGCAGGATAATGCGTACATTTCTTACCAAGCATTGCAGCCTCCTGCATTGGTTTACCCTTCATATCCCTTCCCAACATCCCCCCTCCCCCCCAATCCCAAATCCTTCTCCTTCTCCCCCTTCCCCCGCCCCCCATCGACATTGTAAAGCTCGTTTTGGACATGACAACGTGTACTTCTCATTGTTGCAACAGGTCCACCTGTATCCTTAAACAACTGGTTTTTCCCCATCTCCTCCACAAGTTATACTGACATCAAATATAGTGAAAGCAGGGGTTATACTGTGGGGGAGGGACATACAAAGCAACAAAGAGATAATCTTATAAATGCGTTAGAAACACATGCATGAAAGAAAAAAACATTAACATACATATCTAAGGGTTCATTTTCCTGACATCACATTATCTGACCTTTTCCGCTTGACTCATACTTATACTAGATATTGCAAATAAGGGAAACCATGGGACCTATGTTTCTTTGGGTCTGGCTTACTTCACTTAATATAATTTTTTCCAAGTTTTTCCATTTCCTAACAAATGGGGCAATGTCATTCTTTCTGGTGGAGGCATAGAATTCCATTGTGTATATATACCACATTTTCTTGATCCATTCATCTACTGAGGGGCATCTGGGTTGGTTCCATATCTTAGCTATGGTAAATAATTCTTAGCTTTGTTTTTTTATATTCTCATGACCAAATGTGAAAGGAAGGTAGCCTTGAGACAGTATTTTCTTTCTTTTTAACCTTATCTTCTCAGTGTTAGACATTTTCTAGCTGATAGGAATTATCTATTTTTCTCTACTATAATTATTTCAGGTAAAAGGTAACCTAAGTTGCTATAATTCTTCACATATATAGGAGTAAAAAATACTAGTAGGTGTGTGTCTCATGGTGCAATGGAAAGCCTGTCCCCTGATCTTCATAGCAACCCAGAACCCAGGTTGTTGATGTTTCCAAGACCTTACTTTATAATTTTATTCTCAGGGTTCTATCTGTCCAGAAGAATGGGCACATAAAAGTAAGAAAGCAGGTACTAAATCATGTGGTTACCTCTAAAATCCATGTACCCTAAGACATGTCATAAAAGGGAGTTCTAACAAGAGCAAACCATGTGGATTGAATGGAAGTTGCTACTCCAGTAATACTTGTTGTCCACCTGTCATTTGATGGTTTTTTATCATTATTAGTTTTTTTAGTTGGGAGTGGTGCTTGGACTCAAGACCTAAGCACTGTCCCTGAGTTCTTTCACTCAAGGCTAGTCGTCTACCACTTTGAGCTCCATTTCCACATTTAATTAATATTAGAGAATTTTATTTATGTCTGTGATGTATACTATATTCTGAAATCTACAAAACAAATTTTCTTAATCTGCTAACACTCCTTCTTTCAACAACTCTATTTGGCTAAGTAGCTTAGAAGGTCAAAACATTTTCTCTTGATATGAAAAGCAGGACAAGGACCAACAAGTTGATAGTTGGACCCATGATGCCTGGTCATTCTTACCTATACTGAATTGAATTGATATATATCATACATCACCTTGAAACTCACCACCCCATTATCAACTGTTAACGCCTCAGCCATCTCAAAATCTCTAAACTATAAAAGATACAAAAGTTGGTAGACCTGGGAAGTTTTGTGCTGATCAAAAATATATCTGACCTCTTGGATATTAATTTTCTGTATGATGTAGAGTTAGATTAGGTGATTCCTATGGTCTTGCACAGTACTAAAATGCTGTAAAATAATGAGAGTAATTGGATATTATTTTTTAAATTATTTGGCCATAAGATTTACTAAACACCAATGATGCTTAAGATGCTAGGCTAAATGTTAGAAGACAGAGATAAAATCAAAGAGCACCTATTTGAGTGTAACATATATTTAATATCATATCCTTATTAATCAATGCATACTTTCATTGATTTCTGAATTCAAATATGGATTTATTAAAGTAATATTCAAATAATTGATAATGCCCTTTAATAAAAAAATCTTGAATTATTTTCCTTATGTATCTTACTAAAACTGTCAAATGTCCATCACCCATGTTTTAGAAAGATAAGTAAAATATTCTTTCACTGAAAAGCCCCTTTTTCTAATTACTTCTAACAATTTTTTTTTCAATTTTGTCTTTTTCAAATTAAAAATAGCTTTTGATCAAATTTTATAATCCTGTTTTTTCCATAATCAACTTTGAACTAAATTTAAGCTCAACTACTGTATTTGGGTTGATTTTTAACTGACTATATGACAAAGAAAATTTGGAAGACACCCAAGTAGGACTTATAGAAATTTATATTATGTCAACATTTTCTGCTTTTTATGTATGATGGCATTTTCTCTGAAGAAGTTTATAACTGCAATAGAAAGCAGTATGCCTATTGATTATTTGTTAGTTACCCAAACAAATTGATATGTAAAGCTTTGTAAATCCTTTTAGATAAGGACGAATGTAAATTAAAATCTAATTAATGAAGAGGCGTATAAAGACACCATTGCCAGTTCAAAGGGATATATATGTGTGTGTGTGTGTGTGTGTGTGTATATATATATATATATATATATATATATATATATATATATATATACACTCCTTGGTCTCTTTACCACAGACTTTCATCAAAGAAATCTTAGGCATTATTACAACTGATTAAAGTTAATTAGATCAGCTATTCTTTCCAAAGTGGATACAATTATTATTTTATTATATAGTAAGAATTGTAAACAAAGAAAAAAAAGCAAAGTGCCATGTATAAACAGCAGGACTGAGCAACCTGTTATCTGCAGCCCCCATCCTTACTGTTAACAAGCCTTTTATCTTGGAAGACACTAAACATCTGGGATCTAAACACTGACATCTATTAGTTACAGTAGTTTCCTTTTACCTTCCCAAGCAATCTGATAGATAAACCTCCAGGAATCCTCCAAAATTGGGTCTTTAATTGACCAAATGAATGTCTGTCTCTCTTTTTCAATCTAAATTGAAGAGTGCCTTTGCTGCTGTGAGGTGAGATGCGCTCTGGGAAAGATATTCTAGCTGCAACTCAAGTGCTCACTTCAACATGGCCTTACAATCTCTCTCCAATCCATTCTGTCCATCAAACGTCTGCCAAAACGATCCTTTAAAAACCCACATCTATCTTCAAATATTCCATCCCCCAGCCATCTTTACCTTGTCTTTAACATCACCTGTGAAAGGATTGATAAGAAAACAGTACTCTCAGATTCACCATGCAAGGGGTTCCTTCTTTGAAAACCTGAACTATTGTCTCAAGCAATAACAACTACTACTCTGTCATCTCAATCTTGAAATCTTAGGTCTCCATCCAGTTCTAATGGAAAATTCATTCTTTTAAAGAATATTGTAAAGATGATGATCAAGGGCATTACAGTTATGTAAGTAGGGACATGAGTACATTTCTTTTTAGATATTGTTACCCCCTTCTCAGGTCTCCCCCATACCACTCCCCACTCTGCTTCCCCCTCCCCACAGCTTGTAAAATTCATTTCCAACATAGTGTCTAGTCAGTATCATTGTAGCATTCGTTCATCCTTTGTCCTGCTTTTTCTGTGATTCCTTTTCCACAGATCAGATAAGCTTATAGGCAGGACAGAAAGGGTACAGAAAACCAAAACAGAAAGGAAAAATAGAAATAACTGTATAATAAGATGCTCTTGTTTCCAACTTTTGAAGTTCATTTTGATAGGCTTCATTATATAAGGTCCAATGCATTTAGCAATTGGGCTACTGTGATCCCCTGCTAAGAATATCATAGACATATTTTCTAGAGAGAAACTATGCAACCAGTATTTCTTTGGGCCTGGCTTGCTTCACTTAATATAATTTTTTCCAGGTCTTTCTATATTTATTTACCTCTGTGTGAGTGACAGTCTATAGCCAACCATGAATCTCTTCATTCATCACTCCAATAATTATTGAACTGTTGCAATAAATCAGAAAAAGGATACACATACTGGGTAACTTGGTAATGAGCATGAGGTTTCTTTTTCTCTGGGAAAGTCATCGCAAAAAATTAGAGAGATAGAAAATAAGGAACCAAATGCATAAGATCATTTTCTGAGTCAAACAGGTACAATGAAGAAAATCAGGCAGAGAAATGAGTGGATAGCACACTTAACACACTATTTCTAATAGTCCTTTCATCTGACCTGCCCCAATTTCAGCATGTGTCAAAAATAGTGACCATGCCTAAGAAAACTGAGTAGAGGACTAAATAGCTAATGTCTACATTGTCATAATTTACTCATCAGAAAATGAAGAGTTTATCAAGGAAATATTAAGGTCCCGTAGCCTGTGCAACTTTATTCTTCCAAATTTGTATTCAATCGTGTTCATATTGAGTGATATTTAAATTTCTCTTTGTTTGAGCAATTCATTCATTAAGTCACAACCAAAGTTCATATAATCTTTAAAATACTTTTTCACAAGATGCCAGATGGAAAGGTGTCATAAGGTTACGTTTTTCTGGAGTTTTGCTGAGTTCTTTCTCTGGATTCAGTAGTAGAGTCTATGTTGTCTTTTAAACACATTTGTGAAATGTGAAATTTTAATGCTGAATGACTATACACTATACAGCTTTTCCGAAGCTAAATGAACTAGAAATTATAATTCATATTCAATGACAATATTGAAATTTAACATATTTCAAATGAAAACAATTTATATTCATTTAGAAAACCAAATCCAATTAAAACTAAGCAATTGGGTAATGTTTTCATAAAATTCATTAAATCATAGTCTTTCATTAAAATATTCTATACATTTTTAATACAAAGCAAAAGACTGAAGGAAAGAGATAATAAAACAGCAGCTGAAACTAATTAAAAATACAGAAAAGGGTACAGAAAAAATTCTCTGGATAAAATCAGCATAATGGCAAATCTTGGCAATTTCAATAAAAATTAGAAAATAAAATATGAAAAACTATAAACAATAAAGGGCTACAGCTACTGATGATAAGATTCTAATTATACAAAATTTGCTTTGCAAAGTCCATTTTGACAAGTGAAAAATTCAAATAAATAAAATGGTCTTAAGTTATAACTACAAAAATTAACCTAAATTTTAATCAATAAGTACTGAAAAATAGAAAATAAATTGACAAAGAATAATCTTTATAACAGGTTTTGTTCTACATTGGGTTTGCAGGGAGTTTATTTGAAAATTGTAGGGAAGTCTCAATTCTTTTATTAACTTTTGAAGTAAATATATTGGGTTGTTGCAACTAATTTATTAACTGAAATATGAGAGGTTCAAGGAAGAACTGAAATACTATAATTCCTTAGAAAGGCAAAATAAAAGTTCAACAAAATCAACACTGAAAATAGTACTTGAAAGGAGTAGGATATAGTGTGGTCAAGGGAAAAGTGGTGGAGAAAGGAAGAGAAGAGGGAGGAAATGGAGTCAAAATTCCATGCATTTTCTATGAAATTAACAAGAGCAAGGAAAGGGGTGGTTGGAGGAGAATATTGAAAGGGATAAAATTGATCATGATGTATTGTATTTGTAAACTGCTTTGTTAAATAGCAACCCCTTTGTATAACTACTTAAAGATAATTTAAAAAACAAAAAGCTAGAATTATGAGAAATGCTCCTACTTACTGTTATTAATGCATATAACGATATTATTTAGAAATAATACAAATGTAACAAAATACCATATAATTCTCATGCATATCTAAAATAGTTATATGAGAGTTAGAATGATTATTTCTTATACATTGGACTGGGAAATGAAGGAGACAAAACCAGTTATATAGGGGGAATAAATTGAAGAGAGATATTTTATAATATGTTAAGTCCAGTTTAAGACAATGCACTCAGTTTTTTCTTCCCTTTATTTCTGTATGTGTATAAGTACTGGCATTTGAACTAGGACCATTTTGCTCCTGCTTGGTTGCTTTTCTGAGGATAGGTGCTCTATCAGTTGAGCTACCTCTCTATTCAGCAAGTTGCCTAGGTTGGTTTTGAACTCTCCTATGAGCCCAACCTCCTGAGTAGGTAGTATTAAAAGCACGAGCCGCTTGTTCCAGCTAAAATAGTATAATCTTGAAAAGCATTAAAACACTAAAGTGTATGTATTTCTATAAAAATAAATATATGAGATAATTATATAAGTGGATTTTCTTGCTCATCTATTCATATATATTTATATATGTATATTTATGCACACACATATATATGATACCTATATGATAAAAAATATCTAAAAAGTAGAAAATAAGTATGAAATCAAGATAAAAGTGTGTTAACATAAAGAATTTATCCTCAAAGTTTATTAATGCAGAAATTTTTCTTTCTTCTTATTGGTAGACCATGAATAATAAAACTTTTATTTTTATCTCAACAAAGTGTGAAAATGAGTTTAGGGATACTGGAGAGATATAAAATTATTTATTTTTATATAAAAATGAATAGTGAGGTGCCAGTGTGTCACATTTGTAATCCGAGCTATTCAAGAGTCTGAGATCTGGAGGATTATGATTCAAACCTCCAAGGCAGAAAAGTTCATGAGATTCTATCTTCTAAATAAATAGGAAAATGCTGGACTGGAGTAGTGACTCAAGTTGTAGAGAACTAGGTATGACTAAACAAGCCAGGTAAGTCTAAGGACCTGAGTACCACCAAAAGAAAAATGAAGTTGAATATAAAGATGGAAAACTTATGAGTTACTAGGAACAACAGCTTCTCATTTATTACTAGCAATAATTCTTTAGATATTTCACGGTGTGTGAAATACTTATTGTATTTAAGAATCAGTACTTTTATGAGATGGAAAGGAGTTATGGTATTGGATGGTCATAGTAGTTGTGTAACATTATACATACGTTTAATGTCCCAAACTACATATTTAATGAAAGTATATTGAACTCCATATTGAGATAGTGATTTTTTTTGTCAGTCATGGGGCTTGAACTCAGGGCCTGGGGGCTGTCTCCGAGCTGTTTGCTAAAGGCTAGAACTCTAACACTTTGAGCCACAGTTCTACTTCCAAGACAGTAAAATTTAACTACTTTATATTTAACTACTTTAATATCAAAGCTTTCTCTCAACAAAGAAGGCACAAAGTATAAGAAAAATAGACAAATATTTTTGAACATAATGATAGTCTTTACAGAAAATCATTTTCATGAAAATATGACATCCTAAAGAAGACATAAATCCTTGCACTCAAGTGTGAAGGTATGTCACTGTTCAATGGATACTGTAAATATGTCACATTATCTTAATTTGTTTTACAAATCTTTCATTTCCAACAAGATTCACAATTTATAGAACATTCCACAATTATTCAAATGTTAATTAGATAATTAGGATTAATAAAAGGCTATGGTAGCTGAATGCAGAATACTTAACATGTCACAAACAGTGTACTAATCTTTAATAGTATTAATTCACTTCTCACAAAACCTTCATGAAATAGATATCTCATCAACCTTTACTTATAATTGAGGAAACTAAACATTTTTTTTGGTCAGTCGTGAGGCTTGAATTCTGGGCCTGGGCTCTGTCCCTCAGCTCTTCAGCTCAAGGTGAGTGGTCTTCTG
This sequence comes from Dipodomys merriami, assembly GCF_024711535.1. NCBI lineage: Eukaryota > Metazoa > Chordata > Mammalia > Rodentia > Heteromyidae > Dipodomys > Dipodomys merriami. Next base: position 75,852,846 of record NW_027203381.1, read on the forward strand.
CTTGAGCCACAGCACCAGTTCCTGTTTTCTAGTGGTTTATTGGAGATAGGAGTCTTATGGACTTTCCATACTCTAACTGACCTCTGAGGATGTCCACTTTTTAGGGATGCAAGCCGTATGCTTTTGGAATTTATAGAGCCCTATCAGGGGACCAATTTTATTCAATATTTTCAGTGATCATCTGGGGAAATCAGGGAAGAACCTTGAAGAAGTTATTAAATACATTCTGGTGTTTTGAAATACTATCTCTGTTCAACAGATGGTAAATGCATTCAGAGGTCCTAGTTGTAGTCATTGAGGGACTACTGTATGCCAATCATTTTGTTCCGGGAGCAATCACACTGCTAAGATATGCAGGAGATCATGAAACTCAGCATAAGATGCCCAATGATCTGGACTGACAGTCAGCCTAAAGGCACTGGGATCTGCAGGAATTCTAGCAAAAGAGAAACTTTGTGAGGGGCATGATAATAGAAACAATCATGAATTCTCCTTCTGTCTGACAGTTAGCATTACATTAGAAAACCAAATAGAGTATGCATACATTTTAAGGATACAAACTGGGCACTCTGGGGTCATTAACTTATAAATATGCAGTTTGGCAACAGTTTACAATTTAGTTCATAATCATGCTCCTCTAATGAACACTATAGCAACTAGATCACATCCCAATTCTAGAACATAGTTAATGTGATCATTTCACAGGGAACTGAGATTAATTGTGATGAATTTCCAACACAGATATTCCAAAAATATCAAAGATGCTATTCAGGAACTTCACTTCAGGATCTGCACAAAGGAGAAAAGGCAACTTCAAGTGGTTACTTTTTGGTTTGTATGTGGAGGTGGTATAGGTTAGAAAGCAGATGTTAGCAAGAAGAGAAAAAAAAACCTGCAAAGCAAGGAGTAAGGTGGGTAGCATACATAGTGGCACAGATTAACTCCTCTACAAACACAGAATTCTAGAGGGACTTTTGCTTGCTTGTATTAAGCCAAAGCAAGGTATATGAAACGAAAGAAAAATGTACCAAGCATCCAGGAATAGAAGCTCATCTAGTCCTCATTTTCAGCTAGTTTCCATCTCTGCATCCACATAACCCTGGAGGGAAGCACTGCAGGGAAATGTAAACAGTATCTGCTTGGAAAACAGGGACTCAGCATTTAAGTGATCTAGTTAAACCACACACCTTAAGAATAGTTCAGTAGAGGAGACAGACTTTGCAATCACCTCTGACACAGATCCCCTTCCCCCAACCAATGATGATTCCTAGCACAACGAAGGACAGGCAGATCACAGCACAGGATAAGGGTTGTGGGCTATAAGCATGTATCCTAGGCTTCCTTGCTGACCCCATTGACACAGCCTCCCATTGGCCACAAAGCCATCACAAAGAAATGCCTGATACCTTCTGAAATGTATTTGAAATATACCGGTCTAATCCAATACAATTACATGAAGACAACAAGATGATCTGTCCATATACTCAGCTCCTAGGGAGATAGGAGCTACAATAACGTCTCCCATTTACAAGCATATTCTCACCATGTTTCAACTTAAAGGCAACTTAGAACTAGATACAAGTAGATGCTGCCCTTGAGTAGCTTGGCAGCAACACTAAGAAGCAGAACAGAGAGACAACTCAGATTCTATATATTACCCATACTAGAAGGATAATAAGCTGGAAAACAATGAATTTACCTATACACTGAATGGAGGTCATCACTGGGGCATGGAACTATACTGTAGACATTAAATTGAACTGCTTTGTCCTTAGTGGTTCAGTACATTCATTTACTTTTTATTAATATAAATTTAAACTAATTTTTATATTTTTACCATTCTATATCCCTTTTTGTTTAGAGGGTCAATTGTTATTTTTATTTTTCTGATGTGTGATGTAGATGCATAATATTCAAAATTGTCATTTCTTTTCATCTGAGTTAGTAATGTTTTATTGTCAAAATAAATGGATTTTCATTGTGATCTTTTAAATAAGGTTAATACCTTTGACATGTTTTCATGTTATGAGAGACATTTAAAAATCTGTAAATTCCTATTTCATTTGAAATATATTTGCCATAAATAGTGAACTAACTTCCCTTTACCAAACTGGCCACTTAATAATCCCTAATAATATATTCATCTTGAAGAAGCTTTCTTTTCCTACTGACTAATTATGTTACCTGTGCCATTTAATATATTCTTAAACATTACAGGCTCTGTTACTAGATGAATTATGTTTTCTTTGCATTGTCTAAAGATTTTCATACTGGGATAAAACTCCTGCCATCACTACACCCATCATTGATCTCACTCACTATCACCATAACTACCATCACTAACCATTATCACCTCCATCACCATCATAACGACCACCACCATCATCATCATCATCACCATCATCATTAGCATAACAAATCATCATGATCATCATCACTACTACCACATCATCCTTGCCACCATCACCATTGCTACTGCCCAAACCATCACTACAACAGTATCCATATCACTACCACTACCACTATCACTGTAGTCACCATGATCATTTAAAGAAAATAGAGAACAGGAATGGTTATGATCATGGACCCAGGATTTACAAGCTGCTCCTTTTAGGAATTTATTAGTTATTTAAGTTTGTGCAAGTTATAAAATGTTTAGGTTCTAGCCGGGCACCAGTGGCTCATGCCTGTAATTCTATCTGAGAAGGCTGAGATCTGAGGATCACGGTTCAAAGCCAGTAGCTTTCTTTGCTTTCCTTATGACAATATTAAATATCCGAGAATAAAACATGGAATTAACTCAATGCTATCTTTCGTATTTGAAGCACATAGAGCAAGTTTGTCTTTTTGACTCTGATCTCACTGATGATTTCTGCTAATTTAAGGCATTGGGCAATATTTGTACTGGAAGGCTGAGTTCCATCATTGTCCATAAGGTTAAGAAACTCCCTAAAGTTAAATATTGAAGGAAGAGTCTTTAAGCAACATTAATAGCTCTCTTAAGTATCAGATTAATCTGAAGATTGTAAAAATATGTCAATCTAATGCAAACTTATAGGCTTTGTGTTAGAATTCAGGATATAACATGAAATGAGAGGAGACGGTAATTTGGTGGATTGTCTTCTGCATTAACAATGGATTCTAACCTTCATTTGCAGAAGTGAATTGTATAAGCATTTTTCTTGACATTTTGGAGAATTTTAAACATCTGCTTTTCAAATTTATTTAGCCTTAAGGATATGCTTGCAGTGCAGGCAACTCAGATATATATGCCTAGAGCTACTGTAGACAGTTCTTGAGATCCTTGAACAAAGAACAAGTGAGCAAAGAATGAATTAACAGTCACCTAACGAATGCTTTAAGATGTGAGATTCCTTTAGCTGTGAGGGTTCACCTTGAATATTTGGATTGACCTTGTGTTTATAGGGGTACATAATCATTATTACATGATTGGCTGAATATGAAATGAAAACCTAGAGACAGACTGGACTCTTTTTGCATAGAGAAGATATTCTGAACCTGAATCCTGGAATGGAATAGCCAATTGCATCTGGGTTTATGGAGCTTTTTACCTTAAAATCCTTTGGGGAGGTGATGCTCCTAACCCCATTTTCTGAACATTGGCTCCATCTCTCTAGAATAAAGCTCATTCACAGTGTGAGACACCAAGACTTTATAGGCTAACTGGATGATATTAATGAAAGATACTGATTTAGATTTTACTTGGATTCATATGTGGCAATTTATATATGATAAGACAAAGCAGATAGAGTCCTCAATATCTCCTTTTTCTCTCCCCAAGAGGACTTTTTATTGGTTATTTTTGAAGGATAATATAAGATGGAGATTCTCCCAATAGGAAAAATGGACTCTTTTCAATTGGGCATTATTCAATATCAACCATGAACTGCAGAGTCTACATCATAATTCCCAAATACAAGTCTCTAATTTATGTGTAACCAAATATAGTATCTGTAATGCAAGTGAAGAATTTCTAGCTAAACCTTTGAGTCTGAACAACACTAATTCTGGGACTTAAAAAAATAACAATATTCTAATATAGAAGTAGGGAACAAGAGGAATATTAGCAGTCCAACTCAAGGAATTTCAGATCAGCAGCTAACTGACTATAGTGTGTCACTCAGTTTACACACCTGACATTACATTCAATTGTAGTGAGATGACAGAAACATTAGAGTTCAGTATAATTCTTTTTCTCTCATCTGTTGTTAGTGTAGTTAGAGCCCATGTTGGGATTATACATTATAATACTGCACCTTATGACTGTCTCACAAATACGAAACATAAAGCAAACCAATTTATAGAAAAAGGATATAAAAAATAAAATGTTTTTTAATTTAAAATTAATTTTTTATTTTTAATACATCTCTTTATTTTTTTTAACAATTGTTACTGTAAAGGTAATGTAGAGAGGGGCTACCATTATGTAAGTCAGGTAAAGAGTACGGTTCTTTTTGGACAGTGCCACCCCTTTCCTTGCTCTCTCCCAGTTTTTCTCTCTTGTCCTCATCCACAAGTTGTATAGTTCATTTTTTAAAATTTTTTTTGCCAATCCTGGGGCATGGGTGCTGTCCCTAAGCTTTCATGCTTAAGGCTAGACCGCTACTTTTTGAACCAACAGGGCTCTACTCTCAGCTTTTTGTGGTTAATAAGAGATAAGAGTCTCAAGTACTTAGAACCACAATCCTCAGATCTTGAACTGAGTAGCTAGGATTACAGGCAAAACCTGATAGCTCTGGTGGAAGGGTATATTTTTATGAAAGATCTTCTAAAGTAGAAGGTTGGTTTTTTTTTGGTTTTTTTGGGGGGGGTTGGTGGTGGGGCTTGAACTCTGCATGTTGGGGCTGTCTCTCAGCTCTTCAGCTCAAGGCGAGCACTCTGCCATTTGAGGCAGAGCACTACTTCCAGTTTTCTAGTGGCTTATTGGAGATGAGAGTCTCATGGACTTTCCTGCCAACGCTGGCCTTGAACTGCCATCTCAGCCTCCTGAGTAGCTAGGATTATAGGCATGATAAACTGGCGCCTGACTAGAAGGTTTTTAATTATTTTAATTCTTAAATATTTTCTTAAAACATATTAATAACCTATCATTCCAACTACATTAAAAATTTCCCAAGACTGTATCACATATAACACAAAACCACTCATTGTGTTAAAAAAAATCAGCTATAAGGATCCTTTTCAAATTGCAATAGCAATTCTATGTCTTATAAGAAAAGGAAGGTTATCTATGAAGGACAAGGTGATTCTTCCCTTTCACACCCCCATGCCACATTAGTCAAGACTTACATTCCCTATACATTCCCTCAAGATTATTTCTTTGTTGCTTTGTATGTCCCTCCCCCACAGTATAACCCCTGTTTTCACTGTATTTGATTTTGGTATAATTTGTGGAGGGGAAGGGAAAAAAACAAATCGTTTAAATAGGGATACAGGTGGACCCATTGCAACAACGAGATGTATAAGTCGTTATGTCAAAAAACGAGCTTTACTTCTCATTGTTGCAACAGGTCCACCTGTATCCTTAAACAACTGGTTTTTCCCCATTTCCTCCACAAGTTATACTGACATCAAATATAGTGAAAGCAGGGGTTATACTGTGGGGGAGGGACATACAAAGCAACAAAGAGATAATCTTATAAATGGATTAGAAACACATGCATGAAAGAAAAAAACATTAAAATACACATCTAAGGGTTCATTTTCCTGACATCACATTATCTGACCTTTTCCGCTTGACTCATACATATACTAGATATTGCAAATAAGGGAAACCATGGGACCTATGTTTCTTTGGGCCTGGCTTACTTCACTTAATATAATTTTTTCCAAGTTTTTCCATTTCCTAACAAATGGAGCAATGTCATTCTTTCTGGTGGAGGCATAGAATTCCATTGTGTATATATACCACATTTTCTTGATCCATTCATCTACTGAGGGGCATCTGGGTTGGTTCCATATCTTAGCTATGGTAAATAATGCTGCAATAAACATAGTTGTGCTGGTAGCTTTAGTGTGGTCTTGTTTGTAAACAAATGTCGGTGTGGGGGGGGAAGGGGGGAAGGAGAAGGATTGGGATTGGGGGGGAGGGGGGAGGCTGGGAAGGGATGTGAAGGATAAACAAAGGAGGAGGCTGCAATGCTTGGTAAGAAATGTACGCATTATCCTGCCCAGGTAATTGTAACTCCTCTGTACCGTATGTTCACAAAATTAAATTAAATTTAAAAAAAAAGAATTAAAAAAAAAACGAGCTTTACAACTTTGGTGGGAGTGGGAGAGGATTGAGTAGGGGTATGGGAAGGGATGGGAAGGGGAAACAAAGGAGGAGGCTACAATGCTTGATAAGAAGTGTACTCGTTATCTTGCCCACGTAATTGTAACCCCTCTGTAAGGTATTTTAACAATAATAATTAAATAAATAAAAATTTAAAAAAAGAATCAGATACCACATAAAAATAGCATTCCTTCTTTGCTGTTAAGTATCTGATAAAAAGTAGAAAAAAAGAAGAAAGAAGCTATCCAATGATGCCCAAGATTTACTGTTTCCAAGTTTTCTGAATGGAGCCACAGTTAACAAGGATGTTCTCACGTTTTTGTCAACTGCACTCTACTTATGCCTCTTCCTGCAAGGGTGAGAGATTGCAAAATTGGGATATCTGGTCTCAGGAAATAGATGGATTTTTGCATGTAAACATTTTTTGTAAAGAAGCCTTGTGGTTGGTTTTTGATTGGAATAACCTCCTGCATATCTGTTGTTTATGAGACAAATTCTCCTCTGTGTGTTTCCTCCTCCATATCCCATTATGAGAATAGGAATTAGCCTCATGCTCTCTCTCAACACTGAAGTGTCCCCACCATGGTAGTTAAAAAAACAGCATTACTTAATATTTTCTCTGATCGAATACTCCAATGGGAGCCCTGGATTCGTACTGCTTGGCTTTGTTATTTTTCAAACCCTTAGGCTAAAAGCCATTTGCTTTAACACTTAGGCAAAACCAGGGTAAATGTGAAATATAGAATAAAAATCCCAATCTGTCAATTCAGATGGCATTCACCTGGAGGAAACATTGGAATACTTTAATCTTTCTCCAGGCATTTAAACAAGGTACATACACACTAGTGACACTTTATATTTCTTGCTTCCTCAGGAGAAATTTGGGTTCCATTAAATAGAACCTGAGGACAGATCTGAATCTCTGTTGAAGGCAAATGCACTTAGGAAGATGAAGGAATTATACATAATGGGCTGCTGGTTGTAGAAAGGGTTTTTTTTTCTTTTTTTTCCTGATCAACAGAGCTTAATCTTACTCTTCTCTTGTAGCCTGTTGATGATGTATTAAATTTAACCTATTCTTTCATTTTCTTGGAGTGTATCCTCTTCTGTTCATTCAATAACTCCTAGATGTCTTAGACATCTGTCTATTTAGCTAGATACAATTTCTCTGACCCTACCTCATTTAAAGTATAACCTACCATTCTCTTTCAATTCTTAATCTTCTTTTTCATAAGTCTGCAGGCTTAATACCTAAACTAGACTGTCAGCATTGTAAAGACCAGGGCTGGGTCATTCCTAGACCTCTCCATAATAGTTATCAATAGTATTTAACACAGACTTACCCCTGTCTTCATGATAATATGCACAATATCCAAACCAACATTGCTTTCAACAACTTCTGGCCCATGCCTGTAAGAGGTGATCTAAATGTATTCGAATTTGAATGAGTGAATAATTATGTAACACTTTTACTGGGTCTGTTTGTGGTTTAATCATATTACATCTTTCCTTTCTGAGGACTTCTGTGTCTACACTTAATATTGCATCTTGTGATGGAAAGTGCTTGGTAATTACTCATTTAGTTGAACAAAACAATGAATAATGGAGTTGTGCAGGTGCCGAGGATAGCTAAGTCCTCTTTCATTATTGCCTCTCATGGCCCTGATCTTCACTGTCTGCTTCAGGAAATACATTCCTTTGGCTTCCTATTAAATACAGTTACATGACTTCTGTATCTTACATCCACTGTAGACTGATGAGTAACTAAGAAGCCGGAGAATAGACTTTTCATGACACAAGTCTATCTGTGATGTGATCAGACTATCCCTATGTTTTGCCTTCTTTTCGTGGTATATATTTTTTCCACATTTTAAACTTAATCTCTACATGATAATGATGTCACTGTCACTGGATACAAGCTACTTTCCAAGACATGCCTGCAAAAAGACTTATTGATGATTACAAGAAGGCATGATCCAGAGAGAATGATCTAGATTATTTTCTAGAATGTTATGAGTATTGCTACAATATACCTAGTACTAGTAGATTATTATTTGTGGCACTGTGATGTGATTATTAATGTATCTCAAATGTTATATGAAAGGACATTTTTAAAGTAATTTTTTTAAAAGGCTTGTGTTTGGAAGAGTTCACTGGGCTAAAAATGAGTACATTTTTACTTATATTGACTTTAGGAACTGTGCTATCTCAACCCTGGCAGTTAACCTATTTCTTGCAAATTATATTTCCCTTGTGATGCCAAATTAATGATTGTAACAGTGCTGAGAATGAACTATTTCAATAGAAGATATTTCTGAAATGCAAAGTGTTATTGTTACAGTCTGTGCTTAGATAGATACATGTTCACTTTCTCTCTTGGCCATGATTGTTCAGGGATGGCTAAACCTCAGACTGAAAGTTTAGATAATGAAATGAGATATTTTCACAGTTTCTCAAATGCAAGAACCTCCAAGTATTCAGTCTCAATGCAAACACAAATTGGGTAGCAAATATATATCCAAATACACTGTCACCTGATTTTCAGCAGGAGGCTTTGGCAGATGGTAGAGACAGAACTGCCTGTTCTGTTCTCTCTCTGGCTACCTGGTGTGCAAGCTGCAAGGACTATGAGATTCCCAATTTTATAAAGGCTTGATCATGCAAAAATCAAAATGATAAGTTAAATCCACTTAAATCAAGTTGATTTTATAATACAAGATGTTTTACATCCATAAAAAATGCTGTAGCTTGATTTCTTCTGTAAACCTCTTCGTGGTCTACCACTCATCACTTATCACACTAATTAATCACTCCTCCTTTGTGTTCATACATGTTTTATGGACATACATTTTGTCTTCTAATTAGATTATGGCCTCATGAAACAATGGCCATTTTTTGGAAGAAAATGAAGTGCTTCTTATTATTCAACATTTTTCTTTTAATGTATGTGCTGGTTCTGGGGCTTGAATGCAGAGCCTGGGTACTCTCTCTGAGCTTTTTTGCTCAATGATAGTTCTGTACCACTTGAGACAGACCTTCACTTTTGGCTTTTTGGTGGGTAACTGGAGATGAGTATCACAGACTTTCCTGCTCAGGCTGGCTTCAAACTATGAGCCTCAGATCTCAGCCTCCTGAATAGCTAAGATTACAGGCATGAGCTAGTGACCACGATCCATGATCCAACTCATTTTTGACCCTTAATAATCTGCATTAAATTGTTAGATCCTACAAGATAGTAAAATAAAGAATTTAGGGCACACAACATTATAGCTGATCTTTTCCTTAGTATTTCTCATTTGGTCAAATCTTTATATCTATGAACTGCCTTTACTATGTCTCCATCAGCAGTGGATAAACACATTTCAAAGAAAAACTGGTGTCACACATAGTCACTCCAGATAACACCCATGTTTTCACCCCAGTCCTCTTTATTTATTTGAGAGGGGGTAACTTTTTCAGGAGAAACATATGTTTGCAGAAATTGTTTTTCACTGTCTTGTTCTACAGCCCTGGAGGCTAAAACGCCAAAGCTACATGTACTATTCTTTTTTCCCCCCCACAGAATGCCTTGCAGAGAAAAGGTTTTCGTATACTGATATGTATGCTAACATTCCTCCCCAAGGAGCATAGTAAAAATAATAGTGTACGATCCAGAGCTGCCACAAACCATGCCAACATTAGTTTCTCTCTTTTTAATCTGCTTGCATGTAAGCCATCTATCTCAGCTAATTATCCATCTAGCCACATGAACACCCTGAATAGAAAACACACATTAGTGTTCTCTTACAGGTATCACTGTAATTATGTTATATAGCCCCCATACTCTGTACTAGAGATTGGCAATTTCTGAAGTGTGCTTCAAACAACACTCTTTGTGTAGGAGGTTAATGGGTATTACTAGGAGAGCAGCTTTTTATGGTCTGAGATATTTGGAACAATTGTAGGCTTTGGGGCTGAGTTAAATGTTTAACAGTTTCTTTAGCTCTGAGGGGTTGGATATCTTATGATGAATTAAAATAGTATTAAAAATCTTTACAAGGACCATATATTATACATTCATCTATGAGGCTCACTGAAGTATAGGAAATTTTCCCAAAGAGTCCTGTCAAACTCAAATTTCTTGCAATATGCCTCAAGAAATAGTTCAGTAGATTCATTTTGATTATGTCACCCTACTACTAAGCAACTAAATGAAGTCTAAGCATGCCTCTTAATTGCAAAATAGCTAGAAAAATACTTATTTTAAATATATTGGAGAAGCTATTAATCAATAATTCTAGGATTTGGGTTTTCATTTCAGAGAGTACCAAATGAATCATTTTTAAAAGAACCTCAGTGTTCATTATCATAAAATTCTAGATACAATGAAGTTAAGTTTTTGTTATTGATTTAGTTTCTTTGTATTGGTTAAGCACAGTAGAGAGAAGACAGATTAATTATCTAAGCCAAGGTCTTAAAGAATCTTATGGTCTTCATTGGGGAGCATGAGTTTGTAGTTCATGTTGCGATAGCCCTGTGTTAAATCAATTTTCTCCTAACACAGGAGAAAGATTTCTCTGCAGTTTAGATGCAAAAATAGTATATCATGAAATATTCTTTTTAGTAATTAAAAATATGTGAATTTATTTCACATAAAAGATGTGAATTTATTTTTCTCTTAAATAGATCCAAATTACCTTTCTACAAGTTAGGATATTTGAATGAAAGGAGAAAAGAACCAATACCCATTTGTCACTTACTACAAGATCATTACACATGATTATCAAGACAAGCTTATAAGATTCCTATAATTGTGTTCAAATTATAGATAAGGAAACCAGAATGGCTTCTTCACCAACAGTAAAGAAATGGAAGAAGTAGGGTGTTAATTCATGGATAGCAGATTCCAAACTCCTGCCTCTTTTAATCTTATTATTTTCTAACCAAAAGCTACATGAAGCAGGTTTAGTATACTTTTTCTTTGAAATCTATTTTTTAAACAAAGTGTCTTACCATATTGTCATTATTAATGGAAAGTCATATTTATGGACATTTGCAGTTTCAATTCCAAGACAATGTAACAGATCCAATGAATAGTGACTAGCTGGACGCTGGTGGCTCACGCCTGTAATCCTAGCTACTCAGGAGGCTGAGATCTGAGGAACATGGTTCAAAGCCAGCCTGGGCAGGAAAGTGCGTAGGACTCTTATCTCCAATAAACCACTAGAAAACTGGAAGTGGTGCTGTGGCTCAAGTGGTAGAGCGCTTGCCTTGAGCTGAAGAGCTGAGCGACAGCACCCAGGCACAGAGTTCAAGCCCACGAACAAAAAACAAAAAAAAGAAAAAAAAAAGAAGAGGAACTAAAGATTTTCAAAGTCACACATAATGAAAGCCAGGTAGAATATTGGACATAATATCTTGGGTATTTGCTTGGGCTATTTGTCTCAAGTTCACAAAAATTCTTCTAGTACCTTTAGCTAGCAAATTTACAGGACCAGCAGGTGAGGGAATTAGTGCAAGAAGGAGATGGACTGCATCTTGTTCATAGAGTGATTTCTATTGCTTTTACCAGCATAGGGCAAGGCCTTTCTCCAGAGTCCACAATAGACATGTTTACTTCTCTGTGCTGTGAGTTATGCCACATGACCACACAGATAGTGAAGACTTTTCTGGGTGGGTGACTAGCTAGCATACACAGAGATAAGCTTTTCCTGGGAGGACAGGGAATAGACATGTTGTAGTCTGCTAACCATGTCAGCTCCAATGTGCCACATAGTGCCTTATCAGCCTCAATCCACATTTTCTTCTCATTTTATTAAGTTTATTGATTGTTTCATGATGCATCAGCCTTCACTGTTTCAAGGTTTGTCGAGATAGGTTATTTCTAAGTACAATAAGAAGGTGGAATTGTTGCTTTCATGTTCATTTTAAACAGGATTGTAGACACAGATAACATTTAAATTAAACGATGTTTTCTGTTATAAGAATGTCCTAGATGTATCTTCAGGGTATGCCAATACTTTCTTATAATGGGAACACAATTTCTTAGTCTTCTCTGAATGTCTGTGAGGTTAAGCTGAGAATAGACAAAGTTATAAAATGAAAGTTAGTTTCATAGGGTTTTATGAGGCAATTTGAAATGTGCACGTGCCTTTGACTCATCAGTTTAACTTCCATAAACTCATTCTAAAATACCTATAATTGGACACAAATACAAATAATACAAAGAAGGATCTATGTTAATTTCTTTATAGTATCCAAAACTGAAAATAACCCCAAGTGGTTGCCAATTAACACATCATACATTTCTCTATTACCTCTTTTTCTATATTTCTGTATTCTATATTGCTTCTATTTTTATAGTGGATATAATTTACACTTACAATAAAAAAATAAGAAATGTGATCTTGAGAAACACATAACCTTTCCAAGACAGTGCTCTCATCATTTTGAGGCTTGAAGAGAAGGTGTCTTCATCAGGAATGTGGATATATGTAATTTGCAAAGGCCACTGGCTTAAACCAAAACATAAAACAAAAGAAAGCATCTTATGGTTCTGGAGGCTGGAAGTCTTAGATCAAGGAGCTGACACCTAAGGTTTCTCCATTGGGTATTCTACACAATTTCTAGATTTTCACCCCCTCTGCATGAACTCATGTGCTTTTTCCTCTGTGTTTATACATCCTTGGTACCTCTTTTTATTTTTTTTATTTTATTTTTAAAATTTATTTTATTGTAAAGATGCTGTTCAGAGGGGTTACAGTTACATGAGTAAGGTAATAAGTAGATTTTTTTGTCGAAATTGTTACCCCCTCCTTTGGTATCTCTTTCTAAACTCATAAGGATACCCATTTTACTATATTAAGGTTATTTCCTTAAAATCCTAAAACACAGATATCCAAATGCCCTTCCACTAGGGTTTAGGACTTCAATGAATGGATTTGGGATGGAGAAACCAATTCAGTCCAAATAATGGGGAATGTAGAAGATATTCATAGCAGAAGAGAAACTGTTCACTCTCTGTCCTCAATATTGTCTTCCAAAGTTAAAATAAATGATTTTATTAGAACCTTAAAGGAAGAAAAAAAGAGAGATGAGTTGGAATAAAGCAGGTTCATTTGAAGGTGCATTGGTGATTAGTATATAGATGGGGTGATATGAAGTTGTATGGGTTGAATTGAAATGAATGGATCATTCAAATCAAAGTACTTATAAATTGGACAGCAATGCAGTTGGTCAGTATTTCTTTTTTTTCTTTCTTTTAAAAAAATTTTTGGTCAACTGTGAGGCTTGAAAGTAGGGCTTGGGTACTGTCCCTGAGCTCTTTTGCTCAAGGCTATGACTTTGAGCTCCAGCTCAAAGTCATAGGACTTTGAACCACAATACCACTTACAGTTTTCTGGCTAGTTGGAGTTAAGGGTCTCCTGGCCTTTTCCTGCTCAGGATGGCTTTGCACCTTGATCCTTAGATCTCATCCTCTTGACTAGCTAGGATTATAGGCATGAGCCATCAACATTCACTTCAGGTTGTATTTTTAAAGAGTTTTCCCATACAAATTGATGTCTGAAAATATTTTTAAAAACACAAATTTTTTTCCAAATGGAATCTGAAGGGTCCAGAGTCCTCTGTGTCTCTTCAGCTTCTTCATTGCTCCTCAGGTTTTGTTTGCCCTTGTGTTACCTAAGAGTTTTATACATTTTGGATCATTTTGTTTCCACCAAACTCATGTAGCTTCAGTGCAGAGAAACAGCATATATACATATATATGAATATATATATATATTGATTATATAACGCTATCTTAAAAGAGTGAAAGAAAAAAAACTAGAGATAAAGGAAAGTGCCTCAGAATGGAAAAGTAAAAACAGTGTGGTTTCTTTAGGGATTGGCCCTGGAACCTGTCTTTAACATTTTCATAAATGCTTTGGAAGAGGGAGTGCATGTTGAATTATCCAAGTTTGCAGATGACACTATGCTCTTCCAGGTAGTGAAATGCCAAGCAGATGGAGATAAACTACAGGGAGAACTTGCCAGCCTGCGTGAGTGGGCAGAAAAGGGGTAGATGATATTCAATGTGGGCAATAAAAGGTAATTCACTGAGGAAGAAAAAACAATAAAAGCTATGCTTACAGAAAAATAAAGTGAGTTATTCATCATTCCCATAAAAGATAACAGACATTTTTATAAAGCATTCTTTGTGGCAACCCTTTTGTATATTGATGAATCAAGAAGGGATTTGAAAATAAGCACACAGAAATGGCAATCTTGAATTAAGTGATGCATTGTAACATGGCATAGTTAGTCCATTTGTCAAATAATGCTCACTGAGGGTCCCATATCAGGTTCTCTGCTGGGCATTGAAATCTGTTTGGTTGTTGCATCTCAAAAGACAATAAAAAATCTATATACTACTTAGAAAAGACTACCGAGGTTAGACCGCAAATTAGAAAACAAAAATAAAAAATTCTTCTTAAAAGATATACTAATGGTATTTGTGAAAGGGTTTGTATGTTCAAAGCTTTTCCTTCTTTCATTTGATATTACAATTCCCTCTGGGGTGCAAGTCAAGAATTTTTGTTCGAGTAGGTTTACAAATGAGATGAGGTTTACAAATAAGGTAAGAAGTTTGGAGTGGTTTTCCTAAGTTCACACATAGTAGACTGTTGGGTTTCTGGCTAAGTTTGTCTGTTTTCACAGCAACAGAGTTTTATGTACTACAAGGCAAATAGGAGGGACTGACTGTATTCAAAAGTGGGAAGTTCAGAAATATAATTATGTACTCGTGAATGGATAATGGGTGGTTCTATTAACTTGAGATGAAGTCATTGTTCACAAAGATGTCTATTGCAAACCTCTATTTCCTTGAATGTGTGTTCCTTTTTAAAATTTTAAAATAATATATGGCCTTGAATAATTATGACTCAGTACAAAGCTGTCACAAACATATAGGTCAAGATACAGAAGTCAACAGTATTGGCAGAATAACAAACAGAACAACCCCAAAGCAAAGCAAACAAACAAACAAAATTCCTCTGAAGACAACAACAGAAAACAAGGAACATAATAGCTCCAGACAATTACAAAAGGGGAAACACATGCTTCCTAAGATACCATTTTTTAAAAATGAATTATGCATAGGGGAACAAGTGGAGATGTGTGTTTTGGCCACAAATGAGTGAAGGCTCTGTGGATTTGGGAAGAATGAAATCAGACAATCTCAGCAAACAATGTATGTGGTGGTTATGGGTCTAAGACCAAAAGAAAGTGGAGGGAGGACCCTCTTCTCATCCCTTTGGCAAAGGCTGATGAGCTGAAACTGAGAGGAGGTAACAGGAGTGATGAAAAGCATATAAGACAAAAATAAAATGTGGTGAAGTTAGGATCATCTATTTCCTGTTACATTATTCTGGATATTCATGTCATGGTGTTTTATAAGCATTACCTTAGAATAACTTACTTTCATAATAACATAAATCTGCAGTCAGGATTTCTTCTTTTAAAATTGAAGGGACTTAGGAGGGCCCAATGGCTTAAACTTGTAATCATAGCTACTCAGGAGGCTGAGATCTGAGGTCTGGAGTTTGAAGCTAGCCCAAGGAGGAAGATCATAAAACTCTTATGTCCAATTGAGCACTGAAAAAATGAGCAGTAGAACTGTGGCTCAAGTGCCTAGCCTCTTAGTTCAAACCCCAGGATTGGCACAAAAAAAAGAAAAAAATAAGCGAGTGCCGGTGGTTAATGCCTGTAATCCTAGCTACTCAGGAAGCTGAGATCTGAGGATCATGGTTCAAAGCCAGCTCAGGCGGGAAAAGCTGTGAAACTCTTATCTCCAATAAACCACCAGAAAACCGGAAGTGGTGCTGTGGCTCAAGTGGTAGAACACTAGCCTTGAGCCCAGAGTTCAAGCCCCATGACTGACAAAAAAAAAAAGAAAAGAAAAGAAAAGAAAAAGAAAAAAATAAATAAAAAGAAAGGAAAAAGAAGGAAGGGACCAGAAAGAAAGGGTGGAGAAGATAAGTATGGCTACATGGTGGATAAAATCCAGATACTTTGGATAAATATATAAAGATATCAGTAATAAAACATCTTAATATGTGCAATTAATAAATACAAATAAAATGTCAATATATGACTGTCAATTTTCTTTCTGTAGCTAGAGCTTTTATTATATTTGAGCTTATTTTTCATATATTTACTTTGCAATCCGATCCCTACCTCCATTTTCATTTCTGCCTAGGGTCTCTGGTTTGGTAAATCTTTACATTTACAATACACTTCTGTGTCAGCTCTAATCACTCAGCTTACCCATCTCTAAACAGCAAACTCAATGACCTTAATATGGCCTATTCATTTTCTTATTCATCCATTTAACAAATATTAGTAAAAATCTGCTATATTAGGAAAATATCTATTCTCATTCAGCTGCAGTACATTGTTCAAATAGTTTCAGTGAAATTTCCTGTATTGGTCTTGAAAGAGATCATAGAATGTATGTGAACAACTGGAGAAAAGGGACTACATCTCTCAGAGCTTTACTCAGTCCTCTCTATAGTGTTGCTATATCCTTTAACTTTATGTGAGATAATCAACCCAGCTAAATCTTTTGGCTAGTTTCCTACTTTTATCCTACTTTAAAGTTAAGGATAACTATGTAATTTGTTTTTCTGAGGAATTATCATTTACTTTGCAAATAAGATTTCCCAAAATTCAGAGGACAAATGAGAAAGAGAGAGTGAGCGAGAGAGAGAGAGAGAGAGGGGGGGAGAGAGAGAGAGAGAGAGAGAGAGAGAGAGAGAGAGAGAGAGAGAGAGAGAGAGAGAAAGAAAGAAAGAAAGAAAGAAAGAGAGAAAGAAAGAGAGAAAGAAAGAAAGAAAGAAAGAAAGAAAGAAAGAAAGAAAGAAAGAAAGAAAGAAGAGCCGTATGGTATGGTTTCCATTTCTAGGAGAGTTTTATATCTATTACACTAGTATTCAAACTTTTCCACTGAAAACAACTATTTAATTTTAGCTGTTCCCTTATTTCCCCATGTAAAACTTCCTTCCCAAATAGCCACTTTGACATCTTGTTCATCTTTCATATTCAGAACTCCTTTTTGTCATTTATGAATAGAATTGGACTTTTTCCTAGAAAAATCCTGTTGTGACAAGTGGGTGTCGTAGCACCTGGTATTGGTCATTTAAAATGAGAAAACCAAAAAACAACATTACAACCATCAGTAGTCTTGTACTGAAGATCATATCATAATTAAAGATAATAAACAACAGCAAGAGACACACAAATCATCTGAGTTCAGCAAAACGTTTAGCAAATAATAAAAGAGGACTTATGGAGGATTTTACATGCTGTGAGCAGAGAAAACCAACAGAGGGGTGATGAGAGGAAGGCTGAGAGGTGAGGGCCATATAGTGGACCACAGATTGTGACACAATAACTCTGCCTCCATCATTCCCTAAAACAGGATTTGTAAATAGCTAGTGGGGCAGTGTTGATAATTGGTAACAAGAATTTGGCAGGAAAATTAAAACTACTTTCTCAATAGCATGTGCCAACATGGCTATGCACTGACCATATTCAGCTCTGAACCTTCCAACATGCCTGCCATGTGGTGACAATGACACAGACACAGCAATTAGGGAATTAACCAGGCACCTGTGGCTCATGCCAATAAAATCCTAGCTACCCCAAAGACTGATATCTCAGAGTCTTGGGTCAGAGCCAGCTCAGGTAGAGCTTATTCTTCTATTAATCATCTAAGTACTATAAGTGGAGGTTTGGCTCAAGTGGTAGAATATTAGCGCCCAGGGAGAGCATGGACCCCTGAGTCCAAGTACCATGACAAAAAACTGTGGAATTCATCTATATTAACAGATTATGTAGTTGTTATCATACCTGGAAACAGAGGTATGGGGAAAGATCCATAAGCCTGGAGAACTTAGATTTGGTAAACCAGTGAACTGGGATAGGAAATAAGTATTTTTCAATATGTTGAGTCAGAAACCAGAGGAAAAGTGGGTGAAGGATAGCCACAAAAGAAGAAACAGTCAATCTTAGATATGATTTTTGTTGATTTAATAGCTTTGCACAGGGTCATCCCTCATTATGTCTTTTGTAGGCAAACGGTATACTTGCAAGGAATGGGGTGGAGTCAAGAAGAGAGGGATAGAGGAATGAAAAAGAGAAGCAGGGGAGAATGCAGCCAAGAATTCAAAGTATATCCTACAAAATTAAAAAAGTAAGCAAAGTGGTCGGTTGGGAAGAATGGGTAAAAATGTTGAGAGGGGTGACATTGATAAACAAGCATTGTATTCATAAAATGCTTTTGTTAAATGGAAACTCCTTTGTACAACTACTTATAATAAATAGAAAACGACTGCTCTACCATTCTGCTTTCCCTCTGCTCTCAAATTTCACTTTCAAAAATCTATCCAATTATTTCCCCTAGCTTATCCCTTTGTACTGTGTTCAATACTTCTAGCAGGGGACTCCTAATTTGTAAATGTTCAGTTGTTCCAAGTGTTTTCTTATCAGCCTTTCATCAATAGCTATTTTAGAAGTGTCTTCATTACTTCCTAATTGTTGGCGGTTCTTTGGTGCAATGCTAAAAAAATGAATTCAGTATTCTAGCCATTCTAGTCATTGATTGCTTGCCTACCCCATTTATTCCATTTATTTCCTCTTGCTATCTTTTAGATTCCAAATTTTAAGCATACTTAGTTTTCTTAATTTGAATCCCCTTGGCTAGTTTGAAGGCTTCTATTTCTTGTGACCATTATTGGCTTTCAGCTGTGAGAAGCATTCATATTCTTGTATAATAAACTCTTGCTCATCGTTAAGTGCTAAATAACGGTAATAGTGATGCTAATACAGAAAGCACACCATCATTTCCTGCCCTTGAAATGATCACAGTCTACAAAGGATAGAATAAAACAGGCACTACCATGACTAAAACATGCCTACTATTATTAATTGCTATATCTAGTAAACATCATGTATTGGAGGAGTTGAGAAACTGACTTTGGGGACTATTGATGTGGAACAATTTTACACATGGACCCATGTTCACTTGGTCATATTTTCATGGAGTAGGTAAATTTGGAAGAAAATAATAAAGGTTAACACAATGGATTGTTATGATTACATTTGCATATTTCAAAATGTCACACATGATGTTGGGTAATAAGGAGGAAATGGGGATTGAGGCCAGAATTAGGTCTCATATTTCTTTGTCTATCCTTAGAAACTAAAACTAGTTTAAAATACTTTAATCATAAGTTAATACACAGTCTATTAGGTTGAATTTTTACAATGTAGTTGCTCTTTAGAACTGAGAATAAGATAGGGTTTGTATTTATTTTCTATCTATCATTTTATGTTGTTTCTACATAGACTATGCTTGTAATATAAAATATACTAAGATGAGGACAGCAGATATATATCTTTTTTAATATTGATGCTATATAATATAGGGAGTTAAAATATTAGGCAAGTTTTCTACAGTATACAGAATTTCCTCTTGTATTTCCAGTTGAATTCTGTTTTTAATTTCTTTTGCAAATGAACCTCATTTTATCTCCTGAATCCTGAAGGTATATTTATTATCACTTTTTTTTGTTGAATTCAGTCTTACGTTCTTCAGTGACCTCTTTCTTCCTGTTCTGTTATCTAAAATGTAAGAACTACTGTTATGCAGTGACTAAAGAGTATATGTAATTGTTTTAGCGTTATTTTCTTAGCTAAACTATGGGTGCTTCAACCCAAGTACTGCAATTTTTCTATATTTCATAAATGGCAGGCAATGGGCAAAGATGTAGTTTTCTAATAAAAATCTGTGGGTTGAAAAATTGAAAGCCACTCATTTTTTTCATGTTGAGGCATATGGGCCCATCAGGGTTGAGGGTTGAGGTTTTCATTGACTTTTTGGATTCTGAAGTAAAGATTTTACTCACTAGCTAAATATTACAGTAAAAGAATATTATTTCCATGATGCCTAGGCAATCAGCTCTCCTACGGGACATTAAATTCTTCTCCCTTCTAAATTCCTTCCCTACAATGAGGTTCTATTCTCTTTCCTGAAGTCATATAGCTTTGCCTTTTATTGATTTCTGCTTGCAATAACCCACCACTGTTTTCTTCCTGTTAAATAATAACAATGACAGCAATAGATAACAAAGTGATCTATTCCTTTTAGTGTCAGAATACTCCAGAGGGAATTCAGTCATTTGTCTGATGGCTTACCGGTATAGTGAGCATATAATTTAGTGTTCAAGCAAGAGAGTTTGCAAAATAAAAGTGAACTTTATTAGTAATTACACAAGAAGACTGGATGTAAACTAGGACTGTTCGTGACAAACTAAGACAAATGATTATCCTCTATCTATGTTAGAATTCCAGAAATTGCTTACTAATAATCAGAAAGGTGAATAAGAATGGAGTGGATCCTGGTTCCTCTTCTTTCTCATTTCATGATCCATTCTTTAGTGACTTTGTGGTTGTCTTCAGGAATTCTACAAACTGAGAATTATACTCAGCAGAATAAAATCCATGGACATTGACTCCACATTTTCCAGCTTAAAAATATTAATTATATATAAGACTACTTGCTCTTTTTCCATGCTAAAGTGGAAAATTTATATTAAACTTTTCAATGATGTCAGCCTCACATTTGATAACACAAGAATTCAGTGTTTATTTTGTACTTGGATCTGATTTGAAGCTCATGGTATGTTATTCCCTGAGACGATTGAACTCAAGGTCCAATAATGGTACTTTTAGAACACCATGTATCAGCAAAATTAGTATAATTACTGTTATTCAGTATCTATATCCATATATTTTTGCTGGCTTAAGTATGATTTTATCATACTTACATACACACATACATACATGTGTGTGTGTGTGTGTGTGTGTGTGTGGCCTTGTTTTTGTAAATAAGTTTAACTCCTGCTATTTCATTGATTCAGGTCCACCTCATTAATATTATTAGAACTATAGTAAATGTAAGAGGTTTGTTTCTATGATTCAGGACCACCTCATTAATATTATTAGAACTATAGTAAATGTAAAAGGTTTTTTTTTTTTTTTTTTTTTTTTGTCGGTCATGGAGCTTGAACTCTGGGCCTGGGTGCTGTACAGCTCTTCAGCTCAAGGCGAGCGCTCTACTACTTGAGCTACAGCACCACTTCCAAAAGGTTTGTTTCTATGATAGCAATTTAAGTCCATTCCTTGAATATTTTAAGAAGTCAAAAACCAATAAGCCTTGGATTTATAAACTAGAAAGCATTTCTTGTAAATCACCCAGAATTTGAAAATTTTCTCAATGGAGTATAAATTATACTTTGTAGGTATAATGAAGTGGTTTTAAGGTGAGGGTTTGT